>NC_069384.1:21405000-24118333 GCF_027475565.1 Acinonyx jubatus
CCTAAACACAGCCACTCCACACACATTTACATTTATGGGATTCCAGCCTAGCTCTGCATTTGAAAGAGGCAATCTAAACATGTTCTCAGTGGGTAAGAATAAGCCCTGAAGAGCTACTCTTTCAACTTTATATTTTTCCACAGAAACTAGACTTCAAAGATACTCTGAAAACACCATAAAGTTTCAAACCACAGTGCCCGCAACCTTCGCACATGGTTACCATTGACATCAATCAGAATTCTATGTGCATGGACTGAGGGCAAAGCCTAACCTTTTATATGGTCGACAATATGTTTGAAACGACTACAAAAATGTCTGAAACTTCAAACACTGTGCTGACTTTATACTTTGAAAGGACACTTGGTTTTAAGAACTCAACAACTATCTAAATATGCTGGGTTTTACTACTTTAATTTCAAATATTAAAAACTTTAGGGGATTTTTCTTAATAATTTGAAGGTCAAAAATAAGTTAACTGAAAACATCAAAAATGTTGAAGCGCTTTATGGTGGCTCTCACATATCTTTTTATTGAGTTATTTCTGCAGAGTATTGATTTATTGAGTATCTAATAATAGCAAGCGGAAGTTGCCATCCAGCCATTTGGGAAAACCAAACCCACCGAGTAAAACTTCATTGGTAATTACACATGTAAAAACAGAACCAAAAACCACATATAATTTATCAGGAGATATTTACAAAATAAACCTAACATTTTAAGTGCCATTAGCTAGTCATATTTATGTCTAAGCTTCATGAGATTTTAGTGCCTTTGGTTCCCCATATTGTAGGTCTGTGCTTAGTCATCAGATGCTGTAAATCTCTCAGGTAGAGCTGTAGGGCATTTTTAGCGCTGTTCTGATCCCTGGAATGATGTGGAATTACCTCTCTGTGTCTAAATATAAGGATTTAAGAATTCGTTTTAAAACCTCTTTCTCATTGTTTCCCCCAGATCATGGAATTTTATATTTAATACTTTATGTAGGCTTAAAGGACTTTTCCATCTCTAAAATCTACTGTTAAAATTGCCAAGTGTTACTTTGAAATGTATAATACTAAGCTGCTATGAAATCTCAATACTGACATTAATGGGTTGAAAGGAAAGAAAAAAGTTATCTGGAAATCAATGATGTCTTTTCAAATAGGATATAAAGACAGGAGGCATAGAAAATGTTGGAAGTAGAAAAAGTAGGGGTAAATAGAAATACAAGATCTCCAAATGGGCTTTAACTGCTTTACTCTTTTTCATCCTAACTATTCATCACATTAAAATTTGACCCTAGAATATTGACGTGGGCTCTCCTGTTATTTAGTTTTCTACTGAGAAAACAAACTGCATAATATATTGACTTTTTAAGTCGGGTTATAGTCCATGAACAAGTCAACATAGGATTCAGGAAACAGGTTAGTCAAATCTGGAGGAAAGTGAGATTTTGGAAAAAGACTTATCAGGAAAGCCTTGTTTCCCAGAGGAAAAATAAATATTTAAATAACATTTTCAGGGGACAGTTTTTCTAACAGTTAGAAAATAAAACAGCAAAGAAAGATCCATCTCAGGACGGCCACAGAAAATTACCTAATAGTAAGTATAAATACAGTTTCAGGCATACAGCTAAAGCAGCTTCGTGGAATCTCTGCTAGGCAGGATTTTTTTTTTTTTTTTGAGAGAGAGACAGAGAGAACACAGGTGGGGGAGAGGGACAGGGGGAGAGAGAAAGAATCTTAAGCAGGCTCCACACCCAGGGAGGGTGGAGCCCCACTTGGGGGCTGATCTCAAGTCCTGAGTCAAAATCAAGAGTTGGCCACTTAACCTACTGAGCCACCGGGGCACACCGGCTATGCAAGGTTTTTAACTCTTTTAGTATCTAAAATTTGGAAAGTCCTAGGAGAGAGGATTAGCAGCTGGATCAGTGGGGGGTTGGGGGGTACACTGATGAAGCATACATTTCCCAGTGGTACTGAAGTGTTTTGTTTTTCAAAAACTGGTTTCATCTTTATTGTGTGCTACAGTGAATATCAGGTCCCACTACACGTTTAACCATTTTACTTGGTGTAAGATTTCTACGTGTAAATCTAAGCATATATAATCAAAGAGATCTCCTGTTCTTTTCCATCTGTTCTCACACTGCTACTCAGGTCAGCAACATTCTGTATCAGACATGGTCTGGACTGAATGTTTGTGTCCTCCCAAAATTCATAGGTTTGATGCCCTATTGTGATGGTATTTGGATGTGGGGTCTTTCATTAGGTAGTTAGGAGGTAGTTAGGCCATGGGAGCGGAGCCCTTATGCTGAATATCTATAGTTTTTATAGGCCAAGGTTTAAGTCAAGTAGAGAATAAGGCTCAGAGAAGCCTGACTAGGGTTTGGTCAGGGAGACAACCTTTGTCTATGTGCATTACACCCAGGGCTACCATTGGGCTTATTTTTATGAAATACATTTAAATCTTCATTTTCTCAACTCTTATCAAGACACTGTAGGGGTGCAGGGCAAGCTGCTCCAAAATGCGCCACTTTGGTATTTTGATTATTACAAAAAAATTTTTTAATGCATATTTATTTTTGAGAGGGAGAGAGAAAGACAGAGCGCCAGCAGGGGAGAGGCAGAGGGAGAGAGAGACACAGAATCTGTAGAGGGTTCTAGGCTCTGAGCTGTCAGCACAGAGCCCAATGCGGGGCTCTAATTCACTAGCTGTGAGATCATGACCTGAGCTGAAGTCGAGCACTCAACTTACTGAGCCACCCAGGTGCCCAGGTATTTTGATTAGTTTAAACAAAAGTTACTTAAGAGACAGAGTATGCAAAAAGGACATTCAGAGCTTCCTCTGTCCCCCTAAAAGCAAGAAATAAGTTGCCCATGTGAAAGGTACCCTCTATGTACAAGGAGTTAAAGTGATATCCTAATCGCCAGAAATAGAAAAATTCAGAGTTGAGAAGGCCGTATGGATAAACCTGATTACTTTTCCCTGACTTACTACCTCAGCCCAAATTCTGTTTAGATTTCGTTACTAACTGAAGCGTCCAAAAATTAAGTTTTCTTTGCCCTGTCGATTCATCACGGATTTATTTTCTCTCTTTTTACAAGTATAAAAACTGCCTGAAAGAGAACAACCACCGCCATTGTGACCTCAGTTTGTACTTTCTATTGGTTAAGTTCTTCTTTCCAGTGTATCTCTTACCTCAGGCAAAAGACCCAGCGGGCAAGTCACCCCCTGATGGGAACCGAAACTCTACCTCCTCAGGCAGTAGGGACCGACTGTCCTGAGCCAGCAAGACCCCAAGATAATGATCAACCTGACCCTCATCATTGTACCCACTGACCGTTGTCCCGCATTTTCCTGACATAAACCTGGAAGAATTTTCAGCACATTGGAGACCATCTTTGAGACGCTTGGTCTGCCATCTTCCTGGTGTTGGCCTCACTGAAATGAATTATTTTCTTATTTCGCTGCCACCGGTCTTTCTGCCTTTGGATTTTGTCAGCAGTGAGTGGCCAACCTGGTCTATTTGGGACCCCTGGAGCCAGGTGCTTTTGCACCCCTGCTTCCCGGAGACATGATTACCGTTGGTCATTTCTTTAGGTCTCAATTTCATTATTGGACTTCCACGTGCACACAATACAACTTTGTGGTTTCTTCTCCTGTTAACTTATCTCAGGTAAATTTAATTCTTAGTCTTGCTAGAAGACCTTGAAGGGTGAAGAAAGAATTTTTCCCTCCCTACACATTGCTTAAAAAAATTCTCTAAGAGTACCTGCCGTAAGTTAATAAGAAATAAGATGGGACCTATGATAAAGAGATAATTTTTCTTGTATTTTTTTGTGAATTATCATTGTTATTAGGTGAGGTTTATGATTTATCCTTTATGATTGTTTAGTTTGTTTCATAAATGGGATTTTCAGTATCCATTTGTGTTTTATAATATATACGAATTTTTGTGCATCGATGAATAAGTGAATACTCATGAAATGCTTCAAAACTGGTACTTTGTATTTAAAAGTTATAATTTAGATTCAAATATAATTGTTTCACAATTTTATAATAGTTACAACATTCCAGAGCATGCATTGTTTTACAGAGCAAGGTCTTAATTTAGATTTCCCCAAAGGCAGATGCTGAGGAAGTACCATATTTGTAAAGTAATCCCAGTAAGCCTGGTCTGATAGGTAAGCGGGGAAGTGTGATAAGGCAGGGAAGGAAGCAGCCTTTAGACTGAGAGATAAATACTAGAGTCCACTGCATGTAGAGAAAACATATTCGGGAGATGCCCAGGATTGGCTGAGTATATAAGGAGTGAGAGCTGAGAGTACCTTCCTCGCTCTATCTTATTTTAGAGATATATCTTTTATAGATTTTATCTTATAAGATCTATTATGAAGCGTTCATATTTCACACATATGTGAGGCACCATTTTCACTACGCAAAGTTTGTAATGAGAAAATGAGACAAAATGGTCAGGAAAGTATCAGATGTAAGGGCTAATTTAAGACAGACGAAGAACGATCTACTAACTGATGTTGCTTTATTTTTTTCATATGAACCCCAGACAAAGTGACATACATACAAAGTAAGAACTTGTTTGAAGCCAAAAAATGAAGATTGCAATATTTTGGCATATTCTCCTTAAACGAAAATTTTAGATATTCAGAGATAATGCATCTGAAGAGGAAACTGAATAACTGAAATTGCTAAATGCAATTAGGTGATGATTACTGGAATAAAAAGCTAGCACTGTTAGCATTGCGTGTTACCAGGCAGCAACTAGATAATGCCAGTGTGAAAACGGACCCATTAACCTTCAGAATCTATTTAAGTAGAGGCTGCATCTCTAATTGAGTTGAAATCAAAATAAACATTAAAGAAATTAGCTTTTAATATGTTTATTAATGTCAAATGTCATTGCTTGTTTTTCCTTGTGTATTTTTATGAGTTATTTTACGTACATTCCTGGTTATCATATACCATTCATCATATAAGAAGGCAATCAATGTGGAGAATTTAGAACTTGTTCTTAAGACGATTTTTTTTAAATTGACTTTTTTATGGTATTGAGTCATACGATGATGATATTCCCAGGTTAGTTCTGTAGAATTGCTTACTCCAGGGTTCGCTGAGTACTGTAAATGCCTGATTTAATATCCTGATTTAAAGAAAGCTGTTTATCTATAATGGATGCTTACTTGCCTAAGATTTTCTCTTTTTTTCTTTGAAGAATAATATGTAAATCACACACTATGATCATAAAACTTGAAAATATACATAGATATATATATATATACATAATATAGATTATGTTTACTATAAAACATTGTGCTTTATATTAAATATTGTCCTCTTTGGTAGGCTTCAAAACTATTCTTCAAAACTACTATGCTTCAAACTACTACTCTACAATATTTGAAACTATTTTTGTTATAATATATATTAGTATTTGCCATGACATAGATTAGCAAGATAAATATTCAAAACACATGGATACATAGAACAAGTTTCTTATTTTTTCACAGTGCTGAATTCATGCCTGATATATCCTCAAAAATTATTATTTTTAAAAAATGTTTGTTTATTTTTGAGAGAGAGAACACAGTGGGGGAGGGACAGAGATAGAGAGGAACAGAAGATCTGAAGTGGGCTCCACCCCGACAGCAGTGAGCCACATGCAGGGCTTGAAGTCACAGTGAGACCATGACCTGAGCTGACGTTGGACACTCAACCCTCTGAACCACCCAGGTGCTCCAATTCAAAAATTACTTTTGAAGTGAAATATGTTATAGGTATCTCTGTAGTCATTTTAACTTCAGATGAAAGAGTATTTTTTGTAAATATTTTTTCTGTAAATTTGATTCAGAGCCACCAAGTGGTAAATGATATGCGAGTTACCTTTACATTTAAAATAATGGCATTTCAAAAATGATATGCGAGTTACCTTTATATTTAAAATAATGGCATTTCAAAAATGCTTTAGTGTTATAGATGGATTTTGTCAAATGCTTTGTCTGACTTTATTTAAAAAATCACTTTTTTTTGTCTTTGTTAAATGAATCGATCTTATAACTTACTGTGATGTGGTAGGGTCCCCTCCCTAAGGAAAGAAGGAAAAAAATAAATAAAACCTCAAGGCAACCTTGCTATTCACTTCCTTGACAACATCCCTCAAGACCTTGTAACATGAGACCACTTAATCACACTACTTGTTTGTGTGTTACCATATATGGGAGACAAAGAAGTAAAAAATGTATTTAAAAAAAAAAAACAAAAAAACTCCACCACGTGGCTCAATTCTTCGGGTACAACCCAACTGAGCGGTGCCGGCAGGAATAAAATTGTTTCCTGGAACGAAAAGCCTTGGTATCATGCCTCTCTGCGCGAGGATCCTGCTACAGTGAATCCCTTGGATAAATTCCACTTGGTCATGCATTATCGTTTTTATACTGTTGACTTCGAGTCGCTAAAATGTTTAGGGGATGCTATTCTGTAGGTTTGCTTTTGCTTTTTGTAATCTTGTTATCTGGTTTTAGTGTCAGGATAATACTGGCTTCATAGAAATATTTTCTCTTTTTCATTCTCTAGAACCGGTACCATTCCTGTCTTAGATATTTCATAGAATTGATCACTCGACTAGGGCGGACATCTCAGCCTGGAGGTTTCCTTGTGAGAAGGATATTAACTACAAATTTAATAGATGTCATACATATAGGACTATTCATGTTATACATTTCTTCTTGAGGTATCTTCTGTAGTTTTTGTTTTTCAAGGAATTTGTTTTTTTCATAGAAGCAGTCACATTCATTGGCATAAAGTTGATTAGAATATTCCCTTTGTTATCGTTCTGAAATGGCTATAGAAATGTAAAGATGGATGAAAACTAAGACCAACACACAAGTGCTTCAGCTGAAGCAATTTTTCTCTTCCTCATTTTTGAAGCATCCGTCACCCCTTCACCTGGTTTTTTTTTTCCTGTAGAATCCTTTGTTCTACGAACTTGGTATTGTTATTGACATCTTGCTGACCTCAAAGTATACTTAGTAACAAGACTCGGATGGCCAGCACCAGTGCTAGTAATGAGACGACCCTGAAGACATGACTAACGCAGCTGGTAGCATGCACCATGTTCCTATCGAAACCATCCAGATCTTACATTTTTCTATAAAATCCTCATCCTTTTCCGCCACCAAGCTTACAGGCTTGGGTCATTAACCGGCTGCAGCCTCCTTCCTGGCAAGGTAATGAATTATCTTCCTTCCTTATAACCAAAATCTAGTTTCATGTTACATACTTTGGCTCCCGAGCACAGGGGTCTGTTTTTGACACTTTTGATATTTATATAATCTGTAAAGAAAACGCCTGTCTCATTTCTGATATTGGTCATTTTCACGGTCTCTCCTTTTTCTTTCCTCTTCCTCTGATCATTCCATCTTGAGGTTTATTAACTTTAGTGATCTTTTCAAAGAATCAGCTTTCGGTTTCATTTATGTTGTCTACTGTTTTTCTGTTTTCGATCATCTTGATTTCCACTTTGATCTTTATGACCTCCTTTCTTTCACTTACTTCGTGTTTAACTTTTTCTTTCTTTTCTTTGCCAAGAGCTCTGCTAAGTTGGAGAGAGCTGAGCTGCGAGATGTTGGAGAGCCAATAAAAACCAGCTAAAATGTAAGGAACAGTCAAGCGCACATCCACTAACTCGTATCACAGTGACCTAACTGAGATGCCCTGGCTGGCTGTGCACCAGCACTGCTGTGGGTTGAGTAACTTTTCCCCCTGAGACCTGCCAGGAAACCTTTGTAATTGTTGCTGGGCCTGAAAAATCACACTTTAGTTTTTAACCAAAAGCTGCACTCCTTAGGTTCCTCTGCCCCTATGTTCTTTAAGGTACAGGTTAAAGTTATAATGGAACCTTGTTTGTTTCTAATAAAGCTATTTATTGTATGAATGCCCCCATTATTGCTTCAGTGGCACCCACAAATGTATTATATTGTGTTTACTTTTTTTTTTTAAAGTTAGTTTATTTTGAGAAAGAGAAAGAGAAGAGGGAAGGGGCAGAGTGGGAGGGAAAGAGAGAGAGAATCCCAAGCAGGCTCCATGCCGTCAGCACAAAGCTTGATGCGGGACTCAAACTCACAACCTTGAGATCATGACGTGAGCCGAAGTCAGACACTTAGCAAACAGAGCCATACAGGTGCCCCTATGTTGTGATTACATTTTTATTCAGTACAGGATACTCTTATTTTCTATTTGATGTCTTCTTTGAGAAGAGATATTTCTTGTACTCATTTCTAGTTTAATTCTGTGTGGACAAAGGATATACTTTGAAAGACTTGAGTAATGTCAAATTTATGAGACCTGTTTTATGGCTCAGAATATAGCCTATCTTGTTAAATGTTCTATATATATTTGCAACAAATTTGTACTCAACTGGTGGTAGCTGCATGTTCTAGAACAATATTTTTTTTAATGTTTATTATTTGGAGAGAGAGAGAGAGCATGTGTGTGCATGTGGGAGAGAGACAGAAAGAGAGAGGGAATGAGAGAATCCCAAGCAGGCTCCATGCTGTCAGCACAGAGCCTGACATGGGGCTCAATTTCACAAACTGGGAGATCATGACCTGAGCCGAAATCAATAGTTGGATGCTTAACTGCCACTCAGGATCCCCTAGAACACTCTTAATTAATTCTAGTTGGTTGTTAATTGTGGTCACATTTTCTATATCTTTGCTGATTTTTAATCGAATCATGCTATCAATTGTTAAAGGTGTGTATTTAATAGTCTATTTTTGTTGGTTCATTTATTTCTTTGGGGTTTTGGTAGGGTTTTATTTCTTGTATTATGAAACTGTTACTAGGGAGGTGAGCATTTAGGGTTGTTAATTACTTACAAATCGACTGCTTTTGCAGATGCTATTTTAAATTTAAAATGGATTTAATTACCTAATTTTAAAATACTTTTAAATGATATTTAAAACATTCAATGCAGAGCTGAATAGTACTGAATGCTAGAATACACTTCTTGGTCTAAAATAGTGTCTTTTAATTTGATCATTGTTTCTTAATTTTAGGAATTCTTCAATTGAAAATGTGTTTCTACTAGTTTGACGCTGTTTTATGTTGGGTTAATTTGACTTTGTTCTATTTTTTGTGTAAATGTCATTGTTTTGGGCTCCTTGAATTTCTTTGTGTTTCACTGTGATTACTACCATTTTTAAAAATAGACCTGTGTTTTGATGTGTAGAGTTATTCTTGTGGTCATAAATTTATTACTTCACAAAATATGTTGTTTGGTTTTAAAACTCAATTAGGTCTGTAGTTTCATTTTCATCTAATTACTTTGAATATTTTCACCAGTGTAGTTTTGTTTTACTATATTTGTGTTTGTTCTTTGAATATTAATACCACTTGAAAAAAGTTT
Organism: Acinonyx jubatus; assembly: GCF_027475565.1. Lineage (NCBI taxonomy): Eukaryota > Metazoa > Chordata > Mammalia > Carnivora > Felidae > Acinonyx > Acinonyx jubatus. The sequence continues at coordinate 21,414,401 of NC_069384.1, forward strand.
TGAATTATGTTTTCTTCTGTATGATATATTAAAAACTTTTGGAATTTTTAATTTTGCTAAGATAATGGTTATTTAGCATTCTGGAATCGATTGGTTTAAGGACTGAGAATTTTTGTTACCTATTTACTTTTTTGGTTGCATAAGCATAAACACTGAAAAATGGAGAAGAAAGTAATAAAACCATAGGCTATATTTATTAGAAAACTCAGTCTTTATTTTTCTCCTGAAATCTGATCAGGTATCCTTGAAATAAACTAATAGTGACAACCAGAGTTTTTGGTATTTTTCTTGAATTCATTGAATGGTCATGGATCCTTTACATACATGGTTTGGAGTCCAATATATTGATTGTTTCTTTCACTCACTGGTTTCTCCCAAGAAGTTATTCCCATTATTTCTCAATCTGGAAGAGAGAAGTATAAACTCTATTCTATTTCATTGTCAGAAAGCTGGGAACAATACTAAGAATTTTCTGGAGTTTGCTGTGCTGCTAGTCAACCTCTGTGGGTATACCAGTGGTTGGAAATGAGGCATCCCTATGCTGTGCTTTTCTACTTCGGGTCATCCATGTTTGCTCATTTGTTTGAATTTACAAAGAACATTATATAAGACGATGTCCCTTTATTTGTTGAGTTGGCAGTGATATTTTATCCCAGCTTTATTTTTCACTCATAATCCTAGATATCAGAGGAAAACTGTTCTTTGTAGTTTAATTCTGATATCCTAATGTATTCATTTTTAGAAAAAGCTAAAAACCAATGGAGATTTTTTCTCTACTAGAATTAATATATACTTCACCTGCCCCTAAACCCACCATATGCACATAAGAGTAGAAAAAAGAGTGAAAACACACACCTTCCATTTGGTTAATACTAGAATAGTGGTCAGAGGACATCTTTACTTGAGGATTTCAAATTCAAACCTTGTTAGCTGAAAAAGTATTATGGTTCATTTGCAGTATGTGTCAGAATAGAAAATAACCAATATTAAGTCATCTTTAAAATTAGAATTTTAAACATTAGAAAGGTCCAGTTAGAATCTTAGTTTGCCAAAATGGTGTTACACTAATGTATCCTTTTCAAACATTAAGTTTCAGGCTAAGATGCAACTCTTCCATATTATCAAATAACCTCACAAAATATTATTAATGAAATTAAGACATGTAATAATTGTAGTTAAACTTTAATATGTATTGAGTGAAAAGTTAAGTTATGCTATGGGGACCTCTTTGGATATTCATAAATCCAGGAAAAATGTCGGTAAGTTATGACCTTGTTCTTTTCTAACCCTAACCTCAAATGTGTATAATAGTTTACTTATTGATAGTAAATCACTATTATTTTTTCTAATCATCAGAGAAAAATACACTATTAGGTAGTTTATTTCTAAAAAAGAAAGGAAATATTTTGCAATACAAGTCTTTGTTACTTTTAATATAACACTAATCCTCATTCACAAAAGATTAAAATTATTCTATATATGTTAAATTTTCATGAACATAACATGATTAGTTTGTGTTTTGTTTTAATGCTAAATAAAGATTTAGGGACACCTGGGTTGCTCAGTTGGTTAAGTACCTACCTCTTGATTTTGGCTCAGGCCAAGATCTCACGGTTTGTAGGATCAAGTCCCATGTCAGGGGCTGAGCCCTTTGTCAGAGCAGAGTCTATTTGGGATTCTCTCTTTCCCTCCCTCTCTGTCCCCCCTCCACTCATTCTCTCCCCCCAAAAACTAAATAAATAAACATTAAAAAAAGACTGAGACCAAATAACGATTATGTTTCTGCAAAATAACTTTTTCACTTTCTCAGATATGCTATTTACCAAGCAAAAGTTTTATATTCATGCTTTATTTTTTTTGGATAAGCAGAGGACCCAAGGAACCCATTACGGATGATTGAGAAAAGAATAACCTGGGAGGAGACAATGTTGATCTAGCCATATGCTCAGTGGCTGTTATGTTCTCCAATGGGCACTGAGATATATCTACACTGGAGTGTGAGACTCCCAAGGGCCGGCTAATTGTTTTCTAATGCAACCAGGTATAATTCTTGATGCTTATGAAGTCTTGGCTCTAGAGGCATCAGTCTGGCCCCAGGGAAAATCCCAGCTGGTAGTAGTAAATGTTTTTATCCACTTTTGCACCAAAGAGGGTGTAGTACCAATGTATTTCTGGCTCCAAAAGAATTACACTGATTGTAATTCACCCTTGATATTTACTCTGTAACTTAAACACAGAAGAACCCATTAAATTGTGGGAGAGGCAATGTGTTATATTAAAAAAAAAAATGAATGAAAGAAAGAAAAAAAGAAATTTAAGCTCAAGTTTGAAAATTTGAGCAAAAAAATATAGACACTCATATAAACTGAAAGAAAAACTCTTCTCTACCTGGGAAGAAATCAACAAAAGATATGCACACCCAGGTAAAGGGGTCTAATCAATTAAATCAGTACAATTTGATTATAAGAATATTAAATAAGAACTAACTCAGACTACATGCTAGTCTATAACTAATGATTGTATTTGAGTGTGGAGTGAGGTAGGGATGCATGTAGTTTTGGAAATATATAACTGTCAAAGCACCATTTCCCTCTGATCTGCAATATTTGCTCAGATGCATTCATATGTAGGGATCTGTTCTTGAGTTCTTTCTTATGGTAAATTTAATTGTTTCTATTTCTCTAAGCTTTCACTAGTGTCACTTTTGTTAACTGGTTACAAAGCCTACACTATTTTTTCCACAAATAAATGTTTATTGTTATGCTTTTTTTATGAAGAACTGGCTTAAGTTAACAAAATCTTGTAAAGATTTTGATAGAAATCCATGGGTCAATTCTGAAAGTGTTTTAAGTCTTCAAAACATTTTATCTAAGATTTTAATATATCTTCACTTTCTGACATGAAAGATTCCATAGTTTGTAGACTTTCTATGTGTTTTATATCTTTTAAAATACTAACTCTGATTTTAATATTATATCTCCTAACAAACTGTTGCCAATATAAGAAAATTGTCTTTTAAATATTGTGTGTATATGTATATCCATGTGAATGTAGTTTTATTTATTTATTTATTTATTTATTTATTTATTTAATGTCTGCTGCTAAATTCTTATCAAGTCTGTTATCTTTTTTAGATGGTTAGGAGTTAAGATTCTATATAAAGAGTCTTAACTATAATTTTGAGCTATTCTCTCAGGTAATTCCTTCCTTTCTATCAGTAAGCCTTTTACAGATACACATTTTACTCTAAGTGCAAATTTCTTTGCCTTTTCTAACAAATATCTTTTATTAGAATTCGAGAGCAATAGGACGGTGGTCTGAAATATGCTTTGGATGATCTCAATTCTTTTAAATATGTTGAGGTTTGTTGCAGGGACCAAAATATTGTCTGTCTTAATTATTGTTTTGGTTAAAAAAAAAAACAATCTGTTGTTGAGGGAGGTTATGTTCTACGAATGGCAATTAAACCAACTTATTGGTGGTTCTGTCCAGGACTTTTCTAATCTTAATCATTTTTGTCTCTACTTGCTCTTTAAATTATTGAGAGATGAGATTGAAATACCTAAAATTATGTATTTTTTTTAATAATTATAGCTTTTGAATAGTTGTAGTTGTAAGAATTATTACTTCAGGCATTTTGAAACTGCATTGTTAGACACATACCGGTTTAGACTTTTTATAAAAGATACTATTTTTAAGGCATTTTATCTTTTTATTTTATGTGTCTTGGTAATTTTTTTTCTTTTTTATCCTTTTCATACTTATTCTATCCAATGTGAGGATTTGGGGCTTCCTTGATGTGTGGTTATTTTAACTTTTGGAAAAATTTCCACCTACCATTTTTTTCTTTGCTCTGCTTTAAAAAAAAAAAAACAACTGCGTGTGGTGTGTTCTCAGTTTATGACGAACACTATTTGACATTAGTCACCTTACTTAGTATCTTGTTGGTTCAAGAGTTTCATCTGTAATAAAGCATATATTTCACATAGTATTTTTAGAATTAACTGCAACCCATGTCAAATGATTATAGACATATTTATAGTGGATGACTTTGATCTTTATCATTGGATTATATTCAGAACAATAGGTGACAATCAGATCAATAAAATATTTGCTCAACAAATAGGATCTAGCATGTCTTAACTGGGATTCTCTTATAAATTGAGATGGGATATTTTCTATCTTTTCTGGCTCTTATAATATTAAGATATAGAATATATCTCAAAATAATATAAAAGATATAGAATAAAAACAGGATTTGCCCTACTAAACATGACTCTTCCATTCATTATACTCATATAACAGAATAGTTGGGATTTGCACTGTATAATCCAAACTTCTACTTACTGATCCCTAGATTTGCTTTATATAGTTTTTATTTTATATATGTATTATTTATATGTAGAATGAGAGGAAGATAGCAGTCTTTGAAAATTTCCAACAACAAAAAAATTGGTTCTAAACATTCAGATAAATATGAAGTTTTTGTTCTTACCACTTTTTGTTCTTTCATTCTTGCAAACATCTCTTTCAATGATAAATATGTATTTGTTTCTAATATCTATCAACAACATAAGAGATTTACTATCAGTGGAATTTACTCAAATGTTGAATAAAATTTTGACTTGTTGGTTTCACTTTATTTTTTTAGCTTATGTGTCTCTAAGGATATTTTATTGGAAACACCTGTCTTCAAGGAATGTTAGCTAAATTTCCTTAGAATTGAAAATCTGTTAAGTTTGAACTCATCGTGGACTTATTTCTTCAAAATTGAGCTACTTTATTGCTTTTTAGGTTTGTCTACTTTAAATTTTACAAATCCCAACTTTTAAAAAGGGAGATAATCACAATTGAACTGCTTGTACTAACGACTTTTGAAAATCAAATTGTGGTTCTCTTTCCATGAGGAAGTGAATGGAAATATGCTCCAGGAATTCATATATGTTCTTAATCTTTCTAATTGCCTTTATTTGAAACATTCATACTTCTTTACCTGAGTCCCTACTTGCCTTAAACTTGCTCAATTATAAATTTGTTGAATTATTTTCTTGACTATCAACTATCAAGTCCAAAAGAAGAATTTATATATTACATATGGCATCTTGATAGCTATCACTGTAATGCTGGCAGAGGACAGCATTTATAGAAAAATAACCAATTCTGTAACATCTTATTCCTACTTGGATCTGCTCTCCTTAAATCACCTCAATGCCAGTCACACTTTCATGTCTCGAACTTCATTTCATCAAGGGACTTACTTCTTCAGGGGCAAATGTTTACACAAATTTGTTTAATTAATGTTTTGGTGATAATAGAATAATGTATTCCCTTCTCCTAATAACCAAATTTCAGATAAATACATTTCTATAAAGTCTTTATGATATAATTCGTATCCTTGAACATTATGCTTTGTCAGAGTTGTTGAGCTTTTCAACTTCACTGATTCTAAATATCCGAGATCCCAGGGTTCTTCCTACAGACAATTTTTATCCGAAGCCCATGAATTTTGGGAATATTATTGCCAAGCAGGCACACTTTGAAGCTTAAACAGTAACTGGTTAGGCTGCCATATGTCATAGTGGGTTATTCAAAAAATGATAGCTACTTCTTTTCAGCTCAGGCAACATTCCTTAAATTTCACCTCTAAATTCAAGACACATGTAACTTTTCATTACCCCGTAAAGTCACATTTATCCTTCTAGTTGTTTTCTTCTCTTTCCCTTACATTAGACTCTATGTTTTAGACTGGTGGTTGTTTCATTTTTGTTTTCTTTTTTTGGAAATCATAAGGTAACTGAAGTGCACTCTAAAGGGTGGTTTGAGGGATCCATATGTTATTTCTTGCTGAACGTAGTGATGAAAGTCTGTAATGAAAATCTCTGAAGATATCTGAATTTCGAAACGGAGATTCATTGTTTTCAAGATAACTTAATCTCATTAATTAATTAGTTAATTTTAATTTTAGAGAGAGAGGGAGATGGAGAGCATGTGCGAGTAGGGGAGCGGGAGAGAGGGAGACACAGAGAGAATCGTAAGCAGGGTCTACACTTCTATACTCAGCACAGAGCCCAACACAGGGCTTAATCCCTGTGGATTCCCATGATCCCACCCTGGGATCATGACCTGAGCGGAATCTGAGAGTCAGACTCTCAACCGACTGAGCCACCTAGGCGCCCCAATAAAGTTAATCTCGTTCAAAAATATTTGCCTACTGTGAATTTAACAATTTTGGAGACAACACTTGTCATAGTATAGCAGAATGTGCAATGATAAAATATGAGAGTGTAGATATATGAGAGAATTTGTGTCTAAAGTTAAACTCTAAATACTAAAGTGATTTTTTTTTGAGTGACGAAGAAAACCCTTAATGTTTCTTATTGAATTGGTGAGGGAAATGAGACACATAAAATGACAAAAAAAAAACATAGTACAACAGATTTTTAGGAAATAATACAAACCATCTGATCCTCAGGGACTTTTGCCAGACCAAACCATTTGAATTTTCTTTGCTGCTATCCTGCAATTAATATGCTAATGATAGTATAATACTGGCAGCAATAACTATATACTTTAGGATTTAGTGAGCTCTACCTGCTCATTTTGTGTCCAGCCAGATGTAAAAACAGCTGAAAATTATGCTGTCAGTGAAGCAAAATTAGAAATCTTATATTTTAGGAGCAAATATACCTAAAGAAAGAATGCACCCCCCCACCCCCACCCCCCTCCAATATAAAAGGAACAGTTTAGAAAGAAGTTTGCAACAAAATGTTTTGCTATTTAGAGAGCTTAAAAAAAAAAAAAGCTATTCAGGTCTTCTTTTGTTATCAAGTCCACAGTCCCTAGAATGGTATTCATAGCATTCCAGTTGCTCAGTTAGTATTTTATTAATGGTTAAGAATGACGAAAATACAGGAAAACATGAACACTATTTAACAGTGTTTGTTGGAAAATGAATAATGTTATAATCTATTTACATGATTATACTAGCATGTATATGTGGTATTTTACATTAAATAGAGTCAAATAGTTGATATTAGCAAGAAATCTTCTAGGTAGAATACAAACAAGTTGTTAATGTGGTGGTGTTCTTAAAAAAAAACATTGCGAGGTGTATATATATGTGTATGTTCATGTGTTTGGGGAGATAGGTGTCTGAGAGTTAAGATTGAGTAAGAGTAGGGATAAAAGTGAATTAAGCTGTAGTAAAACACTACCAAATTATGTTAAAATTAATATGTGTTATATTATTCCATTTGTGTGCATATTATTAAGATTTGTGTATGTTTATTGTTGTGCATAGTACAGAGGTAAAGATGCATGTAAGGTAGGTATCTGTGAACTGAGATGAATCGTCATGAGATTGAATAACAATATAATCAAGTATAGATCAAGTATAAAGCAAGATGACCAACAGTGAGGAATATGGAGTAGCTGTCACAGAGAAAGGCTAGTGGGTTCTACTGTAGGATTAAGACATAGGCAACACATGGACCATATAAAATTCTATAAATTGGTGCCAACTCATTTAAGTGCCCGACTCTTGATTTCGGCTCAGGGCATGATCTCATGGTGGTGAGATGGAACCCTTGCGTCTGGCTCCATGCTTGCGGTGAAGCTCGCCTAACATTCTCTCTCTCCCTCAGTCCCTCCTCCACTTACACTCTCTCTCAAAAATAAAAAAAATAAAATAAAATAAATAAATCCTGTAAATCAAAGGACAGATGTTAGGCTACCTAGGGATGAATGTTGTGGAAGCCGTAATACTGAAAATGTGTGAGCGATGTGCATGCCCAACTCTGCCCACGCATCAGCGCCTCAATGTGGGCATTTGTGTTTGCATCACCAACTCAACCTCAAATGACCTTACTTAGACAAAACTGATGTTTTAAAATATTCAATTTCCTTTTTTCTCAGTGGCAATCTAGCCTCCTGAGCTTTCCGAAGTACAGTGAGGATGAAGATATAATGAGCTCTTTTCAGTGTGATTACCTCAGATTATATTAACAGTCTGTATTCATCCTGGGAAGTAAAAGTGACTTTTAGATAAATTTTCTTTCATTCCACCAGTAAGAATTGAAACTAAAAGGGATCTGTGAGAGAACTTGAGTTTTTGAGATTTCTTAGTTTAATGCATTTACGGGATAGTCTATTTGGTTTCCACTTGGATGGCTCACCTGGGTGTCAAAAGCACAACTTTTATGAAACTGCAGTGTATACATTTTTTCTGACCAAAAATTGGATATTCTCCATGTCCTGATCAGCTTCCTCCAGGCTCCTTTTTGACTCTACAGTGTATATGCTTCTGACCCGAGCCATCTGTTGAAATTTACAAATTCACCATTGTCTGCCAAAGAGCTCGACCAAGGAAGAATGCCCCTGCCATAGGAAGCTGGAGGCAATGCAAATGCAGGACTCCTGTCCAGACTACTCGAAATCTCAAATACCCGACCCAGAATCTACATATAATGTATATATGTATGTAGCACTTATCTGTTTATGCTAGATCAGGGGAAGCATGCTCTTTGTATAATTCAGCCAGGTGTATAATGTGTTTGCCTAGATCTGTGATGTAAGATTCCATAGAAAATGAACACTTCATAAAAATTCATAGGCTGAGCTGAACATTCATAGGCAACTAAGATTTACCAAGCTCTTCGAGAGGCACATTAATACAATTATTTTGAATTTAACAACTGAGAAGTACAATACTCATTGGACATGTTTCTCTTTCTCACACACACAGAGGTCAAATCAAATTCTTCTCTGTCAGAGGCAGAACAGTCCTGTCTTGTTTCCCTGCAGTTCCACATGACTTAGTTTATGAAACCAATATTTTCTGGGCTTTTGTCACACGCCTAACATGAGAAGGATTGTTATTATTGTTACTATTTTTACCAGTATAAAAGTAGTCGTGTTGCATCATTGAAATAAAAATTTTTTTCATTGAAGCAGGCAAGGGAAAAGCCTGGGTGTAAAGTATTCTTATTCACAATCAGAAAAACCTTTGGTTGCTTTAGTCATTCAGCAGTTAATATATAAGAAGTTGGTCCATTGCTTCCTAGAAAAGTATTAAATGGAGAAATAGAACTCATCATTTAGAAGGAAAGGAGAAACGGCTAGCGGATGAAAACTTTGTCCATGAAATCACCCTTTATGCCAGGAATTGCTTTTGCAGGATTAAAGTAAAATTGAGAAACCATTTTGTGAGGGAGAATAACAATTGGGGGTAAGAAGGAAAAAACAGTAATAGGAAAAAGTTAGTTGGGAAACTATAAGAATGACTCTTCTTAAAGCTCTGCTTCTCCTAAGTCACTGATTATAATTGTATAACAATTACATTACTCCTGCCTTTGGGTTATACCTAGGTAGATACGTTAGGAGAATATAAATATTTTTTTTATTTATAAAAATACCCTGTAAGCAAAGAAATAAAAAGAAAGCAATTAGGTTTGTGAAAATGTTTTATAATAGGTTAAAGAAATGTCTTATTTTTATATTCTCTTTAGCCCAAGCTTCAAATATAATATCCTCAATTAATATTAACTGTTATTAAATATTCTACTTCTCAAGTGGAACTTGGAGTCTGAATCAGCGAATAAGCATTCTTTTTCTTAAGGTGGTGCCCGCAACTGAATTATGACTCACTTAGTAATGTTTAGAGAGACATTATCACTTAAAGATAATAAAACTTTCTTTGGCTATTGAATTCTAAGAAAGTCTCAGTTTAATAATGATTATGTCCACTTTAGGGAAATACACATCCAAACTTCATCGAGTTTTGAAATTTTCCTCTTAGCCTGGTTCCTCTTAGCGTTGGTGTGTACATTGTCTTTAACTTTTAGGTGCTCCCCACCCCAGCACACCTTCCTTAGCTCTAACTTCTGACATCCTTGATGTCAGAGCATGGAGAGAGTGGAGAGGTAAGACAGAAAACAAATTTTTCAACTTTGAACATTGAAATTGGTTGGACACTTGGTTTCTGTGGAAATGACAGGTACTGAAAGCTGGCTCTCATGGAAGTATTGATGGCTTTTAAAGAACCCCCATCTTCAAAGACCTTGTAGTTCTTTCCATGAAAAAAAAAATGTTTCTGAGCACTTAGTATGTGCCAACATTATTCTAGATTAAGAGATACTGCAGTTTAAAAAAAAAAAGAAAGGAAGAAAGTACAAAATGCCACAGGATAAGATGTGCTTGAGTGTTCTGGGTACACTAAAGAAGCCAGTATGATTGAAGCAAAGAGAACAGAATACTGAGACCAAGTTATGTGCTTATGGAAAAATTCTACATATACGATGGTGTGTTGGATCAAGACAATTGTGGAGAAGTGGGGAGAAATGTGTGGTAAATGCCTAACTATAAACCTGATGGGATATTCTGGAGAATCAGATGATATGAGGTACGAGTAAAAAAAAATAAAAAAATAAAAAGTCCAGATGATGTTGAGTATTTGGGCTTAAGCAACTGGAAGAGTAAAGCTGTTGCTCACTAAGACGTGTGAGCCATGAAAGGCTTACAAACTGTGATCCTGCTTAAGGCAGAAAGATTGATTACGTGTTCAGCTTGTAGGAATATTCTTAGAAGGACCACAGTCACGGGAGCTGTCCTTAATTTCTGCTATGGTGGAGATGGAGGCTAAGGCAGGCATTCACTGGAAACACTTAGATCTGTGGTTTCTTCTTGAATTTTGCTGAAGAAGCCAGGAGGTCTGATGATGAACAGTTGAAGAGGAGTGCTTTCTAGACCATTGCTAATGAATGATGAAAGTCAAAGCGTTGGTGTCTAAATCAACCCTGTGGAATCTATCTCACACAACTCTCATTAAACTTAGGTATGGCACTTGGGGAAAAGAACAGTAGATTATTTCTGGGATCAGTTTACTTTCTGAACAGAGCTATCAGTTGATATTCTACCACAAGCAGAATGTTCTGTCCATAATGTTAGGGTTTAGCCCTAAGAAAGAGCTAGAATGGGGGCGACTGGGTGGCTCAGTCGGTTAAGTGTCCGACTTTGGCTCAGGTCATGATCTCATGGTTCATGAGCCTGAGCCCCACGTCAGGCTCTGTGCTGACAGCTCGGAGCCTGGAGCCTGCTTCGGATTCTGTGTCTCCCTCTCTCTCTGACCACCCCCTCTCCCCCCACTCATGCTCTCTCTCTGTCTCTCAAAAATAAATAAACATTAAAACAAAAAAAAATAATTGGCTGGAATATCCCTGACCCCTTGTGCTAGCCTTTAGCAGACATACATAAAACTATTCGTGGTCTCCTTGAAATCTGATTTAACTCTGTGAGATGAAGATAAAAGCGTCTATCAATACCTACCCTTACTGGTACTAGAGTGTGTGGGGGGCAGATAGTTCACTTGTAGAAAGATTTTTGCATCCACTCTCCATGAAGAGCCTTCTATACAGTCTATGTGGTTGAAGGTAATGGTCAATCAAATATTCTTCACCTTTTGCAGGTCAAGTGTGGTGGTGTCACAGCTGAATTTGGAAACTTGGAAGGGTTGACATGTATTGATTTGGGAGCTCTGCCAAAACTGAAACCTCAATGGACTTATTTTAATATATTGTTACACGCACATGGATTTTTTTTAAAATTTTACTGATGTCACTTGACCTTCATAATTGCTTATGAGGTGAATATGATAGTTATTTATTATCCTCATTTATAGGTGAAAATTGGTCTCAGAAGTTCAATGGCTTGCTTCAGGTGATAGAAACAGAAAATGAAGAAATCTTATTTGAACTTAGACTTTCTGATTTCAGAAAATATTCTCCAATTCAAGAAAACTTCTGTTTCCTATTTTTCCCTCAAAAGTAAGTCCTATCACCATTCCTTTTCAATAAAAAATAATTTCATGTTTTCTTAGTATCACTATATATCTCTCTTCATGCAATGCTATTTAAATATATACACATAAGTTAGGTGATGTAACTGTATAAGGCTTATATTTCTCAGATGTTCACAAAATAAAAGTATAAAAGACAAGATTAATGGTATTTTATATCATGCAATGAGAAAACACTTCTATCTGACTAATTTTGTGCAATATACATTAATAAAATCTGGATAAAACATTAGAATAGAAAGAAACCAATAGTGAAAAAGAACCATATTGGAGAGATACGTGTGTGTGTGTGTGTGTGTGTGTGTGTGTAATTAAAGGGTACCACACAGAATGAAGTATGCAGAATCAAAGAAAGTCAGTCTTACTTGCTTAAGGAGTCAATGGTAAATTTGATACAAAGGAGAAATTAGAAAATTAAAAGTGAGATGCTATGAAGCGGGATCCAAACAGGTATGGCTCCAAAAATTTGCTCGAACTTTCTCCAAGTTGCTGTTTGACCCGTGTTTTATGTGTCTTTGAAAGTTGGAAAGGTGAAAGAACAGAGAAGTTTCAGCTACGGCCAACTTCACGAATCAGTGTTTGGTATTCAAACCTAACAAATTTAACTGCCTGCTAGAATAAAAGACAGCATTATCTAAAGGAGGCTAACAGAGTCAGACAATCTACAATATATTTATAATGTTTTGTATGCAAAAATGATTAGGCATACTGAAAACATGGAAATGTAACCCATTGGTAAGAATAAAAGCATTCAAGAGAAGCCAACCACAAAATGACCAAGAGATTGTATTTAGGAGACAATTTTTTTTAAATGTTTATTTATCTTTGAGAGAGAGAGAGACAAAGAGAGAGAGAGAGAGCATGAGATAGGGGAGGGGCAGGGAGAGAGGGAGACACAGAATCTGAAGCAGGCTCCAGGCTGTGAGCTGTCAGAACAAAGCTCAGTGTGGGCTCTAACTCACGAACCATGAGATCATGACCTGACCTGAAGTCGGATGCTTAACCAACCACGTCACCCAGACACCCCTTAGGAGATAATTTCAAGGCAATTATTTTTAATATAGTCAAGAACTCAAAATATGGTCATCATATATAAGCACATTGAGACTCTAGTGGAGGGAAAATTAAAATTACATGCATCTAGCAAAACTGATCACAAAACAAGAAACAAGTTATCAATTTCAGGAGTGAAAATGAAAACCCTATTGACACTAAAATATTAGTATAAAATATTACACAAATTTTAGACCAATAAATTTGACAATTTAGAGGTAAGAGAAAAATTTCTTAAAGCAGCATAACCAAACTCACTGTATAATCTTACACTTAGTGAAGGCATAAGGATCCTTCTTTAGATCCTCCTGTAATATCTCTAGTCCGATGTGACTTCACAGACACGTTTTACCTGTCTTTACAAAAGAATACCACAATTTCATGGAATTATTTCCAAAGAAGTACTTGCCAGCACGCAAGGGCAAGATAGAATAAACATGCTGTAAAGATTGGAGTGGGAGGAATAAAACTCTATGTGTAGATTACGTGATTTAAGAGCATAATTTTAAGAAGTCTCTAGGAGCACCTGCTTGGCTCAGTCGGTTAAGCATCCGACTTCAGCTCAGGTCATGATTCCGCGATTTGTGAGTTCGAGCCCCGCTGTGGGGACCTGTGCTGACAGCTCAGAGCCTGGCGCCTGCTTCGGATTCTGTGTCTCCTCCTCTCTCTGCCCCTCTCCTGCTCATGCTCTGTCTCTCAATAATAAATAAATGTTAAAAAAAAAATTAAAAGAAAAAGAAACCTGTATTAAAATATTAAATATTGCTGAGGAAAAATTAAATGAGACTTTATGAAAGAGAATGACATACAATGCTTATGAATTAGATGATTTGATGTTAAAATTCTCCCAGAATGCCATTTAGAGTCAAAGCAATTGCCCCAAAATTACTAGAGATTTTTAAATATATTTTTGAAAATTTAATTATAAATCTACATCAAAACTTAAATATTTGAATATTTTAGTTGCCTTTTTTCTAGGTCACTAATTCTCCTGTCTGAGATAATCCAGCTATCAGATTTTTAATATTACTTATTTTCACCTTCAGGATTTCCTTGTGCCTCATATTAAGCTATCATGAAAATCTTAGGACTGATACTTTGGGACAGGATATTTTGGGGCTGATGATACTCTGTTGTGGGAGGGTTCTCCTGTGCACAATATAGGATATTTAGCAAGATTTCTGACATCTACTCACTAGGTGGCATAGAAGCCCCTTCCCAATCAAAAATATCTCCAGGAATTTCCAAATATTCCCAGAGGGGGAAATAATCACCCCCCACTGAGAATCCTTGCTTTATTTAATGTGTGAATTGTACTGCTTATGTTGTGTGTGTAAACGTACCTGTACTCTAGTATTTGAATCACTTAGGATTTATAGACTGATTTTTCTTAGTTTTCGGTCAAATTCTTATCTTGCCTTGAATTCAGTTTATTCAGATATTTGGTATATTATTCACTAAAAGAAAAATAAGTTCAGGTTAATATTGTGTTCCTTGTGGAGAGTTCAATGTTCGCTTCTTCTGTGGTAGCTTTATTTCTGTGTAATTTTGGCCTGTCTAGCTCCTGTTGCTTCTGGAGGTCCCTTATATATTTAAAGATTTTTAAATATTATCTCCTTTTCTATTTAATCTCAGCAGGGATGGTGTTCCTTTCCATACTGCACCTTACCCAGAAACAGAATAATTTTATTTATATCTGTATTAAATTTTGATAGGTCCCTGAGATAATCTTTTCAGCTATATCCAATGTTATACTCATAATAGCCATTCATTTATTTCATGACTAATCTCTGTTATTTCCACATTTATTTATTTTTCTTTATATCACCTTTTTCAAGTATTTTTACATTTATCTTTACTTCAGTTTGAATCATATTTAATATGAACTTTTAGTTTGTGTATAGCCTAACGTTCTTGGATTGCTACACTAAACTTGCCTTATTTTTGTTAGAATTTCCCTTTGGGATTGCCACCATTTTTCAACAGGGTCGGGATGAATTTCACTCTATCACACATAGCGTGGGTCTAAGAATGGAAGTCACCAAGTTAAAGGAAAAACTTATAAGGCTATTGTCAGCAAGAAAGAAAAGACCTTCACTCTTAACTCTTTAGCCCCCAGAGTAATATATCAGAATCTGTACGATTTTCCAGGTAAGAGTTTTGTTAAACCTTCCAGTAGAGATGCCTTGGGTACTTTTTTTTTCTTTTTTTTTTTTTTATTTGGGAGAGAAACTTAGAGCATAGTCTTGTCAGCAATTTCCTTGCTATGCTTATATTTAGTATTGCACATTATTTTCAAGCCTTAACTAAATGAGTCTCCTTATTGACCTTCATTTTTCTCTGGGTTCACCTTAGTAAAGTCAGTGGGAAAATGGACTTCTTCAAGTCACGAGATTGTCATATTCCTGAACCAATTCAATATTCTTTATGACTATGAACAATGACAAAGGGTGTATTTTTAAATATATGATAGAGTACTTAAAATTTTTTAGTGTTGTGTGTATGTGTGTGTGTGTGTGACAGAGAAACAGAGTGTGAGTGGGGAGGAGCAGAGAGGGAGAGAGATACAGAATCCAAAGCAGTCTCTGGGCTCTGAGCTGTCAGCACAGAGCCCGACATGAGGCTCAAACCCAGGAGCCTTGAGATCACGATCCCGGCAGAAGCCAGATGTTTAGCTGACTGAGACACCCAGTTGCCCCTATGATAGGGGTTTACGTTATGTTGAATGAAGCTGCTTTTATTCACCTGCAATATTTTTAACTTCATCTTGGCCTTATACGCTCCTTATCTTTGAGGAAGAAGTTTTGCCATTTTTCATACTGATCTAAATATTATTGAGATGCTTGCTAATCTTTTGTCCAGAGCTTTAGGAGACGTCAAGTTATGAAAGACGTTACAGACCTATTAGAATTACAATAAACATTTTTCTGATTGACATCATCAAGAAATTAAGTTACTAGTTTTCTTTAAGAACAATCCAGATTCTACAGAGACATATTAATATAGACAGCAAAATTATTGCCCGTGTCTGACCACTTGTTTTTCAAAGAACAAAGAAAATTAAACTAGTTACCAATACTTCATAATTCATAATTCATAAATAGATAACTGTGCTCATTTACGTATCTTTAGTAATGAGAGTTCTGAAATTACATTGGGTATTCGAGTTCACTTAGCTATTCCCTCAACAAATATTTGAGTACATACTATTGTATCTACCACTTTAATTAAAACCGATAAAAACTCTGACTTAATTGATCTTACATTGTGCTTTAGAAATAAATAATGTAGTGATAGATATTAAAGAATAAAAGGGAGAGGATAAAGGGTTATAGTCAACATCATGATGGGATTGTTGTTTTGGTGGTTAATATAATTTTATCAGAAAACTTTCATGGAAAAACAATAGAAAGGGAATGAATCTATAGTGAATTAAGAAGAAACAAAATTAATACACCCAAGCCAATAATTTTGTTATGTGTGTCTTACTATTTATAAAATATAAAGGCATCAAAGACTTTCAGGTTTTGAAGCAATTGTTTTGTAAGAAAATTATTAATCTATCAAATCATACATATTTAAGATGTACGGCATGATGTTTTCATAAACATATACGGGGTGAAATGATTACTGCAATCTGTCAAAGTAACATTTGCATCTCCTCACACAGTTATCACTTTGCGAGTGTGCATGGCGAAAGCACCTGAAATCTCCTTCCAGCAAACTTCCCAGTATACAACATGGTACTGTTGATTAGTCATAATGTTGTATGCTGGTTCTCTAAGCTTACTCATCCTACATAAGTACAGCTTTACCTTCTGACCCAAATCTCTCCATTTCCCCCATCTTCCACTCTTGGTAACCACTATTCTGTTGCTACGGATATGACTTTTTTTTAGAATCCACTACGTGAGTGAGATCATGCAGAATTTTTCTTTTTGTGTCTGTCTTATTTCACTTAGCATAATGTCTTCCAGGTTCATCTATGCCATTGCAAGTGGCAGGATGTTTTTTAAGGCCGAATCATAAGGCTGAATTATATATGAAGGTAGAATTAGTAAAGATTTTACATATTGCATAAAAATTGACATTTAAATTGAGACAAAGGATACGAAAGAATATTTTATTTGGGGTCATTAAATTGCACAAAGGTTAGGTGAGGTACGTGTTTTTCACACAGAATATAGTCATCACAAGATGACAGTACTTCACAATTCTTTTTTCTGTTTAGAGAGAAATGTATTAGTTTAAATTCTTCGGTTTGCAAACAAATATCTCTTGATAATTCTATTTCTTGTTATCGTTTTACTTTACCTAATTTTCTTTTTTTTTTCTTTTTATTTATTTTTCAGAGAGAGAGAGAGGGAGAAAGAGAGACAGAGATGCAGAATCCAAAGCAGGCTCCAGGCTCCGAGCTTTCGGCACAGAGCTGAACGAGGGGCTCGAACTCATGAACCATGAGATCATGACCTAAGCCAAAGTCAGAAGCTTAACCAACTGAGCCACCCAGGCCCCCCTCTAATTTTCTTAATAAAGCATTATCTTACCCAAGTGTATGTAAATATTTACTTGGAAGCCTCTTAAGAAAAAAGACAATTCACTCATTCATTTTTTATATTTGAATGAAGTCATAGACACACAGATACATACATGCTTATATATGTGCCACATTTAGATGGCTATAATTTTCAAACATCTCTGTTTAATTCATCTCACTATTAAATTAATTCAAATGTGGGGCACCTGGCTAGCTTACTTGATAGAGTATGTGACTCTTGATCTTGGGATTCTGAGTTTGAGCCCCAGGTTGGGTGTAGAGATTACATAAAAACAAAACCTTAAAAAAAATATTCGAACATTTTGAAAATAATTTAGTCTGCTATTATAGCATCTAACAAATATTTGACCTATATTAGGTTAGAAAACTCAGATATAGATTAGTATTAATCTGATTCTTGATAATTTCCTAAATAGTACTAGTATAATCCAAAGCCTAATTTTGCACTAAAAAATTCCTTTTAAGGGAAATATTATGTTGTTTGTTTTACTCAGTTGTGCTGATATTACAGATACTTAATTATCAAGGAGTTTGGAACGTGGTTCAGACAGTATATAACCAGTCTGGTGTTTCGTGAGTTCACAGGAGATTTTCTAACAGATTTTTATATAATACAATTGAATAAATAGCTGGTGACTTAATCAAAGTTATTTAGCTAATTGCTGACAAAGGAGGGCAATTCTCTTGATGGTAATAGGTACTTGATAAAAGGTTTTCTGAGGATAAAAGCATTAAATAAGGGAGGAAATGGTAGTATCAGATATTACAACTCTAGGGTGAAGTAAGTTAATTGCATCAGGGAATGCTAACTATCCTTCAGTATCCATTCTTTTTTATTTTAGTGAAACATCTCCAACCCAAAATTCTTGATGACCATGAGACCAAGTGCTAAAAAATACAGTTCAGTCTCTTTTAAATACTCTTAAGTGACCATAACAATAATCCTGGCCATTATTATATGATTGCAAGTGGTAGGAGCAACTTCTGTGTTGATTCTATAAAAAAGCTTTACCTGGACTATGTTGAGGACGATAGGGTCTAACTTTAGACTACTCACCTCTGTGATCCTGAATGATGGACAGATAAACTTCTAGCTTCTTTAAGCTTCTTTATGTGTATGTTGAGGGCTCTGTATTAGCTGCTTAGCGTATCACACGCACCCTGTTATCAGAGAAAAAAACTAAGTGCCCATTTCACTCTATAAACACACACACCCTGCTGAGTTTTCCCTGATTATGAGATTATACTTCAAGTGGATTAAACGTTTAAGCTAGAAGATTAAAACAAAATGCTTTCCATTTCCCCCTCCAAAAAATCTACATCTTATATTGTTTTTTACACATTGATTGTGTTGGTACACAAAAATTAGAGTGCTTCAGGGGAAGGTACTTAACTACTTTCCCGTGTGTAATTTGCTGTCAGATACCTCTCTTTAGATCATATATATGAGGAAGTTTCAGAAAAGTGAGAGAAAATAGTTTACATGTATCAGTAACAAGACGAATATAATCAAAGCAGGGAAAAGTTTATATTTGGTCTGTGTTTAAGTCACAATATTTACAAATATGGTTGGATATTTGTTACTGTATTTTCTTAGGCTATTACATGAGATGCTTCACCTCTGTAAAAACTTACATACACAATTATATTTGCACACAAATCACTAAAGTATAGACTTGGCAGAATGTTGTATTTTCTTAAAACTGTTGAATAATGATGATACACATTCCTGGTCTATAGTCTTATGATCTCATAGACTTAAAGTCTGAGGAGCTCACAGTCTCCGAGACCTCCTCCAATGCAGTCATGAAGTCTCTTGATCTCACAGGCTCAAGGACTCAACAATCAATCTCTAGGCTTAGCAACTTACGGTCTTCAAGTTACAAGAAGGAGCAGTGCTAGGGAGTTCGGTGCAGAGCTTTCCCGGCAGGAAAGGTCAAATGTAAATCAAGATCACGATCTTTGCCTTCTGTTAAAATTCAAAACTGTAAACTTGGAAGATCACAAGACTGTGACACTGAGAGCTCTTTATGGCTTCCAACTCCACCTCTAACTCTGTTCCTTAGTCGAATTCCCATGTGAAGGAATTGCTGTAGAAGAGACGTTTCTGTTCCCTCTATCCCCTGCCTACTTTGGATTCTTCTGATAGCCGGTGTGATACACAATGTCATTGTTGGCCAGATGCTCAAATGATTCCTCTGGCCCAAAAGACTTGATATGTGACAGACTTGCTTCTCCATCTCTTCCACCATGAACCTTAGCAATCGGTGCTGGGCATGTGAGCTTCAACGTCCTTCCCATACTTTGCTCACCTGGGAAGGACAATTTATTCCAGAGATCCAATTTTGTATTTTGAAGCTTTGGTTGTGACCATACCTCTTGAAGGGCTGTAAAGAAAGAAACTGTGATTATGTCTGTTAGGGTATGTTTGGAGATTTATTACTACTAAGATAGATGAAAATGATTTTCATCTTACTACGAAGGCCAATCTTCCAGTGTATGCATGCGCAAGAGAGCTGTTTTCCAGATTTTCATTATGTATGTGTTTTTGTATGAATCAAGTACTAACTATATTTTGTTTTCTACATGTGCCATCATTCTCACTGCCAGTTTCTGTATATTACTACTTCTTCAAACCACTGCCTAATGCTACTTTTATGGTACACCAAATTATATCATCAGCATCATTTTATTTATGGATCCTCTCCCTTAACTTGTTCACCTATATATTTCTTTTGGTGTGTGTGTTAATGGCACAGCGTTCGTAATTGCTCTATAATTGAAAATATACAGATATCCTAATACCACTTTCTTGTTCTTTTAACAAATTATCTTGAGTCTTCCAAGAAATTCAATCTTCAAAATATATTTTGATTGGATTATGAAGTCTTGTTTATTAGGATTGAGTTGAAATTACAGATAAAATTGTAGCTCTTCGATCATTAGTCTCCATTGGCATTCCCACTTAGAAACATTGTATGTTCTGTTTATGTCGTGCAATTGACTTGTATTATATTTTCCATTAGGTTTTTGATATTTTTAAAGTTTTATACTTTATGAAATTTACTAATATAATTCCTTGGGACCATTCCTATTGTATTGCATACATCACTATTTAAGGGATACCATTACTTTTTCTAAGTAAATTTTATATCTTGACATATTAGATTCTTATTGTTTCATCCTTTTAAATATTTTATATTTATTGCCATATTTTCAAATTATGAAGCTTTTTCCAGTTTATTCTAAACTTTTATTGTGACTTATTTATTTTATTGGCTTACACATCCAGGAAAAATTTGGTAAGGTGAATTCCTGAGTTTAATGGGTGACCCCTAAGGTTTTTACCTTATCTAACATGTTTACTAAGCTGTTCAGTAGATAAACTTTTATCCTTTTAAAGGTTTTCATTACTAAGTGTCATATTTTGTCAAAATGAGTGTTAAGTTTACACAAATAGCATTTAATTTTTTTTTATATTTTGTAATGGCAAGGTTATATTGGCCTTTAGGTTAAACTATTCTGTTGATTATGAGATTGACATTATTACAAAAGGTTTTGTAAAATAGATTCTTTAAACCACCCACAATGCTGTCCTTTTGTATTATGAAGTTGTTTTTCACTAAGGCTGAGATATTCTCTTATATTTTATAGGTTTTCAAATCTAAACTGTACACTTTTCTAAAGAAATTCTGTCTTTTTAAAATTTAGACTTGTAATTTTTTTTTTCATTTAGGATTCCTCAATGTATGTTCTGACTTTTTATGTATAATCCCTTACTTGAACCTCCTGCAGTAACTTTAAAAGTGGCCTCTCATCTCTGCATTTGCACTCTGAGTGTATTTGAGTCACAATCTGCAAGGAGATGGTAAGGAAAAGTTCTGAGATGTAGAAACTGGAGTAATTGTAGGGACAACTAAATTATAACATCTACTGAGGTGGAGGGATCATACATATAATCACTTGTTTAGAACAGGCATATAAAATTAGTAAAAACCTAGCCCTTGGTATTCCTTTGGAGTATTTTATTCCTGTGTCAGAAACCAGTATCGGAAACCCATGCCAGCTTAAGTGGTACATTCAGAGAAGCCCCAGGGATTTGGAAAGCACTGATAGGACCCTTTAGCAGGAGCTGAGAATAGGCTGCTCATATAAATTAAGTGAAAGCTCAGCACTGGTTAGTCTATTGCCTTATTAGTTCATGTTTATGAGAACAGGTAAGTTAAAATTTTAAGTCTTTGGCCTTAAATGTATGTGAATGAAAGCTCACATCAACTGTAATTTTCTCAGAGAGTGAAAATTGTGACTCTTAGCTTGCTTCTCAAATTTCATTGGTAGTCGGACTCACTCCCCTGGGATGATAGGGAGCCTGGGGAACAAACCCAGAAACTGACTCCCAGATTCAGTTAGTTCTTAGAGAAGTCACCTGGAGTGTGGATGTTTCTTTTCTCAGTCCTAGTTTCTGGAGGCCATCCACAAGAAATTTGGAAGTAGATTTCAGTGATACATGCTGGATATAGATTACATGATCATTACTTAATATTGATTCAAAGTTTGCTAGAAATAAGGAAGGCCAGATGTGCTCAAGTATCTCTTGCATATCAGACGTAAGTCACCTGCTTTGACCTTATGTCCTATCCATTCCTTCCAGGTCCATTCTTGTTCTGTGTGGAAAAGTGCCACAAAAATCCTCCACATAACTTCTTCCAAGGCGGTGATAGTGGGCTCATTTGAGTTTCTCATCTTAACTAGTGCTTAATGTCACATGCATTCAATACTAATACTATAATTTGAAGTTACTTTCACCAGGGAAATTGGAATGAGAACATTTACAGTTACAACTTTGACCTAGGCAGTTGTCTTCAACTAGTCAGAACAATAAGGCACTTTGATTACATTAACTTCGGTGATTAAAAGAATGTGAATTATTCCAAACTTGTACTACATCTCTTGTTTAGTCTCCTTTCCTTGCCGAGATCTGTCCTTGGCTCTTTCGACTTAGTTTACTATTTCCACTTCTATTTCAATTAGGTAACATTAATGCTTTGCCCTTCTCCCATTCAGTAGATACACTCTTTGATCAATATTGAATTCCTCCCAATCTTCCCCTGCTAGTAGCCTTATACAGATGATCCCCAACTTACAATGATTCAGCTTGTTTTTCAATTTTACAATATTGTGAAAGTAATATGTATTCAGTAGAAACTGTATTTCAGATTTTGAATTTGGATCTTTTTCCGGGCTGTTGACGTGTTTCTACAGTCTTCTCTTGTGATGCTGGGTGGTAACAGTGAGCTCCCACCAGCCATGCAATCTCCAAGGTAAGCAAATGATCCACTGACAATCATTCTATACCCATACAGCCATTCTGTTTTTCATGTTCAGTACAGTGTTCAATGGATTACATGAGCTATTCAACACTTTATTATAAAATAGGCTTTATGTTAGATGATTTTGCCCAATTTCAGGCTAATGTAAGTGGTCTGAACACAGAAGGCTAAGCTAAGTTACAATGTCTGTAGGTCAAGTATTTTAAATGAATTTTCAACTTATGCTATTTCCAACTTATTTTTATTTTTATCGAGATGAAACCCATTGCAAATCAAGGAACATGTGTACTCTTTTTTACTTGGTCAATTACACAAATCAAATTTGCTTCCATAGTTCAGAGTGGTGTATAAAGGATGAATGGATATCTAGAAGCTGGAATATGAAATATGAAATAAATATGAAAGATATGACCAGTTTTCTTTTCCGTTGGTTTTCAATTTGAGCCAGGTCTCTAAAGCATGGTGCCTAGCTTATTAACAGTATAAGCAAATAAAATTGGTGTATTAAGTTTTAGTAGAATTGAAAGACTTGTTGAAGAGTCTCTTACATTTAATAACTTATCTTACACATTCTTTATTTATATATCAGTTACTTAAAACTGGGGGAGACATGCAGGTGAATGCATGCACGATTTAGCAAAGGAATATTTGGTAGTCTCCTTTTATTCTTTACCTATGTCTACACAGCACAGATTCTGGACCAACTGCAGGCTTAATCCTTCCAAGGGGAATTGCCCTGGTAAGAGTCAGTGCTGATAATGTTTGGATTCTTCTGGAGAGGGAAAACATCTCAAAATCCATTTTTATTTTCCAGTATGCCTTTTATTTTCAATATAAAATCAAAATAATGTTAGTTCCTCCAGGGTGAGAGAGTGGCAGGAAATTGATAACATATCCTTTGAACAGTACGAAAAAGGAGAAGAAATATATCCTCCCTGACTATTCTAAACCTAATTGTTAGGAGCTTAAACCAGTAAGTTCGAATGAATGTTAAAAATTTTTTAAATACTTTGGATGATGAAGCTACACATTTTTGCTATTCCCCCATACCATTTGTTGTAAAATATCCACCTAACACAACAACATGAACAAACGTCGTATTTTACACATTAATAACATGATAAGCATAAATCATTTAAATAATTTTAAATGGTTTTAAGTCCTTAATTATGGCACATAATAATGCTACAAATCCTTAATATATTGATTATTTTCCTGGATAAGACTGATCTTTACTAAGATCTTTACTAGAATGAGCTTGTAATATGAAGGAAATGTACAGATAAAACTAATTATGTGTATAATCAGATCTCAGAAGCTTTGCGTAAAACAATTTCCACAAAAATATAACTTTTATTAAAAAAAGAGGGACTGGATAGGTTTGGTCTACTTACATTTCTCATAAGCTTAACTACATATTTATTTTTTTAATGTATATGATCATGGTAAATTAAAACAGCATCGATATCATTTTCACATCATGAGAATGTTACTCATTATGGATGGATTAAAGACAGCGGTAGTTCCAAAGCAACAGAGTGCTTCCTAGTGATAAAAGGCATTTCATCTCTTGCTGCTTATGGAAGCATCCCAAAATTTGGTGGTTTAAACATTAACCTTTTAGTCCACTCACAGTTGATTATTCCGGTCTGAGAGAACTCAGCTGATAACTACCATACAGCTGTCAGCAGTCAGTCAGCTTGTGTCTGGGTCATCACGGGTGACTTAGTTCACATGTATGGCTTTTTCTGGCTGCTGTACAGGGTGAGAGAGGCAATTGAGTTTACTTCTCTTATAATCCAGCAAGCTAGCCCGATTTCTTCAAATAATGACTGTGTGGTCACAAACACTGCAAAGGAAGCATCCTCAGTATAGAGCCCTTGTTAAGCCTTTGCTGATGTCACATTTGTTATTCAATCCCATTGGCCAGAGAAAGTCACATGGCCATCCCAGGTTCAAGAGCTGGAGCAACATGTTCTCCCTATTCATGCTACTCGTAGAATGGAAGTCTTTTATGGGCATTTGGGAATCGATCATATCCATCCTCTAGCTGTGATTTGTTAACGTTTCTCTCAAATGGAAAATACATTCACTCTTATCCCAAGGACCCAAAATGCCTCCTACAGTTCTTCCCTTAGAATTGAAGTCCAAAATTTTGTGCTCTAAAATCATGTCCAAAAGTCGGTGTTGGATGTGTTACTCTTGAACTAAAGAGACCAGCTACTGGCACGTTTACTCCCACAGACACAATGTATAAAAGATGTGCTAGACGTGTACATTAGACAAATACTTCACCATCCGAATTAGACCACATGATAGTTTTGCCTACTGTTCTACAAAAAAATCATATGGGTCACCCTTTTTTCAGCTTGCTATACAATCTCTTCACTCATTTTTGTTTTCCTAGCTTCCATGAATAGATCATTCACTATTTTTTCAGCCTCTTTTGTCTCTTCACTGCTTTCTCCAGTCATCACTATCTCCCATTCCCAGGATCAATGACACTTACAAGTGCAATATCTCTGTTAATTACTGATTGCTGTATAAAAAACTATCCACAAAATGTCAGTGATTTAGAGCAGTCATCATGCATTTGTCTCCTAATTCTGTGGACTGGCAGGGAGGTCTTTCCTAAATAGGCAGCCTAGTTGTTTTCTGCCGGGCTACCTTATGCAGCCTCTGGCAGGTGGTGGGTTAGCCAAGGGCTGGATGACTTCTGGTTGACTAGCTCACATGACTGTTACTTGCAAGGCTCTTGGCAAATTGGAGGGGACTGGGTCATGTGTCTCTTGTTATCCAGGAGAGGGTCTGAGCTTCTTTCACATGGTAGTTAAAAGGTCAAAAACATTGCAAAAGAGTTACCCTCAAAGATCAAGCTCGTGCCAAGTTTCTGCTTTTATCCTGTTTGTTAATGCCCTATTGGCCCGAGAAATTCATGTGACCATCACAGACTGAAACACTGGAGAAACACTATACTTCTTGATACAAGTGCAAGGGTTTGTGGTCACTTTTGCAATCTATCATGGAACGTTAAAGAAGGCAGTGTGTCTTGTTTGTATTAACATGAAGCCCCCCCCCCCCACCCCATGAGACCAAATAGCCACAAAGAAGGTAAGAAATGCAATACATCAGTTCTCTTTCCTTTTTTTTTTTTTTTTTTGAATGTTGATTTACTTTTGAAAGAGAGAGAGACAGACCGTGAGCAGGGGAGGGGCAGAGAGAGAACGAGACACAGAATCTGAAGCAGGCTCCAGGCTCTGAGCTGTCAGCACAGAGCCCGATGCAGGGCTCGAACTCACAGTTCGCGAGATCATGACCTGAGCTGAAGTCAGTCGCCTGAGTGAGCCACCCAGGCGCCCCTCAGTTCTCTTTCACATATGCACCTTATATTTAACTATCTGGCCTTCTAATTCTTTGACCTTTCATCAGTGAAAAAAATCTTCCACACTCCATGCTCTAGTGTTCTCACTCTTTAGTGTTTATCATTGCTAATTATCACAATTCTCCAAAAATTTAGATTCTTAATCATCTGCTATGAATTATGATGTATATACTCCCAATTTATGTCCTTCAATTCACCCACTTAAACCAATTTAACCTCATCTTGAACTCCAGTCCATTATCTCTATCACTTTTTGTATTCATCCTTTTCCTTATTTTCAGGCTTAGATACTGTGATATATTAATATAATTACTATCTCTCAGGTAACCTCAGCTAATCTTCCCTCCTTCACCCGAGCAAACCTCAAACCTGAATACATCCATTTCTCTATAAACTGGTAACTACCTTGGTGCATTTGAATGGTACTAAAACACACACATACACACGATGGTATGCACTTGTCTCACTTTAAATTTGTGAACACAAACTGCAGGTGTCCCACTTGGGATTTCCTGTCAAGATTGTTAAATTCCCTGGCCAATTCACTTAGCCCCTCTGTGAGAGAACTCCTCACATCACTTCCTCACATACTCTAAGCTAGTGTTATTATCTCACTAAGAATATAGAAACAATTGGAAGTGAATCCCTCATCTTAATTAGAGCCAAATGTAACAATCCACTGGAATCTGCCGGCACATCCATTCTTGTCCTATTCTCACAATGGATACGTTGCCCTTGGTTACATATTAGTCAATTCCTCTGTTTATATCCCAGATCTCATACTGTCTTGTCTTTCCCTTGGTAATCAATCCCTCCTGCTGTGACATATTTAAATTCTTCATTGGATCATTTCTATCATTTTTTAACTTGATTTACTAACCAGACTTAACTGAATTTACCATTTTCATTATTTTATCTTTATTTAAGGAAACATTTTCAGAAACATGTCTGTCTGTCTCTGTAATATACATGTATACATATAGTCACTACTTCCATAGATCATTCTCCTTTAATCTCTGCAATTAAACATTTATCAAAGTCAAACTGAAACTGCCTTTAATCTTGCCATTTAAAAAATATCTGCAGTCAATTTGATACCTTTCAACAATATTTGAATAAGCTGATAGATGTTTCCCTTCTTAAATATTTTCTTCCACTTGATATGTATCATGGAAATCTCTTGGTTTTCCATCAAATTTCTGACTACTCCTTCTATTCTTTACAACATCTAAGTGCTAGAATTTGGTTTTGATTCAGAAACACTAGTGTTTTCAAGAATTTTCAGAATTTCCCTTTAATCCCTACACTCACTACCTTCCAAATGATCTCAAATTCTGTTGGCTTTATGTTAGTTGTATTCATTGATTCCTCCTGAATTCATATAGCAAACCATCATTTCTCCTTATTACCTATGTATATAACTTTCCAAATACAACATTTGTATTTGGATGTCAATCAAATAAGATCTTTCACAGGTCTAAAAAAATTCAAATCCAACATTCCCATATGACTGCCAATCTTCTGCATGCTAGTATGACTTCAGAAATCACCCAGTTGAAAGAGCTAGGGGGAAAAAAAACTAAAAACAAAAACACCTCAGTCATACTCAGGTTTTAGTTTTTCTTCACTTCACATGTTGGCCTGACCTCCAAAGGTCATATATCAGTAAAGAATATGAAGGAAAACAAAAGTGATTCTTTGAAAAGATAAATAAATTGATATGACTTTAGCCATGTTAACTAAGATAAAAACAAAGGATCCGAATTCTTAATGAAAGAAATGAAAGGAGGAATCACTACAGATCCAAAGGACATCGACAGGATAATAAAGTACTATGAATAACTCTACGTCTACAAATTTGACAACGCAGATACAACGGACCAATTCCTTGAAGGACCTAATCTGCCAATACACAAGAAGAAACACATTATCTGAACAGGCTTATATCAAAGAAATTGAGTCAATAACTTTCCAGAACAGAAAGCACCAGGCCCAGATATCAGCAAATCTAACCCATCAACATATAAAAAAGAGTATACATCTCACCAAGTGGGATTGATCCTGGAATGTAAGGCCAGTTCAATATTTAAAAATCATTAAATGAGAATCTAATGATGGATATATAATTTTACATTTGTCTAAACTTATAGAATGTACAACCAGGAGGGAACTATAATGTAAACTGTGAATATTGGGTGATTTTGACATTTTAGTATAGGTTCATAATATTTTTGTAAAAAAAAATGCACCATTCTTGTGGGGAAGGTTATGAATGTATGAAGGAAGAGTCATGTGGATGTCATGTGGCTCTCCCCCATTCTGTACTTCCCAATCTCATTTTGTGATACTTTTTTGCTTGTTTAACTTGCTCCGGTCACATTCACTCAACGGGACACCTCTTGCATTAGCAATTAGCTGCATGCAGAGATAATCTGTCAATTATTTGCTTCAGTTTTACCACACATGTCACTTTATAGCCCCCAAATCCTCTTCTACCTTTACCCGGATACACACAGAAGCTACTCAGTCATCGTTTGTGTATGTTTGTATAAACACACTAATTTTTAACACTTCATGCTATAACCTGTGACAATGAGAATCATGTTTATAACATGATAACATCTAGCTGGATAATTCTGAAATATACTTTATACTGCTCCTTAGAAGTTCCTACAAGGATTATGCCTCAATTGCCTATTAGGATAACAAAACTACTTAGCCTTATGTTGACTTACTCTCCTTCCTCTTGTGATTATTACATTTTTCCCAGCCTCTTCCTCCTACCTCTCCTACATACAAACCATTTATCAAGCTCTCTTCTTTCAGGGCAACCCTGATTGAGACAATTAGGAATACCAGCAATGTTTTTCTTCTGTGAGTGATGTTAGTTCAGAATCTCCTATTGCCAGGGTTAAGTGTATTGGTGATAACTATTGACATGTAATAGAATTATAACTCAGATTTTTATAAGAGATGGATTGGAATATGTGCAACTATAACATGAAATGTCGGTTTGCACAATACACTTTATTAATATAGGAACAATGATAATATTAAAGACTGTACAATTAGCTAACTTTTGTTAGTATTTTTAGAAGCTCATAGAAAAAAATTGAAATTAGCCAGCTACCAATCCTCCTAGTAGAATAGAGATGACATTGATGAAAACCAGACCCAGAATTTCAATATAAATATTCTTGAACTAGAAAAGATATAGAACAAACAGCCTCTATGGGTTTCCTATGCCCAAGAAGAGAGACCATACTTGAAGTAAAGAAAATTCTAGAGACCCAGATTGTGAGCTATTAAGTAAAAGAGCTTGATGATTTTGAATCTCTATATTCATCTTCAATATCTTGTTTGGAAGAAGCCACTCCCTCCCCCATGATAAATCCTTTCCTCATATAAAGGCTCTTATGGCTCAAGCGTCTTGCAAGATGATGCTTGGATTATTCAATACTTGCCTCCATTTCTCCTCATGTCCTGATCTGTAAGTAGGGGCAGGTGAAACAGAGCTAAGACAAGATAATTAATTATCAAGTAGTTTCTCCAGGAGAAAAAAGAGAAACACATTCAAGTGACTAAAACATCTGACTAATAAGTTGGAAAGTATTAGGGAACATATGTTGGAGTGTTATCTGGGAGTTGAGATCTGGGCTGGGACTACTAAATACATAGCTTCTTGCAATGGAGGTCCTCTGCTGTGACTCCGTGTTTAATGTTCTGGCAGGAACACCAGAAGATAGTGCTTCAAATTGCTTTTTAAATCTTGAAAATACTTGTCTATGGTGAGTAAATAGAATATTTAGAACAATGTCAGGAGAATTATGTAGGTGAGCAATACAGAAAGGATCCAATATGTGAGATCAGACAATCTACCACTGAATGTCTCCCAGAAAATCTCTTTCACCAATAAGAACTTGCTAAGGGAGACACTGACCTCTCTGGAAAGCTCATCAATGCTTCCTTTTAGGCCAAGGTTGACATCAGAAGGTACTGCCATGGGACTATGCTTCCTAGTACCATCTGGCATGAATTTTAAAGCAGAGGAGGCCAGGAGGTCAATATTTATCATCAGAGATAATCTCAAGGAAACTATCCTCCTGAGCATCAAGATTAGAGAGTTAACTGGTGGATTAAATTGTCTCTTCTGAATTCCTCTGTGGAAAATTCTGAGATCCATTTTACATGGCTCATAAGAGGCTCCCTGATAGGATTGAACCCAGAGATAATCTCAAGGAAACTATCCTCCTGAGCATCAAGATTAGAGAGTTAACTGGTGGATTAAATTGTCTCTTCTGAGTTCCTCTGTGGAAAATTCTGAGATCCATTTTACATGGCTCATAAGAGGCTCCCTGATAGGATTGAACCCCATTTTTACCACAACAGTGATCAGCTTGATAACACCCTTGAATTAGTTTTGTATACTTGCCAGTTTCACTCTTTCTGGCCTCTTGATCAGCACATCATTTCCAAGTGAATGCAAGCCTTTGTCTTACATTGGGTTTCCTCAAAGCAAAATCTAAGACATTAACATTCTTATTTCTCAAACACATACAACAAACTCATTTTCGCCTCAGTTAATGGACTCTCTCT
Organism: Acinonyx jubatus; assembly: GCF_027475565.1. Lineage (NCBI taxonomy): Eukaryota > Metazoa > Chordata > Mammalia > Carnivora > Felidae > Acinonyx > Acinonyx jubatus. The sequence continues at coordinate 21,445,171 of NC_069384.1, forward strand.
TCTCTCTGCCTAGTATTCTGGTGCTCAGAAAGATACATTGCTTATTTAGATAAATTTCTGAATAAATCCAAGAAATATCTACTTTAAAGAGGCCTTCCTTGACCTGGCCAACACTTCCTATTCCTTCCTTACTCTAACAGTGCTTCATTTTACACGTTTACTATCCTAGTCACTTAATTTTAAATGCCATGATGTTAGGACTTTACGTAGGAAGTGGATTTTTTTAATACCCGCAGATCTTTCTAATAGCAAATGATTACAAGACCATTTGTATCAAGTATCCCATTTTTGACCAAGTATCCCATTTTTCTCTAATGGAACAAAAACTGTTTCCTAAAATTATAAGGTAACACAAAAAAATTGAATTGTCAAATTAAGCTTACATGAATAATAATATTATGATTGAAAACAGTGCCAAATTTACTAATAATATAAAAAGGGTGAAATTTTCATTGGATGAAAACTGAGACATTCATGTGTAGCTTCCCCCAGAATTTATTTCTCTATAACATTGGGAAGCTTCCTTGTTTCAGGTTTAATATGGCATGGGATTGGAATAAGTTATGTGTATACATTGCTTCACAAGGTAATCCATTTCATTATAGAATACCTTATATCTCATCAAAGAATCAGCATCTCACTGGTTTCATTTTCTATTTAGGCAACAGTTCCAATTTCTGAAAATCCCCAAAATCCAAGTTTAATTACAATAAGTAACCTAGAGAGATCAGATCTAGATTGCTAAAAACATGTTCTAGATTATAACTCTCCTTCATGCTATAAATGCTGTTTGTATGTCTATGAGGGAGTATGTTTTTTAGCACATTTATTAGAAGGCTTCTTTGGTGTTTCTTTATTCCAGGGATCACAGGAAGTAAGAAGAAAGGAGTTCCAGTCCCATTGTTAAGTTTTTATGCCCCAGAGCTCCTAGTATTCCAAAGTATGAAATGGCAACAATAATACTAGATAAAATACAAGAGTTGGAAATGTGTGTGTGTGTGTGTGTGTGTGTGTGTGTGTATGTGTGTGTGTGTGTGAGAGAGAGAGAGAGAGAGAGAGAGAGAGAGAGAGAGAGAGCAGGGAAAGGACAGAGAGAGAGGGAGAAGAGAACCTTAAGCAGGATCCACACCCAGAGTGGAGTCTGACACAGGGTTTGATCTCACAAATCGTGATGCCATGCCAAAATAAAGAGTTGCAGATGCTCAACCGAGTCACCTAGTCACTACCTCCAATTTTATTTATATAGAACCACCACAAAATTCAATGAGAGAAGTTATTACTTTTTGTAGCCATAGTTTCTCCGATGAACACCTCACAAAATCTTTCTGATACAAATGTTAATAAACCAATCCCCAATCAGCTGATAACTAAAAACCATTTTCTGTGTTGCCACTGGTATAAGGAATGACTCTATCCACGGCTTCGGGCAACGCAGTTTGCACCTCACTTCTGCTTCATCACACTGTGTTTTGGGCCCTTATTTTTCCTTTAGATACAACAATACAAAATCTGTTGAATTTCATCGTATTTTTCTTTTAAACATAGAATTTTCCAGAAGGTCTGTGAAATTATCATCTTTCCTGAAAGTTACTATTCCTTTTGTTTCTCACAGAACTCTAGACTTTTCACTGTTCCTCTAATAAAGTCAATGCCCATATTGGTGTTTTTCTCATGTAAAACAACAACAACCACAACAATAACAAACTATAAAATGCAGAGGTGCCTGGCTGGCTCGGTCAGTGGAACATGTGACTCTTGATCTCTGGGTTGGAAATTCAAGCCCCATGTTGGGTGTAGAGATTACTTAAAAACTAAAATCTCTAAAAAAACAAAAACAACAACTATATGTTGCAAACAGGTGGTAAATATAAAAACATTAATAGGTCGTAAAAGTTATCAGTAACAAGAAAGTAAAGATGAAGGACTGTAATACTGATTATTACTATATTTTTAAATTTTTTTTCATATAATCCTTCAAATAAGATATAAATAGATGTTTATTGATTTTTCCACAAATATGCTTTCCTATATGCTTATGAATATAAGCACAATTATAATTGAATTCTGTGTATTGTTTTTGTGGATTTTCCTTCTGTTTGGAAGTAGGGGATACGTAAAATATCTTTACTCTTAAGTCTTCTTTTTTGTCTTCATGTATTTTGAATAATGGATTAAAAAGAACAAAGAATAAATTTGAAGAGTTAGTATATGACTGACAGACTAATTAAAATAGAGGTCAGTTTTTATGTTTCATTATTTTTGAATATTCTTAGGTCATCTTTGCCAATGTTGTTTACTGCATTTTATTTAGTTATTTATTTATTTATTTAAAATATTTTATTTATTTGTTTTATTTTATTTTTCCTGGTAGGTGATTCTTGTATCAATCCTATATAAAAATACATTCACAATCATAGCTTATGATGCAATGCTTTGTAGAAATCTAAAGCTTCTTACCCTTTTTAGGAGTACAGATGTATGTAAATTCATGTTTTACAAGAAACACCTTAAAGAAAGGATTATGGTTCAATTAGTTTATTTTGGCAGTAATCCTGGGAAGCACTGAATGAGGGAGGAATGGGCGGGAAAGGAAGGGGACCCTGTAAAATTGTAATGAGTACATTCCTGCGTGGGTACTGGAGGCTCTGGAATATTTACCCTCTAGCTCGTCGCTCTCACTGTTGAAGGTGACTACAGAGGGTATGAACATCCCCCCCTGGAAATTTCAGTCTGCCTCTCAGGGAACAGAGGCAACTTCAGAAAAAGAAACCAAGAGCTTGGTTGAAAGCAAGCCCTTACCGTGAGTGGGAACCAGTCACAGAAACTGCAGGGAAACTGTAAGGTAAGCTAATGAGATGTAGATAAGGCATCCACAGAACTTGATCCTAGAGAGTGAAACTATAAACCTGAATAGTTCCCCCAAATGACCACTCCCACTGTAACTTTCTTGTAATATCTTTTTTTTTTTAAGTAAGGTGTTTGAGAAGCATTTAGTATAAGCTATAGAGTATAAGCAAACTGCTAAGACGTGGGATGAACTGGAAAAAATGTCTAGTGAAATGAGGAAACCATGAAGGATTCTATGGTAAAAGATTACAAGTTTTCTTTGCTAGAATTTCTTCATGTTGGGGATATCCATATTTGTACTGTATTTCTACTCTTCCATCCATACTTCCATCTGCTACATAGATTTGTCTCAGCTTATTCATATGAATCAAGTCAAGCAGGAGGAATGTGCTAATGGAATTTCTTCCTCAGCATTTTAATGTACAGGCCTAAGATTTTTGCTTTTAGAGTTTTAACTAGCTTTTTAATTTTTTTTTTTTTTGAGTAATCGCTACACCCAATATGGGGCTTGAACTCATGACCACAAAATCAAGAGTCTCATGCTCTTGATGAGCCAGCCAAGTGCTCCCAAATAGCTATAATTTTTAAAACTAAGATAAAAGTGTTAAGCTGTGAAGTTTCCTCATACACTGATACGATTGATCTGTTTGTCTTTATCACCCAGGACTCTGAAACAGCAAGCAATTCCTAGGTTGAAGTATCAGGGTGATATTCTAGTTCTTTTTCTGGGAGAATCTACAGAAATTACTAGTGGCCAATCAGTGCTGATAGCTTTTTTACCCTCACACTTGAGTTTTCAGTTGTGAACTAACATTAATTTTACTTTCTTCTATTGTGACATTGATGATGATGATCCAAGATATTATCAATTGTTATATTTAAAAATTCTGTTCTACTTTGGTCAAGGGTTAGAGTCAGCAAGTATTCATTAAGTTTAATAGTTTGTGTATTTTTAAATAGATTTTATTATTTACTCTTATTTTTATAAGTAGATTTTTAGAACATTTATAAATTTATTGAAATTGAGAAGAAAACATCTTCCATATATCTCACATTTATTTTTCCCTATTAACACCTTTTATCAGCATGGTGCATTTGTTACAGTTAATGAACTAATCTACATGTATTCTTTTATTCAGTCTTCCTTAGTTTTCACCTAATACCCTTTGTTCCAGGATCCTATCCAGACTACTACATTATATTGAGATGTCACATTCATTACTTTGTAACAAATTTAAGCAAACATTAGTACATTTCCACTAAAGAACTAAGGTATTGTTTTATAATTCAGGAAAATATTTAGTAATTTTTAACATTTCTTTTCTCATTTTGCACTAAATTGTTTGGACCCTTAGAAAGGGGAGGGGGGTGCTTCTGGGCAGCTCAGTTGGTTAAGCGTTTGACTTCAGCTCAGGTCATGATCTCGCAGTTTGTGAGTTCGAGCCCCGCATCGGGCTCTGTGCTGACAGCTCAGATTCTGGAGCCTGCTTTGGATTCTGGGTCTTCCTCTCTCTCTGACCCTCCCCCCACCTCTCTCTCTTTCTTTCTCAAATAAATAAACATTTAAAAAGTATAAGAAAAGGAAGGAAGGAAGGAAGGAAGGAAGGAAGGAAGGAAGGAAGGAAGGGAGAGTTGGGAAGCCAGTTTATGACTGTTGGAGCCACCAGCATCTGTCCAGACTGCACATCTAGGCTGGACAGCATCCCTGGACAGAACAAACTTCCCTTTTAACCTTTCCACTCCCGCCCAGGATATCCATTACACCAAATTAGATAAGCTTCCTGTGCAGCCACTAAATGGCTTTTCATTCATTTATCCACTTGTTTAAATAACCCAAGGGTTGATCATCTGAATAATGCTATATTGTCCAGTTACAGCACTGGAAATGACAAACATGTTGATTCTTCCTGTATTCTGGACAGGTGCCTCCGTAGCTGAGAAGGTAGGGGTATCTGTGACTGCTTTTGTGTGCCTAAAAATAGAGCCATATATTCACCTAGATGAAAATGTTTTTGTACATTTAAACACATTTTGTATTCAAGTGCTAAAATGTCGTTGAAAAAAAAAACAAGATATTCTTACACAAAGTAGTTCTAATCTTATAGAAAAGCTTTAAGATTTTTTTAAGTAGCCTAATTTTTTTTGGGGGGGGAGGTTGTGGGGGAACCAGAGCTTGATGGCAGAGGGTGAGTATAGTAAGATGGAGGAAAATATTAAGAGACTCCAGGGGTGCCTGGGTGGCTTGGTCGGTTATGCGTCCGACTTCAGCCCAGGTCATGATCTCACGGTCTGTGAGTTCAAGCCCCGCGTCGGGCTCTGTGCTGACAGCTTAGAGCCTAGAGCTTGTTTCAGATTCTGTGTCTCCCTCTCTCTCTGCCCCTCCCCTGTTCATGCTCTGTCTCTCTCTGCCTCAAAAAATAAATAAATGTTAAAAAAATTAAAAAAAATAAATAAAAAGACTCCAAAAGCAATCTATTCTAATGGATTAATGTTTTAGAAAAATGTAACAATATCTTCTTATGACAAGAGTTTTATCTGAAACTAACACAAATGGAGGTTAAAACAAAATAGATCTTTGGAAAATACTCAGAAATCACCAGGTAGCAAGTTTGACTGTATATTGTGAACAAGAACTGATGTTGAGAATAGACCTAGAATAAGGCAAATGTGGAAGTAGAGATAGAAACACAGCAGAGACTGGACGGGTGTTCAGCAGACCTGTCTTTTCTTCACAAAAAGAAAGCAAGACCCCATTTTCCAAGTTGTCTTGTAGTTAGATATGACAATGTGACTTACTTTCATTCCATGTATGTGTATGGACATCTTGTGTGTTACTTCTGTACCTGGACCAGATATTCTCCCACACACAGTTCTTTCCCCCCAGCACCCTGCTGTGTGTTGACACCCATGAGAATCTTAGAATCCTTGAAGATGGCAGACACGACCATATGGAGTGCCCGAATAATTCATGAAACTGGGGCACTTCCTTCCTCTCTGTCTTGAATTGATACAAACAAGAAATCTCTATTTAGTTGACTTGCATGGTTTCCTTCATCTCTTAAAACTGTTATGATCCCCTTACCTCATGCAGAAACTGATACAATGAAGTAGATGGTTGCCTTAAATAAAACCCGAACTGTAGGGCCTTGTTCTAGAAGTCAGGTAGTGGTCAGGGAGGAAGATGGTAGGAGATATTGGACAGATGAAGAACCTAATGGAAGAAAATTCTTGTATTTCTCAATGTTTCTGCATTATCTAGGCCTTCCGAGCAATGGAAATAGACAACTACAATAGATACAGAGCCTATCTCTGCCTTTCGTACCCCACTGTCCTCCTCTCCCCCGGAGATATTTGTCACATTCCTGAGTAATAAACCCAGAGATATCTTTTTTTCTTTCTCCTAGTGGTGTCTTCCTACTTTTTAGAGCAAAAGGTAAGGTCTTTATTTCCAGAGAGGAAGACAGGCAGTTACTCTGGCGGCTCCACCTGAGAACCGAGGCTCAGAATTTTGAGGTTCTTCTCCTACTGTGCACGACTGCTTACACAGGTGCGCCTCTGACTCCCATCACCTCACCCGGTGGAGAAATGTGTGCGGGAAACCAACACATGATGCTTTGTAAATGGTCTTTTTTCCGGTCCAGAGATTGGTATTTTCTTTCAGGATATGAATATATAAATCTTAATCGATCCATGCTATGTAGTAGCAAAATACTTGGTAAAATTATCTCCTTTGGAAAAAAAAAAGTATCCCCTTTGATATTTAACTAAGATTTTTCTGAGTTTGTAGATTTGAGAATGGGGTTGGAAAGCAGGTTGTTAGAAATATAGATGATTACTGGCTGCTTTTAACTAAAGTAGAAAGACGTGAGCCCAGACAATACGTGATTTATTTACAAACTGATAGGACAGAAAATAGAGCATGTCAGGATATTTGAAGCCTCAAAGATATTGTTTTCATGACCTACAGAGGGAAGAATTGGCTTTATGCAGTAATAATAAAGTGACAAAGAAACTCGAGAAATTTGATGAGAAGGATTGGTAAGGCGTAATTCTTTCAGACTTCAAGTAGTAGAAATGCCATGTTACTTTTTCTTACATTCTTATAGTTTTATTGATGAATAAATGACAAACATCGCTATAAGTTCAAGATGTATAGCATGATGGTCTGATTTACATGTATTTTGAAATAGTTGCCACAACATGTTCGGCTAACATCTATTTTCTTATATAGACACAAGGAAAAGAAAAGAATACAGTGGACACAATTTGATGAGATTCAAGATTTAGCAACTTTCCTCCGCGTCATATGGCAATGTTAGCTGCAGTCCTCATGCTGTACATTACACCCCTAGTACATACTTATCACTGGAAGTTTGTACTTTTGAGCCACCGGTGGCATTTTGAATTGCCATTTTAAAAACTTTTGGATGGGTACAGCCCCATTTATATTTAGCCCTGCCACAAAAGACTTTAAGATTGTAGTCTTCCTATTCCAGACATGTGACTTCAAGATTGCCATCATTAGTTCAAGGAGGCTGGGTGGCATGTTTTGGTCCATCAGGCCGCTGTAACAGAATGTCACAGACTGGGTGGCTTATAAACCAATTTATCTCTCATAGTTCTGTAGGTTGGGAAATCCAAGTGTCTTGTGACATTGCTTCCTAGTTCTTAGCTGCTTTTTCTCTGTGCCCCTTCATGATGAGAGATCTCTCTCTCTCTTTCTCTCTCTGGGGTGCTTTTCCTGATCCTATTAATAAGAACATTCATCTTATTCACAAGTGCTTTACCCTAATCACCTCCCAAAGGTCATACCCCAAACACCATTACACTGGAGATTAGGTTTCAACCATACATATTTGGGGGTGGAAGTGGAAGGTAGTCTATAACAGCAGGAATCAAAGGGACAAAAATAAATTGAGACCTATGGCCAGCAAATAACTGTGGTTATAGGTTCCTGGAACTAGCTGCAATTCAACTGATTAAGAGTCATGTTTTATGGAAAACATGCTGCCCAAACTCAAAAGGCAGGATTAAAATAAGCTTTAACTGTCTCAAGTTTAGAACATCCCTTTAATCTCCAAACATATGAGGATAAAACATAAGTTGTATTTCTTAGAAGGCAATTGCATTTCCAGATTTTTTAAAATTTAAGTGTTTGTTATTGGATTCACTATTCATTATACAAAGTATAGTTGTTTTGTATTGCATTGATCTTATCTATTTTTCGATTTGATACCAATTTCTTCCTGATTGTATTAAATTCTATAATATTTTTAACTACTTACACTGCCTCCGTTCTTGCTTTATATTCTTGGATTTTAAGATGCTTAATGGCGTTTAACACAATGATTTTTAGATGTCTTTGATGATTTGCTTTCTTAACATAGTGGTCGATATTATTTCACATGTTTAACCACATTTGTTGTTGTTGCTTAAAACTTTTAGTTTTCTGAGGCGCCTGGGTGGCTCAATCAGTTAAGCATCAGACTCTTGGTCTTGGCTCAGATCATGATCTCATGGTTTGTTAGAGCCCCATTTTGGGCTCTGCACTGACAGTGTAGTGCCTGCCTGGAATTCTCTATCCCTCCCTCTCTGCCCCTTCCCCACTGTCTCTTTCTCAAAATAAATACATAAACTTTAAAAAAAAATAAAATAAAATAATTCAAATTCTTATCTTAAAAATAAAAAAAAAACCCTTTTAGTGTTCTGTTTCATAATACTGTAATCTGATAATTTAACTCCTGTCTGGTTCACCTTGATTTTTAAGATCATAAAGTCTTTCACATGACCATTTTAGGTTTTTATTGACTACACGAGGCTGCATATTGTCTTTGTAGGAGATTTCTACTGATAGAATTTAATCAACCTTATTGATAATATCATTCAGTTCTTGTATATAATTATTGATTACTTAATTTAAATTATGTGACAAAGACCAAATGGTAATGTATCTGCCAATTCTTCCTTGCTTATCTTTGGATTTGCTTATGTAGCAGCTATAATGTTTCCCAAACAAATAGCTATGGCTAGAAATAGTCTGCCTTTAAACGCTCTGTTTTTGACCTTTGGATGGTGTTTGTATTGTTACCTGTAGGTTCGTTGTAATTAATTTTGTTACTTAAGTATTTGCAAGGCATATATTTATACACATTTAGTTTTACAATTCATGTATTTTTTATGAGTGGTATATATACACATATATATACAGGCAGTTTTCACTTGGCATAGAACCTTGTTAACTGGCACTTGGGCATATCTGGAGGATACAACTCCAATATGCACAACTTCCAGTCAGTGTGGTTCTGTGAAAACTAGGCAGACCCTGTAGTTGAATTTTGCATTTCCTGTCAAACTCTGAACACATAAATCTTTCATTAGGGAAAGACAGTAGAATATATATTTTTTTAAATATTTTTAAATATTTGAAATAGTTCCTTCCATCTGTATTTACTGATTTATACTTTCTTTTTTCCTATTAATTTCATTGTGACTAAATGAATGAAACTCTCTATAATTTATAAAATGAAAAGGTTTTTTTGAAAAACCTTGATTTGAAAGGTACTCGTGATATTTCTAATTCTAGAGGTTCTGATTACATTAATAGTCATTTTTGGGGTTGCATAGATCTATATGTCACCCAAAGTAATTTAAACAATTTTTACTTCCCTCCAATGACATGAAAGATTTTAATCTTATTTTGCCTCACACTATTTACCCTTCCTTCTAAAATTCTGTTGACAGTCTGATCTGGGATGATTAACTTCAGTTAGCTTTTCTAATACTCTCTGGAGACTAAAGGTGCTGTATTCAGATACTGAGCAATTATATGCTAATTTACAAATGGGAAGATGATTATTTGACACATTAACCTAAGTATAAACAAACAACAAATAAACATTCAGACTTTATTAGCTGCCAAATCATGCTGAAGCAAAAGTCTGCGAAAAATCTGCTTATTATATAAGAGAAATTGATGAAATAAGTGCTTACTTGTTTGGAATGCAAGCATCTGACCTATAAACTCTGCAAGTTTTAAAATATAACGTAAAGAATCACACGAATAATACATGATTATTATCAGAATGTTACTTTATACGTTTATATCCTCAACTGTACACATCAACGTTTTTAAAATATTCCCCCTCTTTTTAAAAAACACATAATCAAAACTCTCTTTTTTATTTTTTAATTGACGTATAGGTTACATATTGGCTTCAGGTATAATCTGGAATATTTTTGAGCTTAGCTTTTTAAATGTATGTATAATTTATGCACTTTTCCTCCGATTTTTACACACTTCAATTTCCATGACCTCACCCTGTCGGTAATACAGTGAAGAGGCAAAGCAAATCAGTTTTTTTCCTGCAATTTGAGACCTTGGTATCTTGCCACCTATTTCTCAATAAAGGGATTATGCATGGACTGTTAATACGGATTTCATCAACACCTAACATAAGAAAACATTTTCCAGAAGCATGATTTTCGGTAAGGGGCTACCTGTGTCTGTTATAGCCTCAATTTATTTAAAGTTCTTCCACCGCAATACAGACTAAAAAGGTATAATATGTAGGAAAAACTAGAGGAACCAAAAGTACATTATTGCCTCCAAATAAATTGAAGAAAATCAGAAAATTAGAAGAAAAGATTTTTTTTTTCATTTCATATAGAGTGAATGAGGAGTAAATTTCCTTACATGAATGAAGCAGTGGGGACACACACACACACACACACACACACAGAGTCATGGACTACCTAGGAATTCTTGAGAGCCAAGAATAATTCACTTTGAGTGTGTTATGTGTGAGAGTTGAGTTATGCCTCTCTGGGAACTTGCAAAATTATTTGCAGACAGCAGTAGAGTGTCCTAAGTCTTCCAATAGGATCCCATGAGCCAGACCTGCCATCTCTCCTCCAAAGAAATCCCATCTCTTGAGAATAAAATCATAGGTAGACTTAAAGTTCTGTAGGAGTTAGGATGTTACCAGGGCTGATTCTCAGTATGTTTTCCTCCTGGTGCCCGAGGAAAGACTGACATGCAAAAATAAGTATCCAGATTTGCAACTACCCTGACCGGGGTGGTTATACCAGCCCCTGCTAGTTCAAACTTGAATTGCACTTCACTGAAATAATCCGCATCGCTCTCTACTATCCACAGATTTTGAAATTAGGAGAAGTGTCGAGAGGGAGGAATTGTTCTGTGCTGATGTTGAAACTGTGGGCAACATCTAGCAAACTCTGGCAAATCACCAACTGTGTCACCAGATTGTTACCGGACAGGTGGGTCCCGGACTAATCAGTACCCAAGAGACAAGTGATGGTAGGAAAACCTTTACCAGGAAGCTGGCAACCTGGGAAGATAGTGGATTAATGTCTCAGTGAGTACCTTCCCCATCAAGGGGGAGCCGGAGGGTTTTAAGGTGTGGGAAAAGAGAACAGGGCTATGTGCAGGAGAAGCAGGTGGCCAGGACGTTAGTCGTATGTCAACATGACCCTGGACAGACTTTCTGGAATCAGTGGTAGCTGTTTTTCAATGTAGTCATTCTTACTCTTCTGGGAAAATTTGATTCTTCATTCCTCAAGGTCAGTGGTCTACGGATCTCAAGGGAAGTAGGTTAGTTCTGATACAGATCGAGGGACTTAAGTCATCAAGCAAGGAGCAGGTAAGCTTAAAGCACGTTAACCCTCAAGGCTGTGTAGACTGCTGTTACAAAATGAGCTTCCTTTGTTACATAGTCCAGTTTCAATACTCACAAGAGTCCACCTGCATTAGCCTTGTTAAGGAAACTCATTGACCAGAGGGAATACCATACCTAGGTATTATTTCGCTCTGAGACTCAAATATCTCAGAGGTATAATAAAAAAAGAAATCCCTAAAACCCGAAGTGAAACTAAAAAAAATATAGTCTGTAGGCAGATCAGCCTTGACTTAATCACATGGATCTTTCCCAGTATCAGGAAACTTGACAAGACAGTGACTGAAATCCTACTCAAAATTTCAGTAACAGCCTAATCTGACCCTGGCCTCAGATCTTAATGGGTGTTCTGTTAAAAGTATGCTCTAAAGAGGTCTGTGGGTCTAAATATATATATAAACTAAAAGAACAGAAAAAGAAAAAGCAGCCGACTACTTGGAAAAATAAAACAAATATTTGATGAGCACTTAGGAATTAATGATGCCATGGGGATTTCTCCTGAAGCAACAATATCTGCTTTTGGTTCTGATTTACTAAGATACTAGAACAGTAAACATCCATCTGTATCAATTAGTAGACACAGAAGTTCCCTTTCCTTGTTAGTATTGCACCTATTGTTAAAATAAGAGAACTTCTAAGATAGATCCATGGCCTTAGAGGACCAGTTTTGAAATCGAGAGGGACAGAGGTGCCTGGCTAGCTCAAGTCAGTTAAGCCTCCGACTTTGGTTCGGTTCATAATCTCATGGTTCATGATCTCATGGTTCATGGGTTCAAGCCCTGCATCAGGCTCTGTGCTGAAAGCTTGGAGCCTGGAGCTTGCTTTGGATTCTGTGTTTCTCTCTCTGTCGCTCTCTCTCTCTGCCTCTCCCCAGCCCATGCTCTCATTCTCTCTCTTAAAAATAGATAAACTTGAAAAAAAATTAAATTAAAAAAAAGAAACCTAGAAAGACTTCAAAGGTACAAGAAATGAACATGCCACCCAAAAGTTTTTGTGATTAAAAATTGAATGTGCAGGACCTAAAGCCTTTCATAGCTCTGCAAAGACAGCGTTTAAATTGTCAAAAGACATGTAAAACGCTATTTCCAAATTTAGTGACTTAAAAGTCACTTAAGGGTGCCTGGGTGACTCAGTGGGTTGAGAGCAGACTCTTGATTTCGACTCAGGTCACGATCCCAGGGTCGTGGGATCGAGCCCCCCACCCCCGGAGTGGAGCCTGTTGAGATTCTCTCTGTCTCTGACCCCTCCCCTGCTCATGCTCTTGCTCCCTCTCTCTCTCTTTCTCGAATAAACAAACAAACAAACAAAACACATATTGCTCATGATTCTGCACTATGAATTGGGTTCAGGTAAGGAGATATTCTGCTAGTTTTGGCTTGAGTCACCATGGGGTCACTGTCACCTAGAAGCATGAGTAGCACTCACAATCCAAGGTAACATATTGGTATGTGTGTTGTTTCAACAGGAAAACGTGGGAGCTTCCAAATCACCTTCTCCTCTTGTCCTCTGACCCAGGGAAGCCAACACTCTTCACAGGTAAATCCCTGTCTGAGAAGTTGAAAACAAACTGCCAGGACTCTTAAAACCCAGGTCCAGAACTAACACAATGGTGCCAGTGTTCTGGACAAACTATTACAAGGTCAGCCAAGACTCAAGGGAAAAGGAAAAAAAAAAACCTTTGTGTGGGAGGAGTGGCAAATATTTTATTGTCCCGGCAAACCACATGGACATGAATATGAGAAACAAACCATAGGACCATAAGAACCTATCCATGTGAGAGTATGAGGCTGTGAGTTCACAATATGCTTTCTATCTCTACCCCCTACCCCTTATCTGTGTTCTTGACAATATTCTGCATAAGACAATTATTGAAAATAATTGAAAAATAGTTTCATTTTGTGAGTGTCTCCTTCAAAACCAAAATTCAGTGCTCCAGCACTTTATGGCTTCTCCTCACCTGAGCAAAGACTGTACTTCTCTGGCCAGCTTATTCTACCTGCCCTGCCTGAGACCTTGGCAACTGGTACCAGATATCAAAGTGTCTGCCGTAACTTGCTCACTTACAAAGGCTGAAGCATGAAAGTTGAGGCATGTCATCATTTTGTGTGCATAGTACTTTGATGGCTTTAAAGAATAATGTCTTGGTCCCTCTGGGCCAAGTTCTGAAGGTGGGAAAATCCAAGATCAAGGTGCTGGCAGATTCAATGTCTGATGGGGGGCCTGATCCTTGGTTCACAGATGGTCTTCTTGCTGTGTCTTCACATGGAGGAAAGAACAACGGAGCTCTCTGGAGACTCTTTTTTTTTTTTTTTAACTTTATTTTTCTGAGTGAGAGAGTGAGAGAGAGCACAAGCAAATGCAAGCAGAGGAGGAAGGGCAGAGAGAGAGGGAGACCAAGGATCCAAAGTGGGCTCCGCGCTGACAGCAGAGAGACCGATGTGGGGCTTGAACTCACTAACCGAGAAGCCATTGACCACCATAACCTAATTATGTTCCCAAGGTCCCACTTCCTAATACCATTACATCAGGGAACTAGGTTTCAGCACATGGATTTTGGAGCAACAAAAGCATTCCATCTGTACCAAATAATGATTGGTTTATGTAGTGATTCCATGGGTTTGGTTTTTGTTTTTGTTCTGTTTTTAGTAGAAATAGAGGGTTTTTACACCCTTGTGTGTCATAACCAGAAATAGAACATAAATTGAACTCCCTTCCCCCATGTGTATGTATCTGTGTATCTATTCAATTCTAGAAGTTCTTGTTACTTTTTAAATCTTCGCGGTTTGTTGTATTTGGCCCTCATATATATATATATATATATATATATATATATATATATATATATATTTATTTATGAAACTTCTGTATCTGATTCTGCAGGGTTTAATTTCATCCACATTTGCTGGCTTTCTCAGTATTTTTCAGGGGTATGTAGTTGAGTTGGAATTTCTTGGGACTTTATGGCTTTTATCCAAGGACACTGTTACTCTTTTCTGTGAGCATTTTCACATGGTTCTTCCATGGATCCAGTGGCGAAGCAACAATAGATCTTTGTATGTGAAATAATTTTTCTTCTTTTTACCACACCAGCCAGGGAACTTACACTTCAGTTTATGACCCAAAATCAAGGATAGGAGTTCAAAATAAGATTTCTCAGGAGAGCCTTCTTAGTTTGTTTTCTTTCTGCTCACAGCAAACAAGTAGTTTTAAAAAAAAATTAACATTTATTCATTTTTGGAGAGACAGAGAGAGGGTGTATGAGTGGGGGAAGGACAGAGAGAGAGGGAGACACAGAATCTGAAACAGGCTCCGGGCTCTCAGCTGTCAGCACAGAAGCTGACGTGGGGCTCAAACTCATGAACAGTGAGATCACCACCTGAGCCAAAGTCGGATGCTCAACTGATTGAGCCACCCAGGCGCTCCAAACAAGTAATTTTTTGTTGATGTTTGTTCACTTGCTGGCTTGTTTTTGCCTTTATTCCCCTAGTTACCCATTAATGTTGTTTTTCTCCAGGGGCGCTTTTCAGCCTTTTAACTTGCACTGTATCCAGGTACCCCCAACCCCCAACAATTAAGCCTTTTTTTTTTTTGCTTTGCTTTGCTTTCTCTGATATCCAATCAGTTATTTTATTCTACCATAAACCTTACGCATGCTTAACAAAATATGTTCCCTTTAGCATTCAATCCAGTAGTTTTAGGTGTACTTTAGTAGATGTTTGTCTGCAAATCTCATCTTATCCATTACTAAAAATGGGCAAAATTTCTGTTTTGCAAACATATAAACCTGCTTTTTAAAATGGCTCTTGTTAATGGAGTAACAAATATCATTCTGCATTAGAAAGGATAGGTCTGACATCACTGTAGAATAGCATCCTTACTCCTTGTTATTGCATTCAAGACACTTCTTCCCACCCACATAAAATATCCCCTTAATACACACTTTCTGCTTTATTTTTAATATCTCTTTCCAGTTTATGCTATCACAATGAACTATACGCCTCTGCTTAAACACATTTCAGTGTATCTCAATTATATCTTGCTCACATGTCCAATTATGAAATCGTATTCTTGCCGTGACTGTAGATGGCAACATGCATTTTTGATAATCCCATGCTTTCATAGACTTTTTGCACATCTCCTCTATATTTTACTATAATAAACATGTCTTAGACATATTTATGTGATTTCATAATTTGATGTTGACGGGGTATAAACTAGAAAATACTTTAAGGTTGCTCTCCCTCATGCTCTGTGCTTCTTATCTGCATAGTTAATACTATCTAAAGCAAAACCTCCAGTTCCTTTAGCATATGAAAAAAAGTGTTAAATTTAAATCTTTTCTCTCTTATTCAATTTCAGCTTTATGTCTCTGTTCAGGGTTAGATTGGGCTCATGATTATTTCCAGCCTTCAGTAGAAAAGGGAAGCCTGATCTGTTGTCCAACCTTACACTGCTGTGCCTCGCTCCTCCCTGTCTGCCATCCATGGCAGGACCCGGGGAATGAGCTCAAGATACGACATTCTGACATCACTTGGTGCTGCTACACGGATGACACATAGATATATCCAATTTCACTGACCCCAAACTGAGTCCCTGATATGCCTCTCCCCAAATCACGTATGTCTACTCACATTTGATCCATTCGCACACCTCACCCTCTGGGTTGATAATTTCATGTTTCCAGTTGATGAAGTTCAAACTTAAGAACTAGAACTACCCTTCCCCATCCCGACACAATTTTCTCTCTCATTCCACCTCTAATCAGTCACAAAATTATGCCGATCCTGTCTTCAAAATATAACCAGAAATGTAGTGCTCCTCATTGCCTACTCTGTGGCGATGTCATTACTTTTCGAGGATGGCTTCAGTCGATTCTCATCATAGGAACCAGAATTCTCCTTTTTAAGCAAGAGACAGAGCATGCTGTCTCTCTCCTCCTCACCTTTGCCACCAACACTGTGCAGTGGTTTTTCATAGGGATAGCCAGGGGTCTGTGAGATGCGACAATGCCTTGTGCCTGTCACCTCTTTGGTACTCCCTTCTTCTCTCTCCTTACTTTTCTTCCTGTGGCCTCTTTGCTCTCCTTCGTGTGAATCAGGCACTCATGCTTTAGGATACATTAACTGATCATTCTGCTTGGGAAGCTCTTGCCTTGGATCTGCTTGGCCACTTGCCTGACCTTCTACCTTGCTCACATTTTATCTTCATCATCAGGTCTTCCCTAGTCTCCCTCTTCAATATTTTCACTTGCTCCTGTCCTATTTGGAACTTTTAATTCCTTTACCTTGCTCTAATTCTTTTACTGATTTCATGGTTAAGTGAGTCACAAGTTTTGGGTCATGAATATATGTTCTAGGACTATATCTGCCTTTTAAATTAAGTTTGGCCAGGAGTTAATTTTTTTCAACCAAAACATTCCAAGAGGACTCCTTTTATTAATGAATTATCTTCTTCAGAAAGGTACCCTTTCTTCTGTGAACAGGACATCAATTTCTGTTAACATGACACAACCGAATAGCACAAATGGGTAAGCACATTAAATACGAATTATTGTGAAATTAACTTTATGTTTGAAAACTTGGAAAACAATCAACTTATAAGCAATCCATAGCAACCCCCCCCCCCTTTCATCAAGTAAATTGAAGGCCCATGAAATAGAAAAGTCTCTTTGTCATTAGGAAGTGAACTGTAAAATGGTAATTTTGATATGGTGTTTTTTTTTTTTTTTTCACTATCCTGTCATTTTCCATTTGGTTGGCATTTGGGGGTATTCTTTAAAAACTTCTCTTGATATGCAAAACAAGAAGTAATAGTATTGCAGTCACTGTGGCATTTTTGTTTAGAATTTAGCTTTTCTCATCATCTATCAAAGACACAAGGAGACATGAAAGCAGAGATTACAAAACTGCTTTTTCCTAAGGCATTCACTTTCCCATTCAGTTTGTTTTTCAGTTCAATGGAGTGTTTTACTTTTTAATGGTTCACTTCACTGTTGCTTCAAAGGACACAATATATCAAAGCAGGAAAAATGTTTTGTTATTTTTCCTATCAACAGTTGATGGAAAGGGTCTAAGTTTTAGTTTCTATAATATTTAATATAATTTCTACTTCGCAGCTTGATAAGCTAATTACACTGGAGTCATGTTTTTCTGATTTGTCTATAGTAACCACATTGTGGGCTTCAAAAATGAATAAAGCAGCAAACTTTCTACATAATAATACACTGGTAAATGTAGCACTTCTATAACTGTTTGGAGGCTTATCTGATTTTTGAATTAGAGTGTAGAGAGTATATTGACAAGAAAGATTCCAGTATTGACTGGGGTGAGAATATATTGCTTAAAATGGCAAGTGTTATAGGTTGAATGGTGTGTGTCCTCTGCCTTCCCTTCTAGAAACCTCTTGAAGTCCTAATCCTTGTTACCTGAAAGCATGAGCTTCCTTGACAAGAGGGTCTTTGTATATGTAATCAGGTTAAGATGACATCATTTGTATGAGCCCTAATGCAATATGACTGGTGTGCCCTTATAAGAAAGAAGGCCATGGGAAAACAGACACAGGCACAGAGGGAAGAGTGTCATGTGAAGGTCTAGACAGAGATTGAAATGATAGCTATAAGCCAAAGGATGCCAAGGATTACCAGTGACGCTAGAAGCCAATAAAAAAAGCATGAGACGAATTGTCCCTTAAAGGCTTTGGAGGGAACATGGCCATATCAATACCAGAACTTTGAGAGAATGGATTTCAAGCATTTTTAAGCCACCCAGTTTGTAGTACATTGTTATGGCCTTCCTAGGAAACTAATAATTCAGAAAGGGAAATGGATTTTTATTCTCCTTGAGCAGGAGAAGGGGAACTTTCTCCATGTGTGTCTAAGAAATATGAAATAAAGTGACATTTACACTAAATATCAAGATTTTTGAAATATTTCTCATTTAATTCTCCTAATTCAGTGAGCAAGTTACTACTTTGTTTTATAATAAATTAAATGGATAACCATATCAGAGCTAATACATGACGGAAAATATTTAAACACATATGTCAGATTGAAAAGGCCAACTGATGTCCTATACTCAATCTTGTAAGTTCTTACTCAACAGCCTATGTGGATGATCAAAACATTCTAGGACATGCTGTAACATCATGGAAGAGACATATTATTTTCCTCACCTCAAATAGAGCCATTTGTTGACAATTAGTACTTAATTGGTACACATACTTAAATGGTACACATTTGACCCTATAAAAGTTTAAATACCAAACTAGGATACTTGAGATATAACAACAACAACAACAACAACAAACCTTCATAAGTAATCTAAATAAGATGATAAATGATCACTAATGATGGAACTTTCAGCAACTATATAAAGTGCAGGTATTCCTTTTACATGATTTATGAATGCATTTGACTGATTTATAAGGAATACTATTTAGCCAGACTCAGCAGAATAGCAAACTTCATTTGAATTCTAAAGACTGCTTAAAAGCTGAATCAATCGGGAAGGAAAAATGCACTGTCTGAACACCATTAGTGATTAAAAGAGCTTTAAAAAAGTTGGAAAAAAAATGGGAAAATAATCCACACTGTGCCTCCTTTTCAGTGTTCTAAAGGTTTCATAACATTTCTTAAGCAGCCAGGAAATTTCTAGAATTTTTCATACAGATGCTAATCTTAAAACACACACACACACACACACACACACACACACACGCACACCTACTTTTGAACTTTGTTATTGGATGCAATGGTCTGTATTTGCATGTGACCTGTATGTTTGTAACAATTTTGTTTTGCCGATCTCCCCCTTTTTTTCCTTCACTTTTCAACTATCCAGCTATATTGAATACATTCCCATTCATAAAAATCTGATTATCTAGCTGAGGATTAAATTGAAGATGGCTTAAGTTTTTTAAAGATTCAGAAATCTTTAAGTTCACAATGCAAAATAAAGTGGCTAATGAGCTCAGAAATGTAAAATAATTATTGAATACAGATGATTATATGATAGGAGTTCATCAGTAGTAGCACAGTTTTAGGAAACCCAAAGACAAGAACAACCAGAAAATAAGGTATGCCTAATGAAAATAATTTAAGATTAATGGACTTGTAAAATTTAGATAATAAAGTGATTTGACAAAATTTATTCAATAAACTTATGCTTAATGTTTGAGAAGAATATGCTGCATCCACAGAAGATATACTATAAAAATTCTCAACTATTGTTGAGATGGGTAATGTCACTTATCCTACAGAGAAAAAGTATTTGAGATCTGAAGAGAATCCCATAAATATGAAAACTAACAAGTCCATCAGTATTCAAGAAAGAATTCAATAAGAGATTATGTTATTTTAAGTGATGTTGTTTCCAAATTAATATTAACTCCACATCCAGTATATCAAATAGCTTGTACGTGTGATTGCAGACTGCCTCTGTGTAATATATTAGTAATTGAAGAGTGTTATATAGCTAGCTAGAATCTAAAGAGGGAGATTTTCCACAGAGGACACAACACAGCAACTTATTTGAATTACATCTCAATGTACTGGATGTTTACCTACGATGAAATATATTACAAATACTTAGAATATGAGATACACCATAGGACCCAGAATAAATCTGTTAAAATATACTTGTAGTTCAATCACATACTATTACAAAATGGTTACATCTGTGGAATTACATATATTTGTATACATACACACGCACACCTATGAATCTGTATCTTATATAAGACTTTAACATGTTTAATGTGCTAAAATGGATAAGATTGGATTAAAGTTGTACTTTCTTCATTTTAATATAGCTTATAATGCTCAAATATTATGTAGAAGAATATAGTCTTGAAGTATAGATATTAGCTATACTCTTAGATGTAAAGTCACCTAATTCTTATTCATAGGTTTGAAAAAAGAAAAGGTTAAATGATGAAAGGATACAATTAAACATGATTATATAAAAACCCCAAAAATTGAGTAATGGACTCAAACAAAATGAATTGGTACAAAATTCATTTGAAGAAAAATATCCAATTAACGATGTAGATTTGGCTTGATAGTATTTCCTAAGAAATTTAAAAAGATATATTTTGATATGAAGATATGTGTGAACCTAAACAACTTTACGGATAGGATCTGATATGGCTTCAAAGGTAAGTGAAAATTCCATCTGTAAGAAGAGAAATATAGTGTCATTGCAGATGTATTCGAGTCATCCTTCCTTTCCAACTCATATTTGCTTGCGACAAATAAAGGATTTTGTTCACAACTTGTCGAATTTAACAGACAGAATATTAAGCTAGAGTGCATTCAGGAGGAAAACATGTAGTATCCTGAGGTGTAAAGGCGATGATGAAAAAATATGGCCTGCAATGTCAAATGCTTGAAGGCTCATTACTTGTAATGTTATGGAGGATTGCCTGGCAAAGCTTCAGAGTTCAGAACTAAGACTAATTGGTAGACTTCTGCCTAAAACTGTACTTTATTTTTATAAAGTTTGTAATTGCTCAAAAATGAGATTGGTTTAAACGTTATTCGTGCGCCATTATGGAGGATGTCCACGTTGCCCTTTGGCCAGAACTCTGCTCTTCTCAGAAATACCCCTCCTTCACTTTACTCCAAAAAAGTGGTATAAATGGGATGTACCACTTTTCTAGCTACACAGAGGGACCTAATCTCTGCTAACATTTGCTTCCATAGCCTATCACAATTTAGTGGTCCTGGGGGAAGGGGAGTAAATGAAACAAACCAGCAGATTTTTTTTGAATATTTTTATTGAGACTAAAATATCAATTCCTTCTGTGATGGTAGGAATTAGATGATTAAATTCCACATGTTGGTTCTTAATATTCCCCAAGATATTGAGGAAATTAATATGCAGCAGGAACAAATGAAGTCCATTCTGTAAAACAGGTGTAAGAGATAAAAAGCAAACCTCCTGAAGCCAATACTTATTTCAAGTTCAGCTCTTTTCCTGCACATTATATGACTTGGTATTTAAATCCTTTCTTTATTTCCTTTAGCTACACCTCTGAGATTTCATTAGAGACCCCTTTGTCATTTAGCATTTAGCTGGTTTGAATTGTTATTCTGTGTGTGTGTGTGTGTGTGTGCGTGTGTGTATTTTCCAGAAGGTGTTGTCTAAATTACTCATCCATTAGGGAAAGACTAGGGTCATTTTTCTCAGTCACAATATTGTAAATAGAAAAGTACTATGGGAGAGGGAACTGGGCATCCAAAGGGTGCTATTACTTTGTAACAAAACTTTTATCCCTATTAATTCTATCGATGATTAAATCTCAGCAAGTGACTCTAAGTATAAAACTACACTCCCAAATCTTAGTATGGCTGCAATTCTTAGGTCAATATTTTTCTGTAAATTTAACAATACTACTATATAATCTGTATAACCTATGTTTTCTTAAAATCATTTAGGTTGAGCATCTGACTTCAGCTCAGGTCATGATCTCTCCATTCCTGAGTTCCAGCCCTGCTTTGAACTCACTGCTGCTGTCAGTCCAGGGCCAACTTGGGATCCTCTGTCTCCCTCTCTCTCTGTTCCTTCCCCACTCTCAAAAATAAATAAACCTTTAAAAAATCATTTTCTCTAAATTATTTTGAAAATAACAATCACAACTTGTAACTGGACAAATTGTTTTTCTTCCGTAAGTAATTTATTGACATTTTGAAATGTTACATTTTAACATGTGGCAAAAGTTATTTTTTTGACCAAACTTGAGTCAGGTGTCTGAACCTTCTCATAGGCCCATCTCCATACCCTCTTATAACATCCAGTTTTAGCAAGTATCTTGCAAAGTGAGAACCCCCAACGCTTAATTTTTTTAATGTTTATTTATTTTTGAGAGAGAGACAGGGTGCGAGCTGGAGAGGGGCAGAGAGAGAGAAGGAGACACAGAATCTAAAGCAGGCTTCAGGCTCTGAGCTGGCAGCACAGAGCCCAATGAGGGTCTCAAACTCATGAACTGCAAGATCATGACCTGAGCTGAAGTTGGACACTTAACTGACTGAGCCACCCAGGTGCCCACCCCAACTCTTGATAAAGGATCATCCTTGATATCTTATCAATGCCTCCACCTTCACCATTGCCCTGGTGGTGCCTAATCACACTGGACTGTCTTCAACAAAAAAATGCTGTTAAAATGGTTTGACCAGAATCCCCTTCACCCTTGATGTTTTCTCATGATAATTCCACACCCACTGACCCCTACCCCACTCCTTAGCTGTAAACTCCTATTAGTCCCCTATATACTGGGGTCTCTTTTCCTCTATTGTGTTAGTCCTAAATAAAATCTGTTTTTGTTTGTTTCTTTTTTTTTTTCCTTCTGCTTTTACTGTGTAGTTCTAGCTTTTCTTTGATATCTCTTTGGCTTTTAGAAAGTGTATTCAGCTTCTAATGTTTAAATGTATGAGCTCCATAAACACATACACATACATATCCGCATATATCTAATTTTAAGAGGTACAGGATCAGGAGCACATTTGTATCTAATAGTAGTGCCCGATGACAATATTAGGGCTGCAATTGATCTCTGCCCTCTCAAAAACCTCCAGGCATTTCCAAGCGTCTAAACACATGACTGTAAGTAATAACTTTTGGCGACCAAGTTCAAAATAGCTGAGACCCAATGGCAAAGCCATCCATAATTTGTGTTTTAGGAAGGTAGAGCCGAAGCGGAGGAGGGTCTGCTGGAGCAGGGACTCACATCTGTGGTACATAGCCCGTCTCTCCCATCCACAGGGGACTGAGTGAGCCCCTCCATCTGCCGACCTTCCCCCCCTTGAGATTTCACAATGAGTGAAATTAACAGAAAGGGTTTTCCATGATTTGGCTATTGTTGAAAGTGCTGCTATAAACATTGGGGTACAAGTGCCCTATGGCAATGGGAAAGAATGAAATATTGCCTTTTGTAGCAATGTGGATGGAACTGAAGAGTGTTATGCTAAGTGAAATAAGTCATACAGAGAAAGACAGATACCATATGTTTTCACTCTTATGTGGATCCTGAGAAACTTAACAGAAGACCATGGGGGAGGGGAAGAAAAAAAAAAGTTAAAGAGGGAGAGAGTCAAACCATAAGAGACTCTTAAAAACTGAGAATAAACTGAGGGTTGATGGGGGGGTTGGAGGGCATGTGGGTGGGTGATGGGTATTGAGGAGGGCACCTGTTGGGATAAGCACTGGGTGTTGTATGGAAACCCATTTGACAATAAATTTTATATTTAAAAAAAGAGAGAAAGGGTTTTAATGGCTCTTAACGGAAGACTATCTCTTAAAAAATCATCTATCCGAAATTCATTTCCAAGACAGAAACTTTCCCTTCATCAAACCCATTGCTCCTCTTGATTATTTTCTCCTCCAATATGTCTTTGCACTGCGATACTTTCTCACAAAATTCAGATGAGTTTTTTAAAAAAAGGAAACTCGGTCCAAAATATATATACCATTCTTTTCATTATCTGTTTAATTGGTTTGTCTTTCATACCAACTCTTCTTTTTAAGGGGAAGAAATGTAAGGGGCACTTGGGTGGCTCAGTAGGTTAAGCATCCAACTCTTGATTTCGCCTCAGGTCACGACCTCATGGTTCATGAGTTCGAGCCCCACATTAGGGTCTGCGCTGACAGTGTGGAGCCTGAGCCTCTCTCTCTGCCCATCCCCTGCTCCCCCTCTCCCTCTTGCTCACTCAAAAACTAAAGAAACTTATTTTTTTTTAAATGGTAGAAATTTAAAATAGAACTGAAGGTGAATACAACCTTTAGCCTCAAGATATTTATGATCTGTCCTGGGCATTTAATTACCTAAAAACACAATTTTACAAAGTCCTATTGCAAAGTGGGTAGCAATTGATGAATCTGAAAATTCTTGGTTTAGTCTTTGTAGTGATTTGGAAAAACCTTCCAGGAAGATTGAATATCCTGATTGGTCAGGTCATATTGACATGGTCTCAAGAACCATTATCCTTACTAACAAAAATATACCACAATTCAAGTGATGGTACCATATAATGGAAAATATATATATGTGTATGTATATCCATTTACTTTATTATATAGTTTATGGTTTTCTACCTTTGTCTTTGATTGCTTCCCAAGTCTTCCGTAGGTTGTAGCTGTCTTTGTTTTTGTTTTTCTTTGTTAAATATTTACAATCCATGCATTAAAAACGTTTTAATTAACCTTTTTTAATATTGTTATTGTTTTTCTTTATTTAGCTTTATATTCCACTAGCACTGATCCATAGTGTTTTATTTATTTATTTATTTAAAGTTTATTTTATTCATTTGAGAAAGAGACAGAGAGAGAGAGAGAGAGAGAGCAGGGAAGCATCAGAGAGAGAGGGGGGAGAGAGAGAATCCCCAGCAGGCTCCCCGCTGTCAGCTCAGAGCTCCAAGAGGGGTTCAAACCAAGGAACAAAGAGATCATGACCTGGGCCAAATTAAGAGTCAGATGCTTACTCGACTGAGCCAGCCAGGCACCCCTGATCTATAGTGTTTTAATTACATGTGTCTGTGCACATGCGCGTTTGTATTCTCACCATCTTTATTTGACCCATGAATTACTTATATGATTATTAATATCATATAATAAGTTTTATTTCCTGTATCTGATTGTTATTGACATTTGATTTTAGTGTAAATAGTTACATAGCATATTTCTACATTTTAGGAATTTGTTGTAATTGTGCCTTGAGACTACATATGATCTGTTTTTCTTTCTGTTCCTTGGACACTTAAACACTGGTTATACTTTTTGGGGGTATGGTTAGTCCTTTATTAGGATATTTTTCTCTATGGAGATTAAGCTACTATGGATGGTAAATATTTTGGTTCTCATTTTCCCGTATTCCACCATCTTCTTTAGCTTACCTGTTTGACCTCTTCTTCTCTCCATAAATCACCCAGACACGTGTGCATACATTAATAATGAAATGTGTTCTTCTAATGAGCATCAGTATCTATACCTGGAGCAAGTGGAGGGAGGAAGTGAGTTGCAAAACAAGACAAGTCCTAGCTCAATATTATGAAAAAAAACTAATATAATTTTACATACTGATATCTTTAACTAGGATGGTTTTTCCTGGTGCTACTTGTTCTATAAGTGTAAAACTTCCTAATTTGCATAAAAAATTATAATTTCTGGATTTATATAAATAAAAATTGTTACCTTTTCTTCATCCTTGGTTAAACACTAGTTGTTCTCTGTTCATGGGTGGTAGGTGGGAAGGAAAAAATGTAGTCAAGAGAAAGATGTTTTATGATACTTATTTCCAGATCTACACATATTTAGTGATATTAAGGCCATTATTTGGTGGACATATTGAGGTTATTGTGCTGACAAACACAAAACTAATGAGTCTTTTTTTAATTTAAAAAATTTAGGGGCACCCAGGTGGCTCAGTCGGTTGAGCCTCTAACTTCGGCTCAGGTCATGATCTCACAGTTTGTGAGTTTGAGCCCCGCATCAGGCTCTGTTCTGACAGCTCAGAGCCTGGAGCCTGCTTCCAATTCTGTGTCTCCCTCCCTCTCTGCTCCATCCGCACTCATGTTCTGTCTTTCTCTGTCTTAAAAATAAATAAAACATTAACTTTTTTTAAGTAAAAAAAAATTAGTGCCCATCTAACATTTGCCACACGCACTGAACTTCACTGCAGTTGACATGTCCTTTTAGAAACAATCTTACACAAGTTGAGTGTTCTTTTATGATATGGACATTTTAGATTGTAAAAGCAGCTATTTTTTTTTTCTAATTTAAAGGAATCTTTTCACACAACACAGACCCTGGAGTGAAGGGTGTGATCTTCACAAGCTTTGTGATAAGCATGAAAGTATTTACAAGACACTAAGTTTATGTCATAAAAACTGCTATACCAAACATGTTGTTTTCAGCTAAGTGACATTAGCTGAGAAAAGTTAGAAAATATTACTGAAAAAAAAGAAAGGAAAATATTGCTGAAAATTAATGTTTCATTTATTTCACTGTGACCAGATACTGAATAAATTGCCAATATAATTTTATCAAATAAAAACCCCCTACTACAAAATTTAAAAAAATAAAATTTACAAAACTACTTTAGTAAAAGGTGTTTTTTTTAATTATGGAAATAGAGATATATTTCTAAAAGTGCTAGGTAAAAAAAAACATAGAAATCATAAATTTATTGATAACTCCATTTGGGTAGCTTTAAAAATAAAACCAACATACACATGTAAAAATAAACATTCTGTTTAGGAAATAAAAGAAAACCTCACGCATTTCTTCCCACAATATTTGCTCTTATATCACAATTCAGTGCTCAGATCTTTCTTGTGGTTACTGCTGCCTCTTTTTAACTCACATTTATTTTTCTCAAGACTATTTTGTCTTCACATTTTGGAGTTGATAATTTTTGAAATCAGTAACAAAAGATAAAGTTACACTACATCCAGTTTTAATAAGCCGGAAGTCTAAACAATTAACAAGTGTTAATTACTCATCAGAGAAAACAATGTGAATTAAGGTTAGCAAAGTGAACTCAATTATAATTATTTGCAAGAATTTTGGGAGGAAAATATCTGGGTTAATTTCATTAATTTCATTGGTATACTGCTGCAAAGATCAAAGACAGTTGCAAACTCTGTTGCTTGTAATTTTAAAAGAGAAATTACCTGACAGTTTTTTGTAACTATAATTATCAGTGAAGTGAGATAAAACCTGAATGTAACCATGAATCTGTAACCCTAAAATACAGCTATATCTGAATCTTGTTATGAACTAAAATCACAAGATGTGAGGGACAGCTTTGGATTTATTTCTATGGAATCATATAAAAGCTTTAAAACAGAATGAAAAAAAACAGAAATCTTTTACCTCTGTGCTTAAAACCAAACAGCAACGGGTGTGGATTTTGGAGTAATGCGGTTCAATAAGGATAACATTAGATTCATAGGTAAACATTAGTTCACTTTTATTTCTGTAAAGTAACTATGGGGGGGGGGGCACACACATGATTTTTTTTTTTCTGTCTGTTTCAGGTATCAAATGAGACTAAATATATTTCATCTAAGTTGTGGGAATTACATGACAATCATAAAAAAATAGAGTGAAAGCATTTGGCACTCTGAAAATAACTTGTACTGTTATTCCTTCAATATGGAGAATTATGTTACAAATGGGATACATCTGTCTTTTACAGCATCTCCTAACTGACCAGTGTTTCTTCCAGGGGCCTAATGACCAAAATAGCACCCTTTAGAAACAGACCTCCATGGTTTACACCTCAGCTTTAAAATTGATACACTCGTTTGCTTTTTGTTGTTGTTTTAATATTAGGCATTCACATATATTTTAACGAAGGATGTGTGAAGATAAACAGCTTCTATCCAAGTGGACCTTAGATCCTATTGTGATCTTATTTTAAAATAATTCTATTTTGTAATGTGCCCTGCCAGTTTTCAGGCAATGGGTGACTTACACATCAATATTTCTTACATCTACTGCTTGATTTTTGGGAGACTATAGACAGATGAGCATAGTTAAGGACACGGCATTTGGCATGCAGACCTGCCATGGGGTAAGTGATAAGGTGGGAAAGATTATTTGACAATTTGAGGTTCCAGTTTTCTAGCCAACTGTATGAATAAATAAATAGTATTTTCCATATGGGTACAGTGAGCATTTCATAAGGTAATCCTTGAGTTATGCTCAGCTAGGGACTACCATATACACAGCTTTCATTATGCTAGTTTTTATTTATTTTTTGACTCACCGTCACGGTAATGTAAAAACACAGTAGTTCTGTATACAGAACAAACTTAAGACTATAAAACCTGTTGTCATATGAAATGTGAAACACAATTTTTAAAAAGGACATAATACAATTTAAATTTCAAGTTTGTTAGGAGTTGAATCATATCACCCTGAAATTCATATAGTGAGGTTCTAACTCTCAGGTCCTCAGAATGTGACCTTATTTGGAAATACACAATCGCAGATACAATTAAGATGAGGCCCTACTGTGGTAGAGACAGTCCTGCCCCAAAATGAATTCTGGCCTTACAAAAAGGGGAAATGTGAACACAGACCTGCACACAGGGAGAATGCCACGTGCATTTCTCCCTCGCAACACTCAGAGGATACCAACCTTGCCAGCAACTTGATCTCAAATTTCTAGACTCCAGAGCTGTAAGACAATAAATCAGTTTTTTAAGACACTCGATTTGTGAGCCTTTTTTATGATGACCATCCCAAACTAAATAGAGTTAGATCATCTAGGATGCTACTCTTCACAGTCTTTCTGATTATGAAAAATATGAATGATGTAAGCAGTAAGCATATGGGTGTCTCAGTACTTATTCTCAATGGGAAAAAAATTACTAATCTACGTTTTACGAATCGAAGAGAATCATCTTCCTTTACTCAATGAAAAGTTCTGGAGAGGCTGTACACGCACCAGTGAGGAAGGAAGCATTTCCAAGCACCATTCCAGATGAACGGATTCATGGGATTGCCTACTATTCAGCTGTAGCACCATCACATGCACAAGCAAAATAAGCTGGTTGCCCATAGATTCATCCAATTAGTATTGAACCAACATGAAATTAGAGAATATGATAAAGCAACTTACAGTTATTCTTACAATGTTGACCCAAGGAATTACAAGGGATGAAACGTAATAAGTAGCTGGAAGTCTATCTAAAAAAAATAATTATTGTTTTCCAGGTATTACCCTGAAAATAAGATTACAAGAGAGAATTGTTTAACGTACCTTCATTTTATTAATATATTTTTATCAAAGTAAACATTTTTTCTCCACAGGTGACACTTTCATCATAAATAAAACATTGGTTGCCAGAGAATGATTTTATTTTTTATTTTTTTTAAGTAAGAGTAGTGTTGTTAAATTTCCACATCGTTGTGAAATTGTCCTGTTTCTTTGTTATATATTTCCAATTTAATCCCTTTGTGTGAAGGGACATATATTGTATGATTTAAGTCCTTCTGCATATACTGGGACTTGTTTAAAAGAGAAGGAGGGCAGAGGAGTGTAGGAACCAATGATGCTGATTTTGAACCTAGGTCTATCATCTTCCAGAGCTTCTAGTCCTAACCAGTCTGTTACCTTGTCTCTTAGCTCAGGTATCTATTGAATACCATATTTCTATCCTTCTTTTATTTCTGTAGTTGATAGCAGAATCATGTTTTGTTTTTTCTCTTACTTCTACCACCCCCCTAATTGATTCTCTGTCTGCCAGACAGACCTGAATGTGAATAAACTACTGCACTGTTTAAAACACATGCAATCAAGGCGAATCATTACATAACTGCTAATTGCCTCTGTGCCCGAAACCTCTGAAACACTCTCCTTCCTTAACGTTACTCAACCACCCTAGTTCCCTGAGCACATCAAGTGCCTCCTAGACTATTGCAATCCCCTCCTCCACCACCTGGGGAGCACCAGCTCATTCTTCAGTCACAGCCCAATCTTCTTGACTTTCAAAAGCCTTTCCTTATCTAAGAAAGCCTTTACAGGTGCCAGTTTTTTCACAGACCCTACATTAGCAGCATCTAGCAATCTTGATCCAGAACGCACATGTTTAATGGCACTTAAGGTCACTTAAGGTATTTCTTGGAGAATAGCTGCCAGGCACGGGGGATGGCTCATAAAATTTCCTCAGTATAGGAGCCCATTAGGAACTAGAGCCGAAATCCTTAAATTCACCAGGCCTCCTCGGCAGAAATTTATTTTTTGTTGAGCTCAGATTTTACAGTGTTTGGCCATTCCCATAACATCAAATAAGGGATTAAAACAAAGTGAAAAGGAACACAAGAAGCGTCACCACTGCTCCATCATTGCGGATAGTTAATTCTAGGTGTCCTTATTTCAACCTAATGGCTTATGAATTAGCCATTCTTGACCCCTGAGATTTTAGAATAAGTCTGTTCATTCAGGAGAAGGTGGAGATAATGGATGAGATGGTTTGACTTTCTCACCCCTTGTTCCCCAGTCATCACTCCACAGTTGAAATATGTGCTCTGGAGTTACTGCTGTAGCTCCAATAGGCTTGTGTGTCCTCTAGAGAAATGTCAAATACCTAAGTACTAATACTGTGTGCTCAATTGCAACCAGGTCCCTCATACTGTCCTTGGGAACTAGGTCATAATAAGACAGATTATACTGTGCAATGCCCTTTGCTTCTAAATTGAGCATAGGAAATACATTTTTCATTTATGATTTTTTGATCTCAGATGGGAATACTTCTATAGTTACCCAGCAAATTTTTGAAGTTATTTCCAGGTAATGGGCCATGTTTAGGCATTTCAAAGACAAATCTCAAAAACAAACAAACAAACAAACAAACAAAACGTATCTTACTAAAGGTCATTAAGGAGAATCATATATTGAATCATGAGTTTCCAGGACCACAACTGTAAGTACTTACTAATCACACCTCTTCTTTACAGGGCTCCCAAAAGAACAATAAATGGGGAAATACAGCTACCAGATACGTGTTAAAATTCCCAGAGCCATACTTGATGGGAAACTAGGCTTTGATATCAACTAAGGTTGAAAAACTAAGAAAACCTTTCTTCACCCCAATCATAATCTTAAAATCAACTCGTAACTGGAGGGGAAGTTTCAGTGGGTTAACCTTTGGAGATGTAGTATTAATATCTGAAGCTCACTATATTTGAAAAAGGGAGTATAATATAATGAACTGTGCCCCCCCCCCGAAGATGATGAAGTCCTATCCCTTTAGTACCTGTGAATGTGATCTTTTATGGAAATAGAGTCTTCGCAGATGATCCAGTTAAGATTAGGGCTGGCCCTAATCCAAGATGACTCTGTCCTTAGTAAAAGGGAAATTCAGGACAGAGGCAGAATCACAGGGGGGATGTTTTGTGAAGGTTGAAGTGATGCTGCATGAACTAAAAAAATGCCAAAAATTGCCAGCAAATCACCAGGAGCTAGAAGAGAGACATGGAACACATTCTTCCTCACAACCTTCAGAAAGACTCAACCCTATAGTTACCTTGATCTTATCTACCCAGTTTATGATACTCTGTTAGGGCAGCTTTAGCCAACTAATACAGGGTTTATCCCCAGTTTTTATTTAATATATTGACCTATTAATGGGTGACACTTAATTTAAACATGGATTATTGCTTATTTTAGGTTAAATAATTCAAATGCAAAGTTATGAAGGGGGTACATGACAGATTCATACTGTTCGTATTGAACTTATATGACAAATCAGAATCAAATAAATCTGTCTTGTTGAACTAACTTAAATTACATAGAGTAAGCTTTCCTTTACATTTTAATTATTTTGATTCATTTTAGGATATGATAGTTCAATACATTATACCTTTGAGTCAATTCAAAATAGGCATAATAAAAGTGAAAACAAATGTGAATAGCAAATGTTCTATTTGCCTGTGGCGTAAGAAAATCAAAATAGAGTGAAACACAGAAAAAACTAATATGAAAACTTGTTGCCCTGAGGTTAAAAAGTATTTGCCTAATATGTCATGTGGAATTGTTTCTAAATATATTTATATCGTTGGTAAAGTGATTCTATGAATGTCATGATGAACCATTTATATTCAGCAATTTAAAATGTATTATTTAATAGTAATAACATTTTAGGTAATTAAATTTTATAAAAACAATACATT
The DNA here is from genome assembly GCF_027475565.1 of Acinonyx jubatus. Lineage (NCBI taxonomy): Eukaryota > Metazoa > Chordata > Mammalia > Carnivora > Felidae > Acinonyx > Acinonyx jubatus. The sequence goes on from NC_069384.1 coordinate 21,477,386, forward strand.
ATTTCTTCATAAATGATACCAAAAATAAATTTAATATGATAATGTTTTCCTGTTCTTACATAAATAACCATTTACTTTTAAGGCATAGGTTTTTAGGAGACAGAAAAGCAAATGCTAGTCTAGTGAGTATAAGACTTCAGGAATAAAACCTCAACTAAACATAGAAAGAAAAGTTCTTTTTCTGTACTTCAAATTAATGAACCTTAATTATACCAAGAGGAAGAAAATGCAATTATCAAATCCCTGGAAAACAGCCATTTTAAGCATTTTCCCGACCTTCTTTGTAAAATTAATTCTGATTACTAAAGGTTTATCAAGTTATGTGGCCTCATTGGAGAAGGGCCAAATCCTGTGTCCTGATGTGTCCTGAAGCGTCTGTTCATGAGATATAGAGTGTCCTGCTCTTTCTCGAAGAACATCTCCATATCTCCATGTTGGTAACCACTATGGATGGCTGAATGTGGTGAAAACAAAGTCAGCGGAGTCTTCCCATCATGTAAAAGTAGAAGACCTCTTCAGGCAGCTCTCCGCTAGTTCTCGGGCCACTCACAGGGTGTGCGAAGTTTCACTCACCCTCCACTCTTTTCCTTATCCTTATGGAAGAATTTAAGGATCACTCCACTTCTGTCTTTTCTATAAAATGGACTCTGATTTGTCATTCTGTCACCCTGTGGTTAGAGAGCACATGCCACACTGTGGTCCCTCGGAGGAACTATAATGTTGACCTCTTCTGTCTTCATTTCCCCAAATCTGCCTGCTGCACCTGCATCCTCTTCCTTGAAGCCAACTTCGTAGTCAGGGAGAAGGTCTTCTGCTCAGAGATTCTCACTAATGGCCATCTTCTTGCTTCTCTTTTGCTCCAATTGTCTCTGGCCTTTTCCACAGCAGAAGTGTTTTTTATCTGATTTGGGGGAAATGATAGTTCAAGACATGGCATATGTTGAGCAGCAAAATTCCCAGATTTCTCCCTTCTGTTTCTACCCTTCTGCTATAATAACTTTCCAAGCAGAAGTGGCTAATGTCACATGCCTAGGACATTTTCAGACCAAACTATGATGAACCATGGAAAACTATTACTCTAAATAAAATAACTTTTCCATAAAATGTGCAGTTATTTTCAGGAACTGTAAACTGGACCTATCTAATTCATTGATGTGAAAAACAAAACTTCAAACACAACACGAAGCAAAGGAAAGTGTACCCACAAAACAATAATGATGTTTACGTTTAAACTGCCAGGTGCCCCATGTTCATGTGCTCAAGATCGCTCACCTGTACTTTCCCTTGATTCATGGTGCTTCACTTAGCTTGTGTTTCTATTCTCACTGTTTCATCATCCCTGGGAGACATTAATGCCCATGTATGTAAATAATTACCTTGACTCTTCAGTTTCTTGATTTTATATGTTCAGTGATATTTCTCCATATTAGCTACCCATTTAAAATCACAACCTAGGTCTTATTATTCCCCAAATTTCTATACTTCGCAGTAAAATAACTCATATTTATATCAGAAGTGCATTTTGTTCTGCCTTGGTTGGTCAATTACCGTCCACACATTTTGAAATTTATCGAGGCATCAGAACACATCCAACATTGCACTGAATGCTGTCTACTTAAAATCTGAATTAAAACAGTTTTTCAAGTGGATTCAAAAGCAATGTTCAAGTCCATTCATGTAAAATACAGAGTTAAACCAAATTGGTAAAGAAAGTAGTCATATAAAATCATAGGCAAAAATATGAAGTCAAGTGAAAGAAAAAAAAACAGGAATAATTTCTTATCACACAAGGTAGAAATTTAGGGGAAAATTAAACAATTTAAAAAAGAAACTTAATAGTGATAAAATATATAATTAAAAAAATAAGCAAGACACATATAGATATCAAACAACCAGCATTTAAATTATAGTGAAAGAAATGACAGAATAGAAGTAATAATATTTCAAGTTGTTTTTGGCTCAAAAGGGGGTGGATGTATCAAAACAAAAATGGTCAGAACTAATAAAATTAGAGTTGAGTTATCATCAGGGAAGTTTGAAAATGATTAAATATCTCCTCCTAGCTTTGAAGAACTGAACAGTCCAATCTTATTTAAAGATGCTCAACCCATAGCTTTATAAAATTGCTGATATTTCCCATAGAACTCTTAACATAGGAATAAAGTGAACTAAGAATTGTTGGAAATTTTAATAATAATGAGTAATTGTTAACCAAAATATAAAATGTGAAATCGTGTCCATGAAAGTCAAGAATTAAAGGACAACTGTTATTGCAATCGTTAATGAGTGTTATCAAGATGATACTCAGTCAATGGAATAAATGTAATGAAATTGAAATGACCCTAAGAAAATTTACCAAAATACCTCTAACATTGGATAATGTTATAATCCAATGTTATAATCTATAATGTTAGAGGATAATACCTCTAACATTGGATAATAAAGGATTTAGAATAGATAAGAGATAAATATTCCAAAGTAAACTTTTCTTCAGTTCTGATAATATGCACCTAAATATCATAATAGATGTAATCAAAATATAATGCTCTAATAAAAAATAAGCCTATAGTCTTGGATAAATCAGAAATAACTCTATCATATTGGATACAAATGAGAAGAAAAATCCATTTCAATAAAACAAACATCGAAAAATATTACAAAAATAAATGTATGAAATACAGTATGGAAACATGCTTGAGGTTAGGAAGGTTTAATACCATAAAATGTTACTTCTTCCCAAAATTATTTTCTTATTATTCCTAAACATTTTATTGTAGAATAAATTGGCCTAACTATAAAGGATATAAATATATGCACACAAAACAAGGCCCACAATCTATCTTATTCACCAAACCCAGTCTAGAAAGCTTCAGCAAGCTGATGGTTCTGTGACGGGGTTGTAACCACTCTGGTAGTATTTTGTCAGAAGTACTCCCCTTGTGGCTTCAAGACCCTTTATTCTCTAACAATTGAAGACTCCAAAGTGCCCTTGTTTATGTGAGGCATGTAAATGTATGCCATATTAGAAATTAAAACAGAAATTTGAAAATATTTTTTAAATAACCTCATTGATAAGATGAATTGTATATATTTAGGGAAATATTTTCTACAATGAAAATTTAGTTTAGAGAACAGCATTATTAAACATTTTTGTAACACTATAAAATGTCTGGCATAATAGAAACCAGCTGGATTTTCATAATCTTCTGTATTCAGAATATTACAATATGGTATCTGTTTGGAATATATTTTAAGTTTACTTACTTATTTTGAGAGCGAGAGAGAGAGGGCAAGTGGGGAAGGAGCAGAGAGAGAGAGGGGGAGAGAGACTCTCACCACCACCAGTACAGAGCCGGATGCTGGGCTCGAACTCACCTTAAGATAGATGCATGATCTGAGCCAAAGTTGGAAGTCAGACGCTTAACCGACTAAACCACCTAGGCCTCCCTAAACAGCTTTTGTAAGGTAATTGTGAATGTTTCCTTTTAGTACTGTCCCAAAAAACCTGATTGGCTGTAGTTTAAGGTTAGTTACAATGGAGAGTCTAAAATGAAATCAGAGAACATTTTGTACTATTTCCTTAAAATCTATTGATCTTACTCTGAAATTTTGTCTATGCATGATTCTGTAATATTATGCATTCATAATTGAAAAAAATATTTTAATGATTCTACAGATCTTCCGAATGTTGACACATTTCATGAAACTACATCAAGATCACATTCGTTAATCACAGCCAGTGTCATCAGAGCATTCTTTAAATGTCGAGACCTTGTCAAGCTTAAGATTGCACATATAAGTTGTCCAAAATACTGATTTTTACTTGAAAGCTCACATTACAAAAAGAGAGAGAGAGAGAGAGAGAGAGGATAAAGCTCATATTTTATCATGGGCAGCAAATCTGTTGTTTTTCTTGGGATGACAGGTACATTTCATCCATTTTCAAGAAAAAGTCTGACAAATACCCAAATCTGAATATTCATAGTTTGTCCATTAGTCATTTTTTCCAAAGTCTTTTCCTTGATACAACTATCAAATATAGGTGTGATGCAGAAATGCTTTGTGCATATTTCTCATTACATGAAATATTAAAAAGCACTGATATTTAAGAAAATTCATCAAGGTCATTAGTTACTGAAATTGGCTTTGTAATTTTTTTTCTTTCTGTGGATATGCAGTATGGAAAATCATGACTCCTAGGATGTAATTGTAATTAGGTTGTAATTGTCTTACTTTGGGCTAAAGCAGTGTTGCCTCCCATTGCTTGTGCATCATCAAAACCAATGTCCATATAGAGATAAAGGCAAATAATACCAATAACATTTTAGTAGTATTATGTAACAGTTTTGATTTCCTAAACTTCTGCTCATCTAGCTATCTAAGGATAGTTACTTTTATTTTTCCTTTTTCTGCCATAAGCTTCTTGATCGTAGTCTAGCATCATCAAACTTTGAACAGTTTATTTTAAAAGCCTGCCGGGGCGCCTGGGTGGCTCAGTCGGTTAAGCATCCGACTTCAGCTCAGATCTCCTGGTTTGTGAGTTCAAGCCCCGCACCGGTCTCTCTGTGTTGACCACTCAGAGCCTAGAGCCTGCTTCAGATTTGGTGTCTCCCTCTCTTTCTCCCCTCTCTCTCTGCCTCTCCTCTGATGGTGCTCTGTGTCTCTCAACAATGAATACATGTTAAAAAAAAAATTAAAATTAAAGAAGTCTGCCTCTATCAATGATATTCCAGCAGCTATGAAATCCTCAGTCTGGTTCCCAACTATAAATGGGTCAAAGGGAGAACATGCCAGGATCAATTGGAATTCCTCAAGTATAGTGTGGCAGTAATGTCCCAACTATGGGGCAGTGAACAGTCCCTTCATTCTCTGGATGCTGTGTTCAAAAACAGTATCTTGAACACGATGGCAGATGAAGCCGAGTGAACATCTTTTAGCATATTTCACCCAACAAATATACTGCAACATACATTTTGTGAAGAAAAGCTACTTTACCATATGTTCACTTATGTTAAAGTCCATTGAACTTAAGCACCAAACTGGCTATTATAATCTCTTTCCTATTTAACCTACAAGAAACATATTTATTAATGAATAATAACATATCCCTCCATTTTGTTAAAATTTATACCTTAGGCCAGTATATCTTTCTTGAATCCCTGTTATCTTGAAAGCAAGTCCTTTTTAAAAAAATTTTTTTGGGATAAATTAACTTGTCCTCATTCTGCAAGTGGCTAATTTGAAATGCTTTAAGCTGATTAAATATTTTTTATTCCTTTTGCTGTATAATTATCATATATTTTCCATTTTTCTTCCTCTGCATGAAAAGCAACTAGGATATTATTCTATAATATACACTTCCTTTTGCAATTTAATTTACACATTATTGCCACGTTTTAAGAGAAAACAGCAGGCTTCACAATAGCAATCACTTCTCATAGCTACTAAAATTTTCAAATATATTTAACTTTTTTGTATTCATCTGCAGGGGTTCACATATTAATTTTCTTCGTGTTCCTTTAAGATTTGACATTCACTTCACTTCACCCAAGGCACCAGCAATATGTCATACCCAGACATTCCAGAACTTTTTTTGTTTTGTTTTGTCACTGAGAAGTATCCTGCCCACCCCCAAAAAAATCTTTCCCAAAAGATTTCCCTCAGTCAAATTTAATTTCCAATGATGTAAGATTAAAATGCCATTTTTATAAAATAATTACCTCAAATAAAAATGAATTCATAACATTGTCATCAATAATTGTCAATAAGCACTTTTTTAACCTAAATATTTTTCTTCCCCATAGAAACCACTTCTATGTAATTATTTTTACACTCAATCTGCCATAAATACGTTTACATAATGATAAATCTAAAAGCAATATATATAGTTATATTTTGTTTTTATGTGTATGGGCAGAATTGATATACATTGACTTGTGTTGAGCTATTTGTTCAGCTTCTCATTTATTTTACTCAACATTTCTCAAACCAGGTAAATTTGTTATCTGAAAAACTAAATTATTTTGAAAGCTATAATATTACATGGTGTGCCTATGCCACGTTGTATCTATCTTTTCAAGAATTGATAAGCATTTATGTTCTCACAAAGCTTCACTATCACACGTAATACTGTAATGAATATTCTCACACATGTCCTTTTTCATGACCATGCTAGTGTTTTATGGAGTATATTCCCAGGAGTAGAGCTATGAGGTTTGGGTTCACTAAATAACGGCAAACTGTCTCTAAAATGGCTATAGCATTTCATGCTTTTCACATCAGTGCTGAACTCTCCATTTTGCCATTTCTTGCCACTATGCTATCTATACTTCTTTTCTTAATTCAATTTATTTAAAATTTGTTTATTTTTTGAGAGACAGAGAGAGATGGAGTGTGAGCAGGGGAGGGACAGAGAGAGAGGGGGGACACAGAATCGGAAGCAGGCTCCAGGCTCTGAGCTGTCAGCACAGAGCCTGATGCAGGGCTCGAACTCAAGAACCATTGAGATCATGACCTGAGCCGAAGCCAGCGGCTGGACTGAGTCACCCAGGTGCCCCTAATTCAATTTATTTAAACTTTAAAAAAATAACAATCAAAACTGTCACCTATTTCTTTTAACCCCTAACACATGCTGCTGACATCTGCTCTTTGTATTTATGAAATTAAAAAAAATAATATTTCACATATAAAAGAGATCATATTGTTGTCTTTCTCTATGTGACTTATTTTACTTAGCATAATGCCCTCCAGGTTTACACAACCTGGTATCACACTGTTTGAAGTTGCTTTTTGATGCCGAATGACAATTTTTAAATAGTTTGTGTTCTTAAAATTCTGCTTCATGTGATTTTCCCAAATTATTTTTATTTGGGTGAAAATGTTCGGATTTTCAATTTTCCACCTCTGTGTATTAAATACAAACATCTATCAATCCATCCACTGTCCAGGTTCTTTTTGCCATCTACTGTCAACCACATTCTAACAATTGTTCAGAAAACTCTGTTGCAGTAACAGGGTATCCGGGTGGCTCAGGTGGTTACCCGTCCAGCTTTGGCTCAGGTCATGATCTCATGGTTTGTGAGTTAGCTATCGGGCTCTCTGCTGTCAGCACAGAGTCTGCTTTGGGTCCTCTGTGCCTCTCTCTCTGTCCCTCCCCCACTTGCACCCTCTGTCTCTCTCTCTCTCAAAAATAAGTAAATATTAAAAAAAAAAAAACTATTGCATTCAGGATAAAGAAAATTCAGTTGCATTTGATAATTACCTATTTCATCTGTTTTAAAAAACATTTTTCAAAACTTTTCTTGTGAGATCATGCTTTGGACATAGGCCTTCAAGTCCTTTATTTGTAAAGTTTACATAATTCTGTCGCATCTCTTTCTACATGTGGGATCTAAACCACTTTTTCAGAGACCTATAGATATTGCCGCACTTGTTTATGCCTAGGGGTGATTCTACTCCATTGTGATTTTTCAAATGTCATCTTGATTGTAGACAATGTGTTTAGGTATTATTCATCATATTGCTTTTATCTGTAATATTTTGCCAGTATTCAATGTCAGATTTTTAAATAGCAAGGTTTTATCATTGTCCATATTTTGTTCATACATTGTTTATATACCTTCTTCCAGACTGTTATTATTCATGGACTGCGAATTCACAAATTCACAAATACAATTCTTATTATTCACAAATCCACCAATTATTCACAAATTTTTATTACTCAAAATTAAAGTCACAAACTACTTTGGTCCTACATCTCATTTTAGACTTGCTCTAAATGGTGATAAGATTTTAAAGTATCTTCTGATTAATTATTTAGTGCATTAGGTATTTAGAAGAGAATATATTTTACTGAGAAGGAAACAATTTCAAGTATAGTCAAAATGAATAAAGTCATCAAAGCCAGGGGACTATTTTCAGATCGTCAAGACCTCAGGATGTAAAAGCAAGAACAAAACAAATAACTAGGAGGCATGAAGAACAAACTCCCATAGGTTTCCAAATACTGTGTTTCTTTTACTTTTGTTTCGAGACATAGTTTGATTTGCCATTTGATTTCTTATTTGGCCCATTGCTTGTGCAGTAGTGTGTTGTTTAACATTTACATATTAAATATTTAATATTTACATTGTCGATTTTCCAGCTTTGTTTTATTGTTGTTTAGTTTTGTACCATTGTGGTTGGAAAATATATTTGGTTTGAAATCAAGTCTTCTTAAATTTGTAACATGTATTTCTTAGGTCTCTTTTTATGTGATTTAACCAGGGGATTCTTCTGTGAGTTCTGGGAAAAAAAAGAAATGTTTATTCTATTTTTCTTGGATGGAATGTTTTGTATGTATCATTTAGAACCATGTATTGTGAAGTATGCTTCAAGTAAAAAAAAAAATATTCTTGTTGAAAAAAACCGCAATAACTTTAACTGAGGATACTCATTTAAAATAGAGCATATCAGAGGGGAGGTGGGTGGGGAGATGGGTGAAATAGGTGAAGAGGGATTAGGAGTACATTTAACCATGATGAGCCCTGAGTAATGATGCACAGAATTGTTGAATCACTATGCTGTACATCTGAAGCTAATATAACACTGTATATTAACTATACTGGAATTAAAATAAAAAGCAATAAAAATAAATAAAGTAATTTTAAAAAGAGGAGAAAGAATACAAATCATAATGAAACAAAAAAAACAGGTTACTATAAAAAATTCCAAATGCAGTGGAAAGAAATGGAAAAACTTGATCAAATATAAACATATAGATAAAAAAATAATCTTCAGAATGTTGCATTTTGTCAAACCTAAAAGTGGAGGCATAAAAGAAAATGGATGTTTGGGGCACCTGGGTGGCTCAGTTGGTTGAGCGTCCAACCTCAGCTCAGGTCGTGATCTCTCGGTTTGTGAGTTCAAGCCCCACATTGGGCTCTGTGCTGACAGCTCAGAGCCTGGAGCCTGTTTCAGATTCTGTGTCTCCCTCTCTGTGCCCTCCCCCACTCATGCTCTGTCTCTGTCTCTGTCTCTCTCTCACTCTGTCAAAAATAAACATTTAAAAAATAAAAAAAAAAATAAAATGGGTGTTGAATTTCCTTGGAAGCCCCTTTTAGAGTGATAATTACTTCATAATTACAAAAACAATGTAAAGAGCAATTATTAAGGACATAAAAAAAGATGGCCCATTTAGTTCTATCTTGCAAAAATGTAAGGAAGAGTCTGGGAAAGGATTATGTTAATGAGTTTGGGGAATAAATTAGGTTATGTATAAAAGAATTTTTAGATGTAACATGTTTTTACACAAACTTGATAAAAAACAACTTTGTGAGTAAATCCATTGTTTCACACCTGTATTATCTCACAAATACTGTTCATTGGCCTCACAAGCTGTAAAGGACTTGGACAGTGAACTTGTGACTCTAGAATCTTTGGTCTTAGGATGGTGCTTAGTTATTTTATTTTTACTTTTTTTTTTTTTTTAGTATAGTTGACACAATGTTACATTAGTTTCAGGCATACAACATAGGGTGCTTGGTTATTTCAATTTGCATATGACCCACTGGTGAATCATTTTTTTACGGACCTTTTTGATTCTGTTGAATGGGGCCTGGGATTTTGCATTTATTTTTGTTTTTAATTTTTTAATGGTTATTTATTTTTAAGAAAGAGAGAGAGACAGAGTGTGAGGGGGGAAGGGGCAGAGAGAGAGGGAGACAGAATCTGAAGCAGGTTCGAGGCTCTGAGCTGTCAGCACAGAGCTTCACTCGGGGCTCGAACTCAAAACCACAAGATCATGAGCTTAGCCTAAGTTGGACCCTTAACTGACTGAGCCCCTGGGGAGCCCTTGGGATTCTGCATTTCTAAGTAGTTCTTGGAGGAAAGTGATGCTGCTGATCCCAGACAGCACTGAGATTACCAAAGCTTTAAATTGCTGTCTGATACGTTCTCTTTCCAGGAGTGAATGCCTACGCCAGATACTATCATTAATAGTTCAGTGTTCTGCAGCGATAGCTTTTTGTTCACAATGTCTATCATAATTTGAAGGCAGAAATTGTGTGTTTTCATGTTTCATTCCTGTGTACTCATTCCTTATTTGATTATTTTTTTCATAAATGCTTGCTCTCATTTCATTTGTATATATCATATATATACAGACACACACATTAAAAAGATGAATTCTGTTGAAAGCATGTTTCAAAATTTTTTGAAACTAGCTTTTATTATCATTCAATTACTTTACAGTGACTTGATTGTGGTTTTCACTTTGAATGAAATATATTTGATTTTTCACACTTCTTCAACTTTGCGGGACTTTTTTGAGGCAAGCTGTGAACCCACAACTGGTCTGCATTCATTTATATCGGATGTGAGATCCTTCAGACAGAACTCCTATAGCTTTACTACTACTCGAAAATATCGACATTTCTGTATATGTACCATTTAAGGGAAAAGTATTAAATGCACAATGCATTTATTTTACATTTAAGAATTTGATAGTTTGGGAATGGAGGAAAACATTCTTATGGTACATTTCCATAAAATAAGATTTTGTTGAGATCATTGACATTTATTTACCACTCCCTTTCCTCATCCTTAATGTATGATTTTTTACGTTTTTCCTGCTTAATTTGAATACTGCAACCAGACATTTACTTTTACCTCACAATCTTACTAGTAAACTTAAATGTTTATTAGATAACTGAGATACTTAAAAAAATGTTTATTTTGAGATAGAGAGAGTGAGAGAGAGCAAGCAGGGGAGGGGCCGGGGGGGGGAGGGGAGAGAGAGAGAGACAGAGAGAGAGAGAGAGAGAGAGAGAGAGAGAGAGTGACAGAATCCCAAGCAGGCTCCGTGCACATAGCTGCATGCGGGGCTTGATCTCATGAACTGTGAGATTATGACCTGAGCCAAAATTAAGAGTTGAGTGTTTAACTGACTGAGCCACCCAGGTGCCCCGGATAAGTGAGATACTTTAGTTCCCCCAGATTTTCATTGTGTGGCTTGAATCGGATCCTCAAAAAATCCATGGTAAATATGTAACCCAAATTCACCCAAAGTCATTTTCCCCCTCCCCTCCCCAAATCATTTTTTTTTTAACTTTTGTGATTAGATGGTGAGTTTGTGCATAGTATTTAAATACAATTCCACCCTTATTGTTAACAGTAAGGGTTCCTCATGCATGGAAGGCTGCTAAATCTTACAAAAAATGTCTACATGCTCGAAGATGTTTCCAGATTTTTATATTCAATTTTTCATTTCAAGAAGACCATTTGACGGGGAGAGTGTGCTAGATATCCTTTAACTCGCCCAACTAGATTCTGTTCAATATTATTCTTACTAGCAAGATTTTGCAGGAAGTTAAATACCTGAAGGGTAGAGGTAATTTTAATCCAATTTTATTGTTTAATTGAGCATACATACTGGCTATCTAGATTGCAATCCTTTCATTTAAAGCATCAGGAAGAGCTCACTGCACTACTATCCTATACACATTTAATCACCAATACCTCTTCTTAAATATTTCAATTGTACCTCTTAAATTTTCCTTATTGCATTGTTCTGCTAATCATAGACTATTCCCAGCCTTGCTTTCTGTGCTATTTCACGGAGTCTTTGCACAGACTTCCATTTCATACTGCCACCATGATAAATTAAATATCTTGCCAAAGAAGGTGATTACTACCGCTTGGCTTTTCTTGAGCTATTCATGGTTACTAGCGTAATTAGGAAATAATTGTTTGATTTATTTACTTATCTATGCAGCTTATGAGAGATGCTGTGTATTTGACCATAACATCTTTCTTAATTCATTCATGTGAAAATGTAGACTACAGCATAATTAAATCATCTCCCCATGGATGGCAATGCTAACCATAGTCTTTATATGTCATTTGTCAGCCATAATGTAAAACAAATCTGTAGATCAGGAGAATTAGAATTTCTTTCCTATATTAATGACTACATCTCAGTTGCCTTATTTTTGTTTATATATTCCTATGGCTCTTGTGTAACCATGTGAGAATGGGATTTATATCATGTGGTTTTCAGAGCATGTTCATGACAAGAATGCTAAAATGTTTCCATGTCTGTATTAAGCAAATTAATGTATGGAGAAAAATGTGTGGTCAATGGAACAAACATCATGGGCTGTTAAAAGATTACTGAAAAAATACGAGAGATATAATAGCTCATCAATCATTTTTGCAAATGTTTATTTTTGAGAGAGAGAGAGAGAATATGAGCAGGGGAGGGAGACAGAAGATCCAAAGAAGTCTCTGCACTGACAGCAAAGAACAGGATGTGGGACTCGAAAGAAGGAACCTTAGATCATGACCTGAGTTGAAGTCAGATGCTTAACCGACTGAGCCCCCCAGAGGCCCCACTCATCAATCTTTTAATTATACAGTACTTCTATCAATGTTCCAAAACTATTAAAATCAACTATTTTTCTTTCTTTGCTTTGGCTATTGATTTTTTATAGACCAGTATTGCCTTTTCAGACAACCCGATTTGAAAGACAAGGATGTTTGCCCTTCAGGTAGATGTGGATGTAAACTCTTTTTAAGTGAATTATGAGTGTCATCTGTAAATTCAGTAATTTTTATTGTCAATGGATTTTATTGCAAGTTTAAAGACTCTCTTTATGAAATATTAAAATGTGTACCTTTATAAATTATTGAAATAATTACTGTTTTAATTATTGGTAAACATCTTTTTTTTTAATTTTTTTCTAATGTTTATCTAATTTTGAGACAGAGAAAAACAGAGCAGGAGTTGGGGAGGGGCAGAGAGAGAGGGAGACACAGAATCCAAAGCAGGCTCCAGGCTCTTAGCTGTCTGCACAGAGCCTGATGTAGGGCTTGAACCCGCTAACCATGAGATGATGAACTGAGCAGAGTTGGCCGCTTAACCAGCTGAGCCACCCACAAACCCCAAAACATCTTAACATTAATGAATTGTTTGAATTACGTCATAATGACAATAGTGGGTTGAGTAATCTCCCCATGGCCTTCAATATATTGACATTAAATGTTTCATTTAAACTTCTGCATACTGTCACCTCCACTGTCTTCTCTAGTTAACAGAAAATGATATAGACCATTTCTCCAAAAATACATCATTTTCACATGCCACCAATTTGAAACCTTTCTCATTCTGCTTCACTTTCCGTTTGCCTTCGTATTTTCTTATTAATGCGGTAAGTTAGGTAAGGAGTCATTAAATATAAATGTTTTGTTTCCATTTATGTACTTCATATCTTTGTATGACACTTGTCTTGTCCATGAAACAAATCGCCTTGAAAACAGTGTTTACAATCTTTTCCCTTTGAGTGAATCACCTCTTTACAAAACAGTTAAAAAACAATGTCTTCAAGTAATCCATAGGCAAGGTGCTAAATGAGCAACATCACTGCACTTAATGTTGCTCTTCTTAGTTTACCAAACTGGGCAAGTTTAAAAAAGAATTAATTATATTAAATGGTGCCGACTTAAATATTAACTGACTTAAATATGAAAGAGTTGCCAATAATACAGTCCTGGCAAAAATGTAAATAGGTAAACATTTTGGGGGTTGCAATTTAGAAAACTTTAAGTTATAAATATCAATAACCTTAATAGCTATGAAGATGGATAGTCACTTACTTCACCATTTCTAGATAATCTTTGAAATGAGCAACAGCAAAAACCACATCACCACATCACCAATAAAAAGTGTATAGCAAGGTATCATCTACATACTAAACATAATTGAAAATGTTCTGATAAATACAACATAGTTGGAATAATATTGGACTATGTTTCTGCAAACTTTTTATAAAGAGTCAGACAAAGAGTAATGACATGAAAAAAAGAGTCAATGGGGCGCCTGAATGGCTCAGTTGGTTAAGTGTCCGACTTCGGATCAGGTCATGATCTCACAGTTCGTGAGTTCGAGTCCCGCGTCAGGCTCTGCGCTGACAGCTCGGAGCCTGGAGCCCGCTTCGGATTCTGTGTCTCCCCCTCTCTGCCCCTCCGTTGCTTGCACTCTGTCTCTCGCATTGTCTCAAAAATAAATAAACATTAAAAAAAATAAAAGAAAAAAAGAGTCAAGTCATTAAGGAAAATCATAGTGTACAATGATTTCAAATACAGTATATTACATGTATCAATATCCCTTTGAAATACTATCATCATCATCATCATCATCATCATCATCTCATATTCATTTTCTGTTGCTACTGTGCCAAATTACCACGAACAATGGATTCAAGCAACACAAATGGAGGGGGTAGGAAGGAGTGGATAGGCACAGCGCAGCAGTATTTTAGGGCAGTGAAATACTCATTGCTGTGTCATACAGATGGATACATATCATTGTACATCTGTTCCAGCTTTCAGAATGTGTAGCACCAAGAGTGATTTAAAATGTAAACTGCAGATTTTGAGTGATAATGATGTGTCAGTGTCAGTTCCTCAGTTGTAGCAAATGCAACACTTTGGGGGGAATGTTGCTAATGGGGGAGGCATACATGTTGTGGGGGCGGGGGTTACAGGCATACCACAGAAGGGTGGGGTTGGTTTCAGAGCACCACAATTAAAGCGGACATTGGCATAAAGCAAATCATATGATTTTTGTTTGTTTGTTTTCCAGTGCATATAGCAGTTGCATTTAAATATTGTAATCTTCTGCATGCAGCAGCATTATATCTAAAAAATGTGCATGCCTGAAGTACAAAATACTTTATTGTTGGAAAATAATCTGAGCCCATTATCTGAGTTTTCAGTGGTAGACTGAAACATTTTCAGCTAGTAGAACTGGTTTTGCCTCGGTGTTCATGGCTGCTGACTGATGAGCAGGCAAGTTGCTGAAGGTTGGGGTATCTGTGTGTGTGGCAATTTCTTAAATAAGACAACAGCGAATTTTGCTATAGCAATTGACATTGTTTAACAAACAAATTTTCTGTAGGTTCAATGCTCTTTGATAGCCTTTTACCCACAGTAGAACCTCCTTCAGTCTTGTAGTTGGTCCTCTCAAAACCTGCCACTGCTTGATCAACTAAGTTCATGAATTACTCTAAATCCTTGATTGTCATTTCAACAATCTTCACAGCATCTTCACCAGAAGTAGATTATTTCTCAAGAAACCACTTTCTTTGCTCATCCAAAGGATGCCACTCCTCATTTGTTCAAGTTTGGTCATGAGATGGCAGCCATTTACTCACGTCTTCAGTCTCCACTTCTGGTTTCTTTCTGTTTCCACCACATTTGTCATTACTTCCTCCACTGAAGTCTTAAAATCAAAACCATCCATGAGAATCGGAATCAACTTCTTCTAAACTCCTGTTAATGCTGATATTCAGATTGCTTTCCATGAGTCATAAATGGGTTTAATGGCATTTAGAATGATGGATCCTTTCCAGAAGGTTTTACATTTACTTTGCTCAGATCCATCAGAAGAATCACTATCTATGGCAGCTAGAGTCTTATGAAATGTATTTCTTAAGCAATGAGACTTGAAAGTCAAGATGACTCCTTGATCCATGGGCTACATTATGGATCTTGTGTTAAAAGGCTTGGAAAAGACATTCATCATGTACATCTCCATCAGAGCTCTAGGGTGACCAGGTGCATTTGTCAATGGCAATGATATTTTGAAAGCAATGTTTCTAAACAGTAGGTCTCAACAGTGGGCTTAAAGTATATAGCAAACCATGTAATACACAGATGCATTGTCATACAGGTTTTGTTGTTCTATTTATAGAGCACAGGCAGAATAGATTTAACATGGTTACAAAAGGCCATTTTGGAATGGTAAGTGCATTGGCTTCAACTTAAAGTCACCAATTGCATTAGTGCCTACCAAGAGAGTCAGCCTGTCTTTTGAAGCTTTGAAGCCAGACATTGACTCCCCCTTTCTAGCTACGAAATCCCAGATGGTATCTTCTTCCAGTAGAAGGCTGTTTCATCTACACTGAAAATCTGTTGTTTAGTGCAGCTGCCTTCATTAATTATCTTTTCTAGATCTTCTGGATAACCTGCTGCTGCGTCCACGTTAGCACTTCCTGCCTCACCTTGCACTTTTAAATTGTAGACAAGGCTTTTTACCGAAATATCACGAACCAACTTCTGCCAGCTTCTGGCTTGTCTTCTGCAGTTTCCTCACCCTTTCCAGACTTCACAGATTTGAAGAGGGTTAGGGCCTTTCCCTGGGTTCGGTTGATCTTCTCTCCAGACCATTAAAACTCTCTCCATATCAGCAAAAGGCTTTTTCACTTTGTCATTCATGTGTTCGCATGTAACACATTTAATTTCCTTCAAGAACTTTTTCTTTGTATTAGCATCTTGGCTAATTGTTTGACAGAAGGGGCCTAGCTTTGGCCTATCTCAGCTTTCTACATGCAATCCTCACTAAGCTTAATTACTTCTAGGTTTTGATTTAAAGTGGGAGATGTGCTACTCCTTCACTTTGAACACTTCGAGGCCACTGTAGGGTTATGAATTGGCCTAATTTCAATATTACCATGTCTTAGGGATTAGGAAGGCCTTAGGAGAAAAAGAGAGATAGGAGGATGGCTGGTTAATGGAGCCATCAGAATTCACACATCTATGAATTAAGTTCACTGTTTTATGGTGAGGTTGGTGGTACCCCAACACAATTACGATAGTAACACCAAAGATCATTGATCACAGATCACCATGATATAATAATGACAAGTTATGAAATATTGAGAGAATTACCAAAATGTGACACAGAGACAAGTGAGCAAATGCTGTTGGACAAAAATGACGCTGACAGACTTGCTCAGGGTTGTCACAACCTCGATTTGAAAAACATTCAGTATCTGCACAGTGCAATAAAGTGAACCCCCAGAAAATAACGTATGCCCATATAAGTGAAATCTGTGCTGTCTACTTAACTTTGCTGGGTATCTAAAACTGCTCTAAAAAAGGCTTTAAGCAAAACAAAAACCACACGGAAATATTATCTTCTCTGTGTTAGAAATCTGAAATAGATCTCCTAGTGTTAAAAGCAAGGTGATGATGGGTTTATATTACTTTCTGGGAGTTCTAGGGTAGAATCCTTTCCCTTGCCTTTTCTGGCTTCTGGAGGCCACCCACCTTCCTTGATTCATTGCAGCCTACCTCCAACATGATGATAAATATTACAGTCATCTGGGAAAGATAAAACTTGAAATTCTAGTATGATAGAAATTACTGTTAGAATCTCCAGACATTATAAGCAAGTGGATACCAAAGGTATTTGTTTATAAGAGTGATACGGAAGAAAAGATATTCTATTCTACTACAGGTTTTGAAATTTTCCTACCCAGAAATATTTTTCAGGGGTGCCTGGGCGGCTCAGTCGGTTAAGCATCTGACTTTGACACAGGTCATGATCTCACGGTCCGTGGGTTCGAGCCCTGCGTCGGGCTCTGTGCTGACAGCTCAGAGCCTGGAGCCTGTTTTGGATTCTGTGTCTCCCTTTCTCTCTGCCCCTCCCTTGCTTTCTCTCTCTCTCTTTTTCTTTCCCTCTCTCTCTCTCAAAAATAAACATTACAAAATTAAAAAAAAATATTTTGAGAGAAAGCATTCAGACATTTGTTGTTTTTTCATGGAGACTAATATTGACTACTTTAATAACAGTAACATGCCATCTATATTTGGGATAAGATTTTAAATGGTGGGTTTGAGGGGCGCCTGGGTGGCTCGGTCGGTTAAGCCTTGACTTCGGCTCAGGTCATGATCTCACAGTTCTTGAGTTCGAGCCCCACATCTGGCTCTGTGCTGACGGCTCGGAGCCTGGAGCCTGCTTCCGATTCTGTGTCTCCCTCTCTCTTCCCCTTCCCTCCTCATGCTCTGTCTCTCTTGGTCTCAAAAGTAAATAAACATTAAAAAAAAATTTTAAATGGTGGGTTTGAAATTAGAATTTGATAGTCTTTCTTGGCATTTTATCTATATGTGGATTTTATGAGAATACTTATGAGCCCAAAGCATTGTCTATTTTGACTATCACAGATCCCATGTGGCAAGTTATTCAAGAGCATACTACATTATTGTTTTATGTATTGATAAAAATTTCCTCTAAAAATGCATTGTGAATCAGATTATTGATCCATGGTACTATTGATTGTACTCTTACTACTGTTACTAATATAGCAATGCTCATTTTTGAAATAGCCGTGGACAAACTGGTGTGGCTTGATTAATTTTATTTGTAAAGATATTTTTAAAATCATTTCCTTTTCCACTCTTAAGCCTGTAACTCTAGTATATGTCCTCATGAACCTTGAGTATTATGTTTGATCTCCTTGCCTCCAGTTTTGAGAACGATGAATCTCTTCTTCATGGTGTCCCTGAGAAGGGTTAATAGGTTCATATCAGACCAAATTTTAAAGTCTTTTAGAGGTTCCGTAAATTCCCTTGTCATGGCAAACAAAATTCTCTCTTCTTTGAGTCCTGTGTAACTTTCATTTTATGTCTTTTTCCAATTCTCTTACAGTTTACATTGCCGAAATTTAAAATGAATTCTAGTCCTTACCACAGACCTGGCAGAAGCAAATAGTTCATTCAAATAAAGTAACTGAGGAGAGGTTCCCACAGGGATTATTGACAATTGTCTGAGCAGGCTTAAGGAAGGAGAGGTGCAAGGGATACCGAAACTTGTTGCAGCTAACAAACATGGCAGGTTACAGAGCGTCACTATCGCAGCCTTGAAAGGACAAGGGAGAGAGTGAGTATTCCAGAACCTGGAAGCAAACAGAGCTATAGCCTTTTTCTTTATTAAGATCTACAGCGGAGCTCCTCCTAGGTAATCCTTGGTTAGAATTCCTCTTAGAGTTTAAAGGTACAGTTACAGGGATGCCCTCCCAGGGTACAGGATTGTAAGGGGAGAAACCATCTAGGAAAGGACACAGGCTATCCAGTTCATTCCACGCAGACATGGGGTTTTCTTCAGGCTGTCATTTGTTTTTTTCTTTTACTGGAAGTGCTTCTCATCTCCCCATGTATCACCCATCTGGCTGGTGATCTCATTTAAGACTGTGAAACACTGTGTAAGGACATTTCTTTCACTGTTCAGGACAAAACAATACAGGCTTTTTCTCCCCACACTATTTTTGTCTCTTGTGAATTCTTCCACTGTTTCATATTTTATATCAGATTGTGAAAAAATGGATTCAAATTTGTGCTTAGTCTTGCCTTCTTGCTCATTTGTAATGTTTCCAGAATTGATGATGTGAGTAATTTTGACATCTTATCAAAATGCTTCTTGACATTGGACCTAATTTTTAGTTTTTGTCAAATGTCCTTTGAAATTAAAAAAAAAAATAGAGTATAAACTTTACAGCAAGTTAAATTTGTAGAATTATCTTCTTTTTCCCCCCCACCCCTCCCTTGGAATTATCTTTTGAATGTGAAACTAGGGGGAATAAGAATCAATATCAGTTTAAAATATTAATAATTTTCAAATGTGGGGTGCCTTAGTGGCTCAGTCAGTTAAGCATCCAACTTCGGGGCAGGTCATGATCTCACGGTTTATGACTTTGAGCCCCATGTCGGACTCTGTGCTGACAGCTCAGAGCCTGGAGCCTGCTTCAGATTCTGTCTCTCCCTCTCACTCTCTGCCCCTCCCTCATTCACATTCTGTCTCTCTCTGTCTCTCTCTCTCTCTCTCTCTCAAGAATAAATAAACATTAAATTTTTTTTAATATTTTTCAAATGTGAATGTATTATAATATCCATAATTGATTACTCCAAACTTTTTAAGAAGAGGAAAAGTTTTAAAAAGATGATAAGAGTTAGAAACATACTTAACACAAAAGGTTTAGCATATACCTTTTAAGGTTTCATTTTGAATGAATTCTAAGACAGTTTGCTTCACAGGAAAGGAAAAGTACTAATACAGATGGACATTACTCAGAATGTCTCTATATTTGAACTTGGTTGGAGAAATTTGTCACAATATCTGTTTTTGGTTTTTGTTTGTTTGTTTGTTTTTAAATATTCATAGCTAGTGTCAGAATCCAAACCAAAAAAGCTGTAGCAGTGACATTGCCAACACCAGGATCTAATGGTAGCTGTGTCCTTGTGTCCAGCCTGGCCAGTGGGTTTCTTTTCTTTTTCTTTTTCTCTTTTTTTTTTTTTTCTTTTAAGAGAGAGAGAGAGAGTGAGCATGAGCATGGGAGGGGCAGAGAGACGGGAGTGGAGAGAGAATCTCAAGCAGGCTTTGCACAGTCAATGAGGAGACCCATGGGGGCCCAAACTCATGAACGGTGAGATCATGACTTGAGCTGAAATCATGAGTCAGACACGTAGCCAACTGAGCCACCCAGACACCCCTGGCCAGTGGGTTTCTTATTCGTTTTCTTACTTTACCAATCTGGTGTCATGTTGTTCAATGTAATACAAACACTTGATTTGAACTTGCCTCCCCGCCATACTCAGTCACCTGTCAACTCTTTACCAGACACAAGGATTTCTCCTCCCTGTTTCATCCGCAAAATTTGCCACAATATTTTTTTTTTTAATTTTTGAAATATTTATTTATTTTTCAAGGAGAGACAGAGCACCAGTGGGGGTGGGGGAAGGGGCAGAGAGAGAGGGAGACACAGAATCCGAAGCAGGCTCCAGGCTCTGAGCCGTCATCCCAGAGCCCAATGCGGGTCTCAAACTCAGGAGCCGAGAGATCATGACCTGAGCAGAAGTCAGACACTTAACCCACTGAGCCACCCAGGTGCCCCACCACAATATTTCTTGATCACTAGAATGAGCAAACTCTGGAGAGTGCCAGAAAAAGATAATGTGATGAAGGAAATGAAAATATGACTGATGTAAAATAATACGTTCTGGTCACAATTAACTTAGTAAAACTATAAACTTTTCAAGTGATGTAAAACCTGGCAAATCTTTGATACAGAGCATCACATGTAAACATTGCATAATATTGTTTCATAAGGAAGAACATTGGAGATACATGACAATTGTCAGGCTACTCTATTCTGGAGCATATTTGAAAAGAAGAAAATGGAGTGTATGAAACAGGATGCTCATCATGTGATAATCATGAATATTCTCTGAAATTTGTAATGTTAACATTATATAAGTTCCATCATTTATAAACAAAATGATATAAAGATATTCATGCTGGAGGGTCTCAGTATACATGCACACCCATACTCAACCACATATATGGAATCTAACTTTCATTCTCTCTTATCTGCAACTCTCTAGCTGCCTTGCATAAAAAAGGGAGGTTCTTGTAAATTCTTAAGAAACAGTACTGAACTTAAAAAATTTATCTTCCGGGGCGCGTGGGTGGCTCAGTTGGTTAAGCGTCTGACTTCAGCTCAGGTCATGATCTCACTGTTCTTGAGTTCGAGCCCTGCGTAGGGCTCTGTGCTGAGAGCTCAGAGCCTGGAGCCTGCTTCGGATTCTGTGTCTCCTTCTCTCTCTGCCCCTTCCCTCCCTTTCTCTCTCTCGCTCTCTCTCTCTCTCTCTCCTTCAAAAATAATAAATGAACATTAAAAAAATTAAAATCAATAAATAAAAATGTATCTTCCATGAATGTATTCACTGAATAGATTAATACTCTCATTACATAATATTGCCTTTCTGTAAGGAAACTTATTTTCAAATGAACATCAGATTCTCATTATTGAGTTTTTACTTATTGCAACTAAGAAGTTGAAGCACTAAAATAAAATCATGGTTATATTTACAAATAGAAATTGATTAGAACTTAATGACTTAACGAAATTCAATTCAATGACTAATATTTGAGAGGAATCATCAAATTATAAATAAAATTTTGATATTTTAACTACTCTTTGTTCTTAGTATCATGAAATACTGATTTTAGTCTTGAAAGCATTTCTAATCTCATTTTGTGCTATAATTTAGTGAATAATTCAATTCTCTGACTAAAGTCTCTAGGACTTCCAGTATAATGTTAAATAGAAAAGCAGTTACCTTTTTAAATTGATATCAAAAGAAATGGCTTCTAGGGGCACCTGAGTGGTTCGGTTGGTTAAATGTCCAACTCTTAATTTTGTCTCAGGTCATGATCTCACTGTTCGTGAGTTCAAGCCCGGAGTCAGGCTCCGTGCTGGCAGTGTGGAGCCTGCTTGGGATTCTCTCTCTCCCTCTCTTTCTCTCTCTCTCTCTCTCAAAGTAAATAAATAAACTTAAAAAATGGCTTCTATGCTGTAACCGCTTGTGTGTTACATACTGTAAATTTTGCCAAATTCTTTAATCAGGTGCAGGAAATTTCTTCTATTCCTAATTTGCTATTTTTTTTAATGAGCTAGAACTAAATTTCAGGAATCTTTTCCTGTATCTACTTAAATCCTGATTTCTTCTATTTTAAACTTCTGAATAGGCTGTAGTATGAAAAGAGCTCCTACAGTAAGATGTTTTCCATTTGCAACTAAACAGTCATAATGCCTTCTTATTGTATAACGTTGGATAATAGCTACTAATATTTTTCCAAAGAATAAGATTGGCCAGTCTTTGCCATTTCTTGTATTTTCTGGGACTGTTATCAGTATCAAGGACTCTAAGTGTCATAAAATAAAATGGTGATCTCCTTGAACAAAATTGTCTGGACAAGTTTGGGTTAGAAAAGTTTCTTTTTTGAAAGCTTGGAGAAATTAGTTTCTATAAGTTTGTGAGCTGGATATATGAAGAACTTATATCACTGATCAAATGTTTTTAATGCTTATAAAGAATTTCAGCTTTCTCTGTCTACTGCTTATGTTCTTAGACAAATTGCTTATGTTCTACTTCAACTTAATATTACAATTTATTGCCATGATATTGTTTGCAGTGTTTTCTTCTTCTGTGTTAGAACTATTATTCACAAATATACCCCCTTTCTCTCTCCCCATTCTAATATTGCAGATGTATTTTTTGTTTGTGACTACTTCATCTTTTTGTTGAACTTTCAGTATTTTTTTCTTCCCTATTTTTACATGATTTTTTTTTCTGTAACACTGTATGTCTCTTCTCAATCATTAGATTTTTCTCTCACCTTTTTACTTTTATTTTCCTGCATTATATAGTTTGTTATTGTTAAACAGCTTAAGTGTTTTCGGTGATTTCCCTTTCTAATTCATACATTTTTGCTTTCCTTTTTTGCCTTTATCTATTACTGTTTTAGGAGTGTCTTTTCTAAAGAATGAAGTGTAATGTTTTCTTTCCAATCTTGGTATTTATTATGAAAAAGAAATTACCACAATCACATTATGATTATTTATGTGTATATTTCTACCAGTTTGTTTTCTTTTCTGTCTTCTGTTTTATTCATTCCCTATTTATACTTTTTTTTGTAATCCTAATAATGTAAGCAATTTATCTAATATAAATATTATATAAACATAAGTGATAAACAATTGCATTAATAAAATATAAACAATGTAATTCTATTCTATAACAGCTAATATAATAATATAAGCAACGGTATATACAACAAATATAAACACCTCCATTTAGTAAATATATTTACTCTCCTTCCAAACAACAGTAGAAACATAAAGGACTTTCTCACCACCCCCACCCTTCTCTGTGACCTGTTTATGTACCTGTATTGCTCAGTAACAATCTAGTCCTTTTGATTGTCTCTCTTAATTTAGATATTATTGTGGGTTTTATACCATCAATCAATATTTTGATTTATCCGGAGGTTAACTGATTTCTTTGTTAATCTTGCCATTTTGAATTTCAGACATTCATATTTGGGACTCCTGCCTTCCTTTTTGAACTTATTCACTAATTTTTAAATTAACTTATTACCAAGCTGTTGCTTTTTTTGTTTTCCTTTTGAAAATGTTTCTGTTTTGACCCTCTTCAAAACTGTTATTTAAATCGGCTAATATAGTGTGTAGTCGTATGGTTGATTTAATAAGACCAGCAAAAAATAGAGAAGCCTGATCTGATTTATTTTTTTTTAACATTTATTCATTTTTGAGAGTGAGAGAGACAGAGCACGAGCGGAGGAGTGGCAGAGAGAGGGGGAGACACAGAATCTGAAGCAGGTTCCTGGCTCTGAGATGTCAGCACAGGGCCCGATGCGGGGCTTGAACTCATGGGCTGAGAGATCATGACCTAAGTAAGCCGAAGTTGGACGCTGGACCAACTGAGCCACCCAGGCTCCCCAGAGAAGCCTGATCTGAGTAACGGGAGATACAGTGTACAACTGCATAGTAGTGAAAACGTCATATACAATGGCCTATATAATATGTATAATGACCTATATAACAGGTAAAATGACATAAATAATCATCGGGAGCTGAATCTGTCATTCTGTAAATGTGACATTTATGTTCTAGTGCACATATTCACTGGTTGATAAATGTCTGGAAGTGACTTTCAGAGGGTGTCCTGCCTTCGGTACCTCTGCAGAGCACGTGTGTGACACTTTCTTTCACTGGAATGAGGGAAAAGACTTGCATGGTAACTTCAGACAAGCCAACACTCTATCTTTCTGCAATAAAAGCCATTTTCTATCAAAGTGGATTCTACAGAGATCTTTGCAATAGTGCATTCGTCGTGCAATTAATACATAGTTGTATTAGATGAGAATTGTCTTTCTGCATCTTGAAGATATTTGCTCAAAGGTTTTTTCTTCTCTTTGCTGGGAGGTCTTGTCACTCTCACAATAATTCTTTGTAGGTAATTCATCATATACTTTATACGTGTCCTTTAGTTTTACTATTATCTGAGTTACTAACCTAATTTTATTAATATTAATATTAATATTGATATTAATATTAATGGGGGAGATACAATGCTTTCTGATTCATGGATTTTTTCAGTCCTAGAAAGTTCTCAAATGTTACATATATAAAATATTGCCTCTATCCCATGTGTTATCTCCTCATCTTCTATGATTATTTTTAAATACAAACTTTAAAACATCTTTTTTGTTTCAGTATTCCATACCCCTTATCTTCTATATCATGTTTGCAATAGGTGACACAATTTAGTTAATTTCTTCATATCTCAATTTTATTCTCTCTCTTCTCTATTCCCCCACCCCTTTCTCTCTTTGGCTTTGTCTAATGTGCTGATTAATTCTTCTATTTGATATCCTTAATAGCAAAAGTCTTGGAAGAACAGTTGGTTGGTTTCTATTGCTTATTAATCACAATGTTTCCCCAGCTCTATATATTCCATTGAGCCCACTCATAATTTACCATGCAAGTGATTACCTTTAAAGCCACCATATCATACAGTTATATATTGAATTTTCTGTATCTCTCCTTAACCAGAATCAGTCCACGATTTCCTTTATTTCTTTATCATAGCATGCCTAGAATCGAGAACAGTATTTAGTGTTTCATAGGCTCTCAAGTAGTATTTGTTGAACTGATGTTAAATGAATGGCAGCTTGTTTCATGGTATGACTTGTTTGCAAATATACTTATTTGAACTTCATCTGGGGAAATTCTAACAAATTTGGGGGAGATTTATTCTTCTTGAGAGAATTTTTGCATACTCTCTGAATAGGGTTGTGAATCATAGGGGACGCTTGAATAAATGTGCAGTATTGAGGTCCTTAGAATGTGCAGGCAGTATGAACTTTAACCCCATACTTACATGAGTGGCAACCATTCACTAAAGGATTCTCAAAGAAAACCTTCTTTTCACTCACCCATAATCCAGTGGTAAGTGTCATTTTTTCTCTTTTTTTGAATTTTTTTGTTTTGTTTTGTTTTTTCCTGGTAGGTAATCTTTCATTGAGGGTTTTATTTGCATGGACCCTCTGTTTTTGATAAGTAGGACTTACGCCCTCTCTCTTGTTTTCAGCACAACCATGAAAACTGTTCCCTTTATAATTATGAATGTTCGTTCCCATTATAACGTACATTACGGTTGTCTTATGGTAGCCCCTGGCTTCAACAAATATTTTGGATTCATATAAACATTTCATTTTGATATCTGAAGATTTCCCATACTTTCTTTGAAATCCGTTTGCTTTTTAAATAACTATTTTTTCTTTTTTTCCTTTTTTAAAATTTAGTTAGTTAACATATAGTGTAATAATGATTTCAGGAGTAGAATTTAGTGAATCATCACTTGCATATAACTCCCAGTACTCATCCCAACAAGTGTCCTGCTTAATGCCCATCACCCATTTAGCCCACCCTCTACCAATCTCCCCTCCAGCAACCCCTAGTTTGTTCTCTGTATTTAAGAGTCTCTTAGGCTTTGCCTCCCTCTCTGTTTTTATCTTATTTTTCCTTCCCTTTCCCTGTATTTATCTGTTTTGTTTCTCAAATTCCACACGTGAGTGAAATCATAGGATATTTGTCTTGCTCTGACTGATTTATTTCACTTGGCATAATGCACATTAGTTCCAACCATGCTGCAAATGGCAAGGTTTCATTATTTTTGATTGCTGAGTAATATTCCATTATGTATATACAGCACATCTTCTTTATCCATTCATCAGTCAAGGTATATTTGGGCTTTTCCTATAATTTGGCTATCATTGATAGTGCTGCTATAAATATTGGGTGTATGTGCCCCTTCAAATAAGCATTTTTGTATCCTTGGGTAAATACCTTGTAGTGCAATTGCTGGGTCATACGGTAGCTCTATTTTATTTTTTTGAGCAACCTCCATACTGTTTTCCAGAGTGGCTGCACCAGTTTGCATTCCCACCAGCAGTGCAAAAGTGTTCTGCTTTCTCCATATCCTCACTAACATGTGTTGCTGCCTGAGTTGCTCATTGTAGCCATTCTGACAGGTGTGAGGTCATATCTCATTGTGGTTTTGATTTGTATTTCCCAGATGAAGAGTGATGTTGAGCATGTTTTCATGTGTCAGTTGGCCATCTGGATGTCTTCTTTGGAAAAGTGATCATGTCTGATGCCTATTTCTTCATTGGATTATTTGCTCTTTGGGTGTTGAGTTTCATAAGTTCTTTATAGGTTTTGGATACTAACCCTTTATCCGATATGTCATTTGCAAATATCTTCTCCTATTCCGTCAGTTGCTTTTAGTTTTGCTGATTGTTTCCCTTGCTGTGCGGAGGATTTTTTATCTTGATGAGGTCCCAGTAAGTCATTTTTGCTTTTGTTTCCCTTGTCTCCAGAGACATGTCTAGTAAGAAGTTGCTGTGGCCAAGGTCAGAGACGTCGTTGCCAGTTTTATTCTCTAGGATTTTGATGGTTTCCTGTCTTACATTTAGGTCTTTCATCCATTTTGAGTTTATTGTTGTGTATGGTGTAAGAAAGGTTCATTCTTCTGCATGTCGATGTCCAGTTTTCCCAACACCATTTGCTGACGAGACTTTTTTTTATTGGATTTTCTTAACTATGGTTTCTCTTCAGATCACATAATTCTTTCACCTTAAATAACTATTTTTAAATAATTCTAAGCATTTAAGTTGTTTGCATCGGTCAATTTTTCAGGTGACTGAATATTGCTGAGATTATTTGAAAAAATATTAAAAGAAACGTTAATATAAGAGTAAAAAACAAAAACAATGGAAAAAATTACTAACGACCATTCCAGTATCTACCTCTACTCTTATCTATATTTTTCATTCTCATTATCCTAGACACGTAGCACCAAGAGACAGCCAGGTTTCAGTTCCTTCTAACATTTTCTCCCCTTTGGGACACTACCTACAGTTTTCAAGGTCTACAATGTATGAAATACCAAAAAAAGAAATCTCTATTAAGCATTAAAAAATATTATTTTCTGGCAGGAAGCCTACTCCTATTTCCCTTTCCACTCTTAGAATAGTGTTTTTGTGCTAGGTTGCAGTGTATTTTAAAAAAACTCTTAAAGGATTGGCCTAACTTAATACTCAACCAGTGTTATCTGAAATGGGTTGACTCCTTGATTGGTTGTAAATTGATAAGAGTAGTTACATTTTGGTCATGGAAATAGTAGAAATTTTTCTAAGCAAAAGCAAAGAATGTTTTGTTTATTTTGTGATTAATACAATAGTTTAGTGTTTTGAAGGAGCTAAAAAAAATGATAGATTTACTTGGGTAAATTTATTAAATGTTCTTAGAGCACAGTGGTTGTTAAATGGAGTTATACGTATTTCTTTTCCAGAGACAACGAAGGGCAAAGAAATGACAGTCAAATATATTTTACAAAATTTACACTTAAAATAGTTTCCCTTGAGAAATGCCTCCTTCACATATTTGCTTTTTTTTTTTTTTAAGAGATATTTTACTCCTCACTGTAAATAAACTCCTTAGTATTTGGGTGTTGAATGTGAAACAGATTTATCTTTCTTTTTTTTTCCTCCCCATTTTATAAATATGCAAAACAATAGAATAGATCATCAGATATTAGAAGTATAATTTCTGAGAAAATGGAAGTATAATTTGATTCAAATTTAAGTTAAATTCCTAACAACACTCAGACTTTTTGTTAACGTATGCTTAATTGTTCACTCACTAATTGCCTGCATATAGGATGTCATTTTTTTGGTTTGTTTTTTTTTTTTTTTTGCTTTAAAAGATAAAATATATGAACAATAATCACATGAACTCAAGATACCGAAGAATTCACCACATTGAAAAGAAATCTCTGGAGTGTGGAATTGTAGGCGATGAAGATGTAATTAGTGATAATTCCTTCTTTATTGGAATTCTAGTAAGAAATGATGGATTAAATTACCTCCTTATCAACCCTACAGTGTGATTTACTTATTTTCCCCTCACCTTTCTCTGATGTAATTGATTCCAATCAAATTCCAAAATAGTAAAAAACTTTAAAAACCAAAACTAAAGTTGTTGGTGTATGGCTATCTAGAGTCTGAAACAAAGTATTCCAGAATTCTAGAAATAACAGGTTCACTGTATATATTCACGATTTCTTTGTAATAAAGATGCTAGATTGTAGTTTTATTTTTCTTCCTTTAGAAATTCTAATGGACAAAGGCTTAAATTCTCCATTTTTCTGCAAATTCTCAGCAATTTCACAATTTGTTTTTTCTTAATTTTTCATTTTTTTTAATGTTTATTCCTTTTTGAGAGGCAGAGAGACAGAGCACAAGCAGCGGAGGGGCAGAGAGAGAGGGAGACACAGAATCTGAAGCAAGTTTCAGGCTTTGAGGGGTCAGCACAGAGCCCAACATGGGGCTCAAACTCATGAACCACGAGATCATGACCTGAGCTGACATGGGACACTCAACCAACTGAGCCACACAGGTGCCCCTTTTTAAAATATTTTTTAATGTTTTATTTTTTTATTTTTGAGAGAAAGAGAGAGGCCAAGTGTGAGCAGGGGAAGAGCAGAGAGAGATTGAGACACAGAACTGGAATGCTCCAGGTTCTGAGCCATATATCCATACAGGGCTCGAACTTATGGACCACAAAATCATGGCCTGAGCTGAAGTTAGAGGCTTAACTGACTGAGCCACCCAGATACCCCTCACAATTTGTTTTTGACACCATTTTGTGTCTAGTAATGAATTGCTGTAGGCAAAAGTAGAATAAAATTTTTAATTGTTTTTTCCATACAAAACTCCCAAACACTTTCAAAACCATTTTTTTTGTCTGATATCTGTTTCTGATAATTTTTGTTTTTTTCTTCCAACTGTTTTCAATTTCCATTTCATTTTCACTGCCTTTCTAAGTAATTTTTCCTGAAACTATTGTAAAAAATCATACTGGGAATTTTTTTCCAAATACAGCCTTTCCATGCATATATATTTTAAGTTTATTTGACATGCAGTATTACATGCAATATTACAATAGTGTACAACATAGTGATTCAACAATTGTATACGTAGTGAAATGCTCACCACAATAAGTAGAGTTACCATCTGTGACTGTATAAACTTATTAAATATTGAATGTATTTCCTATGCCTACCTTTCATCCTTGTGATTGATTTGGTTTATAACTGGAAGTTTGTAACTCTTAATCCCTTTACTTATTTTGCTAATATTTTATTGAGAATTTTTGCATGAATGTTCATGAAGCTAATTGGTTTGTAATTTTTATCATTTTTTTATAGTGTCTTTAATCTGGATTTGGTATCAGGGTAATGTTTGGTATCAGGGTAATCAGGGTAACGCCTCAATGAGTGCTTGGAAAATTTTCTTACTCTTATTTTTTGGAATGGTTTTAGAAGAACTGGTATTAACTCTTCAAGTGTTTGGTAGAATTCACCTTTGAAGCCATCTGGTCCTGGGCTTTGGTTTGTTGGGTGTTTTTTGATTAGTGATTCTGTTCATGATGATTAGTCTGTTAGATTTCTTATTTCTTCCTGATTCAGTCTTGAAAGATTATATGTCTATAGGAATTTATCTGTTTCTTCTAGGTTGTTCAGTTTTTTGGTATATAATTTTTTGTTAGTCTCATAATCCTTTGTGTTTCCATGTGTTTGTTGTAAGCTCTCCACTTACATTTCGTATTTGAGTCCTCTTTTTTTCCTTGATGAGTCTGGCTAAAAGCTTATCAATTTTGTTTATCTTTTCAAAGAAGAGGCTTTTAATCTCTTAATAGTTTAAGTCTATTTTATATTTAAGTCTCTATTTCATTTCCATTCTGATTTTTATTTTTTTCTTCCTTCTACTAACTTTGAGTTCTATTTGTTCTTTTTCTAGTTCCTTTAGGTATAAAGTTAGATTGTTTATTTGACCTTGACCTTGACCTTGACCTTTTTCTTTTCTTTAAGTAGGCCTATGTTATTATAAATTTTTATCTTAGTTCTGCTTTTGCTGCATCCTGAAAGTTCTGTGCCATTGTGTTTCCACTTTCGTTTGTCTCCAGGTATTTGTGATTTCCTCTTTGATTTTTTTCATTGACCCATTAATGGTTTAGTACCTTGTTATACAGCCTCCGTGTGCTTTTGTGTTTCTTCCATTTCTTTTATTGTAATCAATTCATAGTTTCATGCTGTTGTGGTCAGAAAAGATATTTGATATGATTTGTCCCCTTAAATTTATTGAGACTTGTTTTGTAGCTAAACATATGATCTATCCTGGAAAATATTGCATGTTCACTTGAAAAACTATGTATTCTTCTGGTCTTGGATAGTATGTTTTATTTGTTCAACCCATCTGTTCTAATGTGTCCTTCAAAGCTGCCGTTTCCGTGTTCATTTTCTGTCTGGATGGCCTCTCCATTGATGTGCATTACAATCTTCTAAATGGCTCTTGTATTTTTACCCAATCACCCTCTGTTCTTTGTTTGGAACATTTAGACCATTTACATTTAAAGTAATTACTGATAGGTATGTATCAATAATTTTATTTTTTGTTATTGTTGTTATCTTGTAGTTCTCCATCCTTCTGTTCTCTCCTCCTTTGTCATTGATGATTTTTAGTGTTATGCTGGATTCCTTTTACTTTTTTGTGTATCTTATACAGGTTTTTGGTTTGTAGTTATCAACAAGGTTCATATACAATATCCTAAATATACAGCAGTCTATATTAAGTTGATGGTAGCTTAAATTTAAATGCATTTTAAAAGTACTACATTTTTACTCTCCCTTTCATGTATAATTTTACATTTTTACATTTTACATGCCGTATTTTACATCTTTAAAATTTGTGAATCACTGAACTTTTTAGATATAATTTTATAGCATTCATACTAACTTTATAAGTGATTGATCTACTTTTATTATATATTTGCTTATATCGGTAAATTTGTTTTCCTTTCATAATTTGCTTTTTTTTTTCTTTCATAATTTTCCTAATTCTAGTTGTGGCCTTTTAATTTCCTTCAACATTTTGTATAAGGCTTATTTATTGGTGACAAACTTTAAAAAAATGTTAATGTTTATTTTTTAGAAAGAGACAGAGTATGAGCAGGGAAGGGGCAAAGAGAGAGGGAGACACAGAATCCGAAGCAGGCTCCAGGCTTTGAGCTGTCAGCACACAGCCCGATGTGGGGTTTGAATTTACAAACCACTAGATCATGACCTGAGCGAAGTCGGTTGCTTAACTCACTGAGCCACCCAGGCGCCCCTGGGTGACGAACTTTCAAACTTTTGTTTGTCTTAGTAAGTCCATCTCTTCTTTAATTCTGAATAATCTTGCCATGTAGGGAACTTTTCGTTACAGATTTTTCTTTCAGCCTTTTGAGTATTTCATGCCATTTCTTCTGGCCTACTGAAAGTTTCTGCTGAAAAAAATCAGCTGATAAGCTTATGGGATTTCCCTGGTACATAACTAATTTCTCTTGCTACTTGTAAGATTCACTGTTTAATTTCTGATATTGTAATTATTATGTGCCTTGGTGTGGACTTCCTTGGGTTCATCTTGTTTGGTGCTCTCTAGGGTTACTGGACCTGGGTATCTGTTTTTTTTCCCCAGGTTATGGAAGTTGTCAGGTATTACTGCTTCAAACGAGTTTTGTGAAAACTTCTCTCTGTTTTCTCCTTATGGAACCCTTATAATGTAAATATTAGCATGACTGATGCTGTCCTAGAGTTTATTAATTTATTCTTATGATTTTAATTTTTGTTTTTCTCTTCAGCTTGGGTGCTTTCCATTATCCTGTCTTCCAGATTGCTGATTTATTCTTCTGCATTTCCTAATACACTATTCATTCCCTCTAGGGTATTTTTCACTTCAGTTATTGTGTTTTTCAACCCTGATTGGTTCTTTTTTTTAATTTTTTTTTTTAAATTTTTTGTTGAAGTTCTCATTGAGTATATCCAGCTTTCCTCTAATTCAGTGAGCATCTTTAGGCTGGGGGTGTCCTAGGGAACCCTGCACTCTTTTGTCAAATTATAAGGAAATCAGCATTTTACTCTTTTTAACCCTTTTTCTTCTAACAAGCTGCTTTTAGTTAGTACGCCTGTATTTTAAATATACAGCTCTCTATTATCGTGACCATTTCTCTTTTTTTTTAGTTTATTTATTTATATTGAGAGAGAGAGAGAGAAAGCAGTTAAGGAGGGACAGAGAGAGAGAGTATCTCAAGCAACCTCTGAGCTGTCAACACAGAGCCTGATTTGGATCTCAAACCCACAAACTGTGAGATTATGACCTGAGCCAAAATCAAGTGTTGGATGCTTAACAGACTAAGCCACCCAGGGGTCCCTATTGAGATCTTCTAAAGTTTAGGATACTACTCATTTTCACATGGGCTCAGAATGAAAAAGAAAACTTGTTTTTGTTTTTGTTTTTTTTTTAACATGAATTGGATGGATGGAAGAGTGAGAGTCAGTGTGAATATAAGAGTCAGAAGACAGATTTCTGAAGAACCATGATAGACACAATGATAGGAAACTTTTTAAAAAACATTAAGGTTAACACACATTTTTAAAACTATGACTAGAATATCTGCCAACAATTATTTGGGTTTGGAGAATGATTTGAGGCAGGTGTCTAGATATCTGTTTCCTTTCAAAGTTATTAACATTAAAAATAAATTATTCCTTTAGGAGTATTATAATTAAGGGGTGCCTGGCTGGCTCAGTCACATCAAGAGCATATGATTCTTCATCTTGAGGTCCTGAGTTCAAGATCCACGTTGAAGGTAGAGATTACTTAAATAAATAAATATTTTAAAAGACTATTATAATTAAATAGATACGTTAAGAAATGTCTAATTATTAAGATATTATTAAGAAAAGTCTGTGAGTGCTGTTAGCACTAATCTGAATTTTGTTAAGCCCTAATATACTAAATTACTTATTCTGGGAGGAAAGTAGAAATCTTTGGCTATTTGAATCCAAAGATAATAAGAGAAAACTATTAGATGCAAGTGAAACTATTAATGAAAACATGATCATTGGCTAACACGTTTTAAGTAACTATTTTTTGAAACCAGTTTCTCCTCATTGTAAAGGTAAAATCACAAAAACTATTAACATACAGTTTCCTCCTGACCTTGGATATATCTTTATTTCTTAATTCAAAGTTACTGTCACTACCAAAAAAGATTCACTTACCTTAGCTATGTTATCTTTTCCCATGTTATCTTTCTATTTAGGATATATTCATTCACAGCACAATCATTAATTCTGTTAAAAATATATGCACTATGTGGGGCACCTGGGTGGCTCAGTCAGTAAAGTGTCTGATTTCAGCTCAGGTCATGATCTCACAGTTTGTGAGTTTGAGCCCACGTCAAGCTCTATGCTGTCAGCTCAGAGCCTGGAGCCCACTTCAGATTCTGTGTCTCTCCCTCTGCCCCTTCCCTGCTGGTTCTCTGTCTCTGTCTCTGTCTCTGTCTCTGCCTCTCTCCCTCTCTCTTTCTCTCAAAAAAAAATAAATAAATAAACATTAATATATATGTACATATATTCACTATGTCATAAAAATCTTGAAGAACTTTTAATATCCATAGAACTGCGTTAGCTAATAGAATCTGCCAAACTAAGACTCAAAGTAATAATTTGGACACAGTTCTCTATTTCCAAATGGCTTTAGTGATAACAAGGTCACCCTTCAAGGGTACTCAAGACAGGACCTAGGATGGAACCTAGTCTCATTTCCCTGTAGCCATGCAACCACCAGAAAGACGCTGAATATTTCTGATGCTTTGTGTATTAATTATTCTGAAGGGCATTATACTTCTTTAGAGGTCAAATGCATATCAATTTGAAAATAATCACAAAGTGTGTTACTTCTGAGGAATATTCTCCTGTATGGATATAGAACTGTTCCTTATGAATATCCACAAATAGTTCCATTTTATTTATTCCAACAATTAAATAACACAAATTGTCAATGTGGAACTTTGACTGAATTAACCAATGATTCACACCAATAGGTTGATTCTGAAATATTCAGACAAATTCATATTGCTGAGGATCTTTTATTTGGCTATTAAGTAAAGAAAATAATTTTATCAAAGGATTTTTAGTTTATGTACATTATATTTTAGTTAAAAAGTAGTTACATGTAACAGGAACATTATTAACAAGACATTTATACATAACTAAATTTGCCAGTGGAGATTATTAACTCTGAAATTTAAATGGAAACACATTTTACAATTCAGAACTATTCCAATAAAGGCAAGGATAATCTGCTAGCAAAAAGTTAACTTTGGGGGACACCTGGCTGATTGAGTCGGTGGAACATGAGGCTCTTGATCTCAGGGTTGGGATTTCAAGCCCCATGTTGAATGTAGACATTACTTAAATAAAGAAATTTTAAAAAAAGTTAACTTCAAATCATTAAACTAATGTGAATAGTTATGAAACAGAGTCACTAATTGTGTATAACAACGTTAGTGAGGTCTAAGGGAGGGGCGGTAAATGTTTAAATTGATAAAGCATTTTTGGGTCACCTTCGGAGAGTTTCATCTCTTATTTGGTTACTAGAAGGAAAATGGAAATAAATGTAGGTGATTTCTTGAAAATAAATAAATAACTAAATAAATAAATAAATAAGTGGGGATGCGATGTGATCAAAGGAAGGAAAAGGGACAGCAAACCAAGTAACATGTCTGAAATCAGACTGTTGTAAATTACAGTGCAACTAAAATTTAAAATATCCTTTATTTCTTCATCTCTAAATGTTTACACATTTTTACACTAATATTAAATATAGTTCTTTTTCATGTCGAATCATTGTCTTATTAAAAAATGAATATGGGCCATAGTAATATCCATATATACATTATGTTATATTGTCAGATACTTGATAGAACCATGGAAATATTAAAACTTGAACTTTCCTAGGGGCGCCTGGGTGGCTCAATCAGTTAAGCGGCTGACTTCAGCTCAGGTCATGATCTGGCGGTCTGTGGGTTGGAGCCCCACATTGGGCTTTGTGCTGACAGCTCAGAGTCTGGAGCCTGTTTCAGATTCTGTGTCTCCCTCTCCCTCTGCTCCCCCACCCCCTGCTTGCACTCTGTCTCGCTCTGTCTCTCAAAAATGAACAAACGTTAAAAAAAATTTAAGAAAAGAAAAACTTGAACTTTCCTCAATTTTTAAATCATGTAATAAATGTATGTTTAAATTTTTGCCTTTTATGAACTTTTTATACTTCATCAAAATTATCAAACTCTAAGTCACTCCAAGTATATAATGATGAACTTTTTAGGAACAATGTAAATTACTGCAAATTGGCACCTTTGAGAAAACATTTTTTTAGATTGCATTTTATTAAAAATGTTCCATTTCTCTTTGCGTAATAAAATAGCTATATATATGGCCGTATTGTCTTATATATGACTGACTTATTTAATTCCATGTCACATTTTAAGAGAGATACTCCAAACCAATACTTTGCTGCATACGAACTGGAAATATCAGATTTTGTATTAATTGCTATTTAAATATCAATTCTATTGCGAAAAAGATAGGGTGGGTTCTTTATGACCAACATGAACATTAATTAGGCAGTTATCAATTTCCTCAAGGTGTAAATTGATACGTAAAAGGTTCATAAGTAAAATGTGAAAAGGACTGGTTGAATATTTTAACAGCGCCTTTATCATAGTTACATATCACTATAGAAATATATCAGAAACTTACACCACTGCCAAACTTTCTAAACTTGATCTGCAGATGAAAGAAGATTCTCTTTTTTTTATAAAACTCTGATAATATTATTCACTTTCAAAACTATGATAATCCAGTCCAGTACTTTAATTCCAAGCAATACACCCTTAGGGAGATTTGAATAGTACCTAACCCGGCATTGCTAAGTGGAGTGGCACATGTAGAAACTGGCTTTCCCTTGATTTTGAGCAAATCCCCCCTTTTTTTTTTTACATCAATAAAGATTTTTAAGTATTAACCTTTCCTACCGTAGCTTTGATGAAATAATTCTTAGTGATTCTAAGTAGATTAGCAAACAAAGATAAATATGTATGTCTGTGCCAACTTCTAACTTAACTGAAGTCAGAAACAAATCCAAATGTAAACCAGCTCCTAACGAAACCAAAAGTTTTTAAAGAACTCAATTCATTTTCCGTTTGCCTCTAGGGATCTACCCTCTTCTCCAAATAACTCCTAATCTGTTTAAAAACCACCCAAGCTTTAGTTTTTGGCTGCTATATTTCATTACTGGAGACAGCTGTAGAGTAAATCAAGCATCAAATAGACTGTAATTCACACACCTTTACACTGGTGTGCTTTTTACTGCAAGGTTATATAGCTGTCATAGAATTCCTTGATTAGCATTCTTTTAGGGTAAGCAACACTTGAGTGCAAACCCGTGAAGCTGAACTGAATCAATAAAATTTCGTTGACATAAAAATGAACTTTATTGAACCCCACAGAGTCGTGCCTATGACAAAATTCAGAAAAGGAAAGAAATGGAAAATGTATGTGTTCTTATTTTGTATTTTATCTTGAAGAATGTTATTTTGAAGATGAATTTGTCATACCTTTTTTGTTGTAAAAAAAAAAAAAAAACACTTCTTAGCAACCCTGGAATAGACTCTAGAAGATGGTGGCGATAATATGCCTGCAGCGTGTGGATTATTGAATCGTCAAAACTCTTAAAATTTAGGAAAGTCAGGGAATGGCAGGATCACTTAAAACAAGAGATTCCCAATTCCAATAATTTTTTCTCTATCCCATATGTGCACTTTTCCTTGCATATTGGCTCCATTGTCTCTCATTTCAAACCACCTTTGTTGACTGAGTGGATGTGATTGTTAGCTAATGTTCACCGCTTTGGATATTCTCCAAACTGGATGTATTAAAAATTCCAATGGAAAGCAGCTTCAATTTTAAAAGTTTCCAGGAAAAGACTTCCACCCTTTTCTATAGTCAACCATGCCTCATAAACAGAGAGTTATATTAACAAATCATGTAGGAAACCTTTTTGGAATAGAGAGAAAACACAGTTACCATCCTGGAAAGAGTACTTCAAAAAGAAGAGACACAGGTTAGATAAAAGAAAATATTTTTTCTGAAAGGAGAAAGAATCTTAAGTAGCCATGTACATTAGTTCTACCGCAAGTTGAGTCCACAGCTCAAACTTGTCAGTTCTTTCTGGTAAAAATTGGGGTATTTTTAGTCAATTTTCCCCCATATTTTTTAAAAGATAAAATTTAAATCTTATGCTCATCCCACCTTTACCATTCTTGTTGGAGTTTTATTTGCATCCTGCTTTATATAAAATGAGGAAATGAGGTAGAACAGTGTTAATCAGAAGTGTGAGTGCCATTTGCCACATGATCGTTTTTCTCCTTCCAATTCACTTCCCAACATTAACCTGTTCCTTTTCAGTTGTAGAGATTAATGAACACTTAATTTTCTTGAACCCAAGGTCTAGGATGCAGTAAAATAGACTGCACGCCATTGAAGCTACCTTAAAATCATTCTACAACTGATAAGACCCTTTGAGAATCTTCCCCTCCAGGTACAAATAATTGTAATTTTCACACTATCAGCCTGGCTTTTTGTAAAGGTGGTCTAGTCCATATATCCCTTTGGCTCCTGGCGTTCTTTCCTTTACATCCAAGTGGGTGTACATGTGTGATATCTATATGTTTTGTCTTAATCTCTTCTGCCATTTTTTAATCACAAACATTTTAGTAACTTAATCCTTTCTTAATCAAAATACAGATTGAAGACCAGCCACATAAGCATAACCCAGGAGCTTATTAGAAATGCAGACTATCGGGCTCTTCTCTAGACCTATAAAATAAGATTTTGATAAACTCCACACGTGAATTGTACATATATTAACTTTGCAGTGGAGGGAGAATGAATGTCCACTGTTTTATAACACTCTCAAATAAAAAAGTTATCAATTAACAGAACTCACTTTATGAGTATCTTTTTTTTAAGTTTATTTATTTATTTTTGAGAGACAGAAGCAGAGAGAGAGGGAGAGAGAATCCCAAGCAGGCTCCAAGCTGTCAGCACAGAGCCTGACATGGGGCTTGAACCCATGAACTGTAAGATCATGAGTGAGCCAAAGTCAGACTCTTAACTGACTGAACCATCCAGGTGCCCCCTTTTCCTAACTTTTAAAACCCATCCCCTGTTACAGCCCATTGACTTGCAATTTCCAGAAGTGACTTGCAAT
Source organism: Acinonyx jubatus (assembly GCF_027475565.1). Classification (NCBI taxonomy): domain Eukaryota; kingdom Metazoa; phylum Chordata; class Mammalia; order Carnivora; family Felidae; genus Acinonyx; species Acinonyx jubatus. The sequence continues at coordinate 21,516,285 of NC_069384.1, forward strand.
TTTAAGTTATTTCATACTTCTGTGAATCTGCCTCTACTAGTCTCATTATTTGACAGTCTTCATTTCTTTTTTTAATTTTTTTTAACGTTTATTTATTTTTGATACAGAGAGAGACAGAGCATGAATGGGGGAGGGGCAGAGAGAGAGGGAGACACAGAATCGGAAGCAGGCTCCAGGCTCTGAGCCATCAGCCCAGAGCCCAAGGCGGGCTCAAACCCACGGACCGCGAGATCGTGACCTGAGCTGAAGTCGGATGCTTAACCAACTGAGCCACCCAGGCGCCCCATGACAGTCTTCATTTCTTAAAGACACTTTGTACCTCACTAATGCTCCTTAGTCCTCCAGGATTTAATTCTGGTGTCATCTTAGTAATTACCTTAGTGAACGTGATATAACCTTTCTTAGTAATCCCATAGTGAGTTGTTATGTTTGCTAACGGGAAATATTAACTTGTTGCCCTTCATCTAGGAAATTCAGTTATTTAAAACAGGAGGTAATTGCATAGTTGTCTTTTCATCCTAACTCTTCATAAAGTGAGCATATCACCAAGTCAGGGATTAGAAAATGCATGCATGAATGAAAATGTGCTTTTTATCAAGCCACACAATGATTTTCTATGCTTGGGAGTGTGCACAAACTATTTCAGGTTTATATAAACTAGCCCTCAGTGATCCCTGTCTCTTGGTATTTGCACCATGGTGTAGTCCTATCCTGTTGAGATGAGTTGGGTTGGCTGTCCCTAGTGTCTTGTTTCTAAGCAATAAAATATAGTAAACAGGGTCAGATAGCACTTCTGTGATTAGGTTACATAGAATTGTGACTTCCGGCTTCCTCGCAAACTCTAATGATTATTTTGCTACAACAGATTGAAACAAGCTGCTATGTGAGGTCCTTGAGACAAGAAACTGAGGATGGTCCTCAGCCAGGAGTCAGCTAGAAACGGAGGCCAACAGGCTATAGGAACTGAATTCTGTCAGCAACCACAAAAACTTAGAAGCAGATTTTTCCCAGTCCAAAACTTCATTTTAGATTCCAGTCCTAGATGACATGCAGATGGAAGACCAGAAAGCAGAAAGGCAACTGAACTGTGCCTAAAATCCTGACCCATAGAAACTGAGATATTAATTTTTTTAACGTTTATTTATTTTTTGAGACAGAGATTGACAGAATGTGAGCAGGGGAGGGGTAGAGAGAGAGAGAGAGGAAGACACAGAATCTGAAGCAGTCTCCAGGCTCTGAGCAGGGAGCACAGAGCCCGATGCGGCACTTGAACTTGGAAACTGCGAGATCATGACCTGAGCCGAAGTTGGATGCTCAACCGACTGAGCCACCCAGGCGCCCCTTAAATTTGTTTTTATAAGCTTCTGATTTTGTGGTGATGTGTTACCACAATCATACATGATGGCTACAAATTATCATTACTTTACACAAATTGTGAGGCCTTAAATAATGAAGAATTGTCCCTCTAATGATAGACAATATCTCAGATGCATTTCGAGTCCAGGGAAATGGTTACTTACCTTAATTCCAGTCATGGAAGCCTTGGATCCTGACAGAAATTATGTGTTTAAATAAACATATACCTTCCTGATTATTAATGGCATGAGTCTGGTCACTATTTCCTCTGACCTTTTCCACATCTGAGACTTTTTAATTGTTCTTTATGCTTTATTGATACTTTGTCTTTATACCTACTTTGATATGACTTCATTCTAAATTATAAATCTAATTATTTAACTCATTTTTCCTCAAACATTTTATTGGGAACTGTTTATTTCTTGTGAACCAGAATATTTAAAAAATATTGAGGATCTAAGAGTTTTTGTTTACATAGATAATATCAACAGTTAGATATAGATACCTAATGTTAATTAGAAAGTACAAGTAATAATTTTAAGTGTTAATGTGTTTATTGATTTAATGAAAATAAGTCCATTTTCCGTCAACATATTTTTTCCTAAATATGGCTAGATTTTTTAAATAAAATAATGGAGCATAATGGCATATTTAAAAATTTTCAACTCTCTTATATATTGCTTAATATAAGAAAGGTGGATTTTCAAAAGTCTTTTGCTGCACCCTCTGGAAAAGTTCACTGACAGTAATGAGTGAGGGTAAAAAAGTAAATAATGCCTTAGTAGTAGGATGAATACATTTGTGACCTTTTGGACCTGTTGAAGGGTCTTAGTTGCATGAAAAACAAGGCCAAGCTTTGAGAACTATTGACTTAACCAGTCCTCCATTTTTTCTTTTATTCTGAAAACTAGCTACTAATCACACACACACACACACACACACACACAAATGAACAACTACAAAAATTATAGAAATATATATTTTTTAAACTTACATCACTAAGTATAGAACCCCCTAACACATGATGGAAATCTCCTTTCAGTTTACTGTTAATTGGCATGCCTTATTTAATCATACTGGTCTACAGTACTATCGATTGGTTTAAGTTTCTTGCCTTGAAACAGTAAGCTTCAGTCCGCTGAAAGGCAGACATGTAAGTACCATCTTGTCTTTTTATTTTTCAGTTTAAAAACAAGATTAGAGAAACAGTTCCTAAGCATTTGATATGGTTGGATGTTTTAGGGTAGTTCAAAGAACAAACCGGTAAGAAGTATTTGTAGATACATAAGAGATTTATATAGGAATTGGCTTATGGAGGCTGAGAATTCCCACAACTTGTCCTCTGCAAGTGGGAGACTCAGGAAAGCTGGTGGTGTAATTCAGTTCAAAAGGCAGAGAACCAGGAGGAGTTGATGCTATAACTCTTAGGGCGAGGCTGAAGACCTTAGAACTGAGAACGTAGGGGCGGGAGAAAATACATGTTCCAGCTTAATAAGAGGGAGAGAATTTGCCCTTTCTCCACCTTTTTGTTCTATTTGGACACTCAACCAGTTTGATGATGCCCACCCACACCGGTGATGGTGGATCTTCTCCACTCAGTCTATTGATTTAAATGCTAATCTCTTTCTGAAACACTCTCACAGATATACCCAGTCAAGTTGCCACACAAAGTTAACCATCACATTGAATTTTAACACACTTATAGTTCTGGTCATTTCCACTTATATTTCTAAGTCATGCCTTATAAGCTGGATACCAATAACTTAATGAATATTTAGCCTCATAATTCATACTTTGATTTTATTTCTGAAAATGAGACACTGAGCATTCACCCTCTTTCAATAATTGTCTAAGTCTCAGATGGTTTTTTTTTTTTGGCAGTTATTACCAGCAATAGTTTTAATTTCAATATCTGGCTAACTTCTTAGAGCAAGGGTATGATTTTTATTACTCTGGAGAATATGCCAGAATGGAAAAACCTAAAGTAAATATTATGATTAATTTTCTGTTCACACTACTTGACCTGCTGTACTATTACTGTTATTATTATATGTAATTCAAGGAGAATGTACTTTTTTTCTGAGGATTATTTAAACTCATTCTACAAATCCGGTAAAGCCAAAATACAAAGCTGGGTTATAATGCATTAAGCATATTGCAACCCACTGTAATTATCACTAGGGACTTATTTTTTAAAATATGTTTATGTAACTCACATTCAAACAAACTAGATGATATTCATTTGAATGCTTTTTTGCCTGTCCAGGTGTTTAATATATCCCCTGCCAGTTATTACACTCATTTTTTTCTTTGTAGATTAGATTGAAATGTATGCTTTTAAGACAAATCATGAAATCCATACCTGTTCTTTTACCTCAGGAACTTAATTAAATTAAGGGATTAATTCTTAATCTTCCTTACTAAACATTTAATGGCTAGTGTGCTTGATAACATTCCTTAGATCCTGATTTTATGAAGGAAGGGGTTCCTCTTTCTGGTCATGGGAAGCCATCCGATATTCTAACAAAATAACAACAACAACAACAACAACAACAACAACAAAAGACTGAACCTGGAAGCTACTGTACTTGCTACTCTTTGGTTGCATTTCATAAATCCAGTATGTTCTCAGAGTAATTAATGAAGTAAACATCTTAAAATTTAGGGGCAGGTAAAATAAGACAATTATGAAAATACTGAAAAGATAATTACATAAACATTCACTAAGAGAATAGAAATGATTGTTCAAATAACCTAGACACTTGTCAAATATTTATCATCATTCACTATGAATTTAAAATACTCAATATTAAGCATAGACGCATTTATGGCTATTTCTTATAGATGTAGTCCATAAGCTTAAAGTAAACACATGTTAACAAAACACAAGACTGACCAAAAATAAGAGAAACAAAAATTGTGGAAGGAGGTTTAATAAAATAATTTCTTAAATAAAATAATTTCTTAATTATTGAAGTTGAAATTCCACAATATTTTGTGTTATAAAAGTACATTTGCACTTAAAATAGTGCAATTTTAAGTTTTGAAAAAAGTTTAATTTATAATTACAGCATCATGTTTAAAAGTAGGGGAATTTGGGCAGTCTGGGTGGCTCAGTCAGTTAAGTGTTCGACTTTTGGTTTTGGCTCAGGTCATGATCTCACTGATTGTGGGTTCAAGTCCCGCATCAGGCTCTGCACTGACAATGTAGAGCCTGCTTAGGATTCTTTCTCTCTCTCTCTCTCTCTCTCTCTCTGCCTTTCCCTAACTCGCACACGCACACACGCTCTAAATAAATACATAAATACATCAATCAATCAAGTGAAATTTATGCTACGATTATAATATGAAATGTGAATATTTTATTCCCAAAGATATTGATTACATCTGACATCATTATCAAACATGTTGTAAACATGTTCGACTTTGTGCAAGTATTATGTTTTAAAATTATCATTTGAAATAAGGCAGAAAAATAAGCGATTACTGAGTGAACCATATACTTAATTAATAAAACACATTTGAAGATACAATGACCAGATGACAAATTCTATATATTTTACATAAAACTTAAAGTTACCAAGAGTATATTTTCAATTTTTATTTTCTAAAAAATTAAATCTCATGTCATTTCTATAAAATATTCAAACCATGATATATGCTGTAAATCCACATATGTGAGGAAGGATGTGATACTTTCATATCTTGTCCTTTCTCTAGGCTTCATCCCAGAATCTTCACAAAAATTATACATTTCCATATTGGAGGTCTCAATGAATCTTCTAATAATAGTTATATAATAAGTTATTAAAGAAAGAAAATGCAAGAATAACCAGTTATTACCCTGTAAGATTGAGTTCAAATATATGTTAGCCCTGAGGTATTGTTAAGGAATTTCATAATTTGGAAATTTAACATACAAATACAGCACATATGGAGACAAAGACATGGAATGAAAATTATATAGATGTTAAGAATTTGGAAATATCAAGGCATCTGGGAATTGAATCAATTACTATTTAACTCACTCATGCGTGAAAGCCTCTGGTAAATGAATTTTATATTTTGTTCTCAATAATATTAAGAATACCAAAGATTATAGATATTTGAATTTCTGTTAAAAATTTTTTAAAGTCTATTTATTTGGGAGAGAGAGAGAGAGAATGAGCAGGGTAAAGGCAGAGAGAGGGGGGAAGAGAGAGAATCTCAAGCAGTTCTGTGCTGTCATTTCAGAGCCCAGTGTGGGACTTGAACTCACCAACCATGAGATAATGAACTGAGCAGAAATCAAGAGCCAGGCATTTAACTGACTGAGCCACCCACGTTCCCCCAGATATTTGAATTTCTTGAATACACAAATAGTGAATTAAAAGGTATATACAATAAAAAGAATGGAAAAAAATTATGGATATGTATGCATATATATAGTCTTTATTGAAAATTGTAATGAATGGAACATACATTTTAATATTTTATTTAAATAAATATATTGACATCAAATTAAGAACATACACTTTGGCTGTAAATTGTCACCCAACATTGCAAACCTTACTCGTAGTATAATAGGCTATGATCAGTGTTGGAATTCTTATTGTACACATATTTCTCTCAAATCATTGAGTTAAATTTAGTTTTCAAAAAATTAATCTTTAAGGCATTGCATATCTTATAAAAAGTAATAAAATCAATAGATAGTGGGGGGATGTTGTACATTTGTGGGGACAGGTTTATGAGAACTCCGAATTTTCTCAGTTATGTGGTGAACCTAAAACTTACCTAAAAGACAAAATTTATTAAATTTTATTAAAATGTATTAAAAAATCAACAAAATAAGGTAATGTCAACATGCTCTCACAGTCAGTTAAAAATGGAAACGTTATATGCTGTTAGAGGTCTTATAAAACTAAGTTGAATAGTTTTCCAGTTAATTAACATACTGCTGAGTATCATGGAAGCCAGTACTTCGAAAGGACAACTTTAGACAAATATCATAAAGTATAAAATTAAAAAAAAAAACTAACTCACATATATTAAGAATGCTTCTATGTGTATCATATGGTTACTATTTAGACACAATCTTATGTTCTCAAATTTCACATAAAAATTTGAAATACATCAAGCATATGTTAAGAGGTACATTAAAACCAATTATATATGCACAACTCTGACTATTGATGACTTAGGAAGTCTTTGGACAAAATGCGGCAGTTTAGAATTATTCTCTATGACTTTGAACAGCTCACACAGTTAGCCTAAATTAGAAAATTAAGCCATTTATGAATGAAAAGGCATAACGAGGATTGCCTTACATAACACCTCATTTTGGAAGTTTGATCTGAATTGTCCGGGCAACTTGAATATGTCCTATAGATCCTTTTTGTTTCACTCTGTAGACCCTTCCCTTTAGGCTTCTTTTGGGGAATTCATGTTCTCTGAAATGGTCAGAGTCTATGTTCTCATCATTATCATATGCCCACCCCATTCCCTAGTACATGAAATATATTAGGATAATTAGTATTTTGAGAGACTGAATACAAGACTAATGTCAACAGTTTGATTCAAAAATGGTTCTTTTGTTGGTGTCAGGTTGATATAATTAGATCCGGTTATTTTTGGTTCCAAGGGAATGGGAACACTGAGGCTAGAATCATTATGTTGGTTCTAAAGGGACTCATTCAATAGAAAGCGAACATAAAATGAACAACGGACAAAAAAATTACCTAATTCTACTGGCTGGTACTCCTAGGGAAATTGAGCTAGATTGTATATGGTTTTAAAAAGATGGAAATTAGTATATGCTAGTAATTCTAACTTTTAAAATACTTGTACTGTTTTCTCATTGTTCACTTTTGCTTTCAATATGTTCATAGGTTTTGTTCTATTCAGTATTTTTATGATTTCATTCAAATCTGCCTCAGTCCTATTTCATATTCGCAGGATGATAACATAATAGGATGATATTTTTCTTCAATAATCACTTTTACTTGAACTAAATTTATATAATAAATGAGACATTGGTATCTTTTTGAAGGAGGAACATCTTTTAAAAACTATGTTTTGCTATAATAAGATACAATATCTTTCATGACAATCTTCCTACATCTATCACTCTGAGCTTATTTTAGGTGACCCTTCTTTCTACTATGTGTAGGCCCACAGATCTTTAAAATATGCTTATTTTTGAAATATTTATATTCACTTTATAGGAAATATTCTTTGAATATACAATTCATGTTACAAATAGAAACAATTGCCGCAGCCATCTTTGGTTTAAGAACAAAAGGACAGGAGTAGAATTAAAGTTTCCATAAACTTACTTAACCATAAATACAATTAGGAAAACTTGACATACTGTCGGAGGATGGGAAAATAATTGATGTGATTTATTTTGAAATTATTAAATGCTATGCTCCGTATATTAGTTGTATCATTAGGCTAGTTTCTGCTGCAGAATCCATGGTATTTTGCACAGAAATGATTAAAGAGGTTATTAGCAAATCTACAAAGAACAGGGCACAGAGTATTTAAACATGACCCTATCATCTGGGCTACAAATGTTCAGCATCATTATGTTTCCACAGTGGCAATTTACTGTAGTACTGAAGAATAAGTAATCAATAGAGGCAGGTAGTGCCTGTTACAGTTATAGAAAGGGGTGCAGCCTTTTCTGTTCCAAACTTTGCAAATCAATAAGCAGTCCTCCTCATAAGGCACTCTGTCTAGTTTTATTTCAGATGAGCAGCAAAAGGCATGAGCTGTAACTATCAAGCTAAAAACTGCTCCAGGATTTACCTTACTGTTTGCAAAAGGCGGCTTGATTTGTAACTAGATGAGAAATAAAAATAAGATGCATCACTGTAACAGAAACACCATTTGAAATCATGATGATTGTAGGAATATTAAAATGCGAAACGTGTAAGTCCTTCAACCAATACTGGGAACGTTGTATATGCAACAAAGAAATTGGCAAGCCTGGCAAGCCTAAAATATTTATTCTTCAATGCAAATTATTCTAGTTTACTTTCTGCCATATCCTCCAATTAAGAGTTCTGGTTCCCAGTTTAGAAAATTTCAAGTGGGTAGCAGTATCACTAACATTGATAAACACACTTGTGTGGTGTAACAAATAATGTCTGAAAGTCACTGCCCTAAAGCATAGGCTGTGTGATTTTTACTTGAAAAGATCTCAGAGATAACCAGGAACATATCTTCATTGTGCAGATGGAAAAGCTGAGACCCTGAAAACCTAAGCAATATGGGGAAAAATCCCCTTAAGTTTGCCTCATTGTTCTGACTGGAAGCTGAATCTTTGGATTTTCCTGTGTTTACCCTACATTCTTATGGATTGTGGTGACTCTTCCCAAATTATGTTGTCATCATGGAAATACTGGATATGGCTTATTCAAGTGCCATTTGTACAAATAAGCATTGCTTAATAAGCTGGAACCACAGCGTGTTAAATTCTGGTAATCCCAGAAGTCCTAGATTTTATGTTGATCTGATTACAGCTAAGGAGGCATAGCTTGCTAGAGACAAGTGTGTTTGAATGTGAGAATGACAACATTGACCTGTCCAATATCAGAACTCAAGTGCCCATTATTTCTATCATTACACTTAATTAATCTTCTCTTAAACTCTATTACTGCAGATAAGTTTAGCGACTGTGGAATGGAAGATGCGTATATTGCTAATTGGTGAATTTTTTTCTATTATCTTGTAAACAAAAGAAACACGAAAGTCTGTCAGCAAAGCTATATCAGATAAACCTCCTATAGCGGGATGTCCCCAAATGTATCCACAAATAGCGGCTAGAAGAATTTAGAAGGAACATATATGCACATGCTGAATTAGTAGGGGAGATTTGATTCCAGGAAACGGAGAGATGACCACAAAGCTTGAGTGAGAAGAGTGAGAGAGATTTCCCTACTGCTTAGGGAAATCGTACTTTAAAGCTATCGTGCCTTAAGTTCACTTTTGAGTGTATGTTTTTCATGAAACAAATTTTCACCGCAGATAAAAATGATTTTGCAATTGATGGTGGTTAGTGTGCAGTAGGAAAAATGGCATGAGGATCTGTTTTGTTCTTCCTGTAGAGTGAGTTTTTAAAAGCATTTTGAGAGAGAAAAGGAGACTGAACAGCAAACCAAATGATCCATGGTAGTTAAGCTGATTTTCTGAAAATGAAATTTGAGTTTCAATGTGTTCATTTCAATTAAGTGTTAAGTACTAATTTAATTATAATGATTCTTACAGAGCATTTTTGTCTTCAACTGAATGTAAATTTGACTGATGAAGTTCATTGATTATATGCGTAAAACTCCCCAACATTTCCCATATAGGCTTTAATGTAATCAGTGTTAATTAATAATTACTTAAAGTTGCACAAGGTTTTTTCACAAATTCCATTAAGCCCATGCCATTAATGATTTTCTTGCAGAGAAAATCAAGTATCTGATTCCCAGTGTATTTCTATTTATAATAATATTTAATTGATATTTTCTGAATTAATAAGGTCACATATCTTATAGCAGATGGGATTTTCTAATATATTTGTCATGAATCCATTGATACTTAAAGTGCTACAACTAGACTTGTAGATTTATGTAAATAAGCATAATTCTGGTGATTTAATGCATTCTGTTAGGCAAAAGATTAAAAATGAATGTAAAATGTTGTCACTTCCCAAATTCAAATCCCTTTGTTTAATACTAATGGCTCACTTCTTTCCCGTATGACAATCATTTAAGTGACAGTATATGCGGCTATGAGAAAGAAAAAGCACAACAGAAAGGATGTGATTCATAATTACTCATGGTTTTAAAAATATTAGAAGAGAAGCAAAAAGGCTTTGAACTTGTTTTGAATTTCTGTAGGAGTGAGAAAGACTCAGCGGGTCCAGTGTTTCATTTTTCTTCTGTTACATACATATTACCATTACTGCCATATTAATGACTCTGGTCAAGACCAGCATGCATTTTCTATACCTATGTGTACTTTGATGGTTGTAATCTGCTACTTGCATTGCTCATACAAATTTCATTTCTCTTATGTGAAATAATGTTAAATACATTTCATATTAAACTTACTCATTGGAGTTTCATTACTTACATGCACATAAGTATTGAATATTCGTGATTAAATATATATTTAAAATTTACACACGTTTCTTAAGTAACATGCTTTTGAAAGTTATCCAGATGTAATCACCGAATTATTTGGTATACCTCTATTAAAACTAAGTAACGTGTAATTGAAGAAGATTGGCCTCAGTACAAAATTTTTTGAAATTTAGGATCGTCACAAGATACTGACTCTCCATTTCCAAATTTACACATTGGGAAAGGGAAGATTCCTGAATCGATAAAAGCCCTTAGAACTTGAAACTCTTAATAATTTAATTTTTTTTTAAGTTTTTGTTAATGTTTATGGATTTTAGAGAGAGACAGGGCGTGAGTGGGGGAGGAGAAGACAGAGAGAGAGGGTGACACAGAATCCAAAGCAGACTCCAGGCTCTGAGCTGTCAGCACAGAGTCAGACACAGGGCTCAAACCCATGAACTGGGAAATCATGACCTGAGCTGAAGTCGAACGCTCAACCGACTGAGCCACCCAGGCGCCCCAACAGTTTAATTTCTACAAATAGCCGCTTCTGATTTTTTTAAATCATCACAGTAAAAGAAATTTAAGTGTATGGCTATATAGATATTGAAAAATGTCATATCTGGGGCGCCTGGGTGGCTCAGCCCATTAAGTGTCTGACTTTGGCTCAGGTCATGATCTCGCAGCTCATCGGTTCGAGCCCCATGTCAGGCTTTGTGCTGACAGCTCAGAACCTGGAGCCTGCTTCAGATTCTGTGTCTCCCTCTCTCGCTGCCCCTCCCCTGCTCATGCTCTGTCTCTCTCTATCTCAAAAATAAATAAAAACATTATTTTTTTTTAAATGTCGTACCTTATCAATATATATTCACTTGAAAAAATATCACCAGTGATGTTCCATAGCAAATGTTCTCATACTTATAGTGAAGGCACCTACAGGTGTTAAATTTCTGTCCAGTAATTCTCTCTTTTTTCCATAATCAACATCTGTTCTACTTATGATCTTTATGTATATTTGAAGTAAACTGCTGACTGAAATGTTACTTTTAATTGTTGTAGTTTCTACAGCAATATCATGCCTTATTGTTCCCTTACCCTCTCTGTATTCACTTATTGAGGCCTCCAGTCATTTCAGTCCATAGTATTTAACTTTTCTAATGTTCCCAGAAGACCCAGACTATTGCTTGAAGTAGTCTCCCACAATTCTGAAATTGTTTTTTTTTTAATTCTTTCTTCCTAAACATTGTTAACCTTTGATCAACCAAACCACTTGTTTAATTATCGCTTTCCTCTGTCACTGCATACTGCTAGAGAAAAATACACTACCTTATTTATTTTTTTTTCAAAATCAGTGATTGTTCTTTAGCAGGAACATCAATATATTTCTCCCCTTAGTCAATAAAAGGTTTTTTTTAAGTTGTTCTTCTTGTCATATTTTCTCATTTATCTTTCACACTCAAACTCCTCACATGCAAATGACCCTGCTTGCTACATCATACATAAGATGCTGGTAAGTCCTTGTCCATAATTGTCTTCCTCCTTATCTATTTGGTATATTAGAAAATAGGAGCACATGACGATTAAATCGTACATTATAAAGTGTGCAGTCTGGTGAGAAGACATATATTTTAAAACTCACTATGTAAATAAACAAATATTTCATAGGTGCTATGAAGAAAATTCAAGGTGTGATAAGTCTGAGTAGTCACTGTTTGGCGAGAGTTAGTAAGGAAAGGCCTTTTCGACCAAGTGACTCTTGAGCAATGACCCAAACTGGAATAAGAGTCGTAGACAAGTGACCACTGAGGGGAGAGGACCCTCAGAAAAATGGTGTGGCAAAGGAAGAGGCCCTGGGATGGACAAAGTTTTGTAGCTCTTCTCAGGGATGCTCACCTAAATGGGTAGGCGAGAGATTTGCTAGAAATTGTGCATTTATCTGAAGAACAGAAGAGCAGAGAACTACCGAGGACATCATACAATGTCTGCTTTATGGGCTGCCTGGAACTGTAATTGTAAATGACACTAACATGGCCCAGACTAATTGCAAGGGAATCCAGGACAGTTAGACATCCAGAGTGTCCAGTAGGAGGCAATGGGGTGTGTAAGCATCCAGAGAACCTCTGTACCATCCTGATGTACCCAAGGTATTAAAAGAAAATTAATGCACCTTGTGTCTAGAAAGTGGGAACGTGGCATGTTAGCAGAGTGTCAGAAACCGATTCATGCGACCTTAGAACGAACATGACCATATGTTTCACTTTGACTGCAGCAGGACTGGTTGTCAGGGTTACACCAGAGCACCGCCTTCGTTCAAAAATACGCCCTGGTTTGATCAATAACTTACACGGTTCCTTTAACTATACAGCAAGCCAAAATAAATTTATAATCATGGAAATAAATTTCTGGAATTTTCTACTATCATATTTTTCTGGACTCTGAAAATGGCCACACATTTAACATACTCATTTGTGGGTTTTTGACATCTTTACCATAAAATACTGTGCAGGAAATGTAGTTCAATCATATACAATTTTTTGTAAATAATCCACTTGGGGGGAAAAAGCGACTAAATAGTAGAAGCCAAATTTTGTACAGCTCCTGGGAACATTGCTGTCTTATGTAGTCTGCAAAAAAAAAAAAAAAAAAAAAAAAAGAAAGAAAAGAAAAAGAAAAAATAAAAGGAAAAAGAAAAAGAAATAAGCCTTTAGGAGTGCCAAAAATCTCCCTTAGTAATTAAATGGAATTTATATAAAAATTGACATTTGAAAAGATTGTCAATGAATCAATGTAGGGCCAAGGCATGAAGGGTATTGTGGCCATGGTTAAGAAATTTGACTTTTTCTGTCTGTGAAATAGGGGTCCACTGTGGAATTTTAAGCCAAGGAATGATTTTTTTTGTCTTATATATTTTTTAAATCAACACAGTTTTAAAATTTTTGAAATAATTGTATATTCACATGAGATTATAAGAAACAATGCAGAGAGCCCATGTATGCTTTATCCATTTACTCTATGATAAAATCTTGCAAAACAATAGTAAAATATCACAAATAGGATACTGACTCTGATATGGACAAGATACAGAGCATTTACATCTCCACAGAGATGTCCTTAACCTGTGGCAACCACTAAAGTGATCTCTACTCCTATATTTTTATCATCTCAAGAATTTTACGTAAGTGAAACCAGACAATATGTAATCATTAAGATAGAATTTCTTCATACAAACATTCATTGTTTTGGGATAAATGCCAGAGAGTAAGATTGTTGAATTATGTGGTATTTGCAGGTTTCATCTTATAATAAACTGCCAAAATATTTTCTAGAGCAATTTGTCCATTTATATGCTCACCAGCAAGGTACAAATGATCCAGTTTTCCACATTCTCACTAGTATTTGGTATTTATTTTATTTTAGCCATTATGATAGTTGTACAGTGATATTTTACTGGTTTCTGTTTGTATTCCCCTAAAACTAGTATTGTTGAACATATTTTTACATCACGATTTGCTATCTGTATATCCTCTGAAGTGAAATATCTGCTTGTGTCCTTGGCCCTTTTACTAATTGGGTTGCTTTTTGCCTGAGTTTTGAGAATTCTTTATCCATTCTAGTTACTAGTACTTTGCCAGAGGTTTGCAAATCGTTTCTCCCAGTCTTGGCTATTGCTTTCATCCTTTTCACAGAGACCTTTGCAGAGCAAACTTTTTTCCTGTTTAATTTGAATGATGTCCAACTTACCAATATTTTTATTTTTATGTAAAGCATGTTGGTATCAATTATGAGGACATTTAATATAGCCCTAGACCTCAAAGATTTTTCTCTTACATTTTTTCCGAAAACTTCTACAGTTTTACATTGAAGTTCATTTTGACACGATATTATTTTGAGTTGCCATTTATATATATGACATGAAGCCTGTCAAAATTATTTTTTCTCTATTTCAGTTGAAATATAGTTTCTATTCAATATTATATTAGTTTCCAGTGCACAGCACAGTGATGCAACATTTATATAAATTATGAAATGCTCATCATGATAAGTGTAGTTACCATCTGTCATCATGCAAGTTTATTACAACATTAGACTATATTTTAAACCTACGGCTGTCCACATGCTCCTTCTCTCATGAAACCACCGTATACCTTTGTTTCAAAAATCAGCTGGGCGTATCTGTGTGAGTCTCTTTCTGTGTCACCTTTTCTTTTTATTAATTTTTTAAGTGTATTTATTTATTTATTTTGAGAGAGGGAGTGTAGGGGGAGGGAGTGCGGGGGAGGGAAGAGAGAGAAGCCCAAGGAGGCTCTGCACTGACAGCATGGAGGCTGACACCGGGCTCAGACCCACAAACTTCGAGATCATGACCTGACCTGCCGTCAAGAGTTGGATGCTTAACTGACTGAGCCACCCAAGCGCTGCTAGAAGTTTATAAGTTTTATTGCTTTGATTTGTGAAGAACTGGTGTTCTGTTTATCTATTGTTTTGCTGTTCTTCATATTACTGATTCATGCTTTTTTTATTCTTTCTGCTGGTTTTACCTTGATTTTTTTTTCTTTTATGTTTCTTGATGTAGAAGTTTAGACTGAATTTAGGGGCTCCCGGCTGGCTCATTCGGTTAAGCATCCAATTTTTTTTAGCTCAGGTCATGGTCTCACAGCTGTGATATCGAATCGCACATTGGACTCCGTGCTGGGCATGAAGTTGGCATGGGAATCTCTCGCTCTACTGCTTGTGCTGTCTCTCTCCCTCTCTCTCTCTCTCTCTCTCTCTCTCTCTCTCTCCCAGAAAAAAGAAGAAGAAGAAGAAGAAGAAGAAGAAGAAGAAGAAGAAGGAGAAGAAGGAGAAGAAGAAGAAGAAATTTAGATAGATTTTAGAATTTTATTCTTTTAATGTATGCAATGCTATAAGCAGCACCTCAGCTGTATTATA
This sequence comes from Acinonyx jubatus, assembly GCF_027475565.1. NCBI lineage: Eukaryota > Metazoa > Chordata > Mammalia > Carnivora > Felidae > Acinonyx > Acinonyx jubatus. Next base: position 21,531,665 of record NC_069384.1, read on the forward strand.
CATAATCTGAGATGTTGCTATTTTTATTTGATTCTCTGTATTTTTTGTTTTATTTTAATTTTCTTTGAGACTTCCTTGATACAGGGATAATAAACAGTGCATTGTGTTTCGCTTCCAAGTGTACAGAGATTTCCTGTTGTCTCTTAGTTGTAGATTTTTAGTTTGATTCCATTATGGTCAGAGGACATGCCCGGTATGTTTGTACGATTTACATTCTATTAAGTTGGAAAATTATTTTAAGGCCACAAATATGATCTGTTTTGATGAGTTTTTCATTTCAGTTATTTTTCATTTCTATAATTTCCGTTTGATTCTCCTTTATCACTTGTATTTTTTATGACATTTTCCTCATTAGTTTCAACATAATTTTTAATTCCTTGTTGAATTGATTTTATTATGGTTGCTTTAAAAGTCTTTCTCATGTAATTCAGTATTTTCATTTCTCTCTGTCAGTCTCATCTGAATGTCTTCTTATTCAAAATGTGCTTTTCCTGGTCCCTGGTATAATAGGCAATATTTTATTTGATATTTTGGGTCTCATGTTAGGATACTTTGGATTTCTTTTATCTTTTTTGTTTGATGGGAAATCACATGTGTAGGATTAGCTCATGGGTCCTAGTTTTTTGTTTTTTTGTTTTTGTTTTTGTTTTTGTTTTTAGCTGTGGCTTTAATAACATTATCATTTTTATAAGTTTCATAATAGTATTTTTGTTTGCTTGTTTTATCTCATGTTGCTGGGCTTCCACTAATCCCTGTTGCTGCTCCAGAAGGCACTGGTAGCTTCCCCAGGCCTGAATGGCTGGGATAGAGGGAGGGAGTCTCCAGCCTGCACAGAGAAAGGCCTGCCAGCTTGGGCACTTGTGGTGATGTGGAAACCCAGGCATGTGTTACCTGTAGGTTACAAATGGAGCGTTAATTCTGGGTAAGAAGGAGAGAGCTTCTGTTGACCGTGTACTTTTGTGGGCTTAGAATTGGCCTCCTTTGCCAGTTCTGCTGTATTTGTATGATGTAGGCTTGACTTTCCTTCAGTGTGAGCGAGGAATAAGGCTGCATGAGACACTTCTACTGATGGCTTGGTAGTCAGGAAATGCTGCATCTCTGGTTGTAAAATGTCCTTCTTCCATTTGTGTGATTCTTAACTCTTTTGCCTTTTCATTTCCAATGTTCACTGTTCCCTTTTGCTTTCCTCTTGCATTACTTCCAGGGTTTCTATTTTTACTTAATGGAGACAAGCAGAGAGAGATTAGTTTATGTCGTCTTGCCTACACTGCAGGGCCCCTTCCTTATATTTTAAAAGCTGATTTTGGTGGATGTGTTGAGAATAAACAAGGGGGAGTGGAAGAAAGTAGCGAGACTGGAGAATATCATGTTACTCCATGGGAAAGTATTTGGAGGTTGTACTGGCTGCAGAAACAAGTGGGTTTGGGGTAATAATTCCAGATTGAGCCAATAGAGTTTTTTGATAGATTGATGATATGTGTACCTGTGGAAGTTATAAAATCAAAGAAGGCAAACTCCTCTCCTGTCTTGTGAGCTGGCAGTAGGAAGGCAGAAGCTGCATCTACTACTGTGATGAGGTGTGGAATGGGAGCAGTGGTGTGGGAGATCTGGAGTTCCGTTTTGGTCATGTTGACTTTGAGAGATCTAGTAGACTTTGAGAAGTCTCTTAGACATCCAAGTGATTTTAGAAGTCTTTTATTTAGGAAGGAGATGCGGAGTAGAGCTATAAACTAGGGACTACTGAATCTAAATGATACTGCAAGAGCACATGCACTAGGCTAGGTCTGGAAGAAAAGAGGAGCCATCTTACACTCTACAATAGTGATGTCAACTTGATTACAAAGCACAGGGATAGGCATCTCTATAGAAGGATTACCAGCTATTTCTATAGCAATATAATTCCTTCACTTTCAATCTTATAAGGTCATTATATAATACAGAATAGTCTAAATAATGTGAGATTCTCACTGGGCAGATACCTAGCATGAATCCTTACCCAAGGAAAACAACAAATAAATGTATTTATTGCTACCAAACACACATATAAAAGCATCCAGATAAATATTTTTATACTTGTGTTTTATATATCTATCACTGAGAGCTTGAAATCATTTTTCTGTTTTCAATTTCAGAGTCTCCTTGAGGGCTGAAAATATGAATGTACCAGTTATGCTAGTTTTTTAGCACTACAGTAACAAAATGGGTGACTTAAAACAATAAAAATGTATTGTGTCTCAGTTCTGGAGGCTAAAAGTCCAGAATCAAGGTCCAGAATCAGGGCCACATTTCCTCTGAACCCTGTAGGGGAATCATTCCTTGCCTCTTCTTAGCTCCTGGTGTTTTGCTGGAAATCTTTGACATTTCTTGGCTTGCAGCTGCCTAACTCCAATCTCTGTCTTTGTTGTCACATAGTGTCCTCCTTGTATGTGTTTGTCTTTATATGTCATCTGCTATAAGGACAGCATCATAATGGATTAGGGGCCTACACTACTACACTATGATGTCATCTGAAATTAACTAATTACCCTTGCAATGACCCTTATAAGGTCACATTCTGAGATACCAGGGGTTAGGACTTCAACCTATCTTTTCTGTGTGAGGGAGGACACAATTCAGTCCATAACATCTGTCATATTTGAATTAACATAGTTTTTTATTCAATGAAATGTATAAACAGGTATGGGAAGAAAGTTTTATTTTTGTATTAATTTTCAAGGACCATTTATGCAAGTAATCACTCAGGCAGTTTTAAAGATTTGGACTATTTTTTTTTTGATGGTCACATAATACATCTGCTAAAGAGCTTTCTCTCTCTCATTAGAGATGGAAAATTAAAATAAGTTAATGACTGACTGCTTGTAAAATCATTTTAATTATACCACAATTTGTACCAGAATGTAAGAAAAACTATAACACAATGTTCACATTTCTGTTCAGTGTATTCATACTTTAGTGCCTCAGCTAAATTAAGGATTTTCTCTTAGAGACAATAAATACTTCAAATGATTCACTGGTGATCACAACAAACATGCTGATATTTTAAACTTCGTTTATATTCAATGTTTTCTGAACTGACTCTTAATTCTGTGATGAGGCTAGTTATTTCGGTTAGTTTGATTATTTTAGTTAATTTATCAGAATGCATCATAAAGGCCTTTATTAAATCAGCTTTCACTTATTCAAAGATTTAATTCCTTTTAATTTAGTGTACATTTTGTCTATTGAAGTTGTAATTTATGTTTTATTTTTGAAATAGAAAATGAGTTGAACTGTACATTACATAAAATAAACATCCTGTGTAATGAGATAATAATTTTGCTAAACTATAGACATTTAGACTAAAATTGTTTAATAGCAAAGTAATGGTTTGTATCCAAGTTTGCAATAGATATTTTGCGTGTTTTCAAGGAGCTGTGGTGAAGATAGTATTAACAACCACTTTCAATTTATTGTTCCCCAAGAATATTTAGGCAATTGTACTCCATAATCTAATGATGCTGATCTTTATCTGTATCATTATTATAAAAAAATGCTGTTAGTTCAGGAATCAATGTTTGCAGCTTCAACAATCTAAAGAAAAATCTGCTGAACTAATTTTATTTTAGTCAATTACATTTGGGCAATGAGGAATAAAACAGAGATGAGAAAGATTATGCAGTTTATGTTGGGAGTAAAATAGTGAATCCATTTCACTAAACCCAAATGATTTAAAGGCTAAAAATGAAGTCGTTCTTCAGGGGATTTTTTTTTAACTTTAAAAATGGGATAGGTAACAAAAAATGTTATCTTTACGGGAACATAGATTTCTTACATTCACTTCCTACACGCTGCACATACAATTTGTATGTCATTTTAACGCAGAAAGAATTGGAAGGAAAAAAACATATACATAGGTGTTTCAAAAAGAGCACTCAATTGGAGTTAGAAATCATAGATTTTAATTACCTTTGCTTACGCAGAAAGAATATATTTTAAATCCCTGGACCTTACCTTCCCAATGGATAATAGAGCTAGAATTAGGTAAAATTATATTCCTTCAGCTCTAATTCCCAGTCTAACATTCTATGATTTGGTGTTCAAAGATGTTCAGAGCATTTTAAGGCATTGAAAGAGATTTATATTCTATCATCTTTAACTCATCGACACATTATTGGGACTACGACCAACTATGGAGTAATCTCTTCCATTTGGTTAATCTTAGAATATGTTTTCTACAAGGAAGGTTTCAGGCATTCTTAAATATCTTAGTGCTGTCTACTTAGCTCAAGATCTCTTTTCTCTTAAAAGATTTCCCTAAGGCTACTGTTTAGACAGTAGCTAAAAGATTTCTTATTCTATGTGAGTCTCCACAAGCTCTGAAAAAGTGATGCACTAAATAACCGGGGACCGATTATGTAGCAATCATTGTCTTTTCTTATTCATTGCACTGTGCGTTTATATCTTTTTTATTCCTTTATGGAAATGAGTTAAGGTTTTATTAACCTCATTATTTGGGCAAAAGCCTGAAATTTCAGATAGTTTTAAGTAACAATTAACGCCACTCATCTTTTACCTGCGTGTGTTGCACAAGAGCATGTGTGTGTATTGGCACATTTAAAATACTTTATTTATAATAGTGCAATATATAATCATATAAGATACTGTCATTTATACATTTATTGTGTTTCTTACAATGAACACTTATTTTATTTGAAGTTCCTTAGTCTGAAAAATAAGTGTGCACAATTGCAATTAAAAAGGACTCTATGTAATTAACAACGTGTCTTTCAGAAATAATTTAAACTGTTTTCAGGTACGCCCTTATTTTTAAAAGATTATACCATATTTACAAATGAAACACTTTGAGATAAGCTTGTGATATATATATTTTTTTTTCTTTCATTACTTCCTACGTTTCTCCTGAGCCTCAAAGTTTCACTTGTTTCCTGGGACTGAAAAAGTCGGAGGCCAGTGTTGCAGAAAGTGACAACTTCCTATAACACTTTATCAGGGCTAGTGGCACTTCTAGATGTGTTGTGTCACAATTTAGGAAAAACTACAAGAAATTCTTCTCCCAATCCCTGCTAGCATTATCTATAAAATGTGTAGATCTCTCCCGGTTCTTTAGCTACAAGAGACCAATGTTCACTCTAAACCTATTTCTTAAAGTCAGATCACATAAGAAGAAAATCTTCATTCCAGAATAGCTACAGAAGGAGGGTTAGTCAGAGGTTGAAATGTTTTCTTTAGAGAGTCCTATTTCCCCTGTTCCCAAACTACATAGGCTGCTGTAAGTAATCATATTTTTTAAAAAAATTGCTTTAAATTTTGAAAATAAAATTACGCCGAAACTCGCTTTATTTTAATAAATGTTATATAATTGTTTCTCTTATGAAAAATTAGAAATCAAAATGGAAAAGTCCATAAACCAATTACTCAGAAATTCCTTTAAATCTATTGATGCATATCCTTTAGATATTTTTGTGAGTATATCTGTGTAAATACATTTTAAAAGGAGGATTTTATACTCCCTGCTTCATGAATTAATGATACATTTGACCATGCCTTATGATATCTTTGTCTGTTAGAAAAAAATGTAATTGATTACTCTGTATTGTCCTATAGAAATCATTACCTAGATGTTACATAAATTGGTATATTATAGAGTCTTTGCATTTTCTCTCTACAAGAATGGTGATAAATATTTAATTTTGTATTGAATTATCTGCCTTTAAAATAATGACACTAACATATATTTTGGAATAGACTGATATTACTGACATATATTTGCACATGTTTTATTAGGCTAGACCTTAGAGACTTCACAAAAATTAACTCAAAATGGATTACAGACCTAAGTGCAAAAAGCAGAACTATAAAATGCCTAAAGTTAACAGGAGAAAATTGACATGACTTTGTGTTTTGTGATGACTTTTTGGATATACCACCACAGTATGATCCATAAAATAAAGAATTGATAAGTTGGACTTCTTTAAAGTTAAAAACTTCTGTCCTGCAAAAGATAACACCAAAAAAGTTAGAAGACAAGCCACAGACTAGAAAAAAAAATACTTGCAAAAGTCACATCTTAGAAGACAAATTCAACATACACAAAGAATTTTTGAATCCCAGCAATAAGAAAACAAATTATTCCCAAATGGGTCAAAGACCTTAGACAACTCACCAAAGGAGATACACAAATGGAAAGTAAGCATATGAAAAGATGCTCCACATTATAGGTCATCAGGAAATTGCAAATCAAAACAAAATGAAATAACACTACACAACTATTAGAATGGCCCAAATGCAGAACACTGACAACATCAAATGCTGATGAGGATGTAAAGCAACAGGAATTCTCATTCATTGCTGGTAGGAAGGCAAAATGGTAGAGCCACTGAAAGACAGTTTACCGGTTTCTTAAAAAACTAAACATACACTTATCATATGCTCTGATAGTCATGCTTCTTGTTATTTACCCAAAGAATTTGACACTCATGCCCATGCTCTAATATGCCCATGGATGTTTATAGGGGCTTTATTCATAATTGCCACAACTTAGGAACACCAAGTTGTCCTTCAGTTGGTAAATGGATATATTCTGACATTGGACTATTATTCAGCACCAAACGACAACTACAACAAAAACAACGAAACCCAAAACAAAACAAAACAAAATAAAACAAAACAAAACAAAACCACATGAGCTTGTAAGCTATGAAAAGACAGAGAACAATCATAAACGCATATTACTAAGTTAAAGAAGCCAATCTATAAAGGCTGTACACTATGATTTCAACTATAAGATATCCTGAAAAGGCAAGACAGGTGTAAGATCAGTGGTTTCCAGGAGAGGGAAGTTGTGGATGAGTATACAAAAATAGGTAGAGCGTAGAAGAATTGTAGGGTAGTGAAAATACTCTGTATGATATTATCACGATGTATGTGTGTCATTACACATTTGTCTAGACCCATAAAATTTAGAGCACCAAGGGTATTTCACTTAGGTAAACCATAGACTCTGGGTGACTATGATGTGTCAATGTAAGTTCAGCCTTGGTTAAAAGAAAAAAAAAAAGTCTGGCAAGTGATGTTGATAATGAAGGAGGCTATGCATGTGTGGGGGCAAGTTATATACAGCAAATATCTGTTCCTCCCTCTCAATTTTGTCGTAAACCTAAAACTCCTCTAAAAATATATATACTTTCAAAAGGTTAAAAAAAAAGGAAAAAGAGACAATACAGTGGGAAAATCTGGAAAATGGCATCAGTCATCAAAAGCTTAACACCATCAGAAACAGAACTAGCCGATATTATGTGCCACCCAAGGAGATGCACTGGGAATAGCATTACTCCCGTGATACACTTGCCAGAGATATATACTTAGGGCCTAATAATAGGAGATATAAAACAAATCCAAATTGAGGGGCATTTTACAATGGATAGTCTGCAATCATCAGAAATGTTGGGGTCATGGAGGTCAAGAAAAACCTGAAGAATTGTTCCAGATTGAAAGAGATTAGAGAAATACAACAGAGCAGAGCACATAATCCAGGATTGGACCTTTTTTTTTTTTTTTTGCTTTTTTGCTGTGGATGATCTTTACTGCTAGAGAACTTACAAAAGTTAAGTGGATCTCAGAGTGAGGGGTATGTAAGAGCACTTTTTTATGTTCTTGCGATTTCTCTTCAGTAAATGTGATATTGTTTCCAAATAAGATTTCAAAAATGACCTAAACATAAACAAATGAAATATTGGAGCAGGATACTTCAAGAACACGTGTAATAAAATAACAGACTTTAGTTCAGCGTATCTGTAGTAGAGATGGCAATATCCAAGTTAAGCAATAATTTAGGTGGAAGTATCAATAACAGCAAAAATTACATACATACAAATAAATACAAAACAACCAGTCATGTAACCTGCAAATATTCAAATGTGGAATCTGAGGACAGTTGCTAAATATATAATTTAGCTGACCAATAGAGCTAAGTTCATTTAATCAATATTTTTACTCGTAGTGGAATGAATGGCAAAAAGTAAGCTTTTTGCATGCATTTCCCTGTAATGCTCCCAAGAACCCTATCAAAATAAATATTAGTGTCCTCACTGAAGGGAATTGTATTACAGAACATTGAGTTAACTCATTCCATGCAGACTTAGTGAGATTTAACCTAAACAACTTTAGCTATAGTACTTAGTGATAATTAACATTATTGTGGAAAACTACCATATGAAAAATTCCAATGGCTTTTAACCCACAATGCAATGCTATTGTATGGCTTATCAGTGTTACATAGGTTACTGATGCCACAATTATTTTGATAATGCTGTTTTGAATTAAAATTGAAAATTGATTAACTTCAATGTTTTTGAATAAATGACTTGTAGAATCTATAGATATCCAACTCGAAAAATAATGAACATATAAAATTATCTTTTGTATCTGTATATTTTAATGAGGAAATCAGATACTATCTATGGATTTTGAAATTACTACATTGAGTATTTTTTATTTTTTTTCTTTTTTCAGGTCTTTATTTAAATTCCAGTTAGTTGACATATTTAATTAATACATTTTCAAAATTATTCAGCAACAAGATCTCTTTGATTACCGTAAAATTTTTATATAATACTTAAATAAAAAGTGGTTTTTGACCTTTGAGAAGAGGTATGCCTGATGACCTTGCTTTTGTTTTTGTTTACCATCTATAACTTTTTTCTTGATTCCTCCCCACCCTCAGATGTTCTTAATAAATTTAAGATGCACATTTAACAGTTGCGTCTTACCACCTGCTCACTCGATTCCTGTCTTACATGGGTATTAGAATATTACATGGGTTCTTCAGAACCTGTCACTACTGATATTGTCAATCTTTTCACAGAAGCCATGTAAGTTGACAAGTTTTTTAGATGCACACATTCCTGAGTCAGTTTAAGGTTTAGAGGAGAGAGTAGGTAGGATAAACATAACATAAGGCGTTATGTTGTTTCCTTTTCAAAACATAAGGCGCCGTATCTTTTTAATTAGTTATAGTGTCCAATTAATCTAGAAAAGATATAAATACTTCAAGAATACAAAAAATTATGATAACTTGTTAAGATTATAATTGTTATTATGAAAAATAACAGGTTTAATTGAAAAATAGCAAAAGTAGTTTAATGAAAGATAATAGCTTTAAAATATACTAAAATCAATAGTATTTTAATATACCAGATATGGTGCAAAAGTTTACGGATACTAAAATCTTCAGCCAGAGGGGATCACATCGAAGATAATTATGTCACAGTGCATGAGGGTCATATTATGACTTCTGAAGATACAATTGTCCTCTCCTTTTCTCTCTGCCTTCCTTTCTCTCTCTCTCTCTCTCTCTCTCTCTCTCTCTCTCTCACACACACACACACACACACACACACACACAAGCACACATCTATGCATGAGTTAAACCCACTCCATCAATCTCTGTGTTATGGAAAAAATGTAACTACAGAATACAGTATGATATAGTACGCTAAGGCATGGTCGTCCTTGTTAATTTCAGACTGATAACTTTTGTTCATGTACTTTCCTAAACTTTAAAGTGTGGAAAATGCACAAGGATCACTTATAAGAAAAGCTTTGAGAATACTGTTCAAGATCTCTTTGGCTAATATGTAGTCCATCCTGCTTATTGTTTTGTTTGTTTGTTTTTGTTTCTGTTTTTGTAACATCACTCAGTACCAAAAAATGGATCTATTTTAGAGCTTCTTGTATTAGAAGTGATATTCACAGAGGAATTCCTATATAAACCCTTCCCTCCTATGAAGAGCTCAATGCAAGTGGTTACTTTTCTATAAATAATTTGGTGAAAAGATTTATGGAAAACTGCCTTTGTTGAGACTAGAATATTATGATATATATAGAGAGAGAGGAGGATAGAAAAAGAGGAGAGAGACACGATTACATAATTACTGAAGTCTATTATTCTATTTCCTAATAGGTATTTCTTAATGCAAAATAATCCTTCATAATACTTTTAACAAGTGTATTTGAAATCAGAACAACATAGTTTCTTTCTATGTAGAATATGCATAAACACATTTTTCCCCTTTCTGTGAGCTAAATTTATCCACAATTGTAAAGTTCTTCTTTGTCCAGTAAAATGATTCTTTCAAACTAAGTGCTCATCAACACCAGGCAATACAAAATAAAAAATAAACTCTACTGCTTCAAAGATAGAAGATTCTCACCATCTGAACATTCTTTCCCTGGATGGGTCATTTCACTTCCACCCAGAGTTGGCTATTCTTTGATCCCAAATCTGATTTTTTTTTTTTTTTGCTTGTCCTATGTGGGAACTAGAAGTGTGTATCTAAATCTCAAGGTTTGAACTATTCAGTGTATCAGATGAGCACCCTCAGTTTAGATGGAGAGGAGGTTTCTCACTAGTTTTCTTCCTACTACAAAGCTAATTTCTCTATCTATAATGTTTTCCAAGTTTGTGAAAGTATAACTTACTTTGAAAGTGTAATTTTTAATCTTCCATAGATCTTATGTTTTTCATGAAGTACAGATTTGAGAAACAATATTTATCTTCTCCGATTTTACAACACAAAATTTTCTGGAATCCTTAGTTAAATTTCAATCCAGAATAGTTCACTGACTAAATCCTCAAAAAGAAAACAGTCTAAATTTTCCAGGAAGAGAGAAGCAATAATAATATCTAATACTGAAACGTCTTTATCTTCTTTCTTATCTTTTCTTACCCAATTTAGAAAATCACAAAGAACATTTTAGAGGCAAAATCATCTAATGTGTATAGAATTCTTAAAATTTCTACTTATTGTTTAACTGAGCCACAAATAGAGAACTGGAAGATTTTACCCCCCAATTTTTTTTTCATCTTCCTTCACTACCACACACACACACACACACACACACACACTTTTGTTCCTAGATGATGTCATGTGAAATTTACTGAACTTGGAATATGCCAGATGATGGAATTGCTACATGAAAACAAAGATGAATACTTTATATCTATGATCTCTAGGAGCTATTATCTAATAGGGTAATACAACTATCTCAAAGACCACCATTTCATTTAGATGGAAGCTAATTTTTTCTTAGAAAAGTCTTGCTATTTTAAAAGTATAAGCCTATTCCTTATTTTTCTTCTCATCTCTTTCTGTTCCTTGGACACTATGAATTGAGGATAGACAGAAAAAGAACTGATGTCAATCTATCTTAATCAAGGAAAGAATAAAAAAATCCTTTAATTTATTTTTTATATTTTTTTCATGTTTACTTATTTTTGAGAGAGAGACAGAGCATGAGTGAGGGAGGGGCAGAAAGAGAGGGAGACAAAGAATCTGAAGCAGGCTCAGGCTCTGAGCTGTCAGCACAGAGCCTGATGGGGCTCGAACCCAAGAACCCTGAGATCATGACCTCAGCCAAAGTTGGCAGCTTAATCTACTAAGACACGCAGGCACCCTAAACATCTTTTTAATTTCAAACAAAATTATCTACATTGCACTCATTCTTTACAAGCTTTCTCTAAATAGAAACAGTACCTTTCAATCATTTTGCAGATTATTTTTTTCTTACATTTTTACATTTCACAGACATGTTGCTTGCACAGAACATATTATAAAGTTTTCTACTGAAAACAATAACAAAAATCGTTAATTGGAAAAGTATGCGTAACATAATATGAACAATGTCTTCAGTGTCAATGCTAGATACATAAAAATTCCATATAGTAATAACTAAAATTGATTTGTACATCTGTAAATTTAAGTCAAATGAGATATTACTCTATGCAATTTTCTTTGACATAAAGGTATGCTGAATTTCTAACAAATACACTCAACTATTTATGAACATGTATTTGGCAAAACAACTACTTCTGAGGGCTCTCCATATAATTTAATTATAAACAAAGGTTCCTTTGTGAAATTGGTGTATCAAATAATCTTTTAAGCAAAAATTAATTTGTATAACTCCCCAGAGATTATTATTTACTAATATTGATTATAAATATCAGAGGTCAAGATATGTTCAAATTTCACCCAAATTTTGCCTTTTCTTAGCAATTTCCTTTGTAGTATGAAGTCACATGCAGCTAAGATTTTCAATAAAACAATTCAGTAAAGGAGACTGGATGGATGACTGGATATCTACTGGATATATATGTCTATTTATATAGTATATCTAGATCTAGATGCACAAATCAAAATATTGTGAACTATCCTCTTGTATGTATCAAACCTTGGCAAATTCCATATAGCAACAAGTCCAATTTGGCATATTGCTCGTGCCCAGATAAGCTGATATCCTAAAGAAAGTCAAAAGACCCGTGCTTAACAATAGTTGATTACTACAAAGTAATAGATAGTAAAGTGTTAATCTTTTTGAAAGACAATTAGATAAAAAGCAATATATGTGCTAATTATATGTGCCTGAAGTGTTAATGAGAAGACCACAGTATCGCACAACTAGTTGTGATTTAACAGAAAAGGGGGGAAAAAGCCAGCTGAGAAATCAAATGACTTAGTAATTGGCATTAACGAATATCAAAAGCCATCTTTTAAAGCAGAGATTAGCTACTAAAGCTGTCTTAGAGATATGTGGTCCATTTATAATTAAAATAAAATAATAATTTAGAGCATAAAGTTCTGCACTGCAAAAATCCTCACACAGTACAAATTATAAGGTCTTGTAAAACTTAAGAACAGCTAATATGGGGCGCCTGGGTGGCACAGTCGGTTAAGCGTCCGACTTCAGCCGGGTCACGATCTCGCGGTCCGTGAGTTCGAGCCCCGCGTCGGGCTCTGGGCTGATGGCTTGGAGCCTGGAGCCTGTTTCCGATTCTGTGTCTCCCTCTCTCTCTGCCCCTCCCCCGTTCATGCTCTGTCTCTCTCTGTCCCCCCCCCCCAAAAAAAAATAAATAAATAAACGTTGAAAAAAAATTAAAAAAAAAAGAACAGCTAATAATAACAGTATATCAATTTAGAAAAAAAGAAGATGAAATGCAACCTAGGATGATTTCAAGATTAAAAAGTTGTTTAGTGGCACCTTGGTAGCTCAGTTGGTTGAGTGTTGATTTTGGTTCAGGTAGTGATCAGGGTCATGGGATTTAGCTCTGTGTCAGGCTTGGCACTGAGCATGGAGGCAACTTAAGATTCTCTCTCTCTCTCTCTCTCTCTCTCTCTCTCTCTCTCTCTCTTTCTCAAAAAAAAAAAAAAGCTGTTTAAAATTTCAGGTTAGGAATCCTTTTCTTTGTCAGAGTCTCTTGGTTCCCGCTCCCCTTCTCATGATTAATCCTGCCTTGATTCAGCCAATTCACTATTCTAGCACATGTTCATCACCTCTAGAGACATTAAACAAGTTTGGCTTTATCACCATATTTTTGTGCTTGTTATAAAATGATTTTCATTTTATTCTAAATTCATTGCCAAGAAATGTTTTATCTTTATGCTGTGGATTTCTTGTTAACGTCTTATATCTAATAATTGCAGGCAACTTAACTCCTGAAAATTTACCTTGTGACACATGAATTTGCCAATAAGATCCAGATTGCTTCCACTTTTGACAATGTGGGAGGTCTGCTTTAGAGCCTCCAGTCTCCTTCATTAATTCTGCTTTCCCCTTGCTTTCACACTTTCCCTCTTTCTTCTCATGTCCTGTCTTTCTGACCCACGACTTCCTCCCACCCATCTTGTCCCCACAAACTAAATGGTTCCGGTAGTAGCTTTTTTTTATTATTATTATTATTTTACATGGCATTGTCACATTAAAATCATAATACACTAAATCTAAATGAATGAGACTTTTCTGTGGAATTTCAGGCACCCTGTAGAAAACAAAGAAGAGCAGGGTGGCACTGAGCACATGTGGGATATTCGTAACACCCCCAAAATCTTAATGATTGTTCTACTTACAAGGAAACTTATTTACGATAGCCATTGAAACTCAATCAGGTTGGTTGGTTTAGTGATTACAAAAGCACTCCTATCCTTGTCAGTCTGTTTCATATCTAAGCATCGATTACTAAGGAAGCCTAATAAAGGGGTTTATAATAAGCACAAGTAAGTCTACTCTCACAGTGGATATAATACTTCAGTATACACCAACTAATATAAAAGCAGTAGGTGCCTTGTGAAGAATGATATTAACAGTACTTCATCATTTGAAATAATCTATCCTTTGAATTACTATATATTATCTTGGGAAATATATGGTAAGAATCTAAGATGTATCCCCTACACTGTGAGTTAATATGAAAAGATTTCTGAACCTCAATTCGCTTCAATTTGCATAAATTTTGTTTTCTGGTAGAATGTTGTAGGGTAGCATTAGGCCACAGTGCCTTCTCCAATCACTAAACATAAGTGGAAATATTGAAATATGTCATATTTAAAGACATTGGTGGGCTGTGGAAGGAACAATGTGTAAATGTACGAAAGTTCCTAACAGGAAGAGATTTTCTTCAGCAACATGGACCTTATAGCTATTTTTGAGAAAAATGTAATATTAACAGGGAAAACTGAGGAACGGCAAACAGCAACACTCTATTTTCATCTCCTGTATGTTTCAGATTATCTAAAAGGAGACATATTTTTAAGTCAAGGGGTTCCAAATGTTTAAACAAACAAAACCCAACAACAACTCAATCAGCTATGCACTGGCTACAAGATATAATATAAATATAAGAAGGCAGTTTAAAACTAAAAGGAAAAGAAATATAAATTGCAAAGTTCTATATTGTAAACAATGAATGGGGCGCCTGGGTGGCTCAGTTGGTTAGGCGACCAACTTCGGCTCAGGTCATGATCTCGCAGTTTGTGAGTTCAAGCCCTGCATTGGTCTCTGTGCTGACAGCTCAGAGCCTGGAGCGTACTTCAGATTCTGTGGCTCCCTCCCTCCCCCTCTCTCTACCCCTCCCCTGCTCACGCTCTGTGTCTCTCTGTCTCTCAATAATAAATAAATGTTAAAAAAAAATTAAAAAAAAACAATGCATGTAAGGGTTCTATACCCCTGTTAATAGCAAAATACATAAACCTTCAGACTAAATATATTTTGGGGAGAAAAGATCATGATTTAAGGTTTAATCATAAAATGTTCATGTCATTCCTAAAATTCTATGCTCCTGTTAACATAAGATTGAATTCTGCAAAAGGAGCAAAGGCATTGGCAATATTAAAATGAGATAACAACATGTATATTGAAGATTTTAACCAATCTTTTTCAATGTCTGACAAATCAGTCACAAAAAATATTAATGATATATAGTGTTTAAATGTATTATTAATTAATTTACTTAGTATATATGTTTAAAAGACTATAACCAAAACCCATGGAAAACTTTTTGTTATTAAAATTGGTCATATACTTGAGTGCCTGGGTAGCTCAGTCGGTTAAGCGTCTGACTTCAGCTCAGGTCATAATCTCATGGTTCATGGGTTCGAGCCCCATGTTGGGTTCTGTGTTGACAACTCAGAGCATCAAGCCTGCTTTGAATTCTATGTCTCCCTCTCTCTCTTGTCTCCTCCCCCCTTTCACTCTGTGTGTGTGTGTCTCTCTCTCTTAAAAATAAACAAACATTAAAAAAATTAAAATGGGTTATATACTGAGTGTGGGGAAAAATAAACCTCAACAAGTTAGCACCATGCAACTTATTCTTTGGTCACAGTGTATTTAAACTAGAAACATAAAGATAACTTCAAAGCATCAAATTATTTAATTTTTTTTAATGTTTATTTATTTTTGAGACAGAGAGAGACAGAGCATGAACGGGGGAGGGTCACAGAGAGAGGGAGACACAGAATCTGAAACAGGCTCCAGGCTCTGAGCTGTCAGCACAGAGCCCGACGCGGGGCTCAAACCCACGGACAGTGAGATCATGACCTGAGCCGAAGTCGGACGCTTAACCAACCAAGCCACCCAGGCGCCCCAAAGCATCAAATTATTTAAAGCAAGATGCTGTAAATAATTTCTGTGCCAAATAAGAAAATACAATGCACATTAGAAAATTCTATGAAAAATTTTAGAGATGCCTGGGTAGCTCAGTCCATTAAGCATGTGACATCAGCTCAGGTCATGACCTCATGGTTTGTGGGTTTAAGCCCCACATCAGGCTCTATGCTGACAGCTCAGAGCTTGGAGCTTGCTTCAGGTTCTGTGTCTCCCTCTCTGTTCCTCCCCCTCTTGCTGTCTCTCTCTCTCTCCAAAATAAAGATTAAAAAAATTAAAAAAAAAAAAGAAAATTCTATGAAAAATTTTAAAAGTCTAAAAAAAAATCATGTTCAAGAACTTAAAGAGCCAGGCGCCTGTCTGGCTCAGTTAATAGAGTGTGACTCTTGATCTTGGGGCCATGAGTTCAAGCCCCATGTTGGACATAGAGTTTACTTTAAAGAAGAAGAAGAAGAAGAAGAAGAAGAAGAAGAAGAAGAAGAAGAAGAAGAAGAAGAAGAAGAAGAAGGGGAAGAAGAAGGAGGAGGAGGAGGAGGAGGAGACAACGGAGAAAGATTCAATATGGTTGAGTTGTTATTCAAAAGTCCCTTGCCTATTTTTAAACATTTTTTTGATGTATAGAATCAGTAAAATATCAGATCATCAGAAGGTTTATATTTATTTTTAAGGGAGATTTGTAGTCTGATTTTAAAGTTTAGAATGTAAATTTAAATATTCAAGGTTCTGCCATATTTAAAACTTCAGTAAAACTAGAATCATTGGAAGTGAATACAATTTACCAAAGACAGATAAGTCGACTAAGTAACAGAATAGACTCATAGTCTGTCACTGTATCTATAGAAGCGTTGTCACTGTAGTTTATATGGGAAATGACGGACCTCGATCAAGATTGCTTAGAGCAATTGGATATCCTGATGGATAAAAATTAAATGGAAAAAAATTAAAAAGTCCATGATTCCCCAATATATCATTCATAAATATTATTCAGGGTGTATCATGGAGTAAAATGTATGACCATGTGGCTGCCTTGATTCTACATTATGTAATCAAATTTTTATTTACATCATATATTTAATATTAAGTTCTAGAGGTTAATATTAACACATTTAGCTTCCTTCCTAGACAGTATACTTTTCCTTGTTGGAAACAAAAATGCTGGTGTATTTTAATTCACTTTAGTCAGAACTCTTTGGTAGTAACTGATAAAAACTGAATTTTAAATAGGCTTGATAAAAAAAATACTGTCTTCCTACAAAAGAACAAAGATTACATGTTGAGTAGACTTTGTATGATACCTATTTATTTTTTCTGATAACCCTGATTTCTCAAAGACTGCAAACATTTGCAATATGCAATATGCAAATATATTGATACCATTTTCAATATACTTATTATCCTGGGGAATATTATTTTAAAGTCTTCGGATATACTAAACTGTGATTCAACAGACCAAGTCCTGCAAATAAATAATTTTAAAGGACTTGGGCTTGATAAATGTCTCCTCCAAAGTCTTTGTGTTGTGGAATTAGGAATAGATGGGAAACAATTTTACCATCTTGTTTTCCCTCACACAAAATCTTTCTCTTCTTCCACCTAAGTGTGAGTAAATTGAGATAACTTCTTATGTCTACACTACCCGGGGTAATATTGCAACTTAAAACAATCAAAATTTAGAGTTATTTTTGGACACACATTGTCTCATTTCACTAGAATAGAAATGATAACGAGTGTCACTTTGTAGAATATTCTCTAAAGAACATCATCTGTCATGATATGTTTCTGGTCATTTTCTTTCTCCTCTGAGATTTTGATATCTATTTATCTTCTGGAACTATGGTACCTGTACAGTTTTATCAGTAAATAAGAAATTAAATGGGACGGTTTTGTAACAGATGAGACTCATCTTTCTTATATTTTGACCTTGTCGTCTGTTCTCCAATATATGATGGTATTCCATGGAAGAAATTTTAGTGAAATGCGGCATGCTATGCTACATAACGTACTGGTTTAGTACTCATCATTTCTGAATTAAAATTCCCTGATCATGTTCTCCCCATTGTCATGTGAGGCTGATTATCCCTGCTTGATGGTAGAATTGAAATGGCTAGTAAAAGAACTTGGCTCCAAATAGTATTAATAATTCTTAGTAATATTGAAAATATTGTGTTAATGTTAATATGGTTATCAGATTTTAATATTAATCTTAATGGTATATATTCGAATGCATTTTTGTCATGCTTATGCATCTAAATGCTATTGTTATGTCAGTCCTTAGTGTATTGAAGGCGTATTCTAGCAGGGTGAGGTGTTGTAGGAACAACTTTTATGGACTGTGCCTCTAGTAGGTATTTAGTAGAAAAGTTATATCATTTTTCATAACCTGAAATGTATATCTATACTATAATCAAAGTTTTAAAGAACATATTTCTTAGAGTGATTATACTATGAAAGCAAACCCACCCTACTTCCCATTCTCCATAATTACACCACCCAATTTTTCATATTGTTACTTCTTTATCTTTATTTTCCATTAAAATGTCATTCTTTCAGATACCTCGTTTACTTGTTCCTTACCATCACTCTACTGTAATCACTTCATAATACTTACACATCATCAAACTGATATAATATTATTTTTGTGTTTATGGACTTAACCACTGTGGCATGAAATTTATCAGCCTTGTTTACCAATGTATGTATTCACTGTGCCTAGCACAATGTTAGGCATACAGATATTTGATCCTGTACAAAGAGTTGTTAAATTATTTCAGGCATCAGATTCAATGACAGTGGTAAAAATACAATCCCAGAATTAAAGTGACCTTAAACCATGAGGATTAATTTCTTATTTATTAATACGTCTATTTTAGACAAACTAGGGTCTGTATCCCATATCTCCCCACCCCAGGGATCCAGTCTATTAGAAGAGCCACTAAATTGACATTTTTCTCTCCTGTGGCAGAGGGAACGAGATCTCACTAGGTTTATCTGTTGGCAATTAAATTCTCCTATTTGGCCGTGACTCAGACCACTGCCTTTTACAATTAGTTGGCCTAAACTAGTCAGATGGCCCGAGCAAATGGGATGTAATATATGATAAAATACTATTGAATAGGAGGGCAGAGAGATGAAAATATTTGGCGGCACAATGCAGTAAGTATTACAGTTCATAATAACTGACAGAAAGGTAAATTTACTGAGCTATAATCGTAATCAGATATACAATCATATCTGGTAAGTATTGCCAAATTTATCAGCAAATCTCCCTTGATTAAATGTCAGGAATAGAGAAGTGGGTTAGATGGAGCCGAGATACAATGATTTTATTAACATTTCTTACATTTTTATGTTTCCCACTAGCAAACAGATTTTTTCCTAATCATCTGTTAATTTAAGGAACAAAACAATTCTAGGAAGGTACAGTGAATTATCTCTCTCTTAATCTGGCTGGTTTAGATATATTTTTGACCTTTTATAGCCTGGCTTGTTCTTATCCTTCTGTTATTATCTTGCACACTTAGGATACAATTGACAGAAATTGACTTCGATGGTATGATGTTGATCTGAACTTCCCTATCTACAGCTGCTAATATTATTATCACTTTCAAAGAAAAACATTATTGCTAATAAAATGATCCGTTGGTTTACACAAAGGTAGCAATGAGTTGTTGATCACCTCACAAGCAAATTATTGATCAATTCTGTTTTAAAAAATCACATAACTCTCTTGGATTTTTTTTCTTTATAATCTGCTATTTACCATAGAATAAAAATTATGAAAATATCTACCTTTGCGGAAAATAACTACTTATTGTCTTATATTTTAATTTGTCTAGTTTTATAAGAAGATTAACTATAGGACAGATAAACACAGGAAATATTTGAGACTGAGTCCATTTTAAGAAATGTCCTAATTATAATGCTGATGCCAATCAGTGCTCATTTGAATGGAATTAAATTAATCCAGATTGCAGTGGTAATTAAGTCCCTTGTCAGTACCTATTGAGACTACAGAACCTTTGCCTTCCCACCATAAACATATTAAGTTTGATCAGGAAACATTAGTTCTAAAAGAAAAAAGGAGGGTTTGAACATGCACTGAAAGAACAACAAACGAGATATTAACCCTACCTAATATTTTCAACTAAGTGTAAGTCATCTAGCATTATATAATTTACTTTATGCACATCTGATTTCAAACAATAATGGAGGCATTTGATCTGCAATAAATCACTTATAAAACAAGAGATACCAGAACTTCAGTAGTCTATAGGAGAGCTCAGTGAAATCTTAATTCTGTATGTAAAGGCCATCTTAGCTGGAGGATGGGTATTTAAAATCTTAACTGTTGTTCATAATAAGACATAGCTTGTGTTCTAAGCTACTTTTTTATCTTAATGCTTCATCTTGTTATAAAGCTAAACTATTTTAACTCTGTCAGAGGTTGTTTTCTCTTTGAACCTAATCCAGTACCACATGGATCATCCTAGCCATCCCCCACTGCTTGACTATAATCAACCTGCCGACATAAAGAAACAGCTCCCACCATCCACCATCCATTTACGTATTTTTCAGTCCTATCTGCATATGTACAGGCATGTTAGAATTATTACAACTTATTCCTGTGAAAAAAGATTTTACCAAGTAGAGTACAGTTGTTTACATTCCCTTTTGTTTAGTATTAAAATAAACAATGTAGGGGCACGTGGCTGGCTCAGTCTGTGGAACTTATAACTCTTGATTTCAGGGTTGTAAATTCAAGCCCCACATTGGGTGTAGAGTTTTTTAAAAAATTAAATCAAATTAAAAGTAAGCAATATTTTCCAAAGTTAGTTAGGTCAGCACCATTCTCTCCCATCACCTTCAATGGGGTTCTTACGTATTTGTAATATATTGATTCTGTTATACAGTCTGCATTCTATTGAGATCCTTCTCTATCCTGGATATTTTTTTTAGATATGCAGAAAGTTCAGTGGGTTTTAACAAATGCTTAGTATCTTGGACCCACACGGCAGTGCCATATATAGGCCATTCTTTTTATTCACAGTGGTTATGTTGAGTAAAGTCACTGTGAACACTGAAGTTTTGCATATTGAGCTATTATTTCTAGGAGGAATTAAGGGTGAGGTTTCAATATTTTGGTCACAATATTTTTTTAACCGATCAATACATACCTTTTCCAAATGTGTGTTTCTGTTTATAGGCACCGTGTGTGTGTGTGTGTGTGTGTGTGTGTGTGTATTGTGTGTGTGCATATGATTCATTGACTTTGAACTCAAAGTCAACAGCATTATAACTCATGACTGAATGAAGCTTTTCTAATACACATATTTAATCTGTAAAGAATAACAAATCCTTTTTTCCTTAGGAACACTAATAGTATCTCTCACAGAGCAAAAGCTGTACTTTCGTAAAGTTTATCAGTTTTTCTTTCAGATGGTGAATCTGATGTTATATCTGAAAACTTACATTTTCTCTTATAATTTTTCTATAAAGTTTATATTTTTGAATTTACGTCTATGTCTATGGTCCATTTTAAGTTAAATTTTGTGTAAGATGCAGGGGTTTAGTTGAGTGTTTTTTATTATTGTTTGCTTCTTGTGCATATGGACATCAAATTTTTCCAGCATCAGTTATTAAAAAAGGCTATCTTTCTATAATGAATTGTCTTTGTGCCTTGGTCAAATATCCATTCACTTTGTTTGGGTTGGCCTATTTTTGTGCTGTCTTGTTCCATTAATGTGTCTTTTCTTTTGCTAATACCACACTCCATTGATTACCATGACTTTATTGAAATCAGGTTATTCTGAGCCCTTTCACTTTGATTTTCTTTTTCACATGATGCTTCAGAAATTTCCTTTTGCTTTAGCCATTCCAGGACCTTTGCCTTTCCACATAATTTTAGAGACAGTTTGCCAATATAGACAGAAAGCTTCCTGGGGTATTGAAATTACATTGAATCTATAGATAAAATTAGGAACAGATGGATCTTAATATTAACTTCTTTCCTCCATGAAAACAGTCTCTCTCCAATTTTATAGATCTTCTTTAATTTCTTCATCTGTTTTCTAGTTTTCCATAGAAAAACTTTGTACAAATATTTTGTTAATTGACACCCAATACTTTCTTTGATGCTTTTATAAATAGTATTATTTCCTTAATTTCACTTTGCAGTCATTCACTGTTGATACATGGGAAAGTGATTGACTTTTATATATTAATCTTGTATGTTACGATATTACTAAACTTGCTTAACAGTTCAAGCAGGTCTGTTGTAGATTCATAGAGATTTTCTATGTAGACAATGGTGTTGTTTATGAAAAATGAAGGTTTCATTTCCTTCTTTTGAATCAGAATGGCCATTATTCCCTTTTCTTGCCTATCTCCCTCGATAGTACTTCTGGGAAAAAAAAATTTAGTGGTGATAATAGAGTAGGACATCCAAATCTTATTCTCAGTCTTAACAAGGAAACATTCATTCTCTCACCGTTAAGTATGCTGTATGTTTTCTTTTTTTCACATGTATCTTTCTATTATAAGTGTATTGCTTTGCCAATGGGGCTGTAATAAAGCAACACGAACTGTGTGGCTTAATCGAAATTTCTTGTCTCACAGATCCAGAGAGTAAAAATTTATAATAAAATGAAAAATATAAAATATATTTTCATTTTTATGAGGGGTCCTCTATAAATATTTTAATTTTAAATATTTTATATTGCATGTTAACTTTTTAAGAGTTTAATTTCTAGAATTTGTTCATTGTTCATTACAACACTGTAAATATCTCTTTTGATTTGCAAAGGCAAAAATTTTGACAGTATTTTCTATCAAGGGTTGGCAGTTTGCTGATAATCTTAGATAAGTAATTATAGGAATCATCACATAAAATACAGAATACAAATGAAACCTAACTAATTATGGCCGCAGGCATAGTGTCAGAGAAACTAGTTAAGCTAGAATTGGCATTCCATTAAGTACTAAACTCTGATAAGTGGCATACATGCTTCTTCTATTTAATTTAGAATCATCGTAATTAAAAAGGATTTATATAGGGGCGCCTGGGTGGCTCAGTCGGTTGGGCGTCTGACTTCAACTCAGGTCACGATCTCACGGTCCGTGAGTTCAAGCCCCGTGTCGGGCTCTGGGCTGATGGCTCAGAGCCTGGAGCCTGTTTCCGATTCTGTGTCTCCCTCTCTCTCTGCCCCTCCCCCGTTCATGCTCTGTCTCTCTCTGTCCCCAAAATAAATAAACGTTAAAAAAATTTTTTTTTTAAAAAGGATTTATATAAATAAATTGGTTTTGAACAGTTTTAACAAATATCAAGAAAAGCTGTACCTGTGTTCCAAAGGCAATATGTTTATGAAATGATAAGTATTTTATTTCCAGATCAAAACCTGGGTGTCTATCTGCTCAGGAGAAACTAGACTTAGAGCAAAAATTAATTGAAAACATGCGCATGGCAGTTGTTAGATGGAATATAATTTGATAATTCACATCTGCCCCTATGCCCCACATTCTGGGTAATTCATTGATCTTTTATATTTTGTATTTGAAACATTCATTATTTAGGGGTGCCTGGGTGGCTCAGTCGGTTGAGTGTCCTACTTCGGCTCAGGTCATGATTTCGCAGTCTGTGAGTTCGAGCCCCGCGTGGGGCTCTGTGCTGACAGCTCGGAGCCTGGAGCCTGCTTCTGCTTCTGTGTCTGTCTCTCTCTTTTCTACCCACTTGTGCTCCGTCTCTCTATCAAAAATAAATAAAATTTTAAAACTTTTTTAAACATAAACCATTTCATATAAAATAATATAAACTGACATGAAATTAAAGAACAAGAGTACTTACGTCTCAGTGAATTTGAAAAATTACCAAATTCCAACATTCAAAATTACAAGACAGAAATGTTGTGTTTTTTTATATATACATTTATTTATTTTTGATAGAGAGAGAGAGAGAGAGAGACAAAACACAAGTGGGGGAAGAGCAGAGAGAGGAGACACAGAATTCAAAGCAGGTTCCAGGCTCCAAGCTACCAACTCAGAGCCCGTCGCGGGGCTCCAACCCACAAACCACCAGATCATGACCTAAGCCGAAGTCCGAAGCTTAACTGACTGAGCCACCCAGGTGCCCCAGAAATGTTTTAAAATAAATCTTTTCATAGAAAATAATTTTTGTATGAATAGTTTCTGGGGCACCTGGGTGGCTCAGTCGATTAAACATCTGACTCTTGGTTTCGGCTCAGGTCATGATTTTGCGGTTTCATGAGTTTGAGTCCCATATCAGGCTCAGTTCTGAAAATGCAGCCTGCTTGGGATTCTTTGCTTCTCTCTCTGTCTCTCAAAATAAATAAATAAACTTAAAAAAATAGTTTCTTTAAAAAGTGATGTAAAAGTCATTGAAAAGAGATTTCACAACTTTCTATTATATAACAAAGGTTGAAAAAACTGGTTTATGATATGTTCAGTTCACTTCTTGTAAAATAAGGAGGTAGACTAAATATATAATTATTTTCAAAAAGAACATGGGTTTTTTACTGGTAAATGTGCCTCTTTTCACATTACCTGTGTCAGTTGACAGTGTCACCAGCCTCACAATTATTTTAGATCCAGGATTGGAGTGATTATTTCTGGATCAGCCCCCTGAATATTCATCCTCATATAGTCAGCTGTAAACCTTCTGGATTCATAACCTTCAAAAACTCATCATTTTTGCTTTTTCTGTCTCTCTTGTCTCAAATGGTCTCACTATGGAAAATCTTTGTGTAAAAATATCACCAGGCAATTGAAAATATGAATCTAACACTGAGAATAGGAAGCAAGCTTAGCTACCTGAAGGAAAAGGAGGCCCCTGGTGAGGGCTGTGTACTCTCATGCAAGCCTGGATACTCTACAGGAAGAGATACAGGCACAGAATCCCTTTCTTTACTTTCTTCTTTGTAATTTTTTTATGTTTTTATTTTATTTTTGAGATAGAGAGACAGAATGTAAGTGGGGAAGGAGCATAGAGAGAGGGAGACACAGGATCCGAAGCAGACTCCAGGCTCTGAGCTGTTGGCCCCAGAACCTAACATGGGGCTCGAACTCACTGACTGTGGGATCATGACCTGAGCTGAAGTTGGACATTTAACTGGCTGAGGCCACCCAGGTTCTCTACACAGAATCCCTTTCTAAGGAGATTATGATGCATATCAGACAACACCAATAAACTCCAAGGGTACTAATCATCAATCAAGGTATATATATATATATATATATATATATATATATATATATATATATATAAAGGGGCACCTGGGTGGCTCAGTCGGTTAAGTGTCCAACTTGCGCTCAGGTCATGATCTCATGGTTCCTGGTTTGAGGCCGGTGTTGGGCTCTGTGCTGACAGCCTGGAGCCTGCTTCAGATTCTGTGTCTCCCTCTCTCTCTATCCCTCAACTGCTCTCACTCTGTCTCTCTCTCTCTCAAAAATAAATAAACATTAAAAAAAGATATATACATAAAAATGGATAGCATTAGCTATATATATCTGTTTACAAATGTAACATTTATATATATATATATATATATATATATATATATAGTATATATGCTAGTAAATTTGAGAACCAAAAATAGTATGTTTCAATGTATATTTAGGTATGATGTGCTTCATAAACCAAGAGGTAGATGTTGCATTATTTTCTCATGACTAACACAAAATTTCATAGTTAAAATATTAAAATACAAAAATTCATGAGTGCCCATTTAATAAATGAACATTAAATAAACTACAAATTTATTTATCTCTATTGGTTTAAGTAAGTTTCCTTGGAACATAATGCAGATTCTACAATATAAAGGATAATTGACTGCTTTGTAAATAAAATCAAAAAAGAGAGAGAAAAAACATACAGGGTATTTTTTTCGAGGTCTCTACTCATTTTGCTATAGTTGAACCACAGAAAGCAATACAGTTTGTTCCGGGAAATGCATAAGAGTAGAGTGGAGTTTGCAGGCGTTGGGTATATACATCCTAGTTCTCCATGAAAAAAATTGCTTTAGGAAGGTTCCGTAAATCATTTACAGACTTACCTCATTTTTCATTGATCTCTCTCCATATGTGATGTAAGCTTACTATAACACATTTATTATACAAAATAGAGATACTTGCACACTAATTTGGCCCACATTTATATTGAACCCATGTGGGATCTCACTTTGAATGGAGAAATAATTAGGAGAGTGATTCTTAGAAGAAAAATTGGTAGCTATTTATTCTGGATTCCTCAAAGTGATTTCTACATTGCTGTAGAACATTGGTTCTCAAAGTTGGTGCCATGGTGAGAATCATTTGTGAAGTTTTTTTTTTTTTAACATACTAATACTCCAGCCACAGTTTGGTCATAAGTTTTGTAGTTTCCTATATAGTGTCAAGATTTCATAATGCTAATATGTATAAGTCTTGCCAGAAGTTAATGGGTTGAAGAATTTTAAATGGTGGAAAAAATACATGTCCATATTTTAGAATTTTATTTTTCCCATATTTTACCATTTTAAATATTTAAGTTATGATATAACATATGCATGTATAAGTGTCAAACACACTTATGTGTGCAATATGTCATATCATTCCTAATGTT
Source organism: Acinonyx jubatus (assembly GCF_027475565.1). Taxonomy (NCBI): domain Eukaryota; kingdom Metazoa; phylum Chordata; class Mammalia; order Carnivora; family Felidae; genus Acinonyx; species Acinonyx jubatus. Next base: position 21,558,213 of record NC_069384.1, read on the forward strand.
ATTTTTAATGAAGGTCATGTTTGGGAGATGGACATATTTTATAAGCATTATTAAAGTTATTATTGCTTACTTTCTATTAAATAGCCCCAGTATTCTGTATAAGGCTAAATTTATCTCAATATTTATAAAAGTAATTTAGTCCTCATCCATCAAATCTGAGATACACTATTTGCTGTGATGTAAAAATAAGATAGATACAAAGGAATTATCGCTCTTAGGACTTTTACTTACAAATTCCACTTACTACCCTAGCTCACTTATGCAAATTCATGGCAGCACTGAACTTAAGACATGGGAGCTGTTTGAGTCAAACCCATTTGAAATGTCATTGCTAATCTCTCTCTGTGCCAGTCCTCATCAAGGTTGACCTTCCTGATTGCCAGTTACAGCCTGACATAAATGTAGTGTAACCACCCCAGTGCTATAATTGACCTTTAACTGCAGTCTAGCCATGATCCCTTTCAGTGATCTAATAATTCCATGGTACAAATATCATTCATTTGTTTCAATAATTATTGCTGACACCTTGCATTGCCTGTGTCTCTAAAACAAGCTGAATAAGAACAATGAGTCTTGTATTTCATCCAGAGGGTATTACTGAACTATGATATTTTAAAGCATTATTATAAAATATTATATTTATTTTCTTTTGTGAAAGTAGGGGATAATGGGGAGATATTTGAGTGTCGGACTGTACCTTTGGTGTGTGTGGTGAGAACATTTAACATAAGATTTTTCCTCTTAAATACTTAAGTGCACAATTCAGTATTGTTAACTACAGGCCCAATGTGTTGTGTTTCAGATCTCTAGAACTTAATCATGTTGCATAACTGCAACTTTATAATCTTGAATAGCTGGTCCCTGTCAACTACCATTCTACTTTATTTCTAGTTCAGCTATTTTAGATTCCACATATAGGTGAGATCACACAGTATTTGTCTTTCTCTGGTTTATTTCACTTAGCATTTGCACTCAGACTATATGCATGTTGTCACAAATGGCAGGGTTTCTTTCCTTTCTGTGGCTGAATAATATTCCATTGTGTGTGTGTGTGTGTGTGTGTGTGTGTGTATACACACACACTACATTTTCTTTCTCCATTCATCCATTGATGAATACTCAGGTTGTTTCTATGTGTTGGCTATCATGAAAAATACTGAAATGAAAATGGAAGTGCAAATATCTCTTCAATAATTTTTTCATCTGCATGGTTTTCAGTGTGTCTTTCATATCTTTGGTTAAGTGTATTCCTAAGTATTCTGTCTTTTTTTGGATAAAATTATACATAGATTTGCTTTCCTAATTTCTTTTTCAGATAGTTCATTGTTATTGTCTAGAAATATCACTGAATTTTGTGTGCTAATTTTATATTCTATAACTTTACTGAATTTGTGGTTAGTTTTTATATATAAGATCATGACACATAAAAAAATTGACTTCTTCCTTTATAATTTGGATGCACTTTATTTCTTTTTCTGCACCTAATAGTTATGGCTATTACTTCTAGTCCTATTGAATAGAAGTCTGAGAGTGGGTATCCTTGACTTGCTCCTGATTCTAAAGGAAAAGCTTTCAGGTTTTTGGCATTAAGAATGGTGTTATTTTGTGGTCTTTTGACCTTCTATGTTCCTTCTATACCTAGTCGGAGAGTTTTTTAATAATGAAAGTGTTTTCAACTTTAACTGATTTTTTTGCATCCATTGAGATGTTCATGATTCTTATCCTTTATTAGTGTGATGTATCAGATCAGTTAATTTGTGTATGATGAATCATCCTGGCATCCCAGGAATAAATCCCACTTGGTCATGGTATATGATCACTGTAACGTGCTTTGGAATTAAGTTTGCTAGTATAGTGTGGAGGACTTATGCATTTCTATTCATAATGATATTGTAATATTGGCCTGCAGTTTTCTTTATTTGTAGTGTCTTTGTCTGCCTTTAGTAGCTGGTTAATGCTAGCTTCATAAAATGATTTTGGAAGCGTTCCCTCCTCTTCAGTTTTTAAGAGTTCAAGAACTATTGGCTTTAATCCTTTAAATATTGGGTAAAATCCACCAGTAAAGCCGAAAGCTCCTGGGCTTCTCATTGTTAGTGGGGTGGTTTTGATCACTGACTTCATCCTCATACTAGTTGTAGGTCTACTCAAATTTTCTATTTCTTCATGATTTAGTCTTGGTAGCCTGTGTGTTTCTGAGGTTTGCCATTTTTGCTTATCTTTTCAAAAAAAGAATCTCAGTTTCATTGATTTTAGTCTATAGTTTTAGTCTTTATATTGTTTATTTCCACTTTATTCAGGATTGGTTGCAATAAAATTTGCATCAAATTCATGGGATGCCTGGGTCACTCAGTCAGTTAAGCATCCGACTTCTGCTCAGATCATGATCTCACGGTTTGTGAGTTCAAGCCCTGCATCTGTCAGCACAAAGCCAAGAGCCTGCTTCGGATTCTGTGTCTCCCTCTCTCTCTACCCCTCCCCTTCTTGCACTCTGTCTCTCCATCTCTCTCAAAAGTAAACATTAAAAAAATTAAATATATATATATTTATTTATATATAAATATTTATATATATTTATATATATTTATATATAAATTTATATATAAATATTTATATATATTTATATATATTTATATATAAATTTATATATAAATATGCATTTATATATTTATATTATTTATATTTATATGTATCTTTATGTATTTATATTTATATTTATACTTATATTATATATTATATATGTTATATTATATTATATTATATATTTACATTATATTTATATTATATATTATAAATTATATTTATATTTATTTTACATATTTATATAAATATATATTTATATTTATATATACACTGTGCACAGTGTATAACTATGTATAGTGCTGTCTCTTAATGAATTTTTAGAGGGAGAATTTAACAACATGTATTATATCAGCTTTTTCTTACCTGTTAAATAATTTAAAAAATATATTTAAGCAACGTATTTTATTTTTCCAGTTTTATTGAGGAATAATTGACATACATCATTGTATAAGTTAAAGATGTGAAACACGATGGCTGGGTTTATCTATACTCTGAAATGATTACCACATCTCTATCTTCTCACATAAATATGACAAAACAAAAGAAAGAAAATAAGAGAAAAAATCTTGTAATGAGAAATTGTGGGATTTACTCTTAACTTTCCTCTATATCCTACAGCAGTGTTAGGTATAGTAATCATGTTGCATAACTGGAAATTGTGGAATGCTGGGTGGCTTAGTCAGTTAAGTGTCTGACTCTTGATTTTGGCTCAGGTCATGATCTCAGGGTCTTGGGACTGAATCTCATATCAGGGTCCGGAGCCTGCTTAAGATTCTCTTTCTCCCTCTCTTTCTGCCCCTCCCCTGCTCGTGATCTCTCTCTCTCTCTTTCAAAAAAGAAAAAGGAAAAAGAAAGAAAGAAAGAAAGAAAGAAAGAAAGAGAAAGAAAGAAAGAAGGAAAGAAAGAAAGAAGGAAAGAAAGAAAGAAGAAAGAGAGAAAGAAAGAAAGAAAGAGAAAGAAGGAAAGAAAGAAAGAAGAAAGAGAGAAAGAAAGAAAGAAATTATATCTTTTGACCACCTTCCTCCAATTCCTCTTCCCTCTACCATCCAACTCTGGTACTACAAGTCTTGATATCTTTTTCCAAGAGTTTGGTTTGTTGTGGTGCTTTTTTGTTTGTTTTAAATTACAAGTATCAGTGACTATATGGTATTTGCCTTTCTTTGCCTGACTTATTTCATGTAGTATCAATGCTTTCAAGTTCCATCCATGTTGGTGCAAATGGTAGGATTCCCTTCTTTTTTATGACTGAATAATATTCTGTTTACATACCACATCTTCTTTATCCATTCATCCACTGATGGACATGTAGGTTGTTTCCATGTGTTAACTATTATAAATAATGCTGCTATGAACATGGGGATATAGATATTTTTTATTTCCTTCAATTATCTTCCTAGAAGTGGGATTGCCGGATCATATGATAGTTCTATCCGTAATTCTTGAGGACCTCCATACTGTCTTCCATCGTGGCTGCACCTATTTACAATGACACCAGCGGTGTGCAGGGGTTGCTTTTTCTCCAGCCAACATTTGTTATCTCGTGTCTTTTTGATAAGGACCATTCTGAGAGGTGAGAAGTGATACCGCATTGTAGTTTTAATTTTAAGCAACATATTGTAAAGGAGAAAACAGATTGTTGTTCTACCCTGTGCTAAAATGTGAGTACAGGTCTGTCACAAAATTTTGATGTGCTCACTGCATAGTCTTACATTGTTTCTTAGCAAATATTATCATTTAAATAGCACTCGCATGGTAAGCAAAAGTGCCTGATTAAGACTGATTTAAATACTAACATCTAAAATGTAAACAAAGAAAACATGTTTTCTTTATGTAATGTGAGGCATCAATACAGTTATTTAATCAAGAGTTATTAAGGTCCTATGTAGAATAGCTTATAGACTGTTTGCAAAGCTTAGGGGAAAAATTGTGCTACTATCTCACCTAATCAGTGAATTAATTCTGCCATTTATATCTGGTTATTTGTACTCCAGGTTTAATTGATTAGTTTTCTTTTTTTGTCAGTTGTTTTTGAAGGCTATAATGCTTTTTAGGAAAAGTGGCCCTAAAAATCTCTTCAGTTTTTTTTTTGAAACCAAAATAAGTACAGCAAACAAATTGGAGCATTGATCAAAGGATTTCCCACACTGCTTCTGTAAAATGTTGATAACCCCTCAGTCACAGGACTATTTTTATGTTTCAACTGGATAATAGCTGTAACTCTAAAACAGAATATAAACATTTTTATATTATTTTGCTCGAGAGTGCTTGGGTGTCATCTTACAAGAACACCAGCCAACGGTGGGGGCCAGGAGGCTAGGGTCAGAGAGAGAGAGAGATAAGATCTATTTATATACAGAGATGGCAGCCAATGTGTTTGGTATGTATGATGTCCAATACCTTCTAGAAGTGATTTTCCCGCTGGATCGTCTACAACGTCTCTTTACCACTCACCCATCTTCCTGACATTACAACTGAAAGAAATTATGGTGACGCTGTCCCAGACACTTGGGAGCTGATAATAGTGAATATATCATAGGGAAATGAAATGAGATGAGAGAGCTAATCTCCAGAATACCTAAGAAGATGTGGCAGGGGGATAAAGCACTAGCTCTCTCAGTGGCAATCTTAGGATGTCTGATGAATATTCCAGGTGAAGAAAACAGATACAGAATATGTTTACTTTTAGTTAAAAACTTGTAACCACAAAAATGACTTTTGCATTCTATTTGGCAAAATAATTGTTACTTGGATGAGCAAAGAATATGATTGAAGTACCTATTTTGGAAACATAACTTTCCTTTAATCTATTCACAATATCCATTTATTTGATGGCACGACTGCTCACATAATTCAATGTGACCATAATTTTAGTCATTTCAGATATGGATACATGACATCTGATTGTCAGGTAAATGCCCGTGAAATCATTCTTCCATGCTTTCTTTAAACCTTTTATGCAAGTTATCACTTTATACAACTATAAATTTTATGTCCACCTGTGTTCTAAATAAAATACTATCACTCCATGAAGAATTGTTAGTTTTTAGTTATAACAGTCAGTGCCTGGTGTTCAAACTATATGCCAAAGCTACTGATAATGAAAATCTGTTTCTCTCTCTCTTTTAATAAATGCTTTCCTATATCAAAAAGCTCTGAATGGTAGTGAATTATAGAATTTCAGTAAAATCTGAAGATGTACTATTTAAAAACCCAGTCTGAAATATGATTCTCCACAGTTCTTTCCTATTTGGAGTTGTGACATGTTATGTATGAAGATTACTTAACAGAATGCCCAGAATTTAGGAAGTGCTCTATAGTATTAGTAATTACTATGTATGCTCACCAATGATTGCTGCCCAAAGTTGTTTAGAAACTTTTTTTAATGTGTGTTTATTTTTGAGAGACAAAGAAACAGAGCATGAGTGGGAGAGGAGCAGAGAGAGAGGAAGACACAGAATCCAAAGCAGGCTCCAGGCTCTGCCCAACATGGGAATGGAACCTCCAAGCCATGGGATCACGACCTGAGCCAGAGACGGACACTTAAACGACCGAGCCCCCCAGGTGCCCCCCAAAGTTGTTTTATATTGGTATGTCCTGTTACACAGAACTGCATAGAATAATGCTGTTTATAACAAAAGTCATGACTTAGTATTGGGTCTTGAAGGCAATTTAGTGAGTTGCAATATCTATTTTCAATTTTAAAAAATATGAAATAGAATAGACTCTAATTGGGTAAAATGGAAAATTGGAAAATAATGTGTTTCATAAAGTATGGATTTTGTTTCTGAAGTATTTTCTTTCAGACTATATCTCCATATCATAGGTGTGCATGACATGTGATTACGATGTGTATTATTTTTCTTATTGTGGTCACATATAGATAAAAGTCTCAAGTCTAAGTAAAATTGTTTAATGAGTTAACCTTAGGAATGTTAGAAATATTTTATATTCTCCCTGAAACTTTAATCTCTTTAAAATGAAGTCGTCTGATTTTATTTTGAAGAACATTTTTTTTTCTAATTAATTGACAATAAAGTGTATATGTCAAGAGAAAGGGAAAGAATTTGAAGATACTCTTTTTTTAATGTTCTTTTAGTTTTGAGAGAGAGAGTGAACTTTAGTGGGGAAGGGGCAGAGAGAGAGGGGGACAGAGGATCTGAAGTGGGTTCTGTGCTGACAGCAGCGAGACTGACAAGGGCCTCAAAGTCACAAACTGTGAAATCATGACATGAGCCAAAGTCAGAGGTTCCACCGACTGAGCCATCCAGGTGCCCCTAAGGATACTTTTCACATATTTATTTCTTATTGATTTACTATTTTAAACAACACATTATTTTCTTTGCTTCAATTTTTTGATGTTTATTATTTATTTTTGAGAGAGAGAGAGAGAGAGAGAGAGAGAGACAGAGTGCAAGCAGGGGAGGGGCAAAGAGAGAGGGAAATACAGGATCCAAAGCAGGCTCCCGGCTCTGAGCTGTCAGCACAGAGCCCACCCGAGGCAGGTCTCAAACGCACAAACCATGAGATCATGATCTGAACTGAAGTTGGTCGCTTAACTGACTGAGCCACCCAGGTGCCCCAACACATGATCATTTTCAAAAGGACTAAATAAGTATTGGGAAAGAGTGCAGTAGGAATATTCTTAAAACTTCCTGATAATACAAAAACACGCTTTGCAAGTATATATTTTTTCTCCAGATTTTGATCATTGAGAATTAGATTTCTATCTGGTTGTTTGCGTTTACGATCTCTGTGAACAACTTTTGCAAGTTTCAAGGTATTTGTCTTAATCCTAACTTACCTTTAAAAGAAATTGTGTTGATGATATAAGAGTATGGAAAAGATAAGGCTCATATTTTTAGGGTCGAGTTAACTTTTAGGCGGCATAAATTGTCCTTTTCATTGTCCCGAGTAAATTGGATTATTGCTGTCTTAAAAAAAAAGAAAGAAAGAAAGAAAGAAACATGCAGAAAAGGATGAGGAAAATAAAGGTTACGAATCAATTAACCTACATTGTAATGTATATAATAAAAATTTGTGAACCTAAAACTTATCTAAAATATAAAGCTTGCTAATTAAAGAAAATGAAAGTTGAAATGACCCATTGATTCCAAATAACTTAATTTTATATCATTATAAATTATGTAAAATGATGCAATAAATCCAATATCCAACAACATTCAAGCATGCATAGCACCCTTGCCAGGCATGCAAACAATAGGAAATTATGACCCATGTACATGTAAAAAAGAAGAAATCATTAAGCCAAACTAAGAAATGACAGAGGACAGAAATACAGAAAAGGACTTTGAAATAAATCTCTAAACTTGATACTTCTTATGCCCAAGAAGATAGAGTAAACACGAGCACAGGAAGAGCAATAGAAAAACAAAATATCAAAGGAAACACTGAGTGATTAAAATTATAATATCTGAAGTGAAAACGTCACTGGATGTAAGTCCTATATTAGACACTACAGATAAAAAGATCAGTGAATTTGAAGGTATAGTAATAAAAGCTATCCATAATTAAAGACAGAGAAATATAGAGAAACCAGTGACATGTGAGATATATGAGTCAATGGAGTCCCAGGAGAAGTCAGAGAGGAGGAGCTAGAAAAACCTGAAAATTTAATGCTTTCATACATATACATATATATATAGAGAGAGAGATAGATGATAGATAGATAGATAGATAGATGATAGATAGATAGATAGATAGATGATAGATAGATACACAGATTGGTAAAAATTGGTAACTCACAGGTCTAAAACCTCCATGAACCCAAATCATAAAGTACCTAAAGAAAGTTGCTAAGGGCCATTACAATCAAATTAGGAAAAATAAATATTAAACACTTAAAGACAGAGAAAAATAACACATTAGTTATAGAAGAGCAAAGAATAACAAACGTAAAAAGGAGAGTGCAAGCAAAGCATGGATATTCTTAAAATATTGAGAAAAAAGATACTGTCAACCTACAATTTGTTAAGAGCAGAATATCTATTGAAATCAAGGCAAAATAAATTCTTTTTTTGGAATCAGAAGACTGAGATAATGCATGTCTTAGTCTACTCAGTCTATTACAAACTATCATAGCCTAAGAGGATTATACAATAACCGTTTATTTCTTATAGTCCTAGAGTCTTCAAGTCTGAGATAAGGGTGCCAAGCAGGTTCAGGTTCTGAGATGGACGCATTCTAGCTTATAGACACTCACCTTCTAGCTGTTTTCTCACATCATGGGAGGATGAGAGAAAGCTCTCTGTTTTGTTTTGTTTTTTTCTTATAAGGGCACTAATTACATCATGAGGACCCCATCCTCCTGACCTCATCTAAACCTACTTCCTTCCCCAAAACCCCATCTCCATCCCATTGGGGATTAGGGCTTCAACATATGAATTTTGGGGAGACATAATTCAATTCCTAGCTATTCATTATGTACAGACCTTCACTACAAGAAATAACTCTATTTCTTTCTCCATATTAGTTGATTCTGATTGATGCAACTTTCTTTTTATATACTAGCCCCTTTAGTTCATTTCCAGTATTATCACCTTTGTTGTAGTTATAATCATGATGCTTAATTTATTAAACTCACACTCTTCTGTTATATTATACTCAAATCACATTGACTTTTTTGTTACTGAAACACCCTAAGGTGTTCTTACTTATGGCTCCTTTCTCACTGCTGGTGGAAACCGTCTCTCATATCCTGCCATGGCTGACCTACCCTAGTTAATCAGATCATCAGCTACCTCCACTGAGGAGTGTTCTTTGTTCCTTATGTCACTCACTCATAGTCACTATATATCCCATTTGTAACCGCTGCTACTATTTGTACTTGTTCATTTACTTGTTCACGTTTTTAGCTTTAGTTATTTTCCCTTCAATGGGTATCAAGGTAATAACTATATTATCTATATTCCTGGCACTCAGAAAAATACCTTGGAAGAAATTGTGGTTACATGATTATTGAGCAAATTTCCTTTTCATTTAGTTTATGTGTGTTTTTGCTTTCTAGATTTGACTCTTTTATTTCATTCTTTTGTATTTCAGTTGGTTCTACAGGTTTTGAAACATAAATATGGTTGGGTCATATCATGCATTTTTTTAAAAATTCAAGTTAGTTAACATATCGTGTAGTATTGGTTTCAGGAGTCAAATCTAGTGATTCATCACTTATATGTAACACCCAGTGCTCATCCCAACAAGTGCCCTCCTTCATCCCCATCACCCATCTAGTCCATCCCCTCACCCACCTCCCCTCCAGAAACATTCAGTTTGTCCTCCATATTTAAGACTCTCTTATAGCTTGCCTTTCTCTGTATTTATCTTAGTTTATTTTTCCTTCCCTTCCCCTAGGTTTATCTGTTTTGTTTTTTTAAATTCCACATATGAGTGAAATCATATGATATTTATCTTTCTCTGGTTGAATTATTTCGCTTAGCATAATACACTCTAGTTCCATCCATGTGGCGGCAGATGACAAGATTTCATTCTTTTTGATCACTGAGTAATATTCCATCATGTATATATACCACCTGTTCTTTATTCATTCATCATACATCTTTAAGTACTGAAGTGGGTGGAGTTTACTCTGCCTTTCAGAAAGCCCAACCTGATCCAGTACTCACAGATGTGTATTCATATGCACATACACATGCACACACACACATACACATACACACTTACACCCATGCATTATTCTGGGATATTACCTCAGCGTCAACTTATTGCAGCTTTCCCTAAACTCCGCTTTACCAAACCATCCCTCACCTCCATTGTAGAAGGTGATTCTTTACGGTCCCTCATAGGTTACTCTGCTTTACATTCCCAGCCACACAAATCACTCTGCAGTTTGTCTCCACACAAAATCATAAGTTCCTGGAGTGTGGACTATTTTCATTTCTTCCTTCTTGTTATTCTTTGCACTTTGCATGTCATAATTAATTAATGTATACCCCATGTATTAAAGTATGCTAAAACTCTATTTTCTCATCTCCCATTTTTGATTATAAGAAAACTGCTTTGGAAAGGAAAGAAGGAGGGAAGGAGGGAGAGAGGAAGGGAATGCTTCAGTGACATCTATCTTCTTCTAAAGATGCATCACATCCTCCTCTACTTATCATCATTGATGCAAATTCCTTACATACAAAACCTCTCTGTTCTTCCTCTCAAGTGTTTACTTATTTTGATTTAAAAAACAAAACCAAAAAACTTCAGGCTTGAATTAAGGTTTTATTTCTTTATTCTGTGGTCATTTAATCATCTATCCAAAATGCAATGTCTCATCCTCTGAATTCTTCCAGTCCTTCTTTCTTTTTTAATATTTATTTATTTATTTACTTTTGAGACAAAGAGGGAGAGTGCAAGCAGGGGAGGGGCAGAGAGAGAGGAAGACAGAGAGTATCCCAACCAGGCTCTGTGCTGATGTGGGAATTGAACTTGAGCCAAAATCAAAAGTTGGATGCTCAACTGACTGAGCCACCCAGGTGCCCCCAGGATTTTTTACATATTAGTATATTATATTTATTTGTGAAAATTGATTGCTTCACGTATAGTTAATTTGTATTTGAAATTCTATTATATATATAAATAATTGACCTTATTTGGGCTGTAAATTGACATTGACATTTTATGTACTCAAGGTAAGATGAAAAAAAAATTTAAAGGTAATTTTCTAATTTTGTTTGTTCTTTAGAAAGAAATTCTAAAAACATTTAGTGCCCTAGTCTCCTAAACAGAATTACATGATATCTTAATATTCATGTGATTATAACAATGGTTTAATAGAAAAAAAATATTTCAAATAAAATCCATTTTTTTAAGTTTATTATTTTTGAGAGAGAGAGAGCATGTACAAGAGCGGGGGAAGAGCAGAGAGAAAGGGAGAGAGAGAATCCCAAGCAGGATCCACACTGTCAGAGCAGAGCCTGATGCAGGGCTCAATCTCATGAACTCTGAGATCATGACCTGACCCAAAATCTAGAGTCAGATGCTTAACCAGCTGAGCCATGCAGGTGCCCCTGAAATTCTATTTTTTTAAGTAGTCTTGTTTCAGCAGCTTTTGCTCAGAAATGATGACAATATAAGTGAAACAGCAGGGCTTTGTAAAAAAGAAAAGATGTTGGATTTGATAACTTTTAATTCAAATTAGTGACAATTACATCAAAGACTGCATTTCATTGTACTGAAGAGGCCTAGTCCTTTCAAACTATCCATTAAAAAGATTATGTTTAATTAACAAGACTTTTGCTTGTATCAATTTGTAGAGTTTGTTCAAAGCCTTGAAATAAATTTTTGTTTTATTTTTTTTTTCAACGTTTATTTATTTTTGGGACAGAGAGAGACAGAGCATGAACGGGGGAGGGGCAGAGAGAGAGGGAGATACAGAATCGAAACAGGCTCCAGGCTCCGAGCCATCAGCCCAGAGCCTGACACGGGGCTCGAACTCCTGGACCGCGAGATCGTGACCTGGCTGCAGTCGGACGCTTAACCGACTGTGCCACCCAGGCGCCCCATAAAATTTAAAAAAATATATGTATCTGTATGGAATGATCCAGACGGCTGGCTAGTTTGCATCACTTCTGAAATGCTTCGGCTGAACCTATGTAAGTAAGCACTCCTCAGGCTGGAACGAGCATCAAAGGTATTGTGACTCCATCTGTCCAAGTGATATCTTGGTTACAGAAAAACTTCCATCTACATCAGAAATCCATTAACCACTGAGCCTAAACAACAACCAACATAATGGACGGCTGAGTCTGCTTGCACTTGGGGTTGGCTTAGAAGGCTGACTAAGCAAGCATAGGGAACTGAGGGGAGCCAAGACTATGATAAGGTTTTATAACTTAGACAACATAGCCCAGCCAGCAATGGGTGAAGTATTACTTAAAATATAAATTGACTGCCATTTTAACCTCAGAATATAGAATTCCATTCAGTTATGCGTTCTAACAGCTTTACAGCTTTACAGTTATGAGCTAATATAAAACCCACAAAAAGCCTTTGAGGGTAGACACTTTACTATCCCTATTTTACACATAGAGGAACTGAGACCCAGAGATTGGAATTGTTTGGCCCAGTTCACAAAGCTAGATGGTGGAGGTGTTAAGATTTGTTTCCAGACATTCTGGTTCCAAAGACTATGCCCTTAACCTTCTTATAGTACACTCTTTCAAATTAATCATTAGTAAAATGTGTTTGTAAAACAGAATCAGATTATGTTTCATTTAAAATAAAAGATCAAACAGGACAGTGTACATATATGCAATGTATGCATGCTTTTTATGAGAATGAGCTAAAATTGTAAAGCCTTGAAAATCCAGGACCCTGACACCATATTCTATGTGTGATATGGCAAAGTTGGAGGAATCAAAGTAGTAGTAAATTTGGCAGATGAGTATTATAGCACAGTTGAAATTAAAAATGGTAGTCAGATATTTCCCAAATGTACTGAAGTGAACTGAAGATTCAAACGAATTGGTCATGCTGAATGATTATTAAGGAGCCATTTGCCGTGAACAATTTAGGATTGGCTATTAGCCAAGGAGTTATGGCATCTGGCTCTGTGTCTCTGGGATAAGACAGACCTGGGTTTGCTTCCCAGGCCAGACACTTACTATAAGTGTAGGGAAATAATTTTCCCTCTCTTGGCCTGCTTCCTTATATGTATATTGCCAGCAGTATTTACCTCATAGAATGGTTTTTTATTACTAAATAAGTGAATGTAAAATGCATAGCTTAAGGCCTGGTACACAATTAACACTCAATAAATGCTAGACATTATTGTGCTTATTAGTTAAAAGTTTTTATTAATCTAGGAGACAACTCGTGTGTAATGAAATGATACTGTTTAATGATTAATAATCTTATTGGTTTGATTCTCTGTGTAATTTTGTATTTGTTTGAATTTAAAGTGCTTCTATGCATTTACCCAAGTCTTTTTATATGTACCCCATATATTTTACAGATGGTGTATTTAGCCAAATATCACCAGAAATCAAATATAATGATGACAGACTGAAAATGATGCCAATGAAGAAGTTAGCAGGTGTTAAGGTGATTTTTGAATGTTGACCTCTTTCTTGGAATACTAGCAGCTCAGTGTCTACATGCAACCTGCTCACCCTTAAGTCCTGTATTATTGAGCATTCTCCAGAGAAACAGAACCAACAGAATGTGTATGTAGAAAGATTTATTTTAAAGAATTGGCACAGGCAATTGTGGCGGCTTGGTAAATCCAAAATCTGCATGGTAGACCAGCAGGCTAGAGACAGACCGAGGAAAGAGTTCCACCAGTCTGAAGAGAGTTTGCTGGCAGAATTCCTTCTGGATCTGGAAGAGTAAATCCACAAACAGATTGAATGAGGCCCACCCATGTTATAGTGGGTAATCTGCTTTATTCAAAGTCTACTGACTTAATGTTAATCTCATCCAAGAAAACACCTTCACAGAAATAACCAGAATGTTTGACCCAAACTTGGAACACAATGGCCAAGCCAAGTGGACACACAAAATTAACAATCTTAGTCCCCCTTATAGTGTATAATCTTCTAGTTTTCATTTTTAATGTCATAATGTTAAATTGAATACCATGTCTAGATATTCAGGGAGACTTAATTTTTCTTTGCAGTGAGTAATTTTCAGCCACATCTTCTCATCCAAAATATATCCTAGTGACCCCAACATTCTCCCAAATCAATAGTTTTAATGATACACAGGGGTAATATTAATTAATATTTAAAATTTTATATACACATTTATATTCACATTTATGGATAAATATGGAATCACAATCAGTGTTATTGAGACACACGTTTTACTTAAAGCAGTAACAAAAACAAATCCCAGATAGTATCTTCAAGCTTCAGTAACTGCATACATGTTACATTTGTTAATAATGAGGATTTAATAATGTAATTGTTCTGTTGTGTTGCATTTTTAGTGAAAGCATTGTGTTCGAGTTGTATTGAAAATATAGTATGTAGAGCACACTAGATAATTCCTTGGATATCAGTGTGTGTGTGTGTGTGTGTGTGTGTGTGTGTGTGTGTGTTGTTTTTCTATGTGATTAGAGCAGCAAACAGCATTTCTATATTTCTATACTAGAGCTTGGTGATTAGTAATTATATCTTAGTTTGCACAATGTGCTCTGCCGCTATTATATGTTTGTTATTTTGTATTCAGCCTAGAAATAAATAGTAGAGTAGTTCAAAGAGTTAAAGAACTGGAATTTATAAACCTGTCATTTTAACAAAGAGATGAACGCCTATCCAGTTTGTGCCAGACAATGTGCTGGAAAGAAGGTTAATGCAGTAAATAAGAAAAAAAAAATACTGTCTTTCAGAAGTTTGCAATCTTGTAAATTCAGCAAGATCTGGTATACATTACATGCTATACTTAATATATTCACAAATAGATATATTAAAATTTTGCAGAAAAAAAGCCAACTTTATTATTATGAGAAAGGCTTCCCAGAGGCATGTAACTCTTTGCAAAAGCTTAAATGGTAATTTCCCCAAGATTACAAAGAATTGTATATGTCCAAATGTTATAGAGTAATCTGGCCTCTTTCAAAAGAGTTAAATTAGTTTAATAACACTAACTGGTATGTGTATATATGTATAAATATATATGAATATATGTGCATTATATATATAATGCATAGATATACATACACCATAGGACAAAATCCAACAAGCTTTTGAAAAACTCTCACTCTCTATATGTTACTCTATTTCTGTCTCAGGTCCCCTGGGGGAAGACACAGAACTACTGATATACTCTATTAAATGTAAATGTTGTTCTCTTCTACAGGAAATCCCAAAACTGGGTAAATTCCACCCATGACGATTCTAAAACTTTTATAGGCATTGAGATGCGTCAGGAATTTTTTTTTAATCAGATCTGTAGGAATTCTGGATGTTCTTGGACAACCAGATAGCTTACAATAACAAATAAGTGAGCACTGAATAAAATTTATTCACAGGTATCCAGGAGGAAAATAACAAACACAAAACTCACTATTATTTATGAAGATGGTACAGCAGAATGAGAGACTGTATTTAATACTTTAGACATAGAAAATTGATTTACAGTGAGATTATATTTAAAATTCTGTACTGGTTGCTAAGGTTTTATTCAGCAAATTGCAGATGTAATATTCACTGCTGTGATCCATGCTGGAATGGAGATAGTGCCAAAACTGCACGGTGGGGTAGATACTCGGATTGTAACCTACATGTCATGCACAATAGAGACCTGGTCTAATACATTGGTGGGTTCTCAATGATAATTATTATAACTGCAATTAAGTACAATACATTGTATTTTATGCAATGTTTCCTTCCCATTCTGTTTCACTGCCTCAGTCTGTCCTCTTTCTCTCTCAAGCACACACACTTCTACATATGTATATAGATAATCTTACAAACAGGGCTGTTATTTTATTTTATTTTTTAAGGTTTATTTATTTCGTGGGGGATGGAGTGGCAGAGAGAGAGGGAGGTGAGAGAAGTTACAGCAGGCTCCTCACTGTCTGCATACAGCCTGATGTGCGGCTCAGTCCCATGACTGCAAGATCATGACCTGAGCCGAAGTCCAGAGTCAGATGCTGAACTGACTGAACCACCCAGGTGCCCCTGAGAGCAAGCATTTTACTTTTATTTCATTTATTTTTTTAAATTAGTATTCATTATAAGGGAGGAAGAGAGTGCAAGCAGGGGAGGGACAGAGAGAGAGAGGGAGAGAGAGGATCCCAGGCAAGTTCTGTGCTGACAGTCTCAAACTCACAAACCAAGAGATCATGACCTGAGTTGAAACCAAAACTCAAATGCCTAACCGACTGAGCCACCCAGGCGTCCACCTGAGAACAAGCATTTTAGAACAAAATATCCAAATTTCATCTTCTGTTTTGCCAAGGCAACATTATCATTGAAACCCCAGAGACGAGTTTGATGGTGAGTGTTTTTTTTTTATTTTTTTAATGTTTATTTATTTCTGAGAGAGAGAGAGGATGTGAGCAGGGGAGAGGCAGAGAGAGAGGGAGACACAGAAACTGAAACAGGCTCCAGGCTCTGAGCTGTCAGCACAGAGCCCAGCGTGGGGCACGAACTCACGAGCTGTGAGATCATGACCTGAGCCGATGTCAGATGCTTAACCGACTGAGCCACCAAAGCACCCTGAGGTAAGTTTTCTAATACAGCAAATCATATCTTTTTTTTATCACCTGGTTTAAAACAGAGGGCTAAATTGATTTTTATTCCCATTTGTATGATCCAGCAAGATTGCCTTTCTGTGTGCCTCAGTTTATATGTGTCTCTGTGTTTAGGTAAACAGTCACACTGCATTATAGTTGGGTGCATATAAAACCTATTCACAAAAGTTTCTGTAGCTTCTTGATTGATTTTTTAATTTAAATTTTTTTTAAGTTTTTTAATGTTTATTTTTGAAAGAGAGAGAGAGAGATAGAGTGTGAGTGGGGGAGGGGCAGAAAGAGAGAGAGAGAGAGAGAGAGAGAGAGACAGAATCTGAAGCAGGGTTCAGGCTCTGAGCTGTCAGCACAGAGCCTGATACGGGGCTCGAACCCACGAACCGGGAGATCATGACCTGAGCTGAAGATGGACGCTCAACTGACTGGCTCACCAGGCACCCCGATTTTTTTATTTAAATTTTAAAAAGAATTTACAGCATTCTAATTTGGGTGAGATTTACGTAACTCAGTAAATATTGTTGAATGGAATTAATGCTCATTTACAAAATCAAATGGTTTTATAACTCCTATAAGTATGTCCCACCTGTGTTCATCTTCTTATCTTTGGTAGAACTCTGATGCAATAAGAAAAAACATTTCTTTTAAATAGTGAATTCTATGATTTGTATCTATATTTGCTAAGATAATGCAACCTTCACTCTTTAGAATCCCAACAGGATGGTTTACTAATGAATAATCATTGTGCATTACTGTCTAATAAAATGACAATCTAAAACTTACTACAATAACACATGCTATTCATAACATAATAAAGCCTAATGATGAATATTAGAAAACACATTGGTTTTTATGCAAGAATATTCTGACCTCACTTGTGTGCCAAGTAATTCATCATTACAGAATCTGTGTATCCTGCATAAATACTTTTTATTTCTACCACTAATGAAACCTTCCTTTTGAGACCAATTCAACAGGGTAGCAGAATGATAACTGAATTTGAAATTATTGTCCATCTGTTTTACATGTATATAGTAGATTACAAATTGTTCTTTAACATCCCACATGATTTCTGAAAATTTACCATATAACTTTATATGCCTTCTTTTGTTTTTAAGAATCTTTTGAGAATATTAAAACATGAGAGTTTTCATTAAGCACATAAACATTTATGAAGCTTTTCTTTTATATTCTTATTATGAGGGAGTTGGGAATACGAAAACAAAATTAAAATCGAAGATCAAAAGCTTATGACTATTATGGAGGCACCAAAAATAAACAATTTAAACCCACATGTAAATATACATATCTACACATACACACATTGTCAATTGATATGTATATAGATGGCATGCTGGGGACAGAAAAAAATAAGTAAAAAACTAAACAATAAAAATAATTAAAAAATATGCTTGATAAGAGTGAAAGACAAGAGATCTAGAAAAGGAAATACTTGAGCTTACACTTTTTGGGCTAGTTTTCTGATATGGGATGATGTGTGGATAATATTCAGGAAAGGAGAAGGAAATTAAGTATAAGATTATGGATATAAGTGCTTATTATATAAATAAAAGGATCTTAGTATAAAGATGGGTTTTCCTGGACACTCTCCAATGACAAGCTGGTGTTGGATTAGGAAGCGTCTTGTGTAACATGAGAAGAAATGTTGGCTTTTTACTTATAGACTGTGTGGAGATACAGATGGATAAACCCATGGATATAGTATATACCCGTATGTATATATGAGTGGATTATAAAGTCATACACATTGTTAATATTAGGATAAATATGGTAGTGGTGTGGAAGATGAAATTAATTTGTGTGTGGTGAGTTGTTAGGATGTCACTGAGAAAATATGGTAAAGTCCTGATTTCAGACAGAAATAATGGGGATAAAGAGTCACACAAAATTTGGGGTGCCTGGGTGGCCCAGTTAGTTAAGCACCTGACCTGAGCTCAGGTCATGATCTTGTGGTTCATGAGTTCGAGTCCCACATTGGGCTCTGTGCTGACAGCTTAGAGCCTGGAGCCTGCTTCAGATTCTGTGTCCCCCTCTCTCTCTGTCCCTTCCCTGCTCACACTCTGTCTCTTTCTCTCTCAAAAAAAATAAATAAATAAATAAATAAATAAATGTTGAAAACAATAAAAAAAACAGTTGCACAAAATTTGATAAATGTTAGTTGGGACATCTATCAATACTTGATCATTGAGAAGGGAAAAGGAGAGAAATATGAAGAAAAATTGCAGATCTGTTGGTGGGATGCATATCAATGTCTTTCTTTCCTCCAACCTGTTTATTTACTTTCATGTGGTTTTCAAATACATAAAGTTAGTCAGCAAGCCAGGTACTTATTTTTGATGATTTAGTCATTGAGTACATTTTGAGGAAACTCAAGTTTTCTATTAGCATACACACACACACACACACACACACACACACACACACACACAATCTTGAAAAGGACCAAAAAAACATGATTTTGAGAAAACTGCACCAAAGCATTGGATATGCAATTCTTTATCATTATTCCTGACATTTGATATGTAATTATTTTGCATAAAAGTGATTTTAAAATTATAGTCAGCCTGTTTTTCTTTTCTTCTCATTGATAAGTATTTAAAACTATGTAAGAGAAGTAGTATTTCCTAGTCAAAGCACTGCCACTATTGCAATAGTTATGTATTCTTAAATAACAGAGCTTAAGACTTCTTTCCCTTACTATATTAAATAATCTGATTAAAGGGAGCCTGGGTGGCTCTATCGGTTGAGCATCTGACTCTTGATTTCAGCTCAGGTCATGATCTTGGTTCCTGAGTTCGAGCCCCACCTCGGGCTCCGTGCTGACACCATGCGGCCCGCTTGGGATTCCCTTTCTCTTTCTCTCTCTGCCTTTCCCTCACGTGCACTCGCTCTTTCTCTCAAAATTCAAAACAAAACAAAACAAAAACGTTAAAAAAATGTAATTAAGTAATCTATGACATCAATTTTAGGTAACCAATATCATGCTCATTTAAATACTCACACCACAAATTTAGGGAATAAAATTTTCCATGTAAAGTAAGACTAGGACTTAACTATGTCAGAAATAAATACCTGAATACACCAAAAGTGATTTGGAAATGAATATATACGCCAGTTGATCCCAAAGTTATTTCCATTACTTAAAAAGAAGTTCAGGAGGAAATTTTCCCTAGGCCCTTTAAATGTGAGACACATATCATTTTCTTTGTGAAATTTGCTCATTCAATCATTTGAAAAATATGAATAATATATCTTTGGAGGACAGTGTGATAACACAATTAAAAATTTATTGACGTTACTGCCTTTTAACTTTTAACATACATATAAGGAACTAAAATATGAATAGATAACTTTTATCCTAAAATGTCCTATGAAAGAACAGCAGACTTTTAATCAGAGCACATAACACTTTAAATATTTGAGGTGGAAGGTAGGAGAGAAACCCAAATCAAACTTTTAATGGCCTACTTCATGCAGAGGTCAACTGAATCCGAACTGTAAATTAAAAGGGCAAGGCAGCATCATTAGTAACGCTTAAAGATTTCATTTGTTTTTAACTTTCTGAATCAAAAATACATTTTGTTGGCTTTTTGGGAATTTCACAGCAAACAACAACAATAAAAATGACCTTGATGGGTGCAGTGGTCAGGGTGAAGTTACAAGGTATATATAGGATACACTTGTTACTCAGTGCAACAGGGAGTGAATGTATTTTGGGCACCAAATCAGTCACGGAAACAGTGAAGGGGATGCACAGATAGACTCACTTCCAGCAATCACTCTCTAAACCATATTTGCTGCTTCTTTTGCCAGGAGGAGGGGGCTGCCTTCTGAAATGAGAATATGCCAACAATACAGGTACAGTCCTCAAAACCACCCTTCTTGCTACAGTCCACACTCACAGGATGGCCTCCTGCCCTGCATCTCTCCTCAGTTACCACCAAGTGAATCCAAGTTTCACCACAGGACAAACATCACATCCAGCACCCTGGTCGTAAGGGATCTTTGAAATGCAACTCATATTTCCAAACTTAGCAGCCTTACTCTCTGAATACTTTTTTTAGCAGCCATCTTTTGGAAGATATATAAAAGACGACATGCTGAATAAGCCCATTTATATGATCTGCCAAACCGGTCAACTTAAGTCTTCTTTTTAAAAAATGGCTTAAAACATAATTTCCAAAATAATTTACAGAATAAATGCTTTTCCTTAGAGAAAATTAGTTGCCATGATCTGTCTTGTTTTTGTATGCTTGCTTTTTCTTTTTTTTGGGGGGGGGCGGGGTTTGTTTTGTATTTAGAAATGATAAAATGGCTTTTATACTTTCTTTTGTACCATCTGTGTTTATTGGTAACAGATAATCTCTTCTGGCTTTGGCAGAATACTATTAAAATCAGTGTTCTATATACAATACCCTATTTTCATCAATTATTTTTCTACACAGTAAAGAACATAAAGAATAAAATGATAAGGAACATCATTCCTTAATATTGATGATCTATTATAAAAATGAAAAAAATTATTTCAGAATATTTCACAAGATACAGCATAATAATTCCTTGACAAATATTAAAACAAAATGTTACCTTATTTTGTGTATATGCTTTATTCAAGAATAAATTTCAGAATATTCATGAGATTATTTAAGGATCTAAGACCACCACAAACATTTAAACACTGATAAACAATATATTTCTTACAGGAAACTCTTCTGTATTTATGCATAAATGTCATGAGAATTTATTAGTGTGAAATATGAAGGACTTTGCCTTGTGACTTTACCAGAAGAAAAATATAAAATGGCCACAAATATTGTGGTTTGTAACATAAGCTTGAAAACACATTTAGAATGATTGAATTTTAACAAGAATCGCACAAAAGTTAAATGTTAAAAAGAGTTGGAAAAAAAAAAAAGAACTTACCATAATGCTGATAAATTTATGTAACTCAAACATTTAAATTATAAATTTCCAAGTTTGTAAATCTCAGGGAACAGTGTCATTGAATCTAGATAATTGTCATCTTTTACCCACTGGTCTTCTGTCTTCTAAATAAATTTTTGCAAAGAGATGATGCAGATATTTAGCTGTATTATTTCTTGCCACAAAGCATTGATAAGTACACAGTACAAAAGTGCAAAAAAACTATTTGTTACCGATTATAGTTACCCCTTCTATTAACATTCATCATAATAATGACATCAAAAAAGTGTGCATACATTTAAGGCACAAGTATAATGAGACATGTAGAAATTGATGTAAAAAGTTAGCCTCTTTAATCACCAATTCAAATTTTCTTCAGCTCCAAGTGGAGAAAAGTGGCTACATTTTTTTTCCTGCACAAATATCTTTTAACAATAATGTAGCTGTACTTTAAAAGGTACAGATTGCTTTCTCCTTTTTAAAGTATTGTCTTTAAGATTTCAACATGTTGACATATCTAAGCAATATTTCACATTGCGTCAAGTAGTAGTTCTATTTTCTTAATCTAATTGACATCTCTTTTTCTTGAGAGACTATCTTGTATTCTAGACCTGTCAGTCAAAAATGCTTTCATTTCCCATGGTGCACATGATAAAAATTCAAAAATCTGGCATTTAATGGAGAGTGTAAGTTCAGACCTAACTCTGTAGTGATCAGGTGAAATGAAAGAAGCAGCAGTTTTGGAAACTGAAATTGGAAAGTTAATAGGAATTTTGAACTTTAAATGTTTTTTTTTGTATTTTTAGTTGGTACATCCTGTAACCTTTGGTTCATCTGTTTATGTTGGATTTGGGAGAAAATGATAAGCGGGTAGTAAGACATGGTAAAAATTGCTAGTGAAATGATTTTATGGTTATGACTTTTAGCCCTAAAACAACAACAATTTTGCATGATATCAATATTCTCAAATACTTTGTCTTTTTTTTTAATTTAATTTTAACTACTATGAAGAAGCTTATTAATAAGTTAAAAAATCTGAATGTTAGGTACGGTATGTCTTAATACCACTTAGATGATGCCTGGTGTATTCGTTGAATTTAAAGCTTTGACATTGTATGTAAGCTTCATAAAATCAAAGGAAGAATGTGTTTCTTTGGTTGTGCTGTGTGCTGTCCCTCTAGTATGGCATTGTATATTGTAAATATTTAAAACATGAACACATGCCAGATTGTTACATCCTTTAAGAAAATGGTGACACTTTGAAATTCTAAGAGTGAAACACAACCATTTAGACCTAAATTACAACCTTTTCATATTTCATAGAAAATTATAACTAAGACCATTAAAACTTGTCTTTTCAGGTACCAACTACATGAATGTTTATCAAGCCCAAAATATATATTCACAATTCATTTCTTATCTTCTTTTTGGAGGTTTTTTTTTGTTTGTTTGTTTTCTGTGAATTGACTCAGTACTAATACAGTTATATAAAGAATCTTTTTGATCTCTGATCTAGAGTATATATAGTTCCTTGGAAAGTAAAACAAAAATGCAAATGTAGAGACTAAAGAGGATCTAGGGTGATTCTGGAAGTTAGGTCAGAGAATATAACAAAGATTTAATGTCTATCGTGTTGCAGATGTCTTCATTTGGTTTATCTCATTTAATCTTTAGTACATCCATTTGAAAGATACTGTGCACTGTCTAAATTTCAGGACAAGCAAAGTGAGTATAAGGAACTATTTCAGTCATTTAAATCCACATAAAGTTTATTTTAGGAAACTGACCCAACCCACCATGGTAATTGATCAGGCAAATTAGAAATTTAAAAATCTCGGGGTGCCTGGGTGGCTCAGTGGGTTAAGCGTCCGAC
Organism: Acinonyx jubatus; assembly: GCF_027475565.1. NCBI lineage: Eukaryota > Metazoa > Chordata > Mammalia > Carnivora > Felidae > Acinonyx > Acinonyx jubatus. The sequence continues at coordinate 21,581,825 of NC_069384.1, forward strand.
TTCGGCTCAGGTCATGATCTCGCAGTTTGTGGGTTCGAGCCCCGCGTTGGGGTCTGTGCTGACAGCTCAGAGCCTGGAGCCTGCTTCGGATTCTGTGTCTCCCTCTCTCTCTGCCCCTTCCCTGCTCATGCTCTGTCTCTCTCTGTTTCAAAAATAAGTAAAACATTTTTTTAAAAAAAATTTAAAATCTCTTTAAGAAAACTCTTTGAATGGGAGGAATCCCAATCTGGTACCAAACCATAAGACAATAAGGACAATACAGAATAATATTGAGATTGTAGTGAGATTTTAGAATGTACTTAAATCTAAAATTAAGACTCAAGCCTTCATTTGTACATAACACATTTAATAGGATTTTTCACTAGAATAGTTTTCCCACAGTAAAGTAGCTCATACATCTTTCAGTAGCCAGCAATATTATTTTTTTAATTTTTTAATATTGATTTATTTTTGAGAGAGAGAAACAGACAGAGCACGAGTGGAGGAGAGAGAAAGGAAGACACACTATCCGAAGCAGGTTCCAGGCTCTGAGCTGTCAGCACAGAGCCTGATGCGGGGCTTGAACTCAAACTGTGAAATCATGACCTGAGCTGAAGTCAGACGCTCAACCAACGGAGCCACCCAGGTGCCCCATTAGCCAGCAATATTATTGCATATTATACATATTACAATAATCATTATAGTATATAGTCACTTTCTGGGTATTAGATACTTTGTTAGATATTTTACTTTTCGTTGTGTTCATTTCCAAACTCTCTAAAAGGAAAGTTATTACCAATATTTTACAGATGTAAATGCTGATGGTCAGAGAGGTTAAAATATCATACGTAGTTTTCTCCATTTCTGGAGGAACTGGAACTTAATCCAAGTATATTTAATCATAACATCTATGCATCTTTCAGGTCCTTTTTTTTTAATTAAATTTTTTAAAAATGTTTATTTTTTGAGAGAGACAGAGACAGAATGTGAGCTGGGGAGGGGCAGAGAGTAAGACAAAGACTCCAAAGCCGGCTCCAGGGTCTGAGTTGTCAGCACAGAGCTCAACACAGGGCTCAAACTCACGTACCACTAGATCATGACCTGAGCCAAAGTCAGAGGCTTAACGACTGAGCCACCTAGGCGCCCCTTTTCATGTCCTTTCTAGAGTATCTCTGAAAATTGAAGGAAACTATGAGATTGAGTGACAAAAACAAATTTTACTGCTCAGCTCTAGTTGACTCAGGACGAAAAATAAACTGCGAAAGAAAGAAAAAATGACTTCACTCATGTGGAATCTAGAAACAAGACAAATGAAAAAACAAGCAAACAAAAAGTAGAATCAGACCTGTAAATACAGAGAAGAAACCGATGGTTGCCAGAGGGGAGGTTGGCAAAATGGATGAAGGAGGGCAGGAGACACAAGATACAAGGAGTTAAGTCACAGGAATAAAGGGCAGAGCATGGGGGATACAGCTGAGGATATTGTAACAGGTTGCATGGGACAGAGAGTAGCTACCCTTGCAGTCAGCAGGGCAAAACATATAGAGAAATTCAATCACCCTGTGTACACTTGAAACTAATGTAACATTGTGTGTCAACTATACTCAAACAAAAAAATAATAATAATAAAAGGAAACATGAATGAAAAGAGTCACTTAAAAAAACAATTTCTAAAGACCGGCTATAAAAGATTGTGCTTATATTTAATAATACCGCATTGTATGTAATAATTCGTTAAAAAGGGTAATGTCATGTTAAATTTTCTTGCCACCAATAAAGGAAAAGAAAAAAGATAATAGTTGAAAACGAAGTATGGTCAAGCTTTAATGAAAATGTTGCATCTTATATTTAAATACTGTTAAGTCTTTATGTGATTACCTTGTTAAAATTCGACTTTTCTCTATACAGAAAGATAATATTGTTTCATTATAAGCTAACTGTTCAATCTCCTTTTAAATTTATTTTTAGGAAAAAAAAGTTTGTATTTAAAAATAGGCAATATATTTATCTTGTGTTGTATTGCATTTCCATTCACAGCAGTCACACTTCAATATATACAGTGGATATTGATTTTCAAATAAAGTACTACAGGTAAGAATAATGTCACATGTCCTAGGAATAGAATAAAGAAATTTTAAAAGTATAAGATACTTTTATGTATTAGAATTTGTATGTGGATCAAAAGCTACTTAGGTCACCAGAAAGTAGCAAAAGTTAAATCATATTCATGAATGGAAATCAATTAGTAGAGGTGTTCAAAATCATAATGTCAGATCATTCATAATATTGGTTGCAAATATAAGAACAAACTTAAAATTAGCTACTTTGTGTAGCCTGTTTTAGTAATTTTGGATCCATTTATCCATTCAATTTTATTTTTTTAACATTATTATTATTATTTTATTTTATTTTTTCAGAGAGAGAGCGGAGAAGGGCAGAGAGAAAAGGGGACAGATGATCCATAGCTAGCTCCGCACAGATAGCAGACGGCCCAATGAGGGGATTGAACTCACGAACCACGACACCTGGGCCAAAGGCAGACACTTAACTGACTTAGCCACCCAGACACCCTTCAATTTTTATTATTTTTAACAGATTTATTGAAATATAATTCATGTGCAATACTATATACACATTTAAAGCCTCCAGCCTCCAGCTTTGGTTTTTTTTTTAATGTTTATTCATTTTTGAGAGAGAGTGTAAGAGAGAAAGAGACAGAGCACAATCAGGGGAGGAGCAGAGAGAGTGGGAGACACAGAATCTGAAGCAAGCTCCAGGCTCTGAGCTATCAGCACAGAGCCCGATGCGGGGCTCAAACTCACAGACCGAGAAATCATGACCTGAGCTGCAGTCTGGCGCTTAACTGACTGAGCCACGCAGGTGCCCCTCCAGTGGTTTTTAATACGCTAACACAGTTGTGCAACCATCACCATAATCACTTTTAGAATATTTTCATCATCTAATCAAGATCTAATAAAGAAACCCTGCAGCTACTTCCCTTCACCTCATTTCTCCATGCCTAGACAACCATTAATCTATCTTTATGCATTTGCCTACTCTGGTCATTTCATGTAAATGGAAACCTATGATAAGTCCTTTGTGACTGACTTATTTTACTCAGCTTATAGTCTTCAAAGTTCATCCATCTTGTAGTATTACATTAGTATTTCATTTATTTTTTATTGTTGAATAATATTCCACTTTATACCTATAGTGTATTTTGTCTCTCCATTCAGAATTTAACAGACATTTGGGATTGTTTCCACTTTTTGACTAATATGAATAATAGTGTTTATATTCATAAGCAAGCTTTTGTGTGGCCATGTGGTCCTATTTTACTTTATGTTACACACCTAAGAGCAATATTTTTGCTCATATGGTAATTATATGTTTAACATTTTGAAAAACTGCCAAAATATTTTCAAAAGTAGTGTATAATTTTATATTTTTAGAATGAAGGTTCCAATGTCTCCAAATCATTGCTAACCCTTGTTATGTCTTTTGCTTATGATCATTCTGTATTATTCACTGATATCATTGTGGTTTTGACTTGCATTTCCATAATTCCTAATGACATTGAGCATCTTTTCATGTGTTTGTTGGTATTCATACATCTCTTTTAGAGAAGTTCCTGTTTAATTCATTTTCTTTTCGGTGGAATTATTTGTCTTTTTGTTGAAGTGGAACTATTTTTATACATTCTAGATACAAGTTCTTTCTTTGAGATATGATTTGCAAATATTTTCTCCCATTCTGTGAGGTTTTTTTTTTCTTTTATTAAAGAATACATGGCCTATAATGTTAGGTTAGTTTCATGTGTACAACATAGGGATTTTGGTAACTAACTGTATTGTGAAATGCTCGCTATGATAAGAGAAGTTACCATCTGTCACTATATAAAGTTATTATAATATTATTGACTATATTCTGTATATTGTTCTTTTCACCTCCATGACTTACTCAATTTATAACTGGAAGTTTGTACCTCTTAATCCCACTCACATGTTTCACTCATCCCTCACCTCCATCCCTTCCCCTCTGGCAACGACTCATATCTTCTCTATATTTATGAGTTTTTTTTCTGGTTTTTGTTTTGGTTTCTTTCTTTCTTTCTTGTTTTCTTTCTTTCTTTCTTGTTTTCTTTCTTTCTTTCTTTCTTTCTTTCTTTCTTTCTTTCTTTCTTTCTTTCTTTCTTGTTTTCTTTCTTTCTTTCTTTCTTTCTTTCTTTCTTTCTTTCTTTCTTTCTTTCTTTCCTGTCTTTTCTTTTCTTTCTTTTCTTTTGTTTTCATTCCACACATAGGTGAAATTGTGTTATTAGTCTTTCTCTGTCTGAATTATTTCACTTAACCTAATACCTTCTAAGCTCATTGATATTGCTGAAAACGGCAAAGTTTCATTACTTTCTATGGCTGAGTATACAGATTTTCTTTATCCATTCATCTATTGATGGACACGTATTGGCTGTTGTAAATCATGCTGCAATAAACATAGGGATGCATATATCTTCTTGAATTAGTGTTTTCATTTTCTTTGGGTAAATAGTAGAGTTACTCAATCCTATTTCAGTAATTTAGTATTTTAATTTTTACTTTGTTGAGAGACCTCCGCATATTGCACCATAGTGGTATTTGCATCAGTGGTGTGCAAACGCTCCCTTTTCTCCACATCCTCACAAACACTTCTTATTTCTTGTTTTTTTGATACTAGCCATTCTGACTGATGTGAGGTGATACCTTATTGTGTTTGATTTGCATTTCCCTGATGATTAGTGATGTTCAACATATTTTCATGCATCTGTTGGCCATCTATGTCTTCTTGGGAAAACTGTTTGCTCAGGTCTTCTGACCATTTGTTAACTTTATTATTAGTTTGTCTAGTGTTGAGTTGTAGAATATATATTTTGAATATTAACCCGTTATTGTATAACTCATTTTCAGATCTCTTCTTCCATTCAATAATTGTTATTCTTTCTTGTTAATGATTTCTTTCAGTGTGCAAAGGCTTTTTAGTTTGATGTAGTCCCAATAGTTCATTTTTGCACTTGTTTTCCCTTCTTCAGGAGACCTATCCAGAAAAATGTTGCAAGAAAAATTTCAATCTCCAAGAAATCATTGCCTATATTTTCTCTTAGGAGTTTTATGTTTTTATGTCTTACATAGAGGTCTTTAATTCATTATGGCTTTGTGTGTGTGCACGTGTGTGTGTGCGTGTGTGTGTGTGTGTGTGTGTGTGTGTGGTGTAAGAAAGCCGTCCAGTTTCATTCTTTTGCATGCAGCTGCCTAGTTTTCCCAACATCATTTATTGAGGAGATATACTTTTCCCTATTATATAGTCTTGCCTCCTTTGTTGAAAATTAATTTACCATATAAGTGTGGGTTTAATCCTGGGCTTTCTACTCTGTTTCATTGATCTGTCTATTTTTGTATCAGGAGCATACTGTTATGATTATTATATCTTTGTGGTACAGCTTCAAGTCTAGGTTTATGATATTTCCGTCTTTGTTCTTTGTCAAGATTGTTTTGGCTATCAGTGTCTTTTGTGGTCTATACATATTTTAGGATTATTCTAGCTCTGTGAAAAACGATATTGGTATTTAATGAAAAATGAATTGAATGTGTTGATTGCTTTGGAGAGTATGGAAATTTTAACATAATTCTTAGTTCTTCCAGTCCATGAGCACAATATATCTTTCCATTTGTGTTGCCTTCAATTGTTGTCTCTCTCTCTCTTTTTTTTCCACCAATGTCTTACAGTTTTAAGAGTTCATACTGGTCTTTTGTCTCCTTGGTAAACTTATTCCTAGGTATTTTATTCTTTTCTATGCATTTATAAAGATTTTTAAAAATATTTACTCATTTTTGAGAGAGGGGGAGAGAGAGAGAGAGACAGAGCACTAGCAGGAGAGGGGCTGGGAGAGAAGGAGACACAGAATCCAAAGCAGGCTCCAGGCTCTGAGCTGTCAGTAGAGAGCCCAACATGAGGCTTAAATTCACGAACCATGAGATCATGACCTGAGTCCAAAGTCAGACGTTCAACCAACTGAACCACCCAGGTGCCCTTATTGGGAGTTTTTTGATTAGTAATTAAATTTTGTGCTTGGTGATTGGTTTGTCCAGATTTTCTATTTCTTCTTGATCCAATCTTTGAAGATTGTATGTTTCGAGGAATTTATTCATTCTTCTAGGTTGTGCAGTTTTGGGGCATATAATTTTTCGTAGTAATCCATTGTATTTCTGTAGTGTTGGTTGTCACTTCTTCCTTATTTTTGATTTGAGTCTAATTTTTCTTAATGAGTCTGGCTGACGGTCTATCAATTTTGGTTATCTTTTTAAAGAAAAAGCTCTTACTTTCATTGATCTTTTCTAATTTTTTTTGTTCTCCATTTATATCTTCTATGATCTGAATTATTGCTACTAATGATAGTGGAATTATTCTTCTATTAACTGTGGGCTCTCTTTGTTCTTTTTGTAGTTCATTTAGGTGTAGGGTTGGATTGTTTGAATTTTTTTTTCTTTTTTTTTTAATTTTTTTTTTTTTTACGTTTATTTATTTTTGAGACAGAGAAAGACAGAGCATGAACGGGGGAGGGGCAGAGAGAGAGGGAGACACAGAATCAGAAGCAGACTCCAGGCGCTAAGCCATCAGCCCAGAGCCCGACGCGGGGCTGGAACTCACGGACCGCGAGATCGTGACCTGAGCTGAAGTCGGACGCTCAACCGACTGAGCCACCCAGGCGCCCCAAAATTTTTTTTCTTAAAGTAAGCCTGTATTACTGTAAAATTTTCTCTTAGAAACACTTTTATGTGTCCTAAAGATTTTGAATTATTGTGTTTCCATTTTCCATTGTATCCAGGTATTTTGTAATTTTCTTTTGATTTCTCCATTGACTCATTATTTATGGAGCAGCATGTTGTTTAGCTTCTTATGGATGTTTTTTCTATTTTTTCTTATAATTTATTTCCCATTTCATATTATTATCGTAAGAAAAAATGCTATCTTCTTAAATTTATTGAAACATTTTGTGGACTAATGTGATTTATCTTGGAAAATGTTCCATTTTCAATTGAAAAGATAGAATGTTCCATCTAGTTGGGGATGGAATGTTCTGTGTTAAATCCATCTGGTGTAATGTACTGTTCAAACCCACTTTTTTCTTATTAATTTTCTCGCTGGAAAATTAATGGATAATCCATGGATGGATAATCCATCCATTGATGTAAGTGGGGAGTTAAAGTCCTTACTATTTTGTAATACTGTCAATTTTCCCTTTATGCTTGTTAATATTTACTTTATATATTAGGTGTCACTGTGTTGGGTGCATAGATACCTAAAATTGTTACATCCTCTTGTTGGATTGACTCTTTTATCAGTGTGCCATATGCTTCTTTGTCTTTAGCTAATCTTTTTTTCTTTTTTTTAATTTATGCATTTTGAGGCAGAGACAATGTAAGTGGGGGAGCGGCACGGAGAGATGGAGAGGGGGAGAATCCCAAGCAGGCTATGCACTATCATTGCAGATCCCAGTGTGGGGCTTGAACCCACGAAACCAAGAGTTGGAAGCTTAACCAACTGGACTACCCAGGTGCCCTGCTAGTCTTTGTTGTAAAGTCTATTTTTTTCTGATTTAAGCTTTGCTCCCCCATCTTTGTTTTATTATTTTTGCTTCCATTTACATACAGTTTTTTTTCTATCACTTTACTTTCAAGTTAATATGCCTTTATATCTGAAGTGAGTCTCTTGTGGACAGTATATAGATGAGTCTTGTTTTCTTTATCCATTCAGTTATCCTTTGACTTTTAATTGGAACATTGAAACCATTTACATTTAAAGTAATTATTGATAGGTGTCTACTTATTGTCATTTTGTTCATTATTTTTTGGTTGGTTTTGTAGTCATTCTCTTTTTCTTTGTTCTCCTCTTGCTCTTTGTTCTTGTAATGGATGACTTTAATTCTATTAATTAATTAATTCAAAGAAATTCTATTTCTTTGTCTTTACTTTTTGTGTATCTATTACAGGTTTTCAGTTTATGGTGACCATGAGATTCAAACATAACATTTTAAGTATATAACATTCTATTAAATTGATTGCCACTTCAGTTGGAACACATTTTTTTTAATTTACATCCAAATTAGTTAGCATATGGTGCAACAATGACTTCAGGAGTGAATTCCCTAATGCCCCCTACCCATTTAGCCCATCTTCCCTTCCACAACCCCTACAGTAACCCTCTGTTTGTTCTCCATATTTGAGAGTCTCTTATGTTTTGTCCCCCTCCCTGTTTTTACATTAATTTTGCTTCCCTTCCCTTATGTTCATCTGTTCTGTGTCTTAAAGTCCTCATATGAGTGAGTCATATGTTATTTTTCTTTTTCTGACTAATTTAGCTTAGTATAACACCCTCTAGTTCCATCCATATTGTTGCCAATGGCAAGATTTCATTCTTTTCGATTGCTGAGTAATACTCCATTGTATATATGTACCACATGTTCTTTATCCATTCACCTGTCAATGGACATTTGGGCTCTTTACAGACTATGGCCAAGATCAAAGAGGTTTTTGCCTACTTTCTCCTCGAGGATTTTGATGGTCCCTGTCTTACATTTAGGTCTTTCATCCATTTTGAGATTATTTTTGTGTATGGTGTAAGAAAGTGGTCCAGGTTCATTCTTATGCATGTTGCTATCCAGTTTTCCCAGCACCGCATGCTGAAGAGACTGTCTTATTCCACTGGATATTCTTTCCTGCTTTGTCAAAGATTAGTTGGCCATAAGTTTGTGGGCCCATTTCTGGGTTCTCTATTCTGTTCCATTGATCTGAGTCTGTTCTTGTGCCAGTACCATACTGTCTTGATGATTACAGCTTTGTAGTATGGCTTGAAGTCTGGGATTGTGATGCCTCCTGATTTGGTTTTCTTTTTCAAGATTGCTTTGGCTATTTGGGGTCTTTTCTGGCTCCATACAAATTTTAGAGTTTTTTGTACTAGCTCTGTGAAGAATTCTGGTGTCATTTGATAGGGATTGCATTCAATATGTAGATTACTTTTGGGTAGTATCAACATTTTAACAATATTTGTTCTTCCTATCCAGGAGCATAGGCTCTTTTTCTTTTTTTTTCTTTTTTTTTTTTTTGTCTTCTTCAATTTCTTTCATAAGTTCTTCATACTTTTCAGTGTATAGATTTTTCACTTCTTTAGATTTATTCCTAGGTTTTTTATGGGTTTTGGTGCAATTGTAAATGGGATCGATTCCTTGATTTCTCTTCCTGTCACTTCAATGGTGGTGTATAGGAATAACTGATTTCTGTGCATTGATTTTATATCCTGCAACTTTGCTGAATTCATGAATCAGTTCTAGCGGTTTTCTGTTGGAATCTTTTGGGTTTTCCATATAAAGTATCATGTCATCTGTGAAGAGTGAAAGTTTGACCTTGTCCTGGCCAATTTGGATGCCTTTTATTTCTTTGTGTTGTCTGATTGCAGAAGTTAAGACTTGCAATACTATGTTGAATAACAGTGGTGAGAGTGGGCATCCCTGACTTCTTCCTGACCTTAAGGGGAAAGCTCTCAGGTTTTCTCCATTGACAATGATATTAGGATAGGGTCATTAATATATGGCTTTTATGATCTCAAGGTATGCTCCTTCTATCCCTACTCTCTTGAGGGTTTTTATCAAGAATGGATGCTGTATTTTGTCAAATGCTTTCTCTGCATCTATTGAGAGGATCATATGGTTCTTGTCCTTTCTTTTATTGATGTGATGAATCACATTGATTGTTTTGTGGCTATTGAACCAGCCCTGCATCCCAGGTAAAAATCCCACTTGGTCGTGGTGAATAATTTTTTTCAATGTATTGTTGGATCCTGTCAGTTGTATCTTGTTGAGGATTTTTGCATCTATCGTCATCAGGGAAATTGGTCTATAGTTCTCCTTTTTAGTGGGGTCTCTGTCTGGTTTTGGAATCAAGGTAATGCTGGCTTCATAGAAAGAGTTTGGAAGTTTTCCTTCCATTTCTATTTTTTGGAACACCTTCAAGAGAATAGATGTTAACTCTTTCTTAAATGTTTGGTAGAATTCCCCTGGAAAGCCATCTGGCCCTGGACTCTGGTTTTTGGCAGATTTTTGAGTACTAATTCGATTTCCTTACTGGTTATGGGTGTGTTCAAATTTTCTATTTCTTCCTGTTTCAGTTTTGGTAGTGTATGTGTTTCTAGGAATCTGTCCATTTCTTCCAGCTTACCCATTTTATTGGCATAAAATTGCTCATAGTCTTCTCTTATTGTTGTTTTATTTCCGCTGTGTTCATTGTAATCTCTCCTCTTTCATTCTTGATTTTATTTATTTGGGTCCTTTCCTTTTTCTTCTTGATCAAACTGGCTAGTGTGTTATCAGTTTTGTTAATTCTTTCAAAGAACCAGCTTCTGGTTTCATTGAATTGTTCTACTGTTTTTTTTGGTTTCGATAGCATTAATTTCTGCTCAATCTTTATTATTTCCTCTCTTCTGATGGTTTTGAATTTATTTGCTGTTCTTTTTCCAGCTCCTTAAGGTGTAAGGTTAGGTTGTGTATCTGAGATCTTTCTTCTTTCTTTAGGGAGGTCTGGATTGCTGTATACTTCCCTCTTATGACTACTTTTGCTGTGTCCCAGAGGTTTTGGGTTGTGGTGTTATCATTTTCATTGGCTTCCATATACTTTTTAGTTTCTTCTTTAACTTCTGGGTTAGCCCATTCATTCTTTAGTAGGATGTTCTTTAGTCTCCAACTATTTGTTACCTTTCCAAATTTTTTCTTGTGGTTGATTTCAAGTTTCATAGCGTTGTGGTCTGAAAATATGCACGGTATGATCTCAATCTTTTTGTACTTTCTTAGGGCTGAATGTGTCCCAGTATATGGTCTATTCTGGAGAATGTTCCATGTGCCCTGGAGAAGAATGCATATTCTGCTGCTTCAGGATGAAATGTTCTGAATATATCTGTGAAGTCCAGCTAGTCCAGTGTGTCATTCAAAGCCATAGTTTCCTTGTTTATTTTTTTATTAGATGATCTGTCCATTGTTGTGAGGGGGGTGTTGAAGTCCCCTACTATTATGGTATTACTATCAATGAGTTTCTTTATGTTTGTGATTTATTGATTTATATATTTGGGTGCTCTCATATTTGGCACATACATGTTTACAATTGTTAGGTCTTCTTGGTGGATGGACCCCTTAATTATGATATAAGGCACTTCTTCATCTCTTGAGACAGTCTTTATTTTAAATTCTAGATTGTCTGATGTAAGTATAGCTACTCTGGCTTTGTTTTGTTGACCACTAGCATGATAGATGCTTCTCCATCCCCTTATTTTCAATCTGAAGGTGTCTTTAGGTCTAAAGTGGGTCTCTTGTAAACAGCATATGGATAGAACTTGTTTCCTTATCCATTCTGTTACCCTATGTCTTTTGATTGGAGCATTGAGTCCATTGACATTTAGAGTGAGTACTGAAACATATGAATTTATTGCCATTATGATGCTTATAGAGTTGGAGTTTCTGGTGGTGTTCTCTGGTCCTTTCTAGTCTTTGTTACTTTTGGTCTTTATTTATTTGTTTGTTTGTTTGTTTATTTATTTTCATCTTTTCTCCCCTCAGAAATTCCCCCTTAAAATTTCTTGCAGGGCTGGTTTAGTGGTCACAAACTCCTTTAATTTTTGTTTGTCTGGGAAACTTTTTCTCTCTCCTTCTATTTTGAATGACAGCCTTGCTGGATAAAGAATTCTTGGCTGCACATTTTTCTGATTCAGCACATTGACTATATCCCGCCACTCCTCTCTGGCCTGCCAAGCTTCTGTGGATAGGTCTGCTGCAAACCTGATCTGTCTTCCCTTGTAGGTTAGGGCTTTTTTTCCCTTGCTTCTTTCATGATTCTCTCCTTGCCTGAGTATTTTGTGAATTTGACTATGATATGCCTTGTCGATGGTCGGTTTTTGTTGAATCTAATGGGGGTCCTCTGTGCTTCCTGGATTTTGATGTCTGTGTCTTTCCCCAGGTTAGGAAAGTTTCTGCTATGATTTGCTCACATAACCCTTCTACCCCTATTTCTCTCTCTTCCTCTTCTGGGACCCTTATGATTCTGATATTGTTCCTTTTTAATGAGGTACTGATTTCTCTAATTTTTAAATCGTGCTCTTTTGCCTTAATCTCCCTCTTTCTTTCTGCTTTATTATTCTCCATAATTTTGTCCTCAATATCACTGATTCTCTGTTCTGCCTCACCCATCCTTGCCACCATGGCATCCATTTGAGATTGCAGCTCAGTTATAGCATTTTAAATTTCATCCTGACTAGCTTCTACTTCTTTTATCTCTGCAGAAAGGGATTCTAATCTATTTTCGATTTCAGCTAGTATTCTTATTATTGTGATTCTAAATTCTTGTTCAGACATTCTGCTTGTATCTGTGTTGGCTAAGTCCCTGGCTGTTGTTTCTTCCTGCTCTTTCTTTTGTGGTGAATTCCTTTGTTTGTCATTTTGAAGGGAGAAAATGAATTAATGAGGTAAAAATTTAAAATTAAAAAAATTAAAATTAAAAAATTAAAATTAAAAACATTAAAAAAGCACACACGAAAAAAATCGAATAAATGATGCCAAGTCCTAGTTGTATTTTAGTCTGGGTGTTGAAAGGGACTTGATAGATTAGAGGAAAAAAGGGGAAAGAAAGGAAAAAAAAGGAAATCATTTGAAGATTTGAAAAAATTGAATACATCGAAGTAGACTAAAATGAAATGATGGAAGTAAAATATAATTTGAAAAAAATTACACAAAAGTAAAAAATATAGCAGAAAAATTTAAAAATATTTTAATAAAGATTGAAAATAAAAATGATTTTTTCTCTTTATGTATTCAAGAAAAAGAAAAGAAACAAAAAAGAGAAAAAAATTAAAAAAGAAAGAAATTTGAATAGATGGACCAGCGAACAGACTGAAATATGACTGAAAGTACATAGTTTTCCCCTACAAGTCAAACTATGCAGAGCTTTATAGTCCATAAACTAAGCAGGTGGAGAGACTTGTGTTTCTGAAGAGCGAGGTTGGCCCAGTTGGGCAGGGCTCAGTGTAATGGCTCCGTTCTCCACTAGATGGCGCTGCTAGCCTACTGGGGTAGAGTGTTGTAGTGCTCTTAGGTGTATATGCACATGCACAGGAGCGGTGAAAATGGCGTCACCCAGCTACCCGGTCTCTAGTCTGGGAACTCTGTTCTCCTGACACAGCAATCGCGCACCCGTTCTTTCTCTGCAGCTTTCGTCCACTCCCCGCTTTTACACAGTCTGTGATCAAGCCTCAGGCAGTACCTCTCTCCCGAGTTTTGTCTCAGATGCGGCTGTTTTTCCGGACCCCTCGCTTCTGAAGGACTGCAGCTTTGACCCATTCTGCCCCTGTGCGGGAGGGTCTCACGGAGCGGTGGCTGGGGGCCAGCCGCACCAAGGAACGTTTGCGGGTCTGTGCTGCTGTGGACGCCCAGAGACTGTGGGCCGGTGCCAGCCTGCCCCAAAAAAGTTCGGGAGATAGTGTAGCAGCAGCGTTTCTGGGACTATGGAAAATCACAACACACATCTGGGAACACACATCTGGCTTCACCCTTAATGACTGTTCCAGCACCAGCAAATGTGGTTGTTCCCCTGGGGCCACTGGGGCTTTGCCCCTGGGGGACCCACACAACCTCTGCCAGGTGCCCTCCCAGTAGGGGAACCGGCTATCCCCGTGTGGCCCTAAGACCTCTGGACTCCACTCTGTTCCTGGGGATTCGGCCTTCCCACCAGAGCACCACCAGGTATGGAGCTGTGGGGTTGCAGACCCTGTGCTCCCCCTGTTTTTAGAGTCTTAATGGAATTTAAACCCTCTCCTTTCTCCTTTCTCCTTTCTCCTTTCTCCCTTTTTATTTCAGTCCCTGCAGCTGTTTCCACTTTTCCACTTTCTCTCCAACTGCTTTTCCCACACTCTTCCCCCATCTCCGTCCTCTCTCTGCAGGCCAAAGCAGCTCCCTGCCCTCTGCGGCTTCTCTCTTCCCCACTTCACCTCTCCGTGCCGCATACCTGCTGAGTTTTGTGGTTCAGATTGCACAGATTGTTGTGTTAATCCTCAGATCAGTTTTCTAGGTGTGCAGGATGGTTTAGTGTTGGTCTGGGTGCATTTCATGGACACAAGACACACAACAAACTTCCATGCTCTGGAACACATTCTAAAAGCACCACCTTTTTCTCCTTCCTTCACATTTTATGCAGGTATCATTTTTAACATCTTTTTATTGTGAATGTGTTAAATAATTTTTTAGATATCACTGATTTTACACTATCATTCTGACTTTATAAGTGCTTGATTTCCTCCTTTTACTATTTGAATTTTTTTCATAATTTTCTCCTAATTATGGCCTTTCTTTTCTGCTTAAATAAGTTCTTTTTACATTCCTTGTAAGTTCAATTAGTGATTACTAACTTCTTTAACTTTGGAAAACCCCCTTTGTTTAAATCCTATTTATTTTTTGGAGAATGCAAGGGGGAGAGGGGTGGTGGTGGAGGTGTCAGAAAATCCAAAGGGGGCTTTGCACTGACAGGCTGACATCAGAGAACCCAGTGTGGGGCTCAAGGTCATGAACTGTGAGATCATGACCTGAACCAAATTCGGATGCTCAACTCACTGAGCCACCCAGGTGCTCCTGTCTGGGAAACTCTCTTTCATTCAATTCTGAGTGATAGCCTTGTGAAATAGAGTATTATTCGTTGTAGATTTTTCTTTCAGCACTTTAACTTCAGCTAATTAAATATTTCTTTAACTCAGCATTCATTTGGGCCTTGCTGTTTTATCCAGTCTAAAATCTCTGACTTCTAATTGTGTGTAGATAATTTAGACTTACTGTGATCTTGATATGGTTGACTTAAAATCTATTATATTGATATGTGATGGGTTTCATATTGTCTCTTCTGGTTCTTTATTATTTTATCCACTTTGCTTCTATACACAACTGCATAGTTTTAATAATCCATTTAATCTCCACTATAGGCTTAGGAATTATATCTCTATTTATTTTAATTTGCATTTTTAAAACTTCTGGCCTAAGGTTTATAACGTGTCTTTAGCTTATACATTTTAACTTGCTACAATATTATACTATTTCAGGTGTAACATAAATACCTAATAATTTTACATTTATATCTCTCCTGTGGCTCTTTGTAAACTAGCAGTCACACATTTTACTCCTATATAAATTATAAATTCCACAATGCAATTATTATAATTATTTTTCTCTAAGCAATTTGCTTTAATTATCTATTAAGTATACTTATGTATAGAAAAACTTGTTTTATTTAACTTTCATATTTACGATGTGGTGTTCCTCTTTGCTTTATGTAGATTAAAAAAATGTTTATTTATTTACTTTGAGAGAGAAAGAGTGAGCAGTGGAGGGGCAGAGAGAGAGAGAGGGAGGCAGAAAAACTCAAGCAGGCTCTGGACTGTCAGTACAGAGCCTGATGCAGGACTCGAACTCACGAACCATGAGATCATGACCTGAGCCAAAATCAAGAGTCGGATGCTTAACCGACTAAGCGACCCAAGCACCTGGTTTGTGTAGACTTGAAGTCTCTATAGTACCAATTTTATTTTGTCTGATGGACTCTGTTTAACATGACACAGCATGGATCTGCTTGTAATAAATTCTCTGAGCTCTGTTTTTCTGAACAAAATCCTGTATTTTGAGAATTTCTGGTGATTTGTCATAGTGCTATGTTGGTCCTGATGCTAACCTATATGCTTCAATCTTATACTTTCATTACCCTAATATATTTACATAATTATTAAAAATTATATAGCCAATCCTTATGTTGTTTTAATTACTTTTAAATTTTGATGTGGAATCATAAGAGGTTGCAGAGAAATGTACAGAGGGTTCTGTGTACCCTCCACTATTCCTCCCCCCACTGTTCACAACTTGCATAACTATAGCACATTGACAAAACCAAGAAATTGAAGTTAATACAAACCAATGAGCCTACTCAGATTTCACCATTTATGTCCACACCCATTTGGGTATGTGTCCTGTGAGTGTATAATTTATGCTTTCTTATCACGTGCGAGTTTCATGGAACCACCTAGACATCAAGATAGAGAACTTTTCCCACACTTCGAGCCTCCCTCATGCTGGTCTTTCATGCCCACTCCCCTTCCATAACCCCTGCCCACCCATCCATAATGCCTGGAAACCACTAATCTGTTCTTTATCTCTCTAGTTTTGTTATTTCACGAATACGGAATCACACGGTATGCAATATTTTAATGTTGGATTTTTCCCCCGTTGAGCATAATGTTGTTGATGCCCATCCAGGTTGCTTGTAAGGATTATTTATGCATTTTTAGTACTGACTAGTGCTGCGTGGCATGGATGCACCACAGTTTAATTTACCCACCGAGAGATAGGTGGATTGTTTCCAATGTTTGGCTATTACAAACTAAGCTCTGTGAACACTTGTATAGAGTTTTTGTGTAGACATACGTTTTTATTTTTCTGGGAGTAGTGCCCAAGTTTGCAATCGCTGGGTGATATGGTAGATGAATTTTTATTTTAGAAGGAACTGCCAAATGGCTTTTTTAGAGTGGCTGTACCATTTTTCAATCCCACCAGAAATGTATGTGATCCATTTTCACCACATCCTCATTATTTGATTTTATCACGGTTGTCAGCCATGTTGGTAGTTGGTAGTTGGTAGGTATATGTCAATACCTGATTTGAATCAGCATTTGTCTAGTGATTAATGCTGTCGACCATCTTTTCCTACGCTTATTTGATGTCTATAGTTTCTCTTCAGTGAGACATCTTTTTGTGCCTTTTGCCATTTTCTAACCGGATTTTTAAAAATCTTTGAGTATCGAGAGTTCTTACTCTCAGTTTTGAATTTTATGTGTCATTTGTTTCTCAGTATTTTCTCCTTCTCTCTCTCTTTTATTTGCCTTCCTTTAGGAAGAATTTTTTAAATTCTGCCTTGATTTATTTATAACATTTTCTTTTTTTTTAATATAAATTGCCTTGTTTTCAAACGTTTATTTTGAAAGAGGCAGATACAGTGTGAGGGAGGGAGGGGCAGTGAGAGAGGGAGAGAGAGAAAGAGAGAATCCCAAGCAGGCTCTGCACTGTCAGTGCAGAGACTGATGCAGGGATTGAAGTCTTGAAACCAAGAGATCATGACCTGAACCGAAACCAAGAGTTGGATTTTAACCAACGAGCCACCCAGGTGCCCCGATAGTATTTTCAAGTGTATTTCTTTGTGTAATTTTGGTAATGGTTCCTCTAAATATTACAATGTATGTGTGTAACATCATACCCTCTACTATACTGTACAGCATACTGTTTTACTTCTTCAAATGAAATATGAAGTCCCCACTTTCATTTAGGACCCTTTACCCTCCCCACTGAAAAATACATAATTGTCCTAAATATTCCCTTTATTTTCATTGGGTACCCACATTAAATTTTAGAATTTTTACTTCAAAAATCTAGTGTCATTTAAGAAAATTGTAGGGAGAAGATAAAGTTATTCTCTTTACCTCTAGTTATTCCATTTCTTTAAAGTTCTAAGCCTCTTCTGTTCCTTTCTGTTTTGAGAGATTTCTGGAGCCATTAACGATGACAGACAAATCTCACTGCAATGCTTCACTCTCTCCCTCCACATCTGTGGTTGAGAATACCTGATTTCTGTTTCATTCTGGAAGACATTTTTTTCCGAGTATAGAATTTGGTGCTTATAATGCTGTTACTTCCAGTCCCTGAAAAACATTGTACTACTTTTTTTTTTTTTTTGGTCTTTCTCTTATGGGTAAGGTCATTATTCTCTTGCTATTTTCAAGATTGTATCTTTTTATTTTTAAGAAGTTTAATAATGGCATCACATGGGTTTTGGGGGGGCTTGTTTTATGTGGATTTTCTCAAGTTCATGAATGTCTAGGCTTATGTCATTTGCCAAATATGGTGAATTTCCAGCTCTTACTTCTCTCAGTAACTTTCCAGCCTCCCTCTTTTTCTCTTACCATCCTATGACTCCAATAATAACAACAATAGAATGTTAGATTTACTGTTTTATTCCCACGGGTTCTTGAAGGTTTAATCTTTCTTTCTCTCTTTCTTTCTTTCTTTCTTTCTTTCTTTCTTTCTTTCTTTCTTGATTTATTTATTTCTTTGTTTCTCTCTGTTGTTCAGAATGAGTAAATTCTATTGATCTTTCCTCAAAAGTTCATTGATTCTGTCCTGTCATCTACACTCTATGGAACCCATCCAATGAGTCTTGTTTGTTTGTTTGTTTTAATTCTTCTACTTTTTAGTTTTATAATTTTCACTGAGTGTGTGTGTGTGTATACATATATATAAATTAAATTATATATATATACACATATATATAATTTTATTTTCTTAATGTTATTATCTACTTTTTTAACATTTGTTTTAATGGAATTCAAAATTGTTTAAGTAACTTTATTTTGGCTGCTTTGAAATATTTATCAGATTGTTCCAGCACCTGACTCATCTGGTTTGTGCCAGTACAGGTATCAGTTGAATGTCATTCCTCATTCCATGTGTAATTTGAAGGTTCTTGGTATTGTGAGAGGTTCTTTATGATATCCTTATCCTTGACATTTTAGAAATTATGTTAGGAGACTGGATTTTCCTTCAGTCCTAGTAGACAAGTTTCCTTGGATTAAACATTATGTTTAATATGTAGGTTATAGAATACTTTTGCAGGCTGTAATTCTAATTCAGCATCTGAGTCCTGGCAGTGTTATTCTAGTCAGCTTTGCTCTTAGGGCTTCACTGGGTACATGCTAGTTCCATCTGTGTCAGTGGCAAGGTGCTTTCCTTGGCCGCCACGTATTTCTAGGTAGGGGAGGAAGTGGACTTGCAGAACTGAGAGCAGGTACCCTGGCCTGTTCTCCAGCCTCTGGGTTCCTGTAGCTTCTCACTGTCTCTCTCTCTGTCATTACCCTCAGAAGAAGGAAGCAACTGCTCAAGATGCCTGCTGACATGGGGCAGTGGGGGGGGGGTGGGGAGCGTGTGGTATGGAAATGCTTGGCTTGGGTGATCTTCTGCAGTTGGGTGGTTGTCCAGGAGTGGCTAAATCTAGATATGTATGTAATTAGGTGGACAGCCATGGGGCACTGGGCCGAGTTCACCTTCTGCTGCTAGGTTGAGGTGTAGGACACGCCAGACCTTACCAGCCTCTATGTCACGGGATGGTGAGTCAGAGGAAATGAGACCTATGGTGATTAATGTTGAGTTTAAAGTGCCTGCCTATTTCTGCCTGTTATAAAATGAGGTATGATTCTCCCAACTGGGTTCAGTGGCTCTGTGGGGCGCATGGATCAGGCCTATCACACTCACTAAGTATTGGATAGAGAGCAGGTTGCTTGAGCCTGTTCTTAGGTACAGTCTGCCACTGAAGACATAGGATCTGGCATGGCCATCTTCCATGGGGCAGAGGATGGGTTTGCCCACTTGGACTACACTGACTCTATAGCTGCAGACTGATGGAGTCTAGGGTGTGGAGTAAGTAAGGCATTGACCCAACTTGATATGGTTGATTTTGGAGAGTAGATTAGTCACCTCTGTTGGTGGCTGTGGTACACAGAGTAGATCAGCTCAGCCAGGCTCTGCTGGCACTAATGTCTACGGGAAGATCAGGCTCACAGTCATGACTGCATGTGGTCATAAGATGCGTTCCTTTACTTGATCTCCATTGGGGTTTTATTCTAGTCTTTAGACCAAAGAGACTTGTTTTTTCTTATTTTTATTGTTTGTTTATTTTTAAATTTGTTTTTATTTCAATATAATTTACATATAACATTGTTTAAGTTTAAAGTGTACAACGTGTTGATTTGAGACATTTATATATCGTAACAAGATTATTACCATAGCATTAGCTCACCTCTCTAACACATCCCATAATTATTATTTTTGTGTGTGTGTGTGGTAGCAACAAACAAGATCTAGGCTCTTGAAAACTTTGAATTTTATAATACAGTATTGTTGACTATAATTGCTATGCTGTACATTAGATCCCCAGGATTCATCGATCTACTAGTTTCTGGTTTGTACCCTTAAACAAGCTGTCCCCATCTTCCCCACCACTAGCCCTCTGGCAAACACCATTCTAATCTGTTTTTATGAGTACAGCATCTTATTTTTTTTTTAATTTTTTAATGTTTATTTATTTTTGAGAGAGAGAGAGAGCGTGGGTGGGGGAGAGGAGAGAGAGAGAGAGGGAGAGACACAGAATCCAAAGCAGGCTCCAGGCTCCGAGCTGTAAGCACAGAGCCTGACGTGGGGCCCAAACCCACAAACTGTGAGATGATGACCTGATCAGAAGTCAGACACTTAACTGAATGAGCCACCGAGGCACCCCATGAGTTCAGCATTTTAGATTCCACATACGTGTGATATCATATAGTATTTGTCTTTCTCTGTTTTACTTATCTTACTTAGCATACTGTCTTTAAGGTTCATCCGTGTTTTAGAAATGGCAAGATTTACTTCTTTCTCATGGCTGAATATTATTCAGTATATTTTCAGTATATATATTATTACTTTTGTATATATATATGTGTGTGTATATATATATATATATATATATATATGTATATATATCTCCATTCATTCATTGATGGATACTTAAGTTTCCATATCTTAGCTATTGTGAATAATGCCTCAGTGTACGTGGGAACACATATATCAATTCAATATTCTATTTCAATATTCTCAGAAAATTCCATACTATTTTCCATAGTGGCTATACCACTTAACATTTCCAACAACAGTGCACAAGTGTTCTCTTCTGTCAATATGCTGAACAAGACTTATCTCTTATTGATGATAACCATCCTAAAAGGTATGAGGAAATATCTCATTGTGGTTTTGATTTCCATTTCCCTGGTGATTACTAATGTCGAGCATTTTTTCATATACCTGTTTGGCATTTGAATTTATTCTTTAGGAAAAAAGTCTGTTCAGGTCCTCTGCTCATTTGTTATTCAGATTGTGTGTGTGTATGTGTGTATGTATATGTGTTACTGTGTTGTATAAGTTCTTTATATATTTCGCATATTAACTCCTTGTCTGATATATGGCTTAAAAATATTGGTCTCCCATTCTATAGACTGTCTATGTATTTTGTTGATTGTTTCTTTTGCTATGCAGAAGCTTTTTAATTTGATGTAGTCTCAACTCGTTGATTTTTGCTTTTAGTTTTTTTTTTTAAGCCAAATCCAAAAAACCATTGTCCCAAACTATGTCAGACCATGTTTTCTTCTAGAAGTTTTATGGCACCAGGTATTATTTTTTTATATTGTCCATTTTGATATATATATATATATATATATATATATATATATAATCTAGGTTGGAATACTCTCAGGCTTAGTTTTGTGAATATAGAAGCTATAGTGGGAAATAAATCAAACAAAAACAGGAAAATCACCACGGCATCATACTTCAAGCCCTGAGCTCTCTATTCATTTATTTTTTTTCTTTTCATATCTCAGTATCCTTTTATGGTTATCTTTTGAATTATTTCCAGAATATTTAGTTGTACTAGTGATTGGATGCAGGAAAAATTGAGTATGTTCCATTTTTTCTGGGACCAGATACCTGAGACAAAATAGTACTCATTCTGAATCCATGTGTAGTTTTTCAACAGATCTGGTTTTTTTGCAGTTTATGGTTTCTACTACATATGGCTACATATTGATGTAGATAGATTATTAAGAACAAAGCAACAAAATTATATAATTACGTAATTTATTAAGAAAAAAAAAAACTGTCCTAAGTCAATGACAGAAGAATCTAGTCTTGAATATCATGCCAGATCTCAAAAACTCTGGTTTGTAGTTATGTAGTTATACAAATCCCATAAAGACTTTTTTGTCCTTTCTCTGTAGCCAGAATTTCCCCTTTCATTATTTCTGTGGAGGAGGTGTGATACTTACATCTGGACCTTATTAGCCTGGTATATCCACATCTTCTAATTAATGTATCCTTAAAATATGGGGAAGGGAAGGGCGTCTGGGTGGCTCAGTCTATTGAGTGTCAGACTTCTGCTCAAGTCATGATCTCGTGGTTTGTGAGTTTGAGACCCCCATCTGGTTCTGTGCTGACAGCTCAGAGCCTGGAGCCTGCTTCGAATTCTGTGTCTCCCTCTCTCCCAGCCCCCCCTGCTCACAGTCTGTCTCTTTCTCTGAAAAACAAAAAACAATAAACAAACAAACAAACAACATTAAAAACATATATATATGGAGGGGAAATAGTTTAGTCTTCTTGATAAATTACCTTTGCATCTGTTCAGTCCTTATATTGGAGATAGCTTTACTTTATGGCTTAATTCCATTTTGGCTTTTGTGATCAAGAACTAGACTTTCACTTTCTAAGACTGCATTAAATCAAATTATCTGTTTTCCGCCCTCTTTACACATTGTTTAGTGAAAGATTTTTTTCCTTCAGATTACGATTTAGTTATTTATTTTGAAAAAAGCATTTGTTCAGTACATATATATAAAATTTATATATATAAATGTATATATATATGATATATTTATATTTATATATTTATTTATATTGTATAAATTTATATATATTTATATTTATATAAATAATTTATAAATATAAAATTTATATTTATATAAATAAATTATATAAATATTATATAATATATAAATATTATATAAATATTATTTATATTATATAAATATAATATAAATATAAATTATATATATTATATATATATATATATAATGTTTTTAAAGTTGAACTCTCCTTATTTAATGCCTACCATTTTATGATAAAGCCCTTCATTCTGTTCTCTTTGTTCTTTCTCCAGATATTATAATAGACAGATATTGGTTTTCCCATTTCTTTAATTCTTTCCTTATCTTTTATTTGGTGTTTTATTTCACATGGAGACCTCTCTCTCACTTGATAATCTGAGTCTTTAAATGATTTATGGCTATTGGCATTTTATTCCTTTTTACTATTAGAATTCCTGTAATACCACTTTGATAGTGTCTTGAGAATTAATAAACATATATGGTTGATCAGTAGCTTTATGTAACTAAATACTATTGTGAAAAAATAGAAAACAATTCTGATGGGCAAAAGAAAGATGGATCTATTGTGTGATAAAATGAAAACCTGCAATAGGCATTAACAATCACAAAATAATAGCCATATACTTTACTGAGTTTTGACTTTGGAATAAGTCATCTGAGACAAAAGGTACAATACCTAAAATAATAACTCTTTAAAAAAATTGTTTTGGAGTGCCTAAGTGGTCAGTTAGGCGTCCGACTTCAGCTCAGGTCATGATCTCACAGTTTGTGAGTTGGAGCCCCGCGTCGGGCTCTGTGCTGACAGCTCAGTGCCTGGAGCCTGCTTCTGATTCTGAGTCTCCCTTGCTCTCTGCCCCTCCCCCCACTCCTGCTCTGTCTGTCTCTCTCTCTCTCAAAAATAATAAATAAACACTAAAAAAATTGTCTGTTTTGCATCCAAGGAAACTGGTTAGCATATACTGAATATTTCAGATACTTGATATTTCATGAAGTTTTCTCCCTATATTTATTGTTCACTTATTCAGTTCTGTGTTGTGAAAATTTCCTAAAGTCACTAAATATAACTATACACAATTTTGTCATACATACTAACCTTACTTCTTTGCCAATAATGTTTTTATGTTTTTCAATCACTTTGGGCTTCTCTAAGTTTTCCTATTATAAATAACCATTAGGATTGCACAAATTATCATAAAACCTATCCTATTATAAATTCAAAAACACATTGGGTAAAACGTGTTTTTTTCGTGTAAATCGGTGTATCTGCCAAATGTTTATAGAACAAAGGAAATAGGTTATCTTGTTTAGTATGTCTTTGTTTGTACTCAAAGCACCATATTATGCATAATTCCATGGCACTACCATCAGAATTAAAAATAATTACATTTAATTTATTGTATTGGGAAAATCATACCACATTTTGATCACTTCATCACCTTTTTATATGTATGTAGGTATAAAACTACTTTTTAATAAAAATAGCCATTTAAACATTTTAATTGTCACATGAATTAATGAAAATAATTTCAGGGAGATAAATATACAAAATATCTGACCCATATTTTCAAAGATCATTCTCATGAATTTCCTCACCTGAGTTTTGCGTAATCATGTATTTATTTAGGATTAGAGTAAATCTTGTCATGATATGCTTCTGTATATAAGGCTTTTTTAGAATGCCTGAGCATGAAGTGGTTTGTTTTGTTTGTAAACGTTTGTATCAGAGGTACATATTTCCATAGTTAAAACAGAGTTCTACCCAGCAGATCAGAAAATCTCAGGGTTCCGTACCTTCCACCTCTCTGATTCCCATTATCCAGAGGCAAAGGCTTGATTATCTCCAGTTACTCTTTTTTAATTTGTCTCCATTTCTCAAAAATAGCACACATTTACATTTTTCAACTTAACTTTTTTGAAATGTTTTTACCAAGGGTAGCTAAGGATTCCTACTAAGGAAAAGTACAACTAACTCCCTTGTGTCTGTTCCCACATGTACACCACCCCCATATATTATATAATTGTATTATGATTTTGTGCTACTTCAGTATTACATATTAACATTATAAGATCTGATAATTAATTACTACTTATAGGTGCAAATCTACCATAGTATTTTCTTCCTTCACATGCATAATTAGAAATAATAATAGACTCATTTTCTGCTTGCCAGATTTTTAATGTGTCTGTAATATACTTAACTTTCTTTTTTTTAATGTTTTTTTAATGTTTATTTCTGAGAGAGAGACAGAGAGAGAGAGAGAGAGAGAGAGAGAACACATTAGCAGGGGAGGAGCAGAGAGAGAAGGAGACACAGAATCCAAAGCAGGTTCCAGGCTCTGAGCTGTCAGTACAGAGCTCGACGTGGGGCTTGAACCCACAAACTCTGAGATTGTGACCTGAGCAGATGTCGGACATTCAACCAACTGAGCCAACCAGGCACCCCAATATACCTTAATTTTCCATAAGAAGTAAAACTGTCCTCTCCATACTTCCAGCTAGTTTAGAAATTTTGCTTATTGGGACACCTGGTTGGCTCAGTCAAGCATCCAACTTCAGCTCAGGTCATGATTTCATGGTTTGTGAGTTCGAACCCCATATCTGGTTTTGTGCTGACAGCTCAGAGCCTGGAGCCTGCTTCAGATTCTGTCTCCCTCTCTCTCTGCTCCTCCCCCATTCACACACTGTCTCTCTCTCCCTCTGTCTCTCAAAAATGAAATAGCATTAAAAACATTTAGAAAAAAAAGAAACCTTGCTTATTTCTTGTAGAAAGTCTTATGCAAATAGTTCTTACTATTTCTTTGTAAAGTCAATTAGTATTTTACTTGGATAACCTATCTAATAAATATTCCTTTCTTCCGGATGTTAATGTTATTTAATTACCAATTCTTTTGCTTCTTTCCATTCCCTGTTTTCTCTCTTTTGTTGGATTCCTTTCGTGGGTCTGTTTGCTTTGATATCTGTGTTTCAAGTTAGAAGTTTCTTTCAAACCTCTGCTCAGCCTTGCTTCTCTCTTCACATTTAAGTGTGAGACTGTGTCTAAGCTCATTGGAAGTTCTGGGTAGGTTGATGGGATTTTCTGCTTTGTTTTGTTTTGTTTTGTTTTTTGGTCTTGTCCAGTGATCTTTCTAGTCCCTTATAGAAACAATATCTAAAAAAGGGAGGTTCTTTAAGTTTTGTTTTGTTTTGTTTTGCTTTGCTTTGTTTTGTTAGGCTATTAAGGGTTCCTGAGAGGAAGTCTTTAGTCTCCTGTGTGAGATTTTAAGCCTGGCTCCCAGATTCTTGTAGCCAGTGGCAGCTAGTGTCTTGGGAGGAGTTCTTTTATTTTGAAGGTAGACTTTATAAATCATTTCCGTGTTTAAAGTATAGTAGTTTGAATCTCACTTTGATCTCAGCTTTAATGTCAGGCCTCTTTTGAGTCTGTCTGTTTCAGTTCATTTCTCTACAGAGAAAATTTGCTATCAAAAGGAAAGGGGGCAATTTACCAGTGTGAAGGTACAGTGAAAACTACCATAGATCTACTTTCTGGTTTTTTTGTTTGTTTGTTTTTTGCTTTTTGTTTGTTTGTTTGTTTACATTTTTATATTTTTTTAGAGAGAGGGGTGAGAGGGGCAGGAGGCGCAAGAGAGAATCCCAAGCAGGTTCCACTTCCAGACAGGAGTCCAACATGGGGCCTGACCCCACAAACCCAGGATCATGACCTGGGCTGAAATCAAGAGCCAGATACTCAACTGACTGAGCCACCCAGGCACCCCTCTACTTTCTATTTCAAATGATTTCTCCTATTGTGAGCTTCATTGGCACCCTACAGTTTCAGAGGAAAGTTGCTCATCTACTCCCTGAGGCATTTGGAGAATCTCAGCCTTATTAACAGTTCCCCTTAATGTCAATTTATTTATTTATTTGCTTTCTTTCACCCCTTGGCTTTCCTGTTTCCAAAGCTTGGTTGTGTTTTTTGTTTTCATTGCTCCCTATCTTGGTCATTTGGGTTTATGTATCCTTAAACCCACTATTTTCATGTAAGTTGAGTTTGTACAAAGCAGCTGTAAACTGGTGTGTTCATTCCAGAATTTTTAATGCTTTTACACACACTCTTGTAGTGTTTTACTGATTTTTTAAAACTAATAAACTACCTTATTCTGAGATAATACCAGGACACAGCAAACGGAAATTTTTGTGAGATAAAAGATACTTCTTACCATAAAGTATCGTTATTTATTCTTTGGGAAAATTAATTTCGATTGTATTTTCATATCTTCCAAAACTCAAGTAAATTCTAAGCCAAGATATATTAATTCATTATTTGATCATCTCCTGTGGAGCATGTACTAAGTCAATGCTGGAAACACACCTGTGCACCAGACATTATCATCCCTTCCTTTGTAAAGCTTACACTTTAGTGTGCTAGACAGTCAAACAAATTATGAAACGCGTTACACGTTTTAGAACATGTAAAACGCAGCATGCTTTGAGTCCGTATACTCTGGCCACTCAATCGATTTTAGAGGTCAGTAAATGCTTAATTATAAAGTAGCATTTAAGCAGATATTTAAATGTCAAATCAGAGTGAGTCACCACAAAAGTACGGAAACACTGTTTAAGATAGTAAGTAAAGCAATCCCTGAATCCAGAAAGAACATATCCTATTTTTCCCCAAGGAATGCCTGCATGAATACAAATGTGTGACCAAGGTGAAAATATGCTGGGAAGGTAGGCCATGAAAATTATGGTTTATCATGTTAATAATAGATAGATAAATTAAAGGGTTTTTCAGATGTGAAGCCCTTTATAGTAAGCACAGGAGTGATAAAAATATCACTCAATAAACATTGATAGTGAGTGTCTCTGAGAAGTGTGAGTTCATTGGGGGAAGTCAGTAAAAAATAGCAACTAGTGGTTAGAGAGCAGATTTTGGTGGTTTGGGCCAAAATAGAGAAATGAAGAAGGATGAAACTCTAGATTATGAGCAAATGGAATCTTCAAGAATCTTGCTTATTGGAAGTGACGGTGATGGAGAAAGTCACGTCAAGGACGACTCCCAGTTTCTAGCTGAGTGGGGAAAAAGCCACACAGGGTTGAAGAAGGTGTAGCCAGAGAGGCAGAGGGCAATCAGGGGAATGTCAGGACTGCCCCACGGGCCCGCCCCCAGCTAAGAAGGGGTAAGAAGTATGCAACAAAGTGAAGTTAGAAACAACCTAGAAAGGGGTGCCTGGGTGACTCAGTTGGTTAAGCATCTGATTTCAGCTCAGGCCATGATCTCATGGTTTGTGAGTTCAAGCCCCACATCAGGCCCTGTGCTGACAGCTCACAGCCTAGAGTTGGCTTCAGATTCTGTGTCTCTCTCTGTCCCTCCCTCACTTGCACTCTCTCTCTCTCTCTCTCTCAAAAAAAAAAAAAAAAAAAAAAAGACCTGGAAAATATCTATCTGACTATCAAAGAGCTAGTGGCCCTGAGTATACTCAGTGACCAACTGTGAATTCAGTTTTTGCTACCTACGTTCTCTCCTCAGTATATTCATATCAGTACATAGAAGTGCAACTTGCATTTAGGATAACTTAGTAATGTAGAAAAAAGAATAAGTGTTTGAACATTATTTTCTACATGCATATTAGGCAAGTGTGGAAACATGAATATTATTTGTGTATTAATGAAAGGCCTAGTTGTTGGTCTAATGACCTACTTCTGTTAACTGATCAGCTCTGATAACAGTAAAAAGCTATGGTTCTAGTTTGAATGTTAACAGTCCTCTCACACCTTTGAAATCCCATTTAAATGATCTTATCTTTTTGTTTAGAATTATAACAAATAATCAACTCATTCGTGAGCACTAGGGAATGCCGATTTTCCCTTAAGTAGGAACATTTTTCATATTTAAAAAAATAAAATAAAACTCCAAAGACATCACTTTAAAATATGAAAACCATGAAATGAAATGAGATTTTGTCATTGTTTACAATGAAATGGGCAAAAAGCTTAGTCCTACCAGTAATGGGTATAGATAGATGAAGACACAGACATCTGTGGTGTCAAATTCTCCAAACTGGATTCTCCCCTTAACCACCCCTTCCCTCAAAATCTAAATGGGACGTTTAAGAACAGATGGTGAAGCATGACAGGATGATACTTTAATTCTGTCTCAAAATTATACTCCTAAATTCAATATGGCGTGTGACTGGGCCCTGATGCATGAAACGGCCTCATATTTCGCAGGCAATATTGATCTCAGTAGGCAGGTTTGCCTTCGTCTAACCCAACCCCACGAGCTTAAGATGTGGATCAAATTCCATCAGTGAAAAGGAAACGAATACTAAATACATCTAACATCCAAAAAAACCTTAGGATAATGTGAGTACATACCATATGCATTCAGGTCAACCTCATTAAAAAATTCACCTTAGAAAGAGAAAATACCTAAATCAAGGCAGAGAAAAACACATATAATCCTTAGCATTATCAATACTGAGTGATATAACAGGTGAGAAATAAAATAGGAACCTTGAAGTGTAAGCCAAACCTTATCCTAAGTGACTGACAGATTGGCTGATAAAGATGTTTTTTTTCTCTTCTTAAGTAACCCCAACAGTGCTAACAGCTGAGCCCATTGTCCTCTGGGAGTGTGTTCAATGTCTAGTATCTGCCTAGGGAGTGAGAAACAGGCAGTATCAGAGAAATCAGATACTTTTTGGATACATTTCCTTGTCTGACTCATTGTTTCTTTTTGATTCAGTATCGATTTTGCTTTTGCCCCCCTCTGTCCCACCCCTGGAAAAGACTGTGAGATGAATTAGAAGAAAGTGATGAACAAACTAATCCTATAGCTTATTTTAGCCAAGACAAGCAGCTATTTGAAAAGTTACATAGTGTAGTCCCGTAAAAGAAGAGCCAAAGGAGACGTTTACTAAGGCAACTTCTTGTCCCCACAAAGAGACAAGTCTTACAAAATGTTTCCTCCCTTCCTTGTACCTGTAGATACATCCTAAATGTCTCCATTCCTTAGTATATCTTAAAATTCTGTTTCAGTTATAAATCTACTTCCTCATTTCTAAAGTTGTTTTACTCCAAAACTGTTTTTTCAATGTGTCTTAGGTTTCTAAACGTGCCAGAAAATTAATGGAACACAATTTTGTCTTCTCTAAAGAGTCATTTAAATACTCTCATTTTTTTACCTCTCATTCTCATCTCAAACCACTAAATACACTTTGAGTTCCATCTTCCCTTTGTCACCAAGATTATTATTTTTTGATTACCAGTAGCTTCCATATTGACAAATCCCAGCGGCCCTACTTCTGATACAGTGTAGTCAGTCTCCCACCATTATTGATCCAGAATATAGTTCGTATGCCCTTGAAATATTTTATTTGCTTCTAAGATGCCCGGATTATACCTTCCCTTGCTATCCTTCTCAATGTTTATTTTATTTCTTTTTTAAAAAAGTTGAAATATATATATATATACACACACATATATATACACACACACAAATACCTACAAGCACATTAACATTACTTGGCTGTGACAGCTGAGCATATATAGAATACAAATATATATAGAATACCAATTATTTTTATCTGAATTAACATGCATTAAAAGCCAAACTTAATGTATTGGAGAATAGATGAGTTGTAAATCAGCAAGAAAGAAGCTAAGGTAGAAACAATCACAGTCAGCTCAGGAGATATTGTCTACATTTGTTTTCTACCCTTATAAAACTAGCCTGCTAATAATCTTAAATTGTTAAAGTAATATAATTCTGCCTGATGCCATTGGTCACAATACCTGGAGATAATTGCTACTAAGTTAGCCTTAATCGCCCATTTGCAAAGAAACACTGACGTTAATTCAGTTTTCTTCTCAGTTTTTAATTAGGTTGTAGGAATCTAAAATGCTTTGAGTTATCTTCATATCTGACTATCTCCTCTGAAAATAATAAAAACATAAAACGTTGATTGAAAACCTTAATCCTACTGCTTAGTGCATGCAATAAAAGTTAATGTAAAAAGTTAATATTTATCAATAACATTTGAATGTGTTAAAATTATATTTCTTTTAACTTCCAGAATGAACTTTAAAGCCAAGAGTATAAGAATCTTGAATTTCCTTGCCAGAAGGACTTTTTCCTCAAAGATTCCTTTTAGACTTACTTTGGTGTTCAGGATGTCAAATGCATTCACTCACTTCCACGGTCTCCTTATCAAGTACGTTATTCACCGGTGGGCAGGTATTAAATATAATGGTTGACTCCCGTGTCTACAGTCCTGCAGAAAATGACCCACCCTGTGAAGGGTGAATGGCACAGTCACAGAATGCGGAGAAGGAAGCATGACAGAGTTTGTAACCTCCAAACTAAATTGATGTTTGTATCCAGAAAGGGCTTACGTCTTCACAGGCACATGGCATCGTGAAACCTCAGAGAGCTATGGTGGCATCAGAGCACTGGGGGGAGCCCTGCTTGTGATCAGAGGTCAGAACTAAAGTCTTACTGCATCCCCCCAAAAACTATCAATGTAAAGGTGTCCATTTCTTTCTCCACACAACAGACCCAGGTCTGTGATCCATCTGTACTTCATGTGTCTCTTTATGCAGCATGGTAGAGACGATGTCTGTTGTTGTTGTTGTTGTTGTTGTTGTTGTTATTTTCTCTTGCACATTTATCTCTTCCAGCCGGGAAAACCTTTCTTCATCCTTGTCACTGATTGCTTGCCCCGCCCTATTCCAAACTTGTTCTGGATGCTGTCTTCTTTTTATGCCCATTTTCTTTTGTTAAAAAGGTGAGAAAATTCAGTACTTTCATTTTTGTAATAGCTTCTCTTGTACGTCTAGTTTTAGGGGACCGGAGAACTAGGATAACATCATCTCCAGCTATTCCTGCTGCCTAGAAAAGGAGAGTAAATGGATCCGCGTAAACGTAGAAATAAACACAATGTTTTGTTTTCAGCGGTTTATAGAGGGAAGCAAAGGTCACACAGGAGCCACTCATTAAAATGTGTTGCAAGGTGTCATCATTTGACTAAGGGTTTTTTGTGTTTTTTTCCAGCCATTTTCTTTTCTTTTCTTTCCTTTCCTTTCCTTTTCTTTCTTTTCTTTCTTTTCTTTTGCATTTTTGTTTTGTTTTGTTTTGTTTTGTTTGTTTTTTATCAGCTCCAACATGAGGAACAGTGTAGCCATGGTGAGGCAGGGTGGAGCCAATAAAGACTGCTGAAAGAACAGAACTAAATGGAGAATTTGAGATTCTGTATACTTTGAGGCAAAGTAATTTCTCATGCCCTACCATGTTGGGCAAGACCTCGAGCCTAGTCCTCTCTTTCCAATGATCTGTCCAGATAAAGGGTTGCAAAGAGGTGAAAAGGTGTAGAGTGTTAATACTCCAGTGCACAGGTAACTCAGTACTTTCTGAGGATGGAATCCCAGATCCAGAAGCAGGTCCATGTGGAGTTTGGAGGAATTCAGTAACTGTTTCACCTTCTGAGATCTACTTACAAGTCTTGGGAAAAGCAAAGGCTCAGTCCTTTTTCCCTTCTTCCCTAGTATCCACATTCTTTCCATAGGTACTGTCTTATGGGTCATATTATATTTCAATGACTCTCAAATTTATGTCTCAAATATTTATATCTATACCATGAGACTTGTATATCCTAACTGCTGCTTGATGTACTTACATGATAAATTTTAATTTTTCCCAGATCTGCTCCTTTCCCAATCATCCATTTTGGTCAATTGTATCCACATATAATTGTACCTAGTCACAGTCACAATATGGCAGTTGTGACCACTTGCCATAGCTAAAAATTAAGCCATTTTGAGATATTCCTTTTCTCTCACCAGTCCATGGAGTCTTTTATTTCCACTCTACTTAGAAAATAGGTCCTGATTGTATGTATGTCTATACTTCTCTAGCACCTATATCCAGAACTTTAACTCACTTATGGATTACTGTAATAGGCACCTAACATGGCTCTTTTTGGTCTATTCTTTACTGTCAATGGTCCACTAAGTGCATAAAAACATAAATAAATAAAATAAATATACATAAGATCAGTGTGACACAGAAACCAAAATTTCTCTTTTGTTTTGTTATTAGAGAAAATAGAAAATTGCATCAAATTATGTTGATAAGCTGATAAAGGTTTTGGCAGACTAACAACCATGAAATTTGGCAATATGAGGGTCATTACAGATCTTGAAAAGAGCATTATGAGTGACATGGTATGGGATGGATTCAGTTAAGAAGAGAAAATATGTGATAAACTGGAGACAATAACTGAAGTTCTTTCAAAGAGATTTGGGTGAAAGAAATAGGAAAATGGGTAAATATCTGGAAAGGAATGTGAAGAGAGACGTTTTTTCATGGGTGCATGTATGTATACACATGTGGTTGTGTGTATATATTTCCTTATAAAAGGTATCCATGTATGTCTGTATGAAGCTGGAGAAATCTAGAAAAGGGAGAGACTTGAGATGCAAAAAAGAAATGATTTGCAGAAACCGATATTCAAGTTCATGATAGCCAAAGCAGTTAGATCTAGAGGGCAAAATCATAGAGAGGAAAAATCTTTGATGAAATTAACCTCATATTATGGCAGCTCCCCCCTCTTCAAACATTAGTTTACATGTAAATTATGCATATATTGACACACCAAGAATTCCAACAGAAAGCAATTGTGGAGAGGCTAAAGCAAAACAAAATATTCAGCAGCCATGAGCTACATAGAAGACAGAAGATGGGATCCAGACCACATGAAGCTATAGGGAGCCTGGTACATATCTCAGATATTCAGCAGAAACACAAAATGAGCACATCTTGTTTGAACTATCTCTTAACTCTAAGGGGGAAATACAGACATAAAAGTCTGAACAATGCTTAAAACCCATTCTGAATGGAGTTCAATTTGTATGGTCTATTTTTGGAAAATAATCCCAATAAAGATTTTTTTATTTATGTTTTCATTTTGTTTAATGTTTATTCATTTTTTGAGAGAGAGATGGAGACAGAGCACAAGTGGGGGAGGGGAAGAGACAGAGAGAGACAGAATCTGAAGCAGGCTCCAGGCTCTGAGCTGTCAGCACATAGTCTGATGTGGGACTCGAACTCGCAAACTGCGAGATCATGACCTGAGCCAAAGTCAGACACTTAACCAACTGAGCCACCCAGGCACCCCAAGAATTTTTTTTAATGTGAGGTTTGACATACTGATTCTAAAATGTAAAAGTTAATCTTAAATATGAAAAAAAAATTGCAGAATTTACATGACAAGACTTGCTAACAAATAATGAAGCTATAATAACTAAAACAATGTAGTTATGGATGCAAGGATAGACAAATAAACCAATGGAACAGATAGAGAATCCAGAAACAGAAGTTGGAAAATATGGTCACCTAATTTACAATAGTTACCACTTCATTTCAGTTAGGAACATATGATCTTTTCAACAATTTGCCCTGGATATATAGGCTATCTTTGACTGAAAACTATGAACCTTTATTTTTAACTCACTTCACACAAAAACTAATTTCCGATGTTTGGTAAATATAAAGCTGATATGTAAGGCATTAAAGCTTATGTAAAAAAATTTAAAGAATATCTTTACAAACTTGTGGTAACTCGGGATAAGGTTTTCTTAAATAGCATGTAAAAAGTATTACCTATGAAAGATAAAATTAACCAAATAGATTACAGTCAAGTTAAGACTTCTGTTCATGAAAATACCCAATTAAGAAGATGAAAAGAAGCCATGAGTATTATTATCCCTTTCTGAAAAATACTTGCATTTTTTTCTAATACATATATTAGATGCTGTGTTAGAATATATTTAAAAAAACCCTAATGTACCCAAGAAAAAGACAAAGGTAATAAAATGAGAAAGAAAAAGGCATTCACAAAAATACTATTTCAATGGTCAATAAACATATAAACTTATTTTCAGTACAACTTGTCTTTAGCAAAATGAAAATTAAAACCAACATGAGATACCACTACACAAATACCAGATTAATTAAAATTCAAGAGACAGAAACTTCCAACTTATGATGAGAGTACAGAAAATCTTGATGTGAATGTTGAATAGCTGAGCTTTTGGACAATGCTGGCAAGATTGTAAATTAGTGCAATCCTATCAGAAACACTTTAGCATTAAATATTCTCATTACCTATGATCCTGGATTTTTCCTAAGGGATCACCTAACAGATATGAGTGAAGGACATATGCCCATCAAAAGATATTCACACACTTCTTTGAAGCTTTATATACAGTACTACAAAACTAAACCTGATTCCAAAGACTTTTATCAGTTCAGTGGAGAAATAAATGTTCCTGTATTTATACAATTGAATACAACACAGCAACAAGTAGAAAAACAGCTACATGCAAAACATAGATACAACATGGAATGGAAAATGTAAGAAATTCCAGATCAGTCAAAACTAATCTCTGCTGATAGAAATAAAAGTAGTCATTATCAAAAACAAAACAGGTGAATATATGGGAAAGGGGTAGAAGAGGTGAGAGGAAAACAAACCACAAGAGACTCTCTTTTTTATTTTTATTTTTTTTGAGGGAGAGTGTGCACAGGAGCATGTGCATGGGGGATGGGCAGAACGAGAGGGAAGGAGAGAATGTTAAGGAGGCTCCATGCCCGCCCAGCACAGAACCCAATGCAAGTTCGATCCCAAGACCCTGGGATCATGACTTGAGCTGAAATCAGGAGTTGGTTGATCAACCAACTGAGCCACCCAGGGGCCCCTCAAACTGTAAGAGATTCTTAATGATAGAGAACAAACTGAGGGTCGATGAAGGTGGAAGTTGGGAGATGGGCTTGTTGGGTGATGGGTACTAAGAAGGGCACTTCTGATGAGCACTGGGTGTTGTATGTAAGTGACAAACCGTTGAATTCTATTCCCGAAGCCAATATTGCACTGCATGTGAACTAAAATTTAAATTGAAAAACTAAAATAAAAATAACAAATAACAGGCAAAAAAAACAGTCATTATCTTCACCAGGGGAACTGACAGTGCCATAAAGAAACCATCAGATAAGATTCTGAACTGCTGAAATTATTCTATATTTTGAGGGGAGGTGGCAGGGGGATTATGTGAGGATATATATACGACATCAAACCATACACTTAAAATTTGAATATTGTTTGTGTAGATGCCACATATGAACTGAGAAACAAAAAAAAAACTTGAAAACCTTATTCTTCCCTTGGATTAGTTAGATAGACTAGGACTATTATTTGAATTAAATGTAGCTAAACTGGCTTATTTCTCCTTCCATCATATGCAAACAAGCCACTAAACCCTGAGTCTCATGGGAGGGAGCAAAAGCTTTGTTCCTTCATGAATTCGACTTATTTAGTAGTAAGATTTAAAAGGTATTACAAAATGAGCATTTTCATGACTCAGTCTTTTGGGAGAATAATTCTTTTAAGCCACCATTTCATTCTATATAGTGTAAATATGAATAACCTTGGAGATGGTTAAAAAAACACATTTCAAGAGTTAAAATTTATCCATTTATTAAGTCTTTGAAGTTGAAAACATACAGAAATCCAAGCAGTTACCTCAATTCTGAAGGTTAAGTAACTTTTATATTATCTACCCATCTGATAAACTATCCTTCAATATTAAAATTCGTATCTTTTCACAAATTTTGTCTATATAGTAAAATTGAATATGTTTGCACAAAGTTTGCACATGTATTGTTGTCCACTTTGTTCTTACAAAATGTATAATAATTTGCATAAAAATGAAGGCCCACGATATTCAAAGTCGGGCTATAAAAGATGGAGAATGAGGCGAGAAGGAATTCCCCAAACTTCCCCACTCTAACAGTCCCCAGAAAGCAGGGACTGCTTTATAAATCCATAGATTTATAAAAATGACTACAGATAAGTCCACAGCTGTCTTTTCTATATCCCTTAAGCTCTCCCTGAACTATAGGGACATTGTCTTTCAGTGTGAACTCTGAAATTCCCACCAGTGTGACTGTTCCCCGTTTACTTATCCCAATAATGAGCTACAGAAAAAATATATAAAATATATAATAGAAATGTATAAATATTTAGGTGGGTGGGGCCAAATTGCACTTTATAAGTGGAAAATGACTCAATTAGTAATCTTCTCTTTGAGCTGTACAGATGCTACTTTTCCTTGCCAAATCAGAAGGATTTAACATTCGCCAATAAGATTTCAGGACTGGATGCAACATTAT
The DNA here is from genome assembly GCF_027475565.1 of Acinonyx jubatus. Classification (NCBI taxonomy): domain Eukaryota; kingdom Metazoa; phylum Chordata; class Mammalia; order Carnivora; family Felidae; genus Acinonyx; species Acinonyx jubatus. The sequence continues at coordinate 21,618,615 of NC_069384.1, forward strand.
TTAGCAAACCAGGCAAATACCATGTGCTTTCCAGTAAATTCATTTCTAACTCAAGAATTTGTGCTTGTACAGTTTGCATTGGTAGATTTGTCTATGATCTGTTCTCACGCGAGTGCTATTTTAATTTTTACTTGAATACTTCCCCCCCTTTCTTAATTTTAGACTTAAAGGGTACTGACCCTGAAACTTTAATTTTTCATCTTTGTTAGCTTCATGAGGTATCCTTACCTGCAGTGTCCAATTGACATCTTTTATCTAGAATAACAGGTGTATTATATGTTCCTATAGTCTGCAGTGGGATTTAAATTAAAGGTCACATAAACCTTCCCAGTGTCATTTGATAAGTATTTGAAGATGGGCAAATTGCAGGTTGTACTTGGAATTGACCTATCCTGTCTCTTAGATTTCCATACTTAATCATCTCACTTCACTACAGGTCACCAGTACCCCTTATATAATGCTAGTATTACCATGTTACTAAATCTACAATTAAGGTATCTTGTGTTTCTATGACTCTAATTGTCTCTAATTCAATCTGTCTGGTAGAGGGGATATATTTAACTACCTAAGTCCTAAACTTTATGCCTTTCCCTCAGTGCCACTTTGCGTGCCTTGAGAGGAATATGACAATTGTTCAAGTTTCCTTGGAGAGTTTGGGGGATGGTAAGAATTTTATCTCCCAGACGTGTTCATTTAGTCTCACAAGTGTAACACCCTCTACTGTAGCACGTTTTCAAAACCCTTTCTAGGTTCCATTCTGGTCTTATCTGTGCTCCTGTCTCATACCCAGGCAACAGCCAGACCCATTCTCCTAATTCAGAAAGTTTTTAGTTTCTTTCTACAATGGTTTAGTTCTTGTAGAATTCCTCTTATTTTCTTCTTTTTTTTTTTTTTTGCTTTAAAATTACCATATTATTTAAAATTTGAAATTTACTTTGTTTTCAAAGAGTTGTAAATAACTTAGTTTGGGCTTAAACACTCAAAACTCCAAGATAGTATCCCGTTTTTAGTAAATATTTCTTATATTCTTTATGATGTCCTATTTTCCATTGTTCTCCTGTGGCACAGAAAGAAAGAGCTAGATGGAAAGGGAAAAGTGATAGAGGAAAAGAGGAAAGGAAGCAAAAGAAACAGCTGGAACAGAATGCTGCACATGCTGCCAGAGCATAACAGCTGACATTTGATGTGACATTTGATGGTTGTGACATATGTGAAATCGTGGGCTCTGACCGCATTGGATTTAGAAAGATTTTAGGAAAGAATAGGCGTGCAGCCTCATAGGAGTCATGTGATTCCAATTTACGTATGTTAGCTAGTGAATGGATAAAATTTTGTTCAGTTTCAACCTTTGCTACCATACAAGTTCAATATTTGTCTGACCCTTATAATGTATGGATTTCAAAAAATGAAAATAAACACAAATAATTAGTGTAGACCAATTACCAAGTTTTTATTGCCTTAATATAAAAATTAGCTCATTTTATTAAAAGAAATCAATCACTGAGACTTTTGGAAAGAATAAAACACAAGTCAATAAATCAGTGTCTGCATATAGATATGACTTCAGTTGGAAGATACGTAGTCTATTTAAAGTGCATGCCGAACAATTACCCCATTAATTTGATGAATGTAGACAGTAATTTGTGATGATTTAAGCCTCGAAGTGCTATTTTTCTCCCCGATTCATAGGGTTTGTTTTATTTTAATTATTTGGGTCATTGCCTTAATTCCCCATTTAACATTACTTGTAAAAAGGCCTTCCTATTTCTAAAATGTGGCCTTTTTAATGAAGTTCCTTCTACTACTGACTTTAACCTTTAAGCTTACCATGTTATGGCACTATATGTAAATAGCCACCCTTAATAATGACATTTGGCACGACTCCAGAAAGAAGAGTAGCAGGAAAGCAGTGAATTGAGGTTTTTCTCCCTTTGATTTTAAATGTGTATTGCACTGTAACATCATTTCTCCTGCAACGGAGAAAATTATTCTTAGATATTTTTCTTTTAATTCCTACCTTCCAACCTCCCTCCTCCATCCTATAGTATTTTAAAGTGCAGTGTAAAAAAGACCCAATTATACAATAAATTTTGGACTTCTGTTTGCTCATATCTTAATATTTCCTGAGCAGTGTTTTAATATACGCATTAGTTTATAAATTGGTATTAACAGTTAACATTGATTTCTTCATTAAGTGTGTTTTAAATTTTATATTGAATTTTCTAATAAACTAGAGCACCAGTGTATTTGCATTGTCAAAATTAAGGGAAAAATTGGAGTTTAATAATTTAATAAATGTGAGGCTTGGAGTCAAATTAATATTCATTAAAAAAGAAAATTTTGCTTTAAATTGATACTTGTATGCCATAATTCTTTAATCCCTTTCAGTTTAAAACTTTCACCTTAGGATTTTCTTATTTCTTCCACTCTTTGCCTTTCTGATTGATTGATATTCACGCATTGAGAACAAGAGTAATGAATTAATTTTTATGTTTAATTGTGATATAATTACCAAGGATAAATTGACACAAAGAATTAGGATGTCAAGCTTATTAAGCTGAATTTTAGTTTTAATTTAGCTAAATTTGGATTTTCTATCTTTATTATGAGACAGAACAGCAGGAATATTTTCTTCAGGGTCATTAAGCAAGATTTTGCAATATCTCAGGTGATGGTTATACTTCAGGGGTCCAATTTGATCACTTTGTTTTATTTTTATGAGATTCCTCAATTTTGGGGAGGAAATTTACTCTGAGGAAAATAAAAGTCAATAAATTTATAGTTGATGTAGCTACACAGATTATGCATCGTCACATCCTTGAACTCATGCCCAAATACCTTTTCCTCTTGTCTACTTACCCATTATTACATGGTGAAACCCTTGATCTTGTCAGTTTCAGTTGTACTATTTCCGTGGTGCTCAAGCGTCCCACATTTCAGCCTGCATGTGTGACTTTTTAGCACATCCCTTTTGGTCTAGTATTTCAACTCCAGAGGTGGGTGGATAAAAATGATGCAAAACTCAAACACACAAAACTACTAAAATTCTTAGCTTCCTTGCCTCTTGACTGGATGATGAATCATTTGCTGTCCTGTGGAAGGCCAGGTGCTCTTGTGTAGTGGATCCAGTGCATGCTGGATTATTTGATCACATTACATATGCAATTATTCCTGTCCTGTTCAAATTTCCATGATTGTTTTATCTTTAGTAAATCAGTCTTGTCATTGTACAAGCCAGTGCATGAAAAAACAAGAAAAGAAGAAAAATCAAACCCCTGTCCGTCAATGGTGAATGGGTAAAGAAGATGTGGAATACATACACAATTGAATATTACTCATCCATGACAAAAAGAATGAGATCTTGCCACTCGTGACAACACAGATAGACCTACAGGGCATCATGCTAAGTGAATTAAGTCCGAGAAAGACAAATACCATGATTTCCCTTATATGCAAAATACAAAACAAAACAAAACAAAACAAATGAAAACAGAAAGGAGAAAAACTCTCACAGAGAACAAACTAGGGATTGCCAGAGGGAAGGGGGTTGGGGGGATAGAAGAAACAGGTAAAGGAGATTAAGAGACACAAATTTTCAGTTATGAAATGCCTTAGAGGTGAAAAGTACACACGTACACACCCATAAACACACACAAAAGGAAAAAAAAAAAGGAAATCTCTCTTAGGACTCTCCATCTCCTCCAACTATTGGCTCGTTTCTCTGCTCATTTTTGCAGCTATATTTCTATTCTTTTGATTGACTCTGGACAGGCCTTTGACTCCATCATTTCTCCGAAGCAGCAATTAACCTCTAAATGTTGAATCCAATTGTCATTTCTCAGAAGTCATCCTGGCCTGTGCATTTGACACAATTGATTTTCCCAGTTAGGAGAACACAACAATTTATAATAAAATTGCCTCTGTCTCAAATCCCCTTCTGGCACAAGATATTCCTGCCCATTTACCCCTTTACTATAGCACAAGATGCTTTGTCCTAAATTCCCTTTTTAAGTCCTCTTATGGCATGAGATATCCCTGTCTAATTTTCTATGGTATAAAATACCTGTGCCCAAAAGTGTACCTGTGTCAAAAGACACAGAACAAATAAGAACTATTTAACTACAGTGTCATGTAATCTTGTAAAGAGATCCTTCATTAATTCCAGTGAAAGACTGCCAAGTATTTATTGGCCATTTGTTATCCTTGAATAGATAGGATAAAAACACTTCTCAGTTTTGTTCTGCATTTAGCTTAGTGCCAGATGACTGTGTTCTGGTCAGAATTACCTAGGAAGAAGTGTATATAATTCTTCAGGCGTAGGCATAATGATTCCTACATGCTCTTTCATATCCTCTATTCCTGCCATGGTGGCTACCCAGAACATGAGTTTGAGATGACAGCTTCACACAACTTCTTTATCCATTCACTTATTGAGGGATGCTTGGGCTGCTTCCATGTCTTGACTATACTGTGAATAATGCTGCAGTAAACATATGGGTGCATATATCTTTTAAAATTAGTGTGTTCGTTTTCTTTAAGTAAATACCCAGTAGTAGAATTATTGGACCATATGGTGTTCCCATTTTTAATTTTTTATACTGCTTTCCACAGTGGCTGTATCAGTTTACATTCCCACTAATAGTCCACAAGGGTTCCTTTTTCTCCACATCCTGGCTGACACTTGTCATTTCTTTGTTTTTTTGATACTAGCATTCTGACAGGAATAAAGTGATATTGCACTGTGGTTTATGTTTGCACTGTCCTCATTATTTGGGATGTTGAGCATGTTTTCATGTGTCTGTTGGCCATCTGTATGTCTTCTTTGGAAAAATGTCTATTCAGGTTTTCTGCCTAATTTTTAATTGGATTATTTACAGCATCCAAAATATGGAAGCAGCCCAAGTACTCACGGATAGATGAATGGATAAAGTGGATATGGCGTATGTACACAATGGAATATTATTCGGAGGCGCCTGGGTGGCTCAGTCGGTTGAGCGCCCGACTTCGGCTCAGGTCATGATCTCGCGGTCTGTGAGTTCGAGCCCTGCGTCGGGCTCTGTGCTGACCGCTCAGAGCCTGGAGCCTGTTTCAGATTCTGTGTCTCCCTCTCTCTCTGACCCTCCCCCGTTCATGCTCTGTCTCTGTCTCAAAAACAAATAAACGTTAAAAAAAAAAAACAATGGAATATTATTTGGCCACAAAAGATAGGATGAAATCTTGTCATGTGCAACAACATCAGAGGGTTTAGAGGGCATTAACCTTTGTGAAATATGTAAGATAAAGACAAATACCATATGATTTCAATTATGTGGAATCCAAAGTAAAACAAACAAAAAGAAGAGTGAGACCTATAAATACAGCGAACAAACTGGTAATTGCCAGGGGGGAGGTACATGGTGGATGAGCAAAATGGGCCAAAAGGGTGAAGGGGATACAGTTATGGAATGAGTAAGTCATAGGAATAAAATTCACAGGAATATAAGGAATATAATCAATGGTATTGTGATAGCATTGCATAGTGACGGATGGTAACTACTCTTGTGGTGAGCACAGCATAATGTATAGAGTTGTTGAATCATGTTGTACACCTGCAACGAACATAACATTGTGTGTCAAGTATACTCAACTTTAAAAGAAAAATTAAAGATGAGAACACAAAATGAGATAAGAACACAGTGCCATTTCTTGGAGACTCATACGAGTACTGAACTGTGATTTAACAAATAATCTATTGTTAAGACACAGATCTGGGGGTTGGTTGAGTAGCCATATATACATATAAAATCTCATACTTGCGTCTGTATGTTGACACTCACATATCTAACTGCCATCAGAAATTCTGTTCTTGGAATTTTAATTAGTATCACAATTTGAAATGACCAAAATCTAATTCCTGGTTTTTAGTTCTGTTCCAAAAAAAAAAAAAAATAGGTTGTTCCCACAATGTTCCCTCACTTTTTTGTATGCAGTTTAGGCCAAAAAGCTTGAGTCAGCTTTGACTCCTCTCGTGCTCCCATCCTATATGTAGCATAATCAAATTATTTTGGCTAAAACTTGTTAATATTTATAATCTCTATCTAAACACTGTTCCTTCCCTTTGTCATTACCCTAACCATATTACCTCTTACCTAGCACTTCTTACCTAGACGTCTAACTAATCTATTTGGTTTGAATACATCCTACTTCTGACCAAATCCCTGTAGTGAGTTTTCATCTCTTTTAAACTGGCATCCATACCGTAGCCTAAAAGTCTATACGTGAAATTGTGCTGATCTCCTAGGGCAACATTTGCAGGAGTCACGGGAAAAGATTTTGGGGACCTAAGAATCAGATACAGCTTACGAAGGATGGGTAGAAGCAGGCAGCAAGATTCTGTATGAATGCGAGTTTCACCTTGCTTTTTTTTTTTTTAGTTTTATTTTTTATTTATTAAAATTTACATCCAAGTTAGTTAGCATATAGAGAAACAATGATTTCAGGAGTAGATTCCTTAATGCTTCTCACCCATTTAGCCCATCCCCCCTCCAACAAGCTCTCAAGCAACCCTCAGTTTGTTCTCCATATTTATGAGTCTCTTCTGTTTTGTCCCCCCTCCCTGTTTTTACATTATTTTTCTTTCCCTTCCCATATGTTCATCTGTTTTGTCTCTTAAAGTCCTCATGTGAGTGAAGTCATATGATTTTTGTCTTCTCTGACTGAGTAATTTCACTTATCATAATACCCTCCAGTTCCATCCATGTAGTGGCAAATGGCAAGATTTCATTCTTGTTGATTGCCGAATAATACTCCATTGTATATATATACACCACATTTTCTTTATCCATTCATCCATTGAGGGACATTTGGGCTCTTTCCATACTTTGGCTATTGTTGATAGCGCTGCTATAAACATGGAGGTGCATGTGTCCCTTTGAAACAGCACACCTGTATCCCGTGGATAATTGCCTAATAGTGCAATTGCGGGGTCATAGGGTAGTTCTATTTTTAGTTTTCTGAGGCACCTCCATACCGTTTTCCAGAGTGGCTGCACAAGCTTGCATTGCCACCAACAATGCAAAAGAGATCCTCTTTGTCTGCATCCTCACCAACATCTGTTGTTGCCTGAGTTGTTAATGTTAGCCATTCTGACAGGTGTAAGGTGATATCTCATTGTGGTTTTGATTTGTATTTCCCTGATGGTGCGTGATGTTGAGCATTTTTTCATGTGTCGGTTGGCCATCTGCATGTCTTCCTTGGAGAAGGGTCTATTCATGTCTTTTGCCTATTTCTTCACTGGATTATTTGTTTTTTGGGTGTTGAGTTTGATAAGTTCTTTATAGATTTTGGATACTAACCCTTTATCTGATATGTCATTTGAAAATATCTTCTCCCATTCTGTTGGTTGCCTTTTAGTTTTGCTGATTGTTTCCTTCGCTGTACAAAAGCTTTTTATTTTGATGAAGTCCCAGTAGTTCATTTTTGCTTTTGTTTCCCTTGTCTCTGGAGATGAGTAAGAAGTTGCTGCAGGGAAGATCAAAGAGGCTTTTGCCTGCTTTCTCCTCAAGGATTTTGATGGCTTCTTATCTTACATTGAGGTCTTTCATCCATTTTGAGTTTATTTTTGTGTATGGTGTAAGAAAGTGGTCCAGGTTCATTCATCTGCATGTCGCTGTCCAGTTTTTCCAGCACCGCATGCTGAAGAGACTGTCTTTATTCCATTGGATACTCTTTCCTGCTTTGTCAAAGGTTAGTTGGCCATATGTTTGTGGGTTCATTTCTGGGTTCTCTATTCTGTTCCATTGGTCTGAGTGTCTGTTCTTGTGCCAGTACCATACTGTCTTGATGATTACAGCTTTGTAGTATAGCTTGAAGTCTGGGATTGTGATGCCTTCTGCTTTGGTTTTCTTTTTCAACATTGCTTTGCCTATTTGGGGTCTTTTCTGGTTCCATACAAATTTTAGGATTATTTGTTCTAGCTCCATGAAGAATTCTGGTGTTACTTTGATAGGGATTTCATTCAATATGTAGATTGCTTTGGGTAGTATCAACATTTTAACAATATTTGTTCTTCCTATCCAGGAGCATGGGATCTTTTCCCTATTTATTTATTTATTTATTTATTTATTTATTTATTTATTTTTCCTTCTTCTATTTCTTTATAAGGTTTCTATAGTTTTTCAGTGCATAGATTTTTCACCTCTTTGGTTAGATTTATTCCTAGGTATTTTATTGTTTTTGGTGCGACTGTAAGTAGGATCGATTCCTTGAATTCTCTTTCTGCCTCTTCCTTGTTGGTGTATAGGAATGCAACCGATTTCTGAGCACTGATTTTATATCCTGAAACTTTGCTGAATTCATGAATCAGTTCTAGCAGTTTTTTTGTGGAATCTTTTCGGTTTTCCAGATAGAGTAATATGTTATCTGCGAGAGTGAAAGTTTGACCTCCTCCTGGCCAATTTGGATGCCTTTTATTTCTTCGTGTTGTCTGAATGCAGAGGCTAAGACTTCCAATACTATGTTGAATAACAGTGGCAAGAGTGGACATCCCTGACTTCTTCCTGACCTTAGGGGGAAAGCTCTCAGTTTTTCCCCATTGACAACGATATTAGCGTTGGGTCGTTCATATATGGCTTTTGTGATCTCGAGGTATGCTCCTTCTATCCCTACTTTCTTGAGGATTTTTATCAAGAAAGGATGCTGTATTTTGTCAAATGCTTTCTCTGCATCTATTGAGAGGATCAGATGGTTCTTGTCCTTTCTTTTATTGATGTGATGAATCACATTAATTGTTTTGTGGATATTGAACCAGCCTGGCATCCCAGGTATAAATCTCACTTAGTCGTGGTGAATAATTTTTTTAATGTATTGTTGTATCCGGTTGGCTAATATCTTGTTGAGGATATTTGCATCCATGTTCATCAGGGAAATTGGTCTATAGTTCTCCTTTTTAGTGGGGTCTCTGGTTTTGGAATCAAGGTAATGTTGGCTTCATAGAAAGAGTTTGGAAGTTTTCCTTCCATTTCTATTTTTTGGAACAGTTCCAAGAGAATAGATGTTAACTCTTCCTTAAATGTTTGGTAGAATTCCCCTGGAAAGCCATCTGGCCTGGACTCTTGTTTTTTTGGCAGATTTTTGATTTCTAATTGGATTTCCTTACTGGTTATGGGTGTGTTCAAATTTTCTATTTCTTCCTGTTTCAGTTTTGGTAGTGTATATGTTTCTAGGAATTTGTCCATTTCTTCCAGATTACCCATTTTATTGGCATATAATTGCTCATAATCTTCTCTTATTATTGTTTTTATTTCTGCTGTGTTCGTTGTAATCACTCCTCTTTCATTCTTGATTTTATTTATTTGGGTCCTTTCCTTTTTCTTCTTGATCAAACTGGCTAGTGGTTTATCAATTTTGTTAATTCTTTCAAAGAACCAGCTTCTGGTTTCATTGATCTGTTCTACTGTGTTTTTTTGGTTTCGATAGCACTAATTTCTGCTCTGATCTTTATTATTTCCTGTTCTGCTGGTTTGGGGTTTTATTTGCTGTTCTTTTTCCAGCTCCTTAAGGTGTAAGGTTAGGTTGTGTATCTGATATCTTTCTTCCTTCTTTAGGAATGTCTGGATTGCTATATATTTTCCTTTTATGACTGCCTTTGCTGTGTCCCAGAGGTTTGGGTTTGTCATATTATCATTTTTATTGGCTTCCATATACTTTTTAATTTCCTCTTTAGCTTTTTGGTTAGCCCATTCATTCTTTAGTAGGATGTTCTTCAGTCTCCAACTATTTGTTACCTTTCCAAATTTTTTTTTGTGGTTGATTTCAAGTTTCATAGCGTTATAGTCTAAAAATATGCACGGTATGATCTCGATCTTTTTGTACTTACTTAGGGATGATTTGTATCCCAGTATATGGTCTATTCTAGAGAACGTTCCATGTGCCCTGGAGAAGAATGCATATTCCGCTGCTTTAGGATGAAATGTTCTGAATATATCTGTTAAGTCCATCTGGTCCAGTGTGTCATTCAAAGCCATTGTTGCTTTGTTGATTTTTTTATTAGATGATCTGTCCATTGATGTGAGTGGACATCAATAGTAGGAGTGAAGTCTCCTACTATTATGGTATTACTATCAATGAGATTATTTATGCTTATGATTAATTGATTTATATATTTGGGTGCTCTCACATTTGGCACATAAATCTTTACAATTGTTAGGTCTTCTTGGTCTATAGACCCCTTGATTATGACATAATGCCCTTCCTCATCTCTTGATATAGTCTTTATTTTAAATTCTAGATTGTCTGATATAAGAATGGCTACTCCAGCTTTGTTTTGTTGACCACTAGCATGATAGATTGTTCTGCATCCCCTTATTTTCAATCTGAAGGTGTATTTAGGTCTAAAGTGGGTCTCTTGTAAACAGCATATAGATGGATCTTGTTTTCTTATCCATTCTGTTACCCTATGTCTTTTGATTGGAGCATTGAGTCCATTGACATTTAGAGTGAGTACTGAAACATATGAATTTATTGCCATTATGATGCTTGTAGTGTTGGAGTTTCTGGTGGTGTTCTCTGGTCCTTTCTAATCTGTTGTTGCTTTTGGTATTTATTTATTTTTATTTATATATTCTCATTTTTCTCCCCAGAAATTCCCCCTTAAGATTTCTTGCAGGGCTGGTTTAGAGGTCACAAACTTCTTTAATTTTCGTTTGTTTGGGAAACGTTTTATCTCTCTTTCTATGTTGAATGACAGCCTTGCTGGGTAAAGAATTCTTGGCTGCATATTTTTCTGATTCAGCACATTGACTATATCCTGCCACTCCTTCCTGGCCTGCCACGTTTCTGTGGATGGGTCTGCTGCAAACCTGATCTGTCTTCCCTTGTAGGTTAGGGACTAATTTTTCCCTTTCTGCTTTCATGATTCTCTCCTTGCCTGAGTATTTTGCGAATTTGACTATGATATGCCTTGTTGATGGTCAGTTTTTGTTGAATCTAATGAGGGACCTCTGTGCTTCCTGGATTTTGATGTCTGTGTCTTTCCCCAGGTTAGAAAAGTTTCTGCTATGATTTGCTCACATAACCCTTCTACCCCTATTTCTCTCTCTTCCTCTTCTGGGACCCCTATGATTCTGATGTTGTTCCTTTTAATGAGTCACTGATTTCTCTAATTCTTAAATCATGCTCTTTTGACTTAATCTCCCTCTTTTATTCCTGCTTCATTATCTTCTATAAGTTTGTCCTCTATATCGCTGATTCTCTGTTCTGCCTCGTCCATCCATGCTGCCGCTGCATCCATCCGTGATTGCAGCTCAGTTATAGCATTTTTTATTTCATTCTGGCTATTTTTTACTTCCTTTATCTCTGCTGAAAGGAATTCTAATCTATTTTCGACTCCAGCTAGTATTCTTTTTTTTTAATTTTTTTTAATGTTTTTATTTATTTTTGAGACAGGGAGAGACAGAGCATGAACAGGGGAGGGTCAGAGAGAGGGAGACACAGAATCCGAAACAGCTCCAGGCTCTGAGCTGTCAGCACAGAGCCCGACATGGGGTTCGAACTCACAGACCTCGAGATCATGACCTGAGCCAAAGTCGGCCGCTTAACCGACTGAGCCACCCAGGCGCCCTCCAGCTAGTATTCTTATTATCATGATTCTCAATTCTGGTTCAGACAGAATTGTATCTGTTTTGGTTAAATCCCTGACTGTCGTTTCTTTGTGCTCTTTCTTTTGGCGTGAATTCCTTCGTTTTGTCATTTTGAAGGGAGAAAAGGAATTAATGAGGTAGAATAATTGAAATTAAAAAAATTAAAATTATAAAATATTAAAATTAAATATACACACACACACACAAATCGAATAGGTGATCTAGATCCTAAGTGTGTTTTGGTCTGGGTGTGGAAAGTGGTTTGACAGTTTAGAGGGAAAAAAAAGGTGGGGGAGAAAAAAAAAAGAAATCGTTTGAGAATTTGAAAAAAATGAATATACTGAAGTAGACTAAAATGAGATGATGGGGGTAAAATAGAATTTGAAAAAATATACACAAAAGTAAAGAATATAGTAGAAAAAATAAAGAAAAACATTTTTAATAAAAGTTAAAAATAAATATGATTTTTTTCATTTTCTGTATTTAAGAAAAATGAAAAAGAGAAAAAAGAGAAAAAAGAAAAAAGACATCGTTTGAATTTGAAAGAATGAATACACTGTAGTAGACTAACATAAAATGATGGAAGTAAAATAGAATTTGAAAAAATTTACATAAAAGCAAAAGATATAGCAATAAAAATTAAATAAAAATATTTTAATAGAAATTTAAAGTAAAAATGAAGGTTTTCTCTTTCTGCATTCAAGAAAAAGAAACGAAAAAGAGAAAAAAAGAACAAGATAGAAAAAGAAGGAAACTGAAAATTTGAAAAGGTGAGTACAGTGAAGTAGACTAAAATAAAATGATGGAAGTAATGTAGAGTTTGAAAAAAATTTACACAAAAGTAAAACATAGTAATAAAAATTAAAGAAAGATATATTTAATAAATATTGAAAATAAAAATGAATTTTCTCTTTCTCTTTTCAAGAAAAAGAAAAGAATTGTAAAAGAGAAAAAGGAAAAAGAAAACAAAAAAAAAAGAAAGAAAATAGAATAGATGAATCTGCTAATAGATTGAAGCAGGACGGAAATTGCTTTGTTTTTTCCTAGAAGTCAGTCTATGCAGCTCTTTATAGTACTTAAATTAAGTTGGTGGTGAGACTTGTTTTCTTGAAGAGCGAAGTTGGTGCAGTTGGGCGGACTCAGTGTAACAGCTCCGCTCTCCACTAGATGGCGCTGCTAGCCCACTGGGGTGGAGTGTTGGGGGGGGGGGGTCCTCATAGGTGCGCATGCGCATGCGTGGGAGCTTTGAAAAATGGCGCCACCCAGTCTGTTCTCCCTGATCAGCAATCGCGCACTGGTCCTCCGTCTTCAACTCTCCTCCACTCTCCGCCTTTCCACTCACCGTGACTAGGCCCCGGGCAGTACTTCTCTCCTACGTTTTGTCTCAGATGCGGCTGTTTTCCCCAGCCCCTTACTTCAAAGGACTGCGGCTTTGACCCGTTCTGCCCCTCTGCCAGAGGGTCTCACCGAGCACTGGCCAAATGAGCAATGGCCGAATGCCGGCTGCACCCAGGAACACTTGTGGGACCCTGCTGCTGCCGCCGGTGCCCCCAGACGGCGGCCAGGAGCCAGCCCGCCCCAGAAAAACTTCATGCGATAGTGTAGCAGCAGCATTTCAGGGATTATGGGAAATCACAACACACATCTGGCACCAGGCTTCAGCCTTAAGGACCTTATTCCAGTACCAGCGAATGCTGGTGGCCGTTTTCTGGGATCTGCTGGGACCAGGTGCCTTCAACAGACTCTACCAAATGTCCTTCCAGCAGTGGAGCCGCTTTTCCCTGTGTGGCCTGAGAACGTTCCGGACCCCACTCTGTTCCTGGGGATTCGCCCTTCCCACCAGAGCACCACCAGGTAACGAGCTGCCGAGTTGCAGCCTTTGCCTTCCCCTTGTTTACAGTCTTCATGGAATTTAAACCCTCTCCTTTCTCCTTTCTCTCTTTTTACTTTTAGTTCCTCTCCTTGCTTTTGAATGGGCAGTTCCTACAGACACATAATCAGTAATATAGAAGATATTAGTGCAAAGTCGCAACTCTATTTCTAACATGCTTGTGGCATTCTGTGTATTGTCCATGGTATCCAAGGCCAAATTTAATTACAGTAGAGGCCACAAAAATATCAATTATCATCATGAAGCGGGGTATTTTAGAGATCTATAACTGGGGGAAAAATGGTGTAAATCTTTACATGTAATGCTACAGTTACAAAAACATTGAAATCAGAAGAGTGATACATTTTATGAAGATCATTTTGTTAGCTGGTCAGTGAGATAAATTGAAAGATTCAAGGCTAATGATGAGAAAAGAGTTAGCAATCTCCTGGAGGAATCCAGCTAAGAAATAATGAAGATTTGAGTCTCTGTAGAGCAGTGGTGTTATAGAGGAGGTGATTGATATGAAAACTATTAAAGAAGGAAAATTATCAGAATTTTGTGATTTGGGGGAAGATTAGACATGGAACAAAAAGAAGGTAGGTACTACAATACGAAATAATGCTAGCTTTTAGAAATTTGGTGGCTTGTGTAATCATTATCTGACATGGAGTCGGTGAGAGGTAGAAAACATTTTCTCATATATATTTCCAAGGATCATTCTAACTTATATTGCAAACATCAGCTTGGAAATTTAACTGCTACTCATAATCTAAATTTGAGTAGTGGAAAATGGAAGTTGGTAATATGTATGGTCTGAAAACCATTTTATCCATTACAGCTCATTTTTCTTATTGTTCCAGCCACATGAGTGAACAGCTTAACATACCCTACGCATGAAAAAAGAAAAACCCAATATTAAGAGAAATATCAGGTCCATGATTCAAATAACAGTTGGATAGTTGTCTTGTCTATAGCTTTTAAAGTAAAAGTCTAATACCTTTTCATCTTCAGTTAAGCACAATTGCTAGGGATAATTGTCCATAATTGGGGGACAATTGATCTGATCTGGGGGATATGCGTGCACTTACACACACACACACACACACACACACACACAGGCTTATATTTCAGAAAGTATTTAGCCTTACACTCAAAAGTCACTGATGGGAGATGTAATTCAGGCCACTGTCATACAGCTGAAAACAGATGTGAAATACAGATGTTCTAAAATGCAAGGTACCATCATGGGAAAAAAAAATGAACATTCTAATTTTGTAAAATCAAGACAAAACTTGGTAAATTTTGTTTCTTAATATGTATTAATAGTTAATATCTTCCTTCACCAGTTAGTTCCTCTTTAATTCTCTCAACTAACTATAGGTTCTCATTGCTTTACCAGGCTAATCATCTTATTTAAAAATAATAGTAATAGAAAATCAACTTAATTCTGTTGTGAAATATATCTGCTGGAAGGATCAGAATTAAAAGCAAAAATAGACCCCATGACAGATCCATTATGGCACATTCTGTCTTGATAGTGGAAGGAAGATGATGATAAAAGAATACAACTATTACTACTAATATTATTAATGAATATTAAGTATTGCCTAGATGCCAAGCAGTCTCCTAAATGGCTTATGCTTATTATGTGTCAATCCCCAGAATATCCTTAGGTAGTAGTTGTGTTTTGTTTTTGTTTTGTTTTGTTTTGTTTTCAATGTGGAATGGAATTTTTAATTAGCTTTTTCAAGGACAGACAGCTGATCAGTGATGGAACTCAGTTTTACAAACAATTATAATATTATTTTTTATTTGCGATATTTCTAATATTTTGTTGATAGAAACCATTTCTGACTTTGGTCATAATGGTATTTAATACCAATGCTTTTAAGATTTACTTACAAAATATGCCTCATAGAGTTCATATTACTATTTAATTGTTCCTTCAAGCAGTTAGAGCAAGTGATAATCCTGCTTCTTGTAATAGTAGCTGACATAGTTTTGATCTCCTATGTGCTTTGTTTCATCTAGAGCAGTGATACCCAGGCTTACCCCTAGAGATTCTGGTAAAATCTGTGTGGAGTGATGCTTAGGGACTGGTGTGTGTGTGTGTGTGTGTGTGTGTGTGTGTATGTGATGAAAAATGGTAAAGGTATTTAAAAACCAAAGTCCAGATAGTTCATTATATAATTAGTAATATATGTATTATATATATATATATATATATATATATATAGTCAATAATATAGTTTAATTATATAGTTAAATAGTTAAATATCCAGATATAAATGCAGCCAGGATTGGGAACCACTAATTTAGAGATTTAACTTGAATATTTGTTACAGTGGTTATGTTCTGGTAGTAGAATGAAGACAATAAAAAAGTAAGGTATAATATAAATACCTGAGAGTGGCATTGGTGATTTGTATATTAAAAAACTTACATTTGTAAGAAACTCCCATATATCTTCCCAAAGTGGTTGTATATTTCTCAATTTCACCAGCAATGAATGACCAAAAAAAAAAAAAAATTCCATATCCTTGCCATACCTATACCTAAGTAGATACTTAGTCTTATATATTTTTTAGTTTTTTACATTTATTTATTTATTTTGAGAGACAGATAGAACATGTGTGAGTAGGAGAAAGAGAGAGAGAGGGAGAGAGAGAATCCCAAGCAGGCTCCACTCTGTCAGTGCAGAGCCCAACATGGGGCTCAATCTCATGAAACATGCGATCATGACCTAAGCCGAAATCTAGAGTCTGGTGCTTGCTACTCACCTTCCTTTGTGTAGAATATGACCCGAGGTAAAATATGCACTGAATTATAAATAGTAATTGTTTGATATATGGTCATGAACTTGTTGACTTGGGTTCTGTGACAGTTTTATGTCAATAGTAACGTAGATATTCAGAGCACATTTAATGTTCTATTTGGATGTACAGCAAGTTAACCCACTGTAGAGGAGTACCTTGATCATCAGGAATACCAGCTATGCAGTTATGTGATTGCCACCTTGTTTTCTCAGCCACACTGTCCTGGTTCATTACGTCATAACTAGCCATAATATCTATCACCTTTTCTGAGTGCCCTTCCTGTCAATGGTAGAGACGAGTGCTGATCCACTTATATGCCACTTTTCCATGACAGAATAAGCTGGGTAACTAGTGGCAGGTTGATGACACTGAGCCTCTTCCAAAAGTGTCAGAGCAGTAATTTGTTCTTGGAAAAGTGAATTAAACTTAATAGTAGGTGAATTAATCTCACTTTTCTTGGTTCTTATGCTTTTGTTTATTTTTTTATAACTGGATTTAGTGACTATCTTATTCACTGTCCTGCTGCCTCACACAGCATCACTTTTGACAAATCAGTCATTCTGTGGCAAAACACCTCATGGCAGTTAGTAGTCTTAGTATATACATATCATCTAGAAAGAGTTGTAAGAGTTGATCTTGATTATCATGAAGCAGTAAGAATGCTATGGGGTAAAGGATGCATGTTTGGAAGACACAAGTTTCTTGGGGGCACCCAGAGATGGCTCTAGTGATTGATGGATTTTGCGCCTGTCCTTTTGAGGAAAAGGGTGATTGTCTAGTCATTGTACAGTGATACTTGTACCATATAAAATGGAAACACGGTTTTGGTTATTACTGTTTCTTTACTTTTATGTGTGTATAAGGGTGGTTGAAAGCAGAGCATCCAAAGGGAACTGATTGCGTAGGATGCTTTCTTTTGTAGGAAAATCTACCCTTGCCCTTCTGATATCTTGTTGTGTAGCAAGGCCTGGAAACCTAGAAACTATGTTTCCCAGACTTCCTTGACTGAAAGATTCCAAATTGAAATCATATATGTAAGGTTTGGAAATTGGAAGAAAAGCAAAAGCTATTGTTCTACACATGCAGACATATTTACGTGTTTGGGCAAATGGAAGAAATTATATTTATAGTGACTTTCTGGACATCTTCCCTGAATCTTTTAAGTGATGCAGGCAGCTGGACCACTGGAAGCAGCTTCCCGTGACTACTACATTTCCAGATTGTCTCTTGTTTGTTTATGGTATCTCTTCCTTATCCCTTTGCAATGGTTTTGAAGGCAACAGATTTCCTCTGTAAATCCCATTTTAATAAAATACCTGGAGTGTTTTCTGTTCTCATAACAAAACCTTGATTTATATATCAGTTGTGTCTGTTTTGGAAATCAATAGCTTTGATATATGTATCAGTTCTCTTTAGATTGCTTAGCAGGGACAAATATCCATAAAACTCATGTAAGTTGAGTTAGTATCTAAATGAAAATAAATTTAAAAATAGCAAATAAATAAATGACTCTAAACTGCAAAATTTTGCTGAGTAACATGTTGAACTCAATGCACAAAAATCTTCATTTTTTATGTCAGAGATTTTCAAGTTCTCAAGTAGATCAGAATCACATATAATACTCACCAGAACAGATTTCTGGACCTCCCTTTCAGATTCAGTTTCCATAGATTTAGGATGGAGTATTAAGAACTTGGATTTCTAAAAGATTCCCAGATAACGTCAATGCTGCTATTTCATGGACCATATTTGAGAAACACTGTTCTCTCTCTATTTTAATACTCCACTGGTTTCTCTTCTTTTTCAAATAAATACTTAATTGATTATTTTACAGTTATTTAAGAGACCTTATATTTTCTTTTTCTTTTCTAATTCAGACTTACTAATTGTTACCAGTTCCTCAAGGAATTCCTCCCTCCGCTAGCTCACTTACCCAATCCTAACAGTCTCTGATTTAAACCTGCATTATTAACTAGTTATTTCAATGAAACAGCTTTGTGGGCATTCAAAACTATGAAACTCTCATGTTAAAATGATCTATAATGAAAAAATTAAGCAAAGTGAACAAAACAGGAATCTCGGTTTGGAAAACGTGTATGTGTACTTCTGTATAGGTATGTCAGTTTTCAGACCTACCCTAATATTCTTTGATGTTCTTCTTCTTTAATCCAGTCTTTGTGATTGTTCTTCAAAGATGTATTTCCTTGAAGTCAAATCAACTATGAAAATTAGTCAATTCAATTTAACAGTCAATAAAGTTGATTAGGTGGTCCTATGAAGAAGTGATTATTAACTCTGAAAGTATAATTTGTCCTATAGCAGTTCAATATCCTCTAAGGAACTTTTCTAATTGATCTTTTCTTTCATAGATTTTATTTCACTTCAAGGTGGAACAAAACTGATCAACTTCATTGATTGGAGGCAATATAGTATGATGTTTAAAACATAAAATGTAACACTAATCTACCATTTATCCATTGTCACACAGAGAGTAAAGGTAATGTGTCTGTTTCAGCTCTCTTGTGTAAATGATGATGATTTTACTAATAATAAGTATTATTAATACATGTTATCATGATTCTATGAGTAGATATAAAATGCTTAGAGGTTTTAATAAACATTAGTTATTAGACAACAACCCAATCTGGTCAGATAAGACTTTAAATATAAAATGTCTGGATTATACAATTTATTCCCTGATTATAAAAATGAACCACAGAAATTTATAATACAGAAATTAATAGTGGAGTCTAAATGCCATATTAGCTTATAAACATACTTTATCTCAAGTAATACTGAAACTTTTTTTTGGTTACAGGATTTGCCAAATTTAATCATGATTTTTACACAAATATTTTCTAAATTATAAAATTAAAATTAAAAAACTAAAATATTAAATATTTCCTAAATGTCTCGGAAAAATAGGTATCTGGGAAAACTGAGCCTTGTTGCCAAATTCACAGCTGGCCACATTCTCCCGGAAGAGCAGTCAACTCCATTTATTTTCATGATTGTCTCAATTTTCTGTGAACCTGTATTTTAAAAATGTGCTGGAAAAAAAAAAATGTGCTGGCAGAATGTTCAATGGTTTAGGTCTAGTTCCAGAAAAGCAGGGCCTGTGACCAGGATCCAGTACATCAGTTTTGTTGGGAGAGTTTTCTTCAGGAAACACCTACAGGGGAAGAGACAGAGCAGGATTTGGTCTTAGATAAAGTCTATCTTTGGCCTTATCCACAGAAAGACTCCTCTGGGGTATCAACTGCCCACAAAGCCATCCCCACTGAAGATCAGATTCGGTCTTTATCACCCTATATCAGGCAGCCATTGACTGAGGGCTGCTGTTGGGATTGGAATTTCCTTGATGGCCCCTCCATTCAGCAGGGGACAGTTCTCCAGAGAAGGTGAACCTATGAGGTGCGGCAGCAGACAGCATGAGACAAAATCAGCGGTTCAGAGATTACGGTTTGCTTCCTTATTGCTTCAGTATAACACCTTGTAGTGATGAAGGTTCAGTTTAGTGTTCAAGAGTATAAATGCTTGAAGCATGTGTCTGAATTAAAATTCAAACTCTACCACTTAGGGATTGTTAGGGGCAGGTTAATTAACCTTTTGTGTCTTACATTCTTGAATCTGAAAACATACAGATGATATTGGGATAATATCTTTATCACAGTGCACATGTAAAGTTTAAGTAAGATTATAAATGTTAAGAATTCAAAACTGGCCTGAATTAAGCAATCCATAAACGTTGTCCATTATCATTATTATTTTTAACTTTTTTATGAAAGGTGATGGGTAACCAGAAAGTGTATTAGATTAGGTACCCCACCCTAAAAATAGAATACTGGACATACTTCTTTGAAAGCTGCTTTTATAATTAAAAGTACTATATTTAGTGTCTTTTAATGTATTCATAAATATAATATTTTATCCATTTCCCCAAATAGTAACTTTGATTATTTTCATTTTTTTTAAGATTTTTGTTGTTGTTTGTTTTTGAGAGCAAGAGAGAGAGAGAGAGAGAGACAGAGCATGAGCAGGGGAGGGGTAGAGAGAGAGACACACACACGGAATCCCAAGCAGGCTCCAGGCTCTGAGCTGTCCGCACAGAGCCTGACCTGGGGCTTGAACTCACCAACTGTGAAATCATGACCTGATCCAAAGTCAGATGCTCAACTGACTGAACCACCCAGGTGTCCCTGATTATTTTCTATTTCAGCAATTGTTAACAATTTTGCAATAAAATTTTGCAAATAATTGTTATGGAAAAGGAAGTATATTTTTATTAAAAACCTAGAGCTGGAATTTTTTTTTGGAAAGCATATTTTAAAGTTTTAAGTGACTTTTATCAGATAGTCTTCTGGAATACTGAACAATATTTTACTATAAAGTATTATAATGTTTAATTCCCTTCAAAATATACACTTTTCCATCCACGTACATACTATATATTTTTTTCTTTTTGTAAATCTAGTAGGTCAAAAATATCTTTGACGTTTCAATACTGTTGATCTTTTTCACTATAGTGTTATTAAATATTTTCTATGGCTTTCTATTCTGTTATGTAAATTTGTAAGTTTTCTGCATCTGTTGTGTATAATTATAACTAGTCTCCGTTTATTACTTTATAAGCATTTATTTATGTTAATATGTTGACTACTATATATCCATGCTGTAGTGACTCCTATAATTTTGAAAAGGAAATAAAAACTTTAATCATATCCCCTACCACCAGCCATTTCTTTTCATGGACAGCATATTTTTCTTAATATATTTTGCATACTCACTATCTCTGGTTACTCACTTCCATTCTCTCTCTTTGTCTTAAGTCTACATGATTTTTCACTTTTAATGGTGAAAGAGAAGAACATAAATTTTTAAAGTACAATTTACTGCATTTATTATTAATTAGCCACTTGTCTAATTACCACATGAAAAAATAAATAAAACATTCTCAGGAGCCCAAACCATTCCACATATCTCTTCTCAATCTTACTCCTCCATTGATCTATCCTGACTTCTATGTAATTACTCTGTGGATTTTCTTGAGAGTGTTCTCACTTATGTGTTTACACTTAAAATTTCAGGTTAGATTTTCTTCTTGATAACTGTACCTAATGGAAAGCATGGAGTGTGTTTTTGTGTGCCTGGTTTCACAGATTGTATTATATCTCTGAGATTTATCTTTGTCAACAGCTTGAAGAAGTTTATTACTTTTATTGCTAAATAGAATTCCATTATATGACTATATCCCGATTAATGTTTATGTTATATTATTGATTGACTTTTGTGTTGTGTCCAAGTTTTAGCAACTGCACTTCAGTGTTGCAGAGTTTTATTGTACATGTTCCTTAATGCAAATGGGCCTACAGATGTCAACTTCATTAGATATTCCTAAACGTGAGTAGACATTTTTACAAATGGATTGTACCAGTTTACTGTTTCACCAAAAGATCCATTGATCCATATCCTCATGACTATTTATATTTTCATCCTATGGAATTTCAGTCATCAGGGTAGGTTCATACTATTTTTAAAAATTTTAATTTTCCTCATAAGTAATGATGTTGAGGACCTATTCATATTGGATGTTATGACATTCTCTTTTATAATATTGGCTGATAAAGTCTCGTGTCGATTTTATGGTTTGGTATTTTCCTTATATTGTTATGTATCTGTATGCTTTGCTGATACTATTTGAGTTAAATATGCTACAAATCTGTTTTCACTTCTTGGTCTTTTAATGATGTTTTTAATATGCAACTCATTAATCATTTCACTTGTGATAAACGAGTTTCTGTATATTGGTTTAAAAACATCTAGAGGTCAAGAAGATATTTTCATATATTATGATATGCAATTTAGATGTGCAATTTAGATATGAATTGAGATAAACAATTCACTTAGAATTTTTTTCGGGCAGAAGATAAGAGCCAGTTTTTATACATGAATATTCAGTGGCCCAAGTACCATTGATTGAAAAGTATTCTGTCTACTGCTCTATTCAATTATTCTTTTTTCATTTATCCATGTCCCAATCTACAGTATCTTAATTATTTTACATTAATAATAATTCTTGATATCTGGAAGAGCAATTATTTTCTTTTTTCTATTCTTTAAGAATATTTTGGTTTTTCTTGTTCCTTCCCCCTGCCCCCAATTTATGCTTTAGAATCTACTTGTTAGAGATTTTGCTATAATTAAGTTAAATCTTAGGTTAATTTAGTAACGATAACATCACATCTTGTACAAAGATTTTTCTGGGTGTTTTATATATTTTCTTGAAATTAGAATTTGCATGAATTTATAGTTCCATGTTTGTGTAGTTTTATAGAAACTCAACAGAAGTTTCTATTTTAATCTTGTATCTTATAAAATTTCTAAACTCAGTCTTATATGCCTAAATTTATCTTTAGTTTCAAGTGTTTCACATCTTCATGTTCTAAATACTCATGAAAAAATGGGAGCTTACCTATTTTTATAACATTATTTTTCTTGCGTTACCATACTACCTAGAAACTTCAATATTGAATTGAAGTGATTTCAACTGGTATCTTTGTCTTTTTCTTGAAATCTATCATTTTAGTCTTTTTAAAAACAAGTATTTGATTTTATTTTCTATAGTGTAATTCTTTTTATTCTATTTTTGTTCTTACCTTTTTATTTTCTTCCTTCCAAAAATTTTCCTAACTTTTTAATATGGATATTAGTTCATTAACTAAAATTTTTTTTTTTACTAAGAGTTGCCTCTAAGGTTATAGGATTTCTTTTAGCAACATTGCATAAGTATTCCTATGTATTCTTTTTCTTATCATTGGTTAAATATGTTATGTTTTCAATTAGGTTTCTTTGATTAATTTAATTTTGATTAATTAAATTTTGATTAATTTTTATTTAATAGGATATTTTGTTAATTCACCAAATTATTTCTGGTTTGTACATTGGATTTTCTAGTTATATATTGGATTTTGTAGTTATTAATTCAAATTAATTGTTTTGTATAACAAAACATATACTGTGTGTGTTGCAATTTCTTTTCTGGACAGTATATGGTCACTTTTTTTTGCAAATGTTCTGTATATTTTGTAAAAGAACGTAAATCTGATGATATTAAGTCTAGATCTCTACGAATTTCCGTGTAGTTTTTGCTTCAAATTTCTTAAGCCATATTAATATGCAAATTTAGTATGTAAATCTAAATTTAGTATGTAAATTTAGTAGTAAAATCCAAATTTAGTATGTTTTGCTTTGTATTATTACCAGTATGGTTTGTTAGAAATTATATCATCCCTAAATATCTTAAATTTAACACATCTGTGTGTACTTTTACCGTCATCTCAAGTACTGCGTTAAACTTTAGATGCCTTATTCCACTATCCTCATCACCATGAATATTCTATTACTGTGCTGTATTTTACTTAAATAAATAACTTAAGTCCCACTTAAATTACAGTAGAGTGGTCTAATTGTTTAGAAGTAACTCACTATCATAGTGATTTACATACATATTTACACGTATGTAAATACATATTTACATACATATTTACACAAATTTCTGTTCAAGTGTATAAATTACATATATTTTATATCTGTAATCCAGTGGCAATTTCTCCAAGATTTTATTTCTGTGTTTGAACTAAAGATCTATTTAAAATTTATTTACTTATTCCTTTCTATGTGGGGGCCATTTGGGTGTCTTAATTTTGTTGATATCTTTCTAAATTTTTGCAAAAATTTAAGCTGTTATCTCTTATTAAATTACTTTAACCACATTTTCCATTTTGCTTCTTACTGAGAATCCTAGTACATGCATATTAAGCCTCTGTAACCCTACCTGTCTCCTCATGTGTGAGGAGACCATATAGTTTCCTTTTTTCTTAATTTTCTTTTTGTATACATACATATATATATATATATATATATATATATATATTTTTTTTTTTTTTTTTTTTTTTAATTTGAGAGAGAGGGAGGGCATAAGCAGGGTAGAGGGGCAGAGGGAAAGAGAGAGACTCCCAAGCAGGCTCTATGCTTAGTGCGCAGCTCCACATGGGACTGGATCCTACAACTCCAAGATCATGACCCGCCCAGAAATCAAGAGTTAGGCACTCAACTGACTGAGCCGCTCAGGCGACCCTGAAATAGTTTCTTATACTCTTGTTTATATGAGACCCTTCCCTCACTTTTTTGAGAGAGAGAGACAGAGCACAAGTGGGGTAGGGACAGAGAGAGAGAGGGAGACACAGAATCCAAAACAGGCTGGATGGTCTGAACTGTCAGCATAGAGCCCAACGCAAGGCTCAAACCCACAAACTGCGAGATCATGACTTGAGCCGAAGTCGAGGCTTAATCGACTGAGCCACCCAGATGCCCCATATGAACCCTTTCTCTTAGTCTTCCTAAGATATTGTCTGACTTATTTCTTTATTTAGTAGTTATTAGCTGCAGTCCAACATTAATTATATGAGAGCAAAGATTTAACACATTTTGTTCTTCAGTGTATCTTGAGGGTGTAAGAAACTAACAAATACTGAATATGCTGTAAGTAAATACAGTTAGAGTGAGAAAAACATAATTATTATTGAAAGTTAAACTAATCTGGGGTGCCTAGGTGGCTCAGTTGGTTAAGCATCTGACTCTTGATTTTGACTCAAGACATGATCTCACGATTGGTGACATCAAGCTCCTAGTCGGGCTCCGTGTGCTGAGACCATGGAGCCTGCCTCTCTCTCCCTCTATCTCTGCCCCTGCCCCACTCATGCTCACTCTGTCTCTCTCTTTCAAAATAAATAAACTTAAAAAAAAATGCTAAACTAATTTAAGATCAAACAGGCAGTGAAGTGTAGTATATTTCAAGAGACCGTATCAATAACTAACTTTGCCAATAAATACATCTGTCTTTACTAAATCACTTATTGTTTGAACTTCAGTTTCATTATCTATAAAATGAGGATTAATAATAACTTCATCAAATATTGTAGGATTACAATAATGAATGTTCATATATCATTTAATCTAATTCCTGCCACATAAGTTAGTTTTAATTCATTTTGGCCAATGCTAGAATAATATAGAGGCATACACTGAGACAAAATTGTCATTTAATAAATTTGAAGATATGATAAAAGTTTACTTTTTTACCTTAGAGTTGTAGGTAACTTTTTTGAAATGATTAGTTTTAACAAGTTCCTTCAGTTCTTATATCTATTCCAGTTGATAAAATAAAGAAACAGGACTATTTCTAAAACTTAACTTTCAGCAGTTCATGGCCTTTTACTTTCCCACATGTATGACTTTTGTCATGGGCAGCTCAATAACATGTTCTGTGATTTCATTTACGTTCATAGCACAAACATTATTCTAAGCAGGCTTTTACTTGGTAGCGTTCCCAGACTTGCTTTTGGGGTTAAAATAATAACATTCACTTTGAATGTTATTGAACTTTGAAACTGCATTTTAATCCAACAGCCATACTAACATCTGCTTCTGTCGAGTGCAAATTCTGTAAAGCAAGATCCAAGTTGGTTTTAAAATTAGACTCCCCTTCAGTGTTTTATTGTTGGCTGTCAAAGAATAGGGACTTTAGTGCAATAGAGATGTGAAAAAAAAAATGCATATGATTATTATCATGTAAATTATTAACAGTGTCACCATAGAAGCCATAAAAAAATATGCCACAGTGGAAAAACAAAAAAAAAAAGAAACAAGTTGGTGAAGGGATTTATCTGTTCATGAAGACATGTAAAGCCTATTTGTTTTAATGACATATTTTAACACAAACAAGGAGACATATTTTGTGGCAAGAATGTCAATTAATTTGTTTTGGTCAAGCTGTATTCCTTTCTAAATTTAAAAACAACAGCAATCAGAATATTTAAAATAATTATGATCATTCACATTATTCACTACCCACTTTAAAATGCCAGCCATCTTAATCACTGAATCATTTCCATGTGACTGGAGCCATGCTGAGAAATTCCATTTATAATAATTTGGATAGCCTCATCACATTCATTAAACATATTGTACACAGTACAAATATTTACCACAGTATATGTGGCCCTGTACATTTATATATGCTTGTGCTAATAACTGTTATTTGAATCTAAGAGACAACACTATTTAGATGAAATTGCTTATACCTATCAGCAATCAATTGATCATAAAGGCCTGCTAGTGGACAATATTCTCAATTTGGAAAATCATACAATTCAGAATTGGTTTAAACTATATCAGAAAACAAAGTTAAAAATATTTGTCATTGGTTATTACAGTGGTGTAAGTTTCAGTAGAATCAACTTATCTCTTTCAGGCAACCTTTCAATAAGAGATAAAATTAAACCATTGTTCCTACAATCACAGGTTTATTGCCAGGCTAAAAACTCCAGCCTGACACCCGTTGAGACAAAGATTTATCTAATACCCCACTGCCTGGAGCATATTTCCACATTTACCCACCTAGAATTTAAATTCATAATTATAAATACATAATTTGACAGACTAACATATTAAGGACAAAAACTGCTGGATAACTTACTGTATCCTCATTGTAAAAATCCCAATATTATGTCTACTATAAAATTAAAATTTATGTTCAAACAGGGCACCTGGATGGCTCAGTTGGTTAAGCGTCCCATTTTGACTCAGGTCATGATCTCTCGGCTCCTGAATTCGCACCCTGCATTGGGCTCTGTGCTGAGAGCTCAGAGCCTGGAGCCTGGAGCCTGGAGCCTGCTTTGGATTCTGTATCTTCCTCTTTCTCTGCCCCTCCCCTGCTCTCACTCTGTCTCTCTTTCTCTCACAAACATTAAAACAACATTTTAAAAAAAGAAAACAAAATTAAGCAGAAGTTTTTTTTAAAAATTTATGTTCATCAAGTATTTTTTTCTCATTTTTAAGTTTAAATAGTATGTTTAATATTATCTGATTTGTTACTCATGGCTAATGCAAATCCACTCTTAGCTCTAAGGCCATGCAAAACCAGGCCACAAAATGGATTTGCCTTGTAACCCATAGTTTGCTGACATATGTAAAAAAAGAAAAAAGAAAAAAGTACCCTTCATCTTTGTGTTTACTTACTTCAATTATAAGCAATAAAGGATGATTCGTAGACTCCTTATCACAAATTGATTGTTTCTATTCCATAAAATAATATGCATGCATTTATATATACATATACGTATATCATCTTCATGTTACTTGAATTTAGGATGAATGTTTTTCTTGGAACATTTGTTTTACAGAATAAACCCATTAAATAAATAATTTTTTTAAAGTTACATATTTTGCCTTAAATTGGAAATCTGAAAATCGGCAACTTTCTATGTGTCTCTTGGGTTTGAATTATTTAGATGGCATATCTGCTCTTGTGACCCTCCGTGTCTTATTCCTGATGCTTCACATATTTGTGATAGTTACCTGTCCTGTGTACGCGTTTATGTTTGCAATACCTGGTATAAATGGGTAAAAAATTTTTGCCTAACACAATTTAATGCCTTTCTATTTTTCTCTGGATAAAAATACACATTCAATTTGTTTCTTCCCCATCTGATTCCTTCCATTCCAAATTGTCTTGGGTGTCTTCTGCCCATGTTCTGTGTTTCTGACATACTGGAATTCCTTTAATTTTTCTAATGCACTTTGCAACCTGCATTTCTCTTGTCTTTGAATGGTTCTCCATAGCATTTTTTTTCCTAGTTACATTCTATTCTCCATATCTCACCACGATCCCCACAACCTAAGAAATAGTTGCTTGAAATCCCAGATGCTATAAATAATAGTAATAATTAATGATTAATAGCTGTAGTCAGTATTTATATTCTCTTACTAAACACTAGATGGTGTTCCCAGCACTATGTTTGCATGAACTCATTTCATCCTAGCAAAATCCTTAAGTAGTTGACACTATTATTATCCCCATTTTTTATGAACTAAGGTAAAAAAATGAAATTACTTTCTCAAGCTTGTAAGTGGTAATTCAAATTTTGAGCAAAGGTCTCGTTTAGGAGCTCATGGTCTTACTACTATTTCATGATCATCATCAGCAGCAGCATACCTTTTAAAAATGATAAAAATAATTTTTAAATAATACTTATTAAGAACTTATAATACTGTGGGCTCGGTCTTCAAATATTCATATTTTCACTTCATCTTTGCACAGATACTCGAGAAGCTAAATTCCTGTTAATTTTTTTCCTCAAAGAATTTAAATTCACATTGTTATTAAAAAACAAGCAACTTGATATCTCATTTTTTTTTACTTCCTAAAATGTAGTGACATTTGTTTCATGTCACCTTAGCCACTGAAACTAATGTTTCATATTAAATCTTCCCCTCAACAGCAACTGTCCCATCTTTTAAATCAGAATTCCTTCAGAGAAGCCTAGGAAACCTTCAACTTCAAAAAGAAGATATATATTTTTTACCTTCTCTAGAGAATTTTCTAAGCAACTGAAATTTTCTGGATAAAAGCCCATTTCTGCCCATTCAATATAGAAAGAGGATAATACACCATGACTCTTAGTTTTATTCTATTCATTCAAGTTTGGTTTAATAAAACAAAGTAAAGAATAAAATCAATATGTCAAGGAAAAATTTGTTAAGGAAAATATGATATAGCTGTCTTGAGAATCAAGGGGGTGGGGAAAGGACAAATATGGAATCTATTTATGATTAAATACCCTTAACAAACCAGGAATAGAGGACATCATTCTTAATATGGGCAAGAGATGTCTAAAAAACAACATGTAGCCAAACTATACTTTAGACTGAAACTTCGATCTCTCTCATACATTTAATCAGGCAGCAAGGATGTCTGTTCTCACCCCATCCGTCAACATTTTACCAGAAGTCACAGTCAACAAGCCCATACCATCAAGTCTTCCTTTTACTTGATCTTTTATCCCTTTTCTTCATATACTTCTACCTTAGGTGCTCTGACACAACTTCCTCCCATTTTTCCTTCTCTGGTTACTTTTTGCTTTTCCCTCTCTTTCAAAATTTATCATTATTGTCAATGCTGTACTACTACTGATTTCCATTCCTTGCCCAGATATTTAAAGTCACAGACCCTTCTGATCAGTTGGCATATTTAGATGTCTGACTAATATCAATATTTTAACATACTAAAAATGAACATTTGGGTCTCCCCTGAATGGGCCTTGCCCCAAACTACACTATTTCTCTAAATTAGCCATCTACACAGTTACTCAAGTCGGACAAACAGAAGCCATCCTTGATTTCTCCATTTCTCTCACTCATGTTCAGTTTATCTAGTTCTCCTAGTCATAGATAGGTAGATAGTTAGCTATGTAGGTGATAGAAGGAAAAGGTAGACATGTATGCATATTTACATATATAAAGTAAGACATTTATCATAGCTGATACCAAGCATTATCTGTAGATAGTAAAGATATATTCTATTCAAGACACTAAAGTATCATTTTAATATTACATAATTATTGTTTTATCATCAAGAAGTTCCAACTTGAAGGTAATTAAATGTGGTATATTTTAAACATTAAGTTGAAATTATAAGATTCCATGCCGGCATGAACAGTAATCAACCAAGTCAAAAGGTAGTTTCAGTGGTTTTTTATATTTTTAGAAGCTGAATAAAAATAATACGGCATGTTTTTAACATGGGTACATAAATATACAAATACATCTGTGCTTCGCATTCCCAGCACAGAAAATATCTGTGTAGACTCATCTAATTCTGGATTAATGGAGTGATCAGCTTCTGTTTTCTTAACAAATGCAGTATGCCATGCAATTTAGCATACTTGCAGCTCTCATGATAACTAGAAGGTATTTCACATGAAAGTAAAACTTTAAAATATTGTGGTGATAGGTGAACCAAGATAATTGTTGCTCAATAATGCAGAAAATAATGTCTACCACCAGCATAAATTCTATACTAACACCTGAAGCACATTTCTTTGCTCTCTAATTTATTAGTACAGTTTGCATGTTATGCCATGGTTAAATAGCATTAAAAAAATTGCTAGGCTCCAAAACATAAAAATAGATTTAATTTACACCTGTGTTACATGCCCTATATATTTGCTTCTGTTTAGTATGATTGAGAACATGAAACTATGTGATTATCCTGTAGTACCAATTTTTATAAATTCAAATTACATAGGAAAAAAAGTTAACTTTTTCTAAAATGTAATTAAGATTTACAAAAAAAAAAACATTCAAGTCCTGCTTTGTTTTATGTGTGTATATATATATATTTGTTTCATTTGTCATGTAAAGAATTACGGTTTCTCACATAACAAGCAGCAAGAAAAATAAACTATGAAACCAAAATATATTGATGTTGGAAAACCAATATATAAGAAATAATGTTAGACTATATAGTTTAGAAAACTAAAATCCCTTTTGTATCTGTGAAATCTACTTTGCAGAGAAGAATTTAACAACTTCTAGTTTTACTTTTCAATTTCACTATCATTAATTTGTGGAAACATTTAACACACATTTAACACACATTAGATGTGTTTCTTACATTTAAGAAATACAAAAACACTGCTTATACTAAAACTTTCATACCCATATGCATATTTTCATGAAATGAACATTTTATAATAATCATTTGCTATTTGATTGTTTCCTTTGAGAATTGTGATATTTCCTGTAAATGTTTTTCCCTTTTTTCTTCATTATAGGCTATACCACTTAAAAAGGTAAGAATCCAGAAACTAATTAGTTTTTATAGATCCAGAAAATGAGGGTTTCTCTCTGAGAAACAATTGTAAAAATTATAATAGCTTAAAAATGAATTTTAGGTCATAGGTAATAAATTAATGAAGAAATTGTTCAGTTAGAAAAATTAAACCAATGAGCAAACTTCTAGGTGTTTCTGATTTTTTTTTTATTTTTTTATTTGATGTTTATTTATTTTTGAGACATAGAGAGACAGAGCATGAACGGGGGAGGGTCAGAGAGAGAGGGAGACACAGAATCTGAAACAGGCTCCAGGCTCCGAGCTGTCAGCACAGAGCCCGACGCGGGGCTCGAACTCACGGACTGTGAAATCATGACCTGAGCCGAAGTCGGTTGCCCAACCGACTGAGCCACCCAGTCGCCCCTAGGTGTTTCTGATTTTAATGGTATTTTCTATATTTAAAAATAAATTCTACAAATTTATTAATTGAAAGAGAAGTATCTTTAAATGCAACACTCTTTTTGTGGAGAAATAAAAACATTTCCCTCATGGTTCTTATATTCTCCTTATTTTACAAATCAATTACCATGTTGCAAAATTCCCTATTCTGAACTTCCTGTCAAATTATCTTTGTTCCTGAGGTCATGTGGGGAAACATTTGAAGGAGAATTAGATGAATAACTTCTGGGAATCTAGTGTAGAGAACATGGTGACATTATAATCAATAATACTGTATTATATACTTGAAAGTTGCTAAGAGAATATATTTTAAATGTTCCCACCACACAAAAGAAATAGTAATTATGCAGGTGTGAGCTAACACTGTGACAATAATCATTTTGCAATATATGTGTATCCAATCAACATGTTGTTCACCTTAAACTGACATAACATTATAGGTCAATTATATCTCAATAAATCTGGGGAATTTATAAAACAAAAATAAATGATAATAATTAATTAATGTTTTTTCCAATTTGCCCTGTGGATATTAGGTTTCTCACCCTTGGTTTCGTACCATCATTTCTTCTTCAGTGATGGAGCAGTGAACTTCTAAGTGTCATATAATAGATGTATAAGGTAAATGAATCAATATATTATGCAAATACTTCAAAGTCACAAAATCAGTGAAGTGTAGATAATTTTTCAAAGACGTGACTGCCTTAAACCCTTTGCCCTTTGAACACTATAGTGTATTGTCTTCATAATCAGGAAACTACCTAACTTCTTGTGGCCAAGGAGATCACACCAGGTTTTTGAACACTGTCAGATTTCATGATTTGTTATAAAAATCCTAAATTTCATGGTTGAAGTTAGTCTTCATTTCTAAATTACTTTGTAATGTAGACATTTTCTTATGAGTGAGGGATGACTCATGAAATACCCCAAAAATAAAATTCTCACGGAGAACTAAAGATATTAACTGATCTGCAAATTACATCTTTTTAAAATATCATCATAGATTGTTTTGTCTAATCCAATATTATGACAAGTTTATTTTGTGATTAAATTTGAAGTGACGAATAAAATAAAGCAAAAATTGTTTAAAATATTAGAACAGTTTTCACATATAATTTACAGTTTATTTACCTGACTGGACTAGAATCATTTATCATTCTTTAATCTTTAGCCTAAAAGAGTACATTACATCTAAGAAACACAAAAATGCCATAATATTTCCTAAAATATTGTAAAGGAAATGAATCATGAAAATTAAGACAGAGATAACAAAAAATTATATTCATTACATGATAAATATTTACCTGAGATGGTTGCCAGACAAAATAAGCATATAGCCAACTTTACTTATGATAGACAGTCATTCACTCATCTACTCATCGATTCAACAAATATGTATGAAGTACATGTAAGTTACCTATGAACCAATGACCATGATAGAGAAAGGTAGTGGTTCATTTCAAAGAGCTCAGTTAGTTCAACTACTGACCAAAACAACCCGTATGTATTACCCGTTTGTATTGGTCAAACACAATTTCATATGTTGAAATTCATTTTAATACATATCCAGTTATCATTTGTAACTCTCAAACCAAAAATGGTTATAAAAATCAAAAACAGAAAAAAAAAGTTGATAATTGTTGATAGTTGATAGTTTAAGTTGGACTTAAAATGAGAGAAGAGAGACAACCATTAAGTGGATTTTCTGAATTTATTAAGAGATTTGCTCACATTTGTAAGCTGTGTAGTTATTTGCAGTAATTACGGTAGATTGAATGAATAATCTATTGTCCTTACATTCATTTTGCTTCTGTGCTATTGTCATGAAAACAACGTTTTATGAACTCTCTTTTTGTTGCTTTGAAAATTCCACTTATTATAGTTGCATACAACTGTATCAGGGATTGCTTGTCTGAAGACTTCTGAGAACAAGTTTTTCTGTATGTGAAAGTCACAAATGTGTTGCAAGAAGCGTGAAGTGTGCTGAAAGTAAAAGTGGCCACAGAGCATGTACCTCCGCAGTTATCACTTCAAGAGCAAAGGATAAAACACTACTATTAACTTCGTCTCTTACAGTAAATCACTGTATAAACCAATTTAATAATTTATAATCCACCCAAATGTATTAAAATTATCCTGTTTAAAAACATGCCTTATTAATGTAAGTGTAACATAAATGTGCACCTTCCTAGACCCCAAACTTTTACAGTTTTCCAAAAGCAACAGTTGTTTGTATAAATTTAATCAAGACTGCATAACACATTTGAAGATAATGTTGGAGCAGAATAGACTATGCCTTCAAATTTAGTAAGTATAACTCTTTGTTATACTATTATCTTTATAACTAGTATACAAAAGTGGAAGCCTGGTCAGGGCAATCTGTGTATTCATAGCAACTTGAAATGGGCCTGTGCAAGATGATTCCAATTCCTCTGAAAACCAGGTTACAGCTGCTTTTGCCTTTGCAGCTGCTAACCTGGAATTACATTACTGTGAGATCTGCAAGCGGTGGTTGTTCTTACACAAATGGTAATTCAGGGGATAAAAATAATTACATAAAAATATTTTTATGGCATATGTAGCATTTATGTTTAAAAAAATTTAACATTTATTCATTTTTTGAGCAGGAGAGGGGCAGAGAGAGGGGGAGACACAGAATCCGAAGCAAACTGCAGGCCCTGAGCTGTCAGTGCAGAGCCAGATGTGGGTTGGAACCCACAAACTGTGAGACCATGACCTGAGCCAAATTCGGACGCTTAATCAACTGAGCCACCCAGGTGTCCTTGTAACATTATATGTTTTAAAATGTCCATAAATACAGGGCTTCTGGGTGGCTTAGTCAGTTGGACGACCGACTTTGGCTCAGGTCATGATCTCACAGTTCTTGAATTCCAGCCCTGCATCAAGCTCTGTGCTGACAGCTCAGAGCCTGGAGCCTGCTTCAGATTCTGTGTCTCCCTCTCTCTCTACCCCTCTGTGGTTCACACTCTGCCTGTGTCTCTCTCTCTCAAAAATAAATGAACATTAAAAATTTTTAAATGTATATAAATACAAATATACATGTATTTTTTATAAATCTATTGTAAACACATAAGGTATAAATAAAACATATTTTATATAAATATATTTGTACAAAGATATTTACATACATTTGTACAAATATATTTGTTTAAAATATATAAACATATAGGGGCGCCTGGGTCGCTCAGTCGGTTGAGCATCAGATTTTGGCTCAGGTCATGATCTCGTGGTTCGTGAGTTCGGGCCCCGCATCGGGCTCTGTGCTGACAGCTCAGAGCCTGGAGCCTGTTTCGGATTCTGTGTCTCCCTCTCTCTCTGTCCCTCCCCTGCTCATGCTCTGTCTCTCTCTGCCTCTCAAAAATAAAGAAAACTAATTTTAAAAATTAAAATATATAAACATGTAAAACATATATAAATACAAATATATTTTATGTAAATTTTTATATTTTATACAAATATATTTATATAAAGCATATATTTTATAAATATTTATACATCTATATAATTTTTAAGAACTTTTAACCTCTTTGTATAGTAATAAACTGAGTAACAAAGCATAATTAACATTCCTAAATTGTTGAGAGCCTTTAAATGGGGTATCTTCAGCTGTTATTTTTGAGTGAATCTTTTAAGTGCCTTAACATGATTTAAATTTTTGTATTAGGTGAATATTCATAGTTTAATATTTTCCAGAAACTAAATGAAGTAGTAAAGTGATCATTTATGGTCTTTGTCTTCTGGTCTTCAGCGCTCACCTTTGTCATGGCTCCTGTTTTCAAACAAATGAGGTTGAAGATTCCTTGTCAGATCTTTGTACAGAAGGAGGGAGAAGAGAAGGAGAAAATGGTAACAAAAGTTACCATTTCTCAGAAGCACATTTTTGTTAAAGGTGCTCTTATGTTTGAGCTGTGCTGCTGACTTTGAAGTCAGCATGAGTCCTTAATGAAAGTGTTTGTAGTTGAGACATTTATTTTAAATGGAAATAAGAAATAGGGGAGAAAAGAGGAAGAGATAAAAGGGAACTAGATGATGTACTTGTAATAACCTTTTGTATGTCATTCAGGCAAAAGTTGTGCTGGAATTTAACCAGTCCTAATGCTGAAAGTAGCTTACTTTATTTCATTTATCTATTGATATACAAAAGCATATATCCTTATGGTATTTGCTACTTAAACTGTGATCAACAGAAAAATAATTGGTATCACCATGGAGTCTGAAATGAAGAATCTTAGCCTCCCCCCTCCACATGCCAAATCTGCCTTTTATAGGATCCAGGTGGTTCATAGACACATGAAAATTTGAGAAACATTTTCTGGGGGGCCATGGCAGTTCGGTAATTTAAGAAAGATAAAATTTAACTCTAAAATAAAGTCTATGGTTTATTATACCATTATTCTTTAAGGTGGATCAAAGTATACATACACCTATGACACCAAACAAAATTGTATCAGTGCCATGTTATTAGAGATAGTTATCAATATAAAATTAAAATTGTTTCAAGGATACAAATTAAAAATATACTTTCTATAACCAATTATAGTCTTGGTATGTTTCCCTGGCCTTAACTTATTCATATACTTATAATATAATATAATATAATATAATATAATATAATATAATATAATTAATATAATACAATATAAAAGTCATATAGCAGAAAAATAAGCATGGCTGGCATATAGTTAAAAAAATTGATAGTAGAGGGAATTTAACATATTTGTTCATACAAGAGGCAAAAGATATGTGGTTCTTGCTTTAGAGCTTTTCTCATCAAGTTACTCTGACTCATTTGCCCTTGGTGTCCGTACCCATTTTGACCACAGGAATAAGTCAAACTTCACTCTGGCAAGGTGAATGATTTATAGTTTTCATCCTGAAATTTAATACCTTAAAGTGATTGCATTGTCACAATAAACCATTCTCAGACCATCCCTGTCATCTAGTGCCATATACCAATTGTTTATTTTACAACAAAAGCCATTTAAAGTTTTGACTCAACTAATAACAGTTCTCTGAAACAGTGAATCTAGGAAGAACTGTCCTCAGTCTTTATAGTGGAAACTATTAAGATTTGAGAGAATGCCCTTATTTTAAAGCACCTTTTCTACTCTAGACACAATATAGCAGTTATTATTTCAGTGACTGGAATGCAAATGGACAGAATGCTAAGTCCCATTCTCCCATCCTCCACCCTCAGTAGAAAAGAGTAAATCTTCGCAGATGAAATGTTAGAGGAGCTCAGTGGTCCATCCCTTCCCCATAAGAGTGTAATTCATCCAGGTACATTCTCTCCATCTGAACATTCACAGAAAAATACGAGTTGTTTTGACATTGTGAAAAGAAAGGGGTGAAATTTGAAAACTATTCTTCTGTAAAAGTTTTTCAGCAAATACACTTCAGAAAGTACACAGTTCCCTATTAAGTTCAGAAAGGTATTCTTTTTAATGATAAAATGGTCACTAATACCTATCATATCTCCTTTCTTACTCTACTTAGGTTTTTATCAATTTCAGCTGTAGTGGAAGCAATAAACTTAAGCACAGTTGTTTATCAAAATTTAAATAATTTTTTCTAAACAATTTCAAATAAATTTCTCAAAAACATGTTCTTAATCTCTTTTTGAATTAACAGGGTTTGAAAAGAAAACAATTTTACAAACAGCAATTAACTGTATTGATTTCAGAGAGCTTGGGCCCCTGGGTGGCTCAGTTGGTTAAGGATTGGACTTCTGCTCAGGTCATGGTCTCACAGCTCATGAGTTTGAGGTCCACATGGAGCTCTCTGCTGTCAGCACAGAGCTTGCTTCAGATCCTCTGTTCCTCTCTCTGTCCCTCCCCGGTTCGTGTGCTTTCTGTCTTTCTAGAACATAAATAAACATTAAAAAAAGGGGTGTGGCTCAACCAATGAATAAGGACAATCACATCTCCAGCATTTATAAAAATCTGTACGATAGAAGAAAATTGAGCAGAAAGTGTGATGTATAGATAAAGAGCATAAGATGTGTGTGTGTGTGTGTGTGTGTGTGTGTGTGTGTGTGTGTACACACTTTGCCTTACAGCCCGCTAGTACCTATTTTGTGTATTCTTTCTTCCCCATTAAACTGTACTGTTCAGGAACTTCTGTTTATTTGTCTTGTTTCTACCTTCATTACTATTTAAAGTTTATATATATATATATATTTAGTTTTTCTTTTCATTCTATAATCTCTTTCAGATTGTTACTGATAGAATTTATAAATGAATGATTATACATGCAATAGGCCTAAAACCTCAGGAAAATAACTAAAATAATTTGAAGTACCCTTCTGCATTATGGACCTGCAATACGATAAGCTTCATAAATGATTTGTATCTCATTTACTTTCACTATATGCACTATCCCATTTTGTCAACTTTCTTATGTATGTATATAATGATTATATAATTATATATATATTTCTATATTTATATAGATATAGATATCTATATATATTCTATATATCTATATATATTCTATATGTGTATAGAATATATATATAATTATTAAATATATCTATGTGTGCATGCCCATGTAAAATGCCTCACCACCCTTCAGTATTAAAGTAAAATTGCTTTTCATTAACGAAATTGTATGTAATTATATGGAAGTACCAATTGTTATATTAATCACTTTGAAGGAAGTTGCAACATAATTGATTAAAAGAAACATTATGTGATAATTATGAAGCTTTTAGAGGAAATAAATACTGTGGTTTAAACTGTGCTCAAAGCCAAAATAATGTGGACTTTTATTTATTTTTTAGTAATTTCCTTTTCATCTATTCAAAGAGACATGCATTATTTGTTATCTTAATGGCATCTTTGGACACTGTGAATTACTGTCTATCCTTATTAAACAAATTTTTACATAGTATTTTTTCTAACTCTTGGCAAAATGGGTGGGGATGATTCACAACTGAATAACAGCACTTTTGTGGGTATAGTAGATAAAGACAGGTCAAAACTGTTCAGTGAGCAAGAGGAATAAAAAGAGAAAAACTATCAACAATTCAAGGTTAGGGGGGACTGTGAGGAAACAATATTTGTGTGACATCAAATACTGAAATGACATAAGTTACTGAAAAAAAGGACATCTTTTTATACACGCACTGGTTATTCACATCATTTTATTAATAAACATAATCAAACTATATATTAGTAATAAACATGTTTTAGAACAATTTTGAATTTACAGAAGTACTGAGAATATAGTACAAAGAGTTCCTGTATACTCCATGCCCATGCCTGTTTCTTCTATTTGAATATTTTACATTACCACAGAATTTATTTGTCACAATTAACAAACCAATATTGATGTAGTATTTTTAATTAAAGACTATACTTCGTAAAGATTTCCATATTTTTCCCTAATGTGGTATTTTTGTTCCAGGAGCCCATGCAGACCATGTTGCATTTAACTGTTAGGTCTTTTTGGACTCCTCCTGGCTATGACAATTTCTCAGACACTCCTTGATTTTTATGACATTGACAGTTTTGAGGAGTACTGGGAAGATACTTTGCAAAATGTCTCTCAACTGGGATTTGTCTTGATGTTTTTCTCATGATTAGACTGCAGCATTTTTTTATTTTTATTTTTTTTTGAAAGGCAGACCATGGCAGTAAAGTGTCATTTTTACCATATTGAGTACATACTCTAAGCATTACTTTTACTTTTGATGGTGACTTTGATTACTTGGCTGAGGTAGTGTTTGCCAAGTTCTTCCCTATTGAAGTTACTTGATCCTCTTTCCATAATGTGCTCCTTGTATGGAAATCACAATGTGCAGCCTATGCTTAAGGAACTAAGGAGTTATACTTTACCCCGAGAAGGACAGTGTCTACACTCTATATTTGGCATTTCCCTGCACAGAAGACGTGTCTACTTTCTTCCTTGTATTTATTTATTCCATGATTGATTTATTTTAGTATAGACTCATGTTAAATTATTTTAAAAGCCCCATTATGATCATTCCAATATCCCAACCATCTCTGGTTCTGATGCTTGTTCTGGCTTTCCAAATTGTGTTTTTTGCCTTTTGTTATGGTTTGTAACTTTTTTCTCGATAGCTGGACATTGCATTCTAGGTAAAAGGAACCACTCTAACTAGGCCTTAGTATGTTTGATACTAAGAGATGTGCAGGGAGGGGAAGCATTGTATAATCCCTTGGTAATTGGTAAGCTGCGACGCATTGTATAATCCCTTGGTTTGGTAAGCTTCTGCCTCTGGACTGTGAATTTCACAAATGTTTCTCAAACTTCTTTCCTGGCGTCTCCCACCCACAGAGGATCAGATGGCCAGAACAGGCTAGAGTTGGGTATTTCCCTTTCCTTTCTCTAGATCAGTTAGCCTCTGGTTAGTTTCCCCTGAGGGCAGCCTTGTTAAGAATAGAGTGTTCTGGGATGTTTCAAAATAATTCCTTTTCCCCTGTGCAGGAGCAGGAAGGGGATTTTCCTTGATATTTATTGCAGGAACCTATTTGAGCTTCTAGAAGGAAATCTCCCATTATTGTCAGACCACCCATCGCTCCCTCTCCCTCCCCCCACCCCAACGACTGGGTCCCCTGGAGTTTTTAGCTCTCTGACTTGTCTGCACTGAGCTTCCTGTAATTCATATTTATAGTTAAGTTTTCCTCCTCCAGTACTGGTTCCCATGGCAGTCTTCCTGTTGTGAGTTTCTGCTCTGGTAAACTATGTTTTTCTCTTCATTCTTCGGAGCAGAGTTTTGCCCTGTGTCGTCTTTTCTCTTACTGATTTAGGAAAATTTGGCTTTCATTCTGTTCAGGTTTTAACTTGTTGTTAGGATGGAGTAATAACTTCCAAGCTCCTTACCTGCAGACCCAGAAATAGAGGTCTCTTAAATTATTTTAGACCATATGGGTGGCTCAGTTGGTTAAGCGTCCAACTTCAGCTCAGGTCATGATCTTGCAGTTTGTGGGTTCGAGTCCCACGTCAGGCTCTGTGCTGACAGGCAGTCTGGAGCCTGCTTCAGATTCTGTGTCTCCCTATAGCTCTGCTCCTCCCCTGTTCACACACTCTTTCTCTTTCTCTCTCTCAAAAATAAACATTAAAAAAATTTTAAAGACGTCTCTTAAATTATTTTATACATTAGTTTATAATCCGATACAAGTGTATTTATATAGTTCTAATTTTACCAGCTTTAGCTATTTGAAATTCTTTCAGTTGGTTCTTGGGTCCCTTTGACATACTCTGTCACTGAGATTTGGTTTTTAAAACTTTTACTACTTTCTGGTACTCCAAGACACTTCCTAGATAAAATTGTATATTTTCTGCCCAAAATCTAGATTCAGCAGATATTCGAAGGATGTCTAGTTTTTTTTTTTTAATAGTGGTATCGAAAACTAAAATCTGAGGCTAGCTGTGATCATTGCCACAGGGATGCCATGTATATATGTCTATACATATTTCTATATGGAACCATCTGTGTCCATTGTTATGCCCAGAATTCGTGATCCCCAAAGACCACCAGGGAGCCAAGTCCGATGCAAAAGCAAAGAGCCTTTATTCGAGCTAGCTCTAGCTCAATCCCCTACCTGCACCGACGCAGCGGTGAGATGCCAGGGAGAGAGAGCGAGTTTCAAAAGCACAAAGATTTTATAGGGGTCTAGGGGCAGTTGGTGAGGTAATGGCTGTGGCCTCAGCCGATTGGCTGGGGAAGGGTCGGAGTCCCGTTACGCAGGTCACCAGGCATGTTTTGATAGGGAAGTTTGAATGGGTGAGCAGGAGGTTACTCAAGGGGAGGAGGCGTGGTCTGAGGTTTTTGCGATTTTCCCAGAAAGGGGCCATGTCGGGGACATAGTCACTCAAGGTGGAGGACACAGAACAAGATGGAGTCTGCCGGCGTAGGTCTGCTCTTTCACATATGAAGCTAAAGTTCATACTGATGGTTTCAATAGATTAAAATCCATTATCACATGGAATATTTTAGCCTGTTCTTTGTGTCTTCTGTAAACTCTTACTGTAACAATGAAAAACTTGGCCCACAATGAGAAACAATCAATTTACTTACTTGTTCAATTCCAGTATGTATATATAGTAGATTCAGAATATTTAACCTGTACTCAGTGGGAACCAATACTTTTTCAGGGCTTATGTGAAGTTCCATTCCCTTTAGTCTTACAGATTCCATTCATTTTCAAAAGTGGTTAAATTGTTATTTTACTGTCCTATCCCCGTTATTGATATTTTTTCATTTCTTTTAAGACATTCAGATTATTTTCTCACATTCTTTAATCCATCTTGAAATATCTAAATGAAGTTTTAAAAAATTGCGTTCATTAAAGGAATTTTTGGGCCATAAAGTTCTCTAGATTTTCACAAATCTCATTAGTTTTGTTTTTTCTGGAAATGCATATAATTGAAATCATATACAATGCACCCTTTTCAGACTGTCTTTTCTCACTTCGCAATATGCGTTTAGGTTTCTTCCAGGTCTTTTCATGGTTTGATGGCATATTTATTTTTATCACTCTGTTATGTGGATATACTAAAGTTTGTTATCCAGTCACATAATAATGAATATTTTGGTTGCTTCCAGTTTTGGGTAATTATGAATAACCTACTGTAAACATCTATGTGGATTTTTTTTTTTTTGGATGTAAATATTCAACTCAGTTGGAGTTCTCTGAGCCTGATTTCAGGACTATATGGTAAACTATATCTAATTTTATAACAAACTACCTAAATGTATGTCTGTGGCTGTACTACTTTGCCTTATCTGTAGTAATGAATGAGAGTTCCTATGCTCTGTGACAGTGTCAGCTCTTAGTATTGTCAGCTTTGGATTTTGGTTATTCTAATATTTATGTGATGATATCTCATTGTGATTTTAATTTGTAGCTTTCTCCTAACAAATGATGTTGAACATCTTTTCATATGTTTCTTTGTGATCTGTATACTTTCTATTCAGATCC
Organism: Acinonyx jubatus; assembly: GCF_027475565.1. Taxonomy (NCBI): domain Eukaryota; kingdom Metazoa; phylum Chordata; class Mammalia; order Carnivora; family Felidae; genus Acinonyx; species Acinonyx jubatus. The sequence goes on from NC_069384.1 coordinate 21,661,025, forward strand.
GCCCATTTTGTTAATTGGATTATTTGTTTTCTTAATGTTGAGTTAAAAAAAAAATATTTTAGATACGAGGTTTTGATTTCCAGATATGCATTTACAAATACTTTCTTTTAAGGTGTTTGTTCTCTATTTCATTCCCTTAAGAGTGGTTTTTGTAGATAAGTTTTAAATTTTAATAAAGTTATACATCATTTCTTCTCTTTGAAGGGTCATGCTGTTGATGTTGTATTTAAAAACTCAAACTGAGGGGGGAGAAATAGAAGATGGCGGCGTAGGAGGACGCTGGGCTCACCGCGCGTCCTGCTGATCACTTAGATTCCACCTACACCTGCCTAAATAACCCAGAAAACCTCCAGAGGATTAGCAGAACGGAGTCGCTGGAGCCAAGCGCAGACGAGAGGCCCACGGAAGAGGGTAGGAAGGGCAGCGAGGCGGTGCGCGCTCCACGGACTGGCTGGAGGGAGCCGGGGCAGAGGGGCGGCTCGCCGGCCAAGCAGAGCCCCCCGAGTCTGGCTGGCAAAAGCAGAGGGGCCTGATGGACTGTGTTCCGACAGCAAGCATGACTTAGGGTCTGGGAGGTCATAAGTTAACAGCTCTGCTCGGAAAGCGGGAAGGCTAGAGGACAAAGGGAGGGAGAGCTGCTGAGCCCCCGGACGACAGAGCTCAGTTTGGTGGGGAACAAAGGCGCTCGCCAGCGCCATCTCCCCCACCCATCCCCCAGCCAAAATCCCAAGGAGAACCAGTTCCTGCCAGGAACTTGCTCGCTCCGCGCAAACACCCAACTCTGTGCTTCTGCGGAGCCAAACCTCCTGCAGCGGATCTGATTCCCTCCTGCTGCCACAGGGCCCCTCCTGAAGTGGATCACCTAAGGAGAAGCGAGCTAAGCCTGCCCCTCCTGCCCCCGTGCACCTTGCCTACCCACCCCAGCTAATACGCCAGATCCCCAGCACCACAAGCCTGGCAGTGTGCAAGTAGCCCAGATGGGCCACGCCACCCCACAGTGAATCCCGCCCCTAGGAGAGGGGAAGAGAAGGCACACACCAGTCTGACTGTGGCCCCAGCGGTGGGCTGGGGGCAGACATCAGGTCAGACTGCGGCCCCGCCCACCAACTCCAGTTATACACCACAGCACAGGGGAAGTGCCCTGCAGGTCCTCACCACGCCAGGGACTATCCAAAATGACCAAGCGGAAGAATTCCCCTCAGAAGGATCTCCAGAAAATAACAACAGCTAATGAGCTGATCAAAAATGATTTAAATAATATAACAGAAAGTGAATTTAGAATAATAGTCATAAAATTAATCGCTGGGCTTGAAAACAGTATAGAGGACAGCAGAGAATCTCTTGCTACAGAGATCAAGGGACTAAGGAACAGTCACTACAGCTGAAAAACGCTTTAAACGAAATGCATAACAATGGAAACCACCACGGCTCGGATTGAAGAGGCAGAGGAGAGAATAGATGAACTAGAAGATAAAGTTATGGAAAAAGAGGAAGCTGAGAAAAAGAGAGAGAAAAAAATCCAGGAGTATGAGGGGAAAATTAGAGAACTAAGTGATACACTAAAAAGAAATAATATGCGCATAATTGGTATCCCAGAGGAGGAAGAGAGAGGGAAAGGTGCTGAAGGGGTACTTGAAGAAATAATAGCTGAGAACTTCCCTGAACTGGGGAAGGAAAAAGGCATTGAAATCCAAGAGGCACAGAGAACTCCCTTCAGACGTAACTTGAATCGATCTTCTGCACGACATATCATAGTCAAACTGGCAAAATACAAGGATAAAGAGAAAATTCTGAAAGCAGCAAGGGGTAAACGTGCCCTCACATATAAAGGGAGACCTATAAGACTCGTGACTGATCTCTCTTTTGAAACTTGGCAGGCCAGAAGGAATTGGCACGAGATTTTCAGGGTGCTAGACAGAAAAAATATGCAGCCGAGAATCCTTTATCCAGCAAGTCTGTCATTTAGAATAGAAGGAGAGATAAAGGTCTTCCCAAACAAACAAAAACTGAAGGAATTTGTCACCACTAAACCAGCCCTACAAGAGATCCTAAGGGGGACCCTGTGAGACAAAGTACCAGAGACATCACTACAAGCATAAAACATACATCACAATGACTCTAAACCCGTATCTTTCTATAATAACACTGAATGTAAATGGATTAAATGCGCCAACCAAAAGACATAGGGTATCAGAATGGATAAAAAAACAAGACCCATCTATTTGCTGTCTACAAGAGACTCATTTTAGACCTGAGGACACCTTTAGATTGAGAGTGAGGGGATGGAGAACTATTTATCATGCGACTGGAAGCCAAAAGAAAGCTGGAGTAGCCATACTTATATCAGACAAACTAGACTTTAAATTAAAGGCTGTAACAAGAGATGAAGAAGGACATTATATAATAGTTACAGGGTCTATCCATCAGGAAGAGCTAACAATTATAAATGTCTATGCGCCGAATACCGGAGCCCCCAAATATATAAAACAATTACTCATAAACATAAGCAACCTTATTGAGAAGAATGTGGTAATTGTAGGGGACTTTAACACCCCACTTACAGAAATGGATAGATCATCTAGACGCACGGTCAATAAAGAAACAAGGGCCCTGAATGAGACATTGGATCAGATGGACTTGATAGATATATTTAGAACTCTGCATCCCAAAGCAACAGAATATACTTTCTTCTCGAGTGCACATGGAACATTCTCCAAGATAGATCATATACTGGATCACAAAACAGCCCTTCATAAGTTTACAAGAATTGAAATTATACCATGCATACTTTCAGACCACAATGCTATGAAGCTTGAAATCAACCACAGGAGAAAGTCTGGAAAACCTCCAAAAACATGGAGGTTAAAGAACACCCTACTAACGAATGAGTGGGTCAACCAGGCAGTTAGAGAACAAATTAAAAAATATATAGAAACAAACGAAAATGAAAATACAACAATCCAAACGCTTTGGGACGCAGCGAAGGCAGTCCTGAGAGGAAAATACATTGCAATCCAGGCCTATCTCAAGAAACAAGAAAAATCCCAAATACAAAATCTCACAGTACACCTAAAGGAACTAGAAGCAGAACAGCAAAGGCAGCCTAAACCCAGCAGAAGAAGAGAAATAATAAAGATCAGAGCAGAAATAAACAATATAGAATCTAAAAAAACTGTAGAGCAGATCAACGAAACCAAGAGTTGGTTTTTTGAAAAAATAAACAAAATTGACAAACCTCTAGCCAGGCTTCTCAAAAAGAAAAGGGAGATGACCCAAAGAGATAAAATCATGAATGAAAATGGAATTATTACAACCAATCCCTCAGAGATACAATTATCAGGGAATACTATGAAAAATTATATGCCAATAAATTGGACAACCTGGAAGAAATGGACAAATTCCTGAACACCCACACGCTTCCAAAACTCAATCAGGAGGAAATAGAAAGCTTGAACAGACCCATAACCAGCGAAGAAATTGAATCGGTTATCAAAAATCTCCCAACAAATAAGAGTCCAGGACCAGATGGCTTCCCAGGGGAGTTCTACCAGACGTTTAAAGCAGAGAGAATACCTATCCTTCTCAAGCTATTCCAAGAAATAGAAAGGGAAGGAAAACTTCCAGACTCATTCTATGAAGCCAGTATTACTTTGATTCCTAAACCAGACAGAGACCCAGTAAAAAAAGAGAACTACAGGCCAATATCCCTGATGAATATGGATGCAAAAATTCTCAATAAGATACTAGCAAATCGAATTCAATGGCATATAAAAAGAATTATTCACCATGACCAAGTGGGATTCATTCCTGGGATGCAGGGCTGGTTCAACATTCACAAATCAATCAACGTGATACATCACATTAACAAAAAAAAAGAGAAGAACCATATGATCCTGTCAATCGATGCAGAAAAGGCCTTTGACAAAATCCAGCACCCTTTCTTAATAAAAACCCTTGAGAAAGTCGGGATAGAAGGAACATACTTAAAGATCATAAAAGCCATTTATGAAAAGCCCACAGCTAACATCATCCTCAACGGGGAAAAACTGAGAGCTTTTTCCCTGAGATCAGGAACACGACAGGGATGCCCACTCTCACCACTGTTGTTTAACATAGTGCTGGAAGTTCTAGCATCAGCAATCAGACAACAAAAGGAAATCAAAGGCATCAAAATTGGCAAAGATGAAGTCAAGCTTTCGCTTTTTGCAGATGACATGATATTATACATGGAAAATCCGATAGACTCCACCAAAAGTCTGCTAGAACTGATACATGAATTCAGCAAAGTTGCAGGATACAAAATCAATGTACAGAAATCAGTTGCATTCTTATACACTAACAATGAAGCAACAGAAAGACAAATAAAGAAACTGATCCCATTCACAATTGCACCAAGAAGCATAAAATACCTAGGAATAAATCTAACCAAAGATGTAAAGGATCTGTATGCTGAAAACTATAGAAAGCTTATGAAGGTAATTGAAGAAGATTTAAAGAAATGGAAAGACATTCCCTGCTCATGGATTGGAAAAATAAATATTGTCAAAATGTCAATACTACCCAAAGCTATCTACACATTCAATGCAATCCCAATCAAAATTGCACCAGCATTCTTCTCGAAACTAGAACAAGCAATCCTAAAATTCATATGGAACCACAAAAGGCCCCGAATAGCCAAAGGAATTTTGAAGAAGAAGACCAAAGCAGGAGGCATCACAATCCCAGATTTTAGCCTCTACTACAAAGCTGTCATCATCAAGACAGCATGGTATTGGCACAAAAACAGACACATAGACCAATGGAATAGAATAGAAACCCCAGAACTAGACCCACAAACGTATGGCCAACTCATCTTTGACAAAGCAGGAAAAAACATCCAATGGAAAAAAGACAGCCTCTTTAATAATGGTGCTGGGAGAACTGGACAGCAACATGCAGAAGGTTGAAACTAGACCACTTTCTCACACCATTCACAAAAATAAACTCAAAACGGATAAAGGACCTGAATGTGAGACAGGAAACCATCAAAACCTTAGAGGAGAAAGCAGGAAAAGACCTCTCTGACCTCAGCCGTAGCAATCTCTTACTCGACACATCCCCAAAGGCAAGGGAATTAAAAGCAAAAGTGAATTACTGGGACCTTATGAAGATAAAAAGCTTCTGCACAGCAAAGGAAACAACCAACAAAACTAAAAGGCAACCAACGGAATGGGAAAAGATATTCGCAAATGACATATCTGACAAAAGGCTAGTATCCAAAATCTATAAAGAGCTCACCAAACTCCACACCCGAAAAACAAATAACCCAGTGAAGAAATGGGCAGAAAACATGAATAGACACTTCTCTAAAGAAGACATCTGGATGGCCAACAGGCACATGAAAAGATGTTCAGCGTCGCTCCTTATCAGGGAAATAACAAATCAAAACCACACTCAGGTATCACCTCACGCCAGTCAGAGTGGCCAAAATGAACAAATCAGGAGACTATAGATGCTGGGGAGGATGTGGAGAAACGGGAACCCTCTTGCACTGTTGGTGGGAATGGAAATTGGTGCAGCCGCTCTGGAAAGCAGTGTGGAGGTTCCTCAGAAAATTAAAAATAGACCTACCCTATGACCCAGCAATAGCACTGCTAGGAATTTATCCAAGGGATACAGGAGTACTGATGCATAGGGCCACTTGTACCCCAATGTTCATAGCAACACTCTCAACAATAGCCAAATTATGGAAAGAGCCTAAATGTCCATCAACTGATGAATGGATAAATAAATTGTGGTTTATATACACAATGGAATACTACGTGGCAATGAGAAAAAATGAAATATGGCCTTTTGTAGCAACGTGATGGAACTGGAGAGTGTGATGCTAAGTGAAAGAAGCCATACAGAGAAAGACAGATACCATATGGTTTCACTCTTATGTGGATCCTGAGAAACTTAACAGGAACCCATGGGGGAGGGGAAGGAAAAAAAAAAAAGAGGTTAGAGTGGGAGAGAGCCAAAGCATAAGAGACTGTTAAAAACTGAGAACAAACTGAGGGTTGATGGGGGGTGGGAGGGAGGAGAGGGTGGGTGATGGGTATTGAGGAGGGCACCTTTTGGGATGAGCACTGGGTGATGTATGGAAACCAATTTGTCAATAAATTTCATATATAAAAAAAATAAAAAAATAAAAAAAAAACTCAAACTGAAATGAAAGTCATATGTATTTTCTTTTATGTTCATTCAAGAAATTTTATAATTTTATATTTAAGTCTAAGACCCATTTTTACTAAATTTTTGTGAAAACTATAAGGGCTATCTTCATATCTTCAGATTCTTTTTTCTTTTTCTTTTGTCTTCCTTTCTTCCTTTCTTTCTTCCTTCCTTCCTTCCTTCCTTCCTTTCTTTCTTTCTTTCTTTCTTTCTTTCTTTCTTTCTTTCTTTCTTTCTTTCTTTCTTTCTTTCTTTCCTTTTTTATTATTTTTTTTGCATATGGTTGTCCATTCTTCCAGCAGCATTGATTTAAAAGACTGTATGGGGTGCTGGGTGGCTCAGTTGGTTGAGTGGCCGAATTTCACTCAGGTCATGACCTCGTGGCTCGTGGTTTTGAGCCCCACCTTGGGCTCTGTGCTGATAGCTCAGAGCCTGGAGCCTGCCTCAGATTCTGTGTCTCCCTCTCTCTCTGCCCCTCCCTCCACTGTCCTTCAAAAATGAATAAAAGTTAAAAAATTTTTAATTAAAAAAATAAAAGACTATCATTTTTCACTGACTTGCCTTTATTCCTTTTCAAAGATTCATTGATTATTACATGTAGGTCTATTTGTTCTATGTGTCTATTGTTTTGCCAATACAGTGTTATAGTGATTACTGTACCATTAAAATCTTGAAATCAGGTAGTGTGAATACTCCAAATTTGTTTTTCTTCCTTAGTATTGTGTTGAATATCTAGGTCTTTGCCTTCTTATATAAATTTAGAAATAGTTTGTCAATAATCACAAAATAGCTAACTGGATTTTTCCTAGGATTGCATTTAACCTATAGATCAAATTGGGAAGAATTGAATCTTAACAACTGTATGTCTTCCAAGCCCCTCTAATTTCAAATTCCTATAGTCCATTTCTAGTATGCAGGAAGGGAATTTGCTTTTGTATGTTAACCTCATAACATGCAACTTTGCTGTGTATATTTGTTCTTTCTGTTTGTTTTTTAGTTAATTCTTTGTGATTTTCTCCTTAAATAATATTGTTATCTGCAAGTAGAGATACTTCTTCCTTTTTCTAAAGTACATGTCATATTTCCTTTTATTGTACTGTTGCACTAGCCAAAATTTCCAGTATGATGTAGAAGAATAATGACTAGCAAAGGACATTTTTGCTTGTCTATGGATGTTTGAAATACATTGATTAATAACTGAGTGGCGCCTGGATGGCTCAGTTGGTTGAGCATCCAACTCTTGACTTCAGCTCATCATGATCCTAGAGTTGTAAGATAGAGCCCCACACTGGACTCTGTGCTGAGCATGGAGCCTGCTTGAGTCTCTCTCTCTCTCTCTCTCTCTCTCTCTGCCCCTCTCCCCTGCTCTCTCTCTAAAATAAATTTTTAAAAAATAACTGAACGTTTAATCAGTCTTGCAAACTTGGTGGGTGGTGGCGCATAATTATTTTATACATTGTTGGTTTCAATTTGCTAATATTTTGTTGTTGTTGTTGTCGTTGTTGTTAAGGATTTTTACATCTCTGCTTGTGAGAGATATTAGTTTGTTGTATTTCTTCTTAGTAATATATTTTTGACTAGCTTGTTTCTCCTCAAGATGGTGAGGAGATTAATTCCAAGTATTTAACATAAAGTGTAATGTTAGTTTCAGGTGAATAATATAATGATTCAATAGTTTTATACTTCACCCAGTTCTCATCATGAGAAGGATTCACTTCTTAAATCTCATCTTCTATGTCACCCATCTGTCCACTCAACCCCCTTCTGGTAACCATCATTTGGTTTTCCCTAAATAAGAATCTGTTTCTTGGTTTCTCTCTTTCTCTCTTTTTCTTTTTTCCCTTAGCTCATTTGTTTTGTTTCTTAAATTCCACCTGTGACTGAAATCAGATTGCATTTGTCTTTCTCTAACTTATTTCATTTAACCTAATGCTCTCTAGCTCGATCCATGTAGTTACAAGTGGCAAGATTTCATTCTTTTATGTCTAAATAATATTCCATTACACACACACACACACACACACACACACACACACACACTACTTCTTTATTCATGTATCGATAGACACTTAGGCTGCTTTTACAATTAAGCTATTGTAAATATTGCTGCAATAAACATAGGAGTGCATGTATACCTTTAAATTAGTGTTTTTTAATTCTCTGGGTAAAAACCCAATAATGCAATTGCTGGATTATCAGGTTGTTCTATTTTCAACTTCCTAAGGAAGCTTCATACTGTTTTCTATAATGACTGCAGTGGTTTGCATTCCCATCAACAGTGCATGAGTGTTCTTTTTTCTTCACATTCTTGCCAATATGTGTGTTGTTGATTTTGGCCATTCTGACAGGTATGAGGTCATATCTCATGGTGGTTTTGATTTGCATTTCCCTGGTGATGAATGATGTTGAACATCTTTTCATGTGTCTGTTGGTCATCCGTATGCCTTCTCTGGAAAAATTTCTGTTCACGTTTTCTGCCCATTTTTAATTGGAATATTTATTTTGGGAGCATTGAGGTGCATAATTTCTTTATAAATTTTGGATACGAACTTTTTACTGGACATGTCATCTGCAAATATCTTCTCCCATTCCATATATTGACTTTTAGTTTTGTTAATCATTTCCTTTGCTGTTCAAGAAGATTTCTATGATGTAGTCCCAATAGTTTACTTTTTTGCTTTTGTTTCCCTTGCTTCAAGTCACCTGCCTAGAGAAATGATGCTACGGCCGATATCAGAAAAATTACTGCCTGTGTACTTTTCTAGGGTTTTTATGGCTTCAGGTTTTATATTGAGGTCTTTAACCACCCCCCCCTTTTTTTTTTGGTATGGTATAAGAACGTGGTCCAGTTTCATTCTTTTGAACGTTGCTGTCCAACACTAGTGTTGTTTTCCCAACACCATTTTTTAAAGAGGTTGTCATTTTCCTATTGGATATTTTTTTCCTGTTTTATGGAAGATTAATTGCCCAGATAACTGTGGCTTTATTTGTGGGTTTTGATTATATTTTGTTGATCAATGTGTCTATTTTTGTGCCAGTACCATAATATTTTGATCACTATAGCTCTGTAGTATACCTTCAAGTCTTGAATTGTGATGCCTCCAGCTTTGCTTTTCTTTTTCAAGATTTCTTCAGCTATTTGGGGTCTTTTGTGATTCCATACAAATTTTAGGATTGTTTGTTCTAGTACTGTGAAAAATGCTTTTGGTATTTTATAAGGATTGCATTGAATGCTACTTTATAAAGATTTTTTCTTTTTTTGGTTAGTACAGACATTTTAACAATATTTATTATTCCAATCCATGAGCATGGAATATCTTTCAATTTTTTGGTGTTGTCTTCAGTTTCTTTCATCAATATTTTACATAGTTTTCAGAGTAGAGGTTTTCACCTCTTTGGTTAGGTTTATTCATAGGTGCCTAATTATTTTTGGTGTAATTTTAAATTTTTGCCTAGTTTTGATGTTAGTGTAATGCTGGCCTCATGTGTTCATATAGAAATGTTTCCTCTTCTTCTATCTTCTGGAATAGATTACAGAGAATTGATGTAAGTTTTACACTTAACGTTTGTTAGAATTCACTGGTAAAATCTTTTGGGTCTAATGCTTTTTTTTTTTTGGAAAATAACTAATAATTGATTCTGTTTCTTTAAGAGTTATATACCTATTCAGGTTATCTGTTCCTCATTTAGGAATATTGGTCATTTTGTCTTTTGAGAATTTTTTTCCATTTCATTTAAGATATCAAACTTGTGGGCATAGAGTTGTTTATAGAGGTCTTTTATTATCCTTTTCATTTCAATGAGATTAGTGGGGATATTCCTTCTTTAGTTATGATATTGTTAGTATTTTCACTTTCTGAATCTTATTTCTGTTAGCCTTGCTACAGTCATAGCAATTTTATTAATTTTTTAAAAAGAACTAGCTTTTGGCTATGTTGATTTTTCTCTGTGTTCTTTTTTTGAAGAGATGCATAGCGAAAGGTATAGGGAAAGGGGTGCAGAGCTTTCATAACTCCTCTGGACACACCACTCTCCCACCACCTGTACATGTTCACCATCCCAGAAGCTCTCTAAACTCTGTACTTTTGGGTATGGATGCTTCATTACATAGGTACGATTGATTAAATAATTGGTAGTTGATGATTGCACTCAAGCTCCCGTGCTTCTCCCTTCACTGGAGGCGTGTGCTGAGGAGCAGCTGAAAGTTCCAATCCTGGAATCACTTGGTCTTTATGTTGACCAGGCCCATCCCAAGACACTGTCCAAAAGTCACCTCATTAACATAAACTGAGGTGGCGTTGTAAAGGGATTGTTGTGAGTATCCAGCCAACTTTAACACTCTCATAACTTAGGAGATTCCAAAGGTGTTAGGAGCTCTTTGCCAGAAAGGGGAGGATGATTAAACACATATTTATTATTACAAATTCCAATATCATGGAAGTTTAGATTATTGATTTTATAACTTTGTGCCTCTCAAATATCATTATTAATGATAGAAATTTCCTCTAAGAACAGATTTTGCTTCATATCAAAAATTTAGACAACTTTTTTTCATTTTAATTAAATTAAAAAAATTTAAATTTCTTTTGAAACTTTTTCTTTGACCCATGTGCTATTTAAAAACGTGTTGTTTAGTTCCAACATATTTGAGTATTTCCCAGCTATATTCCTGTTGTTTACTAATTTAATTCCACTGCAGTAGGAGAATATACTTTGTATTTAACAATACATTTAATAATACATGAATACTTTGTATTTAACAATAATTTTTATTGTTTTTAATTTGTTAAGATATGTTTTATGTCCCATAATGTGTCCTATCTTTTAAAAGTACCATGCAAACTTGAAGAATGTGTATTCTGCTGTTAATTAATGGAAGTATTAAACATGTCAATTAGATCAAGTTACTTGATAATGCAGTACAGACCAACTATACCCTTTTTTCAATGGGTCTTCCATGTATTGATTATTAGCAGAGGAATGTTGTTGTCTCCACCTAAGACCTTGAATTTTATATTTCTACCTTGAATTTTATCAGTTTTGCGGCCACATATTTAGATATTTTGTTGTTAGTTGCAAGCAGGTTTAGAATTGTTGTGACTTCTAAAGAATTAACCTCTTTATCATTTTGTGGCCCTTCTTTATCCCTCATAACTTTCTTTGTATGGAAATTTGATTTGTCTGCAATTAATATAGCTATCCCAGATTTCATCTAATCATCATTAGCATGGTATATTTTTATTTATTCCTTTGCTGTTAACCTATATGAATCTTTAAATGTAAAATGGGTGTGTCATAAACAATATACAGTTAAGTCTTTTTATTGTATGCATTGTGAGAATCTTTGTTTTTATTGGACTATTTACGATTCCTATTTAAAATGGTTATTTATATATTTGGATTGATATCAACCAATTTTGTGCTATGATTTCAATTTTGTTTTAGGTTTTATTTTCCTTTTTGTGTAGTTCAGGAAACGTATGTCTATAATATGTTGATTTCTTTTAACTCTCAGTATTAAGACTACAACATCATTCCCACAAACATGGGTAATTTTGAACAGAGAATTAACTGAAGAAGATATCTAGATGACAGATAACATGAAAAACTGCTTACCATAATTACTCTTTAGGGAAATGCAAAATAAAACCAGAATATACTATTACTCACCCACTAGAATGGTAAAATGAACAGCATCTTTACACCAACTGTTGGTGCGAAAGATACTTGTACACTTTCAAACACTTTATATAGGAAATGCCAAGGGAAATCAGTAATACTTTTTCCAGAGATGTGCATAAATAAGCTTTATTATGCATGCTCTCAAACAGAACATTTCTTTTATTTCTTTTATTTTTTTAAGTTTTTATCAATTTCACAATGTCAATTTGTTCTCTATAGTTAAGAGTCTGTTTCTTGCTTTGCCTCTTTCTTTTCATTTGCCCATTTATGTTCTTTCTTAATTCCACGTATAAGTGAAATCATATGATATTTGTATTTCTCTTCCTGACTTATTTTGGTTAGCATAATACTCTAGCTTCATTCATATTGTTACAAATGGCAAGATTTCATTCTTTCTATGGCTGAACAATATTCCATTGTTTATATGTACCGCATCTTCTTTGGATAAAGAAGTGGCTCTTTGGCTCATCAATTGAAGGACACTTGGGCTGTTTCCATAATTTGGCTATTGTAGATAGTACTGCTATAAACATTGAGGTGCATGTATCCCTTTCAATTAGTATTTTTACAGTGGCTGTACCAGTTTGCATTCCCATCAGCGGTGCAAAGTGTTCCCCTTTCTCCACATTCTAACCAACACCTGTTGTTTCTTGTGTTGTTGACTTCGGCCATTCTGACAGGGAGGAGGTGATATCCCATTGTATCAAAAGGAAGATTTCTAAAGAAATACATTGATCAGATTTCTGTCATTATAGAATTTTTATTTTTAGAATCTTATAATGTAATCATATAATATGAAATGATATTTGCCTATCTTTTGACAAATGGCAATGTATGAAATAAAGAACTCCTAAAAATCATTAATGAGAATAAAAACAGCCCAGTACAAATTTGCAAAATATTTGACCACATACTTTACAAAAGAAAGTATAGTTACCTGAAAAGTTGATCAACATAATTATTTTGATTAATCCTTGTGGGTTATTTTATTTTTTCATTCCTGGAAGTCCATTGTATGTATACTAAAATGTTTTCATTCATTCAACTTTTTAAAAAATGTTTAATGTTTATTTATTTTTGAGAGAGACAGACAGAGTGAGAGCAGGGGAGGGGCAGAGGGATTGGGAGACAGAATCCAAATAGGCTTCAGGATCTGAGCTGTAAGTACAGAACCCAACGCAGGGTTCAAACTCACAAACTGCGAGATCATGATCTGAGCCAAAGTCGGACAGATGCTTAACCGACTGAGCCACTCAGGGGCCCCCATTCACTCAACTTTTGATGGGCATTTAGGTTATCTTTTGTAATAAATAAATAAATAAATAAATAAATAAATAAATAAATAAATAAATAAAACTGCCATGAACATTTGTGACCAAGACTTTATGTGAACATGACTTTATGTGAACATATGATTTCATTCTCTTGGGTAAATTTAATGAATGATGGACACTTTAATATATTTTTGTGTTTTGCACAGTATTTTTTTCCCTTTATCAGGTGTTGAAGTTAGTATTGGCAGAAAGATTAGTTACTTGAAAATTATGTTGATCCTTTGAACATTTATATTAAGGTGTGATAAGATGGATCTAGAGCAGACATAGCTTTAGAGCTAATTAAGCCCTAAGACTAATGAATGACTTTTTATGTTCTAGCTAATTTCATTAGGTTTTTAAAAAGGTGTCTCTTTTTTGATTAGACAGAAATCAAACATCTTCTATTCTAGTATGATTTTGGAGTATTTTGCTAGGCTTCATGGAATTTCCCCTTACATATGTGTAGTTTACTACGCAGCCAAAGACTTAAGAGGACACCTATAAAGATTTTGGAGTTTCACATCTTCAGAAACGACTTCTCTTTAGTAGTCTACACTTCAAATTTCATCACCTTCAGCCTCCAAAAATGACCATATTTGTGTCCTCAAGTCAGTGGGACAGCACTACTCTGTTTAATTACTTCCTTATGTGCTGCAGCCCAAAAATTGGGTACAGGCAGAAAGTCTTGGTGGTAACAGGGCTTACCTTGTTACTTTCTTCTCAAGATCACAGTTCTGCAATGTTTATTCATTTTCTAGGGCTGTCGTAACAAGGTACCACGGACTGGGTGGCTTACACAACATAAATTTCTTTTCTCATAATTCTGGAAACTGGAAGTTGGAGATCAGGGTTGGCAGTGTTGCTTTCTTCTAAGGTCTCTCTCCTTGCCTTGTAGATGACTGTCTTTGTTTAGTGTTGACCACCTTCCTATGACACCAGTCACATTAACATTAGGACCCACCCATATTGCATTAGAAACCACCAGTATTTTACCTCAATTAACTTGTGAAAGCCCTATCTCCAAACACAGTGACATTTGAGGTACTGAGGGTTAGGACTTCATCATCTGAATGGGGAGCATAATTTATCCCATACAAATACCTATTGTCTAAATATTTGAAAATGAATGTTTTGTATACATTTGTCTATGTTTTTATTTGTTGTGATGGTGAAAATTCTTTACTACCTGTTGCTCTTGCTTTGAGTCGTATCTAAGCTCATGATATGAAAAATGTTCATTTCCTTTTTTCCCCTCCAAATATCTGTACTTCATTGGTATCTCGTCCTGAAATGTTTAAAACTTTATGCAGTTAAGCCATCCGTTCCTGGATGTGCTTTTCAGAAACTATTTTCATTATAAAATTATTTTTTAGCAGATACAAGGCTTACTCTTCAGTTTCTAAATTCTATTTTTTTTTTCTTATTTCAGTGTTGGTAAGAAGTATTTGCAAGGAATTTATCAGATTTGCCTACACTGTCAATGTACTAACATAAAGAATTTAATATTCTGTTTTCTTCTTTATCTATAGGATTCATGATAATATATCCTTTTTCAATTTTGATATTAGTAACTGAAGTCTCTCTCCATATGCCTTTCTCCTAACCAGTCTTGTTAGATATTTTTAAGTCAGTTTTGGGGGATATACTTTCTATACAGTAAAATACAGTATTTTACATATACAGTCCTATAAATTGTGCGTAAAAATTATACACTGATTTAGCCAACACAGAAATCAAAGTATAGAACATATACATGTTCTTGTATCTCTTTTAAGCAGTTATCTCCATCTCTCCAGCTCCTGGAAATCACTTAGTTTGGTTGGCTTTTCCGAATACCATGTGCATTGAATCATATATATGTACACTTTTGCATTGAGCTGTTTTCACTTAGTGCATGGAATTTATCTGTTGAGGTTCTCAGTTTGGTTTTTATTGGTATTCTTTTCATGAATAATGAGGACACACCTATTTTTATGCATATATTTGCCACTCATATATCTTATTTTATGATGTGTCTGTTCAAATATTTCTTTTGTTAACTGTTTATGTTATTATTACTAATGTACGCTTAAGTGGTTTTTCAGATGTGTTTTCAAAATATTTTTCTACTATTTGACTCAGTTTTTTCACTTTTAACAATGTGTCAAAAAATTTTGTTTTATTTTTGTGAAGTCCAACTTACTGATTTTTCTTGTACAACTTGTCCTACCTAAAATATTTTTGCCAAATCAGTTAAAATGATATTCTTCCAGGTTTTAATCTGGATATTTTATAATTTTAAGTATTGTATTTATATCTATGATCTGTTTTGAGTTTTTTAATTCAATGTGAGTTTGGGGCAGAGATTTTTTCCTTATGGATAGAAATTATTTTAGAATATTTTTTAAAGGATTATTTTTTAAATTGAATTGCCTTGACCTTTGTTGAAAAATGCAGTTTTTAATATTTTTTAATTAAAAAAAGTTTTTTAATGTTTATTTTTGAAGGAGAGAGAAACCTTGAATGTGCAGTAGAGTGGCAGAAGAGAGGGAGTCACGGAATCCAAAGCAGGCTCCAGGCTCCAGGCTCCGAGCTGTCAGCACAGAGCCCCATGTGGGGCTCAAACTCAGGAGCCATGAGATCGTGACCTGAGCCAAAGTCAGATGCTTAACTGACTGAGCCTCCCAGGCACCCCCAAAGCTTCTTGATTTTTACAAAGACAGACTACTGAGATATGTCTTCTTCTTTCCTAGGATTTGTTTTTAATCTATACTTTCACAATGGTATATGCTGATTTAGAAATACAGCTTGGTATGGTTTGACATATATAAATAGTGAACATATACAAAACTACAAGAAGGTTTTTTGTGACTAATACCTCTTATTATTCCATCTCTCCTACCTTCTGACTACAGGCAACAACTGATCTGTTTTCTGTCCCTATAGATTAGATCATATCTTCAAGAATTTTATATAAATTTTTTCTACACTACATGCCTTTTATTTAACATTTAAAAAACTCAACATAAGTGTTTTGAAATTTATCCTTGTTTATATCACTACTTCATTCTTTTTCATTGCTGAGTAGTATTCCGTTGTATGGATAAGCAAAATTTTGTTAGGTTGGTTCTGGGTTTTTGATTTTACAAATACAGCTGCAATCAATCAAGTCTTTGGATGGGCATATTTATTTATTTGGAGTAAATATGTAGAATGTAATAGCTAAGTGATTTAGTAGGTGAATATATACATTTCTAAGTAACTGTAAAATTGTATTCCCAAGTGTTTATGCAATTACCCCCACAGTAAATGAGTGTTATAATTGTTCCAAATCCTTGCCAATAGTTAGTGCAGACAATCATTTTACAGTTTTGCTATTTCAGAGGAATTGTAGTGGTATAATCTAATGATTTTGTTTTGCATTATCCTAAAAAAATTATTTCATGAATAATTTTTCACTTGATTGCTTGTCATATATATGTATTCTTTGATGAAATGGCTATTAAAAATTCTAATGTTTAGATGTAGTTTTATGACTTCTTGCTGAGTTGTAGGATTTTAAAATATATATTCTGCATATAAGACTGTTAAATATATTTGCAAATGATTTCTCCCTTTTTTGTGAGAATTCTATACACAGTGAAAATATTTTTTTTCTTTTTAAATGAAGGAAATATATAACTTTCAGATACACAAAAACTGATAAGATTTATTATCAGCATATATGGAATATTAAAGGAAGTTCTACAAGGAGGAGAAATGTCATACAGGTAGAACCTTGGTCTATTAAAAACAAATATTTTAGGAAATGAGTGAAATGAATTTAAATGTGAATGATATTTATTATGTTATTTAGCACTCCACAAGTTAAGCTGTCATATAAAGAATAATTTTTGATGATGTAAAATGCCATAATAGGTGGAAGAGAGGATTAGCATATGATTTAAACTTTAAATCTCTTTCATTACAATTGAAGTCTTATCTAAGATTATTTGAAGGTAGAGTCTGATTAATAATAGGATACCTATCTCTCAAATATCTTTACAATGCAATTTGAAATATATATTCATTTTCTCTAATTCTTTCAGTGGAAGTATTGGCCTGTTGTTTCTACTATACCCTCCCTGGAAGTAGATATTATCACACAGTATTTACCTTGTAATGGAAGATAAATATGATACTGAAGATCTTACACTCAAGCACTACAAAAATAATGCAACATACACACCTTACAAATCAAGTTTACCACATAATCTGGTTTTATATGGTAACAAAATTTCTCATTTCAAAAGAGCTAAATCTAACAGTATGGTTTATAAAACAACATGAATTAAAATATGAACAAATAAAATACATGTAACAAATGTATTCATGAACAAATAAAATACAAGTAAAATAATACTGCTATAAAAGTATGAGTTGATTTAAAAATTCTTTCTGGAATAAAATTTGTAAATATCAGTCAAGACTGTTGTAAACATTTTCTTGGACAGCAACAAAAAATTCCACATACAAGAATTTATACCAAAACAAAACAAAAATAGGCAGCGCAAGCCAAATTTACAGAGGAGATTTTTCATTGTTTTAGCTTATTTAAGTAATATATTTGACACTACAGAACTTCTAGCCAACATTAGTAGACTAGAATATTAAGTAGAGCAAACATTATTTTCATACAATTTCAAAAATAACAGAGTCCATCACTTGTGTTTGTTTATTTTTGAGAGAGAGAGAGAGAGAGAGAGAGAAAGCACAAGTCAGGGAGGGGCAGAGAGAGGGAGACATAGAATCCAAAGCGGTCTCCATGCTCTGAACTGTCAGCACAAAGCCTGACCCACGGCTCGAACCCACAAACTGCGAGATCATGACCTAAGCTGAAGTCAGAGGCCCAACCACCTGAGCCACCCAGATGCCTTTAATAGAGATAAGAGATACTAGAGATATTTTGACACAAGTTACTTTCATAATGAAATTATAACTATGTATGTATAACTGTGTGTATAGAAAGAACTCTACTTTGAAAAGAATTTAAAAATATGCAAAATAAGTCCATAGTCAGTACAGCACTAGCAAAAACACATGCTATTACTTAGGAAAACATTTTAAAAAATCCTGTGGAGTAATGTCTTATCTTGCTAAAGTTTGGGTTTGTGCTCCAGTCATTGTATGAGATGGGTTTTAAAAATAACCTGGACTATTTCAAGTACTTTTTCAAGGTAATTTTCTATATGTTGGTAATTTATGTATAGATTCCAAGCAGGATATAGTGTACAGCTTTTGGTATATTTCTTAATCTCTTGTTTCAAAAATTTTAAAACTAGTTATTTGACCTTGTTTTCAAGTACATTTTGAATCTTATTGGTAGTATTTCAAAGTTAGGAATTATAAATTGGGAAATTATAAAATAATTTAAGTCTATGTATAAATCACTGTTCGTTAATTATGAGCGTACCGTGATATGAAAAGATAGGCAAAGATACCCAAATCTACACCCATACTTGAATTGGTAGAGTGATTTCAATGGGTAATGCTATAGGGCTGAGACTTGTAAGTGAAAAACTGAGTGATGGATTTAGAGAATACTGTAGTTTTCCATGTAGTTTCATTATATTTATGTAGTTATGTTGATACATGACTGTAATTTCTGGTATTTATTCTACGAAAGAATATTTCACAGAAAAATTTTATTCCAGGACTCCTGGGTGGCTCAGTCGGTTAAGAGACTGACTCTTGAATTCAGCTCAGATCACCATCCCAGGGTCATGGGATCTAGCCTGATGTTGAGCTATTAAATTCTCTCTCTCTCTCTCTCTCTCTCTCTCTCTCTCTCTCTCTCCCTCACTCTTACTCTTTCTCTCTCCCCCTTCTTCCCTCTGCTCTTTCCCCACTTGTTCATGGGCTCTTTATCTCTGTCTCAAAAAAAATGTTTATTCCGAATGGAAGCAATTTTGTTCTTTAAATCTAAGTAGGGTTATATCCCTATTTATTTCATATCAGGGTATATTTGATCAAATTATAAAGGTGGCAATAAATATTGTTGTCTGAGATATTTAAGGACCTAAGATTTTTTAAAAGGTTGAAAATAAAATCTTGGGGTAGAATCTTTTTTCCTAAAACTCCAAAAAATAATATAGTACATATATACTTAGAAGTCTCCTAAATCCCATCAGCAAGTTTCCTTTGAAACTATTCCCTGTCAAAAATGAATGTTTTTCTAAAAAAATAAATAATACAGTTTAACTTAACATACAATTTTTATGTCAATGGTTCTTTAATATATCTACAAAATGTCAAAATACTTTCAAAAGTAGTTGAAGCTGTATGAGACTTAATGACCATAATTTCCTGTCTGCACTTTTAACAGTTATACTCTTTGAAACTTTTGAATATATTCACAGTTGTGTTCTCAGTAAAATTGAATATGCTGAGTTGATTGAATGTCCAGAGGAACCAATTAAAGGTGAGATATTAATATTAACAAGAATGTTTCATAAATGATGAAATTATTCTCTATTTTTTTTCGTATTGGATGGTAGATTGCTTTCCCTCTAGAGCTAAAAGCTTTAATTTTTTTTAAATTTATTTATTGAAGTATGGGTTTTCTTTAAATGTGAGGCTAGAGTAACTCTACATGTAATCATCCTAGTTGGAAGTAGGAGAAAATGAACCCTCTATAAAGTCATATTTAATCTATCTATCTCTTGGATTCATTCAGAGAAGTGTTGCCAATGGAAATTCAATCAAAGAATGTTGTGCATTGAGGCCAAGTTCCACTTTAGGAAATAACATTTCCTGATTATGCATTTGGGACCATATCTTATAGAGGAATTTACACAAACAGGATCATTCAACCTGAGTTTTCTGTCTACCTTCCCTGTTTGAAATGTCTGATATTCACTGATTTTCACATCACAGGAATGTACAATACATAGTGGAAATATAAATTTATATAGTTAAATAGTTTTAAGGAAAATTTTAGTTTTTTGATATCTAGATACTCCTAAATCAAAATAAATATAAAAACATACCTGAAGGTGAAGGAAGTGATACTAGGAAGGTATGTAAGACATATTTAACTATATTTCTAAGACTACTGCACTGGATATTCACCGAATCTACAGATTCACAATTGCCATCCTGCATTCTTGCCCTCAGTATACTTGTTATTTAGTGGAATTAAGAAAATTGGCTCTGGTAAACTTTATTTTTAGGTAATCACAAAAAAAAACATGTATCACCAATTTATTATGTTCAGTATAACAGCTTAAAATGCCATTGATTCATCTTAAACATTAAAAATCTTCATTAAAGTAAAAGAAAATTAAACTGAAAAACATTTTAAGGTGACTTTAAAGTCATATTGGATTGATTTGTGATGCATCTTACAAACTAATAAAAATGCTATTTAACATTACTAAAATCAAAATTTAATTGGCCAAATAATTCAACCTCATTATCATGTCACATGTTGTACTTTGTTCATGATTTAATATTCTTCTTAATTGTGTCTATGAATAGGACCTAAGTATCACACTCCCATCCTTAATCTCAATTTATCTCTTGTTATGTAAACATCCTTAAATTATATTCCATGTCTTCGTATGACTTACTCCTCCATAGGTCTGTTATATTTTTCTTCCATCAATCACCATTATCAGCAGTTATAATTAGAGTAGTTTGGATTTGCTCTTAGAATATTTAAAAACACCGAATTGGCTGTCTTGAGCCATTCTTTCTCTACTATGATCTTTTCCTAAAAAATCTCTTTCTGTATCTCTCTTTTACACACACACACACACAATTACAACTTTTCCCCTTAAAATTTTTTTTAGATTTCATTTTTAATAAAATATATCTAGTGTCTGAGAGAAATATTGATATGTTATGAAATCATGCTGATGCTATGAAAAATTTAAAACAATTCAACCATGTGTGGCTATCAAGTTCTATCATTCATTAAAGTTACTAAAGCAGAGATACCAATATTTCATGGGTTATAACTACCTTAGTTTCTCAATAATTGTTTTTTTTTTTTGATACCCAGACCAAAGCAGATAATAGCTCCTTGTGTGATGTAGTTGTAACATAGAATGCACAGAATCCAAATATCTCACTGGGTTTCACTAAAATTTTAAAATATTATTTGGTGTTTCTGTGAGTTTGCTATGAGGCCTTGGGATACTTTCTAAGAACTATGGGATTAACTGGTGAAATGCCTGTAATTATTAGGAAATTGTTACAAAAATATCTGTTTTTTTCATGGATACAAATGGAACATCTTATATGAAGGGTTTGCTAATTATATACATGTTTTTATTTTTTTTTAATTTTTTTTTAATGTTTATTCATTTTTGAGAGAGAGACAGACAGAGCATGGGTGGGGGAAGGGCAGAGAGAGAGACACACAGAATCCGAAGCAGGATCCAGGCTCTGAGCTGTCAGCACAGAGCTTGACGTGGGTCTTGAACACACAATCTGTGAGATTATGGCCTGAGCCAAAGTTGGATACTTACCCAACTGAGCCACCCAGGCACCCCTAAAACATGCTTTTAAAAATACTGTGTCATCACGAAGAAAAGTTTAGTTCAAGACTGAAAGCATGACCTAAATCTAAAAAAATATATTCTTAAACATTTCAGTAATCAACTAAAATGTGATAAAATTATGTGATCTCAAAGCAGTCTAATATATGTTTATAATTGAAAATGTTTTTTAATTGGAAAATAATATACATTAACCTGATAAGAAATAGGTATGAATAGCATAGGAAATCACTTCATTAATCTGTGACGTCAAAAAAAAAAAAAAAAAAAAAGAGGCAGGGGTGCCTGGGTGGCTCAATTGCTTAAGCGTCCAATTCTTGATTTTGGCTCAAGTCATGATCTCAGGGTTTGTGAGACTGAGCCCCACATCAGTCTCCGTGCTCAGCCTGCTTGGGATTCTCTCTCTCTCTCCTTCTGCCCCTCCCTGACTACTCATGTGCACAAGCACTATCTCTCTCAAAATAAATAAATAAAACTTAAAAATAAAAGTGTTTTTTGTTTTAAAGGAGCAACACAATGGAACAGAGATAATTGTCTCTTTAACAAATAGCATTGGAAAACCTGAATAGTCACATGCAAAAAATAAAATAAAATAAATTTAGATGCAGATCTTACACTGTTTACAAAAATTAAACCAAAATGAATCATCAACCTAATTGTAAAACATAATACTCCTAGAAAATAACATACAAGAAAACCTAGATGACCTTGAGTGTGATGATGCCTTGTAGATATAATACCAAAGCATAATCATGAAAGAAATAATTAATAAGCTGGATTTATATTAATAAAATTAGAGGCTTTGTCTGCGTGAAAGACAATGTCAAGAGAATGGGTAGACAAATGACAGACTAGGAGAACATATTTGCAAAAGGCACATCTGATAAAGGTGTGTTAGCTAAAATATACATAGAACTCTTAAAATTCAACAATAAGAAAACAAACAATCCTACTCAAAACTAGGCTGAAGACCTTAATAGATTCCTCACAGATGATATACAGATGGTAAATAAGCATATGAAAAGAAGCTCCAATACTATGTTGTTAGAGAACTATAAACTAAAACAACAATGGAGTACTTCTATGCACCTGTTGGAGTGGCTAGATTGAAACATTGAAAACCCCAAAATCCTGATGAGGATGTGGACCAATAGGAACTCTCATTCATTGCTGGCTGGTGGGAATGCAAAACAGTACAGATACTTTGAAGGACAGTTTGGTAGTTTCTTACAAAACTAAATATGCTGTTGACATATGACCTAGAAAACATGCTTATTGGTGTTTATCCAAAGGAACTGGAAACTTATAACCATGCGAAACGTGCACACAGATGTTTATAGCAGTTTTATTCATAATCATCAAAATGTGGAAGGAACCGGCATGACATTCAGTAGATGAATAAATAAACTGTGGTGCATCCAGACGATGGAACATTGTTCAGCACTAAAAAGAAATGAGCTAGCAAACTCTGAAAAGACATGGAGGAAACTTAAATGAATATTGCTAGGTGAAAGACCTGATCTGAAAAGGCTGCATGCTATATGATCCCAACCATGTGACATTCTAGAAAAGGCAAAACTATGGAGACAGTAAAAGATCAGTGGATGCCAGAGATTTGGGAAGGGGGAGGGTTGAATAGGCAGAGTACAGAGGATTTTCAGGGCAATAAAAATATTCTTTATGGAACTATAGTGATGAGTACAGTGTCATAGGCTTGTCCAAATCCATAGAACATACAACAAGAGAGAGCCCTAAAGTAAACTATGGGCTTTGGGTGATTATGAGGTGCCTTTGTAGGTTCAATTATAACAAGTATCCTGCTCTGGTAAGCGATGTTTATCATTATGAGGAGGGCGTGGCGGGGGGGGGGAGCAAGGAGTATACGGGAAATTTCTGTACTCTCCCATCATGTTTACTGCAAACCTAAAACTGCTCTAAAAAAAAGAAATAATTTAATTATTCATGATTATGTTCAACATGGATCTGTCAGTTCTGGCCAAAAAACTTATGTAAGAAAATTAAATAGAGTATATTATAGGAAGTATAAGAATTGGAGATATATTAGAACAAAATACAGGAAAAGACAAAAATACATATTAAAATATAATAGTACCAATAACAACAAGTAAGAATCTCTACTGACAAGTTATACCCACCCTTGCCTTTTCTACACTGTACTTTTTAGAAGAAAGTCACTGTTTTCAGCTCACAATTAAGAAATGAAGAATAGGGGTGCTTGGGTGGCTCAGTTGGATAAGCATCCAACTTTTTATTTTGGCTCAGGTCATGATCAAGCCCATGAGATCTCACAGTTTGTGGCCTCTGTGCTGACAGTGTGGAAACTGCTTGGGATTATCTCCTTCTCTCTACCCCTCCCCTGCTTTCTCTCTTTCTCTCTCTTTCTCTCTCAAAATAAATAAATAAACCAAAACAAAATAAATAAGTGAGAAATAAAATTCCACTTCCTTTTAAGACAGATTGTCTACATAAATTATTTGGGAATCTTCATAGGCAACATATTTATTTTATTCCTATTCATTTAATTATTCAATGATTTATTATTCCATAAATGCTTATTACATCAAATTGGTTGAAGGACTGTTCATGTCAACTATATATTTACTAATATTTTGTCTTCTTGAACTACCATTTACTGAAATAGTGGTATTTAAGACAAATCTATAAGAGTGGATTTGTGTATTTCTATCAAGTAGGTAGTAGGGTCCATTCCCACCCCTACCCTCAACTCCATCCTCAGTCATTTTGATATTCTTTTGTTAAGTGCTTACACATTTACGATTGGCATAGGGAATTGATTCTTTTGTCAGTAGGTAATGCTGCCCTTTGCCCCTGACACCTTGTTCTGAAGTCAGCTTTGTCTGTTGTGTCTGCCTGCTTTCTTTTGATTAATATTAGCATGGTGTATGTTTCTTTCCATCTCTTCACTTTTAACGTATCAGAATCTTTACACTTAAAATGATTTTTCTTTAGACAACAAGATCAATAAGTTGGGTCTTACTTTATTCATCCTGACCATTAGTGTATTTAAATTCCTGTATTTAAGCCATGCACATTTAAAATGATCATTGCTATAATTTGATTGTATCAAGTTTGATTATATCAAATACATCAAAAATTCTATTTTCTGTATTCTTTGTGTTTCCCTCTTTTCCTCCTTTCTCTAGTTTTAATTGAGTATTTTATATGATTCCATTTTGCTTTCTGTCTTAGCATACTAATTAGGCTCTTTTAAAATGTTTTTAAGTGTTAGCCCAGAGTGTTGTCTCCTTTCTATATATACATATATATCATTTTTAAATGAGGAAATTATAAACACTCACCTGATTAGAAATAGGCATAAATACCATAGGAAATTAATTAATCTAAGCCTACTTTAAAATAATACCATATCACTTTATATGTAGTACAGGTAACTTATTACATTCCTGATTCCTCCCTTGCATCCCTTATGACATTAGTAGTAGTAGTAGTAGTAGTAGTCGTAGCAGTATTAATTTCACCTCACCTTAGGCTATAATCATCCAAACATTGTTACTGGTATGACTTTAAACAATCAGTTATTTTAGATCAATTAAGAATAAGAAAATAGGTTTTACTTCCTTTCATTTATTTCCTCTCTGACATTCCTTCCTTATATAGATATAATTTCTGACTTATATAACTTTTCTTCTGCCTGAAGGAAAATTTTTAACATGTCTTAAAGGGAAGAAGATGCAGCAATGTATTCCTTCAGATTTTATTTGTCTGAAAATATCTTTATTTCTCCATTTTTGAACGACAGTTTCTCTGGATATTGAATTCTAGGTTGATGCGGTTTCTGCAAAGAAATTTACCATAATTATTATCTTTATTCTTTTAAAGATAAGATGCCCTTCCTCCTCCAACCACCACCACCAAATAGTTAGTTGCTTCACTATTTTATCTTTATATTTTGTTCTCTATACTTGTCTTATATATGCCTAGGTGTCAACTTTTGATCTTTGTTTTTGTTTCATTTTGTTTTTGATATTTAATTGGCTTGGCATTCTCTGCACTTCCAGGATCTGTGGTTTGTTGTCTTACTTTCGGAAAGTTCTAGGCTACTGTTAACCCCAAATATTTATTCTGCTCCATTATTTCTTTTTGTCTCTTTGCAATACTCAAATAATGTATATTTTACACATTTGAAATTGTCCTACGGTTCTAGGAAGTTTTTTTCTATTTTTTTCTTCTTTTTTCTCTTTACGTTTCACTGTGGGGAGTGTATCAGTCAGGAATTTCCGGAGAAACAGAGCCAGCAGGATCAATCTTTCTATCTAGATGGAAAGAGCAAGAGATTGGAGATTTAAGAATTGAGTGACACGATTGTGGGGATTTAGTGAGTCTAATATCTACAGAACAGGGACAGTCTGGAAATTCCTACAGGAATTAATAATGTAGTCTTAACTGAAGAATTTGTAAGGCAGATTGGTCAGCTAGAAATTCAGGCAGAATTTCAGTGGTACAGTCTTGAATCAGAATTCCTTCCCAGAACCTCAGTTTTTGTTTCAATTTTTGTTTCAATTATGATGAGGCCCTTCACATTATCAAGAATTATCTCCTTTATACACAACTGATTGCAGATTTTAATTACATCTACCAAATAACTTTACAGCAACATCTACATTAGTGTTTGAACAAACAACTGGGCACCATAACTTGATCAAATTGATAGTGTTTTTGATTTTTTTGCATGTTTTTAAAATTGTGTTAGTGTTTCCATCTTTCTTTTCCTACTACCAAATCTGTTTTGTATATTGTGGATTTTTTTCCATTAGCGTCCTTATCATATTATACATAATTATTTTACATTCTCTACTAATAAGGCAAGCATCTGTACCATGTCTGAGTTTGGTCCTGATGATTACTTTGTCTCTTCATGTTATGCTATATCTTTTTTTTTTTTTTTTTGCCTTTGGCTTGTCTTCTATTTTTGTTGTTGTTGTTGTTGTTGTTGTTGTTGAAAACCAGCCTTCATTTTTTGGGCAATAAAAACCAAATAAATAGGTCTCTGGTGTATGCATTTATGTTGGCCTCCACTTAGGACTTGCACTACTTACTGGTGGCTTCAAATTCCTCTGGTGCCTTGTTTTTGTCTCCCCTCTTGACTTCTGGCTTTTCTTGTTGGTTCTTCCCTGAGAGTCTTATTCTTGCAGTTTTTTCAGGTGTGATTCCCTATTATTACATTGTTGTTGATATCGGGGTAACATGTGGAATGGGGAAAATCATATAGATTTTCTAGTTTCAGTCTTTTAGTGAACCTGTATCTCTGGTTGTGACCAAACTTACCAGTGTTGCTTGTGGTATAACTTTTTTCTCTCTTTACTGAGACAACAAGACTAGAGAGAACTGGAAAGAAATGAATGCCCAAGTCCCTGGGACAATGCCAGTAAAGTCTTGCCACCTCAATAGTAGACACTTATAATCAAACAGCATTGGACATATTCACAAGGATTGTCTTACCCTCTTTCTGCCAGAGGCATAAAGGGATCTTCTCAAATCTTATGAAAAGAACCTGAATGATTTTCCTGGAGGTAAAAATCTACAAAATTGTGAGGGACCCCCTGAAACTGCAGCCCCCAGGTGAATCTCAGTCTCAATCTGTTCTATTCTCAACTTCTAGGAGTTCATCAAAATTATCATTTAACTATTCCTACCTGGTTATGGCTCCAGAGGCTTCTACTCCAGGTATGCGACTGCTGGCTATGAATCTCTGGATTGGTCTATCTCTCCAGAATTTGGGGTGGGAATTTGCCTTTTGATGTCAGTTCTTTGATGGGTTCAAGTGAAGTTGTTGAATTCAGTTTGGTATGCTTTTACTTGAGAGGATTTCCTTGCAGCCCTTGGAAGCTGTGTGGACTTTCAGGCTTTTCAAATGCCAAAGGTAAAACCAGAAATTCCTTGCCAAGAGTCATAAACCAACATAGGCACCAGTGAATGCACTGAATTTTTTTTCATTTTTCTTGTTAAATGAGTATATGGATTAGTTTCAATGATGACATAGTGAGAAGTAAATTGTTGACAGTTTTCATGACATGATTAAATTACTCAATATTCTTAGCAACTCCAAATTTCTTTTTTTTTTTTGCTATATATGTGATTATAGTCCTCAGTGTAACTTCTTTTTTTTCACTGAAATTCATGTGTAATTGTAGAATTATATATTCCAAATGTGTAAATTCTTCTAGAGTATTACTTGTGATTGGCAGCATTCATAGCAAACCAAATGCAACAGTGAAAGGATACTAAAATGATGCATTGTAGTAGAATAAACCTTGGATTGGACATTATGAGAATCTCAGTCTTAGTCCTTCCATACTAATTTGCCAAATGACCTTGATAAAAACAGCTAAACACTCTACACACTGTTTGACTTATGTAAACAGGCTCCAACTGAACTCATTGTTTCACTTGTAAGTTTCAACAGTGTTTTTTAGCCTTCATGAATGATGATTTTGAATGATCTTCCAATGTTTATTCCATTTTTAAAAACTTTCTACCAAATGTTTACTTAGATTTTATAAAGGCTTTATCAATGAGACATTAAACTATTCTTCACTTAAATTCTGTAACTTTTGATCTCATTTCTTCAATGCCAATGTAAAAAAAAAATTTCTTAATGCTATTTTCTTCTTCTTTCTTTAAATGTTTATTTATTTTGAGAGAGAGAGAGTGTGCCTAAGAGGGGAGAGGGGGAGAGGGAGGAAGGGAGACAGAGAGGATCTCAAGCAGGCTCCTTGCTCAGCACAGAGCCTAATGTGGGACTTGATCCCATAAGATCATGACCTGAGCTGATATCAAGAGTCAGACACTCAACTGACTGAGCCACTCAGGCATCCCAACAATGTTATTTTCTTATTTAATTACTTAAAAATTAATCTTTTTCTGAATATGTAATAATTCTTTTTTTAATTCTAACACTACTCATGCATTTCCTAACCATACTGTGTCCTTCAAAACTAGATGAAAAACTCCAATAAGTTAGGAGAACCTAACTTATGTGATATTACTTAGCAGCTGGAATAGTTATTGGACGGTAAGGTATTTTTATATAAATGAATTTGTTATTAAATATATTTCCAAGTAGTCCAAAAATTCAAAAACATTTTCTTTAGAGAAATGTTAGATATTCAAAAATTATTGAGACCCACCAAATACTTTCCTTCATCATTTTAATTCCATCTATACAATTTAAACTGAAATTATTTTAAACTGTGTTTTTTTAAAAATAATGATACATTAACTGCATAACATAAATAACATGACTTTATGAAAGTAATCATTTTCCAATACAAAATAAAATTAAGGAAAACATAGTATTTTTATACAGTTTTTACAAATCTCTTTAATGTCTAGCTTAAAGGAAGACTGGGATTCTCATATATATGCTTGCATTCAATCCATTTGCATTCAATCTGCTGTCCGTTATTGTCTCTGAAAATTGTCAAAGTGCAAATATGACAACGAGTGGATAGTGCAAATAATGTTTTAATATTTATGTAAAAGTAGTTTTAGGGGTGTCTGGGTGGCTTAGTCTGTTTGACAACCCAAATCTTGACTTCAGCTCAGGTCATGATCTCACAGTTTATGAATTTGAGCCCCACATTGGGCTCTATGCTAACAGTGTAGAGCCTGCTTGGGATTCTCTCTCCTTCTCTCTCTGCATCTCCCTTGCTCTCTCTCCCTCTCTCACTCTCTTTAAATAAAGTAAATAAACTTAAAAAAAGAACTAGTTTTAACTTCATGGACATGCTGAAAGAATATTTGGGACCACCTGGGTCACATCTGAAGATTCTTGCTTTAAATAATGAGCATATCATAGTAGGATTTTCATTTCATTTATATCTGATTTCTAAGTATAGCACTATCACATTATGAATATATATATATATATATATATATATATATAAATGAATGACATATATATGAATGACATACATATATATATTTATATATATATAGATAATTTAATATGTAGTGCTAGCATATAGAAAAAATTAAATTTAAATGCAGCTAAAAATTGTAATGACTCTTGTTCTTATTACCAGATAATAATGACGAAAGGGGTGCCTGGGTGGCTCAGTTGGTTGAACATCTGACTTCGGCTCAGGTCACAGTCTCACGGTTCATGGGTTCCAACCCTGCATCGGGCTCTGTGCTGACAGCTTGAATCCTGGAGCCTGCTTCAGATTCTGTCTCTCCCTCTCTCTGTGACCATCCCCATATCACACTCTGTCTCCTCAGAAATAGATGGACATTAAAAAAAATTTTTTAATGATGAAAAAAGATCAAAACCACAAGTTACTCTTGGTGATGAGTTAATTTCCATAAAATAATAATAATTGATAATTTGTTATGCACCATAAGCCAAATTGCTTCTCTTCTATTATGGAGTCTATGTATCTTTTATTTGGTGTTTTTTAAAATAATTTCTTCTGAGATTATAGCTCATCTTTGGGTTTGGTGACTTAGTTTATTTAGTCTTTCTACCTAGAAGTTTTATTTGGAAAAATATTTACACATGATATAATATTTTGGTTAGGGTATTAATCTTACTATTTAATGGAATTAGTTTTTCTCTAAGGCTTCAGGGAACATAGAGAAGTAATGAAGGGAAGAAGGACAGCATAAAAATTATTGGCTCTATTCCCTTATGCTGAATAAATCTCATATGGATATCCTCAAAATTAGCTATGGCTTCTCTCAATGTCCTCAAATAAAAATAATGTCAGTATCTCTTTTCCTTAACAGCATGTCCTTGCATCCATTTCTGATAATCTTCCACTTTTTGAGTTGTACCTGATGGTGAGTGGGAGGAGTTTAAGGAAGGAAATACAAAACAGTAAAGGGTCAAGGGTGTTCTTACACTAAAATCACCACCTCTTACAAATAGAGATAAAGTGGTAAAATTTCAAGACCCAAAGAAAAGATAGAAAGCCTTAAGGACATTAGAAAGGAAACGATTCTAAAATACAATTCATTGGACATTCCATCAACAGTAAGAGATACTGAAGACAACATGGCAATTATTTCAAAGGGCTGAGGGATGTAATTTTGAATGTAGTACTAGACATGCAACCAAATATTATTCATTTTAGAATAAAATAATGTAATTTTTATAACACAAGAAGTTAGAATATAACTAGCCCTAAAAAATTAACAACTCAAAAATTAGACCCAGAAAAACAAGAATGATAACAAATCCAGGAAGGTAGTGTGAGAATGTAAGACATAATATTGAAATATGTCTTAATCAATTTTTTATTAAGTGTAAGAATTACTGTCAAAAGTTGATATTGCAATATTATTATAAGTTCTAATTTTGGCTTAAAATTCTAGATAACCTATACTGAAAGTGAGAACTAGGCAATGAGGAGAATAGAGAGAAATAAAACCTCATTTTGATTGGCAACAAAAAGATGGTTGAATTCCAGAAGTTATGTGACATGTGAATTTTAGATGTTCAAAGGAAAGAGAGAAGGATAAACACTAAAAATAAAATCTAAAATGTATGTTCAAACACATTTGGATGACCTACTGTGACAATTTTATCAAGTCATGGCTGTGAGAAATCTACCTACCACTCTAATTAAGAGACCACTGCCCGCCTGTTTGGATGGGCCAGATGTCGGCAGCCAGGCTGTGGGGGCTGATTTGCCCCCGACGGATATGTGATCCTTGGTTGCTACAGGCCCAGGTCCTTACAGCAGTGCCGGGTGCAGGACTGAAGATGGTGATGGTCTGCTCACCGCTACTGAGCTGAGTGATTCCACCATGTCGCTGTCTCCCCTTGGCCACCAGAGCTTCTCTTTTGACTACAACGATGGTGACAGGGTGGATGAGGAAGACCTGGATGAAGATGCTCATGATTCAAAGGCTAAGGCGGCGAGCCTTGAAAGGAGTGGAGTTACAGCGGTACGCCAGTGTGGTTGAGTCAGACGACAACCGAGAAGAACAGAAACAGGTGCACCTGCCAGAAAGTCTCCTGACACCATGGGAACTGTGGTTCGTTGGCAAAGAAAAAGAGGAACGAGACCATCTGCGACAGAAAGCACTGGAGGAATTAAATTAGCGGCTAGAAAAAAAAAAGAAAAGAAAAGAAATTGAAGAATGTTGAAAAAGAAAAGTAATTGCTGAAGAAAAGCATAGAGAATGGGTTCAGAATGAACAGAACCAAAAAGAAAGGGAACCAAAAAAATTAATGAAATGGAGAAAAACGCAGCAGAAGAACTGGGGAAAGAACATTTCCAAGAAAAGGCAAAGAAAAATATCAAGAATGATTAAAGAAAACAAATGCTGAAGGATGTGAGAAGAAAGAAGAAAAGGCTAAAAGGAAAAACAAGGCAAGCTGAATTACACAGAAAAAAAGGAAATAGCAGAAAAAAAGTTTAAGGAATGATTGGAAAATGCAAAAAAATAAACCTTGTCCAGCTGCAAATAGCTGTGGCTATGCCGATGGAAATCTTAAGAGTTTCACTGTGGAAGTTCTGATCCAGAGCGAGCTTTTTATAATCCGATTCCAAAGACACCCATCCATATGCCTCCTTCCAAGGAACCTAAGGACCTATCAGGAAAGAAGACTAAAAGGACTATGATAAGTCGGTCAGGTGGGTCATTGTCTCTGGTGGTTCAGAAAGCCAGAAGCAGTGTTTGCCTTGGGAGTCTGTGCAGAACACAAAAATAGTGGCATTGCATGATTTTACCTGGAACTATGTAATTTTAAAATTAGAATCATTTTTCCCTGCTCAGTCAGCCTGTCCATATTCGATGTGATTACTGACGAGTTCAAATTTTTGCTTTGTGTATGTTGTCCTTGGACTTAATTTAGGAAGGTATTTTATATATCTTCATTTTTATAAGTGCTTTAAGATTGATCTTCACATATTGTTTCACAGGATAAGTGTGTGAATAACAATTGTGTTTATATGTAGTTTGCATTAAAACTATACTATGATACTAATAAAACCAACAATTTATATTGTGTTAAAAAAAGAAACCACTGACTATGAAGAGATACGTGTTTAAATACATACATACATGCTTTATTGAATGTTGTATAATAGTGTTTCATTAAATGTTCTACTTAATAATACAAATTCATTTTTTCACATACTGTATTCACTCTGAAATTTGACTTAACAAAATTGAGATAATTCTGTTCTCTCTGCAAATTTTCACTCATTCATTTGACCTAAGTATTATCTTTAATGACTATTTAGGTCACCCTTGAAATCTTTTGCAATTGACAGTTATAAGCCTTTGTAGGTAAGATAAAAAGTAATTAGTAAACTATTGTTCCCTACACAAGGAACAGAAATCTGTCACACAGAATATTACTATTAATCTTAATCATTGATATCCTTATTTTTATTTTCAGTATTGATAGAAAAAATAAGTTATTTCAGGATTTTAACTCTTATTATTTTGAGACTGCACAACATTTCATTATTTCATTATAATAATATTCAAGTATTTTGTTATTTCCCTGCTAGAAAGTGTTGAAATAATTATATTCCTGTTGTAGTTATGCTGCTGTGAATATTCAGGTTTACTTAAAGCAGTGTTTATATTAGTGAATATTGAAGTTCAGTTCCTACCAATTGAATTGGTCTGTAAAAGGCCATGAGAAATCTAATGCTTAGATTTTTTTTAATTGTGAAAAAGTGTAAATTACTTAATTACCCACATATAATTAGTTGAGACATTGTTGACACTTTCAGTATTCCACTTTATTTATTTATTTATTTATTTATTTATTTATTTATTTATATTAAATATAATTTGCTGTCAAATTGGTTTCCATACAACACCCAGTGCTCATCCCAACAGGTGCCCTCCTCAATGCCCATCACCCACTTTCCCCTCTCCCTCACCCCCATCAACCCTCAGTTTGTTCTCAGTATTTAAGAGTCTCTTTAGTATTCCACTTTAAAAGATACTGCATACACATGAAAAACAAAATCACTCTAGAGAAAATTGCAAGTTAATGTTTCATATTCTGTTCTTCAATGGAAATAAAAATGAAAGGTACAGTAAGAGGGTCAGTGACCTAAAGTTAAAATACAATATCTTTTGAGGGGAGAAAATAATAAGCCTAGCACTGAGTAACCTCTCTATACTTCTGTGGCCGGACTAGTAAATTCAAACCCCAGGATGGCATTCAGAGTAGCTCCCATTATTCTCTCCAATATTGTTTTACGCAAGGACTCATGAATTTTTACCTAATAGCTTCACCTAAAAACATTTTTAACAGCTTACAAATCATATCCCAATATGTCATTTAATATTTTGATGGAATAAAAGGACAAATTTGATATTTCCAGGAACCTTTAAACCAGTATTTTTCCTTATATATTTTTTGCTGTACATATCACACTGTTCAACATTTCTTTTTTTTTACAGATTTGTTCTCTTTAGAAAAAAGAAAAAGAAAAAAGCTGTAATCAGTATTCTTTTGTAAATCTTCTTTGTAGAAGAAAAACAACTAAACTAAGATGAGAATATATTTCATTCAACTGAAAACTTATTTCCGAAGTATCTGTAGTATTTTATATACCAATTAGCAATGCATAAGAATTCTGGACTCAACTTTCTCATTAATATTTAGTGCATCAGGGTGCCTGGGTGGCTCAGTTGGTTGAGCGTCCAACTTTGGCTCAGGTCATGATTTCACAGGTCATGAATTCTAGGCCCACATCAGGCTCTGTGCTAACAGCTTAGAGCCTGCAGCCTGCTGCAGATTGTGTCTCCCTTTCTCTCTGCCCCTCCCCCCATTCTCACTCTGTCTCTGTGTCTCAAAAATGAATAAACATAAGAAAATTAAAAACAATATGTAGTGTATCAGTCTTTTTTCATTAACCATTCTGATTTGTCTTTTGTTGTGTGTTCCAATGTTTTGTTTTTGTAAATTAAACTATTCTGTTTTCATTGTATATTCATATAAATTTAGGAAGCAACTTTTCGTAGTTATTTTAAATGTTTATTCATTTTGAGAAAGAGAGAGAGTGCATGAGTCCAGGGAGGGCAGAGAGAGAGAGGGAGAGCGAGAATCTCAGGCAGGTTCTGTGCTGTCAGTGCAGAGCCCAGCGAGGGGCTCCATCTCACGAACTGTGAGATCATGACTCTGAGCCAAAACCAAGAGTCGAATGCTTAACTGACTGAGCCACTTAGACACCCTTCTTATTTATTTTAGAAAAGCTTTCTGGAATGTTTATTAGGGTTGCTTTTAATCTATAGGTAAATTCGGGGAAAACTGACATCTTAGTAGTATTGTTGTCCAATTCTTGAACATGGTGTATGTCTCTATTTGTCATCTTTCCTGTTTTGGTGGTATATTTACTATTTAAAATTCTATATTTTTGCATATATTTATAATCTATTTTAAGTATTGATATTTGTTGGTGGTATATGGAAATAAAATACAATTGTATGTATAATTATACATGTATAGAGTTATGTATGTATATTGTGTAGACAAAATACATGCATTTATTTATATGTGTACACATACAAGGAGAAATAAATGGGTCATGTTTTACCATAATTGTATGCTATTTTAGAGCATTAAAAGAGGATGATTCAAATGTTTCTTAAAATGCCATTTACTAAAGTTGTAAATTCATAGATCGCAAATCTTTCTTGGTAAGTCTTTTAATATTGTTTTACTAAATTTTGTCATTTAATCTTGGAAATAGAAATATTCAAAAAGACCAGATCCTCCTCCTGAGAAGCAATGTTTCATTTCTTTTTGTCACTATGTGCACTTGAGAAATGCATAAGATGCATGCTGATTCTTCTGTGAACATTCAAAAATAAAAGGGGATGTGCTATGTTTTATGTTTTTCAATATGCCTGTTATATTTATCTGATAATGTATATTTGAAATGTATATTTGAAAGTGTGTACTTGGCCTTTGATTCATTTCCACATGTGTTATCATCATAGTAAGGATGCATGTTGGCTTGTGTTTTAAATTCTGTCCTCTCTTGACCTAACCTGATACTTGCTATCATATAATTTTTACTTCTCTTTGTGAGAGCTTCCTGATGACTCAGTGAACGTAACTCATTACTATACGATGTTATATTTCTGAGAATGTCTCAGTTACTGCCATTCCTATTCCCTGACCAGCTAAACATAAACAGTTGTTCTTTATGTAATGATGTATTCTGTTAGGCACATAAAACAGCCTATAGACATAATTACTAAGCTTCTGCCAGCAAGGCATTCTATTCTTGGTGTGAGTAGATAGAGAAAAAAATACAAAAAAAGTTATTTTACAGCATTGTTATTTGGTTTATCATATTAAATTATAGTGTTATTCCAAGTTTCAATATTTTTACTCCTTGACATGGGCACTGTTATTGGAAATTATGAAAAGATAGGAACAAGTTACAAGATACAGATATGTGTGCTAGTTGAGAATATTGCCTTAAAAGTTAGACCTAGGTTTGAATTCATTTGTACATTTTTCTAGTTGTGGAAACTTTGGACAACATTTTAAATCTCTCTTGATGTTTCAGTATCTATAAAGCAGAGATAAGAAAAGTACTATGTTTATTACTTTGAGGATTATTAGAGGCAATAAATGTAAAATGTTTAGCACATCATGTACCAATGTATATTACTTACTTTTTATTTTTACCTATTATTCAAAAAGACTTTATCAGGGTCTCCTGAACAGATTTAATTTTATTTCAGAAGCCAGATGTCTTGGAGATATACCAGTTATCCTTTCCTGTATAGCAAATTAACACAAAACCCTAAGGCTTTAAAAAACCAATTTATTTACTCATAATCTTGTATGTCAGCCCTGCAGAATGGGCTCAGATGGGCAGCTTTTTTGGAAGTTGTGCCATGGGTCACTGGTAAGCCATAGTCATCTTGTGACTCTATGATGCTGGATGTTCTAAGATAATCTTAGATGTCTGATGTTGGTTGTTGGCTATCAATAGGCAGTCTGATGGTAGCTCTAGAGGAGCTCAGCAAAGATGGTCCTTCATGTGGTCTATAATCCTTCAATCCAGTGCACAGGGATTATTTGCATGGCATCTTGAGAACCACTTGCCAAGAGGGTGAGAGTAGAAACTTCCAGTCCTCTTCAGGCCTAGCATCTGAATTCCCTCAATGCATGTCCACTACATTTTGTCAGTCAACACAACTTACAAGACCAATGCTGATGCTGCAAGGTGGAGAGATAACCTCCATCCCTTGCTAAGAAAAGCAGCAGGAAAATCCCATAGCAAAGGGACAGGAGGAATCTGTAGTTATTTCCTGCTTCGATTAAATACACAAGCTTTATGTCTTAGACTCTGTTTCACAGAATATATACCCTGGACTCATTATGCTAACAAAGTATTTGCCAGTTCTTTACTCTCTATCTCAATGGAATAACTCTAAAATATTCTGAAAATGTCAGAAAATTCATGAAAATCTTCTTCCTAATAGAGGTGAGAGGGTGATGGTTGGTACTGTTAGAGTATTATTAAGAAAATTTAGCTTTCACTTTTCTGTCAAAAATAATCTCATTCGCATCTGCAAGGATTTCTTTTATGGAATTATTTTCACCAGTGTAGTTGTATACAACAGAAATCTATGAAAATCAATGAAAGGCTTTATATATAAATTATAATAAACCAGTAATATTTAACACTCTGACCCAGTAAATTGTCTTTGCATTAAACAACTATTTACTTTTGTTAGAAAATGACAATTATGGTGTGGTTTTTTTTTTTTTTTTTGACAATTGTATTTTTATGCTCTCTCTGTGCTGATCGTTTTTCTGATTTTTCTAGGATCAAGTTATCTTTTTTTAAAAACGTTTTTATTTAAATTTCAGTTAACATGCAGTGAAATATTAGTTTCAGGTGTACAATATAGGAATTTAATAATTCCATACATCACCCAATGCTCATCACAAGTGCCCTCCTTAATCCCCATCAGCCATGGAACCCATCCCCCCACCACCTCCCCTCTGCTAACCATCAGTTTGTTCTCTATAGTTAAGAGTCTGTTTCTTGGTTTGCCTCTCCCTCTCTTCTTTTTTTCTCTTTGCATGTTTTATTTCTTAAATCCCACATATTCATATGGTATTTGAAATCATATGGTATTTGTCTTTCTCTGACTGACTTAGAAAATGAAACCATACTTTGGAAGCATGTACATTATTTCACAATTTTAACTATAATCCCTCTTTATAAAAAATTTAAAGAATATAACATTTTTCAGTAACCTATTAAGAGATAGCCATAGCTAGCATACTATTTAAATAGCCTTTAAGTTTTTCAACTCCATAGGTTTGTCTTTTATACACTTTAGATTTTTACCATATATTAACTTGTATATATTGCTATTCTTTAACTTTAGGACACTTTTAATGTTCTACATATTTCTCTCTTATAGCACTTTCATTGTTGTAATTCTGCATTTGATGAATACACCTTGCTTTCACTACAATGAAAGCTTTCTCTGTCAAGAATGTATTTACTCTATGATCATCATTGTTCCCTGTGCCATGCATAATGCTAACATATAGTAGCACAAAATATATATACTTATAAATGTTGAACAAAAAGGCAAATTGAGTAGTTTAAACCCAACTTTTTCTTTTGAAACTTGAAAACAACTTTTATTTTCCTAAAAAAAGGAAATAGTTGCTTATTAGCAAGCATCTGGTGGTCATTGAATTATGGTCACAGTTCTCTATAATGAAGGAATAATGAGTTAGTAAATGGTTTATGTTTGTGATGTATTTCTCAGTAACAGGAGACCAAGCTGCTGTTTGTTTTCCTGCAACTTGGCGGTGAATGGGAAGCTCAGAAAGGCAATTGGCTTTTTTTTTTTTTTATCTTTTTTTGGTAATAGGACAGTCATTACTACCTTTCTATTGTTCTGCTTTTCTTGTCAAGGGCAGGCCTCTTGACTCTGTATATTTGCTACTTATTCCATCTAATAGTTGTGGTCAAGCAGAAATCAGGCTGGATATGACTTGTGCACTTGAGCTTTCCACACCCTATTTACCAAAACACAAATTGATTTAGCCTTTGACATGCTTTCTTTGCTCACCCAGAGATGTGACAGGATCAGTAACTCTAAGGAGCTCTACAGGTTACAGCAAGAGAAAAGATTGAGGCCACAAGAGGCTGTGTCCAATTTGAGCTTCCAGCTTGCTCAGTGAGCTCTGCCCCATAAGTGAGAATACATTTTTGGCTTCATGAATATTTTGAAATTGTTATTATGTCAGATAATAGGGTCTGTGAAAAATTGTGGTATAGACAAATGGGGTATAGGATAAATGGTATCCAGGATTTATTTTTAAAAAATGAATAAAAGGATCATTTTAGAGTCATGTATCAGCCATATGTGCCACATCTCACGGAGTTTGTGAACTGTTGGGTAATATTCCTTTTAATAAAATTTTATGAAAGCATTAATTTTGGTTCTTCTGGAGAAATGATGCTGGATAACGAGATTAGAAAAACATGTCTTTTTCTATTCTACTTCTTCTTATATTGTAATATTTTCTAATCTCAACATAGCTTGCAATCCCATATAGTATATATACAGACAGTACACTGGGAAGAAGTCCAACCCTCATCACATAATCATGCATGATGTTAACTTTAATATATTATGATTAAATGCCCAGCTATTCTCATATACCTTAAGTGAACATATTCCTGGAAACAAAAACAATGAATCAAAGCAAAACAGACACTAATAAACTTTTAAATTTATTGTTATATTATATTATGGAAAAATTACACTAGATAACTTAAACAGGCAGGGTAAACTTTACTCAATTCTGTTGTAATAAAGGAGAGAGATTGAACTCGGCTCCACTAAAAGAAAAGTAGTTGGAAAAATTTATTGTATTTATTTTTTGGAAGAATTTTTCTTAAATGTTTATTTATTTCAAGACAGGGAGGGGACAGAGAGAGAGAGAGACTGTTATCTCATGAAGATAACATATTAGCATTTCTTAAAAACCTGGTAGCTCACAGAAGAACAAAAATATTATATAACTTATAACTAATATTAAACCTTTGTCAAAGAACTGAGGTACTGATTTATGTATAACACCATGAAAATCCATAATTATAAACTCATACCCATAAATCCATTTGCTTCTGGATGAGATACTAATGATGAAAACAATATAATAGCCTCAAAATGGTGTGTATACATTTAGTTTTTATTATATGTTAAATACTCTTTTTAGTATTTTATGTGTATTTGAAATAGATCATCTCTTATTCTTATTGTAGATGAGGAAATTGAGGTGCTAGGTGGTCATGAAAATTTTCCAAAATCTGATAAGTGGCAGAGGAAGTGTTTAGTCTCATGACTAAAATAGAAATTATTATTAACTACCCCAAAGAAATCCCCCTGTATTTTATATTTTAATGGATAATGTTATTAAGTATTCTTTTGTTTATTGAAATAATGGATTTTACACTTTACATTTTATGTTATTGTCCATCTCCAACCAACTACTAAGCCTGGTTGATTCTATCATTTTAATAAGCTCTTGGATTCATTCATATTTTACCACCCTCTTGCTTTTAATAAAATCCAGGTTCTTGATGGCATTTTTACAATACCTTCCTACTGAATCTTCTTTCTCCATTCTTGTAACCTTTTCATTAATTGCTTCAAAAATATTTAATATAAACTGCATGCCATTAAATAAACATTAATTTAATAATAACTAATGCATTTTTTTGGCCTACATATTGGTAAATGCCTTAGAATAATAACAGGGAATGTGAGTCACATTCCCTGTTACTGTGACAGGTGACACAATACTGTGACACAGTGATTGAAGAGTGCAAATGTAAATAGCACAGTTAGGAAAAATCTGAGATACTGAGATTTGTGCAAATATCTAAAGTATCTGAGGAACTGGTAAGTAATTTAATGTGATTCCAGTAAAAAGGAAAACAATCGAAGTCCATTGTTAATGGTGTGGCTTTTACTCTGAAGTGGGATGGAATGTTTACGGGCAAAGGGATGACTTAATAATACTTGAATCTTAAAGGATGTTGGAAATCTTACTTTCATGTTGAAGAAAGACCACAGGAGATGTAAGAACTAATATGAATTAAAATAAGAGTCTTAGGGGCACCTGGGTGGCTCAGTCCGTTAAGCTTCCAACCCCTGATTTCGGCTCAGGTCATGATCTCAGGGTCATAAGATCAAGCCCCCTGTTGCTCTCCATGATCAGCGTGGAACCTGCTTAAAATTTTCTCTCTCCTCTGCCCCTTCCCCACTTGTGTGCTCACACTCACTCTTTCAATAAATAAATTAATTAATTAACTAATAAGAATCTAAACTTTTCCTGTTGAAAATAAGAAGAGACTTCTCCATCTTTCTTTTTCTTGGAACATTAATTTAACCAACTTTAAGTTCTCAGAAATTGTTTTTTGAGAGAGAGAGAGAGAGAGGAAGAGGTGCAAGTGACTGAGTGGCAGAGAGAGAGAGAGAAAGAATCCCAGGAGGGGCAGAGAGAGAGAGGGACGGAGAGAGAGAAAGAGAGAGAAGCAGAGCTCAACTGAAGCAGGGCTCCTGCTCTTTTGATGCAGGGTTTGAGCTCACATGATGGGGACTCGAACTCATGAACTGTGAGATCATAACCTGAGCCATAGTCAAATGTTTAATAACTGAGCCACCTAGATGCCCAGTTCTCAGTAATTTTAGTCTAAGCAATTTTTTTTTTGAGAGAAAGAGAGAGAAAGAGAGAGAGAGAGACCATGTGAGTGAAGGAGGACTAGAGGGGAAGGAAGAGAGAAAATCCCAAGCAGTCTCTGTACTCTCAATGCAGAGCCTGACTTGGGGTTGGTTTGATCTCACAGCCATGAGAACATGACCTGAGCCAAAATCAAGAGTGGACGCTTAACCAACTGAGCCACCCAGGTGCCCCTCTAAGTAAATTGTTGAATTGCTTCTTTGTCTCTGAAATATATGTAAATCTTATTTAAAGATGAAGCTCTTTTTTCTTGAATTTAATGAACACCCAGTAATATCTTTCTCAAGGACCTAAGCACCATCGCTTTTAAATCATCAAAAAATATAAGGTCCCTACTGTTTAGTTTCTATGGGGAGCTAAGTGCCTAACTTGAAGCACCTTGCTTCTAGTTATGAAAACTACCACCTGTTGTAAAGACATGAAAAATTTATTTTTCCTAAGGATAAGAAAATTAGCAAACATAGATAGCTGTCTCTGTTACCAGGTGAATCTCAGATAAACTGCGTGTGATAAATGATGGTGTCAATTTGTTAGTTGATGACTAGCTGTTGTTTATCATGACAACTTGAATGCAATGAGTTTATCTATTTGGCTATTTAAAGGATGGGATTTCTTCCATCTTGGCAATCTCTTAGAAGAGAGCTCTCATCATTCACATCATATTCTAGCTTAATACTCAGATAAATAAAGAAGACATACAGATGACAAATAACATTTGAAAATATGTTCCACATCATATTTAATGGGGGGAAATGCAAATTAAAACAACACTGAGATACCGCTACATACCCACTAAAATGGCCCAAATCCAAAACACTGACAAACATCAAATGGTGTCAGAGATGTGGAGCAACAGAAACTTCCCTTCTTTTCTGGTGGGAATGTGCAGTGGTACAGCCACTTTGGAAGACAGCTTGTTGGTTTCTTAACCAAACTATAAACACTTTTACCAAACAACCCAACAGTCACACTTTTTACCATTTATCCAAATGAATTAAAAATCAAGACAAAAACTTGCATACAAATATTTATAGTAGCTTTATTCATAATTGCCAAAACATAGAAGCAGCCAAGATGTCCTTCAGTTGGATGATGACGTTTGGTACTTCAGACAGTGGAATATTATTTAGTGCTAAAAGGAAATTACTCATAAAGTTGTGAAAAGACATAGAGGAAACACTACGTGCATATTACTAAATAAAGAAGCAAATCTGAAAAGGCTGCAAAGGTTATGATGCCATCATGACATTCTGAGAAAACAAACTATTGAAACGGCAAAAAGAGGAGTGATTGCTAGGAGTTAGTGGGTAGGGGGAGATGAACAGAGAGAGCACAGGTGAGTTTTAGGGTATTTTTCAAAAGAAAAGAAAACTTAGGTTCATACAAACATCTCTCTGTGGATGTTTTTAGAAACTTTGTGGGTGTCTGGGTGGCTTAGTGGGTTGAGCATCTAACTCTTGATTTGCACGCAGGTCATGATCACAGGATCAGGGTATCTAGCCCCTCATCAAGAGCCTCTTCTGCCCCTGTCACACACACACACACACACACACACACACACACACTCTCTCTCTCTCTCTCTCAAATTAAAAAAAAAAAAGTAAGGAAGGAAGAAACTGTGTTCACAATTGCAAATCAGAAGGTCACCCAAATGCCCTACCATTGGTGAACGCGCAAATAAACTGTGGTGAATCCAGGCAGTGGAATATTACTTAATAATAAGGAGCAAACTCTTGAACATTCAACAAAATGAATGTTAAATGTGTCCTAATTTAGGGACGCCTTCTGTGCCTCCATGTTTTACGATTCTATTTTTGTGTAATTCTTCAATAGACAAAATTACTAGGAGAAGAAACAGATCTCTGGTTTCCAGTGGACAAAACTGGGGAAAAGGTTTGACTAAAAAGCGTCAGCACAAGGGACACTTTTTGAGAAGTGATGGAACTTTCTCTGTTTTTATTGGGTATACGGTTATACGGCTCAGTAATTTTATCAAAATTCATAGGATGACGTATATTAGAAAGAATAAATTTATTATAATAAGTTACATACATACACTCACACACACAGAAAGGGTGTAGGTTCTTTGTATCAACATTTCCTATTTTTCAGGAAAAAGCTGTAAGTTGCTTTTTCACCCACTGATAAATAATTATGGCTTATATTTGAAACATTCTGTAGACTAAATAGAGGAGATCTACTGGTCAAACACAGAGTTCATAGGCTATTAAATTGTAACGATCTTGTTGAACATTGTATTTCAATTGCTTTTATAAATGTACTCTCTTAAGAACAGGTTTTTATTTTAAGGCTGCTTTGTTCACTTTACATACTAAGAATGTAATGTGGTGTTTCAAGAAATCGGTGAAGCTCAGGGTGTGGGTATCTGTAGAAGTCAAGGTTTATGTATGCACTGACTCTAGAAGTGCACACACAAATAATTTTATCGCACAGTTGCTGCCGAGAAGAGAGAAACTATGTTCAAATAAAAGAGGATGGAGGGGAAGTTTTCACTTCATAGTCTTCTGTGAATTTTGAATTTTGTAAAACATGTTACAATTTAAAAAAAGAAAGCTATAGGATTTTATTTTTAAAATGTAGTTGGGAATGGAACCTCACACAAATTACAATCCTGATGCCATTTTAAACATATTGACCTGAGTCTTGGGAGGTAAGGTGACAATTTTGCAAAAATCTAGAAGAACCGAGAAATCCATATCCTAGCAAAGTATATTACATTGTACTTTTAGGAAATTTCCAATGATTGTTAGAACTGAGAGCTTATGTGAATATAAGGATATGGAGACAAGAGCCAGACCACAAAGGGATTTATATGCCATGCTAAATTGTTCCTATTTCAGCTCAAAGGTAATAGGGCATCCCTGAAGCATGTTACACAACAATGACATAATCTGGTTTGTCTTTAATAATGAAGGATCCAGCCACGGTGAAATGGAGGACTACATTATAGTAGCCTAAGTGAGTGACAGGAAGATTAATTTAAAATATATTGTGTAAGTCCAGTCAAATCAAGAAGAGAGCCCAAGTTGCTAACTTAGCAGCGTTACATATAGTTATTTAATGTAATTATTTTAAGATTTTAAACATCATTATGAGACACAACACAAAGATATTTAATTATTTAAATTAGTGCCAAATTTCAGAACTACAGAAATACCTTAACTTAGATATGCTAAGTAACAGCAATTGGTTTATTCATAGGGTTTTGTTCTGTTGGGTTTCTGGCATTCAACTGAATGTGTTTAGAATTATACTACTGAAGTATGAATATTATATTTATATATCTACCTAAATGTACATTGATAAGTTTATACCTATATTTGTTGATATATATTTTAATAATCTGGTGACTCTTGTATTACCTCACACTTGCTTTTAATATTCGCTTTCTAA
The DNA here is from genome assembly GCF_027475565.1 of Acinonyx jubatus. Classification (NCBI taxonomy): domain Eukaryota; kingdom Metazoa; phylum Chordata; class Mammalia; order Carnivora; family Felidae; genus Acinonyx; species Acinonyx jubatus. The sequence goes on from NC_069384.1 coordinate 21,705,940, forward strand.
AAGTTCTAGGGAAATTTGAACAAGTTAGTTCGATTCTATGAATTCACCTATGATTCTCCACTTTCCTGTTACCCTGTGACTATCAGTTGTTAATGTCTTATGCAACCACCAATTGAGAAACATTCCCACCAAGAATAATCTAAGGGAATAGTTTCTTCCACTAGAAACAGTATGTCATTTTGTTTCCCCTCACATGCACCACAACACCTACTGGTCTTACCAGACTAAGGGCATATGAGTTAAATTTTCAATATAAATACACCAAATTTCCCTATGAGCATGATGTCCCTATTAAATATGAAAATTTCAATGTCTTTAATAGTACAAATAGTCTAAGCCACCCTTGGTGGGAAAATCTTTGTTTCCAGAAGGCCCATGCAGTGTTTCAGATTAAACAACCTACCAAAGCTCTGTACACAATGGGGCAATTTTTGGCATATGCATTAAGGCACCAATAGCCTTTCTCCATGAGAATAGTTATTCTTCTTGTACTTCAGTATCCTTCCAGGGGGCCAGAAAATGTGAATAAAACTCCCTGTTGAATAAATCCTAGTAATGTCTAGTAGGTACGAGATGACAATTCATCAGCAGAAAACAAGCTTCAGCCAAAAATCTGAACACGGATACATTGGGAGCAAATTGCTTCTGAGGCCTAATGTTTGATGCCCTCAACTGTCAAGTGTTTCTTGTTAAAACGTTGATAAAGTTGGGGTGGAGAGAGAGAAAGAGACAGACTGGCTGACTGACAGACTGTTTAAAAAAAAAAAAAAAAAACAAAAAACTCTAGGCAGGCACCTTGCCCTGATTACTGCAACCAGTGTTCTTGTTACTTGGTTTTGTTTGCCTCCTTTCAGGAAAAGTCACCCTGCTGGGGCTCCTAGGGGGCATACTTACAGTCAGTTAGGCCTCTGACTCTTGATCTCAGCTCAGGTCATGATCTCACAGTTTGTGAGTTCCAGCCCACATTGCGTTCTATGCTGATGGTGTGGAGCCTACTTGGGATTCTGTCTCTTCTTCTCTCTGCTGCTCCCCACTTTGTGTGGGCTCTGTCTCTCTCTTTCAAATTAAACAATTAAAAAAAAAAGAAGTCATTCTGCTGCTCCAAGTTAATAGGCAATTTGATACAGTTTCCCAACAGTTGACAACTGATTTCATCTTATTTGGAAATTGAGCACCTCTTTGATGTGTTTATATTTTTCTTTAATTAAAAAGTGCAATCACGAATTTTCAAATTTACATTTGAGTACTTCTAAATAAATTTCACTTACAAAATTCTGCTTTCAGCTAGAAAGTAAACAAAGGAGGGAAACGCTGAATTCTCATGTATAAATAATTTTGCCCATTTTTTTTTCTCTTGACATCATTTTTGGTTCTTGCTTGCATCCTCAATAATTCCTCATCTTTATTAGAAAAATAGAGCCAAACTTAAAAAATTAATGTTTATTTATTTTGAGACAGAGAGAAACAGAGAGAGACTGAGTGGAAGGTGGGGAGGGACAGAGAGAGAGGGAGACACAGAATTTGGAGTAGGCTTCAGGCTCTGATCTGTCAATGCAGAGGCTGACATGGGGCTCCAACCCACGAACCTCAAGATCATGACCTGAGCCAAAGTCAGGAGCTTAGTCAACCGAGCCACACCGAGCTCGATTTTTTAATTAAATTAAATAAATATCTAAGCTGATTATTTTAAAAGGACAAAAGAGTATGTTATAGAAATATATTATAGGGGTGCCTGGGTGGCTCAGTTGATTAAGCTTCAGAATTCAGCTCAGGTCATGAACTTGCAGTTCGAGAGTTGGAGCCCTGCATCAGGCTCTGTTCTGACAGCTCAGAGCCTGGAGTCTGCTTCAGATTCTGTGTCTCCCTGTTTCTCTGCTCCTTCCCCACTCATGCTATGTCTCTCTTTCACAAAAATAAAAACATTAATTTTTTTGTGAAGATATAGAAGTAAATGATGGGTTGGTTTGAGGCTTTAAGGAATGAGATATGATGTAAGGGAGAGGTTAAGGGAAAGCAATGAGAGAGTGAGCATAAACCGGAAAACTTGTAAGAGATTTTGAATGAAAAGGTAGAAAAAATATTTTTGAGGAACACATAGCATAATGTTTGAAATTTGGGGAAACATAATGACTGCTGGGCAATCTAATTTTAGCTCTCTTTGGAAAATTTGAATAAAATTCTAAATTACTTCCCTATGGTTTGGATGTCTGCCAAGTGTCTGGATGAGCCCCAAAATTAAGAACTTCATATTAACTTGATTATATTTATTAAATGCTATTTTAAGGGTGCCTGTGTGGCTCAGTCAGTTAAGTGTGGACTTCGGCTCAGGTCATGATCTCACAGCTCATGGGTCGGAGCCCCACGTTAGGCTCTGTGCTGACAACTCAGAGCCTGGACCCTGCTTTGGATTCTGTGTCTTCCTCTTTCTCTGCCCCTCCCTCACTTGCACCCTCTCTCTCTCTCAAAAATAGTAATAATAATAATAATAATAATAATAATAAGATAAAATGAATCCTATTTCAAAGTTGTATCCTATTTTTTAAAAATTTATACTCTCCACAAATTCTATATAAGAAAAGATCCAGCTACTCTTTTTTTAAAAAATATTTTTAATGTTTATTTATTTTTGAGAGAGGGAGAGAGACAGAGCATGAGTGGGGGTAGGGTAGAGAGAGAGGGAGACACAGAATCTGAGCTGTCAGCACAGAGCCTGATGTGGGGCTTGAACTCACAGACAGTGAGATCATAACCTGAGCCGAAGTAGGACACTTAACCGACTGAGCCACCCAGGGGCCCCAAGATCAAGCTAGTCTTTACATTAAACATAATTTCAATTTTTATTTTTTTTAATTTAGTTTTTTTTTTTAATTTACATCCAAATTAGCATATGGTGCAACAAGGATTTCAGAAGTAGATTCCTTAATGCCCCTTACCCATTTAGCCCATTCCCACTCCCACACCCACTCCACTAACCCTCTGTTTGTTCTCCATATTTAAGAGTCTCATGTTTTGTCCCCCTCCCTGTTTTTACATTATTTTTATTTCCCTTCCCTTATGTTCATCTGTTTTTTTCTCTTAAAGTCCTCATATGAGCGAAGTCATATTATTTTTGTCTTTCTCTGACTAATTTCACTCAGCATAATACCCTCCAGTTCCATCCACGTAGTCGCAAATGGCAAGATTTCATTCTTTTTGATTGCCGAGTAATACTCCATTGTATATATATATACCACATCTTCCTTATCCATTCGTCCATCGAAGGACATTTGGGCTCTTTCCATACTTTGGGTATTGTCTATAGTACGGCTATGAACATTGGGGTGCATGTGTGCCTTTGAAACAGCACACCCGTATCCCTTAGATAAATACCAAGTAGTGCACTTGCTGGGTCGTAGGGTAGTTCTGCTTTCAGTTTTTTTGAGGAACCTCCATACTGTTTTTCAGAGTGGCTGCACCAGCTTGCATTCCAAACATAATTTCAGATTTTAAACTGCATACTCTCTGATCTTACAGTTACTCCCCACAGCTACAAACAAGTACATATCATGCTTGCTTACTATCAATAAATTGCTATTTTGCAAAAAACTAGAAAGCTTCTCCATCTTAAAGACTGAACTGATGAAATCTTTTAAAATACAAATAATTATGATTATGTATGATATATATGTAAGTATATATAAATTTATAAATATACTCATATTCATATACATACACACACTCGTCTTGAACTTCATATATTCCAATAGTCCTTCTGGTTTATGTTTTCTTTTGCTTCTGCTTAAAGTGTTAAGTACACAATTCCATCGAATAAATACAGCTATTTTTACTTATTAGTGTGTCATAGCATATGTGAGTGTCTTAAATTAATGTTACATATTTGCAAGAGTATATATTTTAAAATATCCATATTGTTTGAGCATATCTGGTTTACATCTTGTAATGTTAATTATTTTCAGATGTAAATCACTAATTAAGGTTCATTATACATAAGATATGTTTGGATAGTTAAGTAACCTAACTTTATCATTTCTGCTTGATAAGGTAAAAATAAAAGCATCTGATGCAACTTTTGTCTCCTTAAAACATCCATATTATTAAGTGTAATTTCAATATGTCAGCAAAAATCGTAATTTTTGAAATGAAAACAAAGTTATCAAAAGTCTGAATGACAAAGGGGCAAGTGCAAAGGGGCAAACTCATGGTGAAAATTCAAAAATCAAAAGAGACACAGCTTATTCTAATGTCCCTGCAAGGCTCATAAATATAGGCTAATATACAACAACTAATACTTTTAACCCACATACATGTGCTATTGAGGCTTTGTTTTACCTTTCCTAGAAAAAGATCATTCAGTTCACATTAAACAATTACTTTTTTTTTTTTTAGTGTTTATTTTTGAGAGAGAGAGAGAGAGAGAGAGAGAGAGAGAGAGAGACAGAGAGATTCCTATCTGGGGAGGGGCAGAGAGAAAGGGAGACACAGAATCCGAAGCAGGCTCCAGGCTCTGAGCTGTCAGCACAGAGCCAGACGAGGGGCTCGAACCCACAAACCGCAAGATCATGACCTGAGCCGAAGTCAGACCCCCAGCCGACTAAGCCACCCAGGCACCCCTGAAGAAGTACTTTTACACAAACTCCTACTGCCCCATTTATGTCAATTACAATATGTAAATTCTCATTAAAAATTCTAACTTCCCTTTAGAGCTCTCAAATCAACTGTAATTTTTCATCTATTTACTGTGTATCTCCCCAATTAGCTCCATGAGTTCAAAGAGCCAAGTCTGACTCCTGGAAATCAGGAAAGTCAATGCTGTATTTTCTTCTTATATAATTTATTTTGTATTATTATTTATTAAATTATTTCTTCAGTTACTTGAAATAAGTCCTTTTTTAAAGCATTTATTTTTTTTACCTGATAAGTTCCATGAATTGAAGCTATGGACTCTTAAGAAGAGCTTTAGTCATATAATAGGATCTGCTATGGTGTTATTTTTATAAATATCCAAGTAGCATAAAATTTTAATTTTCATACAATTATATCAATAAATTAGATTTTTAGGACTACATATTATCTACAAATTACAGTAAGTTTCTAATATATTTTAAACTAGTGAGGTGCATTTGGAGGTAAAAAGTTTAAATACTGTGTTTCAGTGGTTTGATGAAGAAGAATTTAAAATTGTCAGTCTTAGTTCAACAGTGCATATGTAGTATTCAATTATTTTTTATGTGCTGAGGTTTAATTTGAATTGTGGATTTCAATTTATTATTTATTGATATTATTATTGATTATTGCTGGCGCACTTGGGTGGCTCAGTTTAAGTGTCTGACTCTTGATTCTCTCCCTCTCTCTCTCTCTCTCTCTCTCTGTCCCTCCCCTACTCACACTGTCTTTGTTTCTTTCAAAATAAATAAATAAACTTAAAAAAATTAAAAATAAAAATAAGAAAAAAGTGTATTATTGCTAAAATTAGGTAATATAAATTTAACCTATGGAGTGCATTAGCATTATAATGTTTTCCAACTACTATCTTTTGAATTAGTCATACGTACTCTGCTCATTGTATTGATAAGGGAGTTAAATATCAGGTTAGCAGAACTAAGTATTTATTGGCTTGTACCTATTAACATATGAATGGGACCCAGGCATTTGAACATCAGAGTTCATAGTTAACTGTCACAACACTGTCCATGTTGAAGAATGCATGCAAATTTATTGATTTATTATTATGACACTACATATTTTAAAAATATAGCTTAGGAGAAGAAATAATAAATACCATGGATGTAAGTTTTTTATTTATTTTTAAAATACATTCACTTTTGATAGCAAAAGTGTCAATGGAATGAAACATATATCCTGGACTCAAATACTTAATTACGTTTTCTTCTGATTCCATTATGTCACATTTTTTAATTGATGAAAACATGTTTTGGGGTTCATGGGTCGCCCAGTTAGTTGAGTATCCAACTCTTGATTTTGACTCGGGTCATGATCTCAGGGTTGTGGGATCGAGCCTCATATGGGGCTCTGTGCTGAGCGTGGAGCCTGCCTAAGACTCCTTCTCTCTCTCTCTTTCTGTCTGTCTCTCTCCCTCCCTCCATCCCTCTCCCCTACTTGCTCTCTCTCTCTAAAATTAAAAAAAAAATTAAAAAGGAAATATGTTTCAAAGGTCCTTATAATCTCTTAATTACATAAATTCAGTAAAAAAAGTATATACCCTATTGTAAAATGTTGATATGTACATATATAGAAAGGCAGAAAATGATACATGCCAATTTATGTTGTGCATTTATTCAAGTCAAAGGGGAATTTATTCAAGGATTTTATTTATACTGTGAAATCTAAAAGATAAGGAGATATGAAATTCGGTCTTCTACATTAAGAATAATGATAGTAATTGAATTATTCTAAATACTGAAGAGAAAGGTTATAGTTTACACTCTAAATAAGAAAAAATATTTATAGTGCAGCATTATTCAAATTTATACTGTTTGCATATAAAAGGATATTGCTTACCTTCACCACTTAAAACATACTTCCTTTTACAGTATTAACATTGATCTATGGCTTGCAATAAAATAAGCTGATAATATGTTGATGCTGACTAAAATACCTGAAAAGGAAATTTCTCTTGGTCTTATCATGATCATCTAAACTGAAAATTGTTATAAAGAAGATAAAGTAGGTTGGAGCCCAATTGTATTTTTCCAGAAAATGTTCTTTCCTTTTATAATTAAAGAAAAGCTATATTGGCCATGTTAAGTTACACACAAATCATATTTTTAAAAATATGCTACACATTAGAGGTAACGACACTTATCTCTATGTACTGACCAGAAAAACTATGAAATCCAACGTTAATCAGTCTGTTCCCTTAGATAAAATAAAAGAATAGAGGCAGTGCTGATTAGCATCTTGTTCTCTTGACCAAGGCCAGCAGGAAGCTTAGGGTCCTCCACTGAAAGAACTGAGTTAGGAGATGAAGTGATACCAGTACAAGACCAGGAGCCTGGGGCTGTGTACAGGGATATAAAATAGGGAAAGCTCTATAAGAAGTGGGGTTAATGGAGTGAGGGTCTCATAGGATAACTTGAGTCACATGACTAACTTTCCCTTTAAGAAGGCACCAGTATTAAAACAGGAAGATAGACCAGTCTACTTATGATTAAATGAGGGTTGTTATCATACTAAGGGTCACTCAGAACCAATCTGACCAAAAATGGTTAAAGCATAAACTTTATCTGCAAGGGTCATGGAGGTGTGGCAGATTAAAGGTACTAACCATTGTTTTGACAATCCTTTTTTTTTTCTTTTTTGTACCTGACATGCCAATAAATACATGTTTTTAAGATTTGTTAAAATGAAAAAAGTTAATATGCAATTTTATCTTTTTTCTAAATTCTTTCCTTTTATTTCCCTTAAATGATATTAGTATTTTCCCCCTATATAATTTTCATGTTTTTCTAAGACATTAAAGTTTTTCACGATAGTCATTATCATCATATTTTGCTCATGAAGGATTAGAAGTCAGTCTGAATTTTGTTCTTTGATTAATAACCACTCCTCTTTCTCAGTCTATGCTTTTTCCATTTCTCTCTTGATAATTTTTATTGACTTAGAAAACCAAACCAAACCAAACCAAACCAAAACAAAACAAAACACTACCCTATGACCCAGAAATAGCACTGCTAGGAATCTACCCAAAGGATACAGGAGTGCTGATGCATAGGGGCACATGTACCCCAATGTTTACAGCAGCACTTTCAGCATTAGCCAAATGATGGAAAGAGCCTAAATGCCCATCAACTGATGAATGGATACAGAAGATGTGGTTTATATATACAATGGAATACTACTTGGCAATGAGAAAGGATGAAATCTGGCCATTTGGAATAATGTGGATGGAACTGGAGGGTATTATGCTAAGTCAAAAAGGCCAGGCAGAGAAAGATAGGTACCATATGTTTTCACTCATATGTGAATCTTGACAAACTTAACAGAAGACCATGGGGGAGAGGAAGGGGAAAAAAAAAGTTACAGAGAGAGAGGGAGGTAAACCATAAGAGACTCTTAAGGACTGAGAACAAACTAAAGGTACATGGGGAGTGTGGGAGAGGGAAAAGTAGGTGATGGGCAGGGAGGAAGGCATTTGTTGGGATGAGCACTAGCTGTTGTATGGAAACCAATTTGACAATAAATTATATTAAAAAAAAAAACCTGTGTTCTAAAACATTGAAAAAATATTTCTAATAATGGGAGACTTCTTTATCCTATTCTAAACTTGATATATCCACTCAATCATAATTCTTGAGTTAATTTATTAAGTATCTATTTACCCATTCAATCATCATTTTTGAGTGAATTTATTAAATATGTATCCACTTATTATCAGGCATCTCTGTATGCCAGCCACTGTTATAGCTGTTGGGAACATAGCAATTAAAAAAAAAAATCTTGTCACGTTGGATCTTACATTCTAATGGCAGAGACAAAAATTAATGATAAATAAACAAGGAGAAACTATTCAGAGGGTTTTAGATGGCAGTACATGCCAGGTAGAAAGTAAAGAAGGTGTATGGTGTCAGGATTGGTTGCAATTAAATTTACATCAAATTCATAGAGCACCAGGGTGGCTCAGTTGGTTAAGCATCCACTTAGGCTCAAGTCATGATCTCAAGGTTCATGAATTACAGCCCTGTGTTGGGCTCTGTGCTACCAGCTCGGAGCCTGAAGCCTGCTCAGATTCTGTGTCTCCCTCTCTCTCTGCCCCTCCCCTACTCATGCTCCATCTCTGTCTCTCAAAAATGAATAAAAAATGTTAAATTTTTTTTAAAAATTTGCATCAAATTCAAATGTGGTGATCTGGCAAAATATAATCAAGATGACATCTGTGTTAAGAGCTAAATAAAGAAATGATTCGCTTAATTTTGGAAATATTTGTAAAAGAAATAACTGCAACACCCTGATGCCAGAGCCTGTATGGCAGAGCAAAGAGAGTTGGGGTCAGATAACAAGGGCATGGATTATAGGACCTTGTGGCCTTTGTAAGAGTTTGATTTTACTCTGAATGAGCCGAGAGACCACTGGGTGATCTTGAGCAGAGGAGTGACATGAGATCTGGATTATTCTATGTTTAACAGGACAGTGGCTATTTGTTGAAAAACAGACTGAAGAGAAGAAATGTTTGCAATAGGGGAAAAACAATTGGAAGGTTAATGTAATAAGCTTTATAAGAGATGTTAGTGGTAGAGAGATAAAAATAGTCCAGTTAGGAGAATATTTTAAAGCTATGGTGACAAGAATTGCAATCAATGTATTATTTTATTGATTATATCCTTTCCTCTGCCTGTATTTTTTTATGTTTTCTTTTATATCTTCTAATTATTTTATGTTATTCTGTTGTCTCTCTTTATGAATTTGATGATCCTCTGTCATCTGATTACACTTAGGAAAAGGAATTTTAAGACATTTTTTTCTCCTTTTCAATTGTATAAACAGGACAGTTTCCTACTAGATCTCTTAGATGAATGTAAATTCTCACGGGGAGATCCACATGGAATAGGAAAACACGGGGCATATAAGTTAATAGGCCTTGAAGAGAACCTTCAAGCTGAGATACATATGGAAGTGACCTTGCATATAAAGGAGTTCAATTTCAAAACAACAAATCAATTATTTTCCCTGACTTAAAAAATCACAATGAACTCACATCTTCATTGTCTTCAGATTTCTTGTCCAACATCTCGGTCACCTTTTCTAAATAAAACTAAATTGTGTTTTCCTGACTTAACAGTAAACCCTTGTCTGTTTGGAGAGAGTTTATATAAACTATTAGATTAATTTGTTCTCTTGTACACAAAATTACCCATCCATCATCACCTAAGTTTTTTTGTGTCAGGGAAATTTACTTCTGTCCATAATTATAGGTCTGGATAAGAATTGGAAAATAGGGTATGCATTGTATTAACTACATTAGTTCAAACAAGTTTTCATGTTTTGCAATTATTGTTTCTATATATGTATGTATAACATATATATATTATGATCATATAAAATATAACTTTTTTGTAACTTGGGGAGATTATTGAGTTTGTATTATTTTCATAGATGTGTTGGTACTTTCTAGAAGTAATTAGTTTAATTGATTACTTATTTTCTGTTATCTCATTTGTATTCTGATAGCCCTAGTAGGGTCAATAATAAGAAAAACTCACTAGTTTCCAGGATGGTTACTGGTTAATAACATCTTCACTAGTCTGGGTGGGACCCGTAAATGAAGAATTCCTCATTCCCACTATAATAAAGAATGAATAAATAAGCAAACACAAATTCCATTCCATTCCTCGGTGATATGACAAAATTCAAAACATGACATAGCCAGGGGTGCCTGGGTGGCTCAGTCGATTAGGCATCTGACTTCGGCTCAGGTCACAGTGTCACAGTTCGTGGGTTTGAGCCCCGCATTAGTCTCTGTGCTGACAGCTCAGAGCCTGGAACCTGCTTTAGATTCTGTGTCTCCCACTCTCTCTGCCCCTCCCCTGCTTGTGCCCTGTCTCTCTCAAAAATAAGTAAATGTTAAAAAAATAAAATAAAAATGATAACATAGTCTTCCTCTTTTCTATCCTATTTTCCAAAAGATAGGCTGTTTTTTTATGAGCAGCACTACTCCATGAATGTGGAACTTTACATGCAGATAGTATGGATATTTTGGGGTGTGTTCTTGATTGATCCAAGATGACTTATCCCTGAAGCATCTTCATAGTCACTTTCTTGGCAAATGCATAGTGGACTAAAAATAGACCTACTCCTACAAAAAACCATGAGAGTCAGATGACATATGGTTCCTGCTTAAATTGGCAGAATTTCATGACTTTTGTCCTTTAATTCTTCACATCAAAATAGGAAAGAGTCCCAAATTAGTCTTTTTATACTGTTTTTCAGAGTAATTGCCAATTTTTTATTATCATTTATTGAATTACGCAATTTTCTTTCTAGTTCCCCCAAAGAGTTTTTTTTTAAAATACATATAATTTTTCCCAGAATGAATACCATTCATAATTACGTAATCATTGCTTAAGAGTTCTCTAATTATTTCCTATCTATGTGTTTTATTGTATTTACATGCAGCTTTCAGAAATAGAGACCCAAATCAAACAAGATATAAATGTATTTTTCTCTCTTCTAAATGTTTTTAAAAAAGCAACCAGGCGTTGATATGTGAATACTTTTGGGTATCATATTACCTATATGTGGCCTCTAAGCCAAACTGGCAACTAGAGCCCCAGCTATCGTCTATTGATTCCAGGCAGGTGGTGCTAAGAAGGCATGATGAATAAAAGCGTCAAAGTGTGAGCATAAACACTTTTAAAGAAAATCTCTCAAACTTGCACAAGATGCTTCTATTTATACTGGCTACTACTTGATCACAGGATCATTGCTATCTATAGAGGAGACTGAAAAATATAACCTTTGTAGTAAGGAGTCATGTTGCTAGCTTCTCACCCTGACTTTCATAGCTTTTGCAGTTACTGAGACTGAGCTAGTAAGTAACAATTTGATACTCTGCTGGTATACCCATATGTACTAAAACCAATCATCTAGTTACATGTATCTATACCTAGTTGGGTACAAACACATATATGCATGTATATTCATGTATATTCATGTATATATATGCATGTATATTCATGTTTTACATGTTTTAGAGATTTATACAAATAATGATGATATGAAGATGCTGATTATATATTCAAACATGTTTACATCTCCACTTAATTTTCAAATTCTATCCCCACATGTATTTCATGTTTTTCACAGCTTCTATGTGAGTCTGCTATTTTCAACCCATCTATTTAATTAATACAGGTCAAGAAGTAAATATGCTACTCATAGGTTCATAGGTAGTGGTAGTATTTAAGAATTCACCAAGATCTGCCTCCAGTTTCCTTTTTGTAATTCTCACCATACTGCCTTTTCCATTAATGCATTTGTGTATGTGTGTGGATATGTCTACACATAATATATAATTATTTTGGAGGGAAGGTGGGAGACCAGATGAGCATTGTAATAGAACATGCCTAACACTGTGTATTACACGAAGTAAACACTCAATTTCATATGCTTCTCATAGGCAGTTTGTTCTTGCCTGCTCAACCAGTCAACAGTAGGCACTTAGACAAACTATTTTAGTTCTCACTATAGTGCTTATTATTTATTTACTGCTCCTGAAAATTATTTTTTATTTAATATTTTGCTATCCCCAGTCCAATTCCTGCTAGATAATGGACTCCATGAGAACAGGGATTTTATCTCTCATGGTGATTGCTAAGAACATAGCTGGGTACATAATAGATTTTTTTGTATATATTAGTTAATATAAAATAAAATATAAATATTTGTAATATAAATACTAATATAAATATTAGTATACATGTAGACAACCTGACAGCTTCCTATTCTTTATTAATACCTTGCACTTATGGGTCTGAATTTGTCCTTGTCCTTGCTTCCTGGAGTATATGTGCATACTTCTCAGTCCACCAGTCACTTAGCTATAACTTCACACCTATCTCACATTTCCTCTTTTGCATGGACTCAAGATGATCCCCATGATATCTGCCCCTAATTTAATTGCTCTCTATAGTTACTCTTCCCTGAATATTATGTTTATGCATCTATATAGTCCTTTTTGGGTTTTTTTTTAATGTTTGTCTTTCAAAGAGAGAGAGAGAGAGAGAGAGAGAGAGAGAGAGAGAGAAAGGGAGAGGGGCAGAGAGAGGGAAACAGAGGATCCAAACCAGGCTCTGTGCTGACAGCAGAGTCTGATGCAGGGCTCAAATTCACCAGCCCTGAGACCATGACCTGACCTAAATCAAGAGTCAGACACTTAACCGACTGATCCACCCAGACACCCCTAGTCCTTTTTGTCTTTATAGTCATTTCTTTACTACGCTTCCCCAGCTTTGACTGTAGGTTCTTGGAAGAGATGTATGCTACTTATATGAACCTAAATTTTCACGCTATCATACTGTATTGAAAATAGGATGTCCTTAATTGAATTTTATTACAGATTTGTATTAAGTATATTTCTATTGAACAAAAATACATTTTTAATGGAGCACATGATATTTTAGCAGGGAATATGTTACTTCAGGGAGCAGTTCTAATTGTTAAAATAACATTTTATTAGTCAAGATTTTCAGAAAAGCAGAACCAATTTATATATATATATATATATATATATATATTTAAAAGTAGTATATATATATATTTAAAATAGTATATGTGTGTGTATGTGTGTGTGTGTGTGTATATATATATATGTATATGTATATGTATATATATATATATGTAAGATAAAGGACTGGGTCACGTGATTACAAAGACTAAAAAGTCACACAGTCTGCCATCTACAAACTGGAGACCCAGCAAAGCTGGTGGTATAGTTCCAGTCTGTCTCCAAAGACCTGGAACCAATAGTGTAAATCCTAGTCAAATCCAAAAACATGAGAACCAGAGTGGTTATGTAAATTTCAGTCTAAGTTTGAAGGCCTGAGAACTAAGCACCAATGGTGTCCAGTTCAAGGACAATAGATCAAGCCTCAGTTCATGCAATCAAATTGAGAGAGAACAAATTATCCTTTCTTCTGCTTTTATCTTCTATTCAAGCTATCAACAGATTGGATGAGGGTATCCTGGTGAGGGCAATCTACTTTTCTCAGCCAACTGATTCAGATCCTATTTTTATCCAGAAACAACTTCACTGACAGACCCAGACACAATGCTTAGCTATTTATCTGGGCACCTTATGATCCAATTAATTTGACACATAAAATTAACTGTCACATGCATTTTCATTCACCTTAATCTTTGCTCTAATTTTCTTCTCAAACTTCTGCACCCCAGTGCTCCCATCACAGAGTACCCAAAATAAGTGTATAAAATTTTCCTAACAATGTCATTTTTACTTCAGGTGTTTGACAACCCTTCCACTACTGCCCCATTAGAAGTATTCTGGCTTGTTAAAAAAAAAATCCAATGTATTGTTATTATATTATTATTGTATAGAGTAAAGCTATTTACCTCTGAGAGGAATACCAAGATACAAAGCTTTTCCCAAAAGTTTGCAATAAAAAATTCATCAATCATTAGTTTTTTGAATCCCAAATGTATAAATTTCACAAAGTAGCAAAGCAGTCATGACGATTTTATTTATATGATGAGACTAATAATTATCTAATTTGAAGTTAACACATAAAACAAAGCATAAGATCCTGACATCACTTATAAATTTATCATGTGTAATGATACAGTAAACATTACCTAAATTGCAATTTAGATGACTCATAGTATCATTTCAATTTCATATACTGAAAGAAACATAATGAAAAGAAACTGGTGGAAGGAATTTTATCATTCTGACATGCATCTTCCCAATCTTCATTAGAAAAAGGTATTTTTAGCCAAGTTTCTCAGTTGTCGTTCATTACATGATTCAGAGAATAGAAAACTTAATTGAGCTATGAATATGATCTGTGTAAAGTAATCTGGGTACTCGGTATACTGAATAATTTTCAATTTTAAGTTATTCTATATTGCAAGTTTGGCAATGATATAAATTGCAGTCTTTCAGGTTTTCCAATATTTTCTAAAATTATTAAATGATGTCATGAGGAAGAAGATCCTCTTAAGAAGTTACTCCTAAGAAGTCATCTTTTTAAAAACTAAGAGTAACAAAGAATTCACATTCTTCAAGTTACTTCAGGCATTGAATAATTTTAGTAGCAAAATTTAAAACAGGGTGCTGTGAAACAGTCATAAAAGTAATAAAAATGATTAATCTGATAAAAGAAATGCAAAAAGCTCAAAAAAGTGACAAAGTCATCAAAATTCAAAACCATCTTTATATTCATCCATTCATTTAACCCATAATTACGCAGTGCTTTCGATGTGCTAAGATCTAGGTAAGTGGAGAAATAGCTGAGAATATTAAATAATTATACAAATCAAAAGCAGAAACAAGTTTTGACCATTGTTATGAGACAAGGGGTAAATTCTAGACTTCAATGTCTCCAATGAATACCCTGAAGAAGGGATACTAAAGCAAGGGCTACAATAATGAAGAAAAAAATGTAAAAGAAGCAGAAGGGAGATGCATGTGTGGCTCAGTCAGTTAAGCTTCTGACTCTTGATCTCTGCTCACGTCATGATGTCAGGGTTAGTGAGTTTGAGCCCCTCATCAAATTTGCAGCACAGAGCCTGCTTGGAATTCTCTCTCCCTCTCTCTCTGCCACTACCCCACTCATACTCTCTCTCTCTTTCTCTCACTCTCTCTCAAAATAAATAAATAAAACTTAAAAAAGGAAAAAGAGGCAGAGGGAAGAAGATGTGCAAAACCTAGAAGTAACAGAGTGTGGTGTCTATGAGTGTTTGAACCATCAGAAGTAGGTTTGGAGTATTTCTAGAGGACAAGTGTGAGATGAGCGCCAGCCTGGCTGCCAGGGTTTTAGTGTTATCCTAAAATAAACAGGAAACCATTGATGTATTTATAATCAGTAGTCTTTTATCAACTTTGCAATTTTAAAATAATTCTAGCTGCCCAGTTGAAATGACAAGAATGGATATATAAGTACCTATTATAAAATATCTAAACAGTTCAGATGGCTTGAGGTAATCTGATAGTAGAGATAGTGAGTGAGTTAGAGACTGACTTAGAAAATATAATTAATAATTTATCTTTGGAGTGGCATTGGGAGGTGAGGATGAAGGATATAAGAGAAAGTGTTGGGGTAAACTTCCTAACTTTCTAAGTGGGATTAGTAGGTAGGTAGTTATGAGACAGTGATTATTTTAGGGGGTATAGGCTTAATGCTGTGGAAGATCCTGAATTCTGTTGTTGCTTCTCTCTGTACATAGTCAATTTTAGCAGCATTGAAATTATTTACTTAACGTTTTTAATTAAGAAGCTGGATATATTTGTTTTGATCTCAGAACATATGTAATTTGAAGAGACATATTTGGAAATTACTGATACATAAGGAGTATTTGAATCCATGGGAATTGGTAAAAATCAACTACATAAAGAAAGTTCAGTGAGAATTAGAAGGCAAAGTTCAAAATCTTAATTATCTCCAACAATTGAAATAAGGTGGGGAAGAATTTATATAATAGGTTAAAAAAAAGATGGCCAGAGATATTAAAAAAACAAAACAAAACAAAACCTAGGAGAATGAAATGTCACTTGAAACAAAGGTATTTGTCCTTGAGGAGGAAGTAGTCCATTGTGTCAGGAGCTAGTAAAATGTGAAGGGGTTAAAGATTTTTTAAAAATCTATTGTACTTACCAAATGGAGTTTCTTGATCATCTTTATTCCCTGAAGCTTCGGTGAATTGAAGATACAGGAGATTCATGAAAGAAATATTTGAGCTCATAAGTTCTTTAAATAATTGGTCTAATAAAATGATAATAATGCTAAATATTTTGTTCATACTGTGGAACAAGAATTTACACAAATGATAAGTACTGTCCTGATAGGCAGTTAATAAAATCTATTCAAACTGGTTTGCGCAGAGTATTATGTCCCTCAGTGGACTGATCTGGTGAACAACAGTACCACCGCTATTGGTAGTCCAGAATCCGAATCAAATGGACACCAGATCCTGTGTCATAGCTACTTCAGGAAAATCAGATGACTTTATAATGATGCTTATCATAAAATTGGTAGCTCATGTGTAGCAACCTCCTTGTGTTGATAGCTGCAACCTCCACATATCATATGGGTGAGTAGGTGGCAGTTATAGTCCTATCTAAATGTAAAGCTTGAAATCATTGGCATGAGTACAGAGCAAATCAAAGGGCATTTCCTCACCTGAAATCTTGGTAGATGCCACATTCTAGGAGAAACTGGGAATATTTGTGGGGAAATGAAATGTAAGAAATTTGAGAGGACATTTTGAATCATGAATTGACCAAAATTATAATACTAGCCAATTTTTGAGGTAGGGAAACAGCAGACTAACGGGGAATCTTGGATACCATGTGTTGGACTGTTCAAATGGGTCAATGTGTTTCCAGCTGTATGGTGAGTCCAAACAACATGGAGAGTGTTAAGGATATGCCATTTGAAACACAAAGATCTTGAATTTTAGTTATGATCAGATATTTTGCTAGAAGAAAATTAGACTCTGGTTTTGGGTTCGGAAGAAAAACTGGTCAGTTTTTCAAAACTAACCTTCAAAAATCAAGATAAATATTTCTATGTATCAGTATGAAGAGAAAGAGGTTGAGGAAAAGGTAATGACACTGACTCTAAAAGACTAGCACAGAGCAATAGAGTTAGAAATATCAAATCAAAACTAACTTGGAGATGGAAGTTAGTGTTAGAGTGGTAAAGCCACTCAAGGTCAAGTTTCCAACATTCAAGATACATATGAGTGGCATTAAGACAGTTGCTCACCTCCATCCATGTGTATCCCCTAACCTTAAATATTGTTGGTCAAATAAATGTACTCCAGAATTGCTAATGGTTGAGCTATATGATAGCAAACAGATTAGTTATAATTCATTCAACTAATTATACCCCCTTTCATGGGAAACATTCTCTTCAGGAGGCAGCTCCAGATAAGGGAATAAAAAGATACCAACTTAGAATATCATAAAAAGATACCAACTTAGAAAATCACCCTGAAAGGACAGTTGTCCAACTCCATATACTGAGTATATCAAATAGAAGTTCGGAACTTAGTGACACAAAATTATCACCCTTGGTTTTGATTGTGTTATAAAAAGACTTTTCTTAAATAAATTAATAAATAAATTAATTAATTAATTAAATTAAAAGGTGCTATAACATATGTTCTGATAATGCTTGCTTTGGAAGTATAGGGAAGAAGATTGATGGTCTAGGAGGCAAGAGATCCTGACTCCATAACTGAGGATACTGAGTTATCAGTGATATTCTTCTTTCCCATGACACTGAAATGGTAGAGTGAGGAGATGACCTGGGTAAAACACAGTCTCATGATATGTTTTCATTGCTTTGAGAATTAAGATAAGAGGATAACCTCTAACTCTGAAGATGAAGGACTGTGCTGGAAACACCCTTTTCTAAACTTTTATGTAGCCATTTGTATTTCATTTACTTATTTTTATATATTTTTAGTTTTTTAATGTTTACTTATTCGTTTTTGAGAGAGAGAGAGAGAGAGAGAGAGAGAGAGAGAGAGAGAGAGAGAAGCAGAGAGAGAAAGAAAAAAATCCCAAGTAGGCTCCATGCTATCAGTGAAGAGCCCAACGCAGGGCTCGAATTCATGAACCGTGAGATCATGATATGAGCTGAAATCAACGGTGGGACATTTAACTGAATGAACTACCGTGTGCCCCATTTATTTTAATTTTAAAAAGTGTTGATTAAAAAAGGTTTTGGTCTTTACATATGTGACATGGTTTACTATTACATTAATTCCCAACATTTCTTTTTTAAAAATATTAAATATTTAATATGTAAATATTAAACAACACACTATTGCACAAGCAATGGGCCAAATAAGAGATCAAATGTAAGTCAAAATATGTCTCAAAACAAAAGAAAAAGAAAACACAATATTCTGAAACCTGTGGGAGGTTTTGAAACTTAGCTGAAATTAACTCAAGGAAGGAAATAACAAAGAAAAATCAGAAATATGTGAAATAGGGCCCAGAATAAACAGTAACATAATATTAAAACTAATGACAGGTTTTTCCAAAAAAATAAACAAAATTGGTACATTAAGAGAAAAAAAGAGGGAAGACTCAAATCAAAATAAGAAATGGAAGAGAAAACAATACAACAGATAGCCACAGAAATGCACAGTGTGAAAACAGATTACTATAAACAATTATATACTAACAAATCTGATAACTTAGAAAAAAAAGCCAGATAATTCCTAAAAACATACAAGTTACCAAGATTGAATCATGAATCTTTAATCCAAGAAATAGGAAATCTTCTTAGACTAATAACAAGAATGAAAGTTGAATTAGGAATCAAAAATTTCCCAGCACAGAAAAACACAAGACTACATGGTTTCATTGGTGAATTCTACCAAACATTAAAAAAAAAATAATAATGACAATCTTTAGCAAAATCTTACAAATAATGGAATACAGAGAACACATTCAAAATCATTCTGTGAGACCAATACAACCCTGATACCAAAGCAGGACAAAAACAATGCCAAAAAGCAAAAAAGTCTGGTTTGTGTGATATAAGTATTGCTGCCTGGACTTTCTTTTGACATCCAGTAACATGATAAATGTTTTTCCACATTCCCTCATGTTCAATCTGCAGGTGTCTTTAAGTCTAAAATGAGTCTTTTGTAGGCAAATAGATGGACTTTGTCATTTTATCCATTCTGACACCCTATGTCTTTTATTATATTTTATTTGAGAGAGAGAGAGAGAAGATAGCATGAGTGGGGAGAAGGGCAGAGAGACAGAGAGAGAATCTTGAGCAGGTTCTATGCCTAGCACAGAGTCCAATGTAGGGTTACATCCCATAACCCTGGAATCACGACCTGAGCCAAAATCAAGAGTTGGATACTTAAGCGACTGAGTCACCCTGGTGCCCCAAGTTTAGTCCATTTACATTATAAATATAAACATATATATATATATATATATATATATATATATATATATATATAGCCATTTTTTTACTTGTTTTGTTGTTTTTGTTTCTGGAGATTTTCTCTCATCCTTTCTTGTCTCTGTCACTTTTGGTCTCTCCTTTGCACTCAAAGAGTCCCCTTAATATTTTTCCAGGGTTGGTTTAGTGGTCATGAACTCCTTTAGTTTTAATTTGTCTAGGAAATTCTTTATCTCTACTTCTATTATAAACTATAGCCTTACTGGATAGAATATTCTTGGGTACAGATATTGTCCGTTCAGCACTTTGAATATATCAAATCGCTCCATTTTAGTTTGCCAAGTTTCTGTTGAGAAATCTCCAGCTAGCCTTATCAGTTTTCCCTTGTAAGTTAAGGACTTCTTTTGTCTTGCTGCTTTTAAGATTTTTTTCTTTATCACTATGTTTTGCAAATTAAATTACAATGTGTCTTGGTGTTCACCTTCTTCTGTTGATTTTGATGGGAGTTCTCTGTGCCTCCTGGATCTGGATGTGTTTCCTTGTCCAGATTATAGAAGTTCCTGATATTTTTTCTTGAAATAAGTTTTCTTCCCCCTTTTCTCTCTCTTCTTCTTCTGGGACTCCTAGAACATGAATGTTATTGTTTGATGGAGTCACTGAGTTCTCTAAATCTATTTTCATGTTGCACACTTCTTCCTTCTCTCTTTTGTTCAGCTTTATTATTTTCTATCACTTTGTCTTCTAGGTCATTAATTCATTCCTTTGCTTCTTCTAGCCTGCTGATCATTGCATGAAGCCTGTTTACAAACTCATTTATTGTATTCTTCATTTCTGATTGATTCTTTTTTAATTCCTTTATCTTTGTTGTAAAGGTCTCTCTCTTTTCTCTAGCCCAGTGAGTATACTTATGATTGTTGCTTTAAATTCTCCATCAGGCATGTTACTCACATTTGTGTCACTTAGATCTCTGGCTGTGACCTTAACGTGTTCTTTCATTTGTGATGAATTCCTCCATCTTGGCATTTTGTCTGAGTCTTCGCTACCTTCTCTGTGTTAGAAAAGGCACTTATGTTTTCTGCTCTGAAAATTAATGGCCTTATGAAGAAGAGGTTATGTAGTGCCCAGGGCCTTGTACTTCAGGGAGTGTCTCTGGTGTGTGCTGCCTGTGCTCTGATGTTGTGTTTTGGCTTCCCTATTCTTCAGGCCAATCTTCTGAAGAAGTTCTCCTTGTCTCCTGTGGGCAGTGTTTGGTCCCTAGCCTGAATATGGTGAGTTTTACCTAGGTGTGCTCTGGTTGCTTGTGAAATGAGACCTAACACTAACTCTACCAGAGCTGATGCCCTGAATAAATGTCTGGTGAGGAGAGGTGGTATGGGCCAGGGTTCATGTTGTCTTCTTGGATGGGAGGGGAACATCAATCTGAGACTGAGACAAGCTTGACTGAGAAGGGCGGCTGGAGTGTAGGTAGATGGGGCTTGGTGTAAGCAAGTTAGGCAGCCAGCATTGCACTGAACTGCTTCCCTCAGGTGGCTCTGTATTTATGCTGGGGGGGCTGGAGAGGGAAATGGTATCAGTGAGCTTCTTTGTTCCCAGAGAGGTGTCTCTGTGAATACTGCCTCTCCCAGAAGCTGTCCTCGAATAGTGAATAATCTTCCTGCTGTGTGCCCCAGGCATTTTGTAAATGCTGTTCCCATGCCCTCTCCTCCTGCGTTGTTTGTCTGCCTTTTCTCCAGGAGCAGCTCTATCCCAGCAAGCCTGCTGACATTTAAAACTCCAGGTTTTAAGCCCTGCTGGTTATATGAATTCATCAAATTCAACTTTCTCATTTTTCAAGCCAATGGCTTTGGGTAAATATTCTCCTTTGCATTCCCCTGTATGTTACTCTCTTTCTTGCCCTTCTTCATGACCATGGCTTTCTTCCCTCAACAGCACTCATGATACATTTGTTCCCTAAACCATGTCTGTACTTCCTAACTTCTTGGATGTGGCCTCTTTCTTCCCCTGTGGTTGTGGAATCTGTTCTGTCAGTCTTAAGGTTGATTTCTGGGGTATTTGGGATGATTTTATATTTATCCAGTTGTGTTTGTGAAATGAGATGAACCTAAGGTCCTCCTACTATGTCACCATCTTCTCCTCATCTGTGTTTACTTTTAGTTTTTAATTTTTTAAATTTTTTTTTAGAAAAAGACTGATTCCCATATCCATATAAATTAAGATTTGCTGAGAGTATCCCCTGAAATATCCTTGGGATGGTGATTCAAGACTCAGTCCGTGTTCTTGGAATGTCATTGAGAACTGCTAACACAATTCTTTCCCTGTTGAGAGAAGCCAAAGCTAAGTGAAAAAGACCTTATCTGTGATACTAGCTTGAAAATTCCTTTTTTTTTTTTTGTTACAGGGATAGTCAATGTCCCTTTTTTTCCAATTGTGTTTTTAAATCTCTTCACTTTACAAGGCTTTGTTTTTTGCTGAGAATCTGCAGACATAAATAAAAGGAAATACTCTATACTCATTTAGTTATCTCCCCATAGCTCTTTATCAGTTCAAAAATAAATATGAGATGCAATTCTGTATATTATCGTGATCTAAGATTTTTCTCCTTTTCTCCAAAGGAGAATCTTGAGACCCTTCAATGACACAAAATGTCTTGTGACACACAGACTACAGTAAAGGTTATTTGTACTTTAAAAAGATCAGAGAAGAAGTAGAATATTTTACTTGAAAGAAGTGAGCCCTACTAGATCCCCTATAAGAAGCAATGATTAGCTTTGAGAATAGCTGTCTTGTTTGTAAAATAGAAGATGATCCCATCCTCTTTTGCTTTCCCAGGAACTTCAAGGTTAATCATCTTCTCCCTTTCCTAATTTAACCATTCACTTTGAATAAGGCCAGATTATTTGCTTTGAAACATTTTTATGCTTATTGTAATTTCTGTTATTTTGGTCTCTGTTAAGAATTTAACACATTTATTTAATTGACCAGGACAAACATGTGATGAATATAAGCCTATTTTTTAATAGATATATTCCAAATCTATTGGATCTTCAAAAAATAAAATGCAAAATCATGGTCATTCCTGGGGTTGTTCAAGGGTAGGAATTTAATGGTCTTAAGCATTAGCAGGGCTATTCTAATCATTGACCAGTCATCTTCACCACAGTAGTATAATTTATGTTTGTAGATATTATTTTCTTATTTCTCACTTTAAGAGGACCTCTCATGGCTCAATAATAATTATATCTTTGGTATTTCTACATGTATTATGCTAAAATTTATCTTTATGACAAATATTGAGATAATCATATGCTTCTCTTTTACTTTAGCCCATAAAACAGTGAAATATATTAGTCATCCCTTGCTGACATAAATCACAGTTAATTATGGTGTATTTTCTTCTTACTACTGGCTTTTTAATATTCATAAATGAAATTTATCTGTAGTTTGGAGAGTTTTGCTGTGTGCATGTACACATAATTTTTTTCTTTCTTTTTATGATTTGGTATTATTTTACTGCCTGTAGAAGAGGTTATTAGAGACCGAGGCTCACCACATGCCCTCCTGGCACTTACCATTCCCTCAAGGCCAGTGGCTTCTGCTATAGGCACTGGCCACACTGTGCCTAAGGACATTCCCTGGACTGATAAAAGCTCTGTCCACTTGGTAGGTACAGACCAGGAGCTAGGGAGTATGTATGCTTGAGAGTGGCCTTCTGCTAAGAATAGGATGTAATGAATAAACATTCCAATGTCCTCACAAACAAGAGGGACAACTTGAAGACAGGTTCTATATTGTCTCCCAGAGGTTGCCATCAGTGATCATCAAGTCACCCACAATGCTTTCCTTTCTTTTTTTGCCTAATTTCTGCTCTTCCATATTAGTGTTTTCTGGGGTTACCACCCAAATAAACAACCCCAAGTTCCAACTTCTACATCTAGGAAAAGTCAAATCAACCATAATTCTGTTCTAGGGAAACTGTCTCTTAACATGCTGCTAAATCATTTTAAATAACATGTTGTCCTAGTGTTTATAGAGCATGTTCCTTCACAAATTTCTTTATTTCTTGTTTAATAGACAAGTTTTCATTTTGTTTTGTTTTGTTTTGTTTTGTTTTAACTCTTATGAAATTAGTTCTAATGATATATACTTAAAAATCTTCCTCTGCAATTTGTCATTATTTTGTAAATATTTTAGCAAAAAATCTTTTATTCCATTATTCTGAATTATTCCTTTGGATACATGGTAAATTCCCCAGTCTTATTCCTTATGAAATTGTATGTGCTTAATCTTTCTTCTAAAGTAAACTATATGTTTACTTAATTGATCTTTCAAAGATCCTAAATAGACTTATAATTTCAATTTTCCATTGTTTTAACATTTATTAATTACTATTTTAAACTTACTACTTTTTTCCATTGATAAAATAAGGTTTACTTAATTATACTTTAAAATATTATTTGGAAAATACTTCAGTTATTTGAATTTGTTAATATCTCTGCCTACGAAGTTTTGATTTATAAATATTTTAATAAAATTTTGTATTGCCAAAATACATTTCATTTGAGCTTTTTAAATGCCATACAATTTCACTTCTAATTTCTTATTTTGAATCCTGGATTATTATTGTCAGTATTTGTATTTATTTTCTAGGTGTTAAATTTTTTTTTGTTTTATTTCTATTTTAGTTATTAATTTCTAGTTACATATATGGTAATTTGGGAATGCATTTGTCATGATTAAAATATTTACTTTTCATTTTATAACTATGTGCATTCCATAACTGTTTAGTCTTAGTTTCACATATAAGTGGATATTGTGTTTGTTATCATGATAAGATGCCCTCAGATTTTGTGATTGATTTACTCCTTTATGTTAGGAATGTTTTCTTGAATTATACATTGAATTCTATTTTTTTTTCTTTTCCTCATTTTAGTTTTGCCATCCCTCACCTCTGCTATATACCATAATCTTTTTTTTTCTAAACCTTTCCATTCTCTCTTTGTAATTCCCTGGGTCACTTTGCTCAATTTCCTCAAGCCTGTCATACATATAGATAATTGTGTTTTCATTAGTGACTATTATATTCAAGCTGTTTCTGTAGTTTGCATTTTAGAAATGGCTTTACTTAATTTTCTGTTTTATTTCTTGGGGGAAAATTTAATTTAAAAAAAAATAATTAATTGATTTACATTAAGTATGCTGTATGCCCAATGTGGGGCTTGAACTCACAACCCCAAGATTGAGAGTTGCATGCTTTACCAACTGAGCCAGCCACGTGCCCCTCTTTTCTGAGAATTTCAAATTTATTATTCACTATCCTCTGTCATCATCATCTTCTCCCCCTGCTCCTTTTTCTTCTTCATTTCTTATCTCTTATGACTCCACTTTTAGCTATCAGTTAATCAAGTACCTTTTTTCTCTTAATTTGTTAATTTATTTTATTTATTTGTTTGTTTGCTTATTTTAGAGAGAAAGAGGAGAGAGGGGCAGAGGGAGGGAGAGAGAGAGAGAGAGAGAGAGAGAGACAGAGAGAGAATCGTAAGCAGGCTTCATGGTCAGTACAGAGCCTGACGCAGGGCCTGATCACATGACCCTGGGATCAAGACCTAAGCCAAAATCAAAAGTCTCACATTTAACTAACTGAGACACCCGGGCACTCCATAATTTGTCATTTTTATGGGAACTCAAACAGCTATCTCCTAAGTTAGGAAATTATAGGGAACACATTCAAAGCAGAACACTGTTTTCTGGCCTTGTTGAAAACAGTGGGCCATGTTTTGCTTACCTAGTTAATGTATATCTAGGGGTTGGGTCCTGCCTGTGCTCATAAATTCCTTAGACCATATTACCATATGGAATAGCTTATCTGGTTTTCCACCCTGTTTCCTTCATCTGCTCTTTTATAGTTGGGAATGCCCTAACTTATTTTTCTGCATGCTTTCAATACATTCTTAATGGCACATAGCCCACTTATGTACTACACATTGTTTCCCTAAATGTATGCTTAATAAATACGGGAGCTTGAGAGCAGCTGGGGGAGGCTTCCCTTAGCCTTCCTCTCACATCTCTTGACTTGCATGGAGTCTTGAGTAATCCTTTCTGCTGCCCTCAGCTTTGCTGGACAAAGCCAAAAGCCAAACTCACAATTTTAAAGGAAAGCCATATATAATTGTATTATTTTACTTGCCTTTATTTCCCCTGTCATGCTTTTACTGGTCTCCCTGTAATAATCTTGATTTTACATTGTGTGATCCCTTGTAGCTTTCTTAACCTCAGTGAATTCCCTTACCATATAGTTTTTTTTTTTTTTTTTCCAAACAGGTGTAGTACTTACAGCACTCTGTTACTTTTTCTTTGAGGTTTTGTTCTCTTCTATCAATTTGATAATATCAATATAGTAACTTATCAGAGAGTTTATATTTTTCTTGTTGAAAGTTATTTACAATACAGATTCCTTCTTTGAATCTCTAATATAATATTTCTCCTACTGTATATTTTTCATAGTGTTTTTAAATTTTTTTAAATTTGTTTATTAAGTAAGTAGTAGTCTGTCTAAGCTTGGCATTCTCTAGCAAAGGATGAATGGATGACTTAAGTGTCTCTTGCATTTAAAATAGTTACTCAAAATTTCCAAATATAGGTTTCCTCAAATTTAGAGCACTGTTCTATTGCCACCTTACTTTTTGGATTTCTATGAAGAAATATAATATCATGTGATTTAAAATTTTGGTTTGTTTTTATTTTCCCCCTAGTATGAAATTTTACTTAATAAGGGGAGCATTAATTTTACATATTTTATAAGAACTGCATGAAATAATGCTCTTAATATGTCAATTGTAAAGCCTATTTTTCTAGGTATTCTTTATTCGTTCAGTTTAAAGATTCTGTAGTGTTTTAGTTAAAATTTGCTAAGTTATGCTACAGTAACACACATCTGCAAAATATCAATGGATTTATGACCACATATATGTATTTCTCACCCAGCTTACATTTTATCTATGTTAGCTATGTGGTATGAGTGAAAATATTCTCTGTATCTTCTTCATGTGAAAATCCTTGTTTAAAAAACAGCCCATTTTCAGAACATATAATTCTCATTGACAAAAGCAAAAAACAGCAATAGAACTGCACAGTCACTTATAAACTGCTGCTCAAGCATAATATATGTAACTTTTGTCCACATTTCATCAGCCAAAGAAAGCTTTAATCAATTTGGTTTCAGTTGCCTCCATTCACTAATGCATATACTCACAATTATATTCAATACATGAGACCCTATTTAGACATTTGTGATAGGTTAAAGTTAATAGCCATCAGCTAACCCTTAGAATTTTCTTTGAGCCATTTTATTTTCCCACCTAAAAGATGTAATGTGGGTGCCTGAACCCATGCATGACTTTTAAGGCTTCTAGAAACTTGCTTTTGTTTTGCACTGTTCAATTTATCTGTGTTTAGTAACAGATGAAAAAACAGCTAAATCTTTTCAATCTTCAAATTCTATGACTTAGAGAATATGTCCTCTTTTTACCTTGATTACACAGCCACCAAATCTTATTTGAGTTAACATTTTTCTTTTAGTTTCTTAGTCAACCCAACCTACAGACACTAAGGCATACTTGAAACAGTCTGTTCCTGAAACCTCTTTAATAAACCACAGTCTCAATTGTTGCAATCTGTGACTCCCCAGTTACCACAAAAGTTTTACTGGATGCTTTATCCGTATGCATACTATGATTCTCTATGTCCACTTTCCAATAACAACTTTCTTGCTCTTTGCTGCCTAGTCCGGAAGCCAGGGTCATTTGTATTAGGTTTTAGTGACTGTGGCACCTACTCCTTATATAATTTTTGTACTTTTAAACTCTTACTAGGTCATGCTATAGGAATGAATAACCTTAACTTCTCAGTAGTTTACAACAGATTATTTAGCGCACATCCGTGCCCCATCTCCACTGCAGATTGGCTTTTCCTTCCACTGTTCTGCTCTATGTATCTTCTTTAATCTAGACCTGAAAGAAAAGCCCCAAATTATGCCACCCTATTACTTTAATGGGGTAGATAAAATAATGGTAGAACCATAAAAAGGATTTTAAAGTTTTTTTTAGAGTGGCATACATCCACTGGTTTTGCATTTCCTTAGCGAAAAACAAGGTATATGATCAAACTTGATGTCAACGACAGAAGCGGATAAGTTTCTGCCATAGAGAATCCATGAAGGTCACATAAAATTTAGTGAAAAGATGTCCTCTTAGAGGGAAGGCAGTCAGTAATGGAACAATAACATAATCAGCCATGGCATGCTCCCATTTAACGTGTTACTGCTGGACATACTTTCAGTCTTATGTGAATTCTCAGTACAACAATACATAGTGACTATTTTCAACTCAACTTTCATACAGGAAGCCACTCTTTCTGCCCAACAACAGAAAGAGTTATTGTTGCTATAAATAGCATGTTTTTATTCTTCCTTCTCTTGCTCCCACCCATTTTTTCCTCTTCCTGTCCTTTCTTCTTTTCCCCTCTTTTCTGTCTTGTTAACTTTGTTGTCAATCATCAGAGCCAAGTACATAGAAAAATGATTCAAACATAGAAAGGTGTATATTTAGAGATAAAGAAAACCATGTAATCATAGAATTATATAGACTTTCTAGGGAAGAAAATCTTTCAAAAGAACTCTGTAGAAAATATTGTGATGAACATTCCTTTGTAGATACACTACTGATGTTTAGTTGATATATTTGAGAAACTCAAATCGAGAAAATATTCAAGTATTTTCAAAGGACATTAAAAACGCAAACTCATCCCAATGAGGAATTCCATCCATACATAACACTGAATATGAAAAAAAAAAATAGGAATAGACAACAAAAGACCAATTCAAAACAGACCAGAAAAGACGTTTTGCTTTCAACTAAGGATTTTTCACCAATTTAATTGTATAAAGAAAATGGAAAATTAATGTTAGAAACTTAATAACAGAATTTGCTCTTTCTATAGCAATGTATTTGATTAATAGTCAGCAAACCATAACCCATGGGCCAAGTCAAACTATGCGTCTTTTGTTAAAGTTTTATTGGAAGACAGCCATACACATTGGATATTTTCATGTTAAAATGGAAGAATTAAATAGATACAACAGAGTCTAAATGGCCACAAAGCCTAAAATATTTACTGCCTAGGCTTTAACAGAAAAAAATTGCTAACGTCAGGTTTGTATAACTACATATTCACATATTCTTATTGTAAAATAAATCATCAACATAGATTTTTTTATGTTAACAATTTTTTATCTTAATGAAGTCTATTAAAAAAAGAGAGAGGGAGGCAAACGAAAAAACAGATGCTGAACTATACAGAACAAACTGAAGGTTACCAGAAGGGACATGGGTGGGGGGATGGGTTAAATAGGTGATGAGGATTAAGGAGGGCACTTGCTGTGATGAACACAGGGTGATGTATGGAAGTGTTGAATCACTATCTTGTACACCTGAAACTAATATTATTTTGTATGTTAACTAGCTGGAATTTAAATAACAACTTTTTTAAAAACCCACAAAATTCAAAATTCAATTATTATTAAGGATAAAGTTTTTAACCAAATCTTAATAGTGCTTTTAAAATTCTGAGTATCAAATGGACACCAAAAAAAAAAAAAGAAAAAAAATTTTGAAAAAAAAATTGAATGCTAAAGTAGTGTGGGAAATCTGAGTGTGATGCAGATTTGAATATCACCAAAGAGATAGTCTAGTAAAAAAGAATAAGACCAATGCACAAGTAGCAAGTAAATACTTGTAAATATATTTTTAATGTATAAATACATGAAGAAATTTTAACAACTGGTGGTATTCATGACACGTTTTACAAATATCATAACAATGGAGCTGTCATTTGGAACGAGTTCAAAAATCTGCTTAGAGGTTCAATAAAAAATATTTTATTTGTGAGGGAAAATAATAAAATAGGAAAACTATAACTTTTTTTCATTTTTATCAGTAAAAATTCAAGCCAATGTCATAAGTTTGCAAGCTGTTCTCATACTGATTGCTCAATGTTGCATCAACTAAATTATATTGAGTTTCCACCCCTTCCTCCACAGGAGTTCTTCTGATGAGAAATTAGCAGATGTTTAATCATTAAATATCTCAAGGTGCTTTTCAATCATGGACATTACAAAAATAATGCTAATATTTCATTTTTAAGATAAATGTCTTTGAAGATGTTTGCTTACTATATTTTAAATATGTATGGATATGCACAGACAAAAAATCAGTAGCCTGGCATTTCCCTGTCACTGTGAATGAATCTTAACTAGATGTGTGCTGCCTTGAAGGGATCCTGTGTTTTGTAAGATATCTGAGCTTACTAATTGGTCATAAACAAATCTATCCTGTGTGTGGGTTTTCTTAAACTGTGAAAGATCCTTTACACTGTGAAAATTTGATGGCATTTTAAAATGCCAACCTTAGCCAATGTAGTTAGTTAGGCATATTTAGACTTCCAGAGAGTGAAAATGAGGTTAAAAAGAAAAAGAAAAAAAAAAAAAACTTTCTGCTGTCTTCTGAGGGCAGTAAAACTTTCGTGACAGGACCAAAGACTACAGAGTGACACCAAAATATGCATTTCTAACTTTAGATCCGGGTCAACATACTTCAAAAGAGACTTAATATTGTAGCAATTTCTTGCATGGCACACGCATGCACCCCAGTCTCTGGTTGGTAGGATTTGTGAGAATTGAGGTGACAACCCAGCAGGAAGTGGAAGAAACAAAGGCAGAGGCCCTGAAACTGTTTATTGAGAATGCTGCTTTTTTTCACTTTTCTTTTGTTAAAAAAAAAAATCCATTTTGTTCCCTGATTGCAAGTGCAGTATATGGTTACTATAAATATGAAGAAAATAAAAATGCATGTTTTTAAAATATAAAATCTGTACTTCTACAGTGCAGCAATTAACATTGAATGCTTTTTTCTTTGAGTACAGGAAAAACAAAATGTCCGCTTCGTTTCATTATTATTAATTTTTTTTAACAAATGACATTAAGCTCCTCTCCCTGTCCCCCTTCTCTCTGGAGCATAACATTGAAACATTTGTGACAAGATGTTAATTTGGAAATTTCCTGTGAATGTCTGAAACAGCATAGGTATCAGATTCCAAAGTGAGTTGGGAGACTGGCCAAAATGCAACTTTCCAAGGAAACAGCTAAATATTTTGTTTCCCTCACTTAGATTAAGGATATAAAAAAGGATCAGGAAGGGGTTTTAAAACTATGGGTTTCTGAAGATACGTTCTTGGAGAAAATTATTGCCATGCTCTCAAAGTCCCTCCAAATTCCAAATCAATTGTCTCTCCCTCTACCCCCCCTACCCCCACCCAAGAGGAGAAGGATGAAGGGACTTCTGACCCAACTGGATGAGAGGGCCTTCCAGGAGATCAGAGAACGTCGGAAGTATGTACTCCTGGGGTTCAAGGGCTTACCCATGATTGATTTGGGACACTTGCCTGAGGAATCTAAAGATACCAACACATGGCTACCTGTCTTTGGCAGCTTGTTGGATAGAGAAATGAGATAAAGAATGCAGACTTTGGGGGGTGTTGCTGACTTGGTAAATCCCCGCATTTCCTTCTAACAGCTGTAACTAGTAAGTGAAACATGAAACCCTGGGTTGCGTTTATGGAACTCCATGACTCCACGCATGACCAGGGTCAATTTTAAAGGGCTGTTGCCTCCGACTGTCTGCTAGGCTGGGGTGGCAGTGCCACGAAGCAGGTCTATGTGAGGTAGACTGTAAGAAAATGATTTACTGTAAGGGAAGCAGGAGAAGCCACAGAAGGAAAGGCATCACTTCAGAGTGAGGAGCCACTGAAGCGCCCGATGGAAAGAGTAAAGGTGAAATTGAACTTGGCTGTATGCTTCTCTCCTCCTATCCGCCACCTCCATCTTTAAACTCTTGGCAGGGTATGGAGCAACGTCAGTGAGGAGGAGATAGACGAGAAAAGGAAGGTCCCCATTTCCCACACTGAGTGCATTTGGAAACCTCAAGCTTCTGGAGGTGGAATAAAGTGAGAAATCTCACCTTTGATCAAGGACTGAAGTATAATGAACACATTGGAGGAACATTCTCATTTATTGGAGACTGTATTTTCAAACTTAAATTAACTAGAGGTATTTTCTATCAGCCAAAAATGATCAAAAAGCATTCCAGAGTTTCCATCCAGTGGCATCAAAGGGTAAGGAGTCAAATACACTTTCAATAGACTACCAAATAAAATATTTTAGGCAACATAGCTTTCCTTTTGTAAATGTTACGTTTAGCAAAGTAGAGACAAACTCAACACTTACTGAAGCCAAGTTTGATGAGCAAATGATTGTCCTCATTGATTAGCTATTTGTCTAAGTAAGTAAACTGTTGTCATGATAAGACAACATATGCCCAAATGAGAAAATCATTTACCCGGAAAAATTGGTTTGTATAAGTTTTCCGAAGCCAATGAGATATTTATTCTTTTGCGGTTTTGACTTCCTAGACAAAAATATCCTGGTGCAAACAGCTAAGTTATGCCGACTCAGGTGGTCTCTCTTCTCCACCGCCTCCTATGTACATTCTCATCAGGAGCTGGTGGATAAACACTGCCATCTGGGGTGGTGAGGTGAAGTGGAGAGACTGAATATCAATGTGCCATTGGTGGTAATTCATTCTCTGTGAGTGTCTGGTTTTCTCATTCTTTTTGTTGCAAGATCCTTTTAGAAAGAGATTACAAAGTAGCATTTAAGACTCAGGAAATCACACATTTGAACACCCTGACAGAGACTAATATTTAGAGAATGGTTGTGACTAGAATTTTTAGTCCAGACTGTCCACATTAAACCAAGAGAACAGTGTCCATCCCAAATCTAAAAAAACCCCACAAAACCCTAAATGGGGATATTTGCCAAGTTGCCTAATTTTTGTGATTTGCTTGTTCATTTTCTGGGTGTTTTTTGTTCTATTAAAAACCATAGAAATGCCCATGATGATGTAGGTGAGAGAATTTTCCCCCAGATGAAACACATGCAATACAGAGAGGACACTTTTTGGGGCTTCTCTGTTTTAAACCCTATCAACTCCAGGGAAATTTGCAATCAAGGGCTTTTAAGGCTTTGGGGCTATTCATACCTCCCCTGTTTTTCTCTGAACATAGCTTATAGGACTTTCCCACCTTTCTCAGTCTCTTTTGTACATTTTGAAGTAAAGAGTCTTGGGGATGCGGAGGCAGGGGGAGGGAAACTTAGTCCAGAATTCCCCTTCAGTGTTAAGGTGTTGTACTTTAAACCAAGGCCTGGCTGTTTTTGTTCTTTTCTTCATTTTGAATGAACACAGATAGTGATCACTTCTTCCCAAAGAGAGAATTAATGGGCCAAATTTAACCTTGTGTGCTATGAAGGGCTATACTGAACTTAGGCAGCACTGTATTGAGATAATGAAATCCTGCTCATTTTTCTGACAGGAGACAGCAGTTTGATTTTTTTAACTTTATTGAGAAATAATTGAACTGCAATAAATTGCACATATTAAAAGTGAAGAATTTATCAATTTATATACATAAATTATATGTATATTTATATATACTTGTATTTAAATATATATGTATATATTTAAATATATATGCATATGTATGTGTGTATGTATACTGTATATATAAATCACTAAATCCATCACCTTAATCAATATAAGAAACATTTTCTTTACTAATACTGTCTGTATGTGGCTTTTAATCCAAGGCGCCCTTTATGCCCAATCCCCAGGCAACACAGTCACTGACCAACTTTCTTCTAAGTATTTTGCATCCTTTATAACTTTATAATAAATGGAATACCATATGTATTCACCTTTGCCTGAATTTTTGGACTCAGTGTAATAATTTTGACGTCTATCTGTGGTAATTCATGTCAAAATTTCCTTCTATTTTATTACTGAAGGTTATCCATTGTATGAATATACCATGATCTATGCATGCTCATATGGATGGAAATTTCAGTTTCCATTTTGCAGCTATTATATACAGTACAGAGCTGCTATGAACCTTTGTGTATGAGGTTTCGGGTGGATTTTTTTATGGGGAGGTAGGAATGGTTTGGAAGGTCATCTGGTAGGTGAACAATGCTTATTTAAGAAACTGTCAGATTTTTTTTTCACAAGAGAATATATGATTTGATATTCCTACTCATAGTGCATAAGAATCTACGTTGCTTCACAAACTCACCAGCAATTGGGATGATCAGTTGTTTTTCATATTCCCTGTTTTAACGGATGATGTGTAGTGCCATCCTATTGTGGTTTTAATTGGCATTTTTTCCCCTAGAGACTAATGGTGCTGAGCGTATTTTCATGTGGTTATTT
This sequence comes from Acinonyx jubatus, assembly GCF_027475565.1. Lineage (NCBI taxonomy): Eukaryota > Metazoa > Chordata > Mammalia > Carnivora > Felidae > Acinonyx > Acinonyx jubatus. The sequence goes on from NC_069384.1 coordinate 21,739,940, forward strand.
ACTATGCATTTATCTGGTGAAGCATCTGTACAAGTCTTTTGCCTATTGTCAAATTGTGTTTTGGTCTTTTTGTTGTTGCTATCCTATTTTTGAGGTGTGTTTTTTAAAATATTCCCGATACAAAAATCTTCATCTGACACCCAGGTTGCTAGTATTTTCTTAGCCTGTACCTTGCCATTTTCTTAAAGGTGTCTTTCAAAGAACAAAAACTTTAATCTTAATGACACCTGATTTTCATTTTGTTCTGTTTCATGGATTGGGAATTTTGTGTTCTAAGAAACCTTTACCTCAAGAGAGGAAAGATCTTCTACTTCCTTCTAAAAAGCTTATACATTCAGGTTTTTCATTTAGGTCGATACATTTTGAGTCCATTTTTATCTATGGTGTGAGGTAAAATTTGACGTTTGCTTCTTTTTCTATAGATATCTAGTTGACCTGGCATACTGTTCACCTTCATCTTCCCCTATTAAATTGCTTTGGAATATCCTTTCAATCAATTGACCATAACTGTGACTAAATATGTGGGATACTTGTTCTCCTCCACTCACTACAAGTCTATCTTCTTGCAAATACCAAATCATCTTGATTAGTATAGATTTATAATAAATCCCGAAAATAGATTAAGTTCTCCAAAATTTGCTTTTTAAATTGCTTTGGTTATTTTATGCACTCTTTAATTGAATTTATAATCTGTTTGCCAATACCTACCAAAAAGGTTGTTGGAATTTTGATTGCTACAGAATTGAATCTATAGGTGAATTTGGAAAGATTAGCCATTTTAACAAAAATAAAGTCTTCCAACTCATCAACATTGCAAATATACCCGTTTATTCAGGTTATGTTTGATTTCAATATTTTGTGATTTAAGATCCCAGGTTTTGGATACTTTTTTATTAGACTTATCTCCAGGTATTTACACCATTTACCCTATTAATAAATAGGAAAAAAAGTTAAGTTTTTCTAATAATTAACAATGAGACTATAAGGGAAATACTGATTTTTCTATGTTAACCTGAAATTACTGTGACCTTGATAAATTTATTTCCTAGTTCTGGTAGTTCTGAAAGAACTTTCTGTAGACTTTCTGGATTTTTTTTTCTTTTTTGTAAACGATCATAAACAGGGAAATATTTACTTCTTTGTTCCTTTTATTTCTTTGTGTTACCTTTGTAAATGGATGGGACCTCCATCTATCACTGAATTCAGCTGATGAAAATCAGCCTTATCTTCAGTTTCAAAGAGATAAATGTCAAGTTTTTCACCACCAGGTATAACATCAGGTGCAGAGATTTTAGGAATGCCCTTTAACAATTCTACTATTCCTCGTTTGTTAAGCATGTTTAACATGCATGAGTATGTAACATTTTCCAAAAATTTTTTATATATATCAAAGGATCATTTACTTTTTTATCCCCCTTCCTGTTAATATGGTCAATTATATATTGTGTTTTCCAAATTTTAGACCAACTTTTCATGCCTGAAATAAACACTACTTGGTGCTGGTATATTATTCATATTTTTGAAGTGTAATTAACTTACAATGTTGGTTTCAGGTGTACAATATATTGATTTGACAGTTGTTTGTTACTCAGAGCTCACAACAAGAAGTGTGCAGTCATGCTCTGTCACCATACAATGTTATTGCAATATTACAGACTATATCCCCTACCATTTTATCTGTACGTTAAGTTCTCTTACTCAATTTGTTGATTTTGTAAAGGATTTTCTATCTATTAGACACACAGATTCATAATCTCTCTCCCCCTACCTGCACCTTCTCACCTGCTCACCCTCTGTCCCTCTCTCTGTCTCTCTCCACTTCCACCCCTTCCTCCTCCTATCTTTTCACTGTCTTTTCAGTTCTTGGTACTTGGGTGATGCTAACCTCCTAAGGAAAAAATAGCCAGGCTGTAATACCTCATCTTCTGGTTTCTGAAAAAGCTTATGTAATATGCTGGTATGTGATTTTTCTGGTGTAACATTTCAATAGAATTTTCCATTAATATCATTTGGGCCTGCAACTCATTTTTGAAAAGATTTGAATAATGTAGTCTATTTTCTCTTATTAAGATTTAATATCAATTATGGTATTAATTTGTCTACTTCATCTAAATTTTGAATTTTTTACCATATATTTATTTCTTCATAGTATTTTCTTTTAATGTCTATAGAACCTTTAATAACCTTTCTCATTCCTGAGAATGGCAATTTCTGTTCTCTCTCTCTCTCTTTTTTTTTCCATCAGTTTAGCTAGAACTTAGCCAAATTTCAAAGCTCTGGCTTTGACTTTAATTTTCTCTGTTGTCTTTCTGTTCTTAATACCGTAGATTTCTGCTCCTATCTTGGATATATTTTGGATTTATTTGGTGTTAATATGGAAAGTGAGTTCACAAAATTCACATGATTCTTAAATTTTTAATGTTTATTTTTGAAGGAGAGAGAGACACAGCGTGAGTAGGGGTAGGGGCAGAGAGAGAGGGAAGCACCGAATCCAAAGCAGGCTTCAGGCTCTGAGCTGTCAGCACAGAGCCCCACGTGGGGACCAAACTCAGGAACTGTGAGATCATGACCTGAGCTGAAGTCCAGATGCTTAATCAACTGAGTCACCCAGGGACCTCTACATGATTCTTATATAAGCACACTTTTGAATATGTTACAGTCTTCCATCATTTATTTCAAAAATATTTTCTAGTTTCCCTTGTGATTTCATCTCTGATCCATAAATAAAGTACATATTTTTAATTTCACATTTGGAAGTTTTTTCTAGAGATTTTATTTTTATTGCTTTCTACTTCAATTCTGATGTGGTCAAAGAACACTCTGTATGATTCTCATTTGTTAGATTTATTGCAATCTTCTATAGTTCAACATATGGTCCACTTAGTAAATATATCATGGGTATTTTTAAAAATGTATTCTTCTCTTTTGGAATAGAACAAAGTACTCCTTCATATTAATGATTTTGGGGGGGGGGTAATCCAGCTTTTTTATCAATTGTTGAGAGAGGGATATTAAAATCTCTTAAAATATGGCAGTAGCTACTCTTTTATGTATTTTGAATCTATCTTGTTTGAAATATACACATTTGTAATATTATATTTTACTGATGAGTTGTCCTTTTCATCATTATAGAGTACCTTTTTCCTTTTCCAGTAATATTCCTTATCTTGAAATTTATTTTATCTGATATTAAATTTTATACTCTAACCTTCCTGAACTGGCTCCTTATATGACACATTATTCCACACCTACTTCGTTTCTATTGATCTGTGTCTTTAAAATGCATTTATTGTATGCAGTATATGTTTTAATCATGCTTTTTAAAATCAGATCTGTCAATGTCTGCATTTCAATTGGACTCTAAGCTATTAATATTTAATAATCTAACAGGCTAATTTGGTTAGGTTTACTAAACAATAGAACCATATGATTAGATTTGAATGTATCATTTTATTTTTGTTTTTACCTCTTTTTGTTGTTGTTGTTGCTGTTTTTGTTATTTGTTCCTCTCTTCCCTTTCTCTATCTTTTACAAATTATTTGAATATCTGTATTAACAAATGTTGTATATATACCTATACTGTATATATACGTATTCATGTGCATATACATATACATATACAATAATATGTGCATATACACACATATATCAACCTGAGTTTATTAATTGACCTTTTGGCCATGCCATTTGTTATTTTATTTTTGTTATTGCATTAGGGATTATAATATACAAACCTAACTTTTCACAGTCTACTTTGAGTTTATATTTTACCACTTTATATGAAAGGTAGAAGAGCTAAAATAATATAATACATGTAACAGTAACATAGATGCCTGCTGTTTTTATTGACGTTTTTTCATTCCTCATGTTCCAAATTCCCTTTTTGTGTCCTCTCCTTTCAAATTACAGATTAACTTGGAAAACTGCTTGTAGGATAGTTCTCCTATTGGTCATTTTTTCTTTAGTTTCCTCCCTTTGAGAATACGTTTATTTTGTTTTATTTCCTAAAGAGTATACCATCAGATATAAAGTTCCTGATATACAGTTCATTTCTGTCTGCACTTTAAAGATGTCGTTCCATTACGTTCTGGCTTCCCATGGTTTTGAAAATGAGTTTGTGGTAATTAAATTGGTGTTCCCTTGTGTGTAACATGTCTTTTTACTAGCTTCTTCTAAGATATTTTCTTAACCTTTGGTTTTATTAGTTTGACTATAATATCTCTAGGTATAATATCATCTGAAGTTATAAATTTTGTGGTAATTGAGCAACTTCAATCTATAAATTTATGTCTTTAGATAAATCAGAAACATTTGGAGTATTATTGCTTTAAATATTTTTTCCTTCTTCCATTTTTTTCCACTTTTTCCAAACTCCTATCATGTGTTCAGTTAAACTTCCTGATATTTTCTCATATGTTCTTGAAATTACACATAAAATAAGATATCTAAGGAAAAAAAAAAAAGGACAGGTGGATTAAAGCATAATCTTCTGTAGTTTCAGTGCTATGCAAGTTGTTTTTTTGGGTCTTGAACAGAATCCACAAGTCACAAAGTTATCTACTTGATCTTAAGGTCTTGAGGAAAGCCCGTTCTCTTTCCCAAACATATACATGCACAAAACATTATGGGAGATTTTTTTTCTTTTTTTGCATCTCTCAGGGAGATTTCTAAGAATTATGAGCTTGAGTTCACTGCCTGAAAGTATCTCCAGTGATCTAAGTGTAACTTATGCCTCTTTAATAAAGAGACATAGAGCTAAGAATCAACACCTAGGGAATTCACTGTTCGAAAGTTATTAATACTATCTGGTAGAACTCCTTCAGTGAGATTTGAAGGCAGTTTTTCTCACATGCTATTTTCCAGAAGAGTTTTGAAGTTATTTTCACTTATTTTAGTTTACATTTCTATTTTTTATTTGTTTTGTTTGTGTTCTGTCTTCCCTAGATGGAGAAGATTCTGAGTGAATCTTATGACTTAGTGAAACTCCTCAGAACATGTTCCTGTTGATGCATAGTTAGGTTGGAATTTCTCATATAGAATCAAGAAGTTTTTCGAAATATCCATGCCAGACACTTCTAGCAAGAAAGGTGTTCAACACATAATGAGAATATATAAGTATTGGAGTGCCTGAGTCGCTCAGTCAGTTGAGTGTCCAGGTCTTGATTTAGATTCAGGTCATGATCTCACAGGTTCATGAGTTTGAGCCCCACATTGGGCTCCATGTTGACAGTGTGGACCCTACTTGGGATTCTCTCTCTCTTCCCTCCATCTCTACCCCACACCCCTTCAAAATAAATAAATTGAATTAAAAAAAAAAACACTAAAAATAAAAGAAAAGAAAAGGAAAGGAAATGAAAGGAAAGAAAAGAAAAAAGAAAAGAAAAGAAAAGAAAAGAAAAGAAAAGAAAGAAAGAAAAGAGAATATATAGTATTAACCATGCTATATTTGAAATCATTGTGGGCTACAGTTGTATGAAATCTCTTTAAAAGTCTTCAAAAAGACCTTGAAGCTTGTTTGAGTTCTTGTCCAAATTTTGCCTTGAGAGTTTTACCAGCATTATGCTGGTCACAGACGAGGCATGTTTCACCAACTTTGTAAGAATTTCCCACCAGGGATCGTTGATTGAGTAGAGTGGCCAGTTGGACATTGCTGTGATGGATAAATTGATGTACAAGTTTAGAGATTTCAGTTTGAGATCCTCTAGTGCCATCCCATGGCCACCTTGAGATTGTTAGAGATTATTCTTTGGTAATATATATTCAGATGTTGCCACACTATTTTTTCATATTCTGGAACTTATTGGTGGCATTTTAAAGCCTCTTTGAATCCTCAAAATATGTAGTTTGAGGTGTTCCAGGGTCCAGAATTTTAGTGAAAGTAGCTTTTTTTGACGTAACATTCAACTAGAGCTTTTTCCATATTCTCTCCATTAACCTCTCCTTCCCTATGTCTCACACATACCATGGTGGTTGTTCATAATAGTTATCTCTCTAAGAATATTAGTATACTTTAAAGTTCTCAAATCTTTTGAATTTTTTTAAGTTTATTTGTTTATTTTGAGAGAGAGAGAGAGAGAGAGGGAGAGAGAGAGAGAGAGAGAGAGAAAGGGGACGGACAGAAAGAAAGGGAGAGAGAGAGAATCCCAAGCAGGCTCCATGCTGTCAGTGTGGAACCCAATCCCATGATCTGTGAGATCATGACCTGAGCTGAAATCAAGATTTGGATACTTAACCCTCTTTTAAATATTTTTAATTGGGGTTCCTGCTGAAGTGAAAAGACTCCCTTATTTTCAGAACATCCCCAAATCTTTATCCACCCCCCAAATTTATCCCTAATGTATTTATCTTCAGATTTCTGACAATTTCTTCTGAATAGAATAAGTTCCAAGTCTGATATCAGGTGTTATTCTAGAGATAAATTGAGACACAATATAGTATCACCCTTCTAGTAATTTCTTATTTTAGTCATATGATAGGACCCATCAATAAATAAGATAATGTCAATTTTTAAATAAAATGTCCAATAAATATGTCTGGTGTATGGATAGCTCTTAGTAACTAAGCAGGCATGAATTCTAAGACAATATATAAAAAATTAAAATAATGGATAAAAATGTGTGAAAGACTTAAAATTAAAAAAAAAAGAAATGTGCAAAGGAGACTTATAATTGAATTTCAGTGGATATAAGTTTCCTTGATGAGAAGCCTACATCTTATCAGTGAACAGCAAAGACTGTACAATGTGAGAGACCATCAACTCTGTATAATGTGAGAGACCATCAAGTTTAAGGGTTGTCTTAAAACGAAGTTGGCAGAGGATTGCATTAATTTAGCTGCAGCTGATCTTGCCCTAAAACAAGATCAGTCAACTTTTTGCCACAAGGTAAGGAGAAAGAATGTAAAAAGCTAATGGTCTCTGATGACTTCCATGAAGTTAAGAGTACCAAGGGATTATCTAGAACATTCATAAAGAACAACCCAAACCATTAAGATACATAACAGTTATGCAGGCATAGGGTAGAAAATTGTTTTGAGCTCATTTTACACTATTTTTTAAACTCTTTTTTTAAAAGTTTATTTATTTATCTTGAGAGGTAGAGAGAGAGAGAGAGAGAGCGCGCAAGCAGGAGAGAGGCAGCTAAAGAGGAGGAAAGAGAATCCCAAGCAGGATGCAGGGCTGGATCCCACCACTGTGAGATCATGACCTGAGCCCAAATCAAGGGTCTGATGCTTCTGACTGAGCCAGCCAGGTACCCCTGTTTAAAGCTCATTTTAAATCATAAAACATCTCTATGATATTCAGATAGCAAGCTCTCATTTCAATATGTTTTCTAAGAGTTGAATGTTTTCTATTCTAATGCATAGATTTCAAGTTGTCTTGAGTTTTACTAAAAACCAAGTAGTAGATTTAAGGATTGGTTCCCCCAATTTCCATCCACCTTTTATAGCAAGAACACAGTTTGAGGAATTGAAATTAGTTCAAGGTTGGGACTGATTTGTTTACTCTTGCCATGACTGGTTCAGGATGGTGGGCTATTTCTGGCTTGTATTTCATTCATTAATTTTACATGTCATTAAGTACAATTCATTAATTCTTGAATTTAATTAAATGCAAGAAAGACTTGCTTAAGTATTTTGGGTATTTCTTTAGTTAGAAATATTTTAATTGGAAGATTAGGGAAGGAAAACTAAACATTGCTGCAAAGAGAGCAACATAATGTAGCATTTATTTGTCTCTATCCGAGGAAGACTACAAAACAAAATGTTTTCCCACATCCATCAAAATAGAATTTTGTATTTTTTCCCTGGTGTCTGAGACAAAAATCAATAACATTTTAAGAATACTGGAAGACTCTCTGTGTCAACTACAGGTTTATTTGTGCTGAGGGAAACACAAATGTATATTCAGGACCAACGTTCTTGCTATTCTCCTTGACACTTTGATTCTAATACATACTTGTGTTTCCTTAACTTTCATACTTCAGAAGAGTAGAGACCCATTATTTCCTGATAAAGATCAGCATTAGCACAACTCCCTCCTTTAACTAAAGAAGACACAGAAAATGTTTAACATTTCTGTTAAGGCTGTAAGCCTTTTTCTGTTTTCAAGATGTGAAGACCTGAAATCACCTTTGATAATTTTTCTGTTTGTAAAACCACTAAATGTGCCTTTTATCTGTGCAAATATAAAGCAAATGTTCTCTTCTGAAATAGAGTTATTGTGTAAATCTAAGGACTATAGGAGTAAAAACTACTTTCATGAAATTGAAGATAATTTTTCATGCTGAAATGTGAGACACTTCTCTTGAAATTATAATTCAATTTGGGAATATGTGCATATTTATATAAAATACATACATATATACATATATATGTATACAAATATATATATGTGTGTGTGTGTCTGTGTGTATACATATACACAGATTATAATATTACCATGTTTGCCAATGAGGTATCATCACTGTGTGAATTTGTAATTTTTCATATAATGTGGAAGAGTCATGAAACTACGGGCAAAAAGACTTAGTACATGTTTAATAGATTTGAGGAATGTGTTGATATTTAAAGAATGGAACCATTTGGAGATCATATCTCTAATGTGGACATTAGCTCATACTAGGTTTGAGTATGTGACTTCTCAGATATTGAAACGTCAAGGAATTTTAAGCAGAAAGGCAATATGTAGTAATGTAACATGCGAGATAGCATATACAAAAACAAAAGACCATTTTCTGTAGCATTTTCTAGAAATAGTGGACTTTGTGCAAAAAGGAGCTTCTAATAAGGAACTTCTAATAAGGAGAATCTTGAGTATATCAATATGATTATTGCATTATTATTTATACCCAAAGAGTGAGAAAGTCTTGAAATATTTGAGATAAGAGGAGATATAGAGTAACTTGCAGAAGAAAGATTTTGAAATTCTGAGCCTGCTTCTTAAAGTTATCATAACAAGGCTTTGTTGATGTTGTTGTTAATTTTACATCAGAGTGATAAAAATACATGGTCCCATGTTATGTTTTCTTGAATCCCATAATTTCTAGGTTCACCATTCACCAATATGTATGTAGTGATAGTGAAACTAGCTAAGTATTGTCAGTATTAGGTTCTGAGCCTGTGAAATGGGGCTAATTTAATTACCTCATAAATTTTTCATAAAGAAATAAATATGATGGTATCTTTAGAGAGCTTCATTTTTTGTTCATTTTGTATTGTTCTTTGTGTTATTATTTTAAAAATGATTTATATATACCTGTGAGGATAGCTTAAAGATAAAAATAAGCAACCATTTATATAGTGTGTTCTAAGTTTTGACAAAAAGATCCTCCTTGTTTCTGAATGATTACAAAATAAGAACATTGATGGGCCATAAGAAGGCAGGAGTCAGGCAGAGTGAGATTGTTGAGATTCTACTTCCCATCATGTCAAAGACTTCACACAGTGGCAAGTCACATTTTATGTCTAAATTTTGCCCAACACACATACACTCACACACAAACTTCCTTCCAACTCTCTTTCCATTAAACAAAGGCTGCAAGGTGATTTTCTACCGTATAGAGTTTTGTTTCGTGTTTCCCTATTACATTTTGTCAGTCTTTGCAGATTCACTGAAGAATCCTGGTAAGCTCTTTTTATACCACGTATGTTCTAATTCTGTAACTTTGCTGAGTGACATACAGGTCTAAAAATGGAGACTCGATAGGGTGAATAAACAGCTCTTCTATGGCTGTCAGTGATATCTACACTTGAAAGAGTTTTATTTTGTTTGTGTGTGTGTGGAGGGGGTTGTTTTGTTTTGGTTTGTTTGTTTGTTTGTTTGTTTTTTCCAATCCATGGTTTTAAGATAGGCTAGCTAATACATTAAATGATAGGGTTTGGGGAAGACTAAACTGTGAACTAAGAATTCATGTATTCATTAAGGACCTTTCTGATCACAGCTGCTGTCTCATGTCTGTCTATGTAACACCATAAAGAGCAAGATTAAAATAAAAATGATTTGATTAAAAAGTAGAGTAGTCAAAAAATGACAAGCTGTTACATTCACAGCATGTTGTGACAGCCAAGTGAAGGCATGTTTGCCCATACTATTTGAAAAGAAAATAGTTTTTTTCTCATTGAGTTCAAGTAATGCTGTAGGTCACATTAACACTTTTTCAAAATGGGAGTTTTATAACATTAAATGACCTTTCCCTATACAAACACATTGATATCTTCAGAATTAGTATATTGTCTGTGTATTTCAAGAGTTTCCAAGAATGTAAGATAAATAGATTATCCTATAATCATTTTATTTATGCTTTTACTTAGGCATGACAAAGGAACTTGCTGCTTAATAAACATGTTCTTGGAAAAAAAATTTAAATGAACATGTTGTGGATGTCGTGGTCAAGTTCAGCAAAAAAGGGGCACTATTTATTTGATGGACTAATCTTATATATTTCCACATGTACTTAAATGCAAGTTGATACTACTCATCAAATAGTGATAGAAAATGGCTGTACATTTGACAATGATGATTTTTAAGAGCATTATCTAAAAAAAAAAAAATGTTAAATGAGGCTCTTAGAGAGGAATACGGACCATCCATAAAGACTTTGTTCCAAACCTTAGCATGTGAAATGTGAATTACCAGAATCCGATAATTCCTAATGTGAGACCCAAGACAAGTTACTTAAAGATGCAATGATATACTGTCTTCGTTTTAAATATTATAAAGTTTATGTAAGTGCCTATTAGAGTGCCTTATACATTGTAGATCCTCCATATGCAGTTTCTATCTTCGCAACTAATAAGCTGTTTTATTCAAGTAAACCTCTTCAGGTCCCTGGCTTTCCATTTTGTCAGATGTGAAATGAAAAAGTTGGTCTGCATTATCTCTGAGGTCTGTATCATTTCAACTATCAAGTTCCAATTCATATTACTTATCTACAATGAAATATTTCATTAGTAGCCATTACTTCATTTTCTAGTAAAATATGTGTGTATATCCCAATTTATTTTATGATAGTACTCCCATGTAAATTTAGAACGGGTATTCCTGATATAAAAGGTTTCTTCTCATTCATATTATAAACCCTCTAGATCAGTTTATGAAGGAAAGTCAACCCAATTCTGTGGTATCGCATGAGTAGCAATTCCAGTAAAATATTTTCTTATCATTGGAGTTGTATCAGAGTTTCATTTCTTTTAGAAATAATTAAGCTAGATTCAAGGAGAAGCAGATGTCAGGAAAGGACTAATGTTCAAGGAATTTGGGGGGAGAAATAACTGTGAGAAGGAAACTAAAGAGGGGCCTTCAGACTACACAATTCAATTCTGGTTCCAAATAAGGGTGAAAAACTAAACAAAACAAGAAAGTGCTGTGGGCCACCTTTTATTCTAAGAGACATTCTTCAAAGTTAGGAAGTTTTTGAGAGAAATTCAATTTAGCAACACAGTCTTTAGTCTCCTGGAATGAGTCTGTTTGAAGGATTTCCGCTGCACTCCATATGGGAGTCGTCCATGGCCTTAGCACAGACGTGGCAGTGATTTCCAAGGGATAAGCCAGGCTCTTGGTGAACTGAACTGTGCTTTTTATGGGAAGAAGTCTGCAAAAGTGTACTCAGATGGCCTCCATACATGTTGTGACTGCTTCCCAGGACTCTGTTACTGGTGGCCAAAGACCATAGAGTCTTGGAGAAGTAGTGAAATCAGAGTCTGGCTTGTATCACTCTGAATCGTGAACACTTCACACTTGAAAACTCCTATTGTCTGCTGACATAATGGGAATAAAACACATGCTGCCTCAACGTTGGTTTTTTATTTTTTTTATTTTTTTTATTTTTGGGACAGAGAGAGACAGAGCATGAACGGGGGAGGGTCAGAGAGAGAGGGAGACACAGAATCGGAAACAGGCTCCAGGCTCCGAGCCATCAGCCCAGATCCCGACGCGGGGCTCGAACTCACAGACCGTGAGATCGTGACCTGGCTGAAGTCGGACACTTAACCGACTGCGCCACCGAGGCGCCCCTCACATGCTGCCTCAAAACACATTAAAGGAGCAGGGACTTTCTCTGAAAGTTTCTATGCGTATCATTAATACTGGATTTCCTTATAAAACATTCCCACAATTTTAGACTACCCTCTCACTGCAGCAACCCATTTAAAAAAAAAAAAGGCGAAGAAGAAAGAAAAATCAAAATTAGCTTCTCTGCCTTTCTAATAGCTTTCTCCCTCTTCTGTTACAACTATAGATAAAAATATTTTATATGACTAGATAGTTTGCTTATGCTGTTTTAATGTTATATTGCTTTACTTACATACATGACCTTTGTTCAATTTTCAACAATGAGAAGAACTAACTTTAGGATTATCATTTGTCAGACACTATGTAACAATACATATGTAAGGACCCTAAGAGGATACATAAGTCAGTGTCAGCTCTCCAGATGTTTCCCTTCCCTTTGGCTATACAGATCCACTAAACTCCTTCCAATACATTTTTTTTTTGTTTTCCCAAATCTTAATATTTTATAAAGAACATATTTTGCAACTAATATCCCTTTTCCTTTTTAACTTATTGTATTCAGTATTGGCAAATATTTGATACATTTAGACTAGAAATGTTTAGAAGAGACAGTTTATTAGACTTAGAGGCAGCTATGATTTATAAATTTGATAGTGTGATACAGGATATTCATAAGAGTAGCATAATTTTTTCAAGTGGAATTTTTCCATTGTCAGTTTCATTACTGAATTTATTCTAGACAATATTTGCAAGAGATATTATGAGCTGCAATGTACTCAGGGAACTCAAGAGAAGAAAGCATAAATAGTAAAAAACAATGGAATAAGCCAATATATCTTTATTTCTTTTTTCGGTGGCAGAAGATTTCTTAACTTCTTAACTTCTTGCTCTGATCCTTGGACTTTAGAAATTTTACCATGATCAAAGTAAATAGATTTGAAATCCATGAAAATGTCACACAAACCTGGCTTATTAACTATTTTTAAAACAAAATATATACACAGTGAGTTGGCAAAATTACTATACCATAACCATAGCTTCAAGAGAACAGTATTAGCTAATTCATTTAGTAGGCTCAAAAAGTCACTATTTCAAGCCTTCATTTCTTCGTAACTTCACATCAGAGAAAAATCCCAGAATGTAATGAAAATAATTATTTATCACACATTTAAAAACCAGTAGCTTCCGGGCACTAAACTGACATAGTTGGTGGACCATGTAACTCTTGATCTCAGGGTTGTGAATTCAAGTCCCATGCTGGGTGTAGAGATAACTTTAAAATTGTTAAAAAATAAAGCAAAACAAAATAAAACCCAGTAGCTTTGAGATAGTATAAAATATATAAATTCCAGAAAAAAACGTAATATAGGACTAATGAAAATACTTAGATTTAATGGCACAAACCATCCATGCTGTTCTAAAAGGCAAGTCAGAAATAGAACACACACGCACGCACGCGCACACACACAATGAGCTCCTTAAATATAGACTTACATGAAAAATTAAATATAAACAGTACAGAAAACAAAAGCACAGTTGGTTCAATTTACTTCAGCCTCGAACTTTGATCTGTATCAACCTCCCTTTTCCTTTTGCCTCCTCACGAGTGCTTGTTTTCATGGGTGGCTTATAATTCATCATTACATTCAGTGAAGCATATGGCTCCTTCCACCCGCACAAAATGAAATGCATGTTTGGGGACTACATAACTAAATATGGGCCTTTCCCTACTATGAGGGTATTATTTTCAGAAGTCTCTGTGAAGCTCCAGCAGCACCACATCTCTCACAGATCATCAACACTGTCAAATACATTTGGGAAGACAGTCAAATGGGCACCGGCAGTTTCTGCAGTAGAGAGCTTTATCTGTATTTTTAACTGCTAGAAAAAAGCTGTAGGATATTTTAGTCGTGAAGAACGTCCTAAAATGGTAGATTCATCACTTTCCCACCTCCCTGGGTTCAATATGCCACAAAGAAGAAATAGAATTCCATATTTTTTTTTGCCTTGTAACAATCAGTGAGGGAAAGATATTAATTAAACTTATCTATGAAAAGAATAAAAAATTGCATATTGGGTATGTAAATATCCCCAACTCAATGCCAAATACGAGAGACACACATAAAAATAACTAATTCTGTAAAGTTGTATATAAAGTCATAGACACAGTGATACAAGGCAAGACTAAGTAGAATGAAAACATGCATCATAATTTTGTTATCAGATAAGCTGAAAGCATGAAGATAAAACATTAAACATAAAAAATAAATCCATTTTCTGAAGTTAACAGATACAACTTAAATAAAGTACATAATTTATATTATCCCTGAGTCAAAAAACATAGCGGCAACATCGATTTCAGAAGTTGTAAGAGAAAGTAGAAGCATTCTAATAGCTAAATTTATTTTTGAAATTGAGATATATTTTACATGCTGTGAAATTGACGTTCTGTGTTTATAGCTCTGTGAAGGTTCACAGATGCATACAGTCATGTAACCAACCAGCTCAATCAGATACAGGACAGTTCCAGACCTGCCCCCCTCCCCCCATGTTCCCTCATGCTCCCTTATAGTCAAATCTTCCCCAACAACTCCAGTCCCTCGAAAACACTAATCTGTTTTCTATCTCTATAATTTTGTCTTTTCCTAAATGTCGTATAAATGGAATCATACAGGATGTGATCTTTTGAGTTGAGCCTCTTTCACTTAGGATAGATAATGCCCTGAGATTTAGCTATGCTGTCACCTACATGTCATTACTACTGGGGACACTGAACACATATGAATGGATTCCCTAAATTTACTCAGAGATTCTTATTCTATCTGTTGGAGATAGGGCATAACAGACTGTATTTTTAATAATTACATTAAAATTAAAAAACACAATAAACTAGAAGTAAAAAAAATAAAACTAAAATAAAAATAAATTTAAGAAATTAAAAAAAATGGTCTTAGATTATTTGATGCAAGAGGACTATACAAAATACTGTGAAGCCCTGAAGTAGGCAAGGGTAAGTTCCTCAAAAGTCATTTACAAGATTATTTATAAGGTAGAGTTAAGTGTGTAGAGACTCAAGGATCCTGGCACTGTACTCATTCCCCAAGCTAAAAGAACCTCAAGGGAGCATGGATCCTAGTGTTATTAAAAATGGTCTCATGCACTAACAAGATACCTTACTCTAGAACACAAGGTGGGTCATTCAATCACAGAACATCCACACACACCTATGCAACAGTGACACACGAGCATTTTTACACAAATTCTGCAACACTTTATACACATTACTCTGTGGTGACCATTTGATAAAGAGAATGTGTGGTCAAATGTGTCCTTATTTACACCCTAAAAGCAAAGCTGGGTGAACAATACAAGCTTTAAAGTCAGAGAGACTTCGATTCTGATTCCAGCTCTGCTACATGTCACCTGTGTGATCTTCAAAGATAAACTTCCTTTATTAGAACTCCAGTTTCTACTCCATGGCAGTGGTTATCAGGAAGACTAAAAAAAAGTATATAAGGGGTACCTGGGTGGCTCAGTCGGTTAAGCATCCAACACTTGATCTCAACTCAGGTCTTGATGTCAAGGTCATGAGTCCAAGCCCCACAATGGGCTCTGTGCTGGGGTAAAGCTTACTTAAAACAAAACCAAACCAAACCAAAACAAAACAAAACAAACAAAAATATATATATATATGTGTGTGTGTGTGTGTGTGTGTGTGTGTGTGTGTGTATTATGCACCTTATTTATTATATATATGTATTTTAAAATAAATATATATATAATAAAATATACATATGTATAAAATAAATAAGGTACACAAAGTATTGAGCAGAATATCTTAGATGTTTAGTAAGTGGTTAGCAAATGTCAACTTTTTTTTTATCATTTTAATTTCCCATTTCCAGATAAGCCAATCTCTGCCAACAGGATTACCTTATTTTCTATGTCATGTGTGTGTCTGAAGTCAGAGGAGAGAAGTGAGAAGGCAAACTCGAGGCGGGGAGGGATTTCTCTCAGGTTTGGAGTAATGAGAAAATACTACCTTGAATACTAAGGTCGATGGCATAGAGCTGCTCTCATAACTTTGTAGAAGTTTAGTCAATTATGGTTCAGATCTTTCTTGGTAGACCCAGAGTGCTAAATTTTGTAAAGGACAATTTCATGTCAGAGTATGTCCCCCTTTTTCAAGCTTAGTATCTGAAGCCATGTAGAAATGGAAATTTAAGAAGCTTGCGTGCTGTCTCCAAAGACTTCCCAGTTTCCAAGAGGTGACAACATTCACTTTAAACTACCTCTTTCTGCTGACCATGGGGTGATGCTGTGATGCCATGGGAACCCAAGGCAATGGGTTAAGTAAAGCAAAATTTCTTTAACTCTCTAGAGAGGAACTTGGGCTTATATCCCAAAACCTGTAAGTCTTTATCCACAGATATATGAAGCTTCTCCCTTTGCCTTTTTATTTAAAGTGACAATACATTTTCTATTTTGCTTAAACTCTAGATGGCCCTACTGAAAATGAGACAATAATAGCAAGGCATACAATATTTATAATTATTATAAAATCATAAATCTTAAGGGAACTTATTTTGTCATGTTTCCAGATAGAGAAATTTTCTTTAGATAGCTCTTCCCTCTACTCTTATACAATTTTTCGGAAATGTCAAAAATGCTCATTAAATCTATGTTTTTTTATAAATTGCCTGGTTAGGGGTGTCTGGGTGGCCCAGTTGATTAAGTGTCCGACTTTAGCTCAGGTCATGACTTCATGGTTCGTGGGTTTGGGCCCCACATCGGGCTCTGTGCTGACAGCTCAGAGCCTGGAGCCTGCTTCAGATTCTCTGTCTCCTTCTATCTCTGTCTCTGTCTCTGTCTTGTCTCTCTCTCTTTCTCTCTCTCTCCCTCTCACAAATATTAAAAAAAATAAGATCTATAAATTGCCTGGTTAGAAAAAGTTTGTAAGTAAGTAGAAACTTTGAAAATTTAAAGACACAACTTGCATTCTTAGCTATACTTCATGTCTAAATATTATTTTTTTAATTTAAGAGTACACTGGGAGAAGGCATTATAAATTTGATGTTACCTATAAATACTGATTTGCTTAAATTTTTATATTACAAATTTGTTATTTTTATGTCTCTGGTATTTTAAAATATCCGCTGAGCCATTTGTATTTCCCCAAAAAGAAAGTCCATTTTAATTAAAAGTAAGCATGGATTGATGTAAGATTCATTCCTGTGGATATTATAAAAATATACATGGCAAAAAGGAAATCAGCTGCTTCTCACTGAAATATTATTTTTCCTCATTTGTATGTATTCCTCCTTGCCTCCTCCTTCCATTTTTACTTTTCCTCTCCTTGTCCTCACTTATGCAACTTAAAGTTTGGCACACACATAAAGAGGACTTAAAAAAAAAAAGAAAAAGAAAACAGAAAAAAAACCTAAGAATAAGAAGAGCATATTGTGTGTGGGAGTGGGTTTTTAAACCAGACTGACTGAGAATCTCAGTTCTAACACTTCGGCTGAAAAATTTTAGCCAATTTTCTGAGCTTCTTCATGACTCAGTTTGTTTTGATAATTAGTTAATATGTGTTCACTTAGAAGAGTGTCTGAGATATAGTAAGTGCTAAATAAGTGGTAACTCTTATTTAGCAGGAGTAACAACATCCCGAAATATGAGAAGATGGGCTTAATTTTGAAAATTACCATAATTAAAATGAAGCATTAATTCACAAACGGTAATATATTTGCATAAATCATCAAGGTACCATCAACTCGTTGGTAGCAAATAAAAATTAAGTTAGAAAGTGTTTTACGTAAATATATAAGAACAATTTCCTAAATGTTACTAAGATAAGTAGGAGTCAATGAGATACCAGGGATCACTAATTAATATGGGTGTAATTATAACCGTTGGCAATATCAAGTGCCAGAGAGTTTCTGAAGCCACCAGATACACTGCTGGTTGGATTGGACAATGGTACAATCATGTTGACGAACCGCTTGGGAGTTTCTATAAAGTTAAATCTATCTTTATATGACAATGCAATTCTACTTCTAGGCATTTACCAAAACAAAATGAAAATATATGTCTACACAATGACTTGTACACGAAAGGTCATAAAAGTGTTATACATAATAATCAAAAGCTTGAAATAACACCAGTGTCCATCAGTATGAGAATTGTTATGAGTTTCTATATAGGAAATACTTCTTAGCAATAATATGACATAAACTACTGATACATCAATATGAATGAATATCAAAAATGTTTTGCTGCTGATGATAAAAAATCATACAATTTTATTTTATTTATATGAAATTATAAAACCAAATATAGTGATGGAAATGTGCTCGCTTATTGCTAGGCCCCAGAGTAGGGAAGTAGTGACTAGAAATTGGAGTGAGGGCATGTCTGCAATAATGGAAAATGCTGTGTTCTGATCGTGGTGGTGTTACATGTATTATACATTTGACAAAATCCATTTACCTATATCCTTAAAACAGGTACACTCTATTGTACATGATTTAAACCTCAATAAATGACAAAAGTAGGGCTATCCCCAATATTAAAGATTAACTAAAACAAATAAATGTGATTTTGTGTGTGTGTGATGATTTTATAATGAGCAAGTAAAGGACTGGACTTCAGGAAGTAGTGCTCCTAACTGCATAGAAAAATCATTATATGAGGCAAATTAAGAATATATAAGCCTTCACTTGCTTTATTAGTAAAAATCATCCTGCCTCCATAGCATTTTCCAAGTGTTTATGAACAGGTTCTCCATTTTTTTTAAAGTTTATTTATTTATTTTGAGAAAGAGAGGATCCCAAGAAGGCTCCATGCTCAGCACAGAGCCCGACGTGGGGCTTGCACCCATGAACTGTGAGATCATGATTTAAGCCTAAATCAAGAGTCAGACACTTAACTCACTGAGCCACCCAGGTGTCCCTCCGAATTTTATTTTTTTAATATGTTAGTAATTGTCCCCTATTGTTTTCTGTTCTTGGTAGTAGTGAAGTACCACATGGACTAACTTCTAAGAGCTGGGGATTTTTAGGGGACCCCCAATACAGAGCATTTCTGTTTTCTCCCCAGGTTCTGAGCAAGCAAGCTGAGCTATGCAATAAGGAGTAAATGTCAAGGTCAAAATATTACCTTTATTATGGATAGACCCAGGTAGTAGGACACAGATTAGCATAAAACAAAATGAGCCCTCTACTGCAAGACTGTCAGAGGTAGTGCTGATGCAGACCCACGAGGCTTAGACACCAGCACAAGCAGACAGAGGACACATGTCCTCCACTGGCAAGCTAAATCCACAGGAAAAAAAAAAAACTTCAATTATTCATTCTACATTAACAAATCACATATCTCTCCACCACACGAAGGACAGGATAGAGAAAAAGGAAGGTTGAGGGAAAGAGTGAGAGTGGCAAAATGGCATTCCTCTCATGGAGAGTATTTTTTGTTACCCACACCAGATCCGTCCACATTTTTCTCCACCGTGATGAATACGCTAGGAAGCTGAGCTTCTAGACTAAATCAATACAATTCCTAGACCTCTGGACCCAGTGTGTTTGGCTAATAGGAGACACTCATAGGAGATAAGAGGGCAGGTATAGGATGAAGGTGACCAGTAGCTTCATTTCTCTACAGAAGTCTAAACTCTTCCCTGTTGCCCTTTCTATAGCCCCAGCTCCAGTTCTTTTTTTGCATTAAGCCATATTTTACCCTTGGACCCTTTTTTCCTACAGATAATAACATCTCTCACGGTTTGCTCTAACCTTGGCCATTCAGGTATATAATCCCTTCTTTAAACTCTCCATGATTGCTTGTTAGAGAGCTTTTCAGAGTTGGGGGGAGGGTACAGTTATTGATGAGGGACCCAAAGGCAAGCTGAGGGCAAGGCACAAGGTAGCATCCAGCATAGCCCATCCCCCCACTAGGTGGAATATGTGTGACATTCCTCAGGCCCTCCTGGCTGTTCAAGAATAACGGAAAGGGAAAAACGAATGGTTAACTGATGGAGATCCCAATCATGCAGGACATGAGTCTCCATTAGTTTACAAATGTCTTAGTAAATTCCAAAAGAAAGGCATTCTTATCAACAGCCTAATATCTAGAAACCCATAGACTCAGTTTCCTGGAGCCCTAACATCACCTTCCCTTCCACAGTGATGTGGGGAACAAAGGCAATAAGGAAATGGTAAATAAAATTAAATTTCCTGGGGTGCCTGGGTGGTTCAGTTGGTTGAACATCTGACTTTGGCTCAGGTCATGATCTCACAGCTCTTGTGAGTTTGAGCCCCTCATCGGGCTCACTGCTGTCAGAGCAAAGCCAGCTTTAGATCCTCTGTCCCCCACTCTCTCTCTCTCTGTTCCTACCCCATTCATGCTCTCTCCCTCAAAAATAAATAAAACATTAAACATTTTTAAATTAAATTAAATTAATTTCCTTATAACCTGCAGCCCAGTGACAAATACTTGAGACAAATATACAGTATAAAATTCCTCCAGGAACTTTCTAATGCCTTAATGTTAATGCCTTACTAGGGGGAAAAACAACCTTAGCTTGACAATAGGTAGGTCCCCAGTATCTGGTGAGTCTTTAGTTTTTTGGAATCCTCCCATTTCCTTACCTCCCTGAACTCCCAAGTAGATAATCAATCTCTCCTCATAACCCCAGTGCAGCTCTTTCTACCCATGGGTCCTGTTCCCCTGTTTCAATAAAATCACCTTTTTTGGGATGCCTGGGTGGCTTAATTAGTTAAGTGTCTGACTCTTGGTTTTGGCTCAAGTCATGACCTTGTGGTTTTGTGAGTTCAAACCCTGCATCAGGCTCTGTGCTGACAGCGTGGCCCTGCTTGGAATTCTCTCTCTCCCACTCTCTCTGCCTCTCCCTCACTCACACTGTCTTGTCTCCCTCAAAAATTAATAACGTTAAGTTTATAACTTTAAAAAAAGTTAAGTTTATAACTTAAAAAAAATGAAATCACCTTTTTGCACCAAAGATGTTTGAAGAATTCTTTCTTGGCCATTGGCTCCAGACCCTCACCACCACTCCCAAATTGTAGCAGTTATTATATTAAAAAGGTAGTTGTTTCCAGCTGCCCACATTATAGTACAATCAAATCCTAACATACAGGGCCTCTTAGGATCCTCTTATTATTCATATGACAGTGAAGAATTTAGACATCATCGTAACTAGCAAACACAATTGAATTTGAATATCTAATAGAACATAATGATATGCCTGGTTATAAATATGAGTGGTTTATTAAGCATATGGTGTCAGATAATGAAAATGTAAAGTTTTTTTTTTTTTGTAGAAATCAGTTCGATTTTCTTACAGTTGGCCTGTAGTCATGTTATTTTGATAATTGCTATAGACTATTCCAGGGTTTTCAGGATGTTTTAGCCAGTGCTTTGAAAAGAAAACAATAGAACGTGTGAGGATATTCACATTCTTTATTTTCTGGTCCAGGAAATGTGAACGTCACTTAAAACAAGAAATGCATCAGACATAAAAAAAAAATTAAAAGAAAAGGTCGGGGGGCACCTGGGTGGCTCACTCAGTTAGGCATCCAACTTCGGCTCAGGTCATGATCTCACAGGCTCATGTTGGACTCTGCTGACAACTTGGAGCCTGGAGCCTGCTTCAGATTCTTCGTTTCTCTCTCTCTCTGCCCTTCCACTGCTTGCTCTCTGTCTCTCTCTCTCTCTCAAAAATAAATAAACATAAAACATTAAAAAAAAGAAACAAGACATGCATCAAGATAAGCTTTTTTTTTTTCCAACCGGTTTAGAAAGAATTGTATAGAAACAGTCACTTCATGTGATGCTTTGTAGTTCCCCAGTTATGATATCGTATCATTTTAAAATATGTAATATTTTACTTATTTTAATACATTCTTCTTAGACATTGCTACTATGAAAAAAATCTGATATAGACAGACAGAACATGAATATAACAATATTTCTTGTCTTTGCCACACCAATTACAGTATGATTAGAATGATTAAAACCACTGCAAATACAGAAAAAAGTAAAGAACAGTTTTATTCACGAAAAGACATTTTAAGTACTTTGTAAATTTTAAACAACTTTAGATGATGTCAATTTCCATACCCTTAAGGCAGTTTCAATTTGAACATTATCGACTCATGCGGGTTGTGTCTCCCTTCTAGACTGAAGTTAAATAAAATTGTTTCATTACCATATCCACCGCTAAATTGCATGAAACATTAGCATCTGTTCAGAAGTGAAGCTCTCCCTGGGGCCATGTGCTGGAAAACTGTGTGTCCTAGTGAATCTAAGAGTAGACTCCAGATCCCCAAAATGTCTCCAAAGTAATTTACTTTTTAGCAGTAGGAAGCCTTGGTCTAAGGAACAGAACTCTTTGAAAAAATTTCAGTTTAATTACAAAGATTAGTTATTTTCATCCAAGTCACCATTTAAAGCATCATTTTTGGTGTGTGTTCTATAATTGCACCACCAAATCATTCACTTCATAGGTGAGATTGGCCAAATGTGTACCTTTATTGAATAAGTTATCATAGAGATCAAAGAAACAGTGTTATAGAATAAATTAAATAATTTTTGCATACTTTTTAACAGTAAAAATGACAGTTATCTGGAGATGTGTGTAGAAGAGATAAATACATGCTAAAAGGAAGTAAAAGGAGACACAGCATACACACAGCTGCCTGAAATAAGAAAATGCTGAACCTGAAATCAGAAAACATAAACACACTTAAGTATAATATCTCTATCCTACTCTTCTCTGTCTTTGATTTTGATTTTAATGTGAGTTGATAGTGATGATGTGTATAAGGGACTTATGGCAGAGGTACAAAACTGTTCAGAACTTGAGGACATATGATTAAGTATTTAGTCCAATATTCATTGAAAATAATCAGTTGTTCCAAGCATACTTGTTGCTTTTTTGTTCTTGAAAGGTATAATGTTCACCCATTTACCTGAGGGCATTCAAACTATTTCTGGAGTGCATTCTCTACATTTTTTACATATTTAAAAGGTAATCTACGGGGTATCTGGGTGGCTCAGTTGGTTGAGAGACCAGTAACTGACTCTTGATTTCAGCTCAGATCATCATCTCATGGTTTGTGAATTTGAGCCCTGCTTCCAACTCTATGCTTCAAACACAGAGCCTGCTTGGGATTCTCTCTCTCTCTCTGCTACTCCCCTGCTTGCACACTCTCTCTCAAAAATACATACATACATACATACATACATCTTAAAAAAAATAAAAAGATAATCCGCAGTTAAAGTTTGAGTCTAAATGTCACTTATTCAGGACAAATGCAGTGACACCATCACACCCCTTGCACTGTTTATGGTGGTTAACGCATTCATATACTTACTATGTATAGTAAGGAAAATTAAGTAACGTGTGTATGAGTTTCCTATTGATGCCTTAGCAAATTACCACAAATTTAGTGGTTTCAAACAGCACAAATTTATTATCTCACAGTTTCATAGGTCAGAAGTCTGATACAGGTCACAGAGCTAAAATCAAGGTGTCTTCATGGCTATGCTTCTTTCTGGAGACTCTAGGGTAAGAACTGTTCCCTTGTCCTTTCAGGTCATTGATAGAATTCAGTTCCTTGCAATTGTTGTGTTTAAAGTCCTGTTTCCTTGCTGGCTGACTGTGTAGGACAGTTTCCAGCTTCTAGAAGCCACCCACGGTCCTTGGTTTCTGTCTTCCTTCCTCCATCCTCCAACTTGAAAGCCAGAAACTGTGGAGCCATTTTCTCTTCCACAAATTGCTCCTTCTTCTTCCATCTCATCTTTCTAACTAACCCAGGAAAGAGGACCAGTTTTAAGGACTCAAGTGATTAGATTGAGTTAACCTAGTTAATCCAGGCTAATCTTTCCTTCTTAAGGTCTTTAAGTTTAATTGCACCTGCAAAGTATCTTTTGCATTATAAGGAAACATTCTCATGGGTTCTGAGGACTCCTGATGTTTCACAGGACATTTTAGGTCATGTTTTAGTCTGGGTATCTACTTTTGAATAAGCAAAAAAGATAACTTGGTAACTTTGTAAACTAACGTCTTCCCCTTTGGGGATTTTCTAAACCTACAGGGACACATTATATCTGCTAGCATCATAATTTATAACAATCTAGTTTAGATTAATAACAATGTAATTGTAATAATATTTAAACATTTACTCCTACATAGTTTTGCTCATTCTTCCTTTATGGTATTTTTATCACAAAGAGATATTTATACATTGCTTTCCTATGGCATAGATTTTATGTAGTTACCTTTTTTAAAATAAGAACACTCTTTATAAAAATAAAAACAAAGAAGCATAGGGAGATGTAACTTATAGTATAGTGGAAAGAGCTATGGAACCTGAACTTTTACACTAAAAAGTTTTGAATTTCTGGATTGACCAAATCCACTAATTGCTGAAGGAAATGGATAAAAATGGATCTATACAAATAGAAAATTATCATGACATTGCATAGCATGGGAGACTATGGCCCTATATGACGGGCTGAGACTGGGGCTGGAAAAGAGATGGGAAGAAGGTGTAAGACAGGCAAAGATAAAGAGAAGGAAACAGAGAGCAAGAAAATACATATGAAGTATATTAAGACTGACTTCAGGCTTTTTATGAGAAACTCTGAAGGCCAGAAAACAATGGAACAATGCTTTCAGAATGTAAATAAACAAACCAACCAACAAACAAGCAGACGTTTGAGTTAAAATTCAATTCCCAAGATAATAGTCAATCAAATATGAAGAGTTAAGACAGCATGACCTAAAACATATTATGAATGACACACTCTTTCATAAGAGTAATGGAGGTGTTCTACCAAAATAAGGAAGGTGTGGGATAACGGAAAAAGGAAACAGAACATTCTATCCAGAAAAGAGGTGAATGAAATCACCAGATGACAGTAATGCACATAACTCAGCTAACTACCAGCCCAGATTAGAACTATAGAGATGCTTCTTCATGTATTTGAGACTGATAAATTATTTGATGCAAAACAGATTATTATAAGAAAGATTATGTTATTGTTAATAAGCTGAAAGTCTCCAGGCATATGATTGGCTCAGTTAGTTAAGAGTCCAATTCTTTATTTCACCTCATGTCATGATCTCATGGTTGGTGATTGGAACCCTGCATCAGACTCCCTCTTTCTCTGCTCCTCCCCTGCTCGTGCAGGCACATGTGCATCTCTCTCTCTCAAATACATAAATAAAATTAAAAAATAAAAGTCTCTGTGTCTGGTGAAAGAAATGGGTGAAATGAGGAAGGGAACCTATTGTTTTTGTAACAAACCTTGTTGAGTCATTTGACTCTTCAAATAATTTTCATATATAAATGTGAAAAAATGAAACTAAATTAAAAACATAAGATCTTAAAATAAGAAAGTTTTGAAAGTGTTAGAGTGACCCTTTTATCAACTGAATACATTAATTTTGTAATTTCAAAGTAAGTATATTCATATTTCAAAACAAAATATCGAAGGTCTTAAGCAAACTTTTCTTAACTAAAACGTGGGGATATTGCATCCAAAAATGAAGTATAGCATTAGAAACAGAGTGATTCTGTGGTGCCTGCGTGGCTCAGTTGGTTAAGCGTCTGACTTTGGTTCAAGTCATGATCTCATGGTTTGTGAGTTGGAGCCCCAAGCGCGGATCTATGTTGACAGCTCAGAACCTGTAGTCTACTTCGGATTCTCTGTCTCCCGTTCTCTCTCTCTGCCCCTCCCCTACTTGTGCTCTGTCTGTCTGTCTCTCTCTCTCTCTCTCTCTCAAAAATAAATAAACATTAAAAAAATAAAACAAAAACAAGAATAGAGTGATTCAACCCTCAATTCTGAGTATTAAATGAAAACTCTAATTGCATGCATAGTATTTGAGATTTTTGAGGCAAAATATTAAAGACTACATGATCGCTATGGTTTTCTCAGGCTTATTATACTATAATTCAATAAAAATTATTTTTAAAATGTTTAGAACAATTTTTGAACAATAATTATTAGACACCTGGGTAAAATAGCCAGATTCCTATTTCTTTGGTACTGGAAAAGTAAAATATTGGAAGGTTTATAATCAGGAGAGTTTGAGGAGATAACAGTGAATTTTGTTTAGTTGTCCAAAATTCTGTCTATACATAGAACTTATTCTATATATTCTATGAGAAAAATTGTTTTCCAAAAGATTCTGCTACCTAGCTCATGGAATCTTAAACTGTGTTAATGATGCAGTTAGTATTCAAAATATTTTCCTTATACCAGAATGTTCTTTTTCCAAATAGAGTTGTATCTCTCCTTGGAATTGAAAAGCATACTCAGAAAAAAAAATATTTCTGGGAACCACTATTAATTTTTTTTAATTTCATTTCCAATTTTCTTTGCAACATAAAGCAATTAGCCAAGAAATGTTTTTAGTCTTCATTGCAGTTAAACTTCTTCCTTGCCCAAACTGCTTCTACCCTCTACTTTTTTAGGTCTTGACCCATACAAACATTCTATACCCTCAAATCTGTTTTAGCATCTGTGTCTGGATAATCTGATCTATGAAACTACCCTACAAAAGTATATCTTTTGAGAGTGTCTATCTCTGAAAATATTTATTTTCATTTTTAGTGTATATCACAAGTTCCATCTGTTAAAATATCAGTGTGGTTAGTTGCTGCCTGAGAGCTCATTTGTCCATATTATTTATGCTATGAAATTTTTTTGTTTGAATGAAAAGAATTTATTAGCTCTATGAACCTCTTGTCACCTTTAATAAATTAGTATATGTTTAAAATAATTTCTCTTCTATGAGATAATATGCACTTTTCTCCTTTGGATGGTTTTCATGTTAAAAAGTGTTCAAAGAGCAGTTTTTAAGGTCCCTTTGGAATTTTTTGTTTCACATAAAATTTACTGTGAGTCCATGAAACAAATTAAGGTAGACACCAACCATTTTTATGGAAGTTTTTTGGAATTGAGTAATTTAGAACTATTATATAATACTTTCCAAGCCAAAATTATTATTATTATTATTATTATTATTATTATTATTATTAGTGTTTGGGGTTTGTTAAATTCAGCTGTTTTCTACAACACATTTAGTTTTGAAACTACAGTGGATTTCCTGAATATTTTTCAACTTGGATTTGTTTATTAATGTCAAACCATCGTACATTTCTATAATCTGCAACAAATTTCCCACCTGACATAATTTCCTATTTTGATAAGCAAGTTACTCTTTAGTACCTAAATCTGACCTCTGTAGAAAATTCTTTGTCCTGATTTCTTTAGAAAATTTATTTGCCCTTTGCAAATACTTTATTAAAGAGACAGGTAGTTTTTAGCCTTGTTACCTATGAGAAAAAATTCAAGATTTTATATAAGTACTTATATGGCCATTGATAACATTAGCCTTTAATTTTTTTAATTATTTTTATTTTTGCAAAGTGTACAAAAGCAGATATTGGGACAAATTTGGCCACCATCATTTGCAGAATATCCCTTTGATGAGAGTGAAAAATTTATGGGTATCCATTATGTATTAAGCTCACAATCCATTCTGAAGGGAAGTGAAATATAGGTTTTGCAGAATCAGAAAACATAGTCTATTATACAGACTGTGCCTCTGAAGAATCTTCCTCTTCTCTTTCTTTTTTCTCTAATTATAGCATCTTTTTGGTCAGATATTGAATCTCCTAGATTGGTTTTTAAATTTTCTCTTTCCTATTTTCCATATCTTTTGTGCCTTTTTACTCTGACTTATGGGAAACACACTTACCTACATTTTCCAGAAACTTTTATTGATTTTTCTTTGATCTACTATATTTTTAAACTTTTATTTTGGGAATATTACAGATTCATAGGAAGTTTTAAAGAACACAAAAGATACAGAGAGGTTTCAACACCTTTTACCTAGATTCTCCAAATTATAGCATCTTGCATAATTAGGGAACAAGTCTCAAAACCAGTCACTTGTCATGTGCACAATGCATAGTTTATTCAGTTGTCACCTGTTCTACAAGCACTTGTGTGTGTGTGTGTGTGTGTGTGTGTGTGTGTGTATGTGTGCACACAGGTGCATGTATGTAGTTCTATGCAATTTTATCACATGCTAGCTTGTGTAACCATTATCATAGTCAAGATACAAAACTGTTCCTTTACCACAGGACTTCATTGTTCTGTCCTTTTATAATAACACACATCACTAACCCACTCATCACTGACTCTTGGCAGTCACTAAGAAGTTTCCATCTCTGCAATGTAATTTAATGCATGTTATACAAATGGAGTCCTACAATATGTAAACTTTTCAGATGCTTTTTTCAGCATAAAGCTCTTGAGATTATCCAATTTTTAAAATATATTTTAGTAGATTGTTCCTTTATGTTGCTGAGTAGTACTGTTCACTCATTTAAGGACATTGGCCTTCACCAGTGTTCAGCAATTAAAGAGGGAGCCACAATGAACATTTGTATCCACATTTTTGTTTGAATGTAAGTTTGCATTTGTCTGGGATAAATGTCCAAGAGTGGTTTGATGTCTACAGCATCAAAGAACTTGTTTTCTTAATCTGTCCATTTTCTAGCATACTGGTTTTTTTCATTGATTATATTTTTTATTTACTTTTTTCTCTGATGGCATAAATAATATACTGTGAAAGTCTTCTAATAGAACCCCTTTTCTTTCAAGTTCTTTTTCTTTTTTTTTCCTAAACTTTTTTTTAACGTTTATTTATTTTTGAGACAGAGAGAGACAGAGCATGAATGGGGGAAGGGCAGAGAGAGAGAGGGAGACACAGAATCTGAAACAGGCTCCAGGCTCTGAGCTGTCAGCACATAGGCCCAGGACGCAGGGCTCAAACTCAAGGACCACAAGATCATGACCTGAGCCGAAGTCAGACGCTTAACTGACTGAGCCACCCAGGCGCCCCTCAGGTTGCTCTTCTGATCACTGTTTCGATTTCTATCTTTTTTACTTATAACATTCTAAAGATGTCTGCTGATGCTTGTAGTTTTCATGTGTTTAAGGATAGGTTTCTAAAATGCTAACAGAAGACCCTGACCTCACGCTTTTGGCACGCTGACTGTAGTATTTATTGTAATTTTTCACCAATGGAATTTCACTGGAGGATGCCTGATGTTACTATCGTTAGCTTTTTCCTGTTGAACTTGTTAGATTCCCAAGAGTATTTTCTTCCAGTGCTCTACCTATAGAATATATAAAACTGGCTGCTAACAGATATGGAAATAGTCTGAGACGAGGGCTGGTGTCCCACCATAGGTAAGCATTCATTAGTAAACACACACATACATAAAATATTCATTTCCAGTATTTGTTTTACTCAAAATATGCAGAAATCCTTTAGTTCAGAGAGTTTTTTTTTCTTTTTTCCTTTTTTTTTGACATGGTATTGCCAGAGGTTTTACCATTTTATTGTTTGTTTGTTTGTTTTTACCAAAGCTGCAATTTTGTCTTTGCTTTGTTAATTATTATTATTTTACTTTGATTTCCTATTTTTACTCGTAAGACAAAAGTATGTGGTAATCACTGTGATGCAATGAAACCATGATGCCTCTCATCAATAGAGAGTGGCAGAAATGTGAAGGATCATTTTTCAGTTATCAGTAATTACCATCAGAGAAAAGGTGTCTACCAGGCTATGTGTGCAAGTTTGTGTCTAAGCTATGGTTGTGCTACTGATTCCACCTAGGGATCTGTATTGTTCATTTAACAATAAGACAAAGATAGGGGTGCCTAGGTGGCCCAGTCAGTTAAGCATCTGACTCTTGATTTTGGCTCCAGTCATGATCTCACTGTTTGTGAGTCCCACGTCTGACTCTGCATTGACATAACAGAGCCTGCTTGGGATTCTCTCTCACTCTCTTTCTGTCCCACCCCTCTAGCTCTTGCTCTTTCTCTCTCTCTCTCTCTCAAAATAAATAAACATTTAAAAAAAAGACAAAAATAAATAAGGAAATGTATTTTGAGTCACTATTACACGAAAATTACTGAATGAATATTTAGTGTGCTTTTTAAAAAGTTATGTCAGGCAGGTGGTAACTAATAATTAAATAATTAGTTGTATTAATACCAATAATTTTATGACAGAATCTATATGAATCACAGCTTCTAAAAATCAAATAAATACTGATTAAGCTTACAAATCTAACTTTGTTTTTTTTAATATGAAATTTATTGTCAAATTGGTTTCCATACAACACCCAGTGCTCATCCCAAAAGGTGCCCTCCTCAATATCCATCATCCACTTTCCCCTCCCTCCCAACCCCCATCAGCCCTCAGTTTGTTCTCAGTTTTTAAGAGAATAAAAACCCTCTTATGGTTTGCCTCCCTCCCGCTCTAACTTTTAGTTTTCCTTTCACTCCCCCATGGTCTTCTGTTAAGTGTCTCAGGATCCACATAAGAGTGAAAACATATGCTATCTGTCTTTCTCTGTATGACTTATTTCACTTAGCATCACACTCTCCAATTCCATCCACGTTGCTACAAAAGGCCACATTTCATTCTTTCTCATTGCCAAGTAGTATTGCGTTGTATATATGAACCACAATTTCTTTATCCATTCATCAGTTGATGGACATTTAGGCTCTTTCCATATTTGGCTATTGTTGAGAGTGCTGCTATAAACATTGGGGTACAAGTGTCCCTGTGCATCAGCACTCTGTATCCCTTGGGTAAATTCCTAGCAGTGCGATTGCTGGGTCATAGGGTAGATCTATTTTTAATTTTTTGAGGAATCTCCACACTGTTTTCCAGAGTGGCTGCATCAGTTTGCATTCCCACCAACAGTGCAAGAGGGTTCCCATTTCTCCACATCCTCTGCAGCATCTATAGTCTCCTGATTTCTTCATTTTAGCCACTCTGACTGGTGTGAGGTGATGTCTCAGTGTGGTTTTGATTTGTATTTCCCTGATGAGGAGCGACGTTGAGCATCTTTTCATGTGCCTGTTGGTCATCTGGATGTCTTCTTTAGAGAAGTGTCTATTCATGTCTTCTGCCCATTTCTTCACTGGATTATTTGGTTTTTGGGTGTGGAGTTTGGTGATCTCTTTATAGATTTTGGATACTAGCCCTTTGTCCGATATGTCATTTGCAAATATCTTTTCCCATTCTGTGGGTTGCCTTTTAGTTTTGTTGATTGTTTCCTTTGCAGTGCAGAAGTTTTCTATCTTGATGAGGTCCCAATAGTTCATTTTTGCTTTTAATTCCCTTGCCTTTAGAGATGTGTCAAGTAAGAAACTACTGCGGCTGAGGTCAGAGAGGTCTTTTCCTGCTTTCTCCTCTAGGGTTTTGATGGTTTCCTGTCTCACATTCAGGTCCTTCATCCATTTTGAGTTTATTTTTGTGAATGGTGTGAGAAAGTGGTCTAGTTTCAACCTTCTGCATGTTGCTGTCCAGTTCTCCCAGCACCATTTGTTAAAGAGACTGTCTTTTTTCCATAATCCAGTGAAGAAATGGGCAGAAGACATGAATAGACACTTCTCTAAAGAAGACATCCAGATGACCAACAGGCACATGAAAAGATGCTTAATGTCGCTCCTCATCAGGGAAATACAAATCAAAATCACTCTGAGACACCACCTCACGCCAGTCAGAATGGCTAAAATGAACAAATCAGGAGACTATAGATGCTGCAGAGGATGTGGAGAAATGGGAACCCTCTTGCACTGTTGGTGGGAATGCAAACTGATGCAGCCACTCTGGAAAACAGTGTGGAGATTCCTCAAAAAATTAAAAATAGATCTACCCTATGACCCAGCAATCGCACTGCTAGGAATTTACCCAAGGGATACAGAGTGCTGATGCACAGGGACACTTGTACCCCAATGTTTATAGCAGCACTCTCAACAATAGCCAAATATGGAAAGAGCCTAAATGTCCATCAACTGATGAATGGATAAAGAAATTGTGGTTCATATATACAACGCAATACTACTTGGCAATGAGAAAGAATGAAATGTGGCCTTTTGTAGCAACGTGGATGGAATTGGAGAGTGTGATGCTAAGTGAAATAAGTCATACAGAGAAAGACAGATAGCATATGTTTTCACTCTTATGTGGATCCTGAGACACTTAACAGAAGACCATGGGGGAGTGAAAGGAAAACTAAAAGTTAGAGCGGGAGGGAGGCAAACCATAAGAGGGTTTTTATTCTCTTAAAAACTGAGAACAAACTGAGGGCTGATGGGGGTTGGGAGGGAGGGGAAAGTGGATGATGGATATTGAGGAGGGCACCTTTTGGGATGAGCACTGGGTGTTGTATGGAAACCAATTTGACAATAAATTTCATATTAAAATATAAATAAATAAAAATCAAAGTACATTAATGGGTGCCTTATTGGCTCAGTCAGTTGAGCATCTGATTCTTGATTTTGGCTGAGGTCATGATCCCAGGGTCATAGGGTCACTGAGCATGGAGCCTGCTTAAGATTCTCTCTCTCTCTTTCTGCCCCTCTTCGCCACTCATACTCTCTGTCTCTCTAAAATAAAAAATAAAATCTAAGCACATGAAGTAAGAGAAATATGTGATAACTAAAAGAACAATAGTTTTTTCTACAATTTTGTCGAGAAGTAGCTCCCTAGCGTTAAATGCAATTTTGTTGATTTAAATATTTTCTCTTTTCTGAAATCCAAGTTGCTCAGTGTGTTCCAAATTAGTACAAGCTTTGTCTGAGAATATTAATTAGTTTCTCAGAACATTTTATTGCAACTTGCCAAATATATCAAACTGTCTAGAGGCTGAATAATAAAATAAATTGAACGTTCTTATTTCATGTGATGAAAGATATTTGCTACCTCTCTTACTTTTCTTTTCTTTATCAGTGGCTCCACCAAATGTTCCTTGACAAGAACCTGAAGATTAATGTTAGCTCTTTCTTCTCATTTATTCCTAGCATCAAATTGGTTACCAACTCTTGCTGATCCCATCTCTTTAATAACTAAAAAATCCAAAGTCTTCTCTCCATGTCTACTGCCATTGCCTTGGTACTAACCACTCATCACTTTTGTCCCAGATGGCTGCAGTAGATACTGTTCATTCTGGCTATTAGTCTTTTTGCCATCCATTAAATCCACATTGCTGACAAAAGTAATTCTAAAATACACCCAAGATCTTCTCATTTCATGGGTATTATCTGAAACTAGCGTCTTATTCTATTCAGGTCGGAAATTCAAAATCTTTTGTCAATTATCAAAGGACCTTCATTTCATATTTTACCCTGCACCTGATTTGGTAGCCTTATCTTCTGCCATGTTCTCAGATTCACTCAGGACTCTAACCACATCAATAATTTGTTATCACGTTTCTTATTTGCTGAAAGAAACTGAGAGTCCTCTTATATATTCATATAGAATACAAATAAAGAAGTGGAATGCAAACTGGTGCAGCTGCTGTGGAAAACAGTGTGGAAGTTCATCAAAAAATTAAAAATAGATCTACCCTATGACCCAGCAATAGCACTGCTAGGATTTTACCCAAGGGATACAGGGGTGCTGGTGCATAGGGACACTTGTATCCCAGTGCTTATAGCAGCACTTTCAACAATAGCCAAATTATGGAAAGAGCCTAATGCCCATTAACTGATGAATGGATAAGTAAATTGTGGTTTATATATACAATGCAATACTACTTGGCAATGAGAAAGAATGAAATGTGGCCTTTTGTAGCAACATGGATGGAACTGGAGAGTGTGATGCTAAGTGAAATAAGCCATACAGAGAAAGACAGATAGTATATGTTTTCACTCTTATGTGGATCCAGAGAAACTTAACAGAAACCCATGGGAGAGCGGAAGGAAAAAAGAAAAAAAGAGGTTAGAGTGGGAGAGAGCCAAAGCATGAGACTCTTAAAAACTGAGAACAAACTGAGGGTTGATGGGGGGTGGGAGGGAGGGGAAGGTGGGTGATGGATACTGAGGAGGGCACCTTTTGGGATGAGCACTGGGTGTTGTATGGAAACCAATTTGACAATAAAGTTTATATTAAAAAATAATAAAAAAAAACAAATAAAGAAATGTGAAATGCAATCATTGTCCCTATTAAAAAATTTATCCAAAATTATCTTTTAAAAAATGTGTTTAGTATTTTCCCCCCTGTTTACAAACTTCTCTCTCATTTTTCCTTTAAATTTTGAAGCAAATAGGTGTTTATTCATAGTTGTTTCACTGGAACATTGACACTGCAGGAGCCATGAATCCAAATGGATAGGAAGCATCCAGGAGTGTAGATTGAACATCACAAGACACAGAACAGTGTTTAAACAGAGAGGGCATCCTGATAGAAGCATGTGGTCAGGTCAGCCCCAAAGCAGAGAAACCAAAGAAATGTTATTATATCCAGGAGATAGAGCAAATATGCCAGCAGGTTTATTAGTGTACGGGGCTGCCATGACAAAATACCACACACTATGCGGTTTCAATGGAAATTTATTTCTCACAGTTCTAAAGGCTAACAATCCAGGTTCTGGCAGGGTGGTTTGCTCCTGAAGCCACTCTCCTTGACTTGCACATGGCTGCCTCCTCACTGTGTCCTCATGTGCCCTTTTCTCTGTGTGCATGCATGCCTGGTGGCTTTTACTCTTCTTCTAGGACAACAGTTCTATTGGATTAGGTCTCCACCCTGTGACATCATTTAACCTTACTTACCTCTTTACAGGCACTCTCTCCAAAATTTGTCACATTGGGGGATAGGACTTCAACATATGAATTTAGTTGGGAAAAGATACAATTTAGGTTATAAAAGTAGGTTACGGTGGAGAGGACAGTAGCAGGAATAAGTTCTAGAACATTCTCCATTATTATATGGCTGAGTAATTAGTCAAAACTTGTTGTGTTTGACATCAGTTTCCTCAATTGCAAAATGACAGGCTTATACCAAGTGATTTTTCAACTCTTTTCACTTGCCAGGGTTAATTGAAATCAGAATTAATTGAAGCATAAGAATTTACATTTTATTCATTTGTTTTCTTTTGGGATAGCAACTTAAAACTGGGCATAATGTTCTCTCTGTGGTAAATGCTCAAGCTTCTATAGGACTAGTAGCATCTCTGTTTAATTATGAGCTATTATTGAGACCTCTACCTCAGTGGACAGAGTTGGCGCAGCCTATGGTGATTTGGTGACACATAGTAAACATTACAATTTAAATCAATTGGTCATGATATTGTATCGTTGTATAGATGTCCCAAGAAAATCTTAGATTTCAAGAAAGCATTGCTTTGAAATGTTGTAAAGATCTGCTGGCCCATTTGCAAGTATCCACAGTAATGTATGCTATATGTTTAATACCAAGAAATTGTGTTTCATAAGACAACAGTTATTCAAAGAACAATGTTCCTATTCCAAGAACATTAAGAAATCTGAAACAACAAAATATACATTAATTAAAGAAGTACACATTGTGATGTTCCTGCAGAATTAAATAATTTTTTACTCTGGAAAATTATTCAGACTCATGCATAGTGTACATTCCCTCATGGCATATAAACTTTTTTTCAGGAATTTGATACACACATAATTTACCATGAATGTGTCTGATAAGTGAACCACGTTTCTATTGTTACAAATTTCCCTGTGAGGCTTGACATAATGTTTTTGCTGTAAAGCACTTTTTAATGTAAGTAATCACTAAATAATCTAAATATTTTTTAGATTTAAAAAATCAGAATATTCAGTGCACCCATTTGTTAATAAGAGTATCGATCAAATAAGCTACTACAACGTTAATGACTGCAGTAACTTTCACAGGAGACATAAATTGATTTTACACAACATAGCCTATTTTATTTGTGTGATTATGAATTTACAGCTTCCAAAGGTTAAGTATATTATCTGATAGGCATGACAGTTTTTCATGTGAATATTTCTAGACATTTCATTTTTAAAATTGCCTCACGTGATATGGCCTGACTCACCTGACCCTCTGTGGTTACAGTCAGAAAGCATGCAGTGTACTTCAGACACTACAAATGGGATGGCACAGATGGATGTTTTACTTTCCAAAGCTGTGTAATTAATCAAGACTTTTCCAATTACATTGTTGAGTGGTTAGCATAAATATTGTTCAATTCTTTTCTAAATCTTAATCGCTATTCATCTGGCCAATGCACATATGGCATACAGGGAAATTTGCATCACAAACAAACATGGTAAATTGTCGATAAAGAGTAGTTGTAAATGTTGGTAACTGTAACACGGAAACCAATTTTGGTTTTTGGTGTTCATTTTTGTCTTATTTCTATTTCCTTTCTAAGCTAACACTACTATAAAAAATACTAAAATGCCTCTATCTTAGTTTAGGGATTTTGTGATATTAATATTTTATGTTACGTTACAGACCTGCGTTATACAGTTGCTTTACTTCCTGTTACTGCTAGAAATAATGTTACAACAACAACAACAAAACTGGCTTTGAAGCCCAACTCAGCTATTTAATTGCCCTGTTGTACCTTTCGGTCAGTTACGCCCTATCAATTTGCCTTGGTTTCTTCCTGTGCTGTATTACTCACAGGCAGGATTACTTAGTTGACTTGAAAGAAACAAGAATTTAAGTAAATGAGCATACTTCCCAGAATATAGTAAATGTCTATTATTATTCATTTCCAGAATTATGTTCCAAGTGAAAATTTCCTTATTTTCCTCAGGTTGAAGTTGACACACCTCTGCCACTTTCCCAATCGCTTGTCTGCCCTGAACACCCATGACTGTCATTACTTGGTGTTTATCCTTCTGATTTGTTTTTTGTTTTTTGTTTTTTTTTTCCTAAAGGAAGATAGTGTATATACATGTTTGATCCTGCTGTCGTATATAGCCACAAATACACACGTCATATATTTTTTAAATGTATTATACATGCATCCATATCATACATACTTGCTGTCCTGTTCTATGTTCTGTTTTATATCCATGTAAAAGATTATCATTGAGAAATTTTCCTGTCAATGAATGAACATACCGCTCTCACCACTGAAAGGTCACATAACATCTCTTTCATAGTTATACATAATTTTCTAATGATTATTGTTGGAAATTTTTGAGTATTTGAAATATGGCTTTAATCTTACTGTGATATATAAGTTTTCAGATAACTTTCTGGTACTGCCTTTGCCTTATAATTAGTTAATATTCTTTTTTTTTTAATACACATGGTTTACTAAATTACTTGATTATTTTTATTTTTGTTAAACCTATTCATATTTTTCCTTCCAATTTTTTATATGGTTTATTGCTTAAAATACATTTACTACAAAATTATATAAAAGTCACATTTGCCTTCTTTTTATTAATAATTTGTTGTGTTTCTGTTTTTGTTATAAGGGCATTAGGAACAATGATGTTTAGGATTGTGACAGCCTGGGATAACATGTGCTATATAGACTGAATGCCTGTGTTTCCCCCAAATTTATATGTTGAAACCCTAATCTCCAGTATGATGGCGTTAGGACGTTAGGAGGTGTGGGGCCTTTGGAAGTGATTAGGACATGATGGAGTCATCATGGTAAGATTAGTGCCCTCCTAAGAAGAGACAGATTGATGATCTTTTTCTGCCACTGATACAGACTATTCTAGGTGTTTGCTCCATTTTTTTAAATTTTGAGTTCATATTTGGTTGATCTTAATTTGTAATTTGCTTCTGCTGAGTGTTTCTTACCAGAGATCACCTTAACTTAAGTATGGGGATTGGGGTTGCCCAGAATCCACAGATAGTGCAAATCCAAATCCCCAAGTACACATAAAGGTAAAGCTGTTGTTATAAATTCTCATGGGAGATATTTTCAACCTTGAGATAAGATTTAAAAAAAGG
The DNA here is from genome assembly GCF_027475565.1 of Acinonyx jubatus. Classification (NCBI taxonomy): domain Eukaryota; kingdom Metazoa; phylum Chordata; class Mammalia; order Carnivora; family Felidae; genus Acinonyx; species Acinonyx jubatus. The sequence continues at coordinate 21,777,778 of NC_069384.1, forward strand.
GTGATTGATTACTATCTTGATTACTATCTTTAAAAAGTAGAGTTTTTAAGCTATGTGTGCAGGGCTTTAAACTCCCTCACCCTTCCTTCACAATGTGCTTTAGTTTCACTCCCTTAAGTAATGGGAACATCATTTGTTTCTTATATTCTGGGCTGCTGTAAACTGCAGGATTGTCAAATCCCTTGGGTTTTGACTGGATTTAGCTCATGTCTCTGACCTTTTTGTACTTTCCTTGTTTATTTCTGTAAGCTTAGCCTAACTATATATTTAACAGGCTATGTGTTGCATTTTGTAAAGCATGGTGTCTTTAAGAGGATTTTTCTTTTAGAATAAGTTTCCATAATACAGAATGAGAAGTCCTTTTGTTTTTGAAAGATTTCCTTATTTTCTTCATTTAAATTCCTCTTTGTGGCACTAGGATGGCTAAGTCGGTTAAGTGTTAATCCTTGATTTCAGCTCAGGTCATGATCTCATGGTTCATGAGATTGAGCTCTGAGTTAGGCTCCAGGCTGACAGCATAGATCCTGCTTGGGATTCTCTCTCTCTCTCTCTCTCTCTTTCTCTCTGCTCCTCCCCCACTCATGCATGGGCACACTCTCTAAAGAAAGAAAGAGAGAAACTAAAAAATTCCTCCCTTAAATGAGTTTTGGTTTTTAAATACTGATAAATTTGAAATAACACTTGTATTGATCGTGTATTGCTGATAAAATATATTTCTCTGTTTAAAGTAATTTAATTTTAGGGGCGCCTGGGTGGCTCAGTTGGTTGAGTGTCCGACTTCGGCTCAGGTCATGATCTCCCGGTCTGTGAGTTCGAGCCCTGCTTCGGGCTCTGTGCTGACAGCTCAGAGCCTGGAGCCTGCTCTGGATTCTGTGTCTCCCTCTCTCTCTGCCCCTTCCCTGCTCACACTCTGTCTCTCTCTCTTTCAAAATAAATAAACATTAAAAATTTTTTTAAAAATAATTTAATTTTATATACATGTTAGTTACATCTTAATATATGTTAGTTACACATATTAATTATATAATGTAAATATAATTATACATAATTATATTTATATACTATGAATATTAAATATTATGATATATATTATATGCAGGCTATGTTTCTACATGTATGTATATATGGAGGACAGTGTGTTTATCTTAAAGCATCAGACATTAGGGTGATCTATTGATAATTACAATCTTAATCTCACTGCAATGCTACAGAGAAATACTGAAGTGTATTAATTTATTGTTAGTCATGTAAAGACTAGTGCTATATCATTGTAAGAGAGAAAATAAGTTTGAAGTAAATTTTTGATTTGACCCTTTTGTATCATTTAGGTTTTACTGTAAAATGTATAATACTGATGCTAATTACAGTTAACATTTTAAAAATATTTTTGTACAGGGAATCAATGAGCTTTACAAATAACAATGTAACATTTGCTTTTTAAAGATTACTTACTTATTTTTGGGAGAGAGAGAGAGAGAGAGAGAGAGAGGAGAGAAAGAAAACACAAGTGGGGGAGGGGAAGAGAAGGAGACCTAAAATCTGAAGCAGGCTCCAGGCTCTGTGCTGACAGCTCAGAACCCACTCAAACCTACAAGCTGTGAGATCATGTGACCCGAGCCAAAGTCGGATGCTTAACCCATGAGCCACCCAGGTGCCCCAGGATGTAACATTTTATACATAGTAATAGTATATTTATTTTTGCCTGTTCGAAAGTTTCATCATTTAATATAAATGAGATTCTACGATATTACAATTTGTAAAGTACTTCCCCTTTTATTTTGTTCTCCTCGTGCTAATCGTTGCAGAGGCAGGCACTTAAACAACTGTAGTCCCCAAAAGAAGAGGAGGGATGGAGACTCAGAAGTTAATGTGAATGGTGCTTGATAAGTAGTGGAATTAGGATGCAGCCTGGGTCTTACATGATTCCATTATTATTTCAGTTCTAGTTTTTGTGTTTAATGAAACTGAAGTATATGTAAAGGCCTTCATTTTTAAAAAAGAGCCTAAGTAGTGTTTTTGCATTAGGTATCATGATCCAACAACCTTTAGTCCAGGCAGTGGGGGCTATCCGAATGGAAAATACTTCCCTTATTTTAGCAGTAAAGCCTTATTCACTAGAACTGTGACTTTCCCTACAGGGAATATTCCATCACAACAACAATGCTCTCTATTTCAGTGTGCTTTGCTCTTGGAGGTTTTAGCTGCAGTTTATCCATTCTATTGACATATATAGGTTCTTATAAAAATAAATTATTTGCAACATAAATAAGGTTTCTGAGTGCTTGATATTTCTTTTGTCCTCTTTAACTATGTCAGGTGTTTCCATAACAAAGTGTAAGAGACTTATTGGAAATTTGGCTTCTGTTTTTTTTTTTTTTTTTTTTTTTTTTTTTATATATCAAACTTTGCCTTCTTTTTTTTTCTTCTACAAAGGAATTGCAGATATCAGTCAGAGTGTAACCACCGCTGGCAGTGAGTGATATGGCAGCAACATTTACTAAGAGAAAACTTTGCAAAAAGAACAGCTATCCTATTTTGGACAGAGACCAATGGAGATGAGCCGAATTCTTGATTTTTAACCCCTCAAAGATCACAGTCCTCAGTCTTCATCCATCTATCCCTGTGTTCACTAGTTGGAGACATCAGTAACTATTTAAAAAAGGAATCTGGGAAAAACATATATACTGTTGAACACAACCTGATCACTAAGACTGGAAAATTAACGCTAATATGCCAAGTTCATGCCAGTGATAATAACTGTTTTATTTTTCTCCATTTTGTTTTCCTATTCTATTATTATAACTCATTTCATATTCTTGCTGCTCTGCTCGGACTACGTCAGGTGGGATCATGTTGAATGCAGGTGGAGGCAGAGGTATTCATTTACTTTTCTCTGAATCCCCAGTGAATGCTTTCCATGCTTCATCATGAAGTTATTTTCTCTAGATTTTTTGTAGAACTTCTTTATTCAAAAAACTTAAAACATGAATCTCAGGCTTACTGAAGTTTGTTTTCTGACCTTGCCCTTGCTTTCCAAAACTGAAAGTTGTTTAGAAGATATAACACCACGTATATGCTTCCAATTTATATGCCAGTATGTCAGGTACTTTAGTTCTTTATATGTATATTGTAAATTTCATAAACTATATTTGAGGGCGCCTGGGTGGCTCAGTCGGTAAAGCATCCGACTTCGGCTCAGGTCATGATCTCAGAATTTGTGAGTTCGAGCCCCGCTTTGCGCTCTGTGCTGATGGCTCAGAGCCTGGAGCCTGCTTTGGATTCTGTGTCTCCCTCTCTCTCTGCCCCTTCCCCACTCATGCTCTCTCTCTCTCAAAAATAAATAAAACATAAAATTGTTTTAAAAAATATTTGTGTTTTATATAAAGAGCATTCACTTAGATTTACCTACATATTTAATTGATTTCAAACCTACTCACTTATTTATTTAATCTTCCTAATACATTGCATCTCAAGCTTCTCTCTGGTATTAGTTTCCTTTATCTATGTAATAGTCTTGGAATTTCATATGTTATATATCTCTTGCTGGTGACTATAATGACTATAATTTGGTTTGTTCATCTAAAAACATCGTTACTCGCCCTCCTTCTTGAAAGATATTTTTTACTGCTGAATGGAGTTATTTTCTTTCAGTATCTAGAACTAAGATCCATCGACTTCTTCCACTGATTCTGTTGAGAATTTTGTCAATGGAATAATTATCGCTCATTGAAGCTAATCTGTCTTTCCTCTTACCCCACCCCAGGCTCTTTTAGGGTATTATCTTCATCTTTTTTCTTGCAGCTTCATTATTAAATGTCTAGGTCTCATTTCTTTTTATTCATGCAGTTTGGGCCTTCGTGGGTTTTTTGAATTGGTTGATTATCACGGTGCTTAGTTGGAGACAGCAAAATCCTCCTTAAAACAAATGTGGAAATAAAAGATAAAAGAATGAAAATTGCTATGAAATGGAGAATGTTGGATCCTATTTTTAAATGTCTAATATCAACTATCCCCTAGATACAACTTCAAAATTAATGACATTTAAGATAATGATAATTAAGAACTTGAAATGTGAGACCTATTTTTAATATATATAATCGATTATTGATATATATATAACTTATAACTACAACTTATTTTAGAAGTATGAGTCTATTTTACTTCTGTAAAATTGGATATTGGATATGAGATACAATGTGTATATATATTTGTCTTTTGAAGACAAAATCCCTGTGAAAAAAATATCTTTGAAGCCAGAAGTTGTGGTTCTCTCACTTTTTAGTAATGTAATATTGAACAACCTATATCTCAGTTTGTTCTCTCTTGTCTCCCCCTCTTTCTCCTCCCTCCAATCTCTCTCTTTCCTCTTTTTCCTTTCACTCTTCTCTCTCTCATCTAATTATCATGTTGGGCTGCAGGAAACCTTCCAGCTGTAACTGATAAGTAATCATTTTTGCAGTAATATCTATCCTTTTTTGCTTTGTTCTCTATTTATCAACAGCATAAATCAGAGCTACTTTCATCATGAAAATTTGTCAATGTCAAGATAATGTATCTATATAAGGAATTAGTTTTGTCTACAGTTTAATTCAAACCATAAGATGATGAACGGAAAAAGGGGGACTCTCATTCATTTATATTGTTACAACTTTTTCCTTACCACCTTTTGTATTTGAAATTGGTTCTGAATAGTAAACAAACAAAAATATGTATTTTACATTTGCAAAGATTTTTCAAACACACAAGGAATACAACCAATAAGAGAAAGTATAACACAAGACAAAGTATATTGCAATAAGAGTTCTGAAAAGGAAAAATAAGACTTCAGAAGAGTTGATTATATTGGTGTGAGCAAATCATACAAGATTGAATGTTCAATATTGAAAGATAGGATATTATTTCAACAGAGAAAGATATGGAGGTGATTAATGTTTTAGGAAATACAACAGAAGTGAGAAATGGGTGAATATAATGTCAACATTATATGTGATGTACAAGATATGTCATTTAATAGTGTAGCTGGGGCAAAATGCAATATACAAAAAAGAGACTAGATAGTAGAGATAAAAGTATTTGGATTGATTCAGTAGACAACAGAGAGACTACTGAAGGTTTGTTATCCAGTGAAGAAAACACTCATATATTTATTCTAAGAAGGTTTCTTTGGCAGAGAGATGGAAAGAAAGAGAGAGAGTGGAGGCAAAGATATTAGTTAAGAGATTCACCCAACAGCTCAGGAATGAGCTAACTTGTATTCCAACTACATTTATACTAACTTGAAAAATCTTGTGTGTAGATGACTAGATTGAATCAAGAGTTGACTTGGAGTTAAAAATTAGCCTCTAGTTTTCCTTTTATATGTAGCTGTTTTGTTCACTGACAAAACAAATGTTTTGAAAGCTGGTAGACTAAATTTAGAATGCAGTTGCTGTGGGGTACCTCCCATTTTAAAGTAGAGGTCAAACACAGTGGCACATAAATAGAACACAGGCTACAGATGTTTTGTTTGGCTGACACACTACTAAAATAAATTTAAATCCTTTTAGAATAAAAATGGTCTCTAGTTCATTAACTCATCAGCTCTCTGTTGTTTTATTTGTGGCTAACTTAGGATATTTACTGAGTATTTTTCTAATTAAAAGTGCAATCATTCCCAGCTTTGTCTTCCTGCATACCTTGTCATGCAGTTTACATTATTTTAATTTATTTTATTTTCTATGTTTTGGTTCTAAATAATTACTGACTCAGAAAAAAAGGTGTAAAAAACATATATAGAGATCCAAGTATAGCTTGCTCAATTTTAATTTAGTTTTTCTTAGCACTTACCACATAATAAGTAAAATAATGTAGTTATTTAATATTTTATTGTCTATATTTTCTTTTCCTAACACATAACACTAGAAAACTCCACAATGGGAAGAATCTTTGGTTCACTGGTGTAGAGTACTGAAAACTACCAGCCACAGAGGAACTTCAATAAATATTCATGAAATGTAGCTAATATAATATTAATAGCTAAAACTGCTGTGATGTTCTTTATTTTCCATATATAATTCAATAGAATTTTGTGTATTGGCTCATACCATAAGAGTCAAAACCTTATGAAATCAGTATTAACAATATCCTCATAATTATTTGTGCGTCTGGGCTCAAAGTCTACTGAATTTCTTATCTCTGATTAAAATACCCATCATATTTGCTGTTTCAAATTTGCCACAAAATATTATAAAATCTAATTGCATTGTCTAGGCAACATAGACACTCAGACTTTACTGGACTTGCTATGCTCTGTAAACTCCTTTTCAAATATCAAGTATGATAGGTGGGTGGAGGAAGTACGTTGCTTTCTCTCTCATCTTACCTTGGCCAGAGGTAGTACAATCATGAGTAATTCACATCAACTATTTATGCTGAGTATTGTTAGAGGTGGTAACAGGTATGAGAAATGTTTCTTAGCAATACGTTATATAATGCACAAACAGAAAAAGACCAACTGTCATACAAAGCAAAATTAAAAGAAAAAAAGTGTCATAAGAATTAAGAGAATTGAGGACACCGTGGTGGTTCAGTTGGTTGACCATCCGACTCTTGATCTCAGCTCAGGTCTTAATCTTAGGGTGGTGAGTTAAAGACTCAGATTGGGCTCTGGAGGGGGAGTGAGGCCTACTTAAAAAAAAAAAGAATTAAGAAATTGAATACAGGGGCACATGGGTGGCTCAGTCGGTTAAGCATCGACTTTGGCTCAGATCATGACCTCATGGTTCGTGGGTTCGGGCCCCACATCGGGCTCTGTGCTGACCACTCAGAGCCTGGACCCTGCTTCAGATTCTGTGTCTTCCTCTCTCTCTGCCCCTTCCCTGCTCATGCTTTGTCTCTCTCTCTTAAAAATAAATAAACATTAAAAAAAAGAAATAGAACAATACACATATATTCACACATTCACATTTCACAATTTTTAATAGTCATGTGGATGTTTTACTGCCATTAAATTTTAATTTGAAGAGCTCTAGATGAGATTAGTCAGCATTCTTTCTACTTGAGGGAATTGGGGCTATACATTCATTCAGGAGGAAGCTATGTTAACTCATTTACCCTATTTAGACACCTTTTTGGCTACTTCCTCATCAGAACACCAGAGTTGAAGATATTAATTTCAATCTATAGTTTACAAAAGTGCTTGAGAAGTTCTCTCAGAGCTCACAGTCTGCTACACTGAAAATGGCTCTGGAGAAATCTAAGGCCAACCTGATTCTTTATTTTATGACTTGAATGAACATTTGATTTATTATCCAAACTGAGACAGTTTCGGGGAGTTAGAAGATATATTATTTACATATTGACTTTGGACAACATTTGTGAACTAGAGATGTCCAATGCCATTTCTGTACGTGATGATTGTACTCGTAAGATTATTATTTTTTTTATATAGAAAGTAGTTCAAATAATTTCTTCTCTTTATATTCAGTATCCCACCTGACATCAGATGTTCCCTTTCAATTTATAAAGTCAGGCCTGCAAACTCATATCTTCCACCTTTTTCATGTCCACCTTTTTCTCTTATTCTTTTATGTTAAGTTGAGTTTATGGTCTTGCATCATTAAGCCAGTGTTTTCATCTTATAAAACTCATGCAATAATATTTATTCACAATTTTCCAGTGCTTTAAGATAGAATTTTTTATTTTTGTTTTTAATGTTTATTTATTTTTGAGAGAGAGATAGAGCATGAGTAGGGGAGGGGCAGAGAGAGAGGGAGACACAGAATCCGAAGTAGGCTCCAGGCCCTGAGCTGTGAGCACAAAGCCTGACATGGGGCTTTAACTCACAAACCGCGAGATCGTGACCTGAGCCAAAGTCAGACACTTAACCTACTGAGCCACCCAGGCACCCCATAAGATAGCATTTTTCTGAAGCGTGTTTTTCTCCATTAGTAAGTCTCTCTCTTTCAGCCTCTTATTGTAGTGGTTGTTTCTTAGAGGGATTAACTCTGTAAAAATAATGTATCATTCAGTGGTGGTTCCTTGAAAACGTAGACATAAATATAATTACTATCCAATTCAGCATTTCCACTTCTGGATATATACTCAAAAGAATTGAAAACAGGGACTTAAGAGATATTTCTGCATCAATGTTCACAGCAGCATTATTCACAAGGGCCAAAATATGGAAACAATCCAAATGTTCATCAAAGGATGAATGGATAAGCATATGTTGTATATACATACAATGGAATACTATTTAGCCTTAAAAAGGAACAAGTCTGATACGTGCTACCACATGACTGAACCTTGAAGACATTGTGCCAAGTGAAGTAGGCCAGACACAGATATTATAAGATTCCACTTACATGAGGTACCTGGAATACTCAAATTTGTGTTAAAAAAAAAATTATACTGGTGGCTACCTGGGGGACAGGGGAATGGGACAATATTATTTAATGGATATAGAATTTCAATTTAGGAAGATAAAAAATTCTGGAAATGAATGGTGGTAATGGTTGCACACCAGTGTGTATGTATTTAATGCCACAGAACTATACACTTACAATTGTTAAAATGGTAAATTCCTGTTATATACAGTTACCACAATAAAAAGAATCATTTATCATCAAATAATTTAAGTTTCCTACACAAGCTATTTACTCGTAAAAAGGGGATTGGCAAGAGGCCCAAGTAGTTTTCACACTAATTGATTTACTTCAATTAATTTTTATTTTAGAACAGTTTTAGATTTATAGAACAGTTGTAAAGATGGTTAAAGAGAGTTCTCCTATACCCCAAACCAGTCCACCTATTGTTAGCATGTTATATTGGTATGATACATTCATTACAACAGATGAACCCACACTGATACAATGTTATTAGCCAAAGTCTATGTTTCACTTGGACTTCCTTAGTTTTTATGTAACCTCCTCTTTCTGCCCAGGGTCCCAGGTAGACTACCCCATGGCATTTACTCATCATGCTTCTTAGATATTTCTCAACGTTGGCAGTTTGGCACACTTTACTTGTTTTACATGACCTTGACAATTTTGAGAAATACTGGTTAGATATTTTGTATGACAGCTGTCAATTAGTGTTCATCTAATATTTGCCTCATTATTAGACTAGACTTAAGGGTTCTTGGCTGGAAGACCACATGCATAAAATGCCATTCTCCTCACACTATATTATGCTATAGACATAACATTACTGATGCTGTCAACCTCTGTTACTTGGTCAAAGTAATGTTCGATGGATTTCTCTTATGCAAATTTACCCCTATTCCCTCCCCTACAGTAGCCTGTGAAAGAAATCAGACCACCCTTAATGGGTTGGGAATTATCATCCACCTTGGGAATATCATATACAGGGTGGTTTATGTATATACAAGTTTAAGGGATGCCTGGATTGCTCAGCTGGTTAAACAACTGCCTTCAGCTCAGGTCATGATCTCACGGTTTCTGAGTTTGAGCCCCATGTTGAGGCTGTTAGTCAGTGCATAATCAGCTTCAGATTCTCTGTCCCCCTCTCTCTCTGCCTCTCTCCCAGTAGCACACACACACACTCTCTCTCAAAAGTAAATAAATAAACTTATAAATAGATTCATTAATTGATTGATTAAAAAAAATTCTTCTGCATGGGAGATATGTCCATTCTTCCTCATTTATGTATTCAATCATTTAATTATATTGATATAGACTTATATATGCATATATATTTTATAATTTTGATTATACTACATACTACATAATTTACTTTTTGTTCAAAACATTCAGGCTTTATTGTAAACTTTTTTAGTTGTCACTTGTGTCCTTTTGACATATTCCTATCATTGTGGTTTCTTTTGGGTGCTCCTTCATTTCTGGTAGTACAGGAAGCGCCAGGTCATCTTATATTTTCCTTACATGAGCCCTAGAAACAGCCATTTCCCAAAGAGCCTGGGTTCCGTTCCTTGGAGTATGCTGTTAGAAACCAGTATTTGAGCACTGAGAGTCCTTCTTGCTACTATACAAGGGTATTGTTGCTTCCAGACTCTCACAACTAAAAGCAGGGAAATATATATGTTTACTAGCCAGTGTATACAGACATAACTAAATCATTATGTTTATAAATATATTTCTGTATCTACATTAAACCTACCATGAGTTCATATTCATGAATCCAACCCTAAATCATCATTCTCATCAACCCCTTTGTCAGTAATCTCATACTCCAACCGTAAGAAACCTGGTTCCCCTCATCCACCATCAATTTACTGATTGTTCATTCATATCATGATTTCAGCATTGTTAACCCATACCTTCATGGGAAACATTTTTATCAACTAGATTACAATTTTTATGTGCAGTTTCTTTTGCTTTGAGTCTTACAAATTTTACTCATTTACATATTACCCAGGTAATTTAGTTAGATTTTCACCACTATAGTTTATCCTAGAATCCCCTAAACTCCTAAATTATATTTATTGAATTACATAAATTAAGATACACTCTTTGTGCTATAAGGGAGCTTGACTGGCTCAGCTGGTGGAACATGTGACTCTTAATCTCAGGGTCATGGGTTCAAGCCCCATTGTTGGTAGTGGGGCCTACATAAAAAAAAAAAAAAGGAAAGAAAAAAAAGAAAGAAAGAAAGAAAAGAAGATTCAGTCTTTAGGCTGTAAAATTCTATGAGCTTTGACAAAATCTTGGTGTAATTTACTCACCATTTTAGTCTAATGAGGATAGTTTTAGTGCCCTAAGTAATACCCTATGTTTGCTCTACTACTCAAACTCCGTCTCCTTTCTAAACTGATGTCAACCACCGATTTGTTTATTATATTTATATAATTTTGACTTTATCATAATTTCATGTAAATGTAAGTAAATAGTAGGTAGGCCTTTCATGCTGACTTTATCCCCATTTACATACACATCTCTTAAATATTTGAAGGCAAAAATACACATTATTTCCAATTCTTAAAAATAAGTTCATTCCAAATTTTAAAATATTCTATCTTTCTCTCTGCATACACTATCATTTTATTCCATTTATTTAAGTGGATTTATTTAAATGCATGTATTTACCTGGTATGGTACCCCTCTCTTTTTTTTACTGCTTACTAGTATTTCATTATTTGGATGCACCACAGTGTGTTTTTATTTACCTATTAAAGCACATCTTGATTGCTTTTTGTTTGGGGCAACTATGATGAAAGCATAAATATTCTTGTTCAGTTTTTTATGTGCACGTAAGTTTTTAAATCCGTTGAGTAAAATCTTAGGAGTGCAATGGCTGGATCATGTGGCGGCAGGACTATGTTTATCTTTGCAAGAATCAGTCGAATTATCCGCCTAACTGTACAATTTTGTATTCTCACCAGCAGTGAGTAATAGATCACGTTGCTCCAATCCTTATGCACAACTGATAATGTCAGGGTTTTTTTGGATTTCAACATTCTAATGAATGTGTGTTGGTATCTCATTCTTGTTTTAATTTGCATTTCCCTAACGCAAACCTATGCTGAGCATCATTTATATACTTATTTGATCTTTGTAATATTTTCAGTTAAGTATCTCTTCTGGTCTTTTGTCTAATTTTTGAATGATTTCTTATTGTTGTAAGAGCTCCTTGTATATTTTGTATATCAGTCTTTTTTTTTTTTGACATATAGCTTGCAAATAGTTTCCTTCCAGTCTGTTAGAATTATTACTTAACAGTTGGACTTATCTAATTTATCTTAATATACCTGTCTTGAAAAGTAAAAGCAAAAAAAAGAAAAGAAAAAAAGAAAAACCTTAAATTATTCTCAACTCTTAAAAATATGTACATTCCAGATTTTATAATTTTTGCATTCATTATTCTTTCATAAAATATTCTGCATGTCTTTTTGCATTATTTCTTTATTCCATCATATACCTACTAATTTGCTTCTTCACTTGTTCTTTCATCAATATTGCCAGTCAAGCACACCTGTTTTATTTGATATTTTTATGTCCCACTCCTATCTGAAATTGCTTATCTGAAGAAGCAATTATTTCAAACTATTTTTGTCCCTTGTTGTTTTGCTATTCAGATACATACCATGGCCATGTTGGTGACATTTCCAACAAACTGCTTTGTCGTAATGGCAATCTTTCCTGTATAATTTGATCTGCTGTATAGTTTTAAAGTACAAAGAATTAAATGGAATTGTGTCAACAGCATTTTGACACTATGGTGAAATTTTAAAATTAATTTTTCTTTGACGATTTTGCCCAGCCCTTTTTACATTACATTGTTTTTAAGGTTGGGCATAGTATAGTAGACTGAATAAAGGCTCTCCAGAGTTGGTCTTAAACCCCATGACCTGTGGATGTATTAACTTACTTAATAAAAGGGACTCAGTGATGTGATTATAATAAGAATCTTGAGATGGGGTGATAATCCTGGATTATCTCAGTGGCCTTCCGTATAACCACAAATGTCCTTATAAAAGGTGGGCAAGAATATCTGAGTCAGAAAGAGGAGGTGAGGAGATGAGAGTAGAGGTAGGAGTCATTCACTTTGAAGATGAATAAAAGGGTCTGAACACATGGAATGCACGTGACCTCTGGAAGTTGAAAAGGGCAAGGAAAGGGATTCTCCTCCAGAGCTCTCAGAAGAAACACAATTCTGCAAACACCTTGATTTTAGCTCATAAGAGCCATGTTGGATTTCTGATCTCCATAACTGTAAAATAATACATTTGTGTACTATTACATTTGTACTGATTTGTTGCGACAGCCAATAGGAAACTAAAACAGTTGGTATTACTTAACTTTCCACTTTTTTCTAAGTAGCATGTGTGAAAATTGGCTCTGAATATTTTTTAATACAAAGATATGATTTAAGAGAGGTTGAATACTGATTAAAGTGTTACCTCGATGATAAAATGTAAAATAATATTTGGATTCTTCTGATAACTCATGGAAGTATAAGTTCTCAAAATGTGCCAATAAATTAGGAAACTCCTAGATGAATCCCTGGAAAAGAAGCTTTAAAATGTCTACTCTTCTGTGTGGAACAGGAATATACTCACACATTTATAGTCAATTAAGTTACCACAACGGTGCCCAGAATATACAATGGGGAAAGGATAGTCACTTCATTAAGTGGTATTGGGAAAATTGAACAGCAAAAGAAAGAAATTGAGGGGCGCCTGGGTGGCTCAGTTGGTTAAGCACCCGACTTTGGCTCTGGTCATGATCTCACCACTTGTGGGTTCACGCCCTACCTCAGGCTCTATGCTGACAGCTCAGAGCCTAGAGCCTGCTTCGTAAGCTGTGTCTCCTTCTCTCTCTACTCTTCTGTGTGGAACAGGAATATACTCACACATTTATAGTCAATCAAGTTAGCACAATGGTGCCAAGTATATACAATGGGGAAAGGACAGTCCTTCAATAAGTGGTATTGGGAAATTGGACAGCTACATGCAAAAGAAAGAAATTGAGCCATTATCTTACACCATACACAAAATCGAACCCAAATCGATTAAAGACTTGGGTGTAAGACCTATCACTGTAAACCTCTAAAAGAAAACATAGAGGGTAAACTCTTTAACATTGGCCTTGGCAATGATTTTTTTTTTTAATTTCACACCACAAACAAAGGTGACAGGAGTAAAAATGAACAAGTGGTACTACATTAAGGTAAAATTTTTCTTCACAGTGAAGAAAACCATCAGCAAAATGAAAAGGCAACCTACTGAATGGAAGAAAATATTTGCCAAAAAAATTGAAAACACTTGCAAATGTAATTTTTGCAAATCATATATTTGATAAAAGATTAATGTATAAAATATACAAACAACTAATACAACTCAATAGCAAAACGAACACCAAACCAAAGCAAAGCAAAACAAAACAAAAACAAGCAATTGGATTAATAAGTGGGCAAAGGATCGGAATAGACATTTTCCCAAATAAAAGATTTACAGATGACTAATAAGTACATGCAAAGGTGCTCAACCTCACTTATCATCTGGGAAATGCAAATCAAAATTACAGTGCGATATCACCAAACACCTGTTAGAATGGCTGTTGTCAAAAATATAAGAGATAAGTATTGGTGAGCATGTGGAGAAAAGGAAACCCTGTGCATTGGTAAAAATGTAAAATAGTGCAGCTACTATGGAAAACAGTACAGAGTTTCCTGAAAAAATTAGAAATAGAATTACCATATGATACAGAATATTCATCTCTGGGTATTTACCTGAAGGAAATGAAAACATTCTCTCAAAATGGTATCTGTATCTCCATGTTCACTGTAGCATTATTTATGATAGTTAAGACATGGAAGCAGCCTAACTGTCCATTCGTGGATGAATGGATGAGAAAATATGATCGCACACAGACACACACACACACACACACACACACACACACACACGGGAATATTATTTACTCGCAAAACAGGAGAGCTTGCCTTCGGAATTTGCAACAACGTGAATGGGCCTTGAAGGCATTATGCTAAGCAATGAAAATCACACAGACAAAGACAAATACCTATGATCTGACCTATGCGTGGATTCTTCATAACAAAACCCTCATAGATACTGAGAAAAGATTGATGATTGCTAAAGGAGGGTTCTGTTGGGTAGGCAAAATGGGTGAAGGTGGTAAAAAAAAAAAAAGAAAAAAAAAAGAAAATCCTACTTTTCCATGATTACATTAGCTCTTTAGAAATTTGAAAGGTGCTTAACCTGGGAAGATTCAGAAAACTTGATGTAAGAAAAGATTTGCCCTCTTTAAATCTGGAAAAATAATATACTTTGACCAGGCATTGGAGAACATAATGATGAAATATTTTCATAATATGATTCCCCTGCTTATAGTCCTCTACTTTATAAATTAATGTTTTACTGTATAAATTACTGTCTCAATATAAATCATGGTCAAATATGTTTTGTTAAAGTGGGCTATAAATCTTTTTCATTTGAATGTATTTAGATGAGATATGCTACTTTGCAAAGAATCATCTAGGATAAACAAGCTGGCAATGGAACAAGGCTTTTATAAGTCTTTACCACTTAATCTGATTATTCAGATTCCAGCAAATATCTCCAATTATAAACTCCTGTCCAATTCGCACTTTGCCACATGGCTATATTCTTAAAAGAAAATGAGATGAATTTTTGTGTGTGTATAAAATCATATATATAATATATAATCATATGTGTATCTATACACACATATACATAATCATTTGTATGTAATAAACTATCATCTGATATTTGGTCTTAAACTCTATTTTTGTGGGTATCAACATAGCAGTATATTGTCCATAGTATACTATTCATAAGAAATGCATGAAAGATTTAACGTTCTAAGGTGGTCCTTCTGAGTTTCTGGCAACAGTTATATAATGTCCTGTGTTCGATAAGGTTATTAGATTTTGAACAATAGAGCTAGCCTATGAGAAATTCTAGTAAAAGAAAACAGTAAGCCGTTATTAGAAGGATATAATAGCTTTTCACAGGCCCAAATAAAGAGGTCAACAACTATTGAAAAGAATATGTTTTTATCTATGTTTATGATGGATCTGTAACTAATAGCTCAGACAGTGCAAGAGCTCGTCAAAGACATTTTTGAAACACTTTCACTGGGTTGCTTATAAACAACCATTCAAAGTTCCATGGTTTATTTTTTTGGGGGGGGTTGTTTGTTTTTGTTTTGTTTTTTTAAATCAGAATTCCAGTACCCAGGTAAAAAAATCCCATCAGTGATCTTAGAAGGTATGGAAAACATAGCAAGCATGTCCCTTCTGAGAATCTGGGTTAGAAAGGTGTGAAGGCCTGATTGATTGTCTCAAATTACATGGAATGGGAGAGGAGAGATTTCTTTAAGAGAGTAGTACTGAAAAAGAAGGACAGCATGGCAATGCATTCATTGAGGGCATATTCCAGGTTTGTTTTGTTCCTAAAAAAATCTGAGCTCTCTGGTCAGCCACTAAAATAGGTGTTTAATTTCGTTCAAACTTGATAGAGTCCTTTTTTTTTTTTTTTTGATTTCTCATTCTTTGCCCTTTAGTAACCTTTTTCTTTAATGTTTCTTATCTTGGGCTGTTTATAGATTACAGACAAAGTTGATAAAGATACTGAACTATTCTCTTCAAAACTCATGTTATGTAATTTCAACATTTCTGCTTGGCACAAACAAAATTTTACCATAGATATTCTTTCATTATCAGTCAATAGACTGATATTATTTTTCCCCAGGTCTTTACATATAGGGAACACTATCTTATAAATGATTGGATGGCGCATTATTACAATCCCATTTTTTAGCATCTCTTCATGCTGCCTCAATTCAACCACTTCATTATATTAGCCTCCTTTCAGAACAGTGAAGCTAGAGGAAATTACTATAGAACATGATTGCGTATAATTTTCATTTGGGCCTCTTTACTAAATTGAAATTTAGATGAACATGCTCCAAATCATGAAGTCATGGTTCTGCCGTACTCGCCTTATTTTCATCTGAGAAAATTAGGCCCCCTTAGTATTACCTTCCAGCTAGTTCTGAGAATTGACCAGTATCCTGATTTATTCATGCTCCAAACAAGTCCTGTGGGTCCTTTAAGAGATCAGATTTCCTATTCTTGCTCCTCCAGCTGCCTTTGTCTTGGTCTTTGTGAGACTGACAGGTAGCTGTGCCCTGAGTATAGTCACAGTGCTTACAGAACACTGGACTCTTCCATACACTTATACTTCACCCCAAATTTAGGTAGAAGAGGATATCCCTATTTCTTTTTTAAAAAATGAAGTCAGTTCAGTTAGGCAGCCAATATTAAAGACTTGCCAATAGCAGAAAAGAATTACAATGAAAAATAACTTACAGGTACTGCGTAGTTAAAAACTTATCAACCTTTCCTGGCCTGGCTTTTTGTGTCTTTCCACCTGACAGAGGAGAGTTTATCTACTCTTCATATCACAATCATGGAAGTGTCTGGGATCTTCCTGACCATCTCCTAGCATGTGGACCACACTAACTCTCCACATAAGAAAGAGGAAGGAGATTTTTTTTCTTTCTCTCCAGGCTGTGGTACCTTTCACAAAGTAGGATTTTAGGCCAAATTTTCATGTTCCACAAATGACTCTCAGTTGGAAGTTCTGTTGCCTTTGGAGAAAGCAACTTATCCTTTCCCAGAGAAATATAGTCCATTCCCATGAACCTCAAAAAGGGGAATCAATAGCAGAGCATTCTCCAAGTGTAGTCAATCTGGTGTTCAAGGAACCTCAGGTGAGATTCCATACATCAGTCCTCTTTATTCTAAAAAAAAAAAAAAAAAAAAAAAGTTTATCTTTCAGTATTAGGTATAATCTTTCAGTATTAGGTAAAGAAAAAAATCTCTTTTTCTCTAGTTCAACTTTTTTTTTTTTAATCCAAGTTCCATATCTGCAAAGAGTTATACAAAGAACAGCAGCTAGAAAAAAATCAAAAGACAATTTATAGGTATAATACAATTTAAATTAACATTGACAAATGTAAATGGTTTCTAAAGGGACATTATAATCAGAGGCAGTTCTGTTATAAGTTTACTAAGCAGAGCAATTAGCTTCTTAAGGTATTTGTATTACCAGTACTTTACTTTACTCAAGCTTCCCACGAGAACATTGTGCAGCATATCCTTCACAATTGTATCTGAAAAACTAAATTATGGAGCTAAGTATTAGAAAAATAATAATAACAAACATTTCTTAAATCCCCTGTGGATTCTTCTCAAATGTTGGGCACAAGAGTGAGAATTAGATGATTTACTTAGCTATGAACTAAAAGAGATTAAAGATAAAGAGAATCAGGAAATAAGTCAAATCCCCCCAAAAGTAATAATTTCTAAATAAGCTAGTATAAATCCTGTATTAAACTAAATTAATGCCAATTAAACTACTTAACACTGTATTAAATTATAACTAGTATAAATTCTATATTAAACATAATAGTAAAAAATATTTTGGGAGTTTACATTAGAAATTGTAACTAGAATTACATTAGAAATTCAACTAGCTTGAATATATCTTGAGTTCACATTACGATTCAGACATATCCAGGGAAGGTTTTCTTCCAGTCTCTCTTCACAGACAATTCAGGGATTTCCTTAAAAGAAGAAAATGGAAGGAAATCTCGAGAAGAACATGGTGGCTGTCTGTCACGTTTGTTATTAGCTTAGCTTGGTCTATTATGCTTAAATGTTAAGGACAAACACTAAAAATAAAAGTTAAACCAAAGGAGATTTGTCATTAATGACATGATTAAAGCTACTGGACGAGGAAAGTGTTAAGGTTTCAATGCATTGAGACTTCTACAACTGGGGAGGAGGAGAGAAGGCTGAAGCTAAGTGTCAGCAGAGACACTGGTGGCTTCATCAATTATCAAGATATATATACATTAAGTGGTGGTGAGATTTAGCACATACAGCACCTCTGAGAGCAGCACAGTGCACAGGCTCAGCCCATATCAATTGGACCCTTCCCTTGGATCCACCACTTGTTATCAGTATGATCTTGGATGAGCCCCAATTTCTTCATCTATATATTGATGATGAATTGATGATAGCATATGCCTCCCAGGGCAGCTGTTAGGAGCTCCTGGCAAAGTGTTGAACACAGTGACTGATATACAGTAAATCCAGCAAGTTTTCTGCAAATGTGAGCCATTAATTTCTTTCCGTCCTCAGCTGTGCCCTTGGAGAAGACAGCTGTATCATTGTGACATCGACTAGTTTTCTCAACATTGATACTTCATCAACTGAGCGGCACCTCACCCAAATCTGGCTGCTTGTACTTTAAATAAGGTGCTTTCATAGGGTACTGGGTTTCAGATATTACTGCAGCAACAGATAGTACAATAAGACCAGAGTAAGATATAAGTAAAGGGATGAAGAAATAGCCAAATGCCTTAGATTCAACCATAATATCACCTTTAAAAGTTTAATCCAATATCTGGTCTATTCCTTGCCTTTATTTTCTCAGTTTATCATTTTACACTACTTGACATTCGGAAGTTTCACGTTTCTGTAAGTTAAAATTTGTATTCATTTTTGGTGGATTTTATTTCTTCTAAATTCTTAAGTTTCTAGGCTAGATGGTATGTATGTGTGTTTCTGATGTGCTTTACTGCCTAGGCTTCTAGGTTTTTTATTCCAACACTAATAATTGCTTTTGTGTGACATACTACATATCTAAATCAATATTTTCAATAAATTTTCCTTCTTTATAAGGCTCATAGCAGTTCAGTTCATGTGAACTCATCAAGTGAATGACAACATCATTTAGGATAGGGTACAATGTAGTTTGATATAGCTGTTCATATGTTTTTCATGACCCCACCAACACACACACTAACATATATACCCATAATCACTGGTTTAAAGATCTTCCCTAACAAACTTTAAAAAATATGCAGTTATCATCATACCATTCCAAGGAAACACAAGAAAGGTTTCCTGGTGTTTTTATTCTTTATCTTCCTGCATGGCTGCATTTTATTATTTTAGAAACTGTAAATAACCTATATTTTTGAATATTTTATTTTTCAAAGTGACCATCTATATTCACATTTAAAATGTACAAATAACAGATTTTGAATGTTATTCCTCAAAAAGTGCATCTATAATCACATTTTATAAATTAATATATGGCTTTGAAGAAATGGTACTTTTATGTTTCAGTGGAGCATCGTGGTCAAGGACAAGTACTGGTCTTTAGTCCTTGGAAGCATTCTGGAATCCTGTCATAAGGATTTAGTGTAAGGGCAAATACAAATTACAAATAAAAAGCCTGATTCTTGTTGTTGAAAATGAGGGAATATACCGTCCCTCTTCCCTATCTTAGACCATTGACTTTACAACTTGTAAGTTCTTTTTCCATCTCTTTCCAATGCATGTGTATATCTTTTTGAAAGCTAGATAAGCCTCTCACCAGCTCTAGAACTCAGGCATGTCTCTTTCAGGGACCTGGAGACGATCTCTTTGAAATGTAATCAAGGAAGAGAGCACCCCATCACGTGGTTTCTCAGAGAGGGTAGGACCCTAATTTCAGCTGGCAACTCACCCAAACTGCAAAACTACCCCTCATAAAGATGTGAGAAGTTTATTTTCTCTTTGTATGAATCCAATGGACTAACACAGATGGTCACCCCAATTACATTGTAAATTTACAACAGGCAGGAGAGGGACGAATAGGCAGAGCACAGAGGACTTGAGGTCAGTATGCGTATTATGCATGATACTGTAGTGGTAGATACGTGTCACCAAATGTCAAATTCCATAAAATGTACAATATCAGAAGCCAACTCTAATGCAAAGTATAAGCTGTAGGTAATGACGTGTTGATGTAGGTTAATCAATTTGTAGCAAATATACCACTGTGGTGGGGGATGTTGATTGTGGCGAGGCTGTGTATGTGGGACCATGTAGGGGATATACGGGAACTTTCTTTACTTTCTGTTCAATTTTGCTGGGAATGAAAACTGCTCTAAAAATAAAGTCTGTTAGTAACCACTTGTGTATACATAGTTTTATATCAATCTATTAGTATGATATTATAAATAGGTTTATTATTTTTAAATGCATTTTTTCAGTTTTTGCTCAACTTCCTCATCCCCTTTGATCTACTGACTAAAAGTACTGCTTATTAGTCCAAATAAATAAGAAAAACTCAAAATTATTTTTGAGGGCTGTCTAATATTTCTTGGAAGTGGATATGCTGTATTTTTTTTTTCAGTTACCTCTCTAATGTTTGGCATTCACTTTGTTACCTTTTTCTTTCTTTCTTTTTTTTTCCCCTACCACAAATTGAGTGGGTATGTATTCTTGAAATGAATCCTTTATTTCTAAAGATACCCAGGAGTGGATTTCCTGGATTAAAGAACATTTGCAGTTTTAATCCTAAGATTTGTTACCATGATGCTGTTTGTAAATTTTATAATACTAGGACTGAATAACATTAACTTTTATCTCACTTATTCATTAAAGCCACATGGTTGCTTTAACTCTGCAATTCTCTTCTCTCCTTATTTTATACAACCTTTCATATTTTATTTTCTTGAAGTTAGACTCTAGCAATTTTGGGGGTTTCAGTTGTGTGAATCAATTGTTTATAACCTTTGTCTATTTTCTATTAGGTTGTTTATTCCTTGTTAAGTTGTGAGATCTGTATAGATAGTAACTTTATCTCTTTCTGTTTTAAGCCTTCCCCCCCCCAAATTAGTCATTTATTAACTGACTGAGTTTATAATACTTATTTTCCCACTGAGAAATTTGTCATTGTAATTAAAAATACATTTTTCACATTTATTTTCTAACATTAGTGTTGTTGTCTTATTAAGAAGTTGCTTTGCCTTGTCCATGAAAATTCTAGATGTTCTTAAAATATATAACTGTGTTTGCATATTTAATGTCTTAATTTGAAGCCTTTTTTTTTATACAATGTATAAGCTTGGCATTTAGAGCTTGGTTTTTCCTGACAGATAGTCAGTTGTTCCAGTACTATCTAATATTTGTCAGGAGCATTTACTTTACCAATTGTGCTGAAAGACATTTCTATATAAAAAGTATATATATACACACATGCAGACACACACACACAGCATATGTATGTAGAGAGGTAGATCTGTATCTATTTCAGCTACCAACCTAAGATTATATCTAGAAATTCTTTCTTCAGTTTTGTTAAAATATTCACTACTCTGATCTCAACATCAACTTGACTTATTTATAGCATTGTTGTTGTTTGGGTATCTGATAGGACACCTTAGTACTTATTTTCAAATATTTTCTTGTTCTTTTCAATGGCGCTTATTCTTCTATATATATTTAAGTATGGTTTTATCTGATTCTGAAGATTGTACTCTTTTGAAATTGCATTAGATATATTGGATTTACATTGAAATCTTACAAAAATTTAAGCTTTCACTAGTCTTGCGTTTATTTCACTTGTATTTTATACCTTTGTAGCACTAATAGCAAAGACTATTAATTTCCTTGTATTTCCCATGTGTTTGTCTGCCTTACACTATCCACTTATTAAGTATATATGTATTTTTACTTGAGGTTCCTGTGTTTTCAAAGAGCCAAGTTGTATTATCAGCAATAAGACATGTTAATCATATAAATTTCCCAAATTTGTATATTAGTATTATTTCCATTTAAAAAATTATGTTTGCTAAGATGCTCCAAGACAAAGTTCAATAATGAAGATCTTAAGCAAGTCCCTTTCTTTCATGATTTCAACTGAAATATTTTATTATTTTTCCATTTATGATGCAGCTATTTTATTTTCTTTCTTCATAAATGATCTTTATATGTTAAAGATATATTTCACATTTATGTTATTCTGCATTATTTGGTAAGAGAAAAGTGCCTGAGTTGTGTTAAATATTAAAACTTTTTTATTTTTTTATTTTTTTAAATGTTTTTATCTATCGTGGAGAGAGAGACAGACAGAGCAGAAGTCCGGCGAGGGCAGAGAGAGAGGGAGACATAGAATCCAAAACAGGCTCCAGGCTCTGAGCTATAAGCACAGAGCCCCATGTGGGGCTTGAACCCACAAACCGTGAAATCATGACCTGAGCTGAAGTCGTATGCTCAACCTACTTAGCCACCCAGGCACCCCATATTAAAATTCCTTTAAGAGTTTATTTAATTTGAGAGAGAGAGAGACAGCATGCAAGAGTGAGGGAAGGGCAGAGAGAGAGAGGAGAGAGAGAATCCCAAGCAAGGTCTGCACTGTAGGCACAGAGCCCGACACAGATCTCACAAACCAGGAAATGATGACCTGAGCCAAAATCAAGAATTGGATGCTTAACCAACTGAGCCAGGCAAGCACCTGAAGAATTCTTTATTAACTATAAATTGAATCATATTTTTCAGTCACCTAAATGGTGACAAAGCAAATTATATTTACTATTTTTGCCGTTAAATAACACTTCTATGCATATGCTGAACTGTATTTGATTTTTTTTTACACTTCTGGATTCTGATCATTAATATTGGAATTTTATATAAAATTCTGAACTGATTTTTCCTCTCAGAGTTTGCTTTTGTCTATTGCTAATAGTAAACTCTTTTATTGGTTTCATAAAACAAATTGAAATTTCTTCTACTTTTTTCTGTGGACTGAGTAGCTTAGGAAATAGAAAAAAATGATTGTTCTTTTAAAGTTAAAGAAGGTATTTGCAAAGTACATATATGATAATGGGTTAGCATCCAAAATATACAAAGAACTTATACGACTCAAAACCAAAAGGTAATCCAATTAAAATGGGTAGAAGATATGAGCAGACATTTCTCCAAAGATGTACATATGACCAACAGACACATAAAAAGATACTCAACATCACTCATCATCAGGGAAATGCAAATTTCCTAATATCCCAAATATTTTTCAGCCATAAAAAGGAATGAAATCTTGCCATTTGCAACAACATGGATGGATCTGGAAAGGAGAAAGCCAAGTAAAATAAGCCAGTCAGAGAAATACAAAACCATACAATTTCACACATATGTGGAATTTAAGAAACAAATGAACAAAGGAGAAAAAAAGAGAGACAAACCAAAAACAGACTCTTATAGAGAACAAACAGATGGTTAGTGGAGTGGAAGTAAGTGGGGCAATGGGTGAACAGGTGAAGGAAATTAAGAGAACACTTACCAGAATGAGCACTGAGCAATGTATGGAGTTGTTTAGTCACTATATTATATACATGAAATGAATATAACTATATGTTAACTATACTGGAATTAAAATAAAATAAATGAAAAAGAAAGAAAGAAAGGAAGGAAGGAAGGAAGGAAGGAAGGAAGGAAGGAAGCAAGGAAGAAAAATATTAGGTATAGCTCCAAGTTTATTCATGCTGTCATTAATGGGAAATAGGGAGATGTTGGTCAAAGCGTACAAGCTTTCAGTTATAAGATAAATTCTGGGAATCTAATGTACAGCATGATGACTATAGTCAATAATATCATATACTTGAAATTTGTTAAAAGAGTAGATCTTAAGTATTCTGACCACACACAAAAAAGGCAGCTATTTAAGATGATGGATGTGTTAATTAGCTTGATTATGGTAATCATTTTATAATGTATACATAAATCATCATGTAGTACACCTTAAATACATACCATTTTTATTTGTCAGTTATTTTTCAAAGCTAGAAAAAATAAAAGATAAAAAATAAAAAAAAAATAAATAGCAAAAAGGGAGAGAAAAAATTTAGATACATCTCAACCTGAAGAAAATATGTATTTATTTTCAACTATTTTTGCTCCAAAATAATGATAAAGAATATATTTATGCTACCCAGAGAAAGCTAGATTTTATTTTATTTTATTTTTAGTTTATTTATTTATTTTGAGAAAGACTGTCCGTGGGGGAGGAGTAGAGAGAGGGAACAGAAAGAATCCCAAGCAGGCTCTGCACTTTCAGCACAGTCAGATGCTGGGCTGGGCTGGGTCTCACGAATCGCGAGATCATCACCTGGGCCAAAATCAAGAGTCTGATGCTTAACTGATTGAGCCATACCGGTGCCCTGAAAAAGCCAGGTTTTAAAGTAAATATTACTAAGAACAAAGGAACTGAAAAACTATGTATATTAGCAGAGATATTTTTTAAATGATTGAAAAAATAAAACTGTAAATAAACAAACATATTAAGTATTTGCTTCTTTCATTCATTTAAGAATTTATCAAGAGCCAAACACTCATTGTCCAGTGGTAAGAGTAGGAAATAACAGAGTGAATAAAATATCACTCTTGTCATTCAGTCTATTACCCTGTGCTCACAGTAGTGTGGGAAGAAACATATATTATAGCAATTAACAGAATTATGTCAGAGAACTTAATGGAGAATAGTAAAAGAAGTCAACTAGTTTTAACCTAGTGAGGCTAAGAAGGACTTTCCCTTGTTTTGAAGTTTACATGAGTATGCCCTTAGTTAAAGTGTTACATTTTATTTGCTAAATTGGTATTTATATAGATGAATTTTATAACAAAAGATTACATGTAGTTTAAGAAAATACATTATACTGTTTGTCTAGATATATATAAGAATAAATTGCAATTTCTCACGACTTTTTCTGATTTCAATAATATGTCAATGTCCATAGGATTGAACATTATGAAAAGTTTGTTTCTGGTGGTTCTACATTCAAAATCCACAATATTCCTGAAATAATTCTTCATTTGTTACCCCTTTAGCCAAGCCTGTGAACATATTTATGAGCATAGATGCTTGTACATGTGATACATACAGATATATATGTGTATATTTCTAGAATACGAGAAACATATCTTACAATTGTCTAAATTTATAAGTGTTTAGGAATATATAATCACTAATTAAAATTGCTGATGTTTTATCAGAATGAAACTGAACTGCTTTCTTAGAGCATACACAAAAATAAATTCAAAATGGATGATAGACCTAAATGTAAGAGAGGAAACTATCAAAATCCTAGAGAACACAGGCAGCAATCTCTTTGACATTAGCCATAGCAACTTCTTAACTAGACATGTCTCCAGAGGCAAGGGAAATACGAGCAAAAATGTGGTATGGAAACTTATCAAGATAAAAACCTCTGCACAGTGAAAGAAACAATCAACAAAACTAAAAGGCAATCAAAGAAATGGTAGAATATATTTACAAATGACAAATCTGACAAAGGGTTAATATCCAAAACATAAAAAAAATTACCAAACTCAACACCCACACCCATGAAATAAATAATCCAGTTAAAAATTGGGCACAGGTCTTGATGTCAGGGTCATGAGTTCAAGCCCACAAGGAGCCCACTTAAAACAAAACAAAACAAAAAAATAAATAAATGGGCAGAAGGCATGAATAAACATTTTTCTAAAGAAGACTATAGATGGCTAATAGACACATGAAAAGATGCTCAATTTCACTCATCATCTGGGAAATACAAATCAAAACTATGATGAGATATCACTTCACACCTGTCAAATGGCTATAATTAACCAACACAGGAAACAACAGATGTTGATGAGGATGTGAAGAAAGGGGAACTATCGCACACTATTGGTTGGAATGCAAACAGGTGCAGCCATTCTGGAAAACAGTATGGAGGTTCCTTAAAAAGTTAAAAATAGGACTATCCTCCAGTTCATCAGTTGCACTACTAAGTACTTATCCAAAGGACAAAAAATACTGACTTGAAGGGGCACATGCACCCTAATGGTTATGATAGCATTATTAACAATAGCCAAATTATATAAAGAGCCCAAATATCCATTAATGGATGAATGGATAAAGAAGAGGTAGTATGTATGTATATATGTATTATGTATATATGTACATATATAATGGAATATTACTTAGCCATCAAAAAGAATGAACTCTTGCCATTAGCAATGATGTAGATTGAATGAGAGTGTAAGTGAAATAAGTCAGCCAGAGAAAGACCTGTGCCTTTGTTCATATGAGGAATTTAAGAAACAAAACAGATGAACATAGGGGAAGGAAGGAAAAAAGAGAGAGAAAGAGGCAAAAGAAGAAACAGATTCTTAATAAAGAACAAACTGAGGGTTGCTGGATGTGAGGTGGGTGGGAGAAGGGCTAGATGGGTGATGGGTACTAAGGAGGGCATTTGTTATGATAAGCACTGGGTGTTATATGTAAGTGATGAATCACTAAATTCTGCTGAAACCAATATTACACTATATGTTAACTAACTAGAATTTAAATAAATTTGAAACAAAAATTTAATTTAAAAAGTAAAAAACATAGTTTAAACACCAAAAAAATTGTTGATTTTTCATAAAATAACAAGGAGTTACTAAGTTTAAACTAAATTTGAGATTAAATATAGAAATGAATAAGGGAGGTAACTTTTCTAGAAGTCAACATCATACCTGAATTGTAGTAGGTGGTTGATATACAATGACTAATTTCAGTGGACTCACTCCATTACATATGCTCAAGTTTATTTATCATCTATTGAAAGAATGTAGAGAAAATGAAAAGAAATCCAGAAAATGTTAGTGGCAATAACAAATAGATTTAATTTTTTTAATTGAAGTATAATTAATATACAATGTTATAATACTTTCAGGTGTAGAACATTGACTTAACAATTGTGCACATTACTTAGTGCTGACCATGGTAAGTGTAGTCACCATTTGTCATTACAAAGGTTATTACAAGGTTATTACAATATTGTTTACTATATTCTCTATGCTACACTTTTCATCTCTGTGACTTAGTTATTTTATAATTTGAAGATTATACCTCTTAATCTCCTTTATTCCACCCATCCCCTCACCCACCTTTCCTCTGGCAACCACCAGTCTGTCCTCTGTATTTAAGAGACTGTTTGTTTGTTTGTTTTAGATTCTACATATAAGTGAAATCATATGGTATTTGTCTTTCTTTGTGGGATATCTCTCTTAGCATAATATTCTCTAGGTCCATCCATGTTGTTGCACATGGCAAGGTCTCATAATTTTTTTATCTCCAGGTAATATTCACACACACACACCACATCTTTATTCATTTATCTATTGATAGACATTTAGGTTGTTTCCATATCTTGGCTATTGTAAATAATGCTGTAATAAACATAGAAGTGCATATATATATATATATTTTTTTTGAATTAGTGTTTTTGTTTTCTTCGGGTAAATACCTAGTAGTAAAATTACTAATTTGTCTATTTTTAAATTTCTGAGGAACTTCCACACTGTTTTTCACAGTGACTTCACCAATTTACATTCCCACTAGAGCGCACGAGGGTTCCTTTACCTCCACATTTTTCCCAACACTTGTTATAGATAAAACAAATTTTTAAAAGAGGTGACAGAAATTTAGGCAGTTATCTGGAGAAAGAAAAAGTCTGTTGGAGTATAAACTAAATTTTCAGAAGAGTTTTGTTTCTACTGTTTTTTTTAAATCATTATTATTACAAATAGTTTTTATTTATGAAATTACCTCCCCCCCACACCCACATCATACAATTTTAATGAAGTGGGCTGTCATCTGTTTTTCTTAATTTCTTCATTAACCAACTAATTATTATGATTGCTAAAGTTTTCTAGTTCTGAATATATGTATAAATTAAAATTGTAGGAAGATGAAGCAAAGTTAGATTAAGAAATAGCTATCGTGTTATTTATCATATTGCATAGATGTCTGTATATTTGTGTGTAAAGATGTAGGTCTGCTATCTATGAACCAAGAAAAAAAAAATATTGATTACTAGCCATAACTACTGCCTTTAGCCCTGGACCCTTCAATCCAGAAGCTGAATTAAAATTTCCACTTAAAAGTCTCCCAGGATCCGGCAGATGTGTGGCTCAGTCAGTTGAGCTGCTGACTTTGGCTTAGTCATGACCTTGCACGGTTCATGGCTTTGAGCCCTGCATCAGGCTCTGTGCTGACAGCTCAGAGCCTGGGGCCTGGTGCCTATTTCGGATTCTGTCTCCCTCTCTCTGCCCCTCCCCCACTCACGCTGACTCTGTGTCTCAAAAAATGAATAAATGTTAAAAAGAAAAACAACAACAAAAAGTCTCCCAGGCTCCTCATGTTTCCCATTCTCAGAACTGGACTTTTGATATTCTCTCCCCAAGCCTATTTCCCGCATAATTGTTGTGTTTCACTTAATAGTAACTCTACCACTCTGGTTTCCTGGGACAAAACTTTGAAGTCATTCTTGTACTTGCTCTTTCTCTCTCATTCGACATTGAATCCATCCATAAATCCTATCAGGTCTACCTTAAAACAAATCAAAAGTTTCAGTTCTTCCCCTACTTTCCACCCTTACCTCCTTAGCGTGAGCGAGCGCCATTATAGTTTATTCAGTCATAACAATGTCTCCTAATGGTTCTGCTGCTTCGACTCTTAATCTTCTGTAGTCTCTTATATATGTGATCACCACATAATATTTTAAAAATGAATGTCAAAGCACGTTTCTCCTCTCCTCACACCCAGTGTCTGCTGGAATCTGAGAAAAAACCCAATTTCTCCAGTGGTTCAAATTGCCCAGGCTTCTACATCTCTAACCTTATCTCAATTACTGCTCTCCTAATCTTTTTTCTAATTCAGTCACATTGTTTAACTATCTGTTCCTTAAGAGCCACACTAGGCCTTCTTCTTCCTCAGAGCCCCTGCATATGGTTTTCTTTTGCAGTTTTTCATCACATGGTCAATGGCTTGCCTCTCACTTTCTGTGCTCAAACCCCCCACTACCCATAGGCCTTCTCAGATCACTGACGAAGCCACAGTATTCTGCCATTCTTGGTTTCCCACACCCTGATTTCCTTCTCTTTATGTCATTTATTGCATACTATCCACAATATTATATATTTTTGCTCTTTCTCCTTCTAAAATCTTGAGAAACTTTTTGGTCCTATTATGTGCTCTAGTTTCAGGGACTAGAATTGTGTCTGATGTATAGTAAACAGTGAAAATATACTTGTGTGAAGAAATATTTAATTGTGCCCAGATCCTTTCTCCACTCTTTGCAAAAAACAATGCTTACCATGTGTGTGATTATTTTAGAAACGGAATATAGCATATTTTACACAAACCTTGGCTCATGACTCTGGATGAAATAACTACTTTAACTGACCACATAACCTAGAAAGGAGAAAATTATGAAATGATTTTTCTTGGTGCACACACCTTAGAAAGACATTAAGAAGGTATACCCAAGGTATCCACAGAGAATTCAAACAAGTTAAAATAATAGTTTCTGTCCATAAAACTAAGTGAATGGACAGACACCTTGGATGAAAAATAGTTTAAATGCTTCTGTAACAATATTCCAGGCTGCTGGAAACTAAATCAATTTTACATTTGTGGTACAAAGCATGTTGTCTAACATGTAATAATTAGTATTTATACCAACCAGAGTTAGATGAGTCCAAGAAATATATAAAAAAAAAATTTTGTTTGAATAAAATTTAAAATATTATTTAAAAACTATAATAAGTCTATTTTTAAAATTTAAATACTTCAAAATTATAAAAAATACTTTTTAAGAGAAAGATCATAAAAATTTAAATATTAAATTATTAATATTTTAAAATATTTTAAAATTAAAATGAGAAAGGAGATAATTATATTTCTAGAAAATGGATAACATTTGCAGTTAAGACTTTTTTTTAATTGGATGCAGAGTTGGGTAATAGGATGGGAAATAGAGTGATAAAAACAACAGATGCACAGAACACAGGTGCAAGAAACAGGTTAAGGAAATTGAAGTAGTCGCAAAATTCACTGAAGTAAAGTATCTAAAAAGAAGTAGAGGAAAATTGGGTATCAATATCTTTTCAAAATGATTTCTAGAATGTAAAATAGATATAACATTTTGAATGATAGATGATTATTTAAAAACAGCCAGAAAGGGGCGCCTGGGTGGCGCAGTCGGTTAAGCGTCCGACTTCAGCCAGGTCACGATCTCGCCGTCCGTGAGTTCGAGCCCCGCGTCAGGCTCTGGGCTGATGGCTCGGAGCCTGGAGCCTGTTTCCGATTCTGTGTCTCCCTCTCTCTCTGCCCCTCCCCCGTTCATGCTCTGTCTCTCTCTGTCCCAAAAATAAATACACGTTGAAAAAAAAAATTAAAAAAAAAATTAAAAAAAATAAAAACAGCCAGAAAAAGTGTCTAAAATAAATTAATATAAAATAGAATACATTGGAAATATTAAAAATAAGACAGACTGAAGAAAAGATGTTTGAAGTAATTATAATGCAGAAAAAAACTAAAAAAAATATATGGAAATAGCATATAAAATTGATAATACTATTCTTGGGGTGAAAAGAAATGCCAGACAGAGATTAGCTTTAGCATGCTTGAGTATATGGACGAGCTCATACGTACAAACTTAAACAAAAATATAGACATAACATATGCATGGACATATCTCTTGAAATTTGGGGACAGATATTGTCAATTATAAATCTCTGACTGATTGTAGGTCTTAGAGCATGTTAAACCTAGCACTTACCATTTCCCAGTTCCCGGACTTGCTTTGTCTTGCTGTTCCTCTCTCAAGGGATGATAGCACCATCCCTGATAGCACCAACTCTCCAGTGATTCAACCAGAAACTCAGCACTCATCTTAGACTTCTCCTGATGTGGCTCTGAATACACATCAGGTAAACTATAGGAGTCTGGAGATAGAGGAGTGAAAGTAAGAGTGGCCCCATTAACTATCACTCTTAGTTGCCCACTTGGGAAATCTGTGCTCTCCATTCTTGCAATTTTCAGCTTGACAGGTCCAGAGGTTCTGTTCATAAAGCTAGAACACTTCCATCAGGGAACAGAAGGAGAGTCCCATTAAACATTAAGCTTTATGTACAACCAGCTTCTTCACACTCTTTGTTCCACTAGAGTAACAGGCAAGGAAAGGAGTCATCTTGCTGGCAGGGATAATTGATCCTGGTTAATCAATCAGCATTCATTGTAAAGGAGTAGAGTTACTATTACAAAACTGGTAATGGGAAGAATATGTCTTTTACTGAATTAAGTGACAGGTTTGTCTCTCTTGGTACACCTTTACTCAGTTTTTATGATAATTGTTGAAATGCAGGAGCCAGAAAAGGGTACATGGAACAAGGGCTCAGAACCCTCGCAGAGGAAAGCCTGGGTCACTTCACTAAATAAATCTCCAAGACCATGAGCAGTGTTTGCTAAGGGCAAGGGGAACCAAAAGTGATGAATATCAGTTGTAATATCAAGACCAAGGAATGACAGTCTTGAAAGAACTATTCCCAGATGGAATGTATATACTAATTGAAAGGGGTGGGTCTTAGTGGTGCAAGTGGTGGACATTTTGGGCACTGTGCCACCCCCAAACTCCCTTCAGAGCAGAAGGACTTCTATCCCTGGCTGCTGCAGAGTTGGCTCATGACATCTTACAGGTGGGTCCCTCGGTGGAAATTGACAAACTATATCCATTAAGTGGTTGATGTCATGGCATGAGTATCTGACTCCCTCACCTTAATTCAAACCAGTGCCAGAGCTCCCTGAGAGACCATCTAAGCGACTACATCCAATTCACATTCTCAGCTCCCTGAGAGAGCATCTAAGCAACTGTATCCAATTCACATCCTCATCCTGTGCAGAGCTACTTTGTTGCCAGAGTATTTATTGCATTGTTGTTAAAGCATTCCTTAAAAAACTTTCTGTACCAAAGTCTCAGCATATTTAGGTGGACACATATGGAGCATATATATGATAATATCTTGCAGCAACATACACTTTACTGAATCACCCATTTAAGAAGAAAATTGTTCAGTGTTAGCATTATCTATCCTTATAACTTCTGGATTGAACTTGTATTAGAATATATTTCAAGATACTATAACAAAGAATCTATGAAGGATAGTGAACATAAAAAATACACAATTTTATTTCTCTGTCGTTTAATCCAGAGGTTGACTATCAAGATTTAGTAGAACAACATACTTGATGAAAACATCAGGTGACTAAGACTCTTATTTCCTTGTGTTCTGCTTCATTGATCTATGGTTTTCAACTTGTGTTTTGTGATGGATTTTATAGCTACTGCCACAATGATGTTTTTCAGGACAACAAAAAGTAATAAAGGGAAAAAGGAGGGCATGGTCTTTCTCTTTAAGGGCATGATTTTTAAGTTGCACACCATATTTCTTCCAAGTCCCATTGACTGGCACCTAGTAAAAGGCAACCTTAAACTGTGAAGAAATCTGGGACATGTAGGCTTTAGCTACATTTTAGCTGGCACTAGGTAAAATTTCTATTATTATTATTATTATTATTATTATTATTATTATTATTATTATTTTAAGTAGGCTTCACACCCAGGACAGAGCCCACTGGGTACTTGAACTCACGACTGTGAGTCAAGACCTGAGCTGAGATCAAGAGTCAGTTGCTTAACTGAGCCATCCAGATGCCCCTAAAATTTCTATTACTTCAGAATAAGTTATAAGTCAATACAGCAGAACAACTGTCAGTCTTGTCATTGATCTTGTATTTGCAACTATTGCTTGATTTCCCTTATCCAAGTATCTTCATGTTTATGACATTTGTCCTAAATAACTGCAATTTAGGATTTGTACCATGCCACACTTTAACTGTTATATAAACAATGCCCCTACCCCCTTATTCTCTAAAGTTTACTTACCATATTTTGTTTAGCTTATAAATTACACTGGATGGTATGAACATACTATCCAAAAGTATAAAAGCGTATTCACATTTTTTAACCTGATTCTATGACAAATAAAAATAAAATTAATTTCATCCTGTAGATGTGTAGTCACTGTGTCTGTATTTTAGAGTTTTACAGTTGTAGTGAGGTTAGATAACTAAAAATAACATGCTTATCAATGACTTCCTTATTATAAGGAGGCTAACTAAATCTTCAAATGATAGAATCCCTTTCAAACTTCTATTTCAGTTTTCAAGATGGAAAAAATAACTGATCCTTAATCACTAGCACTCATATTTAGTTAATTGGAACATACTCATTTTGTTAGGATAAATGAGATAACTTTCTTGATTTTCCCCAAATATTTAAAAATACGGTAGATCTATGGGATGCCTAGGTGCTAAGTCAGTTAGGCGGCCGACTTTAACTCAAGTCATGATCTCACAGTTCATGGGTTCGAACCCCGTTATGTTCTGACAACTCAGAGCCTGGAGCCTGCTTTAGATTCTGTGTGTCTCTCTCTGTCCCTCCCCAGCTCGTGCTCTGTATCTCTCTGTCTCTTAAAAATAAATAAACATTAAAAAAATGTATATGGTAGAGCTATAATTTTAAAAATCACCTTGTGTTTAGTGAGAAAAGACATTTAAATGTAGAGGATCTCTGAAAAAGATTTCTGGTCACATCAATCAAATTAATAACTAATGACACTAAATTTTAATGTGTGTGTGTGTGTGTGTGTGTGTGTGCGTGTGTATAGTTATTGCTTTCATTTATTTGTAGACTCTTGCAAAGTTCATTTAATATAATAATTGAATTATATCCTAAAGTGTATTTTTTAAATGAAATTAAATATTCTGAAGAGGTTTTATAAATATTATGTCTAAATATATTCATTGTAGTATGAACTAGGAATGCTTCTGGAAGCTGGAAATACATACATCAGAACACAGGGAAATATCCTTGGTTTCACTGAGGTTACATTCTAGTGAAGATAGATAATAAATTATAAACAAATTAAAAAATACAGTTTTTCCAGGATTTGAAATTGCTATGGAAAAAATAGGTCAGGATAAGAGAAAACATAGTTAATAAGTTCTCTCTGAGGGTATGATATTTAAAAAGGGAATTGCATAAGTAAAAAAAAATTATCATCATGTATAATCACATGCCTTAACCACCTAACTTACCTATAAAATAGAGTGCATTATTTTTCTGCATATATATTTAAAAATTGATGCATATTGTATTTGACTCTATGAGGGCTTAGGCTCAAAAACAGACCACCTCTTAGACAAAGGTTGTTGCTGCTAAAATTACTTTCTTATCCAACTGAGCTTAGTTTAAACAAACAAGTTTGGAGTTTTTGAGAGATTAATGCCATTATCAATAAAGAAAATATTCTAATCTGCTTTCTCTTCAAAGCTGTTATAATTTTTCTGGATTTGGATTACTTCAGGTTTTAAATTAATTTGTGTTTTAATATAATTTCATATTAGAATGGATAGCTCTGGTTTACTACAAAATTGGAATTATGATTTTTCCTAGAAAACTATTTCATACCTAGAACTATGGTATAGGTTTCATTATATTTTGTTGACCACATATCTTTTTTTTCTTCCTCAAAAGCATTTTCATTCTCAATATGAGCTTTCAAGTTAAAAAATGATCATAACTGTGTGTGTGAGAAAGAGAAGAAACCTATAAGAATGAAAAAAAATTTAAAAAAAAGTAATTATGTGAGGTTATGGGTGTTAACTAAGCTTATAATGGTAATCATTTTGCAACATACACCTATGTCAAATAGTCATGTTGTATACCTAAAACCAACACAATATTATATGTCAATTATATCGGAATAAAACTGGAAAAAATTAAGTGCCCAAAATATCGTTTGCATGTCAGCTTCTAGGGCACAGTTAATATCTGAAATTTTATAGGTACTTGGATGGCTCAGTCGGTTAAGTGTCCGACTTCAGCTCAGGTCATGATCTCAGGGTTTGTGGGTTCGAGCCCCGCGTCAGGCTCTGTGCTGACAGCTCAGAGCTTGGAGCCTGCTTCAGATGCTGTGTCTTCCTCTCTCTCTGCCTCTTCTCTGCTCATGCTCTGTCTCTCTCTCTCAAAAATGAATAGACATTAAAACAAAAGTAAAAATGTATCTGAAAGAAAAGACAAATTCAAGTTATAATTTTAATTTAAAAAAGACAATTCAATATAGTGTGAATTTAGCCGACTTCTGTCTCTCAGGTAACTTGTTTGCATGTTTGCAGAAAGAAAACTAATGGATTCATTATGATGTGGAAATGTTAGGGTTCAGAGCGGGCAGCCAAGAAAGAATCCATGAGAAGCGTTGGGTGCAAAAAGGTGGTTCTATTAAGGCACGGGGACAGGATTCGTGGGCAGAAAGTGCTGCAGTGGCATCATGCGGAATGGCTGATTATATATTTTCAAGTTGGGAGGGGTTAGGGACAGCACAAGCCTCCAAGGTATTTTGGAAACAATGTTTCCAGGACCTTGAGGGGGGTAGCTATTGTTAAGAAAAAGTCATTTATTACTAGTTAGCAAACCTTCAGTCACTAGACCCTTCAGTGGGCTATATGCGTGGGGGATGATTGCTAACATATATTTAGGAGGTTAGAGATAAAGGAAGTTTCCAGAGGAATTTAAATGTTTAAAGTAGACGCTGGGGGATCAGGCTAAGATTGCCTTTTGCCCTGAGCAAAGTCTCAACATCCAGGCAACTGAGTTCCCAAAGGAGGGTCTCTTTGCCTGTTTTAAGGACTTGTCAATGAGCCGTAAATAGTGAGGAAAGTTAATTTTTTTCTTTTGCCTTTGCTTCCCACATCACATTAGACTGAAAGATTATGTCAAAATTCAATGAAACTAAGCAGGGGAAGAAATGAAGTCCATCAATAAGAATAAATAGAGAAATCAATAAAATAAGAAAATCATAACAAACAGTAATTCAAAGTTTTCTGTGTTCCTGCATGTTTATGAACTTTCCATGTTTCAACCCATATAGTTCTAACAATAACCTCATAAAACAGATACTTTTATTTTTCACAGTATTACTGATGAACAAATAGAGATCTGGAGATGTTATTAATTTGCTCTAGGTCATATAAATTAACTCATGGCAGAGCTAAGGTTCTAACCAAGTAGTCTGTATCCAAAGCCTGTGGAATTATACTCGATGCTAGATGAGAAAAACTCTGTGTAATAAACATGTGTCCAATTCAGTTTTTGATCCAGTAAACACAAAGAGAAAAAAATGGGAGACCTGCAATGATATAATTTGTTTAGTTTAGTGTGGATATGAATTGTCATGTAAGGCAGCAGATACTAAACAAAAACGTGCAAAAGAAGTGAGAATACATAATTAGTTTTAAGGGCCTTAGAATGTATATTGAATCATGCTTAATTACACAGCTGGGCAAGCTAGATGGTTAAGTACTGTATAATCATACTGTAAGGGGGGAAAACTTCTCTTCCCTTCTAAATTCTGATTGGTCTAATAATTAGACGTAAGATGGATTAAAGGAGAAAAGAAAATTCATACATATGGGAGTCCCAAAAACTTGAGATCCAAGGCAGTCAAGCAATCGAGGCTTATATGTCATCCTGAGTGAAGAAGGGGGTACAGTAGGTCAGGGATGTCAAAGAGGAGGAAGGCAGTTCACAGGAAGATGAGAAGAGCAAATGTTTGGTAAACAACTGTTTGCCAAGCCATGCAAATAAGTCTTTGTGATAAAGTTTCTTTGGTATTATCTCTCTCCAGGTATGGGCCTCCTAACTCCTTTCAAGCAGTTAAGGGAAGGTAGACAGCTCTTCTGAGTTTGTTGGGTCTTGACTGTCTTCAGACAAGACTTCTAGAAATTCTTCACATGCTCAAGTGGTGTATTCCGGAGTGGGGCCTTCTTCCCTTCAAGATGTAGAGCTTTCTACCTGGAGCTAGGTTTTTACCCAAGCTGCAGCTAAAAAGAGGATAAGGAAAACTTTAAAAACTATAATCTGAGGTCTTTCTTTTGCATCCCTAAAGAATCATTGGGAATGAGAGAACTGGAGCAACGAAGCATCACTATTTATTAGACATTCCTTCCAGGTGTTCTCATCATTCTAATGGCATATGCTGCTTGAGGACTGGAAGCAAAGTTTTTGCAAAAAGTTAGAACAAGCAACAACAGGAAGATAGCCACAACCCACCTTAATGTGGGCTATACTACTGTGATATGAATTGTCAGAAATATGATGGAAAAGCCTCATGAGCACTCTAGATTCTAGAATCTAGAACAACAACTTAGAAACCTTGTTGTGTCAGGGTCCCTTCGGATCTTTCAATATTATTAAGGACCCCAAACATCTTTTTTTATGTAATACCTGTCAAATTTACCTTTATAGGAATTAAAATTTAAAACTATGCAAAGCTACTTAGTCTCTCTTCATTACTAATTAATTTTTAAAAAAATTTTTTGATATTTATTTATTTTGGGGACAGAGAGACAGAGCATAAGCAGGGGAGGGGCAGAGACAGAGGAAGACACAGAATCCAAAGCAGACTCCAGGCTCTGAGCTGTCAGCACAGAGTCCGATGCAGGTCTCAAACTCATGAACCGCAAGATCATGACCTGAGCAGAAGTCGGGCGCTTAACCAATTGAACCACTCAGGTGCCCCTTAAGTAACTATAATAAACATATTAACAAAAAGTAACTTATTTTAAAAATACATTTTCTAAAGCAAAACATGTTTAGTAAGAAAAAGTGGCTTTATTGTATATTTTTGCCCATCTTTTTAACGCTTGACAATATGAGAGTTGGATTTCACTGATGTTTCTATGGTCAATCTTTTCTGATATCTCATATCCTAAAGCTCCTAGAAGACTTCACCACCCTCTCCTGAGAGATTAACAGTGAAAAAGGCAGATACCATCTTAGTATAATTATGAAAATTATTTCACCTCCTGGATCCCTGAAATGTAGCAGGGGCCACACTAAGAATTGCTAGTCTGGAACAATACTCTAGGAGAGAGTGGATATTTAAATATTGCTTCTGATAGAATGAATGCGCACCTGATCTGCAACTTGCCATAAGTTGTCCTAAAAATGTATTGTGTCATCTTGGGAAATAATAAATTAGGCAAATCCCTGTGTTCAGACTGATACATTCATCAAAACTCTACAGGATAAGAACTCCTGAGAGAATTGACTACCGTCTGTTATAATGACCTGAATCTTAAAGTAAGAGAAAACAACTAAAGGGAAGAGCAGTGACAGAAAACTTAACACAAACATGCAGAAAGGAAAGTTACTCAGCTAAAAGATTTTCTGAACTTCTAATAATATAACTAGTTAGAATTTCAGTGTGCAGGATGTAACCCTCAAGCCCTCAAAAGCCTTATTTCAATATAAATAACATTTTATTGACTATCAACTCTATGTATATTACAGTACATATC
The DNA here is from genome assembly GCF_027475565.1 of Acinonyx jubatus. NCBI lineage: Eukaryota > Metazoa > Chordata > Mammalia > Carnivora > Felidae > Acinonyx > Acinonyx jubatus. Next base: position 21,816,356 of record NC_069384.1, read on the forward strand.
GTTAGGCATTATTTTAAAGTTTGGGATCTATAATGCCAATAAGTACACAGAATTCCAACATAGAAACTTCCAAACCTTTATGTAGCTTTATAATATATATATATATAAGTTTTAGGTGAGCTTAAATAAATGTAGCTTAAAATTATGACAAAAATGTTAAGATTTGAGAATAAAAGAAAGAGATCAATTTTCTACTACAGAATCTTTATGAAATAGTCATTTAAAAATAATGACTTTTTGTTGTGCCATTTTCCTTTCCCAACGTAATCTCTGTACTAATATAAAATACCAAATATTAATGTCTTACATATCCTGGGAAAGATGCTTTACTACTTCAACCTTTTCAGTATTCCATATTTTGATTGCCCTGCCCTTCCCTTCCACTTACACTTTACAGCCTTGGTGAACTGTGAGGGAGACATTAGATTGCCAAGGGGGGAAAATCACAAAATGTTCAAAATTAAAGTCATCAGCTGTAAGTATTAACTTGCCTTATTTTATTCACCAGTGTCAATAACCACCAACGATTTTGGTGGTCACGCTTGGGACAGATTTTGAACTAAACAAATATAATTCTATTATGATTAAGTGTGGTGCAATGCATATGTGTGTGTATGTCTAAGAAACGGCACTGTATAGTATAGAGTCCATTTTCTATTTTGTTGTCAGGCTTGTGCAATATTTTCAAAGACAGGACTCATATTTATTTTTATTTTATTTATTTTGAGAGAGTGTGCATGCGTGTGTGAGCAGGAGCAGAGAGAGAGGGGGAGAGAGAATCTCAAGCAGGCTCTGCTCTGTCAGCATGGAGCCTGACATGGGGCTTGATCCAAGGAACCATAAGATCCTGACCTGAGCCGAATGCAAGAGTTGGATGCTTAATTGAGCCACCCAGGTGCCCCAAGGGCTCATATTTAACTGTACAAAGATGCTGTTACAATCGCTATGTTGAAATTCGAACTCTAATCCTATCCAGTCATGGCAGGAGGGATATAGATGGTCTATAAGGACTCTACATAGCAGCTGTTTTAGGCTAAGTAAGAGAGAGAAAGTAAATATGGGTGGCACATACAGTCTTTAAAATACAAGGCAATTTCATGGAATGTAACATTGATGTTGATTGTCAAGAAAAAGCTACTATAATTACGTTAGAAAACCAGAAAAAGTGGGGCTTGATTTGGATAGCCTTACACTAAGCTGAAAAGAAGACAAGATACGAAATTGTAGTAATAGGAAAAGTTGCTCTACAAGACGAACTTTTCATTTACGTTCAAACTCATGGGAAACGGTTGCATCAGACAAAGGCAGCCAGCAGGTTGCTCATCAGTGCACCCACTTGCATTCCATTTTCTGTCTTTCCCTCTTTTCCCTTTCTATGCACTTTCAGATGCATACATCTATGTTCTTTAAAACTCAATCAAGGAGAACGTATGTATTTCTAGCAGAGAAGCAGTTTTCACGGCTTGGTAAGCAAACTGCTTTCTTCCGTGCATATTATTGTAATGTAACTCAGGAATGGCATTAGATATGACATTTCTTTCCATGTTTTGTTTAACCCAAGCGATTTCAAGAAATAGATGAAGTAAAATGGATATGTACGAGGACTTAGAGATTGAATAATGACTACACGTATGGAAACTTCAATAACTCATGATGAGAAGACAGTACTTTCTAGTAAACATGTGCATTACAAAGAATATTTTTTTTATTCCCAGAGAAACAATGACATATTTTCTAAAATCAAATGAAACAAACAAACAAAAAATTTGTTTGCAAAAAATATGAATGAGAAGACAGATGTTTATTAAAGCATAAAATCATTCACTGAGATTTCATGTCAGCATTGTATCCAAGATTGCAGAGAAAAAAGGTCTTAGTGCCATCTATTATCAGTAGAGGCTATATCCATTGTTTTATTATAGACTGCGAAAAAATTCATAGCCTTTTAATAGCAGATTATATTATCGAATGAGAAATTGAAGGTATACTTATATTTTCTATGAAATGTTTTTAGTTCTAATTCTTTTAAAATTATAAAGATAAAGATAGTGCTGGGGACAAAAAACTTTCTCTGACCCTTCTAAATTTCTTCTGGCTGGTGTAAGAGTTAAAGTGACATGAGACAGATTAATAAGAAAATCAAATTTAACTTTTACTTATGGGAACCCCACATACATGAGAGGTTCAAAGGCAGAAAAGTAAAATGAGATATATATTCCAAGTTAAGGAATGGGATAGGGGGCTGGGGCTTAAAAGGGGAGGAGGGCAATTCACAAGATACTTGGTAATCAGATGTTTACCCTGCCATACAGATGGGTCATCTCAGATAAAATTTATCTCTGGTTACTCTTATTCTGGGAAAGAGATCCAATTTACATTCTTCTAGGTAGTTAAGGGAGGGGCAAAATTTCTTCCATCAGCTCAAAATAGGCTGTGTCCCACAGTGACATATATTTTTTAACCCCTTCTGGAACTTAGTAGAATATAAAAGTCAGGGTCCCAGAACACAAAGCACAGTGGATTAGAGTAAAATTGAGGAGTGAGAAGAACTGAAAACTGGAGGCCAAGGTAGGAACAGAAACACTTGTCATGAAATTTATTTTCTTCTCTTAAGTGATAAACTCTCCTTTTTCCAAAGTCATTTTATTCCTACTCCTCTGGGTGAAGGGTGTGAAAAGGTAGAAGCAATCTTCTAGATTCTGGAAGGAACAGGGAACAGTAGACTAGATTCACTCTTTGAGTGATGTTACTTAACTATTCCTTGACCTTGAATGACAGAGGCACAATTTCACAGTAGACTTCATTTTCCATTGGGTCTGATTGATGGAAAAACATACTTCCCCCCTGCCCCCACTGACAACCCCAATTTATATTCCATGAAGAGTCTCCACCAACTTTCTGAAAACTAAAAGTATCTTAGCTGTCAGAAAAAAGAGTAATCTGTGAACTAATGATAGCTGCAACAATTTTATGGACTTTAAGTGAAAGTTGTCCACCTACCATGAATAGAATGATGGAAAAGGGAACCAGGATGTGCTTCCTCTAACAGTCTCAGGGTCAAGGTTTCACCTACTAAGTGGACCCTGTTGTACTTTAGCACTTATGTCTTCCCAGTTGAATGCAATTAAGTGGATAGTTGGGCCAGAGCAGTATCTTCAACAGCAATAGATTCACTGTCCCCCAAGTAGGAATTTGAATTATGTTAATTATTAATGTGTCTTTTACAGCTATGAATGCCACATGATATTTTATTACACAAAGGAGTCAATAGGGATCATTTCTTTTAAAATGGATGTAAAAATGATGAATATATGAGAGGATTGCTATACCGACCAATACTATTTCAACTTACAAAAGCTCATGCAACTGACGGGGAGCAGAATTTGCCGCTCCTAAATATGTCTCTTTGGCAAAGGGATTATTTTTATGTGGAACATTTTTAAGAAACAGCAGACAGGGAGAAATGCTCTGAAAACTGCATAAGAGTTGTCCTTTTGTAAGAGATATTTATAAGGGAAATCTCCATTTGCGAGAGTGTCTCCTTCTCTGTACAAAGAAGACCCAGTGACTCTAAATCTCTAGAAATGCTTATTTCTGGAGAAAGCATTGACTTAAATCTGCAGAACAGATTTAAGTTTACCTGTGTCTTGTTTACTGTGCCTTTCCTGGTAACCTTACGTAACTGGTCTCACCCTCTAACTCTACGATCTTTTGTCTTTGTCATCTACCCCACTGTAGATAGTATTTAAAGTGGTGGCTTAGGTCATTTGGGGGAATTACTCACTTTTCCTGGTATTTCCCATGTATCCAGGAGGTAAACATATTATTAAACATATGTTTTTCTCCTGTTAATCTGTCTTTTACTATGGAGGTCTCAGCCAAGAACCTAGAACCCATAGAGGAAGAAAAAAAAAAGATAATACTAACTATACTATAATGTCATGTATCAGTATGTTCAAAGTTGCCACAGATATATCTTTGCTTCAATTTCATTTATTTTGTCATGCTCTGTGTTTAATGAATCTGGCTATTTGACTCATTCAGTTCAACTTAGTCGCCATGTCTCCCTTAGTGGAAGAAATAAGTGGTCAGCAACCCTTATTGTCGAGTGCTTTGTAATGTTTTCTTTACTGGCAATATCCGTTCCCAGTTAGATAAATGAAAATTAGATATCGCAGAAACATGACTGATCGAAGGCTTCTCTGGGACAGCTAAAGGCCTGTTTTAGACTGTTCTTTTCTTATTTAAAAAGTGAGAAAATAGTATTTCTACTGTGTTCCAGGTATGAGTATCAATAGGGAAGGTGCTTTATACTTTGAAAAACCAAAACCTAATTTTTATGCACTTTTATGCATTTTAAATATTTGTAAAATTTTTACATTATATTGCTTCTCATAAAACTACCATTTTTGGTATTTCAGGTTGTCATATCCAGGTAACAAGAAGGAAACAGAGGCTCAGTGTTTCACTGAATCAACTAGATGATTTTTGTTTGTTCATTTAAAAAAAGGGAGTAAAGAGGTGCTGAATCACAGTATATGTCCTATTAGGGAATGTTCTATTATTCTCTAAATTTATGTTGCTTTTCTTAAATTTCTTTCAAATTTACACCTCTACATAGATAAATGAGTGTAAAATATGCTTATCATAACCATGGTAATAGATATCATTAAAAAGATACAATATATAATATATTCTTGGCATTGGTTTCAGTTTTACAGCATTAATTCAGATGTGTAGAAATATACTTTTGTTTTTTTGTTTTTCATGTATACCACTCAACCTTCTCACGATTTCTCATACTCAGTACCCAGCAAAACAAACACTATTGTTAGTAATCATGTCCCTTTAAAGTTTATTTATTTGTTTGTTTGTTTTATGTATGCATGTATGCACATATGTAAGTACACTCTACGCCCAACATGGGGCTCAAACTCATGACTATGAGATCAAGAGTTGCATGCTCTTCTGACTGGGCCAGCCAGGTGCCCCTAGTCAGGCCTATTTAGAATAACAATTACTTCTAATTAACTCAGTAACTATAAATTTATTCCATCTCTCTTTTGATTAAATACTTGGTCTTCCAGAATCCTTTATTCTAGGTTATCCTGGTTCATGAATATTTCCTCTTTGCCATGTTTTTAGACTTCAGTCTCTATCCTTACAATATCTATTGCTGATGTATCCAATGTATCTTCGGTTGGCACAGTACCTGCTTTAAATTACACCCTGTTCACAACCTCATGTGAACTTGTACATAGAACTTGAGGTGACTCACTGAATCAGCACCATGTGCTATTTGAGTTCTTTTCCATGCTCCTTTATGGGACACACAAGAACTTCAGAATCCCCCCCAGCCCCGTTCTATACTAGCCAGAGTGGCAGTGAGTGTAATGGAAAGGGGAGAAGAGTAGGCTGTAGCGGGATATGGGGAGTTTAACAAGCTTGGAACATCTCTCTCATGCTATTTCCTAACTGCTTTGTATTTCCTAGAGCTCTCCATTTTGTGAGGCTGACTTCCTCTAGACTTCAAAGGAAGAAAAAAAATTATTCTCTTTTCTATTTGAATTCAAAAGCCCATGCGAGTTGTGATATTTTTTAATAATAAAGTCTTCCTAATCTAAGATTCCAAGTCTCAGAATGGATTAATGTCATATCAGAGAACTTCTTAACCTAAACACATTGGTGTTTCCTTATCATCTATATCAATTATATATTGCCAAATGTTGTATAACAAACAATCCTGAAATTCCAGGGATGTAGGGAATGAAGAGTTTGCTTAGCTCAGGAATCTAAATGGTTTATGTTGGTGGGGAGGCTTTGCTCTCTGGGTGTTGGTAGTATTTCTATTGATCTACGATGATTTTAGCTTAGATACATGGAGCCTTGTTGAGTCTGGTCCATTTATTTTTCATACTTCATTAAGAACAAGCCTGGACACATCCTGCTGATGTTGATAGCAGAGGGAAAGAACAGGAACAGAAATACTCCAGGGCTCTTTCATGTCTGTTGTATCATGTTTGTTAATAGTTCAAAATGGGATACTTCACTAAACTTGGAGTCCAGAGGTAGTGCAGAAGACCCTGCCCAGTGCAGAGTGCAGGTACGGTTACCTACAACAAGATGTAGATACAGGGAAGGGCAAAGAGTTAGGGCCAGTATTTAGTCAACTTAGCAAATATTTGGTTTTTCACATTAGAAAGATGTTCATCTTCTTAAAGTCTTCATCCATTTTACTTATTCAGAACATTATGCCCGGTGGCTTCTCAGTCTGTGTTTTTTTTTTTTTCCAATAAAGCAAAATCATCGATTCTAGAGAAAACATTCTTTCTTTCCTGTTTTTTTTTTTTTAATTATAGATTGGTTCTTGCAGGTAAAGTGCTTTGTGGGAAAATGTGTGTATTTTCTCATCTGTCAATAAACGAATTCAATCTAGTGCATTCCACTGCAGCAGTTTCAAACAGGTTTCCTTTTTTTTTTCTTTTTTGAAGTTTATTTATTTTGAGAGAGGTGTGTGTGCACACACAAACAAGGAGGGGCAGAGAGAGAGGGAGAGAGAGGATCCCAAGCAGGCTGCGGGGTGTCAGCACGAAGCCCGACATGGGGCTTGATCCCATGAACTGCAAGATCATGAGCTGAACTGAACTCCAGAGACAGATGCTAAATGGAGTGAGCCATCCAGGCGCCCCCGAACAGGTCTTTAAAATACAAATCTGGTTTTGTAATTCTCTCTCACTATACCTGCATCTGTACCCATTTACTGCACTTTAAAACCCTTGCCGTAATTACAGTGCGCTCAGGACTCATTCACTACCTGATTCTGCAGATTCATCTTCTACCACTTTCCTCTGTGCTCCAGTTTCTATAACTGTCCTATTTCCTCAACTACACCAGCTGGTGTGATGCAATCATACTAATGTTATTTTGGCTTTCTCATTTTTTTCTTCCTCTTCAATGCAATGTCCTTCCCTAAACATTCATAGGAAAAAAGCTGTCCCCTAACTATAATACAAAAATATGTTTCTGGCCGAGCCCCTGTGGGAAACAGTATGTAGTTTCCCCAAAATATTAAAAAAAGAAATATCATATGATATGAGTGTTTACTCAAATTAAAAACAAAAACATTAATTAGAAAAGATATAGGCACTCTTGTGTTTATTACAGCATTATTGACAATAGGAAAGATAGGGAAGCAGCCCAAGAGTCCATTGGAAGATGACTAGATAAAGATGTGGTTTATATACACAATGGAATATTACTCAACCACATAAAAGGATGGGATCTTGCCATTTGCAACAACATTTGCAACATGGATGGACCTAGAAAGTATTAAGCGAGGTGAAATAAGTCAGACCAAGAAAGCCAAATACCCTATGGTGCCATTCATATGTGGAACTTAAGAAACACAACAAATGAGCAAACAAAGTGAAAAAGAGACAGACCAAAAAAAATAAATAAAAACAAAAACAAAAGAAACAAAAAACAAAAAACAAAAGAAACAGACTCTTAAATACACAGAACAAACTGGGGCATTGCCAGAGGGCAAATGGGTGGTGTGGACGGATGAAATAGATAAAGGGGATTAAGAGGTACTAACTTCCATTTATGACAGAAGTAAATTACAGAGATGAAAAGGACAACATAGGGAATATAGTTAATAAGATTGTAATAACATTCTTTGGTGACAGATGATTACTACACTTACTATGGTGAGCACTGAGTAATGCATAGTTATTCTAATTTGAAGGGATTCACTTCAAAAGAATTGTGCCAAATACTTGATTCCTAAGTAATGACTGAGAACTTGAAATTGTTCTAGTCTTCTTTCCAGCTCTGAAGCGAAATGTGTACTCTATCCAACTCTCAATACCCTATTTGTGGTAGGGACTGAATTGCAACCTACAGTTAAATGGATAGCAGAATTTGTAAATTATGAACATGGATATTTAGCAGAGAAAAAATTCAAGCAAGTGTTGAAGACACCCAATTTTGTCCTTGCTGCTTATAGTAAAATGAGAGAGGAAAAAGATAAATCGAGGGATGAAATATTAAGCAAAAGAGAACCAGGTTTTGATATTTCGGGAAACTTTCAGCCTATCCAGATTGCAAAAGATACTAAAGTTAGAATTACTTTTAGGAAAATGTGCTCTGAAGAGAAAGCTAGGGGTGTGGCTAAACGACCTTTTGTTATAGCTTCAAAAGCAATAAAAGGTCATGATTTTCATTTAAACTGAAGGTTCTTAGAAGAAATGAGATGTGACTCACAGATCTCCTCAGATATCTTCAGAGAAGCCTAAAGCAGAGGTTGATTATGTAGGAAAGACCTGTGGTGGACCCTTTTGTGTAACAGAGGAAATCTTTTAAAAAACTCTGTATCATCAGAATTGCCAGCTTAGACTGAAAGGAACAGAGAGATGGCAGAAGGAAAGAAAGCAGACAGATTTCCAAAATTCTATAGGCAAAAAACATGCTGATAAACCTATTCAGTGGCAAACATGAGCCTCTCCTTGTGGTGAAAGCCAGATGACTGTGTGGGTGAAAGCGGAAGCCCAGAGAGTGGAGTTATGACCCCAGAGGAATAATTGATACTAATCGAGTTTGCCTAGCAGAGTGAAGAAGTTGTTTCAGGGATGGACAGCGGTGGGTCACCGAATGTGGAACATGGAGCATATTGGTAAAACTTTTTGTTTCTAATCTTTATAGGAAATATCGACTGCCATGAGGCAGACTGATGGGCAAAGACGAGTAGAGGAATTTGGTGTCTTAGTGGGAATGAAGAATATGTTTTTAGAGAGTAAAGGAGGCAAGGACATTTAAAAGACAGAGAGGGAGAAAACTTGAAAGCCAGAACCTGATTTACTAGAGTGCAGGAAATCATCTATGCCTCTACCTCTACCTGAGCCAACAACAATCCATTTGTACTCTTTAAGAAACTTCTTTCAATGAAGTATGGCTCTTTGTAGCAACGTGGATGGAACTGGAGAGTGTGATGCTAAGTGAAATAAGACATACAGAGAAAGACAGATACCATATGTTTTCACTCTTATGGGGATCCTGAGAAACTTAATAGAAACCCATGGGGGAGGGGAAGGAAAAAAAGAAAAAAGAGGTTAGAGTAGGAGAGAGCCAAAGCATAAGAGACTCTTAAAAACTGAGAACAAACTGAGGGTTGATGGGGGGTGGGAGGGAGGAGAGGGTGGGTGATGGGTATTGAGGAGGGCACCTTTTGGGATGAGCCCTGGGTGTTGTATGGAAACCAATTTGACAATAAATTTCATATATTAAAAAAAAAAAAAGAAACTTCTTTCTACTTGCCTAAACCTTTTCCCTTTATTCAACTCCTTGCAAAAGAACTATTATTTTTTTAAAAGGAGAGGGAGATGGCACCTGGGTGGCTCAGTCAGTTAAGCGTAGGACTCTTGATTTAGGCTCAGGTCATGATCTCATGGTTTGTGAGATCAAGCCCTACATCGGGTTCTGTGTTGACAGCACAGAGACTGCTTGGGATTCTCTCTCTCTCTCTCTCTCTCTCTCTGCCCCTTCCCTGCTCTCATCTCTCTCTCAAAATAAATAAACATTAAAAAAATCTGCCAAAACTTGATGATTTCTCAACATTATTTAAAATATAATATGTACTGCCAGTTATACTCTTAACACATGGTATTAGAACTGTGTGTATGTATGTTTACATACATACATATAATGTATATATGTATATATGTATGTACATGTGTATCTATTATATAATTATGTAATATACCTATATGCACATGTCTGTCATATATATTATTATTGAACATAGTATTAACAATGATATATATTATTAACTTGGGCAGGGCATCTACCTACCTGAGCCTAAACTGTGTTTTTCTGGCCCTTAGTCTGAGTTGATGAGAAAAAGCCACCTTCCCTGTATTCACATATGTTTCCATGTAGTCCCACTTCAGTGGTAACTCACTGGCATATATAGATAGCACTGTTTGCCATCTTCCAGATGTTACTACGTTATGAATACTGGTGTGAACATTTGGGGGAGAAGTAAGATATTTCTGAACAAAGCAGCACGTGGAGGGGCAAGAAATAAAAGCCTAATCATTATGCAATTTTGTAGGCTTCCGTGAGACAGAATTATAGAATTTGTTCATGAGAAAATGAGCAACTCTAGAGATTCTGGGAAAGGAAACAAGAGGGCATAAGGGGCATTACAAGGTTGTCATACCCACAGTGACGAAGATAGAGTTAGTCATAAGATAACAGCTCTGGCTATGAGGGTTGTGGAGCCTAGGGAGGCCTGGGAAAATAGGCTAGTAAAAAACTGAGAGGGGGGCTCCTGGGTGGCTCAGTCGGTTGAGCGTCTGACTTTGGCTCAGGTTGTGATCTCTCTGTGAGTTTGAGCCCCGCGTTGGTATGGGCTGACAGCTCAGAGCCTGGAGCCTGCTTTGGATTCTGTGTCTTCCTCTCTCTCTGCCCCTCCCCCGCTCATGCTCTGTCTCTCTCACTCTCAAAAATGAATAAATGTTAAAAAAATTAAAAAAAAACTGAGAGGGAATATGTTTATTTTCTTCTCGAGAGTGCTAGCTTATGGGCTTAGAACTTTTCCTGATATTGGAAATGAACATTTCTTGATATCATTCATTTGTTTTAGAATTTTATATATAATTCTGGAATGGAATTGTCTATTTCTTATTAAAAATTAGATGGGTGGTAGAAAAGATGCTTTGAGCATCTTTGAGCAAATAATCAAAGTATGTCTTGACATCTTTCACAAATACCAACATGAAGAAGGACTCTGCACATCTTCTCTTTTTTGATCTTGTATCTCTCAGTAAATGCCATCATTCTGATTTATAATTACTTGGAGTTGAATATGGCAACCAACCTTTCCGATTTGTGTTATCTTCCTTCTTGGATAGAAGAATATATCATCTGATGTATTTTTTACATTAAAAAACTTATTAAAAGATGATGACTAAGTGTTATTTAAAATGTTTACATGCAGTCATAAAAGAGTTTACTTTTAAAACACACTTTACTAGCTGGAGTCACAGCCAGAATGTCAGGAAATGATTCAATTGCAAGTGGAGAAGATAGCAATGTCAATAAGTTGTGAAAAGCAAAATTTGTTCCAGGTAATCTCTGATGTAGTAATCCCAGCAGATAATCAAGAGCTGCCTATAAGCAGAAAATTCATTGGATCTTGGCAAAACACTTGAAGAAAAATCTTTCAGGTGGAAAAAACAAGTAGGCAATTATATGGGAGTCCAAACAAACACCTGGTTTTAAAATGTACTGAATTAAGTTGAATAAAGAAAGTATATTTAAACTCATTGAGTTTTTTGAAAAATATATTTGTCAGTAAACAACATATTTCCAAAGCTTGTTTTTTGTTTTGGTTTTGGTTTCAAAATACTCCCATATTTACCATATCATAATCCCTTAGCACTATCCAAGGATACAGAACCACTCTTTAATATAACAACATGTAACATATGTTAACAGAATCGGGAAAAAATTAGTTACTAAAATGAAAAAAAAATTAATAAGGAATATTAGTGTCATGTTTGCATTACATGTATCATGACCCTAGTTATTATATCTATTGTATTATTACTAAGTAGATCTTCAGTGAGGATAGAGTCTTGCCATACATACATATATATGCATGCATACATATATATACATGTATACATATATATGCATATATGCGTATAAACATATACAAATATTGGGGCGCCTGGGTGGCTCAGTCGGTTAAGCGGCCGACTTCAGCTCAGGTCACGATCTTGCGGTCCGTGAGTTCGAGCCCCGCGTCGGGCTCTGGGCTGATGGCTCAGAGCCTGCAGCCTGCTTCCGATTCTGTGTCTCCCTCTCTCTCTGCCCCTCCCCCGTTCATGCTCTGTCTCAAAAACAAATAAAACGTTAAAAAAATTAAAAAAGAAAACATATACAAATATGTATATGTGTATGTGTGTGTGTTGTGTGTATATACATATATATAAATTAGGCTGTTTAATGCATCTGATCTATATTACTCAAAAATTAATTTCCCTATGAAGGCACAAATGAGTGTAAGGTGAAACACATATAAGACATCACCTGTAAGAGTCACAAATGCATTGGTGACTCTAGTGACACAGTAACTTCTTTTAAGGTAAAAAATATTTAACTTTTTCACATTAGGGAGAAAATAATCCCCTTTTCCTGCTTAGTAGAGGTGGGGAACAATAGCAAGATTTTGTGACAAGAAGATACTTAATGGTACTTCTGACTGATTTTTGACTACTGTATCTATGTCTTTATATTTAATAAATTTAGTTTAAAAATTTACGGAGAAATTGTCTCATTCCTCTTACTGTCCTGGGAAATACATATATAAGTTTTATTTCATCTTCGCTGTCAAGTGGCATTTTGCAAAACTTCTCATTTATCTACTTGAACTTTACAGAAAAAAAAAATAGAAACCATTGATCTACCTTCCTTGTGCTCCTACTATAAACTCAGATGACATTCACCAGTCACCTAGGTCCTCTTGGAACTTTGGTTTATCTCTGTTCATGATGACGTTACTTTTAAGATGGAAAAGTAAGTTTTCCTCAATCGTATTCATAATGAACATTTTTCTCAAATCAGTGTGAAATCCAGTAATGAGATAATCTGTACTGAAATAGATTTATTTTTGTGGAAATAAGTCAAGCTGGTTTTTGTGTAAGAGCTTTTCTATATTTAAGTGTTGTGTTTTAGATATTGTTTATGTAAACACTGTCACAACAAAGGCTGTCACAACTCTTTGATAGAAATTGCTTATTCCTTAAAATGCTCAAATGTGTGTTCATCAAAATATTTTTATTTTCTTTTTTAAAGATTGAGTAGCATATTATTATTATTATTATTATTATTATTATTACTATTTTTTATTTTAGATAAAGAGAAACCTTAAGGGGGGGGAATAAGGGAAGAGGAAGAGAGAGAGAAAGAGTTAGCGAGAGAGAGAGAGAGAGAGAGAGAGAGAGAGAGAGAGAGAGAATCTTAAGAAGGTTCCATAGTCAGCACGGAGCTCCACTCAGGGCTCCATCTCATGATCCTGGGATCATAACCTGAACTGAAATCAAGAGTCATCCACTCAACTGACTGAGCCACCCAGGCACCCCTCAAAATACTTTTAGAGCATCTTTAGGTACAAACTATTTCCTCATTCTTATCTAGGACTTTAGTCCATTGAACCTTTCTTTGTATCATTGTCCTCACTACTCCAGGGGTGCACAGTAAGGCTTTGTTGCTTCTCTCCTTAGCTTGTGTAACAGGTGAATAATAGGCCCATTGGAAACTTTTTTGATACACCTTCAACTTGAAAATTTGCTGTCTAGAACCATTCCCATTTCCCCCCTCACCCTACTGCAAAATGACTTCTTTTTCACAACTTCTCAAAATATACTAAGATGAGTTGTTACCTCCTTGGTGTACTGTATTTATCAACAAAACATTTGCCTGCTTATTCTATGATATTTAACAATGTTGGTTGTAGGGGAGGAAAAAGTTTTCCTCAACCCTTTCTACATCCCTGACTGGGTTTGAAAATTAAACAAAGACAGATTAACAGGAGAAAAGCATACAAAGGTATTTGATAAGTTTTAGCAACAGTGGATACTTCATGATGAAATGAGGACCCAAAGAAACCTGAGTATTTTTATGCTTAGGTTTGATGAAATGAGGACCATCATGAGAGGAATATGATAGGTCAGAGAGTATGAGGTAAGTATGTAAACTGGGAGAAACTTAGCAAGGCCTATTAGGATTCTTCTGGCTCTTCCTCTGTTTCAGAGATATGGATGCTTCTTTCCTCAGGATATAGAGAGGGCACCTCTCATGTGACCTTCAGGAAAGAAGGTCAGAGTGACTTTCTGCTTCTTCTGTTTTCTCAAAATCCTTCAGCTTACAGTAGTTAGTATACCAAGGCGCCATATTTTAGAATAGCATGTTCTTAACCCCAACATTATGATCGCCTTCTTTATGTAACTACCTTAGATTCCAGTACACTGCTATATTCTGATTATTCTTCAAGGTTGCAGATAGATTCTTTTGATGGCTTTGATTGCAATTCCTTAGAAGGTCAGTCTGTTTATTACACTCTTTCTCTTCATGACCTCTATTCCTATTTCTCCAGCTACCATGTGTGTCCTGCTGACTTTCAAATATCCAGATTATAATACCTAAACCCAATTATTTTTGCCTCCTGCCTCACCAGCCTTCTTTCTCCTCTGCATTTCCTGTTCTAATGAATGCCATGGCCACCTGAATACATGCTGAAAATGTAGATTTCATACTGGCTGGTCATTTTTTTAAGTGGGTGCCATGTTCTCTCTATTTATCTTGTAAAATATCTCAGAAAGCTATTTTCTCATCTTTATTAGCAAAACAAATTTTAAAACTAATTTCGTGGCCTCTAATATTATCCAAGCTTAATATTCTTAATATCATCACCAGTATGCTGTCTCTATATCACAAAATTTATCATATTTGCTAAAAGGTATTTCAGCCCAATTACTTCAAACATCTTCAATATAACCTGAAAAATACATCATAATTGGGACCCTTAATTCTGTAAACCTCATCCTTTTGACCCCTTGTTAAATTATATCTTCCTGAAACCTCTTTTCTGCTGTACATTCATATATTTGCAAATGTTGCCTTGTATACTTGGAATTCTCTCCACAATTCTGTTGTCTCTATTTAAACCATATGAATCCTGAATTCATATTTTCACATTGATATCAAGTGTTATATTTTTGGTAAGAATACTCAGACACTTCTTTCCCTCCAGGGTAATGGATAACAGAGTATAGTACTTGAAAGTTTATAGATCTATCTGCCTCTCTCTCTCTTATGAGTTTATCTGGGCCTCATCCTTGATTTTTTGGTTTCTAGTACATAAGGACATAATACATTCTTAATAACATGCTCCTTTATTACATATATGATAATATATATTATGAGTATATATATTATTAAAGAAAATAAAATATTTTGACACTTGTTATGTACAGGTAAAATAGACTTTATTTAAGTGGTCTATCTTAATAGCTTTAGGAAACATTGCACTGGGGTTTTGTAGCAAGTAAGAGAGAGCAGTTGGGTTCTCCAAATACAGGAAAAAGTAAGAATTTTGTAGCTGAGGAGCAGAAGCAGGGCTGGTGAATGGAAGATTACAAGGATGAAAGAGCAGAGGTAAGGAGGGATTTAACTTTAACCCTGACTTAACAGGGTTTCTGTCGAAGGCAGGCTAGGGTGACCAGACATCACCTGGATAATGGTGGAGGATGAGAGACTTAATCAGAGAGAGAGGGTGATCACGTTTGGAGGATGAAGGATTCTGAATAAACTGACTTGGCAAGACTTATGCTAAATTTGGACAATGCAGAGACTAACATGGAAGCCCAAAAGTCAAGGATTAATAAAAGAGTTCAGAGGAACCTGAGTGGAGTTTGGTCAAAGAGAGCATCTTTGTGTGCATATGTTTGTATTGGATCTATATATAGATATATTGTATACGTGGAGATATATAGATGTGTTAAGTAGATTGAATCTAATAGATGTGTTAAATATGTAGATAAAGATCTAGATATAATCTTTATATTATATATGTGTGTATATATCTTTATAAAACCTACAGTGTATAAACATATATAATAATATTTTTATTTAGAGCAAAGAGTGCAATTGTAAAATGACTTAGTAGAAGGAAAGAACAAAGCAAGAAAGAATATCCAATGGAAAAAAGAGTCTCTTCAGAAAATGGTGCTGGAAAACTGGACAGCTACATGCAGAAGAATGAAACTGGACCACTCTCTTACACCATACATAAAAATAAATTCAAAATGGATGAAAGACCTAAATCTGAGACAAGAAGCCATCCAAATCCTAGGGGAGGAAACAGGCAGAAATCTCTTTGACCTTGACCACCACAACTTCTTATTAGACATGTCTCTGGAGGCAGAGGACACAAAAACACAGATTAACTATGGGGACCTTATCAAGATAAAATCTTTTGCACAGTGAAAGAAACAATCAACAAAACTAAAAGGCAATCAAAGAAATGGGAGAAGATACTTAAAAATGACATATCGTATAAAGGGTTAGTATCCAGAATGTATAAAGAACTTGTCAAACTCAACACCCAGAAAACAATCCAGTGAAGAAATGCGCAAAAGACATGAATAGACACTTTTACAAAGAAGACATTCAGATGGCTAACAGACACATGATGGTCAACATCACTCATCATCAGTGAAATACAAATCAATACCATGATGAGATGTCATCTCATACCTATCAGAATGGCTAAATGGCTTAGGAAACAACAGATGTTGGCAAAGATGTGGAAAAAGGGGAACCCTCTTGCATTGTTTGTGGGAATGCAAACTGGTACAGTGACTCTGGAGAATAGTATGGAGGTTCCTCAAAAAATTAAAAATAGAACTACCCTACACCTCAGCAATTGTGCTACTAGGCATTTATACAAAGGGTACAAAAATGCTGATTTGAAGGCGCACATGCGCCCCAATGTTTATGGCAGTGTTATCAACAGTAGCCAAATTATGGAAAGAGCCCAAATGTCCATCAACTGTTGAATAGATAAAGAAGAGTGGCATATATATACAATGGAATATTACTCGGGGATCAAAAAGAAAGTAATCTTGCCATTTGCAATGACGTGGATAGAACTAGAGTGTATTATGTTAAGTGAAATAAGTCAGAGAAATACAAATATATGATTTCACTCATATGTGGAATTTGAGAAACACAACAGGTAATGTAGGGAAAGGCAAGGAAAAATAAGATAAAAACAGAGAGATAGGCAAACCACAAGAGACT
This sequence comes from Acinonyx jubatus, assembly GCF_027475565.1. NCBI lineage: Eukaryota > Metazoa > Chordata > Mammalia > Carnivora > Felidae > Acinonyx > Acinonyx jubatus. The sequence goes on from NC_069384.1 coordinate 21,833,225, forward strand.
CTTAAATACGGAGAACAAACCGAGGGTTGCTGGAGGGGATGTCGGTGGAAGGATGGGCTAAATGGGTGATGGGCCTTGAGCCCTGGTGTCATATGTAAGTATGAATCGCTGAGTTCTACTCCTAAAACCAATACTACACTGCCTGTTAATTAGTTTTAATTTAAATGAAAAAAAAGAAGGAAAGAGCATATAAATATACATTCTGAAGCAAAACTGTTCTTTATTCCAATGACATTTAAGAGGCAAACTAAATGAGTACAGTATTTTACATGCAGTATAGTTTCACTTTATATAAAAACACTATTGTTCTAAACACTTGATTTTCAGATATTCTTTAAGACACATCATTGAATTAGTGAAGGTTGTGAGTAATGTATATTAACTCAGACAAACTTCTGAAAACAAAACAAAACAAAACAAAAACTTGGCTCATGAAGGGAAGTCTAGGGGTCTTTATTCAAAACAGAATTCAAAAAAAATAGGATCACCAGGTGTTTTTCTTTAAGCCAAACTTTAATACACATTTACACGCACATGCGCACACATACTGTATACATATTCTCACAAACACACAGCCTCATACCTTTTTCTCCATCATCTCGGCTTTTCTTTCTTTCTTTTTTTTTACACTAACCTCTTTTTCACCAGTTTGTTCCACGTTGTGAAATGACTCTTTGTCATTAGGCATATGACATCTGTAGAACTCCCCATCACAAATAGAATCTTAGCACCCCCCTGGTACAATCATTGTATCCAAGGAGGGATTGTACACGGATAGGCCTCATGGGTAGGTATGCACACAGTTTGGGCCTCATATATGTCTTTATGGGATGAAAGGCAGGATCATAGCTGTGACACCCTCACCTTAATCAAATGGAAAAAAATGGAAAGGAAGCTTGTCAAAGAAGGATGCAGAGGAGCCAAAACACAGACAATGCATTCATTTCCCAATTTCAGACCTTGGTTAAAACTGATAACTTCCTAGATTTATTTTAATGCACTGAATGACTATAGAAACAGATTACTCCCAGCTAGATTTGATGAGGCCATACTACTTTTATCAAAATAACTAATTGTGCTTTGTCTAAAATGCTATATTTTTAATATCACAGAATCTAAGGTAACTAAAATATATGAGGGTAGCAGTATTCGTTTACTTACACTGACATTGAAATGGGAGAGGTGTCTAATATTTATATGAAACACATGGAGTAGCTTCTGAATAGCTTATCTATGTTTTTGGTATGTGTCAGCTTATAATTATTTCCCATTCCTAAAAGACAATGTAACATTGAAGTGAAAGGGCTAATCACTGTTACTATACAACAGCCCCCAAAAATGTGAGAAATATCATATACCTGAAAACTATCACACCTTCTCAACATAAGCATAACATGTGATACATTTCTGTTAAGTGTTGTTTTCAAGACAAAGGAAAATTAATCACATAAGTAGTATCAGATCTAAGAAAATGCTAGTCAAATTGAATAGGATAACTCTGTGTTAGCTAAAAATGAAAGGGCTATTTGTTATGTGCCATGTAAGAGGAGAAAGGCAGGTGGTTTAATTATGAATCTGAACTTCTTGAGCTTGACATTTATCTCCTTGGTGCATAATTTTTTAAAGCAGTAACCCATGCAATATAATACAAGGATGCTAAACTGCATAAACTCACATACACACAAGATACCAACTAAGAACCCAATTCAATTATGGATAAATTACCAAAAGAGTTTTGCCATAGAGAAAACCTATTATCTTTACACTAAATATGCAAATAATGCAATACACTCATTGAAACAGGAAAGAATAAAGGCTCCTAGATCAAATGTCTGTCACAAAATGTCATGCATTTCCATATTCTTATCAAACTGCCTTGATTTCATTATCAAAAGTAATAATACTATTCATTTTTATAGCTATTAATCACCATGGCACAGAAAATAAAATGAAAGGGTGAGGTCACAGGCATGACCTTGCTTGTTCTGTCTAACATTCTTCTTAACCTGTACATTTTCTCAGATGACATTTAAAATACAAAATATTCCAGATAAAATAAGGAATATAATATAAGAAAAGTACTCTGTGGTAAATACTTTAACTAAGAAATATACAGTTTATTAAATGAAAATGATGCTGTTTCCTTAACAATTTTTCTACATTTTTTTAGCCAAAGTAATGGTTTTTACTATAAAATAACTAAAAATTAAGATGTTTTTCTTATTAATTCAAAATCTTATATACTTACATATTTTTTCCTCTTTCAAGATTTTGACTGTCTTAAAAACATTACTGATCATATTAGTCTCTGTAAAAAAATCTTTTAAAACATGCCCAATATCATAGAAGGAAGAAAAAAATGCCAAATTCTGTCTGAACTCTGATAACTTTCCATCTCTAATTCTATTATCACTTTATATAAGTACATATTTAATGCAGCTCTATTCTTTGCCAGGCCATATACTTAGGTACTTTTGAAACAAAGAGAAAGATTTTAATATGATTTACTTTGATTAAAGAATTACTAGAATGTGAGAGAGACAGACACCTATAGAAATAAGTGATTAGATTCATTACAAAATGCTTGCAAAGGTGCTAAAGAGACGACAATTACATCTGACTCAGATTTCATAGGAAGCCTAAGGGAAAGCTGACCTTTACAAAGGAAAGACCAGGTAAAGAGAAGTACATTGGTAGGAAACGGAGGCCCAGAACCTAAGACTATGTGCTGAGAAGACCACCAAGAACTATATAGCTAGAGTGTTAGAGTAGTTGGTATACAATATGGTGGTGGTAGGGAGAAGGACAGCAATAGATCAGACTGAAAACATAAACTGGAGCAAAAATGTGATAAGCCTTAGTTTTTTATGCTAAGTGAATATGACATTATTATAAAGGCCAGCAATAGGAGCTTCTGCAGTAATTTGCATACAGAGGATAGACATGATCTCATCTAGAAAAACTAACTCTGGAAGCAATATCAATAAAGGACTAGATAGAAAAGGATGTAGGGCCAGAGTAAGGAATGAGAAAAATATTGGCTGCCTTCATCCTATAAAAGATCCTAGACCATTAACAGAATGGAATGAAAATAAACAATCAATAGATGCTCCATCTCTAAAGCTGATAAATTTGCTTTCTGACCGCCTGGTAGAGATTAAAAAGAGATGGCATTCAAGTTTCCGCCCAAGGAATCCTGTCTCAAGATTTGAGTATACAATTGTGTTACTAAGTTCACCTGGAAATTAAAAATGAAGCTGCCACATAAAGTGGCAGGAGAATGGGAGAAAGAATGGAAATGTTAACTTTTAATACGTTGAGTTTGAAGCAGTGGCTCAAACTTTTACATCCATAACCAACAATTATAAGTCTATACCATGAAAGGATGTCCCAATGAGTTAATAATAAAATAACTTAGAAAAACTAGAAATTTTTTACATTAATGAGAGTGAATAAAGGTAGAAAAAACAGAACTAGACTAATACATTACTGTAAGTGACAGGTACTCCTTGTTCTCTGTCCATTTTCTTTCCAAAATAATCCAAATCTAATATGAAGTATACATTTTCTAGACTAAACAAAAATAATGCTAAGAAGACCTGATTCATGGTCCCTTCAAATGAAAATAACTATGTAATATAATTTTAGCCCATGCTCTGTGATAAGGTGTGTTCCAGATGAGGATTTTGGAAAAATTGTATTCCTAATGAACAAAAAGCCGACTCACCTACCTGAAACTATTGATTTTCATACTTCTCTTTTAATCTTCCCTGAAATGTTAAAATGGTGCTAGAGATAGAACCACCAACTTATGAACAAAAAGAAGAAAGCCCCAAGCCACAGGATCATTATTTAAAAACAGATGAAACCCCTGTGAGCCTCAGAGCAGCAATGGATTACTGTGCAAGTTTGGGTCACCAGCATTCTTCTTTCTTTGTGATGTGACAGAAATATTTACACTGAGTTCCTCAAGATAAAGATAATGAGTTCTTCCTCTCCCCAACCTGATCCCTTCCTTCTTACAGGAAACATGAGGCTTCTGGATCAGAGAACAGCCCATTTGTTACTCATAGAGCATCTCAGTGTGGGTTCCTTTGTTCCCTAACCTCCAAAAAGTGGATGTAACGAAGTCATGATGCCACCCTTCACATGCAGCAAATATGCACAACAAGAGAGGAACTCCAAAACTGTAACCCTCAGACTTTATGTAAGTCTCGTCTGGCATAACTTCCCCTTCTCCTTCAAGAGAGAAAGAGCAAGAGATTCAACACTTTACCTGTAAACTAATCTTCCCTAGGAGGGGAGGGAAGTGTCTCTAGCTTCACCAACCTAGAATGTAATACACTAGATCCAGAGGAGTTAATTCTCTAAATTTCTCTGAAACCATACAACATCTCTAGCTTCCAAGGTGTATTAGATTTCTCTGGCTTCTCCAACATATTACTACATGTTCAGTTGCTTAAAGTAACACAAATATCTTACAGTTCTGTAGGTCAAAACCTAATGCAGATTTTACTATGCTAAAGCAAAGGTTAGCAGAATTACATTCATTTTTTGGAGAATATAGGGAAGATTCTATTTCTTTGCTTTTTCTAGCTATTCGTGTCTGACCATTGGCTCATGGATCTATTTTGTCTTCAGAGTAGGCAGTGGCTTTCTTTTATTGCATTACTCTGACCTTGAGTTTCCTGTGTCCCTTTTATGCATTTAGGATGTTCAAGATTATGCTGAACACAATAAGACAGGATAATCTGTGTATTTAGAGGCAATCTGATCAGCAACCTCAATTTCATCTTTAAATCCTCTTTGCCATGTAATATAACATAATTGTGAAATATGAGGGTTAGGGAATGGACATCTTTGGAAGCCTTTCTACTTATCACACATGGAGGGTTTGCTATCTAATCACCTTTAAGTCAAATTTGCTAGCACTCTTTACTCAGGAAGCCCAAACTGTTAAATAAAGTGAAAATATCCTGAAATAATTGTCTTTTTAATACATATATATTAAATACACATATACGTACACAGATATATATATATTATATATATACATATACACATATATACACATATACATATAAATATATATACATATATATGTAGTTTATATAAAACTCTAAGACAAGGGGCGCCTGGGTGGCTCAGTCGGTTGAGCGTCCGACTTTGGCTCAGGTCATGATCTTGTGGTCTGTGAGTTCGAACCCTGTGTCGGGCTGTGTGCTGACAGCTCAGAGCCTGGAGCCTGCTTCGGATTCTGTGTCTCCCTCTCTCTCTGCCCCTCCCCCACTCATGCTCTGTCTCTCTGTCTCTCTCTCTCTCTCTCTCTCTGTCAAAAATAAATAAACATTAAAAAAAACACTATCAGACAAAATGAGATTAATTAGGTAGTCATTGCATGTGGAGTTACTGATGAGGCACTTTAATATTTCATAGGGATTAGGGGGAACCAACAGAAGAGGTAAAGGCAAGAGAGGGAGTAGATAGTGAAGGTTAAGGATTAAGCAAGATTGTGAGATCTTGGCAGCTAAATGGAGAAACTGAAAGAGAAAGAAATTATCAGGTTTTTGGAATGCTGTCAATAGGTCAAGTGAGATGTGATTGAGAAACAACCATCACATTTGGTAACATAAAAGTAATATACTATCTAATACAAGATATTGGAATAGGCTGTATAGCTTCAGTAGTTCATATCATTCATCATGCTATCCCTATTAATTTGGCTATTTAATGACAAATAAGAAGTTAAAATGTTAAGTCACATCTCTTATCTCAATCCACATTTATATTGTTATCCAAATATTCTTCATCACAAAGCTCACTAGGGAAAACATTTAAAAAACCATATGAGGCCAATAAAACACAAAAGCAATTGAGAATCATGAACAAGGCTTTCTAAAAACAAATCACAAGTATGATGTTTACAGAATAATAATAGAGGCACCCGGTAGCTCAGTCAGTTAAGTGTCTGTCTTTGGCTCAGATCATGATCTCAAGGTTCATGGGTTCAAGCCCCATGTCTGGCTTTCAGAGCCTGGAGCTGCTTCGGACTCTGTTTTTCCTTCTCTCTCTGCCCCTCCCCCACTCGCGCTCTGTCTCTCTCTCTCTCTCTCTCTCTCTCTCTCAAAAATAAATAAACATTATTTTCTAATTGCAGTAATAATATAGAAATGATCTCTTTAGGTTTAGTTTTAAAAATTCAGACAGCACATTTTACTGGGAAGATTGGGAATAATTGTTTGCTATTTACATTTTGTTAGCTCCACAGTATACATAATTTTTGACAGAGACTATCACTAATTTAGCAGTTAGTTAACCACACAAGACCTTTATTCTTTTCCTGTAGTCATTGAATGTAGTGATGGATTTGCTATGGGTTATTGCCCATGAAGATAGTTAAATGTGTCATACATAATTCTTGCATGTATTTGCTTACAAACAGATATGTTTGTGGTTCATAAAATAGTGTATATCATGATCTCTAAAACACATTCAGATGATAGCACTTTTAAAAACTATTCTTGCCACTTAGATTTATAATTTTAAAGCCAAAAGAAAGCAAAAATGACAGTCTTCAGTGAATACTAGGAAATCATTTTTCCCTTTAATTATTTTAAATTAGTTAAAATGAATTACTAAAATTATTTTACAGGTTGTAACAGGAAGAATTTGTTGACTACATTTAATTCTTTGAAAATTTCAAATGCTAGGAACAGGAAAGGAATACATCTCTCTTTGACTTCCTTATGGTATTGTTTTCCACAAATCTTGATTTAAAAGCATCCATAGAGAAAACAATAATGAAGTGAAAGTTGGGTATTGGAAAATAGAAATGGAAAACAAAGGCCATACCTTTTTTTAAGTTTATTTATTTATTTTGAGAGAGAAACAGAGAGAGAGAGAAAGGCAGAGAGAATACCAAGCAGGCCCGGTGCTGTTAGTGCAGACCCCAGTTTGGGGCTGAACCCCACAAACTGTGAGATTCTGACCTGAGCTGAAATCAAAAGTCAGATATTTACATGACTGAGCCACCCAGGCACCCCAAGGCTATACTTTTCTTTATCTAGAAAGTAGTGTTTTTTTAAGGATAGAGAGGTATATGTCTATAGATGTTTTTCATTAAAATATCCTTTTCATTATTTTGTTGAACGATATATATATATATATATATATATATAAATGCAAATGTATTAATATGTAAGGCTAGAAAAATAAATACATATGGTATATTATTCTTTCGTAAAAAATGGAGTTTTGACATGAATATCCTTTTATTTTTCATATTTAAGCAGCCATTCATTAGAAAGAACTACTTAAATGGATAAATTAGCCTAAATTTGCAAAGAGCAAATAAAATATTACATATTATTAAATAATTATCTCTGGCAATAAAGTTAGATGCTGACAAATGTGGACATGGGCACATTTTAAATTCAGAATTAGAAAATTTTACTATAAAAATATTCAAAACTCAGTTCTCATTAATTTTATAAATACTACTCTCTTTTACCTACCCTTGCTGAAAAAATAGAAATGTTTTGTGGCTGTCTTTGCCAAATTTTTGAATTATTGTTCACCAGTGTTTTTTGACATGTTTTTAAAAATGTGCTCCTTTGAAAAACAAATTATAATGATTTGGTAATAAACTGGTAATGGAAAAAAATGGGTGGATAATAATATTATAATGCCTTCATTTTATTTTTTAAAATTTGTTGTGATGAATGTATATGACATATTTACTACCTGAAGCATTTTTAAGTGTACTATTCAATGGTATAAAGTACATTCATGTTATACAATCATTGCCACTATCTTTTTTTGCAAAACTGCATCTCTATAGACATGAAGCTATTCCTACTTTACTGTACCCCACCAGCCTCTGGCAACCACCAAACTATCTCAGGTTTCTATGATTTTTATCATGCTAATTAACTCATGTAAGTTCAATTATACAGTATTTGTCTTTTTGTGACTAGTTTACTTCACTTAGCATAATGTCCTCAAGGTCTACCCATTTTGTAGGATATGTCAAACTTTCCTTTTTTTAAGCCTAAATAATATTCTACATACAATGGAGTATTACTCGACAATCAAAAAGAATGAAATCTTGCCATTTGCAACTACATAGATGGAGCTAGAGGGTATTATGCTAAGCAAAATTAGTCAGAGAAAGACAAATATCATATGACTTCACTCATATGAGGACTTCAAGATACAAAACAGATGAATGTAAGGGAAGGGAAGCAAAAATAATATAAAAACAGGGAGGGAGACAAAACGTAAGAGACTCTTAAATATGGAGAAAAAATAGAGGGTTACTGGAGGGGTTGTGGGAGGGGGGATGGGCTAAATGGGTAAGGGGTATTAAGGAATCTACCCCTGAAATCATTGTTGCACTATATGCTAAGTAACTTGTACGTAAATTTTAAAAAATAATAATAAAATAAAATAAATAAAAAAATAAAGGAAATAGTAAAAAAAAAAAAAAGCCTAAATAATATTCTATCATACATATCGACTACTTTTGCTTCTCCATTCATCTGGTGATGGATTCTTGATTTGATTCTACATGTTAGCTATTGTAAACAATGCTGCGATGAAAATGGGCGTACAGGGGTGCCTGGGTGGCTCAGTCAGTTAAGCGTCTGACTTCCGCTCAGGTCATGATCTCGCGGTCCGTGAGTTCGAGCCCCGCGTCAGGCTCTGTGCTGACAGCTCAGAGCCTGGAGCCTGTTTCAGATTCTGTGTCTCCCTCTCTCTGACCCTCCCCCATTCATGCTCTGTCTCTCTCTGTCTCAAAAATAAATAAACGTTGAAAAAAAAATTAAAAAAATTAAAGAGAAAATGGGTGTACAAATATCTCTTTGAAATTGTTCTTTTAATTTTGGGGGGTATACACTGAGAAGTGTAATTGTTAGATCATATGGTAATTTTATTTTTAATTTTTGAGAAACCACTGTACTGCTTTCCACAGTAGCTGCACCAGTTTGCAACACCACCGACAGTACACAACAGTTTCAAATTCTCCACAACCTTCCTGACACTTGTCATTTACTTATTTTTTAATAGTAACATATTCTGATGAATGTGAGACAATATCTCATTGTATTTTGATTTGCATTTCCTTCATGGTTAATGACTTTGAGCATCTTTTCATGTACTTATTTGCCACTTGTATATCACCTTTGGAGAAATGCTTATTTTAGTCTTTTTTTTTTAAGTTTTTAAGTGTTTTTATTTATTTTTGAGAGACAAAGAGAGCATGAGCAGGGGAGGGGCAGAGGGAGAAGGAGGCACAGAATCCGAAGCAGGCTCCAGGCTCTGAGCTGTCAGCACAGAGCCCGACATGGGGCTCGAACTCACAAACTATGAGTTCATGACCTGAGCTGAAGTCAGATGCCTAATTGACTGAGCCACCCAGGCGCCCCATGCTTATTTTAGTCTTTTACCCATTTTTGAACTGAGTTTTATTGTTCTTATGAGTTTTAGAAGTTCTTTATATAATCTGGATAATAACCACTTACCATATTTAAAATTTGCAAATATTTTCTACTTTTCTGTGGATTTCCCTTTTACTTTGTTGATGGTATCTTCTGATGAATGTTTAAAAACTTCATGAGTCTAATTCGTCTACTTTTTCTTTGATGCTTGTATTTTTGGTATTACATACAAGAAAACATTGCAAAGTCAATGTTGTAAAGTTTTTCTCTGTTTTCTTCTAAGAGCTGTATAGTTTTAGTTCTGGCATTTAGGCCATAGATCCATTTTGAGTTAATTTTTGCATATAGTGTTAGAGAAGACTCACCTTTATTCTTTCATATGTTGATATTCAGTTTTCCAAGCACCAGTTGTTGAAAACACTGTCCATTCCCCATTGAATAATCTTAGCACCACTGACAAAAATAGTTTCGTCATAAATGCAAGGGTTTAACTCTGAGCTTTCTTTTCTATTCCATTGCCTGATATATCTCTCTTTATGCCATTACCAAACTATTTTGGCCATTGCAACTTTGTAGTAAGTTTTGAAATTAGGAAGTTTGAGTCCTCTAAGTTTATTCTTTTTTAAAATTTCTTTGTTTGTTTGTTGTCCTTGAAATTCTACATGATTTTAGGATAAGTATTTCTATTTTTGCCAAAAAACATTATTGAGATTTTAATAGGGATTTTACTGAATCTGTAGATTACTTTGAGTAGTATTGATATCTTAACAATATTAAATCTTCTCGTCCATGAACATGGGATGTGATATGGAATGACATGGTAATTTATGTCCTCTTTAATTTCTTTCAGCAATGTTTTATATTTTTCATTGAACAAGGCTTTCTTCTTTAAGTTAATTCTTAAGTATTTTATTCTTTTAGATTCTATTGTAAACTGTTTTTGTAATTTCCTTCTTAAACTGTTTACTGTTGGTATATACAAATACAGCAGATTTTTGCATGTTCACTTTGTTACCTGCTACTTAGCTAAATTTGTTTATTAAGTTTTAGCAATTTTCTTTTAGAAGCTTGTAGATTTTCTACATATAATATCATATCACCTGAAAACATGTATAAATTTTCTTCTTCCTGTCCAGTCTAGACTCTTTTATATCTGTATCTTGGTTAATTGCTCTGGCTAGCACTTCCAGCACTATGTTGTATAAAAGTGCTGAGAGCAAACATCCTTCTCTTAAAAAAGAAAAGTTCATTTATTTATTTTGATAGAGAAAAAGAGAAAAAGAGTACACTCAAGGTTCAGAGGGAGGGAGTAAAAGAATCCCAAGCAGGCTCTGCTCTCTCGGCACAAAGCTTAATGCAGGGCTGGATCCCACGACCATGGGATCATGACCTGAGCTGAAGTCAAGAATCTGATGCTCAAATGACTGAGCCACCCAGGCACCCTGCCTATTCCTGTTCTTGGGGAAAAGCAGTCTTTCTCCACTGAATATGTTTGCCCTGTGTTTGTCATATGTGACTTACCACGCTGAGGTAGTTTCTTTGTATTCCTAGTCTGTTGAATGGTTTTATCATGAAAGGGTGTGAAATTTTGTCAAATAGCAAATGATCACAAATTTAGTGACACTAAATGACACTTAAAAAAAAACAACAACTTAGTATCTATGGGATCCGTATAAGGTTTAGCTGTGTTCCTTACTCAGAGTCCTTACTAGGCAGATATTTAGGTGCCGATTGGATCTGAACTCTCATCTGAGGCTTGAGGATTTCTTCCAAGTTCACTGGTTGTTGGCAGAATTCATGTGTTTCTTGTTATAGGATGGATGTTCGTGTTTCTGTTTTATTGCTGGTTGCCTGTTGGCGCACTGCTTTCAGGTCTTAAAAATTTTCTTCATCTCCTTGCCATGTGTCCTCCTCATAAACAAACCCCAGTATGGTTGTTTGCTTCTTTCCAGCCCAGCCAGCTGGTGACTGCTGCTTCATGCTATTTCTTTTACAGGTTGTCCACTAGGGAAGGCTTCCATTTTTTATGAACTCAGTCAACCAATTATGGACTTAATTACTTATACAAAATCCCATTTACTATAAAGTGCTTGATATCCTACCATATTTACAAGCCTTACCTACATTCAAGAGGAAGAGATTATACAGGGCATGTGTACCAAGGTATAGGCATATCATAGTCATTTAAGTAATCTCCCTGCTGGAATTTGGAGGCAAGAATTATTGCCTGTAAAACATCAAACCTGCATATAAGGAAAACCAAGAGAGCATAAATATACTTTAAAAAACTAATTTGTCATCTCTGGAGATTCCTAGGAGTTCAGTGAATTCTTTGGAATTCAGTGAATATTGAATATTCAGTGAATATTGAATATTCAGTGAATATTGACAAACACAGTGAATGAAACAAGCAAGCATTTACTCTACCTATCATCTACAGTTTGACTTTCTGAGTAACCAAAGAGCCGATGATAGGAGATTCTTTACTGAAAAATTCCAAGTAATAAATTCAGAAAGAATGACAGAATTAGAGAGTTACCTTTTTGTAAGTGTTAATGAGATAATCTAGGAAACTATCATTAACCACTATAAAACTAGTTGCTGAATGATTTGTGCAAAAATTGTCAACAGATAAAGCTGACAACCCTTAAGCTCACACTGATCCACATTAATGGCACTAAAATTAGGATGAGCACACAGTATGTGTCTTCGGAATGATGCAATAGAGATTTTACAAGATGGCCTACACATTTATTTCTCCCAATGAATTGGACCTGACTAAAATCTAGTCCCTAAGTCTAAATATGGGGTTTTGGGGATCACTATGGTGATGCAAATTTCTAAATAAAAAATGTGAGATGGTCAACAGGATAAAGATTAATCTGTTCCACAAAAAGTGACATAAGAAATAAAGAGATAAGAATTTCTATGAATTAGAAGATATTTAAAAGACAGCAACCAAGGGCTCCTGGGGGGTTCAGTCTGTTGAACATCTGACTTCAGCTCAGGTCATGATCTCACACTTTGTAAGTTCGAGTCCCTGCTTCAGATTCTGTGTCTCCCTGTCTCTCTCTGTTCCTCCCTGGCTCACATTCTGTCTCTCTCTCTCTCTCTCTCTCTCTCTCTCTCTCTCTCAAAAATAAATAAACATTGAAATAAATTTTTAAAGACAGCAACCAAATATAGTATATGGGTTACTTTGGATCCTGATTCAAAAACCAAACATAAAAATGTATTTATGAGATAATTAGAAAAATTTGAACATGGAAAATAATTAGATATTAGGGCTTATTTTGAATTTTGTTACATATGTTTTATGTTGATAAGAATTCTACCTTTTAAAGTTGCTCATTGAAGAATTTACAGGTAATATAATAATGCTTTGAAATGGAAATGAATAGATAAAACCAGATTAGTCATATATTGACAGTTTTTGAAGCCAGATGGTGGCTAACTGGAATCCATTATCCTATTCTGTCTAGTCTTTTGTATATTGGAAAGATAAATCCATAGCCAGTGATTTTCTGGATTTGGTTCACTGGCCTTATTTTGCTGAATTCTGCATTGAATTAATATCAGCTCATTGGTGAGGATTGATTAAACTAATATTGGTAGTAATTTAGGTTTTAAAAACTTTTTATTTATACTACCTTGTGATAAGCTCTTTGGAATTTACAATTATAAAATTGATATTGTGACTGCTCTGAATAATCTTTCAGATAAGAAGTGGTATAAAACACACACACACAAATAGTTTAGTTTTTAATATATGAACAACCTCAAAATATTCATACTGATTTGCGCTGCAAGGCTATCTTATGTTTTATAGATTTAAGATGTCATAGCACATCAAAAATTGATATTTTCTGCTTAGATATTTTTGGTCATTGCATCAAGTTGAATTATACTGCCTATTAATTATAATTCAGGCATTATAATTCATTTTTCAGGTGTAGCAACCAAAAAGGAAGATATATTTTTATTGTATTTAGTCTAGGTTTTGAAAATAAATGGTTGCTAGTAGCATAAAGGACAATTAACCTGATGCAATGAGAGTTCAAAACAAAACACTAGTCTTGCTCCTGTAAGCTAATTACTGAACATAGGGGTGTATGGATGCAAGAGATTCCTTGTCAGGAAGGGGCCACGCACCTGTGAAAATGTCCACATACCAGATGAGAGGAATTTTGTGGCCAGAATGGAGTTTGGGACATTGGTCTAGTAACCATCCAACATGAATTGCTGTCCAAGTCTTCAATAGTAAACACTTACAACAGAAATTTTAAAAAGTGATCACCCAGAGATATTTACAATTTCAAGCCATTACTCATCTTATTTAACTAGAGAAAGTGATGCCAAACACCCATATATACTTTCAGTGGTAGAAAAAGATTCTCCACACTTTAGTGGTGCAGTTTTGGTATAAAGTGTCAGTGGCAAAATGTTTTCAGGGAGGTGTCAGTGGGATATAAGAAACAACACTATTCAGGAGAGTAGTACTGAGTCACCTATAATGGTTTCCTGGCAATACCAAAAAAGGCATCCTGAGGAGAAATGGAGGAAAAATGGACACGGTATATATTTTAGGTAACTGTATAATTCAGTAATTTAAAAATAATTAGAGGAATTGGGGTAGAATTAAAAGGGAAGGGCACAGAAACATGGGCTCTACTATATTTCAACTTTTTAACTTCAGCATTCTCAAAAGAGCATTAAGGTTTCTAAATACCCATTGTTGCTTTTTTTTCTTTTCCATCTATTTGGTCTGTTGAAGACATTCATGGCCTGTCTTCAGTTCTTCCTTATCTGTTTGTAAACCTTTTACATAGGTATGATTTATGTTAGTTATCATTGCTTTCACTTTTCTCTAAGACACATAGTTGTGCCCTATCCAATTGGTCTTTATTCTTTGATTACTCCCTGATATTTTAGTTTCCTGTCTTTCCTCAAAACTGAGGAAAGTAATTACCTTCTAGATTGATATCTTCATTACTAAAAAGTACATATTAACACATGCTTTTAAAATTAATTCAAGTTCCATTATCACTCCAAACTTTAACCCTGTGACAATTTTGAAAAGTTAGTCTCTGCTATAATTAGAAGGATTTAAAATAGTTGGCATTTTAGCAGTTGTTAATATCCTACACAAGAAATATTATTTTTATAATGCATCAGATTATGGAACATTTAAACAGGCAAAAATCTATTAAAATAGAAGGAACAAGGCTCTTGGGTGTCTCAGTTGGTTAAGCAGATGGCTTCTGATATTGGCTCAAGTCTTGATCTCAGGGTTGTGAGTTCAAGCCTCTCATTAAAAGGAAAAAAAGAAAAGAAAAAAAAAAGTAAATTAAACCAAAATGGAAGCGGCCACAAGTTTCTATAAGTCTGTCCAAAAGAACTCATGTTTTATGTTTTTGTTTATTTTGTCTTGTTTTTTTTTTCTTTTTGTTTTTTTGAAATCTAGAAATCTAGGTAAACCAAGCATATTTTCACTGACATTCCTGTGTTTTCTGTCCCTGAATTCTAGTGTAGATAGTACCCAAACACATGGAAACATTTCTCTGTATTAAGACTTCACCAAAACCTTTCTTTTTGGTTCTACTCTATTTAAAAAGAAAAATAAATATTGCAACATCTTGTCAACCCCCACCGGTAATCTATTTTCAGAAAAGTCTCATCAAACTGTCCAGGAAGAAAAAACTCTTCTAAATGTATTGTCACTTAAGAGTTTTCAAAGTACTTTTAATATTTTACCAATATGCTCACTCAGTTCCTAATTATTTTTGGATCCTGCTGAGTAATTTTCTCAGCTTCTTAGTGTGGTGATTTGCATTCCTTCTCACATCTGGGCTCTTTCTCTGCCTTTTATTTTTTATTGTTTGGATTGACATAGGAGCTTCAATTTTCTCTTCTTAAGAAGACAAGATGATTTTTTTTTCTTAAAAATGAAAATTTCCTACAAACTTCCAAGTTGTCTCTAGATGTCTTATGTTTCCATGCTTAAAAAAAATGCAGCAGTAAGTATTGCCTTGTTTTTCTTTGTCAGAGAATGCTGGCTCGTGGATTTTGAAAAACAAAACAAAACATATATTCTTAGTTTCTCTAAAGAGGGAATGCATGAAACTTATTTTTAGATGAGATGAATGGCTTCCAGACAATGATGGAAATAACTAAAAAAAAATCGTGACTACTTATTTAGTTTTCTTTTGACAGCATTTTCAATAGGATACAAGGCTATCTTTTCCAATAGAAGGTTAGACTTTTGAATCACTTGACACTGAACTGCTGTCACTTTACCACAAAGGATTTCAAAATGCCAAGATGACAGCTATGATGGTGATGATGGTGACGATGATGATGATGATAATATCCACCTGCAAAAGGTTGCTAGTGTTTCTTTTTGTTACATTTGATATGTAAAAGCCTCAGAATTAAACAAGATCATTATACCTTCATGATTCAGTTAACGGAATACTGAACTATGAGCTAGGAATTCTGACCTATTCTTTAGCCAAGTTTGGGAAATACCATCTTAAAGTCAATCCCCAATGATTTATAAGCATGATTATTTACATATTTTCTTGTGTTTAAATATTTGTTCCTATTGACTAAAGCTTTATATGGCCAGGAGACACATCTTTTTCTTTTTATATTGATATTTAACTAGTTCCTAGCATGCCGAGAAGAATTTTCAATAAATGGTTGATGAATGAATTAATGAATATCTAACATGTTTGATATCTAATGGCTGTTATATAGCAATATGAAATTATTATTCATTTCATCAATATTTTGAACATAAAGCAAATCTTTTTAGAAGGATTTAGATTCTAAGGTTTTCCATCCCATCTTGGACAAATTTCCAAAATATGTTTTTGTTATTCAAAATGGTTATCTATATGTAATACTTAAATATAAAACAGTATAGTTCAATTATTTGACAGGTTTAAAATTTATTTGTAAACATTCAACAAAGATATCCATTTGGGAATAAACAGTTCAAGAGGAATTTATAAACAAGTGGTTAACTAGTCTGACGTTGAAATGACTCAAGGATTACAATACTTAGAGCTCTTTGGATGGAATTATAAACATCAAAAAACAAATTTAAAGTCATAAAAACATAAAGGTATGAGTAGATTTAAATATGTATGTAGGAGCTCATTTTTTTGTATCTATAATTATAGTAAAAGACATTGTGATGAGTTATTAAATAGAGAACATTGTGTTTGCCAAATTCATAAGGAAGGACTTCTCATATTAATGATATTGTAAGCCCTAAGACAACCACATTATTTTTAATTTTTTAATGTTTATTCATTTTTTGATAGACAAAGACAGAGCGTGAGTAGGGGAGGGGCAGAGAGAGAGGGAAACACAGAATCCGAAGGAGCCTCCAGGCTCTGAACTGACAGCACAGAGCTGGACGCGGGGCTCAAACTCACAGACCATGAGATCATGACCTGCGCTAAAGTCAGAGGCTTAAGGGACTGAGCCACCCAGGTGCCCCCAACCACTATTCTTTTAAAGAGGTGTGAATTATAAGTCAACAATTGAAGCCATAGAGAATTATAAAGAATGCTGAATAAACCCAAAGTAGAAAGATAAAATGGACAAAGAACAAAAGAGAGATAGCATAAATAGAAAACAACTACAAAGATGGTAGGTTTTAACTAAATATATCAATTATTGAATTAAATATAAATGTCTAATCCATTACACTGCAAAGAAAAAAAAGATGATATGGTTGAGTATGAAGCAAGACCTGACTATACACTTTCTACAAAAACTCACTGTAATTATAAAGATGTGGATATATTAAAAGTAGGGGAATAGAAAGGCATCATGCAAATATTAATCATTTATTAGAAGGACTGCACTTTTCCCATGTATTTCCTGGGAGCTTTGTCAAACAGACAAATTGCTCATGAAAGTGCAGGTCAATTTCTGGACTCTAGTCAGTTTGGCTAATCTTTAAGTATTTTTTTTTCACTATGCTACATTGTTTTGGCAACTTTATTGTAAATCCTGAGATCAGAATATCTGAGATTAATACTTTTGATATTCTTTTCAAAATTGGTTTGGTAATTATAGGTCTTTTCTATTTCCTTAAAAGTTTTATAATCAGGTTGTTAATTTCACACACACACACACACACACACACACACACACACACAAACTGCAGGATTTTGATTTCTAGTCCAAAATTCTATGATCAGTTTTTGGTAGAATTGACATCCTAACAATACAGAGACTTCCAATCTTTAAATATGTTATATATTTCCATTTAAGTATTCTGTATTTTTTTTAGTAATAGTTTATAGTATTCAGTGTGCCAGAATTACATATTTTAAATTATTTTATCCTGTATTTTTAGTACTATTTGATGTAATTTCAAATTTTACTTAACACCACCACCAACAAAATTATGCCAGGATATACATTCTAAACCTAAATGCAATAACTACTTGTTAAACTAGAAGATTTAAATGGAAACAAGATTCTTATAACATGACATATAAAATGTCTGGGACATAGTCAAAATTGCTCACCACACTAAGAACCAAAGAAATCTCAACTTGAGTGAGAAAAGACAATCAATAGACATCAATAGCAAGTGACACAGATGTTAGAATTATTGGATTGGGATTATAAAGAAACCAGTGAAAATAATTGTCCAGGAAGCAATTGTGGATGTTCTTGAAACAAATGATAAAAATAGAATATCTCAACAAAGACATGAAACATATAAAGAAAAATCAAATTGGAATTTTAGAACTGAACACAATAGCTCAAATATAAATCTCACTAGATGGCTCAATAAGAGAATGAGGTTGAAGAGTACACTTATTGTGATGAACACTGAGTAATATATAGAATTGTTGAATCACTATATTGTGGATATGAAACTAATATGACACTGTATGTTAAGTATATTGGAATTAAAATTAAAATGTTTTTAAATAAAGATAAATCCCCCCCAAAACTCTATTTTATTTAAAAGTAGAACAAGTTAACTTGAATTTAGATTAATAGAAATTATCCAGTGTGGACAAGCGAGGAAAAATAACTTAAAAGATGACTGATGGGGTGCCTGGGTGGCTTAGTTGGTTAAGCAGCCAACTCTTGGTTTTAGCTCAGGTCATGATCTCTCCGTTTCTGAGTTTGAACACTGCATCAGGGTCTGTGCTTCCCTGGTGGATCTGGTTGGGATTCTCTCTTTCTCCCTCTCTCTCTGTCCCTCCTACACTCTCTCTCTCTCTGTCTCAAAATAAATAAACTTGAAAAAAAAGATAACTGAGTATCAAGACATGTGCAACAGTAAAAAAAATGTTAGAGATCCAGAAGGAGAAGAGGCAGATCATGGGCAGCCAAAAACATTTGAAGAAACAATGGCTGAACACCTCCAAAATTTAGTGAATGACATAAACTTACAGATTCAGCAACATTAACAATACCCAGTAATGTAAATATAAAGAAATATGTGGTCAGGGATATCATAATGAAATTCTGAAAACTAAAGATAAATAAAAAAATCTTGTAGGTAATCATAGAAAAAAAATGTAGTATTTATGAGGAACAACTTTTAAGATTTTATTTTTAAGTAATGTCTACACCCTATGTGGGACTTGAACCCACAACCTTGAGATCAAGAGTCACATGCCTCACCAAATGAGCCAGCCAGGTGCCCCTATGAGGAAAAACAATTCAAGTGACAGTGCATTCTGATATGGATATCAGAAGGAAGTGGCACAATATTTTTCAAGTATTGAAAGAAAATAACTGACAACCTAGACTTTTATCCCCAGTAAAATTATTCTTCACTAGTGAAGGTGAAATTACTACATTCTTAGATGGAAAGAGAATGAAGAGTTTGACAGCAGCATATTTGTCTCTAAAAGAATTGACAAAGACAAGCTGATTATGGAATGAACTTGAAACATCAAGGAAGAGGAAAGAGCAAGTTGTGGATAAATATATATTAAATGAAGAAATTATGCTTTTCTCTTATATTTTTTAGGGATATTTAACAGTTGAAAGTCAAATTGATATATGCAAACACTTAGGTGAATCTTAAGGGCATTATGCTTAGGGGGGAAAAAAGGCAATTGCAAATGTTAGATAATAAATAATTTTACCTCTAGAGTAATCTCCAAGTAATAGAATCATAAACATGGAACAGAATTCAATAGTTGCCAGGAGTTAGGCTTGGAATAAGAATATAACTATTAAGGTACAATACAAAGGGATTTCTTAGTGGTGGTGGAACAGTTCTGTATTGTGACAGTGTTTGTGTGCTGACAGTATTTATGGAATTATGCATATAAATGGAATTATGCATATAAAACTTCATAAAACTTTGTTCAAACCTGATGAAATATAGGAATCCAAGCATGGTTTTCTGAGCTAAATTGTATGCTAATGTCAGTTTTGTTTTGGGCAATGTACTGTGATTATGGAGAGCTAGATGAAGAATCTATGGGAAATGTATGCACTACACTTGCAAATATTTGCATGATAAACAACTTCAAAATAAAAAATAGTGGAAAATGGATCAGTACATATTTCTTCCTCTTATTTTCTGATAGATCTTAGGATGTATTGGTATTTTTTCTTCCTTAAATGTTCAGTGAAATCTACCAGAGAAATTTTCTGAATCTGGAGTAGTCTGTGAAAAAAATATTTTTTTATTGATTTAATATGTTCATTAGATAAATGACCATATACACTTTGTAACTTTAGACATTTTGGTTAATTTTTATTGAATTTGTCTTTCATAAAATTGTCTAATCATTAGTATAAAAAGAATTTCATTATTAACATTTTAATATCTCTACATTTAATACATACTCATGGACTTCTTTTGTTAATGACTTTTGTAATTCATTGATTCTTGGTTTGTATTGGTAAATTAGATATTGTTTTATTATTATTCTATTTAAGTAAACAGAAGTTGATTTCATTGATTTTTTTTTTATATTTACCATGTGTTCCATTTTACAGATTTCTACTTTTTTTTTTAAGTTTATTTATTTTGAGAGAGACAGAGTCAGTACAAGTGAGGTATGGGCAGAGAGTGAGGGAGAGAGAATCTCAAACAGGTTCTGCACTGCCATCCACAAACCCATAAAGCCATGAGATCATGACCTGAGCTGAAACCAAGAGTCAGATGCTTAACCAACTGAGCCACCCAGGTACCCAGGGATTTCTACTTTCATCTTTATTTTTCTTCTTGCTTTGTATTTAATTTCCTCTTCTTATTTGTAAATTTTTAAAAGGGAAACTTAAATTATTTTTTTAGATTTTAGACTTGTTTGATAGAAATCTATAGGCGTATTATATTTTTTTAATCTCACACATTTTGATATGTTGTTTTATTTATATCAAGTTCATAATATATTTTAATTTCCCCATCTTATTTTATTTTTTTAAGTTTGTATATTTATTCTGATAGAGACAGAGAAAGAGAGGGAGAGAGCATAAGAGGAGGAGGGGAAAAGAGAGAGGGGAACAGAGGATTCGAAGCTCACTCTGTGCTGAGAGCAGACATCCTGATGAGGGCTTGAAATCACTAACGGTGAGATCATGACCTGAGCTGAAGTTGACGCTTAAGCTTGACCATCTAGGATCCTGGACAATGTTTTTTTTTTTTTTCTTAAGTTTATTTATTTATTTTTGAGAGAGAGACAGCACAAGCTGGGGAGGGGCAGAGAGAGACACACACAGAATCCAAAGCAGGTTCCAGGCTCTGAGCTATCAGTGCAGAGCCTGATGCGGGGCTTGAACCTATAAACTATGAGATTGTGACCTGAGCTGTTGTAGGTTGCTTAACTCACTGAGCCATCCAAGTGCCCTGGCAATTAAAAAAAAATTAAATTTATTTATTTATGAGACAAAGACAGAGCATGAGTGGGGGAGGGGCAGAGAGAGACAGAAAGAGAGAGAGAATCTGAAGCAGGCTCCAGGCTCTGAGCCCTCAGCACAGATCCCAATGTGGGGCTTGAATCCATGAAACGTGAGATCATGACCTGAGCTTAACTGAGCCACCCAAGGCCCCCAAATTGGCAAATTTTTAAAGACAGACTGATATATTCAAGTCTATGATTTGATAGATTAGCTTAATTCTCCCTGAAGGCGATAAATTAAGTAAGTACAAAGTAATCAGGATATAGATAATTTTTAAAATATTACCAAATGTAAATATAAACCAAATTCTTCATAACAAGAGTATGTGCATTTTATTATGGTCATATGTGGTCTACTTTGTTGCCCACACAGGAAGCCACAAAAGGAGACTCGATATAAAAGAGCTGTGTCATCAGCCACATTCTTTGACATCAATGAAAACCTGATTATAATTCATAATCATCCAGTGTAAAGTATTAAAATATACTCATAAATTGGGGCGCCTGGGTGGCTCAGTCGGTTAAGCGGCCTACTTCGGCTGGGGTCATGATCTCGCGGTCCGTGAGTTCAAGCCCCGTGTTGGGCTCTGTGCTGACAGCTCGGAGCCTGGAGCCTGTTTCAGATTCTGTGTCTCCCTCTCTCTGACCCTCCCCCATTCATGCTCTGTCTCTCTCTGTTTCAAAAATAAATAAACGTTAAAATTTTTTTAAATAAAATAAAATAACATATACTCATAAATAAATAACAGGACAAAGATCAAATTAAGATGAAAATCACAGGCAACTTAGAACTGGAAACAATATACATAGAACAGATCTACGGGATGAAGCAGGGGAGTAAATAGAAAGAACTTACCATTAATGTAAGTATTTGGAAAGATTCAATATTAGTAAGTTGAGCAACTACCTTAAAAAATAGGAAATGACTGAGTCAAACTAATAAAATAAAACTAAGAAGATAATAAACATAACATCAGAAATTAATCGAGAATGTTTTAAATCTCCTTATCAGAAGTCATCTTCACAAGTCCAAAATCAGGTTAACACCAAGAGTTTCTTTTGTAGTCTTTATCTCCTATTCTTACACACTGAGCTAACTTAATTCTTCTCTCCCTTGTAATTATTACAAGAGAAACATTTGACTTTACGTGTTCTCTATACAGCTTCTTAATCTCATTATTTGTTAAACCCTCTAACACAGATGAGGACAGTATTGACCTTTTGTCGTGTTGGGCTGGATTTATTTATTTTTCTCTCGTGCTTCACATCTATTCTTTCTAAATTCATCTCATGTGTTCTTCCATTTCAGATTTCTTCTTTGGTTTGCTAGAGTATGTACATAAGTAATTGACTTTCCCAGGAAATGTGTATAATATATATATTTTTTCTTTATTTACTCCAGTCTTAAAATTATAAAAACATTTCCCTCAAAACTTGTGTTTTCTAGTAACTTCTAGAATCCACTTTTGAAAAGAGGTCTATTGTTAATCACATTTTATTTGTTCTTTTGTTGGTAGCTTATATGTTTACTTTTAAGTTACTTTCTTACTTTTGAATTTTATCTCAATATTTAAGGCCTATGTTTTTTTTTTCCTATTTAGTCCTTTTTGTCCTTTCCCTATTTTGTCAATTACTTCCTTAAAATATCTTAGAAAATTTAGGTATTTCTTAATTTATATCTAAAAGGATAGGTTGATTAATAGAAATACTGGCTGTCACTTCCATTCCTCTGTTAAATCTTTTCCCTTAAATAGCTCACTTTCAGCTTGTGTTGTGCCCAGGGCATTTTCATGATAATTCAGTTACGGGTGTAAATTGGGTCACAAGCAAATAAATGTGTCAAAATAAGGAGAACACAGTTAGGGAACTGACTTCCCAACCAAAATACGCCAATCCAAGTTAGATTTCATAATAGTTAACTGTTATAAAATTATTTTTCAATTTAAATATAGGACTAACATAAATATCATTAACATTCCTTGGATCTATTATGATTTCTGTGACTTTTGTTTTCCCCAAGTCACAATGCATATCATTTTCCTTTACATGTTATGAAATGAAGCATCCTCAACTTTAATTTCTTAATTTTTTTTTCATGTTTATTTATTTTCGAGAGAGAGAGAGAGACACAGCAGGAGCAGGGGGGGTTCAGAAAGAGAGGGAGACATAGAATCCCAAGCAGGCTCCTCCAAGCTCTGAGCTGTCAGCACAGAGCCCCACGCAGGGCCTGAACTCAGAAACCTGGAGATTGTGACCTGAGCTGAAGTTGGATGCTTAATTGACTGAGCCACCCAGCCTCCCCCCACTTTTTAAAAGTTTATTAAATTTATTTTTTTTAGCTTTAATTTATAGATCCTGGGGTCTCATAGTTCTGTTTTCCAAAAATTCACCAATCCCTGGGCAACTGAGCTACCCTTCCTTATTCATTTTGACTGTTTTCCTCTTTCTTTGTAATCATCACATTACTAATATTCTAAAACAGCAGGGAGGTGAATCCATTAGATCAGTCCATCGTCTTAAATTTTAAATATACAGTCTTTATTTTAAAACTAATATTTTGCAAAACATCAGTAGTAATCCCCTGTCATTTCAATCAATATATAGAAGCACTTCCAGCTTCTAGGTATGTGGCCAAATTTTATCACTATGTTTCACTATTTTCAATACAATATTACACACATGGAAACACACACACACACACACACACACACGTGTACAGGCATACACATTTGGTCTATGTATCTACACATTTTCATTGGAGTTTGGTAATATAGTTTTTATTATTATTATGTTTATTACTCATTAATTATTTTTGAAGTTTTCCTCATTTACCACTTATTGGTCGCCAGATCACTCTTCTTCCTAATCAGAGAATAAAACTATAAGTAGCTTAAGCTTTAACAACCATTACTCAAATGTACTCTGTTGCTTGGGAACTAATTTATTTATAAATAAAAAATACTGTCATGACAGGATTCTAAAGCTGTATGAAAATAATATATTATTTTAAGTAATTAGGGCAGCTTCAAGTTTTTATGTAAAATTTGGAGAAATTATGATAAGTATTATAATTTTGCCACCAACTGCTATTGTAGAAAAAATACATGCAGTTACAGTGAAGGGGGTCAGATTTCGCCTTCTCCTTCTCAAAGCTAATGCTAAGTGGTTTGCATTTCAAAAAATCTTACCCTTTGACAGAAGCAATAGTAATCAGTGAAAAAAATACAGAAAATTCACTCAAAGAAAGTAAGAACTAAAGAAATTTTCTGGATACATTTTGTTTAGTCAAATAATGACTGTGAAGAAAAACATTTTCTTACTGTTTATGATCTATGGAAGCCTGGAACTGTTAGCAATCAAAATTTGGCTGTTATTTCTTCTAAATTGAATGCAGGCTGGATTTATAAGCATGGTTGAGCAGTGGAATTGCAATCTGTTATGTAATGGTTATATATATTACCTTGGTATAAATTAAAAATGAGTTATTTGAATTAAATCTTCTTCAAAAAATAAATACAATATGTTTCTAGTGCAAACCTGCAAATACAGAGTGGTAGCATTTCCACATGTCCCACTATTCTAATAAGTTACTCCTTTGGTGTATCATTTTTTAAATGAATTATGGATACGTTAACATGTTAGAACTCATGTGTTTTGCATGCCAACATTGTTTTAAAAGTTGAGATTTATATATATATATATATATCATATATATTATTATGTATGATATATTATATATTATATATCATATATATGCTATCATATATATATATATATGATATATATATACACAGAGAAAGAGTGAGATTGCGAGAGCACTTCCTTCTATACAGAGAGCTTTGTCAGTTTGCTTACCTTTAAACATTTAAAGTGTGCTTAATTTTGGTTTTAAAATTTACTTTAATTGGTTTGTTAAATTGGTTTGATAAATTTTTTATTACTACTTAGAATTTTCAGATTTACTGGTAATATTTTCTACCTTCTAGCCCCCATTTAGTGATTTTCCTTAGTTCATAGTATAATGATATGGCTCGCTGTCTTCCACATCATGCTGTTTGAGATGTTAGAAAGTTAGAGTTAGAAAACACAGTTTACTCCTGATATACTGTTTTTCTTTTAGCACTTCACACAACCCATTAAGCATTTGCCAAAGCTGAATATTTTACGACACTCATTTTAAATATAAGATGGTCAATGATATTTGTTAAAATTATCTTATTTCTATTTAAAGGAAGATATTTAGTTAAAGCTATTATGTCTCTATATAAAGTGGATTTTTCTTCATACCCTATCGTTCACTGTTATTCAACCTAACATGGTCTTATTTTGACTTACTCAATAAGATACACATGAGTAGACTCAGCAAGGACTACATCTATTTGTAAAGGAAAAATTGTTCTTACTATACAAAGGGTTTAATCACTTAGATACTTTACTTTATCTGTTCTTCTAAACTAAAGGTAACAGTGCTTCCAGCATATGTTTCAAAACACTTCTAATATCAATATCTTTTTTTTTTTTTTTTTTTTTTTTTTTTTTTTTTTTTTTTTGCTATCTTACTTTTCTATGCTTCTCTCAAAGCAATTACTGACAGTGCATCTGGGTTATAAGAGCATTCCATGTCAGTAGATTTTGGTCACCTGAAAGAAGTATTTTGACGACTGCCCCACTTCCTCCAAGAGACTTTTGGGACCAAATGTATCATCATGACTTTGATCCTTTTGATTTCTCCTGTGAATAATGTCATCAATTCTTAAGAGAAGTAAAACATACGGACAGAGTTCACAGCTATAGGCTGTCATGGCTGGAATAATGTCAATGTAACACATATGTATCATCAAAAATAACTCTATAGTCTCCCAGTCCCTGAAGTGATACTTCAGGATGGAAATGAGTTAATACTTAGTTTTATGTATAGATCTCCAACTAGATATCAGAAGAAATAACATTTCTTTTACAGCAGGGATATGGAAAGGGACAGCAATTTAAAGGTTGACTGCCTTGAACATTTAACTCAGCTCATCCAACAGAAACCACCAGAAGGCTGATTTTCTTTCTACTCCATTATACAATGTCCTGAATGGAATAGTATCAACTAGCAGAAACAGGCAAAAATAGAAATTTATGATACTATATGGTTTATTAAGTTCACAGACATGATCAGAAGACTCAGGAGAAACAACTCTGTGTCAGTCTCAGACACAGTCTGAGGCTTTAAAAACTCATTCAAATAACAATAACAATAATAGTAATCATCATCATCATCATCACCATCATCATTAGAATCTTTCTAGATTTCACTAGATTCACACTCATTCTCCCCTCGGGGGAACTTTTCAGGACCATCTCTCTGCCCTTTGTTATCATTTCATTTTAAATTTGGGAGGCTTTATTACCTTAGACAATCTTGTTTACTGCCTACTGAGTTCTTTCTTGGACCAATTACCAACTGGTTTTCTCTTACATGTGTATAAATTGTAATAGTGATCAAAACTATAAAAACAATCATAAATTTAATTCCTATAATCTCTTATACACACCAAGCAAATTAAATCATCCTATGTGTTTATTGTCTACAAATCTGTTACTAGCTTTTTAATTGCAAACTGATTTTTGCTAAACTAATTTAATCTGAGTACTACTTGTAGGTACTACTTGTAATTTACTGACATACAATATAAGAAAGAAAGAAAGAAAGAAAGAAAGAAAGAAAGAAAGAAAGAAAGAGAAAGAAAGAAAGAAAGAGAAAGAAAGAAAGAAAGAAAGAAAGAAAGAAAGAAAGAAAGAGAAAGAAAGAAAGAAAGAAAGAAAGAAAGAAAGAAAGAAAGAAAGAAAGAAAGAAAGAAAGAAAACACAGACACAGATATATTCTTCACTGCATTAGCATTGCCCAAATTGTCTATATTACTATAATCTTCCCCTACTTCTAGTTTCTCTCTCATCTTTTCTCCAAAACCAAGTTCTTCCATGGTGGCTTTTGGAACCACTACTCCATATCCAGGAAATACAGTAATATCATTAGCTGTGATTTTAAAATGATGCTTCATCATTTCACCTTTACTGAAACTTAACTTTCTTCCAAAGAAGTCCAGTTCCCTGAAACTCCCCCAAGTAGTTTTCTCTTATTCCCTATCTCATACACCTGAGGATTATTACATGGCTTTGTTGTTTTACCTGTGTACTATTGTCATGTCATAACTGTCATTCCTGTATCAAGTTAATAGAGAACTTTTAAGTCTATGTCATCCACTTGACATATACAAATCTCACTGATACTACCTATCATTGATTAAAGACTTAGGGACATGGCTTTTGTGGTTTTTTTTTTTTTTTTTCACTTCAGGCTCAACTCTTCTCGTAGACATCTCTTTAAAGATGACCAATATAACACTGAAAAACAAAATCCTAGAATTCTGGTCAATTCAGTTCATTCGCTTGTGCCTCGTGGCACATTTTGGAAAACTACATGACATAAACTGGGCTAGTCCATCTCATTTATCATTTAAACTGGAACATTTCTGAGAATAAAAATTGTAATAATTCTTTTCATGCCAGGAAATATATGGCTGAGATATATGGTTATTCTTCTTTTAACTGATCCTTCAAATATGATTGATGTAACATTTTCTATTTGTAACAATCTATTTTACTCAGTAACCATGTAGTATTCAAATAGTATCTCAAATGAATATATCACTTGAATTAAGAAGAAAAAAAGGCATTTTATAGGCATACTAAAGCTGTTTTGGATTGTGTAAGAACAAATGAATATACATTTTATGTATTTAATATGGGTATATATAATATTTATATAAATATTACATACATAAACATTACCAGCATAGATGCCTCTGTGTCACTTGCAAACAAGTTTGGAGTGGATATCAGGTCATGATAAAAGCAAATATTAGTTAGATTATGAAAAACTATGGCAATCAAACTCAAGGCTAAAGGCTCTGTTTCAAGTATTTGGGGTCAATAGACAAAGCTAGTTGTTTTGATTAACCTGGTGGGCCTAGTTTATGATGCCTAAAGAGTATTCCCTAGAACCAGTTGCAATAGTTCTCAAAACTCCGCTAAGCAAATATGTTCTGTTTCAAAGGATTAATTAGGCCCAGAAATGAAGAAATACTCTGTTGACTTAGCTGCTTTTTTGTCATCCTGCTGAAAAACTTCTGCTGCCATGTAGAATAATAATGAAAGAGCAAAAACACTTCCAGAAATAAAGACAAAATGAAAGTAACCAAAATAGAAGCTTTCCTGGCCCCATTTTTCAAACACAGGTGACTCCTATTTAAAAATGTTTATAGTACTTCTCATGCAGCCACAGCTTTGTGGTAGGAATGAACATGCTGTAGAAGACAGGTGGTTTCTTGAGAAAGAAGGAACTGAATTTCTTTGTTAAGGCTCGTAAGTGCCCAGAGAAACCCTATCCATCCATCTTGAGTACAGTGAAATATGTAGACAGGAACCAGTTGATTTTTAACGTGATGGCAAAGTCAATAAAATCATTCCTTGGAGTTGAATGCCATTACTTTCCTTTGGATACTTAACAACATAGAGCTTTATATATCCGTGTTTAGATGAAGTGGAAGCTAAATCCAGAAATGAGAAGATACGAATATTATTTTTTTGGCTTTGTAACTGCTTATATGTTTGATGGGAAGGCCAAAACCATCAAACACGTGTTCTCTAGATAGGCAGATAGAGGTCCTGCAAGCAGTAAGCAATATGCTGATGCTACAGTCTGGACAAAGTAGACTGTACAGAATGGACCTGAAGGGGTATTTCTATTGGAAACCATTGCCAGGAAACCAAGCACTCATGGATAAGGTGGAGAAAGATGTACCATTTGTTGTGCTAAATGGAATGGGACAAATCATGTGAGTGGTAAGGATTTTGCCAATCTAGAAATTCTGGAAGAAAAAAATTCCTCTCCTGCTTCCTAGTTCCTGTGCATCACCCCTAATTCAAAGTGATGCTTTCTGCATCTCCATTTGACTTTAGTTTATATCTGCCCCCATCAATATTCAGCTAGTGGCCAAGAAATGGAGCACCAGGAACTCTTAAATGGCAGATAGCATTGGATTTGGTGCATCTTGGATTTGCCTATACTTTCAAGATCCTACTTGAACTTCTCATTGTGTATAAATGATTGTGCTTTCCAGAGTTCACACATATAAATATATATCATTAAAATATATAGATTAAAAAGAGAGCCATATAGCTGTAATTCTCTTTTGGAATTAACTTATTCTGAGCACCTTTATATTTAACAACAATAACATGGAAACAAGATAAATTCTAGCTGTGGGTGGAGAGGGAGACAAAGTTGACAATGTGTAAATAATGTACATTTAGTGATAATCTAAAATTACTTCAAAATAATTTATTTATTTACTAACGTGATTTATTTATAAAAGGTATGAAAATAATGAGTACTCAAAAGACTCAGAATCAGAACAGCATATGCAACTTGAAAATGTCTTTCTCCGTTATCAGCATGGTCCTCCCTAGTGATAACTACAATTCTGCCTGAGTAAACATTGTCAATGAGCTTTTGTATTTAAAAAAAAAAGATGTTTTTTATTTATTTATGAGAGAGATAGGGCACAAGCAGGGGAGGTGCAGAGAGAGAGGAAGACGCAGAATCTAAAGCTGGCTCCAGGTTCTGAGCTGTCAGCACAGAGCTCCATGCGGGGCTCAAACCCACAAAGTGTGATATCATGACCTGAGCTGAAGTCAGATGCTTAACTGACTGAGCCACCCAGGTTCCCCTGAACTTTCTTTCTTTCAAGTAATCAACTTCATTATTCCTGTTACATTGCTTTTCAGATTTTAATATTAGCCATAATGCTGCCCATTATCACTGGTAACTTCCTTTTATTCATTAATGAAAGAAACCTGTTGTTTCAAATTAGAACACTGATGGAGATATTTTTTGCATAGACATAGTGAAGGAATGATTAGATTAATCAAAATTCTCTGATTAGCAGAATATTTCCCAATGTCAGTCTCTGATAATTACTCAAATATCATCAAATTACATATTTCAATTGAAAATATTGTTGCCTAAGCTTTCTTACCTGCTTCACTTCTTATAAATGTATGCCTGTGTTTGCTGCTTTAGAGTTTATGAAAAGAGTCTAGATTATTCATGATGTAACCAATGACCCTGTGTTTAAGTATCTTCTGTAAGTCTTCATTGACTATTTTTATAATCAAGGGAATGCTGCCATTTATTAGTAGAAAAGATTCAGAAAAAAATGCTACATGTTTGTTTTTATTTTTAAGAGAGAATAAGGGAACTACAAAAGC
Source organism: Acinonyx jubatus (assembly GCF_027475565.1). NCBI lineage: Eukaryota > Metazoa > Chordata > Mammalia > Carnivora > Felidae > Acinonyx > Acinonyx jubatus. The sequence continues at coordinate 21,863,889 of NC_069384.1, forward strand.
CCTGGATATCTTCTTATCTACATTTATATGAGCAAAGAACTCTTTCTGTGGGACGTAATTATATCTGTTTCAGAGCTGAGAGGAAATTATTTCAGAGGGTGAAAATTAATATTTCTTAGTTAAATATTTTCATATTTTTAAGTTCTGGTCATGTATAGAACAAGCACACAATATATAATTCTAAAATAATATTTTGAATTTGCTAATGTGTGTACACAGTCATTACTCCCATACTCCCATTACTTCAGTGAGAAAACAGAAGCTGTCAAACTGGAGCTTTTGTTCCTCATGACACATCAGATCCTGAACCTATGCATTTGTAATTTTCTGTTTCTGCAAATGATGAAGTTTCTCAGCTATCATGGTCTTCTTGCCCCTCTGTAAGGACAACCCATTCATCCAATTGCTCCAAATACCCTATGCCCGTTGTAAGAACTTTACTTCAGCATTTCATATCCCTCACAAACTTGCATCACCAATGGCTTGTTTTCAGTGGAAAATTCCCATTAGCATATGAACATGCTCTAGGAGTTCCAAAACAAAATGGTGAACATACTTAAGTACCCCACACTACCCACCACTCCATTCCTGTCTTAACCAAAAAAAAAAAAAAAAAAAAAAAAAAAAAAAAAAATGCTTTTTCCACTACATCGTTTGACTCAGATTCTCTCTTGTAGTGCTTTTTATTACAGCCCCCTGACCCCAATGCAATGCATAGAAACTCCATTTGTTTGAGTTCTATATTGACAAATCTAACAGTTCCTTTTCCGGGATCATTTTATCTAATGTCTTACTAGCATTTGATCTCTTATTTTGAAACTCTATCTACTACTGACCTCTGTGATAACTCCTGATTGAAATCATTCATTTAATCATTTAAGTTATCTAATCTCCTGGGAATCCTACAATATGTTATGTTGATGTAACAAGGATCATACCTGGAATTTTGAGTGTGACATAGTCCTAGATTCTCGTAAAGGTGAAATTAAGATATAAGCAGCAAACGCAGCCTTCTTTTCCTACTATGGATTTGCCAATGGTCACATTTCCAGTCATAGTCATTCGTCCCAATAGAGTTGATTAAATTAAACTGTAAATTCTATTGAGCTCAGACAGGTTTATGTTTTATCCTGAAGGCTGATAACACAGACAATGTACTAACAGATATGTGCAAATTAGCACTAGGCTCCATCCATATTCCCAGAGTTAAAGAAAATAGACACAAAAATAAAGGAAGTAAAATAAACTATAACCCTCTAGTACAATATGTACCAAAATAAATGTAATATATACCTATTAAAATTAAATACTTTTCTCAAAATTTTCTGCCCTAGTAGAAAACATACATAAACCATATGTGGATTAATTACAGTTATGAAAAACCATTACAATTTTGAAGAAAAGCAATGGAACAAAGTTTTTAAATCATCAGTCTCAGAACGACAAATAATAGGTAAATCTGTACTCCGCAACAAATAACTCGCTTGTCAGAATAACTTTAGAAACTAATTTGTTTTGGGTAGAAAACCCAGAAATATTTGAAAATTGTTCAAATGTGGTAGCCAGCATACTTTTTGACACTGACACAAGAAGAAAAATGATAGAATTGCTTTGTAATGAGCTCTTACACTTCAGGATCATTTAGAGGGGAATCAAGTATAACCACTGCTTTGTACAGCTCTTTCATGCTTATACCATACATTTATCTCTGTCTGTCTATCTATCTATCTATCTATCTATCTATCTATCTATCTATAATCTATCTATTCTATCTATCTATCATCTATCTATCATCTACCTATTATCTATCTATCTGTCACCTATCTGTCATCTATTATCTATAATCTATCTATCTATCTATCTATCTATCTATCATCTATCTATCTATCATCTATCTATCTATCTTCAGGAAAATAAGACAGCGAATTTTTAAAGCAGAGGATACTTCAAAATGGAATGCCATGGAGTCAGTCCTCAAACGATGGGGAATAATGTTTGGTGGATAAGTTTTCCAGCTTCCTCCCCCTTCAGGTGGGAAAGCTCTGGGGCAGGTGCTCCACAGTCTTCTGGAGGTCTCCAATTATGCAGTGATATCTGCTCACTGATGCTACCTGCGTTTCATTTTTTTCCCATGTACTGTTCATTTTCCATTACCCCAACATTGTTTCCAGGAATTACTTCCTGAAGAGATTACTTGAACCCAAATTCTGTTTCTGCTTAGAAAGTAAAAAGCCACAAGACACATTGTTCACACTACAAAAAAAGAAAACAGGAAAATCAGTACAATCCTAACTTTTCTCACGTCCATCAGAGAGGTCAGGTTGCAGGATTATCAAGTGAACCAGAATGAGAAGCCTCCCCAAGGAGAGAGAGGAGAGCATGGTAGAAAGTGGGAGCTGTCCTGAAAATGTGAAAAAACAAACAAACAAATGAACAAAAACCCTGAAAGTTAACAAATTCTTAAGTGCCAAATGCTGCATATAGTGTGACAGTTTGAAGTTATTTGAATCTCCAAATACAAGGCGAGTTCACATTCACTTTTGAGATCTTTTACCCTTCTATCATGAGATAGATTATGGGCAGGGCAGAAAGTTGGAAGATCACCCTCAATTGGACAAAGGCACGAAGCCCTGACAATTTCTAGACCCTTCTGCCATTAAAAAAAAAAATCAACATTTTAAATGACTTGATTAAGGGCAGGAATCTTTTCTGTCCAAGGACTATACAGCCTTAGATCCACTGACTCAAGGTAGAAACAAAAGCCATCTGTCTACCCCTGGGGGAGGGGGCAAGGAACTAACCCTGCTGCCCAAAGCAAGCAATATCATTGGGAAAAAGTCAGGAGACCACCATGCTGGCCCTTGTCCCAGGCAATGGTACACTTTTCTAAGGAAAGAATAGAAACAAAAATTAATCTCTGGTGGAAATCTAGGAAACTAGCTGAAAATTCTGCACCGATTCCAGACAGATCTGAATTCCTATGGTAAGGAGTGAGCTTGTTCCTACCTAAAATATTCTCGACACAAGGCAGACTTTGGTTGTCAAAGAAGCACTGACAAAGCCCCACTCCTGAAGGACAGGGCACTGAGGCTAAAGAAGGTGAAGAGAGAATCACCCCTACATTCCTCTGATGCTTGCACTGAGAAACATGAGCAGTGATGTACCACTCATTAGATGAGGGTCAAAAGTACATACATAGATTTTCTGTGGCATATGCATGTTCATGGATCACTGAAATGTGAGAATGTAGTAGGAAGACTGATGTCTCCAAGCCCCACACTCAGTACATGGTACTCACCGCCCAGATGGAAAGAATTCAAAGTCTTAATACAAAGGTGATAAATATACCAAACGACAAAACCCAACCCCAATGGACTCCTGATAAAATTGCTAAACACCTCACAATCATGATAGGAAAAAAGAAAAGACATTTCCATTTCTAAGGGTAAATAGTATTTACCACATTCTCTTTTCTTCATTTATGCATAATTTTCATCATAAAATCTAAAAAGTTGTGTTATATAATAAAGTGAGAGATACCATGATCAAGAGCTAAAGTAGTCAACAGACCCAGACCTAGTAATCATCCAGCTGCTAGACTAATCAGACAGAAACATAGCCTTTATGTGAAATGCTGTTGGTGATATAAATATGTCTACAAGGGCTGTGCTTGAAAGAATGATGGTAGTTTCTATTTTGAGGATATTAAGTTTCAAGTTAGCATGTGAGTGTATCTACAAGCAAATACTAATATGGGGCTGGGTTTCAGAGACATGAGGAAATAAATACATGAAATCTTAGAATTCAGAATCATCTGTGTAGAGAGCTCTGAGAGTATGTGAAATTAAAAAACAACAACTTCTTGGGGTGCCTGGGTGGCTCAGTTTGTTGAGCGTCTGACTTCAGCTCAGGTCATGATCTCGCAGTTCATGAGTTCGAGCCCCGTGTCAGGCTCTGTGCTGACAGCTCAGAGCCTGGACCCTGCTTCTGATTCTGTGTCTCCCTTTCTCTCTTCCCTTTCCCCGCTCATGCTCTGTCTCTCTCTGTCTCTCAAAAATGAATAAACATTAAAAAAATAACAACAACAACAACTTCAGAAAATACTTATATTTAAGATGTGCATATATCAACAAAAATACCGAAGCCCAATTATTACTAATTTAGGGTAATAATCATTTGAAGAATTCTGTCACAAATTACAAAGGAGGCAAGAGTTCAAGATAGAAGAGGTGAATGGAAGATGAAAACTAAAGTAGGATCATAAGGTGCAATGAGATTGATAGGCTAACGATTTGGTCCCTGTGCCCTCCTAGATAGCTTTGGTAAAGTGTTGGTGGAACAGGTAAAAATTAAAACACATTTGTAGTCAACAGGTAAAGGAAAGACTGTTTTTTAAATAATTTGATACATTATAAATAACTTCAGAGAAATACTGAGTTTTTATGATTATATACTCTTTATATTTCAATTCATTTCAATTTAGTGGGATAAATGAAACTTTTATATCAACAAAAATAAGCATCAAAGAGCAACCAATTTTTAATATACTTGTTTCTATATTTATTTACTTTTTAAAGTTTGTTTGAGAGAGATCAACAGAGCACACGAGTGGGGGGAAAGACAGAGTGGGAGGGAGACAGAGAATCCCAAGCAAGCTCAGCATTGCTATTGTGGCTTGAACTCACGAATGGAACCATGAGATCATGACCTAAGCCTAAGTCAAGAGCAGCATAGGACCTAATGAGTCACCCAGGCACCCATGTTTCTTGTAATTTAGAATAAAGAATGACAAAATGAAATCCTTAAATTCTAGAATGACCAGTTTATATAAAAACATAAAACTCAGGGTGCCTTGGTAACTCAGTCAGTTGAGCATCCAGCTCTTGATTTCAGATCAGGTCATGATTTCACAGTCCGTGGGTTCAAGCCCCATTTAGGCTGCCTGCTGGCAGTGCAGATCCTGCTTGTGATTCTTTCACTCAAGCTTTCTATCTCTCTCTCAACAATGAATAAACTTTAAAAAATATATAAAACTCTAGTTGTAAATAAAATACATGGATTACAATAGCAAAAGAATAATAGAATAAGTAAACTTGAGTTGCATCATTTTGTGCCCAATAAAAAATAGAAAGTGTAATATTTTACTAATAATATGTAACAGGTTAAATTTGGGTTCACAGAGTGCCTGGGTGGCTTGGTTGGTTGAGCGTCTGACTATTGATTTCGACTCAGGTCATCATCTCACTGTGGGCTTGAGCGCCTCATTGGGCTCTGTGCTGACAGCACAGAGCTTGCGTGGGATTTTTTGTCTCTCTGTTCCTTCCCTGCTTGTGCACAATCTCTGACATAAATAAACTTAAAATAATAAATAAATAATTTAATTAATTAATTTTGGTTCACATGTTCAAACTACATTTCCATTTAAAAATCAGGGTTTTTTTGAATTAGAATTTGTGTGGGGAATATTATTGTTAAAATTTTGTTTGTGTTTTAGTAAAAAATTGCAAATTACATGGGAACTTCTCTGTATATTTATATACATAGATACATGAATACACATACAATCTATACATCTATTGTGTGTGTGTATTTGGTCATTCTACTTCTAAATTGTGAGAAAAATAAGAGCAGTACTCTGGTTTCTCCTGATTCTTACAATTTCCAGATATTTTATCAGAAGGAAGGGGCACCTAGGTGGCTGAGTCAGTTAAGCATCCTACTTTGGCTCAGGTCATAATCTCATAGTTTGTGGGTTTGAGCCCCATGCTGGGCTCTATGCTGACAGCTAAGAGCCTGGAGCCTGCTTCAGATTCTGTCTCCCTCTCTCTGGTCCTCCCCCGCTCATACTCTGTCTGTCTCTCTCTCTGTCTCTTTCAAAATAATAAACATTAAAAAAAAAAGAAGTTAAATTAAAACACTGTTAATAGACTGTATCTTCTTTTTTTTTGAGCATTTATAAAGTGTTCATATTCCTAGTATCATTCAAATCCAGTTTTATTTTTACCTGCCCACCAATAACAGTTTACTATATATTCTTTCTAAAATAACAGAAATAATTATTCTCCCGTTTTAAACCCCTAGAAAATGGTACATTATAAATGCATTTTAATTAAATAACACTGATTGATTGATAAATCTATCATTTATGTTGCCAAACATGCTCTAAACAGATATACTCTAATAGGAAGATTTTTATCCCATTTTTATCCGTTTCCATTTAAATATATAATATTTTGCACTAGAGAGTTTTTATCACATATTGGGAATCCTTGACAGAATTGTATTTTTTTAAAGTTCAAATTTAAGGAGTGCCTTGGTGGCTCAGTCAGGTAAAAGTCCAACTTCGGTTAAAGTCATGATCTCATAGTTCATGAGTTCAAGCCCTGCCAGCCTTGTGCTGATAGCTCAGAGCCTGGAGCCTGCTTTGGATTCTGTGTCTCCCTCTGTCTCTCACTCTCCACCACTCACACTGCCTTTTTCTCTCTCAAAAAAAAAAAAAAAATTAAAAAAATTGTTAGAAAGTTCAAATTTAGGAGCCTTGCCCATACAGGGTGCCTGGGTGGCTCTGTTGGTTAAGTGTCCAACTTCGGCTGAGGTCATGATTTCACGGTTCGTGGGTTCGAGCCCCACATCAGGCTCTGTGCTGACAGCTCAGAGCCCAGAGCCTGCTTCAGATTCTGTGTCTCTCTCTCTCTGCCCCTCCCCTGATCATGCTCTCTCTCTCTCTCAAAAATAAATAAACATCAAAAAAAATTTTTAAAAAAGATCATTGCCCATATGGGTTCTGAAATATGTAACATCAATTCTAAACAAATCTCCATTGGAAGGACAAATCTAGAAGATAGAAGGTTGTTTTTATTCTAAATTTAAAATTTATTTGACTATGAGAAAAACGCAGTTAGACTGACAAAATCCACATTATTAATTATGTATATATTTCATTCTGTGAAAAACTAGAGAAGTATCAGCAAAATGAAATAAATCATATATTCCATAAAGAACCTCAACTCTTGTCTACGGAAGCAATGAATCTCTCATGTTCACACCTTATAAGAATCCACTTCAGCATCTAACGACCAATCTCCTTAACTTTTTTTGGTATGCTGATGCAGATTGTTCATCTGAGAATTTTAAACATATCAAGAATGAATGATTTCATAAGTATTACTTTTAAAGAGTGACAAGTGGATGTTATTAAGAGTAAATCTTATAGATATCTGTTCTGAATTTAAAATTCTAGTTCATGAAGGCTAGAATTCAACATGGCAATATGGTATAATAATAATAAAAGCTTATTTTTATATGATTCATTCTGTTATGGCTTTTTAACTATAAGAATGATGCTTACTATTTTTCTTCCTGAGGCAAAACTCTAATACTCAGCAAAAATTAATTGCGATCTGGAGAAAAAAATATATAAAACTTAAAATCTGGGAAGGAGCTTCACTTTTATATTCATAATAGATATCTATAAGATTTACTTTTAATAACAGTACGTAGCAAAGTAGCATGTCATTCTTACATGGTTTTAGGCACACTGGGCATAAAAAAAGACCTACTTTTAACAAATCTCTTAGAAAAGGCATTTGTGATATAACATCATGTCCTCCTAAAAGCCCTGTCGTCCCTTGACTGATACATTATTTGTACATCTATCTTTCAGACCCTCCCACACAATCTAAAACATATAAGCTCTGCTTTTAAAAAAATGTCAATACCTGCTAATTGCTTCCTGAGTAGGTTTTGCTGTTATTTCAATGAAAGGTATAATTTAGCAAACAGATTTAGCAAGCAGCAGATAAAACAATTAGTACAAAGATCTTTTGTGAAAGAAGTGGCTGCCAGTACGCCCGCAGTGAAGGCTGAATTTGTAATTTAGAAAACAGATTTAGCAAGTGGCAGATACAACAATTAGTCTAAAAATCTTTTTGTGAGAGAAAGAGCTCACAGAATAGGAGAAGAAGCCACATTTGCATAAAAATGATATGTCAATTTCACCGAAAGCAAGTAAGTTTTCCTCTCCACCTCTTAACCTTTTCTTTTCCTTATGATTTTCTTTTTCCTCATATATTGCAACGTGGTCAAGGCACTAGAGTATTCCTAAAGTCATCACATAAGCAGTGCTGTCTCATGTAGACTCACCACATTTTTAATAAATAATAACCATGATTCACAGGGCCACAATATCTATTGGGTTATGCAAGAAAATGGACCTGTTTCCCTTTCCCTAATGGGTCTATGCTTCCTTGATTATAGCTTAGACTTTTCATATAGAAGTGACATATGAGTCACAATTACAAAATTTAGAAGCTCAAACCAGCGTGGACTTATATAACTATCTAAGATATCATTCGTTACTAGGGTTCTCATATAGAAGCAAAAAATAATTAAAATTGCACAAATGGATCAAAGAATGGATTCACAGCAAGTTTCACTGGATGGCATTAGCTTCAGATTTCTTCCCCTTAGGAAAGGATGTTAGTGTTGTGAATGCTAGATCCTCTGGTATAGGGCCCCGTGCAATTCTCAGATTACATTCTGTCAAGAAACCCCTGCCAGAAACCAATGAGATCCATTAAAGCCAGACACACTGTTCAGCAAGGAATGGCCTTTACTGGTTGATCTGAAGCTACTCTAAAGTGTGCTACTGTAAAGCGATGAGAAGTCCTCCAAAATCCGTGACTGTTGCCATGGACCTCTCTTGACAGGTACATTTACAAAGTCATTGGGTTTTTGCCATGCTAAACAATTTACTGATTTCAGAGATCTATGTCAGACTCTCAGGTTTAAAACTCCTTTGTTTCATTTTGATACGTCCATTGCCAATAACCAACCACTCTTGTATGTTTAAACATCAAACCCTTGGAGATGCTGCTGCAATTCTTTACCCTTGATCCAGCTCAAGGACAATAAGAAAGAATTCATTGACCTAGATTGTTTATGAAATAAATGTTGCACACCTGCACTTACAAATGATGTTTAGAGGAACCTGGGTGGCCCAGTCAGTTTAAGCGCCTGACTTTGGCTCAGGTCATGATCTTGCAGTTCATGAGTTCAAGCCCCGTGTTGGGCTCTGTGCTGACAGCTCAGAGCCTGGAGCCTGCTTTGGATTCTGTGTCTCCCTCTCTCTCTTCCCCTCCCCTGCTCATACTCTGTCTCTCTCTCTCAAAAATAAATAAAACATTGAAAAAATATTAAACAAATGACATTTATTTATGTAATTCTACAATTGAAACATATTCAGTTTACTCAATTCAGAGAATTCTTTGTGCAAAAAAAAAATCCTTTGCATATTATTATTCAATTTCCAGCTTCCATTTGTTACTCATATACACTCTAGAATTTTGTCTTTTGTTATTCAATGATGCTTTTTTAAATGTTTGTTTCATATTTGCTATTCTCAATGGGGGGTTGGCATTTTTTTTCTCTAAGAGACTTTCCAGGCAATAAAGTCTCTGTTGCAGTACTCAACTGTGTCACTGTAGTGTGTGAAGCATCTTAGTAACAGGTAAACAAATGGGCATGATTGTGTTCAAATAAAACTTTATTTGCAAGAATAGGTGGCAGACATGATTTGGCCCACACTAGCCATATTTAGTCAAACCCTAATTTAGTGTTAAGTTGTGTATATTCATTCATACTGTGTTCATTCTGAAAGAAGCTTCATTGACCATATGGTTAGAGAATAATTGCTCACTGTACGGCAATTCCATAAAATGTGAATTTGGTATGAAATAACAATTTTTCAAAATATTACTCTTCAGTTTAGTGAAATATCTTCTAACTCTTCTGATATTATGTGGTAGTAGAGAAAATCATTTTATTTTTAAAATGATATATTGTAAAATGTAAGCTTATGATAGATCAGATGATGCATATTATATATTAAATCATATTTATATATAGTATGATTTCAAATTGCTTCAATTTTAAATATTATGTAAATAATCATTAAACTTTGAAATAGAGACATTGGAAATAAAGTCTTATAAAAGTAAATTAATCCAAACTCCATATTCCACAAATAGGAAACTGAAAGCAATAATGCCACATATATCATAGTTCTGGAAAAAACAAGATTGGGATCTAATTTCATTGGGTCCTTATTATTATGTAAATATTTTGGGGGAAAATTGGCCATTTTTCTTCCAAAGAATTAATTTCTGATGTAGCATAAATTCTATCAGTCAACAGCTTGCATGGTCAAATATGCTACTTATTCAGTTGACTTAGTAATATAGTTGTTTCTGAAATGTTAAAAACCTTAAATTTTATGTTTAAAATTAAACATGTTTAAAAACTTAAATTTTAACATAACATTGCATATAAATTTAAATATTAAATGCTGATAAGCATATACTGAATTCATACTTATATAATTCTTCCCTTATGTTTATGATTTCCCTTTGATAGTGAGACATTGTAAATGGAGATGGCTTCTAATGTAGCAAAAGAAATCTGCTGTAGCCTGTTTCTTGAGTGTATAGTATTTTGGAATGGTGTTATATTTTTGTACTTAATATTTTATGTTACATATTATATATATGATTTTTTGGTGATAAATTTGCCCTATAAAAATGGCTAAATCAAGTAGCAGAAGACTTAGACATTGATGCTAGGACATTACTGTTAGCTAATAATGAAAACAATCAACTCATTCAACATTTCCATAATCAACATTTTAGATAAGCATAAGGAATAGTCCTTCATTTGAGGATCATACAATTAAAAGTTAAATTGTAGGTGATATTATTAATAATTACAAATACAAACCACAGAAACTATTATTTCATGTAGCTGATTCAATGGCTGAGCTATATGATTTAAACATGAATAGTATCAAAGGTTGAATAGCGCCACAGTTCATATAAAGCATTATTTTTTTTTAATTTTTTTAACGTTTATTTGAGACACAGAGAGACAGAACATGAACGGGAGAGGGTCAGACAGAGGGAGACACAGAAACTGAAACAGGCTCCAGGCTCTGAGCTGTCAGCAAAGAGCCCAACGCGGGCTCGAACTCACGGACGGCGAGATCATGACCTGAGCCGAAGTCGGCCGCTTAACGGACTGAGCCACCCAGGCGCCCCTGAAGCATTATTTACAAACTAACCACTCAGAAATTTACTCAGAATGAATTCTTTAGATCAAAATAAGTATATTTCCCAAATGGCCAGGAGTATAACGCTTTGATGATCTTAACAATAGTGGAAATAGTTAATGCATTAATTTATTCTTTTCTCTAATTTAGCAATTGCTCTATCTCTTCAAGTCCAAAGTCCGCCAATTCTTCAGCTGTAGCACAAGATTATGAAGTCATAATTTTTGCCTCCTTGTAAATACTCTATCCATTCTCAGGACTCCTATAGCATTTTATCCTTATTATTCTCATATGATAGTATTGTTGTTTTGTTATAAATATTCATATGTATATTTTACCTCCCCTGTTAAACTCAGAGATCGTAGAGGATCCATATGTTACTGTATTTACATCTATTCATCATCTAGTATTCTGTTCATTTATTTCAATGGTTATTTAACTTTGGCTGACTAAATAATGCCCCCCACCCCTGCAAAGATGACCATATCTTAACTCCCAGAACCAGTGAATATATTACTTTACATTGCAAAGGAACATTGCAGATGTAATTAAGTTAAAGATATTGAGATGAAGAGACTTCTTGGGTTACCCAGGTGGGCTCAACGTAATCACATATGTCTTTATGAGAGGGAAGCAAGTGGTTGGAGTCAGAGATGTGAAGATGCTAATCTGATATCTTTGAAAATAGAAGATGGAGCCATGAGCCAAGGAATACAGGCAGCCATTAGAAGCTAGAAAAGGTGAGGAAACAGATTCTCTCTTAGAGTCTCTAGAAGGAAGGCAGTTGTATCTTGATTTTAGGACTTGTGACCTCCAGGGCTGTACGATAATAAATTGTGTTTTTTTTAAACTGCTACCCACTAACTTTGTGATAGTATTTTACAGCAGTAATAAAAAACTAATACATTAACTTTATTTAATCTGTATATCTTTATATGTGTATCAATCTTATATACATATGTATTTGTAATACGTATATCTATGTATCTACCTACATGATTTAATAAGTGGTTTGAATTGCAAACCATTTTCCATTTGGGGTGGGTTGTATTTCAGGCATTTTCTGAGTAGTACTGTTGAGTGATTCATTTTATTTATTGCAACAATAGCAAGAGTGTTGTGATAACACCTGGTACAGATGTATGCGTTAAGGGTCCTATGGAGGAAGGGAGAAATTGTCTGGAAATCAGACTTGTGGGTAGAGAAAGATAAAAAATGAGGTACCTTTAATTTTTTTAATGTTTATTTATTTTTGAGAGAGACAGAGCTTGAGCAGGGGAGGGGCAGACAGAGAGGATGACACAGAATCCCAACAAGGCTCTAGGCTCTGAGCTGTCAGCACAGCCAGGTGAGGGGCTCAAACTCATGAACCATGAGCTCATGACCTAAGCTGAAGTCGGATGCCTAACGGACTGAGCCACCCAGGTGCCCAAAAAATGAGGTACCTTTGAAGAATGAGGAATATATGCTAGACTAAGATGGATGGCAGAAGAAAAAGTTATGACAGAAGATAAGCTATTCTCATTACCATTCTCATTTAGGTAAACTCAGGTTGATTGATTTTCTTGGTACAAGTGATAGATGGAGAAGGAAAAGTAGAGAGTTAGGAAAATACCACATTGTTATTCACCATATGCACTAAATTAGAAATTTTAACTTTACTCAGAAAGCTATTGAGGGTCACTGAAGACTTTTATGATCAATTAATATAAAATGAGAAAACCAGAAACAAATAGAAAGCGTAACTGGAAATACTGAGCGTTAATTAAAATGTTAGTGTTGTCATTTATTGAAATTATTAGAGTGATGGATTCTGGTGGGTTAAAGAATCTAGTGTAAGAAGGACTTTGAAATAGTATTTTATGAAATATAAATGTTGAAGTATGATAGTTGTGCTAGGAATGTGAATAGGAAATGAAAAATCTATTTGCCCTTAAGGAAAACCTGAGAATCTGCAAAAGTGACTGTGTAAAAGCTTGTTTTGATTGTAGACCTACCAGAAAATCCATCAAGGAGCAGACCCCTTCAATGACCAAAGGTTCTTGATCCAAAGAATGCCAGACATTACATGCACATCTATCTTAAAGTATTACAGACTTTCTCAGTTACAACTGACACATAAACTCTCACCCAATCACTCAAACTTAGCTTTGTTCAAATCCTTACTCACAATGTTTGCATCAAGAAGTGAGGAAACACCTTTAATTGCATAAAGCTGTTCCCTTCAGGAGACCTTCTATTTATGAACAGGAATGCTGTATACAAAAAAAAAAAAAAAAAAAAGCAGGGGTGGGGAAGTAAGATTGTGGTTGTTTTGATTGTCAGATGACATTGGCAAATTGGTATGATGGGGAATAGGAAGAATCTTAACTGTCCCTTTAGTTTAATGAGATTCTGATCTCATAATATATTTCTGCCCTCTGTTCTACCACATGAAACGTGAGGTCACAAAAGGGAAATGAATAATATTTCAATATCACTATATAGTTAATATATTCACTAGGGGGGATTAGGATGTGCCTCTATACTGCCACAGAATGGTATAGCTGTCATTTGATTCAAGCAATCAGTTAAAAGATTAGAATAAAGTCTCAGACCTAACTCATTAAATTCAGAAAACAGGTGTTTTATTAATGTAATGGGTCTAAGTAAGTTCTGGGTTTTGAATTATGATTAATTAAACAGAATAATGTCAATAGCACATTCAAAAGATAATGAGGAATAAAGATCAACAACGCCTTAAAAAAGAAGAGAGAAAAGAAGAGGAAATGTTTCCATGAAGATGTGTAACCATAATCTTTTGAGAGTCTGTAAGAATTTTTTAGTTCACTGACTTCCAATGTTGGGACCCACAGTATTTCTGTAAGAATCAAACAGGTGACAAGAGTATGTTTAGTAAGATGACCCATTTTTTCTGAATATAATCCTCTGTTTTCTAGAGTTAACCGATTCTTCATTTTTAATTAATAAAACATTTTATACAATGAAAACTTTAAACAGATTTAGATAGTTTTTGGATGAGTAGTGATGAAAATTATAATCTGTATTTACTATATTGTTAAGTTTTCTTTTTTTTTTCTATTTTCGTCTTTGCCATTAATGAAATCTGTTTTTCTGTGTTCCTAAACTTTTCCTTGTCCTTAGTACCTACCAAATGCCTTGTCACATTGTATGCGCCCAGTAGCTGCTGTTAGAATAAGTTGGATGGACTGTATGATATTTAATAAATAGGACAACTGTTTCAGAATACTTACAAGGAAATGGCCAGGAACTCAAATCTGGCAAGCATATTTGTGATGGTTTTGTATCATTTATAGCCAATGAGGTATATTACAAATTAGCAAACAACTTCAAAAATATATAGGATACCATTGTTCTGATTTTGTTTGATATCTTGAATTTATAACCTTTCCATTATCAGTTTTGTACAATTCTCAGTTCCTCAGATTCAACATTTGCATTCAGGCTGTGTTGAAATATAGAAGATTCTTATACCAGATAAGATAATTAATGCATTGAAGGTTTCCAAAATTAACTATAGCCGGATATTAATTTAGCCGTTCCTAGAATGTTAGTGGGTTGCAAAAAGTAATGCTGTCAAATGGTGATATGAAAACAAAAATTATGATGATATCCTTTTTTTTTCACTGCCACGAATATAAGTGGCATGAGTTGCTTCTACATTTTTATCTTTCTCACTTCTGCAGTCTTTATCCTAATAACTTATTTTCTCTTCAAACTGTCCGTAGTGCTTAACAAAAATGCCTTCATTATGTAACAAGAGGAAAGAGGAAAGTGAAGTGTGATGACTGCTACTTAATGAAATATTGATCTTGATCATTGGGTATTTGGAGATATTTTTAGCTATTGAAATAGTTGCAAGCTTAACATTTTTAAATTAAAAAAAATTGAAATAAATTGATATTCAGCTAGCATCAAGTGGAATTATTTCATTTTACAAACAATAAAAAGAAGATCCAGGGCACTGATGGTCTTATAAATTATCATCCATGTATTTAGGGGAAAAGTGAGTACTTGAACTGTTCTGTCTCAAGATAATGTTCTCAATTTGTATTTTTACACTCATGTCCCTGCAGTGTAACTTTGCCTATTTTTCAGGATATTCTCTAATACTTCCTTTAATACAATTTTTCTATATACACTTTATATTATTGTCAAGAAATAAGAACACAAACTACTAATATTTTACAGTGATTTCAACTTTTTATAATTTTGTGTCATTTGATCGAAATTAGGTATTGTCATCCCTCTTTCTCCCATATTTCTGCTTAATACTCTAGTGGATCAGCCACCAACCCTCTTTCCATATACAGGAAGATACTTTCTTCCTTGAACAGTTCATTTTACCATCTTCTCCAATGACATGAGGGATGTCTGAGTTAAGAGCCTTAACACCCAAGCCGTATTCACTACAGAATGGGAGAAAATCCTGAATTAAAGGCAAAGATCAAACCTGCCTCTTCTCTTCCTCTTCCTTTTTCCATTTCCTGACCTCATAGGACAAGCACAAAGGGGCAGCTTTGCTTTCTACATGCAGGTTGTATGGACCCCATTATTCAGCTGTTGAGGTAAATAGACTTGCGAGGGATAACGTTCTTCAGTCTCAGGCCCACTTCCTCTCTCCAAAAAGTATATTGGCAATATTTTAGGAGTTATAGGAAGCAGTGCTGTCTAAATGGAGATTTACTGCCTTTCCTGTTAGAGATGCTGAGATCGATATTATCAGTGAGAACAATAAATGAGAGGAGAGGTAGGTGGTACCTCAAACCATAGCAAACAGCCCCAGGCAACCAGATTACAATAAAGGTATCCCGGGCATTATTGTATTCTATTTTTTGGCTGAAGAAGAAATGGAAGTAACATAACTAATCAAAACAAATATAGAGCTCAGATCCAGGTCTTCTGATTTCAAATCTGCTTCTTCCACCATACCACACAGAATAACTGAACTATTAATTTTAATATTAGAAAATTTACAAAACTTTAAAATTATTATTTGTTCTTGGATTTGCAAAAATATCTTTCCAGCCTACATTTTCCATCTTCCTTTTCATGTGCATAAACTCCTACACTAGCCCAACTATTCTCTGTATATACTTTCCCTATAATCATGTGGTTTACTTAGCCTGGAATGCCCTACTTTAATATAGTGTTATTCATGCAAAATTAATTTCAAATTTTAGGATACTTATTATGAAAATAGTAATATGTTGAGAAGTAAACAAAAATTCCTTAACTTGTCTCATATAATTAAGACTTCATGAGGTTAGGAATTTGAAGTAAAATACTGAGTACTACACTCTTTTTGTTATCTATAATAAATATTAACAATTAATTATTAACAATTAACAATTAACAATTAACAATTGCCATTGTTAGTGATAATAACTATAAATATATATATATATATATATATATATATATATATATATATATACACATATATTCATTTACCTTAGAAAGAGAGAGAGAGCGTGAGTGGGGGAGGGGGCATAAAGAAAGAGAGAATTTTCATCAGGGTCCATGCTTATGCAGAATCTGATGAAGAACTCAATCTCACAAACTGTGAGATCACGACCTGAGCCGAAAGCCACCCAGGCACCCCAATAACTGCGATATTAGATGACTATAACTTGAAAAGAAACTTGAAGATCTTTAATAAAACAAAACATTAAATACTCAGAAACTGACACATCATTCAACACTAAGACTTTCAACAGTTTACAGAATAGTGATAAAATCAGATGCTAGCAATATAATAGATGGAGCCCCAAGGAAATTCATCTTCTTCTCTTTAGATCACTCCTTCCTTTCTAAAGGCAGATACAATGTCTTATTCATCTAGGTTGCCAAAAATTTTACAGAGTCTTAAAAAGTATTTTTGAAAGTGTTTTTGAAACAAGAGGTAAATGAATGCAGCATCCACATTGCAACATGGTAAGGATTTGGCCAGTAGTCAAAGTGAATAAAGTCAGGTCAGAAAATATGGGTGCTGCTAAGAGCTGAGACAAGGTAAAATTTAAGTTTTGCTATTGTTGCTGATTTTTACTTGTCGTTAATGGAGGGGATCTGAACTTGTTAGAAAAGACTGCATATAAACACATATATACCAATAGGCAAAACCTTGTTTTGTGAGCATAACTCATTCTGGAAACATTTTGTAATCCAAAGCCCTTGTGTATATCAAAGCTAATTTCAAGAATAATTGGATCAGTTGTGATCTTGTGACATTTGGCATCATGTACTACTTATACTGCAAGACATTGCTTTCTTATCAAGTTAAGATATATTATAAATGATTGCTCATTTTGCAGAATACTTGCAGACCAGGTAACGCACATTCCAAGGTTTTACTGTATATATGTGTGTGTGTGTGTGTGTGTGTGTGTGTATGTGTGTGTATATATATGTGTGTATATATATACATATACACACATACATACACATATATGTGTGAAAATATAAAATGTATATATATATATATATACATACACATATATGTGTGAAAATATAAAATGTATATACATATATATGTGTGTTTGTGTGTGTGTGTGTGTGAAAATATTAAACGTTTGGCAGAGAAAATAATATTTTGGTAATAATGAGAGTACTCTTCAATCTCTAAGTTATTTATGCTCAAACATTGCAAGGCCATATCTCTAGAGCTTTGCTATCTAATGAGTAGCTATGTAAATTTATGTTTAAATTAATTTAAATTAAGCAAAATTAAAAATTCAGTTGGACTAGCCACATTTCATGTGCTCAGTTGTCAAATGCGCCTGCCCTAAGAGCAATGCAGACCTAGAATAAATTTAATATCATAGAACGTTTCATTGGTTAACAGTAGTCTAAACATAAATATGAGTGAATATATATAGTTGGGAATAAATTATAGCTACATGAAAATTATCTGTCACAAGCACACAACTGAGTGTGTCCTTGGCATTTTACTTTGCACAGTTAGATATTCATGTATTGTGTTAGAAACACTCAGATCATCCCTGTAACATTCTTATACCTTTGGTGTATTATGTAAAGAGAATAAAATATCTTCCAACTGTATTATATTCTTTCTATGGATTCATTATTGGAAGATCTCTTCCATTAACTTTTTTGAAGTATTCTTACTATAGAGAAAACAAATCTAAAACAATCCTCAGGTGTTTCTTTGGGGCTGGGATCCCTGCTCTGGAAAATTATAGGTTTGCTTTGTTATGAGAACTTCTGTCTTCCAGAGAGCATTTTTTTTCTTTTTTATAGACTTTTACTTGACATTTATGCTTTAATGGCAATGCAATTTAGGAAAAGAACACACTGATCAATTAGTAAACCCTTTTAAAGACAAATGTAAGTCTAGCATATCGGTGGGAGTTGGAATAAGAGAGAGGACAAGTAGCAATACTATGAAAGGAAAAGAGGAATGCAAATTAAATTTTCTGCCTTGCAATAATGAAGGTCATGCCAATATAAAAGGAAGTTAAAATGTTATAGTCTCCAGGATGTTGAAGAGACTCAAATGAGTTCTCAGTATAGTTGTTAACATCCAAAGATGATTGTCAAGGCCCGTGTAAAGGAAAAGATTCCACAACTTCACATATACATTTTGACAGCGCTGTCCAAGTGTATAATAGATATTCAGGATAATTGAAAAAGGTGAGAGATACACGGTCTGGGGTTCAGATGTTTGTAAGTGAAGAGAATCATGGACCAGTGATCTGGGAGTGGCCCTGGAAGGTAAGGGCACAGTCAATACCACGACTACTATCGTTGAAAGTCCAAGAAAGTTGACGTGAAGGCCCCTCAATAGAAACATCAGGATAGAGTATCTGAAAGAGAAGTACATGTATACAATATTTGTTGAAATAAGAGCAGTATCACCATGGGTTATAGCACAAACAAGTATAGGCAGGAGAAAATGGGTGAGATTAATTTTAAAAAATAAATTAACAAAAGAGAGTTGTGTACAAGAAACTTTTGCAAGCAAAGAGATGAGAAGTTCATTAGCATTTTGTTGATGTGTTGAGCAGGGATGATTGATACACTTAATTAGAAGTGAAATGTATTCTGACATTTTTAAGTCTGATTTACTGGATCCAGAAGAGAGGGTCCATTATCACGTGAGTATCTAAACTAGGATATGGCCATCTGACTTAAATGATTTTCTAATCTTCTTCTGCTAGTGTTAAAAAATAATATGCAAATTCAATTTGTTGTCATGAGACAGGATGAAATAATTTATATAATAACATATTTACATGTTAAAATTCTATTCAACCTTTATACCTCAGCTCAGATGGTTCCTCTTTAATGAGACCTTCATTAATCTCTGTTCATTATTGGGTTCACTTTTAAACAGTAGGTTCAGAAAAGCAAATTACCTGACAGAAAAGGAAGTAATAAGCAGCCAGACAGATGTTGTAGAAAAAAGGTTAATAGGTGAAGAGCTAGGAATCAGCATAGTCCTGGAAACAATGGCAGGGGACCATTTAATATGACTCTAGCTTCTATAGTACTAAATGAAGTAAGGAGAATGGTGAGAGGAGGCTAGTGTGTTGACCCATTGTCCATTCATTTGAGACTTGATAAAAATATTATTTGATCTCAAGAGGAAAGCTCTCAGTTTTTCCCCATTGAAGATGGTATTAGCTGTGGGCTTTTCATATATGGCTATTATGATGTTAAGATGTTTCTTCTATCCCAACTTTCTTGAAGGTTTTTATTAAGAAAGGAGACTGTATTTTGTCAAATACTTTTTCTTCATCTATTGACAGGATCATATGGTTCTTATCTTTTATTCTATTAATGTGATGTATCATATTGATTGATTTGCTGATATTGAACCAGCCCTGCAGCCCAGGAATGAATTCCACTTGATCATGGTGAATAATTCTTTTAATACACTGTTGAATTCAATTTGCTAGTATCTTGTTGAGAATTTTTGCATCCATGTTCATCAGGGATATTGCCTGTAATTCTCCTTTGTAGTCGGGTCATTGTCTGGTGTGGGAATCAAGGTAATGCTGGCTTCATAGAATGAGTCCAGAGGCTTTCCTTCCTTTTTTATTTTTTGGAACAGCTTGAGGAAAAATAGGTATTTAACTCTGCTCTACATGTCTGGTAGAATTCCCCTGGGAGGCCATCTGGCCTTGGACTCTTATTTGTTGGGAAATTTTTGATAACTCGTTGAATTCCTTCATTGGTTATGGGTCTGTTCAAATTTTCTATTTCTTCCTGTTTGAGTTCTGGTAATGTGTGGGTGACTAGGAATTTTTCCATTTCTTCCAGATTGTCCAGTTTGTTGGCATATAATTTTTCATAGTATTCTCTGAAAATTGTTTGTATTACTGTGGTGTTGGTTGTGATCTCCCTTCTTTCATTCAAAATTTTATCTATTTGAGTTCTCTCTCTCTTCTTTTTGAGAAGTCTGGTCAGGGATTTATCAATTTTGTTCATTCTTTCAAAAAACCAGCTCTTAGATTCATTGATCTGTTCTACTTTTTTTTTTATTCTGTGTTGTTTATTTCTGCTGTAGTCTTTATTATTTCTCTTCCTCTGTTGGCTTTGGGGTTTCTTTGCTGCTCTGCTTCTAGTTCCTTTAGGTGTGAGGTTAGGTTCTGTATTTGGGATTTTTCTTGCTTCTTGAGATAGGCCTGGATTGTAATGTATTTTCCTCTTAAGACTGCCTTTGTTGCATCCCAAAGGGTTTGGTCTGTCATGTTTTCATTTTCATTTGCTTCCATATATATATATATATATATATATATATATATATATATATATTTTAATTTCATCTTTAATTTCTTGGTTGAACCATTCATTCTTTAGTAGGGTGTTCTTTAACCTCCATGCATTTGGAGGCTTTCTAATTTTTTTTCTTGTGGTTGATGTCAAGTTTCATAGCATTGTCATCTGAAAATATGTATGGTATGATCACAATCCTTTTATATTTGTTGAGGGCTGTTTTGTAACCCAGTATGTGATCTATTTTGGAGAATGTTCCATGTGCCCTTAAGAAGAATTTGTATTCTGCTGCTTTTGGATGAAGAGATCTGAATGTATCCATCAAGTCCATCTGGTCCAGTGTATCATTCAAGACCATTGTTTCTTTACTGATTTTCTGCCTAGATGATCTGTCCATTGCTATAAGTGGAATACTAAAGTCACCTACAATTACAGTATTATTATCAATAAGTTTGCTTATATTTATGATTAATTGATTTATATATTTGGGTTCTCTTAAGTTGGGGACATAAACATGTACAATTGTTAGTTCTTCTTGATGGATAGACCCCTTAATTATAATATAATGTCCTTCTTCATCTATTGTTACAGTCTTTAGTTTAAAGTATAGTTTGTCTTATATAAGTATGGCTGTTCCAGCTTTCTTTTGACTTCCAGTAGCATAATAGATGGTTCTCCATCTCCTTTCAATCTGCAGGTGTCCTCAGTTCTAAAATGAGTCTCTGTTGGACATCATATAGATGGATCTTGGTTTTTTATCCATTCTAGTACCCTATGTCTTTTGATTGGGGCATTTAGTCCATTTACATTCAGAGTGATTATTGAAAGATATGGATTTAGTGCATCGTGTTATCTTTAGGTTTCGTGTTTGTGGTGATGTCTCTGGTCCTTTATAGTCTTTGTTGCTTTCTTCTCACAGATTCCCCCTTAGGATCTCCTGCAGGGCTGGCTTAGTGGTCATGAATTCCTTTAGTTTTTGTTTGTCTTGGAAAGGCTTTATCTCTCCTTCTATTCTGAATGACTGCCTTTCTGGTTAAAGGATTCTTGGCTGCATATTTTTTTCCTCTTCAGCACATTGAATATATCCTGCCACTCCTTTATAGCCTGCCAAGTTTCAGTGAACAGGTCTGCTACTACCCTTATGTGTCTACCCTTGTAGGTTAAGGCCTGTTTGTCCCTAGCTCTTTTCAGAATTCTCTCTTTATCTTTGCATTTTGCTAGTTTTACTGTGATATGCCATAATGTTGACCTGTTCTTGTTGATTATGAAAGGAGTTCTCTGTGCCTCCTGGACTTGGATGTTTGCTTCCTTCCCTACAACAGGGATGTCCACTCTCACTACTGTTTTGTTAACATAGCATTGGAAGTCTTAGCCTCAGCAATCAGACAACAAAAGGCACCCAAATTTGCAAATAAGAAGTCAAACTTTCACTTTTCACAGATGGCATGATACTCTACATGGAAAACCCAAAAGACTCCACCAAAAAGCTGATAGAACTGATACAGGAATTCAACAAAGTCACAGGATATAAAATCAATGTACAGAAATTGATTGCATTTCTATACACCAATAAGGAAGCAACAAAAAGAGATATCAAGGAATCAATCACATTTACAATTGCACCAAGAACCATAAAATACCTAAGTATAAACCTAACCAAAGAGGTAAAAGATCTGTATGCTGAAAACTATAGAAATCTTATGAAAGAAATTGAAGACAACACAAAGAAATTGAAACACAGTCAGTGCTCATGGTTTGGAAGAACAAATATTCTTAAAATGTTGATACTACCTAAAGCAATCTACACATTCAGTGCAATCCCAATCAAAATAGCACCAGCATTCTTCACAGAGCTAGAACAAATTTTTTGGAACCACGAAAGACCCTCAATAGCCAAAGTAATGTTGAAAAAGAAAACCAAACCTGGTGGCATCACAATCCCAAGCTTTAGCCTGTACTGCAAAGCTGATATTAACAAGACAATATGATATTGGCACAAAAACAGACACAGAGACCAATGGAACAGAGTAGAGAACCCAGAATTGGACCCACAAATGTAGGGCCAACTAATCTTTGACAAACAAGAAAGAGTATCCAATGGAAAAAAGATGGTCTCTTTAGCAAATGGTTATGGGATAACTGGACAACAACATGCAGAAGAATGAAACCGGGCCAGTTTCTGACAGCATACACAAGAATAAACTCAAAATGGATGAAAGACCTAAATGTGAGACAAGAAACCATCAAAACCCTAGAGGAGAAGACAGGCAACAACCTCTTTGACCTCAGCTGTAGCAACTTCTTACTTTGCTTTACTTACATACATTACAACACATGTCTCTGAAGGCAAGGGAAATAAAAGCAAAAATGAACAATTGGGTCCTCATCAAGATAAAAATCTTCTGCATAGCAAAGGGAACAATCAACAAAATTAAAAGGCAACCAATGGAATGGAAGAAGATATTTGCAAATGACATATCAGATAAAGGGTTAGCATCCAAAATCTATAAAGAACTTACCAAACTCAAAACTCAAAAAACAAATAATGCCAGTGAAGAAATGGGCAGAAGACATGAACAGACATTTTTCCAAAGAAGACATCCAGATGGCCAATAGACAGATGAAAAGATGCTCAATAACGCTCATCATCAGGGAAATACAAATCAAAACCACATTGAGATACCACTTCACACTGGTCAGAATGGCTAAAATTAACAACTCAGGAAACAAGTGTTGGCAAGGATGTGAAGAAAGGGGAACCCTCCAGCACTGTTGGTGGGAATGCAAACTGGTGCAGCTACTCTGGAAAACAGTGTGGAGGTTCGCCAAAAAATTGAAAATAGAATTACCCTACAACCCAGCAATAGTACTACTAGGAACTTATCCAAAGGATACAGGAGTGCTGATTCATAGGGGCACATGTACCACCAATGTTTATAACAGCGCTATCAACAGTAGCCAAGTTATGGAAAAAACCCAAATGTCTCTCAACTGATGAATGGATAAAGAGGATATATATAGAAATATTTGCAAAGTTAAAAAGCTATATTTTTCAGTATATATGTTTCTTAGCAACAACTTCCATATAACATGAAACAAGTGAAAAACTGGAAACTATTTTTTTTTATATTTTTGTGTTTAAATTTTGTGTTTAAATGTGTACTTGCTTCACATTGTCTTCCTAGGTTGGCACTCATATATACATCTTCTTTATCCATTCATCGGTTGAGGGACATTTGGGCTCTTTACACACACACACACACACACACACTGGAATACTACTTGACAATGAAAAAGAATCAAATCTTGTCATTTGCAACAACATGGATGGAACTGGAGGGTATTATGCTAAGTGAAATGAGTCAGTCAAAGAAAGATATCATATGTTCTCACACATACATGAAATTTGAGAAACAACATAAGACCTCGGAGGAAGGGAAGGAAAAAAAAAGTACAAATTGACAGGGAGTCAAACCATAAGAGACTCTTAAATACAAGAATAAATTGAGGGTTGATGGGGGGAACAGTGGGGAGGGGAAAATGGGTGATGGGCATGGAGGAGGGAATGTGTTGAGATGAACACTGGGTGTTGTATGTGATGAAACATGGGAATCTACTCCTGAAGCCTCTAAGAGCACACTGTATACTACGTATGTTGGCTAATGTGACAACAAATTATATTTAAAATAAAATAAAACAAAATAAACTCCATCATCACAAAAAAACTATTATTTGAAAGAAAACACAGAGCAGCAACTTCAAGAACACTCTGAAATTATCTCTTGCCAAAAGCATTTTCTTTCTCATCTGAAAGGCAATAGGATTCTATATATACAACAGCTAATACATATTGAGGTTTTCCCCTGGTATGGTAATGGAAAGACATATCTGTCCTTATAAACATGCTTTCCTTGAGTGGAGGTCAATAACTTGTCCTTTGAATGTCTAGTGCAGTGTCTATTTTACTGGTTTTCTGTCCTTGAGCCAATCTGTGAGTATTGCAGTGCCACAAGCCTCAATTCTCTGCTCTTTGTTCTTCTCTAACTGCATTCACTCTCAATATTACTTTAACTCTTCCCTTGCCTTTAAATTATATTTAAAGCTGATGCTGTCTGAAATGTTTTTATTTACTACTCCATGAACTCAAGATTCAAATATCTAAAACAAGGAGCTCAAAAATCTAAAACAATCGAGCTCAAGGTTGGCTCAATTGGTTGAGTGTCCAACTCAGGACATGACCCTAGGGTGGTGGGATGGATCCCTGTGTTGGGCTCTGCACTAAGTGTGGAGCCTCTTTAAGATTCTCTTCTCTCTCTCTGCCCCTCTCCCCTACTCCTACTCTCTCTTGCTCTCCAAAATAAAATTAAAAAACAATCTTAAACAATATTCAACATCTCAGTTTGGCTATCAAGAAATATCTCAAAATCACCATGCCCTCAATAGTTTGTTTGGACTTACACCTTCTAATTTCCCAGCAATGTCCACAGAGTTGACAGACTGAGCCTCCAAAACACTAGATATCAGATCAGACTATTATGCTTTACAAATAGCTTTCAAACACAGCCTGGTTTATGTATGTGTGTATGATCAGACTATTTGCCTACTTTTGACATCATCTCCGTCTCTGTGCTCTTATTACTGTTTTCCAAGTATATTTTACATCTAACACGTTTTGGTCACATTTATTTTGGACTTAAGCTGAACCATCTGTAAAAATTCTATTGTTTCAAGCATTTAATATTCTCTTCAATATACATGTTGTCATTTTATTTTAATGAATTATGCTTTCCTTTTGTGGCTACTGTATATGAAAGCTCTTCTTGATCAGTGTTTAATTTCTGAAGATTATTTAGGAGGGATACTTGTGTCTAGTAGTTATTTACCCTCAGCTTTCATTTTAAAAATAAATCTTGTGTTGTAAATGTATCAGTAGCATATCTTCTCATGTTATTTATTTATTGTTACTGAATGTCACTGGGAAGTAATAACAGAGGTTATGTAGATATTTACATTTCAGTGCCAATTTGCTTATGATCTTAGGTCACTGTCTGAGTATTAGATTTGTAAGGTATTTTTGCCATGAGACTTTTTTGAACATGGCATTAACTATGGTAATGGTGAGAAGTGACCAATCTGATAACTTGTAGGTCATAGTGTGAAAATTAATGATGCAATGAATATTTCCTGAATAAGTATGGCGGATTTTAAAATAAATGTTGTGTATTTATGAGAGGAATTTTGTGTAGGAGAATAAATACAACAGCTGGTTTTAATCATATTTAGAAATTATGATTCTAATCTGTTACATTTAATAGCACAATACATTTGAAAGAATGCGCTACTAAGTATTCATATTACTAAGCATTTTTGCACAATAAGCATTGCTAAAATAACTCATACTCTATGCTTTTGAAAACAGATTGGCATTTCCCCCCCTTGCTGGGCTCATTTCTTTCCCTAACACATGTCACTAGCAAATAACCTTGAGCTTGGTTGGAGAAAATTGTTTCACCTTTGGTTTCTTAGCTCTTGAAGTTAGCCATCCAAGTCTCTATAGTATGGGTAGAAGTCTTCACTCTGAAGAAGTGATACACCTGGGGAAAAGTTAGGAATTAATGACTTCTTTCTTCAAACACGTCAATGTGAGCGCGTAATCACTGTCACTAGAATAAACAGAATGTCTGGGGCACCTGGGTGGCATAGTCAGTTAAGTGTCTGACATCAGCTTAGGTCATGATCTCACAGTGCATGAATTCAAGCCCCACATTAGGTTCTGTACTAACATTGAGGAGCCTGCTTGGGATTCTATCTCTGCCCCTCCCCCGCTTGTGCGCTCTCCCCCCCCTTCTCTCTCTCTCTGTCTTAAAATACTAAATAAAAATTTAAACAAAGAATAAACAACAAATCTTATCTCATTAAGTGTTTAAAACAGTGTTGGAAAAGGTGGCACTATTAACAATATCATCATCCATGCACATATGTGGTTATGGCATTGATGTGTCTTATTTTGAAACTTTAACCATCAGAATTCCAGAATAAATAGCCATCCCTATTCACCACCTGATTCCAATAAACCCTTCTTATACAATGTCATTTTAGAAATCAATCAAAAAGTAAGAATAAAGGAATATTAAAAAGCAAAATTATTAGGAAGCTTACAAACAATTTAAGCATAGTAAATGAAAATTTCTATTATACAATGTTTTCCATTTTAAAGACATACTGCAGTGTGGCCAAATGAAGAATTTGGCAATCCCTGTAAATAATAAAAAAGGCAATAATAAAACCAGAAAGCAATCATTTCCAGGGCCATGAAAATCAAATCAAATGTGTTCAACTAGCTGAGAAATCGTTATTTCTGAAAAACTTCTGAACTCTGAATAAGAACCATGGGAATCTGTCATGTTACTGCCTGAGGTGGCTCTGATTTCCTACCTAACTAGCTCTATGGTTTAACCAAAGCAGACAAACCATAAAACTCAACATCCTTCTGAAAGGAAAGAAGAAACTTTTTTAGAACAGAGTGCAAAACACCACATCCAGAGAATTTATTAGTAATACAGTAACGTCAGTGGGAAATAATGGGAACAATGAGAGGCTTGGGGAGCCTGAAGTTTGACCCTTGCTGGGGTAAGCAGTGGCCAAGTAGCCAGTTATTCATTAGGGGGATCCAGGAATTATGGCAGAGGAGGATTTGCTAAATTACCATACATCTTTGGCTGACTGAAACAACTTTGTGTAGGCATAGGAGAGCCTGCAGAGGACACAGTCGTTAACACATTGGACTCATTGCTGAGTGCCCATGTGACTGTGTGCACACATAGAATGTGAGACAGTCCAGTAAAATGGAAAAACCAGGACAGTGCTGAAAACAAGCTGAAATTTGAAACTGTTCTGCAACCCAAACATTTGATCTGACCAAATATAGATCATTAGCAAAGGATGAAAGTCTTACCAGGTAAAAACGTTCGGGCTAGCTTCTGAACAATCATTGGCTGATCAGTAAACTATGAAGATACAAGAATGACCTTTAGAAATCCATCTACACCATCAGTTATAAATGACCAGTAAGCACATGAAAAGATGCCCAACTTCATCACATATTATGAAAGTGCTCATGAAAACAAGATAGCACTTTCCCCCCAAAGAACAACTCTAATAAAATGACAAGGAACAGAAAGCATTGGCGAGGATAGAGTGGAATTTGTGCCCCAATATATTGTTGATGGGAATATAAAATGGCACAGACACTTTGGAAAATAATTTGGCAATTTCTCAAAATGTTCAACATATGGGTATCATACAATCAAGCAATTCCATGCCTAGTCAACTGAAAGTAAAAGAATGGAAAAGGATTTTACATTAAACAAAAGAAAGCAAAATGAGCAAATGTCTAGCTTCTACTATTTTTAAATGCCTCATCTGATTCCAGGCAGAAAATGCTACACAGTGGATGTGTATGATATCATCCCTTGAGGATACTGTTCAGACAGTAACAAGTGGGTCACAGCAGAATATTTAAGTATTAGCTTCCTAGGGCTGCTAATTCCTAATCACCACAAAATGGATATCTTAAAACAAGCAAACAAAAATTATTTTCTCATAGTTCTGAAAGCCAGAAGTTCAAAATCAAGAAATCAGGGGCACCTGGGTGGCTCAGTTGGTCATTCATCCAACTTTGGCTCAGGTCATGATCTCACAGTTTGTGTGTTCAAACCCCACTTCAGGCTCCATGCTGACAGTTAAGAGCCTGGAGCCTGCTTCAGATTCTGTGTCTCCCTCTCTCTCCCCCTCCCATGCTCATGCTTTATCTGTCTGTCTGTCTCTCTCAAAAATAAATAAGTATTTTAAAAAACCTCAAGATATCAGCAGGGACTCACTCTTCCTGAAATCTCTAGAGGAGAATTTTTTATTGCCTTCTACAGCTTCTGGTGGTCCCAGGCATTCCTTGAATTGTGGCTACATAATTCTGATATCTGCTTCTGTTTTTACATGGTCTTCTCTCTGTCTCTGTGTCTTCTCCTCTTATGAGGACAGAAGTTATTGGATTTAGGGCGTATCAGAATCCAGTATAATCTCATTCTGATCCTTAGCTAATTACATCTTCAAAGATCTATTTCCAAATAAGATCACATTCTAGGTAGTTTCAGGTATATATGAGTTTTGGGGGGACATTATTCAACCCACTCTATCTTACAACATGTAATGGCAACAATTTATCCTTATTGGAATTTAAGTCATGGCAACCATACATGTCTTTACAGAATGCCTAATTTAACAGTATGAGATCCTGTACAACATTGGCTCAGACCCAGCGTACCATCCATTTGTTTGAAAGAATAGCAACATTTGACACATGACTGCTGTGTCCACTGATAAAAACACACACCACATCATTAGGAGGCAACCAGATTAGTAAAATAATGGAATGTTAATTTATAGGCAGAGTTACTTTCTCTTAGGGCTCAGGGACAATACATTTGAGACTCTGTAATTCAAGATGTAGTATATTCATTTAACTAACGATCATGATGTATGTACCCAGTAGCAGAATAAATGGGTGAAAACAGAATTGATTCTTCTCACCCCACTCCAGTATCCCATTAGTTGAATTTAATCTTTCTGCTTTTGTAGTCATGAACTCTGCTAGGTTAGAGGTTCTGGATCCCAGAGAGGAAAGCTATAGTCATAGCTAAACATTTGAGAAGGGAAAGATATGTTCCAAACATTTCTTCTCAGCATCTCAAGGTTCTGTAAAAACTATTAATAAACAATTTTAGCAACTATGATCTGCCAAAGGTAATGCAAAACTCTAATTCATACCACTTAGAATAGCCAATATGGGAAATCTAGTTTCCTAAGGGACAGCATTGATGAGTATTAGTTATGGCTTTAGGATCAGTTACAGCAACAAGGATCTTTTCAACAATCTTCCTGTATTGACTCCCCTGGAAAATTTTCAGGTTGTCACTTTCTTACAGACTCTCTACTGGAATGGACTTAGTGGAGGATCTGAGTTGATTTGAGTGGTAAAAGGGGTGGACTGTAACGGAAATGTCTGGTGCCTACAGCACTTCCACTTACTGCACATATCTCCTATTTCAGACTTTCCTCAGGCTAACAGAATACCACTTCAAGTATATTGCACTCATTTTTTTTTTACTTTTTGCTACAGTATTTTTTTTTAAATCAGTGTAGATACCCTTTCATCATGAATGTACACACACAACCTCATAATGTGGAAGAGTTAATATTTTAAAAACCTCAACCAGTGGGGCAGAAGACGGTAATGAATGCTTCAAACTTCTTTCAGTTGGCAATTCAAGACGGTGGGCTTTATACCATTTATGAACTCCCAATAGAAACAAATTCCAATTGTACAGATACTGTCCTCAATAACAGACATTTAAGTTGGCTTTTCCCACTTCCTGTATACCTGCCTCTTACTTTTTCTTTCTGAGATCATCACCCAGAAAATCTAAGATTGAAATCAAAACCTGCCTAAATTTCTCCTTTCAGCAGGAACATGGTCAAAGTCATAAAGGTATTACTTTCATCATTCACTACAATAATTAGTAGCAAGGGTTAAAACAATTTATGTGTGAACATTATTTTTTTTCAAAAATGAATCTAGCATTCAATTCTGTTAACCATTCTTTTAATGCACTGCTATATAAAAGTAGCTCCAAAACATAAATTGAAAGGCCAGATCCAATCGAATACATTCAGTGCAATTGCTAGTTCCATCCTTTTGGGATGTTCTATAAATATAAGTGATTGCATGTGAATTCATCAGGTTGAAATTTCAGTTTTTACAACCACTTACTCATATTCAAAGAGCTTCCAATTTGAATCACCATTATTATTAATAATAGTACTATAGGGAGCTGAAGATAATTACCATCAATCTCCCCTGTATTGCAAGTTATTTCTTGTATCTGAGATGAAACTTATAAACTCCCTTTCAATTTGTGCCTTTTCAGAAGCAGGAAAGGATTAGGAGATAAAAGGTGTTATAGAGTACAAGAATATAGTAAGTCTTGGTTTATTCAAATGCTCAGCTACAAAGCTCAGCTGTAATCAAATAATCATGTCATTTATCCTCATACCTGGCATGAATTGTCTAAAAGATGAGATCTTATTCTGCTTGAACTGCTAATTAACTAACTAGAATTTAAAAATTCTTATTTAAATCTGAAAAATATGAGGAAAATTATAGGAGTGATAGGTACTCTATTAGTGAGAAGAAAGAGGGATTTCTTTTTGAATGTTTTTAAATCTTTTCAGATGTATATCTGGTGGACTCAATTAAATCTAAATTACTTGTTGGCAAGAGATACTCTTTCTTATGTTATTGTCCTTTCAAAATCCTAAAGTTTTCAGAGATATCATTTTAAACTTAGGGGTTGCATGATGACTCATCTGAGAAGATTAATAAGTGTATTGCACTAAGAGAGAATCAGTATCAAGGGGCAAATCAGACATATCCAATATTGTTCTAGTATAGAGATTTTATGTAACCATTTTACACCAAACAAAATCTTGGCAAGTTGAATGAAGCCTATAACTTTCTCCTTTGGTATTTTCCTTTTTTGTGGTAAGAAACACATATCATAATGTTTACTATCTTAACCATTTTTAAGGGTACAGTCCAGTTAAGTATGTTCGTTTTGTTGTGAAACTGGTATCCAGAACCATTTCATATTGTAGAAATGAAACTCAATATCCATTAAATAACAACTCTCCTTTCCCATCTCCTGGTAACCATCATTCCAATTTTTATATCTATGAATTTTACTACCTTAGATACCTCATAAAAAGTGGAATTATACAGTATTTTTCCTTTTGTGACTAGCTTATTTCACTTAGTATAATGTAAGGTTCATCCATGTTGTAGCATATGACAGGATCTCCTTCCTTTATACAGCTGCAGTGTATCAGTGTATGTATATGCCACATTTATTTACTCATTTCTCCATTGATGGGCATTTGTGTTGCTTCCACTTCTTGGCTATTGTGAATAGTGCTGCTAGTGAACATGAGTGCGCAAATATCTCTGTTATTCTGATTTCAGTTCGTTTCAAAGTATTGCTAGAAGTGGGATTGCTAGATCATATGGTAGTTCTATTTTTACTTATTTTAGAAACTGCCATACTGTGTTTTTTTCTATGGAAGTTATACTATTTTACAATCCTATCAACAATGAACAAGGGTTGCATCTTCTCTATATCCCAGCCAACACTCGTTGTATTCTGTTTTCTTAATAGTAGCCATGCTAATGGGGGTGAGATGATATCTCATTTTGGTTTTTATTTATATTTTCTGATGATTTTGAGCATCTTTTCATATACTTGTCCATTTGTATATCATCTTTGAAGAAATGTCTGTTCAAGATTTTTGATTACTTAATTTTTTATTGTTGAACTGTAGGAGCTCTTTATACATTCTAGATATTAACCCTTTTATCAGATATATGCTTTGCAAATATTTTCTCCCATTCTGTAGATGGCCTTTTCATTTTGTTGATTACATCCTTTGATGAACAAAAGCTTGTAACTTTAATATAAATCCATTTGTCTATTTTTGCTTTTGTTGCCTGTGCATTCACCGTAATTTTTGTAAATTCACAAATACTTAGGATTACAAAGAATCAAATCATGCTGAAATACGTTAATCAAAAATATCAAAACTATTAAAAAGGCAGTTATTTATATGTTCGTATTGAAGCATAAAATGATGAATACTTGTGACAGGAGGAATAATGGAAAATTTAATATAATAATAAATATAACCATATAAAAGTATAACATAATATAATTTATCAAATAATATAATACATAAAAATATAAATATATATTCTATAAATATTATAATAAAAACAGAGGTACTGATGATTGAAAAAATATTTCAAGATATCTGAAGCACTTGCTACACAACATGAATCTATATACCATTTTAATTGGTGACAAGTTACAGATACTTTCATACTGCTTTTCATGATGTATATATATTTAAGATGTGTGAAATTTCAATCAGATATCAGTAAAAAGAAAAGTTCCATTTTGTTTGTTTGTTCTCATCAAAACTCATGGATCAAATCCCATTGTAGGCTGCAGATACAGAACTGTTTCTGTAGTGCTTGAGGGAGTGATCTAACAACTCCTAGTAAGAAAGCAAGGCTCTTCAACTCCTGCACCCCACCCCACTGCCACACTCTCTGGAGCCTGCAGTCTGCAAAATTGTCCGGAAGAGAGTACCATGCTTAACCTTGGAACCAACATGGTACAGAAAACAGGTTGCATAGTAGAAGAAACAACTCTATCAAAGTTCTTTAGAAGTTTCCTTATTAAAGTTTTCTGGAAGCTAGAATTATTATACTCAGCAAGTAAGTCAAATTAGCCCTACAAGTATACATATTTAAAAAAAAATTAAAGACCTCTGCCAATATTCTTTTCTCATCAGTTTTGATCAGAAGCATGAAGATTTAAGGCCATTTAGTACAACACATTTGCACAATAGACAACCATAAATACTTAGCCTAGAAAATTCCTGTATTGCAAAAAAAAAAAAAAATTGGCAAGAAAGAATATTGATAGAGCAGATGTGAGTCACCCAAACGTCTCATTCCTTGGAAACCGATTGAATCAGAGAGAAGAAAGGAAAAAAAAATACAGAACAAAATCAAAGTTCTCATGGTTTATGAACCAGGGAAAATGGAGCAAATTAAACACAAAACTCCAGGAGCTACTTCTATTGAATAAAGCAGCAGGGAGTCTTCTGTGGTCAGTTGCCCTAATGAATACAGTCTATTAATTAAATCAAGGCCCTAACAAAATGACTTTTATAATGAAAGAAAATGGTTGACAGGCAATAAGAAGTGTGCATGAATGTGTCTTTAAAAGCTTAAAAAAGCTTATAAAAACAAAAGAGCAATATTTTCAAAGGAACTTTGTAAAAAATGTATCTTATAGGAATAATAGAATTATGAGTAGACCTGTAAAAAGGCAATTTAATTGCTGTGACCTACTTTAGCAATTGAGATTTTCTTGATATTCTGTATAACTCTGTTAGAGATTTCTTTCCACGTTTTAGATTGTTTTTTTTTCTGAAATACAATAGCTAAACTAAACTAAACTTTATGAAATATAGCTGAAAATTGTTCATAATGCTATAGTCGGCACCATCTATTTATTTACACACATACATAGCATATATATTCCATAAATATAAATATATATAATTGTACATATTTATAATTTCAAAATCCCATTTATCAAATTCTTCTCTTTCTTTGGTAATCTCAAGTTCTCAGAAGTTAATAGAGCTTCACAATAAAATTAAGGTACTGCTAAAGAATATTTTTAATGTCCTTAAGATAAAAAACGTTCAATTTCCAGAGTCAATTGACCACTAGCAGATTTATTTGAGGATTCTATAGTAGAAACAAAAACAAAGAAAGCATATTTTAACCAGACATATTTCAATAATGCAGACCAACTCCTTGATGCAACTTTTGTTGGGTGACATTTATTTTATTTACTCTAATTAGTAATATATTTCTTTCATATGAGTGATAACTCTCCTACATAATAGTTAAGCACTACACATAGTAAATCATATTTCAGGTGCACTGGTAGAACTTTCCCTTGGATAGAACCATTTATTACAGAGGTTAACTTTAAATATTTATACATCAAAAATTGTTTGTGAGTGACAGTTTGCTCTTAAGTGTTTGTGTGTGGGGGGGGAGAGTGTATGTAAAAGTTTCTTATAATCACTTTTGCAAGGAAATATTTTTTTTCTAAACATCGACAACTCATCTTGATTTTGTGTAATGCCTTTTTAACTTCCCATCAGTTTTCTTGTTATAATAACCATTCAATAAATGTGTGACAACATCATGTTTGAATTGTTCCATCAAATTTATTAGTTGAGCACGAGGCTTGATCAGATCAATAGAAAATAGATATGTAAATAAAGTAATCAGTGGGAAGAGAGATGATGGAAATATGGAAGAGAGAGAAAGAAACTGAGAGAGCCTGAGAGAGGAAGGGAGATGACAACGTGACCTATTAAAGCATAGTTTTCTAAGGGCGCTTGGGTGGCTCAGTTGGTTGAGCGGCCGACTTCAGCTCAGGTCATGATCTCGCGGTCCAGGAGTTCGAGCCCTGCGTTGGGCTCTGTGCTGACAGCTCAGAGCCTGGAGCCTGTTTCAGACTCTGTGTCTCCCTCTCTCTGACCCTCCCACGTTCATGCTCTGTCTCTCTCTGTCTCAAAAATAAATAAACGTTAATTTTTTTTTTTAAAGCATAGTTTTCTAAAATCAGATCTCTGGATTCAGATTGCCCAGTTAGAGCCCTAGCTTTGCCACTTACTGACTGTAGTTACAGGAAAGTCAGTAAACAGCTTCTAAGGCTCATTTTCTTCTCTAGGTAAAAAAAAAATCGTACTAATTAAAAACAAAAAGAAGAAAATCAACCTAACAAGGTGTATAAATATCTTGTAAGATACTTATAAGTTCTTGTAAGAACTTAAGCATATAAAGTATCTTTAAGTTACTTTATATCAGGGTTTGAAGTTTTCACGAAACTGCTTGTAGTAGCTTCCATGTTTATTAAAACAATACCAGCTACGAAAGCTAGAGAACAAGAGTTTTCAGAAAAATGGGGAGGAGATGGTTATACCTTTTGAGGCCTTCCTAATTTTATTAGCATGTTTTCTTTCTATATGAACGTTAGCTCATATACCACATATCCCTGAAAATATGTGCTAGGAGGCATTTCATTTTGAGGAATGAAATCAGAAACATGTAGTTTTGATCCACAAAACAGGGTTAGAAGAGGAGGGAGCATTAGAAGGAAAGGAATAATCTTGGAGGTGCTACATATTGGGGATTAATTATTTTTTTCACTTGTGTCCTCAAGTTGATGTACCAGGGAAGTAATCAGGGATTAGAAAAAGAGAATATGAATTTATAAATGATATTTTGAAGTACCTGGATGGCTCAGTTGGTTAAGCATCTGACTCTTGATATCGGCTCAGGTCATGATCTCTTGGTCATGAGTTCAAGCCCAGCATCAGGCTTCGTGCTGGGCATAGAACCTGCTTAAGATCCTCTCTCTCTCGCTCTCTCTCTCTGTCTCTCTGAACATCCCCCCCCTGCTCAAAAATTAAATAAGTAAACAATGAAAGAAAGAAAGAAATTATGTTTTGAAAAATTAACTTCCTTCAGAGGTAAATGTATGAAGATATTCAAATATGGATTTTCTATGAAAGAAAGACGTTGGAAAAAATAAGGGAGTGCAGGTTTTCAGGAAATAATACATAGAAGATTCTACTGATGTTTAGAACAATTTCTCAGCAAAGATTCTTGCAAGGTGAACTTCCATTTACAAGGACTCTTCTTTCTATGTGCAGGAACTTCATCTAGAGGAACATTTCTACCTTCTAGCTGTGCCTGTCAGTCATGGAGGTGAATAGCATCTATTGATTCACATTTCTTGATTGGGTGGAGAATATTTATTAAAAGCAGCAAGCATTGATGTATCGTTCTTGTTCTTGTGTCGCTCTTCCCTCCTTATCAGTAAAGCTAGCTAAATGCACCAACCCTGAAGATAGCCACTTCTCCTGGTGAGATATCTTGTCATCTAGAATGGTACTGGGGGCAATGATGAGTAGGGACAGTTTGCCAATGCTTTGGCCACAGATCTAAATACACCCTACAAGGTTAGTTTTTCCTCAACCAAAGCTAATATTTTAATTCCATATGAATGTCTCTGTACCTTTTTTCTCAAGTTGACCCAGAGTTGAGAAGTGAAGAAAGGTATATTGTTTTTAACTGTCTTTATGAACTAGGATCCAAAAATCTCACCAAGATAACTGCTTGATATGAAAATACAGTGCGTGAGATCTAAAGTAAGATCAGTGGAACAGACTTTTTGTCATGAAAATTAAAATGCAATAAACACTTAATTTAGAATAATGCGGAGGTTATGTAAAATTGAATTTGTATATGTAAACAAAAATGAAATATGTAGGGAAATAATAGAAGGATAATTGCTACCTACTATAATATTAATAAATAATTTTGGTTTATAAGATTATTTAGAAAATATGCATTTCCTTTTTTCTCAAGGTTTTATTTAAATTCCAGCTAGGTAACACAGAAAGTGTGTATTTCTTTCTATTTCTTAAAACAAAAATTTTATGAAATGGAGCAGGAAAACCTTGTAAATGTACATAAATATACAGGTACATATTTTTTTAAAAAGCAAACAAAAATTAAACAATAGAAAACATAAACCAAAGAAATTTCTATATTTGACAACACAAATTTAAATAAAAGAAAAGCACGGAGAAATAACCAGAATAATATGAGTCAGATTACCCTAAGATTTCTTTGTTGTAGGAATAAAATGTCATTACCACTAGGGCAAATTTTCTAAATTTTACAGTAAAAAAAAAAAGTCCCCAATTCTATAATTCTGCGATAAAGTTGTCTTTCATATCACCTCAGATAACCTCAGACATCCAATCTCAGATATCCTCAGAAAATCTCAGATACAATCTAAATAATAATGACTTAAGTTAGGCTCCTGTAAGGAAAGCCAGAGATGGGAATTCCTGTAAACATAATTCTTGAGGTAGTGTCCTCAGAAAGGGGGTAGAGAAGCTGGACAGAGGAGGCCAGACAACTGAGCAAGAATGAGATTTCAGCTATCAAAAGCTTTAGTTTGGCTTCTTGGGGTCATCTAGAACATGAATTGCATCATAAAGTTGGACCCACTTTGAGGGCTTATCACTGTGTGTTTATACCCCTGCATCAGTAAGACAGACATTGGATGGGTGGGTGTCGTGGGAGGAGGGGCAGCATAACTTCCTGGATGAGACACCTCTCCTTATGTGAGGACCACACTCTGATGGACACAACTGGCAGCCTTTAGCAACCAACAAGCAAAGCAGACAGGAAATAAGTGCAACACCTCAGTTAAGGGGCTAGGTAGGGTCAGGGCATCCTTACACTCCCTTCTTCACAACACATAGATTAGCTTGTTCATCAATAGCACAATTATAGGCAAATTCTGTGAAAAGTAACACAGAGAACATTAGTGTGGCCAACTAGAATCTCTGCTGCTTCAGTTGGTCCCAAACCTGATAGCTAACATGTCAAACCCCGTATTCTCCTGGCATCTACATTCTCTTTCCATGCACCTATCACTTCTGCAAAAATCACTGTAGAGCCACTTGTTGGTGGCTTTCCTGGTGGGAGATATTGACTCTGACATATTATCTCTGAAGAGTCTGAGCACCTGATCACCAAAGGGCCCTGTAAGGCCCTGTCTGTGGGTAAAATGTTCACAGCTAAATATGTCGTAGGAATACTGAAAATGACTCTGCTGAATCTCCTGGGCTTGCCAGCCTACTGGGAAGCTATTAATAAATTCTGAAAAGACTAAAATATAAAGTTAATTCAAAATAAGTCATAAAAATTAAAATATAAGCTTATAGATTAAAATATATACTTGAAGGTCAAAATTATATAATGTAAAAATAATAACTTTCAATTTCTTATCTAGATTAAAAGTATCAGATTATATTTACTCATTCCTGAAAACAGTTTGGGAAAAGAAAAGGAAAAAAAATCTACTGTATTT
Source organism: Acinonyx jubatus (assembly GCF_027475565.1). Classification (NCBI taxonomy): domain Eukaryota; kingdom Metazoa; phylum Chordata; class Mammalia; order Carnivora; family Felidae; genus Acinonyx; species Acinonyx jubatus. The sequence continues at coordinate 21,902,406 of NC_069384.1, forward strand.
CTTGCCTTTAACAGGGCTGGAAACTGTGAGGTTAGAGTGTGTCAGGGATATAGTTTGACATTTCAAAATATATGGTAATTTAATGTCTTTTTTTTTAAACTGGATGTAAACAGTGGGAGGGTTCTAACCAGAGAAACAGATCTATAAAACACTATTAAAAAAAGAAAAAAAATGTTATAACAAATTCATTTCACACTAGAAAGCAGTAGGAAGTTTTGAGTGATCATAAAGAGATGAAAGGAGTCAGTTAAATATTACCAGTCTGCCAAAAAGGTCGAACCCACACATATCAAAAATTTATTTAAAAAAAATTTTTTTTAACGTTTATTTATTTTTGAGACAGAGAGAGAGAGCACGAACGGGGGAAGGCAGAGAAAGAGGGAGACACAGAATCGGAAGCAGGCTCCAGGCTCTGAGCCATCAGCCCAGAGCCCGACGCGGGGCTCGAACTCGTGGACGGCGAGATCGTGACCTGAGCTGAAGTCGGACGCTTCACTGACTGCGCCACCCAGGCGCCCCAAAAGTTTAAAGCCAATACTTCTAACACATGAATTTGTGTTTCTTTATATAAGGCAACTCACCAAGGTGAAAAAAATTAAGAATTATGAAAAGATACTTGAAACGGAAGCAAAAATGAAGCATAGATGTCATTAGTAACATCAAAATGAGCCGAACTCAAGGCATAAAGGATGAACTACAGCAAAGATGGTAAATTTATACCAATAAGTAGTTCAAAAGTAAATGAAGCCACAGTTATCAACTTGTGACTGTGAGTTCAGTATACATAATGGGTAAAAACAAACCTTGCTTGAAGGAAAAAAAAAGTTACATTTCTCACTCTGATGACTCAAGAATTCAAAATAAATTCAGGGTTAAGAAAATATTAACAAGAGTGTCATCTTGGTTATATAATATGAGTTTCCATATTTAAGAAAAATCTTGAAGTAGGAACCATTGCACAGTTTATAAGAGCACGCTATCTTTGTCTAAAAGCTACTTTAAATCAATAATGTCTATCAATTGATGGTTTAGAAGATAAATGTCATATTGTGAATATTTACATTAATTGAGAAAATGATTTGGCTGCTGTGACAGGGAAAAATCTATGTGGCCGAAAGAAAATGGAAGTTTATTTATTTTCTCATATAATAATCTAAGCATAAAAAATTGGGTGCTGAAAGGATGTTGCTATGATAGTGAGGGATCGGACTCATTCTATTCGGTTGCTCCACTTTTCAGAAAATGCAATTTCCTTTCTGAATAAGATGGTTTTCTTGCTCATATTTAATTTCACATTAACTTTAAAGTCAGTGGGAAACACATAAGAGGGGGAAGTATATTTACATACAAAGTTTTAAGAATAAATTTTACAAGAAAAATTTAAAATGTATATATTTTAATGCTTTTTTTAAGTTTATTTTTATTTTTGAGAGAGAAGGACAGCGAGTGAGCTGGGGAGAGGCAGAGAGAGAAATAGAAAATCCCAAGCAGGGTCCACACTGTCACCATAGAGCCAGATGCGGGGTTTGAACCTACAAACCCTGAGATCATGACTTGAGCCAAAACCAAGAGTTGGACGCTCACCCAACTGAGCCACTCAGACACTCCTTACAATTTATATTTTAAGGGGCACCTGGGTGGCGCAGTCGGTTAAGCGTCCGACTTCAGCCAGGTCACGATCTCGCGGTCCGGGAGTTCGAGCCCCGCATCAGGCTCTGGGCTGATGGCTCAGAGCCTGGAGCCTGTTTCAGATTCTGTGTCTCCCTCTCTCTCTGCCCCTTCCCCGTTCATGCTCTGTCTCTCTCTGTCCCAAAAATAAATAAACGTTCAAAAAAAGAAAATTTTAAAACAATTTATATTTTAAGAATATAAATACTGATTTAACTGAAGAGCATGAAGAACACTTTTGTATCAAAATAAAGGAATTTCAAAAGCATTTACTCATTTTTAAAAACATTTTCTGTTGGCTATTTGTATGTCCTCTTTGGAGAAATGTCAATTCAAGTGCTCGGCTCATTTTAAAAAATCAGGTTATTGGTTTTCAATTAACCTCTTATCAGATATATGGTTTGCAAATACTTGCTCCCATTCTGTAAGTTCCTGTTCACTCTGTTGATCGTTTCTTTTATAGAGCAGAATCTTTTTAGTTTGAAGTAGTCCCACTTGTCTATTTTCCCTTTTGTTGCCCTTGCTTTGGTATCATATTCATGCAATCTCTATGTCACTAATCATCAAGGAAATGCAAGTCAAAACCACAATGTGATATCACCTCTCATCTGTCAGAATGGCTATTACCAGAAAAACAAAAGGCAAATATTGGCAAGATCGGAACACTTGTATGCTATTGGAGGAAATGCAAAATTGTGCAACTACTATGGAAAACAATATAAAGGATCCTCAAAACATGAGTAATAGAACCACCATGTGATCCAGCATCCTCCTTTTAGGTTTTTATTCAAAATAATTGAAATCAGGGTCTCAAAGAGATATTAGCACTTCCATGTTCAGCATTATTCACAAAAGTCAAGATGTGGAAACAACCTAAATGTCAATTGACACATGAACGGGTAAAGAAAATGTGGTGTATACATACAATGGAATAATATTCAACACTACAAATGAAGGAAATCCTGTCGTATGCAACACAGATGAATCTTGAGTACATGATGCTAGATGAAATAACGCAGTTAGACAAAGATAAGTACTGCACGACGTTACTTAAATGAGGTACTTAAAATAGTCAAATTCTTAGAATCTTAGGGTAGAATGGTGGTTGCTAGAAGTTTTGGGAAAGAAGCATGGGACAATTACTAAACAATAGGCATGAAGCTTTAATTAACCAAGATGAATAAATTCTAGAGAGCTGCTGGACAAAACTGTACATTTATTGATTAACAATTGTGTTAACAATTGGGTATTGTACACTTAAACTTGATAAGAGGCAGATCCGTTGTTAGGTATTCTTACCAAAATAAAATTTAAAAACAAAATTTAAGCATCATTCAGTGGAAAAGAAATGGAATTTTCATTCAATTCTTATAACTGTTCACAAGCTCCCATTTTCTTTTAGAGGTGTGAGAAAGTATTATTGCTATGAATAGTAACCCAAATATTTCTCATTTAAAACAATCACTCAGAAATAAGCATTGGTTTATATCCCTCATTTTATAACTTTTGGGCCAAATGTGAATATGAAATGATAATTTTGTTGGATTTTAGAGAAGTAAAGTAGTCCATATATTTTCTGAAATGTCCATTAAGCTCTCAGGCAATGGACCATAATCAAACACATTCATAATTCTTCCATAAAATCTGTGAAAATTCATATGTAGTAAATCAGTAACAACTTGAAATAATTTCACTGTCATCAAATTATTTTGAGGGCCATTTGCATATTGGAACCATAGGCACAGAGTTGTGAATCTGGACCAAGTCTGTCAGTGTTTCTCCATTTCCTTTTATTCTCTACTGAGTTCATCTAAATTCCTGGGAACCTTGCTATAATTCCAACTTTGGGGGATGATTGGGTGACTATACTCTTTTCTTTCCGGTTTGGTCTATGCTGCAAAAAATGTTGATACTGTGTAAGAACTTGATTATATGTAAGGAAAAATAGTATGAAAATGTTTTCCAACTTCAGGTACATGCTATTTAATCTTCTTATGTTTAGAAACTGCCCTCACTTTTTTGCATATAAACACAAACTTTTTCTAATATAATTACAGTGATTTTTTTTAGGTTGACTATTTAACATGCATTTAAAAATTAAAAATACAGTAAAACCTCAGATTGAGAGTAACTTGTTCTGTGAGTGTTCCACAAGACAAGCAAACATTTCTAACAAATTTTAACTTGATAAATGAGTGATGTTTTGCAAGATGTTGAGTGTCACATGATCACAACTGAACCATTGGTTCTTGAAATTCACTTAGATATATGACTGTTTTGATTACAAGCATGTTTCTGGAATGAACTATGTTCCCAAACCAAGGTTTTACTCTACTACTAAAATGAACCTATATATGGTGCCCATGTGCCAGGGAATGTTATATGTGCTTTATAAATGATAATTTAATGGGCATAAATATGTCACTAACATTACCCATTTTTATGCAAGGAAGTTAGTTCACAGAACTTAAGTCCCAAGAACTACATAAATATTAAACATGTTTTGGTATTTCCTTCCTATACTGTTCAATGTTTTTAAACAGTTTCTATATCATCTACCATTTGTGTTTTCTATATTATAGGGATTTAATAATCAGTTTTAATTTCAACCAAACCCTAAGTTGCTTCAAATCCCATAATCTTTTTTATTCCATATACTTTCCTTGTTATTGTAAGAAAGAACAACTCTTATTAGGAAAGATATCATTCCTATTATTTTCTACACTATGATTTTTAAATGTTGCATTGTTTTTTGGTTGGTGTCTCTGCTTAAATGTTTAAATTATGTCTTCTTTAACAAATACCAGGAAAATCTCAGTCATGGTTGCCTGTATTACTGGTTTTTAAGCCATGCAATGCTTCTCAGTAATAATTTTTAAAGTAACAATTGCATTTTTAAAATATATTTGCTGCATAAACTACTATGAATCTATTTCATTAGTAAGCAGGAAAAAATTAATAATAATAATAATAATAAAATTCCATCTCATCCAAGTGCTTTTCAGAATTCAACAGAAGAGGTGGGAAGAGTAGAGAAAAATTACCTGATTCTTCAGCTCATCTCCATTTTTGTAAATACAAACAACAATGGCTTAAAATGTTTTCCTTTAAAAACTGCAGCTGCAACTTTATTGCTTTTCTCAAATTGAATGTACATCTTGTCATATAATGCTGTTATTTTTAGAAATTATTTCATGTTTTCATGCAGCTAAAGATTTAGACATTGATACAAAGATGAACTTTTTGGTTTTCTTGCCAATTCAACAAGCTGCTGTTATACCTCAGAGCGAAAAATCAGAAAAAGCACCACATCTATTAAACTCAAGACAGGAACAAAACAGAGGGCAAGGAGAGGTTCTTAAAACTGCTTCAGTCCTACCCTATGAAATTCCTGGCTCCTGTACAGAACAGCTTGTATTAGATGCATGAACCTTCGATAGATGTCCACCAGAACATTAGAAACCATGACACCAAGACTGTCTTAGCAAGATACTTGTTTCAAGAGGTAACAAAATTGGAGAAATGTCTGCATCTTTCCAAGTGTTTCTTTCCCCTGGGCCATCATATCCTCTGTGTCTGCTGATACTTTTCAAAATTATTTTAAGAACGTATCTTTGACACCTCCCCTTATCCTCATCCCCACTCTGGATCCACCTTTTCTCCCTTGACAACTGAGAAGGGTGGGGCTGTCAGGATGAGCAGTAACTATGATTTCAGGTTCTCAAGTTTTAACCTGCAGAGATAAGAAATCTTCATAATGTTTGCTGAACTGTCAAGCTGGGCAAGTCTGGGCTTTGTTAGCAAAGTAACAGCTTAATTTTCAGAAACTGGAAAACAATTGACTGTTCTTTTTGTGTACAGAGAACTTAAATGAGCTCCTACTGAGAGCCCCATTTTCTTGTTTTTGTTTAGAATTCCTATAGGGTTAGGCCAATTATAAATTAGGTCTACTCATTAAAGAAGCAATAAAGTCTCCTTTTTCTCTGTGGCAAGCTACTTTAGTGAATTTCAAAAAAAAATATTTCTGAATGACACTGAACTACATCAAATTCTTAAAATGTTTTATACAATTATGGGAAAGATGGAACTACTGGCATTTGTATTAAATAAAATATTTGAAGTAAAGAGAAACTGATATTTTTGTTTAGCCTGATATTTCATAACAAGACAGAGATAGTGAAACTTTTTCCTTAGATCATCACATTTTAGATATAATGAAACCCAGGGAAGTTCAGTTAAGCACAATTAAATGATATCCACAAGCAATGCGACATAATAGTTGAGCAGATGGTCTCTGGAGTTTGACTCTGGATTAAAATACTAATTCTACAACATCTTAGACAAATTAAAAATTTAAAGAGTAATTAAACTAAAAAATCAACCATCTATAACATTTTCATTACTCTATTACACACAAAGACATAGATATCAAAACTGCAGTATGTAAACGAGAATATTCATTATTAAAATATCCAATCTCATAATCAATTCAATATCATTAAAAAGATATTTGGAAGAAATAGTATATATTTTTTTAAATATATTAGAAGCAGAGAGAGAAAGAATGTGAAAATAGATTAAGCTATTGAAACACATGATTTTTAAAAAATAAATTTGTGTTTTTAAGAGGAAAATTAAGAAAATATATTTAAAGTAAACTATTCATGACTTGGGAATAATATACAAAAATAAAAATTTATATAATTGTATAAATATAAAAATCAGATCATGAGGATGGAGCCCTAATGAAAGAGATTAGTGCCCTTGTAAGAGACATGGGAGAGAGTCTCTCTCTTTCTCTTTCCAACTGCCATCTGACTATACAGCAAGAAGGCAAATAATCTCAAAGCCAGGAAGAGGACTTTCACCAGAAGCTTATCATTCTGGCATCCTGAACTTGGACTTTTTAGCTTGCAGAACTCTGAGAAGTAAGTTTCTGTTTAAGCCGGACATTGTATGGTACTTTGTTATGGCAGCCTGAGCTAAGACATTTGGATGGTTGCTGGTTAAGAGCATATTCTGGAGGCCTTCTACCTGGGTTTCAGTCTTGGTTCTGCTGCTTATTGGCTTTTTGTTTGGTTTGCTTTGCTGTTTGTTATTTATTTTCTGTTATTTATTTTCTGTTTGTTTGTTTCCTAGTTTATGTTTTATATATCTTAGTCTGTGAAAAAGCTCAGAGCACAAATCAATGACGTTTCTTCCACAGAAGATTTATGTTTCCCTTTACCGGAGCAAGGGGAAAATTCTAGATCTAGGACCATCTTGGACCCTTTCCTTCTACTTAATCCAAGAGAAAGATCTTTTTTGTTTGCTCCTGGTTTAAAATTGACTAATATTTGCACTTGCCCACAGGGAAAATCCTCCCCTTTTATTCTTCTCGCTTAGTCTTCATATTTTATACACACACACACACACACACACACACACACACACACTTTACGCAAGGTATTTGTTAGACCATGAAAACTAGCCTCTCACATTGTCAAAACCCTAACTACTTTACATGCTAAATTAATGTTAACTTATTTTATTGTAATCTTAAATTGTTGAAATAATTTAAATATAGAAATAATCATATCTTGTTGTAAAGGTTTTATAGCCATATACAGTGTTGTTACATCCATCCTTAAAATTTTCTTTAGTAAAAGTTTAGATCATAGTAATTACTTACATTTTGTGGTGATGTTCAAATTTTAATGAGTGAATTAATAAGGACAAAAGCTTATGCCTTGGTTGGGGAGTGAAGTATTATGTATAATTTGGCAGTTGTATTCTTTTAGGGAGAGATATAAAACTAAATCAAGCTTCTTATAGTACTCTTACAGAACTTTAACCAAATATGTTTTTGAAAGTTTATTCTGACAAGATTTTAGGTGTTTCTATTTGTTTTCAGTTTTGGTTCTGCTGCTTATCAGCTTGTTTTTCTTTTATTATTTTTGCTTGTTTCTTAGCTCATGTTTTACAGTATATGTTACTATAGTAATCACATTTAATGAATAATAATAGTAATTATATTTAGTAATGCATTTAGAATTTTTCTCATCCTTAATATTTACAGTGTCTGAGTTGTATTGGAATTGTGAAAATTTACAGTTCTTTATGGAGTTTCAGAGGCCATGTCACAAAACAAGGAAAGAGCAGAACTGGCTTTTGAATCTGTTCTATGAGGATTGCTGGGCTATTACTCTTCTTATGTACATTCTGTAATTTATACCAGTTATTCATGGAATAAAGGACACAACAAGAGAGTGTTTTGTGACCGAACTCCAGATTATGGTCTTCACATCCAACCATGATCCCCATGATCTGCTCACAGGGTCACCATTTAGAACTTATAATCAAACACGTGGGGTATGGGCTGGTGGCAACTCACAGCAATGTATATTGTATTCAGTATCTTCCTCCACTGCTCTACATTAAGAAAACTCTCCATAGCTGCCCTTTATTGTTAAGAACAGTCTATTTCCCTCATTTTCATTAATGAACACAGGGAAGTGTGGGCATAAAAATATGCAGCCATGAAAAGTAATCATGTTGAAAGAATTAAAACAAAAAGCTTGTAAATGCCTTTTTAATGCCTGCCAAGTTCCTTTATCTTATGTGAAATTTGGTAAAGGAAAATACTCAAAGTGAAGATGATTGTGGAGATGAGATTACACTCAACTAATCAGGCATTAGTTACATGAAGTCACAGACCCCATTTTTATTTCAAATTCTTTTATTCCTCAGTGAATATAAAAATGACTATAAAAATTATAAATTCAGCAATGATCACTGTGGCAAATAATGTAGGCCATGAAGATTATATCTCATTTTCCTCAATTATTTTATTTACATTCCTTCTATTCTTTACTTATCTGGGAATAATGCCGTATATGGAATGCTCATTTATTGACTGCACCTTTTTAAAGTAGGCACATGAATATGAGTAAATCAGCTTTCGATGAGATGTAGTGAATCTTATAGCCATTAAGAATAACTGTATCTGGGGGAAGCTCTTTCTGCTCACAAGTCCTGTCTCTATGCTTTAATAAAATTACCATTTTGTGCAAAAAATATATTTCTGGGGCACCTGGGTGGCTCAGGTGGTTAAGCATCCCACTCTTGATTTCAGCTCAGGTCATGATCCCAGAGTCGTGGGATAGAGCCCCATGTCAAGTTCCATGTCAAGCCCCGTGTGGAGCCCTGCATCAGGCTCCACACTGTGTGTAGACCCTGATTATGATTCTTTCTCTCTCCCTCTGCACCTTTCCCCCGCTTGCACTCTCTCTCTCTCTAAAACAACAACAAAACCCAGAATAAGTATACCTGTTGAATAATCTCCCTAAATAGTAAGTTGTAATTTGTCTTTTTTGAGTTGAGGTATAATTGATACACAATACTATATTATTTTCAGGTGCACAACATAGTGATTTGGCATTTGTGTACATTGCAAAATGGTCACCACAATAAATCTAATTACCATCTGTCACTTGGTAAAGTTAATGCAATATTATTGACCATATTCCCCACTCTGTATGTTACATTCTCATGACTTGTTTAGTTTATAACTGGAAGTTTGTACTTCTTAATCCCCTTCACCCATTTAATGCCCCTAAACACCCTCCCCTCCAGCAAACATCAGTCTCTCCTCTGTATCTATAAGTCTGAGTTTTGTTTTGCCTGTTTTGTTTTTAGATTCCACACATAATCACGCAATATTTATCTTTCTCTTTAAGACTTATTTCACTTAGCATAATATCCTCTAGGTGTATTCATGTTGTCATAAATGGCAAGATTTAATTCTTTTTTATAGGTGAGTAATATTCCATTGTAGATACATATCACATCTTCTTTATCCATTCATTCTTTGACAGACACTGCAATTGTCTCCATATCTTGGTTACTGTAAATAATGTTGCAGTGATCATAAGGGTGCGTAAATCTTTCTGATTAGTGTTTTTATTCTTTGAATCGATATCCAGTAGTGGAATTACTGTATCACAGGGTAGCAATATTTATTTATTTGTATTCATCCGGTCTGCTGTTAAACCCAGTTGTGTTTTGTCTTGAGTGAAGACTACTGTTCATTTACATTTTTCAGAACATAAAGAGACTCAGAGTCAAAACTTACTTTTAATAAGATCTCACTCTAAGTGAAAAATGAATATATCATTATTTATTTTAACCACACAGAAGAACAGAAGCTCTAATCATTCTGCTACCCTGATAAGAACATTTGTTTGGCTCAGTTAAAATGGAGAAAAAGCTGAAATTCACTGATGTATGTCCATGTGCTTTGGGTGGCTGGATACTTTGACCCCCCCCCCCCCAAAAAAAAAAAACATTTCTTTGCACAGCTTTATTTCCTTAATGTTGAATGTTCATCATTTTTGTTTTAGTTATCATAATAATACATAAAACATACATTGTGTGATGTCTAATACAAAAATGCAGGATACCCAAAAAGATACCCATAACTATTGTTATGATACTTGTAGTGCATTAATATATTTTCAAAAGGAAGAAAATATGTTAGTGCACTACAACTATCATAACAATATTTTCAATTGGATATTCTCCTGAAAATTTTTTCAATGTTTGTTTATTTTTGAGAGAAAAGGAGTGTGAGGGGGGGACGGGCAGAGGCAGAGGTAGGAGAATCTCAAGCAGGCTCTATGCTGACAGCAAGAGCCCCTCAAGGGGCTCCATCTCATGAACCACAAGATCATGACCTTGACCTGGTCCGAAATCAAGAGTGAGACCCTTAACCAACTGAGCCACCCAGGCATCCCTCCTGAAAATGTTTTTTATCAAAGGAGATCAAAGGAGGGGCACCTGGGTGGTTCAGTCTGTTGAAAGGCTGACTCTTGATTTCTGCTCAGTTCATGATCCCAAGGTTGTGGGACTGAGTCCCATGTTGGGCTCTGCACTGAGCATGGAGCCTGCTTAAGATTTTCTCTCTCTCTGACACTCTGCTTCTCTACCCCACTCATACTCTCTCTCTAAGTAAATAAATATAAATAAAATAAATATATATTTTTTTATTTTTAAAAAAGGACATTGAAGGAGAGTTCAATCTTAAGGGATTTCTTTTTATTTTAATCTGGAAAGAATTTTACAAGATAATTCACACTAACTCCATTATTTTATCAATACAGATATAGAACTAAAACTCAAACTGACTGATTTTTAAGGTTAAATGCCAAAGATTTCTACCATGTGATTTTCTGAAGATGTTAATGAGTCTCTCAATGATAATAAATTATTGATAAACTTACTAAAACCCATGTCAAAGAAAATTTATTAGAATCAGCACTGAAGCTATATATTCATTGGCATTATTTAAACCAAAAGAAATCAACATTTTTATAAAACATCTTCCAAATTATAATTAACAAGCCTGTTATTTTGCTTCACTATTCAATAAAGGTAGCCAAGATACAAATTAGCATAAAATTGAATTTCCTCTTCAACTCATTGATACAGAAGTCAATTCTTTGCCATGTGACTGCCTATGCTCATATTATTTTGTCATTGTGAGTTTAGTCTGATCTCAGAGCCAAGGTCTCTTTTCAAGTGTCCCTACTGGGTTTTTTCCATTTTTGCAAGGAGGATAAAAATTGGCAGAGAATAATTTGTTCAAATGTTCATGGTAGGTGTCTAACACAGAGAAAATATTTCAGTAAAAATGTTGCTTAAACCAGCATATTCTGCAACCTTCAGAGGAAACTTCCTGCCACAATGCTTCTTTTCTATCAAGCAAAAACAAGCAAATGAACAAAATAGTCTGTTGGATCTATTATATTTTCTAATTGTATTTTATTTATTTCATTGGTTCATGAAGAATATGTTTGAAAATATATATTTGGTTGGTAAATTTGTGATCATTTTCTCCAACTGAAAAAATATTTCTCAATAAATAATTTTACTTTTTGAAAATGGTTTAGAATTGTGGAAACTTGTAGCTCCACATGCTGATTTTCATCAGTTAAGAGAGAAGGAGAACATTTCCTCCTATGTGAGACTCATCCTTTTTCATTTTCAGTGTTTGTTTTGATTTTGAGTTTTGTTTTAAAAATATTTTTAATGTTTCTTTATTTTTGGAAGGGAGACACAGCATGAGTGGAGGAGAGTAGAGAAAGAGAGGGAGACACAGAATCTGAAGTAGGCTCCAGACTGAGCCGTACTCTCATAGCCCGATGTGGGACTCGAACTCATGAACCATGAGATCATGACCTGAGCCCAAATCCAATGCTTAACTGATTGAGACACCCAGGCACCCCTGATTTTGAGTTTCTTGTTGCAAAAATAGGCAATTCTTCTGGATAAATTAATTAGACGAGAAAATATTAGAAGGCTAGATGATAGGTCTTTGAATATATGGAAGGGTTAACAAGAAAACTTGAAAAATAGGCAAAAGCCTAGAGCAAGTCTAGAACAGAAAACAGTCTTACTGTGTTTGTAATCACACCTGTAGATTCAAAGACCCATGCAGGAGTTCTGATTGGCTGACATTATGTCTTCTGTGCTTGATCTAGTTCCCAGAATCTGTGGAGGACTGACTTGCTCATTCTTTTCCTGTTAATGAAGATTCCTCAAAAATACAAAGAGTTCAAATGCTAGGAAAATATTTACTTTAGTCTATTCCTTTGGAGACCTAGTATCAAAGGAAACATTGGTTGATGTACATACTCCTGCCTTACAAATCTGTTAAAACTGACCCTTGTTTAACCAAAACACATATACTCCCAAAGGAAGCCCAAAGTCTCATCAGTTATGATAGCCAAAACCTAGTTTAGTACTTTCCCAATGTAATCATCCTTCGTATAATTTTCCTTTACCAGTTATTAATACATTGTGATTTTGTGACACTGTTGGTTTGCTTTAAATCTAAACTTAATTACTATCCAACAACACAGGCGCATAGTGAGGGGGAAATAAGCAGCCTAATCAGTACTTTGACTATTTTTTAAGAGTTTGTGACATCATTAATATTGTGTTAAATATCTCCATTGACCACACAAAAACTGTTATACTCAGTTAGCTTCTACTGACAATTGCTTTTGAACAAAGAAAGGTCTCATTTGTAACTCTGGACTGGGGATAGTTTCACTTGCACCATAGTGATATTCCTTATGAGACTACAAAGCCACTTTGAAAACTTTAGTATAATTCTTATATATATATATATATATATATATATATATATATATATATATAATATATAATTTATATATAATCTGTCTATATAAAATATATATTATATTAAATTTACCTTTTTAAAAATTTATTTATTTTAGGCAGAAAGAGAGCATGGACAGGAGAGAGGGGCAGAAGGAGAGAGAGAGAGAGAGAGAGAGAGAGAGAGAGAGAGAGAGAGAGAGGATCTCAAGCAGACTCTATGCTCAACGTGGAGCCCAACACGGGGCTTGATCCCACAATTCTGGAATCACGACCTGAGATGAAATCAGGAGTCAGATACTCAACCAACTAAGCCACACAGGTGCCCCAAATTTACCTTTTAAAATTGAAAATGAATTAGAGATTGAAAATCAGATACCTGAAATACAATAGAGAAAATTATGAAAATAAATTTTAAAATCATGAACATCCAAACATCCTGAAAACACTGAAAGTTATTTAAAAAACAATGTTGAATATGACAATATATACAATGAACATGGGATTATGAAGAAATTGTCACCATCTCAAATGCAACTAAGAAAGTTACATTCATCAACTACGACCTTTAATCAAAACTGCTTAATACATATTCTGATGATTGTTTTAAATAATTCTTGTTATTGAAGAGCTTGAAAAACCAGAACCTCAAATTCTTTGAAAAAAGGAAATCACTAAGAATTGCTTACATAAAGCTCCCAATTCTGCAGTGATTTTTTCATGCAAAATTAAAAAAAAATTAATTACTTGGAATAGATTACTTTTATAAGAGAAGCATCTTACCTAAGAATGATGCAATCAAAAACAAATCTATGCATTTAAGATTGCTGAACTTTTTTTTTAAAGATCAGTTTCACGGGCGCCTGGGTGGCTCAGTCGGTTGGGTGTCCGACTCCAGCTCAGGTCATGATATTGCGGTCCATGAGTTCAAGCCCCACATCGGGCTCTGGGCTGACAGCTCAGAGCCTGGAGCCTGTTTCGGATTCTGTGTCTCCCTCTCTCTCTGACCCTCCCCTGCTCATGCTCTGTCTCTCTCTGTCTCAAAAATAAATAAATGTTAAAAAAATAAAAAAAAATAATAAATGAAGATCATTTTCAGAAGTCACCTTGAAAATGTTACAAACCATAAATTATGATGTTAGCAGTAAGTTTTTATAGCTGTTCTTAATAGTTTGGGAAAATTGCTTTAATTCTTAACTTGCTCAGAGTTTTAATCATGTATGGATATTGAAACTTGTCAAATGATTTTGCTGCATCTATGGAAGAAAACCTTTCTTATATACCTAATGCATGTATATTTCATCAAATAACACAGTTTGCAAATAAATAGTCTTGCCCTTAGATACTAAGCGTGACTGAACTCTTCCTGATTTGGATATAATCATGAAGCTTCTCAAAAAATGACACTGTGGGGGCGCCTGGGTGGCGCAGTCGGTTAAGCGTCCGACTTCAGCCAGGTCATGATCTCGCGGTCCGGGAGTTCGAGCCCCGTGTCAGGCCCTGGGCTGATGGCTCAGAGCCTGGAGCCTGTTTCCGATTCTGTGTCTCCCTCTCTCTCTGCCCCTCCCCCATTCATGCTCTGTCTCTCTCTGTCCCAAAAATAAATAAACGTTGAAAAAAAAAATGACACTGTGGTATCATGTCCAAATTCTCTGTTATTGCCTAATTTCTCTCTTTACTAGAGGAATGGAAAAGAAAGAAAATTCAGTTTACATCACCACATTTTCACTACATTTTTAATAAACTCTTCTACTTCAGAATAATGTTGATTTACAGCAAAGTTACAAAGATAGTACAGAGAAATCTCATGTACCCCTCACTTAGTTTCTATCATTGTTAACATCTTACACTTCCGTGATTTATTTGTCAAACTCACGTATTCATTTTCTAAACTCACTTATTAGTTCTAGGAGTTTAAGCTAAGAAACTGGCATTTATAACTACCATATTTTAATGTTCAGACACCACTTCTAACAATAGCAGGCATTTCACTCCTTTCCCCTTTTCCAGGTAATTTCTGAGAATCCACCTCTGAGGTGCTAACCTGATTGATATTGTGCTGTTGATATATGGTACAGTCTGCCAACAGTCAATGTCAGCTATGGATGGGACAATACAAAGGCTAAGGTTGCCTCTGGTATTTCATATTATTTCTCAACGACTTACCACTTCTTTTTCTGAGGATGCTGTCTCTCACTTTCCAGATACACTGCGAATTTGGCACACAACATTTCCCAAATCTATCACTAAATTTTACACATAAACTCAATCTCAAGTTTTCTTACCTACTATTCCCCAGGCCACCATGTAGGAGGGAGAAAAACCACCTATAACTTTAAAATACATATTCTTGCACTAAAAAATTGATAATTCTCTTGGTGTTTTAATTATTCTTGTGGGAAAAATCTTCACTGATAATATACAAACCCTTACAAATGGTTATATATTCTACATCATTATACGAAGAGTGAATTTGAAAAAGTCCATGGGACTCTGCTTCCTCACAGCCCAGAGATCAGACTTATTATATGACAGTTCAAGTTTCCACAAGTTAGTTACCAAAGAGAACCAGATGGAAGCTGTATGATATAACCTCAGGAATCACACTGCATCATTTCTGTCATACTCTCTTGGTAGAGACATTTGCAAGCCATCTGAGATTTGGGAGGTCCAGAAGCAGAATTCACCTTTTAAAAAGAACACACCTCTTAGTGCTTTGCCAATAATTTACAAGCATGTTTTAAAATTTTGCCAACAAGATGGTTATTTAATTATAAATTGTGTGAAATTCTGGTAGAGAAAGCAATTCCTTCTAACACCTCAAAAAATATAGAGTTTACATCCAATTATTGGCAACTCAAAGTTCCACATATATAGGCCCTGGCAGTTCACTACTGGATTAGTTGAATTTATAATCATTCCAATCTGGTTATGTATAGTATGTAACTATTAACTATCATAACTAATTTCCAGCCTTTCTTTGTTTTGTACTATATCTATTTTGTAGCAAAGACAAATTTCAGTTCAAAGGTATTTAGTTTGTAATTAAATCCATGCCCTTATCATATCATTCTAAATTCATTTGCATTCCCATATATAAAATGAAGGCATTATAAAGCTCTCTCATAACTTGGAGATATCCTGTATATAGTATTTTAACAGTAACTATTTCCTTGGAGAACAGAATCAAGAAACAAATCTATAATGTGGCAGGTGGTTGTCTGACTAACACCCATGGAGAGTTCTAGCTGTGATTTGGAAATCTTTTCTACCACAAATCCCAAAGAACAGGTTACCTTGACAACAGACAATTTAAAATAACATATCAGCCACCCTAAAATGCTCTTTTACTTTTACAAAAATTTGGTTGTAGTTGTTTGGGAAACACAAATACTATATTAGAAACTATTTTAAGATATTTGAAAACTTTCTCCATGCTCTTTATCTCATTAATTCCAATTGATAACATTCCTGGTTTGTCAAAAATATGTAATTATTTAATAAGCAAACTAGCAATGGTTCCTATGCAGCATGTTGGTTTCTCTAGAGTTATTTCTCACACCACAATGGATGATTTTTCTGTATTAATGACAGATTGACATACTTAATTAAGTTCATTTAGGAGGTGAAGTTTCAGAACCACAGATAGGTTAAGCGGCTTTGCCAGGATTTCCCTGTGAGCAGGAGGCAATGCCGGAGCAAAATACTCAGAATCACAGACTTTATCTTCTCCATTAACACCTATAAGGTAAAGAGCGGTGTTTGACAACATTAAATAAAATGCAGAGTAGGAAAGATAAATAAATAAAGATAAATAAATAAATAAAGAGGAGACATAAAAAGTCACATGTCAGTCAAAGGGCTTCATGACCTGGTTAGTGAATTCTGAAACTTCTTTATCAGATTCTTTTCCACCTGTACCGAAACAGTTCCAACTCTCCAGATACACAAACTGTGTTCTTTCTCACATCCAATTTTTGGCAAACGACTTTCCTGCTCTCTGATATATACTTTTCCTGGTTTAAGTTTTTCTAAATCATTTTCATCCTTTAAGATTACCTCACATGTCACTCAGTCTGGAAGTTCATCATTGTCTTTCCCAGTCTGGTATCCTTGCCCTTGTTCTGTTTTCTTATAGCAACTTGAGCGTGTCTTGATCTTACTGCCAAGCAAAAGTCACACTCTATTGTAAATCTTATAAACTTGGCTGAGCCCCTCACTAGCCTGCTAACAATTTGGTAGCAAGAACTGTATTTAAAGAGTTTTTTTTTTTTTAAATGGGTTTCCTAGTCCTACTTTGCTCTTTTACTAACCCATTGCTTCATCACAATGACAGAGTGAAAATTAAAAAGGAACTTAAGCGTATTAACATGATTGTCTTAATTTGGACACTATTTTGGCTACCAAGAACTTAAAAGTTAAGTATAAAGATACTTTATTGACTTACTTTTTTTCTTTTCCCTGAAGGTCTTATGTAACCAAAGATCAGATATTTCAGTAGTATAAATTATAGCATATCAATAAATACCTTATGAACACTTTCAAATTATACACTTATAATTCTAATTGTTTTTCTTTCTTTATCCTTATGGAAAACTATTGATACCAAAAATTTGTGTCCCCAGAATTATGAAACAATAAATAAATAAAAATAGGATATCTGATTAAAGGTGAATTTCAAAAAATAGCAATTCTTATATAATTATTTTATGTTTAATTGTATGTAACTTGTGTTACAATGTGTATTTTTACTTATTTCATTTTTAACCTATTTATTTATACTTCAGTACTTTTCTGGTAACACCATGTGATTTGGTCTTGCCATTTTTTCACTAGGATAATCTGTCTTTTAGATAGGTTATTTAGACTATTTATAATTAATTCAATTATTGATATGATTAGGTTTCAGTCTATCATCTTACTGTTTTTATATTAGTCCTATCTGGTCTTTATTCCCTTTCCCTCTAGTTTTTATGTTATTTTTTTCCTCCTTTTTGAATCAATACAGTGTGTTTTTATAATTCATTTTTGTCTCCTCTCCTGCCTTATTAGCCATAACTCTTTAGATTGTTATGTCAGTGATTGTTAAGCATTTACAGTGTATAAGTTTTAATCTGTCACAGTCCTTACCTTGAATTAAGTACCTTTAATTGGTATTAAACTTCACATATAACATAAATACTTCAATTTTTCTTCTTTATGCCCTGTGCTACTATTGTCTCATATTTTACTTATGCATATACATATATTGTTATTGTTCTTACTTTTATTCAAATAGCTAATTATCTTTTTTAAATATTTAAAACATTCTATATTTTAATATATAATCTACATAATCATTCATCCATATATAACCATCTAGTTATCATTTCCAGTGTTCTATATTCCTTAGACCCATATTACCATAAGTAAAAAGCTGTGTTTTACCCACACTTATTTTGAGATGCTTCCCAGATAAGCCAATTAGTCATGTAGCAGGAACAGGTTATGACTGAATTTATTACCTTGAGAGTAATGGAGTTACAGTTTATTGAATATAATCAGAATGGGACACATGATTTCAGAAGAACTCTGAGCTAACTAAATAAAATAGGGTATGTTAAGAACTAGACACATAAGTAGTTTAAAACTGATTTTCATAACGATAATAATTAACTTTATATGTAGTAATAAATCACTTTTTATATTTATGAATGTTAGGATGATATGTTAGTTCCATCCAAAATTTTGCTTAAGGATAAAAGAGAAAAACAAGTGGACTTTCAAATGATTCTTTGTATGCTAAATATAAAGATAGATGTAGAGTTTCCCATAAGTGATAACTGATGCTGAAAGTAACTCAGTCTTCGCAAAACACTTCCTAGATTGGTTTGATCTTTGAGTTATAGTCTAGGGTAAGTTTAATGTAAAGAAACTGCCACAAACAATATGTTATGATTATCTTGTATGCATTTATAAATGTATTTCTTTGAATTTTTTGTGTTAAGTATATCTACTGAATAATATTCATATTAGTTATTAGGGTTAGGGTTTCTTTGGGATAAATGTACACATGTTAAAAGAGAGAAATTTGTACAGACTTCATAAACTGCTTAAAAATAATGATTTCTTCAACTCGATAGTCATATTTTCTTTGATTTAAAACCCTTTTAGAAATTAAATTAGAATTATGACATTACAAACCATTTTAACTTTA
This sequence comes from Acinonyx jubatus, assembly GCF_027475565.1. Classification (NCBI taxonomy): domain Eukaryota; kingdom Metazoa; phylum Chordata; class Mammalia; order Carnivora; family Felidae; genus Acinonyx; species Acinonyx jubatus. The sequence continues at coordinate 21,921,433 of NC_069384.1, forward strand.
ACTTCAAACTCCAAGTAGGTCCGTTGCATCACAATGTAGATACATATCTTAAACATTATGTTGAGTAAATAACAGGGCACAAAAGTATACACAAAGTATGACTCCTGTTGTAGAAAGTTCGAAAACAGGCAAAATTATTCTATGCTGTTAGAAGTCAAGGTAATGTTTTGCCTTAGCTGTGAAGTAGGAAGTAGATAAATGGTGAAAGAGAATAGGAGGAGAGCATTTGGGGCCCTGGTAATGTTCTGTTTATGAATTTGTATACTGGAAAACAGTGCCTAATAATATATGAACTTTCTTGAATGTAGGTTACATGTTGTGAAATTTTGTATGTCAACTTGAGTGGATCATGGGATGCCCAGATATTTGAGTGAACATTATTTCTGGGTCTGTCTGTGAGGGTGTTTCTGGGTGAAATTAATATTGTATCAGTGGATTCATACAGCAGTTTATCTTTTGAATATGGGAGAGCATCACGCAATCCAGGTTGAAGGCCTGAATAAACAAAAAGGCAGAGAAAGGAAGAATTCTTCTCGTTCTGCCTGATTGCTTGAGGTGCAACATTGGTCTTCTGCCCTTGGCACTCGTGGTTGTCAGGCCTTCACACCCAGACTGCACTGTGAACTCCCCTGGTTCTCAGGTTGTAGGATGTGATCTGAATTACACCACTGACTTTACTGTCAGTCTCTCTCTCTCTCTCTCTCTCTCTCTCTCTCTCTCTCTCTCTCTATATATATATATATATATATATATATATATATATATTCTATTGCTCCTGTTCCTCAGGAGAATGCTAATACATCCTATTCCATCAATAAACATTTGTAAGATTCTTAATCAAAACACTTAGAAAGCTTACAGGTTGTAAAAACGTCCTCTCTGAAAACTATTGACCTACCAGTTATCTTAAAATAATAGATTCTGTAATAACCTATTCTTGTTATGCTCCTAATTGTTATCACCTTTAGGCAATCTAAGGGACATTTCAAACATGCATTCAAAACAAAATAAAGCAAAACATTAAAAATATTTTTTTTGCAAAGGCAAAAAGAGAGGCACCATTTTTCCTATATTCATTTTTAATTGTTATTATCGTTGATTTATTATTATTTTTTACCTATATTCCTAAAGCTAGTCTATCAATGTCTTAAATGATGTCGCTAACAAAACAAAACACATGGTAAATCCATCCACTTCTTTCTATCTTCACTACTAGGATTGCAAACTAAGCCTGCATTATCAATCAACCAAACTGTTAAAATAATCTTACTTTTTTCCTTCCAAATTTTAATTTTATTTTTCTAAAATCCATTCTTTGCACAGCAATCAGAATGATATTTCTGATTATGCCATTTCATTATCCAAAACTCTCAGATGGCTTCCCATTATACCTGGAATAAAATGTAAACTGGAATTAAAACTAAATGCTCTGCCCCACCTCCTCTGTGACAGCATCGTACTAAGTCCCAATCTAGTTTCTGGTTTGGTCCCTGGAATGCATGGCCCTATGACCTTAACATTTTCTTTTCATCCTTAAGATGCCCATGAGATCTTGTTTAATACTGAATTATCAACCATGTCTCAAACACTTCACATTGTTTTAATTCTCTGTAAGGTTTATTCATTCCCTTAGTATTTTTCTAAACCGACTAGAATGTACATCTAAAAGAGTTATGACCTTGTCTCATTTACTATTAGAAGAAAAATATTTTTTAAAAAGATGCATGAGACATAATAGATGCTCAGTGAAAGAGAATGAATAAAGAGGTTGTACATATGCTATTAAATTAATATTTATTTAATTTTTACTTTTATTATTTGACATGCATATATATATATCACTTTTAAATTTAATTCTATTTCAATATAAATATTTTCTATTCATGTAAACTACTAACAATGTTTATAAATCAAGATAACATTTTTCTCTATAGTCTTTTTTTTATTTATTTTTTTTTAACATTTATTTATTTTTGAGACAGAGAGAGACAGAGCATGAGCGGGGGAGGGGCAGAGAGAGAGGGAGACACAGAATCGGAAGCAGGCTCCAGGCTCTGAGCCATCAGCCCAGAGCCCGATGCGGGGCTCGAACTCACGGACCGTGAGATCGTGACCTGAGCTGAAGTCCGACGCTCAACCGACTGAGCCACCCAGGCGCCCCTCTATAGTCTTTATTAGCCCCTCAAATATAGAGTAAATTCATCACTTTTAAAGATAAGGCTTGTCTAATTAAAAAATTAAAAGGAAAAAAAGTAACATTAAAAATAAAGAAAAATGTGTCACTTTGATCTTTATTATAGCATCTAGTATTGTCAACTTGATTAAAGGGTAATTACCAGCTCAGAGAGTTAAAAAATAAAAAAAAGTAAGGATAATTTTGATGAGATTTCTTCTAATTAGTTTTCAGATAAAAATCAACCTTCACTACTGTGTGTTTAGTCTTGGCTGGGAGGTGGGAAAAGTCATCTATTTTATCATTATCTATAACTGTGTTATAAGTAAAAATTAGATTTAAAAAGCTTTTTCCTACCAAAATAGGTTATGAATCATTTATTAGCTTTTGAAGTATGCCAGAAATTACTAAATTGAAATTACTTACTGAAGCCATGTGTGTTCTCTCAGATTACCAATTGGATGAAAATCATTCAGTAAATTTATATGAGTATCTTTTACACCATGTACTTGTATTCTTAAAGCATGGATGGACCTTGAGGTATCATGCTAAGTGAAATAAGTCAGACTGAGAAAGACAAATACCATATGATTTCACTTACATGTGGAATCTAACAACAATAAAAAACAAATAAACAAACAAAAAGCAGAATCAGATCTGTAAATACAGAGAACAAACTGATGGTTGTCAGAAAGGAGAGGGGTCGGGGAATAGTCAAAATCAATGAAGGGGAGTGAGCTTCCAGTTACACGATGACTAAGTCATGGGAATAAAAGGTTCAGCACAGCGAACAGAGTCAATAATACTGTGACAGTGTTGTTTGGTGACAGATGGTACCTACACTTGTGGTGAGCATAACATAAGGTACAGAGAAGTTGAATTACAGTGTTTTCACCTGAAACTAATATAACATTGTGTGTCAACTCTACTCAAATTAAAAAATTTTAGAAACTGCAAGGACATAAAAAAAGAAAAAAGTTTAATTTTACATAATCGTTTAATATATATATATACACAAATATAGTTTTCTTTTCTAATTGCTGATACCTAGAAATACCTTTACAACTATAAATGGATACATTATTTACATATATTTAGAGATTTTAAAAGTTCAAAATGGAGAGGAAACCATGATATGACCAAAATAGTTTCCAAACAAATAAGAAGCAATAAAATTTCAATTATAAAAAACTTCACATTTTCTTGCTCTATGATTTTAATCATACTTAAAATATTAAATATCCTTGGGGCACCTGGGTGGCTCAGTCTGTTAAACATCCGACTTTGGCTCAGGTTTTGATCTCACACTTTCTGACTTCCAGCCTTGTGTTGTGCTCTGTGCTGACAGCTCAGAGCCCAGAGCCTACTCTGGGTTCCGTGTCTCCCTCTCTCTCTAGCCCTCCCCGCTCACTCTGTCTCTCTGTCTCTCTCTCAAAAATAAATAATAAACATTTAAAAAATTAAAAAATATATATTAATTATCCTTCACTATATTTAAGGCATGTTCTTAAATAAATTTAACTTCTTTTTACTTTTGATTTGTAAAATATTCCCCTATAAATACTAAATGTCAGTTAATTGGTGTGCTAAACATATAACAAATCAGCATGAACATTTTTACACGGAAGCAAGAGCCAGTGATGGTATCCAGTATTATAATGTTCTGAAATTCCTCATTTTGATATTGAAGATTGTAAGGTCTTCTTAATCCTTTACTGTGAGGTAAATTATTTCTTTGTTTTCAATAGAAACGTTTGTATATTTTTCATTGAAAAATAAATGTCACAATATTATTCTTATGTGTAGCTATTTTACCATATAAAATGTATATTAATATTGACCAAATTATAAGGGTCACACAGCCTGTAGTTTTTAATTTTTTTAATTCAGGCCAAACTTACTCCAGTGTAATAAATCCCATTGACAATCCACCCAAATTCCCTCATCCCACCCCCATATTCACCTGCAGGAGTGGTAGACATTTTCAAGCACTCTGAAGCTTTGGCAATTCACAGGGAATTTAGGAAATTTTAAGATAACTGTGATGTGGTGGTGATACTCAAATGGTTAGCTTTTTTTCCCCCCATAGGCCCCTGGAAATGGGATTAAATTCTACATTAGTAAAACAAATAAAGCAATGAGCGATTATTGTACACCTGACTTTCTGATTGATAGTCACAAGACTGATAGATAATCTCGCTATGGAATATTAATATAGATAATGTCTTGTAACATTTACCCATACTAGGGAGTGACTACACATTCCAAAATGATTCTGATATGTGCCAAGGATCCCAACTTAACTGAATTTTAAGTTTTCCTTAAAAGTTAAATGACTTACAAATCACAGTAATGATGGCAGAAAGGCTGTTCAAAGTTACATCATGAAAGGAACTAGACCTGACTCCTTTCTTCTGAGTCTTAATTCACAACTCATCCTTTATCACAATGGAAGGAATGTTGGTGCGTTAAAAGCACCCTGTGGACCTTTAGGAGCTTTGCTCATTGCTATATATTTCCTAGGTTTTATTTCAGTGCCTAGTCCAGGGTTAGCATTTATCAAATAAAGAAATGAATGAATGAGTGAATGAATGAATGAATGAATGATTCAATGAATACTGATATGAAAAAGTATTATTCTATCATTGTTCTGAAATGAGTGATCAATGTTGTCTGAGCATCAGCTTGTTAATTTCATGAGCAGACAGTAAAATCCTACAATAATTATGTACAGGAAAAAGGAGTTCCCAAAGGAGCACAAGTTAGAAAGAATTGGGTACCTTTCTAGGTAATCTCATTCAGTGGAACTTTGAATTAGCAGCCTTCCCAGACATTCTTATAAATACAAGACTTCCAGGTATTTCAAACATTTAATAATTTAATTAAATAAAATGAAGCACATCCCCTGTTAATTCCACATGTAGTGTAATGACAAATACCATCGTATATTATTTTGATATTTACAAAGCACTATTTTACTATTTTTTTCCTCATTAAAAACTCGTATTTGGTTAAAATGAATAAAAGTGATTAAGTGATATAAACTGACAGTTATAAAAGAAATAAGTGCTGGGGTATATAATTACAGCATGAAAAAAAAAACCCTGATTTTTAAAAGTCTAGAGGTGAATGATGACAGTACATTTTAAAGGGAAAAAGAGACAAAATGAAACCCAAACTCAAACCTTCAGCTTCAACCCATTATATTTCACCTATACCACATTTATATAAAACTATGATTTATCTTCCACTTTCTAATGGAGCCTCAACATATATGATGTATACATTTAATTCGTAATTTTGATTTTTTTTGTCTGTTTCTTCTTTGACCAGAGGACTAAATGGAAAATGTTAAATCCTTCCTTGCCATACAGGTTGGTCCAGAAAATTTCACATCTTTATATCAATAACTAAAGAAGAATGAGGCCAAACTGAAGATCTGAACATTGTTAATAAGGTAACCTTATAGGATAGAAAATGGTGAAGTGTGAATCTGAAATCCCATAGAACCCCACGGAGATATAGAGACTTCCAGTAATCAAAATTTAACTGTTCCATAAAATATAGCATATCTTCCAAATATTTTAGACTCTTTAGGACAAAGGATATGAGGTAATTATGGAATGCAGTTTATCTCATAGATGTTCTGTTCTTTTATTGTGCTTTCTGTACAAACAAGTCAGTGTTAAAAAAAATAGGACAAATATAAAACATCAATAATATTATAATAAGCACATATAATTAGTAGTATCTCTTATCCAAATACAAGTGAAAGATATATAATATAATAACACAATCCTAACCATGAATATATAACATGTATATGTAACATTTATATAATATTTATTACATTTTCCAAACCAGAAAACATGTCTGTGAGTTTTATACTTTTTGGCTTTAAAAAAAATGGTGGACCAGTTTCATTCTTTTGTATGTTGCTGTAGCAGATTTTGTTGAAGAGACATTACTTTTCCCACTGGACATTCTTTCCTGCTTTGTCAAAGATTTATTGACCATATAGTTGTGGGTTAATTTCTTGTTTTTTTATTCTGTTCTATTGAGCTATGTGTCTATTTTGATGCCAGTACCATATTGCTTTGATCACTATAGCTTTGTAATATAACTTGAAGTCCAGAATTGTGATGCCTCCAGCTTTGCTTTTTTTTTCAAGATTTTTTGGCTACTTGGGGTCTTTTGTGATTCCATCCAAATTTTAGGATTGTTTGTTCTAGCTCTGTGAAAAATGCTTTTGGTATTTTGATAGTTAAAATGTAGATTGCTTTGGGTAGTACAGACATTTTAACAACATTTGTTCTAATCCATAAACACGGCATGTTTTTCCATTTTGTAATGTTATCTTCAGTTTATTTCATCAGTATTTTATAGTTTTCAGTAGCAGTCTTTTACCCCTTTGGTTAGGTTTATTTCTAGATATCTTATGTATGTTTTTAAGTGCATTATAAATGGGATAGATTCCTTAAATTCTCTCTGCTGCTTCATTACTGGTCTATAGAAATGCAACAAGTTTGTGTACATTGATTTTGTATCCTATGATTTTACTGAATTTGTTTCTCAGTTCTGGAAGTTTTTTGGTGGAGTATTTTGGGTTTTGTATATATAGTATCATGCTATCTGCGAATAGTGAAAATTTTACTTCCAACAGACCCGTGAAAAGATGCTCAACATCACTCATCATCAGGGAAATACAAATCAAAACTACAAAGAGATATCACCTCACACATGTCAGAATGGCTAAAATCATCAACAATAGAAACAACAAGTGTTGGAGAGGATGTGGAGAAAGGGGAACTCTCTTATGTTGGTGGGAATGCAAACTGGTGCAGCCACTCAGGAAAACAGTATGAAGGTTCCCTAAAAAGTTAAAATTAGAACTACCCTATAATCTAGCAATTACACTACTAAGATTTACAAAAAGAATACAAAACTACTAATTCAGAGGGCTACATGCACCCCGATGTTTATAGCAGAATTAACTACAAGAGCCAAATTATGCAAACAATCAGTGTTCATTGCTTGATGAATGAATAAAGATGTGAGGTGTGTGTGTGTGTGTGTGTGTGTGTGTGTGTGTGTGTGTAGAGAGAGAGAGAGAAAGAGAGAGGGAGGCAGAATTGAATACTACTCAACCATAAAAAGGAATGAAATCTTGACATTTGCAATGACATGATTGGAGCTAGAGAGTATTATGCTAAGTGAAATAAGTCAGAGGAAGAGAAAACATATGATTTCACTCACACATGTAATTTAAGAAACAAAAAAAAAATGAGCCAAGGAAAACAAAGACAGAGGCAAACCAAGAAACAGACTCTTAACGTTAGAGAACAAACTGCAGGTACCAGAGGAAAGGTGGGTGGGAGGATGAGTTAAATAGGTGATGAGAAGTAAGGAGTGCACTTGTGATGAGCACTGGGGGATGCATGGAAGTATTGAATCATTATATTATACACCTGAAACTAATATTACATTGCATGTTAACTACCTGGACTTAATACAAAAACTTTTTAAAAATACAAAAAAAAAAGCTGTAATTTGTTCCTCTTGATTCTTATAAAAACAGACATGCAAATATAATTATACATTTTGTTTTGAGAATTTGTAAAGTACTTTTTCTCCTGGCCTCATGTACTCATTAAAAAATCCAATTGGCACCATGGGAGCTATAGATCGTTCATTGAAAATCTTGCTGCAAGATATAATTAATTTTCAGATTATAGTATTTCCACATAAAGTAGAACATCTTTAATCTAAAAAACTGGCAATGAAGTTAACAAAATAAAATTTCCAAGATTTCCATTTATAAACTATTTTCATGAATTTACTTAAATATTTCTTTTTTTCAACTTTATTTTTTATTTTTTAAAATTTACATCCAAATTAGTTGGCATATAGTGAAACAATGATTACAGGAGTAGATTCCTTAACGCCCCTTACTCACTTAGCCTATCCCCCTTGCCACAACCCCTCCAGCAACCCTCAGTTTGTTCTTCATATTTACCAGTCTCTTCTGTTTTGTCTCTCTCCCTGTTTTTATATTTTTGTTTCCCTTCCCTTATGTTCACCTGTTTTGTCTCTTAAAGTCCTCATATGAGCGAAGTCATATGATTTTTGTCTTTCTCTGACAATTTCACTTAGCATAATACTCTCCAGTTCCATGCACATAGTTGCAAATGGAAAGATTTCATTTTTTTTGATTGCCGAGTAATACTCCATTGGATATATATATGTATCACATCTTATATATCTATTCACCCATTGATGGACATTTGGGCTCTTTCCATACTTTGGCTATTGTTGATAGTGCTGCTATAAACAAACATGGGGGTGCCTGTGTCCGTTCAAAACAGCACACCTGTATCCCATGAATAAATGCCTAATAGTGCAATTGCTGGGTCGTAGGGTACTTCTATTTTTAGTTTTTTGAGGAAACTCCATTCTGTTTTCCAGAGTGGCTGCCCAGCTTGCATTCCCACCAACAATGCAAAAGAGATCCTCTTTGTCTGCATCCTCACCAACATCTGTTGTTGCCCGAGTTGTTAGTGTTAGCCATTCTGACAGGTGTAAGGTGCTATCTCATTGTGGTTTTGATTTGTATTTCCCTGATGATGAGTGATGTTGAGCATTTTTTCATGTGTCAGTTGGCCATCTGGATGTCTTCCTTGGAGAAGTGTCTATTCCTGTCTTTGCCCATTTCTTCACTGGATTATTTGTTTTTTGGGTCTTGAGTTTGATAAGTTCTTTATAGATTTTGGATACTAAGCCTTTATCTGATATGTCATTTGAATATATCTTCTCCCATTCTTTTGGTTGTCTTTTAGTTTTGCTGATTGTTTCTTTGCTGTGCAGAAGATTTTATTTTGATGAGGTCCCAGTAGTTCATTTTTGCTTTTGTTTCCCTTGCCTCCAGAAATGTGTTGAGTAAGAAGTTGCTGCGGGCAAGATCAAAGAGGTTTTTGCCTGCTTTCTCCTCAAGGATTTTGATGGCTTCCTGTCTTACATTGATGTCTTTCATCCATTTTGACTATATTTCTGTGTGTGGTGTAAGAAAGAGGTCCAGGTTCATTCTTCTGCATATCGCTGTCCAGTTTCCCAGCACCACATGCTGAAGAGACTGTCTTTATTCCATTGGATATTCTTTCCTGCTTTGTCAATGATTAGTTGGCCATACATTTGTGGGTCCCTTTCTGGGTTCTCTATTCTGTTCCATTGATCTTAGTGTCTGTTCTTGTGCCAGTACCATACTTCTTGATGATTACAGCTTTGTGGTATAGCTTGAAGTCTGGGATTGTGATGCCTCCTGCTTTGGTTTTCTTTTTCAAGATTGCTTTGGCTATTCAGGGCCTTTTGTGGTTCCACACAAATTTTAGGATTATTTTCTCTAGCTCTGTGAAGAATGCTGGTGTTACTTTGATAGGGATTGCATTGAATATGTAGATTGCTTTGGGTAGTATTGACATTTTAACAATATTTGTTCTTCCTTTCCAGGAGCATGGAATCTTTTTCCATTTTTTTTTTTTGTGTCTTCTTCAATTTCTTTCAAAAGCTTTCCATAGTTTTCAGTGTATAGATTTTTCACCTCTTTGGTTAGATTTATTCCTAAGTACTTTATGGTTTTTGGTGCAACTGTAAATGGGATCCATTTCTTGATTTCTCTTTCTGTCGTTTCATTGTTGGTGTATAGGAATGCAACCAATTTCTGTGCATTGATTTTATACCTGCAACTTTGATGAATTCATGAATCAATTCTAGCAGTTTTTTGGTGGAATCTTTTGGGTTTTCCACATAGAGTATCATGTCATCTGCAAAGAGTGAAAGTTTGACCTCCTCCTGGCCAATTTGGATGCCTTTATTTCTTCATGTTGTCTGATTGCAGAGGCTAAGACTTCCAATACTATGTTCAATAACAGTGGTGAGAGTGGACATCCCTGTCTTGTTCCTGACCTTAGGGGTAAAGTTCTCAGTTTTTCCTCATTGAGGATTATATTAGCATTGGGTCGTTCATATATAGCTTTTATGATCTTGAGGTATGCTCCTTCTATCCCTACTTTCTTCAGGGTTTTTATCAAGAAAGATGCTGTATTTTGTCAAACGCTTTCTCTGCATCTATTGAGAGGACCATATGGTTCTTGTCCTTTCTTTTATTGATGTGATGAATCACATTAATTGTTTTGTGGATATTGAACCAGCCCTGCATCCCAGGTATAAATCCCCTTTGGTCATGGTGAATAATTTTTTTAATGTATTGTTGGATCTGGTTGACTAATATCTTCTTAAGGATTTTTGCATCCATGTTCATCAGGGAAATTGGTCTATAGTTCTCCTTTTTAGTGGGGTCTCTGCCTGGCTTTGGAATCAAGGCAATGCTGGCTTCATAGAAAGAATTTGGAAGTATTCCTTCCATTTCTATTTTTTGGATCAGTTTCAAGAGAATATGTGTTAACTCTTCCTTAAATGTTTGGTAGAATTCCCCTGGAAAGCTATCCGGCCATGGACTCTTGGGTTTTGGCAGATTTTTGATTACTAATTCGATTGCCTTACTGGTTATAGGTCTGTTCAAATTTTCTATTTCTTCCTGTTTCAGATTTGGTAGTGTATATGATTCTAGGAATTTGTCCATTTCTTCCAGATTACCCATTTTATTGGCATATAATTGCTCATAATATTCTTTTATTATTGTTTTTATTTCCATTGTGTTGGTTGTGATCTCTCCTCTTTCATTCTTGATTTTATTTATTTGGGTCCTTTCCTTTTTCTTTTTGATCAAACTGGCTAGTGATTTATCAATTTTGTTAATTCTTTCAGAAAACCAGCTTCTGGTTTCATTAATCTGTTCTACTATTTGTTTGGTTGTTTTTTTTTTTTTTTTTTTTGGTTTTGATAGTATTAATTTCTGCTCTGATCTTTATTATTTCCTGTTCTGCTGGTTTGGGGTTTTATTTGCTGTTCTTTTCCAGCTCCTTAAGGCGTAAGTTTAGGTTGTGTATCTGAGATCTTTCTTCCTTCTTTAGGAATGCCTGGATTGCTATATATTTTCCTCTTATGACCGCCTTTGCTGTGTCCCAGAGGATTTGGGTTGTGGTGTTATCATTTTCATTGACTTCCATATACTTTTTAATTTCCTCTTTAACTTCTTGGTTAGCACATTCATTCTTTAGTAAGATGTTCTTCAGTCTCCAAGTATTTGTTACTTTTCAATTTTTTTCTTGTGGTTGATTTTAAGTTTCATAGCATTGTGGTCTGAAAATATGCACGGTATGATCTCGATCTTTTTGTACTTACTTAGAGCTGATTTGTGTCCCAGTATATGGTCTATTCTGGAGAATGTTCCATGTGCCCTGGAGAAGAATGCATATTCTGCTGCTTTAGGATGAAATGTTCTGAATATATCTGTTAAGTCCATCTGGTCCAGTGTGTCATTCAAAGCCATTGTTTCCTTGTTGAATTTTTGATTAGATGATCTGTCCATTGTTGTTAGTGGGGGTGTTGAAGTCTCCTACTATTATGGTATTACTATTGATGAGTTTCTTTATGTTTGTGATTAATTGACTTATATATTTGGGTGCTCTCACATTTGGCACATAAATCTTTACAATTGTTAGGTCTTCTTGGTGGATGGACCCCTTAATTATTTACAAGGCCCTTCTTCATCTCTTGAGACAGTCTTTATTTTAAAGTCTAAATTATCTGATATTACTATGGCTCCTCCGGTTTTCTTTTGTTGACCATTACCATGATAGATGGTTCTCCATCCCCTTACTTTCAACCTGAAGGTGTCTTTAGGTCTAAAGTGGGTCTCTTGTAAACAGCATATAGATGGATCTTGTTTTCTGATCCATTCTGTTACCCTATGTCTTTCGATTGGAGCATTGAGTCCATTGACATTTAGAGTGAGTACTGAAAGATATGAATTTATTGCCATTATGATGTTTGTAGAGTTGGAGTTTCTGGTGGTGTTCTCTGGTCCTTTCTAATCTGTTGTTGCTTTTGGTATTTATTTATTTTTATTTATATATTCTCATCTTTTCTCCCCTCAGAAATTCCCCCTTAAAATTTCTTGCAGAGCTGGTTTAGTGGTCACAAACTCCTTTAATTTTTGTTTGTCTGGGAAATTTTTCTCTCTCCTTCTATTGAATGACAGCCTTGCTTGATAAAGAATTCTTGGCTGCAGATTTTTCTGATTCAGCACACTGAATATATCCTGCCACTCCTTTCTGCCTGCAACTTTCTGTTGATAGATCCGCTGCAAACCCGATATCTCTTCCCTTGTAGGTTAGGGACTTTTTTTCCCTTGAGGCTTTCATGATTCTCTCCTTGCCTGAGTATTTTGTGAACATACTATGATATGCCTTGTTGATGGTCAGTTTTTGTTGAATCTAATGGGGGTCCTCTGTGCTTCCTGGATTTTGATGTCTGTGTCTTTCCCCAGGTCAGAAAAGTTTCCTGCTATGATTTGCTCACATAACCCTTCTACCCCTATTTCTCTCTCTTCCTCTTCTGGGACCTCTATGATTCTGATGTTGTTCCTTTTTAATGAGTCACTGATTTCTCTAATTCTTAAATCATGCTCTTTTGCCTTAATCTCCCTCTTTTTTTCTGCTTTGTTATTCTGTATAAGTTTGTCTTCTATATTGCTGATTCTCTGTTCTGCCTTGTCCATCCTCACTGCCGCTGCATCCATCCATGACTGCAGCTCAGTTATAACATTTTTAATTTCATTCTGGCTATTTTTACTTCTTTTATCTCTGCAGAAAGGGATTCTAATCTATTTTCGACTCTAGCTAGTATTCTTACTATCGTGATTCTAAATTCTGGTTCCGACATCTTGCTTGTATCTGTGTTGGTTAAATCCCTGGCTGTCGTTTCTTTGTGCTCTTTCTTTTGGGGTGAATTGCTTTGTTTTGTCATTTTGAAGGGAAAAAAGGAATTAATGAGGTAGAAAAATTGAAATTAAAAAAATTAAAAAATATTAAAATTAAAAATTAAAAATACATACACACAAAAATAGAATAGATAATGCTAGATCCTAGGTGTTTTTTGGTCTGGGTGTTGAAAGTGGTTTCACAGATTAGAGAAAGAAGGGGGGAGGAAAAAAAAAAGGAAATCATTTGAGAATTTGAAAAATGAGTACACTGAAGTAGACTAAAATGAGATGATGGAGGTAAAATAGAATTTGAAAAAATATACACAAAAGTAAAGAATATAGTAGAAAAAAATTAAAGAAAAATATTTTTAATAAAAGTTAAAAATAAATGATTTTTTTTGTTTCCTGTATTTATGAAAAAAGAAAAGAAACTAAAAAGGAAAAAAGATTTAAAAAAGAAAAAAAAGAAAGAAAAGAAATCATTTGAAAATTTGAAAAGTGAATACACTGTAGTAGACTAAACTAAAATGATGGAATCAAAATAGAATTTGAAAAAAAATTACATAAAAGCAAAAAATGTAATAAAAAATTAAATAGAAATATTTTTAACCAAAATTGAAAGTAAAAATGAAGTTTTTCTCTTTCTGCATTCAAGAAAAAGAAAAGAAACCAAAAAGTGAAGAAAAGAAAAAGGAAGAAGAAAAGGAAATTGTTTGAAAATTTGAAAAGGTGAGTAAACCGAAGTAGACCAAAATAAAATGTTGGAAGTAAAGTAGAAATTGAAAAAAAATTACACAAAAGTAAAAAGTGTAGTACTAAAAATTAAAGAAAGATATTTTTAATAAAATTTAAAATAAAAATGAATTTTTTCTCTTTCTGTTTTCAAGAAAAGAATTGCAAAAGAGAAAGAGGAAAAAAAAAAAAGAAAGAAGAAAATTGAATAGATGACCCTGCTAACAGATTGAAGTAGGACTGAAATTGGTTCGTTTTTCCCTAGAAGTCAGTCTATGTAGCTCTTTATAGTCCATAAATTAAGCCACAAGAAGACTTGTGTTCTTGAAGAGCAAAGTTGACCCAGTTGGGCGGGGCTCAGTGTAACAGCTCTGCTGTCCACTAGATGGTGCTGCTAGCCTACTGGGGTGGATTGCTGGGACACTGGTAGGTGCCTATGTGCATGTGCGGGAGCAGTGAAAATGGCGCCACCCAGCTACCCAGTCTGTTATCCTGAATCAGCAACTGCGCACCCGTCCTCTGTCTTCAGCTCTCGTCCACTCCCCGCTTTTTCACTCTCTGTGATCAAACCCCAGGCAGTACCTCTCTCCCAAGTTTTGTCTCAGATGCTGCTGGTTTCCCCTGCCCCTTACTTTGGGAGGACTGCAGCTTTGAGCTGTTCTGCCCCTCTGCAGGAGGGTCTCACTGGGCAGTGGCCGAATGAGCAATGGCTGAATGTCGGCTGCACCCAGGAACGCCCACTGGACCCTGTTGCTGCTGGTACCCTGAGACTGCAGCCAGGTGCCAGCCCACCCCAAAAGAAGATCGCGAGACAGTGTAGCATCAGCGTTTCAGGGACCATGGAAAATCGCAACACACATCTGGCACCAGGCTTCACCCTCAATGACCTTGCCCCAGCACCAGTGAATGTGGCTGCCTTCTGGGGTCTGCTGGGACCAGGTGGCTTCAACAATCTCTACCAAATGTCCTTCCAGCAGTGGAACCGCTTTTTCCCTGTGGCCTGAGGACTTCCTGGACCCCACTCTGCTCCTGGGGATTCGCCCTTCCCACCAGAGCACCACCAGGTATGTAGCTGTGGAGTTGCAGACTGCACTCCCCTTGTTTAATGGAATGGTATTTAAACCCTCTCCTTTCTCCTTTCTCCCTTTTTAGTTTAGTCCCTGCAGCTGTTTCCAATTTTCCACTTTCTCTCCAGCTGCTTTTGGGGAGGGGTGCTTTTCCTGTATTCTACCCCCTCCCCAGTCTCCGTCCTCTCTCTGCTCGCAAAAGTGGTTCCCTACCTTTCACATCTTCTCACTCCCCAAGTTCAGCTCTCTGTGCCGTGTATCTGCTGAATTCTGTGGTTCAGATTGTGCAGATTGTTGTGTTAATCCTCCAATCAGTGTTCTAGGTGTGTAGGATGGTTTATTGTTGGTCTGGCTGTATTTCATGGACGCTAGACACACAAAAAGCTTCCATGCTCTTCTGCCATCTTGGCTCCTCCAAATATTTCTTAAATATAAGATAGTCATCTAACAGGACCTTATTTATAGAAAGCATATATTTGTCTCAAGAACATATTAATAAATTAGGCTTTTGCTATTCTTGAACAAAACTTGGTTATCTAAACTGAAAGCTTTTGCAAAACCATTAAAAAGCTAGTAAGAGCGTTTAAACAAATTCGATTTCAGCATTTGGAAAAAGACATTAGAAACTATAGATATTTTTCTTTCATGTTCAATATATTTATTAAGATGCCAGGTGAGTAAATAGAATGAAATATTTAGGGACACAGAAAACAAATGAGGAGGGAATTAATACTAGTGCAATTAGTGAGGAATATTGATTCATGTAATGATAACAATTCAGAAAGTATTTACTGAAGATTCAGAAATAATCAAGACACTTTAGGTGTTGAGCAGCATGGGAGAGGTTAGAGGTGGAGAGGAAAAGATAGTGTCACAGGTCACTAAACTTGAGGGTTTAGAATGACCATTATAAATGAAAAAGTGGTATGTATATTCAAATGAAAGTTTATATCTGGATAAGAAATCAATAAAGCATCAATAAAAGAGAGTTGTCTGAGTTGGTTCTTTGTAGATTATTGTACTGCTAAATGGATTACATTGTAAATGAAAAGGCTTCTGGATGAGGTGGGTAGCAGGAGCAAATATAAGCCATCTTGAGGCAAATTAAATGACCTTATGTAGTTTATGCTGACTGGAGCTTAGGGCACCTAGAAAAGTGTAATGTGAACGAAGGCAGGCCAGGTTTGTTAAGATAAACTGTGGATTGCCTTGGACAGTAGCACTGAATTACACATTTTTTAATCCATAGGAGATAAGGCTTTGTTTGTCATCTGGAACTATCCTTGCATTAAGTTCTTTGGAGGGTTGCCTGTCCAATGCTGAAGCATACTGAGCACACTCTTTCACTCCATTGTTGAGTTAAATTTCAACAGTTTATAATGACATCAAGAGAAATTTTAGAATTACTTTTTGGGGAACTTGACTAGTTTAAATATCAAGCAGCTTGCTAAAACTGCTTAGTCATGCTTTTCTCACCTTGAATTGATTCACTCCTGACTGCTTCATCATAACTCCTTCAGACCTTCTTTAGTCTACTCAGAACACATGCTCAGCCCCTGATGTTTTCATTTTGGTTGCTGACTGTACTGTCAACTATGAGGACTGATTTCATGTGACAGATGTATATTTTTTTCTAATCTTCTTCCTTTTAAAATATTCTGAATTCTCATGAGTTATTTTCCATTTTCTTCCACATTTACAGGAAGTTGGTTCATCCCTGCTCGTCAAGTATCTCTTCCAACCTACACTCTATTCTTATGTCTTCTTTAATCCTCTTTCTTCTTTCACGCATCTTGAGTCACTCAATTTGCAATTCATCTTTTTTGTTTGACAGATCAAAATTATTAATTCAAAACTTTAATTTTTATAAATACTGTAATTCAAACTGTATTATGTTGCCTTTCTGGTCTTTCTTTCCAATTATTTCATGAAATTTTAAGTTAAATTTCTATCTCAACTACCATTTTCTCAAAGAGCTATATTGGAAATGATCCATGATCTTATAATCATTTAACAAATAGTTTTTTGTTTTTTGTTTTTTTGTTTTATTTTTGTTTTGTTCTGTTTTTTTGTGAGCACTGTGTCCAATCTTAGTTGTCTCAACTCTGAGTGAAATTTGTGTAAACCACTTTTTGATTGGCTTTTAAGATATTACACTTTACCTGTTCTCAGATCTGAAGGAACAAACTTCTTAATCTTTATTTCCCCAGTATAGTTTTGACAATATGATTATTTCCCTAATAACTGTGACAATTTGAAATTACATGGTGACTTGGAAGCCAAAAAGAGTTCACTGTGCCAAACTACACCAATATTTTGGAAATGTCTTCCTATTTCTAGAGGTCTGCTCCATTTCCTTCTCAATGCTACCATGCAATAAGTTATTGGATCAATTACAGGTTGCTTAGGCATTAGAATCAGGTAGAGCTAGGTGCAAATTTCTGTTTCATAATGTATTAACTGGACAAATCTTCTTATTCCTTTGATATTAACTCATAAAGCTGTTATGGGATATAAGGCAAATAATGCTGATAATGTGAATGGATTAGTGACTTTCATAAATTCAACTCTCAACTCATCCATTTTTCATTGAATCTCTAACTGCATTTCCATAATCTGCTTGCACAAGTCTCTACCTCTAACAACGACAAGTATCCTGAAAGTTTTCCTTGGAATCTGTACCGTACCATCTTCTCTTTATGCCCAGGATAGTTGGCTGCTTAATTAGCTGATGCCTTTTCTTGTTATATTTTCGATTTCTTTCTTTGGCTGATTGAAAATCTGTGACAGTATGGTTACTTTGTTTTTATGCATTTTAACAACAAATCAAAACATCAATGGCAATTATATTGATTGAAAATTGAACCACACAGTACATCTAGACACAGCTTCAAAGGGTTTTTACCTCAAAATGAAACAGAGCAAAAATGATTAAATCTGGAAAGTACCAAAATAATTTAAAGAATACTACTTAATATCTACTTATGTCTTAACCCAAGGGGTTGTGGAACATAGTAAAAAAATACTTAACACGATCTTATTATTCAAAAGAGGGATAAAATTCAGTCTTCAATTTCAAGACTTCAAATCAGACCTAAGACAGAGAATGAATTCTGTTTGAATGATTAGAGAAGGCTTCCTGAGAGTCAATTAATTGAAGTGTATCCTTGTAAATAAGCAATAAGTGTTTCTGCTGATTCATTTTCCAAGATTGGAGAAACAATTTATGGTAAAGAGTAAACAAGAGGAGCATCTTCTGCCTCCAAGAATAAAGGACTTTTCTCAGATGCAGCATGTAAGTTGTTTTTATCTTTCCTAATTTGTAAACAGTATTAGTAGCACTTGTATGTTGCTCAAGAAATTTCTCTTCTTTCTCTGTATACAGTTACTTTATTTAAAAAAAAAGCAAGGTGAAATAAATTACCATATAACCTATGGCTCTGAACAAACACAAGAATTTTAAATATTAGTTTGCTCTCATGTTGCAAGCCAAGGTGGAAGGATTAAGAAGATGAATACAGAAGTCATGAATGGGCCTTGTAGTCCATTATGAAGACTGAACTCCAGACTTAGATAGTGCTTCTCAGAAAGGATACCTACACCATTGCTACTGCCATCCCCTTGTTTTCCAAATCAAAACACTGAGACCACCAAAGAATTCAATAATTCATCAAATACCATGCATTCAAGTAATAGAAAATAAAAAAGAGCCTGAAATTATACCACCGGGGTTTTAATATCATGTAACACAAAGCAATGCTCCCAACCCAGGAAGCTGAGAGGTACAATTTACTTTTGTTTTGATAGAAAGCACTTGAAAGGAGATGTGTTTTGAAATCTATGGAGAGATATCCTTTTAAAAAGTATTCTTTTCATCTCTTTACATTTTTCTATAAGCTTAATGAATAAGCTTACAGCACCATCAAAGTTTGATTATTGTAAGTCAGTCAAACCATATAATTTGTCTTGAAATGACTGTCTTAGAAAAGAATGTGTTATCTATCCAACGCTGGCCAATGAAATGTGAGGGAAAGTCTGCCACTATGAAATTTGGGGAAAATTTTCCCTGCTCTTAAAAAGGTCTGGTCTTTTCCTGGTTTTAGAATTTTGTGTATGAAGATATGCTGATGACCCTTGAGCAACATGGGTTTGAACTGTATGGGTGTACTTCTATGCAGTTTTTTTTTTTTTAATTATTATTTTTTGAAAAGCCACACGCATTTATTTGCAACAGCCCACCCTAGTCTCCAGGGACCAAATGGAAGTTGACTGGCACGGAGGTCACACCTGCTGCCTCTGAGTACCCAGGGAGGCTCACTGAGGCTATTAGCAGCCCTGGGGACTGGGCAGGGCTGCAGGCCACCCTTCCTGCAGAGGGAGTGGTCTAGTCATGAACAGGGATTGTACGGGGATCCTTCCTTGAGGCAAGGTGCCCCACTGTGCTCATGTGTGTCTGCAGGTCATGGCCAAGAGCTGGTGGTACACATTCAGGCAAATTGGGCAGCTATAGTATTCCCAGGCTGCTGTCGCTGCTGGCGGGCCAGCCCAGCAACTGTTTCTGCTAAGCCAAGGCCACCTGGCTATGGAACACCGCCCCCACCAGGACCAAGCCCGCCACTGCAGTCACCACTGTATGGGCCTGGCCCTCCTCTCCTGTGTGTAGATTTTTTCCAATCAATATACATACAGTACTATAAATGCGTTTTTCCTTTTTTAAATTATTTCCATAATATATTTTTATCTAGCTTATTTTCTTATAAGAATGTAGTGTATAGTATATATAATATACAAAATATGTTAGTCAACTATTTATATTATTGGTAAGGTCTGGTCTACAGTAGGATATTAGGAGCTAAGTTTTCAGGGAATTAAAATTATATGGATTTTCAATCATGCAGGGTCTGGGCCCCTACCCATCATGTTGTTCAAGGGACAGCTCTAATTGTTGCTTCTGCAGACATCTTGTAACCTTGAGGAAAACAGAATGAGGGTGGCAGAAAAGAAATACGGAAAATACCTTTGTCTTTGATGGTGACACTGAGCCACTAAAGTAACCTAATCGGGGTCTTCATGATCTCAGAACCTGATTTAAAGTGAGAAAATTAGGGGTGCCTGGGTGGCTCAGTCAGTTGAGTGTCACCTTCAGCTCAGGTCAGATCTCATGTTTCCTGAGTTAAGTGCCGTGTTGGGTTTGCTGCTGTCAGCACAGAGCCCGCTTTGGATTCTCTGTCCCCCTCTCTTTCTGCCCCTGCTCCATTCAAGCACTCCCTTTCAAAAGTGAATAAACACTAAAAAATAAATGAAATGAAAAAATCAATGCTTCTTTCTGAGAAAGCCACTTCAGTTGCGTTTTCTATTATAACAAAATAATCTCAACTGACCATGGCTAATAAAACCTAAAATGGAAAGTATGTAGGACACTACAATGATCACTGAATAAAAAAAAGAAACAAAAAAACAAAAAACAAACAAACAAACAAAAAAAAAACCACACTAGAACATGCAGAGAAAGCAGAGTAACTGTAGTACCTAAGAAGAAGGAAGTACTAAACAATTTTGTAAAGATGTTATCAATGAAAAGGACTGCATTTATTTCTACTTGTCATTTTGCTAATGATATAAATTCCAGAAAGGGAATATTTGATTATTGTAGCTTCTGCTATGTGTTTAGTTTTTGGTTACAGGAATAAAATTTGGGCGCCTGGCTGGCCCAGTCTGTTAAGCCTCCAACTCTTGATGTTGGCTCAGGTCATGATCTCATGGTTCATGGGATCAGGCCCCGTGTTGGGCTTCATGTTGACAGCATGGATACTGCTTGGGATTCTCTCCTTCTCTCTCTACCCTTCCCCCAACTCACACATATTTTCTTTTTCTCACTCTCTCTTAAAATAAATAAACTTAAAAACTCATCTGATTAGCAGTCCCACAAGAATATATCTAATAGAACAGAGATTTTTTGAAAGCAAATACTATTAAAGATGGTGGGACAGGTAATGTGAAACCAAGATAATTTTTTTTTCTGAGTTCTTCCACCTGGTGAGAAACTGAGGTAAGCACTGGAACTGTAAGTACTAGGAAGTCACCAGCTCTAGTCCAAACCCTCATGGAACTTATGGTCGGGAAGGTAGACAATGCATTGCAATAAGTTTCATAAAAACATGAATAGAGTACAGAGGCAGGCAGTAATGATGGTTCTTGAATAAGCATGATTTAATTTTTTTAAGCTTAAAGAAAGGGAGGAACAGAATCCAAAGCAGGCTCCAGGCTCTGAGCTATCAGCACAGAGCCAGACACAGGGCTCAAACTCACGAGCTGTGAGATCATGACCTGAACCGAAGTCGAACACCTAACCTACTGAGCCACCCAGGTGCTCCTGAATAGGCATGATTTAAAAGGACATTTCTGACAAAGCCAATCAATCAATAAATTAAAAAAAAAAAAGAACATTTTTCTGACAGGCAATATTTAACAGTGAAGGATAACCACGGCAGCATAGTAGAGCCATGTGGCAAGTGTTCATGGTGGAGGAAAGGACACAGGTAAAAAGTTTGGATGAAGAAAATGCTCAGTGTGTTTTAGAAAATAAAAGGAAGCAAATGGGCTTATGTGTAGAGGAAACAGGGGAGACAGGAACACCATGTGTTTGGCGAGATATGAAAGGCTCTGCTCAAACACAGCTTCTAGATCACAGTAAAGATGTTGAATTTTATTTGAAGTCAATAGAAAGCTTTCACAGGATGATGTAGCCCAATAAGTAAGTTTTTTAAAAATATCTGTGAATCACATGTGGAAAACACATATGAGGGGCCCAGGGGTGAAATCAAGAAGATATGTAAAAATGCTACTTGATGCTCTAACTGGAAGAGTGTAGTACCAATTTTGGAGACCTAGGCAGGATCAATGTGGGGGCTGGAGTAAGAGTGTAGCATGAGGATGCCAAATTTGAGATAGTTGTAAACTGTGCATATATAATTATGTGAATATTCAGTATTTAAAGACATGAGAATATATTAATCACTAAAGGAAGAAAGCAAAGGGGTAGAAGACGCAAAAGAATTTCCAACACTAAGATATAACATATGGAAGGAAGCACCAACATAAGAGTATTATCTGCCAAGAGTTCAGAGGAAAATAAAAAAAAGTATGATATAAACGAAAGCAAAGCGAGAATGGTAATACGCAAAAGATGTAGTGGAATCTCTTATTTCTGGCACCCAGCTCAATTTTCTTTCCTTACCCTGATTCATGGCTTTTGTATGCTGTGGAACATGGGTAAGAAAGAGAAGAATGTTGGCTCTCTTTTCGTCATCTAAATGACATGGAAATTTATAATGTGCCATGACTGTAGCACTTGACTTCACCATTTTCTTTTGGAAGCCAGCAGTGTTTTTAAGTACATTTCTGTGCTTTGGTAATCTCGTCCAAAAGCCTGGACTGTAGTCAGTCTTCCAGCAGAACATGCAGTAACCATAAACTGAAATTAACTATCAGGCATTTATTAAGTACTGATCGAACCTGTGTGTAATTATACTGAGAACAGAGGGGCAGGGGATGAGCTTCAAGTTCAACTAAACTGATATCAAGGACAGTCTCATTTAAAGAACATTATCACAGTTCTCTAACACTCACATTAGCATTGTTTGCTCCATCATGCAAATATATTTGCTTCTCTTTCTAACTGGAATTAATAAACATCATTTATTTACAAAGACAGATTTCCCTTCTGTCTTCCTATGTCCCTCGGAAAATGTTAAAATTCTGTCAGTTTAATATGAAACTGTGTAAAGTTACCAGAAGTATATTTGGGTTGCAAGTTTTTTTTTTCTGTTGTTCACATGTAAATTATGATATTGGGATACAAATGCCCCATTCATAATATACTTTTGAAGACATATCCACCTACCTTAATAATCGTACGTGCTTTAAAACCACTTAATATTGACAACATGTTTACATTTAAAATCAACTAAAATAATAAGGTTATATTAATATTATTTTATTTATCTTATTTTATTAATATAGAATTTATTGTCAAATTGGTTAAATCAGAGCAAAAATGAGTTTCTATAGTTCCCGTAGCCAGGAAAGACAACATGCATAAGAAAATGGTCAATAAAGTTTCCAGCATCTTGTATTTGACTCCCTTGTTCCTCACTTTCAAACTCTCTTCACAATCATTCTGGTTTCTGTCGTTTAATTTTAAATGTGTTGAATCTCACAGCTTGTCTTATCACAATGCCGAATTAACGATCCTGAAGGAAATGTTCCTCCATGGAAACGTGAATAGACATTCTTAAAAGAGAATAGTGTGACTTGCTATCCAAAGCATCTCATCAAAATACTTGTTTCAGACCAGTATGTTTTGTGTCGTAAAGTAATGTTTCCCTTCTATTGTCAATTCTTTCTGCCTTTTTCTTAGGAATGGATTTCACTGTGTTGTATTGGAGAGGGAATATTCTATCCCTGCATCTTAAAATGAAGGAAACCTCAATCAGTGTGGGTAGGATAGAATTTATTAAGAATTATGTAACACCATGGCCCCAGAGATGCTCAAAGACATGACTGAATTCTGAAAAGAAAGTGTTGGGACTTTTTTTTCCCATAAGACTTTAAAATTTCTCTTAGCTTTTAAGTTTTATTTTGACTCATGATTGTGAAGTAGCCAAAAAGGTTGTACAACATTAAAGGAGACCTCAGTTCAGTCACTAACTAGATGTATGAATGGAATCCAGTTACATAGAATCCCAACGTCTCAGTATTATGTTGGGAAAATCAGAGTTTGGAGATAATAATTATTAAACCTCCTTTTTCCATTTCTTTAATTTTCCTGTATTGTTTTTCTAAGCATTGATGGCTTCCAATAACATATTCTTATCAGTTTGTTTTGCCTCAATTACATCCTACTAAGGCAATCAAGTCAGAGTACTGTGTCAAAAGTTACTTGACTCAATTGTTCTGCATAGGCTCTATTATCAGTTTGAAAACTATGTACATTGCTAGCAGTTTTGTATTCAATTATAGTCCTTGCTTCTTTTAAGAAAAAATTAATGTTTATTTTTGCCAGAGAGCGACAGAGCATAAACAGGGGAGGGGCAGGTTCCAGACTCTGAGCTGTCAGCACAGAGCCTGATGTGGGGCTCAAACTCATCAACTGCCAGATCATGACCCGAGCTCAAGTCGGACGCTTAACCAGCTGAGCCACCCAAGCTCACCTCCGTGCTTGTTTTCTTTTAAGTTTACTTATGTATTTTGAGAGAGACACAGAGAGAGAGAGAGAGAGAGAGAGCGTGCGCAGGGGAAGGGCAGAGAGAGAAAGAATCCCAAGCAGGCTCCACGCTGTCAGTGTATACTATGAAGCTCGATCTCACAAACCAGGAGATGACCTGAACAGAGATGAAGAGTCGTACACTTAACTGATTGAGCCACCCAGGTGCTCCAATGGTCCTTACTCCTTAATTTTTTTAATTATTTTTATTTATATTTTGATTATATAAAATATTTGTCTTTCCCTAGGTTGAAGTTCAATGTCCTTAACTGATAGTGTTTGGTTGATGGTGTGCTTCCATTTTTTATCCTGGTTCACATTCTTTAATTTCCCTTACCTGCTTCCTTCTTTCCCTTTGGTACAATATCTATATAAAAAAAAAATCCTTCTATTTCCAGCTGGATTTTTTTTTGTTGAGAAGCTGAACCCTCCTGATAGTGCTATCGCTTGCCCCTTACATTTTCAAGTCCATTTCTTTAAAACATGAAGTGCACTGGTTTATTGGATTATAAATGTGCTCTTAGCATCTTGCCGTCTTGGTTGCATGCTCTATACTTGAAGACATTTCTATGTCCAATCACCAATGGGCCCTCTCCCCACTTGTTTCTATATATCCATTCATTTGTTGGATGTATTTGCTGCCAAACATGACTCCAGGAATTAGGAATCCAGCAGTGACTAAAATAGATGAAAATGTTTTTCTTAAGTAGGTTATATTAGTTTGTGTATGTTCAGATATAAATGCACAGAAAAAGTATAACTAATAGACCTGATAGTAGCATTTCTCCTGTAAAAAAAATAATGGTCAAGAGATTTTTGTTTTATTTTATTTTAATTATGTTCTAAGCATTATATTTTCTGTCCTATGTAAGTGAAAAGAACAGAAAACAGATTAAATAAAGTTTGCCAAAAATATATTTTAGGACAATAAAAGTAACATATTTATTATAGCACACTATTTTTCTAAGGCATATCTCTCATTCAGACATTGTTATGATAAAGATTTTAATGTCCTACATTGACTATGTTCTTATCAAGTCACTGTATTCTTAAATTTCCATTTTAGATATTGTAATACTAAATTTGTAATGATGATCTTTCATATTTGTAACCTCAAATATTTTTAACAAGTAAAAATATGTTTTTCTTCTTAAAGGAAGGTAAATTACCTTTCAAGATTCTTCTGGTGGAATTACTAAATTCATTTTACAGTTAAGAGACATAAGAAAAAGATATTTAAGAAATTTACCCACAGCCTCATAGGAGAGAATAAGATATGTATATCTGAGGAGATACAAATAAGAATGGCTATAATTGTGTAATGGAGTCTAAACAAATATCAGAATTTATTCAGAATCACCAAATAGTAAAAGTATCTGGGGTAAGAGACTTTGCTCTGCTCTTCTCTTGGAGATAATGCTGTCCAAAATGGTGCCCAAACCTATGCTCATTCATTTGTCCATAGAGAGAGGAAACTGCCTCTAATCTTCACTGTTTATACTTAGCAAACATGTTAAAATAATTTCCCCCAAAATACATTTTCCTTATGTCGCCATTCTATTGACAAACTTTTTTCTTTCCATGAGCTTTACAACCTCCTTCTATTCTTACTCCCTTACCTGGTTTGTATTCATGCCTATAAAAATTGTGCCTTTATCAGACAGTGATGCTCACAGTTCCTTAGCTCTCACCTTAGTGCTTCAGTACTCCCTGTAACCACCACTGATCTCACTATTGCCTCCCTCATCCCTAAGCTTCCTTCAAATTCTTGCTCAAGTCCTGCTTCTCTACTGGCATGTCCTTGTTTTTTTAATTGAGGTATAATTGATGTATAACACTGTGTAAGTTTAAGTTATATAAATGTACCAAAACACATTGTCTATATCACAGTATGATTAGTGTCATAATATTAGCTAATACCACCATCAAGAACATAATTAGCATTCCTTTTTCTGTGGTGATAACATTTAAGATCTAGTCTCTCAGCAATTTTGAAGTTTGAAATACAGTGCTGTTGACTACAATCATTATGCTGCTCATCAAATCTCTAAGACTTATTCATCTTCTAGTGGCAAGATTGTACCCTTTAACCTTTGTTTTCTGAAAAAGTGGGGCAATGTCTTAATTGGTTTTTATTCCTGTTGCTTGGCACTTCATGATTTCACATTAATCATAGATGACGAAAGTGCATTTGAATAAAGCTATAATACAAATAGATTTTGTGATTCTAACCATCAGGTTATCCCTAAGCTTGAGTGAAGTCCTAGAACTTGCGAAAGAAGAAGCAGACGTCACATCTTTCAGGATGCCTGTAGTCAGACAGTTGCCCTCTTCTGACCTGAAATAAACGTATTTTAGCAAAGACACTGGTCAATAAGAGGGATCAGTCTGCCCCAACATTCATTTTGCACTAAGGAGATTGTGCTCATCACTTCCTGAGAGTTAGGTTCAGCATTCCATAAAAGAAAATCAATAAAAATTAATGAATAAAATAATCTTTATTATAATAAGTAAAACTATAAACTAAATGGTTTTCATGCTCCGGTATTTGCTGAGCTGATGCTCACTTGTACTGTCCTGGGAAATATTTTTTTATTAATATCAAAATGGTACTTATTTCTAATCTATCATGAAGAAAGCATAAAATACAAGCTGCTATAGTCTATTAAGATTTAGTTGCTTAGCTAATGAAATTCTTTCTCAACTTTGGGTCTGACCCTGTCTGTCATAGAGATTCATCATG
The DNA here is from genome assembly GCF_027475565.1 of Acinonyx jubatus. NCBI lineage: Eukaryota > Metazoa > Chordata > Mammalia > Carnivora > Felidae > Acinonyx > Acinonyx jubatus. Next base: position 21,948,292 of record NC_069384.1, read on the forward strand.
AAATTTTTCATTTTTATTTTCCTTGGATAAATATCAGATCATCATAAAATATATTTTCTATCATCAAAAAAGTCAGTAATTTTTTTTTATTACTTTGGATTGTTATTCAAGATGTCATTATGGGACATCATCTCATCACATTGCCTGATGTTACTGAGTAAGTTAACAGTGTGGTATCTGTTTCTAATGGAGCTCTTGCTGCTGAATGATACATGTTTGTGTTTATTCTAGAAAGCTTACATGAGGTCTTTTGCATTATCTGTGAACAGTTTACTTCGTATTTATGTAATTACTCTAAAAGTGAGCTTTCTTTTCTTGTCATTTGCTTGTTTTAAATTTTAATTTTTTTTTTTTTTGAGAGAGAGAGAGAGAGAGAGAGAGAGCAAGCATGGGCGAGAGGGTAGGGGAGGAGGGAGACGGAGAGACAGTGTCAAGCGGGCTCCATGTTATCAGTGCAGAGCCCAGTGTAGGGCTCAGTCTTACCAACCATGAGATCATGAGCTGAACCAAAATCGAGAGTCAGACGCTTTACTGCCTGAGCCACACAGATGTTCCTTAAATTTTTGACGTGTGGATTAAATTGAATTTTTTTCTTGCCCAAAATTTAAAAATAAAAATAGCTCAAGTGTTAAAACTTCCAAAGGTAATGAAGATAACTGATTAAATGAATGAATGAAGATCTATATTTCACATATATCATCAACTGATTCTATTATTCAATTTTCATTGAGGAAATGAGTATTAATTCATGACATTTGGATTCAGAGGACTCTAATACAGTTTTTCCTTATATTAAAATGATAAATAATAGTTTCTTAAATTATAAAAACAAAGGAAATATGTGTTTCTAATCAATTCCCCTGTATCAGACACACAGTAAGTAAACTGTAGCTCGAAGTATTTAAATGACGTCTCCAAGGCTGATGCAGACACAAGTGGAGAGGCAGCTTTGAACCTAGAAATGGCTCATTCCAAAGCCGGTCCTCTCCACTTTCACCAGCTCCAGAGCCAGTAGCATTTACAATTTCAATGCTTCAGAGCACTTTGTTCTTTTCTTTTCCTGCCCATGCTTCTGTCTATACACAGATACACAAAACATCTAGAATGAGTTTTATTTCATGTTAATGATAGTTCGGGCCTGTTAAGGAACAAACTTCAACTAAGTAGATTTTAAATACCCTATGTGGCTTAATTCAATAATTCACGATACAGGCAGCATCCAATCTAGCAGATAGAAAGGAGCTCTGAAGAGCTGTCTAAGGTGAGAGATTTTACAGACCAGAGTGAGCAGAAACAAGGAAGTTAGACTGGGCATTTGTTAATTGGTTAAAGCAGGGTCACTTTCCTCATAAGGGAGCCAAAGGGACGTCTTGGATTTGGGTCAGGTAGCTTGTGCTGAGCAGATTGGTGGTGACTGGAGGACTTATGCCTTTCTTTTCTGGGACAGCCAAGCACAGAAACACAGGTAGGTTTTGGTTTGCTGATGTGGTGTGGGGCTCAGCATGAGCAACTCCATGGTGGGCCATGACTGGATTCTTCAGCAGAATCGAAGTTTTGGATTGGTAGTGACTTTACCATATTTTTCATCATGATTTAAAGTTTTCTAGTGATCATGGTGAAGTGAAATCTAACTAAAAATAATAATTTTTAAATGTTCCATTTAAATATTTAGAGAGTCTGTTTTAAAGAGAAGATCTAATTTGTAAAACTTGATTTCTACCACCACCTTAAATTGAGTAGATTAGTTTTATATTCAGATAAACATATTTAAACACATTTCTCTTTTTGCATTTTCCTGAAGAAATTAATTCTCATATATCACTCATTTCTTTATTTTTTTTTACATTTTTAATTCTTTCTAGCATTTATTTTGAGAGAGAGAGAGGGAGAGAGAGAGAGAGAGAGAGAGTAATTTTTATTGTCAATGGATTTTATTGCAAGTTTAAAGACTCTCTTTATGAAATATTAAAATGTGTACCTTTATAAATTATTGAAATAATTACTGTTTTAATTATTGGTAAACATCTTTTTTTTTTAATTTTTTTCTAATGTTTATCTAATTTTGAGACAGAGAAAAACAGAGCAGGAGTTGGGGAGGGGCAGAGAGAGAGGGAGACACAGAATCCAAAGCAGGCTCCAGGCTCTGAGCTGTCAGTACAGAGTCCGACTCGGGGCTCGAACTCATGGATCATGAGATCATGACCTGAGCTGAAGTCAAACACTTAACTGATTGAGCCACCCAGGCACCCCTATTTTTTGTACATTTTAAAGATGATGTCACTTATACTCTAATTGTATTAAACTTATTTTTGCACATCCAAATGAGATCTCTGTAAATTAACTTTTATGTCTGGATAATAACACTCAAAACTTGGTGGTCTGGTGAGTAATCATGATTATAATTATTATAAGAGCATGGGTAGATTAATATATCTGACCAAGCGGAATGAATAGCATCAAAATATAGCTGTTCAGCCTTTCAACAAAAATCTATTGAATTCTTTGTCATTTGCATTAACTAAGCCCAAAGGTGAGTATACACTCTCTAGAATGTGAGAGACTAAAAAGGTACAGATAAGCATAACAATAAATAAATAAAAAGCAATACATTTCTCAACAACAGTAATGCAATTTTGGAAGTTTGCTACATATTACAGGGTCCTATTTGAGATATTAGAAATAGCAGATGTGAACATTTGCATTAATGTAACTCAATAATAAGAAATTGGAAATTTGGTAAATCTTTAGTAGTTGTAGCTTATGTTCCCAATCTTCTTGTTTAAGGTAATGATTAACGATGTCCACAGACATTTAGGCCTCAGGAGTACATGCGCATTATTCACCATGAGTTCACACATCTTTCATGTATTGAACAGATAGAGGTGATCTCCTGTATCTGGAAGAGTATGTTACTGAAAGTCTTAAGGCATTACTGTATAATATATAATGTATTATAAATATATAACATATAATATATAATATATAATATATAATATATAACATATAGGCATAGTACATATATTACAACAATGGGATTAAACCAAAGCATTTATTGTTCTCAATATTTATAAATTTCCATATATCATTAAAATGGTTGCATGTTTAGGGGTGCCTGGCTGGCTCAGTCGGTTGTGTCCATCTCTTGATTTCTGCTCAGGTCATGATCTCATGGTCTGTGAGTTCAAGACCCTCTTAGGGCTCTACACTGAAAGTGTGGAACCCGTTTGGGATTCTCTTTCTCCTTCCCTCTCTGTCCCTTCACGTGCTTGTGTTCTCTCTCTCTCTCTTTCTGTTTCTCTTCCTCTTTCTGTTTCTCTTCCTCTTTCTCTTTTTCTGTCTCTCTCAAAAATAAACATTTTTTAAATGGTTGCGTGTTTATTACTTTGTAGTATCTATAATAGAATAGGATAAAACATATCTTTCTATAGCTTGAATAAGAATGTAAATATGGTTTAGGTATCATCACCACCAACCCTCTTTGTATAAAAAAAGTGGGGGGAGGTAGGTATTCTTGAGCTAGAGAAGAAATAGACAAATGTATACCTGTGGTAACTGATTTCTAAGGATCTTCCTGCTATTTATAAGACTGTTGGAAATGGAATGGTACCTGTTCTCCTGACTCCTTTTCGCATTCCAAAACAAGTTCTCTTACTTGCAGAAGTCTTACAATAGTATAATAATATCTGATTCCTAGTTATTGTATTTGTGGATAAAGGAAATAGATACAAAAATTTTATTGACTACTTCTGTTCCTCACAGTTTTTAACCTTTTTTAATTCAAACTTTTCAATCAAAAGCATAAAACTCTATTAATTAATTTGGGATCCAGCAAGAGAAGAGGATGATTTTGATATTTGACCAAAAATTCCCAGATAACAAAATTTTTTAGAAAACTGTGGATTTCTTTGTTTATTTGGTTTTGGTTGTTGTTATTTTAATCCCTTGTCATGTTAGTTTATAGGAGGGGCACTTACTCATGATCTATGTTGTCAAACAGTTGATGTTACCATTAGAGCAAAATTCAGCATTCACCCCTAACCTATATAGAATTTCAGACTACTCTCTGGCAATTTTGAAGACCACTGCAATTGCTTGTCTTTAAGTGATATATTACGTTGGCCTTTCTGTACTTCCTGATGGCCACTCATAGCATTTGAATTTATGGAAAAATTGAATCTTTGTCTAAAATATGTGCCATGTATCAATACTGGTACATGATCGAGACAAAAAGAAACTTTTTGTTTCATTGTTACAACAACTGAACTTAAAAGCCAGTTTTTTTCTTTCTTTGCAAATTTATTTATATCTTAGTTTAGTATTAGTTATTAGTTATTAGCTTTAGTTTCCTTGTTTCCTAAGCAAGAAAAAAGGGAAAAATCTTACATATTTATATTTGGGGAGGACACTAGTGAGAACGTTATATAACAATAACTAGTGAGAACGTTAGGGAGGGGGGAGAGATAGAGAGGGAGAGAGAATGAATGTGAGAAAATGCTTTCTAAAAAATATCAATCTTCAAAACTAAGAACAAAAATGAGAAATCTCTATTCTTTAACAACTTCAAACGTATGCTTTTTTAGAGACAACCAAATTAAGTTTTTCACCTTTGTAAATCTCTAATTTCTAAGATAGGCTTACTAGGAGTTAGGGCCCATTGTTTGGCAAGTAAAAATAAGTTAGAGGATGAGCTGATTCATGAATTATTCCACTGATTTGACATTATGACCCACTGAGTTTGTTTGGGCCTCTTGATAAAAGCACTCTGAAATGTCTGCCACTAAACACTAATGCATTTTGTATTAGATCTAATCAGCGGGAGATCCAGAATCTTACTTTTTAAGTGCAAAGGGGATAGTTTCCAGTATTGTTTTTAATAACTACATTTCATTTTGTTCTAATAATCTGTTTCTATGTCAAAATATCTCAAATAGTCTTTGTTTTAATTAATAACCAAATCAAATATATATTATATTTGTCCAAATTTTATTTTTAATCAATTTTTCAGTGTCATTGACTACCTCTTCATTGTTAAAGCCATTTTGTTCCTTATTCCATTGTCTGGATGTAAAATAAGTATTTCTTTAAGTCAAAAAGCAGTTGAGTTTCTATAAACTGCATGTGTTCCTCTATCTTAATTTATATTTCCAAATACATTTTAAGTAAATTGCACTTGCGGTATCAATGAAAATTAAATCCATGATAATTAGCATTAAATAAGAATGTTACTGATGGATCTTTTTCTATCATTTGTGGAATGACTACTCTTGAACTTATTATTCCATAATGTTTTACAGTTCAATTGTCTTCTCAGTATGTAATGGTGTTTTTGTTTTCCGATCTACATATCTATTTTAGTAGTGATGTCAAAGATTCATAGAGCTAAAGAAAATATTCTTACTTGAACGAGGTGAGTATGCTGTTATATCCTGTTGTGAAAAAATTACAAACAGGAACAGAAGATAGAACAAGTTAGAACAAAGGGTGCTAGTTCAGTGAGACAGTGTGGTTTGTGCATAGTTTTCTCCTCTCCTTTTAGTTTGTTTTTTGGGAAAGAAGAAGAAGAAGGAGAAGGAGGAGAAGGAGGAGGAGGAGGAGGAGGAGGAGAAGGAGGAGGAGGAGGAGGAGGAGGAGGAGGAGAAGGAGAAGAGGAGGAGGAGGAGGAGAAGGAGAAGAGGAGGAGGAGGAGGAGGAGGAGGAGGAGGAGGAGGAGGAGGAGAAGAGGAGGAGGAGGAAGGGGAAGAGGAAGGAGAAGAAGAAAGAAGAAGAAAGATATTGAATGTGTATCACGGGCCTTTATCCACCTTAGCTTGGAAAACGTCTGTAGTGATTCTCTCAGTAAGACCATATCCACCACAGGGCACCTGTGAGATCAAGCCCCATATTAGGCTCAGTGCTGTGCAAAGAGCTTGCTTGAGATTCTCCTTCTCCTTCTGCCCCTCTTCTCTCCCTGGCTCATGCCTCTCCTCTCCTAAAAACAGAACAACGGCAACAACAATAACAATAACAACAAACTAAAAAAAATTCACCAAAGAAATGAGGAGGCCAGAGTCTTTTCTTCTCCATTTATAGTAATCTGAATCATGAAAATTATAGTTTATTCAAATCAATTTTGCATTTGTTATCTTTACTGCTTACCATAAGCTTTCAAATGTGGCATTATTCATATTTGACAGGTCAAAAAAGAGAAAGATGAAGGAAATTGGGTCATTTGATGCCAATATCCCCTGAATAGTAATTTCCAAAGTTGGGCTTGCATGTTGAGCCACTCTGCTCCCTTCCACTTCACCCCTACATGTCCCAAAGGCCCCATCCAGGTCAAAGGCCCTCTTTTAAACATGGATGTTTCTACCTGATATACTCCATTCCTGTTCAATGATGAAGTTTTATTTACAGGTTTAGATTCAATGATTTTGATATATGTACACACACATATACCTATGTGAATATATATATAACATTATATTATGTATAATATATACAATAGGTTTTTTGAAAAGCGTAAATAGTAGTCAAAACATTAAGGAAAAATCATGACAAAAGGCTCAAATATCGATGACCCATGAAAATCATAAAAGAAATACCAATATAGTATTTTATTAAGTAGCACTCATCAGAGCAATTATATCTGTAATGTGTATTTGAGAGACTTGCTATGAAATATTTTCTTCAACAGCATATGAGAACAAAACAACAAAGAGTCAATAGTCCCTGTGTAAAAACTGACACTATATAAATTAGAGAAGAAAAACGAATACAGGCAACTGAAATTAAAAAAAAATCTATAAGGAAATTTGTAAATCCATAAGGAAATTTCAGGAAAACTTACCTACTTAAATAGACAATATTTCATTTTTTATAAATCACATCTTTAGAATACATTTGATAGTTAAAATGGAAGTTTGAATATAATTTTTTAAACTTATGTCACACAAAATTGATTTCCAAAATATTTTTTTGAATAATTACTCGAGTTTTACATTTAGTGTCTATTCTTGTTCTGCCAAATGTAATGTCAATATATAACTTTATTCATTCAAAAGACAAAAATCCCAAACTTTAATGGCATCATCTCCTAAAAGTTAGCATGATTCTTATTACTAATATGACTGATATTTATATTATATTTGCATTTATTTTTTTAATAAAAAAATTAAATGTACAAAAAACATATATACAAGAATAGCACAGATGGCATTTTTCTCCTGTACTATATAAGTTAAATTGCTGACATACCTCAATTTTACTTAGAGTGACATTTATTTCTGATTAGCTTAAAATATATGATTGATTTTTATTCCTACTATTATAATGTGACTTTGAAGAAGCTTTTAAAGGAATAAGTACACAATTTCCTTTTTCTTATGAGAAGATTGTGTGAGGCGCAGGGAAAATAAAATAACTTAAAGTCACTGTGACATGCAAAATCCCTTTACGAAGGGTCTGAACATATTACTACTCTAAAGCATTTCTGAATTGAAGCAATGAAATAAATAACAGTTGTACCTAATATGAATGTTTCTTTCCTCACACTTTGTTTTATTAAATCAAACATTATAAATTGTATCCATTTAAATCATCTACTTGTTTGTTTTTGACATATGTATATATCCATAAAGTCACTGTCATAATTAAGATACAGAATGTTTTCACAATGCCCAAAAGGTTTTTGGGCCCCTTTGTAAGCTGATTTCTACCCCTGACTTTAGACTCAGGCAACCACAAGTCATTTATTTGCATTTTATCATATTTATAAAATTTAAGCTTTACACTATAAATTGTTTTATGTCTAAGTTTACTCAGCAAAATAACTTTGAGATTAACCCTTAGTTTATTCTATATAGTTAAGAGTCTGTTTTATGGTTTGCCTCTTTTCCTCACCGCTTATGTTCATCTGTTTTGTTTCTTAAATTCCACATATGAGTGAAATCATATGGCGTTTGTCTTTCTCTAACTTATTTCACTTAGCATGATACTCTCTGGCTCCAATATCATTGCAAATGGCAAGAGATTTCATTCCTTTTTATGGCTGAGTAATATTCCATTGTACACATATACCACTTCTTTATTCATCAGTTGATAGATATCTAGGCTCTTTCCGTAATTTGGCTCTTGCTGACAAACATGGGGGAGCATGTATCCCTTCAAATCAGTATTTTGTATCCTCTGGGTGGATACATAGTAGTGCAGTTGCCGAGTTATTGGCTAGTCCTATTTTTAACTATTTGAGAATACTTCATACTGTTTTTCAGAGTGACTGCACCAGTTTGCATTCCCACCAACAATAAGAGAGGGTTCCCCTTTCTCTACATCCTCACCAACACCTGCTATTTCTTGTGTTGTTCGTTTTAGCCATTCTAACAGGTGTGAGGTAATATCTCATTGTAGTTTTGATTTGTATTTCCCTGATGATGAGTGATATTGAGCATCTTTTCATGTGTCCGTTAGTGATCTGTATGCCTTTTTTTTTTTTTTTAAAAGTGTCAATTCATATCTTCTGCCCTTTTCTTAACTGGATTATTTTTGGAGGGTGTTGAGTTTGATAAGTTCTTTATAGATTTTGGATACTGACCCTTTGTCTGCTACATCATTTGCAAATATCTTCTCTCATTCAGATTGCCTTTTAGTTTTGTTGATTGTTTCCTTCACTGTGCAGAAGATTTTAATGTGATAATATCCTAATATTTTATGTTTATTTTTGTTTTCTTGTCTAAGAAGACATATCTGGAGAAGTTTCTATGCCCAATGTCAAAGGTTCTTTGAGAAGACCTATGTTCTTCTCTAGGATTTCAATGGTTTCCTATATCACATTTAGATTGTTCATTCATTTTGAATTTCTTTTTGTGTGTGGTGTAAAAAAGTGGTCCAATTGTGTTCTTTTGCATGCTGCTGTCCAGTTTTCCCAAAATCATTTATTGAGGAGACTACTTTTTTTCCATTGGATATGCTTTCCTGATCTGTCAAAGATTAGTTCACCATATAGTTGTGGGTCCATTTCTGAGGTTTTCTATTCTGTTGCCTTGATCTATGTATCTGTTTTTGTGCCAATATGATATTATTTTGATCACTACTGCTTTATAATATAACTTGAAATACAGAATTGTGATGCCTCCAGCTTTGCCTTTCTTTTTCAAGATTGCTTTGCTTATTCAGCGTTGTTTGTGGTTCCATAAAAATTGGGGGATTATTTGTTCTAGCCCTATGAAAAATACTAGTGGCATTTTGATAGTGATTGCATTAATTGTGTAGGTTGGTGTGGGTAGTAAAGCCATTTTAACAGTATTTGTTGTTTCAGTTCATGAGCATGGAATGTTCCTCCATTTTTTGTGTCCTCTTCAATTTCTTTCGTAAGTGTTCTATAGCTTTCATGTTCTAGAGCTTACAGAACTTTTACCTCTTGGTTAAGTTTATTCCTAGGTATCATATGGGTTTTGTTGCAATTGTAAATGGTATTGATTCCTTGATTTCTCCTTCTGCTGCTTCATCATTGGTATATAGAAATGCACCAGATTTCTGTGTGTTGATTTCATATCCTAAAACTTTACTAAATTTATCTATTAGCTCTGGCACTTTTCGGTGAAGTCTTTTGGGTTTTTTGCATAGAATTTCACGTCAACGGGAAATAGTGACAGTTTGACTTTTTCCTTGCTGATTTGAATGCCTTTTGTTTCTTTTTGTTGTCTGATTGCTGAGGCTGGGATTGAATTCTGGACATTGTGCATATTATGTTGTGGGAACTGAATTCTTTTACATTCCTCTGAGGTACTGATATATTTGTTTTAGTGGACAACTAATTCACTTAGACAAAATGTCTACTCTGTGTTGCCCGTGGTGAACGACAACTCAGGTCTCAGTGTAGACTGCTTTTAGCTTATCACGCATATATGTGGTTCAGGGGTCATACAGAAACTAAGATATTTCTAATATACAACATTTGAGATCTCCTTTTTGTCTCCTTTCTGCAATAGGCTCTCACATTCCAGCAACACTTGTTGCGGTAGTTTCTTTCCTCCACTTCCTCTGGCCAAAGGCAGTGGAGTTTCTCTAGATATTTTAGCTGAACTGCACCATACCAAGTTATTTGGACATTGAGACAAAGCCACAAAAATGTGAAACTCTTTCTGTGGCAGTCTGTTTTGCAAAGTCTTGACAATACTCCAAATTCTCCTTACTCTCAGGTAATTTCTTTCTTTCTTTCTTTCTTTCTTTCTTTCTTTCTTTCTTTCTTTCTTTCTTTCTTCTTTCTCTTTCTTTTCTTTCTTTCTTTCTTTCTTTCTTTCTTTCTTCTTTCTTTCTCTTTCTTTCTTCTTTCTTTCTCTTTCTTTCTCTTTCTTTCTTTCTTTCTTTCTTTCTTGTTTCCCAAAATGTGTAGTAGTTATCCATGAGTGGGTAAGTTTGTTAGTTATTTTTTTTCTTTCCATAAGAAAATGGAACCTGCTGTAAATATTTCTGTAAGACAGTTCCTATATTTTAAAAATACATAAAATTAAATTGGTTGCCTTAAGGCTAGTATTGTCTCCCAGATTTACTAAAAAAAAAAAAAAATAGGTAGAATGGAGTGATCAGCTTTAGCAGTGAATAAATGCTTACAGACTGTCAGAGCTTCACATATAAAAGGTTAACACACTGACAAAAGTAAACATTGCCAAAGAAAATGGAAATCGGTGCTCATTCATTTCCTTTCTGTCATCTATCAGTGATGACGCCAATCATCACCTCAACAACCAACATAACCATGGCTGTTTTTTGTGACTTATTTAGCCTTTACATTACTTCCTTGATTTTAGCTATGTGTTCTTATATGTGAGTTCACTTGGGGAGAATAAACCCTACCATATTTAATTTGTTTATGACACGGGTGTTTAACTTCTAGTTTTCCTCATGTTCTGAAGTTTTAGAGCATCAACTGATATTGAAACAGAGTGATTTAAGGACTTACACCTTCAACCACAACTTTATTCCAGGAAGAAAGAAAAAGTAGAGAACTGGAAAGCCTATGTAAAATAACTATTTTTAGGCATTAGATAACAGGCTTCACAGAGCTGCAATTCCCGAGAGAAGGGAAATGTATGATATGAGCTCTACAATTGCCTTATATTTCTACCTGGAGGTATTTTTCCAGAATACTGGCTCAAGAAGAAGAACCCAAACTGAGTCCAAAAACTTTACTATGTAGAAGAGAAAAATATCAGAGTTCAGGAAGGCTGAGACTTAAGAAGTAGAGGCAGAGTTCTGGAAATAAGTTCCAGACAGAAAAAAGAGCTATGGAAAGTCCACATAGCAGCTGCCTGGGTGGCTCAGCTGGTTAAGCATTCAAATCTTGACTTCAGCTCAGGCCATGATCTCATGGTTCATAAGTTTGAGCCCTACATCAGGCTCTGCACTGACAGTGTGGACCCAGCTTGGGATTCTCTTTCTATCTCTCTCTCTGCACCTCTCCTGCTCTCTCTCTCTCTCTTTCTCTCTCTCTCTTTCTCTCTCAAAATAAATTAATTAATTAATTTAAAAAAAAAAGTCCACACAGGGCTACCCTGGGTCTTTACCAAAAATCAGTGGCAAGATGGTGAATTTAAAGCCAACCATATTTTAATTGTATTAAATATACATGTTATAAACATTACAATTAAAAGACAAGTAGAGACCTGAAAAACAAAACAAAAATAAAACAGGCTCCAGCTATATATTATCTACAAAATAAAATGGCTTGTGCCATCATCTTTTGTACTGGAAATCATATTCAAATACCACTTCTAATCTTTGGAAAATAGTGCCCAATATTTTTCCTCATCATTATGCTACACTTTTCTGACTTTACCATTCAATTTTGATAGCCGAAGGATTGTCAAGGTGGCTTCATTATTATACTATCTCTCTTTAAGTCTATTATTTCATCGTAATGAATACAGAATTATCGGCATTAACATATTCCTTTATGGAATAAAATATTTGTACATAAATCTCTCAGACATAACTAATGTTGTGTTCTAATAAGGGTTAAAGAAAGTTCAGAAAACGAAAAGTATATATATAAAGGGAAAAGAATCCACTTTACCAAACTGACTGATTTTTTTTTCCTTATAATCTTGCTCTATTCCTATGCTTTAAGCACTCAGGCTAGTTGAATTAAAGGATCAGGAAGACGACGGCAATTCTGTGTTGAGACAGTATTTGAAGTACTCTCTGATTCTTATATATTGTGCAGACTGGGTTTTCTCTGTGAGTTCAAAATGTCTAAAGATGAGGCTACTTGTTATACGTGAAAGAGACAGTTATAACTACATGTAGGGAAAGGTAGAAAATCGGATGTAATGAAAAAAATATGGCATCATCTTTTTTATCAGGATTTTTATTAAGTTATGAACCAAAATTTTTTAAGGTATGCCTTACATAATTAACCTATAATAATATTATTACATCATCTAAGTAACATAAAGATTTCTAATGGAAAATGTTCCCTCTTAATTACAATGATTATTTTTTTAAGAATCCTGTGTTTGACCATAATAGAAATGAATTATTTTATAGCTCATTGTCTTTTGTCTGTAGTTCGTGTTCTTTTGTTTCAGCATATTTTGTATTCATTTATTTATTTATATTTAAAATAACCTCCAATTCCAGCCAGAGATTCAAACTTTCAAAAAGAATTGAATAGTTATATTATTAGCTGTGCATGACCTACAGTGCTGAGGCAATGAGATTTAAAGGTTTGGTAAATTAATAGGAAAATAAAGTTCCAAAGCATAAGACAAAACTGTAGGTTCTAACATGTTAACTCATTTCCTTTGTTTGGCTGCCTACTGGAAGAGGTTTGCCTTACTAGTCTTTACAGACAAAACTCAGGGTAAAAGAGTTCCTTTTTATCTGAGTATTTTAAGAAATTAAATTATCATGTAAGGTGCTCCCTCGGAGAATGTCCTTACTTTTTGTTAGCGTTCTCTCTCTTTCATGACCTTTGAAAACATTTTGCTTTTCAGACATACCTTTCCTCCAACTGTTCTCTAGAAAATAGATTTAAAGTTCACCTGATGGTGATCAGCTAATAAGAAATACTTTTCAATGTCAGATTGAAATTGGAGAAGCATATTAAAGTGTATTATGATTTTAGATATATTTTTTCCTCAGAAGCTAAAGCATTTTTCTCAAGGCTTCTGTTTTTTCTTCTTAAAAATCAAATAAAAAACTCTTCTTTCATAGAGTTTTTGAGTGGATTAAATAAGGTACTGTGTACATTGACTCCTAATATAGGACCTGATTTATGGCCGTAGAAATAAATAAATATGGTAATCTTTTCTTCCTTTACTCAAACTGTGGTTATTTATGTGCATGCTTTATCTTCCCTAGAATCATAATCATGAGATTATATGCAACATGTCTATTTTATTTGCACAATTTCTCAAAACTAATGAAATGGTACATTTAATCCATAAAGTACTCAATAAACGTTTATTGGTGAATGTGGAATATTACATTTGTTATGAGCTTCATTGGTAACCAAATGGTCACAAATTCATTATTTTATTGATTATTTGATAAATCTTTTGAGGAGGGCATCTTTATTCCCATTTCACTGATGAATAACGAAGGCTTTCAAAGGTTAGGTAGTGTGCTAAACAAAGTCATACACTTAGGACATAAGTAATGTTTCAAAGTATAGAAAATATCTTTGCATTTTATGATTTTAATTATATGACTTATAAGAAATTAATGTCAGCACAAATGTGTAACAACTATTTTAAAATAATATCACAAGGATAAAATGTGTTTTATTTCATTATTAATAACTGTAGTCTACATTATTTTACAGTAAATCACAGGACACAAAAAGCCAATAGACAGCTTATCCTGTAACATCAGAAGGTGGTCAGCTTGGTAGGATTTTACTAAAACCACTTTACAGGAAGTGCTAATAAAAGGGCTGCTATAGAGGTGGTGTTTAGTACACAGTTGTAGGATGAATGAAAAAAATTGAAATTACCCTAAATTTCATATTCTGAAGTAAAACCACCGCTAATATCTGCATCATTTTGGTAATCAAATTCTCGAAGGCTTTCTAGAGTATGCTGCCCACAAAATTTATTTTTCTTCTTTGAACTTCCACTAACTTTTGACTTGCTGTTTACTTCATGCTCCTAAAGCTATAAAGGATAAAAATAATCTAATAAATAATGTACAAAATAATCACATTCAAGAATTTTAGAAGATAGAAAAGACAAACATTGAATACATGTTATCATCATTAAATTATCAAACATTGTAATACTATACCAATATGATGCTGTTATTTGGATATCCCCAAATAAATGTCACAGGGTACATCCCCACACACATACAGGAAAATCTAGGCAAGTTTACTTTTCAAGAATAAATGAGTTAGATATGTTACAAATATATGCCAATTCACTTTACTGATTGACAAAAAAAGAATGTTTTGTCTTGTTTCTATTTTGCTGTTTTCTGCAGGTGTTTTAAAACTAGAAAACATGTTAAAATGTTGGTAGCATAATTTAACCCCTGCATACCTGAAGGTTAGGGATTCTTTTCTATTCTATTCACTGTCCTGTGTTCCATATCTAAGACTTCTGGTTTCAGCTCCAATATTTAAAGAGCTTGGAAAGTCATCACATTTTTACAATGATAAAAAGCTTATTAACCTCCATATCTATTACCTGATACAACATGCTTGGCTTTTAACAAAAACTTACAAGACATGCTAAAAGGCAAGAAAAACACAATCTAAAGAGACAAAGTAAGAAACCTTCAGGACCAGAAGTGAGACTGATGTCGGAGTTATCAGACAGGAAATGTTAAATAACTATGTATAATATTTTAAGGCTCTATTGAAAAGTGGGAACAAAATGAAATAACTGACAGGTAATATAAATGATAGAAGCTCTAGTGGAGAATAAAAAGTAAATTTCTGACAGAAATAAGGATTGCTTTTAGAATGTTAAGGAAAGAATCGGTGACTTTGAAGATATGTCAATAGAAACATTTGAAATTTAAATTCAAAGAGAAAAAGAATGAAAAGTGAAATGAAGCATTCAAGAACCATGTGGCAATTTTAAAAGATATAATATATGAATAATTGGGATACCAGAAGAAGAAAGAATGGACAGAAAAAAATATACTTGAAGTTATAATAATTCAGAACTTTCCAGAAGTAATCTCAAACACTAATTCAGAAATCCAGAAAAATCAGAGAATTCCAAACAGGATAAACACCCAAAACAAAACAAAACAAAACACTCTAGAGGTAGGTTATAGTCAAATTGAAGTGAATCAATGACAAAGAGAAAATCTTGAAAGAAGACAGATATCTAAGGGACAAAGAGGATAAGAATTAGTGCAGACTTTTCATCTGAAACCACACAAGCAAGAAGACAGTGGAGTGAAATACTTTAATGTTGACAGAAAACAAAAAACAAAAACAAAAAACCACTATTCTAGAATTGTATAACCAGTAAAGTATCCTTTAAAAGCGAAGGAGAAAAACAAAACTTTCTCAGAGAAACAAAATCTTAGGAATTCATTCCCAGCATTCCTTCCCTGAAAGAAATGTTAAAAGAAGTTCCTTTCGGAGAAGGAAAATGATATAGCTTATTGACTCAGATCGACAAAAAGGAAGAAGGAGTGTCTGAGAAAGAATAATTGAAGGCAAGGTAAAATCATTTCTTTTTCTCATTATTAGTTACCTAAGAGGTAACTCTTGAAAAAAATAACAATGTATTGGGGGGTCATACGGAAAAGTGAAATGAATACTAACGGTAATGCCATAAAGGACAAGATGGAGGACTTTAATAATTGGTACATATTGACTCAGTGCTATCAATATCAATTTTAAACATGAATGGTTTAGAATGTAACCATATTTGGAAGATATATGGATCTTAATCCAATATGATTGGCATCCTTATGAGAAGTGGAAAATACCATGTGACAACAAAAGCAGAGATTGGGATCATGAAAGTGCAAGCCAAGGAGCACCATGGGTCGAAGACAACCCCTGGAAAGAAAAGGAAAAGAAAGATTCCTTTCAGAGTCTCAGAAGGACCATGGCCTTGATGGAATCTTGGGCTCCAGAACTGTGACAGAATGCATTTCTTCTTCTTTTTTTTTTAATGTTTATTTATTTTTGAGAGAGTGAGACAGAGCGTGAGCAGGGGAGGAACAGAGAGAGGCAGACACAGAATCAGAAGCAGCCTCCGGGCTCTGATCTGTCAGCACAGAGCCCGATATGGGGTTCAAACCAAGAACTGTGAGAACATGACCTGAGCTGAAGTTGGACACTTAACCAACTGAGCCATCCAGGCACCCCAACAGAATACATTTCTGTTGTCTTAAACAAAAACACACAAATAAAAGAATGGTTTAAATCAATTAAAAGGAATAATTTGTCAGAGTGGATAAAAAAACAGAAGATTTGTCTCTTTGTGCATGAGAAGCCCACATTTAATACAAAACTCAAATAGGTTTAGGGTTAAGATTTTGAGAAAGATACATGATGCTAACACAAGTCAAAAGGAAGCTGGAATAGTTGTATTAATTACAGACCAGAAAAAGTAGGCGGTTATAAAGGTATCAATGCTCTAAGAAAGCATAACAATTTTAAATGTGTATGTACCTAACAGGAAAGGGCCAAATTATTTGAGACAAAACTGATAGAACTGAAAGACTAATAGAGAAATCCATTAATGCAGTTGAAGGCTTCAATCAATACCTTTCTTTCAGTAATTGATAGGCCAATCAGGCAGTTAATCAATAAAGATAAGGTTGATCTGAGCAGCACTATCAATCAACATGATTTACTTGATATTTATAAACTCTTCCATTGGAATAGTAGCAGAATATACATTCTTCTCACACTCTGATGGAGCATTCACCATGATAGACCAAATTCTGCATCATAAGACATCTTAACAAACTGAGATAAAGAAAAATCATACAAAGTATTTCTCAGTTCACAGTGGAATTAAGCTAGAATTTAATATGAGAGATGGAATATCCTCAAATATTTGGAAAGTAAACACTATGTTTCTAAATAACATATTGGTTAACAAAGAAGCCTCAATTAAATTAAACTTATTTAGAATGAAAATGAAAATAGAACAAATCCGAATTCGTAAATGCAGCAAAAGCAGTGTTCAGATGGAACTTTATAGCACTGAGTTCATATACTGGAAAAAATTGAAAATCAATAAACTAATCCTCCATGTTAGAAAATTAGAAAAAGAAGAGCAATTTAGTCTCAAAGGAAGGATAAGAATAATAAAAAGAGCAGAAATGAATTAGACCTAAAACAGGAAATCAATAGAGAAAATAAAGAAAATCAAAAGCTAGTTCCATAAAAAGATGGTGACAATGGATAAAATACTAGACAAGCTAACCAAAACAAGTGAGAGTTATGAGAAGGAGAGAGAAAGGGAGGGAGTTGGGGAAGGAGGGGAAAAGAGTGGGGCAGGGGAGGAGGTCAGGAGGGAGGAAGAGAATGAGGAGGAGAAAGAAGGAGGAAGAGAAGGAGAAGGGGTTGGGAATAAGGAAGAAGATACAAATTACTAACACGAGAAATAGTCAATCAGTACTGATCCCATGGACGTTAAAAAGATAATAAAGGTATACTATGAACAATTCTGTGCCCATAAATTTGATAAGTTAGATGAAATGGATCCTCACATAAAAAATAAAAACCACCAAAACTCACACAGGAGAAATATATAATTTAAATAGCACTCCCCCAACTTCATATGTTGAAGTCCTAACTCCCAGTACCTCAAAATGTGACTGTATCTGGAGATAGAGTCTTTAAAGAAGTAATTAAGTTAAAATGAGGTCATTTAGGTGAGCCCTAATCCAATATGACACATGTTGTTATAAGAAGTGGAAATTAGGACACAGACACACACAGAGGGAAGGTCATAGGAAGATACACAGAGTCGATTGCCACCTACAAGTCAAGGAGAGGAGACTCGGAATAAAACCAACCCTTCCAGTATCTTGATATTGGACTTCTAGCTTCCAGAACCATAAGGAAATACATTTCTGTTGTTTAAGACACTCAATCTGTGTACATGGTTATGGTAACCCAGGAAAACTAATACACAACCCAATTAAAACGCAGACAAAAATCTAAACATAACCACTCATCAATGAATATATACAGATGTCAGATATGCATATGAAAAAGTGATCAATGCCATTTCTCATTAGGGTATTGCTAATGAAAACAACAGTGGAATATGACCACACAACTATTAGAATGACCCAATCCCAAATACCTGAAAACAACAACAAACAGCAATACCGCTGATTCAGTGTCAGTGGGAATGCAGGCTACCTTGTGAGACATTTCAGCATTTTCTTGAAAATAGTCTTACCTTACCATACAGCGATTGTGCTTCTAAGTATTTACCTAACTGATCTGAAAATGAATCCCGACACAAAAACCTGCATGTTAATGTTTACAGTTTTATTATCCACAATAGCCAAAAACTGGAGGCAACCATGATGTCCTTCAATAGATGAAAAGATAAAGAAATTGTGATACATCTGCCAATGAGCTATTATTCAGCAGTTAAGTGAAGTATCAAGCCACAAAAAGATATGAATGAATCTTTAATGTGTATTGCTAAGTGAAAGAAAACCAGTATGAATAGGCTACATAATGTATGACTCCAATTATATGACATTCTGGTAATGACAAAACTATAGAGATAGTATTTAAAAAAAATCAGTAGTTGCCATGGTTGCAGGTGAGGAGGGAGGGTTTAGGTGAAGCGTGGGGGATTTTTTAGGGTGATAAAACTATTCTGTAGGACACTAATTGTGGATACATGACACTGTATTTGTCAAAGCTCATAAAATTTTGAAGCATAAAAAGTTTATCTAATGTATTGAAATTAAAAAACAAATTAGGATACCAGGGGACCTGGAGATGGAATGGAGAATGTCATAAAACTGTTACGAATGTGTGTACAGTCTGATTGAAAGTGATGAGGAAGGAGGTGCTGACCGAAAGAATTCTGGAAATAAGTAGAGTTTGTTAGACTAAAGGTAAAAGGAACTAATCACTACATTCTAGTTGTTAAAGCTGTGTCCATGAGGATATTGGTTAAAAATTCTGATACTGCTCTATGTGTAGAGTGGAACTGATCAATTCAATAAATCAATGACAGATGGTGTGATTTGAGTTTCTTACAGCTGGAGTGGAGGTTTACAGATACGTTAGGAGAGGAGGCTGAAAAAATCCATGTGGTAATGAATTGTAGTTAGACTTCTACTAACTCTTGTATAAGTAGATATATTTATTTATCTAAATATTTACAGTATATGCACAGTTTAGTATTCACACATATACTTCCTTATTCTTTCAGTTGAGAGGGTGTAGAAGCAATGACATCCCATAGCAATGAGTACACTGAGATATCAGATCTTGATTTCAAATACCATTCTCTACTAAAAGGAGCTAGGCGTCTTAGAAAGAATGCCTGATTCTAAGAGTGAGGCGGAGATATCCAAAATAAGCCTGGAGTATCTTGTAGTGCCAGAAACTAATAAAATGCTTGAAAAAAACCCTAGATCCATGCAATGATAGATGTATATCAAAGAGACACAGGACCCAATAGAAATACTTTTGTGGTGAAATCTGTAACAACTGAAGCAAAAATCAACAATGTAGTATTGTATTATAGCCCAAGGGGAAAAAAATAAATATGGATGATACCATGCAGATATAAATGAGTGAATGAGAAAGGGAGGAGTGGAGGAAGAGAGGGAGGGAAGGAAGAAGAAGGAAAGGCAAATGTCTGATGAGTCAGAATTTCAAACAGATACTCTGCTCTTGAAAAGGGGGACCATAACTTCCATCCCTTAAGTGTGAGGAATATATAGTGACTTTCTCTCCAAGAGTACACCACAGAAAGCACTGAAAGGAAGAGTACCTTTCCAGTGGAGAAACTGACAAACAGTTCTTCGGCCAGATGGTCAAGGATACTATCAGCAACAATAATTCAGGTTGATAGTAGGTCCTGTTGATATGATATCATCAAAATGGCACTTTTCTTTTATCATCCTCCTAGTAAAATTATATAACACTGGACTACTCATGAGAAAAATATCAGAATATTTCCAATTGAGGGACATTCTACAAAGTAAGCAAACCGTACTCTTCAAAACTGTCAAGGTCATCAAAAACAAGTCTGAGAAACTGTCACAGACAAGAGGAGCTTAAGGAACATGGTGATTCAATCTAATGTGGCATCCTGAATGGGTTTCTAGGACAGCAAAATGGAGCTAGGTAATAACTAAGGAAATCTGAATAGAGTAGGGAATGTAGTTAATAATAATACACCTATATCAGCTCACTAATTATAACAGTGTATCCTACTGATATAAGATGTCCTAAAAACTTGAGAAGTCTTTCTTCATCACTGCCAAACTTTGTGGTGAACCTGAAAAGTTTGCCTTTTCCTAGTTTATGAAAAATCTTAAAGGAGGATTGCCACACTTTAAGCAGGCAAAGAAGGTACTCTTTTCTTACATTTTTATAAGTCTTTATCACAAAGGTTTAAATCACATGCCTGCTGACAGAGGTTCTTTTTAATAGTACATCAGTTAAATAAAGATAGATATTACCCTGAAGGTGTTATTTACATAATATTACATTATATCGGTGTGATGCTTGTAATATCCAAAGTGCCTTTACATTCATTCCTTCACTCAATTACAAAATTAGTATTTCAAAAAGTCAGCAGTCTTCAGAACTATTTCCATTTACATGGTGGCCTTTCAACACATTATCCCTATATACAGAAATGTTCCTTTTAATGTGGATGCTGTGTTGTGATTCTCATAACCTTCCTCCTGGGTAGACACTCTATTCCCAGGCATTGGGAGTGTTTACTGCTGACATCACAGGGAAATGCAATCTCCACAGGGGAGCTGTCACCCTCACATTGTGTTCCCTCATGGGGGAAATCTACATCCTTTTAGAAATCCATTTATGATTAAAAATTCCAGGCCCATTTGCTCAATAGGAAACATTCTGAAGTCACATCACAATTTTAATTATTTCTGTAGGATTATCTGGATCCTCTTTGTAACTGCACCTTAGTTCAACATTTCGGTTCTTTGAATTCTACTTCCCTCAAACCCTGACCGTGGTTATAAGAGAACTCTGCAATAAACCCCCTGCTTCCCAGATTCATAGTCCGATATCTGGGAAAACCCTCCCAAAGACCAGACATTCAGGCAGCACACCTGATTATCCAATTTGTGCAGAAATACAAGTGGCCCAAGGGAAGAAGAAATGCCTGTGGATAGTGAGAAATAACTTACATGATTGGTGAAGAACCTGCATGGAAATATTTTGAGGTTAAGTGTTTATACCTATGGAAGCAACATGAGGGAGGATCTGTGTGAGTCAGAACAAGTTATGAAGCTCTTTGAATTGCATTTTAACTCAGCCAGTAAACACTGACTATAGAAAAATTAGTCACTAAACAACCACATAGAAACAATGACTTGGCGATTTCTATTTAGCCATGCTGTTGTTGGCTACCCCATAGCCCAAGATGCATACGTGGAGTAGACAAAGTATCAAACAGAGGCTATCCATAGTTCAAAAAGCATATCTTCCTACTCATGAAAGCTAATTTAGTTAATGTTGCTACTGGAATAACAAATCTCCAAGAAACAGAGACTAATAGTATCTTTGATATGGCACCATTTTTTTAAGGAGAACTTCCTGCTATATTCAATGAATATTTGATTACATTGGATACTCCCAATCTGGAAGCAGACTTGATTTTTCATTATTATAATACAGTTTTGCATTGTCTTCTATTCAAAGACTTGGCCCCTAATAGTACAAAAATAATGTGTTGTAAATTTGAACCTCCAATTTGGTGATCTTGCAAAACCATTCTTTAGACCAAAAGAACTATTTTACAGCAAAGGAAATGTAACAGTAGGGATATGACCATGGGATCCATTAATCCTATCATATACTACGCTGCCAGAGATCAATAGGCAAGGAAAGGAGCCAACATATTGTCAAGAGTAATTGACCCTGATCATGGTGGTGGGGGGAGTGGGGGGATAGGGTTGCCATTATTCTACTGATCCAAGGTAGTAATTTAAGAAATTATCCTGTACCTACATTTCTACTTTACAATAAATTACTGCCATTTGTACGTAGGTATTTTCCTAGAGATTCTCTTCTATTCCATTATTTTGTGTGCCTTTTTGCTAATACTACATTTCTTTATTTACTGTAGATTACAATAAACTTTGTCATCTAGTAGAATATACCCCCCACTTTGTTCCTCTTAATGTGTTTTGGTTTCTCTTGATCCTTTTTAATTTCTTAAATATTTTTTTTAATTTTTTTGTTTGTTTGTTTATTTATTTATTTAGGGGGAGAGAAAGAACCAGCGGGGGATGGGGGGAGAGAGAAAGAGGGGGGCAGAGGAGCTGAAGCAGGCTCCACACTGATAGCGAGGAGCCTGATGCAGGGCTCTAACTCATGAACCACAAGATCATGACCTAAACCGTAAATAGACTCTTTTAAGAGGAGCTTGGCCTGGCTGGCTAGTTAAGGGTGCCCGGAATGAAAATTATTGGAATAACAGAAACAAGGAGTTCTAGGTAGACATATGGATGATCTTTATCGCCTTTTAACACTCAGCAGAGAGGATATTAACACAGTACAGGCACTAAACAACCAAGTGGAAAAGATAGCCAGGAAAGTTCATGTCATGCATTGTCATTTTAGTCATTGGTGACACTAATATTGGCATGATGAGCACATGAACAACGTGGCATTAGTGGTAGAGATGGAGACTAAGCATGAGAACCTGTGCATGACTGTTCTGGCTATTGACCACTAATGTCTGTTCCGGCCACAAGAAAAACCAAGGTTCCAATCTCAAGAAGATGAGATGACCTTTTAGTGACATGTTACTTATGCCAGTTCTTTCCACTCTGGACTGGTGAGCGCTTTATTCTCATAAGAAAACACATAAGGGTGCCTGGGTGGCTCAGTCGGTTAAACATCTGACTCTTGATTTCGACTCCGGTCATGATCTCATGATTGTGAGATTGAGTCCTATGTCAGACTCTGCACTGGGTGTGGAGCCTGCTTAAGAGTCTCACACTCCCTCTCCCTCTGCCCCTCCCCTGCATACACACATGCTCTCTCTCACTTAAAAAAAAAAGAATACACATAAATTTTGCATAGTGGTTTTCTTTTCTCACATGCATAGCCTTAGCCAGTACCAATATCTGAGTGTTACTAGCCTGAGATCTCATATAATATCACATAAAACTACAGTAAATGTATTAGGACAAAGAATGAGGGGAAGGATTTTATGACTATGGTACTCACTGATCATATCACACCACCCAGAAGCTTCTACACTGATAAGCATTGTAGTAGCCTGTTGACTGCACAGATGAAGTACCAATCTGGAGTTAATACTGGGCAAGGATGGAACGCCATCCTTCCGGATAAGGAATACACAATGAAACAAAGACATTGTGTTCTCAGTAGACAGCAACCATGGGTCTGGGGTTAAGTTACAGAAACATGAGTGCCCCCACTTATCACTCCCAGTGCCCCACTGGGTTTGTGTTACTTATTACTACATTTTGGAGTTCTGCAGGAGTAGAGGTATTAATCTCTAAATGGAGTATATTTTCTTCAGGATACAGAGCAAAAGTTCATTTAATTATATTTTATGACTGGTGCCTATATACCCATATACCTTGGGTATATGGATCTGTAAGTAGAAGAGAAATCACTGGCTTGGTAGGGATACCTGACCAATCATCAGGAGGAAATAGGGTTGCTCTTGCACAGAGAGAGCATGGAGAGATATATGTGGAAACCAGGTGATTTACTTGAAGCCTTCCTTTAGCTAAAATATTCATCATGGAAATGGACAGGTAAAGCAACCAGTAGGGATTATGGTGATAAGAGGCTAGGGCTCTTCATGAATCAAGATGTAAGTCACCACACTAGGTAGGCAACTGAGGCCAAAACAGGAGCTTAAAGTGAAGAGAATCTAGAATGGATGATCAAAGAGGAAGATAAACAGAATCAGTTATAGTTCCGAGACCACCTACAGTGTCAGAGGTAGAGTTAATGTCACAGACTTCCTTCTAAGTTTTCCCTAGGAAGATATGCCACCATATATGTGGTGGAGTGGATCCTTGAATGTTTATGCAGAATAGGAGATGATTGGCCCAAGGATTAGATTGCAGTTGACATGAAGAAGTACTGTCATTTTCCTTCTTTAAGGGAAAACATTTTCCATGGTTCTAGGGAGTTCAGTCAGTAGAAGCCTCTAACCAATCATCAGTCAGTTCAGGATCTTCCAAAGCTGCAGATACCTTTCTTGCCTGAAGTCACATCCTTGCCACAGTCTGACCTAGGTGGGGGATATAAAGGCTAGTTTGACCTCATGGGGGATGACTGTCATATGGGAATCTTAATCCATGCTCTCTGCTGGTGGTTTGTACATTTTCCATAGCTCTGATTTTTCCTTCTACCCATCCTACTTTTTCTCACTCTTTTCACAGGTGTTGACCCTAATAAGTATCTTAAACTCCTAATTCTGGCTTATCTCCTTCTTGAGATACCCACCATTAGGTATTCACTAAAAGAAGGCAACAAATCACACTTCTTTAAAGACAATTACTATTGCCACAAAGCAATATGGTCTGCTCATTTTTTTTCTAAGATTTTTCTAGGCAGAGAGAATTCCAAACAGGCATCAGATATACTGGCTTTCTAAAGGTAAGCCCACAACTTCTACATTTTAGGAATAAATAGACTATAGATGCAAATTTGCTTGTTAACAAAACCCAACATTCACTTCTAACATAGCTCAAAAAAATAAGTGCTTGGGAAGAAAATTTTAACATATTTGATGCTTTCAACAGCTTAAATTTGTATGTGATACATTTAGCACCAAATATCAACACTAACACTTATCTGAAAAAACATAAATACATTTCTTGAAAACCCTTCCCCTTCATTATGATTCATTTAGAGCAATATAAAAGTATTGGGCTAGAGAAGTAAAATTCAAATACTCAATTTAACAAATTTAAATTCTTAGATGGTTTTAGTACAACTTACTTTATTTTTGTATAGGCATATAAGAAAACATGTTACTTCATGAAATTGATTTTGTAGTTATTAAGTGTTCTTTCACCCTTTTTCACACCAATGTTAATTACTCGTAAAGCAAAAATCTGATCTTTGACAATATTACAATTCCTTCTAAATATTTATGTCTGCCACGTGTATTTATTCTCCTTTAAAAGAACAAGCCGTAAAGGTGCCACCAAAGTGTCGCATCTGATACAAATGGTACATTGAAGATGTGTAAGACTAGAAGTCAACGTTTTTCAACAGTACATTCCTTTTGATATTTAGTAGTTATACATTTGTCATTGTTTCTTTAGTGTTTCCTCATGTATTTCATCGATGTATTCCAAATTTTAAAAAAATACACTAAAATTTGTATTTTTATTTTGGGTCAGGGAGTGAAATTATTTGAATTACATTTTGCCCTGGTTTCTTTGTCATTTTCCTATATTTAAGTATGTATTTAGTATAAAACTAAAGTCAGCAGCATTTTTGTTTTATAAAGCCAAAATATATTATAAAAGTGAACATATACAAAGAACATTCACAGAACTTCAGATCCTAGGTATAAACACCAGATTGATTTGTTCGTATGTGTAAGGCAACCAGATGTTCAAAACAACAGGTTTTGTAATTTCAAAAACAAAAGTCACAAAATATCAATATTCATCAATTATAGGATTGCCAGTAGATTGAAATATATTTATAGACTTGATGTCTATGCAATAATGAAAAAGAACAGGGTACAGACATATATGTTAAGACGGATATATTGTGATTTGGGAGAAGAAGCCAAGTTGTAGGCAAATCTACAGAGTATGTTCCATTCCTAGGGAGTCCACAGAAAGGGAAAAACTAAGCAAACAAGCAAAACCTACAAAGAGAAACAGGACAGTAATTAACGTATAGAGAGTCGGAAGTTGATCCCCTCTTGGAGAAAAGGAAGGTGATGTGGTTTGAAAGGATCATGCAGGAGACTCCAAAAGTTCTAGTGTTGTTTTCTTAAGTATAAACGTGTTTACTCAGCTATTTATCTATCACTTTCAATTGTGTATATATGCTCTTAATATGTGAAATAAAACAATAAAAATACAAATGATGGCATTTTATTGGAAAAAATTCTGAGCACTTGTAGTTAATTTATTTAATAAATGTTTATCGACAATTTCTAGGTGGCAGGCACTGTACTAGGTGTTGGGGATAATAGTGAATAAGGAAATTAGGAAACTCGTTTCTTAAAGAAACTGATTTTAATGGGATCATGAGTCATGTAACAAGTTAATGAAATTACATTGTTACCATGACTATGCTGGGTGCTGTATAGTGTAGAGGCAGGCAAGTGAAACATTGTAAATGAAGAAGTCACTCTAACTGTGGTAGCAGACACACTTCTACTATACTAGTAAGACACATCGTACTGATATAGGGAGCCATCCCTGTGAAAAGATACAGTAAAATTTCCAGGCAAATAGGGTATGAGAACTTAAGGACATTCGTTCGTGAGTTCGAGCCCCGTGTTGGGCTCTGTGCTGACAGCCCAGAGCCTGGAGCCTGTCTTGGATTCTGTGTCTCTGTCTCTTTCTGCCTCTTCTGCACTCACGCTCTGTCTCTCTCTGCCTCTCAAAAATAATTAAAAGTTAAAAAAATTAAAAAAAAAATGAATAGTGAAAATGGATTTTAGGGAATGTGATTAGAAGTTAGTTTGGGACATAGAAGCCAGGTTCAGACAGTGATGATGGATTTTTATTTATTTGAAAGATCTGTAAATGGTTACATTTTTGTTTTATTTTACTATTATTCTTAAAAAAGGAATAAACAAAGAGATGAAAAATATCCTACTGTATTTAGATCAAAGTATTGTGAGCCAATTGACATACTTTGTGTTATATTTTCAACATTTCAATTTCTTGACAACAGTAAACTCATCCAAAAGTTCTCATTTGAAATGGAGAAATACTGTTGCCTGAAGCATATTTAATTTCCTACACTGGTTTCCGCTGGGATTTGTCAAGCTTTTTCACTGACTCCAATATCTCTGATGTTCAATTATGACCAATGTTTTGATGTTCCCTTAATGTCTGAAAACTATAAATCACAAGCAAATAAATTAAGCAGGTTTGAATGAGGCCTAAATTTTGAAACAATATATTCATAAAACATCTATGAATAGAATAGTAGTCTGCCGACCCAGTGTAATAGATGGCTACTCAAATAATTTAAAGATCTGAGAAAATATTCAGAACAACACAAATGGAATTTGTGATTTTATTGAAAATTGAAATATTACAATTAATTTTTAATTTATCAGGTTTAAGATATAAGCAATCAGATTTTTTTTCCTTTATAACTTGAAATTTGACAATCAAAACCTGGTTCAAAACACATATTTCTGTCTTTGTGTGCTGTACACAGTTAGATTGGTATTCAATGCAAGCTGGCCCTAGTTTAGGGAGGATGGTTTTAACTACCACCCCATTAGCTGTTTACTCTGTAGTTTAAGTGATCACTCATACTTGGGAACTTATCTGACATATATAGACATAATTTTCAAGAGAAAAAAATAACGTAAACTTTTGTAGAATCTCTTATGGCCATCTTGGTTAAAAAGATAATTGATTTTTATGTTTTGTAATGATCTGTGATCCTATTTAGGCATGTGCCTTGAAATCTACTTATAATATTTTTAACAAGATTCCCAGATTCAAATCCAGATAAAGTCTTCTGGCAACTCATAAAAAAGAAAAAATGTAAAATCTTATTGCCACCATTAAAAAGTTAATCCACTAGCTATTTCGAAAAATATAATTGAATAGGTCAAGTTGAGGAGCTATGAACTGATGTTTGTATTACAGTGTTTGTAAATCAATTTGGGTAATACAATAGCTATATATCATCTTGGTAGGAAATGATTTTTTTTTCTTTCTTCTCCCTCTACATCTTTTTTATTCCTATCCTCTTCCTCTTCCATAGTCTGTTATACTCTGATTCAGAGAAATAATATTCTATGTTAATTTCCCATTTGGAAATTTCCCCTCCTCATCTGGAAGTAGTGGAGCATCTGACTTATGAATGCCAAAACAATAATATTAAAGAAGATTGCAAAAAAAATTTTAACTTACTTTGAAGTATGAAGAGATCATCTTCCAAGAAAACTGAGATATAAAAACTCAAATCCATGTTTACATCTGGTTTATTCTCTTCAGTGTGGAGATCTTCGATTTTTCTTCTGTATTTCTAGAATTTATGTGTGGCTTTTTTGTAAGATATGTGACATATTGGTGAGCTGCACTGCTATTAGACTTTTTTTTTAACAGAAAGAATAAAATATATAGTCTTTCACTATAACACAGGACTGAGAGCATATGAATCACTTAATAGTTGCCCATCCCCCTTGTCATGCCTGCTCCAAAAATTACTTTTCTCCTTCCCTCTCCTGAGGTTTTTGAAGAAACATCTGAGCCAAAAGAGTTGATCATATTAACTTGGAAATTAGCATAGAATATAACTTCTCTGAATCAAAGTATAAAGTTTTCCTGCTTTTCAATTCCCTGGAACCCCAAGTGTGACTTTTAGTCTAAGCTATTGGGATAATTATCTCAATCCCTCATTTCTCCTGGTTATGAAAATTCAGCCGGGGTGTTTCATATAAACGAGAATACGGAATTGAGCTGTTAAATGAATATAAGCTCGGACCATTTAAAAATTTTAATAGAATTATTTGGTATGTGCACTTAATACTACCAGACCCTTCTATCCATTTCTATAAGTGCAACTACGAATCACTTATATTAGAACAAACTGATATGTCAATAGCATCATCTTTAAACTCTTGGGGCTTGTATCTAAGCATATGAGGTACTTAATTTCATGCTCTAATAAAATTGTTGATTTATATTCTCTACTAACTAATCCTTCTAACTGCGTTTAATAATAATTAAATTGTATGGTGTTTTCCAAGAAGACAATTTTAAGCTGTCATTGAAAAGAGAAAAGATTTGCATGCATAAATGTAAATTGGCTTTGTTGTTTATTAATATAGCTAACATTTCTCACTAACTTGAAATATACCAATGTATAATGTAAGGATATATAGGAGCTTAGAAATTTTTCAGAGTTAGCTTATGCTCTATACTTCCATTATGATTCAAGTGCAGAATTTAAATAAACCAACTTAGAACTTCCATTATTTTCTTTGGCAAAGCAAATCACACTATTTGCAAATGATGATGCATTTATATACTTTTACATAACTCCAACCAAACAAAACTGCTTAATGTGTAATTCATGCCCTCAGCTTGATCTTTTAAAAATGTTAATCCCATAGTAATATTGTGATTGTTATTTAATTACTTGATTTTTTTCATCTTTGAATTTATAGAGTTCTAGCTCCATAATAATATCTTAATAAGACCAAAACGCATGATTTTAAGAACATAATTTCAAACATGTGTTGAGTAATATAACAAAGAATAGTGAGTAATTACTTTTCTAGAGTGTAATTCATTAAAAAATTTTAGGTATGTTGTGCATTTATTTCTACTTATAATTTTAATAAATTGTATTAAGGGGAGACCTAGTAATGTCTATATGTTGGAAAAAATATCATTTCAAGTACCTGCTTTGGAAATAATTCAAACATCATGTCTACTACCATTTTCACCTAAATCAATTGTGTGAGTGTGTGTGTGTGTGTGTGTGTGTGTCTGTGTTTTCCCTTATGGCATACTGTTTTAGATACATGGGTGTGAAGACAGTGACTTTATATGTATTTCCTGCTTTTTCTTTGGACCATCTGCTGCAATTCACTTGTGATTTAGCTTAATTTGATTTTCATTATAGTCTATATTCTCCTCTAATTTCTGGTGATCTTAGCTAACAGCTCATGATAAAGAGTAAGACACTAAGCAAGACTACTGTTCACTTCTACATGCACAGCAAGGCTTTAATTTTTCTTTACTGTTTATCATTCATTTTTGAGAGAGAGAGAGAAACAGACTGAGCATGAGCGAGGGAGGAGCAGAGTGAGAGAGAGAGGGAGACACAGAATCTGAAACAGACCACTCAACAGAGGGAGCCACCAACACACTCCAGCAAGGCCTTAATCTAAGGGTGATATTACTGGATTTTCCTTTGGGAGAACAAATGCCATTATTTAGATGTCTTTTCTTGGTACTTTTAGTTTTTCTTATAGAGAAATCTATCATTCTTCTTAATAAGGGGTGAAAGTTTGAGTGTAAGAGTCCTGGGGGCATGGCAAGAGAATAGGGATGGGAGAATGGCCACGTCATTCAATAAATACATTTTCTTCTACTTCTTCTGTTTTCCATATGGTGTTCCCACCTCAACTGTGCCTGATTTCCTTAAGGCTGTATTTGGTGCGGAATTCTCTAGAAGTCTACCTGTATCTTTCAAACATTCCTCCTCTTTTAAATCCTGCAGCCATACTGAGGGTGCCTGGTGTGGTGAGAATCTGGGCTTAACCTAAGTTCTACAGGGCACTCAGAGAACATCTAGGCTTCCTATTCTTTTTTTTCCCCTCTCTTTATATTCTAGTCCAAGTCAGTTATTACTGATCTGTTTGCTGGTCCACTTTCAAGAAAAAAGTCAGCCTGACATTTTTCTATTTCCTTTGTCCTTGTGTGATGCATGCCTCCTCCCTCTTCAGATATTTTTGTTGTCTTTTTTAATAGGAATTAAGAAGACATTAAAGAAAATATATGTGATAAATTTACCATCTTTATTTGAAAGTTTTCACTTGAAACTATTTAAAGAAAAAAATATTTAAGCAAAATATTTTAGAATGTGGTATATAGTCAATATATTCCCTCAATTAAAAGGTTTTAATGCATTATTTCTGAAAAAGAAATAGTTGTATATCCTAATTTGAGCAAGGTGTGCCTTTTTGGAAAGAAGCTATCATCTTGCTTTTCCTTTTCAAGACACTTTCATTGTTAAATAGTCAAAACTCTAGGTTCTAAGACCAAAAATTTATGACATGTTTTCCCCTGATGAGGTATACAGTAAGAAATATACCTCTCTTTAGAAGTTTCTTTTGATCTTAATTTGGAGGAATGCTTAAAAATCACTTGGCATTCTCTATAAATTGTCTGTTTAGTGTTGGTATTTGATTGGAAATTCAGCTACTTATCAAAGTTCTAAGTAAAATTTTCAACATTGGTTTTCTTGTGAGGTTAAAAAAACATAGTTTAATGAATGGTTTTCCTGCCCCTAGAAATTTCTTTAATGCACTTCTTAGAAAATTTTTAAGTTTCTTTATTCTTGAGAGAGAGAGAGAAAGAGAGCAAGCACAGCACAGAGCCCAAACTCAACTCACAAACTGTGAGACCTTGACCTGAGCCGAGATCAAGAGTTAGATGCTTAGCCAACTGAGCCACCCAGGCACTCTTGCCCCTACAAATTTCTTAAGCTCTTTAAGGAGAGGGGGTTGAAGACAGTCACATCTACCACAGAAAATGGAGCTGAGCAAAATGGTAGATATTGTAGATTATTGGTCCTTCCAGGGTCCACATCTAATTCTCCATTACCTCAACATCCTCAGAAATACCTTTTAAGATTGTGTGTGTTAGCTGCATATTAAATGGTCTCCTAATTTAAGGAAAATTCTATTTGATATCATTAGGTCATTTAAAATATTTCAGAGATGTTAGCTGCCTTGTTGCCATAATGGATTAAAATGTTCTTGTTTGTTTGTTTTGCTTTGTTTTATAAACAATATTCTTTCAGATTCGCTATATATCACCTGATATCTTAAAAATATATATTTGGTTGAAGTTTTTTTTAATTTAATAAGAAATTATGTTTTAAAATACATATTGAAGGAAAGAAATGAAATAAAGTAGTTCTGCAAAAGAAATGTTGCAGTTCCCAGGAAACTAAGATTAATTATATATGTAGCTCCCTCTTCTTTAGTATCTCTTTTAATAGGGATTTTGTGGTTAAATCATTTTTGTTAAATCACCCAATTTCTTTGTCCTTCTTTTGCTTATATTTTCCTTTTAAAAGGTTATTAAAGTAAACCATTCCCTGTAGCCATAGTGTGCTCAGGTGGCTTTAATGTATGATATTACAACCTTGTCCCCCGTGGTTTTATTGGTCAAATGTGACCCATCTATTAAATCAAAAATAAAGAATGGGAGGCTTCTTCTTTGTAATGTGGAAGAGGTCACATCACATGAAAATTAGACTGAAATGGTTTGCTTTAGAGAGCAGGTGGCTCTTATTTCTGTTATTGACATGGAATTTTAAAACTCAAATGTCACTTGGACATCATGTTCACCACTATCCTTAGTCAGGAAATGTGGAAACAAAATGTAGAAACATTCTTGTCTAAGATCACAGAGCATGTCATTAACATGGTCGGATGATGAATCCAGAAATTGATGTATAAGTCTATTGTTCGTAAGGTTTTTAGTGATTTACAGATAATATTTATGTTAAACAAAAATAAATGCCATAGGGACACTCTAGGATATAGTTATTATAACAATAACTAATAATATGTCTTGTATTAAAGATATCTTTAAGCAGATATATTTATAAAACAATTAAATAGAAGAAACAGTAAATTACTTAGAGGTGATTCAGACCTTTCTTATATAACTAGCTGTTAAAATATATTTATATCTTTAAAATTGTTTTATACCTATAAGATATAGGGCTGTGTCACATGTGTCAAAGGACAACTAAAAATTTTGTATTATTATAAAAATCCATTTTTCTCTTGATTCTTTCAAAAACCCTACTAAGGATTTAAATTATAGAGACTAAAACTTATTTATTGATTTTCTTTTATGTTTTCTCTCCATATATACAAATATTTTCTCCTAGGATGACTACCCATTGGTACTTAGAAACTGGGGGCTCATCTGGTATCTGTGTCTCTTTCTCAGAATTTATATACATATATTATATGTGTATATAATATACTTCTATGGATAAAATAGTTGACTTTATTTATTTTATTTGTTGTCTCTAAGATTTTATTTTTTAAGCAATCTCTACCCAACATGGGCTCAATTCAAAACCCCAAGATCAAGAGTCACATGCTCATCCATCTGAGTCAGCCAGGCGCCCCATGACTGTCTTTAAAAATTTGCTTTGGGGGCCCCTGGGTGGCTCAGTCGGTTAAGCGGCGGACTTCGGCTCGGGTCACATCTCGCACTCTGTGAGTTCGAGCCAATCTCGCACTCTGTGAGTTCGAGCCCCGCATCGGGCTCTGTGCTGACAGCTCAGAGCCTGGAGCCTGTTTCGGATTCTGTGTCTCCCTCTCTCTCTGACCCTCCCCCGTTCATGCTCTGTCTCTCCCTGTCTAAAAATAAATAAAGGTTAAAAAAAATTTTTTTTTAAAAATTTGCTTTGACATCTCATGTCACATTGTTTTAATTACACATTTTTAACATACTTGATTTGCCTACATATATGTATACATATGTATATATATATATATACACACATATATATTTACTTATATTTATTTTATTTTAGTTTTTTTTTTCTTTTACTATTTAAATGTCTACTTCCTAATGCCAGTTATGCTAGTTATCTAAGGAATTTTTTAAATTTAGGTAATTTGGGCATAGTCCCTATGCATTTGGAGTATCCAGACTCATGTCCCTTTTATTTTTCCTTTATGTATTAATCCTACTACAGGTGAATGAATTTTACAAAGTAGACTGTAGGTTAGATCTGAAGATTATGATTTAGCAGTCCGTTTCAGGAGCTGAAGGTCTCCAGTATTTATTTACATACACATGTATTTTGACTGTATAATGTTAGGAGAATAATCTCTATAGATGTTTTTGTTTTTTCTTGAAGTAATACAGAAATAAATAACAAATTTTTGCCCTCTAGAGTTAGCAAATATATTATTGAAATAGTACGGCAAAAAAAAATAGTTTCCTATTAGTTGGGAAAGTGTTTTATCCTGAAACAGTAGTCACTTTAATAAAAACTTATTTTATCCCTTTGGGTGATTCTGAGATCTTGAGTCACTGAGTGCAAGATTAACTAATACTCTTAATATTAGAAGTGAAAAGGATTGGAGGGATAGAATAAAGAAGAGTAAGAAAGAAAAGAGAGTGATAAGGTGAATTAGTCATCCTTCCCAGATCATTTTATATGAAGTGATCTCT
This sequence comes from Acinonyx jubatus, assembly GCF_027475565.1. Taxonomy (NCBI): domain Eukaryota; kingdom Metazoa; phylum Chordata; class Mammalia; order Carnivora; family Felidae; genus Acinonyx; species Acinonyx jubatus. The sequence goes on from NC_069384.1 coordinate 21,982,591, forward strand.
TCATTCTATAACACTTTATATTTTATATATTTATATTTTATATATTTATATTATTTTATATTAAAAGTATATAACATTTCTATATGTATAACTGTACTATTATGAAATGAGACAGTGCTTCATAGTCTCTCTTATTTTCTATTTCTTTTAAGTGGAGTCACTGATAGCTTTTGTTCTGGACATCGATTACAAGGATGATTGTGTAGCAAATGCTGTGAAAAGTAGAGATACTCTCTCCTTCCAGAACAGAGGACTGATTTGTTTGCTTTCCAGGATAAGAAAGTTAAGGTTTCCTTGTGTTGCAAAGCTTGGACAGGTTTTTTACACTGCTCCCCTCTTATAGTCATTGGCATTTCTTACACTTGGGCTTCCTTGGCTAAGGCCCAGAGCCACTGAGGGTACAGCATCCATGGTCCAACCACTGCATGACCCCAGTGGAACGAGAGAGGCAAGTGGAATTGATGCCATCATGAAGCTCATACCTCCTGCTGTGTGCTGAGCAATAAATTTCTTTTCTCTGAACCAATAAGCCCTTGTCTTCTCCTAGCACCCATGAAGCTGTGGCAAGGTAAATTGTTTGCTTACAAGTAGGGCAAAATCACAGACAGGTCACAGTTCTTTAGACAGTATTCTCTTTAAAGATCTTTCCAGTTGTATGATGAATTCTAAAGTCCAAAATTCTTTTTGTTTTCTTAAGTTTATTTATTTATTTATTTATTTATTTATTTATTGATTTATTGAGAGAGAGAGAGAGAGAGAGAGAGATTGAGCATGCACAAGCAGAGGAGGGACAGACAGAGAGGTAGAGGAAGAATCCCCAGCAGGTTCTGGTTCTGGGCTGTTAGTGCAGAACTCTACTTGGGGCTTGAACCCAGGAATCGTGAGATCATGACCTGAGCCAAAATTGAGAGTTTGTCGCTCAACTGACTGAGCCACCCAGGTACCCCTAAAGTCCAAAACTCTTTATTGGTTTTGTTTACTTGAATTTTTTGTTTTTCTCTTCTTCTTTCTTTCCTTTTTTTAAAGTTGTTTGTGTTCTTGCTTTTAGTGTATATCACAGAAATAGTCTTAGTTATTCTTCTGGATTCAGATGACTCAGAATGACAATACCTGGGTCAGAGTGATATGATAAGATACATAACTCCCAAAGATTCCACAAAGTAAAATTGTGAGTTACGAAATGAACATGAAATATTCATGGGACTCATAGAAATATTGAGAAGGTGTGGAATTTTCTCCTAAGCAAACAGAGCCCAAATCTATCTGATGTATATGTTAAAGGGCAAATTCATCCAACTGACATCTGTGTTTCAATATGTTAGCACAAATAATGAGACAATATGTGAAGATATATTCTTTAATAATAACTATGAAGTCAATTCACAGCAGAGACATAGAACATTTTGTATATATTTATAATCTACAGTTTGTAACATAGATTTTCACATTTTATGGGGCTTTCACTATAATCTACCTTCAGTTGTTTTCAACAAGGCAATCAGTTAGTGCTGCAGATTTAGCTTACTTTACTTTTAATACTCTTTCTTCCCCGAAATGTATCTTTAACTTATGAATTGGCCTACATTAGAGAACAGAGAGCGAATTGCCTTTTCCTTTGTAACGACTCCCAAGAGAAATGACAACACTAGGTAAAATTAATTCAGTTACTCTCTAGGGCCTTTGCTGGTCTCCCAGATCATTCCAGTCTACTTATAATCATTGTCAGAAAAAGCTATACAAGCAGTAGATGCAGAATTATCAAAATACATATTCTAAAACTGTTCAAACTTATTGATTTATTTGCTATAATTTTTTGCAACACTTGAAATAATAAAACAATGCAAACATACAAGAAAGAGACATTTATAATGACCTAGGTGAAGTCAGATCAAATGGAAAATAGTAACTGAAGACCTTGAACAATAACAGAAGAAAAATTGTTTTATAATTTCACAATGATATTTTCCTCCTTCCATTTTTGTCATTAATGTCCTCTGGGATCACTTTAATACAATATTATTCATTTAAACTATTCAAAGTAACTTGAAATAATATTCATTAGAACAAACTTTGATTTATTTTTAAATTGTTTTCCATTAAAATTACAAACTTTGTAACTAGAGTAGACCCAAGAGAAGATCTTGTCCAAATTTCTTATTGTACAGATAATGAGATAAAGGAATTGAAAGATGAAGGCATATTCCCTAAACCTTTTCTCCACTATAGAGAATACTACAAGTTGTCATTAACATTCATCACACTGCTCGTTCCTCCATAAGATCCTGCATTGGAGATACTCACCTTGTTGTGAATTCAGGAAAACAATGCTTGGTTTGTTCCCTAAAGTATTGCTTACTCTCAGGAATTTACATGAATGGTTTATCCTAATTTTTCTCTGAAGTTTTACAGCCCATCCAGAAACATTATAAAAATGTATCCTAAATTTTCCAGATTATATTCACTATGTTGAGTAAAAATTGCAGTGATTGTTTGGTAGTTAAAGTGTGCCATAATGTAATAGACTTGCAAAGTTACACACACACACACACACACACACACACACACACACACTCAGAGGCTAGATTACAAAACCATTAAATAAATTATAAATATTTATTGGAATAAATGATGCATCAAGGGAAATATTAGGAATTTAAAATATATATTCACAGAGTAGATATAAAGACTCAAATTAAATGAAAAATAGCCTGGCACCTAATTAGCTCCTAATATAGTATTTTAGTATCACTATAATTGCCCCTGTTGTTATTTGGGTAGAAAAATAGAAATTTAAATGAAACAAATTCTTACCTTTGGGAAATTAATAGCTTCTGAACTACATGCAAACAGAATAAATATTTGATTAAGATGATTTCATATAAATCAAGTGCTATATCTATATACCAAAGTTATACCTAGTGAGGTTTTTATTTTTTAAAAAGTGTGATAAAAGTTTTATCCAGAAGGAGATGTTTTATAACCTAGATAATCTAGAAAATGAAGCCTGAAGTGAAGCTTAAATACTAATATTTAATTGTGGGCTGAAATCTCATGGCATTCATTTTTGAAATCCAGATCTTGACTGACCCAAAGATGTCCTATCTCCTGCAAACAGGGGAAGTGTCTGGACCTTCTTTGGAGAGGTGAAGAAGGTCAGTATTGCTAAAACATTAAGCAGTGGTGGAGGCAGGCAGAGCTCTACTGAGCAAGTTGCCAAAGCCCAAAGACCAATTGGGACCACACTAATTTGGACCAAATGGATAGCAGGTGCCAGGGACGCTAAAATTGGATCTGATACAATGTTCTTAGTTTGGTATTAGTTTTGTTTTTATTTTTTTTTATTTTTTAAAGTTTTACTTATTTATTTTGAGAGAGAGAAAGAGAGAGAATCCCAAGCAGGCTCCGCACTCAGTGCCAAGCCTGATTTGGGGCTGTCTCACTACCGTGAGAAATCAAGAGTCAGAAGCTAAACCATGTGAGCCACCCAGGCACCCCTTATTTGTTTTTACATTCATCCTAATAGTGTTTATGTGTACCCTGAATTTGCTGGAGAATTTCTAACCAATTTAATTTGCTTCTTATATATAAGGATACATTTTTGATCGATGTACTTTTGTTACATTTATATGGAAGATAGTATAGGTATACCTCTGTCATCCAAGGTGTGTCCTTTTGTAGGATCCCCCTTTCATGCACCAGGACCCAGAGTACAATATGTATCACTTAGTGTGGAAAAGGATACGAAGAAATTATTCCATTCTCTCATCGTACCATGGAGAACCACGGTATTTGTCCATCCAGTGTTTTGATGACCTGTGGGACACACAGTTGGCTTATATTCTAGTATAGGCACTCCAATCCTATTACTCTCCAATAAAGTTACAGCTTGTAGAAGCACCTGGGTGGCTTAGTCAGTTAAGCGTCTGACTGCATCTCAGGTCATGATCTCATGGTTTGTGAGTTCAAGCCTCGCATTGAGTTCTGCACTGATAGTTCAGTCTGCCTGGAATTCTGGGTCTCCTCTCTCTCTCTCTCTGCCTGTTTGCTGCATGCTTTCTCTCTCTCTCTGTCTCTCAAAACTAAATAAACATTTTTTTAAAAGCTAAAGCTTATAAAACTTTACACAATTTTTGGGTCTAATCTAGAGACTAAAAAAAATAATGATAAAGTAAATGCCATTGAAATAATTATGTTAAAAGATGGGCCCTAGAATTTAAAACTCAAGTATATAAAAGTTATTTTATCCTGTATTATTACAAAAATATGCATTAGAAAAACATTGTCTGAGAAAATGTATGTGCCTATCATTTTCTTGCCACATTGAGGCCATATGAATAAAATATAGTGAAGAAATTATATTATGAGTTAAATAAATAATATTACCTTTTGGCTTCAATTATTTGAATACTTAATAAAACCAAAAATTCAGAGTTTTAATCTAAAAGAGTCTATTTAAGTTATTTATGTTAAAAATAATATATTTTATGTTTTGAAATAAATAATCTAAGTGGATCAATAATTTACATTATATTGCCAAAGTAAGCTTGGCATTGATCTGGTTTATAAGAAAGAGTTCTAACTTGGTTAATTAATAATTATAGTCAAATACATAAAATTTTTTTATTAAGAAAATTGTGTTAGAAGAAATCTATACATGTGATTCTAAAACATAGTGAATATATTGCAACAATATACACCCACAAATTTAATGTATTTATGTAAAATTATGCAGACCACAAAACCTCAGTTTTTATAATAAGTGAATAAAATGATGTTTCTTTTTCTAGGATAGAAAATACTAAAGCTAAATATTAAAATGAATAAACATAAAAATATAAATAAATATAAATATACACACATATTCCCCTATTAAAGTCAAAATTTTCAAGGTAAGAAAACTTTAGAATATATTAGTGATTGATACTAGTAAATATAGAAATATATAGGACTTACTATATTTAAACATTTCTTCTCTTGTAGTTGCATTTTTTATGTTGTTCATTAGTCATTATTTTACAAAATTGATTTTATGTGTTGTGTACCTATGTACATTTCAGATAAGTTATATCTATCTGAATGTTGTATTACAAAAAGGAAAACACATTCTCTCTGATAATATCTGAGCTGTGTGTTTGAGAAAAATTATATGATCTACAAAGACCATACAATTTTTTGTTTCAGTAAGAAACTGAGGAGCCGTTCACACAATAGCCATTTTTTTCAATGATTTCAGTACTAACCATTCATTACTGTAAGAAAATCCAAATTACAAAGGTGAAAACTGAAAAAATAAAAACCGATCACTTCTTCTCCCTTCAATTTGTAAACACATCTCTATCATCTTTGGACCTGACTTTACTCTATTTTTGTTGCAACCTAGTTTACAACTTCTAAAAAAACTAGAAGAACAACCAGGTCAATGATGGATCTGTGAATTCCTTCGGCTTTTCTGACTTTCAAGGTGTAGTTTCCTTTTGTTAGGCATAAACCCAATAGCAGTTTGAAATATATAATTTGTGATATGTAATTAATCAATCATCTAGATTCAATTTATCAAAATTAATGCTGTATAATAAAGGGCTGTATCACACATAACAGGGGAATGTAATAAGCTGCTTTCAATACCAGCCCAACTTGTAGGGTAGGAAATCATGATTTCCATGAGGTGTCCAAATAACCTGGAACAAAGGTTAGAAATTCTCTTGGGGAAGCCAGGCAATGAGGAACAAGCAGTCTCTTCCATACCTGGACTTGAACAGTCACAAATGTCCCTGGGGTTTCATAAATCAGAAGCAGCCAATGGTTTCTCGCTTCTCTGCTCTGAGACTTCTCATCCTTCACCTTCCTCTTTACTGCTACAATATGATATAGGTATCTTTACATTTATCATGATGTATTACAATTTATTTGCTTGTTTATCTTGTCAACTACACGATGAATTATTTAAGGAAAGAGAACTTGTCCCATACTGGTTTATTCACAGTATCTTGTATTTGGGCCATTCCTGGAAATGTGAGGTAGGGCCACTCAACCCATTTGAGCTTGCCCAAGATAATTTTACTTGAAACAACAGCAACAACAACAAGAACAACAGAAATTGCTGGCATTTTCAGTGGGTCCCTTAGATATGATTAAAGAAAGAAGTTTTGAAGTCAGAATCAGAGCCATGTAGCCCACTTTCCCCAGCTTTGGGCCCAGAACATTACAGTTGAGGTATCCAAAAAACCTAGCAGGGCTTTTTAAAACATACTTCCAGATCCACAATTTTAAGTTGCAATGTAAAAATTGGTAATTGTTATTCAAATAGAAGCTCCTACTCTTTCCTTCTTGTGAAAGTGATTATCAATACTTATTTTAATTTTTTAAATAGTATCACAAGTTTTTATTTTATTTATTTTTCATTTATTTATTTTACAAAGAGGGAATGAGAGAGAGAGAGAGTACGAGGTGGGGATAGGGGCAGAGGGAGAGAAAGAGAGAGAGAGAGAGAGAGAGAGAGAGAGAGAGGGAGAGAGAATCTTTAGCAGGCTCCAAGTTCAGTGTGGAGCCCAACACGGGGCTTAATCCCGTGACCCTAGGATCATGACCTGAGCCAAAATCAACAGTCAGACATTCAACTGACTGAACTACCCAGACGCCCCTTAATTTTAATTTTTGTATATTATTTGCTAGTCTCTTCTGCTGAAACTCAAAAACAATAGTTGATACATTGAAATGTTGGAATTAAAATTACTTTCTTCCTCTAAGAGTGATAGAAAAAGCTCATACCTGATTGCAGAGTGGAAAATTGTGAAGTAAGTGTCAGTGAAAGTTTAATACGGCTGTGTTACTTTGCTAGGGCTGCTGTAAGAAGGTATTACACTGTGGGTGGCTTATAAACATCAGAAGTCAATTTTTCTACAGTGCTAATGGGAGGCAGAAGTCCAAAATCAAGGTGACTACCGGTTCTGTTCCTTTGAGAGCCCTGAGGGAAGGATTTGATCTAGGCCTCTCCCCTTAGTTTGTAGATGATTAGCTTCTGTCTTCACATCATCTTTGCTTTGCCCATGTATCCAAATTTCCTCTCATAAGGGCATTAGTCATATGTGATTAAAACTCACCCCAAAGGGCCACCTGAGTGGCACAGTCTCTTAAACATCCAACTCTTGATTTCAGTTCAGGTCACAACCTCACAGTTCATGAGATCCAGCTACACATCAGGCTCTGTGCTGACAGCATGGAACCTGTTTGGGATTCTCTCTCTCTCTTTCTCTCTCTCTCTCTCTCTCTCTCTCTCTCTCTGCCCCTCCTTCACTTGTGCTCTCTCCCTCTCTCAAAATAAATAAATGAACATTAAAAAATCTTTATTAAAAATATGGGGCGCCTGGGTGGCTCAGTTGGTTAAATGTCCGACTTCAGCCAGGTCACGATCTCGCGATCCGTGAGTTCGAGCCCCACGTTGGGCTCCGGGCTGATGGCTCGGAGCCTGGAGCCTGCTTCCGATTCTGTGTCTCCATCTCTCTCTGCCCCTCCCCCATTCATGCTCTGTCTCTATCTCAAAAATAAATAAAAACGTTAAAAAAATTAAAAAAATAAATAAAGACTCACCCCAAAGACCTTAGTTTAATTTAATTACCTCTAGGAAGATCCCATCTTGAAAACAGTCACATCTGAGGTAATGGAGATCAGTACCTCAACGTACAAATTTTGGGAAGGACATAATACAGCTTATAACAATAGCTAAATTAGTTCTGCAGAAGCCTTAAGTAAAGACAGATTTTATTGAAATTACCGAGATTTGAAGTAGATATTCTCTTCTCTAACAACAGAGCCTCGGTTTTGCTGTTTGATTGCTCAAGAAAATAATGTGATTCCTTTCCAGGAAGATCACACCTACACAAATATATTTCAAAATGTTTATTTTGGACAGCTGCATCAGGAATGAAAATCTGCTGTCACCTTGTAACATCACGTTTTCACTTACTCATGTGGAATGCCATAAGCAACATTTTAGAAACACACTCACTTCAGGTGGTAAAAATTCACAGTAAGGTTGCCAGTTCTGTTGCCTTAAAAGAACATCTATGCAGCCCATCTTCATTCTTCTGGATATTTTATTTTGCACATTAACAACTGATAATTTGACAACTAGTGACAATTGCTTTCTGCAGAATCACCTATGCCAGATAATATATATGCTACTAAAATTTCACAATAACATCTGGCTAGAAGAATATGATATAAATGTCTAGACACATCATTTTGTGATTTTACTTGTATTTCACCTTTATTTGCTAGCAACATTAAAATGAAGTTATTGTATATTTATTCCTTCCATCTGGGTAAAATGTACTTAAATGTCTTAGTGTATTAGTTATTTATGTCTAAGCAAATGCAATTATTTGACTAATAAAACAAACTGCTAAATAAGCCAGGCAATCATATAAACTATAAACCTATTTAAAGCTTTCAGCCCTCACCATAAGAAATCTTGCCTTAGAAAATGATGGTGAGTGGGGCGCCTGGGTGGCTCAGTTGGTTAAGCGGCCGACTTCAGCTCAGGTCATGATCTCGTGGTCGGTGAGTTCGAGCCCCGGGTCGGGCTCTGTGCTGACTGCTCAGAGCCTGGAGCCTGTTTCGGATTCTGTGTCTCCCTCTCTCTGACCCTCCCCCATTCATGCTCTGTCTCTTTCTGTCTCAAAAATGAATAAACGTTAAAAAAAATAAAAACAAAAAAAAGAAAATGATAGTGAGGTGCTTACTCTGTGCCAAACACAGGTTGAAATTCTTGAAACATATTGTCTACTTACACGTATCATTTTTGTGACTACTTTATCAATGAGGCCCTACTAGTATCTCTTTTGCATATGAGGAAACTAAGGCTCAGAGAGATTAGGTGATTTATCCAACATCACACTACTGATTATGAAATAGTGTGACCAAAATTCAAACCAAGGCAATGCGATTCCAGAATTACGACTATGAGCGCACGCTAACATCTATGAGAACCGTGTGAAAAGTGCTGACGATTTAAATGCATTGACTTTAGACCATGATACTTCAATTCGAATACTAGCTCTATTACTCATTGTCTGCATAGCCTTCCCGAGTCTCAAAATATTCTTACCACCCAGTCTCAACCAAGCCAACCATATCTAGCAAATATAAATCTCCCTTGGGGTTGCCAGTCTCCTTGATGTTTATTCTAGATGCATTCCTTCAAATATATTATAGCTTCTCTTTCTATGATAATGTGCCCCACATATTGCTATTGGATTAAAAGTGATAATAAACTGAAAAAGCTTAGTATAGTCCCAGTCACAGAGTAGCCACCTAATTCTTAGCAGTTACTATCACTAACACTTTTACCAATATTTTTACCAGTCTACTATGATTAATATTACTACAAGTACTGATCATACTACTAATAAATTTGAACTATAAGACCTAATGTAAGTAATTAATTTTAATATTTTCTAATGTAAATCTTCTACTGGGATATAAAGTTCAATAAAATACATAACTTTTATACATCTAGCCATAATGCTCAGAAGACAGAAGACCTTGTAAGTCAAAACTTTAAAAGAACTGCTATCATAGTTTAGAGACAAGAGGAGAGATGTCCTTACACTGCCTTTCACAGACACCAATGTTTCCTACATTTGTTTTCCTTGGGTGAGAGTTTCTTTCTAAATTAAGAAAAAGAATAAGAGTTCAACTTGACAGGTTCCCCAATATGTTATATATGAATACATTTTTTCATTGATAAATACATATCCATACACTTACTTTACTGATTCATAATCTATCAAAATTGTAGTGTAAAAAAGTTTTGTGAACTTTAGGAAATCATCCGCTACTCTTATTTTTCTACTTTTAAATAATTTGTATTATTTTATTTTTCATAGCCAGCATATAACTTAGTTCATGATGACGGGACGGAAATGCAGATATTTAGATTATTATCTATTTTGAATTTTAAAAGCATACAAATTATGTACAGCTGAAGATGCAAAAAAAGCCTGTTCATTTGAAAAATAACTCTGATTATTGAGAATAACCATAGAAAAATATGACATAGAAGAATTAGAAAACAAATATGTTTTCCCATGCAAGGATAGAATTTGTAATTTAAAAAAATGTAAAATTACTTTTTACTTAAGAAAAAAGGAAATTACTAATGTTGTTACAGTTACTAATGATGAAATGTATTTTATAGTAGGACTACTTGGAAATTTTCATTCTATGTTCTAAACAGTGATGATGACTAAAATGATAAAAAAGTATTATTTATTAATATCTACCTAATGAAATGTATTATTCTTTCTGCAAAAAACAGTTTTATATTAATCTATATATTTTTATTTAAGTTATCTTTTTACATTACTGAGAAAATTAAAAAATAAAACAAATGTAAATTCTTCTTTAGATTGTTTCATTAGTGCATGTGATTATAAATATTTCACTTACATAAGATCCCTGTTTCCAGCACTGTATTTAAAAATAATTTTGAACAAATACATGGTAATGTTATGAAAACATATATACTGTTTTATTGGCCACATAAGTGGTTAATGAAGGAATCCCAAATAAGCAAGATAACTTAAACTAAGTTGTTTTTTTTTTAAGTAGTTCAATATTAGAGAGTGATACAACACTTAGAAAGCAAGAATTTTTATTCCCTATAATTTCTTAAAAGTAAGTAGTATGTGAAAAATAACTAGTCTATTACTAGTTAACAGAAGAGACCCCAATGGTGGCATATTTGAGAACTATTCTAGATTGCCTTGATATATACTAAATAAAACATGCTTTCCTTTAGTCTATGTTTAAGAGCAAACTAACTGCATTCTAAATGTGGAATTAAGAATGGTGTCAATGTCATTAGTGTCCGTTTTGTAACATTACAATGTGTAGATCAAATAAATTCACTAGTGGATCAAATATCCTCGTGAAATAGGTAGAGGGCCAAGAAAGAAATATTTGAAACCTATGCATGCAAGCTTCATTTAGAGTATATTCTCATACAGGTCTACATCATAGTTAACGAAAATCTCTCATTAAGTTTGAGACAAACATGAAATCCATCAGGGGACAAGGTGAAAATTGAAGTTAAAGAATAAATCAATTGATTAAACCAGCATTTCTGACTTTTAACAAGCTGTACCCTTTCCTAAATATACCACCTATCTGCTGACAGGTTAGTGCCATGAAAATTTGAGGTCTTGACCTAGTCTGTCAACAGAGTTTTTCAAGACAGTGGCCTGGACAAATTCTTCTCAAACTGTCTGGGAGAAGAGCTATACCCTTAATTTCTAATTCCACATGTGTAAAATATGGAAAAAGTAAATAACTAGAAAAATTAAACTAAAATCATAAATATACAACCCAGACTCCATTAAAAAATTATTGGATCCTGTGGTCATAAATGACTCGATTATACTACTAAAAATGTTCTGTTTTTTCTTAATATCTGTCCTTATATTATCACAGACTGATGACAGATCGAAATTGCCTAGGTCAACTGACCACACCATGAGTAGCACAGGGCTAGATCAGGTAGCTGGAATTGCACAGAAAGATTAGAGATTCTGATTAACAGAGTTTTATGATTCACAGAACAGGTGTTTTTACTGTTGGTAATGGTGGCCGTAGCTTGTTAGTTTTGATGGTTGTTTAGTTTTGTTTTGAGGTTTCTATAAACCCACGCTTCTAGGGGAAAGACCTAAAATCAAGTCACACTTTTCTTCTGTCCCCTTACCAGTTCCCCTCCTCATTGTCAACTTTGCAACCAAAGACATGCATGTGTGCTGTGGTCGATCAGAAACATGACATATAGCATGTAGAGAGTATTTTCCTCTGATGTGATGACAGCAGTCTTGCGTGGGATTGGAGACATACCTGGACCTCATTAACTCTAGTATTTATCCAGTCAAGTTGGAAAAACATTATTCAAAGCTGCACAGATTTTTTTCCACTTTAATTAATGTGACACATCCATTGAAAAGCTGTGGCAGTGCTATAGAGCAAGGAAGTTATGCTTGGTAAATTACATTGTCCAAGAAAATGGGAACTTCATCTCATTCTCTTAGATGCAAGCTGTATCTGCATTATAACTGTAGTCAAGTACGGACTGATACCATCAGTTCACTTGGCAAATATTTGCCACAGTTGCAGCTTTGCAAATGCTTTAGACAATTCATGGAAGTGCACTGATGAAAAGTAATTTTAGTTTTGGCATACTTGTTCTTTTAATGTAGCCTCTTTTTATTTCCTTCTTATAATACCTAAGCAATATCTACATGAGGATGCAACACAGAGGAAAATAGAGAGAGATAGAGAGAGACAGAGAGAGAGATCAAGGACAGCCCCCGTGGAAACTTCATCCTAATATAGTTAACTTTTATTAATTTTTGGAGCACTATTCTAAGTCAGATGGTATGTGGATAGGGACAGATTTGGGAAAGGTCAAACATTTCAAGGCACCAAGTGAAATATCCACTGTGAGGGGGTTTTACTGAAAAGTTGTCTTTTACTGCTTTGATTTAAGCACTTATTATTTCAATGGCATTTTTCCCCTCATTAATGGGATGAGCAACAATTTATGAAATTAGACAGATCACCTCATTCCACTAAATTACTGATGGTACTTATTTTAAATCACTTAAAATGTTCTCTGTTCCCGATGCCATGCTTGGAAAAATGTGAAAAGATGTAAATATTCATAAATTCACGGATTTTACATATATTATTGAAAGTTAAATACATGAATAGTTCATTTTTACCCACACAGTGATATCAGGAAGGAAATCAACCAAAATATTAACCATAGTTAATTTGTTATCTTTGGTTTACAGATTTTCACTTATTTTACTTTGTCTTCATATTTTTGTATCATTTTAATTTTTCTATTGAACAGTTATAAGAATTTTAAGTCAAGAAACATCATGCTATTTTAATTTTGTAAAACACAGATATGTTCCCAACACGTTGGGTAATTATGACAGGTTAACATCAATCCTAATTTCATTCAGGGAATATAGTAAGGAGAATATTTGTTAATCATACTCCATTATGTCTCTGCACAATTACTGATGACCTCCACTGGTAGATAACTATGCTGTCCAATACAGTGGCTACTAGCCACAAGTAGCTAATGAACAATTGAAACACTGCTAATCAGAATTGAAATATGCTTCAAGTATAAAATATACAATTGATTTTGAAGGCATAGTATGAAGTAAAGAATGTGAGTAACTCAATAGTTTTATATTTGTTTCATGTTGAAATGATATTTTGTTTATATGGGTTGACAAAATGTAGAATTAAAATTCATTTCAGTTGCTGCTTTTTCTTGCTTTTTAATTTCTGAATGGAGCAATTGAAATATTTAAAATTGTATGTGGTTTCTGTCATATTTCTATTGGACAGCATTGTTTTAGGGTATATATTGAGAATTGCTTATTCTTAGTGTCATGCACCTACCATTGCTGTGCTGCTGAAACTTGACATTGATTCAGGGCAGTTCACCATTCATTCTCCCTTCCTTTCCACAAAAGAGATGGCCCCAAAGTATAAAACATTTTATATCCAAAAACATATCTAATAATATATGTAGAAAATGTATACACTGAAAAATGCAAACATTATTTTGAAATGTTATATAAAACATAAATAAATGGCATGATTCATGAATTGAGATGTTGTATTTTTACAGATCTCAATTGTTTGGAAACAAATCTCAGATTAATTCTAGACCAATTCTCAACAAGCAATAATTTAATCCACTATGTGGAATTATTAGCTATTTTACTATATGTAGAAAGTACCTGTTATCTAAAAGATGATATTTATTTTTTAAAAAATTATAAAAATATGAAGGATCTGATTTTGTGATTGAAAAATGAACTCCACCTTGCTCTCAGCCCTATTTCATCTAAGCAGTTTCATGACATTTGAATTTCTACATTGATTTCATTTCTCTAGTTTAAAACATTCTTAGTTTACCAACCATTTGTTACACCCATTCAAATCCAACAACCCCTGAGAGCTGTAGCTATTTGAGCTATAATAATTTACAACTAATGAGGAAAATGACTTCAGAGAAGACTTTTTATGAGGAAATTGGAAATAGGGAATTTAAGAGTATAGGAAAGGATCCAATGCAGTTGATCCTGAACTAAAGCTTTCATTTATAGCAATGGAATTAAAATGCTGGTGCACTAAAGATAAACTTTGACTTTTTAACAATTTCATCCAGTGACAATGTTTTTTTGACACCCATTAATTATAGCTGTGGAGTGTATTATTAATGTACTCTATCAAATACAGTGTTCTTCTTTCTTCTGGAGAGTTCAAAGCATGAAAAGGAAACAATTGATCATTTTTGTGGTAAAAGTCATTATTTTCACTCCCACAAAACTGTAGAATAAAACTCATGTGTACTTTCACTTATAAAGTAATAAATCATTACCATTCATATTTGATGATGTTTGACTTTGGTCTCCTCTTAACATCAGTTGCACACATTTGTCCATTTTCCTCCTTTGTAAATACTATTTATTATTCTACATTAATACCATTGCTGTATCTTTGCATCAATCATTAATTGAATATGAATGATTGTAAAAATAAATAAACATAAAACAGATATATAATATAAACATATAAATATAAAAATAATTATAATTTTTTCACCATTAACTTATGCAGGATTTCCAAAGTTAAGTACTTTGGCTTCCAACAGAGGTACCACTATACATAGATGAAAATATATGAGTGAGTGTTGGATTTCCCTGTATGTGTGGGATGATACCAAAGAAACACATTTCTTTCTCTCACTATCTAGAAAGCTGAGGTTTGATGCATGACTGGAGGGTGGGGAGGAATGGGGAGAATAGGAGCCAGGGCCCCTGGAAAGTATCAAAATGACACAGATCCTAGGAAGCCTGTCCATGAGATGTTTGGGATGGTATTTTTTGCAGATTTTGAAATTAGCCCACAAATACCATCAATGCTCGACAGATCTCACCTACACATACCCTACCCCAGTCCATGGCCAATTACTGGTGCACACTCCTAATGGCATTGAGTCTGAGCCTTTGCAGATTGCTAGTGACCATCCTCCAAAAGCCAGCCCGACTGCAGAATTGGGAGCACACAAATGAGCATTCAGCACTTCCCTAAGGAAAACAAGTGAACAGGAGGCTATCTGAACTTGGCCTGGCTTTACTGGACTGAGAGAAGGCATGCAACCTTAAGAATTGTGGAGAAAGGTATATACAGATAAAGAGATGTACAGCAGGTATATACAGATAAAAATTCCTAAAAAGGCCTCCAAATCTCTAACGAGGCTGATGAAGTTTACTTCCCTCTCAAAGTCTAGTCAGTAAAAAACTGGAGAAGGTTACTGCTTCTTCAAATGTGAAGGCAGAAATATAAGATTTCGAGGAACATGAAAAATTAAGGACACATGGCATACACTATCAAAGAAATACAATAATTTTCCAGTAACTGACCTCAAGGAAATGGAGATCTGTGATTTGTCCAATAAAGAATCCAAAATAATTATTTTAAGAAAACCTAGTGAACTACAAGAAAAGACAGACAATTCAATGAACTAAGGAAAACAATACATGAACAAAATGAGAAGTTTAATAGAGACATAAAAATTATTTAAAAAAAAGAATCAAACACCAAACTAACTGGAATTTAAATAAAAACTTTTAAAAAGTAGAAATTTGAGGGCAGGAAGCTTATATAAATAAGTAATGGCTGAGAACTTCCCAAATCTGGGGAGAGATCTGAACATCAAATTCATAAAGTGTATAAGTCTCCCCAAAATTTAAAACAAAACAATCTTCTCTAAGAAACACACCAAAACTGTCTAAAATCAAAGTCAAGGAGATAATTTTAAAAGCAGCAAGAGGAAAAAAATACTTCACATACAATGAAGCCTCCATAAGACTATGAGCGTATTGTTCAGCAGTAACCTCATGGGTTAGGAGAGAAAGGGAGGATATAATTAAAGCACTGAAAGATAGATAGATAGATAGATAGATAGATAGATAGATAAATAAATAAATAAATAAATAAATCTGCCAACCAAGTCTACCTTACTCAGTAATGTTGTCTTTCAGAAATGAAAGAAAAATAAAGACTTTCCCAGAGAAACAAAGTTGAGGGAGTTCATCATCACTAGACGTCCCTACAAAAATGATGAAAGTTTTCTCAGCTAAACAAAACAAAACAAAACAAAACACCAGTGAGTAACAAAATATCAAAATACAAAACACACTGATACAGGTATGTGTATAGTTGAATTCAGAATACTCTAATATGGTAAAGTTTTAATCATTTAACTCTAGCATAAAGGTTAAAAGATAAAAGCATTTAAATAACTTGAGCTACAATAATTTGTTAATGGATACACAACACAGAAAAGTGTAAATTGTGACATCAAAAATATAAAATATTGGGGGGTATAGTAGAAGAGTAGAGTTTTTGTATATAATCAAAGTTAAGTTGTTAGCAGTTCAAAATAGACTATAAATATGTTAATATCTATAAACATGTTTTATTTATGCATCATAGTAGCTACAATGCAAAAGCCTACAGCCTTAATCTAATCAAGTGTTGGTTCAGTCTTTTAAATTAAGCAGAAAGTTTTCATCAGCTAGTAGCAGAAGAACTCCCAAGATAAAGAATGAATGGGAGTTGATATGAAGCTGGTTTTCTGTGGCAGAGATGTCAAAGTCACATTGACATGTAGTGCTGAGATGAAATATTTGAGGGTATCTTTAGAAAATGAAAGTGGTCCTTGACTCACTACCAACAAGAAAACCAACATCTCAGCTCCACAATTAGAAGAGACTGGATTCTTCCAACAACCTGAATGAACTTACCAGTAATTTTGCCCCCAGAGTCTCTAGAAAGAGTTTATGTTGGCCTATACCTTGATTATAGTCTCATGAAAACCTAAACAGAGAACCCAGTCAAGCCTAGACTTCTGTAGTGTGGGCCTGTGAGCTAATAAATATATTGTTTTAAGCTGTGAAGTTTATGATCACTTGTTATACAGCCATGGAACACAAATGAAATTTGTTACCAGAGAAGAGTTGTTACCTCTAAGTAGGATTTTGGTTCATTAACTGTCTTATTCCATGGCTTTCCAATAAGCAAAACAATAATGTTTGTAATTTACCCACTTTTCCTTTTATTGTAGCAGCACTATGGTCTACCGCTAACAGCAACATTCCAACTAATACTCAAATCTGCGCTCTTAAACATAGACAGCTAGGAGTAAAGAGAAATGCAACTACTATCTGTAGAATGAAAGAGCATTCTTGTAAGAACTGAGTAAAAGACTCCAGGGGAAACAAATTTCAAACAACTGAAAAAGAGTAATAATGACAACAGAAATAGGACAAAGAAAAAAATAAACTCTTGATTAGTGACCTTGGAATTATAGTAACTATACAAATATGTTGATTTTATTCATAATGCTTTCTAAAGTTTTATATGTATGCATTCACTAATTACTCACAAGAAACTTATCAGATAGTGTCTTATCTGTTTTATCAATATAGAAATTAAAGCACAAACAGAAGTCAAATAAATATTTTGCAAAAATCCAGGCATATAGGTAGAATCAGAACTAGAACTTGAGCTGAAACAGTTTAAATCCAGAGCCATGAAGGACAATACAGTACAAAATAAGGAATATTTAGAAAAACAAATGCATGCATATGTCTATGTGTGTATGCATGTAGAAATTTTAGAAGTTACAAAATATTGTTGAAATGTTTAGAGTAGTATCTAGACATAAGAATCATAAAAAATATAGGGGGAATATGTAAAAACAATAGGGATATAAAGTAAGCTAGGGATATATGAGTCCTATGAAACTGCAAATATAGAAATCATCAAAAAAATTAACTGAAGAAACCTTCTTAGATTGGAAAGTGATAACAGCTGCCCAACAAACATTGAAATGGATAAATTCTGGACCCATGCCTACATATACTTCTGTAAAACTTTAGAACATTAAGTAAAAGAACAAAAATGAAAAATAGGATTTTGAAAGGAAAAAAAAGAAAAAAGCCCAACATGGCAGAAAAAAATGCTCCAAAAATTTGGAATCAGACTATCATTATTGGTCAAGCAGAGACCATTTTCATTTAAGCAGTCCATGCATTGCAATAGTAGACTAATATTCCTTTAGCTATGTAGTGAATTATATATATACTGCTACAATAATGTAAGTGAATTTTTTTTAATTTTTAGAATCAACTGTACCTAAGACCCAGAAAAACTATTGCTATAGAATAGAATATAACATTTCATGAATATGAAAACATTTACAAAAAGAGAAGAGAATGACAGCATGAGGGAATGGATGCTTCTCTTTATCTTTATTTTTCCTAAGATGAATCATTATCTAAAACTCATAAATAAATCCATATTGCACGAAATTTCACAAAAGGCTTTCAGCTGAAAACTATATATAATTACGTATATATCAAACTATGGGATGGGTATATGAGATAAACAATGGATATTACGTTAGTTGTACCATTATGTTTATAGCATAAAGTGAACATGTTGGGGTGCCTGGGTGGCTCAGTCGGTTAAGTGTCACACTTCAGCTCAGGTCATGATCTCACAGTTTGTGAGTTCGAGTTCCACATCAGGCTCTGTGCTGCCAGCTCAGCTTGGAGCCTGCTTCAGATTCTCTGTCTCCTCTCTCTCTGCCCCTCCCCTACTCACACTTGGTCTCTCTGTCTCTCTCTCAAAAATAAACATTAAAAAATATTTTAAAATATTTATGTGTTAATCTGAAATATTAAGAAGTAGACATTCAAGTTTATTGTTAAAATTATGGATGTAACAATCCTGAGGGGGAAATGAGGGCTGGGGGAAGAAGCTATTGTTTCTGATAGTAAGTACATATGTATTTCTTTGATACAATACATGTTACTTGTTACAGAAAAGTTTCTGAACAGCTTTCATCAAATCACACCTCTCAACTCTTTTCTGGATTCAAGTGCACAATTGCAATCATAGGTGATGTATTCATGATTAAATGTATATTAAGAATGTTGAGTAAAAAGCTACTTGGTTTTTACTGTGAACTATTTACTGTTTTACTATTTACTCTTTACTATTTACTGTTCTACTATTGCTGTGAACTATTTACTGTTTTACTAGGCTTTTCAAGATCAGTAGAATGCAGTATTGCAAAATTATGATATGATTTTATGTCATATTCTTTTAAATTCAGCATAAGTCTTCCATTTATTATTTTTAAATTGTTATATACAGGTACCCCAACTATTTGGTGTCTCAACACCCATCTATGAAATAGAAATAATACCTTACCAACCTATCTAATAAAATTTATATTCAAATAAATTCATATCATCTGAAATATAACATATATTTAAAAACTAATTTTGTGTATTTTACTCATCCATTTGAAAGTTTGTATAAGTGACAAGATTGTATAATGTTAAGTAATTACTAATATAAATTCCACCCAAATTTGAGGATATTGATTTAAGAATGTCTAACATGCAAAAAATAATATATGGAAAAATTTGCTAGGTATGACTTGACAACATTTCATTTAAAGTCCAATTTAAAAAATTAAAGGTGTTTTAATTGTGAAAATGTTGAGGGGATAGCCAATCCCGAATTCTAGAATTTGGAATACAGTTAGAAAACAATTTTCTGTACAATTCAAGTTATATGACAGAGAATACAGGCAATATTTTTTAAAGTGTTAGAAATGGAGCCTAGAGAAAATTTTATAAATTTATTCTAGAGAATTACACAGGCATATCACATAAGGTATTTTATACTTTAGCAAAAGGGGACTGCTTTGTGTATCGTTAGGATACTGTCAGTGAAAAACAGCTTCCGATTTATGAATCATGATTAGTGATGTTTGTCCTAAAAAACTAGGCAGCCAGTATATTAATTCTATACCAACTTACCCTTAGTTATAACTGTGTAGTATGGCTGAATAATCATTCACGTTTAAAATACGTTTTGAATTATTTTACTATGTATTTCAAAAATACATACTTTCATTGACTCTGGCATCTAGGTACGTGCAAAGTAACTCAACTTTAAGGTACTTGGAAATGAAAGAAAATATAGTATGTGACAAGTGCTGAATATATTCTAGGTAATTTCATATCTAAAACTACAATTTATTATCACAACAACATCTTGAAGTAAATCGGATTATGGTCTGAACATTACAATTGATCAGGTAGGAGATTGAATCAAATATCACTGTAATTGGTATTGACACCAACGAAGCTGACTGTCTTCTAAAATGTGGAAGCTGTGACAATAATGAAAAGAACATCTATATCTGAATGTTTTACATACAACATCTCATCCTCTCCTCATTCAACAATCAGTTATGTTGCAGTTCGGAAGCACATGGAATACTTAACACTCAGATCCACATTGTATGAAGGAGAAACAAGGTCAAAAAAAAAAAAAAAAACCAAAAAAAAACAAAAACCCGCAGTGGTTACTCTAAATCCAAATAAGCCCCTTGTGAATTTGTGTGTCCTGAACTATCACATACTTACTGATAGATTATTTATCTCAAAATATAAAGGGAGAGGCTAGTTAAAATTCCTTTTCCACTGTGGAGGCCTGTCATATGCTCTGACTCGGAAATAAGATAGCACCCTGCATTAGCTCCAAGTAATGTACAGATTACTTAAGGATTTTTCAATAAGAGTTGCCATATTCTAGGAAAAAGTAGCATTTATAAAAAAAAATCAGTAGAAACAAACCATCCCAAAACCAATTAGATTAGTGTTTTGTGCCTTATGATATATCGGCTTCCTTTAGAACAGATTTCATCCATTTCAAGTCATTCGTTCAGCCTTGAAAATATAAGCATTTTGTGCCATTGTTTTCTAAAGGGCAGATCATGCCTTTTCTATTTGGTATACTATTTTCAAAATGTCACAAAATGGCAAAGAGTAAAGAATCCTAGAGACCAAGAGAAACAAGTTTTGCATATTTAATTACAAAAGAGAGAGCAGAAAAATATTTCCAAGGCTTGCAAGTACTTTTAATCTAAAATATCCGTGAATACTTCATTTAGAGATATATCAAATAAAGAAACAATAATCTCCTAATTACTTGTGCACAAATATCATGCTTAAGTGTATTCATGATTGAAAACATTTAGGAAAACTGTTCTGAAAAAGCACATGTTTGGGATTGGCAGTTTCAAGTCTTTGCTTCTGTGTCTTCTCACCTCTATGTCTGTTAGGGTGGGCAATAATGACACGTTCAAAGTTATGATCATCTGAATTTGGGGAAGACGTTGCACAACTTTCTCTCTTCTTGTTTAAAAATACCATTGAAAAAAACAAAATAATAAAAGTACCATTTTTTCCAGTTATGATCAGACTGAATTCAGGGAAAACGTTTTGCAACTTTTGCCCCTCTTGTTTAAAACTACCACTAAAAAACAGAATAAAAATAAAAATACCATATTTTCTGTGATCTCAATTATTTTCATGCTTTCCAATAGTTGTGTCACTCTCCTGATAATACCCGAATTTTAAGGCCTTTTGAAAATTCAAACATGTAGGTTAAAACATTATACGTTGTTAAATTATCATCACTCATTTACACAAGTCAAACATGGCCCAAACTGAACTATTTATGATCTTGGCTGGATTCTGCGCTTTTCTGGATTCATTACTCTATCTATGGCATAATCAGTTACTTTCAAACTGAAGCTTTGGAGACATCATTGATTCGTTTGTTTCTATCACTTCCTTGCGCATTAGTCTGTAAATTATGCTAATTCCCATCTCAAACTGACCCTTTTTGGTAATAACTTGTGTCATTGTCTAAGCTCACCTTTCATTGTCTCCTAAGTAGGATTTTGTACTATTCTGTTAACAACATTAAATTTCTTTTTCCAATGCTGAAAGACCTTACTTTTTACCCCCTACCCACCTTACCCCTCCTGCCCTGGCCACATACCTACTGGAGTCATTTTCTGCAAATAGACATATACTGCAACAGCAATTACCTATCTTCTTTAACTTTATTTTGCTCCTAGATTTTATTACAAATACCCTAGCATGATGTAAATTGTTCATCAATATCTGGTCCCAACCATGCTCTCAGGTTTCATTTTCTGCTTTGCCCACATATCTCATGAAAATTACACTATAGGCATAATAAACTGCTCACCTGTGATTAAGTGTATACTTTATTTTATTATTGTTGCTTTCCTCTGTCTGAAATAGCCTTCACCCAACAAACTTCTTTTAAGTTCCACTTAGTATATCAATTTACCTTTCTCTGGGCTTTCCTTAAAATCCCTTAAACATTCAAAATTTACACAAAGTGTAATAGAGTATACAGTATAAAGTATACTAAAGTATACAGTAAGTGTAGGAAAACTTTTTTTTTCCTGAACCATTTGAACCAGTAATGTATCATTCAGAGTACAACCAGAGAAGCAGAACCACTAGAGGATAAAGATATTGGGAAATACATTCCAAGGAATTGGCTTTGTGATTTTGGAGGCTGCCTAAAGTTGTCTGAAATCCACAGGCAGGTAGGCAGGAAGGGAAGGTCACAGGGAGTCTAGAATTCCATTTCAAGATTTTGTCAAAGGTAGTCAGAAAGGGATTATCTTCCTAGACTTAAGTCAACTAGTTACAGACTTCACACTGCAATATTCTTCATTATTACCTTAGTCTAGTATTCGATTGAATGACTGGGAAAAGGCATATGTTGGCTACAAAGTGATTGCAGCCCTCCCTTCCAACTTAATAGTTTGGCTTAAACAAATTGACTCAAAGAAACCATCACAAGTAATGACCTATTACCCCGAATACTTTAGTGTTTATTTCCGACATCAACATGTATAAATTAACTTTACTACTACATTGCTATCTTCAAATTCTCAGATCCTACTCCCATTAATTTTCTTAATAATGACTTATGTAGCTTCTTTGAAAGACAATTTGGTAGGGTGTTACAAAACTAAGAACAGTCATCATATGGTCCAGCAATTACATTCCTTGATATTTACCCAAAGGAGTTGAAACCCTATAGTCACACAAAAACCTTCACACATTTGTTTATAGCAGCTTTATTCAGAATTACCCAAACTTAGAAACAACCAAGATGTCCTTCAGTAGCTTAATAGATAAATAAACGGTGGTACAACCAGAAAATAGAACATTTTGGTCCTAAAAAGTAATGAGTGACCAAGCCATGAAAAGACATGGACAAATATTCAATGTGTATTATTCAGTGAAAGAAGCCAATTTAAAGAGGCTACATATTGTATGATTCCAACCGTATGACATTCTGGCAAACGGTAAAAGTATGGAGGCACTAAAAGGGCAGTGGTTGGCAGGGATTGGAAAGAATGAGTTTTAGGACAGTGAAAATACTCTGTATGATACCATAATGGTGGATACATGTCATTATACACTTTTCCAGACCCATAGAATATACAACACAATGAACATTAAGGTAAACTATGGACTTTGGGTAATTATGATGTGTCCATGTAGATCTATCATTTGTGTCCATGTAGATCTACCATCTGTAATAAATGTACCACTTTCTTGGGGAATGTTGATAATAAGGGAGGCTATGCATGTAGGGAGGCAGGGAAAATAAGGTAAATGTCTACATCTATCCTTCAATTTTTCTATGAACCTAAAACTACTCTAAAAATAATGTCTTTAGGATACCTGGGTGGCTCAGTTAGTTGAGCATCTGATTTCTGCTCGGGTCATGGTCTCACAGTTTGTGAGCCCTGCATCAGGCTCAGTGCTGATAGCTTGGAGCCTGGAGCCTGCTTCTGATACTGTGTCTCCCTCTCTCTCTGCCCCTCCCCTGCTCACTCACTCACTCTCTCTCTTTCTTTCTCTTTTTCTCTAAGATAAGTAAACATTAAACAATTTTTGATAATAAAAATAATGTCTTTAATTTAAAAAGCATGAATTCACATCAGTGCTTTTCATCTAAAGACAAAGGGTTCATTCTACTTTTCTTCTTCTTCATATTTCCAGTGATAAGTATGACCTGATGATTTTTAATAAATTTATTTATTTGATCAATCCCCCTTATGTAGTCAATATATCTCTCACTCCCCCCTCCTCCTTGAGCAGATTACTTTACTGCTGTGTGTACTCTGACTCCCTATTCACTCTTCTCAGTTTCCAATACCTCACACCAGGCTTGCCATGAAAATCCCCTCCTCATCCTCCTGGGGATTTAACTACTCACTCAAAGTTATCAGTCTGTTTGAATAGAGGCTCTGTCCACCTTGCCTAAGGCTGACATCTTGGGAAGGTCATCTCCTTAATTTGTTGCTACACCAATGCTCTTCTCACTCTAGTTAGGCTTAAACCCTTCCTTGAGTTACCCTCACTGATGATTACCTCTTCTCACTGCTTTGGCTCTAACACCCTACAGCCATGCTGTCCTATCTCCATGTGGATATCCTTCTGAAACTACTCAGGTTGTAACACACTACACTTCAGAGCTCTAATGCATGGATACCTGGCTCACATTTAGGTTCTGCCTCCCAATGCTGGACCATCCTCTGGGTAGAAGCTCTCCTCAGCCTCTCTTCTGCTTTGATTTCCCATGGTAGGTTTCTCACTTGAGATGCCTTAGCTGTCCCACTCAAGCTCACAATTCCCATGTGGGAAGTCCCCCTGCATGGAAACCCTTTATATTAGAGATCCCTTACCACACTCAAAATCATACCTCTGCACCGTGGTTGGGTCTGACTCATCAGGCCAACCGTGGGGATACCATGCCCAGCCCACTTGGGTCCTGACATTCTGCTCTGGGACACGACAGCTTCCTTAGACTCAGAAATTGATCCCTGACTCGTTCTGATCTGTCTAATAGTTTTAAGACTGAATTATTCATTAATAGAAGGGAAGATAATTGGAAAATGAAGAGACTCAACTTTATAGCAAATTATTTTCCTATGTATTTGTGCAAGTGTTTTTGCTAGATTCTCTTGAAATTACAATATTCACCTTTAAGAAATCAATACACACTCAAATAATCTTATGCTATCCCATAAAAAAGTGGGTATTCCACTCACCCTATATGCTCCTGCTACCTTATATTTTAATTCTACATGTTATAAACTTCATAATACATTGTCATTATCTTGCTTTAAACTACCAATAATCCTTTGCATAAAATAAAGATGAATAGAAACATGATAAAATGAACTTTCATTTATGCCCACACATTTACTGTTTCTGATATTCGTTGTTATAAATATATGTCATTTGATATATTCCCTTAAACTGGAGAGCTTCCTTTAGTTTTTCTTGTGATGTAGGTATGCTGGCAACAAATTATTTAAGATTTTCATCCAAAAAACCTGCTTATTTAACACTTGCTGTTAAAAAATCTTTTTCTTGGATATATGATTTTGGGTTCACATCTTCTTTTTCCCTTATCATCCACTATCTTTGTATTTATTAATAAACTCATTTAGCTTCTTTTTATTGACCCTAAGTGGATTTGAGAACACATGATTGCTTTTTCATTTTCCGGGACTAATTCCATTCTCTCCTCACTCAGAAAATTCCCATAAAAAATTACTTGTTGAAAAGAGTTAACAGTGTGCTTGGGATTCCTTTAAATTCCAACCCAATATGTTAGCTCAGATTTGGTCAAAATGTGGCTATTATTTCAAGTGTTTTCTTGGGTGTTTGGCTCTTATATCTGTTTTTAACTCAACCTTAGCAACTGGACCTACATGTAAAAGTGTCTCATAACCCTATTCACCTAGGAAGGGCACCCCCTGCTAAAATTTAGTTCTTTTAATTACCCTGTGTCCACAGATCCTTATTATGGCTTTAAAGAAAAGTATGACTTCTTGTGATTTCTTACTGGTTTTTGTAGGAGTGAAGTTTATCCATGGCCTTCTATAACCTAACAGTAAGTGAAATGTCTCAAGTCTCACTTTAACATGTATTTCCGAGGTGGAGTTCTTGATGCTATGCAAATAAGATGAATGTTAAAATAGACCACAATTCCCTTTGTTAGAGGAATTTGCTGTTAATTCCCACATTCTTACCTATATTACATGGTACTCATATACCATGGTATCTACCCATCAGTTTCTAAATACCTAGATACCTGTTGATCTTCTTGTATCCATCTTTCGTATATAACAGGCTATTTCTTGTTTTTACATTTAAGGCCTCTACTACTTAGGATATGCTTGTGAAATAATTATTGAATAAGCAGGTGAGTGCATGAATGAATGTCTTAGACATACGCTTGCAGGGGCTACATTAAAAATTATACACAATATTTTACCTTTGATTAACATCCAAAAATCATTTTCTATCATTATAGAAAAGGCAGGATAGAGATAAAACATCATCAAATAGGAACATTTAGTATTAATGATTGCCTTTAGACCCGCACATTTTTCTCCTCAGGATGTCATCTCTTGGGATCTTGCTTCAGCATACTCCTTTTTATCCACGGATATTTTGTGAAATTAACTGGACATGAAGAGTAGTCTTTTTTTTTCTTTTTTGATAAAGACGTTTACTCAATGTTAAAGTCTTTTTTTTTAACTGATGTCCAAGTTACTTATTTATTTATTTTTTAAATTTTTTAATGTTTATTTTTGAGAGAGAGAGAGAGAGAAGCAGAACACAAGCAGGGGAGGGGCACAGAGAGAGGGAGTCACAGAACCCAGAGCAGGCTTCAGGCTCTGAGCTGTTAGCACAGAACCCCACATGGGGCTCAAACTCACAAAGTATGAGATCATAACATGAGCCGAAGTCAGCCACTTCACTGACTGAGCCACCCAGGCGCCCCACTGATGTCCAATTTTTCAATCTGACTTGCTTATGTAATTGATCATTGACACCCTTGCTTTGCTTTTGTCTCTGCTACTTGTATGGTCCCTGCTTTTTGAATACATGAGTTCAGACTAATGTGTAAGTGGCAACCGGTTAGCACTGCTCAAGATGAATCATGGTGATGAGCTTGTAAAGAAAGGAACCAGTGTATTCTAAAGTAGCAATAATGTCACAATGATAATTTGTATGCAGTTTCTCAAATAGGAGGGGCAAAAAATAACTATAATAATAAATATAATAAAAATAATTCAGGAAAAAGAGAATATCAATGGTATGGCTTTCTAATTCTGGTGAAACCGCTGTTGATAATTAATATTGGCCTCATGCCAATGCTTCTGAGACCCTGGCATCTATTCACCGATTAGCTTACCTCATGTCATTTCTGACTAGTTTTGAATATGCAACTGTTTCTGTATTTAGGTGTTTTGTATCTTTCCACATCTATTATTTTCTGCCATATTTTGGGTAAATAAAAATCAAGAGCTGAGTAGCATAAAAGAATGGAAGGATCAAGTGAAAACTGCAGGCAGGGCTAGTGAGGGCAGAGGTCAAGTCCACCTGAGACAGTTGAGAGCTGATGGGAAAGAGGATTGGGTGGCCCACACGAATGAGGCATACGGGTCAAACACAGTGAGCAGTACTAAACAGACCTCACTAAACTGACCATTGATTCTCAGGTCACGACCTTGCTAGCTTCAGCCCCATCTGGGTGAATACGTTTCAAATTTAACCACAAAATGTGTTTGAAGCTTACAGGAAACTTTTGCCTCTGATTAAGACCAGCATAGACGCTGCCTGATATTGAACTGTATTTCTAACCTCGTAATTTCATCCTGACAAAACTTCTGGGCGCTGTTAAAGATGGAAGGAGTGTGGTTTGTGGCTTTCATTTGCTGCACTGCTTCCATGTGCAAAGGCTTAAAACCCTATTCTAAAGCTCCCAGCGCATTTCTTCATCACAATTTCCAAATGGATTTAAGAACATGTCACTAGATGAACAGTAAGATTTAAAAGGTTCTATTAGAGAAAAACATTAGAACCATTAAGTCTACAAGGAAGAATGCTAGGAGTATCATGGCAACTCTTTCCTTGCACATGCAAAATTACTAAAAGGGGAGCATCACCCTAATCAGCTATTTTCCAGTTCCACCAGTGGACTGAGATGTAGAAAGGCTATTACAACAGAGAATGGATGGAAATTAACTACGGAAGAAAAGTACTCTAGCAGTAAGTGTCTTTTTTTAAATGGAATGAGCTAATACATTTTCCTTCCAGAAGAAAAAGCTAACATCACAGAGGTATTGGAAGGTCTTTTCTCTGAGAGTTTGATTAGGTAATCATGGGAGATCCTTCCTTAAGTGCAATTCTCACCCTTGTGAAAGCAGTAACTAATGAACTGAAAGCAAAGAGAAAAATAGTCTAATGCAACTAGAAAGGAATCCTGCCAGTGCTACACACATCTTGAGGTCCTTTTATTTTGCAAATGACTACATGTCCAAATGACAAAGAAAAAGTTTAAATGTTATATTTGGATATTACAAGACAGTCTTACTTTGTATTTTTTTCTTTAGAAATAATTTAAATTTTGTGACACAATATTTTCACAAATGTCATATTTCACATTTGAACATCTATCATCAAAATAGTAAAATTAATATTTGACTTTACCAAGATCTTTACAGATTTAAACATATAGCATTTACTAAGAAAGTGTAAAAATATTTATTAGCTATTTGTTTCTTACAACATGTGATTATTTATGTGAAATCAAGATACTCACAAAAGTAAGATTATTTTTCAAAAGAATAGAGAGTACAAAAAACCAAAGTGAACATTTTTACAAAAAATTAAAAGTTATAAAAGAATATAAATAATGTAGCTAGACCAAATTAAAGTTTTACTATAATTAGGACAAATTGGAAAAGCTTGTTCTTTTGAATGTTATTCTTTCTGCTCTATAACAATAACTCAGGCTTATCAAAATAGGTCAGCAACTGTTTTCAAATTCAACATTATTAACCACATGATGTGTGAACATTTATGTATTCATTTTCCTTCTGTGGAATAAAAGTCACATTCTAGTTACTTTATTCCAAACTAATAAAAACCAGACTATAGCATTCAAATGAAGAAGGACTTCACACTGAAATCACATTGAATAAGATAGAGGGAAATTAATATTTGAGGATTTTCCTATTTGTTGTATTCATAGGAGGCTAGTGGAAAAAAAGGTATTCTATATAATTTTCGATCAAGTGAATTTATTCACAAGTCTCTTGTTATACAGATAGCAGGAGAAGTGGAAAGAGGGGTGGGCTAGACCCTACTAAGTTAGGCCATGATATTTGGTTCCTGGTACAACGCATACAAAATATCAAATTGAGGACAGGCCAATTAATGTGCTGAATCTTAATTTGGGATCATAAATGAGTAGGCTAAAATATTTCCTATTTACCACATAGGATTGTTGGTAGAAATAAGTGAAACAGTAGTGTGAAATCTTTTTAAAACAGCAAAACCATCAATGAATATACAATGTCACTTTTAAGTGCCTGCTCTTTAGATATTTCTCATTTATGACTCAATAAATATGAGATCAAAGAACAATTTTTAAATTTAAGGTAAGATATATTGTGAAAAATATGTGGTATAGAAGAATGATAAATGTAAGAATAATGAAAGCATTAGTGTGGTGTATCAGTTGACCATTGGAGAAAAAATTTGAAAAGTGTACATTTGTACATTCATTTAGAAATTAATTTTAGGGGTGCCTGGGTGGCTCAGTCAGTTAAGCATCCGACTTCGGCTCGGGTCATGATCTCACGGTCCATGAGTTCGAGCCCCGCATCAGGCTCTGTGCTGATGGCTCAGAGCCTGGAGCCTGTTTCTGATTCTGTGTCTCCCTCTCTCTCTGACCTTCCCCATTCATTCTGTCTCTCCCTGTCTCAAAAATAAATAAATATTTTAAAAAATTTAAAGAAAAGAAATGAATTTTATATGATGTATAAGTACACTGAAAACCATATTATAAAAAAACAAATACAACATTTTCAGATCATTAGAAATCATAAGTATATGTTAAAATATTTTCTAGGTTTCATGTATCAAATTTGTAAGTTGGAAATCAAACTATAGCATTCTAAAATTTTATTTAATAAAATTAACAACAATGCATTTAATGAAAAATTAAGATAACCTGCAAAATATGACATAAAAAATATTTGCTACAAATTTTAAAATATGTAATATTTAAAATTTAATGTAAAGTAATAAGAAAGTTATTCAAATTACAATTATAAATAGACAAGGATAGTGAAATATTTATATAAACTGTTCTAAATAATTAGAAATTAATAAGCAGAGATAAAGACATGGTAATACAAGGTAGGAAAAAGTACATGAGCAAACTAAAATAAGAAAGAGTAGGATCCATTTAGGAAAATTCCACCATTTCTGTGTAATCATGTGGACTTTAAGGTTGTATAATGGTGAGAATTAAGATTAAAGTATAAGCAGTTGAAGCTGTTTGTGTTATAGTGCTTATATGTTCCTCGGTATGTTCATAATTTACAGTGTTTAAGTTCAATGCCTAAAAAAAGTGGAGTGATGTGTCTAACAAATGAGCGTGAGAATCATGTTTGCTATTTTAAAAGATCACCAAAGAAATGTATGCCAACCCAAAACTCAGGAAAATATGATAACCCAGAAAAATGACTAGCATTAAAAATCAATATTGTCCTCAGGGTATTTACCAATAAGAAAAAACACAGTCATAAAATAGCTGAAAGTTAGCTTTGCTACTTAAAAGGGACAGAAGTTATAGCCCAAAGCACTCCTAGATCAAGACCCCAAGTCTCCACACACCCACATTCACATATGAAACACAAATCTGGGACTCTAGAAGACTATATCCTAAGGATAAGAGTGAATGGGAATTAAGTTAGTCTTCCATGGGCTTGCAGGTCTGATTAGTTCTACAAGGTCTGAGGAGCTTCAATTCTTGAATTTGGGTTAAAATTTCTCTGGTCTAGTAGGAAATGGACTCCTGGTAGATGCTGGATTCCTGACTAACAGCACATTCTCTTCAGCAAAAGAATATTTTGTACCAGACTTCAAATTATTTCTACAAATGATTTTTCAGATAAATGGCTGGTACAAGGTCAAAGATAACCAGAGGCTTGAGGTAAAAAAATCAAAAAGAGAAAACATTATGATCAAGAAGTAGCAGTAATAGTCATGCATTGGCTTCCAAATTAGAATTATCATACATAGAATATGAAATAGGTCAAAGGGACTAAGAGTATACTCATTATGATGATCACTGAGTAATGATGTATAGAATTGTTGAATCACTACATTATACACCTGAAACTAACATAACACTCTATGTTAACTACACTGGAATTAAAATTCAAAACTTAATTTAAAAAGATGATAAAAGAACTGTTTATAATGCATAAAAAATAAAAACAAGACTAAAATATCTTCAGGAAAGAGAATACTATAAAAAATTATGTAGCATATTAAAAACAAGGATAAGTACATAAAAGGAAAAAATATAACGAAAATTAAGAATCCAATGACTGTGATTAATAACAACTTAAACAGAACAAAAGTGGGAATTAACTATAACAAAAAAATAAAAGATATACAGCTTTGCTTTGGCAGAATAGCCAATATTCTTAGAAAAGAGCAATAGTTTCATTTCACATCTTTTTATTAATATTAGTTTATATACTAAGTATACCATTTACATGGATATCAGATATCTAAGATACTTTTTTCAATACATGATAAATATATAGAAATTTAATAAAACTAAAATTCAAAATGCACTAAATTGTCAAGATTTTAGTTTCATAATTTCAAACAGTTAGAAAGTGGAGATGAGAGCTTATTCAGAAAGAAAGAAAACTACGAAAAATGTTGCATCTGACATTCCACACTGCCTATTTTCTCCCAAGAAATAAAACAAGAATTAAAACACTAGTATTTGTTTCCCTTGTCAAAATGTCAAGTTCTATAGTACTGCAGATTATATAAATACA
Source organism: Acinonyx jubatus (assembly GCF_027475565.1). Classification (NCBI taxonomy): domain Eukaryota; kingdom Metazoa; phylum Chordata; class Mammalia; order Carnivora; family Felidae; genus Acinonyx; species Acinonyx jubatus. The sequence continues at coordinate 22,014,551 of NC_069384.1, forward strand.
GAGAACTCGAATTTAACAAATAGATATAACATTATGTTATTGATCAAGCTTGCAAAGATGAATTTAGACTCATGGTATATATCTGGGAATTCTATGAAACTCTAGCAATGAACTTTGCTTGTTACTGATCACACTCATCGTCTTCCTGCCATGTGTAGGAAGTTTTATGACTCTTAAATTCTGGGTCATTAATGATAATTATCAAGACTCTCAAAGGTAGCGTGTTATTCTCATATTTGTGTGTTGTTTTCTCATACTAGAAGAGATATTTTATAAAGGATCCCATGAATATATTTTCTCTTCTCATGCCCTTCTTCCTCTATCACCAATGCTCCAATAAAAACAGGCTTTAATATCAATGTTTTGGTGACGTCCTATATATAAAAGAAGCCATTTTCCAATATTTATTTGTAACTCTAGAATGTAATTTGTCTTAGACTGTAAAGACATTTTATAAAAATTTTCCATTTAAAAATACTTGTTAAAAGAAAAAGAATAAAATGTTGGACTCCTGGAACAAAATGTATTATTACATATTTCTTTAAAAACATGGATTTTCTCCATTTGCTCTGTTCTCTCACAGTACATGTGTGTGTACTGGGAACAAGCCATCACAGCACCCTTATATAAGCATTATGCTTGAGTTTTCTGTGGATTCATGAAGTAATACAAATTTGAACACTTTAAATACTTTTGAGAGATCTGATCTTTTGTCTTGCTGTCAAGAACTTAATTATTTAGAAGTATGACTGGTAAACATTCTGGTCCTTCCTTACTTGACGTATAAGAGGAAAATCATGAAGAAAAAAATATATTGTGCTACAGCTTCTGTTTTACACAAGAGTTTTTTGCCGAAGAAGACACTGTTCAATTCCCTATGGTGTGTGTGTGTGTGTGTACTGCAAGTAGAGAGTAGACACAAGGAAGATTGAACAGACATAAACTTTGATTAAGAAATATCCTAAAAGCTAGAATTCTCTACCTAATGATGATAACTGTTCTTCATATGACCTTAAGTTGGAAAAACAAATGATTTTTGTTTGAAAAAAGTGAAACATTTTTGCAAATTTAGCATAGTTAATATACTTGAACGTGACTGTCTTGTGACTGCGAAATAGACAAGGTTACTCTACGTTGGTCACGAAGGTAATGAGCTAAATTTCTCAGACATACTGCTCCGAAGACACGGTTAAAAGATTTAACAGAAATTGATCTGACAGTGCAAAAAAGGCAGTCAGATTCTGGCTGTGTCTCCAAGCAGGATATATCCCTCTGTGGCCAAAGATATTTAGATTCCCTCTAGACACAGCTTCAGGATGAGCAAGACCTATAACAGTAGTCCCAAGGAGTAATTGCATTAAGCAAAGCCCTTTTGAATGTTGATTTCAGTGGGCGGACAAAGACTTAGAACACTTTATGAGAGTTGAGAGCAGATGGGAACCGGACCAAGTAAGAACTAGTGTATAAGCCACACTAGTTCAAGAGTACAAAATTATTTATTATAACATCATTTTTAAGATTTTAACAGAAACTGAAATCTTAAGCTACTACTGTTCTATATAGAAAGGATGTTAAGAGCACTGGCTTTGACATCAAACTGGTTTTGGAGTCAAATCCATCTAGTCACTTACATCTGTGCTCTTTTTAAATGTCAACAAATAAACTATATAAATTGCTTAAAACAAGATTTGGCACATTATAGATACAGAACGCCTATTATTCATAGACAGCTAACTTAGTTGCTATTACATTGGTTCTTTTCTATGAAATGGTTTATAATACCCTCTCCCAAACCACATAGGGGACGCTCTATTACAATGTCTTTTGAAATTATAGTAACACAAAGAAACTAATAAATATTTCATGTGACTTGCTCAACTCTAATAGTTTGAAAGTGACAAAGCCAGGATTTGGACTCAAGAGTTTTACTATATTGCTTACTAATGTAAAAACTTTTCCATGCTGTCTGTTATTTTGAAAACTATACAGAATAGATATATAGATGATAGGTGACAGATTATAAGAATAGTAATGATGATGATGATAATAATAAATAATAATAATAGATGAGGGATGGATACATGATAGACAGACAGACAGATAGATGATAGATAGATGGATAGATAAGACAGATCATAAGAGATACTCAAACAGACATAAACAAAAACCAGGTTAGCTGATTAAGGACTGCTGAGGAAAGCAGAATAATATTGGGAAATTCACACTAAGCCTTCAATTAGCAGTCTACCTATTGTCCCCACAGATTTTAAGACCTTACAACAAAATGTTTTTACATTGCTGAAAATTATGAAGTGCTTGTTGTAGCCTTATCTACTAAGTTTATTACCTTCTCTTTATAGTTTAGTCATGGTGTGACTTTTTTTGGTTATTTGGCGAAGAGCAACTGGAAATACACTGACATCACCGTTAAATTACTTGTGATACTGACTGTGAATTAATACAAATGCCTTTTCCTCAAGGACATGCTTCCGAAAATTTAACACCAGGAATTAAAAGTTAAGAATTCTCTGTGATATAGAAGGAAATGTAAAAGTTGATTATGTTAACACCACTGCTATTAAAGATGGTGCTAACATTTCAGTTAAGAATTTTACCCTGTAAGGATTCAGAAATGATTTAAAAGAAAATTTTTGCTCCATTTGATTTTATTGAGATCTTATTAAACCAATAGGCATGAATTTTAGTGAAATGTTTAATTTTATTTTGTATTTTCATGTATTTTCCCTATATTGATATAGGGACTATTTCAATTTCAAATAGGGACTATTGAATAGTCTTCTGGAATTCAATGTTAGAGAACATATTTGCAAAAACAAATGATAAAAAAAATGATCAAACTAGTATTTAATTTTTACCAAATCATGTGCACATGAACAGCTTAAAGAATAAAGAATTAAAGATCTGGTGATGATGCATTCAAATAACAATCCAAATTTCCTTTCTTGAAACTTGGGTTTTTGCTATCATAAAACCATAAAAACACTTAAATGATATAAGCTTATATTTAAGGGCATTACATAAATATGGTGGGGCCAGTCCAAAATCATCTTAATCACAGAACTCGTTTTTGTTGTTTTTTATATGTTTTGCTGTGGGTTTTATTATTTGTTTGTTTTTTAGGACATTCCAAGTGTATACCTGTTGAGGCGGAACACTAATAATGATAGTAATAATTATTATTATTACTAATTATCTGATTAATAACAGAGTTCCTTCCTTTCACAAAAGTGCCTCTTTCTAAAATAAATTGTGTGATCACCCTTATTCCTTCCTATTATCCTTTCTTCCTTATCTGTCTCTCTCTTATCTATCATCTCTCTATCATCTATTGATTTATTTTATAAATTTATTTTATAAATTGCTTGTAGAAACACATTGCTAATGATTTCTAAAATAGAAAATCAAATACTGCATATCATTGAAGACTATCCTAAGGCTGTTTCTAAAAGAAATTTGTTTTCAAATATAACAAGAAACATAAAAATATTCAAGAGAACAATTGTTAAAACAGGTAAAACCTGAAAATAACCTAGGTACTCATACATAGAACAGTGGATGTTTAAACTATGATATATTATCGCCATGCTATATTATATAATAGTTAAAATGAAAAATTCATAGCAAAATAATTTTAAAGCTGTGTCATAGTATATATGAGCTAAAATAATTTAAAAGAGAACATTTTACCTTATAAGTAGTATGAATGCTATAAATTTCATTTAAAAAAACAAAATAAGATTATTAGTATCAGCTTTAAGAAAATGATCTTATCAAAAGTTAGAATGGGATAAAGACACAAGGAATAGAGTGAAGATGTATCTATAAATTTTCCACATCCCAACACTTTAACTTGTGGGTGTGAATAGTTTTATAGGTTCTCATTGCATCATGAAAATAATTAACAATAAAGCAGATTATGCATAGGATGAGTTGTTTTGATCAAGAATTGTGACAAATTCACTTCCATGGACAGGGACTCCCCCCAACACACACATGCAGACAACAGACACACCTACACATCAATACTCAGTGCTGGGTAATACTAACAACACATTCAAAGCAAATGGGAGTCAATTATAGTAAGTGTGATTATCGTGAGAACTGTTAGTATTATCAGGCATAAAATATTTAAAGGTTATATTTGACAAACAAATTATCTCTCCAAATTGCAAAAGATTTCTAGGTCATGTCTTACATTGAGATTATGAAAATGAAAATTCAAGTTCAGTTTTAGAAGTGATAGATATTCAAAGGATTGACTTACCTATAAACGTAATTGTAATGTTCCACTCTAAAACAAGCGGCATTGATGATTTTGCCACTAACAGAAACAGATCTCTTTTAATATATACTATTTGTATTCTTTTTAGAAATATGTATTGAATTTGACAGTTGTAAACCTTCACTTTTAAAGCATCCGAACATACGCATCTCTCTCAAATAATCAGTAGTGTCTCACGGGAGCAATTAAGTCGCATAGCCTTTCCTAAGCATGAGATATACAACTGGCTTCAAAAATATGTTTTTCCTTTAAAGCTGAGCACACAACCAAATGTAAAAGATGTTTTATGTAGGATACTATGTCCTTTAATAACAGAAGTCACTAAAACTATGAAGCATTAAACACAGGAATGAGCAGATAACTAATTCAAATGGATATCTGAGATGCAGGCCATTTTTAATTGAACTTCACATTATATTTATTCAACACTGACACTGATATTTTTAGATTAGTATATTAATTTGTTAGATACTTAATGAAAAAATGAAATATACAACCTGATATATTTTCAAATGGTGATCCAAAAGAAAAAAAAAAACTCAAAGAAATGAACAAAGTATGTCTTGGGTGAACTCAATTTTTTGTTTTCTTTTTTTTTAGTTGTGATAAAATACATGTAAAATTTACCAATTTAACCATTTTAAGTGTACATTCAACAGTATTAATTTCATTCACATTGTGTATCACCATCGCCACCATCCATCCCCAGAACTCCTTCCATCTTAAAAACCAAAACTCCACACCCATTAATAATAACTTTGCATTCCTGGGGACACCTGGACGGTTAGGTTGGTTAAGTGTCTGACTTTGGCTCAGGTCATGATCTCATGGTTCATGAGTTCAGGCTCCACACTGGGTTCTGTGCTGACAACTCAGAGCCTGGATCCTGCTTCAGATTCTGTGTCTCTCTCCTTTCTCTCTGCCATTCCCGTGCTAGTGTGCTCCCTCCCTCTCTCTCTTCTCTCTCTCTCTCTCTCTCTCTCTTTCTCTCTCAAAATAAATAAGCTTAAAAAACAAATTTATAACTCCACATTCCTGGTCTCCCAATCCCTGACAACGACCTTTCCCAATCTTTTGTAGTAGCTTTGCCCACACCTAATGATAGCATTTATTCATTTTGTCTGGATGTTTGTTTATTTTGCTCAAACAGCATTTATTTCTGACAGTTCTGAAGGCTGGAAAGTCTGAGATCAAAGCACTGGTAGATCAGGTGTTTGGTGGGAGCACTTTTCTGGTTTGCAGATGGCCTTCTCCATGCATCCTCCAAGGTGGAGACCAGAGAGAGAGGAGAGCCTTTATATTCTCCTCATTTTATCAACCCCGCCCCCAGCTTATCTGAAGCATCATTGACAACCAAAATTTGCACATGTTTAAGGAATACAATCTGATGACCCAATGGTACTGAATTCACATAGAAACATGGTCCCTTTCCTTTAATCGTGTTACTCTATTCTCTTGCCAAATAAGTTGATACTAATTTTTTTAATGTTTATTTATTTTTGAGAGAGAGAGAGAGAGAGAGATAGAGAGAGAGAGAGAGATTGAGAGAGAGAGAGAGAGAGAGACAGGGAGAGAGTATGAACAAGGGAGGTGCAGAGTGAGAAGGGAACAGAGGATCCAAAGTGGGCTCTGTGCTGACAGCAGAGAGCCTGATGGGGGACTTGGACTCATGAACCATTAGATCCCGACCTGAGCTGAAGTCGGACACTCAACAGACTGAGCCACCCAGGTGACCCAGATTTTTAAAATTTCCATACCTGTGGATATTCTTTTTACTTTTTGGGGCACAAGTAATATATGCCCATTTATTTCCAAGGTTTTTATTCTTTGATTCCACACATACTGTAGTTTCATCTAACCACACATTTGTGAACTAATTTTTAATGTTGACTGCAGGATGTTATAGCCAACTTTCAGTTATACCAGACTTTGTAAAATGCCTTGTATTTTTTATTATTATTTTGTTGAGTGTTGTATTAGACTTCCAGGAAGAGTGAAATACCAGGTATCAAATAAATTGTGGGGATATAACATATAGCCAGAAGGAATATAGTCCATAATATTGTAATAACTTTGTATGATGACAGATGGTAACTAGAATTATCATGGGGGTCATTTCATAATGTATAAAAATAAAGAATCACTATGGTGTACACCTGAAACTAATAGGATATTGTGTGTCAATTATACTTCAATAAAAATAAATAAAATAATCATTTTTTAAGAAGAAAGTGAAATTGAAATGAGTCAGACTAATTTTTTTCTAGTTTCAAACTTCTTTTTAAATTCCAGTTAGTTAACATACAGTGTAATCTTAGTTTCAGGAGTAGAATTTAGTGATTCATCACTTACACACAACACCCACTGTTCATCACAAGTGTCCTCCTTAATACCCATCATCCCTTTAACTCATCCCCCACCACCACCCCTCCTGCGTCTTTGTTCTCTATTTAAGAGTCTGTTTTAGGGTTTACCTCTCTTTTTCCCACATATTCAACTGTTTTGTTTCTTAAATTCCACATATAGGGGAAATCATATGGTATTTGTCTTTCTCTGGCTGATTTATTTCAGGTAGCATAATACTCTCCAGCTCCACCCACATCGTTGAGACTTATTTCTGAGAGAAAAAGAGGTAAAAACATCACTAAGGATATCCTGCCTCATTTCTGTTTAAAACAAATACATATTTTATTCTTTGAAAAGGAGCCTTGCTGAGCTCTGACAGTCTCTTACAGCACCAAGATTTCCACTCACGTCTAAACTGACATCAGTGTTCTGTCAGTGGTAACACTCCCCCATTTATCATTTGGATCACCTTTGCATCAACAATTTTATAAACAATAATTCTTATAGTTCTTTAATGATCCACTTCTTTGTGCCAAATATCATACCTTTGCTACTAGCTTGTAATAGAGTTCGTATAGTAACTACATGCACGTTCCTTATATCTTCATTTTATGCCTTCAAAATAAACTTAACAACCTTTTAATAGATAAAAATAAGCATTTCTTACTCTATTGCTTCATGAAGAATTTCCCTGAGAAGACTGTCTCTACCATAAATTCAAGCTTTAATTAGGATGCCATCGGTCTCTTTTATGTGTTTTGATGGATTTATGGCTCCCGCTATGGAAGTGAACTAAACCATGCAAAGCTAATCTCCCTAGCAGGAATAAGCCTCTAGTACAGGACAAATGAAAGACACCTGAGTAATAGAGGTTCCCTATGTTCTTCATCAAATGTGTGGAGAAGTGTTTAATCAAAGAAAAGTACCACATAATATTAAACAGAAGTATTATTTTATGTACCAAATAATGCCTCAAAATCCTACCGTTTATAGGAGTATGTGTATAGAGTAGAGAGACATAGCAATTCAATGTTGGCATTTAACTTTTAGTTAATTAATTTTTTCAGCATATTTTTGAGTGTCACCATTTTTACAACTTTTATAAAGCAAAATCAAAACAGCCTAGCAGGATTGCAGTTTGTTAGCATTTCATATTTATCAATCACGTTAAGGCATTCACAAACATTCTCTTGTCTTCCCCTACGTAACAAGGTATACCTTGTTCTTAATTTTCCCTAAATTTTATTTGAAGAATTTCAAATTTATGGAAAAGTTGCAAGAATATTTGCCTACATTTTTCTGCTTTCTCTCTTTCATATATGCATATTTTTTTTCATTTTGCTAAGCCATTTACATATAAGTTGTAGACACCATTAAATTTTAATCCTAAATATGTTAACATGTTTTTCCTCAGAGGAAATAATTTTTCCTATGTAGCTGCAACAAACCCCACTTGATTGGATTGTATAATCCTCTTTAATGTATTGTTGAATTCGATTGGTCAGTATTTTGTTCAGGACTTTTGCATCTATGTTCATCAAGGATACTGGTGTAGAATTGACCTTTTTTATGGTTTCCTTATCTGGTTTTGATATCAGAGTATAACTGGCCTCTAAAACAAGTTTGGAAGGGTTCCATTCTCTTCAGTTATTTGAAATTGTTTAAGAAGGATGGGTATTAAATTTTATTTGAATGTTTGGTAAAATTAATTGGTGAAATTGTCTTCTCTTGGACTTTTGTTTGTTGGGAGTTTTTTGATTACTGTTTCAATTTTCTTACTAGAAATCAGTCTATTCAGATTTTTTTATGATACACAAAATCATAGAGGATCGTGTATTTCTTGGAATTTATCCATTTCCTTAAGGTTGTTCAGTTTGTTGTTTATAACTGTTTTTAGTGTTTTTTTTTAAGTTCGTTTATTTATTTTGAGACAAAGAGCAAGAGCATATGAGTAAGCAGTAGGGAGAGAGTCCCACGCAGGCTCCACGCTATCAGTGCAGAGCTTGACATAGGGCCCAACCTCAGAAACCATGAGATCATGACCCAAGACGAAATAAAGAGTTAGGCACTCAACTGACTGAGTCAACCAGTCTCTCCATTTATGGTAGTTTCTTATGATTGTATTTTCCCAAGTCAGTTGTAACTTGTCTTTCATTTCAGATTTTATTTACTTGAGCACTCTTTTTTTTTTCTTGATGATTCCAGTTAAAGGCTTGCCAACTTTATGTTTTCAAAAAACCAGCTCTTAGTTTGATCCATCTTTTTTATTTTCTTTTCAGTCTTTATTTAATTTTTCCCATTCTATCTTTATTATTTCTTTTTTCTACTAACTCTGTGCTTTCTTTGTTCTTCTTTTTCTAGTTCCTTCAGGTTTAAAGTTGATTGTTTACTTGAGATTTTTCTTGCTTCTTGAGGTGGACCTGTGTTGCTATGAAATTCTCCTTAGAAATGCTTTTGTTGCATTTCATAGATTTCTGTATGTCACATTTCTGTTTTTATTTGTCTCTAGGTATTTTTTTTATCTCTCCTCTGATTTCTTCAGTGACTTATTGGTTATTCAGTAACATGATGTTTAATCTCCATATTTTTTACCCAGTTTTCTCTAAAAATTGATTTCTAACTTCATACCATTGTGATTAGAAAACATGCTTGATATGATTTCAATCTTCTTGAATTTTTTGAGATATTGTTTTGTAGTCTAACATGTGATATATCCTAGAGAACGTTTCAAATGTGCTTGAGAAGAATTCTGCCAAATTATGGAAAGAGCCTAAATGTCCATCAACTGATGAATGGATAAAGAAATTGTGGTTTATATACACAATGGAATACTATGTGGCAATAAGAAAGAATGAAATATGGTCTTTTGTAGCAACGTGGATGGAACTGGAGAGTGTTATGCTAAGTGAAATAAGTCATACAGAGAAAGACAGATACCATATGTTTTCACTCTTATGTGGGTCCTGAGACACTTAACAGAAGACCGTGGGGGAGGGAAGAAAAGAAAAAGGTTAGAGAGGGAAGGAACCAAAACATAAGAGACTCTTAAAAACTGAGAACAAACAGGGTTGATGGGGGGTGGGAGGGATGAGTGGGTGATGGGTATTGAGGAGGGCACCTGTTGGGATGAGCACTGGGTGTTGTATGGAAACCAATTTGACAATAAATTTCATATTAAGAAAAAAGAGAAGAATTCTGCTGCTTTTGGATGAAATGTTCTATGATCTATTAAGTCTATTGGCCTAATGTATTGTTTAAGGTCACTCTTTTCCTATTGATTTTTTTATTCTATCTGGATGATCTACCCAATGTTGTAAGTAGGATGTTAAAGTTCTCTATTTTTATTGTATTACTGCCAGTTTCTCCTTATAGGTCCCTTTATATTTGCTTTATATATTTTGGTAATCTTAAATTAGATGCATATATATTTATAAATGTTATATCTTCTTGTTGGATTGACTCCTTTATCATTATGTAGTGCCTTTCTTTATCTTTTATTATGGTCTTTCCTTTAAAGTCTATTTTGTCTGCTGTGAGTATAGCTACCTCAACTTTCTTTTCATTCCCATTCACATGTAATATCTTTCTTTATCTTTCAGTCTTGTGTGTGTCCTCATTCCTCATTTCTGAAGTAAGTCTCTTATAGGCAGCATGTAGATGGGTCTTGTGTTTATCCATTCAGGCATTGTGTTTTCTGAATGGAGAATTTATTTCATTTACATTTAAATTAATTATTGATAGATATTTACTCATTGTCATTTGTTAATTAGTCCCTGGCTTTTGTGTAGTTTCTCTCTCGTTCTTCTCTTTCTTTATTCTCTTGTGATTTGATGGCTTTCTTTACTGGCTAATTATTTCACAAAGAAAATGGAGGTCTTTATTACTTTCTGATAATCTATAAATTTTGCATGATAAAACAGGAGAATTTATAGCATGTCTGAGTCAAACCACAGTACTTGATAAGGTTTACCTTCATTCTGTTTTTGTTAGCATTTTTCAAGACACATCATTCATTTGGTTTCTTCAGAATTGTTTTAGATTTGCATACAAGGGTTTTTGCTTTTTTTTTTTTTTTTACTTATTTCAAACTAATGCTCCAGAGAGCAAAAAAATTTTGAAGCCCCTAATGAAAATTTATGTGAACAATTTGCCATAAGTAGAATAAACACAATGGTATTATACTTCTCTGGGGTAGAGAAAAAAAAATACTTCACAGTAACATTGACTTTTTAATAGTGTGTTTGAATTTTCTACATTTACTTTATGTAAACTTGGCTGTGAACTCTGTTTATTTTTCCATCATTTGAATTACAGATTTTGTGTTAAGTCAAAATATGGGATAATTTGCCTTATAATATTAAATCCTCTTTCATTGAATGATACCCAAAACGTTAATATGTATTAGGTGATGCTTCCCACTGTGAGCATTAAAAAGTAGGTAAAAGTACAGGCAGCTTAAGAGATGTCCACCAGCTTTACACAGAAATCACTGTTCTCATTCAGGCACCTCTGTCATTTATCCTGTTGTTTTATTCTTGTTATTTTATATGACTTACATTTTACTCATTAAAGAGGATATCTATTTGTGTATTTGTATGCAATTACAATTAATTACATTACAAATTAGTAGGTAATATATAGGCAATCTGTGGTTAAACAGTATATGTAGTCTTGATATTAAAAGAAAATAGTCTTTCAAAATATTTAGGGAACACATGATTTGGTATCTGGGATTTCAAAATAATGCAGTAGAGAAGATTGGGTGGTAATAGGGATGAAACAATATTAAGCTTGTGCTGACGATTGTTGAGGCTGAAAGGTAAGTACATAAGGATTCATGTAAAGTTGCTCTACTTTTTTGTATATGTTTTATATTTTCATTTTAAAAAAAAGGTTTAAAAGAACTAGAAAGAGAGAGAGAGACAGATGCTGTTGGTTGGAGAAGAAGTTTTTGTCCAGTGAAAAACCATAAACGCTACTTGGGGTTTTGATACCGCCTCAGAGTCCAAGGCTTTATTTTTCTTAATATGCAAAATACTTACAACAGTTATTCTCAAATAAGTCTGTTTTTCAGTGCTGTTGCCTGATGTGGTCATCTCGTTAAAGTAAAGAAATGTGTGGGTGTGTGGGTTAGTGGGAGCGTACCTTCCATGACAATAGTATAGCATGAAGTTAGTCAATGAGGGAGATCAGGAAGGAGTGGAACAGTAGACAAATAGCCAAACACGAAGATTAGATGGAAGGGGTGCAGAGGAAAGACAGAGAAAGGAAAAAGTATGCCCCCACAACCCCATGCCCCCCATGCCAGCTGACCAAAAACCAAAAATTAAGGGAAAAAGTAAGATGGGGAAAATTTTTTATTTTCTATCTTTTTCATGTAATAACAAGTGGTTCTGTCCTACCTGGCTTGAAGACTTGCAAACAAAGCTCGTTGAGTTACATGAGAGACTGCTCAGAGTAATTCTGTGAAAAAGTAGGCAGAGGGAGTTCAAATTCTTTAGTGTACAATTTTGAGCTAAAGTACAGCTTCTTAAACTATAGCTTGCTTCTATTAAATGTCGAAGTAGAAATGAAACATCCTTGGGTCTAGTGGGAATTTTTAAAAATGGGCCCAAAGAATTCCAAAGAAATTGGCCCAAAGAATAAGAATTTCATCCTATTTTTGTCGTCTCTGTCACTATTTTGCCAGTTTTATGCTTGCCCCATGGGACCCTGCCTCCTGATTTTATGCCACATTCAGGCTCAAACTACTTCTTGACTTTTAGTATGGTTTGATTGTTGAAATACGGTCGTGTCCATTTGAGAGTATATATGCTATAGCTATTAAACTGAAGGCTAATGTTCCAGTCTTTCCAAGACATCTGCTCATTTTATTAGAAATTTCTTTATTTCCTTGCCATGTTAATAGTTGCCTTGGTCCTGATCAGTATACTTCACAAGTCCAGCCTACTCAATTTATGTTTAGGCATTATGACTCCCATGGTAGTGTCCTGGCTGCCTGCCCAGAATGTGTTATTGGTGACCCTGTTGTTCTCTTTTTTAAACACAAAGTTAATTATGACTTGTTGGAGCCTCTAATGATATCTGGCGACTTTTGAGACATCATACACTCCCTTGCTAATCTTCTAACAAGTAGATCAGATTCTGTGTGAGAAAGTACCTTCTAAAAAAGTTCCAAATCTGACTAAAACAAAGCTAAGTGGTCCTTTCTGATGAAATTATGCTACATGTGAGGATGTACATTCTTGGAATAGGATTCAATTATTTGGTATTCCAAGAGAATGGAACTTCCACTCCCTCACCTCTGACCAGTATGTGCTGAATTAAGTATGAACTAGAGTAATCAGGCTAAGGAGAGAGGATTTGAAAATATGGGTAAATTTTTCCTAATAAGTCTGGATTTTTATAAGTTTATGTAAAATCCCAACCCTAAATTAGATTCATTTTATCGGTTAATTTTGTGTGACTTGAATCTAGATGTATTAGATATCAGAAACAATTTTAGGAGAAGATTTAAATTTCATTTTAGAATCCAACATAATAGCAAGTTTAGCAGATAGGTTCATATTCATGTGATATTTTGCAAGTATATGATTAGAAAAAGTTAGCAAAATGTATATCATTTCATTTAATATTTTCATATAAATATACCATTTGCTATTAGTTTTGAAGATTTCCTAAAGTGATACAGCTTTCCTTTGTAGAATAAAATTGAGTTCATTCAACAGGAATATAAATTCAGTTATTAAGATATTCCCAGATAATGGAGTCTGACTATTTTGTTTTAAAATCATGAAAAACATAGCAAGGTTATTTTTGACCTCTCCATTTTATTAAAGGGTAAGCAAACTTACATGTATTAGAAAGGGGTATAACTTCATCGATCCATAAATATATTTACGTTAACCTTATATTCATAACATTGATAGTCTGAATTTGGGATGTCATGGATAATGAACAAATATACACTTAGTTATTAGGTACTGTAACTGTACTATCATTATTTGGACATGTGATCTGTAAAAATTATTCACTTAGTTATTAGGTACTATAACTGTATTATCATTATTTGGACACACTATCTGTAATATGACTTTACATTAATGACAAATTAGTTGACAAATCGGTTACTCCAGAATATGACATTTATTCCTAAAAAAAAATTAAAAGAATATATATAATATTTAGAACATGCCTGAACGGAAAAATAATGCAAATTAAATGATTGCATTATGAAGCAATTAAGGGCAGTAAACAGGCTGATAACAGTTGAGACAAGTGGAGGATAAGACAAACAGATGCTTTTAAAAGACAAGGGAATATTGAGCTAAAGAATACTGTCATCCACCTTTCTCTTCCCAAGTAACATGACACTTTCTACTTCAAGCAGTTCCTTGATTGGACACAATTCTCAGGAAAGAATTGATGTTATGTGTTTTTCAGAGGTTCCTAAACTAAGTCAATTGTAGCAGAAGTAGCAGAGAAAGCCAATCTTCAGTTTGCAATACTCACCTGTCAGCTGGCAACAGGACGCCATTGCTTGTAGCAAGTAGGACATGCTAACCTAGGATATGTCATAGCGTTATGACCCTGAGGTGGTCACTCTGAAGGACTGGAATGAGACACAGGTAGGAAATGAATGATTAAGTTATAACTTGTTCTAGCCCTTGAACAGAGTGAAGTCAATAGTAAAGAGAAAGACTTAGAGGTTGATTGGTTTCTGTGGTCATTGGAAACCTGAAATCAAAAAAGGCTTATGTGGGCCAAATAACACTCAAGCTATACTGTTGGAAGCCAGAGGCTCTGAAAGTATCTTAAGTTTGCAATTATTTCTGAGAACCACCAGAAGAGCCACTTTTGTATTGCAGAGTGAGAACCTGTGCTGATGTTTGTCACGATAATGACTGAGTAAAGCGATAATTCTCTCCACTCAAGACTTTCCTGTCCGGAATACATAGAAGGACTTCTCATTCCTGATAGAATGTTACAAGAGGGTTACTGCCAAAAATATATTATGTCCCCTGTTGTGTAATCTCATTGTTTTATTACAAATGTAATTAAGTTATTGCATCTGTATTTCTACAAAATGATTATTAGTTTTCTAAGGACTCAGTAAAGACAGAGGATAGAGGAAGAAGAAATAGAGATAGCAAGGTGAAGAATTTGAATGATGTGCAATAAAGATGTTTGAATAAAGAAATGAGTGAAATAGTAAAAGCACATTATATATAATTTTATATTTTTATTTGTCTGATGTTTCTGACATTGACTGTTTTGTTTTATTATTTTGAGATCCCTCAAAAATGGAATTAGGAGAAATAGGAGCACCTGGGTGTCTCAGTCGATTGAGCATCCAACTCTTGGTTTCAACTCAGGTCATGATCCCAGAGTCCTGGGATGGACCCCTGTGACAGGCTCTGTGCTGAGTGTGGAGACTGCTTAAGATTCTCTCTCTCTCTCTCTCTCTCTCTCTCTCTCTCTCTCTCTCTCTCTTCCTGCCCCTTTCTCACACTCACACTCTCATTCTCTAATATAAAAAAAATTAAAATGCTGTTATAACTCAAGCATCGTAAGAATATTAGTTGTCTATAAATCACATGTGTTATAGCAAAAAAAAAAAAGCAAAAAGAATCTGCTTGATAATTGTTTTTTGGGTTTTTTTTAGTTAAGTTTTATAAAAATCCAAAAATAAGAGAAAATGCCAAATGAATGTCAGGCCAGACTTAAAATAAGTCAATATAAATGGATTTAAGAGGTTTCCCATCCCCTTGCCCCCCCAAAAAGTGATTTAGAGTTTAAGGCAGTTTTGGAGACTGTGAGGACTATGTAAGCGGCAGCTTTGAAATCTGTGTGCATCTTCTCCCTGCTAATAATAATAGTAATAACAATAGCAGAAAGACAATACTCTGTCACCCATGGCTTGACTTTAATGACTGGAACGCCGGGTGTATTGTTTGGCCCCACCTATTAGTCTGGGCTCCCTTCCTTTTTCTAAGCTTCATCTACCAAAATGCACTAAACCTTATGGGGAAAAGATAAATTACCAAGTCTTATTTTAACAATTTTAAATGATCTTCCGTTCCTGGAATGCTCTTAAGTTAAGTTAATGCTACCTTATAGGTTTTGCACAGAAGAATTCTTGCTCACTGGTTTCTTTTTATTTTGATGTGTGGTTTCACTAACTGATATTGCACATCACTTGTGACCAGGATCAATGTTGTATGCATGTTGAACTTGAATTCTGAAATGGCAGCAGGGGTACATTTCTAACAGAAAAGGGAGAGAAGGATAAAAAATCCAACTGTTTGTGTGGGAAATAAGACGATGTTTAACAAATAAATGAACAGTCATACAAGTACTGATTCAGGAATAAAGGAAAAGAAATTTCAGAGTAAATTTAAGGCGACAAGAGTTGGAGACCTTCTCTTTACTGACCACTACAGTTTCATTGCAAACTAGAGGAACAGCAGCAATTTATTTAGGTCTTTTGAAGTTATTTCTTAAATAGATAAGATAAAAGGATGAAAATTAAATTGTGTTGGTTAAGATGCAACCAATAAATAAATAAAGGTACAGTATTTTTTAGTAAGAACCAAGCCTGTGATTTTATTCTCCTCCAAAGACAAACATTAATTTGTTAACTGTATTGGTTTCCTCTTACTGCTGGAAAAAATTTAACCACAAATTTGGAAGCTTAGAACAATGAAAACGAATTAGCTTACAGTTCTCAGGTCAGAAGTCCTACCCGCATCCCAGCAGGCTAAAATCAAGGTCTAACCTGTGTCCTTCCAATGTTCTAGAGGAGAAACTCTTTGCTTGTCTTTCTCACCTTCTAGAGGCTGTCTGTATTCTTTGGTTCATGCCCCTTCTCCATCTTCAAAATATTCACATTCAAATCCAGCAAGGTAGCGTCTTCAAATCTCCCTCTGATTCTGCCCCACCTGCCTCTCTCAATCACTTGGAAGGACATTTGTGGCTACATTGGACCCACATGGATAATCCAGGATACTCTCCCTAAACAAGACTCTTGGCTTAATCACATGTAAAGTTCCTTTTGCTATGCAAGGCAAAATATTCATACGTTTGAGAAATAAGAAGATGGATATTTTGGAGGATTGCTATTCAACGACCTTACCATTATTTATTTCAAATTATGCATGCTTTCTCAGAAATATATGAAATTACAATTAAAAGTACATTCCTCTTCAGTGTACTCTATCTTCACTGGTCTTTTCAGTACCTTAATCAGTCAGTATTTTACCTCGCAAAATATTCAATATGGAACTCATTCAACAGGAGCATCAAGAAAAATCGTAACAGAAATAAAGCACGAGAGTTAGGATGGTTAATTTGTGATGTGTTAAACTTGGCTGGGCTAAGAGATAGCTGGCAAAACGTTGTCTGTGAGGGTGTTTCTGGAAGCGATTAGCATTTGAATCTATAGAATGAATAAAAGAAGATGGTTCTCCCCGGTGTGGGCAGGCATCATCCAATTTGTTAAAGGCTGAAGTAGAATAAAAAGGTGGAGGAAGGAGGAATTTGTTCTTTTTTGCTTGAGCTGGGACATCCATCTTCCCCGGCCTTGGACATTGACTCTTTCAGTTCTCAGGCCTTCAGACTTAGACTGAATTATACCACTAGCTTTTGTGGTTCTCCAGGTTGCAGGGAGTAGACCATAGGACTTTGGGGCCTCCATAATTATGTGGGCCAGTTTTTTTTTTTATAATAAATCTCCTCATATATATGAGAACCTATTGGTTCTCTGGAGTACACTGACTGACAAGTAAGCTAAAATAGAACATAATTTCATGTGAATATGATTGTATAATACAAATCATTTCCTACCATCACATATACTTATTTTATATGTCTGTTGAGTTATACTGATAAATTGATCACTAAAAGTAACACTAATAGAGCCCATTATCTTTATTAAGCTCTAAATTTCTTTTTTTTTAATATTTTTAAAGTTTATTTATTTATTTTGAGAGAGACAGAGACCATATGAGTTTGAGGAGGGGCAGAGAGAGAGGGAGAGAGAGAGAATCCCAAGCAGGCTCCACACTGCCAGCACAGAGCCTGATGTGGGGCTCGAACTCACAAACCATGAGATCATGACCTGATCTGAAACTAAGAGTTGGACACTTAACCAACTGAGTCACCCAGGCACCCAATTGAGCTCTAAATTTCTTAAAGGTATTGTATTAAGAAAGACACCATGTTCGTTTAATCCAAAGGGTTTTGATGCATTTGTTTTTTAATATTGTAGTCTCTAAATATTACAAATTTAAATAAAAATATATTTGAAATCTACAATAAAAACACTTTAGCTTTGTCAAATTTGGGGCAAAAGGATTAGCTATTGAAAAAGAATGCAAGGGGGAAAAAGAGAAAAAGAACACAAGGTCAGTGAATTTTTTGGGAGTTAGAAGTGTGAAAACTAATATTTGATGGCAGGCTGAGACTGCTGTATCCATATGCCTCTGGAAATTAAAAGAATAAAATATAAGCTTTATACTGCCTTTAAAAGCATAGAATTAACCAGTGGAAAAGGTCCTGTATGGAAAGGTAAATATTTATGAATGCAAGTGAAAATTAAAAGAATAGATTATTTAAAATAATGTTGTAAAAATAATAAAAGTCACACATATAATCTCTGATTATACATTTTCAGTTTTAAGATAGAATACTAAGGGGGCGCCTGGGTGCCTGGGTCAGTTAAGCATCAGACTCTTGATTTTGGCTCAGGTCATGGTCTCCCAGTTCGTGAGTTTGAGACCTCTGTGAGGCTCTGTGCTGACAGTGTGGACCCTGCTTGGGATTTTCTCTCTCTCTCTCTCTCTCTCTCTCTCTCTCTCTCTCTCTCTCTCTCTCTTTCTCTCTCTCTGTCTCAAAATAAATAAATAAACTTAAAAGGATAAAATAAAATAAAAGAGAATATCAGGTAGGCATGTTCTTACCAGACTATAATTTGTTCAAAAATTATTTCAACTCCCACGTATTGATGGCTTACCTTGAAACACACATTGTGTTAGATGCCAATAGACACCAATAAGATAGGCTGCTTATAATCCAGTGGAGACATCATCAGACTTTTCAGTGCGATTCTATGTAAGAAGGACTATAAGAAGTTCAAGGAGCTATATATGCTTATAGGTGGGAAATCTGTTCCATACTTTGTGTGCCATGAAGGCTTCTCATAACTTCCATTTCAAACAGTTTGTTCAATAATTTCTAAAGTGAAAAGATGAAATCAACCCATTAAATGTAATTAAACCAATTATGAGACTTGTATCTATGTATTTTTTTTTAGTTTGAAATCTCAAAGCAGAATTTTAATGTATTTTCTTCTGATATACCTTTCTTTATTTTAGCCCAGAACTTCAAGTAGTTTATTACAGGAGAGTTCTGTTTGTGATCTTTCTGAGTTCTGGATCTGTAAAAGTCTTCATCTTACTTTCATTCAAGTCAAGATATCTGCTCTGGGTGTAGCATTTTTGGCTAACAACATGTGTCAGATTTCTGAAGACTTCCCATTGTCTACTAGCATTTAGTCGTGAAGATATATCACAGGCCAATTTGATTTTCTTCCTTTTTCTGTACCTGACTCTTTTTTTTTTTGTCTAAAAATTTGTGGGTTTTCTTATTTTTAATGTTTAAAAATTAAAACAGGACTTCCTTTCCTCCTCTGTGTCTACTCCTAAGATTATAACTATAGTAGGAGCATTTTCTGTTACAAATATTGTCTGTCCTGTTATCTCTGAAATTTTAAATTCTCCACAGGATAAGTGTCTTAGATTCACTTCTCTTGACTTAAATGTTTACATTACTTGTTAAATCTATTTTTCTACTTATTTTTATTTAAGTTCTTAGAATAATTTTGAGTTATTCTTAATGTGATTGTATTATTGGCATAAATTAAATCCATTTTTCCCAGTTTCCAAAGTGAATTTAATTCATTCATTTTTACTCATATTAATGTGTTGAATGTGCCTTTTATGTTCAACTTACTTTACTGCATTAAAAAAAATCTCATTAGCATTTGTCAAGGCTTTTTAATGTTTTTGATGGCTTATTAAATATATTAACATTTTAGTGGTCTGAGTCATGTGGCTTACATACTGAAATATGTACTAAATATTTCATCTGAAATACCTTGCACAAATAGTGGAATTTTTAAGTAAGAAAAAAAAATCAGAATTATGCTCAACAACCACAAAAGCCTCATCCCACACTTGGGTTAAAACTCAGTCTTTAACTGACCTAAAAGGTCTGAATGATCTTTGTCTCTCCTAACTCAGCTACCTCTTTGAACTCACCCCTAAACACTCTCACTTCCCAAAAACTCCAGCCATACTGGCTTCCTGCTAAGCTCACACCAGCTCAGGCTCATTGTACTTAATATTCCTATAGCATGGAACTTTGCTGTCTGATATCTGTGCTTTATTTCCCTACTTTCTTTGGCTTTCTGCTTAAAGTTCACTTTCAGAGGGGTCTTCTGACTTCACTTTCTAAACTAGAACTCCTTCTTCTTGACCCATCAAAATTGTCACTTTCTAGCTCCTTGTTTATTTTTATTTGGAGCTCCTTTCACAAGCTGACATATACCATTTTCTTTGTTTATTTGTCAAACCCACAAAAGCATAAACTAGCTTTAAAACCACTCTTATTTTTAATATCTAGTGTTTCTCCAATGCTTAGAATAGTATCTGACATAGAAGAGGCTTTTAATTAATATCTGAATGGTTGAATGAAATAAGTTGCATTTTAATTTGTATTCTTAATATTTAATTACTTTTTTCAGAATGATATGCCAACATATTTCAATATTCCTTAATTTATTAAAATATATTAAAGAAGTTACTGAAAAAAATGTCTTATCTGGATAAAAGCAGTTTTTTTGCTGTGAGATAATAAAGAAGTTATGACTTCCTAGTGCCTCATTGAACTGCCAAAGGGTAATCATGGTTACAAGAAAATAACAGAAGCTTGTTTAAAATTAAACATTGTGTATTTTATAAATCGAGAGAGCTGCAATAAATTCCGTATCCTCTATACCACAATATAGCAAAGAGCCACTCTCTAAATCAAAGCTTTTACTATGTAAGTGGTAAAATAAATCAAGCCATTTACCAACACAACATAAGTTATTGAATCTTTGTTGAAGAAAATGTCACTTCAGGTAGAAACCTCCTTTGTAAACATGGCAACATCAGGGTAACTTCAACCAACACTAAATAAAGACTTTCAGGTACACTGAGTGGATTTATACACAGTATTCTTCCAAAGGAAAAATTCACTTTATGAAAATGACAACACTCAGCAAAGCGGCAGATATTCTGAAATGCTAGTCATCTAAGGAAATAATAGAATTTAAATGATGCGCTATTCAAGGTAGAAAGAGAATTAATGTGACATTTTTTATCAAGAGAAATAAGACAAAATATCAGAATAAAGAAAATGGGCAACAGCAAATCAAATCCTTCCATCTTGACTGTAAGATGAATGTTGGTGAATCATTAATCTTTTAAAACTGTCTTTTGGGAAGAAATTACATTGTCAAATGCATCTGTTACACAACTCAGTGTTGCACTGATGCACTATTAATATACCACACATTGGATTCTCTCTTCACCCCAGCAACTTTAATTGCTGCTTCTCATTTTCTTACTATGGCTGAAACCAGTAAACTGATGAAGGTGTTATCATAGGAAAGGAATATTTGTATATAGAAATGACAAGCTGCCCCAATATATCACAGTACAACTACTCTACTCTAGAGTAGCATTATTTAAGGCCATAAATAAGGTCTCTGCTAAACAAGAGAAGAACATCAATGACATTAACTGTCCAGTTGGAAAAATACGTAAGGATTCCCAAAGGACATCTTAGATGATAAAAAAAAAAAAAGCCACTTCTTAAAGACTGTAATATGAATTCAAAACACATCCTTACAATTGTCAAGGTCAATACATTTTCCCTATGTAAGTTTGTTGTTTAGATAATGCAAGTCAAGAATGCAAAGTGATATTTGCTCATTGCTTTTTTTAACCTATGTGGTACACTTCAGAGAGCTCTATTCCTAATCATAAAATCATATATATTTTCAATATAGTGGTTGTGTCCATCTACTCACTTTTTTTTCTTCAAATGACATTTGCCAAGGTGAAAAAAAAATGTTGTCATTAGATACACTGCCACTCTTGCTTTATCCATCTGTGTGATTTTCTCACCCAGTAAAATATGGGGAGGTCTAATGCTGCTAAACTAAAGCAAGCATTCAAATGCTTATTGCATTTTCCTTTTACTTAACCTGATTTTTTGATTTGTACTTCACTTTCTGTAGGGAGAAAATATAAAAACATGAGAATCAAATTTGGGGTGATTTTATATAATACTTCACCTATTTATAAACAGTCCTATTCCACAAAGATTTGGAGAATGATAAGAACAAAAGCAGAGGCCAAAAAAAAAAGTAAAATTATTAACAGAAATAAACCATTAGTGCAAGAAAAAAGATAAGGACAGAATATGAAGAATGAGAGAAAGTATATCTATAAAAATATTGCCAAATTGATTAAGTGAACCTTGCTTGAATTTCAGCTTCCCAAAAGGCAAAGTGAAGTGGAGTTTTAACCATTTCATAGGTTTTAGTAAAAAGAGAGGAATACAGATATCTTAAAGAGAGTAAATGATTAACCTATTACAGTGATCTCAAATACAATTACCACACATTATCTCATATGTTGACAAGGAGGAGTATATTGAGTAATGTCATTAAAACTACTGTTGTGATAAAGAATGGATTTTACATTATTCTTTATTAACATGATTTTTGATCATGTAAAAATCACTGCAAGGTTATTTTTGGGAGACTGCACAACATCATTTTAGTAAATTGCTTTATTGTGTGAAGAAAATTCTTATGGTAGCCTTTAGATAAAGAGATAGAATCCTTTACTGCAAAATATTTTCTATTAATACCTTATCTGTATGTCTACTTATGCTTCTTAAGAAGCTGGGTGGGAGATCATTTTTAAGGAGCATGCTCAGAACTGGAGCCTAGAAGGAGAGCTAGCCCAAGTTCCGGACAGGTTTGGCTAAAGATACACTGTCAGACAAAGTGAGGGTTCTTTTTTCCCACAAAAGAGATGCGAAACTAGTTAAGTGCACCAATGACTGGCTAAATAAATACCTAAAATTATGAACCATACAGCATGTTAATTTTAGCTTGAGAATTGCAAAATTTGTGTTATTATCAGTTGCTTATAATGGCATGAGGGTAAGAAGATCAATAATTCCTCCATGAAAATTTAACTTTCTGTAACATTGTGTCAGAAAATTTAACTTTCCGTAATTCGAGAAAAAAAAATGTTTGCAAGTTACATCTGATATGTATGTGAAAAATGTGGACTGCTCTAAACATCATTAGGAAAAACTAAACATGGAAAGCATGTCAAAAAGGAGATAACAGGTTTGTATAGTTGATAATTAGAATTTTGGGATGGTTTTATAGACTACCAATTTTAACTCAGACGTAACTGTACTAACTACTAGTTAATGACTACCACAATACATAAGATTTATATATCCTGGTTATTTATATTGGACAGCAATAACTTGTGATAGTGGTGTGCTGGCAATTACTCTGAGGAAGGAGGGGAGTAAGCCCTGATTTGTACGTTTGCTAATTTCACAGTATAAATACTCCCACCATAGCCAATTTCAAACTACTGACATGATGTCACTAAAAGTGGAATTGGGAAGAGATCATAGCACAATATTTTATAGTATTTTCAGCATACAGATTTCACCACACCAGTATATTTAAATAACTTTGAGTCAAATAGTAAAATCTGATAAAATAATTATAGATGAAGAATTCTTAGTGTTATTTATTTGTAAGCTTGTATTGTTTAATATTTAATAGTGGCTATGTTTAACTGGTTAGCATAATGCCTGAAATTTTTATAATTGACTCTTAGGAGTCTATACGAACAGGTTCTAGCACACACAACACCAGCAAAAGACAACAGAATAAAAAGAAATGTTTTTAATTAGTGGGAGAACTAGTTTTAAAAAAGCCAAACATATATTGATCCTGAATTTGCTACATAGAGTAAAAATACATATAGAATATAAGCTCTAATGAATCAGATTTTACATTGCATGCAGGCAACAGAACTACAGACACAAAACTATTCCTAACCAGAATCAAAAGTCAGGAAAAAGCTTAGAAACAAGTATCTACATGTACGTGAGAAGATGTGGAAGTAAATTCCTGTTGTCTTAGAATTGTGGCTGAATCCACAAAACTGAACCAATTGCAGCTTAGTGCCTCTACATTTTAAAGAGAAGTGCAAGACACATTTCTCTATTATTTATAAGAGTTAGCAGAACCTGCTTTGAACTTCATGAAGCTACCACTCACCAATTTTGCAAGCAGAAAATAGAGGAACTCATGATTAGGGTTAAGAGTTGTAGACCTAAATAATTCAGTGATCCTCCAGTAACCTCAGCTACCTCTTGCCCATTTTCTTTTTTCTCCTGGACCAATAGATATGTGGGACAAACCAATCAGAGACTACAGAGGCAGATGTCAAATACAGGAATAATTTGCCAGCATCCTTTTTGCAAGGACCCCTATTTCCACAATCCCTTCCATGGAGGACATAGAAAAGAACTCATGTATTCACCCATACCTGGAGGTGATTACAGGAGCAATAGTTAGATAAAACAACAGTTGTATCCCCTCATTTTCCCTCTCTGCTTTGGACCGAAAGTTTGTGCTTCCTTTCAATTCATATATTTTAATCCTAACCCCCAATATGATGGTATTTGGAGGTGGGGACTTTGGGAGGTGTTTAGGCCCTTATAAAAACGACCCCAGAAATCTCCCTTATTCCTTCTCCTATGTAAAGACAATGAAAAGATGGCCTTTTATGAACTAGGAAGCAGGCCATCACCAGACATTGAATCTACTGGCCCCTTCATTTGGATTTCCAACATCCAGAACTGTGAAGAATAAATTTCTGCTGTTTATCAGCCACCCAGTCTATGGTATTTTTGTTACAGTAGCTTGAATGGATTAAGATACTCCCAGTCTCCAATACAATAAAAGAGAAATACCCAAAGAAAGAGAGAATGGTACAGAGTAAAAAATCAAATTTTTATCCTTCCCATTCCAGATTCCTCAAATCGAGGTAGTAATGGGCAAGAAAATATAAGAATGTGAACCCAGAGTTAAAAAATTTGAACTTTATGGACTGTTTCATACCCAAATTGTCAGAACCACTATGGTACCTGTCCGATATGTAGCAGGAAAAGATCTGACAGCTCATGCTCAAACACAATGATGGGGGGTAAAGAAAACAAAACAAAACAAAGTACATATAATTGATATGTATTAAGTTAATATTGCAATTAACAACTTACTCTTCCAGAGATTATAAAGTGATTAGTTCTGTTAAACTATAATAAAACCCATATTACCCAAATAATAAGTTGGTTTGATAAAAACTAATAAGTACTTAACATATATTAGGAAAGAGGCATGTAAAATTGAGATGTAGGAAAGAGGAATGAAGGCACACTGCCTCATGAAGATTAGAGACGTATACATTTAACCTCTCCAGTCTAGATCATATCATGGGGCTATTTAGTCTCAACTTGCAATAACCATATCTCCTAAACACATACAGAAAGAACTTCCTCTTTTTTTTTAAGTTTATTTATTTATTTTGAGCGAAAGCACGAGCCAGGGAGGAGCAGAGAGAGATAGGGAGAAAAAGAGTCCCAAGCAGGTTCCACACTGTCAGCATAGAGCTCTATGTGGGGCTTGAACCCAGAACTGTGAGATTGTGACCTGAGCCCAATCAAGAATCTGATGCTTAAAGAACTGAGCCACCCAGGTGCCCCCAGAAAGACCTTTTTATCTATAATTCCATTTAAGACATTCTATGATGAGAAAACACATGTTTAACAGGAATTCAAATGAAGTGCTTTAATTTGTAGCACATTGGTCTCATAATCAAATAAAAAACCATAACTCAAATATTAATAATGTGCCTTTTACTTCTGAAATACAACATATAGCTGTTCACTTACTTAAGCGTACATTTAAAAATATCAACAAAAGTTACAAGTGTAATATAAAAAAGAAATTATAAGGAAAGTAATTTACAATAAATTAAGGCTCATTTTAGTCTGTAAAAGAATGCGAGTAAGTCACCGCAAGGCACAATGAAGATGCCAGGTGCTTGCAGTTGTATGTAGAATTGCGAAGAATGTTACAGCTCTATAGACGGACGTAGGTGTCATAGGTGGCTCAAATGGCACAAGCAGTATTGCCCTTGAGGATAAGAGTTTCCAAGATGGTAAACCGCTCTTGATAGAATCTTGAAATTTTTCTTGATTTAAAGGGAATTTTAATTTGTGGAAGATTTTGTATATATTAGAACTTCAAAGTATATCTCACGCTGGTATCTGTTTTAATAGGTTCTAAATTAGATAATTATAAAGAGGTGTTTCTCTTCACTGAATAATCGATGATCATTTGAAATGCTAGTGGAATACAAGACATGAGTTTCTTGCAGTCTTCAAACTTTGCTTCCAATATCTAGGACAACTGGAAACAGTCTATAAATCTGCAAGCTATTTCTTACTAGTAACACTACAGCCACTGAATATCATTGTTAGTGAGCATTATAAGGGAATCAAAGTAGCTGGGCTGTGGGCCTGTCTGTTAAATAGCAATAAATGCCTTTGTTAATCTCTTACCTAAAAAGTAGGTCCTGGGGTCAAAATTATTATTTCAATAATATCCAGTTAATGAAAATAAGGGTATTGACAAATTATCAAGAGGTCAATTCTTATTTCCTCCTAGTAACTCCCAAATTCATTATACTTGAAATTTATGTGTGAACGTTATTCAATAAAGACTAACTTTTACCAGCCATGTATTGCTTTTATTAAAGATAGCCACAATGTGCTGTGGGGATTGTATTTCTACAATTTGTTGAGGTTATATTCCATAAACCACTTAGAGGCAAAAAAGACATAGATATTGATTTCTGTAAGTAAATTAGGTCTTGATTGTAAAGTGTTTGTCCATGTGATTGCTCACCCATTTAAAAATGACATCTTGAAGTACCCTAATTGCTACCTTGGTTAATATATCTCACATAGATACACCATTAACCACCTAAAGAAACCAAGAGAAGTGCAGGACATAATTGCATCTTAAAAATATAAGTATAACCTTCTGTATCATTCTAAGCTTCTTTTGAGATTACAAAGTAAAACGTGTAATTTTCAATGGCTTTTAAAGCAATGGTGCTTTCCAAATAAGCAGTTACATTCTAGTGGTATTTCCAAAGCTTCACACAAATTAAAAAATAAAACAAGCTATTTTCTTATTGATGTATAAATTATTTCTGTTTCACAAGTCTAAAGATTTTTAAACTGTGCAGCTGGATTGTTTTTACAGATTCATTTGATATAAGCAGGCAAAATACTTTAGCCACGTAGATTCAACCTTAGATATTACTCCCATTTATGCTTTAGAGATCAATGGATACTTCCAGATGAATCTCAGATACCATCCTTTTTATCAAGATCTCATGGTCTTATGGCTGGAACAGGTTCATAAATAGATCATTTGAATACAAAATGTGAAATGTTCATAGGGCATTATGGACTTTTAAATTAAGAGATTATGTAAATTAGAGTAAATCAAGCATCTACAAAAAAGTAAATCCTGGAAAACCTATGTGTTCACCTAATACAAGTTTTCTTTTCACTCACGTAAAGTTCAAAAATGGGATTCCTGAGCAGTGCCTGGGGGAGCTGGGAATGGGACAGTGCTCTGCTCCACTGAGTCACTTAAGAACCGTAGTTTTCACCAATGTTTCTGGAGTCAACACAGTGATGGTTTCACGTTAGCACAGCATAAATGAGTAGGGGTGAAAAAGGCATTATTTTCTTAACAGCCTTGTTATAAAGGTATATATAAAGGTAAGTAAATAATCTACTTACCTTTATTTTTGAAAGAGAGAGAGAAAGAGTGTGAGCTGGGGAGGGACATAGAGAGAGGGAGACACAGAATTGGAAGAAGGCTCCAGGCTCTGAGCTGTCAGCACAGAGTCCAACATGGGACCTGAACTCGTGAACTGTGAGATCATGACCTGAGCCGAAGTCAGATGCTTAACCAACTGAGCCACCTAGGTTCCCCTATAGTATATATATTACACACACACACACACACACACACACACACACACACACACAGAAGGAGAGAGGGAATAGAAGCAGGGAGAAAGGGAGAAAGGAAAGAAGGAGGAAAAAAAAGAAAGAAAAGAAGTCCATTTTGGAGACTATGTAGCATTCTCTGCTATTTTCCTGAGTGTTAAAAAAAAGTTCAAAAATCACAGCTGTAAGCAATAGGAGATTTTTAAAGATTCAATCAGAGAAGTAACATGATCAGTTGTGCATTTTAGATAGATCGTTCTGGCACCTGTGTGTCTGAAGGAATCTGGGGGTGGTACATTTCTGGAAAATTATATTTTTAGCCATCAATTAACACCAAGCCTGAACAAGGAGAAATTAAACATAGCATAAGTATCCTCATCTAAATATTCTTCAACGGAAGAAGTGGGGTGTATAATAGAAAAATCATTTTAATGAGGGTCAGATATTTCAATCAAACTCTGCCACGTTTTGTTATTGTTGTTGTTGTTGTTGTTGTTTGTCTTTCAAGTATAACTCTCTGTACCATAGATAAATGTGAAGATTTTGACCAGGTAAGCCAGCAGATCCCAGTAGTAATCCTGCTATTCTAGTGAATATTTTTTTCAATGTTTTATTTTAGTTTTGAAAGAGAGAGCACAAGCAAGGGAGGGGCATAGAGAACGGGACAGAGGATCAGAAGCATGCTTCTTGCTGACAGCAGTGAGCCCAAAGTGAGGCGTGAACTCAAAAACTGTGCGATCATGACCTGAGCAAAAGCTGTATGCTCAACCAACTGAGCCGCCCAGGTGCTTCTATTCTAGTGAATCTTGAGAAGGGTCATTAAAGATGAGTTAGGGCAGCTCTAACACCACCCACTGGACTTTTCCAGGAACATGCAACCCAGTCATAGTGAAAGGGTTCTGATTCCAGCTAATTCCCATGTATGTGTGTGTTGGGGGGTGGGGAGTCCCCATCAACAGGCAATTCTCTATACACCAGCTGGGTGTCCTACAATTCGACTCAATTCTGATACTACCTACCCAGAAATAGGATCAGATTCCACAGGTCATGGGTTTGATTCTACAAGACCAGCAACCTCCAACAGACTCTAATCACAAGTCCATGTTGTCACGTGGACTTTGGACCAAATGGCTCTAAATCAGAGGTTCCCATGACCCCCTCCTTGGGTTCCATTCGTTTACTAGAGTGACTCGAAGAATTCGGAGAAACATTTTACCTTCTAGATCACCAGTTTATATAAAAAGATATAACTCAGGAACAGTCACCTGGAAGAGATGTGCAGGGCAAGCTGCATATGGGCTTGGAGCTCCAACGTCCTTTCCTTGAGTACCACTATCACTATATCTCCACATGTTCACCAACACAGATGCTCTCTGAACCCTGTGCTCTTGCATTTTGATAGAGTCTTCACTACACAGGCATGATTGATTAAATAATTGGCCATTGGCAATAGATTCATCCTCCAGGCTCTCTCCTCTCCCCAGAGGCTGGGGGTGAGACTAAAAGTTCCAGCCCGCTAATCGCATAGTTGTTTCCCCTAACAAATAGCCCCCATCCTCAGGGAATTTCCAAAAGTCACCTTGTTAACTTACACACAGTTGTGATGAAAAGGAGCTTGTTATAAATAACGGGACACCCATTTCACCTTTTATGACTTTGGAGTAATTTCAGGAACTGAGGACAGGAGAACAGATATGATGACAATGCTCCCTTTGCTGTTATGGCTTAGGAAATTCCAAGGGCTTGGGGAGCTATAAAACAGGAAACATGCAAGACCAAATAAGTATGAAAAGATTATTTTGGTCATCTGAATGACTAAACATATTTTATTTATAAATCACAATATCACAGAGAGTAATTTCACAATGAATGGCAGCAGAATTTATGGTGGTCATACAACCTGAATTCAAGATTTGAAAAATAAATTATTTTATTTGATTTTAACATATATAAAAGTAAGAAAGCAAGGTACTACATTAACCATATTACCTGAAGCAATCATTTAATATAATGTCATGTCAGTTTCTGTTGTAAAATGGGGCTTACCAAATCGAGTAGTTGTTTTGATTAAATCAGATCATCCATGTAAAGCAATCTACATATTTCATAGTGCAGAATAAGGAGTCAGCGAAGGCTACTAACTATAGTCATTACAAATTAGGTTATGTTTTACCTCTTAGTCCACCAGACCTGAAGGTGGAGTATAATTCAACTCAGTCCTGACACGATCTAGAATAGCATCAGATTCCACAAGTTAAGGGTTCAGTCCTTACAAGACCACCCCCTGTATACCACCACAGACTCTAATCACAAGTCCACGTCGTCACCCAGGCTTCTGACCACATGGGTGTTAATTGTCAATTTTGCTCCTCCCGGCTACTTCTAGACCAATCTTCTAGACCCTGCTCCCACCATCTCCAGCTTCATATCTCTTGTCATCACACTATCTTACTGATACTCAAATTTTAGCGTGCAATAGAATCACCTGGAAGACCTGTTAAAATAGACAGCTGAGCCTGCCAGAATTTCTGATTAGCAGTCTTGCATGGACTTAGAATATTGCATTTCCAATAAGGTCCCATTGATGCCATTGTTGCAGGTCCACCCTTTGAGAACCACTGTGCTATACCTTACACAACCTCTCATTGTCACTAACATTCATAAACCTCTAAGCCTCTCCTCATTTCTCCCTTGGCTCACTGTCACTCTTTCCAAAATACTTTGATGTTATCTTTAGTAATTTCAGTTAACATTTACATGGCCCTTTTACAAGTCTCTAGACCTGAAGCTTGGGCAACTGCTCTCTTGCAATAAACTATTTTTTCCACTGTACCCCAAACTTTTTTTGTCTGACCAACCCTACACGAGAACGTGCCATTAGCAATAATAGGTCTCAGTCTCACACATCCCTCTCACAGATCAATATCTCTTGTATTTCCACCTTCTCACTAATGCTTCAACTCCAGAAATCTTCTAGACCTTCGTTCCACTCATCTTGTCATGTATTTGTGTGCTTTCTCTCAAGTTTTATTTCATAGTAAGCTATAATTGTATAAACTATCAATTTCATTGCTTCCCTTGCATTTAATCTTATTTGCCTAGGAAAAACAAACAGGATTAAATATAACTCCCCCATATTACACACTACATTCATAACTCAGAATACAAAAGGAGGGGAAAAATTAATACAAAAGGAGGGAAAATAGGGATACACTGACTTGAATTTTAAATTCATGATCCCTAATCTGAAAGTGCCTTTAACATTGCTTGACAATTAAATCTTTCTCATTCAGTTGACTCTCAGAATGATTATTTTGTATTTTCTCATGTCTCTTATAATCTTTTCTGCCCTCTCTCCAATCTTCGTAGTATTTCTTCACTTACTTGGAAGTCATCAGAAGTTACCCAAACTAACATGTATCTTTTCATGCACCAAAGAGAATCTACCTATGTAATCTGACTCCTAAGACCCAGTTTCATCCAAAGGGAGCTCTTCACTCTTGGCATTACAACTTGTCTGCTCTTGGCAACTCAAGGACAATGCTAACAATTTGCCTGTATCTCTCCTAATCATTAACATTTCCCCACCTCTGGGTATTACTAACTTTACCATACAAACAAGTCTTTATCTCTCCCATTTTAAAGGAAGCAAAAAAAAATCTCTCTCATGACCATTCTTTCCCTCCCAGCTACTGCTATGCTGTTTCCCTTCTCCTTTTACTCCAAAGTTCATTTAGAGTTGTCTACTCTCACTTCTTCTAAGCCTTTCTAAGCCTATTTCATTTAGATTTTCACCCATACTATTGCACCAATCCTGCTCTTAATAAGGGCAATATGACTCACATTTCAATAATGTAATGGCCAAGTCTTGGTTTCATCTGACATGTCCTACCAAAAACAGAGAAAAAGATGGTCAAAATTTCATCATGCTTATAGAACACCATTTTTAATTGGTTTTCCTGCTTCTTCTTTGGCAGCTAATTGTCAGTTCTCTTTGGTGGTTTTGCTTCATCTACCTAACGTCTTAATGTCTGTTTAATTCTGTTATATTACTAACATCTAAAATAGAGAGTGGCACATAATTAGTGATCAAAAATACATATGTTGAGATCATTATTTGATTTGGCAGAGGATCAATGTATGCCTTCGACTCTGAAGGCAGACTTGGATGGATTTGGGCGTTGCCTATATTCACTGATAACTATTTGATTGAAGCTGCTTAATCTCGTTATGATACAATTTCCTTGTTTGCAAATTCCTATGCACATATAATAAAAATTTAACAGTATTCTCATAAAGATTAAGTGATATAACATAGGAAAAGAACATAGTGCATTAGCTGTCATTATTATCAAGAATGACATTGGATCCTGTAGTTCAGAGTCTCATATCACAGGGCTAAAATCAGGAGTTGGACAGGGCTGAGGCCTCAGCTGAAGTTCAGCTGGGGAACCAGCTTATGTGGCTACTGGCAGCATTTAGTTCCTTGTGGAGAGCTTCAGCTTCTTGCTAGCTGTCAGCAAAAGGCCATTCTCGGTCCCCTGCCATCTATGTCTTCCCAGAATTCCCTTTTGTTTCTTCAAAGCAGTCAAGGGAGAGTCTCTGTGCAAGAAGGTAATTATGATTATACACACATAAATCCTGTTCAAGTGTGCTCTATTCTACTGAGTGTGAGCTGGGGAGGAACAGAGAGAGAGGGAGACACAGAATCTGAAGCAGGCTCCAGGCTCCAAGCTGTCGGCACACAGCTTGACGTGGGGCTCAAACTCACGAACTGTGAGATCATGACCTGAGCCGAAGTCAGATGCTTAACTGACTGAGCCACCCAGGCACTCCTAGACCCCTGGTCTTTTAATCTGGTCTATTCAATTTTATTATTGAATATTTATTGTATATTAATAACTATTAATACCATTATGTGAGGCACTGGGAATGCATCATGAACAGTTGTACCATCTGAAGTGACTAGTGTTTCCAATATTCCTAATATATTAATTACTTTTGATTTTTGCTGGACAGGTGGACACCTAAGCATTTCCACTCTTTCTTGCAACTAGCACTGGCCATTGACTCAGTTCGTATCTGAATGATGTCAGTGGAAATACTATGTATAAATCCTATTAAGTGTCTGAAAAACAGAGAGGTCATAAATCATTCCTCCTCTTTTCTCCCTGTTGCTGGTTGAAATATTGAAATAACAGCTCCAGTTGGGGTAACTGTCTTGGACCATGAGGCAGAGACTGCATTCTGTGAATGGCACACCAAAACAAGAAAGTCCAGAATCACTATGGTTCATAGAACTTCAGTACATACGTGAACTTTGCTTATGAGAGAAATAAACTTCAATTTTGTTTGTTACTATTAACTAGGTGTCTTCACTAATCGAAGCAAAACCAAACTGATAACAATAAAAAGAAAAAATAATGAGTGAATCTGATATTGTCCTTACTTTCATGGATCCATTAATTCTCATTTACAACATATTTTGAATAATATTCTATAATTATTCTATAGTTAATAATTATATGTATTCTATAATTATATAATTAAGATGTAGATACTTCCTACAGGCCTTTTAAGCAGGTATCCAATTTTTTTAAACTGTTGAATATATAACTACATTCCAGTAGATTGTATCTATACACTGAATACAAAATTAATTTTATGTCAGCAAACTGCTGTTTTTAACAAGTTATACAATTCAGAGAACCATATAATTGTCTTGCTCTCCAAATATGTTGTCTTTCTAATAGAGATAATGAAGATAGCTAAAGAGCAATGCAAAAAAAAAAAATCACGTCTGTTCAATGAATTCTACTTTACAGGTGGTTGGCTGAAAAATTAGCAAGCCCTATTTTCTGTGGTAATAAATCCTAATATTTGAAGAAAGGAAGTGTAGATGAATTACCAGTTCATTGCTACTTGCCACAGTACAATGAAGATTTAATCTTTATGGTGAGAAATCCAATCTTTATACAACTGCTGTAGTGATATTATTAATATAAAATGCCATCATTTCATTTATAATGTGGATATCATGCTCCTTCATAGTTTTGCACAATTACGATATTGACATTTTGGATAATGTTGCAATTTTAAGTAATTGCAATGGTGTTTGTATGTGTGCTATACTCAAGGTTTTAAAATGGAAAAAGGGAATTATGGTTGTTACATAATCACACTATGTTTCTAGTGTGTTTAGATGAAAATGTGTAAACCATTTAAAAGGCAAATACATTGAGGTCAAGTCAAACAAATTATTCTATGAATGAGATTTATGGAGTTGTTCATGACCTATCAATTTTCAATACATAAATAAATGTTGCTTACTCCTTCAAGTAAGCAAAATTTTTAAAGCTATTTTCAGTGGATGACTTTTCAAATTTACAAATAAAGAATAGTTTCCTAGGTATAAAGTTCACTTATAAAGATGAAAATTAAAATAAATTCAGGAGGTTGAGATGTTGCACATATGTGGGTTGGGAATGGTGAGGAGACATGGTATTATGGAGGCATGGACCACAGCAAACATTTTTATACAATGTATGTATAAAATGAAGTATTTTTATACAATGTATATTGTTAACAAGTAGAAAGTGATTGCTAAAGTGGATTTATCAATACTGTGTAACAAATGAGAACACTTCACCTCATCTGTACACAGATAGTAGATCAAATTCTAAAGTTAGTTGTTTGGATGCTGCATTTTGCAATATGTAAATGGGATATGTTTTTGTATTTATCCCATCGGTCCCTCTCTCTCTGTCCCTCCCTTCTTTATTTTCCACCCCTCTTCTCTACTTGTTATACCACTGAGATTTCCAGGTAATCACATAGACATTATTTAAAAAGTAAAAGGCTGCATGGGCACCTGGATGGCTCAATCCCTGGAGTTTCCCACTCTTGATTTCAGCTCAGATCATGATCTCAGGGTTGTGGGATTGAGCCCCGCATCAAGCTCCATACTGAGTATGGAGCCTGCTTAATATTCTCTCTCCGTCTCTCTCTCTCAATCTCTCTCTCCTTCTCTCTGCTTCTCCCCTGCTTGCTTGTATGTGCTCTCTCACTCTCTCAAAAACTTTTTTAATTAAAAAATAAATAAATAAAACATAAAATTTACTGTAGTAAATTTTTCCAAATAATATTTTTTGTGTTATTTCCTCCCCAAGGTCTGTTTGTTATTCACACATTGCTGATACCTGCTTTGTGGATGTTTCTTAGGACATCTGTTTCCTATCAAAGTCATGGTTTATTTTTGTTACTGTTTTTCACCCATTGTGTAAGGAATTATTGGGATCTATTTAATAACTCCACTAAAAATATAGATTCAGAGTATATACTTAGTTTTCTGGGCCAGAGGACATCTCACTCCCTTTCTCTATCTTTGCATCACAGATAGTTGGCTACTTGGTTATAGTATTGTTTCTTTTTCAAGTGAGTTAATCAGCTGAGGCTCTTTGATTGACAGACCATGCTCTAGTTTTATTCTTAGCACCCATTCTATATTAATATATATTCTGTAATATATATGTATATATATATAATTTTATACATATAATATTATACATATATATCATACATATTACACATACATTATATATCATACATATATAATATTATATTAATATAATTTTATACATATATATAATATTATATAAATATAATATTATATATATAAAATCTTTAACTCTCCTTTGACTTGTTTCTTTGTTTCATACCAAGTGTACTCATGCAAATTGGTTAGCCTGAGGCATTCTCAATCTGTTTCTGTTTTCCCAGTTTTTTCCAATTTAGCTTTCAAGTGATATTTTTATTTTTAATAAAATAATCTTACTAATAGTTCCATTAAGTTAAGGCAACGTGGATTGCTTTCTGCATGTTTGTTTATTACAGATTCTGCCATGATCTCATCTATTAGTGATTGAGATGCATGTGTAGTAAACAGTTCTCATTTGAACATGTGTTATGAAAGATGTGTATTGATAATTTCATCTCTCTTTTCTCAAAGCTTTCTGGACTCATCTTAATGAACATTTCTTTTTCAAGCATACCATTCAGAATGTTCAGTGAGTAAAGGAAAAAAAACAAAAAGCAGTTCTCAGGCACAAGTGGCAAAAAAGCAGCCAAGGCCTTCCTGGTGATAGATGAAGAATTATGCCACACAACTGTCCTTACTAGTCACTAGTCCAAGCCAATATGCCATTGGTTTATCAAAGCCTATAAGCTTTAGGCTGCCAGTTGGTGAAAGCCAGTGAGAAACAGAAAAAAAAAAACCAATTAAGTAAGCATAAAATATGTACTGCAAATAGAGGATGAGTTTTGTATGTCGAATGTGAAGAGATTAGTGTAAACACTCATTGCTTTGTCAGTTGCTATATATCCTAAACCTTCAGTATTTGTATTAGGAATGCTTTTCAAGTTTTTTTTTTTAAGTCCTTAGGCAGCAATTAACGCAAATAAAGGTAAAGTGCATATTAAATGGAAAATTGAATACTAAATTTGTTTCCTGAGAAAATCAATGTTGAGCATTTAATCTCCTTAGTATTATCATTGATATTTATGATGCACTTTGAGTACCATGCTGATACCATAACCACATGAAAGTCAAAAGGAACAAGATATAGCAGTTTCTGCTTGAAAAGTCAGTATTTTCCCAAGCTTATCCTTAAAAGGGGAAATTTTAAAAATCTAGCCACAGAAGATATGTTTACATGTCACCCTGTGAAGCAAGAATTTTTATTAAGATCAAATGATTGGCTTCCTGAATTAATTTGTCTCATTTTTAAAATCAAACATTCTGTTGTACATGAGAAATTAAGTGACATCCATTAATAAGCTAGTTTGTGTTTTTTTTTTTGTTTTTGTTCTTTTTTTGTTTTGTTTTGTTTTGTTTTTTTGCCAGCAAACTTCACAGGTAAATGATGCTCTCACCATCATCAGGTGCTTTAATGGAAAATGAATTAAGTAAATTCCAATAATGGATTTTTTACACAGTTCAGTGAAAGTAAAACCTTTGAAATATATTCAGTCACATATATATTAGAAATTATATTGAACACTATGGTAAATTGTAAATGTTGAAATTTCAGGATTGGAGATAAAATTATTAGTCTCTGATAATAATACAAATTCTACATAAAGAAATCTATGCAGGAAACTTGTACTTCAAATTCATTGTGATGAAAAACATTATTTATATTGTATTCAAACATTCATCAATATTTTGCCAATCGAAACTAAAGCTATTTTTCATTTTTTAAATTTGTTATAATGTTTTTAAATATACACACATAGAGGATTGAGCTACAAAATTTTTTGTGATGAAACTCATGTTGAATGTAGAAAAAGTCTTTAGCATGCAAATATACTTTACTGTTCATTAGGAAGCAAATTTTAGGAAATCTTTGAAGAATCACTTTATAATCAACCTATATGTCTTATTATGTTTTGAACATTATCACAAATGATTCCAGTAAGTTTTTATTTTATGTTTCTACACTAGTTATGAATCTTTAATCAAAGTATTCAATAAATAAACACCTCAAAATCTTCACTTTTGAAAGTGATAGAAAATGCAATTACTGAAAATAATTGTTGCAAATGAAAAAATTCAAAAATATCTATTAAAGCAAATAAAAAGGGAATATCTAGATTTGGGGGAAGAATTATTGCCTGGAGCTCCTATTTTTATCTGCATTAGTTTATTTGTAGTTTTGGAATGAAATGAAATTGGGAAAATTTCTTAGCGTCTTCATTTAGCAGTATATCCAAATAGTAGAAGTTATTTGAGAAGTTTTGTCTTGAAAAACTCTTTCTTGAAAAATGGCACCATGTGTAAAGGCAAATATTTGGACTGAAATATTAATTTTTTTTAATTATTTTTCAACGTTTATTTATTTTTGGGACAGAGAGAGACAGAGCATGAATGGGGGAGGGGCAGAGAGAGAGGGAGACACAGAATCGGAAACAGGCTCCAGGCTCTGAGCCATCAGCCCAGAACCTGACGCGGGGCTCGAACTCACGGACCGCGAGATCGTGACCTGGCTGA
The DNA here is from genome assembly GCF_027475565.1 of Acinonyx jubatus. Taxonomy (NCBI): domain Eukaryota; kingdom Metazoa; phylum Chordata; class Mammalia; order Carnivora; family Felidae; genus Acinonyx; species Acinonyx jubatus. Next base: position 22,052,497 of record NC_069384.1, read on the forward strand.
AGTCGGACGCTTAACCGACTGTGCCACCCAGGCGCCCCGAAATATTAATATTTAAAATAAAGTTGAATAGAAAATGTCTTCCAGCAGAATTTTCTGTGAGTTTACCAGTTATCTCAGTTCCTGTAAAAAATAATTTCTCAAGTTAAGTTTGTTGTGTTGCAAAGAATAGAGTCAACTGAGTATCACAATTTTAAATTTATTAACCAAAAATGCAACTTTGAAGCAGATTATAGGAAATTATATGAAAATAAAATAAAAATCACACCATATTTTAAAAATGATATTCTTTAAAAATGAAGGTGATGTAGACAAACACAGCTAAGAAATTGATTAAAATATATGACAGTATATGTAGAAAAATTATTCTGCTTATGAAATATTTTAATGTTCAGATAGTAAATTTAAAATTCTTTTTTTAGGGGCGCCTAGGTGGCTCAGTCGGTTGGGCGTCCGACTTTGGCTCAGGTCATGATCTCACAGCTTGTGAGTTCGAGCCCCGTGTCAGGCTCTGTGCTGACAGCTCAGAGCCTGGAGCCTGCTTCTGCTTCAGTATCTCCTTCTCTCTCTGCCCCTAACCCACTCACATTCTGTCTCTGTCTCTCTCAAAAATAAATAAAGATTTAAAAAATTTAAAAACAACATTCTTTTTTTTATTTTAGCTCAAGGTGTATATATCTATTCTATTTATTTAAAAGGAGTTTTTACCTAAAATATTTTCAATACAATTGTAACTCAGGCCCACTAGTATCATGAAAACAATTTGTCAGTCAATAAAACAATTGCTGGTAAATACTTTCAAAAATTCAATATATCATTTTAATTATTTTGCCATCCTGTCCCACTTTCAAAAGTTTCCAGTGTGGAAAAAAAAATTGTATGATATCTTTATTCACATGCTGCATCCATACCCCGTCAGGAAATTTCTGCATCAAGAAATCATGTTGGTTAAGCTCTGTGTCTCACTCTTTCTCTGCATCTCTGATGTCCTAAACCATTCCAAAGCCAGTATACTCTTTCACCAAAATATCTAACACATCTTCCTCTATTCTGGCTCTGCTAAACGCTGTTGTCAATACAACAGGTAGAATGAAACTTTTTAAAAATGTGAATCTGTTCAAAAATTTGTAGATGTTCTTTATTTCACTCATAATAAAAGGTCAGTCTTAATTATAACCTTCAAAGGCTCTATTAGAGTTCACCCCATTACCTCTTGGACCTTATTCTAATCAGGTCCTTGATCACTCTATTTTGGTTACATTCACCATTGACCTGCTATTGCTCTGACTCGAGAGTCACCTTCTTTATGTAAGAGTTTTGCTCTAGCTGTTCTCTCACAAAACGCTGTATGACTAACATCTCACATCCTTCAGATCTTGATTCAAATTTCACCTTGTCAATGAGCCATCACACCCTCCATGCATTCACTCTTCATGCTAACTGTTCTTTCTTGGGCATGAGAACTTCAGGTTCACCAAACCCTGCTTCCTTCTCTCCAATTTCCCTCTAATTTTTTCAGCGTGTAGTAAGCCATATGACTTACTTATTACATGTTATGTTTATGGAATCTCTCACCTTCTAGAATGTCTCAGGGTGGACCTCTATTTGTTGTTCTTCACTGAGAAGTCTCAAGTAGCTAGAACCATGCCTGAACATAGTAGGTTATCCTTAGGAAATAAAGCTCACATTTTTGAGCATTGATTAGAATTTATTATGAATACAGGGCACCCGGGTGGCTCAGTCAGTGAAGCATCCAACTTCAGCTCAGGTCAAGGTCTCACAGTTTGGGAGTCCAAGCCCTGTGTCATGCTCTGTGCTGACAGCTTGGAGCTTGCACATGCTTCAAATTCTGTTTCTCTCTCTCTCTCTCTGTTCTTCCTTTGCTCATTCTCTGTCTCTCAAAAATAAATAAATGTTAACAAAATTTAAAACAAAAGAATTTATTATGAATATATAGTAAAATTGTTTCATAAATCTCTCTCTATATATATATAACTACACATATCCCTTAAAATGTATGTGTGTATAATATATATACACATGCAACATATTATATATATGCAATATACATTATATATATATACATATATATATATAGCCATTTTTATTGTGATTTGGTGGCAAAGGATTGTTTGGGAGATATATAAAGATATATCTAACATTTACCTATCTTTTTTTTTTAATTTTTTTTAATGTTTTTATTTATTTTTCAGACAGAGAGAAAGGCAGAGCATGAGCAGGGGAGGGGCAGAGAGAGAGGGAGACACAGAATCAGAAGCAGGCTCCAGGCTCTGAGCTGTCAGCCCAGAGCCCGATGCGGGGCTCGAACTCACAGACTGTGAGATCATGACCTGAGCCGAAGCCGGATGCTCAACCGACTGAGTCACCCAGGCGCCCCAACATTTACCTATCTATATATGTAGATATCTAATCATATATGTACATATGATTAGGTACCTATATATATAGATCTGTATTTATATACACATATCTACATAGATATATGTAGATATATATGTATGTAGATACACAAATCTATCCTTTTTGCCACCAAATCAAAATCTGCTATCCAGACAAACTAATTTGAACAAAACTTGGAAAAGTATCAAACATCTCCAGTTTGAAAAAGCTCACAATTCAGCAAAAGCAATACGTTTAATGTTATAATAATTGAGAAACAGAATAAAGACTTGTCCTTTTTGGAATAAAATGCTCTATTTACCTTTTACATACTAGGTAAGATAGTTCAAAGTATTTTGTTGTTTGTTTGGTTTGGCCGTTGCATTTTAACACCTTGAAGAGTGTTTAGATTTATGATACAGTAATTGGAAGATTTTACATAAACTGTAAAAATCAGAAATAGAGCCCAAGAAACAAAATGGTTAGAATGTTTTTATTTTTCTATCCATAAACACATATGGCCAAAAAAAAGAAAAGGGAAAACCACAACCAAAGTAGGGTGTGTTGTGGGGTGTGAACAATACAGTCAACTACTTTGAAGACCTACTATTATTTGTCAAAAATTTTAGAAATTGAGTGTTAAGACTAATTTTTCTTAATAATTTAGATTGCTTACCCTATGCCTTGCTCACGTATTTCTTAAATTATAATTCAGAAACATCGAAATATTTTAAATACCTGCATATTTTTTCTTCATATATAAAGAACCACAAGCTTAAGCAACAAAAGACATTGTTTTGTTATTATTAAGGGATAAAATAAATATATTTTAATCTTATCTATTTGAATGTAATCCACTTAAAATTTCATTAGACTTTACTAAAGTTATCTCCAGTGAGTAGAATTTTCATTTTCTAATTTAAAATGATGGAATTATAAGAGAAATAGTGTCCTAGAAAAGTTTATCTAGATATTTTTTATCCCTCAGGAAAATCCACCTTGGGATTAAATGGAGCATTTGAGTGTGATGAGATAGACATAGTAGTAAGAATGTATTTTATCCTACACAATTTTGTTTTTTTTTTTTCCCTAGTGTCAAAACTACTCCTGAGGTATGGAGAAATTCAAATTTAAATTAAGTGCTAAATACTATAGTCTACTGGAATATGAAAACAAATGAATTATAATGAATAAAATAGGGAAATTAGAAATATATTTAGTTACAAGTAGGGGTGCCTGGGTGGCTCAGTTGGTTAAGCATGTGACTTTTGATTTTGGCTCAGGTCATGATCTCATGGTTTGTGAGTTCAAGCCGCACCCGGGACTCCTCACTGACAGTGCAGAGCCTGCTTGGGATTCTGTGTCTCCCTCTCTCTCTCTGCCCCTTCCCTGCTTGTTCTCTCTCCCTGTCTCAAAATAAATAAATAAACATTTTTTAAGAAGAAAAAAAAATAGCTACAAGTAGAGAAGAATTTCAGGAAATTTCTCAATTCGGGGAGGATCATTTCTTTCCTTTTCTCCCTGTAGCACTGTGGAGCATTATGTTAATGCAGTTCATAAGTATTCATTGCAAAAATGTAAAATTATAAATTTGCATGTTTATTTATATTGGTAAGAATACAGAGAAATAGTTTCAAAATCTTAAATCACTCAAAATATAATAGAGTAGGGTGGAGTAGCCTCAAAGGTAATTAATATTAGCTCTAAGAGTAGATAAAACTGGTCTGTTAAATTGGGAGTTTAGGAGTAGAAAGAGAGGAATTTGTGAATCCAGAATCACATGAGGAGAACGGACTTCCGCGCTGGACAAAAGACAAGAATGGTCAAAGCTCCGTGAGCAAACACTTCAGGTCAGTCTTCACTTAGCTCAAACCATCCCAAGATGCAGAATTTCCTTGGCCTCCTCCATCCAAATATTCTTCAGGAGACTTTTATTGACCATTTGCCTCCACATTCAGAGCAACTGCAGAGAACTCTCCTGTAACACCGACCCTTGGCTCAATCCTGTTTTCTTTTGGCCCCCAAATAGCCTCAGAGAAACGTGTCTATTATTGTGAGCAAGATAAGGCACTTGAGATTTAAAATTCAAACCCAAAATAACTTTCTTATAAGGAAAGAAGGAAGACAGAACTCATCACTAGGAAGAAACTTTTTATTATCTATCAGAATTCATTTTAATTTTACATGAAGTAAAGTCATATGCAGACAGATGTAACCACGGGGCTGGGAGCAAAAGTGAAACTAGCTGATTCAGATATGTATTCAAAAGGCAGAGGGAAAATGAGTCCCTCAACAGCCATTGTCCTGCTTAGCATCTGAAAAGAGGGAGCTAGGAACTGCAAAATGAAGATAAAGACTGAGTAGGGTAATATTGAGGAATAATAGCCTGAATACATACATATATAAGACTGAGCTAAAATTGTACTCACTTGGCAAATATATATTTGACATTGTTCTTATTATCAATAATACTAAACTTGAACAAGATGAACAATATTTATCTCAATATATTTGGGTGTGTCTGTGAATTTATATCCATTTTATGAAAGAAATGGGAAAATCATAACTGTAGTAATATTAATTTTGCCCGTTTCACTAAGCAGTTTATTTAACATAATTGCAAAAATCCCTGAAAACTTGATAAGTATAGTTTGATAAACACATTAGTTTCCTAGGGTGGCAGTAGCAAATTACCCCAAACTGGGTCTCTTAAAACAACAGAAATTTATTTTCACAGTTTTGGGGGCTAGAAGTCTGCCTGAAAGGCAGAGCTGTGCTCTTTTGGAAGGTTCTAAGCCAAGGGGTCATTTCTTACCTCTTTCGAGCTTCAGTGGTTGCTAGTAATGCTTGGTGTTTCTTGATGCATCTTTCCAATCTGTCTATCTCATCTGATCTTTTCTCTCTTTGTCTTTAATGTGAAAAATGTCCTCTTCTTGTAAGGACATTAGTCATTGGATTCAAACTCACACTAGTGCAGTATGACCTAATTTTAACATCATTAAATCTGGGAAGACTCTCTCTCTAAATAAGGCCACATTTACAGTCACCTGGAATCAGGACTTAAACATATCTTTTTGAGAGACAAAATTTAATTGTATAACAGGTAAGATAAACATGGATGAGTAAAATAAAGAAAAAATACTTTTGCAAAGCATATGGTAGGAGGGGTGAAAGTCACCATAGGCTGAAGAGGACAGTGGAAAAGCAAGAAAGATGGATATGCCAGAAAACATGAAAGGGAGATAAAAACTGAGATAAAGAAGATGAGAATCATAAGATTCATACATTTCATATATATGAAGACAAGTAGCAGAATTATAGAAAATTTAAAGTCTATCTTTATTTAAACACAACAACTTGAAGTAGATAAGCCAGTAGGAAGGCAACTGTGTGCCTCTCTCCAGACTTATGTCTCCATTACTATTAACTGAGAACTTGGGAACCTGCAATTCTAAAGCCAGACAACTGGTTCTTGCTTGTTGAAATCTATTTGGTTAATGAGAAATAAGCCAAAAGTGTATTTTTTGTTGCAAACTTAATTGTGTCTCTTGAATTAAAAGGCATCTATGCGGCCGTGTGTAATATCAGAGCCCGTGCATTTTTCCACCCAACTCTGTTAAATCAGTTCAGATAAGTTCATCCAGTATAAGACAGCTCGTAAAAAGGAGCAATGTCTGCATACAATGAATCTTTCACTCCTGATTCTTTTATAAAAATTCAAGTGTCAATACCATTCACAGAACTAAGGTAACATCCAGTCACAAATTCCAATTTAAAATATCCAAGGTAGGATATGAACTTGCTGGGATTCAACACAAATGTTCTATGCATAAGAGGGTTTCAATTTTACTATCAATGTGACATACGAAAAATATGTTGCACTTCTTTAATAAACCAATCTATATCTGTAGCTGTGGAAGAACTCAGTGAAAAGCAGTCTTTAAAACTTACTTAAGTTATATTAACTTTGGAAAATACAATATCATTATTCAAAAGACTTTAAAATTCTGAAGACACATATTTTTGTATCTGTTAATTTTTTTTAAGTTTATTTACTTATTTTGATAAAGAGAGAGCACATGTAGGGGAGGGGCAGAGAGACAGGGAGAGAGAATCCCAAGCAAGCTCTACACTGTCAGTGCAGAGCCTGATGTAGAGCTCGAACTCATGAACCAAGAGATCATGACCTGAGCCGAAATCAACAGGCAGATGCTAACCGACTGAGCCACCCAGACGCCCCTATATATGTTAAATTTTAAGTGGGTTATTATAAAGAACTTTTCTCATAAACCACAACACTCATATCAATTTAATAAAATGACAATACTTCTATCACCTAATGAAAGTAAAACCAAATAATAATGTACCTATGTAGAAATATATGTAGCGATATTAGAGCATATTTCATATAAAACTATATTTTTATATAAAACCATATGTGTGTGTATATAGATATCCATATGTGTATGTTCATATACATATATGTATGTGTGAAAATAATATAACAAATATTGATCTTCTATTTTTGAGAATCTTGCTTGTTGCAGAAAAGGAATATTTTGTTTTGCTATCCTGCTATGCAGTGAGGCACTTGCTTGAGGGGAGACAGAGGAAGCCCTTTCTTGTCCAGTTTGACCTAAGACCAGATGTGTGTGTGAATCAATTTAAATAAGTCAAGAGAGTATTAAAAGATTGTCCCCATATTTAACTGTGCATTTTAATTAGTAACAGAAATGGACATTTTGATCTCTATCTTTCTGAATCCTCGATAATTATCTCAATAGATTTTTTTCTAATTTTTTTTAATGTTTATTCATCTTTGAGAGACAGAGAGAGACAGAGCATGAGCAGGGAAGGGACAGAGAGAGCGAGACACAGAATCTGAAGCAGGCTCCATCCTCCGAGCTGTCAGCACCAAGCCCGATGAGGGGCTGGAACTCAGGAACTGTGAGATCCTGACCTGAGCTGAAGTCAGACGCTCAACCAACTGACCCATCCAGGCGCCCCTCAATAGATTTTTAACTTGTGCAATAAATAAGGGTGTGATTTATCCACCCTCTAGGATTCCAAAAATATTTATACATATTTAACACAAATCCAGATTTATACATTTATCTAAACCAGAAATCTGACAGTTATCCTAGAATACCTTCCTTATCTTCAAATTGATGAAACTCATTATTCTGTCACCAAGTTTTATTGATTTGACCTCCAAAATAGAGATTTTCTTTCAATTGCATCAGTTTTCTCCATCTCCACGGTCATTGTTTTGACTTGGTTTTCATCATTTATTATCACACTAGTGCAGTTGCTTTCCTGCTTCCAGTCTTTCTCTTACCCACACAGCTTACAAAATATTAATCAAACCCAAACTTAACCATGCCACTTTGCTACTTAAAATCCTTCTCTTACCCCTGTCCTTAGAGGATAATGTCCAAGCCTGCTCGAGTGGTATTTGAGGGCACTCAGGAGCTCTTTCACACTTCATCTCCCATCACTTTTCTTATCATTCTGTGTAGACATCCTCCATAGAATTCCTTGAAAAGGTTATGCCTGGAATCACCTCCCTCCATTAACTCACCTAATTCATATCCTCAAAGCTCAAGTTAAGATATGCAATGACACTTTTTCCAGTTTTTTCTCTGCTCAGAAATATGTGCTACCTCCATCGTCCCATACACCTCTATAAATGGCTGAAGCGTAGCATGCCGTGTCTCTTAATTATCAATGCACATGCTGTTCCCCCACGCCCAGGACACTGGTAAATATTTGAGCAAAGAACTATGCCTTATTCATTTAGGTAAGATCCTATTCTAGTATATAACATGTCATAGGAGGTGACCTATGATATAAACATCTTACAACTGAAAGAATAAAACAAAATTTTGATTCTAAGTTGAGGTTCAACCAACAGTATTCATAATCTTTAAATACAGGGAAAGCACTCTGTGAACTTTTTTTAACTTTTTTAAAATTTCGGTACAGTTGACATACAATGTTACATTAGTTTCAGGTGTGCAACAGTGATTTGACAAGTTTATACATTATGCTATGCTCACCACAAATATAGCTACCATCTGTCACCGTACAACTATTACAATATCATGGACCATGTTCCTCATGCTGTGCTTTTTATTCTTGTGACTTATTCCATAACTGGAAGCCTGTATCTCTCACTTCCCTTCACCCAGATTGCCCATCTGCCACCCTTCTTCCCTCTGGCAACCATTAGCTTGTTCTCTGTACTTATAGATATGATTCTTCTTTTTGTTTGTTTACTCATTTGTTTTGTTTGTTTTTAGATTCCTCATATGGGTGAGATCATATGGCATTTGTCTTTCTCAACCTGACTTATTTCACTTAGCATAATACTCCTATGTTGTCACAAATTAACTCTTATTTATTGAAAATTTAGAAGAGGAAAGCCCTATGAGCCAGAGGGAGTCGTATTTTCAGGATTCCACTGACTCCCCAAATTGGGACACATCCTTAACTGTATTGAACACACACCATGGTAATATAATGGAAGAGTGAAAGCCAGAGAAGAGAAGGTCCTCACTTACACGTTGAACACAATGGTAACATACTCTTTGGATGTTGCCAAACTGAACACAGTGAACATAATGGTCACAAACACTTTTGGGTAACGTGTACAGATGCTTCTGGCACAAAATAATTGCTTGGGGGCAGGTAGGGAGTCTCACCCTATGTTTTAAAAACACATACACACATACACACTCACATAGGGAAAATCAAGGATCATGAATAGGTTGGGCAATAATAGTTCACATAATCCTTTAAAATACCTTGTTAAGATATGTGCAAATATAATAAAGTCATTTTTGCTTAAGCATATTTTTCAAGACTTACACTTATTTAAAAGAAAAAATGACTTTAAATTTCTGACATTTACCATCCTATTTTCATGCCAAGTTTTCAGTAGATAGCAGTTTTTAGTGTGACATACATTACAATAAATCACAAGGTTTTCATTAAACACTTATCCAACTCCCATGCACTGATGCATATTCACACACACACACACACACACACACACACATGAAATCCCCTCAAATTTTCCCTCATCGTTTCAATTAGCATACACAGTTTTAACTTCTCTCACAGATTTTTTTTTTCCCCTTCTGGAACCCTGAAACCATTTAGAATACTTTCAGAACAGAATATCTGTTTTAAAGTATATACCAAATGCTAACTGGTTCTTTCTAAGAATTACAAGCATTGTGTTCTCATTAGAAGACAGATTCAGTTTTCCCAAGAGCATAGTAATCTCAAGGAGGTCTCTCACTTTGTCCTCTGGCATGAAAAAAAAAATTCTCTTAATGATACCAATTAAGAGGTGTGAATGTCATTTCTACATCTTTGTTCTGTTTCAGGTCAGCAAGTCCAGGGCTCAAAACAAAGTCATATCAACCTTGTTAAAGTTTATACAGACTTTTGTAACATTCGATCAGGAAGGCAAATATTTCAAAATAACTGCAAATATCTTAAGGTATTCTCAATAAGAGATTTACATTATTTATACCCTATTTTTATTTATTTTCTACAAAATGAAAGAAGGAAAAGGCATGAAATGTATCACTCTAATCTTACCTGAATTTCTCTTTTAGTTTCTACTTGTGAGTTTAACTATGCAGTATTAACTTTTCTTAAATCCCTTTACACAAATAATGCAATTTTCATGTAACATTACTTTGATTGCTCTTTTCAAGAATGACAAGGACAGCCGTTCTTGCATACTTTTTCTTTTGACCTTCCATCTCAAGATGTTGATTCCCTCCTCCTTAATGTTTACATGTGCTCATTCAGCAATAATTTGTCACTTTTATCTGGATCAGCTAGTGTCTAAGTGCCATTCAAAACTGGTTCAGCTCAATGAGGCAGTAAAGATCTATGGCTTCTAGAGTACTCTGGTTAACAACTAAAAGTGAAGTATGGAGAAAAGAGGGTAGGGTTATATTGCAGGAGGCATTTTAATCCTGCAGAAGCTGAAAGAGCTGTGCCTTCTGCTGTAAAAAAGTCACGGGTCCCTTGTACATAAAATTAATGTTTTGTAATGATAATTGAGCAAAAATATTAAAAGTATAATTGTTTACAATTAATTAATTTTACATAAGCTAATTTTATAGTACATGATTTCGTTGAGTTATAAAAAATAATATATCTTTGCATTATGTCTAATTTGCTTGAAGGTTTTTTTTTTTTTTTTTTTTTTTTTTTAAGTACACATTAAAGCTAAAAAATACATTTAGGAGAGCCTGGGTGGATCAGTTAAGCGTCCGACTTCGGCTCAGGTCATGAGTTAGTGGTTCATGAGTTTGCTCCCTGCAGCCGGCTCTGTGCTGACAGCTTGGAGCCTGGAGCCTGCTTCAGATTCTGTTTCTCCCTTTCATTCTGACCCTCCCCCACTCATGCCCTGTCTCTGTCTCTGTCTCTCTCTCTCTAAAAACAAATAAACATTAAAAAAATACATTTAGGTAATATTAGCATCAATAATATGAATTATCTCAAGCATAATTGAGAGTTCCAGATAGAGTGCTTACTATTTTTTCTCAGATCATTTGAAATTTGTAGTCAATTTTTTAGAGCAGTTTTAAAATTCAATACCATCTTGGGGCGCCTGGGTGGCTCAGTTGGTTAAGTGCCCGACTTCAGCTCAGGTCATGATCTCACACTCCCTGAGTTCGAGCCCTGCATCAGGCTCTGTGCTGACAGCTCGGATCCTGGAGCCTGCTTCAGATTCTGTCTCCCTCTCTCCCTCTGTCTCTCTCTCTGCCCTTCTCCTGCCCATGCTCTGTCTCTCTGTGTCTCAAAAATAAATAAAAACATTAATTTTTTTTAATTCAATACAATCAACCCTCAACACTTTGAAGTGCATTGGGTTATTGTTTCTATTTTATATATGAGAAACCCAAAATCCATAAAAGTAACAATGATTTTCCATGCTCATTAAGGAATAAGCAAACAATTTTGGAGCCCAATAAAATATCAGAGGTATAATTATATTTAGGGTCCTGAATATTATTTTCCCCAAATATGATTAAATCTTTTCTGAATATTAATTTCAGGGAACAGGTTGAATATAATCAAATTCTTCAATATATTTCCAAGAAGTTATAACTAGGTGGAATCAAATTTTATATTGAAGATTATATTCAATTTCTTTTTAACAGAACTACTCAAGAGTACACTTGTATTTCCTAATTTCTTCAGCATTTGTTTTCACCATTAAAAGTATTTCTCTTGATAAAAATCAAACATATAAATATAGTTTAAAAAGGTGTATTTTAAAATGAAAAGTAAAGTTCTCTCTCTACCAGAAAAGTATCAGACATACTCCTCTAGAAGTGAACACTCTTGAAAATTTTCTTAAATATCTTTCTATAATTGTATGCACAGAGAAGTATACACGTGTACAGACACACACACACACACACATATATATATAAAATGTGTGCACATGTACATAATGTTATTTATATATTTAAATATATACTTTGAGGGTTTTTTCATTGTGTCATATATCTTGAAGACCTTTTCATATGGACACATATAATTTTATCTTATTTTTTCTAATGATAACCTAGTATCCTATCGTCTTTAAAACATGGTATATAGTAATTGCTTACCCAATCATATTGTATATTATATTAGCATATATATAATATCAGATTATATAAAGTATCATATTTGTAGTTTGTTTTTCATTTCTTCAATAATGAACATGTTTCACAGTAATTTATGAATTCCCTGTTCATGTTCTAGGCCCATATTTCTGTCATGTTTCTGATGATTTGTGTCAGTTAGGTCAGTAGCAACTTTGCAATTTCTTTTTTGGTCTTTGACCCACTCAGAAACCTCACTGCTCTTCTCTTGCCATAGATCATCAAATAATCATGCAATTATGTGCATTTTGTTATTTCCTTTCTGGCCTCAAGGCATTTCCCATGCACAGAAAACCAGGAGCATGTCAGTGCTTGGGGAAATCTTCCCACCCATCCGTTTGCTACTATCCTACTTCAGATCTCTTCCAATCACTTTCAAAAATAATTCTGGGAAGCTCCAGACTAGATTAGATACTCTACAAGAGTATTTATCATACTCTATTAATGTTTTTCATTTAATTATTACTTTTCACCACTAGACATTTAAGTTTTAGGAATAAAGTCAGGGGATGCATCTGTATCCCCAGCATTTAGCACGATGCCTGGCACACAGAAGGTATTCAATAGATAGTGTTTTTATCTGAATAAAATCTCTATTGGATTAAATACATCTTGAAGCTGTTATACACCTGTAGAGTAATTAAAAACGAACAGTGGGATTAGGATTAAATTACATTATCTACTTCTTCAATTATTCATGCACATGATCATTCTATAAACATAGTTACTTATTATAAATTTGACATTAATAACAAAAATAGCCAGCAATAACACTAAACTATTGAGCAAGTGGTACTTATGTACTTAAGACATTTGCATACATTTTGCATTAATTCTTCCAAAAATCCTGAATGGAACGCTAATTATGGAGGCTTTATGAACACACACACACACACACACACACACACACACACACAAAAGTAAAATTAAGAAAGCTTAAGTGATATGTTAGTATTGCAGTGAGTATTCTATCACTCATAGGTGATAGAATCAGGAAAATTGAATTCTATATTTCATTGATTCAATTGTCTAGATTTTTTTTAGCCACCTCCATAAAGAAGATATTATTTTTTAGTAGCCAATGATAGCCAATGTAAACCCAATTACAAGATCATCAGTAAAATATTTCCATTAAATCCCTTTCTTTAATTTTCTATGTATCCCTTTGTGATTTCTTTTCTGTCTGCATTTATTGAAATAATGCCAAGATTTGTTTCTTTTTATTCTGGTAACGTATTCAAATAGTGATTGATTTTTAGAATGTTGAAATTCCCTTGAACTCCTAGGATAAAACATTCTTGGTGAAAATTTATTAAAATTTTCATATTTTACTGAATTTGATTTGTTAGCATTTTGTTGAAGATTTCTGCATCTATGTTTATAGGTCATTTGTTTTGATTTTCAGGTTTTTAAAAAATCTTTGTGTCAGGTGTTATTACGATTCATCTAGCTTTGTAAAAATCAATTGACAAGTGTTTCCTCTATCTCTACTTTCTGAAAGAATTTGTGAAGTGTTGACATTATTTCTTTTTACAAGTTATAAAAATATACTCGTAAATATAAAATTATGGTCCAGACAAGATGGTGTACACTCATTTCTCCTCGCTGCTCTCTGGTACAACTGTAAACCCTATGATGAATGCAATAGGTAATTAAAAAATAAATGCAAAAGTAATAAATAGAACTTAAAAAGTGGACAAAGGAAGGCAGACTGATTTGAGATTCCAGAACTGGAGGAATAGCATAGTGTGTCTTGTGAAAACCCACCCAACAGAAGAGGTGACTCAAACTTGCTGTTTTCCACCCTCCAACTTAGCAAGTAGGAGCGGCCAGGTATGTTCATCACTCATTTAGATCAAATGGGAGTACTGGAAAGGCAGTACTGGAAAGAGAGATTGACAGAAACTCCACTGACAATGATCAACCAGGGGAAGTACGGTCTTACCCCACATGATCTCAGTGGGGACAATGAACACACACAAAAACACCAGGCAGTTGGGGTCACCAGCAGGTGGGAATCTACCAAAACAAGCATCCAGCCAGGGACGACGTCTCTGTCTCCTACAAGCAAGGGGGCTCCCACCACAAAAAGAAGCCTCACCCAGAACAGATATTTTGTCCTTTTGGGCCTGAGTCTCCCCTCCCTCACCTAGAGATATCTGGTGGCCAGTGGGCAGCAGCAAAGTGATCTGTCCACAAGCAGACCAGCTCCTGATGCATTTTTAATCACCACAGACCAAAAACGCACCTTCCCCACTGTGACCCAGTCAAATTAAACACCTTTTGTCCACTTGAACACGAGGAATTGTGACTCTGGAAGCCCTCTTGGAAGCAAAAACAAACAAACAAACAAAAACAAAACAAAACCAAGGAGACTAAACTAGCCATGCAAAGATTCTAAAAATCAGGTGGTCATTGGACCCACAGCCTACAAATATAGGCCAGAGTTTGTATGGTAAACCTAAACAGAGTGAATGCCTGCCAAATTAAAAAATTAAACAGGACTCTAGTCTCCTAATATAATGCTCAAAATTGTCCAGAATACAATAAAATTGTTTTCATTTTGCCTAGAATCTGGAAAATCACAACTTGAAGGAGAAAAGGCATTTGCCTGATACCAATCCCAAAATGAATCAAATGTTGGAATTATCTAATGATATTAAAATAGTACTAATAAAAATGCTTCAACAATACATTACACATCCCCTTGAAACAAATGAAAAATGAAAACATTAGCAGCAGCACCTGGGTGGCTCAGTTGGTTAAGAGTCTGACTTTGGCTCAGGTCATGATCCACGGTTCTTGAGTTTGAGCCCAATGTCAGGCTCTGTGCTGACATCTCAGAGCCTGGAGTCTGCTTTGGATTTAATGTCTCCCTGTCTCTGCTCCTTCCCCACTCTTACTCTGTCTCTCTCTCGGTCTCTCTCTCTCTCTCAACAATAGATAAACATTAACTATTTTTTTTTTTAATAATAAAGCATTAGCAAAGAAGTACAAAGTTTGAAAAAGAACCAAATGGAAATCATAAAAATGCAATACAATAACAGATAAAAACTTCCTAGAAGAGTTCAATAGTACAGGGAGAAAATACAGGATACAACCATTGAATTTGAGGGCAGATCAATAGAATTTACCAAATCTGAACAACAGAGGGAAGAAATATTGGGGAAAGCATAAACAGAGCAATAAGATTTTGTGGGAAAATAACTTAAGATTCAATATTCTTGTAGGAGTCCCACCTGAATAATTAATATATATTATGTATTGGATATGTGTTATCTGGTTATGTGAAGAATTTTCCAAATTATCAACTACTTGCTCCTCTTTACTTAGCAAGTTCTTCAACATATTACTTTCTTCTCCCACTTTACTATATGCAGTAAGGTGCATACTCCACCTCCCACAATCTGCTTAGAAATCTACTCTAAAAAACATCCAAGTTCATCACTTTCCACCCAACATTAGAATACAATTTAGCCAAGTACTGATTTCAACAGTATCAATAATATATCAATATTTGTCTTCTAAGGCATCACCAGAAACACCTTTAACATTCGTAGCTCTACCAACATTCTGTTCATAATGATATTTGTATTTTTTAAGATGATGAGAGAAAGTTCTCCGTAGCTCTCCTCTTTTCAAGCTTTCACAGTCTCTACTGACTGTATTGCTGCCAAAAGTCCCTTCAGGGCAATCCAGGCTTTTTCTACAAAACATCTGAAAACGCTTACTAGCTCTATCCATTAC
The DNA here is from genome assembly GCF_027475565.1 of Acinonyx jubatus. NCBI lineage: Eukaryota > Metazoa > Chordata > Mammalia > Carnivora > Felidae > Acinonyx > Acinonyx jubatus. The sequence continues at coordinate 22,068,324 of NC_069384.1, forward strand.
CTGAGTCCAAAGCCATATCTACGTTTTTCGGTTTGTGTTACAGCAACACCCCTCCTTCTCTCCGCAAAGATCATTATTAGTTTGCTAGGACAGCCATAACCAAGTCCTACAGAATGCGTGGCTTAAAACAACAGAAATGTATTTTCACAATTCTGAGGGATAAAGGTCCTAAAGTGTGATTTCAGGAGAGTCACATCCTCCCTTCTTTGCCTCTTCCTAGATCCTGGTGGTTACTAACAATCCTGGTTTTTTCTTGATTTGTAGTTCAATCACACCAGATTCTGCCTAGATAGACACATAATATTTTTTCTTTGTCTTTGTCTCTGCTTTCTTTTCTTTTCTTTTCTTTTCTTTTCTTTTCTTTTAAGTTTATTTATTTATTTTGAGTGGGGAGGGGCAGAGAGAGAGGGAGAGAGAGAATCCCAAGCAGGCTCCATACTCATCACAGAGCCAAGAGTCGGTCGTTTAACTGACTGAGGCACCCAGACACCCCTCTGTTTTCTTTCCTCATAAGGACACCAGTCATTGGATTAGGGTACACTTTAATCAATCTGATTTCAACTTAATTTAACATCAGTTGCCCAGTTTCCAGTATGGTCACATTCTGTAGTTCTGCATTTCTGGGAGACACTGCTGAACACAGTATACTATCCTCCTTATGAGTTTTATGACTATCTGATGATTGAAGCATAAATTATAACACAATATTATACTCAAGATAATACAATTTGTAAGTGGTGAAACTAAAAAGAACTAAATGTAATTTGAAGTCCCTATATTTCACTCCATGTATTAAATGTCTGAAACCACACTTGAAATATTTTTTGTGGGAGGGTTTTGATTATGAATTCAGTTTCTTTAATCAGATTCCTTATTCCAGCACCTGGGTGGCTCAGTTGGTTAAGCGTCTGATTGGTGATTTGGGCTCAGCTCAGGATCTTGCGGTTTCATGAGTTCAAGCTCTACATCAGGCTCTGCGCTGGCAGTGCTGAGCCTGCTTGGAATTCTCCCCCTACCTCCCTGCCCCTCCTCTAATCACACTGTCTCTGCCTCTCTCAAAATAAATAAATAAACTAAAAAAATTTAATCAGATTCCTTATTGCTTCTTGAATTAGTTTTGCTATGTTATGTTTTTCAAGGAATTTTTTCTCATCTACGTAATAAATATTACCATAAAGCTTTCCTTTCCTTTTCATTTTAATCTCTATGATCAATAATGATAACTCCTCTTTTATTCCTTATGGTGTTTGTGTTTGTCTTCTTTAAATTCCTTGACAAATCTTGGTTTTGGTCTATCAATTTTATTTAAATTTTGAAATAATCAACTTTTTACTTTTTTTTCAATTCCTGCCTTCTATTTCTTTGATTTTTATTTCCACTTGTATTCTGTTCTGCCTATTATTTTAAATTTAATTTGCTCTTTGTTTTAATCTGGTTGAGTAGGAATTAATATGATTGTTTGAACATTTATTCTTTTGAAAAGTATAGACATTTACAGTTTCAATCTGCAACTGCTGCTAATCTTATGTCTTACAAATTTTGATATTTGGGGTTTTCCTCATTCATTTTCCAGTATTTTTAAATTACCCTTTGGACATTTCCTTTGGCTCACGTGTGACTTGGAAGTGAGGATGTTCCCTCAAATTTGGGAATTTTCTATTTCTTATTGTGTTGATTTCTAACTTAATAATTTGAGTCAGGTGATCTACTGTGTATGATTTGTATGTTGCGAAGTTTATTGAACCTGATTTGATGGGTCAGAATATGGTCTTTACCATGTGAATTTTTAAAGCATGTTTGTTTGTTGCAGGCAGTTGCTGGGTACCGTTTTTTTGTAAATAGTATTACAGGTTTACAGTATTGCTCTGATCTCCTACACGCATACTAGATTTTTGTCTATTTGTTTTATTAATTACTAAGAGAGCTACATTATAATGTCAAATTAAGTTGAAGAATTTGTCTATTTTTTTTTCTGTAATGCTGTAGTTTTTGCTTCATATATTTTCAAATTCTGTGGTTAGGTGCATACACACGTAGAACTGTTAGGTCTTTCTAATGAATCTCCCCTTTATCGTTATGAAAGGTCACTTTTTATTTCTCCTCTGTTATTTTTTGTGAGGTTTCTTTTGTCTGATAATATAGCCTTAGGGCTTTCTTAAGCTTACTGGCTGTGTGATGTGTTCTTTTACTTTAAACCAATCATGTCTAATTTTAATGTATATCTTTTGGGCATAGTCCTTATTCCCAAATCAAAGCTTTCCCATTGTCTCTGGTGTCGGGCTCTGGGGATGAATGAGTGGCTGATGAGCTCTCACCCCTCAGGCAGGATTGAATCTTTAATATCCTTCAGCACTGTTTGACCTCTCTCACCCCTGCTCCTTTGTTCTCAATTTGGTTACAACCTTTCTGTTGTAAACAAACCCTTGCCTTCTTACCCTACACCTTCTCAGCCAAGTGTTCATCAAAGATTTGCTGGAAGCCCTCATGTAAATTTCTGCCTTCCCATCCCCAAACCTTTGAAGTGAAGAGACTCTACAGAGCCACACCCTGAGGATTCCAGGTTGCTGTTCTGAACTCTGCCTCTTGAGTTCAGTAGTATCACCCGTGCTCTGCTAAGACTCCAGTGTTCTGTGTTTGGAAGATTTTCACCAGGCAAGAAGCCCGGGTGAAAATGAGATTCACCTCCTGACCCACCCACCCCCAACCGCCACACTCAGTGATCAGTTTTTTATTGCATGTTTTTCTTTGACTGAAGATAGTGGTCTCAAATGTTCTGTCCGGCTTTGAGTATGACAAGTCCAGGACCAGTTCCTCTATCATCACAAGTCTCTGATTTTTGTGGTTACTTCATTTTATCCTTTCAACCTTCTTTATATTGCTTGTGGGAAACTAGCCAGGACTCAATAGCATATTAATTTCTGACGTCTTAATATCCTCCAGGGGGAGCCAAAACATCAGTCTGCAGGTATACTGCACCTGGAACCCTGAGGTTCTGCTGACCATGAAGAGATTTCAGAGGAAAATCTTACGAAGAAATACCTTTTTTTTTGTTTTAAGTTTATTTACTTATTTTGAAAGAGACAGAGAGAGAGAGTGGGAAAGAGGTAGAGAGAGAGAAAGAGAGGATCCCAAGCAGGTTCTGCGCTGTCAGCACAGAGCTGGAGGCTGGGATTGATCTCACAATCCTGGGACCATAATCTGAGTGGAGATCCGGAGTCGGATGCCTAACTGAGCCACCCAGGCGCCCCAAGAAATACCTTGAAATTTTAAACCACGATAGACATCTCCACCTAAATCAGGACACACTGTATTTACAGGAAGATTTCCTTGCAAAAATGACCAACACATCACAGCCACATCTGTAAAGATGATCTATACCTTCAGAGCAGATTAGAGGCCTTCGGACTTTAGAAGGAATTTTGAATTTTTGAAGTGGCAAATCCGCTATTTGATAAGTTCTTGCAATGGTGCTGTGGCAAGGATATTGTTTCACTTGAGTGGTTCCTGTAATAAAAGAAGCAGATTGTAAATGTGATGCATGCACATATTTTATGTAGCACTGTTTCTTTTCTGTTTTTTTTACAATTTTTTTAAATATGAAATTTATTGTCAAATTGGTTTCCATACAACACCCAGTGCTCATCCCAACGGGTGCCCTCTTCCATGCCCATCACCCACTTTCCCTTATGTAGCACTATTTCTTTAAGTTAAGAATATTTCACCATAATTCTTTGGGGCTTAATTTATTTACAATGATTGAATTTAGCTTTGATTTTTTTAAAACTCCAGGCCACTTTCCATATTTTTCTTTTTGGCAATGCCCTTCCCATTATTTTTTATATTTGTTTGTTTCCTTGTTTGTTTCTTGATTCCTTGTGTCTGCCTCTCCCTTCAAACTTTGGCTCTAGGGTTCCAGTAATTCAGATTGAATTGGATTGTGAACAGAAGTCAAGTTACAAATGGTTAAAATCTGAGGAGATGGTAAAAAAAACAATTGTGATAGAAATAGAAGTAACTCCTTAAGTCTCCTGCAGTCATTTCCTAACCAGTCTCCACAATGTTAATTTCATCTTTTTTAATCCTCCCTCCCTTGTGCTTTCTCTAAATACAATCCTGTTTGTATCCCTCTCCTGTATCCAATCTGTGAGTGGCTGACCATGACATAGAACTCAAAATTGCAGAAATTAAGAAGAAGTTAGGAAGGCATGATGGAGCACCTCCGTATCCATTCATTTTATCTCTATCCCTGTCTTCTCTGCACACTATGTGCTTCAGACATTCTATGAAGTTGTTAAATTCCCCCAGTGACCGGTTTACTTGCAACCTTATTTTTTTATGCATACTGCTTCTCAACCTGAAATTCCACTTCCAACCATATCCATCTGTAAAGTGCCTATTATGGTCTGAAAGCTTGTGTCCTTCCAAAATTCATATGTTGCTATCCTAATCCCAAAGATGATGGGGCCTTTGGAAGGTAAGGCTAGTTCATAAAGCAGAACCCTTACAAATGTGCGTACTGCCTTTATAAAAGAAGCCCCACAGAGCTTTCCAACTCCTTCCACTTTGTAAGGGTACAAAGAGAAGCTTATGAACCAGAAGAAGGCCTTAACCAGAACCCTGATCTTGGTACCCTGATCTTGGACTTCTAGCCTCCAAGAACTATGAAAAATAAATTTCTGCTCTTTGGTAAGCCATCAATCTATGGTATTTTGTTACAGAAGCCCAACTCAAACAGACTAAATTAGTGGCTATTTTCTTTTGTATTACTCCTTTTTCAAGTGTTAGTTTTTATGTTTAAGACTTTATTGACACCCTGTTTCTCCTTGAAGGAGTCTATAACTCTTTATTTCATTATAAACAATATTCTATGGCCATTTCTACTATAATAAGGTGTTGAAGCTATTTGTGTAATTTATGTTTTATTCCACATGTAGTGTGTGGTTCTTATATCTTTATGGGCTGAGTCCCACATAATTCTAAAATTCTAAAAGTCTGGAAATCAGTTTTATTTATTTTTATGATCCCCAAAACCTTGCAAAATTGCCTGATGCATAACAAATGACCTGGACTTAGTAAAAATAAATGGAAGATGGAAGGAGCTCTATTCATATATAAACAAATATTGAGGTCAAATACAGTGTAAAACTCCTCTTAATATACCAGAAATGAATAAAAATTCAAACATAATGTATTTTTAACCATTGTTAAAACATTTTTAACCATTTTAACCATTGTTAAAATTTAACAATTTTAACGATTGTTTTTAGTCATAATAAGAAATGCAGAAGAAATATAGATATGTGATGAGGAAATATTTTAATGTCTCTGGAGGATACTTTCTTTCCCATGTGAGTAGTTTAGTTGACATGATTCAACTGGTCTTCTGCAGAGAGACAAAGGATTTGGCTGATCTCAGTGTTCCTTCCATGCAAAACTCCTCTGCCCTCAATGTGTGGACATGGTCCTTGATATACACATTCCCTATGTTCCTGGGCCTGGGAATTTCTTGATACATTTTTTATTTCTTTGGAAAAAAGAGATACTTAACACTTCTTGGCATACCCTCTAAATATGCAACACAGGGTAGGAACAGGGCATATTCTCTTCCTTGGGGTACTCTCAGTCTCACATCCAGTCTGCTGGCCTGGGCATGATCCTCTCAGTTGGAATTTCTGAAAAATTATACACTAGTATGCCAGAGGCTATGGAATAATGAGGTAGGAGGACAATATGCACTATATTTCACCACTGTTATTAACTTTGTCCAATAAAATGTGCGTTATAGCTGCACCATGAGGCTAGCAGTGTGTTTCAAAAGACAGGAGAAAACTGGCATTCAACATAGGTCACACTCTACTCATCCTGGTGCCATGCTTTTGTTCTTATTTTTATTTTTTGTTTTGTTTTGTTTTTTGTTTGTTTTTGTTCTTTTTTTGGAAGTGAGAAAATTTCACTTGGCCATCTTATCCCTTAAGAAAAACAACAAGTAATCAGGAAGTGTTGTGGCTTGGTAACCTGTAACTCAGGACTGGACCCAGTGGTAATAGTGTCCTCTAGCCCATAGTCCTCAGATGGAGCTTCTGAGATATTTGTTCAGATTTCAAGAGGAGGCAGGGTGCCCACAGATTCCACTAGCCCAGAACCAATAAGGCCTCAGAAATGACTGGTCCAGGCCTCAGATGGAACAATGGCAGAGAAGTCTGTCATTAAAACTTCTAAACAAGTAGTTTATTCGAAAACAAGTTGGATTTATCAAAAAGGAAAATAAACTTAGTAAAACATTGGCAACCAAAGGAAACAAAAATAAAACCACAAAATATATGTATTTTTTGGCCAAAGTCTAGGGTACTGATAAAAACACAATGAATACACAGTTTGTTGAGATGGGAGCTTAGCAACTGAAAGTAGCACTGTGTCGAGAAGCTGATACCAAGACCCGTTTTTTGATTTTAGAAAATTCTAGGGATGGGATGAGCCAGGATAAAGGATAGGTAAGACATATTTCACTCTTCCTATCCCAAACAAAAAATTCAAAAGTTCCCAGGATAACAGGGCATAGACAGCTATTACTTTTACTTTATACCTGCATATAATTATTATTCTTTTGACAGTGTGTACAAGTGAGAGGGATGTTTTGCTGGTCAAATATACAGACAAGTCGGTTGGTTGGATACAGTGATATCTGCATCTTATGCATCAACAAAAGTCAATAGAACATAGCTAACTGTAGTCTCTACCTGGGAAGCTTGCTAGGAACGTACAATTGCAGTGATGTACCAGATCATAAAGAAAAAATTACTTTGTCTTTTCACAGAAGAGTTAGTACAGACTGAGATGCCACCTTGCTACCCAAGGTTATCTCCAGTGTCATATCCCTTACTGACCAATGGAAGCCACTAGTGCTTGAAGTGTTTGCGAAATTTAAAAACATAAACAAGAAAGTAGTTGCTATTGTTCCCATTTTACTTGACATCATAGTGGTTACTTCTGCTGCCACTATTGGCATTTGTATATGTCCTTAGATATTGTTGGTGCTTTACCTTTTATATCCACTGGAAAGAAAACCAAATCCAATTTCCATTTACATGGAAAGGCATTCCAATAACAGACCATTAATGAGATGAACAAACCCAACTACAAGATGAACTCTTGGTGGACATAGAGATATTCCCTTGCAATGGCAGTTTTTTGATAATGACCTCTACTGAGAAAACTATTTTTACTGTATTGCATGCCATCCTGGCATAAATGACTAATTGTGACTCTGAATGAAGACAAAGCTCAAGTCCCCACCATACCAGTGATCCTATGGAGAGTCATACAAAGAAATATTAAAAATGTGTTCTTGCCTCTGCAACCACCAGCTACCAAGAAAAAGACCCAAAATTGAACTGACCTCCTTGGATATTGGAAAAAACACATCCCACATCTGCAAATTTTATTCTAGGCTCTATACCAAAACACTAGGTAGCTAAATTTGAATGGAAGTGTCCACATCCGGAAGCCTTGAAAGCAATCCAAACAACTCAAGCCCTTCCCTGGAATCTCATATTTCCTTCAAACCCCATGAAATTGCAAATATCTGGATTAACTTCCCAGTAGATTGAAACTTTTGTCAAAAAACTTTTGCCACAACTCTTTCTGCTGCTGGATGTCTATACGTAGACTGTACCTGCCCCCTAATAGAAAAAGTTCACAAAAGGAAAATCTAATGTTATCAATCTGATTTTCTCATTCTATAATTAAGTCTCCAATTAAGGTTTCATATTGGCCTTTAAAGTTTTAGTCTCTGTTACCTACAGGTGTCTGCTCTCCCATTGGACACAGAGACAAACTTGCCTACTAGTGTAGCTAAATCACCAGATCAATGGGCCCTTGCTCTCAAATCTTGATGCTTAAAAATACAATATCATTTACTGATAAAACAGTCTGCCTTCAATACCCTTAGAATTCAGCAGTCATCATAATATGGAGGCAGGCTATTTTGATATCTATGGCATTAGGTATTTTGCTTAATAGTCTCAACTTCAAATTGTTGTTAGCCAAAAACCATACCAGCCCAAGGGTTATTAAAGATATATATTCGGGGCGCCTGGGTGGCTCAGTCGGTTGAGCGTCTGACTTCGCTCAGGTCATGATCTCACGGTCCGTGAGTTCGAGCCCCGCATCAGGCTCTGTGCTGACAGCTCAGAGCCTGGAGCCTGCTTCAGATTCTGTGTCTCCCTCTCTCTCTGGCCCTCCCCCCATTCATGCTCTGTCTCTCTCTGTCTCAAAAATAAATAAATGTTAAAAAAAATTTAAAAAAAAAGATATGTATTCATAAGCCAAAAAGTAATGGCTTAATTCTAAGGTTAGGCCACTGGGATACTAAAGAACATAATAGGAATGACAAACCAGATGCAACAATTCACTTATAATCTTAAACTCTGTATCATGTAAAGATAATATGGGAAGTATCAGACAGGTGCAACTATCACCTGTGCTATGGCATTTGACATATATGGATGCTCTTGCTAACGCAGGCCTTATTATTTTACAACTATGCCAGCGTCTGTAACAAGGATTTCTGTAGACAGGCATCTCTGTCACAACCCTGACAATGCAGCACAGAGGATTTCTGGCCAAGTTGTAGAATAATGAATATTTGGGAAACAGCATCCACTCTGCTATTTCTCTGCTAGTACATTTTCGTGATAACCCGTGGGTCATCTTTGCATCATGTGGACCTCATTGTCTTTGTACATGACATTCCCTTGCAAAAAAAAAATGCAATCAAATATGTATATGTTTAGAATACATTACTTTCCATTTAATATATATGAACATGTATGGAATACATTAGTCAATCCCCCATATTTATACAATGCTTGCAAATCTTTGGATTAAATGGATCTTTAGATCCGAACTCATTTGAGTTTGGAATACCATTACATGGTAGATAATTAATTTTAACTTATCACCTCACATTAAGTTGACTGGCTGGAATACTATATGCATTCCTATGTTTTAATTTGAGGGTAAAGTAAGAAAATTACAAAGTAAATTATTCAGACACATGACCTGACAGTATGTGATTAGCTAACAAGTGTTATTTATCGATGACGAGCATTGGTATTCATACTCTGGGAAATGTCCAAAAGTACTGTCTGATGCTGTACAGCATGGTAAGGACACAATCGAATATTTAAATAATTTCTTGTGACTAGTCAGTGAGAAAAATTAACTCTGACAGTGAGTCTCTGCAGTATACATACAATCTTCACTGACAAAATACTTCTTGACCTTGCCAACCCTCAATTATTCCAGGTTTTTTGAAGACATATGTTTTAATTGCTAAAATCAATAAACTAAAACTACCTCCACCAGAGAGAAAAATTATGTTATGTTGGAGTTGAGATGACGGTATTTCCTCAGAGGTGTCAGGATAAATTTGCACTTAGAACAGTCCTTGGCGGAGAATAATTATGTAATATTTTCACACATGTTAGGATGATGCTGTTTTTATGAGATCCAAGAAGACTCCCAGTAAATAAATTTTGGATAGTTCCCAGTTGTAAGAAATCCTATAGTCCACTATCAAGTTTTATTGCTTTTACTATATATTTAGATTGCTTTGGAAGTGCCCTAAGAATAAATGTTTAAATTAGTAATTAATCATTATTATCAGTGTTTGCAACATTAATTCATTATACCCAATATAATTCATTATTTAAATATAATTCATTATATTAAATATAAATGAATGTTTTATGAAATCCAGAATTATGTTCACTTTATGAAACAAACATAATAGATATATTTAAGAGAGAAAGATACTTTTATTTTGCTCTTCAGAAATAGCCTGGATCTAACTGTAAATCTAAAATGTCTCTGACCTTTTTTTACACTTGCAGGTTGAAACAAGTAATTACATTTGTCTCTAAGCAATTCTTGTCCATAAAGCCTTCAGAATCCAAAGAAACATCATTATTGTGACTATTGCTTCTTAGGTTCTTTCATTCTCTCTTTTGAGAATAATAGTATATATATAAAGAGTGCCCATCTGAATTTACAGTAAGAAATTTCAGAATATTTATAAAGCCTTCTATACATTGTGAAATTATAAAATGGGAAGGGTTAATTGCATCCAAAGAAAATAGGTTTCTTAGAAATAGCTTTTCTTTTCAATAGTCACATTTTTCTGTGCCTTTTAGCTTCTCTTATAGTTTTTGATTCCCCTTTTTGCTCAGTTGGAACAAGAACAATGATGCCAGGAGGGATAAGGGACTCGCACCATGCTTACTAGAAAGAAGGGCACCCACACTGCACGACAGTTATCACTGGATTTACTATCTGTCAACAGATGCTCACCGAAATGAAAATGTTCCCTGAATTCATGTTGTGCCTGTCTTCTCTACTCCCCAGCGCCTTTCCTCCTCAGGGAATACAGGGATAAGAATCTTTCTGTCTTATAACTAATGTTTTAGAGCTCACAGAGCAATATGTCTTTTGCCCCTCTCTGGGGAGTCATTTATCTCCTCGAAAGCACATTTTTATTATTTTGTTTTAAAGAGAAAGGTTTGGGTGCACATAACCCATTCTGTTATCAGGGTTAGATGCAATTGTTTCCATCTTCCAGGGTGCCTGCTTTTTTCCACATAATGAGTGATTTATAAATGTTTCACTACGTGGTTTCTGGCTTTGCTACCTACCCACTTTGAGAAAATCGTCATTCATTCAAATGCACACTGCACACATAAAAATCCGGGGAAAATTATTTTTGCTGACAATATCCCAATTAGATGAGATGGAAGGAAAGAGGCTAGTTGAAGAAACAGGGTGACACGGGGATATTTTGTAACCTCTCCAGACTCCTGCTGCTGCATTTTGTTCAGAACCTGTGAGTATGGTTTTATATATCTGTTTGATATTCCTTCCCTTCCCTTCCTCCTTCTCCTTTCTCTCTCTCACCATTTTGCCCATTCCTTTTTCATTGATGCATCTGTGGATTAGAGTAGATTAAAGAGTACATTAAGGTGTTACAAAGCTATTTAGAAGATATTTGAAATACATCTAGCAATATTAGGAACACTTCTATTAGTAATACTCTAGCAACAAGGCCAATAAAAATACTTGATATAAAAAAATACTTGATATATTCAACAAGCCTGTGAGGTAAGCAGAAATTAAAGGTATTCTTATCTCCATTTTGCAGAGGAGAAAAGCAAGGTTAAACTACTTATCCACAGTTACAGAATGGAAATGAAGCAGAGAATCAAATTTCACTCACCCCTTTTTAATTCTGGAAGATTGAAAGAGGTTTGCTCTTTGAAACCACTTGGTATTGGCATGCACCCTCGAGTGGTCAGGAATGTGTTATTTGCCTAACACACCAAGACTTATCATGGCCCTTTTGCTGTATTCTTAAATCCATTATTAGATGGCGATCCCAAGGGAAGGCTCATTGCATATAACGCTGAAGGCACAATACCGGCAGAGTACGAGACTCATGTGTGCTCTACATGCACACTTGTCAAAAGAGCACATCAAAGGCATCAACGACAACAAATCCTTCTGGAGAGTATTGGGAGCACACGTAAGGACACAGATGCTTTCACACACAGCACATTTTTCATTGAGATCGGTCAGCTAATTGAATGTTGATAATCTCCAAAATACACACAGGTTGTATCCCAAAAGAAAAGAAAATGAAAGAAAAGAAATCACTGTGCAAGTTGGTTGTTTTTGTATCTAATACATTTTCCTAGAAGATATGTTCTAAATTACAGTTAATTTACCAAGCTAGGAAAAAGATTATTTTAAAGGAAAATCACATATTATATAATACACACACGGCTATTCCAACTCTGGCACGTGTCCTGATGAGTGTACATTTATTGTGAGAGGGGTGAGTGTGTGTGTGTCAGATTATTTTACATTTTCTTAAGATAAGTCCTTATTCTTTTTTTTTTTTAAGTTTATTTATCTATTTTTGAGAGAGAGAGAACATGAACCAGGGAGGGACAGAGAGAGAGAGAGAGAGAATCCCAAACAGGCTCCAGCCTGTCAGTGCAGAGCCTAACGTGGGGCTCAATCCCACAAACTATGCGATCATAACCTGAGCCGAACTCAAGTCGGACGCTTCACCAACTGAGCCACCCAGGTGACCCAATGAGTCTTTATTCTAAAATAACTTACCACATATTTCAACGTTCCTTCTCTAGATCAATTGTATGAAGGGAATGGGAGGGAGTTATTACTACATTTGGACAGATTTTGAATATCTGTTAGAGTTTAAAATACTCCTCGGATGTATGGTGATGCAAAGTTTGGAAGAGCAAGTGTTGTTTCAGTGAATATGTCACCAGGATGGCCTGTTTCCTAGAGAATGAACAATACAATGTACTCTTTTACTTATTTATCAGAGCATTTGGATTTTTTTTTAAGGAGAGTCTCCACATTTTTACTTAGTAATACTGACTTGATTACAATCAATTACATCTTCAGCCAAATACATATCTAATATTACACACCTATTACCCAATAGTACAGAGCACCATGCTTGATAGCATTTTGCCGAAAGCTTCATTTCAGTTCTCAAGACAAAAAAAGATAGGTAGTTATAAGCACACTGAAGAGCTTATTCAATACCTGTGAAGGCATGGACGTGTGGAGTATGGTTGCAATTCTGACCATGTTTTGATCCAATGAGGCTGCTATCCCTGCCTTGTGTTATTTAGAATGAGAGAACTTTCTCAGTAAAGCTACCAATTTCTATTGATGTCCCTGTCACATTCACATGCCTTTGTCAAATAAGTCATAATATGATTGTATTTTAAATAGATTTTGTTCTCAAAGCAATTTAAGTTGTCAGAGAATAACACAGAGCTTAGGTAAATTTGAGAAAAGCCACAAATGAAAATATGAAGGGCCATAAATCATTTGGCTTTCAGTTGACTAAAACAAGAAGGGAAAAAATATATATTGAACCAATCTGCCATTTCTTCCTCTTTTCTACAGTCAGTTCTTCCATAACCGTGCCCCACCCCACCCACTCCATCCCAGCCTGAGAAAAACTATGCTAATATTGTAAACGGACAAAGATTTTAAAAAGTCACTAAATTATTACAAATATGTGACCAAACACTCCCATAATTGCTATATCTTCCTTTGTCATTGATGCTTGTGGCAGGGGAATAATGGACAACTAAATACATCAACAACGCATACTATCTGAAAAGAAAGTTAGAGATCACAGATGTGAGTTTTTTTCTTCTTTGTGCTTGCAAGGTCCCAGATGTCATTGCCAAAATGATAGAATTTGTGAAACATAAAGCAATTCTTGAAGATTACTTAATTCAAGTACATTTCTGTTTGTACAGCTAAGTCGCCAGTAGTTAACCTTATTTTTGCAAAGCCTTATAGTTTCAACTCTGTAATTGTCGAGAAGTTTACCCTTTAAATTTTTTTTTACAGATTATTTATTTTGAGAGAGAGAGAGAATCCCATGCAGGTTCCTTACTGTCAGCACAGAGCCCCGAAGCCACTAACCATGAGATCATGACCTGAGCCGAGTGGGATGCTTAACCGACTGAGCCATCCAAACAGGACCCCCACCCTCTAATTTCTTTTTTAAGTTTCTAGAATCAGAATCAATCTTATCCTTTACCTTAGTTTCATCTTATGGCACCTGTACTTTGTCTCAAACATCACTGTATTTATTTTGTTTTTATTTTTTTGTAAACCTACCTAAAATCTTTCTACTTCAATTTTGCTGTAAATTCTAGTCTGATGTGATCAATTAAGTAATGGTACTCAAAAGCAACAGAAAGCTCTTTTTTTCTCACTTTATATCATTTAGATAGATACTTCTGTGTGTGTGTGTATGCATGTACGTCATAGGATAAATAAAAAGATAAATTTCAAACTCTGTTTGCAGATACAACCTAAGGCATCAGTTTTCTTAGTGAGTCTAAGTATATATTACCAATACACAATGTTGGAAAGCAAAGTAGGAGGGAACCCTCTGACAAAGAAAACAAGAGAGGGTAACTAGGCAAGTAAGTTGAGATCTTCCAAAAAGCTATGTAACACCTTAATGAATTAATATATTTTTAGCATTTCTTGCTACTTTAGGTTATTTGTTTTTTAACTTAAAAAGGAAGAAAATATCAAGAAAAAAGATGCTATAAACTAAAAACAACTTATCCACTTTGTTTTTTTATGACGTAAGAGTTCTTAAAGACATTAGTAAATTAAACACAAATTGTAAAATTTATTTACTTCGAAACAATATGAATCAATGACTTAGCTTGCCTTTGAATTACCCTCTTTTTTTCTATAAAAATAATATTTTGAAATTTGAGTAAAGCTTACTTGCATCTAATACTGTGACAGTTTTGTTTTGCTTAGCTTTGTTTCCTTAGTGGCTTTAAGTGATCGAGGTTAATTTGTTTCAGTGTCTTTGTAGAGGGTCTTTACTACTCCATTCCCTGGTTTCTCAGTATTAATTCTTCGTTGGTAGTTAACAAGTTTGTTTATGGCCTGGAAATTATTGAAGAGTTCACCTCTTTCTAATTTCAGGAAATGCTATCTTTTCCCCTAAAAACTCAACTTAATGCACTTTCTCTTGCCCCTTGGGAAACATATGAGATATGGCAGGGATTTTTGAATTAATTATTTTTTCTTCTCCTGTTCACTCGTATTTTACACTGACCACTCCTCTGGAAGTCTGAGAGTTTACTACATAGTATTAAAAAATAATGATTGTTTGGTGGAATATGTCCTTTATAATTTGGAATATTAGAATAGTTTTAAATGTCTGTTGGTGAAAATGGTTATATTTACGTTAGATTTAAAATAGTACTGACATACATATTTGCATAGCCTGCACCTATCTGGAAGCATACTAGGATGGAAAGTCTGAAGAATGTCATTTAACCTAACTATACAACACCAAGTTATCACAACACGATACCAGACTTGACTTTTTTTTTTTTGAGCCCTATAGCTTTTTCAGTGTGCCAGCCTCACATCTCCATCCACAGTTATTAGAGTGACCATGTTGCCTCATCTTCAAACCATTTTCTTTCTCCTTGGGAAATTAAGCTGAAGACAAAACCAATATACCTTTTTAAAAGCCATAATGTCCTTCGGTAGGTGAATGGATGTATACATTGTGTTACATCCAGAAAATGGAATATGGGTCAGTGCTAAAAAGAAATGTGCTATGAAGCCATGAAAAGACATGGAAAAACTTTAAATGCATGTTGCTAGTTGAAAGAAAACAATCTGAAGAGGCTACATACAATATGATTCCAACTACATGACATTCTGGAGAAGATAAAAGTATGGAGGCAATAAAAAGATGAATTGTCACCAGGGGCTGGAGGGTAAGCACAGAGGATTGTTATGGCAGTGAAATTACTCTGCATGATACCATAATGATAGATACATGCCATTATACATTTGTGCAAACCCATAGAATGCACAACAGCAATAGTGAATCCTGATGTCAACTATGGACTCTGGGTGATAATGGTGCGTCAATGTAGGTTCATCAATTATAACACATGTACCACTCTGTGGGGGATGTTGACAATGTGGGAGGGCTAAGCGTGTTGGGGGGATAGGGAGCATGGAAAACATCTATACCTTCCTCTCTATTTTCCTGTGAACGTAAAACTGCCCTAAAAAAATAAAATATTTTAAACACTAACAACTACATCAACCACAACAACTTAAGTCATTTATTATACCAGAGGTTCTCACAGTATAGTCCCAGAACAGCAGCTTTGGTATCACCTAGGGACTTTTTAGAGAAGCAAATTCTTAGGCCCTCCTCCTGCCATACTGGATCAGAAATTCTGGGTGTGAAATCCAATAATCACTGTGGAAGAAGCCTTTCTGATCATAATGATGCACGCTAAAATCTGAGAAGCACAGTGTTTGATGATGTCATTCTACCCTTGGCCTCCTTGCAAGTCCAATTTCCAACTAGTTTGTTCCTTATGTTCTCAATATTCTGTTCAGGGTCCAGGGCTTCAATTCTTGCTTCTTCAAGATATGAAATCTTACTGTTTTTTGTTTTTTGGTTTTTTTAACATCTTGCGTATTGTCTTAGAATTGCATTTCCCCACTTGCCAGAAAATTGAGTATTAGCTCCTGGATCTTCTCTCAGCTTCATCTAAATTTCATTGTAATAGGTAGATAAACTTAAATGTATGGGATGATGATGGGAACTTGTCTAGTTTTACTGTAGATGAAGTTTTCATCTCTATTTTATTGTGATTTATATCACTTTTAATGGCTGTCAAACAATTTTGGAAATATGCCCCAACTCTCTATCTTTCTTGGAAGACTCTCAGTGCACTGCATATTTATTAGATACTAACACCTAATGGAATGTAACTTCTTTGCTTTAAAATATAAACTTCCTTGCAATGTCATGGTTTCAGGTACACAGGAGAGCTATTTCAGTGCATCGTTATCTCCACTGAAATGGAAAAGGGATCTAGGGGTTATTTCTCTCTAACAGCAGAGAGGTATACCAGTCATGCTGGAAACTAAAGTAGGCTGTCCTGAAGTATTGACCAAAAAGAAACTGGTATTTCAAAAGAGCATAGCCCCACCACGTGTTAGAAGGCTCTGAAGAACCACGTTTGTTTCGCCATCTTGCTAAGTATTCAGGTCACATATTGGCCTGTCACTGGTGTTCTTAATAAGGAAAGGTGTACTAACAAAAAACTGGAGAAGGAAACTACTTAGGTTAGATAAAAAGAAGTGCACATAAAATAACTGTAGAAAAAAAACACCTTCTCTGGAAGTGAACACCTTAGGACAAAACCTAAGGGGACAGCTACCCTAAATGCTGCCCACAGAAAAACACATGAGCCAACATGCTCAGCAAACAGACCCTCTTTCCTACTCACTTTGTTGTCCTTTCCTAAAAACAACTCCGGTTTTCTCTTTCTAGGCATGGCCCTGGATTCACTTTCATTGTTTCTTATTTGTCTCTGTATTAAAATCTTTATGGGCCTTGTCAGGAAGAAGGAACCAATTCTCACTTTCCTCATAATGACATAGGGATACTTTTAACATGATATCAAAGATGAAACTATTCTGAACAATATTTGGGCATTTTTTTGCATGCAGTTAGACCACTGCCTGTAAGATCTAGCCATGACCATGAGTAATATTTTTGATTCTGAGCTACAAAGTTGTATATACACTAGCCACTGCTCTATCCTGGAAGCATTGACATTCATAACAAAATAGGAAGTATCAATTCAAGGAGCACCATATTTCTTATAGAAAGAATACATGTCAGAGGCAAAATTCATTTGAAAAATTGGAAGACAGAGCAGTCGAAGGTGAGGTAAAACACCAGGATAAGGAAAGATAGACAAGAAAATGAGTTTTATTTTAAATGTGTTTGAGGAAATGGACTTAGAGTATTATAAGTAACAGTAAGAAATAGTGAACACGTTAACTTATTTTATTATTTTACTATTATGTAAACAATTAATTAACGTTACATAAAATATTAATTAATAGATTATGCTCTTTCTTGCTCCTGCCATATGTTTCATATACACAATCTCTCCTATTGACAATTCTTTATAAACTTAAAAAAGTATGTTAATTATTCATAAAGAATACCACAATCCCATGGTTTATCAGGGACACATTTTTGAAAATTCATTATTTTTAAGTAGTTTTATGTGTAGTAACTACCTTTTAGGAAACAATTTTACAGACAAGATTTGGGGTATAAATTTAAAAATTCTCTGTGTAAATTAATTCCCAACACAAAACAATCTAACTTCTTTCTTACAGGAAGCAAAATTGTTCATCAACAATCCATAAATAAAATTTGTATACCTGGAAGTTAATTAAATATAGAGGATAACATAAAAAAAATTTAAACATGTAAACTTTAGTATAGCATTATTTAAATCTTCTAATAATACATAAAATTTGTATATATGTTAAGGAAAATTTCATAATGACTAACACATTTCATTTTGAGAGCTCCTTAATTTATAATGTGATATAATCCAGCGTAAAATTTCCATTTTAATGATATAGCATAATAGGGAAAGGTGAATATGTCCTTGTAGTCCAGCAGAAATGGTCATGAAATTCAGCAGCTTATTTTAGGTATTTGACTTCATGCAATTATCTCTCAGAGCTTTAGTTTTCTCACACACGTATCAAATTCCAAGTGTGTGGGCATGCATGTACGTGTGTGTGTATACAGATCAAATTATATAACATTTCTGGAGGCACTATATGTATGAAACAGAATTTTTTCAGCTGACTACATATCTTTGTTTATAAATTTAAAGATGAAAATAATAAGTTATATGATAAAATTCTGTTTTCTTAACTTTTATTTACCCTTAATTTTAGGTGAAATGGCACTGTGGGCTTGAATTATCCACATGAATCTCTCCAATTTTTATTATGATTTACATACATAGACATGGGTTATATAGAAATGCACTATGGCCCTTGTTTGTCATTTTTATATTGAAAACAAAGCAGCAAATTCATGAAATAATTGGTGTCATAAATAACAGATGCACTTGCCACACTTTTTCACTTGAATAGGTACATTTATTTTTCATCTGGTGTTAGATAGTGCTCTGCTTATATACCCTTGGGAAACAACAGAGTTATCTCTTTGTACCTAGAGAACAACCAGACTTTGATAAATGGTATGGGGCAGTGCTCGTGTACCACTGATTTCATATATTATTTCTTGCAACAGTTTTTTTGTATATTTAACGTGATACCAACAATGTTTTATTTTATTATTTAGTGTCTTATTAAACGTTATTAGTCCCTGAGTATGAGTTTTGAGCCAATCAAGAATTTTCAGCGGAAAAAATTGTATTTGCAGCAATTTTCCCAATTAAAGTAGAGAATACTTTCACATATTGCAACCAGGTGGTAAACAAAACGTGCTACACTAAAAAAAAAAAATCTTCATAATCCATATAATGCTACCACGACCTTGTTTTCCACAATTGAATTCCAAGTGTGCACAGATGGGTAGAAAGTCCACAAAAATATTTATCTCCACTGGGTACCTAGTTAGCTGAGTGGGATATGAAATATTAAGCCAGATGCCTCTAACATCAAGTAACTTACTTATTTTCTTCAGCAAGTCATATAATTTTAACATTTTCTATGCATGCCATGGTATGAAAATTTGAGAAGCAATTTAATGAAGGCAACTTTTTAAAAGAGAATTAAATTGTCAGATGAAATATCTTAAAATGATATTCAAAATACATCACTTATATGTTTTCTTTTTAGTTTTTTTAAATGTTTATTCACTTTTTGAGAGAGACAGAGCATGAGTGAGGGAGGGGTAGAGAGAGAGAGAGGGAGACACAGAATCTGAAGCAGGCTTCAGCTTCTGAGCTGTCAGCACAGAGTCCAATGTGGGGCTGGAACTCATGAACCAGATCAAGACCTGAAATAAAGTCAGATGCTCAACTGACTGAGACACCCAGGTGCCCTCTGTTCCTTTGTTTGCTTTGTTTGTTTGTTTGTTTGTTTGTTTTTAATGTAGGATGTCTCCTGAGGCCAATAATAAAGTGAAAGTTGGATCCCTGGTGAGTAAGCAAACCCCAAAGGAAATCTTTCTCCCTGTGTTTTTTGGAAAAACTCTGGTGAAATTCAGCCTGTATAGGACAAGAAAAAAAGGAAAATACCCAAGAATGCCTGGGAAATCCCCAAATTAATAGCACTAAGAATCAACCCAATTAGAGTTGGGCACAAAAGGAATATACCTCCAGTTTGTCTGAATATATCCATGAAACAGAAAAAAACAGCAAGGAATCTTGGCTGTAGTACTAGATTGAATGAAAAAACAAATCCCTTCTGAGAAGCCATAACAAAGTAGCTCAACATAGATTTTGGATGGAATTCATCCCACTTGCAGGTCTGAAAATATTAAGTGAGGAATTAAAATGTTGTATGGCTGATAATGGCTCTGGAAACAGAAAGAAACATAAATTCTATTTTGAGGGACCAGTTTTAATCTGGGCCTCAAATAATTGCTGAAAATAGTGTTTGAAAATTATAATGATCAGTATAAGTTCAGAAATTACCAATAAAACACAAAAGGTACAATACCATGAGAGGTGTTAGAAATAAGCCCAAAAAGATCAGTAATCACAATAAAAATTAACAGATTAAATCTGAAAACTGAAAGATCAGAAATCATAGTAAATGAACTAAACTCAGAAATCAATAAAAAAAACTTTCAGAATATAAAAAGGAAAAGAAAAGTAAAGAAAAGAAAAGAAAAGAAGGAAAGAAAGAACAAAAGAAAGAAAGAAAGAAAGAAAGAAAGAAAGAAAGAAAGAAAGAAAGAAAGAAAGAAAGAAAGAAAGAAAATCAGCTCAGCTTGGCTTATGAAGGAAACATTCCAGAGTCAAAGACTTTTAAACCATGTTTTCAAGCATACAGTCATTTGCACCTCCAGAGATTGGAGAGTGTTAGACTTCATATTCTCAACATAAATATTTCGTGTATTTTATACATAAGAACAATCTAATACTGCTCCAGAAATTGTTCTGTATGTAACAGTTGGGGTAGGATCTTGTGATATTTATGTAGGAAAAGTGAGAACGCTGAGAGCTCTGAGCATTATCTGATCCTGTCTTTATTCAAAATTTAAAATACAGGGGCACCTGGGTGGCTTAGTCGGTTAAGCATCCAACTCTTGGTTTTGGGCTGGGGTCACGATCTCTTGGTTTATGAGCTCCAGCCCCCATCCCCTTCTGTGCTAACAGCATAAAGCCAGTGTGAGATTTTCTCTCTCTCTCTCCCTCTTTCTCCGCTCCTGCTCACTCCTCTCTCTCAAAAGTAATAAACTTTAAACATTTTTTAATAAAATTAAAATGTAGATATTTTCTTTGCTATGGCTATTTGCATTAATTTTGATTTTTAAAACTATATGGCATTAAAATATCATTTATCTAGTTAAATCACTTATCTAAATTTGGGGGCAACCTCACTTGCCTCACCCTGCTCCTGGTGCTGGTTTTGGATGTAGCTGGTTAACCCTTTCTTTCCTGTAGGCTAAAGCTAGCAGAAGGTAGTGACAATATATGTGTGTCTTTCAAAGCTTCCACGGGGTATTCCACTGCAATATACAGTCATGGGGATGCATGAGATAACTTTAGAGGACCTCACCCACGTGTTGGCAAGGGATTTATTTTTCTGGAATTCCTTTACATAGATTTAATCCTCCAGCTATAATACTTCAGTTAGTGTGGAGTCTAGTGTTAGCCTATCAAATAAGAAATATGCTAAAAGAATGTTGATATTTTGTGAATCCTTGAAAATAAGATATAAAATTAAATTGCAACTGGGTAGCAGACCTCTCTTTTCTGTTTCACTCTATATGTTATTTGCACAGGTTTCTCCATTTTACAAGTAGCACATGTAAGGCAACATAAGAGAAGAATTTCTATTGACTAAAAGTCACTATCCTCTCTACTACATATTATATGAAAAATATACACAAAAAATAGAAATGGCATTAAATAGAAAAAGTAAAAAACGTTTTAGTAAGCAACTACTAACACAAAAGAAAAAAAATAAAGTCAAATATTACTTTTCTTTTTTTTTTTTAATTTTTAAGTTTATTTTTTGAACATGTAAGAGAAAAAGAGAAACCAAAGGAGGGGAGGGAAGAGAGAGAGAGGGAGAGAGAGAATCCCAAGCAGTCAGCACAGAGCCTGATGCAGGGCTCAAACTCATGAACTGTGAGATCGTGACCTGAGCTGAAACCAAGAGTTGGACACTTAATCCACTGAGCCACCCAGGCACCCCAAACATTACTTTTTTGAAGATAATATTTGTATAAGAATAAAATCTCAATCCCCAATTAAATAAGGCGTATTTGTAGCTATAAAAGTTTAAAATATTGTATTTCTTTAAAAAGAAATCTATAAGTGACAACACCCACACACACAAAATGTCAGAAGCACTCAAAAATGCATACATATTTAGCTCATGATTGTTAGGTCAGCTATTTATGTGTGGCTTTACTGTGCAGGGATTCTGGTCTCAAATGAATTTTCTCATGTAATTGGTCACCAGTCTACTGCCAGCTAGTCTGGATGATCTTGCTAGAAAGTGTCCAAAAGACTGGCCTGGGCATGATCTCATGTTAATCAGCAGATGGCAAGAAACGAGCACTGTTCAAGCTCATGTCAGATTTGCTAAAACTCCATTGACCAAAAAAGACAAATTCCAGAGTCAAGTGGGAGAATACTGTAGGGCACACAACAAAGGTGCAGATTCAAGGAAAACTGAAGAATGAAAGTTACTGATGCAATCTACTATCATTATAAAAACAACTACAAGGCCAAATGAAGAATTTGTCCTTTAGGGGCGACTGACTCTAGGTTTTGGCTCAGTTCATGATCTCACGGTTTCATGAGTTCCAGCCCTGCATCGGGTTCTTCTGAGCTGGCAGTGCTGAGCCGCCTTGGGATTCTGTCTCTCTCCCTCTCTCCCTGCCCCTCCCCCACTTGTGCTGTCTCAGTCTCTCTCAAAATAAGTAAACAAACTTAAACAAAGTTTTTAAAAAAGTTCTCCATTATTTGCAGATATTTTGACACATGTCTCTCAGTAATTGGTAAATATAGAAAAAAATTAAGAAATGAAATATTTGAAAAACCCAGTTAATATATTTGTACATTTGTAGAACATAGAAGCACTCACATTTTTACCCAACAAACATGAACATTCACCAACAATACACATATGAGGGGTCACAAACAAACCTAAACAAAGTTGAAATAATTCATATTATTCTCTAACTAAATGAATCCAGTTAGAAATTTAAAAATACATGATTAACTATACCAAATAGATTGAGATTTAAAACACATACACTCACACATGCACACACACACACATACTTCAACACATTTATGGCTTAAAGAAAAATTCACAATGGAAATTAGACATAACTTAGAATTACTGTTAAAAAAAATCATGTCAAAATATAGAAGATGGGTCAATGAATACCTAAAAGGAAATTTCACTTGAAGAACTAATTTAGAGAAGAGTGGTTAAAAATTAATAAATTGACTAATCAATTTAAAAGATTAGAAAAAGATCAAAGTAAACACCCAAAGAAGAAAGTGAGCAACAAACTAAAAATCGAAAGAAATAAAATAAAAAAGAGAGAGAGAATAACAAAAGAGGGAAAGAAACACAAATGGATTAAAAGAAAACAAGTTGTAAGAAGAAGAGTAACACATTCAAATTTGGTTATTTGAACAACTGACCATCTAATCTCTGGAGAAATTACCAAATAAAAAGAAAATAGTACATATAAATATAGTAGATATGATATAAAACTTCATACAAATCTATTTGAAAAGATAGATAAAATATGTAGATTCTTAGAAAATTAAGACTCGCCAAAAGCAGACTCAGTGTGAAACAAGCAACCAAAACATTTGTAATTATTTAATCTTTGTTTATTTCTGAGAGAGAGACAGACAGAAAGACAGACAGAGTTCAGGAAGGGGAGGGACAAAGAGAGAGGGAGGCACAGAATCTGAAGCAGGCTCCTGGCTCTGAGCTGTCAGCACAGAGCCTGACATGGGGCTCAAACTCACAAGCTGTGAGATCATGACCTGAGCCAAAGTCAGACTCCCAACCAACTGAACCACACAGGCACCCCAACATGTCTATTTATTTAAAGGTACTAAATCTGTAATTTCAAATATTTCATTGAAAAGAACCCCACCACATTCAAATGTGCTTGCAACTGAGTTTTACTTAATATTCATAGAATTGATCATTCCAATCTTACACAAACTCTTCAAGAAATTAGAAGATAAGAGATTATCCCTAAATGAATGGCATGCGTCTGGCATACACTAGAGATTGAAGAAACTTATATGTTATCTCTGCTATAGTAAATACTTTTATGTTTTAATTTTTAAGGAGTATTTTAGGGGTCACAGCGAATAATTCAGATTGAGCAGAAGTATTTGATTTTATTCATTTCTACAAGAATGCCCCAATATGAGTAGACAATGACACAGTAAATAATGCTCTTTTGGGCATTTTATTGATTCCATTATTTTGATATTTAGTTAATTATAATTCTACTTAAATAATTAAAGACACTCTGAATTTTCAAATTGATCGTACTTTGCGTATTTGCAATTTATTAGATTCATTTTTATCCATTTTAAATACGCCATAGTTGCCACAGAGATGATGTTTACTCAATAGATAGAAAGTGGAGCTTTGTAATTATTTGGTTAGCTAACAGTCAATAGGAGATTACAAGCACTAAAGTGAATTGAGGGTGAAGGTGGCGCTAAATTATCTGTGTGGTTGTGGTTATTGATCAAGTTAATAACATAACAGCAGAATCCCTACTTCCTTCTCTAATATACATTCAATTCCACATTTGTAGTTCATTTCTTCCTTCAAGAAATGTGGAGGTTTGTGGTAATCACTTTCCCTTTAAAAATGTGATTTTTCACATACATTTGTTAAGAGAAACATCGTAAGACTCTATTTTGTCCTCTCTATTTTATCCTTATTTCATTATTTACTCATTGTTCACTCCCCTGCTCCATATTTCCACTTTTCAATTTATTCACGCCTTCCTTATTTGGGTTGCTTGCCTTGTTTATCTTGATATTTGCCATCTTGTCTTTATCATTTTTCCACTATACTAAAGCCTTCCTCATTCTCAGGTAATCAAACTTTGGTGGGACTTCATCACAAAGAAAGTGAAGAAGCAGGAATATTTTCGTTGCCACCAGTCAGAAATCCCCCAACACTAGATTAAAATGTTCTTAGTATCTTAGTTAAAACTTCTATGTGACTCGTAACTGAGTAACATACTTAATACATAAGTCCTGCTATATTATAACCTACCTCTTCTCTGTGACTGCAATTTTATATGACATGTGTTTGGCTTTTTAGTTTCTCTTCCTGCTCCCCAAATACACAAGAACAAAGAAACTGCAGATTTCTGCTTTCTTCAGGTTTTATTAGATGGTCGATGAACATAAGCTTGGAGAAATAAAAGTATCGTAAATGGAAAAGTCCTTTGGCACGTTTTTGGCTTCATGAGGTTTAACATTTAAATCCATCTTTGTTTTGTTTCTTTACCATTGGGTTGAATCCCTGATGTCTCGTTTCTACCTTCATGGAATTAGATCCTAAGGTGTTTTAAGAGCTTTATGTTCTATTTACAGACGTTATGTCAAAACAAGAAACAGTGTTTCACACGGTTCATAACTAGGTTGTTACTTTTAAAACAAATTTTAAACATGAATGACAATAAAAATGGCATAACAATCATGAAATTAAGAGACTATAATGAAGAAAGTGATGTTCGTAGAATAACATTCTCAATCATCTTCTCTAATAGTAGTATATAGATCTCTAACTCTTGGGGTAGAATATTCTATTCAAAATGATATATTAAAATAAGTCTTGAGTCTTTAGATGTCTTTGTCTTAAGAACATAAAAAGATCTTTACACTATGGTAGAAAAAGCAATATATTAGAGCTTATCTGAACAAACCTTACAGCTTAACAAGATACTATATTTTCTTCGAGAGAGAAAGCATACAATGTTCAAAACTGAATATTCTTGAGTTCTTTTTTTTAACCTTCTTGAAGATGCTATCTTTCTTATATATTCCATTATAATTCATACATAAATGCATGAGATTCCTTAAATCCTTATCCATATCTCTGTTCTGTGCAGTGCAGGCTCTCACTACATTAAAAACAGAATTAGAAAACTGTATCTTCGGGTCTGCTTAAAACCTTGATCATAGTAAGCTATTAATACGTTAGCTAACATTGGTTTTCCCACTGCCAGATCTAACCATAAAGGTGAATGATTTTGTTACCTGTTCCTCAGTCCTCAGGCTCTGCTGACCAATCCTATTACTCCACCCCTTCAAGTGAATCCACAAACAATTCCTACGACTTCTTTCTGTATATCTTTACGAAACTTTCCTTTTGCAATACTACTAGGTAAAAGACAGACTTGGAATCAAATACCCATAAGCTCAAATCCCAGGTCTTACACTCCTTAGTTGTGGTAGCTTGAGAGGTTGACATTTTCCTTGACTTCTCTCAGTTTTACAAGTCTGGGTATTCTGCAAGAAAATAAGAGATCAATACAATGAAAAAGCTTGTGACATTCTAAATTCATTTTCTCATTTATGCCAAGGTGTTACACATGGCCCGAGACTCCAAATCTAAAAGAATATTTGTGTTCATAGAGAACACATTTTTAAAAAATGACGCAAAAAAGACATCAGTGATCTCACATTTGGATCCCAATGTTTTTCTTAAGAATTTTGTGACAGATGTCATATACAACAGTGAATCCCTGGCCTCTAAGTAAATTTTTACTGAACTATTGAATCTAGCCCTAGATGCCTTTGTTGATTAAGCATGTGACTTTATAAACAGTAACAACTGTTACAAAGTAAAATGTTTTACTGGAGAAATTGCCCTTCAACAAAGAAAATCTGGTTTTCTGAAGCTGACGTATTAGGCAAGTTATTTCTTCAGGTTCCACCTAAGTAAAATGGAGATAAAAATTGCAGTAAGATCTTATGAAGTTTACTAACTTGAATTTAAATAAATAAATTAAAGGGCACCTGGATGGTTCAGTCGGTTAAGTGTCTAACTCAGTTTCAGCCCATGTCATGATCTCAGGGTTCTTGAGTTCAAGCCCTGCGTTGGGCTCTGTGCTGTCAGCTGTAAATCCTGCTTGGGATTCTCTGTCTCCCTCTCTGTCTGCCCCTCCCCTACTTGCTCTCTAACTCTCTCTCTCCAAAAAAATAAACACTAAATTAATTAATTAATTAATTTTTAAAAAAGATCTTATGAAGTTTAAATATGGTAACACATGTAAAACAATGAAGCTAGTGACTAGCAAAAAGGAAAGGTTTAAGAAAGGTTAGCTATTATTATTATATGAGCTCTGTTTTTATTATTTACGAAACATGGGATGATTACGTTTACAAATCCCACTGTTCTTCCTCTTGGAGAACTTCTGTTTGTCTGTTATAAGTTTATTTTATTTTAATTTTTTTTACATTTATTTATTTTTGATAGAGAGAGACAGAGCACAAGTGGGGAAGGGGCAGAGAGAGAAGGAGACACAGAATCCAAAGCAGGCTCCAGGCTCTGAGCTGTCAGCACAGAGCCCGACGCGGGGCTTGAACTCACAGACTCTGAGATCATGACCTGAGCCGAAGTCAGACCCTTAACTGACTGAGCCACCCAGGTGCCCCTTGTCTGTTAAATTTTAAATTGTATACCAGAGTGAAGATATTAGCTCTTCAAATATACTCCATGGATAAACTGCATGTTTAATTATGAGGACTCATTTCTTCCAAGATATATTTTGTCTTATCTGGATTGATTCATTAATGTGCAGTTTAGATCATCTTAACATGAATATTATTTAGATCACATGATGATAATATATATATATGTGTGTGTGTATATGTATACATATATCTGGGTGTGTGTGTGTGTGTGTGTGTGTATGATTTTGTCATCTTAGTGCCATACTTTACATTTTTGGGGAGAAGGGAATAAACAAATGTCTAAAACACCATAAATCCCTTACTACCACCTACAAAGATCCACACCCTTTGGACAAGTTGATGCCAGCTGATTATTTGCAAAGAAAATTGTGTTGCTAAGTCTATTTGCAAGAGAAACTGAACATCCCGCTCGCCTCTCATTGTAACACAGAAGAATGAATCAGCTTCTCCTTTTTCAAATCATCAGTGTTGGCAGAGTCAGAAGCCCAGTCATCCCCTACATGGGAAAATCAGCATTTGGGATTTGAGCAATCTTTTTGAAATCTGAAAAAAACATTTTTCTGAACTTTAGGTTTTTTTTTTTAACATTTATTTATTTTTGAGACAGAGAGAAGGCATGAATAGGGGAGGGTCAGAGAAAGAGGGAGACACAGAATCTGAAACAGGCTCCAGGCTCCGAGCTGTCAGCACAGAGCCTGACGCGGGGCTCGAACCCACGGACCGCGAGATCATGACATGAGCAGAAGTCGGACGCTCAACCGACTGAGCCCCCCAGGCGCCCCAGAACTTTAGTTTTTAAGACTGTAAGTTGAACACTTTTAATCGGAGAGAACATACCATTTTTCACTTTGCATTGTTTTACGTGAAAGTGTAGTATAAATATTTTCCACATGTTATCATATTCAGTTATAATTGTATATGCTGCATAATATTCTAACAATTTATGAATATTCATTTAGTTAAAGCTATCATTCCCAGTATTTCATTCTTTTTGATCCTGTAGTAATTGACATCTTTGTTCATGTAATTTTTACATTCTAAAAATGTCCTTAAGATAAAAAGGACTATAATTATTAAGATACTAGAATTTTTACTACTCTTATTAAAAATATTCTAAAGTTGATGGAAATTTACACCACATATTTTTTGACAACTTATTTTTTTATTTTTTAAAAAGATTTATTTATTTTGAGGGAGAGAGAGGGACAGAGTACGAGCAGGGGAGGGGCAGAGAGAGAGGGAGACGCAGAATCTGAAGAAGGCTCCAGGCTCTGAGCTGTCAGCCCAGAGCTCGATGCAAGGCTCGAACTCACGAACCGTGAAATCATGACCTGAGCTGAAGCCAGACACTTAACCAACTGAGCCACCCAGGCTCCCAGACAATGTACTTTTTAAACTTTGCCAAGCCCTGCAATTAACTTACCTCTGTCATTTTACTTCACTTGACCCTAAGAGATCTTTACATTATTAGATGGCATTTTAAGCCATCATGTTTAATAGAATGCAGTTGCAGCAACGAGTATTTGGGAGAATTATACATAAGCTAGAAGGAAGATTTCATATCTAGGTTACAAGGAAATAAATTGCATTTAATTGAATTTCCATTAAATACTAAGTACTGTGTTAAGACTAAGGAATGTTTTTAGCACTTAAGTTATTATGGCTAAAGAAGACTCAGCTTAGTTTAACTTAAACATTGTGTCAATTAAGCAACTCGTTTGATTGATGATGGCATATCCATTAGGGTACTCTATGTACATAATTTCCTCTTTACAGGATTGATAGATGGTAGAGGACCAGAAAAGGGGGGTCTGTAGTTGTCTAGTATCTTAAAGTTCAGCTCTAATATACACATTTTTTAATTAAAGTAGTAAGTTTTTTATTCATCCAACAAGTACTTATTGAGTGATAATATTTGCCCAATAATACTCCACACTCTAGATTTATTAACAAAAATGGGGAAGAAACAGCCAGAGATGATACTATTTACTAATTGATAGCACTTTAATTATAATGGAATATCTGTATATACTGAAAGTGGACTTGAATGAAAATTAAATTGATCTGCCTCTTCAACATGTCATGACATAATACTGAGTGTTTTTTAAAAAAAATTTTTTTTAACGTTTATTCAGTTTTTGAGAGAGACAGAGCGCGAGTGAGGGAGGGGCACAGAGAGAGAGACACACACACACACAGAATCCAAAGCAGTCTCCAGACCTTGAGTTGTCAGTGCAGAGCCCAATGCGGGCAGGAACCATGAGATCACGACCTGAGCCGAAGTCAGCCACTTAACTGACTGAGCCACCCAGGCACCCCGAAACTGAGTGTTTTGCAAGGGCAAAAAGAGACAAGGGGCAGCAAGAATAACGCCTCAGAAATTGGGTTGGAAAGACTTATGCGCGGAGAGTTCAATGCTGTTTTAGAAATGAGAATGCCTTGGGATTAAATTTTCATACAGCCAGATGTATATAGCCATAAACTGGCAAATAAATAACAGGAAGTTAATAATAATAATAACATGCAACATTTATATATTAAGTACACATTCTGCAACAAGAGCTACTCCAAATATTTTACATGAATTATCTCATGCATTCCCACAACAAACCTGTGAGCATGATATTGTCAAATCTGTTTTACAAATAAGGAAACTGAAGCTCAGATATATGAACTAATTGTGCCTGAGATGATACTGTTGGTATGTGGTAAGGATGGTGTGCACTAAAAACACTCCTCGTAATATTGGAGCCTGCAGTCTTAGAGTTATGACCTAGATGTGACCAGACTTCTTAGAGTGCAGATGCTGATAAGACTGACTTATCTGTGAATGTTACAAGGAAGCCTATACTCCTCTAGAGAAGAAAGGTGTTGAAGCTAAGAAATGGAGACTTCTTTTATACCTTGGATGATTTGTGTGCGTGTGAAAATGTGTTTGTAATCACTTCTCGGCCTTTTGGCTAAGATCAAGTGAAAATGTGTTTGTAGTATAATTGAATTTATCATATCTTTAAATACATACCCGTCTTTCCAAATTGCTAACTTCTCCAAAGAAATGTATCAGTTTGTGTGCTGGGACCATTTGAAATTGTCACTGTGTTCATTTATTTGCCATAATCTTGTGCAAGTTATAGTGAAATAAAAAACATAAGCAGGCTGTGATAGTCTAGGCATGACCAAATTATAATTAAATACATTTATTCTGCTTTATGTTTTCCCTGAGTAGATAAGTCCTGTAGGGATATTACCTAATTATTTAGGTCATAACTTTCTATTTACAAGTAAGAGAATTAAGCTGATGCCAAGTGCAATGGCAGAATGGTTACTCTTTGAAAGAGTAACAATTGCAAAAAATAAATAATAATAATACCCCCCAAAACAAAACAAAAAATAAAACAAAACTGCCAAAGTTGACCCTCTATTATTGTTACAGTGATAGAATCATGTCGTCTGATTTTCCACTGAGGTTATGGTAGGAAAGTTACAGTAATGATTCTGCTGTGCTCAAGAAGGTCTTTATGGGTCAAATAAGTCACAGAAATTAAAAGGTGCACTTGAACTTTGAGAATTGACTTACACTTTCTGCTTTGGTTTTCAAAATTAATATTTGAAAGTTTCCTTGGATTGTATCATGGGAGGTAGCTGGTTATCTGGCAAATGCTGTATGATTGGGCTTGTGAAATATAATTTTTGAATACTTTCTCTTAATACAATGTTGAAATATAAGATAATGAATTCCCTTAGTAGAAAATTCATGATGAGTACCCTAAGACCACAAATAAAAACAATTTTCAGAGATCTGATCTTACCGGTCTAGGGAAGGATTTTACCTTAAGGTTGGGAGTTCTGGTTTGGGATTGATGCAATGTATTACATCTATAATAGCCTGTTTAAAGGCCTGGTTATTTCATCATGTGTATTTGCTATCGAGATTTAAAATTTTGTATTTAAAAAAGAATCAGTAACTTGGAGAGTGTTTTCCTCGGTGAGATTATAAAAACCTAAAAGTGTGGAAGATTATACACCACAGGGAAAACTAGAGAGTGCCATATTATATAATGCTGTATAAAAGATTTTAGTAGAGTAATAAAGCTATAGTTTTACAAACCAAACCTAATGGTTGTGGTAAAAAGGATGTCTACATGATTCAGAAATACTGTAACTTTTACATTATATTAAGTTAATGAATATCAATGAGGAAATGTAATTCCTTACCCTTTACTAAAGTATATTATATTTATGATTTGAATTAAGTGGAACATTTATATTTTATTTGTATTAAACAAGATGTTTAGCCAAAAAATGGGAAATTGAAGGAAAAATTTGAATGTCATACCTTTGGTATTTTTACACTATATATTTCAGGTTTATGAGATATTAGAAGAACTAGACAAATTTCTTAATTCTGTTCTTTCACAGTCATTTACTATTTTACTATTTTAATCTGTTCCATCTGAGAGTAGAAATATATAGGATACAGATTTATAAATTTTAAATTCCTTTAAAAATGGAATTATTTTATAACCTAATGCTTATCATTTTCACTCCATTTTTCCAGCTTCTAGTCATATTAACTGAAAAATAAACTCTAATTATGTAAAAATGATTAACTTATTTATTTACACCATGTTTGAGGTTGGTACGCTATTAACTCCACTCATTTTTATATGCATAAGAAAATTCTTTTTTCTTTCCCTTGATAAAATTGGTATTTTGGAGGTTCCTCTTTGTTTTGTTTGTTTGTTTTAATTTTTTTTTTTCAGATCAGGGGCGACCCTGATCAGGGTGCATGAGAAGAAAGTGCATGGGTGTTGGAGACAGAAAGTTGAATTAATAATTAACTTCATGGCTTATCACTAAGTAGTTCTGTGACTTTAAGTTAGTTTTATAAACAAAACACTGAAACCTAGGATCTTTGTCAATATCAGATAAGAAGACATAGGTAAATGGAGTTTATAAAATTCAAAGGCACTACAAAATTGTTGATTTTTACATTTAGAAAGATATGGGTATTATTTTTAGGTTAATGAAATAGTTAAAATTAATTAATATTAACAATTAATTTAAATTTCCCAACAAATCTACCTCGCTGGATTTCCAAGTACCTAGTCTTAATTAACATTATCAATGGTTGGATATATTAGTCAGTTACACTGATCTTTTAGCACTATTCAATTTAGAACTCTGCCATATTTATGCAGGGTGATTTTTCATGCATGTTTCTTATATTTGTGAAATTACTGCAATCCAGAGTCAATGTTGAGGCTAACAGACCAAATCTCTATAGTAATTCATAATCTAGTGTAGGGGTTTCTTTCTACCAAGAGCCAGGTAGTAAATATCTGAGGTGGCGAAGAATACACCTAATAAATGCAAGGATAGGAAAATATCCTTGCTGGCATATAGTCTCTCTTTGATCTTCTTCTTTTTAATACTTACATGTTTATTTGTTTACTTGTCTTCTATAACCCTTTAAAATGTAACAAAGCAATTTTTACCTTAGGGCAGTAGAAAAATATGCTGTGAACTGGATTTGGCCCAGGGGTCATACTTTGCCAATCCCTGGTCTAGTAGCATGAATGTCATCTGGACCTACACTACCTTAAATTCCCAGGTGAGAAATTGAATTCCAACTAAGGAAGGTTGACCTGGTTGCCCAAGGACGCAGTGTCATTTAAAAGATTACGTCTGATCCACTTCTCTGGGTATACACTTATTTTGGAAAATCATTCCTTTCTCATTTATTTGAAAATTACATTTGATATTAAAACTTTCAGAAGCCAGTGAAGATGCAATCAAATTGATGTTACTTCTTGAGACCATGTAACTTAGTAGATTTCATGACGCAATGATCTAGGATTTGTGTAAGAATCCATTATCACCTTATGGACATATACATAAATGTTTTCTCATTTCAATTTCAAGAGCTTTCAACAATATCATCTGGCAGAAGTCAGGTATCCTATTTAAGCACGCACATGGGAAAGAAGAACTAAAATGATTCCACACAGTGTCACCAAAGAGAAAAATAGCAGAAGTTGGAGTAGAACACATTGTCACCTCCAGATTATATCTGGATTTAACTGCCCATAGATGCTAATTTTCAACTATATCCCAGATGGTGATTAAATTAATAAAATCTTTCAGGTGTATTTTAGAACATCAGAGAAGCCATCTGGCTTGACTGTCACCTTAACTTTTAGTGTCTTTATTGTGAATTTTACAGTCCAGTGTACCATTTTAA
Source organism: Acinonyx jubatus (assembly GCF_027475565.1). Lineage (NCBI taxonomy): Eukaryota > Metazoa > Chordata > Mammalia > Carnivora > Felidae > Acinonyx > Acinonyx jubatus. Next base: position 22,101,921 of record NC_069384.1, read on the forward strand.
CACCAGGGAGTGTTGTATCATCCATATTTAATTATTAAGTACCTAAAAGCATGACATTCTGAAGCTAGATAAGACTAAGATCATGCCAAATAGTGTGTTGGAAAATTCTTTGCAACTCAAGCCAGAATATTGACCTGAAATAGTCAGGTACCTTAGGTGGAAGTATTTATATAAATTGCATTATATATGTGAGTGTGACCGTTACCCAATTCACTGTGTGCATACAGACTCAGTTATAATATATTGTTAAGTTGCTTTCATAAAAATTCATGAGCAATAATTGTTGTGTGGAAAGTATAATAGATATACTGAGAACCAGGAACTGAAGAAATGTCCTGACTTGAATACAAGTTTGCTATTTGAGGGTAAATTATAGATAATGAAGAAGTTATCTGATGCTATTTTACTATGCTGAAAAAAATTAAAGATGCTATATGCTATATGCTTTGGATACTAATTAAAATGTGACGTCTGCCCTTTGTGGCATTGTATGTTTTCTAGTTTTATTCTAGAAGTGAGGAAAATATTTGGAAAGGTCACCCCACTACCACCACTATGACACACACGCTAAGTAAGAAGTATGAATCTCTAATGTCCACAAAGGGATATTTAGCAATTCGGAAGTTATCAATTTTGAATTTCTGTTTTGTTTCTATAAAATGTGGATCTTCTCATGGACTTTAGTGTTTGTAAAGAGCCAGATGAAAATTTGTTGATTTATTACATGAAGAAAGCATGTCAAAAGAGACTTGTGCAAAAAAGAAAAGTCCATTTTACTCTTTAGAGCCTAGTCACTTCTACATTTAGGCAGAGCACATGCGGTCAATACCGTGTAGGATTTACAAGAGGGAAGCAGTAGAAGATGAGACACTGATGATCTGTGGGAGAGATCAGAGGCCAGGACCTCTTTTTGTTCATGTATAAGTAATTCTTGTAGTCCAGATTGTCCACAATAACTCTCTGTAGATTGTGGGACAGTAAAGATGAGGGTTGGAACACACTGGAGTAGAAGCAATAGTGAAATCATCAGTACTATTAAGTGGCACTTACATTGATTTGCAATTTCCTTTCTTCCTCACAGTCAAATTAGTAGTCCCTTAATAAGTGGGATGGTGTCTTATTTGTCCCTGTTTCCCTTACATTTAGCACTGGGCACTTTCTAAATGCTTAACAATATTTGGTGAACTCAACTGACCTAAGAAGCTACAATCACATGGAGGCTAGAACTCACCAGCAGGAGTTCCGTATTGTCAGAAAATAGAGGTCATGTCAAGAGAAAGCGGCCAGAGTAGAAGACATAGTTGGTCCACAGCTCCATCACAAATTATGGTAGAATAAGGAAAACAAGACTCATACAGGTAGTGTCAGATTTGAAGGCAAAAAGAGTTGTCCATGATGCCTAGCAATGGCCACATAACCAGTGGAAAATTAGACTGGAGTAAATGATACAGGGGTGGACCCTAAGCATCCATTAGTCAAGATTGGGTTAGAAACATCCCTAAAAGTTGTGGATAAGAAGAAGTGTAGAGCAGAATTGAAATAAAAGTGCATAGAAGAAACTGATTAGGACAGTGTACAAAGACTCCAACTTATCTCTCTTTGGCCTAATTAAATCAGTATTAAAGGAAAAGAAAGAATGTCTGAGAGCATTTTCCTTTCCAAGGGAAGGAAGAAGCCTGGAAAGTAATAGACACTACTCATTATCAAGGACAGGAACTGGGAAAATGTTCTGACTCTAATTCATGTTTATGATTTTGAGGCTGAGATATAAAGACCAACATGAGACATGAAAATCCTGAAATATAGTCAGATATTAAACCAGAATATATAAAATTACTTTCTAGAAATTTATTTGTCCTCAAAATATGAGAATAAATACACCAAAGTCATTTTCCTACATTTTACAGATATTCACCTTTTCAGCTGTTTGACACTAATTAGGTTTCCATAAAAATGCAGGTAAAACTTCTAAGAGACCATTTGTGAGACAGCCCTGATTTATTCAAAAGTGATAGAAGTGAGAGTAGTCTGAGACTATTTCTCTTTATTTATGAGTTTTTCCACATTGTCTGTATTTCTCTAACATTTTTAAAGAGTACAAACTGTATGTGACAAAAATATCAAAGCCAATATTAAGCTTAAACTTCCAATTAGTAAGCCTTAGTTTGGTTGTTGTGTGTTTGTGTGTACATATTTTAAATATCTAGCTGAAAAGGAGAATAATGCGTGTAATTATAGAGCAGTGCCATGAAGGAGTCATTGAGAGTCTCGGTACTCTCCTCCTACCACAATTACTGATCCAGTAGTGTGGTCCATTTATTTCACCATATTGGATGTTTCCCGTTGATATTACCCAGATTCTGTTGCACCATATTGTAGAAGATTCAGTACACCAAAGCACATTTGCTAAAAGTAGTTCAAGGTTTTCTGACTTAACCTTCTTCTATCACAGGATACCCTCATGATGGTGATGGGGAAACTTTTTTAAAAACTTTGTACACAGATTACACAACTTAGAAATATATGAAAGCCAAAGGTAACATTTCTATATTGTTATGGTGGTTGTAACACCCCCAGATGAAGCATTTAAGAATGTGATAGAGTGGACAGCTGGCAGACCATTAAATTTTCTTAGGAGGTTAGTTAATATTACATGGAGCTTCACAGAGAAGATATAAATATTTATTCATAACGATGTATTCACTGTGAATTGACTTTTAATGGGGAAAAACTGGTAGATTCACATAAAGAGATCCGCACGTATTTCCATCAATAAAAGTTTTCCTAGTGACATCTCCGTTTGAGAACATCTCAAGTCCCAGAACCACAGTTCTTTTGTGGTCTTCTCTTTTCAGAGAAGAGAATTATATATATATTATGTATAATATATAATCTACAACGTAAGGTATAAAAAACACAGTAAATAATTGTTTCCTTTTCACAACAATTTATTATTTCCTACTCCCCTAAAACAGTGTTTTGTTGAATGGGACAGTCTATTTTGATGTTTCTCCAGTGTAGATACACTCAGACCTCACTAATGTAGTAAAACCTTTTGCTTGAGAAGACCATTAGCTGAAGAATTAGGAGGTAAGTTTTGATTCTAATAAGGACTGATAAATGGAAGCAAAGGAAGAGGGATTTGAAAAGTAATCTTGGATATTGAACATAAATGCCAAGTCTCATCATGGGTAAAAATTTGCTGAGAGGACAAAACTGTAATTAACTGATGGCCCGTTCCCTCCTTATTATCTCATTTGTATTTTATCTTACCATTTTATTTTTTTTTTTAACAAGGGAGTCTACCATTCTGTAGAGCTTTGTGCTAAAAATTTCCTTCCCTAGTAATGGGTTTACACTTGGAGAGGAAATCTAAATTTTCTTATCTTATCTGCTACAGAAGAATGAATTCCTTTGGTTTTAAACTTAGAGTGAAAAAAAACTTGCTTTCTTTGATCAGGCCCCTGTAGAGTATGGGGGCATCTAAACATCAGGAAGATATGGATTGCTTATGTTTTATCAGATATAATTTAAACTACCTTTTACACACAGCACATGGTCAGTTTTATACATCACAGAGTGATATGAGACTCTATAATAATCTCATACGTAATTTCCTTTCTCATTGTACAATTATTTACAATCATTACCACATTCTCTCTAAAAGTAATTGATGCTAAAACTATCAAGATGAAACAAATGTCTTAACAGAGGTTATAATTTGTAAAGTGGAAAAGGAGTAAACACGTTTTTAGAGTGCAAAGTTGTTTTCATTTGTTATGCATGTCTCAGGTAAACATAATTGATTTGGCAGATGTATTGTGTCATTTAGGATGGCATAATACATGTCATCAGGGAAATATGTTGTACTTATCACACTTTAAATTGGGCTGTCTCCCATTGTCTAAAACAGCATTAACTAGAATGAATTCCAGGCATACCTTAGAGCTTTGCAGGTTTGGTTCCAGAACACCAACTGAATATCGACATTAAACAAGACAAGTGAATTTTTTGGTTTCGCAGTGCATATAAAAGTTATGTCCTTGCTACACTCTACTCCACTAAGTGTGCAATAGCATGTCTGAAAAAAATGTATAGATCTTAATTTAAAATACTTTATTTCCAAAAAATGCTAACCATCGTCTGAGCTTTCAGCGAGTAATAATCACTGATCACAGATAACCTAACAAATGTAATAATAATGACCAAGTTTGAAATATTGTGAGAATTACCATAATGTGGCACAGAGACACAAAATGAACAAATACTATTAGAAAAATGCACTGATATACTTGCTCAGCACAGGGTGGCCACAAAGCTTCAATTTATAAAAGATGTAGTTTCTGTGAAGGGAAGTAAAGTAAAGGATCATAAAATGCTTGCATTGAAAATATCAATGGGAAATGAGTAACATTGTACACAGGATTAAATCCTTCAGCCAAATCCAATATATTATGCTGTATTATATTTTACTAGTTAATTTTGTGGTTTTCTTGTATATTTCCAGACTGGGGAATGTCATTTTGTAAAGATCTATAAATATAGGGAAGATTTTCTGAATTATATGATACTGATATCAGTCACCCTTAATGGTGCTCTACAAGGTTTAGAAATGCTTCCTGTGTTGTTGGTGAAACTGATCATATTGAGAATCCGTCCCTGCCTGAGATAGAACCTCATCTAACTAGGCTTTCTATCCATCAGTACTCAGCCATGTGAAATGAGCTCCAACAATCAGAAATCCCACGTGAGCCTTTTATTCATTAAACTGGAGATGCCAGTAGGGCTCTTGGGTGGCTCAGTTGGTTAAGCGTCTTACTTCGGCTCAAGTCATGATCCCATGGCTCGTGCGTTCGAGCCCCTCATAGGGCTCTGTGCGGACAGCTCAGAGCCTGGAGCCTGCTTCAGATTCTCTCTCTCTCTCTCTCTCTGCCCCTCCCCTGCTTATGCACTCATGCTCTCTGTCTCTCAAAAATAAACAAACATTAAAAAAAACAAAAAAGTAAAAAATAAACTGGAGATGCCAAGAAATGGCACCCCTCCCCTCGTGCCTTTTCAACCACCGTAGGAGCAGAGCTTCCCAAGACAAGGCACCTTGTGCGGTGTCTGTGACACAAACTGAGCTGGTTGCACCCAGCTCAGCAGTTTGTGCTTATGGGCCTGGAAAATAGTTCTGCCATATGGTTGGAGTAGAACTTCGGGTTGTATAAACTCTAAAACTGAGTCTTCAGCCCTTACTGAAAGCAAATATCATTTCATACATTCATGTTTCTCTCTAAACCAGTTTTTGTTTCTCTATTCACCAAAAAGTGAAACAAATTATTTAAAACACTGTTTTTCAAACTGATGGGTCATGAACTCAATTTATCCCTCTCATATCCAAAGAATTCAGTTCTGTCTCATGCTCCAGTAACTTTTTTCCTGTCCCAGTAGTACCTAAAATAATGTAATTGTGCTCATTCTAAAATACATGATTTTATCCCCTGGCATGATCTTGGTTTTTTCTTTATCTCAGAGATAGAACACTCTCAGGATTATCTCTCAGAATGGCAAGAATCTATTCTCTAGAATTACAGAAGAATATCAAGAGATTCCTGGGGCCCTGGCTCAGTTGGTTGGGCAGCTGACTCATGATTCTGTCATTCCGTCCCAAGCCATGATCTCACGTTTTGTGGGCTCGAGTCCTGCACCAGGCTCTGTGCTGACAGTGCAGCATTCTCTCTCCCTTTCTCTCCCCTGCCCCCACTCGGTCAAATCAAGCTTTTTTGAGCTATTTTATTTTATAAAATTCAATAATTCATTTCCTGTGTGGCCTTCTGTGGTCTTTTGTCTTTGTGAAAAATCTCTCAACAACCATGGAGACATGAAACTATTCCTGGGCAGACAAAGCGCCTAAGATCTTCATGACTTGAGGAGATTCCGTCTGCTGGAGCATGCTACAAGTTAATAGCATCAAAATAACAACAGCAACTACTGAAGCAAATAAAACAGACGTGGGCCTCTACCAACTCGTTCAGTATGAATTCAATCAGTATGTGATTGAAAAGTAATTGATTTTTAATACGTTAATTTGATTTTAGAGCACGAGGTAATTAGGAGATGGATGTGCATACTCAGTAAGAGAGATTGGTATTGTAGATTTGACTTTCTGGGTTGATTTTATTTATTTACTTTTTAAATGTTTACTTTGAGAGAGATAGCATGTGTTTATGAGCAGGGGACAGGCAGAGAGAGGGGGAGAGAAAGCATCCCAAGCAGGCTCCATGTTGTTGGCGTGGAGCCTGACGAGGGACTATCCAATGAACTGTGAGATCCTGACCTGAGCCAAAATCAAGAGTCAGATGCTTAACTGACTGAGGCACCCAGGTGCCCTATAGTACATTTCTACATACAGCTATGTCATAGAAGCACAATCTATAACAACTATAACACCATTCAATTGTTCTACTGCACATATGACAATGCTCACACAATTTTTTATCTGTAACAACAGTCATTAATAGGGAATTAACGTGATCATTTTTTCATGCATAAAATATCCAAAGACTGGATACCTCCAAAACAAGAGAAAAAAAAAAAAAACACTTTCAAGATGTTTGATTTGTAACTGGGATATTGGTATGTGTACTTTCATTTTATCTTCAGAAATGTTGTCCAGGTATGTCTTATTATCCTGATTTAGACCTGCAAAAACTGAGGTTAGATAGAAAAAGTTGATTTTATTTATAGCCAGGAAGACAAACCTACATTATAAAAGTAAAATATTTTTAAAATAAAATGTGCAATTGGATCACATTTACCACTCTTGCCATGCTTTGCTGGGGGAGCACATTTTCTGCCCCATTAACTTCAGGTTTGGTCATATAACTTGAATTGCTCAATGAAATGTGGATAAACATGTCATAAGTCACATTGAGATTACAGCTGCGAATGTACTTGTGTGGTTCAGGTCTGCCTCCCCCCACCACTTCTAGCTTCTGCCCTCACCCAGAAGAATAGCTTGATCAATAGAGGAGCTTCTCCTTCATCCTAGGTCCTAGAATGAGAAGACAAAACTCTGGCCCGGCCCAGCCCCACACAGTCCAGCTGCAGATTAAGCCATTTCCCTCACTTGCTATGCATGAGAATATAATGAAAACTACTGAGTTTTAAACGCTGTGAATCAAAGGCTTATTAATATAGAACGTAAAATAGTAAAGATTTTCTTGGATGTTTAGCTTATATTAGGTAAAAGAAAATTTTAAGTGTAACTCACAAGAAAAAACAAAAGAAAACAAACAAAAATTTTTTTTTTAATCTGAGACAATTGGGAGCAACTGCTGAATCACTGTTTTGGTGTATATAAAAATAAAATTTCTGTACATTTCTAGATATGTAGAAGCACTTGTGATCCAGATTTTTTTTTAAAAAATCTTAGTTAAAAGAGAAGAAGGTAGAACATGAGTTTTGCTTTTTTCAAAAGGTTTTTGAGTCTCAAAAATGGCTTGATTGTTAATAAACACTTTGATTTTTACTATTTATGCTGTCACTAAGGGACATAAAGTAAGCAGTTTAATCTGTTACTGGAAAGGACAAAATAGCCATAACATTTTAGAGTTTCCTCTTCCTAATCTGTTAAACTAAGGGTAAAGAATATCAATCTTAGATTTTCTTTTAGTTTAGGATCAAATTAAAAACATACAAGGAACAAAGTTGTATCAGAACATTTATGATCACAGAGCTCCTGCGTGGCCCAGTCAGTTAAGCATTAGACTTCGGCTCAGGTCATGATCTCATGGTTCCTGAGTTTGAGCCAGGCACTGACTGTGCTCTGCACTGACCATGCGGAACATGCTTGGGATTCTCTGTCCCTTTCTCGCTGCCCCTCCTCACCCTCTCTGTATCTCCAAATAAATAAAACTTAAAAAAAATTATGATCACAATTCTGTATTGTGGTTATAAACCTGAGAACAAATAGTAACACTTGGTGGTGGAGAGCATTTGAGATGCAGAATTATCTGTTGATTTCCAGACTACATGTTTTCCCATACTTCCTCCCCTCCAAGTACGCGCCTGCAATCTGTGAAGTTCACCTGCTGCTTACTCTGTTACTCTACTTCCTGAAGTCACAAACCTTTGTGTCATCCTTGACTCTTCTCATTCATATATGTCTATTTTCAGTGAATCAGATTGACTCCACATTTAAAACATACCCCAAACTTGACTTCTCATCAACTCACTTGTCACCATCTCGGTACAAGTCACATTGTCTCTCTTCAAAATTATTGCAAGAGTCTGATAGCTGGTGTCCCTATTCCTCCCTCTGCCCTCTTCAGGGTACTATCAACACAGCAATCATAGTGCCGTGTTCAAGCGTAAACAGGATCATTTTCATCCTTTGCTCAGAGCCCTCCAGTGGTCTCCTGTTATATTCAGGATAAAATAGAGTCCAAAAGGCCTCCTAATAGCAAAGGGTACTTCTCAACACCACCACTTTAATTTTCCCCACCTCCTTATCTCATTTATTCCACTGCGTTGACACTGGCCTCTGCAAGATTCCTTGAACATCCAGGCATGTTCTTACCTCAGGGCACTTTGAACATACTATCGTCTGTCTGCAAAGATCTTCTCCCTTATCACCAACACTCATTCTCTCTCCTCATTAGGTCTCTACTCAAAAGTCATGTTCTCAGAGAGGCTGGCCCTGGACACCTCTGTCTAAAATTTCAACTGCACCCACCCATGGAAATACACATCTTATCGTTGTCTTTCCTGCTTACTTTCCCTCCTTAGCATTTATTGCCATGTGGCACATGATGTATTTAACTTTTATTTTTAAAATGTCTAAGCTCAATGAGGGCATGATTTGATTTCTCCTTTGTTTTATAATATATTCCTGGTGCTGGCAGCTTTCAGGCACTGAAGAAAAAAGGTATGGCCTGCTGAATCAACCTATTGCAAAGAATTGCAAATAAATGCTAAATTTAGTGTTGGCACTCTTATCCTATCATGAGAGCAAAAATGAATAAGCGATCAAGAGGCTTAAGGAGAGAGGGAGTGTGGTTTGGTTGGAGGTGCTCTATAAGTGTGCTGTATCAGAAAGAGTCTTTGTAGAAGGAGAATTGTAAACAGCCAGACTTGAAAAAAGTAGCTTCCTTATCAAAAGACTATTAGTTGGAATTTTGGCAAATGAGGGATCTAGGGAAGCTATAAAAGGGCCTTTGAAAAAAGAAAAAGCTGAAATCAGCCACTAAGCCAATGCTAGCTTCTACATTGCCTGCCATGTGAGAATGTGTAATTTCTAATCCTCACCCATGAACCCAACATTTGGAGAGGTGGGGACAATAGTAAATATGCATGCATGCATGTGTGTGCACATGTGTGCGTGTTGAGCATGGTAAGGCCAGTGTATCAAGATATCTAAGGGCCAGGGTATCTAAGATAGGGGTGAATAGCCCCATGCCCACTGTGCATCCTACCATCCTTAGGCTGAAACAGTATGTAGCCAGGGGGTGGGAAATGATCTCAAATCTCTGACTCACAGCAGGTGCTTAGTTCTATTTCCGTGAGTTGGTAATACTGATGAAAGTATAAATTTTCTGCCAAAAGCTGAGGTACAAACAATATGTACTAGAGCTTAGAAAAAAAAAAAACCAACAACAACAAACCAGCATTAGCTGGGACATGAGGGAAGTTTAATGGGAGAAAAAAAATAAAATTGTCATTGAAAATCTGGATGGGAATGGAAAGGTTTGGTCTTCAGGGAACAGGAGCTGGGGTTGAGAGACCTGAATGGGTTACCCTAAAGAATAACAGGTACAGAAGGAAGAAAAATGTGTTTGTGGTGGACTGAGAACTTTGATACATTTGCTGTGAATTTCTGGTGACTATGTTCAGCTGCCTCATAAATCGGAAACCCAAGGGTTGGTGGTTGTCATATTTGAAATAAAAAAAAAATAAGTAAATCAATGTTAAATTCACAACTGCACTGATGTTAGTGATTCTAGTAAAAATAGTCTATGTTGATTTATGAGTTGATCTGTAGGCTGAGGTTGGCTAGCTGTTCTATACATCTTATGTTAATCAGGCTTTTGATGTGTAAAATTATGTTTTCATCTCGATTTCATCACCAATAGCTCTACAGTATTTTTTTAAGGGACATGGTTTATCTTAAACGTTTTGCTTATCAACTTGGTATTTAAATTGGAATAATAAAGGAATATCTGGATATCAGCAGCCTATAATTAAGAACCAAAGTGAATGGTCACTTATGATCATTCACAAAATAATTGATTGATCAACAATATTTTTTCTTTTATGCTACTATGTGGCAGTATGTGCCAGAGTGTAACTGATCTCTAGAAGTTTCCTCAGGGAACATGTATCATGTTTCCATAAGGAACAAGACTAATCTCTTATTTTGGACATGAGAAAAATAAGTACACTAATTAAAAATATATTAATTCTAGTTGCATATTTCCATTAAAAACCCTACAATACCACCCAATTTAAAAATGCTAATAAATAGAGAACTCATCTTACAGAACAATAGAAATAAGCTAGTTTCCTAACTTTATGAAGATGGCCTTAAATAAATTATTAATGTACCTTGAAATAAGTTGAATACCTTTTTATGTTTATGGTAAAATGCCCTTTTATATTTTGACTTATCACTATGGATTGTTAAGCACATATTGTGCATAAATAATTTTGATAAAAATATTAAGAGAAATTCATATTATGTGCTAACGAATCAAGAGAAAGGTGGCTACTTCAGTTATATCCCATAATAATAACTTCATCTTTGTTAGGGAAGAAGCCTTGAAAGGCTACGTTATTGTAGCTACAGAAAATTGCTCTCACATCTGTATGTTAATAATAAAAAAGTAGAAATGTAAAATTTGAATGTGCAAATATAACTCCCCAAATTATAATAGAATTAAACATGAAGACATTATGTTTCATGCATATTTAACATTATGCACTAGGTATGTGCTGTATCCTCAATTCTGTTGGCATATTTGCATATTAAATTCTCCTTAGACCCGATTCACAAAGACATCCTAAGGTGTGATGCGGTAGTTGCTGTATCACAACAAATCGTTACCGTGGAACATCTTGACAGAGAGTATTATTGACGTGCCAAATTTCTGTTTCTTTGCATCTTTCTTAATGACTTTGGTGGCCTTAATCTTCAGCAGCTAAACTGGTTTGATTACAAGTACTAACCATAGTATGTTATGAATGGCAAATGTTCAAATCCTCTCTGCAGCTGTATCTCTGAGGAATGCACATAAATTCTCAAGTTTGCATCAAGGGCAGTGAGTTTATTCTCTGTGCCCAGGGTCAGCTCTCAAGACCAAAAAGCAGATGATGAAGTTCAGGTGTGGGGTCTGACTCCCAGGCAGAAAGCACATTTCTTTGATCATTGCTATTATTTTCATTTTTCCTCTTTTAATACAATGGATTTTCTTCTACAATTAGTTCAGGAAGCCAGCAGGTGCAACAACACAGTTGCAGTGATCTAAATCCTCTGTGAATTAACCGTCATTAAAATTGATTCATTTGTGCTTGTAAATGGGATGCTATATCCTTCGGGAATTGTATTATTGATCTCATTTCTAACAATGTAAACACTTGAAAACTTTAATGTCATTTATCTATTATAAAGATAGTATGAATTCAATTTGTTTGGAATTTTTGAAAGTGTATTGAGTTGATTAAGGTAGTTAAGAGTAAGATTAATAAATTCTTAAACACTACTTATGCTGATACTAGCTATGTTCATGAGTTTTAGTGCGAGACATATCTTTGGGACTGAAGAGGGCTAACTTTTATAAAATTACTTAGTTTTAAAATAAGATTTTGAATTTTTAAAAAACGGCTTTTATGGCAATTTTATGCCACTGGATATTTTTAACATTTTATTTTTGTATTTTTTAATGTTTATTTATTTTGAGAGGTAGAGAAAGCACGAGTGGGGAAGGGGCAGAGAGAGAGGGAGAGAGAGGATACCAAGCAGTCTCCATGCTTAGTACGAAGCCCAACATAGGCTCGACATGGGGCTGGATCTCATGACCTTGAGATCAAGACTTCTCATGACCTTGAGATCACAACTTGAGCAAATATCAAGAATCAGAAGCTTAACCAACTGAGCCACTCAGGGCCCTCAGATTTTTTTAACATTTTAAAAATACTTTTTATTTTATTATTAGAGGGACATAATCATTTGCTTTCACAAAACATTATGATTAAATAATATGAAAAGAAGGGGTGCCTGTGTGGCTCAGTGAGTTAAGTGACTGACTCTCAGTGTCAGCTCAGATCTTGATCTCAGGGTCATAAGTTCAACCCCCCACACTGAGCTCCACACTGGGCATGAAGCCTATTTAAAAAATAAAAATAAATGACATGAAAGGAAATTTAAACATTAATCATATTTCAGCGTGGGAAATGGAATTGAAGACTGCGTTTTCAAAAAGTCTTCTTTAATACTTTATACATTGACATAAAGATGGGTTCTGGCTACAATAGTTCATCTAAATTTTTAAAATATTAACTACTTTTATGTGTAAAAATTATCAATACATGATTCTTTCTCTTTTTTAAGTCACAAGATTTTTATTTAATGGAGAAGATGCAAAGGTGCTCAGATTTTGAAATACTTAAGAGTATATATCTATCAATGTTTCTCAAACAACTAAGGAAGCATCTTTTTTTTTTTCATTTAAAATTTTTAGTTATCATCTTTAAATATGCTAATACAGATAATAATGGCAGAGTGCCCAGAAATCTAAAGTTTTAACCTCAGGGATTAATACTCAGGTGACCACAATTTAAAAACACCAATGAGGATTTTACCCCAGCATATTCTGTATCTCCCTTTAGTTGATACAAAATGGAAAATATATTCATTTATATAATATATATTAAATAATATGTAAAATATGTTAAAAATTAGATAAGCATAAACAAGAAATTTGTAATAATACTAGGCATGCCCAGGATAGACATCAATTGATATTTATTTTCTTAAATGTTTTTACAAACAAATAGCAAGTCACAGAAAACCCTACTTGTTTGGCTTAAAATATAAGAAAGAAATCATCCTGCCATCACATAAAGGGCTAGATGTAGAAGTCTCCAGGATTGTGAGTTTAGCTGCTAAATTATTTCCTGAAGGACCAATGAACCTTTGAGAACCTGTGATGCCACTCAGCATATTGGCTTGTTCCCAGGCTAACTCCACACAAAATGCAAGGAACCTGCAACAGTTCCAGCCAACACACCCAGAAATGAAAAGGAACAGTAAATGTGAAGGGGAAAAAAAAAGAACATGATAGAAACCTATCCTGGAGGTTCCTGGGAAACATGCCTTTTTATCTAATTGGCTAGAATTGCTTCACAAGTCAATGCCTAAATCCATCATTGGAAATAAGAATGGCACCTAAGTAATTGGTTCCGACTGATCGAGTATGAAACCCAGAGCTGGAGACAGGTAACTACTGAGTTAGTGAAGGATGAACACAAAAATTTGATTTTTCCAGCAAAGAAGTAAATATCTACTGGTCAGGCAACCAGAAGTTTCTGCGATGATTCTAAGCTTCTCTTCAAATATTTTATAAAGGTTGTGTCTTTTTTTTTTTTTTTTTTTGCAGCCTGGATCCCATGAAACATTAATAAACCAGCTCTCCATCTTGTTTCCCTTGGATTTTTGAATGGATAAGGCAAATACGTTATTCAATTTGAATATTTTTATAATGTCATCATTTGCAAAGTCCGCTTTGACGGATTTTAGATATTCCTTAAGAGTAGCAATTGGAGTTGTCCTAAGAGTATGTGGTGTAATTTTTTTTTTTTTGCATCACTGATTATTGTGCAGGGAGAAGGGGAGATAAGAGATGAGGGCAAGAATGATGAATTACATAGGATAAGGTAATCAGGGTTTCTATTTTTAATATAATGTTTCTCAGTCCCACTAGATCCTCCATTAGTCACTATTTTCTATATGCTGTCTATCTCAAAGGATATAAATCACTAGTTAATCATGTTGCTTTTTATCATCCCCTTTTGGATCAGCATGCATTTCACACTGCACTAGACCAGCATGATAGGAATATGCAATCCAGGGTCTTTAGGATGTTATGCTTTCTCAGCTGGTACCTATGATTGATGCTATGGTTGCTAACATGGAATTCATGCTAGCTCCTATCAACGTAAGACAATTGGAACAGAAAGCTGAAGTAATATTAAAGTGATAAATAAACCTGTCATCTAAAAACCAAATCTTCCTTTGAAATCTACCCCTTGTTTAACATATATTGTTAAGCTGCATGGATTAGGAAACTCACCATCATCTACACTAAAATTTCTTTCCCTTAAAAGGAAAAGATTTCTTTTCCTTAAGAAAGATTTCTTTCTTTCTTTCTTGCCAGTGATGATATAAAATCATTCAGATTGACTAAAACTGGGTCAAGACACAATGAACTAATTGAACTAATGAGTTAAGAATTGCATTTGGGCGAGAGAAGCAATGAACCCCCAAGCAATGCTTTAAACAAATTTTAAAGTTGTTTTCACTTATAGGAACTTTTTAAGAAAAGAAATCTGGGACTGATGTTATGGCTCCGACTGGATTTCAGAGCAAGCCACTTCTTCCTTCCTGATGCCTTTTGTTTCCATCCTTTTGGTATGAGTCTTATTTTCACACTTGCAACATGTCTGCTAGAGATTCAGCCTTTAAGCTGGTGTTTCTTCTAAAGTAAGAACACAAAACACCAGAGGTTCACGTGGAATTGATGAGCTCTCTTGGAAGGGCTTCTCGAAACTTCTGCCTTTATCTTGTTGATAAAAACTATTATACGATAGCGAGAGGTGCAAAGCAAGTTGGAGAAACTCTTTATGGGAACAAGGGAGGAACTTATTAGAGCCAGAAGTAAAGTTCTATACTTAAGAGAAAGGAGGGAATGGGTATCGGAGTACTTAGCTGTTCCGTCACATTTATCAAAGTGAGAAAAGCTTGCTTTTAGCAACTTGCTTCACTGTGCAAAAAAGAAATAATTCCATAAATAGATGAATTAAAGTTCATAATCAAGGAGAATTTTGATGGGGATGCTGATAACATCATAGGCAGAAAATGTCAAAGGAAGAGTAAAATGTATTTTAACTCCTCCCCTTCAGGCCCGCTAGAATCTCATATACGTCCACAGATTCATCTATTTGTTTTCTGTAGTGATGACTCTCAAATACACCGTCAAATCTTTTCCCCCTTTCATCATTATTTTATGGTCACAGACATCTAAATATCCCAGTGTTGGTGAATTCATGTCAATGTGTCCAAAACTGAATCTGATGCTTTTTCTGATTTCTGGTATTGGCCTGACCTTTTTCCTCAAGCAGGATTAAAACTCTGTAGTTAACCTTTATTCTGCATTTCCCTTAATTTACCATAGACATTAGCGCCCAGTCCTATAGGAACATCTGCAGAATTTCTTTAAATAACCATTTCATCTACCTTTACTCCCATTATCTTCAGTCATCTCTTGGGTTTTTTTTTTGTTTGTTTGTTTGTTTGTTTTTCTCCCAAGGGTGAACTTGTTTCCCCAGCTTTTACTCCTTCCTTTCTACAGTTCTTTTTCCGAAAACCTTGTGTATTACAGTATCCAAAGAAAACAACTAACAGGATTATGGAAGCTGAGAAGTCCATTGATAAGGGAGAGTGGGGCAAGCTGAGGACAAAATACAAGCTAACAGCAACCCCCCCCTCCCCCCCCCGCCCAGTGGAATATGTGTGATATTCCTCAGACACTCTGGGCTACCCAAGAACAAAGAAAAGTTTTTTGTTTTTGTTTTTAATATGAAATTTATTGTCAAATTGGTTTCCATACAACACCCATTGCTCATCCCAAAAGGTGCCCTCCTCAATGCCCATCACCTACTCATCCCTCCCACCCCCCCCCCCCATCAACCCTGTTTGTTCTCAGTTTTTAAGAGTCTCTTATGGTTTGGCTCCCACCCTCTCTAGCCTTTTTTTTTTTTTCCCCTCCACCATGGTCTTCTGTTAAGTGTCTCAGGATCCACATAAGAGTGAAAACGTATGGTATCTGTCTTTCTCTGTATGACTTATTTCACTTAGCATAACACTCTCCAGTTCCATCCACATTGCTACAAAAAGCCATATTTCATTCTTTCTCATTGCCAAGTAGTATTCCATTGTGTATATAAACCACAATTTCTTTATCCATTCATCAGTTGATGGACATTTAGGCTCTTTCCAAAATTTGGCTATTGTTGAAAGTGCTGCTATAAACATGGGGATACAAGTGCCCCTATGTATCATCACTCCTGTATCCCTTGGGTAAATTCCTAACAGTGCTATTCATCATAGGGTAGGTCTATCTTTAATTTTCTGAGGAACCTCCCCACTGTTTTCCAGAGTGGCTGCACCAATTTGCATTCCCACCAACAGTGCAAGAGTGTTCCCATTTCTCCATATCCTCACCAGCATCTAGTCTCCTGATTTGTTCATTTTAGCCACTCTGACTGGCGTGAAGTGGTATCTCAGTGTGGTTTTGATTTGTATTTCCCTGATGAGGAGCGACGTTGAGCATCTTTTCATGTGCCTGTTGGTCATCTGGATGTCTTCTTTAGAGAAGTGCCTATTCATGTTTTCTGCCCATTTCTTCACTGGATTATTAGTTTTTCGGGTGTGGAGTTTGGTGAGCTCTTTATAGATTTTGGATACTAGCCCTTTGTCTGATATGTCATTTGCAAATATCTTTTCCCATTCCGTTGGTTGCCTTTTAGTTTGGTTGATTGTTTCTTCTGCAGTGCAGAAGCTTTTTATCTTCATGAGGTCCTGATAGTTTATTTCTGCTTTTAATTCCCTTGCCTTTGGAGATGTGTCAAGTAAGAAATTGCTGCGGCTGAGGTCAGAGAGGTTTTTTCCTGCTTTCTCCTCTAAGGTTTTGATGGTTTCCTGTCTCACATTCAGGTCCTTTATCCATTCTGAGTTTAAGAAAAGGGGTTTAAATGCTTGCCAAGGTGATGTGGGAAACTAAGGCAAATGAAAAGTTAAATTCCCTTACTGCTTGTAGCCCATTGATAAGTCCTTGACACCAATAGTGTTCTCCCTCTAGGAGCTCAGCTGCCTCAATGATGACACTTTGCTGGGGGCAAAAGAGAATCTTGCCTTAACATTATCTTGACCCTCCAGGAACTTGCAAGTCTACTTTAACATATAAAAATTCCTTTGGAAACTTTCTGTATCTCAACTCCCCCAAGATGTATGCTGGCAATCATACTCCAAGCTTATGGCCCCTGATATACATCTGAAGGGTCTCATGACTCAAGTTTTACTAAAAGGTGATAAATGGCATTTCTCTAGCAACAGCTAGCCCCACAAGGTCCTGGAAACCTTGCTTCCAAAATACCTTAGAGACTTATTCTATCCCTAACCCCCTCCCAACCTGAGGGTATATAATAAGTTACCTGTCACAACCACAGTGCAGCTCTTCCTGCCCCACAGGTCCTGTCCCCGTGCTTTAATAAAATAACCTTTTTGCACCAAAGATGTCTTCAGTATTTTTTCTTGGCCATTGGCTCCAGAACACTTCACCATTACCCCCAAATTCATCAATATGAAGATTCCTTCTGTTACAGTATGAAGGTAGTCTACATCAGTGTTATTTGAACTTTAATGCTCATATGAATCACCTAAGAATCTTCTTTAAAATGCATATTTTAACTCCATAAGTCTTTGAGAAGGCCCGAAATTCTGCATTTCTTATAAGCTTCCCAGTGATGGTGAGCTGTGAAGCCTGGAACCACATGTTGAATAGGAAGGGCGATGAATAAAGGAACAGTTCAGAAGAAGAACATTTGAAAGTATTTTTTATGGTTATGTCTAGACAGCTATAAATAGTACTCTAGTAAAAATAAGATCTACCTTATGCTACTAATGCTACTACCTGCTAGAAGGTGTTTAAAAACATCATTGTCTTACTCCTTTAATCAATATATCAATTGTGGAAATAGGTGTATATTTTTCTTTAGAGAACTGAAATTATAGATGCTATAAATGGAAACAGAAGCTATTGATTTGTTGATGAACAAATCACATGTATCTTTAATCGTAACCATTCAAAACCAATATTCTATTGTTTCTTGTAAGACGTCTCAAAGATCTTTCCACTGACTTTTTCATCCAAATTTTTGCATCTGAAGTCCCTACAAAAATGATCAAATAAATTTAGAACAGTGGACCCAAGATACCTGTTCCTAAAGTATTTTAAGTTACTCTGTAAAATTCTACCTTGTTTAAACTTTAGAACACCTTGAAAAACTCATACCCAATACATAGTAAGATATATGTAGCTAAAAAGAACATTTAAATACATTGACGCATTGTCAGTGAATCAAGGCAGCCACGCCATTTAACAATTAGCACCCACAGTCACAAAATGCCAACTAAATCCAGAAGCATGTTTCTCACGTCAAACAGTCCAATAGTTTGTATTGATGTGTGGTTTAGTCATAGACCAGGTGCTCGGAGATTTAAATATGAATTCATTTTCTGAAATTAAGTCTGAAAACCTAATGAAAAAGCTGACTATAATTGCAAATGACACATTACAATCATGAGAATCGCCAGTTGTAAATGATTTAAAGAGCAAATGAATATGTCTCTAACTTGTTTGACATAGGTAGTCCTTTAGCTTTACTTTTTGTATTTTACAGATACATTTCTGGAGAATATACAGCCCATTTCCACAATTAAAAGGCCAGTGGATTTTCTCTGCACAACATTCTATTGCATTGCCTAACCATGGCAGGGATACACATTTATCCTATAAAAAAAAAAAAAAAAAAAAAAGGGGGGGGCGCCTGGGTGGCTCGGTCGGTTGGGCGTCCGACTTCGGCTCAGGTCACGATCTCACGGTCCGTGAGTTCGAGCCCCGCGTCGGGCTCTGGGCTGATGGCTCAGAGCCTGGAGCCTGCTTCCGGTTCTGTGTCTCCCTCTCTCTCTCTGCCCCTCCCCCGTTCATGCTCTGTCTCTCTCTGTCTCAAAAATAAATAAATGTTAAAAAAATAAAAAATTATTTCAAAAAACTTCTCCAATATTTCAATGAAAATTGCAGTAATTGTTGGTGAAGATGATTTCTGTTTTGCTTTTTCACTAAATTAAATGTTTCTTTGTAGCCCAGCATGATGGCTTTTGTAAACTTCTCAACGTAAAATGAGCTAAACTGTTTACCCTTTACCAGAGTTTCTTTTTTTTTTTAAGGTAAATGAATTCAATTGATTGAAGCAGTAAATTCATCCAAAAAAGTAAGAGGTTTATTTGTCCTAGTTGCCCTATCTCTAAGGAATTTCATGCTTTGAAAAGCTATTCCTCTCAAATATTATATTTGTCTGTTATAAATAAAGTCATATACTTTAGACTTTTTAATTAAGAAATGGCATATTTATTAGTGATTTGATGAATGAGAAAAAAAGAATAACAGCCCTAAGTTTAAGTTGGCATGTTAATGTTGGGAAAAATTCCAAGGGGTAAAGGTTTTATAAAATTATTATAGTGTTCTTTCTCTATACTCTGCTACTCTTACAAATAATTCACCTATCTGAATTTTTAGCATACAGTTTTTAATACACAGATGTTTAGTTATCCTATTCTGAACTTACTAGACATTTCAAACAAAATTGCCAATTTACTTCCCCATTTAAATTGCAAACAGTATTAGAAAAAAATTAATTAAATAGATTTTTGATTCCCCAAATTAAAAGTAAAGTATATACTTTATTTAAAAAAAAATTTTAACGCTTATTTATTTTTGAGACAGAGAGAGACAGAGCATGAATGGGGGAGGGTCAGAGAGAGAGGGAGACACAGAACCTGAAACAGGCTCCAGGCTCTGAGCGGTCAGCACAGAGCCTGACGCGGGGCTTGAACTCACGGACCTTGAGATCATGACCTGAGCCAAAGTCAGAGGCTTAACTGACTGAGGCACCCAGGCGCCCCTAATGTATATACTTTAAAGTGACCACATTGATAATGATTTAGCATTCTATAAACTTGAGAGTATGATCAGCAGATATTGTCCAAAAGTATTAAACACTACATCTATAAAATCAGCAATGAATCTCAAATTGGTTTACTACATAAACCAAAGAATAATTTGGCAGTTGTGCTACCTAATTTAATCTCCAGTACTCTGTAAGTTTTGCTGGGGGAAAAAAAAAAAAGGATTATCTGTGTATTATTGTGATGATAAGATCCTCAGATCAAAGATTAAATATTCTGTGTGTAGGTTTTATTTTCCAAAATTGGTGGAGGGAGCTCAAATCATTCATGGGCATGCCATGATCTAATCAGATCTGTAATCTGAGGGCACAATGGCTGCTATTTCAGCCAAGTGATAAAGTCAGATAGCATACTTCAATTGTCTCAAGGAGCCTTATTTTCTTTAATTTTTATCATATCAGTGTTTTGAAGTCTCTGTGACAGTCATGAACATTATATGATGAATGTGTGTGAAAAAAATAGGATTAGAAGTCGTACAAAATATTGTTATTAAAAGTAGCATTCATCATTCTACTTCTATGATTTGGGTTACTGTAACATCAGTTTCATAAAAAGTATGTAATTTTTTTTCATTCAGAAAAATAATACTGAGTATTTGTATACTTTGAGGTCAACTTACTCCAGGAACAATGGAGATTTTTCTAGGGAGCCTGCAGGAAAATGTGATTTATAATGGTGGAACTGTGACCCATGAGGACAGTAATTATATTAGCCTGCCTTGAGGAGAACAGTCAGCTTCCACACTATCAATTTGAAAGTTCCCTGACAGTGGAATTCACACTAATGAAAGAATGAGTTTGTATTAAAAACTGTAACCCCTGATAGAGTGGAAATAGTAGCAGGGAGAGAAACAGGAAAATCAATTCAGATGTAAGTGGGATATTTTGAGAATGAAATCATGGAAATAATTGCAAATTGGCAGATGGAGATAACAAATTACAATATTTACTAAATATCTACCATGTGCTAGGAATCTTTCTGTGAGACAAATAAGGAAAAGTGTCCGAAAAGGTAGGGCAAGTGCTACATTCAAAATGCAATAATAATGGAGTAGTTTTGAAGGGTAGAGAAGATAGAATCTAACAGATTCTATAGTTGTAAAGTTGTAATAGCTTCCTGGCTTAGCTTAACCTGCTATAATAAAATACCATAGACTGGGTGGCTGAAACATTAGGTAATTATTTCTACCAAACTCTGGAGACTGGGAAGTCCAACATCAAAGTATCAGCAGATTTGGTTCCGGGCTACAGCCAGCCATCAAAAGTAACTAACTCCAAATACTCCTCCCCAAATACCATCACACTGGGGATTATGGCTTAAAAGTATTATTTTAAGGGGAGGAGGGGCACACATATTCAGTCCATAACAGTTCCTTTCACAGTGAAGAGAAGAAAGTTAGTGTTGATTTCATACATATTCTAAATTACTCAGGTTGATTGTGTCTCTTAACCTTTATCACCTTTTGGGTAGCAGGGACCTTTTCTATAGTCTTGCACCTCAAATGCTCAATCAGACTAAATCTAAGGAGATGATAAAGAGTATGTGCTGTCATGTCAGAAAAATCTGGTTCAGAATTCTGGGTCTACCTTCTGCTGGTTGTATAACACTTAGTGAATTGTTAACTATTTTGACACATGTTTTACTCATTGGTTAAGTATACTTAATACTATTTATTTAAGACTTTTTATTTTTGAGGATTAAATGAGTTAACATATGCAAGGCACTCTGAATGGTTCCTAACCCAAGGTCAAAAGTTCTAAAAAAGTGGTCAATAAAAAAGAGGAATTGACCATTCTTTTTCAAACTTAATGAGGGTAAAATTTAGAAGAGCAGGTGTTGCTTGGAATGAAATGTTGATCCTATTAAGACCAAACAACATTGATATATATTAAAACAGAAAGTAATCCACTCCAGACCCCATTTCAGAGTGCTGGATATTACAGAATCAAATGGAATTTAGTGAGTACCACTAAAGGGTACTTACATTGAAGACTGAGTTAGTGAATGATTATTCTGTAACAGGCATAAGTCAAATGCTGGAGTTTAATTTCACTGCCTTCTTTTGTCCTCAAAAAAATTCCTTTGCAGGTGTTTTTTTCTTTTTTTTCCATTTTAAAGATGAGGAGAATAAGTCATAGATGAATTTTCTTGATGATATTCATACACTCAATAGGTAGCAAAACCAGGCCTAAATAGGCAATTTGACTCTGGAGTCCCTGCTTCTACAGTGTTCTATACTTATTCTCAAGATTAAGAATGGATGTTTAAAGTGGCATGTCCAGGTGTGTGGGTGGCTCACTTGGTTAAGTGTCCAACTCTTGATTTTTGGCTCAGGTCATGTTCTCACCATTCTTGAGATCCAGCTCCACGTCGGGCTCTGCACTGACTTTGCAAAGTCTACTTGGGATTCTCTGTCTCTCTCCCCCTCTCTTTCTGCCTGTCCCCCAACTTGCGCTCTCTCTCTCTCTCTCTCTCTCTCTCAAAATAAATAAACTTTCAAAAAAAATAAAGTGGCATATTTATTTTGTTAGTTTGTAATATTTCTAGAATACTTGGAAATCTTATACTATACATGTTAAATATTTTCATAAATGCAGGTTTATTTTTTAAATTGATAATTGGCTTTCTGTTCAGAGAAATAGATATATTTTCAACTTAAATCTTTAAAGATCACAAATTATGTCTAGTGATAGATATATACAATTTTAAGTTGACTCAATAGCATCTCCTTGCATAAAAAATGCACATCCCAAGTTTATCGTTAAATTCTCAAATACTTGCAATAAAACTATAACTTAAAAATGAATTTGATGATGATGAGATAGTAATTAAACACTGTGAAATAAATTTCATTTTTCACAATATCTATGACACCAACAAATAAGCACTCTGTATATATTTAGCATCACAAAATAAACTCAGAAGGGGCGCCTGGGTGGCTCAGTCGGTTAACCGTCCGACTTCAGCTCAGGTCACCATCTCGCGGTCCGTGAGTTCGAGCCCCGCGTCGGCCTCTGGGCTGATGGCTCAGAGCCTGCTTCCGATTCTGTGTCTCCCTCTCTCTCTGCCCCTTCCCCGTTCATGCTCTCTCTCTGTCTCAAAAATAAATAAAATGTTAAAAAAAAAAAAACTAAAAAAAAAAAAAAAAAACAAAAAAAACCCAAAATAAACTCAGAAGAAACCATATCTTGAAACTGACCCCCACCCTCATCTTGGAAATATCCAAAGACCTGTAACACTACTAAAAATAAGAAAATAAAAATAATGTTTGAGTCAACATCAGATGACCAAATGCTTCATATTTTCTACAACCAAAATGCTTCGGGTCTCTATAGCTTCAGGATCTCCTTCTCCATTGCAATAAAGTTTAAAGGAAGGGATTTAGGAGTGGCGCACTCTCCAAATACATTCTCTACCATGATGTCATTCACTACAGAGCAACTATTAATATCTATAATTCTGGTTCAAGACCTTTCCGGTAATCTTAATTAGAATTTGGATCTAGTTTAAATTGGCAACATAGACATTAAAATACATAATTATATTAACAGTTCTGTTTGGGGGTGCCTGGGTAGCTCAATTGGTTGAGCATCCAACTCTTGATTTCAGCTCAGGTCATGATCTCAAGGTTCATGAGTTTGAGCCCTGTATTGGGCTTTGCGCTGGCAGCACAGAGCCTGCTTGGGATTTCTCTCTTCCTCTCTCTCTCTCTGCCCCTCTCCCCCCCCCCCCCTTAAAATAAACTTAA
Source organism: Acinonyx jubatus (assembly GCF_027475565.1). Lineage (NCBI taxonomy): Eukaryota > Metazoa > Chordata > Mammalia > Carnivora > Felidae > Acinonyx > Acinonyx jubatus. Next base: position 22,125,731 of record NC_069384.1, read on the forward strand.
AAAAAAAGACTTTTGTTTGTAAATAGCAATTTTATAAACCTAATAGGCACTGGATATGTGAAAGCAGCACAAATACATATTGCCTGTCATTATTCTTATAGATTGAAAAATCTGGTCAACTCATTAAAAACACAAGGATTGTTGGTAAGTAAAATGTATAGTAATACTTGTGTGTCTTATTTGCACAACATCTTATTACTCCCATGAACTTTAACATCCAAGCTACTGATTATTTCTTTATTAATTTATTTAATGTAATTGCTCTTTAAGAAAGATTGGTTAAATAGACATGTTTTCTCAATGTTTTAGACATAACGTTAATAAACTAATATATGTAATTTAAACTAATAAACATTAATAAACTGATATATGTGATTTAAATCCATTTTTTAAATTATGAAAAGAAATAAAAATAATAAGACAATAAAATGATGGAATAACGGAAATAGCACAGGGGTTTGAGAGGTATATTATTATATATTATTCACGTAACGTGTGACAATGAACATTTTATAACTTCTTTGAGTTTCATTTCTATCATTTGTAAGATGAGGATTAAGACACATATATCAAAAATTCAAAAGGCTTTTTGTCAAATAACTACTTAGTGTAAGTTACTTAAAATAGTTTGTCAGCATCCAATTTATACCTTAATGGATTCATTTATTCATTTATGTATCGAGTATTTATCATGTACCAGGCACTTTTCAGGGTATGAGTAACATGAAACATGGGGAAAACAATGACCATACTTCATAGTTGTATTTCACACATTATACATGGATAGATAGATAGATGATATAGATATTTGCATTGTAGATAAGAATGTTATAAACATGGATAGCATCTTAGGGGTTTATTTGGAGTATATCTCAAGTTTCATTAGAATTTAGTGATAATAAATTAAAGTCATCAAAAATCTATGTCACGATATCTATATTTTAGCTTGAGTTGAAAGGATATGACTTCTCTGCAGCCAGAACAATGGAATATTCTTTATTACTAATACATAGTGTTTATAATGAAAATACACCAATATCTGGGGAGGAAAATATTTAAGGACTGAGTTAAATTTTCCATAGAATGCACATTAAGGCTACGAGCAATACATTTTTATTGTTTCAGTAATAACCACAATAATGAATTTCAAATATGAATTCTTACAACAGCTCTCAAAATCTTATGTGTTTGAGTTAAAATGATTTTCAAAGGACCTTAGGATTATCAGTACATGGAATCCTGTGTCTAACAACTGATGACCTGTGGGTCCTCTTCAAACATTTTTTGAGCTAATTAAACAGTTTAGAATTACTTTCCAAAATTTGAATCTCTGGGGATATCAAATTAATATCCAGATTTCAAACTTCTTTTCCCAAACTGGAAGATACGACAGCACTTAGCCTTCATTCCTACCTAGCAATCAGGCTCTCCTTCCTAGAGTTTCTGCTACCTCTTTAAACAGGTAAGTTTTCTAGTTTGCATTGCATGCTTTGGCCTTACAGTTTGCCTACTCCATGTGTATATTTTTTGTGTTGGAATCCTGCAGAAAGTGATGTTGAAATTTCCTCACTTTATCTAAGGAAAACCCTTAGCAGTGTAAGAGATATGTTTGGCTCTTTATTTTTTGAAATTGTTCTTTCACAATTTTTTGAACTTTTGATTAACATACGGAAGCACAAATTTGGAGCTTATTCTTCCCAAAAACTTATCCATATTATCAAATAATTAAAATGGATGTATGGTCAGATGATCTCCATTCTGGGTGGGCATTATTCTCTGAAATTGGAAGACATGTGGCTTAACACAAGGCCAGTCATCTTATAAGAGTGTATGACCATGCTAAGGTCTGAAGGTTTATGCCTTCCAGATTTATATGTTGAAATCCTAACCCCCAAAAATGATATTGGGGGGGAGTCTGGCAGGTGCTTAAGTCATGAAGGTGAAGCCTTCATGAATGAGGTTATTACCTTATACAATAGGCTTCTGAGAGATTCCTAGCCCCTTCTTCCAAGTGAGAACACAATGAGAAGGTGCCACCTATGAACCAGGAAGAGGGTCCTTATCATATGAGATGAGGAATAAAATGCCTGTATGTTGATTTTGGACTTCCCAGCCTCCAGAACTGGGAGAAAGAAAGGTTTGTTATTTGTAAGCTATGTAGTCTGTGGCATTAGTTCACGTCGTCATGTAGTTTCCATTTTGGTGGAAAGACCAAGAATAAATTGACAAAAAAAGTAGATTTTGTAGATAACAAATACAATTTAAAAAATTAAAGGTAATAACAGATAATGATAGGGCATGGGGGATGTGTGCTGTAAAAGGTGGGTACAGAAAGTCCTATCTGATGACCCAACGTGTAAGCAGTGACATAGAGGAATGTGAGAGATAAGGCTTGTTGTGGGAGGAAGCATCAGAAAAGGACCTCTGGAGGCAACTTAAGATCACCCTGATGAAGGTCCATTCACACTCCTAACAATCGTGTTATTGTCTTGAGAGCCTTTTCCATAGTGTAGAAATGGTTTACTTAAATCCTGTTTACTTCTCATGAAGAATATGTAGTGTTATTATTCAAGGAGAAAACCAGCATATTATCTTAGATGGACTGTTTGGTAAGTTAATAGAATAGTACATAATTTGGGAGACGATCCTACGTTTTAAAACTGGTTATATCATACTCTGGAATGGATAGTAATTGATACCAACCAAGCAGGATGGCAGATGGAAAACAGTAAATGTTAAAGATTGTAAATTACTTCACGTGTTGTCAGATGGAAAGTCTAGATATCAGGAGCATTGTATGAAATTGGGGCTATGTTTTTTATTGTCTCAAAGGATATTAATTGAGTCACTTTTATGTGTAATGACCCCAAATCTTGGAGGGTGTGGAGAAAGAAATAAGGATTATGTCTAAGTTTCTGTCTTTGGGGAGGTGGAGGAGGCAGATGGAGAGTTGTGTAACCTAACCATAACCAGGCTCTGCTGCTTTCAGGTAGGGGATAGAATGACAGCATTTTTTGGTAAGGTAAGAACATGGACTGCACTGCCGATATTTCAACTGGTGCTTCCTTGAGGAAGGACTAGGGGAGGAGAATATGAACTCACAAAATGTTTTGGGGAGCTATTTGACTTCATATATCAATTAGACAAGTGGGACTGGTCCTTCGAGAGGGATGCCACATGTGCAGGATGCAGAGTACTGCAACATAATAGCCCATAACCTTGGCTGTCCCTGATGTTGAAATGCCTTCAAGTATTTCTTTTAATCACTGTAGAGATTATGAAAATTTAAAAACTATAATTTTTTCTTACACTACCACTTCAAATATATTTAAAAGCTCAAAGAAGACAGTGTATCACACTATCATAATTCCTTCAGTGCATTCAGTCAACACTCACAGCCTGAAACACAAATGTGATGTTAATAAAATACTATTTAGTCATTTTAGAGTATTTGTTATATAATAAGAAAATACAGTAGTATGAAAAATGTTTTGGGTGGCTCAGTTGATTGAGTGTCTGACTTCCGCTCAGGTCATAATCTCATGGTGAGTTCCAGCTTCACATTGGGCTCTGCGCTGAAAGCACCAAGTTGGCCTGGAGCCTGCTTTGGATTCTGTGTCTCCCTCTCTCTCTACCTCTCCGCTGCTCACGCTCTGTCTCCCTCTCTCTCTAAAAATGAATAAACATTTTAAAAATTAATTAAAAATGTTCTTTGCCCGCTTATTTTAAATCGGTCCAATTACAAATTAGAAAATTGGTAATTTGTAGAACATAATACTTATATCAGCTTCAGCCATATAATATAAGATGCATCACAGAGTATTTGTGCAGAACTGCCTAATGGGGTGCCCAGCTGCAGAATCATCTAAGATGTTACAATGAAATGGCAGCTTATCAACCTGTGAAAAATGTATTTATGTTTCCCAAACACTGACAATGTTAAAAAAAAAGAGAGGGAGAGGGAGAGGGAGAGGGAGAGGGTGAGGGAGAGGAGAGAGAGAGGTTGAGGGAGAAGAAAGAGACAGAGAGAGAGAAACCAAAACATGATGTTTGGTCAACTGTAGCTTATATAATTTTGGAAGATGTATACTTTTCTTCATAAATTTATGCTGTGTCTTTTGTAAATAATATGGCATAAAAAAGGATGTAATCTTTGAATACTAAGCAGAGAGATTTTAGAATTAATTGGGCATAGCTTTGGAATATTTAATAATATCATAATCATCATGAATTTTTACTGACAACTTCAACAAACTAAAAGGTCAATTTTGGAGAATCTTCATCACAATTCTGTAACTGTCAGGTTTAAAGTAGGTTGTAACTTTATTTTGTTTATATTCCCCATTAAAGTCAAAGATTCTATTTGTTGGGTTTTATTTCAATATCCTATCTTCAAATTAAATCCACTATGTATCTGAGAAAATAATCTCACATATAATAATCTGTTTTCCTACATTTTCTTAGAAATATATATGGTCTAGAAATGAAAGTTAACTGTTTTAATATGTAAATCATTAATCCATAAGTACCTGATTTACATGGTTGTTTCTTTTTTCTAATTGCATATGTAGACACCTTAAAATAATTGGTATTATATTCTATAGTAAATAACAGGCCATACATGCGTCCTAAATATATTTCATTTTTCATGAATATTATAGCTTATGTATAATCTTTTTTATGAGTGTTTTATAGGCTTCAATATTTCTGATGTGAAGTATATGCAATACATTTTTTCAAAACTTTGATTTTTCTCTCTGACACACTATAAGCAGTCTATTAATTTTGTGTAGATGATTAAAGTATAGTCAGTCTGCTTTGTTTATGGGTTTTCCTATCTATCTGGAATAAAACCCTAGGTTAATATATCTGTAAAAACATAAATTAAAATACAATGACAATCTGTATATACATTAATTTAAATATAATACCATTTCAACTACAACATGACTGTTGACTGGCACCAGCTCTCAGACCCTTTCTTTTTCAATAATTAAAATATATCCTCCTTTGTCTTCTAAAAGTCTTTTCTATTTACAAGCTTTATAAAGAAAGAAAGGAACTGAGCAAAAATGTATCTGATTTCAGAATGATTTAATCTTAGAAACATACTCTAAGGGGTGCCTAGTTGGCTCAGTCAGAAGAACGTGTAACTCTTGACTTCCAGGTCCTAAATTCAAGCCCCATATTGGGTAGAGATTAGAAAGATAGAAAAAAAAACTTAAAAAAGAAAAGAAAAAAGAAAGTTACCTGAACCTTGCAAGAATGTAAAATTCCTATTTGTAAATCTCTGCCTTATTTAAGCAATTGTCTTGATAGTTTGTCTTCCTATTTTTTTTATTTTTTAAACATTAATTGGTAGAGAATGAGATATGTTCTTTTTTTTATACATGAAAATAAACTAAATCTCCACCTTATACAAATAATACTTTTTTCTATTTTTAGTAATGTTTCATTTTCAGAAAGTTTTAGATTTGCAGAAAAACTTCAAAGATAGTAGAGAGATTCCATTTATCCTGCACCCCATTTATCTCATTGTTGACATCTTACCTTAATATAGCCCATTATTCAAAACAGATGAACAAATATGAACACAGTTCTATTAACTAAAGTCCATATTTTATTGTATGATCTTAGTTTTCACTTAATGTCTTCTTTTTGTTCCAGGATTCCATACAGGATACCTCATTATATTTAGTTGTCTTATATCTTTAGAATCTTTTTGACAATTTATTGTACTTGTTTTTCATGAACTTGGCAGTTTAGAGGAGACACATCTGACATTTTTTTGACTATCAATTTTGTTTTGTCTGATATTTTTTTAAGAATTAGAGTAGGGCTGTATGGTTTGGGGAAGAAGACAGTAAAGGTAAACTGGAATTTTCAAAACATCATTTCAAGGATTCATGGTATCAACATGACTTACCATTGATAATGTTAACAAAACTTATTTTTATAATAATTTATACTTACATATTATAAAAATTAGAAATACATTTTTACTTGAAACATTGATTTGAATGGTAATGTTAGCACACTAAGAGGAGATGTATATGTGTGTGTGTGTGTGTGTGTGTGTGTGTGTGTGTGTGTGTGTTTATACATACATACATACATCTTGGGGAAAACTCATTTCTCAAGTATGTAACACTGTAATAGAGCAAAAATTTTACCTATGTAAGATGAAAAAGGAAAAGTACATGTGCATATGTGACACTAAATAGTCCATTCTTCTCATGCAGGCTCTTTGGGTAGTCAGATTATATTTAGTATGTTGTTGTTGACCTACTGTAAGTAAAACAAGGAGGAATAAACAAACTAAGCATTAAGAGGAAATGATGTAGAATAATTGGATGTATCCTTCTCTGCATTAAGCAGATCCTTGCTAATGAAACTGGAATAATTGAGGTCTGTGGGCTAAAATCTTCTGGGCAGTGTTGGATGGGTTTTAGTTGGATCTTGCTGTAATAAAGAAACAAAAATGATCCAAGTTCTAATGACTTACACTTGCCATCATTTATTTCTCATTCATATGCCTATAGATTGGCTGTGGTGGTTCTGATCCAGATGTGAATTGAATTTGGCTCTGATCCTCTAGTTTTCTGATTTCAAAGATCAGAGGGATGGAGCAGTGTCACTTGGACTATATTCTTCTCATGGTAGAAGGAAAAGGCTCGAGGGATCAAGTCAATCCATGCAAATCATGTAAATAATTGACGTAGATGTGGAGTGTTTTATGTTTCAAATACTATTAGTCAAAGCAATTTATATCTCTAACCTCAATACCAATGGGTGGAGATGTATACTCTTTCCCAGAAGGCCATAAGGGTAGTGAACGTTTAGTGAAAAAACATACAATCTGCCAGAGATGAAGATTTACATTTTTCTATGCTTCTTTTGTGTCTACATGTAAAAGTAACATCATGAAGCATATTACTTATCTACTATTGTTTTCTGGTACTCTATCTTAGTATGTTACCAGTTCATATCTAAATCTATGCAAGTTTGAGAACCGTTTTGTTTCTTTAAAAGTGCTATGGGGGTGCATCTGGATGGCTCACTCAGTTGAACGTCTGACTCTTGATTTCAGCTCAGGTCATGATCCCAGGATAAGATCAAGCCCCATGTTGGGCTCTGCACCTGAATGTGGAGCCTGCTTAAGATTCTCTCTCCTGGTTCCTCTGTCCCTCTCCTTGCTCCTTACTCTCTCTATAAGATAATAAATAAATAAATAAATAAATAAATAAATAAATATTCTTTGGATTCATTATGTGTCATGTTATCTTAGTTTCCTTAATTCAAGTATTAGTTTGAGTAGTGCCTAATTTTTTCTTCCAAGAAATAAAAACTCATGGTTATGCCATTACACTTTAAAAAATAAAATTATTCTGTCATATAGGAAGCAATTTCAAAGATATATTCAAATATATATTCAAATATATATTCAGATACATTCAAATATTATAAATAAATAAAATATAAATATTTGACCAAAACTCAAGGTGCTTAATGCACTTAAATCATCTTTATTAGAAAAATACTTGATCTAAATATCAAGTCTGGCTTATACAACAAAATGTCACTATAAATTTATGATTATTATTTTATTTAACATAAGCAGAAAGGGAAATTCAAGAATAATATTTAATTCATTGTGAATGAGATAAGGAAAGTTAGCTTAAAACTAGGGCTTCCATAAAAATAGAAAATATGTATATATATATATATTTATGTGTATATACTAATTCATATATTTTAATTAGAAACTCTGAGTTGGTTGAAGTGCTCATTACATGAAGTTGAACTGAAAAAGTTAGAGAGGGAGTGAGCCAAAGCATAAGAGACTCTTAAAAACTGAGAATAAACTGAGGGTTGATGGGGGTTGGAAGGAGGGGAAAGTGGGTGATGGGCACCTGTTGGGATGAGCACGGGGTGTTGTATGGAAATCAATTTGACAATAAATTTCATATTAAAAAAAAAAAAGAAAAATTACTGGCCTGTAAGACCAAGCTAAAATTACACAAAATGCTGCATAGCTATCCAAAGACTTGGGAAATTAAAATAGAAATTAAATATATAATATTAAATGACAATGTCTAAAATACATAAATTTGCAGTTCCAGATATATAATATATTCAACTGGTTGGATACATGGCTATATATGCTTCTTTCCACCTCATTAAGTGTGAGTTTTACCTATGACATAATAATACCAGCCAGAAATCCATTGCTACTTTTTTCTCCCATCTCTCTTCAGGATAGGAAACCAATTTCAGACCTTGATTTCAAGGAGTCAGTAAGGTTTGCATTGTAGGTACCCCTTTTCATGAGTTGCTTTGTCTTTATATTACATGTGCTTTCAGAATATGTTCTAGGAGAAATTGAGTGATGAGTCCCAGAAATTGGGACTACATGGATAAAAAATGAGATATATTTCTTATTATTTTAATCTCTTGAAAGATAAGTTACTGCTTAAAATAATAATGGATCGTGGGCTTTATAACATTCACTTGTACATCCACACATATATACAAATACATACCCACATGTAATACTAAAATACATACACATATGTAGAAATGCATGGAAACATTTTTATAAAGGCTAGAAAGGAAAACAATGAACATATACTATTTTATAGTTCTTATAAACTCTGTAGAGTGGTATAATAACTCTCGAAACCAGACTGCATTTAGATGGAGTAATCGCTAAACTAACAAAAACAAAGAGATAAAACTGAATAGGCTATCACGGTGATAAAATGCATACATAACAATACTCAGTTAACCCAAAGAAGGTAGAGAAAGAAGAAAAAAGTGAATAAAGGGGCAAGACAAATAGAACATAAATAGTGTGATATAAGGTATAAACCTTACTCTATCAATAACATATTAAATTTAATGGTCTAAATACTTAAATTAAAAGGCAGATTTCAGATTCTATTAAAAAGCAAGCTCCAACTATATGCTGCCTATAAGGGAAAAATAGCTACAAATATAAAACCACAAGTATATATAAAAAAAGTTGAAGGATTGAAAAAGAGAAATTAACAAGAAGCCAAAAGAAAGGTGGAATTACTATATTAATATCAAACACTATTGAATTCCAATCAAAAAGTATTACTGGGTATGTAGAAGATCATCCTATAATAATAAAATGGTCAATTCATCAAGACGATATAATAATCCTACATGTCCATGCATGTAATAACAGACCTTCAGAGTACAAGAAAGTAAAGTCAGCACACTTCAAGAAGAAACAGAGGAATCCATAATTATAGTTAGAACTTTCAATTTCCCTTTTCCAACAACTGAGAGAACAAATAGATTAAATCAATGGATAAAGAAGTCATGGTATATATTCAGAGCTCAGTCATAAAAAAGGATGAGATCTTGCAATTTGCAACAACATGGATGGACCTGGAGGATATCATGCTAAGTGAAATAAATCAGACTAAGAGAGACAAACATCATGAGTTCACTCACATGTGCAACTTCAAAAGCAATACAAATGAATACACAGATGAAAAACAGAAACAACCCGTAAATACAGAAAACAAACTGATGGTTGCCAGATGGGAGACGATTGAGAGGTTGGACCAAATGGGTGAAGAGGAGCAGGATGTATAGGCTTCCAGTTACAGAATGAATAAGTCACAGGAATAGAAGGCACAACATAGGGAAATACAGTCAATAATATTATAATAGCATTGCATGTTGACAAATAGTAGCTACACTAATGGTGAAGCAAAGCATAACCTACAGAGTTGTTGAATCACTACGCTGAAAAATGTCACATCACGTGTCAACTCTACTCAAATAAAAAGTAATTTTTTTAATTTTTATTTTTTGAGTTTATGTATTTATTGAGAGAGAGAGAGAGTATTGCACATGCATGCACACGTGAGTGAGGGGCAGACAGAGAGGGAGAGAGGATACCAAGCAGGATCTGTGCTGGTAGCACGGAGCCCCAAGCAGGGCTTGATCTCACGAACTATGAGATCATGACCTGAACTGAAACCTAGAGTTAGACTCTTAACCAACTGAGGCACCTAGATGCCCCCAAAGTGTTTTTTTAAATCATTGAGAATATGGAAGACTTGAGCAGCCCTACCAACCAATCTGACCTTACTGACAATGACAGACTTTCCAACCTATAACAGCAAACACATACTGTTTTGAAGTACCTGTGAAATATTTAGCAAGTTGCACTGTATATCAAATCTCAATAAATTAAAGAGGATTGTAATCACATGAAGTATTCCTTCTGACTATAGAAAAATAAACAGCACATGTATCTGAATTAGTGGGATGCTTCTGAAGCAATACTAAAGAGAAAATTCATGGCAATAAATAAAAATAGTCTAAAAACAGTACTCTCAGCTTTGACTTTAAGATACAAGAATAGGAAAATAAATTAAACCACCAACTAAAGCAATGAGTGGAAGCCTGTATCTCCCTCTCCTCTTTACCTATTTTGCCCAACCCCCTATTCACCTCCTCCACTCACCCAACTACTATCAGTTTGTTCTTTGTATTTATAGGTCTGATTGTTTTAAATGATTATTTATTTTTGAGAAACAGAGAGATAGAATATGAGCAGGGGAAGGGTAGAGGGAGAGGGAGACAGAGAATCCAAAGCAGGCTTAACACTCTCAGCAGAGAGCTGAACTGGGGCTCGAACTCACCAACTGTGAGATCATGACTTGAGCACTGAGCCACCCAGGTGCGCTTATAGGTCTGATTCTGCTTTTTATTTGTTTATTCATCATTTTTTTAGATTTCACTTATGAGTGGAATTATATGGCATTGGTCTTCAGTCTGACTTATTTCATTTAGCAAGATACTCTCTAGGTTCATCCATGGTGCTGCAAACGGCACAATCTTATCCTTTTCTGTGGCTGTGTAATATTCCATTCACATTTTCTTTATGCATTCATCTACTGATGAACAGGTTACATCCGTATCTTCGCTATTGTAAATAATTCTGTAATGAACATAGGGTGTTTATCATAGGGTGAAAATATCTTTTAAAATTAGTGATTTTGTTTTCTTTGGGTAAATACCCAGTAGTGAAATTATCAGATCATATGGTATCTCTATTTTTAATTTTTGAAGAACCTTCATATTGTTTTCCACAGGGACTTACCAATTTACATTCCCACCAACAGTTCATGAGGGTTCCTTTTTCTCTACATCCTTGCCAAAACTTGGTTTTCTTGGCATTTTGATTTAGAAAGGGCAGCCTGGATGGCTCAGTCAATTAAGCTTTGGACTCTTGATTTGGCTCAGGTCATGATCTCAGGATTTCTGGGATCAGCTGTCAGTGCAGACCCTGCTTGGGATTCTTTCTCTCCCTCTCTCTTTCTTTCTCAAAATAAAAATATAAATAAACATTAAAAACTAATTTGCATTAAAAAGAAAGAAGGAAAGAATAGATAAAAATGTTGTAATAGGTTTCTAAAACTCTAAGGTTTTTTATTATATTCCGAGGTTAGTTGCTTTTATTGAATTATTTTTTGAAATAAAGTGATATTTTTAAGTTGTAATTTAATATGAAAGAGATGGATTATTTAATTAATAGTATCAGGGCAATTAGTCATTTGGACAAATAACTTAGGTCCTTGCCTCAGGTCATATAACAAATTAATGCCATGTGAGTTTAAAAAGTTAAATGTTAACTCTAAACTATAAAGAGGATTTGTTATTGTTTAAAAAAATAAAACAATGAAAAGGAAATAATAATGAACAGAAGAGAAATCAATGAAATAGACAACAGATAAAAAATAAAGAAATAGTTATAAAACAAAACTAATTCTATGAGAAAATGAATAAAACTGACAATTCTCTAGCCAGATTGCTTAGGAAAAACAAAGTCACAATCCATTATTATAAGGATTCAGAAAGTTATCAAAACTCTAGATGCTTACAGATAATTAGGGAATATTATGAACAACTTGATTCCAAAAATCCAAATTAAGTTCATATTTTAAATTCCTTGAATGTCAAACATGATCAACTTTACTAAAGAAGAAATACACTTAACAAATAAAAGAGACCTGGAAAAATGTGTGTTTCGTGTAACCTGAATATTCTACAGCAACTAAAGACATTGAAATTTCAGTGAAATTTTTTTCTATAAAGACAACTTTAGGCCTAAATTGTTCTTCTAGAGAATTATAACAAACTTTTAAGAAGAGAGAACAGCACTTTTACAAAAACTCATAATATTTGAAGAGGATGGAATGCTCATTCTATGAGACCAACATTACTTTAAAACAAAGACCAAACATATTGTAAGAAAACTATAGTTCAGTAACTCTCTTAAATATAGATGCCAAGAAAATGTTTATCAAAATTTTAGCAAATAGAACCCAATATGTTAAAAAATGATACTCGCCAGGATCATTATTTTAGAAATACAAATTTGGTTTCACTCTTAAAAGCACTTAATGTAATTAGCCATATTAAGAAACTAAAACAGGGGCGCCTGGGTAGCTCAGTCGGTTAAGCGGCTGACTTCGGCTCAGGTCATGATCTCACAGCTTGGGAGTTTGAGCCCCATGTCGGGCTCTGTGCTGATGGCTCGGAGCCTGGAGCCTGCTTCAGATTCTGTGTCTCCCTCTCTCTGCCCCTAACCCACTCGCATTCTGTCTCTGTCTCTCTCAAAAATAAATAAACATTAAAAAAATAAAAAAAGAAAGAAACTACAACAAAAGCTAAAACATAAGATCATCTCAGAGATGCAGAAAAAAAGTTTGAAATTATCCAATATTTATTCATAATAAAGACTCATAAATCTAGAAACATAAAGGATAATCTGATATAAGGCATTATGGTAAAGAGAAAAATGTCCTTTTCCTCTAAATTGCTCAGATCCTAAAGGTACTAAAACTAAAAAACTAGTAAGTGAGTTTAGAAAGTTTATAGGATACAAAACTAACCTACAAAATCAATTGTATTTTTATATACTGATCATAAAAATCAGAATTAATTAACAAAATACATTTAAACAGGCTTTAAAACATAAAATGTTTAGGGATAAGTCTGAAAAACATACATGACTTGTTCACTAAAACCCATAAAGCTTGCTGACAGAAATTAGAGACCTAAAGAAATAGAAAAATACATGTTGTTCCTAGGTGAGTAGCCTCAAATAATGTTCATATTTAATCCCCCTCCTCTGGTTGATAGATTTAATACAATCTCCAAATCTCATCAGACTTTTTTTTTTTTTGGTAGAAATTATCAAATTAATTATAAAATTCCATGAATTTGGAAGGGCCAAGATAACTGAATAAGACTCTGGGCTGAACAAAAACAAGCCTTGCAGAGTTAAAGGGATATTGTAGGTCTCCAGAGACCTACAAAGTGTTATCTTCCTGGAGGTATATGTTTACATTTCAAAGGGGGAGTAAACATTCAGAATTTGTTTATAAATGAAAAGGTTATAAACTAGGGATCTTCACCTTGTCTTCCTAGGGTAGACTTGACTCTATAGGAAAATAAACTGGTCTCTCTTCTCTTCTCCCCTCCCCTCCTCCTCCTCCCCCCATCCCCCTCCCACTCTGTGTCTCTGTATGCTTCAATATAAACCTGAACTTCATTCATGTAAGGAAAGGAATTATAATCCACATCATTATATATTAGTTCTAATAATGCATAAAATATCATTAATAGCTGTGATAAAATTAGTTCAAGAGACAAATTTAATGTTAGAGATATGGCTAAAATATGATGAAAACTGTCTCTTTTTTCAAGTGTTTAAGACCCTATTAAGATCCTGAACTTTTCTTGGAACCAGAGCATATCAGTAAAAAGCACATATTTTTTGCCATTCAACATATTTAGATTAAAATGGTGAATATAGACCAAGAAGACAAACAAAACAAATCTTACAATGGATGCAATACTGGAGATTATACAGATGATATACCAGCACAGAATAAAACCACTAGAAAACAGAAATACCAAGGTGTTTTATCTCTTAAATGTAGATTTAGTTCCCTCATCCCCATATCTCCCACACTCCCCATAAGAGAAAACAGGTATGTGCTCATGCCTAATGATGATTCAAGGAGAGGGATGTTAATTAACCCACCTACCTTCCTCTCCACCCAAAAAGGAAAGAATCAGCAGTAGCATAACATAATGGGCAAACACCACAAACTGGTAACATAATACGAGGAATATCTCCTCAACGAAGATCACTAAATTAGAATAGGGATAAGACATAACACTGGTAAAACATCAAAGTGCTAGAGTGCTCTATTTAAAGAACTTATAGTACACTGCTTACCTTCCTTGTATAAAATTTTATTTCTCATAATATTGTAAAGGCAATAAGGGCTATTATTGTACTAGACTAACTTTGAATAAGAAAGATAAATTGTCTGGTAAAAATGTAAAATGAAAGCACTATTACTTGAAATTAGTGATTCTGAATGAATGATTTAGACATGTATCCTACACTTAAACCAGTGAAAATGCAGTTATTAAATCAAGGTCTGAATTTTTTTAAATCGTAAGAAGATTTTAAATATTTTGAAAATTATAATCTGAAAACATAATTTTAAATGAGCCAAGTCAGAATGAAAATGAAAATGATTTTATGATATTAACATATTTAAGATCAAATTCCAAAATTAACATACTTAAAGGTTAAGAAAAATGGAAAGACAGTTCATATGCAAGAAAAAATAAAAATGTCAGGAGTCCACAATACAGTATTAGGAGACCTCAACTTTAGAATATAACTACTGCTTACAAAAAACAGAAGACAGGGACAGAAACTCTTGGCTGTATCTGGAGGGAAAAAACAGAGAAGCCATAATTCTGATGCTTAGAAGAAATGGTCAAAAACCAAACTGAAACATAAGTAAAGTCCTCAAATGTTATTTTGAGTCCATTTTCTCTGTAATTTGGGAATGAGATGAAAACCACCATCTCCAGGCACTGAATGAATTTGGTAAGCTCATTAAAGTGATGCGAAATGTGTCTGAGAATTATGGGAAGACAAAGTGTTGGTGAAGAGACAATATGTAGACTGAGTTTCACAGGAGAAGAAGATTCAGCCTAGACTCTTCACTAGACAGAGCTTGATATTGATTATGTGCAAGATGGCAGAACAACATCAGCTGGTTACATTGGGGGCACTTAAAAAAAGAAATGATGAAAATCTAGAATGTTATAAAATAGGGATTATTTAGAAAGAATGTAGATTAAATTTAATAAATCATAATGTATACAGCAAGAGAGATAATAGGAGCACTATTTTCTGTGCTGGTTGTATTCACTTGGAATATTGTGATAAGTTAGTTGTTCCTGAAATACATTAAGAAAAATGCTGACACACTAAAGCAGTTTATCTCTAGAAGTATAAGAAATATGTGCACAATTAAAGCCATGAAATGCGGTTGTGGGGGTCCAATGAAGATGTTCAATAAGAAGAGACGCTTAGGAGAGACTATTTATAAACATATATTTGAAGGGAGGACATTTGGACAAAGACTTGGAAGTGTTCTATTTAGTTTCATGAAAAAAAAAAAAACCCACAGATGTCGTAGCAAAAAAATACTTTCTAATAATTTCCCCCCTCCCCCAATAGTCCATTGTGGTATAATTTGATTGCAAATGTAGATACTAAAGTTGTGTTACCACTTATTGGAGGTGTTTCACAAAGGATGCCAAAAATATGGAAACAATAGAACTGCTTACCTTAAGACTTTCTTCTAAATCTGAAGTTATGAATGAGTGATTGTGTGCTAATAGACACAACTATTGTGCCCACCAGTGTAATTTTGAGAGAAGAAAGTATAGTCTGATATTTCTCTACCGTTACTTGACTTACTATTATCAATATTAAAAAAAAAAAACTATTTTGCTCTGACTATAGAGCCACTTTTAAAGAATGATAGCTTATATTATTTAAAACTTGAAAAAATGCTAAAAAATATACTGTGGAGAATACCCTGCATGTCAAGGTGATGATCCAGGTGACCCAATAAGTTTTATCTACCTATGAATTCTTTAGCACTGTAGAAAAATACCTGGCAGAAATAATATATGTAGTGCATCACCCTAAATATCTATTATAGTCATTACATTGCCAAATGCAATACATTTTCTCCCATTTAATCTGTAAATCTCCATAATTAACATCTTATTCATTACAGAAGCTATGTTTCATATATCATCCATTCACAGGATTAAGTAGCAGAGTTCCCAAGGGTAATTGCTTCATCTATCTATAATAGAAAACAGAGCATTGCACAGTTTTACTTATAAAACATTTTCTCTCAATAAGTAGACTAACATATTTAATCTTATTATATATATTTTTTCACTTAGAAAGAAAATATTAGCCAATAAACAATGAATCAAGAGTTATAATTTGATTTCACTCTAAGCACTTCATGATATTAGGAAAACTACAAAAAAGACTATTTAAAGACATAATCTAAGTTCAAAACAAACATCTTCTAGGAGCAAACAGAATACAAACATACAGCAACGGACAGGTTTAAATATACAAGCCTGTTAGTTTCAGGGCCAGAAACCAAGCAGAGAAAAAGGAAGTGAAGATTCTTTGGGGGTAATAGGAATTAAGAGTTCCCTGAAATGCAGGACCTGGTTAACTGTGTAAAATAAAGATATCAAATTAGTTTCATAGTCTCAAAAGAAATGAAAAAAAGTTGTGATGAATGTTCTGAATGGAGTTATGATTTATATAAAATGGTTACTTAATTAAGTGGAATGAATGAAGTAGGTACAACCATGCAGCCAACCATGTTGGCTAGGTTATGCATGGATATCACTATGGGACAGAACTTTGAACCAACCATATAAAGAGTTCTGGTTCTGGTTAGGAGATACGTTAAGTATGATATACAAATTTGCATTATAAGGAAGGGTGAGCATACACATACACACAAATATATGCACACATACTTAAAAGAGAAAACTTTAGGAGCGCCTGGGTGGCTCAGTCTGTTAAGTATCTGACTCTTCATTTAGGCTTTGGTCATGATCCCAGAGGTGTGGGATCAAGCCCTACCTAGGGTTCCCTTCTGACAGTGCAGAGCCTGGTTGGGATTCTCTCTCTCTCCCTCTTTTTCTGCCCTCCTCATTCTCTCTCTCTGTCTCTCTCTCTCAAAATAAATAACTAAACCTAAAAAAAAAAAAAAAGAGTGAGAGAGAGAGAGAACCTTAAACAAAAATAAAAAGAACCCTTGCTTAACATGAACTTGCAACCCAAAATTTGGAAATTCAAATTGATATCAGGAAATATAACAAGGGTGCATGGGTGGCTCATTTGTTGAGCATCAAACACTTAATTTTGGCTCAGGTCATTATCCCAGGGTTATGGGATTGATCCCACATCAGGGTCTATGCTGGGCATGGAACCTGCTTAATATCCTCTCTCTCCTTCTCCCTCTGTCCTTCTACCCCACTCAAGCTCTCTCTCTCTAAAATAAAAAAAAAAAAAATTAAAAAGGAAATATAAAAAACAAATCAAACAAATCTATTAGAAGATGAATTTATGCTAGATAAAATGAAAACAGAGAAAACTGAAAATGACTTTAATATAAATATTTTAGATACTTTCAAGTATAAAAAATTGAAGAACATTAATAAAAAGAAAAATTTGTAGAAATTACATACATATATGTAGTTATCAACTGAACTTAGCAATCTTGAAAATGAGAAAATATGATGATTCAATTGAAAACAAAAAAAGAATGAGTAGAAAAAGCTATAGGACACACATAATTTAAGAAAGAATTAGTATATCAAAAGACAGTTCTGAGGAATTTGCCTAAAGAGCAACATGGTGAAAGAAAGAGGGAAAAAAATAAAGAATAATAAGCAAAATTTTAAAACAACACATGTCTAATAGGGTTTCTAGAGGCCAATAATAGAGGAAATGTCATAGACATAGTATGCGAAGGTAAAAATAACCTAGAATTTCCTCTGACTTTAAATGCTATGTAGGGGTCCTGGTGGTGCAGTCAGTTAAGCATTCCACTCTTGATTTTGACTCAGGTCATGGTCCCAGGGTCATAGGATTGACCCCTGTGTCAGGCTCCATGGAGCCTGCTTGGGATTCCCTCTCTCTCTCTCTCTCTCTCTCTCTCTCTCTCTCTCCCTCTCTCTCTAACTCCCCCCCCCACTCCGCCTCTCTCTCCTACCCACATGCTCTCTTTCTTTCTCTTAAAAAATAAATGCTATGAAACTTCAAATTGAGAATATACATTGAATGCTGGGAATGATAAACACAAATAAAAACATACCAAGACACTTTTCAGTAAAATTGAAGACAGCTAAAAATGAAGAGTAAAGTCTTAAGAGCTGACAGGAAAAAAATGAAAAGAAAAAAAAATCCTGGAAAATAAAATGATAATTAGATCGACAGTAAGTTGGGCTTGTTTTGTTTTTGTTTTTATCATCAATATATGCCAGAAGTCATTGGGGTAAAATTTTTAAATTTTGCAGAAAACAACTGTCAACAAAACATTCTCTGTCCTGGTATATAAGTAGTCATAACTGAGGGTAAATAAAGGCATTTTTCAAATACATAACTCTGCGGAATGCTCACCTACAACATACATTCACTTTAAAATCTACTAATAATAGGGGCGCCTTGGTGGCTCAGTCTGTTGAGCATCCAACTTCGGCTCAGGTCACGATCTCATGGTCCGTGAGTTCGAGCCCCGCATTGGGCTCTGTGCTGACAGCTCAGAGCCTGGAGCCTGTTTCAGATTCTGTGTCTCCCTCTCTCTCTGTCCCTCCCCTGTTCATGCTCTGTCTCTCTCTGTCTCAAAAATAAATAAACGTTAAATAAATAAATAAATAAATAAATAAATAAATAAATAAATAAATTCCAAACCATCAAAACGAAAAAAGGGCTCTGAGTTGGGCATAATACAGTATGGTGGTGGATAGAGAGAAAATGTAAAACTGAGTAAAAAGAAGGTAATTAAGAATTAAAAGTTAGCAAGATTAATCCCAATGAAATTATACTAGGATTTGGAGAAATTAAAAGTCACTGGCAAAAGAGTATGGGTTTGAATCAAGCATCGCTATGGTTCATATTTGAATTACTCATTCAAATACTTAGCACAGATCATTATGTATATATTTTTGGAACATATCTAGAATTCTGTGCACTTAATCTAGGTTCACATGTCTTTTTGAAGAAGTCAACTTTTACCTTTGTAAAACAAAAATTGGGAGCTAGTTTATTTTCTCAGTGTATCTATGTCAGAATACAAAACTCTATTGAAAGTGGTTCCTTCTAGAATAGCAGTCATGGGTACAGAACATAGGCATTTCTTCCTCTGAATTTCTCACCACGCATGTGTCTTTCTTGTTGTGCAATGTACTGTCCCTTTGCTACCTTCAGTTCACTCTTCAGCCTTCTCTACCTTCACTTCCACATAAGGCTGACCCCTGTTATCTACCTCAGTGAGCTTCCTTGAACTCTGGTGCTCTCCCTGGGCTCAGTCAGTGAGGCGCTTTGACAGGAAATACAGAGAGGTCAGGGTACTCATGCCTCTGGTTCCCTCCCTCTGAGGTTGCTTTGAACTGACTGTATATCTTAATTGAATGTCACTGCTACTCTCAAAAGGTCCTATATTGTACAATTTTCTTCTATTAAGTTATTGTTACTGCTCTCTTTCTTTTCTCCAGGGTTGTGGCTTGATGATTGTTCCATTGTTACCAAGCCCAGATCACTGCACAGTTATTTATGCTTCATCCACATCGGGTACAGAAATTCTCCTGATTTGACTGTGCCATCTGGTTCCTTCAGAAATTCCAATAGGTACACTGTTCAATAAATACGTAATTGTAAAAAGTGGTCACAATCTTCATGTACCAAATGGAAATATTTTATCTTTTACATATAAGGAGATAGAGGTTTCAGGGAGCTGTGGAAGATGAGGAGTCATCAACCTCATTAAAACCTCTCTCCTTCAACATCTTAAATATAAAGGGTTCTTACATAGTATTTTAACATATAAATGCCAGATACTTGTCTCCTGAGGAGCCATTTTCCTCCTCTTTCCTTCTTGAAAAAAACAACCTTCCATGGCAAAGACTGAAGACCATTGAAGTGTGTCTTCCCAAACTTCCTGCAGATAATAGTGGCCAAGCCACTATTAATAGTGGCCAAGCAACTCCATTTTCACCAATGAGCTGTGTGATAAGACTGAGGTGAGAGGGATTTGGAAAAAGATTTTCACTCTAATAAACGTGGGTGTTGAAAGAAGAAAACATCTTTTTCCTGCTTGGAAAGCTGCTAACTTTGGATCATGATCCTTTCAGATGGAACATTTGGATTTCAACTATGAGGGAAGATACCGCTACCAGGAGCAGAAGAGTGGAGAGCAAGAACCTGGGTGATTTAGGGCTTACTGAGGCTTTGAATCAATTTTGGAAGAGCCAATGTTTTGGCTTCTCATTATGTGTAATTTAATGTTGTTATTTTTAATGCATTATGATTTATTTTGTTAGAGCCCAAACCATGTTTTATTGATAAAGAAGATGAGTTGCAAATGTCACAAAGCCCAACTTAAAATATATGAATCAAAATAATGATTTGAGTGAAGATATTGGGGACTTCCAAGGAACTCAATTATATAAAAACATCCTAGTTCCAGGAATAGTTGGAAGAAGTTTTACATTCCTCTCCACTTCTCTGTTCACTGTTGCTTCATTGCTTATGGAACCTTGTCACAAGAATGAAAGCTTAGTTTCTAACATCAGCCCCCAGGTACCCCTACCAAAGCTTTTACCTTATAGTGTGAGACACTTAAGAAGGTATGTTCAGTTCTAATTTTGAAATTCCACATAAAAAGCATATTCTATAAACATGCATCAATTTTCCAACCTACAACATCCAGCATGACTGATGGAAGGACGGTAGAGTAGAATGGGAAAGGCCTGGCAAGGCTTTGCCCTGAGTGCAATCAGTGGGGCTTTGCATTGCAGACAATTTATAAATAATAATCAAATAGGCCAAAAGTTGTTCTGCTTTACACTGTCATCATGTGTCAACCATTCCAAACAATGTTGGTGATGAAATAGTCCTCTTTGTTGAGGCAACTGCAATCACCCACTTTTAGTATGTCACTGGGCGGTTCCAAAAGAGCAGTGAAGAGAGTGCAATCCCAGAAAGTAACTATAATGTTTAGCTACACCATGAGAATTGAGTGTCTCTACTATATAGGCATTATGCTAGCCAATAGGAAGAGAGTAACATTTAAAACAATATTACCTGCTCTTATGGAGTTTATAATCTGGTGTCAGACAGACTAATCACATGTAATACATGCTTTATTTACATTATCTTATGATTATTCAGTACATTATACATTTTATATAAATACAATTATATATTCTAATGCATACATATCATACTTTATATTATACTTGTATTTAATACACACAAAATAATGATAAACACAAATTACTATATTCATATTCTATTTGGGTATAATACATTATCACTGTCCTACATTCTATAAGAAGAAAGTACAAAAACCAAAACACCTTGAGGTACATTGGGATTCCAAGAAAGAAAGTTTAAGTAAGAAATTTTTAAGATGAAAACTAAATTGTATGCCAGGTGAAGCATAGGGTAAGAATGTTATAGATAGTAAATGAAGGATTTGAAACAAAGGAAAACTTGTTTCTATGTATGTAACACATAGTAGCCTTTAGAAAAGTGAGAACAGATTTAAAAAAAAAATGTATTTCCTTCAGAAGCTGCCATCAATTATTTGCTTTATTTTCTTCATTTGAAAAACAGGGATGATAACTGTACCTAACTCATTAAGCTGTGATGATCAAATGCAGTATTGTACTATACTCTGTACTTCTAACAATGCTTGCAGACCAGTATTCTGTAAGTGTGTGTTAATTAAACAAAAATGATGGATGAGTAGATAGGAGAGAAGAAGAGAGGGAAGGAGGGGAAAGGAGGAGAGGAAAGACATAAGGAAAGGAGAGAAAGAGGGAGAAATAGAAAAAAGGAAGAAAGAGAGGAAGATAGACTTTTGCAATTGTTCAGAAGTTTCTAGTTTAGGCTGTAGGTGGATAAATAGATGATAGATACAATAGATCTATCTGAACATGCTGATATCTATATTTATACCTGTAGCTATATATCCAACAAGAGCAGAATTTGTGGGTCTTGAAATATGTACACGTTTAACTCTCTAGGTTGTTGCCAATCTGCTTTCTAAAGATTTTCTTTCTTTCTCTTCTCATTTTTGTTTCCAAACTTACACTTACACAGGTAGTTATGAGGGTTTGCATTTTACTATATCCCTGCAAACACTTGTTATTATAGGCCATTTAATTTGTGTTGGATATAAAATGATTTTTTATTGTGATTTTATCTACTTTTCTTTGCTTACTATTGACGTTAGGCATGTTTTCCTTCGGTGAAAAGTCTGTTGATGTCTCTCCAATGTCTTCAGCGGATTATCTTTGCCTGAGTTCTTTCATATATTTTATACTCTAAAGTTTTCTTTTTTTTTTTTGGTTTCGATTGTCAACAAATTTGTAAGTTTGTGAGCATATTTGCAATCTTTTCATGAGACACTTTAACAGAAATATTAATTTAATTATATATTCCAAATTATCAATTTTTTAAATGTTTATTTATTTTTGAGAGAGAGAGACAGCGAGCATGTGCAAAAGCAGGGAAGGGGCAGAAAGAAAGGGGTACAGAGGATCTGAAGCAGGCTCTGTGGGTCCAAATCCACTAACCATGAGATCATGACCAGAGCCAAAGTCCAACACTTAACCGACTGAGCCACACAGGCCCCCCAAATTATCAATCTTTCAAATTATATTTCATTTTTTGTCTTGTTCAAAGATATTTTAAAGCTAAAAGTGTGCCATTAATCACCTATATCTTTTTTAAAAGCTTTGAGTTACTGTATTTCATATTTAGGTTATTTTTCATCTGGAATTCATGTGCATATAAGCCCAATATAATATTTTCCACATTTATAATTAATTCTACTGCTGTGACTAAAGAGTTTATCTTTTTCTCATTAATGTGTTATTTTAAATATTTAATATTGAAATATTATATATATTATAAATATATATTCTAAATGTTATATAATATTATATTATATATAATATTATGTTATAAATAATATATTATTATTTTAAATATTTAATATTTAATTTAATTAAGTATTTAAATATCTCATGTGTTATTTTAAATATTCATGGGTCTGTTTTTGAGCTCTATGTTAATTTGGTTATATATCTGAAAAAAAACTTCCTTATTTACTTATATATTACTTACTAATATCCAAATTCATTATGTACTTTTTTCCATTTTTTTAATTTTTTTTTATTTTAAACAGCCATATACACTTTTTTTTTTTTTAAGTTTATTTATCTATTTGGAGACAAACAGAGATAGCACAAGCCAGGGAGGGGCAGAGAGAGAAGATGACAGGCAGAGAATCCCAAGCCGACTCATGGGGCTCAAACCCACAAAATCATGAGATCATGACCTGAGCCGAAACCAAGAGTCAACACTTAACTGAGTGAGCCACAGAGGCACCCTGTCACATGCACTTTTGAAGCGATTTTCAGTTGTATTAATTAATGTAAAATTTGGTTATATGAGACAGTGTTCCAAAAAAACTATTGCTTATAAAAGACAAATGTTTATTTTTCTCACTTACAATCTCCATTCAGTGGAGATCCTATTCTATAGTATTGTCTAAATTCTATTCTAAACTAAATTCTATTAATTTTTTGTTGTTGTTTCACCATTCCACACACGTTGCCCTCATCCACATAAATGAAAACAGTTCTGCAAAACATCCTTGTTCCATACAGAAAGAAGGCAGGGAAGTCAAGGGTGACAGGCAAGTCCCATTTAATTAATGGGAAAACCCTGAAATTGAATACATATAAAAAATATTTTTGAACTTCCATCTTATCAGAGAGAATTTAGTCCTACGACCATATCTACATGCTGGGGAGTGAAGGAAATGTTATCCTTTTCTGTAGATAATGATATACTCAGTATAAAATTTAAAAATCAAGATTTGTTACCATGAAAGGACATAAAGGGACCTTTTTGTTGTTGTTAATTTATTTCTGTGGCTATCCGAATATCCACGCACTCACTTCTCATTCATGGTACAGACTCCTTTTCTCCAGCAAGAAAATCTTAAATTAACATAGTAACTAAATAACCATGAAGAATGAATAATGTTCAGCAAGTTTCAATATGGACATTTAGTTTAGACAACTAAGAGACAAATAATATGTTTATACACACCATGTTGAAATATGGATTAAGAATAGGAACATTGCAATAAAAATTCATTTGGAAAAAGTAAGAAGAAACATGGTCAGCCTTAGCCAAAGCATTTATCAAATGTCACTGGGTAGGACACAGCACTTTAGAAACAACTCTGTTATTCATGGTCTAATGTGCATTCTAGCTCTGCCTCTGGGGAATTTTCCCTTGTGTCGATATGCCCAGGTCACATTTAAGAGGAAATTGGAGAATATTCCCTTGGGAGGTTAGTGCTGGCTTGGTCTATTGGAGATTGTTTATTAGTTATATGATGCCTCTGCATATCAAGCTCTCCATTTCTTTGCCAACACAATTACTTGGACAACTTGAAGTCCCCACCCCTTAAGTGTGTGATGTGCACAGCAACCTACTTCTAAAGAGTAGGAAAGCTGAGACTAAAAAAAAAAAATAACTTGACCCTGGAGAAAGCTGACGTTTAAACACTCCTTTAGTCAAGTGATAAAAGATCAACAGTGAAATATTACATTGACTGTATGTATTCTTGATATGACATGACGGAAACAGCGCTTTACCTCTGTAATCTTTATCCCACAAAACTATAACCCCAGTCTGGCCAGGAGAAACACATCAGACAAAACTAAACTGAAGAGTTTACCAAATACGTGGCCAGTGTTCCTCAAAACGGTTAGGGTTATCAAAACAAGGAAGGATTGAGAAAGTGTTCACCATCTGGAGGAACCTATAGCGATATTATGACTAAATGTACTCGGATATACTGGATAGGACGCTAGAACAGAAACAAGATCCATGAGATTAAAAACTGTAAAACGTTAGTGGGAGCGAAATCAATGCCCTGCTTGGAGAAGCAGCCTCACTTGGCCAGGGTTGGTCCCGCCCGTCTACAGCATGGAGAATATCTTCACTAACCTCTTCAAGGGCCTTTCTGGCAAAAAGGAAATGTGCGTTTTCATGGTGGGCCTGGATGCTGCAGGAAGCCCACCATGCTGTCCACTCTGAAGCTGGGTGGGATCGTCACCACCATCCCCACCATACGCTTCAGTGTGGAAACCATGGAGAAGAACGTCGGTTTCACCGTGTGGGGAAACGCGCGCCAGGACAAGATCCAGACTCTGTGGCGCCACGACTTCCAGAACACGCCAGGTCTCGTCTTTGGGGGCAGGCGGCATCAACAGAGGGCTCGTGAACCCTGCCTGTGAGTTGCTCATGGGGATGCTGGTGAAGGGCGAGCTCAGGGACGCAATCCCGCTGGCATTTGCCAACAAGCAGGACCTCCCCAACACCGTGAAAGTGGCCGAGATCACAGAGAAGCTGGGTGTGCACCACAGGAACTGCTACGTGCGGGACACCTGCGCCACCGGCGCCCACGGGCTCTATGAGGGAGCGGCCTGGCTGTCCAATTGGCTCCGGAACCGGAAGTGAGCCATGCTCCTCCTCTTCCCTTTGGCTGCTTTAATTTCTTCCACCCTGCTTTCTTCTACAGTGGTGTGAGCGCGGAAACGGTGTCCCTGGTGGGTCAGTGCGCCGCACCCTGCTGCAGATGTGCAAGCGCAGCCTGCAGCCGGGTTTTATTGACTGTAAATAATTATTGTTACCAACTAGGCAGTTTTCTGGTACTCCTATGCAATATTACTCAGCTTGCTTTTTTGGTGTTTTGTTTTGTTTTTGTTTGTTTTTTTATTGTAAAAAGAGAATCAACTCACCGTTGGGTACTGAGAAGGGATGTTAGGCACACGGCGATCTCCAGGAGTGGCTGTGTGGGATCAGCCTAGCGCTCCTCCTCTGGGATCCATTCTGGGTGCTCAGATAGGATCCCTGAGATTCGCTGTGTCTCTGGTCATCCCGTATCCCTTAGCTTTTGTGCTTACACTTGTGCTCACCCAGCGGCCCAGGAGATGGGCTGGGGGCTGTGGTCACCACTCCTGAGCCCCCAGCCTTTCCCTTTCCCCGGCTTCCCTGGGCTGCCCGCACCCCCAGAGCCCCCATCTATATGTGCTTTTATTCTTTCAGCCTGCAAGGGTCACATTTGCCATCGAAAGGGCGACCGCTACTTTTTTCTTCTGAACTTTTTGGTAAACATGAAGAAGCTGGAGCTGTTCAACTTTAGCTTGGGGAAATCATCAGAACTGGTTTATGTGATGTGGAACCTCGTACAGTTTTCAATGCATCATGAGTAATCAACTGTTTTGTGTACTTGTCTTCAGTTTTCATTTCAACAAATAAGCACTGTAATTATAGCCACTATAATAAAAACTCTTAACTATTAAAAAACTACAAAATCTTAATAAAGTACTGCAGATAAAAATATACCAATAATATTTCATTAGCTGTGACAAATGTACCACATTAATATGAGATGTGGACAACAAGGAAAAATGAGTACAGGGTAGAGGAGAACTCTTTCTACTCTGCTTGCAACTTTTCTATATATCCAAAATTAGGCTAAAATAAAATTTATTTAAAACAATTTAGTAGTATCTTGTCCATCTGTTTCCAATCAGCTCCATTTGTGAATGATGATGTCCAAATATTCCCTCTAACCATGATTTAAACCCGAAGTATTTGGTCTTCAATTTAATGTTCTCTGCTCTCTTATTCTTCATCCCTCCTGCTGTACAACATAATGGAAGATGTCTTGCTTTCCTAGACAGAGTTTGAATGTTCTTCTGCTAGGCAGCTAACAGAATTACCCACTACTGATAATTTAAATTAAATTACAGGCTTAGGGTTTTCAGCCACATAACACCGTGTATTGTAGACCCAGAAATCTGTGAAGACAGGCTTGTCTGTATTTGCCCCTTCACCCAAAACTATTTTCCAAATTTCAACTGACAACCACGATTGTTACTTGTCTTCCTCAATGTGGAGAATGCCAAAAGATTGAAGATCTTAAGATCTATATCTATATATTCCCGTAGTGTGAGGGCTCTAGTTCTATCAGTAAATTGAGTCATTTTGCCAGGATATGGGATTCTTACCAGAATGTAATTGCACAGCTACAATTTTAATTTAAGAAAAATGCTTTCTTAGGATTCTTTCTTGGAAAACACCTACTACACATTTTTAAAAATATTAGAATTGGCTACCATTGCTCTCGTGGTCAGGTCACTTGCACATCTAGTAATCTTGCTAGAAAAATAGAGAATATATGCTCAAGTTCCAAAATCCCATATAGTAGTTTAATTCCTTTTTATGAAAGGCAGGAAAATGTGTCAAAATTGTAATGATTTGATTTGCTTTTCCATCTTGGACACCATTAGCAAGTGGTCTTTTATATTGAGTGGGGAAAGACCAGCAATTAGGTTGCTGAAGCCAAAGTAGAGGTTTAGACACAGGGTCAGTTGATTATTGAGTAGAGGGTGGAAAGGAAAATGATTCATCCAGAATTTAATCTTGTGAATGCATGATTCTGACTACTATATACTTTTTGTTTATGTTGTGATCTATTCATTTGAGGCTGAAGCAACACCGATAAATAGGTTGCCTTTTATTAGAATTTTTTCCTACTATTCTTTATTTCTTTAATTTTTATTAAAATGTCATATGCTCTGCTCACATATATCAGTATATATCACTGCTGATAGCCTTCAAAGCAACCCTACTTCCTTCTTCTTATGTTCACAGTTCTCATTCTGTCCAGTACTCAGACCTACCCTCTGGGACTTTGGTAAATCTTATTGGAAAGACAAACTATGTCACCATAGTTCCACAACGATCCCATAGTGGTGTCACCATGATTGGCACATGAATGAATTCCAGTGACTGACATGTGACTGAATGCTGAACAGTGAGAAATGGGGCAAGTCTGCAGTGGTCAGAAGTCTTTTTGGCATAGGTCTTTAGCTCCTAATTCAAGAAATGCAAGGAAGTGACAGTTCTTTTAGTGACTTGGTTATTGGTGTGTGATGTGATGCCTGATGCTGCTGCAACCATCTTGTGACCATGAGAAAGACTGACCAATACTCCCAGAATGTTAGCATAAAAAGATGAAAATAAGCTATGAACTACTGAAATGCCTGCTTCCGAATTGCAGCTGTGTAATATAACAAATTTCTTTAAATTGGTTTAAAATGCTTAAATCATTTTGATTTAGATATTTGTTTCTTGAAAGTGAAAGTATCTTACCAATTACTGAGAAAATCAATACACTGTGAAGTAAATAAAATTTACCAAATTGTAACTATATGCAATAAGAGTCTGCTTTAATACAGTTAGTTTTAAAGAAGGCAGCTATTTTTAAAGACTACATATAGAAAGGGCTTGTTCAATTTTATTTGTTTGATCATTTAAAATATTCTTTATTTAAATTTAAGTATTTACATGTGTTTTGCTAAATTTAAAACGAATATAAACAAATTAAAATCTATATAATCATATAATTAATATGGCAAGAAAAAGTAAATCTCTCTCTTCCCTTATTTAATTTTTTTGTACTTTATAAAGGGAGGGGAGATATCTGAAGGATACTGTATTCTAAATCTCTGCCCACTGCCTTTAAAATATTAGTTTATTTTGTCTCAAATTATGTTCACACATTTTTCATATGCATTTGGTAAGTTTTAAAATTGACTCTCACTCTTAATTCTATGTATGATCAGATAGTAATAAAATAGAAGATGCCAACACAGTTTTTAAATAGTAGTATTGAATAATAAGACTAGAGAATTATGCTATTATATGTGACAGTCATAAATTATATCACCAGTTGTATGATAAACATATTATTTTCTCTAACCCATAAAAGAAATTAAAAATTCTCATCACCAAAGGTAAGGCTTACCTTTGCACTAAAATGTGCTTTTTTTATTCATTGAAACTCAAACTTTATGAGAAACACACTAAAATAATTTTGACAGATAATGATAGTAAAGCCCATTGTCTGATGTTTCTATCCATGCAAATTACTTCCTCATATGTTGCTTCATTTATTTTGTACATTTCCTTTATGGTCATCATTTATTTTGTATCTTAATTCACTTTGTATGCCAAATCCTGATCCACAGATCATACCTTAATTATTTTGATTGTATGTCCTGATAACATGTAGTGTGAATTTAATTTTAGGAATGCATGAATAACTATTTCTTTTAATATCTACATTAGTGGTGAGATTTTATCTCATCAAGAAGATGTTTATAAACATCTTCTTTCTAGCCTAGAATAAGAATTCACTTCAAAAATAATACATATCCTAATTATTGAAATGGTTCTAATATCAAAAAACTTTAGCCTACAAAATTCTGCAAAATCTGAGACTATTTTTACTTGAAATACAGTCCAGCTCATTCTGAATTTTGGTCTGAGACAAGGTTTGCACAATCACACTGATGAAACCATGCCAGAGATGTTAATATATAAAATAAGAATATGCTTTATCTTTCTAGATCAAGGCACAATCCTGTTGATTAAAATTTGGGAATATATTGAGTCCAATCTATGATGTTTCAGCCTAATGTTCCATACAGTAGTTTTTATTGTAACTTTATTTCACATAACCTGTAACTGCTTGGAATGGGTCTCAAAAATGATAAACTGAATTAAAAATCTTATGGTTTTCTTTAGTCAAAAGTCTCATCCAAAAAAAAAAAAGTCTTATCCACTTACAAAAAAGTGTATGAAATAGTTTCTATTAACTCTGATTTTAGAAATTTGGTGAGACAAAGACCTGCTTTCTATTTTTTTTTTTTTTGATGTGGCTTTAGGTATTAATTATATCCCTTGTTTCTGCTTACTTTTTCTACCGAACTCTAGATTTTCAACCAAGTTCATCACCTTCACCCATAAATCTAAATCGTGTCTTCTTTTCAATACAATAATTCCATTAAATAGCTTTTTTTTGATGGTAGAAATTGTGATTTGAGAGGTAGATTGATATGAGTGTATGAATGCCTAAAATGCTATGTATCTTTATTTGTGGAGCTAGAGTGGATATTTATTAGACAGATTTTATTTGTAGTCTTTTCATCCCCTCTGTGTCTTCACTAAATTTGTCTAAGTTTTGTATCAATCATAGTGAAATTGTGATTCCCCAATAGAATGGTAGATTTGGCAATATACTTTCATCCTGTATTTTATATTGGTTTTATATATTTTGAAAATACAGTATGAGATGCATAATTGTTTGGAATGAGTTTAAAATCTGGGATATTAACTTCAATCTGATATGTTTTAATACATTGTTACCAGAATGTCTTATTTATTTATTTATTTCCTTTGGGCTATTATTTACTGGTTTGGCCATTTTCTTTTTGTGAGTATATTTTCCACGTTTCATAAATTTGTGTGGTCTTATCTTCTGGGTACGTTGATTGTTTATATTGGGTATAGCACGGAAGTACCACCTTACCCTCCCACCCCCAAACACATACACACGCAGTAACTAATACAGTAGATTCAACATCAGAAGACTTTGAACTATAAATATCAAACGTCGAAGAAAACTGAAAGTTTCTTTCCTGGATATGAAAAGTGAAATGTTTCCTTTCCAAACCCAATTTAAGAGACAGCTCTTGGTCACTAAATTTCCAGAGTGGGTATATATACCCCGGCTCCCTGAGTCCTCTAGTGGGATGTTAAGTATGTCTTATGCAGTTTCCCACAGTTTGTTTGTTTTTGTTTGCTTGTTTGTTTTTGTTTGCTTGTTTGTTTTTAAGATAAAATTTTACTTGTTCTGTTCATTAGCAACTGAATGCATATTCTTTGCTGACTGCTTCCCCAGCCCCCACTTCTTTGCTTGTGTTCCTGCAAACACCAAATGAATTACAAGTACTTAAATCCTGTCTTCAAGTCCACTTCTGGGAGAACCAACAGAAAATACCAGTTCCCAATATTCAATTTATTAAATAGAAAACTTATTTATATTCACATTTATTGTGATTTTTGATATATCAGAATTCATTTCACATCTTATTTTACCCTTTGATTTGCCTCACATTTATGATTTTTTATCGCTTGGAGTACACACAAAGACCAGATACTTTAGTTTGGACTTGCTTTTGTCTTCATTTAATTTCACCCAAGGGAAATGAAAACCCAGAAGAAGCTGGAAGTTAATTCCAGTGCTAAAATGTATTTTTAATATAAAGAGGAAAAATAAATATATGTATGTTAAAATAGAGGAAGCATTAAAAAAATGATTCTAGAGTCAGATTTAAAATTACCAGACCAAAAGACATGGAAATAATTATAAATTGCTGAGAAATAGTTTATGCTCAAGCATGTGCTTTAATCATGTAAAAAAGTTAATATATCAAAATATGATTTATTTTGCAACTTTGAAGGCAGGAAGAAATTTTAAAAAATTGAATAAGTATTAGTATAATAACAGCTGCCATTTATCAAGTACTAGAACAAAGACATAGCATTCAGAACATTACATGCATTCTCTCTTTTACTCTTCATGACAACCTTGGAGTTATACGCTGTTATCCCCAGTTTTTAATTTACAGACGAACAATCTGAAGTTTCTATTCATTCAATAAATTGTTCACATCACAGACGGAAAGTGCCTAAGTCATTCTGTGAAGCACATGATCTAAGTAGCCGGAAATTGTAGCATACTGGAAAAGGTTGAAGTTGCAGTTGTTTTTCTGAAGCAAAAATATAAATTTTTTCAAGTATATAACATGATTCTGCAGCACAATACTCAATACTGTATAGTACTACAATAAAGATGCCAGTATTCTAATAATCATCTGTGATCTAAACTTTTAAAATTATATTGTATAATTTCAAAAGAGATTATTTTTATTGTTTCATAAATATCCTCCTCAATCTATAAGGTAGGTATACTTCTCAGATTATCTATCTATCTATCTATCTATCTATCTATCTATGTGTCAAAATTTATTCTGCTTCTTCATGGAATCTTCATGAGAGAATAAGCTGAGTCCTACAATTACCCTGAAATGTCATAAATGTTTCTAACACCCTAGTATGGTGTATTTGAACACCACTAACTCTACTTAGCTTGAGGTCAAGTGCTATAAAATGTAAAAAGTGTTGACTTAAAAATGATGTAAACATAATATTTCAGAGCAAAGGTTAATGCATTTACTCAGAAAACTTTGAGCTTTCCATTTTTTAGTAATAATAAGTTTTTGAGCTAGACTTTTAACATCTCAAACCTTCTTTTCTCACCCCGCCCCCCACTCTAAGCATAAAACTGTCTCCGCATTCTTCAGAGTTGTTGTAAAGGTCAAATGAAATCAGGGTAAATGCTCTAAAAACTGTCAGGTGATATATGGAGAAAAAGAATTGGGGTATTATTGTTAATAAAGTAACCATTTACAGGAATTTCCCCTTTATAGTCTCCTCTACAGTCTCTCTGATGGAATGTTTTGCCTTAGCCACTTAAACTATGTCCACCGTAGATAGCCTCTACCGTCTTGACTTTTTTTCTGATGCCAAAATGATGAAAATCCTGTTCACTGCCTGTTAAAATTATGGGAAAATAACCCAGTCTGCCAAGCCTGACTTTATTTCCCATAAGGTACCTGTATGAAGATACAGCACCTGTCATACCATCTCCCCAATAGAATTCTCACTAAAATTTTTGGTGATTTCAGTATTACTATTAAAAATCCTTTTAATCCCTTAACTCCAGAACTGCTTTAATGCTTCAACTCCAATGATCTTGACTTTCAGCCATTTACTCTGTGGCCATGCTCTCGTTATTTCCAGCAGCCATACTGCCTCCTGAATATCAGCTTCAACCATTCTGTTCTCCAACCACTGCCTCCTATTTTTCATTTTCACTCTATTATCACAGAATTCCAACAACACCTATTTTTTTTCCATCTGAGAATAGTAAGTCAATCTGTTGACCTACAACTGGTATTCATCCCCATCATGTCTTTATTTTCTCTATTGCCTGACTTGGTTTCATTATAATTACTCTACTGCATGAACTTGCAATTTCCTTCTCGCTCTCTTTTTTCTTTTCCTGCATTTTTCTATCTTAGAAAGATGCTAACCTTAATTAAATCTGATTTTCTACCTGTTCTGTTGCTGCATCTGAGCAAGTTAAAGTGGCTGGTGGAAAACACATACCCCTATTGACTGATCTCACTTTTAACCCATGGCCAGTAACCTCAATTTTCTACCTGCTTGAGAGCCTAGTTAATGTTCTTTGTCTATGTACACTCCAATTCTAACCTCAAGGACTATATCACATCTTGTCTTTCATCTCAAAAACCTATTTAAAAACTGGAGAGGGGGGGCACCGAGGTGGCTAAGTCAATTGAGCGTCTGACTTCAGCTTAGGTCATGATCTCACATTTCATGGGTTTGAGCCCCATGTGGGGCTCTGTGTGGCCAGCTCAAAGCTGTAGCCTGCTTTGGATTCAGAGCCTTCTTTCTCTGCCCCTCCCCTGCTAACGTTTTATTTCTCTTTCTCTCCAAAATAAACCTTAAAAAATTAAAAACAAATAAAAAATAACAAATTGGGAAAGTATAATAAATCAGAAATAAAATATAACAAATTTCTAGGATCTGTTTACCCATGTTACCTGCATTTATACTCACACTCTGGTTTTCCTGTTGGTTTAATTTTTTTATCTGTATTACCAGGCCAAAGGCCAAAGGTCAAATCCTACACTTTTGCAGTGAAATTATCATCTCTCAAACTATCTTCTTGCATATTTTCTTTGTATTTATTTACCAGTTAAATTTATTAGTAGTTAAAACTGAATGCAGAATTCAGTTTTAAATGTTTTCGGCCACACATTCTCTTACCGACCACATTGCTCTCTTCTCTCTACAGTAAGACTCCCCCAACAGTTGTCTACATTTTGTATATCCAGTATTTCTCCTCCTATTCTCTCTTAAATGCAGTCATGTCAGGTATTTCAACGATTAAGCTAAAGTGCCCCATGAAATTTTGTTGTTAAATCAAATGGACGCGTATATGTCCTCATCTTACTTATCAGAAACAATTGGCACAGTGGATCGCTCCTTTTCTAGAAGCATATTCTCTACCTAGTATCCAAGACCTATGCCCTCCTAATTCTCCTCTAACCTTACCTTTCAGCCACTTTTTCTGATTCCTTCCTACGTTTTGAGCACTTTATTTTTTTCTTGGTCCGTATCTACTATCTGAAATATACCGACTCAAAACACTCACTTTCTTGCTTCTGGATCATCGCAGTCTTAGCATACCTGAATCTGCAGTTTTGTTTTCATTCTCCTTTGAACTTACTTCTCATTCAATTGTCCCGGTTTCAAGAAATAACAACTCCATTCTTCCTGTTGTTCCTACCAAGACCTTGGATTCATCATGGACTCACCTCTTTCTCCTTCCTGACATATTAGTAACGAAAACTAAGTGATTACTGTGTGATTACACAATTCTAGCTGCTATGTACACATAGACACACACACATATATTAACAATGAATTTCTACAGTAAGTAAGTTAGGAAACATAATTATTCATTTTTTATAGACAAGGCATTATAGTAAGCTTAAGAAGCACTTGGCTATAAAACATGAAACAGCCAGTTCTGGGATTTAAACCAAAGTAGTCTGTCTCCAGCGAACATGCTCTTAAGTCTGTCTTAGTCTGCTACGCTTTTGAAATATTGCCAAGATCCAATTCAATCAATTCTAAAGGTCTTCAGTTTACTGACTTGCTCTAAGCAACCACTGTCTAATTCTCCTGTTGCAGTGTCCTGCTAACTACTCTCCAGGTTTCCACTCTTACTGTAGAGCTCAAATTCAGAATGATATGCATTTTTAAAATATCCACATAATATCATATCTCTCTGTTCAAACCCCTACTGTCCCTTCTCATGTCTCTCTCTCTTTAAATAAAAATCCACAATCTTTATCCCACAGGCATTGGTAAATCTGTTCTTCACCACCCTCTCTTTCCTTTCTGCCTTCACACCTTACCACTCTCCCTGTCTCTAGCCTGGAGGCCTTCTTGCCAAGTTCACTCTTGCCTTGGTGTATTTGCATTTGCTCTTCTTTCTGCCTGGAATGCCTTTCCTCTGGACACTTGCTAGTCTTTCTCCCTCCCCTCCAGCAGGTCTGTTCCAACATCACTTTCTTGGAGATGCTATTGCTTAACACCTCATAGAACATAACACCAATCTCTCTCTACTTATTATTTGACTTTGTTTTGTTCTTAGCTGAGTGTTCTGTTAGGTCAGGTGAATTTTACTTTTTTCTTTTTACATTTTTTTCATTAGGAAAAAAATACATTTTTATTTCTTCAAAAGTACCAGATATTTGTAGAACGCTCAGTATATGTGTGGTGTGTGGACAAATACTTTTTTGAATAAATTAGGAGTCCACGCATATGCTGAAAGTAGCCCAAGTTGTCCGTATGCCTTTGTAGTTAAGCTAAAATTTAAATTAACTAAAAATCTCACACTGTGTCTTCTTTGAGACAGAAATTGACAACTCTAGGTGCTTATCTATGTGAAAAAATATTGTCACACATTATGGGATAATTTGATGTGAAGTTTTCTGGAACTGGTTCACTACATTCTATCCAAAGATAGCAGCAGAATGGAATAACTAGTCCACATCCATAACAAGTCTGTAATTAGACAACTTCCTAATTACCGAAAGCTGATTTACTAGATCTCCTGCTAAGTCTGTTTGAAAGTCTCCAGATACAATTCAAAAATTTTGGCATATACCCTTGGTTGGCTGCATTAATTTGTTCTCCGTTTTCCCTAAATTAGTTGTCTCTCAAGTGAGGTGTATGTATTTTCACAGGAGGTGAGCAAGATAATCCATCAGGGTGCAAGAAGGAAACATTTCAATAAATGACATCTAAACATAGAGAAATAAAGTAGTTATATTAATATATAAAATATGGGTGAATACCGATCTTCTCACTCTATCTAACAACAGATGGAGGATTGGCCTACAGGGTACAACATTCTC
This sequence comes from Acinonyx jubatus, assembly GCF_027475565.1. Taxonomy (NCBI): domain Eukaryota; kingdom Metazoa; phylum Chordata; class Mammalia; order Carnivora; family Felidae; genus Acinonyx; species Acinonyx jubatus. Next base: position 22,161,953 of record NC_069384.1, read on the forward strand.
CTTGAGGGAAAGGGTCAGAATTCAACCAGAAGGGATTTACCGTGAAAATTTTCCTTTTTTTCCCCCTGAACAGGTTGTTGTGGGTTGTGACATACCTGTTTCGGGTTCGGGAATTTTCTGGATGGTATTCTCTAGTTGCAACAAAACTAAGTCTGAAGGGGACAAGCAGCTGAGAAAATCTCCCTACAAAGAACCGTGAATTGAAGATATCGCGAGTAGTACAAGTGCCTGCCAAGAAGAAATAGCAAAGTGTATGCTTTTCTTACAATATAAGCACTTTGTCAGCAGCGACAGGATAAAACAGTGCCAGTGTAATAAGGTTGAAAAGAAAGATGACACACACTGAAATGGTCTGAAAACAATTGGAAAAGTGCAGTTAATTCCCATCTAACTGTGTGCTATGCTTTGAGATAATGGTTAATAATACTGTTAAGCTATTATTGTGAACAAAGCTGTTAAGGACTGAGTGCTGAGAAGTGTCAAATTTTACTGAGCAATCAATACCAGTAATTGATTGCATTGGAATTTTTTTGTGTGTCAGTAAGGAACGATATAAATTAAAATATCAAATCATGTAAGTATTATTGCTTGTTTATACTATTCTCTTAAAACAAGATTTTTCAAATTTCAATTTTGTGGTTTTTTAATAATTTACATGCCTATATGTCAGTATGTCTATATAGATATATAAAGTATAAATGAATAGTGTGCATTTGTTAGGGGGGCATAAACTCAAAAATTTTGATAATAGAGGTACATGATTAAAATGGTTTGGCTATAACTGTCTCAGGATATGAATGGCTCATAGTCTACACATATTTATACAAATCTAAAACCACTAATGGAATTTATTTATTCAAGCAATTGGTTAATATGATAAATATTTAAAATCCATTAAACAGACTGGCACCATGCAGAAAAAGAACGTGATTACATTAATGCTAAAAAGTCCTATATTCAAAAATGTGAACTTTGATCATGTTTTAGCTCATTTTTCTCACAACATGTAGTTAAATGAAGCTAATTCATCATATTACACAGACATGAGATTAGGTTTCCTTATATAATGTGAAAAAAAGGCTTTGTAAAAAATAATAAAAGTAAAAACAGGTAATAATTTATAGTAACAGGTTAACAAATTTTAAAAAAAATGTTGCGACATGCATAAATGAACTTACATTGACTTACAACTCCAAAAAGCTTGTTTTTGTATCATAAATTGGTAAATTTAACATAAACACACTATATAATTGATACTATACATCATTAAACTTTAAATATTTTAAATACGAGTACTTATATTAATGTGAATTATAATTGCTCCTGATTAATAGAAAATACAAACATTTTTACAGACATACAATTGTATCTCTAAGGTATTATTAATATTGTTATTTGAATGTGCAATATACATTAAATTTGTAAAATATAATAGTGCAATTTTTAAATTTCTGTACATGCTAATGATTCATATTTGTTTTTTAAATATAAAAATTATTTTATAAATGCAAGATATTCACTTAAGTTCTGCATTCCACTTAGAATTAAATATTCAAAATTAATTAATAAAATGTGGTTTTGAGAAATAATTTGTTCTTACATGCTTATTATTTAAAATTCAGAGGTATATTGAAAAGAACCCAAGAAATTGCCACAAGAATAGTAAACCATGCTGTCACACATTTTAAATTGTATTTCCTTAAAATAAAGTCCTTAAATTTCCCAATTAGAATCAATATGTTTACTGTGATTTTTGGCAATTTTAGGTGAAAAGAATAAAACAGAGCTATTGTACCTTAGAATAATCAAACTTGTCTAAAAGTCTTGGCGAAATTCTTACACCATGGTAACGTACATAATATTCAAATTATTGTTTTAATTCTTCAGTTGGAAAACAGTGATTAACACTTTATTTGCAAGGGTGCCTGGGTGGCTCAGTTGGTTAAGCATCTGACTCTTGATTTCAACTCAGGTCATGATCTCATGGTTTGTGAGTTTGAGCCCCCACATTGGATCTGGACTAAAAGCATAGAGGCTTCCTGGGATCCTCTCTCTGCCTTTCTCTCTGCCTCTCCATCTTTCAGTCAAAATAAATAAATAAACTTAAAAAATTTTTTTTAACATTTTATTTACAAACTTGAGTTTTTATTTTCAAGTTTGGAGAACATATGGAAAGAAGACTTTCCCAATGTTGGTGAAAAGAGTCTCCTGAGCATTTATTTAATTTTATTAAACCCACTTAAACTTTTCCTCCTCAAATTAAGAAAATAAAAAGTAAATGAAAAACAAGAGCAGAGAAAAAAGAAACTACCGATCTAAAAAAAAAAAAAATGTTCCCAACAAAGAAATACACAATAGTTCTATTTTCAACTCTCAGACTCAATTGGTATTTCAATTAAATATGAGGTTGTCAAGTAGGGTAGTCAAATAAATGTAAGATAATGAAAAGATGAAGTGCTCTTAATATAATCATCCTCAATTTAGTGTGCAAATAATAAAGTGAGCTAACTGATGGCAAACCCAAATGCAAAGCAGTCCAGGCATTAATATTTATCACGTTCAAGGGAGTTCCACACTTCGAGTAACGCCTAAGTAGAGTGAAATTTTTTAATACCTTAAACCCACAAACTGCATTTCTGTAAAAAATGTTTGCACTATCTAATAATCAAGAGTAATTATAATTCACATGGTTGTAAGCTTTTGACCCTTAGAGGAAACTTCTTAGTAAAAAAGGCTATTCTTTGCTTTGTGCATCATTTATTAGGACATGGCATCTTCCACATCTAAAATGTTAACTAAATAGGTCAATTCTACCTCCAAATTATCTGCCGCCATAATTCCGCCTTTCTTGTGTGAAATGTTCTGTAGTTCCTTTTAGGTGAGATAATATGATTTCTCAACTTTCTTTTAAAATACTCGCCTTATTCTTAATCATGGATTCAAACCAACCACCACTGACACAAAATGTTATTCCTTAACAACAAAGATACTACTGTCATTCACTGTTTATTTTATTTTTTTTATGTTTATTTATTTTGGGGAGAAACAGAGACAGAGTGCGAGTGGGTTGGGACAGAGAGAGAAGGAGACACAGAATCTGAAACAGGCTCCAGGCTCTGAGCTGTCAGCACAGAGCCCAATGTGGCACTCGAATTCAGGAGCTGCGAGATCATGACCTGAGCTGAAGTCGGACACTCAACCGACTGAGCAACCCAGGCGCCCCTGTCATTCACTGTTTAAAATAAGAAAAAGCACCAATAGTAAGCCGATATACATGTCAAAACAAGCTTCTGTTACCTCCCTATTGCCTACCAGACAACTGTATAATCCTGACTCCTTACCTTCTCCAGAAACATACTAGTCAATTTCCCCCTGGCCTAATTGTTCAAGACTATCACTCAAGCTCAACTTCCTTTGCAGGACATCTAAACTTTGAGATTGCCACTCATGAACACATCTGACCTGCTCCACGCACTCCACCTTTACAAATACAGGTTAAAGAAGTCTCCAATGAATATATTTTATGTACAGTCTAAAAGTATCTTCATCAAAATATGTATTTCTGTTATTGTAGTGAATAACTTCCCCTCATACTTGTTGCTACTTCTCCTCCTAGGACCTGTCGCATCCTTCTTTTCCCATTGACCTTAGATTATGCCCAGTTTGTGTGCAGACAACTTTAGAAGTTTATGGACAGGTGCAGGAAGTTTAGACGTATTTGTAAAGAAACATATAATTAATCAGATCTTCAACTTCCTAGAATGTTCTAAAAATATCCACTTGAATTGGGGTAAATTCAGATTTTTCTGGTGCCTGGGTGGCTCAGTTGGTTGGGTGGCTGACTCTTGATTTAGGCCTAGTTCATGATCCCAGGTCATGGAATCAAGCCCGTGTCAGGCTTCATGCTCATCACGGATCCTGCTTAAGCTTCTCTCTCTCTCTCTCTCTCTCTCTCTCTCTCCCTTCCTCAAATAAATAAATAAATAAATAAATAAAATTCTTTAAAAAATGAGATTTTTACCACATAATATATAAAAGACGAAATCATAAACAGAGTTGTAAAATTATTGAAAACTCTCTGATTAATTATGTATTTTTTGTGAATGGATTTTGATATTTTTGTTTGTAGTAGGATAAGAAAGTAAAACAATTTATAGGCTCTCTTTAAATTACACTTTATGGGGAGGCTATTGACTTCAAAGTAGCATAGTGGGAGACAGTTACATTATTTTAAATTAATTTTTAGAACAAATCCATGAAGTCGAGCTAAGAAAATGTTGCAAATTTGTTTAAATCACAGACCCATGAGCACATCTAGTTCCCCTCCCTAACTCGTAAGTAAACAGTCAGCAAAGACACATGCTAATAAACTGAAATAACACTCTTGTGGGAACCTACAAAAACATAGGAAGCTATACAGTAGCTTTTTTGCAGTAAATTTTAAAGTGTCCTTTTTTTCCATTTATATCTGAAAATAAACTTACTTCTGGATTAAAGTCTATTTCCTATTGTTTAGTCATCTGGGGACATGGAAAACTGCATCTCCTTCCTAATTACTCTGTGAATGACTCATTTCTATAATCAGATCAGCCTTGTCCTTCCTTTCTCTAAGCTAAACAAATCTAATTCATTTAATTTCTATTTGCCAGAAGGTTAATTATCTTTGCTTCTTCTCTGACCATCTCCTGTTCTTTCATCTTTTTTTTTTTTTACTTTTTAAAGTTCAATATCTAAAACTAGAGACAATTATAAAAACTGATTGATGTAGAACAGCAGGAAGATTACTGTCTATTCCTTCCGTAATTTTTTATTTAATATTCCTCATTACCTTATCAAATTATTTTTTATCATGACATTTCACTGCAGATTTCACATTGGCCATAGATACGATCTTCAGTGTTCTTTAAAAAAAATTTTTTTTCTAACTCTTAGAGCATCCTCCCTCCCAAGGAGTCTCTCTTCTCAATTCATTCATACATCAACAATTTTGAGGCTCTGACAGTGTCTTCTATCTCTGTCTCTATCCTCTCCAACCCATCTATGTTCTACCATCAGATTAATCATCCTAACGTAGCATTGCTTCACTATATCCTATGGGAAGCCATTCCCTATTAACTGTCATATTGGGTCATAACCCCTCTGGGTGCTTGCAAGATGTTCCTTATTTCATTCCTGGACATGAAGGTGAGTTGCCTATACTAGCGACATCCCTCTGACAATTTCTCCTATGATACTCCCATCCTCCTCTACTGTAGCATTTATAATACTCTTCTGTAATTTTCTTTTTGTCTTCCCCATCCTACTCTAAACTCACTGAGAACTTAGACTATGCGAGTCACTACTTTTCTTGATAGCCTGGCATTTTGTACTAGCACTGAGACTTTCAATACATTTTTGTTATAAGAATAAATGTGTAAATTAATTTACATGCAAATAACACTGTGAAAACATTAAATCAATGAATTCTAACTATTTCATAGTTAGAATTTCTTCCACACAGTTACACATGCCTGAATCTAAACCTTTGTCTATCCTACAAAGGGGGCAGGTGTGAGTATTACCTTGGAAAGAGGAGAATATGACAAGCAGTACCTCCTGGGTAGAGAAACTCTTTGCTTATAGAGGGGGAAGGAGAAAGATGACAAGCAGTGAGACTTGAGTTCCCTGATCACTCATCTGAGTTATAACTTCATAAAGAAGAGGATCGCAACACTACAAAATGCCCACAGATGGAGGAGACAATTGAGCCCAGAAGGGCTTTTGTTTATATTGCCATTTAGGGACTCTAGATGACCTTGAGAACAGCCCAATATCTGTATAATTTTAGGAGAAGATAAATGGTGCTTGACTTATTCAGACCCAGAGGGATGTTTAAGAGTATTCCTACTGTATCTGAGTCCATTTTTGGCCACTGTGAACAGAGATAGTCAAGAGCAGTAGATCTAATGTATTGAGAGAAGATGATGACCCCATGGGAAAGGCTGCAGTTCAAAGAGCTTAGGGCAAGTACCCAACAGACAACATGTTGAGTTTCCAGAGGTCAACTGTACCAGCAAGAGCTGTGATGGGGATGGGTCTAAAAGAAGGTCCCAGCAGGCCTCGACTATGGCCAGGACACGGATGAGCCTTCCCAGCCATAATCTGCACCATAAATGGCAGTAAGACACCCAATGTTATGGAGTATCAATGTATAAGCCAGTGAGTACCCAGAAGACAGCAGAAGGGTCTAATCAGAGGTTAGGCTCATTTTTTGTCATGACAAAAGCACACAGGCAGTCCTCTGCACTTCAGGCATATTGAGGAGCAGAAGAATCCCTGGAAGACTGGGCATTTTCCCCAAAGGAGACAATTTTAAGATGAAAACAGGCTTCTTTAAAAAAAGTTTTAATGTTTATTTTTGACAGAGATAAACAGAGTGCGAGTAAGGAAGAAGCAGAGAGAGAGGGAGACACAGAATCCGAAGCAGGCTCCAGGTTCCAGGCTCTGAGCTGGAGCTCAGCACAGAGCCCAATCCAGGGCTTCAACTCACAAACTGTGAGATCATGACCTGAGCTGAAGTCGGACACTTGACCGACTGAGCCACCCAGGCACCCTGCTTCTTTACTTTTAATTGTAATTTTTCAAAGCTCCCCTGTCCTCAGCAGTAATGGAATGACTTTTTTTTTAATTTTTTTTTTCAATGTTTATTTATTTTTGGGACAGAGAGAGACAGAGCATGAATGGGGGAGGGGCAGAGAGAGAGGGAGACACAGAATCGGAAACAGGCTCCAGGCTCTGAGCCATCAGCCCAGAGCCTGACGCGGGGCTCGAACCCGCGGACCGCGAGATCGTGACCTAAGCCGAAGTCGGACGCTTAACCGACTGCGCCACCCAGGCGCCCCAATAAGGAAATGACTTTAATGAAACTATATTTTTTGGAATACCTAAATGGTGCTATGAAAAAATTCCACTCAGCAACAGGTGAATGAAAAGACCACATACCCCATTAGCAGCAGGGTGGATGTATGCTAATATCTTGCCCCTACACACTCTCTATGTATCCACTCTAAAGCCACAGGCAGAGCAAGAGCATAAAACTTTCCCGTGAAATCTGGCTCTAATGTACTTGTACAAGCCTAACATCCACCTTACCTTAATATCTGTATCTCCTTGTTATAGGCTGAATTGTATCCCTTCAAACTTCATCTGTTGAAATAAGTCCTACTCCCAATGTGACTGTTTTTGGAGATAGAGCATTTAAGGAGGTAACTGAGGTTAAATAAGATCATAAGAGTGAGTCCCTAGTTGACAGGATTGGTGTCCTTATTATTGGTGTCTCTTTTCCTCAGTACACAGAGAAAAGGTCATGTGAGGACACAGAGCGAAGGTGGCAATCTATAAATTAGGAAGGGAGGTCTCTTGATCTTGAACTCCTTGCCTCCAGAACTGTGTGAAAATTAATTTCTGTTGTTTAAGCCATCTAACCTGTGACATCTTATTACGGCAGCCTGAGCAGACTAACATAACCCTCTAAATAAATTTTCTATAGTCATACCGATCTCTTCACCACGTTGCATACCCATTGTTGTGTCTTTATTCATGAGTCACTTTGCCTTTCTCTTCATTTTTTCTAATCCAGCTACTATTGATCTTTAATAACTAGGTAGGCTTCTACCTTCTAGATACTAGCACACATTATTCTCTCTCCATGCTAAAGTCCCAGAGCCACTCTTAAGTAAACCTATATCGCTCACGTGTAATTAGACTCTGTTCAGCAACTAGACTTTGGATTTCTCAGGAAAGTATGCAACAATTACAATTCTCTCTTTTTTTTAATTTTTTTTAACATTTATTTATTTTTAAGACAGAGAGAGACAGAGACAGATTAAGAGCTGGGGAAGGGCAGAGAGAGTGAGACACAGAATCTGAAGCAGGCTCCAGGCTCTGAGCTGTCAGCACAGAGCCCAATGTGGGGCTTGAACTCACAAACTGCAAAATCATGACCTGAGCTGAAGTCGGATGTTTAACCCACTGAGTCACCCAGGCGCCCCAACAACTACACTTCTTGAGTAAATCTTACTACATCCAGGAAGTTTGATTAGCGAGAATATTCTTTCAAGCTTATGGTTGGCGCTGACTTTCCAGGTCTATTCCATTTGTAGTTTCAAGAGGTTATTTTTTTTAAACATACATTTTAATCCCATACTAAGGATTAATTTCCTTTTCATTCTCTTTTCTTTTTTTCTTTTCTTTTCTTTTCTTTTCTTTTCTTTTCTTTTCTTTTCTTTTCTTCTTTCTTTCTTTCTTTTTCTTCTTTCTCCTTTGTTTTTTGTTTTGTTTTGTTTTGTTTTGGTTTGGTTTTTTTGTTTTGTTTTTTTTTTTTTTTTTGTAAGAAAGGCAGACTGTCACATGCACCTCCTCATTTGGATGTGTCTGGAGTCTTGGAAGCCTGACCAGCCCATATTGTACAAATGGACCTGGAGAGCTTGTTTGGAGGTAATAGGAGGGGCGCACAGGTACTTGCATACCCTTGGCAGAACTGTCTTCCTCTATCAGGAAAGGTCATCCTCTTCGATCCAGCCTGTTGCTTCAGGAGGGACACACATGTAGCAGTGAGGGAGGAAGGGACACCCCCCTAGCCAGCCAGATAAGCTGAATCAACCCTGGCGATCAATGGGGTGACAGATGTCACAGCTAGGTCACAGTCACATCCTAATTTATTTTTCAAGCGTACTTTTCTTATTGATTTTATACTTTGGATAGTTTTTTAGACAAATGTATCTTTTTAGTTTCTATTGTTTGCTTGGTTTTTGTTTTGTTTTTAAATTTTATTAGGTGGCCACCTGTTTAAAATATACATATTCCTTATATCTGAATATCCTTATAACATGTCTAAATATTATAGAAAAAGCAAAGTGCATGGAGTCCAAAGACAAATAATGATCTTTTTTTTCTTCTGAGCTTCTTAGCACCCTCTTAAAATTATGAGAAATCTATTGTCTACTTTCTTCTAAAGAACAACTAGGAAAATATATAAAAGTGCTTTTAAATCATGAAGAATGATAGAAATATATTATTCTTTGAAAAGACCAAAAATTTAAAAATGATCTGTTTCAACTAATTAAAACACTATATAAATAATTTTAAAAAATCATATCGTATTTTGTACACTATTGCAAATGTCAATAGTTTATCAAATTCATTTATTATTGTATTATTTGGTTAAAATATAACGAAAACATTTAAACCCCTAAATTAGCATGGCAACTATATTCATAGCTTAGGTATAGTTATTCTTCTACAAACTTGCTATATGAACTATAAACACCAGCTTATGGTGTTTACATAGGTCAAAGAATTCATCACATCACTAAATCTGTGATTTTAATGTTACTATTTCTCTGTATCTTCCTTTAAAATAAAAGGACCACATGAGATTAATAACAGATGTTAGAAGGTGTTTGATGATGACATTGAGAGCAAAATCAAGTTTAAATAACACAGCGGCTTGCGTTCCAATAGAAGACACTTGAATTGTGCACAGAGAGGTAGGGAGGGGCCAAGAAAACCACCATTGCCTGTGGTTGGGGCACGAAAGAATGTGTGTACACAGATATGGAAGAACATGTACAAGTTTACACACCCGCACATTTGATCGATTATTTTTTCCTTATATAGAATATGTACTCTATCGTGCTCAAACTAAGGGTCCTGGGAAATCATTTACTTTGCCATCTGTTACCAATCACCATTCTATTTCAGCTTACAGTTATTACTGAAAAAAAAAACGTTACCCTAAAAGTACCTGGTATCTCAAGCTTGATTTACATGTTACTATTTCATAAACACCCTCATACAGTCATATGGAGATAGCAGGAACTTTAATTGTATAAGATTTATTATACAATGTTGTCTTTTCTTTTGTTTTTTTTATCATCTTTCAGAATGTCTACTTTTTCATGACATAGCAAAATTTTAACCAAATAAGATACCTTTATGTTGTTCGTAGAATAAAAAAAAACCCTCACGATTAAAGGCAAATTATAAAGTGTAAGTATCATTTCTATCTGGCTTTTAACTCTCTGATCAATATGAAAGTATCCAGGAAGCATAGGAGGTAATCTATTCACTAATAAACTGTAAATGAAACTCTGTGATTTATGATAGTTTTAGAATTTAATGTGCACATAAATATTTCAATTTGCTCATTTCAAATATATTAAGAAACATACTAATAGATATTTGGATAACACCAAAGTCATGAAGTCTAAGGTTTTTAAACTTAATTATTATACTAGTGGAAATAACCAGTGATGAAGAGCTATTTTTTTATAAAGTATCATACTCCCTAGTTTTAATTATCTTTTACTCATATAAAATTTCCCTACTTCACTATTCCAAATCCTACAAATCCATAATAAAGCACCTTTTCATACATTATTTGTGTCTCTCTTAGGGCACACTGCTTTCTATCTGAATTATACTCATGTACTTATATAACTATTTTTCCATATTAGAGTCTATAAAAAGTATTTGAGGAAATATGCTTGTTCTCATTTCTTTATTTGCTGCGGAACCTCATACAGTGTCTTACACAGAGTTAATGTTCCGTAAATATCTCTGAGTCAGTAAATCTGTAACAGGTTGTTAGAGGGAAGTTTTCCCAACTCACTTTTGTCTGACACATAAAATTAATGGATGCTACATTCCAGAGTAGCTTGTGAGACATAGCTCCAAGAAGACTTTTTTTTTTAATGTTTATTTATTTCTGAGACAGAGAGAGACAGAGCATGAGTAGGGGAGGGGCAGAGAGAGAGGGGGACACAGAATCCGAAGCAGGCTTCAGGCTCTGAGCATCAGCACAGAGCCCGACGCAGGGCTTGAACTCACAAACTGCAAGATCATGACCTGAGCCGAAGCCGGACGCGCAACTGACTGAGCCACCCAGGCACCCCATCCAAGAAGACTTTTTATAGTAGGTGGCTGACAACCAGTTAGAGGATTCACCATACCTAACATATAGAAGGGTCAGAATATTGTAAGGAAAGTGTCATCAGAGAGGCCTGTAGATTCCACTCTACAGCAAGGTGGAGAATGCAGGCCACTTTTCTCAAGTCCACGGGGTACAGTACCACTTGAAAATCTTACTATTTGTCTCCTAATGTTGGAGATGCAGGGGGCTGATGTCTGACCCACGTCTGACACCGATAACGGTAGGGGCCTGACTAGCCCAGGACTGTGTCTGGAAATGAACAACACTTTTCTCCCAAGTCAGTCAAAGGTGTGTGAACCCCAACAACCTCTGAAATGTTTCCATTTCCCCAAAAATCCTACCAGAGAGTGGTATGTCCACAGAAGAAAGAAATGGAGTATATCTTCAAATACCAAAAGAGAAGCTGGGATTGAAAATATGCAAATGAAAGATTGGCATTGTCTACATTGAAAGAGCTGCAGTTGAAGGGACCCAACATAGAACACATGACCACAGACCATGATAGTACTACAATCTGTCAGCAAAGACATGTTAAGATAATACCTACGTTGGGTAAAACCTTTTGGCTTTACTTTCACCTCTTCTCTTAGATCAGCTTTGGAAAGGCCAGGAATCTTATACTGAAAGGGAAATATTAGACGGAAGAAAGTAGAAGGACTCTTAATCTCCTTCCAAAACTGTAGGTTCTCAGCAGGTCTCAGCTGAAAATAAGGGAGAAAATCTCCTTTTTTCATCTCTTAAGAACTTTCTTGAGATGTAATTGAAATACAGTAAACTGCACAAATTTAAAGTGCAAAGTATCATAAGATTCAATGTGCATGTGAAGCCTACAGCATAATCAATATGGTCAACATATCATGATCCCCCCAAATGCCTCATGTTACTTTATAATGCCTTTCTCCCTCTCAGCCCCACCTCACCTTTCCATCCCCATGCGACCACTTACCTACCTTCTCTATCACTAGAGATTAGTTTGCATTTTCTTGAGTTTACATAAATGGGATCATATGGTATGTATCCTTTTGGAGGGGAGGGGAGACCTGGTTTCTTTCATTCAACATAATTATTTTGAGGTTCATCCATGGTATTGATTATTTCAATAGTTCATCCACTTTTATAGCTAAAATTCCATTTTTTTCTGGCATACCACAATTCACTCGTGAGGTAATAGACATTTAGATTGTTTTTGTCAATTAAACTCTCTCTGCTATGAATAAATGTACAAGTCTTCGTATAGATACACGTTTCCTCATTTTTTTCCCTTGAATAAAACTTAGTAGTAGAATGCCTCTGTCATATGGTTGCTATATACTTAACTTAAAAAAAAAAAAGCACCTGCCAAACTTGGGCATATTTTAATGTGTATATTTGTAATTTACCTAAAACGGAGCATTACAAAGTACAACATTTAGACAGTTTTTATGGCTTTAAGAGATTCCAGGTTTGTCTGCCCTTGCTTAAACAACACAACAGTCATAACTAAATATACTTTTTTCAGCATATTATTTCAGTAAACATCTTCTGACTTAGTAACTCATTAAAGCTATAACATGTTTAATTAGTTAAAAGTTGTGTAGTTGTTAATGTGGCAGATTCTTAATTGAAGAAAGCTGCTTTTAGGAAACAGTAGAACATTTTTTTTTTCGACTGTCATAGAACTAGGCAAGGCATTTATGAGAAATTAAACGTAATCCCAAAAATAAATGGCAAAGCTGGGGGATGGTTTGAGGTCTGCTGGATATTTTTTATATGTTTCAAAACAGATTTCAGACAACTGCTTCAGACTAGAGGCACCGCACTGAATATCATCTAACTAATAAATGAAAATTAAATGTAACTTCAATAAAATGTCACTGCAAAGTTGATTTAAAATAATTCAGTGTGTATTAAACACCAATATTATATCTTGTAAACTAGGATTTAAGAGAGGCTTCAAATCCATCATATATGTGTTCTGAAATCTTAGGTATGTTCAATTTTTAATATAAGACAGAAAGGAACTTAGTGTTACATAACCTTACATTTATTATGTTTTATTCTATTTACCAACTATGCATGTATTTCCCTCAATTTGTATGCTAACTTGGTTCATCAAATCTCCTAAAGTTATTTATTGATTCAATAAAATTCCTTCAGTAATGTTTTAAAACAGGCGGCAGGGTGGTGGGGAGAGTGCCACAAGATATTTCCAGTTTGATAAATGCAAGTCCTTTGACATCACATTAGACCTTTCGCATTATTGATCTAATGAGGAAGAAGAATGTAAGAATGATGATTTAATATCAACCCTCAAAAGTAAGGCTTCAACTGCATCCGTGCCATCAGTCTACTGGGACGAGTGTACTAAATTGGAAATAAATGTCACTTTACTAACTTGCCTCATAATAAAAGACAAAATGATCACAAACTCAAATAAGTTTCTTTTTTCGATGTCCACACACTCTGAGAGAGCATAATAGATTTCTGATGTATGTTTCCTACTCAAGTTTTACGTTGGAAGACGGAGACGCCGGAAAGGAAAAAAAATGAACTCCACGGGTTAAAACATTTCCAGAATTGTTCAACACTTTTTATTAGTAACGTTTAAGAGGGAGGATAAGATGAATCACCCTTTTTGGGTTGAAATATGAGGAACATTGTCCTCTCATTAGCTAAACAAGCTGATACTTTCCATTCCAGTTCCATACTAGAAGATCTACTCTCTGTCCAACCCCTTTCTGTATTGCTACTCCCTTTCCCAAAAGGGAAACACCTCGTTACTGTGGTCCACAGTACACATTCTCCTCTGTCAGTCTCTCAATACACAGAAGGCAATTTCAAATTTACTAATCCATGCCAATACAGAAAGCTTGCCAAGCAAATTTCAGAACCTTTAAAAAAAATCTATTTTCTTTTTTCGTCTTTATACCGAAGGCTTTATTGTCAAAGTACTGTGACAATGTGTTTACAAGTTACTTGAGTTATTTCTTTGTTCCACTTTTCAGTTTGGCTGTGCTAGTCATTTGAAATACAGTTAAGTTAATTTGTTTTCCATTTTAAAGATTTTCCCCAAACCTCATTTATGTTTATTTTATTGGCTCTATAAAAGTTTAATGTGGATCCAAATGACAAAACTATATCAAAAAGAAGAAAAGGGAGATCTGAGAAGTTTTAGAGCAATCATTCTTAGGTTTTGTTTTTTTCAGAAGTTGTGGATACATACATATTTCCTAATCTCCCTCTCAATGCAAATGTTAGCATACAGTGTATACTCTATTATTGTTGTCTTCACCTAACATTATATGGAAATTACTCCATATCAGTTAATGTAGGCTTTCCTTGTTTTTCTACTAACTGAATAGACTCCAGTGTGTAATTATACCATAGTTTATCCAGCCAATATTCTATGCTTTTGAATGTATTTTCCTCCAGTATCTCATCCTTTTAAGCAATGTAGCAATCAATAACCTGTTGTATATGTATTTTCATATAGTTGGAGATATGACTTCACTCTAAAAAGTGACACTTCTGGATCCAAATGTAAATACATGTATTGTTTTAATATATATTGAAACATTCTCTTCCTTTAAAGTAGTACCAACTTACATTCTTTTTTTTAAATTTTTTAAAGTTTATTCACTTTATTTTGAGACAGAAAGAGAGAGAGACAGTACTAGTAATGGAGGGGCAGAGAGAGAGAGAGAGAGAGAGAGAGAGAGAGAATCCCAAGCAGGCTCTGCACTGTCAGCACAGAGCTCAACACCATGCTCAATCCCATGAATCAGACAGAGATCATGACCTGAGCCGAAATCAAGGGTCAGAAGCTTAACTGACTGAGCTACCCAGGGGCTCCACAACTTGTACTACTAATAACAATCACGAACAATATGAACAATATGAATGTTCATATTTATGAGAGAGAGAGAAGGGGAGAGAGAGAGAGAGAGCGTGGGGTGGGGGTGGGGGCAGGCAACAGGGAAGGGAAGGCTGATGTCAGACTGAGAACAAGCACTGAATGGAACCCAAAGCACAAGGTATAGCCCATGAAGAAAAGCTAAAACCTGGGTCCGTTTTGGTTGCTTCTTCTACCCTTAGCTCTGTGGGTGTTCTATAGAGGCGGGCTTTCCATCACAGAGCTAACACAGGCCCAAACTATGAGTTGGTGAAGCCATAAAGGAACAAGGGGAAGGGGAAGATGCTGTCTTATATGACGATGCATTAACGGATCAGCAAGAAGGTGTGAGGGCTACAGAAGGGCTCTGCTTCACTATCACCCCCCAAACCCTCAGAGTCTCTTCTATAACCTGTCCTAACTCAAAACATACAGGTGAGGAAACCATGGCAAACACATTTCATCATAACCAAGTTAACACGTTACTAAGTCACGTAAGAATTTAATACCAGAGTTTTCTATTTTCAAAGTCCAAGTTCTCGAGTTCATTGCTATATGATTATCATTGGAAGAGGATTGGAGACCTCTTTCATGGTTTCTGAGTGTAACTGTAGTAGAAGCTGCTCATGTCCAGGCAATGTTGAAAAACTCATTATCAGAGACATTAGATCTAACCAGAATTAACAATATTTAGCACTGTGCTTAGCACAATTGCTGACAAAAAGTAGGCAATTAATAAGTACATATTACATGCATGACTAGATTGGGAAGGTGGAGAAAAGGAGGAGAAACATCATTTATAATGGATATGAAAGCAGGACACATGGCGCCAGAAAGTCGATGGGCCTGGGAAACCAAAAGATGTCTGAGAACTAAATATTCTGAAGTCACAGCTAAAAGCTTAGTGAATCAGACTCTGGATTTTTACATAGTACTTGTAATCTAACACAGAGATTATCTTTTTTGTTTGCTTTAAACTTCTTTCTACATCTTTGCATTAAGAGGAACATTTACAAAATGACCTATGGATTTAATGTTTTCCGGAATATGTACTGGAAAATTCTTGCCCTTGCTCTCTATCATCACCCACTTGCACAGATTTGTAAAATACTGATGAGTCAAAAAAATTACTTTTCTTCTATTCAGTAAACACCATGAAGCCAGCAACTGTCCTTTAGAGTTATTGGCTTGTTAGTAAAGAAAAAATCTTTTATGATGAATTCTGAATGAATTAAACCTATAATTTTCTTTGACCCATATTTTTTTGGAAAACATTTTTAGAAATGGTCTAAATATTCTAGTTTTTCTAGAAAAACTTTCAGTACAAATAAAAGCTGGTAATTCTTAAAATTTTATTTTTAGTGTTAGATTATCACAATAGACTAGGGGATATAATCAGAGACCATTAATTGTCCTAACAAAAGACCAAGAGTATCATTTTGACCTGGAGTCCTGTCTTAATGAAGTATAAAACAACCTGTATAAGGGCAAAGTTATTTTAAAAATCAATAGTGGTAAGTGTTGGATGGAAAGTGCAAATCTATAACTTTGTAAGCAATGGTGTTTTTAATGGAACTAACCTACATGGCCAAAAGTGTATCATGTATCCCAGTTAGAGTTCATGCAGGTGAAAGATGGGAATTAGTTTTGCAAAAAGCATAGGAAAAAAAATGAAAAGCTAGTCATTTTTTATCTTAAATACCATAGAGTATTCCATTCATTAGACTTTGAAGTTTCCTGTTTTTTCCATTGATTATTCAGTGTAATTATAACCATGCATTAAATAAGGTCACCTAGGACACAACTGAATATAGTAAGCTTGAATTTTAGTTTTGGAGCCTCACTCCAAAACGGAAATGAATGTGGTTACATAGAAAAATAATTCGCAAAATAATTAACATATTCCCATTCTTTCCTTTATGATGCAAATTGATATTAAAGAGCTGTGCAAAATTTTACTGCACATCCCTTAATGAAATAGAAAAGTCCTTCCATCTAACTTTAACTTGTATAAGGAGGATCATTATAAATATCCCCACCATTCTAAATTATCCCTTAAACATTTCTCACCAAAATTCACAAACCAGTTATAACTGCCTGGCCACCTTATCATATCCGACAGTAAATTCCATGAAGGGAAATGGTAAATTGATTACTGATAAATGCACACATGTGCACATGCCCAGAGCACAAGATACCTAGTAGTCAATTGGTCCTACTTCTTGATTCATCAAGAGCTCAGATACCCACTTTAGCTTCTGCTTCATTGTAAGCCATCTCCAAACCTACAACATAAAAACACAACCAACTCTTTATTTCTCAAATATATACCCATACATTGTGACAGACACAATCAAGTTAATTAGCACATCCATCACCTCACATAGTTACCTTTTGTCCCATTGTTTGCGAGAACTTTTAAGATTTCTTCCAGAAAATTTCAATTATATAAGACACTATTAGTAATTATAGACCTGCTATATATTGGATCTTCAGAACTTAATCATCTTATAACTGAGAGTTTGTACCCTTTTACCAATTGTACCCTTGTATGTACCAAATGTACCCTTGTACCATTCTCCCCCATCCCCAGCACCTGACAAACACCATTCTACTCTGTTTCTATACGTTCATTTTTTTTTCCTTACGTAAGTGATAAAATGAAGTACTTGTATTTCTCTGTCTGGCTTATTTAACTTAGCATAATTCCTGCCAGGTTCATCCATGTTGTCTGAAGAGGAAAAATTTCATTTTTTTAGGGCCTGATTATTCCATAATACAGATATCACATTTTCTTTGTTCACTCATCTTTAATGGACCCACAGGTTGTTTTCTTTTCTTGGCTATTACAAAGAATGTTGCGATGAATGTGGGGGTACAAATATCTTAAGGTAGTGATTTAATTTCCTTCAGATATATATTTGGAAGTAAGATTGCTGAATCATAAAATACTTCTTTTTAAATATTTTTGAGGAATCTTTATACTGTTTTCCATAGTGACTCTACCCGTTCACCTTCCCACTAACAGTGCACAAAGATTCCCTTTACTCCACATCCTCAGGAACACTTCTTATCTCTTGTCTTTTTGATAATAGAGATACTAATAAGAATGAGGTAAACAGCTCATTGTAGTTTTGATTTGTGTTTCCCTGATATTGAGCATAAATATACCTTTGGGACATCTGTATCATTTCTTTGGAAAAAAATGTCTATTCAGGTTCTCTGTTCATTTTCTAATTCAGGTTTTGTTTGTTTGCTACTGCATTGTATGAATTCCTTATATACTTTTGACATTTAACCCTTTGGATGTATGGTTTGCACACATTTTCTCCCATTCCATATGTTGCCCTTTCATTCTGTTGATGGTTTTCTTTGCTGTGAAGAAGCTTTCTAGTTTGATATAGTCCCACTGGTTTGTTATTGCTCTCATTTCCTTTGCTTTTGGTGAAAAAAAAAAAAAACAATAACAAAAAAGAACATTACTAAGACCAATTCAACAAGTTTATCCCTTAGATATTCTTTCAGGAGTGTTAGAGTCTAATGTCTTAAGTTCAAGTTTTTAATCCATTTTGAATTAGTTTTATGTGCAGTGTTAAGCTAGGAGCTCACTTTCTTTCTTTTGCATGTGGATATTCAGTTTCATCAATGCTGTTTATTAGAGAGACTATTTTTCCCTCATTCTGTATTCTGGAGGCCTTGTCAAATGTTAATTGACCATATGTGTAGGTTTATTCCTGGGCTCTTGATTCTGTTCCATTGATCTCTATGTCTGCTTTTATTTCAATACCATACTCTTTTGATTACTGTAGCTTTGTTATATTGTTTGAACTCAGAAGTGTGATGCCTCCAGTTTTGTTCTTCTTGTGCAAGATTGCTTTAGCTATTTGAGGTCTTTTGTGGTTCCATGCAAATTTGAGGATATTTTTTCGATATCTGTGGAAAGTGTCTTTGGAATTTTGATAGGCATTGCATTAAATCTACACTACCCAAATCACTTTGGGTAGTATGGGCATTTTAACAATATTAATTCTTCCAATCCATAAACTCAAATATCTTTCCATTCATTTGTGTGTTCTCAATTTCTTTAATCCATGTTTTATAGTTTTCCATATACAGAACATTTACCTCCTTTATTCTATTTATTCCTATGTATTTTATTGTTTTTATGCTATTGTCAAATGGGTTTATTTCCTTAATTTCTTTTTCTGATAGTTTGTTTTTAGTATATAGAAACACAGCTGATATGTGTATATTGATTTTGTATCATACACCATTACTAAATTCATTCATTATTTCTAACCTTTTTGGTGGAATCTTTAGGATTTATATAAAACCATGTTATGGAGCACCTGGGTGGCTCAGTTGGTTAAGCATCTGACTTCAGCTCAGGTCATGATCTCACAGTTCGTGAGTTCGGGCCCCATATCAGGCGCTGTACTGACAGCCCAGAGCCTGGAACTTGCTTTGGATTCTGTGTCTCCCTCTCTTTCTGCCCCCTTCCTGCTCATATTTTGTCTCTCAACAATAAATAAATGTTAAAAGAAAAAAATTTAAAAAAACATGTTATCTGCAAACAGAAACAATTTTCTTGCATTCTGATATGAATAACTTTTATTTCTATTTCTTGCTTAATTATACTTACTAGGACATCCAGTACTATGTTGAATAAAAGTGGCAAGAGTGGACACCTTATCATGTTCCTGATCTTATAAGAAAAACTTTCAGCTTTTCACTGTTGAGTGTGACGTTAGTTGTGAGCATGTCATATATGGTTCTTATTATGTTAATATAGGTTCCCTCTATACCCACTGTATTGAGAGTTTTTATCATGAGATAATGAACTTTGTCAAATGCTTTCTCTGTGTCTATTCAGATGGTCAAATGTTTTTACTTTTCATTTTGGCTGATGTGGGGTATCACATTTATTGATTTGCACATGCTGAACCATCCTTGCATCATAGGAATGAATCCCACTTGATATGGTATGGTCCTTTTAATGTGGTAGTGAATTTGGCTTGCTAAATTTTTTTTTGAAAAAAATTTTTGCATGTTTGTTCACCAGGAATATTGGCCTATAATTTTCTTTACTTTTAACAGCCTTATCTGGCTTTAGTATCAGGGAAATTCTGGCCTTACAAGATGTGTTTGGAAGTATTCTTTCCTCTTCAATTTTTTGGAAGATTTTGAGAAGTTTTGGTATTAATTCTTAAAATGTTTCGTAGAATTCACCAGTGAAGTAATTAGGTGCTGGACTTCTCTTTGTTGGGAGGTTTTGGTTATTGATCCAATCTCCTTACTCATAAATGGTCATTTGAGGGTTTTTTAATTTCTTCATGATTCAGACTTGTTAGGTTGTATGTTTCTAGGAACGTATTTAGTTCTTCTAAGTTATCCAATTTTTGGTATACAATTGCTCATAGTAATGTCTTATGATCCATAGTATTTGTGTAGTATCAGTTGGAATGTCTCATCTTTCATTTCTGCTATTGTTTATCTGGATTTTCTCTCCTTTTCATTTGTTAGTCTAGCTAAAGACTTATAAATGTTTATCTTTAAAAAATTATTTTTTAGTTTCATAGATATATTTTATTGTCTTTCTGGTCTTTATTTCACTATTATCCACTCCAATATCTGTTATTTCCTTCCTTCTACCTACTTTGGGCTTTGTTTGTTCTTCTTTTTATAGTTCCTTGAGAGTAAAGTTAAATTGTTTGAGAGCTTTCTGAGTATGTTTATTGATGTATACTTACCTTTTTAGAAATTTGTTTTGCTGCATCCCTTAAATTTGGTATGTTGTGCTTCTATTTTTATTTCTTTAAAGATATTTTTTCTTCCCCTTTTGATTCTTCTTTGATCCATTGATTGTTCAGGAGCATGTGATTTAATCTCTATTGACTTGAGAATTTTCAATTGTTTTAATTATTGAATTCTAGTTGCATACCATAGTGGTTGGATAAGATACTTGGTATGATTTCAATCTTCTTAAATGTATTAAGATTTGTTTTGTGGTCTAACATTAATCTGTCCTAGAGAATGTTCTATGTGCACTTGAGAATAATGTATTCTTGAGAACAATGTATATTCTCCTGCTTTGGATGGAATGTTCTTTATATTCCTGAGGGACATGTACATATCATTGCAGGAAATGCTCACACACCCATGTAAAAACTGTCTGCTAACTACGGTTCTGTGGGATTCATGAAAGCTGAGACCTACTGGTTCACACATAGGTAATTTGGGGGCTCATTCTTCTGATGGCAGCCTTAAAAGTTGGAGTGCTATATTTGTGGAGAAAGATCCTCACAGGGACAAGATGGTGACTTGGTTTTATTGTTGCAGTGAGACAGAAAGAAGGCATGGAGATTGCCCACTGGCTCTTTCAGGCTTCCGAGAAGATCTCAACCAGCTCTTGGATGTAGGCTGATTAGAAGCTTGACCCTGAGGTAGGTACTTTTTAAAGTTGTAGTCAATTCCCTTCCAGGGAAAGACTAGGAGATGGACATTTTTGCTACTTCTTCTATGCTGAGCCTGGAGTGGATAGTTGAAGAAAGTGATGAGTCTTAAAAGCTTAGGTGCTATATGTACAGTCCAACCCTTTACTCCTCACAGAAAACTTGGAGTTTTGGATTTCCTGTATATTGTAAGGTGCTGTGCTGGGAGTGGGGTTTATGGTTATCGTGTATCTCAGTCTTTCTTACCTGTTTCAATATGGATGTTTTCTGTCACCTGGTATATTGGATTCATTCAACAAGTACCTGGATTTCTCTCAGAGGGAATTGATCATTTGTAGTTGTGTATTCAGTGCATCTGTGGGAAGAGGGAAAGTCAGGATCCTCCTATCCTGCCATCTTGGTCCATGTGCAAAACAAAAAGAAACAAAACAAAGCAAAACTTCCCCTCTCTTTATGCATGTTCTTTGGTAGTGCCTTCTCACTGATGCTGGGCTTGGCCATGTGACTTGCTTTAGACAATGACACAATAAAAAATGTGGTACAAGCAAAGCTTTCCAGTTGCGCTCTGCAACTCTCTCTTTTGTGACAACACCAAGGCTTCCTAGAAACATATTTATAGTTATGTGTGTTGGAAATAAAAAATACTGTCAGTGTTTCTCCAAGTACAATACCTAATTCACTTGAATCGCCAGGAACTTGTTAAGAATGCAAACTACTGATTCACATCCCACAATGACTTAGTGAGAATCACGAGGATGAAGGAAAAAAAAAATCTGATTCTTATGCACTTCAAAAATAAATGCATCAATAAATAAATAAATAAATAAATAAATAACAAAATGAAATGCACTAAAAAGAAAACAATGTAAAATGTACATAAGAGCAAGGATGTAAAAAGTTTAGATGACATAACTAATCCACTAACAATTACATATGTACTTAAAATTGTCTATATTATTCTGTATAAATAATCCAATTATACTCTCTCCTTTAAGGTAGAACAATCCCCTGCTTTAACAAAAATTGTACCAAAGTGTCAAGTATACAACGACCATAGAAAAGAAATATGTCAGGAATCCTTCTGGAAGTGAACTGGACCTTTGAAAATAATATCATATTGTTGTTCTTCCAAGGAATTGTAAATTCCAGATACTATTGATTACCTCTGAATAATTCTTTGTAGCTCATATGAGAGTTCTTATTATTAGCCCACCTGGTTAGCTTCAAGATCTGAACTTTGGATTATTTTCATAGACTTAATAAGTTTTAGATACAGATTTAATTCATAACTTGTTTTAAACAAGCTTGTGTCTAAAATAACTCCTAAAGTAGTTAAACAACTATTTGCTTTCTTAAAGTAATTAGGTTAGTTGATCTACTGAGATTACCAAATGTTCACTATTTTACAATGAGTTTATATATAATTTCTAGGTAAGAATGAACTTTTAAGCATCTTACACACTAAGGAAATTTTTTCACTTCTGTTAAGTCATCTGTAATATTGTATGCTTGACTAGTAAAAATAGTGTTAGTCAAGACATTGTTGAAGAATACTGCTAATCAGCATAGACTGCTAATACAATTATTTATGCTTTTTGTATCAATTATAACCAGATATGGGCATTCAATAATTCTAAACAATCTTATTTCTGGAATTGTCTTAAACATGAGTGAGACTAAGACAAAAGATTAAGTAAAAACAGACATTAAAGTAAGTATGGGGCACCTGGGTGGCTCAGTCCATTAAGCATCCAACTCTTTATTTTGGCTCAGGTCCCGATGTCATGGTCCATGAGTTTGAGACCACATCAGGCTCTGTTCTGACAGTGTGTGGCTTGATTGGGATTCTCTCCTCTTCTCTCTCTCTGTCCCTCCCCTGCTTGCTCACTCTCTCTCTCTCCTGCTCTCTCTCAAAAAATAAACTATTTTTTTAATTAAGTAATTATGAAAATGCTTATTGAGCTTGAAATATTAATTATTTGGCCTATATTATGATTTCACAAACCACTGGGAAATTGGTTCTGAATTTAGACTTCCTGGCTCCAGATTTGAAGCATGTCACAATATTAGGCTTCTCTAAGTCTCAATTTCCTAGTATAGATAGTTTGAGGACCAATGAGTTATTAGTGAATTGTGTAGCTAATGCTCACTCAATAATAGCTACTATGAGATCATAGAGGTTTTTTTCTTAGTTAAAATCTTTTTATATTTCAAAGTAGCTATTTTTTTTTTCTGAGAAAAAGAGAGAGTGCGCACATGCACGTTGGTGAAGGGAGGGAGAGAGAGAATCTTAAGTAGGCTCCAAGCTCAGTACAGAGCCCAATGCGGGACTTGATCTCAAGACCTTGGGATCATGACCTGAGCCCAAACCAAGAATGGGGCACTCAACTGATTGATCCACCCAGGTGCCCTAAATATATATATTTTTAATGTGGGTCTTTCTAGCTCTGTCACTGTATGTGTGTCAAACACATATCTGAGCTTACATTTTGTGAACTAGGTGTCCTTCATTTGATGTTATAAGAAATCAAACTATGGAGTTGTAAAGATTTTCCTAAGGGCAGAAGAGAATCTCACATAAGGTATAACATCAAGTTTTCTAAGGGCACTATGACTATTATTTGAAGTATAAGTTTCATTTAGAATTGTTCAGGTATTTTATTTTATTTTTTAAAAAGTTTATCTATTTATTTTAAGAGATAGAGACAGCGAGTGCATGTACACATGCTTGCACGCACGTGAGCAGGTTAGGCACAGAGAGAGGGAGAAAGCCTAAGGCAGGGCTTGAACTCAGGAGCCAGATCATGACCTGAGCCAAAACTAAGAATCAGAGGTTTAACCAACTGAACCACTCAGGCACCCCAAGACTTATCAGGTATTTTAAAACATCTCAAATTCCTTCCTGTGTTTCCTTAGGTTTCCATTTTACAAATGAATACTTACCAAGGAATCGGTATCTTTTAACAGCATATGGTGATTCTGATCATCACAGATGTGGCCAAAGCCAGCAGATACAGTGGGCTACTCTTTACCATATGATGTGCACATTCAGGTGAAAAAATCCTAAAGGTGGAGTTCATCTAGTTTCCATTCTCAAGTGATGGTGTATTATAATAAAAAAGAACATGAGAAAGAACTATGGAATCTCAACCATTTTATTAAATACATTAAAGGGAGAGAATTATAATATCAGGTAACAAGAAGGAAAAATATGATATTCTACAGTGAATTTGTATAAAATGGAGTAGTGTGTATTATAATGTGAATGAGATAGGTTTTTTAACAAAGAACAATGTAGACTTCTAATTTTGTAACCTGTGACTTAACGTAAAAGAAATTCTATTTTTCATTTTCCTCAGGCTATTCCAACTAACTTCTTCTTCTAATTTACCAGCCAAATTGGTTTCCCAAATTCTAATGTCTGCCTATGCTAATAGAATCTATAGAGTAATGTAATTACCTAATCCATTCATTATATGGGTTAAAGATAGTACAGTTAAAATGTCAAATAGAATCGAGGCTATCTGAATGAGAAATATTTTCAATTGTAATTTTTCCTTTCCCAAAAGAGATATGAAGGTATAATTTCTTGCATGCATGAAATGTTTTATATTAAGCTACTGAAAATAAAAGTCTCAGGAACCATTTCAAAGTATAAAGTACATCATATTTGTGACCTTGAACTAGTTTCCAAAATTTTAAGTCCTCAGTTTCCTCATCCCTTAAGTGAGAATTATCAGCCAAATTGTCCCTTCACTATATAGTGACCAAGAAATTTATGAGTCCAGAAATTAATCAGTTTTTTAAGTACGAAAAGAATTTAGTGGGATTTAGCAACTTAATGGGATTGAAGGAATTACAATATTTGATTGATTGACATTGAAAGCTGAAATTTAATTGAAAAGCATTTTATAGTAAAAGGTTAAAACTGCAATTCGGAATTGGCCGTCATATTGTTTGAAGAACTTTTATCTCTCGTAGACACCATGTATCTCTGGAAAAGGATGTGACCCAGAAGCAACATATTATCAAAAAGGAGAAAACCTGTTCAGAGCCCATTATAATTATTCTGTGAGAGTTTTCAACAGCAATATACTCATCCAGGATGGAGAATGTGAATGAGAACAAAAACGTTAATCAACATTTTATCTGCAAAACACACACACATACACATATGCACATAAAAATAGATGTGATTTGGGAAATCTCAGTGAGTCCAAAATAAAACAATTTTCCTACAGTGTAGAGAATCTGAAGATGAGGATGTAAATTAAAAAACACATTATGTATATTCTTACAGCAAATATCTTTGAATGTTTAACGTATTAGACATATGTCTAACACAGACTTGATATATATCTGTGAACAAAACATCAAAGATCCCAGGTCTTATAAGGATGTATGTTCTAAGAAAGGAAGTAGTCTTTAATACTTTATTTTTCAATACTTTAATTATTATAAATAAATAGCAACCAAATATGCAGATTACATAATATGTTGAAAGCAAGTGCTTTGAGAATACTAAAGAGAAAGAGAGAATGGGTAGATAAAGGAAGTTGAGAATCTGTTTGCAAACTACTTTCCAGCCACATTCAGCTACATGCAATATAGGCATGGGACAGTCAGGAAGGTGAATTTAACCAGGTTTTTCAAAATCAGTATGTAAAACTGAGAAATGGAAAAGTGATTGGGAGACATAGGTAAGGGATGATTATTATGACTGATGATAGCATTAAACCTAGCAGGCAAGAGAAAGGAACCATCAAAGTAATGAAGAACAGTTGAAAAAAACCGTATGTAGGGTTAATGAAATGT
This sequence comes from Acinonyx jubatus, assembly GCF_027475565.1. Lineage (NCBI taxonomy): Eukaryota > Metazoa > Chordata > Mammalia > Carnivora > Felidae > Acinonyx > Acinonyx jubatus. The sequence continues at coordinate 22,188,063 of NC_069384.1, forward strand.
ATGTTTGGTGAGTCAGGAAATGATTTAAATGAAGGAGTAAGAGGGAATACATTTATTTTAAACCTAGGTCTTTACATGCAATGAAGATTATTATAGATATTGGAGATATATAACAATAAAGATTCTTATCAAGAAAAGGTAAACGTTGGCATTCCTATAAAAATCATAAAGCAGTAATAAAATAATATCTTATAACGAATTATTGAGTATTTTTATTAGGAAAAACAAAGTCATTTTAATCATGTCATAGTGAATCCAACGAATGACGTAAATGTTTTTCTTTTACTTGCAACTTGACGTCCTTCACTGAGATAACATTGGAAGTGTGCATTTGTTTCCCTTACTTATACTGGCTGACATTTTGCAGACATGGAAACAAAGGCACAGATAAGAAATGGTGAGCTGATAGAAGTTACAAGGCTTAGACTCAGGGATCAACTTCTGCTGGTACTTTCCAGAAAAAGCAAAACAAAACAAAAAAACACAAATCTTCTGTGGTACACATGTTCAACCACATCTCTTCACTCCATTCTGTGAGGAGAGCCCCAGACACAGAAGAAAATTAACTGCAATGCCACACGATAGGAGTTCACTGCAGATATTTAAACTAATATTTGCATTATTATGTAACATTATGATCATTATATTTGTTATATATATGTCAAAATCAAATTCTGAAGATTCTTTTGTTTGCTCTTTTGGAGGGAGAGGGAGGGACTCTCAAATACCTTGAAAGTGACTTTTGATTAGTTGTATTTTTACCAATCTCCATAGCAAAATTGCCATTTTTCTTATAGCAAAGATGTCAATGATTGTTTTCCTAACAGCTGCAGTGATGTCCAGTTTTATGCAACCCTGATACCCTCCCCAAATACAACACAATATATCACTGTGCAATTTTACTATAATGGAAATCCTTCAATGTTATTTTTCCCTCTTGGAATGTACTAAATAGAGGTGAAACTATTTTATTTCCTAATCTACAGTGAGTTTGCCTTTCAAAGAATAGAGGTTAATATTAAACCTTTTGATTGAAACACAATTAAACCTTAGTGTCATATTTTGAAACACACTAAAATCTTCAGCTGTAATTGGTAAAACTAAATATTTTTATGCAGCCCAATATTTTTAAAAAGAAGAAAAAAAGTCTTTTTTAGTGCATTTAAAAAATACCAGAATCATCAGTGACAAGGCTAACATTTCAGGGCATTCAATATGTCTTTTGAATATGCATTGTCAGACAAGCCCTTGATACCACCAAAATATGTTTCCCTAACCGTAAATCATCATCATGATCGCCATTATTGATCTGTAGAGTCAGTAACCGAATCTATCCATGAGATTCAACACCATCTATCTTGATATTATATAGCCCCATCCTCCTGCCCAAACCCATTAAACTGTCATCTGTGGGTTTACATCATTTTTATTTGAGGGGCCTAGTGAAACTTTGCACTTTACTTGTTTTCGAAAACACTTCTAAAACCAAACTATCTCATCAGGAAAATTCCATTATTTCCTGTTAACATCTGTTACCGAGAATGGAGGCCATAATAACTTTAAACAGGAGGTTAACCATCATCACTGAACCTAGCATGGCATAGATTGTGCATGCTTATTTTCATGTCTATACATATACTCATATGAGTGTATAATCTGATGATAATTTATACCCAGTGGAACCTGGGAAATATCATGTAACAAGTCCTGTGTTGGGGTACATTCAGAAATAATTAAGAATTGGTGAATACCATTTAAATACAGTTATATATCTCCCCCAAATAATAAACCAATAACAAATAAAATAGATTATTTGTAAATTATATAGTTAATAAAACTTGCTTGGGGTTAATTTGAAGATATTTTGGACTAGAAGTGTCTTTTGCTACCTTCTTTTCCAAGGATTTTCAGGGATTCATTAATGGCTTTTTTCACTGTGTGCATGGGTATCTTGATAATGCTTGTGAAGAATTATGTCTATGTGCATTTCTGCTAACTGGTGAGGAAAAGGTCAATGGTTTTCAGTAAAATCTCAGAAGATATCATGATCCTTAAATTATTAAGAGATACAGGATAACAAAAAGGCATACTTTTTTTAATTTAAGGGATAATCACAAGAATCAATTTGCTGAAAATGAAAATGTGGCATATTTTACTTAGTTTATACTCAAAACTTTGAAAGTGAGCACTGAATATTGGTTGCATATTAAAATGAAAAACAAAACACTACATCTGTAACCCAATGCTCATTGCATGAAATGTGTTAGAAGTTATCAGAAAAAAACATGCAAAAGAGAAGAAATGTATATTTACATTTGGCTTTTGCATAACTTTTTATGTTCTATATGCTTATATTTTATCTTTTCCATGATTATAAAATTATTTCTTATACTTACAAAAGTATAAAATATGCCACTGCAAGATAGTGTATTTTGTCCATTATATTCTGTAAGAGGTGAAGTTTTCAATTTTTAAATCACAGACATTGTGTGCCATTAAACACTTTCATTCTAACCACTGTTCTAATTGTGAGGTAAGAAAAGAAACTACAGCTAACTGACAATAATCTTTCCCATTTATGGTTCACATTTTCTCACATATCAATATCTTCAGAAAAAAATTGAGAGACTGATAAGACACACAATTTTCGTTGACATGATGGAAATGACAATGTTCAGTTGGAGAGAAATCAAAATCTTTCCTGGCCATGTTTCCAAAACTACACTGTTGTTGTTGTTGTTGTTGTTGTTGTTGTTGTTGTTTTTCTTAAAGCCCTGAGAGGTAAAGTTATGACGAATCTGCTTTGTTTTGTTTTGTTTTTTTAATTTTTTTTGGAAAATGTAATCCTTTACATTAAGGTAAGTTTTCTAGAATTTGTGAAGGAACAAACAAAAGCAATGCTTAAAGATTTTTAAAGACACACACTGCATCTTCTCTAAGGAAATGCATGTAATATAGGGTGTTTACCATATAATTATAAACACATTCAACAATCATATAACCAATACACAATGCACTGGATTTTCAGCATCAGAGAGAGAAAATTATAAATCTATTGTCTCTATCTTCAAGGAGCTCACACTGGTGAATTATATAATTATAATGCAGCTATAACAAAATGAGTTCCCTGCAGTGATGGAGATATACCCTAAGCAAGCTTAGAGCGCATCAATATTAGAGCACATTAGAATATCAAGTGACACTTTTCCTTACAAGATTAGTAGAATGCTAAAAACATTTTCCAAAGTCAGTGACAGAAGAACTATAATGTTGATAGTTGCATATTTATCTCGAATGCTACTATTCTGTGAGCTCCTTGATCACAGTCACCTTGTCTTGTATGACTGAATATAGCACAAGGCAAATATATCTCATGATATACATCGCATGGAATACATGACATGGCAAAGTAAATTGCGTGCATTGGGTACTGTAGAAATACTTGACAGTGAATGTATACATTCATCCAACTTTTATGATTTTCCATCCAAATTAGGTCTAAGTTATTTTTCTAAAAACTTGCTTTAGGTTAAGCATGTTTTGAAGATGGAAATTGAACATTAATAATAAAATATACATCTCAATTTTTAAGATTTCTAAGATATTGGTCATTGAAATCGTTCTAGCCTTGATGAATTTTAGTCATAGATACAAATTCTGTACACAGAAGACTTATTCTCTCTCTCTCTCTATATATATATTTCTTTATATACTTGGATATATATGTATAAATACAGGTATATAGAAAGTAATGAGAAAGCTGGTAGTAACACAGGTATAAGAAATATAGTAAAGTATAGAAAATCATAAGGGATCTCAAGTTATTTGCTATAACAGCACAGAGCAAATAAACGTTTCAAGATAGATAAGTTTTAGATTAAATCATCTCTAAAGATATAATTGAACATAGTTACTGACTTTTGTGTTTAAATTATATCTTGAAAATTTTCATGACAGATCTGTGTTTTACTCTGGTAGAATCCCATTTTATACTTTTTTTTTTTTTTAACAATAAGCACTTACTTAACATATGGTGGGCATATTTCTCACGGTAGAAATTGTAATGAGAAATTAGAAATGTGCCTAAAAGTGGACCCAGAATTATGCATTCTGCATGACAGAGTCAGGAATATTTTCAGATAAACAGGTATTTTTCTGGGTCTAAAATAAAAAAAAATATCTTATCGTCTCCACTCAAAATCACTAAGAGCTTTAAATTAAAAATGGAGCAACATGTCCAAGAGCTCATAGGTGTGAAAGAATCTGGCGCACTGGACGAGGAGGGACAAGCTGACCTCTCTGAGAGCTGGTGAGGACTGTGGCGGGGAGGGGGGCGGCAGATAGTCAGGGACAAATACCGGATGGGGTTAACGAATTAAAAGCATTATTCTACAAGCACAAGAAAGCAACTGGAGGATTTGTAAACAGATTCATTTTTACAAAGTCTGGGTTCTGTGTGAGAGGGGGACTCAGGGAGGAAGTAACTCAAGGCAGCAACAGGGATTTTTGCAAGGGCTGAATGAGAGAGAAGCTAGCTGCCCTAATTCAACCTTTCCAACTTCCCTCAGTGAACACAAGGCTTATATGTCTTCATTTAGTTGTATGACAAGAGTGGGGTAGCGGGAACAGTTTACCCTGGGGAGAGGCAATAAGCAGATAGGTACAATGTCTGTGGAGAAATAAATTGTTTATTTATTATTTATTTAAAAAAATTTTTTTATTTATTAGACAAATTGAGAGAGAGAGAGAGAGAGAGCACCAGAGTGCACATGCGGGGGAGGTGCAGAGAGCGAGAATTCCAAGCTGACTCTGCCCTCTCTGCTCTCTGGAACCATGAGACCATGAATGACTTGAGCGGAAATCAAGAGTTGGACACTTACCCAACTGACTGAGCCACCCAGGCACCCTGAGGAGTTTAAAACAATAACACTGACGGAAAGTCAGCCTTTCTTTCTTTCTTTTTTTTTTTTTATCATCACCAAGACCCAACTATGCCAAATAATTTCAGAAAATATCTTTCATTAGCCTAAGTTCTAAACAATTGCTGCAGTTAATGTTTAGTTTCAGTAATATCTCTGTAAGCTTCAGCTTCTTACATTTGTAATACTTATACTTTAATAAACACTAATACAGAGTATTTTTACGTGAAAGTTAATACAGAGAATTTCTACAGTTATACAGACATCTCCGAGTGCTCTGAGACTCAGTTCGGCATGCTCACCTTGAGAATAAGTTTCTAAGAATTCATAATTGTTTTGACCTTCTTTCTTTCAGTGCATTTTGCGTCTCCAAACTCAAAATATTATACAATTTTTTGCAGGAGATGTATGCAATTCTTCTTTTGTGAGTTATCTTTCTCCCCCAATGTTAAGTTTTAAATGAGGTTAATCAGAAGCAAAAGGTATTCACAAACAGCCAGAATCAGTCTTAAAGAACGTACAGTGAAACACTAAGCTTTGAAATCATTCTTTGAAAGTCGGTGCATGGAAATTGTGGAGTACGATATTAATTATGCAGGCACACAAGTAAGAAAATGGAACCTTCCAAAGTACAGTAGAATCAAATCTCAAAGAAGAATGCCCAGAGAACTGATAAAAGATGTTCATCTTATACTGTCAAAGACATCAAAAGAAATATTGTATTGTCTTGATTATTTCACAGAGAACTGATACTCATTCTAAATTAATGAATCAATGAAGTCAATGTTCACTATCATTCAGCCATTTAAAATAATTATTATAAAAGAAAAATAACTTCAGGAGTCTCTAATAAATATAATTGAAATATATCATGTTTACTTTTTGTTTAAGATATTATAATAGGAAAATTATGAGAATGAAGATAAAGAACTATAATAGATGCCCAAATAGGTTTTGTGAATCTCTGAAACACTTGCATTTAAGACTTTTCTTAATTTGCATAGGTTGCTTCATGTGAAAGAATACTTTTGAAAATTAAAAAGCTTTCAAAATTAACATTAGTAAAAATCATTCTTTGAACAACAAGGAGAGAAATAAGATTGATAATTCTGCTGATAATACCTATTGGGCATGAAGAAGATCAATTTTTAAAAAGTCATGGACAAATTTGTATAACTTAAGCCTCAAAAAACAAAAATTATAATTTATCAATGCAACAGATGAATATATAGGAATGATTTTTTTTAATTCTTTAAAATTTTTTGGAGTTAATTAATTTATTTTTTGAGAGAGAGAGAGAGAGAGCACGAGTGGGGTACAGGCAGAGAGAAGGAAAGACAGGACCCCAAGCAGGCTCAGCACCATCAGCACAGAGCTCGATGTGGGGCTGGAACTCCCAAACTGAGATCACAACCGGAGCCAAGATCAAGAGGCAGACACCTAACTAACAGGGCCACCCAGGCACCCCTAAAAGAATTTTTTAATGTTTATTTTTGAGAGAGAAAGAGACAGAGCATGAGCGGGGGAGGGGCAGAGAGAGGGAAACATAGAGTCCAAAGCAGGCTCCAGGCTCTGAGCTGTCAGCACAGAGCCCGAGGAAATCATGACCTGAGCTGAAGTCAGATGCCCAACAGACTGAGCCATGCGTCCAAGCGCCCCGAAAAAATTCTTAGTGCAAGTAAAAAGTATCCATTATTTTCCTCTTTATTATAAATATATATATATATATATATATTTGCTGTTGTTGTTGCTGTTTGTTTGTTTTGTTTTGTTTGTTTTCCTGCCATGATTTCATCTCTATAAAGTTCCATAAAATAAAAATCTTGCTCTGCAATTTTCTGGCCCCATTATTGCCACTTGTTTCATCTTATTATTATTCCTGAAAAAATCGTGTCATGTAGATAAGGTGGATGTTAAAAAATGATCCACTCTTGGGGCACTTGGAAGGCTCAGTCGGTTAAACATCCAATTCTTGGTTTCAGCTCAGGTCATGATCTCACTGTTTGTAAATTCAATCCCTGACAGCACTGAGCCTGCTTGAGAGTCTCTCTCTCCTCTCGTTCTGCTCCTCCTCTGTTTGCACATGCTTTCTCTCTCTCCCTCCCTCTCTCTCTCTCACTTGCTCAAAATAAATAAATAAAACTTCAAAAGAAAAAATGATCCATTCTGGCTGTCAAATAAGCCAGGAATGCCACTACATTCATTAGACCTCCCAAAAATCCATTTTAAACATTTTTTTCATGTTTATTCATTTTTGAGAGAGAAAAGAGATAGAGCATGAGCAGCACCGGGGAAGAGAGGGAGGGAGACACAAAATCTGAAGCAGCTTCCAGGCTCTGAGCTGTCAGCACAGAGCCCGATAAGGGGCTTGTACCCAAGAACTGTGAGATAATGACCTGAGCCAAAGTCAGACACTTAACCGACTGGGTCACCCAGGCGCCCCCAGAAAATTCATTTTAAATCTAACCTTGTGACAATCTCTAGGAAAGTTCAAATAAATTCTGCCAAGAATTCATCATCTAGATCCAATACTAAGGATACTAAGGAGTTATTATAAATTCTGTTAGGTATGATAATGGCACTGAGATTATGTAAGAAAATAACCCTATTTTTTATAGTCATACAATGAGTGAAAGGCTATGAAGTTCTGAGATTGGCTTAGAAATGCCCCATCATGGAAAAAGAAAGAAAATAAGGGAAGAAGGAAGAAACTGAAAAGAGATAAAACAAATTCAGAAAAATGCTGGTCATTTTCCATCTGAATCATGCATGTTTGGAGGGCTATTACCTTATTCTTCCTACCTGTTGAACAATTGGAATTTATCATAATAAAAAATAATCAAAGATATGTTCATCTGGATATGTTGTCCTGGATTGATGCATTATGGCATTGTATTTTCCAAGAGATGCTGACCTTTATCATTACTGATAAAAAAAAAATAAGTTTTATTTTCTTGTACTTGCCTTAAAGACCCCAAGACTCAAGGTCTACAGTAAGGGTGTCACAAAAAATAAAAGATGGAGAGGGCCCTTGTTGTGATGCTTAAAGGGAATTATGAATTAGTTTACTCATTAGGCCAGAGATTCAATGAAAAAAAACTCAGTGGAAATAAGAGAGGAATCCAACTTAATATAGTAATACCCCACTAAATAATACTAGTGGCTTAAGTTTGTCACTTTTTATAAACCAGGATCTTTTTCAGTTAATTAGAATATTCTGTTTCTATTTCTAGTTCATGAAAAAAAAATTAAGGAAGGTTCACTAATTTAAAGAAAGTAAACCCCTCCCCCCCCAAAAAAAGTTAGGAAAACGTTTGCTATTAGTGTGGCTTTGGAAGTGGGAAAGGAACATAAATGTACTGCACTGAGAAAGCTGAACCCCAGCACCTCACCCATCACCCCTGTAGGCATCAGGTAAGGCAGGGCAGCTAACACAAAATAGAAAATATGTTGACTTAAGCTTAATAAAGCAATCAGTTGAGTCTTACAAGGCCAAAAACCGTAGGAAAGCATGAAAGCAGTGATATACTTACATATATGTAACTATTCAAGAACTGTCCTGAGTCTGAATAGTTGGCAGGAATAAGAAAAGATCAACTCTGCAGAGGTGGGTGGCAGGAAGTTTGGAGTCATGAATGGGCAGATTTCAGGGCTGGCTCAGAGACGAGCTGGCGTGAGATAGAAGGGAGTCTGGACAATGGAAGACTGCTAGCAACATCACAAGCCTGGTTATATACAAGATTGGTGGCTTACTGAACCCCTAAGGTAGACTTAGCAAGATTAGTGAATAGAAACAGCTATAGAATAGATCAAAAATAAAGTTCAAGGTAATACGAATAATTAAAACCAGCAAAAGTCTGAGAAGCAAGTAAAGTAAGCAGTAGGATCAAGGTTTGAGACAGGACTTGGGAGTGTTCTCAGGCAGTAGACAAACAAAAAAATTAAACCTGAAAAGTTGAACAGATAAGGAAGACAATTAAAGACTATTGCACTTGTGAAGAGAAAACACAGTGCAATCAGAATTCAAATCTGTTGGGGAAAAAAGGAAAAAAAAAAGATGGGAGAGCTTTTAAGATGTGGACTAAAGGGTAGTAGTCTTTTTCTGATTGCTAATTGGCTTTACCTTTAAAAAAAAAAAAAGGAAAATTTCTCCTATGTTCATGACAAGAAGGAGTTTTATAACTTGGAGTTAGACCGGAAGGTGGTAGCTTTATCTTCCTTAATGATTACATTTCAAAAGGATGGCTCCTAGCTTTTTAAGAAACATAGTCCTTGGTTATAAAATCGGCAAGAGACTTTTTAGAAAGATTTACATTTCAAAAGGTAGAGAAAGAATGTTCAATTACAAATTTTCTAAAATAAATGTTCTAAGAAAAGGGACATCAGAAGCCTCAAGTCAGTAAGAAGCCTGTCCCAGTTTTATTAAAGCTGAGGGAAATGGTAAGGCTATCTTGGTAAGGCTATCATTACAATGGGAACCCAAGAAATGAAATGATCTCAATTTGGTGGTTAACTCTGCAATTCTTGAAAGTAGATGCCTTCTATACTTCAAAGAGTCTCAGTTGTTAAGATTGGCCCTAATTCCAAACATCTATGGCCTTTTGCATTTTTCATATGATACTTTTTTTTTTTAATCAAGGCACATTTCTCTTTGAAGACTTAGGCAGAAGGATTAAATGGTTTTCTTCACCAAAGCCTTCAATAAGCCTGGAAGTCAACCACTATGGGAAGGACATGAACTAACTAAAGGATGAAGAGGCAAGACTGCGAAGAGTCCCCGAGTGTTTACCAAATCATTCTTTTCTTCCTGGATACAAAGCTAAATAATCCCTGCCTCCCTTACAGCTTCCCATCCCCCTGCCCCACCTTCTGGAAATGTGAGACAATGGGATCAGGTTTTGGCCAATGGAGTGTGGACTGAAAACATGTAGCTCTCTTCCATGTCTATTTAAATTTTCTTTTCTCTCTCTTTCCTACTGAGGACTGGGAGATGAAGAGGATACTGTGAAGAACAGCATCTTCCTTGAGAACACAGGAACCACTTTGGGAAAAATCAAGAATCAAGAGCAAGATTTCAAATTGCAAAGAGCAGGGCATATGCATCTGTTGTGCTAAACCATTGGTTATTTATTTTGGCAGTATGTGGAGTTCATAGTTCCAGAGTTAACGTGAAAAAAGGCAAGGCTTGGAATATAAATGTGAAATGTGGTAAAAAGAAAAAAAAATAAGTGGAAATGCATAAACTCTTTACGAAAAAGAAAAAGGTCAAAACAAAACAATGGTCCAAAATAGACCCTTGGAAAACACCAAAAGTAAGAAATAAAAGAAGGATAAGTACCTATAAAGGGTGAAAGTAATCTGATTACGGAAGAAAAATACAATAATATAACGTCATAGAAAATAGTGGAGTAGAGATTTTCAAATTAAAGGGTTAAACTAAATGAGATCCAGGAAAATATTGATTAAATATTTACATGACAGATTTTGAAATTTGATTTTCTATTTATTATATGTTTTTTATTTATTTTGAGAGAGAGAGAGAGCAGAGGAGGGGCAGAGAGACAGGGAGAATCTTAGCAGATTTGGTGCTGTTAGCATGGAGCCAGATGCAAATCTCAATCTCACAAACCATGGTACCATGACCTAAGCCAAAATCGAGTTGGACGCTTAACTGACTGAGTGACCCAGGCTCCCCAAATTCAATTTATTATGTAAGGATAGAAGACAATGTTTTCAGTGTTTTTATTTTTAAGAGATGTGGATTAATTTTGATAAAGGAAGATTGAATTATTATAATTGTGTCATATAGCTCTTAAAAAAATATAGTGTTTAATCAGAATAAGATACCATGGAGATGTGAGCAACAAATATTTTTTAAGGATTTGCCTGTGTTTGTTTTATGTCAATTTATATGCCAGATGCTAAGGCAGTCAATGCAAGTAAAAGTACACAGTGTTTCTGCCTTTCTGTTCCAAGGAGATTATTAGCAATTATTTTGCTATTCTTCCTTACATAAGATGAGGGAAGGTTTGCTCCTATTATTAGATAAAAGAGATATCTGCAAAAATACACGTAAACTCCAGATAGTGATAACACATAAACAAAAGAGGGATTCTAGAATTTCATGCAATTGTACATTTTGAGTCTGAAATTATTTACTAGTAGGGATCTCTGGAGATTATCCATGAATAAGCTTCAGGGCATTACTATATTCCTGAAATTAAAAGTAAAATTGTAGGGGCACCTGGGTGACTCAGTAGTTAAGCCTATGACTTCGGCTCAGGTCACGATCTCACAGTCCATGAGTTCAAGCCCCACTTCGGGCTCTGTGCTGACAGCTCAGAACCTGGAGCCTGCTTTGGATTCTGTGTCTCCCTCTGTCTCTGGCCCTCCCCTGCTCACTTTCTGTCTTTCTCTCTTAAAAATATATAAACATTAAATTTTTTTTAAAAAAAGTAAAATTGTAAGAGCAAGATATTTGTCTGAAGAGAAGAGACATGATTTTCATCAAATTTGCAAAATGTCCATGACTCAAAAGGATCAAAAGCCACCACTGTGGTCCATCTTTATCCTTTTTGGAATGAGGTACATGAAATTCAGGACAATGAAACATCTTAACACAAATTCACACAGGCAGTGATAAAACTAAAGCCAGAACATCTGTTTTCTCATCTACAGTCTTTGATTCGCTTCCATATATCCTTTTCAGGATCTTTTCTTTTCTCTGAAGAATTCTAGAAACAGGAAAACATTTCAATTCTAATGATTTAGTTATAGTTATCCCGGGAGGCATTGGGCATGCGGCATCCGGGTTTTGAAGCTGCTATTTTCGTTGCTTTCCTCTGTAAAGCTGTTTGAAGCCATTCTAATAAACGCAACCTTCCATGTGTTTGAGGACAGATATTAAATCTGCATGGGCCTCTCAGGAAAGATACTTCTAATTCTTCTCTTTCTTTATATGTCACACTTTCCATTATGTTGTATTTGCTCTTTTATGAAAACCTCCAAGTCTTCTCCATGCATTTTTGTGCCCAATAACCACAAACAGAAGGTATGTAAATCCTCTAGTAAAATATGCAGTGCGTGAAGCATTTTCTGTTATTTGTTCTCTGATTCTGTAGATATGTCCTTTATGCAATTACTTCAGTCTCTTTACAGCTGAAAAAAAGCATAGAAACCATTCATATAGTTGAATCCAATACTTCAGTGTTCTAACCCAAATTTTTGAGATCTTTATGAAATTTCATGGCAGTGTAGTAAAAAGACAATAGGCTATGACGTGTTTTCAGCTGCTTTGCAATCCTCTCTCGAACAACCCAATGTGTATCACTGAGTATTTTATTTTACTCCTGTGAATCCCCAGCTCATTCTTAAAATGGAGGTATTAATACAGAGATTGAAGTTTTGCAACTAAATCTATTAATTAATTAATTAATTAAATTTCCAGGCCCTCCTCCTAAAATATGTATTTCCTCATTAAAGCTGAGTGTGTTGTTTGCAATATATATTAGCATCCTTTCTCGAGGCTACTCATTTATACTGAATCTCTAGTCTCAAGGCTGTTTGACATGTTAGCGTTGAATTCCACAAATAACTTATTTCAGTGCTTCTCAGTTGTATTTAGCCATGAAACTCCTCTTTCACAGGGGATCTTTGATGACCAAAATATCAAGTAAATAAAATCTCACCTGTCATTTAATCATAAGGTGGTAAGTCAGCAAGCACCTCATCACATCACTTTACCTTTTTCCCCATACCACTAACCGTCCAGAGAGTTTATTTTAAAAAGCACTCACTGGGGCGCCTGGGTGGCTCAGTCGGTTAAGCGACTGACTTCGGCTCAGGTCACGATCTCGCGGTCCGGGAGTTCGAGCCCCGCGTCGGGCTCTGGGCTGACGGCTCAGAGCCTGGAGCCTGCTTCCGATTCTGTGTCTCCCTCTCTCTCTGCCCCTCCCCCACTCATGCTCTGTCTCTCTCTGTCTCAGAAATAAATAAACGTAAAACAAATTTTTTTTAAAAAGCACTCCTTTAGGTATATATTGGTAGGAGGACCTCACTTGAACTGTTTATCTTCTCTAAGGTATAGATTTTTTTATAAGAATACAATGTTTTTAAGATATAGGCTGTATGTGTGATCTGTGTTTATAGTGTGTGTGTCTGTGTGATTTGTGTGGGATGTATATGTGTGTGATGTGTGTTGTATGTGGGTGCGGGTGTATGTATATGTGATGGGGTGTGTGTGTATGTGTGTGTGTGTATGGTGTGGTGTGTGTGTGTGTGTGTGTGTGATGTGTGTCCACGTGGGTCTGTGTGGTCCAAGGTGATGGTGCTATGTGTCTATCTTCAACCCTATATATAATTTTGATCCCAAAAGAATCAATTTTACTTCCTACAACTTCTTGTTACTCCATTTCTTTTGTCTAATAATTTATCTTTAAGGAGTATTTTTTTTTTAAAGTTTAAGGAGAGGGGCACCTGCATGGCTTAGTTGGCTAAGTGACCCACTCTTGATCTTGGCTCAAGTCATGATCTCGTGGTTCGTGAGTTCGAGCTCCACGTAGGACTCTGTGTTGACAGCAAGGAACTTGCTTGGGATTCTCTCCCCCTCTCTCCCTACCCCTTCCCTGCTTGTGCTTGCTCGCTCTCTCTCAAAAAGGAATAACTAAAGTTAAAAAAAAAGTTTGAGGAGGAAAAGCAAAATTGTCTTTCCTACTTATAATATTGTGAACACCACCGTCCCCATCAAACCTGAGGAACACGGATGAAGAAGAACGGCAGTACTATTATACAGCAAGTGCTCTATTAAAATAGCATACTCCATGTTCTAGAATTTCATTAACTTGCAGCTCTTTGCTTCTTTTATTTATGTATTTGCTTATTTTCTCAAGTTAATTTAAAATATGTTTACTAGTATATTATGAAGAATCCCAATAAATAATTGGAGCTAGTACTGTGGAAATAGATATATTTTGCAGTCTGAAATATGCAAATTACAGCTTTTGGAGGAAATGAGAATACTATCTTTTTTTCTAGATAAAGAATAGTAGTAACATAAGTTAATGTCTGAATTACAGTATGATATAGCACGAGATACCATAATATGTCACAATAGCAACAGTAGGTATAATGTGCCAGTGTGCTATAAACTTTGAATTGTTTTATTGATAGCCTAGCAATGTAAATATGAGTATCTGGTTATAATTTAACATGAACAATGCTTCTTCAGGCATTTTAACAGTGGAAATTATTATTATTAGTCAAATCTAGGTTTATGGATGGCAGGTAAGTATAAAACAACAAAGACATGTTACTGTATAGGTTAGTGACCAATATATTCAAAACCATTTTTTCCAAATGCAAATAACATTTGCATTTGTCGTGCCAAAAGAGATATAAATATTTGTCAATATTGAATTTGTTAAATGCTTTGTGTTTTACATGTGGTTTTTTCCACTGTTCTGTAAGTACATCAATTTTAACAATTTCACTCTTCATGCTCTATATTTATATACAAAATATATAATTATGTGAATTAATTAGAAAAGCATGTCATGGTTCTCTGAAGCTTGTTTATAATTATTAAGTACCTAACACAGTACATGGTACTCAACAAGAACTTATTTCTTTCTATTTCTTTATTTATCAAGTTTAAGTTTATGATTCACTTTCTACTGAGGGTTACTGGAGGGGTTGTGGGAGGAGGGATGGGCTAAATGGGTAAGGGGCACTAAGGAAGCTACTCCTGAAATCATTGTTGCACAATATGGTGACTAATTTGGATGTAAGTTTTAAAAAATAAAAAATAAAATTAAAAATAAATAAATAAATAAATAAATAAATAAATAAATAAATAATTTTATTTACTGTCAACCCACAAATTACCAGTGCATGTCAAAAGCCCCCCCTTATCTTCAAGGTCAATACTCTTTTTCTTGGAAAGTCTCATTCAGTTGTTACATCTAAGCAAATTTCTCACAAAATTTAAATTAGATTTTATTTTCTTTCATTTGTTAATCTATTCAGAGGCTTGTATTGTATACACACATACATATATCATTCTAAGTGCTATAGTGAATATGGAAACACAGTGTCAACAAGAAAAATAATTTTCTTGTTTTCATGGGCCTCACATTCTAATGGGAGAAAACAGAATATAAAAAGAAAGAAAAAGAAAGAAAGAAAGAAAGAAAGAAAGAAAGAAAGAAAGAAAGAAAGAAAGAAAGAAAATATAATTTCAGAGAGTACTATGTACTTTGAAAAACCACAACAGAACTCTTGGTCAATGAATGGCAAGACTCCCAACTATTTGAGTAAGATGTTGAAGGAGGGAGTCCTTGAGGAGGGTGTCAAGTCCTGTGATCTTGTTGATAATCATATGAATATCTGAGGCAAAGACCTTTCATGTAAAGGAAATGCAAAGATAATGCCTTGAGACTAGAACCAGGTTTGATTCAGCAAAGAAAAAGACACTCAACCAACTTTAGTTTACATTACAGAAATGATTTTCTATTTCTCTCCTTGCCACCCTGCACTTAGACTTACCATACCAGCAAAATCAAGTCAGCCTGAAACCTGAATTTCTGCCTGAAATCTTCCATTGGTTTTCTCACTCACTCTGACTTGATGGTCAAGGGTATAACTCTTAACACACACATCAATTTATCAGTTTGTAGTTAGTGTTTTTGAAGACTAAGATGTAACAGTAAAGATGAAAAAGTCGGTGAAATTTGGCATATAATCATAATATCTTCTCTCTGTAGACTTGTTGTAACAGAGAAAGAGACATCGAGAATATGCCCAAGACCCTTGGTGTGAGGATCCAGATTAAGAGGTGCAATGTGACCAGGCGTAACTCAAAGACTGACTCTATTACTGCCCTCCCAATTTTAACCTTTCTGTCCATTAGCAGGAAAATAATTCATTTGAGGACTTTTTAGACTTTATTACCTGCACTCTCCACATCTAATCAGTAATCAGATTCAGTTGATTATAAAGTCTTAATATTTTTTGTGCCTGCTCTCCATATCAGAGTCATGTATTACCTGTGTTAATATTATCAGTTATATATGCACTGACCTCCCTGTTTTTCATCCTTCTCTCCTTGAAACGTTCTTCCTAAAATGCAAATCCAGCTATGTCATGTACTGAATAAAGTCTTTTGTAACTTTTTATTACCTTCAATATCAAATCTAAACTTTGCAGAATGAGATATATATGTGCCTCCATCAAAAGACTTTTACTTCTACATCCAACCTCTCTTTTACTATGTCCTATCTGGGACTTCCTGCTTCGGCTATTCGAAAATAGTTGAAGACCTTTAAAATCTGAATGTTTCATAATTTTATCTATTTATTTCCCCTTGACAGTATATCTTCCTCTACCACTGGACATTTACTCACCTTTGAAGATTCAGTTCAAGGGCCTATCCTAATGAAGTTCACCTGCCCCTTATTGATCATGGTGTCTTTTGTGAACCCATTTGCAATAGTATACCCTTACTTCTCTTTAGCTTTTTTGATTGCAGGAAACTGTGTTCATTGGTGACAGAGATGAGTATTAGAAGAATTCAGATGGTACAATAAGGAAGAGGTAGTTTTCATGGGGATTTAAAGACATGAGTCACAGACAGCCAGCCTTCATCAGGATTAGCTGTATAACTCATCTGGATTCAAGGTCACAATGGCAAATTTAACAACATGATTTTGTTTATTCTCCCTTGCTCTGCATGATACATTCATATTCTAACAATCTTTTTGCTTTTCTTTTTGAAAACAAACCTTTTTTTTTACTTTAAATGTAATTTTATTTTAGAATCTAAGGGTTTTGAGAGCTGAAAGTAATTTTATTTTATTAAAAATTTTATTTTAATATAGTACAGTGATAGATGATAGCTATGTTTACAATGAGCATAGCATTATGTATAAACTTGATGAATCACTGTATTGTGCACCTGAAACTAAATATGTCTTACTGTCTCTGTTTGCTCAAAGTTTCTCTTTCCTCTCTTTATAAAACCCCATTGCTTTGATATACATAAAACTCAATATGTCCTTCTCTAGTTCCAATGCTCCTTTTGCAAATCATGTTTTTTGTTCAATTTTTAGAAAAGATAATCAGAACAATACAGCTAATCTTGTTATGAAACATGTCACAAAGTCTGTATAGTTCACAGAGAAGCTTCTGGATTCCTTGCTTTACAACTTTTACTCCAGATCATTAGCTATGTGGTACAAACCAAGTATGCCTGTCTAAAAAATGGGCTATGAATCAAAAGTTTCCATGATAAGGAATTATAGGTGAAATGAACACCAACCCACCCAAAATATCTCATCCTGTATTATGAATGTTTTTTTATTTATCTGATATTCATGACATCGGTTATAAAGGTGGTGGTGTTTGCTAACTGTGGTCTAACCATCATATACAACCCCCATAGCCACCTTCATATCCACCATACAAAGAGTCTGATCAGACATACAACGTGTTATTCAATCCAGAGGTAAGGACACACAGTGTCTTTAAAGGAACCTACCAATCTTAGAGTCTAAGATTTCCAAATGGTATTCATTAATTTTCTACTTCACTCACAACCCTATTCTGATATTGTTTATAGTTCTCATGAATCTTATAAATAAACAGTAAATAGAGCCACCACTGGCCCTGCTTAAGTACAGTATTAGGATAAAAGCGGAAAAACTGTAATAGTAAGTCCCAAATATAAAAAGAATGTAAAAAAGATCAAGGACAGCACAATATATTAGTTCCCGGTTGTATCATTTATTCATTGCTACATAAGAACATCACAAAACTTTGCAGACTAAGAGAACAACAGTTATTTACTCATCATTTTTTTTTCATGTATCTGTATTTTCGGCAGAGCTTGGATGGGATTCAGCAGGTACCTTGTCTTTAATTCAAGAGATTCAGCTGAAGCAATTCAACTTGAGCTGCTGGAATCCCATCTACATTGCTAGCCAAAACTCATGCACACAGCCTTTCCATGGAATCTCTCTCATTTTTCAAGATCAAGCATCTCACAAAACTATGGTGGATGGGCATGGCACTCTAATGCTTAGGTAGTCACAAAAAGCCATTCAACTTCAAGGGGAGAGGAAGCAGATCCTATCATAAGTCACACTATAGAAAGAACACATGGAATAGAGACATTGTTGTACTCCCCATTGAAAAAATCAATACACCACACTCTAAAACACATCACTGAAATTTCTGACTGTCATTCTAAAGCAACCAACCATTTGTTAGTGATAATAAATTTGATCAATTATTTAATCACATGGCAAATATTATTTTCCTCATGTATGTCCTCATTTACTGAGGATATGCTTTATGCTCTTGCCTAGAAATGACACAGTGGGGGGAGTCTCACTTTATTTCCTGTATGAATAACACACAAAACAAGGATCATCAGGCTTGAAATATTTTGGTAATTCAACTTCCCCCCAAAGTCAGCCCACATTCAACAGGATTATAAAGTCTTCCCAGCTCTGTTTATTTGGAGGTGATGAGATCAGTGAGGATTCTCTTGCTTAACAGATTTGGCCCAGGCCAACTAATACCAGTTTACCTATCACAGTTCTCAACATATCCAATGTCACTCAGGTACTAACAGGAAGTAATGCACTCTTCCAAATGCAAGGAAACATGGTCCATAATAGCTTCCCCAGCCTAACTTAATCTAATGACCTTTCAGAAACTTTTATATGACTCAAAGTCTTTACATAGGCTTAGCTTGCATTTCTGTGTCAGAAACTGTCCTTAGTTATTATCACCTTTTTAAGCCCATTCTGCATAAACTGTAGGTGCCTAGAAATTGAATGCTTTCATGATGAAATCTGATCAAATCTCCATGACAATGAATTGGAAAGTCTAGGTCATATAGTATGAAATTTGACTACTGAGGCAGATGGAGCTGGAAGGATGAGGGGTGGGGAAGAAGCAGAAATAGGAAACTTCCATCACAAAAGCATATGGGAGAGCAGACATAAATATTTACATGTCCAGAATGCAACGGAACTTGAATTCTCAATATGTAGTTTCTTATTATACTACATCCCTTTTGCATTCACAGTATGTCTGATTCATACTCTGTGTAATATTGTAGGCACACAATAATACTCTACTAATGTTATATACATTAATAAATGACAGATTGAAGGAACCAACGGGTTATAGTCTTTACGATGGCCACTATGGTACTAGGAGATTACTGTCAATAGAGTTCATGTCAAGTATTAGTTACAATAAACCATGCTGTATATGATGAAAGTCAGAAAATTTTCAAAGACTGAGTTACGCACTTTCTACACAATGGAAAAGAAATAATGTGTGAAGCAATTTGCTTGTGTGCTTGGTTAATCAATTATTTAAATTTTTGCTATTAAACATATTTTCAGGAGATATGTGCACTCTAACCTGCCAATTAAAGGAAAATATTTCAAGCTTAGTTCCTAATCAGGAGACAGACATAATACTTTTCAGTTAAGTGCATGCTTATGAATTGATAACATGAATTTTCCTGTATAAAACATTAGAAGACTAATGTAGAAGCTCAATAAATTGGGTTTTAGAAATATTCTGTTCAATTCAGTGCATAGTCAACATTTTAAAACATCACATGGTTATCTTAGTTACATTTGAAGGTAGGCCCAGAAGAGTCAGAAAGGCAGAGTGGGAGAAACTGATCAAGACTAAGTGATATGAATAAGTTAGGAGTATTTATGTTGTGTAGGTAGGTCTTGAAAGGGGAAATACATAACATCAGAATACAAAGAGATAGCAAAAAAGTTTGCTGACAAAATAATGCATAAAACACCATACGTATTTTTTCTCTGTTATTTTTCATTAAATAGTGTTTTCTAAGTAGAACAAAAATAGATCATTGAATACAAATCATAATAACAGAGAAATAATTCAGCTTACTGCTTCATATAAAGATTGAAATTCTGTGCAAAATTAGGGTTTAAATAATTTGGTGGTAGACACGAGATGGGAATTTTGATCCACAGATTATGACTGTAGAAATAACATAAAAGATGCATTTCCAGGAGAAGACATGAACAGCTTTAACTTGTCAATAATGTTTCTGCAAATATTGCCCTTCCAATGAGAGTTAACTTTAGCAACACAATACTTCCATTGATGCAAAACACTCGTAAGACCCACGATCATGTAATTCTGGCTATAACTACAGTCCTTTTTGAAGCCTGACCAGGACCTTGTCATCTGCTCTGGACCTTTTTTCATTGTGAAGTGATGCATTGTTCTTGGGGGGATAGCTCATGACCTGTTTGCTGGTAAGTTTGCCTGGGGAAGGGGTCATCCTACTGAACTTAAGTCATCCACGAAAGGACTCAGAGATGTGGAAACTCTTGCCCTCCTGCAGAGAGTGTGAGATTGATTTATTAAACTTGCTGTAACAAAAATGCCATGTGTGGGCTCATTATACGCCTCGTTTTGAATTTTCATATGTTTAATGCAATCTGTGATTGTCAACAATTCAACATAGAATTACCTACTTACTAACAAGATAAGTTTTCCATCTCAGTGCTTTCAGGAATTAAGAATATATATATATAAATATATGTGTGTTTTTAAGATATGTGTGTGTATGTGTTATTTTACATTAGATATCTTCCAAGCTGTGCAATTAAGGTATGCCTATATTAGGAAAGGTATCTAATAGGAAATAGCCCATGATGTGCCTAGGTGGCTCAGCGGGTTAAGTGTCCGACTCTAGGTCTCAGCTCAGGTCTTTATCTCAGGATTGTGAGTTCAAGCTCCGTGTCGGGCTCCATGCCAGGCATGAAACCTACTTAAAAATAACAATAAATAAAAAAGATAATAAAATAAAATAGCCTAAATTTGACTCAGGAAAAACAACAGTTATCTGTATTGATTTTTGTTACAAATCCTCCTTGATTACTAATCCTTCTTAAGCTTCTTTGCACTAAAAAGTTGACTTTCATCCTTTTCCTAGTAATTTGATGAATGTAGTATTTGGGGCATTTTTTTTTAACTCATCAATCTATTCATGCTTTCTGACAATACTTTTACATGTTGATCCAGAATGCTGCAAGAGGATCTGGAAGCTTCCAAAATATTTAGACTTGACTTTTTGTATATCACACTGTGGCAGACCATCCTGGGGGACCCCTCATTATTCCCCCTTCCTGGTGTTCACACCTTTGTATGTGCCCCTCACCTTGCTGCAGGTGGGACCTGTGACTTGCTTCTAACACACAGAATGTGGCAAAGGTAATGAATCATCACTCTTATGATTAGGTTAGATAAGATGACCAAAAGGATGGGACACCTCTTTCATAGTTTTAGCAGTCTTAAAAGAAAGATTCTCCCTTCCTATATTTGAAAGTAAGCTGGAATTTGTGAGACGGTCTACAGAGAGGGCCATCTGGCAAAAATATTACAGATAGTTTCTAAGAGCTGAAACCAGTCCGCAGCTGATAGATAGCCAGCTAAAAACCAAGAAGATCAGGACACGGACATAGAAGATAAATTCTGCCAATGACCTGAGAGAGCTTGGAAATGGGTCACGTCTTAGTAGAGCCTCTGATGAAAATGCAGCCATGGCCAGCACCTGGGGCGTATCATAGGCTGCTGTCACCCAGAGAATCCAGTTCATCTGTAGCAGGATTTCTGATTAACAGAAACTGTGAGGTACCGAATCTATATTATGTTAATATAACATAAAATGTGTTTTATATTAATTTGTGGTAATTTGTTATGCAGTATAGAAATTAATATACTCATATATTAATGTGCCTGATGCTTAATAGAATACTTCAATATATCTGAACCTTATGACATCACCTATGATTAAAAACTTTATATCATTAAATATCATTTAACATTTTATAGAGAGATCTTTAACAAGGAATTATTTTCTCTCTGTAGTTTGTGGCTTAGATCTATTAGAATAAGCACCAACACAGACAAAGAACAGGAGGTATTCTTCTCCCCTTGTTTATCATCTTTAAATTCTATGGTTCTAAGGCAGCATTGTAAATCAGAATCATCTGTGCATGCTATGAAAAAGCCATAATAATAATTAAATCTGATTCACAACCTTTTAATATTTGGGAATGAATATCTCCATGCTCTCTTTCATTAGAAACACTGGGGGGGGGGGAGGGGAGCAAATAGCTTGTACCTTTCTTCAAAGGGAAGTGGCCTTTTTAAGGACTGTAAAAATAAATCTGATGTACTCTCCCAATTAAAAGCTACTATTTTAAAGGCTCTCTAGTTCCTGTAAGACAAAATGTAGTCTGACATTCAAGGCTGTTCACAGTATGACTCCACTTACCCTCCTAGTGTTACGCTGCATTTAAGCTATAGCAACATGCTAAGCTGTTTGAACAGCAACAGAATGTAAAGCCATTTGGTCTATGTTTCTTTAGTTCCTTCAAGCATGACTCCCTAAACTGTGTCAATGAGCACCTCTTTCACACTGCAATCCTGCTACTGAATTCATTCTCCTTTTAGAGGCAAGAATGTTGTGCTGTGATGATTTGTACATATATTATCTTTTTTGTTAGACATCAATGTTCTTGAATTGATGGTCAGTGTCTCATCTTTATGTGCTTATGCCTTATGTTCAGTGCTTAGTAGATGTCTAGATATTTATATATAAAATGTTATATTGTAAACACCTATCTAGTAATACATAGAGATAGGCTAATACAATATTACATAGAGTAATACAATAGAAAGCGCCTGAATCAATAGATATAAGAAAATATTTAATTTAAATGCCACGACACAAATAACGAGTTCTTCAGATGAAGCATTTATTCCATGAGAATTGACACAAATGTGATGTTTAACAAATGTGATGTGTGTGTTTAGTTACACATTAGTCTAGATTTTGCTGTAAATGTAGTTGTGTATTTGCACTCAGTTGACTTAAAGTAAAGCAGATTACTCTTCACTAAGTGAGTGTAACTCATCCAAATCATTGAAAGCCTTAAAAAAAGACTTAAGTTTCCTGAAGAAGTTCTTCCTCAAGACAGCAACATGCAAACCCTGCTTGAGTTTCCAGCCTCCTGATTGACCTATAGATTTTGAATTTAAGCCTGCAGCATCAGCTCTTACCTGCTAATTTTGGACATACCAAAATAAGCCCCCAGAGTTGTGTGAGCCCATTGCTTGAAACAAATCTTTCTTTAGTTAGATGATTGATTAGATAGATAGATAGATAGATAGATAGATAGAGTTCTTAATAGTTCACTGGTTCCATTTCTCTGGAGAACTCTATACACTGAACAAATTTAATTACTGATGACTTCGTATTTACCTAGTTTTGAAAATTATCAATTCAGGGGCGCCTTGGTGGCTCAGTTGGTAAAGCAACTGACTTTGGCTCAGGTCACAATCCCCAGGTTGAGGGGTTCGAGACCCACGTTGGGCTCTGTGCTGACAGCTCAGAGCCTGGAGCCTGCTTTGGATGATGTGTCTCCCTCTCTCTCTCTCTTTGCCCCCTCCCCTGCTCATGCCTTCTCTCTCTCTCTCTCTCTCTCTTTCTCTCTCTCTCTCTGTCTCAACTATAAACATTAAAAAGATTTTTAATTATCAATTCAACTGGAGATGTAAAGGTGTCTTCCTAATTCCTTTATTTTGGACCTTAAATAGGATTTATCCTTTGGAATTTTTTTAAATGCTTTTGTCAGTGATAGCAAAGTAAAAATGTCAGATTCATAAAATCTGCTATAGCTAAAAGATTAAAAAAATATAAAGGAAGGTAAATCTTGCTCCTGATGTATGCTTGTTAATGTGTAAATCCAAGCCTTGGTTGGTTTGGATGGAAGATTAGATGATTTAAGGAAATCATAATGAGATAAGCTAATTTTAAAAAGGTTTTTTGTTGTTATGTGGGCAGAAATATTTTTATGCCATTGCAATGTGTTCTTTGGCAGAATACCTATGTGAAAGGAAAGAAATTATTGTTTTTAACAGATATATGTCCTGGAGAAAAACTCAGAGCAGCAGAGGTTGTGGTAAGCAGAGTAGTGTCCCCCCTCAAAAGGTACCCACAACCTTCTAAGCACCAGAATCTGTTAACATGCTATGGTAAAAGCAATGTTGCAAATGTGATTAAGTTAAGGACTTTGAGATGGGTAGATTATCCTGGGCCCAATATAATCACATGAATGCTAAGAAGGGAGGAACCTTTCCCATTTGGGTTCAGAGGGAAGATGCAATTAAGGAAGAAAGGTTGGATAAAGGCATTGACTTTAAAGATGAAATAAGCTGACCATGAGCCAAAGAATGTGGGCGGACTCTAGAAGCTGTGGAATATGAAGGAACAGATTCTCTTAAGAGCCTCTGGGATATAATGTAGTCCGTGCCAACATCTTGATTTTAGCCCAGCGAGGCCCATGTCAAACAGTTAACATACAGAAATGCAAGGTAATAAATGTGTGTTATTTAAGCCAAATAGTTTTTGATAATTTATTACAGCATTATTAGAGAACAAACACAGAGGTTTTTCAAAGTAATGAGGACACAGAGGCATGGCCCTAAAGTTACAAATACAGTAGAAAGAAACACAGGGCAGAAGGAAGTTCACAAATGTCCATCCTGTATCCCGTAACACTGATAGTCCAAAGTGGGCAACTTATTTGTAGTCGCATTAATAGTCTAGCTAGAATTTTTCCCTTTCTCAGAACACTTCACATAAGGTCATCTGGCACATAAAAATGCGTTTGCTAACACCACTGACATCTTACCGTCAGCAGACAATTGTGAGCACACCTTCAATGGTTCAGTTCAACTATGCACAACTAGAACTTCATATTATTCCCATGAAGCAGACCATGGTTTAGAGCCACAGCCAACTTACCTGAGATGTGAGGCATTAATTAAGGAAAGACAAATTTTGGACGTCATAATACTGTCATCCTTCTTAGCCTATCATGGGCTGGAATCATTGTCTTCGGTGTTTCTAAGGAGGAGTTTTGCAGTGCCATTGTCTCCGATAGGCCGCAGATGCAATATCCAAAGTGAAATGAAATATCCAAAGTGAAATGATAACTTGAGAAGTAGAGCAGATTCATGCAGATGGAGAAGTAGCATGTTGAACTCCAAAAGAATGATATTGAGGACAGTCAGCTTTTCAAAAGTGTATGAATGTCATGAAAATAAGAAGCCATTGACTGTGAATGTTGAATGAATGACTAAACTCGGAGTTTATATTTTCTTTAAGCTGCTCTATTCCCTAGATAGAGGCAAATGTGTGAAGGAAATGTAAAGATGAAATGGAGGTAATCTCTGTCTTGTCACACAGGGTTACTACGAAGATAAAATGAGATAAACAAAAATGTTTGAAATGACATACATAGAGAATAAACAAGAGGATTAAAAATAACAAAGTTACTGAAAAGAAGCAGAGATGAAAAAAATCCATCTTTTTATTGATGATTCATTAAAATTTTGAAAAGATCGATAGTAGCCATAACTTTAGAGCATTTTCCTTTCTAAGTAAACTTTTGGCTCAATCTTTACAAAAACTGAGGGTTTGCAAACAGCTAATTGCCACCGTGGTCTATGCCTTGTTATTCTTTGATGTTTTTTAATGCCCAAGTGCTTTGAGATCAGCATTGACCATCAAAACACATGTGAGAAATATATTTAATTTCAAATTGTTAGTAGCTGCACTAAAAAGTTATAGGAAAGAAGGTGAGATTAATATTAATCATGTATTTCACCTAATCTAATATGCCCAAATGGTATTATTTCAACATGTAATAGATATTAAAAATTATTATTAATGCATCTTATCCTTTCTTTTCAGTATGTCTGTGAAATATTGTGTGCAGATTGTATTTTATCCTAGCCACATTTCAAGGGCCTAATAACCACATGTGGTTAGTGGTTACCCTACTGGAAAGAAGAATTTTCAATTTAACATTTTACAGTCCTTGGCTAAACAAAGAAACTAATCATTCATCAAATTCAAATATTTTTCTATTTGATTCCTTAGAAAACATTTCGATATACTCTTAGCCCATGACTATCGACAATCTGCGATGGAGGTATGGTTGGCTGTCTTTACTAACCTCTTTTCACACCCTTACAGCTTCAACCAGAGTCTTTTTGGTTTATTCTAATAGGTTATTGTACATTTCTATATCATCCTTTTTGAACAGACTCTCCTTGATAAGAGATAACAATAATAATTTCAAATAACAATGCTTTAAGCCAGGGATCATAAAATATAAGAAATCAGCAGGAAAAATAAAACATGGATATCATATATTTGGGGCCTATACAATATTTTTATTATTATTTCTCACATAAACAGCTACAATTTGTAGTTTCTTTCAAAGCAAGAAGAAATGCTGGTTTACACATTCCTTGCATACCTATTCCTCAATCACCCAGAGACCCCTCTGCAACTAGAATCCTACACTAATCCCCAATATTTACTTGTGTCATCTATCAGGTTCCTGTGGAAAATAAAATTTGCAATTTGTGCTCTGGCATTAAAGGTAGCATCCAAGACGAGACCCCCAGGATATCTGCTCATATCAAGAAAAAGTCTGCTATTTTCTTCTAGGTACTTGAAAAACACCAAATACTATGATTCAACAAGAAATCTCAAAGTATATCACAAGCAAACACAAATCCCATTAATAAGCAATTCTGATAGGTGTTTCAGAAATGATAATTCAGGTACAGGAGTATATCAGAGATATTGCCAATTTGATTACAGAAAAAAGCAAGCGAAATGATTTTTTTTTTTTGGTTTCCAATGCATATAGAAGTCATGTTTACACTACACTGTAGTCTATTAAGTATGCAATAGCATTATGCCTTAAAAAACAATGCACTTATCTGAATTTAAAAATATAACCAGGGGCGTCTGGGTAGATCAGTCAGTTAAGTGTCCAACTCTTGATTTCGTCTTGGGTCATGATCTTGCAGGTTCATGGGTTCAAGCCCCATGTTGGGCTCTTGTGGAGCCTGCTTGTGACTCCCTCCCTCCCTCTCTCTCTCTCTCTCTCTCTTTCTGCCCCTCCCCTTCTCTCTCTCAAAATAAATAAATAAACTTTTAAAACATTAAAAAAAATAAAAATACCAGCCATTATGTGTGCTTTCAGCAAGTTGTAATCTTTTTGTTTGTGGAGGGTCTGGCCTCGGTGTTGATGGCTACTGACTGATCGGGGTCATGGTTGCTGAAGGTTGGGGTGACTGTGGCAATTTCTGAAACAAAACAACAGTGAATTTTGCTGCATTGATTGACTCTTCTTTTCACAAACGGTTTCTCTGCCATGCATGGTGCTGCTTGATAACACTTTATCCACAGTAGAACTTCTTTCAAAATTGGAGTCAATCCTCTCAAAACTCGCCTCTGCTTTATTGACTAAGTTTTATAATATTCTAAATCCTTTGTTGTCATTTCGACCATCTTCAGAGAATCTTCACCAGGAATAGATTCTACCTCAAGAAACCACTTTCTTTGCTCGTCCATAAAAACAAACTCCTCGTCTGTTCAAGTTTGATCATGAGATGGCAGTCATTCAGTCACATCTTCAGGCTCCACTTCTCATTCTAGTCTGTTGCTGTTTCTACCACATCTGTAGTTACTTCCTCCACTGAAGTCTTAAACCTTCGATTTATAAAAAATGCAGTATCTGCAAAGCATACAGGTATGTGTATATATATATATATATATATATACACATACATGTACACACACACACATATATATATATATATATATATCAGATTTTAAAGGAACACTAAAAAATTATATTATTTATCATCTAGCATTACTTAATAAATTGAACTGATAAAAACCAAGAAAAACAGTTGATGTACTAAGGTTATCTCAATATAAAAGGCCCCTATCTAACTGAGAAGTTCCTAGTCAGATGACTAGTAAGGGAAATTCACTTCTGACCAAGAGAGAATAACAAAGAAAGGATTTTCTCTTTCATCTGAAAACCTAAAAATCAGAACAAAATACAGGAAAGGGTGTTTAAAAAAAAACACAACATTGGACAATCAGCAATGAAGAATAGCAATCCATGAGATAGGAAACAAACTGGAAGAACACTACAATTGTCCTAAATTATTGCCTTGAGCATGCTGGCTTCATGGCCATGAAACCTGCACAGTTGCACAGAGTCAAACACTTCGTGTAATGCCTGCTGTCACTGTCTTGAAATTCTTAATAATATTTGAACAGAACTTTCCATTTATACTGGCCTGGAAATTATGTAACTGGTTCAGGCTTTGAGACTTTCTACATTGCAGTGCAAAATGGGGGATCCCAGTTAATGGATTCCCTGAGTGGCAAAGATGGAGTTGGGATTGCGGAGAGGCAGAAGTAGATGAAATTGACAAGGCAGAATACCAAGGGGGAGAGAACTACACAGAGAATTCCAGAAAACTGCTGATGATGGGCTTTGAGTATTTATCAGATATGTAACAAACGGTACAGGAGGCTAGGATAGAAAAACCTGAAGGGGTCAGAGCAAATGATGATTTGAGACCTGGCTGAGAATAGTGACCACTCTCACTTGCCAGAGTTGAAATCATCATCATTCATGAGACACTGGGTTGAATATCGAGATAAATGCTGCTCTGGTCCAAGCTAACAAAATTTAAAAGCAAATGCTCAAAGGATCAGACTATTTCCAAGTAACTTCAATGCACTTTAGAACAAAGCACAAAATTATCTATAGGAGTACACACACACACACACACACACACACACATACACACACAATGCATCCAGGAAAGTACAAAGCATCCAATACAAAGAAGTAGGAATATTCTATACATAATGAAAACAACAATCTACCATTTGAAATTTACATAGAATTGGTACATATGCCATAATGAATAGATAAGGATATTAAATACAGTTATTATAACTGTATTTCAGATATTCAAACAATGAATATTGTGAAAAACATGAAGAAAGAATGAACATTTTTAGAGAGCCATGGAAGATATAAGAAATGAACAAATCAAGCTTTGAGTGCTGAAAACTAGAGCGTTCAAAATAAAAAATAATACAGTGGGTAGGATTATCACCAAATGGACATTGCAGAAGAAAAAATTAGTAAATTTGAAGTCATAGCAAAAGAAACTTTCTAAAACAAAACGCTAACACAAAAAATAATAGTAATGTAAAAAAAAACAGAGATGGCTGACAACTTCTTGGGATCAAATGTGTAATGTAATTAGAGTCACCAAAGGGAGGGAAGAATAGGAAAAAAAGAAAAAGAAAAAGTGCAATTATGTTTCACACTGCAAATTATAGCTTTCACAGGGATGTAATATACATTAGTTCAGCTGATAACTCTTGGTCAGATCTGGTCATATTGTCTCACAAGAGCACCTGTTAGAGTATGATGTTTCCTAAAGACTGTTAATATTTAGTGAACAAGACAATGACTACCACACTCGCATTCTTTGTTATCATCTATATAGGTCCAAATAATATTTTCTTAATGCATTATTTAGGAAGTTAGAGTAACACTAGCTGCTATTAATAACAAATTCTACAATTTTGGTAGCTTAACATGATCAGAACTCTTTTTTTATCACATAAAAATCTATTGCAGGTGTTGCATTCATATAACTTGTTTTCTTACACTTAAAATCCCAAGGAAGCAGGCTATTCTTCTGCATTTTCCTAAGACCTCAGATCAGTCTTCATCCAGGCTTAAAGAAAAACAGAGAGTGGAAAAGGCATTCATGCTTCCTAATTCATTTGACCTGGAAATAACACATAGCATTTCCAATCACATTCTACTGGGCATGGCCCCAATTTATTGCAAGGAAATGTAGTTTTCACTTGACAAGTTTATAGGGTACGTTTTTTGTTAGACAGCTATCTTAAAAAAAAAAAAACAGCAACAAAAAGAATTATTTCTTGAAAGACACCAAGATCCCACAGTGCACTTCCAACTTTGAGGAAAGATTGGACAATCACAACACAGGAAGGTCAGGGCTGGAACTGGAGCACCTTAATAACTCTCTTCCTATCTCTGATTCTCTCTTCTGTTTTTATTTGTCTGGTGTCTTTCTTCCATGCTGAGTTCAGACCATCAGTTCCATGTGGTGAAGAAAGACTCTCACAGAGTCCAAGTCTCACCCTTAATAGCTCCTCGTATTAGAGAAGGAATGACTTGTGTTTATTCTTATTCCAAATTACAGAAGTCTTGGAGAAGGGTTCTAACTAGTCCTTGACGGTCAGGTACTTATTCTGGATCATACTATTTGACACAAAAACAAGATATATAAGTATAGGAGACCTCTCTTATGGACGGCATTTTTTTTTCAGTGTGGATTTATTTTTTTTCTTTCTTTTTTTTATTATATGAAATTTATTGTCAAATTAGTTTCCATACAACACCCAGTGCTCATCCCAAAAGATGCCCTCTTCAATGCCCATCACCTACCCCCCTCTCCCTCCCACCCCCCATCAACCCTCAGTTTGTTCTCAGTTTTTAAGAGTCTCTTATGCTTTGGCTCTCTCTCCCACTCTAACCTCTTTCTTTTCTTTTTTTTTCCTTCCCCTCCCCCATGGGTTTCTGTTAAGTTTCTCAGGATCCACATAAGAGTGAAACCATATGGTCACTGTCTTTCTCTGTATGACTTACTTCACTTAGCATAACAATCTCCAGTTCCATCCATGTTGCTACAAAGGGCCATATTTCATTCTTTCTCATTGCCATATATAACTCCATTGTGTATATAAACCACAATTTCTTTATCCATTCATCAGTTGATGGACATTTAGGCCTTTTCCACAATTTGGCTATTGTTGAGAGTGCTGCTATAAACATTGGGGTACAAATGCCCCTATGCATCAGTACTCCTGTATCCCTGGGGTAAATTCCTAGCAGTGCTACTGCTGGGTCATAGAGTAGGTCTATTTTTACATTTTTGAGGAACCTCCACACTGTTTTCCAGAGTGGCTGCACCAGTTTGCATTCCCACCAACAGTGCAAGAGGGTTCCCGTTTCTCCACATCCTCTCCAGCATCTACAGTCTCCTGATTTGTTCTTTTTGGCCACTCTGACTGGCGTGAGGTGATATGTGAGTGTGGTTTTGATTTGTATTTCTCTGATGAGGAGTGACGTTGAGCATCTTTTCATGTGCCTGTTGGCCATCCGGATGTCTTCTTTAGAGAAGTGTCTATTCATGTTTTCTGCCCATTTCTTCACTGGATTATTTGTTTTTTGGGTGTGGAGTTTGGTGAGCTCTTTATAGATTTTGGATACTAGCCCTTTTGGACGACATTTTTTAATGTAGTGCTTAAAAGGGAATGTTTCCGCAAGTAGGAAAAATGTTCATGGGCAGAGCAAACAATAGAAAACAGTCATTTGCCTGTGACCTTTTCTCTTCTTTTAAATGATTTCTCCCCCTAAGAAATTCCTGATCTTTACCCGCCCCCCTCACCAAGCATTCCCAGTTATGCAATTCCACAGCTGCAAGTGATTTTGTCAAGCTCTCTACCCCAATTTCTTCTTTCCCTTTTGTCACTGGGGACATAGCACAACCACTCCTTAAGAGAGGGATTGGAGGCTATTGGGCATGAGCATTCCAGCTTCCTGCTATTTTAGTGGAGACTATTCATATCTAAAGCATGTGTTACCTCCTTTCCTTTTGCTCCCTTAAATTTGAAGTTTAGTATCTCCACCTCTACCTCCTACCCTCTCTCATCACCTCCAAGGCCATTTATTCTATTGTTATGCCATTTATTATATTTTCTAACCCTTTTTCTCTTCATATGCTTTTTGACATACTCTCATCCCCATTACATATCTGTAGCCTATCAAGGAAACGGCACTATTATCTATAGTTTGGCGGATGCCAAACTGGGCTGCACTGGGACTCACCTGGGGAATACTGCTCCTACCACAACTTCTGAATTAATTGTGAGGGATGTGGCTTGGGTATCAGGCTTATTCAAAGTTGTTCCAAATTATTCTAGTACGCAAAAGTTTGAGAAACATTGATCTATATAATTTCTTAGCTAGAGGCTAATTCAACCTTTATTTAGTCTGTAGCTGTACCAATCACATGCAATTAAGAACAAAAAAAAACCCTGTTAACTCACTTCTTGGCTATCTGTGAAATTCATTCCCTTGATGTATACACACTACCACCTCTTTATTGGAGGAACCCCTCTTTTCTCAGGATTATTTCATTAACAAAATTAATCTTACTAACCTCCATCTGCTTCCTGGTCAGTAAACACTGCAAACTGTCATCAGACTATTCTTTAAAATCACAGAGCATGGAGCCTCCTGGTGGCTCAGTCAGTTGAGCATAGATTTTGATGCAGGTCAGGATCCCAGGGTTGTGGGATTGAGCCCTGGTTCAGGCTCCATGCTGAGCATGGAGCCAGCTCAAGATTCTCTCTGTCTGTCTGTCTCTCTCCCTCTGCCCCTTTGCCCTGCTCACATTCTCTCTCTCTCTCTCTCTCTCTCTCTCTCAAAATATCAAACTAAAATAAAATCACAAAGCAGATATTTCACACCTGCTCAAAACACATTTGGAAATTCACTATTGTGTTCTGCATGAGGTCCAAATGCTTTATTGGAGGCATTACACCATATTTAACCTAGCACCTGCCTAGTTCTTCAGTAATCTACTTTGTCACTCTCCCTCTAGCCCAGGCTTCACCAACCTAAGCCCTGTGCCCTGACTAGTGTAAACTTTCTTGGAATTGAACACTTAGCTGCAACATCAACTCCTCTATCTAACTTTTTTTTGCTATTCACCTTTCAACTCCCCTCCCCCCCCCCCCAACACACACAAACAATACTCCAACATGAGTAGAATTGTTATCCTCTGCTTTGGTGCCATAAATGAACTTTTTGTCATTTTGAATGAGGTCTATATGCTTTGATGCATTATTTGCTTATAGGTTGAGTTTCATTCTGTAGATAGTAAGGTCCTAAAGAGCAGGGACCATACATTATTCATCTTTGTATTGCATTTGTGTCCACCGAAGTGGTCATAGATGAATGAACAGACACTATCCCTCTCAAAATATTAATTCCCTTTAACAAGAGAAAATATGCTAGTGGAAAACAATGGTTTTCCAATGGTGAAATTCCAGACAAGAGGAAATATTTTGTGAATGATATCCTGCAATTAGATGATAGTCTGACCTTATCCAAGCATAAGTAGCAAATACACTTCCTTCAATAAGGCCACTTTATAACCTTGATGGGTTTCTCCACATATCTGTTCTAGAACAGTGATGCTCAAAGAGTTATCCTGGAACTAGCAGCATTATTGCCACCGAGAATTGGCTACAAATACAAATTCTTGAGCATCCTCTTGAGTGCTAATTAACTGGAAACTCAGAGGAAGGACCCAGTAACTGATGTTTCAAGTAGTCCCTCACATATTTCTGATGGCCCAAAGTTTGAGAACAACTGTAAAGGGTAGAGCTGTAGAGGGAAAGAGCTGACATTTGCTACCTAATTTTGTCCCCCTTGCATCATGTGTGGTGACTGCAAGGGCCAGCTGTGAATGGGAGTTACAGCCAGCATGCATCATCTGGGTAGAGGAAGTGGCTTAATCTTTTGAACCTAAGTTTCCTTATTTATATAATGGGCGAAAATATTGCCTACCCCAGGAGTTGCTGTGAATATTAAATAAGTTAATCAATAGAAAAGGCCTAAAACAATTCATGGAGAAAATGCTTAGCATAATGCCTGCTCCACTCAGTTGGTTTCTTTCTCTTCGATGTTTTGCTGCTATTTGTACTGTTATTGCTGCACAACTGTGGTTAGTATCACTTCTGCCATGATTATCAGTTTTATAATGAAACTAAAAAAAAGTAGCTGTGACGTGTTGTATTCATGATCATCTTAGAGAGATGGAAACAGGCCAGAAGAGGTAAATGAAGGGGGTCACAGGGATTACGAAGTGAAACCAAGATTAAGCTATAAGTCGGTTTGATCACACCAAAGAACAAAATTTTCACAGTAAATATTACTACTTAAATGACTTACATTTCAAGAGAAGCCAAAATACTTTAGGAAATGTTTAACGGCTCCATGGATGGCTCAGTTGGTTGAGCATCTGACTTCGGTTCAGGTCAGGATCTCATGGTTCCAGCCCTGCATCAAGCTCTGTGCTGACAGCTCAGAGTCTGGAGCCTGCTTTGGATTCTGTGTCCCTCCCCTTCTCTGCCCCCTCCCCATCTTACACTCTGTCTCTGTCTCTCTCTCTCTCAAAAATAAATAAACACTGAAAAAATTTTTAAAAAGAAAAGATTAGTACCTACATGAAAAAGAAGTTCAGTCATTTGATAAAAACTGCAGATACTGTTAAATAATGCAAGGATAGTATATTTTTGGAGAGTAGTAACTCAATATGTCAAAGTGGAAGCATGTTAAAAGATGTCAAGAAATTGGGGCACCTCGGTGGCTCAGTCGGTTGAGCGTCCGACTTCGGCTCAGGTCATGATCTCACAGTTTGTGAGTTCGAGCCCCACATCAGGCTCTGTGCTGACAGCTTGGGTCCTGAAGCCTGCTTCACATTCTGTGTCTCCCAGTCTCTCTCAGCCCCTCCCCTGCTCATGCTCTGTCTCTCTCTGTCTCTCAATAATAAATAAACGTTAAAAAAAAGTTTCATAAAAAAAAAGATGTCAGGAAATATACAAATTTTATGGGCCTATTGATATTTTTCTTTTGCGATTTATTTGTAGGTATGAATATCAACCCAAACTCAAGTGTGTAAAAGAAATAATATATTTACCCCAATTATTCAACTTTTCTATTTTGATTGCCCATAACATTGGGGTTGAAGACTTTCACTCACTCCATCTATAGTTTTTACTCAGTTCCCAGATGGTGTTTTGTTCACTTAACCCTTGAAATAATCTCCTAACATGAGAATGCTAGATTTTCTTCATCCCGTCTGGTCTTCAGTCAGGGATCGAGTCAGCTCGTCATTGAAACATTCCTCTTTCCTCTCTGCTGACTTTATTCAGAATTTATTGTTTTTGCTACTACTTTCACAACAAAGCTAACATTATGGGCATCTCCTCTGACTTCTCTGCCACCCTGGGACTGGAAATACCTGGAAGATTATCTGTGATCCTTATCTGCTTAATGCTGAAAACACCCATTCCTCAATATATTGGCTATAAAATAGCCTAAATACTTTGCGTGATGCAGAGTGAGTTACCAAGAGAACAAAAAATATGTTAATATTTATCACACTCACAAAAATCAGCTACATTTATAAATGTATCATCTTTTCTGTGATATTACAAGGCTTAAATCGTAGGTCCTTCTTAAATTCACCTTCAGTCTGCAGTCACCTAAACCTTTTAGCTCTCTGTCACAAAACAAATGAAAAAGTGACCATTCAGCTGATCAGCTAATTCAATTCACTGGAACATGAGCTACACACAGTTCTAATATCTATAATGTGTTTGGCAACGATGAGAAAAGTTTGTATGTACCAGCACAGACATTAAAATTTTTACCCTGGAGGAAGATGAGGAGAAACATATGGTCCTCAAATGTTAGTGATTAAAGCTCAGCAAGTATAGACAGAATCATTAAACATAACTGAAACTTGGGGAAAAAAGAGAATATCAGTAATACTGCATACATTAGTAGGGAGTTAGGGGGGAAAACCGGCTGAAGATGAAAACGTGAGTTCAAACTGATAAACTTATTTCAAATGGGCAGAAAGAAGTTCAAAACGGCATCAAGCCCCGGTCTCAGCCGTTGGAAAGAACTGACACATAATATGATAATTAGCTTTGGGTCCCTACACACTCATCAAACACACCCACACATATATACACCTATGTACACGTCCTTTCCTTTTTTTTTTTTTTTTTCCTGCTGTGGCACTTCTTTTAATAGGATCAGAGGCTATTTCTCGATTGAAACAAGTTGAAGTAAACATCCGCCTTTAGGAACTATTTTTCTTCAGCCAGGGTAGATTTATTTTTTTAATTTAATTTATTTTTTTTCAAATTTTTGTTTAAATTCTAATTAGGAAACATATATGGTAAAAATGGTTTCAGGTGTACAATTTAGTGATTCATCACTTACATATAACACCCAGTACTCATCCCAAGCGCCCTCCTTGGCCCCCATCACTCGTTTAACCCACCCACCCCCTCCTGCCTCCATCAAACTTCAGTTTGTTGTCTCTAGTTGGGTATAATGTAGGAGTCTCTTACGGTTTTCTCCCCTCTCTCTTTACTTCTGATATATGATTGTAATAACCTTTAGGCCATAGACAGTTTTGATTATGTAGGTTTATTTATTGCAGCAAATAACTCATACATTCATTTCAAAGTTATCCCAATAATTAAGGTGATATTTTCATCATATCATCTATGTAAATTAAGTGGTAGTTTATCAGACTGAACAAGCTCCCTTCATGATTTGAAACTTAAATACCTAATCCCACTGGTAAGCTAATGCATAAGATTGTTATTGATCCAGAAAGAAAACAAAAACATTAACACAATAGGCGCTTACTGAGTATTTATTTTTTTTTAAAAAATGAAATATTTAAAAACAGTGAGGAAGAGAGAAAGGTAGAGAAGGAGGAAAATGGAAATAAAGAAAGAGAGAAGAGGGAGCTGAGGAAAGGGGGAAAGAAGGAAGGAATGAAAAAGAACTTTCAGAAGCTCTAGTGAGATAAAAATTCAAACCTCCTCCTTGATACTGTTCTATTATCATTAGTTATTTCTTCTTTCAATTTAAACACAACTTTGTATTATGGTATCAGCCAGTTTTTCACAGTAGAACTGAAGACTCCTGTTTGTTTCAATAGTACCATATTCTTCCATTTAGTTAACCTCAGAAACCACTTCTAAAAACTCACTTTCCTTAGACACAGATTGCAATAGCATCTCATGAACTATTGATACATTCTCCTACTAAAGCACCCATGTTCCTTCTAAAAAGTTTGCGTCTACCCCCCTATTTAGATTCTTACATTCACCACTGTAATGATCTCCAGGCCCCAGACCCCTTATAAACTTACCCCAAAAGGCACGTAAGAACTGTCAGGTTAACTTCCCTCAAAAATACTTGCTTGCTGTTATTTCTTTTACCAGTTCTCCATTTTCTGCAATATCGTATCCAAATGAGCACCCTCACGCTATTCACAATCTGCTCCTTGATTTCATTTCCAAATCAATCTCCCACGATCCCTACACATAAAAGAAAAAAAAAAAATCTCTGTGTGGGTCGGCCCCTAAATACAACTCTTCTATTCTTTTGCCATCCCTGTTTCAGGGGTTCCCTAATGGGAATATCCTGGGCCCCATTTCTGTCACCTTTACTGTCTGAAAGTTACTTCCTACCCAAAGCTCATCAACCCCCACTCCTCTTGCAAGCTTTCTGGAGCCAGCTCAGCGCATGGGGCACTCAAACTCAGCTACAGCCTGACCACAGGTACCGCCAGTACATGGTATGCCATATTCAGTGTGTCTAGTTAACATTTCCCGGAGGACTGCAATCACCTCCATCTTGTAGGCGACAAGGGGTTTAGTTTTGGCAAACAGGCATTATGGTATAGTGGTTCAGAGCATGGATACTGAAACCGGCCAGAGTGCACACATTCTGACTACAGCACTTACTCTCTCGAACAAATTACTTAGCAGCTCTGGGTCTCAGGTTTCTTCCAGGTCAAAAGGAGATAATTACCATATTAACCTGATAGTTACATTGTAAAGAGTAAATGAGTCAACGTATGTAAAGTTCTTTGAACAGTAATGAGGTGTAACAGATGATATTTGGAGTTTGGATATAATACCTTGATCATTATCATTATTATTTGAAAATAACCAGTGTTGAGGCACCTGGGTGGCTCAGTTGGTTAAGCATCCGACCTCAGCTCAGGTCATGATCTCATGGTTCCTGGGTTCGAGCCCCGTATTGGGCTCTGTGCTGACAGCTCAAAACATGGACCTGCTTCCGATTTCGTGTCTCCCTCCCTCTCTGTTCCCCCCTTGTTTGCACTCTGTATGTGTGTGTCTCTTTCTCTCAAAAATAAATGAAGATATAAAAAAATTAGAAAAAAGAAAAGAACCAGTGTTTTGAGACACTGGACATGACATTGATGATTTACATATATCATGGCATTTAATACTCACAACCCCATTTTATGGACAGGCAAATGGAGCTCAGGGATACGAGTGACACTTCGTAGGACTTGCAGTGTTGGGCTAACCTCTAAACCCAACTGTGTCTCACTCTCAAGTTCTGCAGACCTGGCGTCAGTTCCTAATAAACTGGTTTTGATTTGTTTATTGACTTCGCCATCTTGTGAAAAATAATACTTAATATAGCAGAAGGCAAATTTTAAGGCTCTTCGTGGTCTTTTGATTTCCATAACCCAACAAGTAGTCTTTTCTTTTACTTCCTGTTTTCCACACGAATGTTTCAGTGACTTTCTGCAATGGGGTTTCTAGTTTTTTCGGGTCTTTAAAGATTTGTGATACTCCTATGTTTTAATCTCATTATATGTTGAATTAGTATTTCTGAAGCCAGATTATAAACTAATAAAATGCATAAAAATAGCTGGTTTGCAAGGCAACACAAAACTAGCACACAAATAGCAACAATCTAGTTTGCAGAAAAATATCCAGAGCTTTTCTATTAAAAATATTGCCAAGTACTAGATCATGTGTTCTGTGCATAAAGAGAGGGAAAGAGTAAAATGTTACCCTGAGTGTATTGCCATATGTGCATTAGGTATGATGTTTTTCTTATGAAGGTATTCATTTGTTTATGTGTAAGTCCAGTGTGAAAGCAGATCTGTAAAATGCATCGATCTATGTTGTCCTACTGTTATGTAGCTTTAGCGATCTAACTATCTACAAATAAAGCCAGACTACCTCAAGAAACCAGACCATGTAACATATAAAGTGAAAAACACGATATATAATTTGAGAAACCTTAACATACCTAACATCTGTTACACCTTTAAAATGATATTTTACCTAAATGATTATTATTCCAACTCTACTCCCAAAAGAGACTTCACGAAACAAAATATAAATGTTTTTTAAAAAACCAGATATTTAAGGGGTGCCTAGGTGAGTCAGTCAGTCAAGCATCTACCTATTGGTTTCAGCTCAGATCATGATCTCAAAGTTTGTGAGATAGAGCCCTGCATGGGGCTCTGCTCTGACAGCGTGGAGCTTGCTTGGGATTCTCTCACTTCCTCTCTCTGCCCCTCCTCAATCTCTCTCTCTCTCTCATCCAAAATAAATAAAGGAACTTTAAAAAAAAAAAACATATTTAAGAGGATTAAATTTTTAATGGCCACTCAACATATTTTCATTCATTGTCACAGAAAATATTGAAATTTTTACATACCATTTTACCTTCCTTTATCATGACCTGGGCCCTTGAATCATTTAAAACATTTTTTCACCAACATTCTTTTTTGCTGAACATACTATTATAATCTGTCAATCACAATCCTTCCATTCTTTCAAGCAATCTGACTCCAATTTTAGACTTGTTCTCTGTATCCTGCTGTTCTTTTAATTTTCAAATTAATGAAAAACCACATAAAGACAAACACTTTTTACTCTCCAATTGCAAATACCTAATCTTTCTTTTAACTGTTTTGTTAATTGTCATGCATTAGTTTCTTATCCCCTTAACAAGATTTTTAACTTTCAGAAAAAATATTCATGTCTTTTGCCCTAATAGATTAAGAGCTACAGAGTAAGGTTTCTCAATGACTTTATTTGATTAGGATGAGAATTCCATTATTTTCCTTCATTTCCAATCATATAATAGTAAAAGGTATAGGCAATACTTAAAGAGAATCTATGAGACTTGAATTTTATTTCCACACTGAAATGTACAAAAGTGGGGCGCCTGGGTGGCTCAGTCGGTTGAGCGTCCAACTTCAGCTCAGGGCATGATCTTGTGGTTTGTGAGTTCAAGCTCCGCGTCGGGGCTGTCTGTGCTGACAGTTCAGAGCCTGGAGTCTGCTTCAGATTCTGTGTCTCCCTCTCTCTCTGCCCCTCCCCCACTGTCTCTCTCTGTCTCTCTCTGTCAAAAATAAATAAACATTTAAAAAAATAAATAAATAAAATGTACAAGAGTTATAAAATAGGATTTTTAGCATTTAAACTGCAATCTGAAACCAGTTAGAATCTAAAGCATTTGCATTTCAAGTGGTAGTTTCTAAAAGAATTGTTAATCATAATTGTACTTAATTTATAATATTTATGCATGTTTTTAATATGAAATTTATTGTCAAATTGGTTTCCATACGACACCCAGTGCTCATCCCGACAGGTGCCCTCCTCAATACCCATACCCACTTTCCCCTCCCTCCCACCCCCATCAACCCTCAGACTGTTCTCAGTTTTTAAGAGTCTCTTATGCTTTGGCTCTCTCTCCCACTCTAACCTCTTTTTTTTCTTTTTTTTTCCTTCCCCTCCATGGTCATTGGTAAGTTTCTCAGGATCCACATAAGAGTGAAACCATATGGTATCTGTCTTTCCCTGTATGACTTATTTCACTTAGCATAACACTCTTCAGTTCCATCCACGTTGTTACAAAAGGCCATATTTCATTCTTTCTCATTGCCAAGTAGTATTCCATTGTGTATGTAAACCACATCTTCTTTATCCATTCATCAGTTGATGGACATTTAGGCTCTTCCCATAATTTGGCTATTGTTGAGAGTGCTGCTATGAACATTGGGGTACAAGTGCCCCTATGCATCAGTACTCCTGTATCCCTTGGGTAAATTCCTAGCAGTGCTATTCCTGGGTCACAGGGTAGATCTATTTTTAATTTTTTGAGGAACCTCCACACTGTTTTCCAGAGTGGCTGCACCAGTTTGCATTCCCACCAACAGTGCAATAGGGTTCCGTTTCTCCACATCCTCTCCAGCATCTGTAATCTCCTGATTTGTTCATTTTAGCCACTGTGACTGGCATGACGTGGTATCTCAGTGTGGTTTTGATTTGTATTTCCCTGATGAAGAGCAACTTTGAGCATCTTTTCATGTGCCTGTTGGCCATCTGGACTATGTTTTATAATCAACTTTATCTTCTGGTTATGGGTCTCATCTACTAACTATATATTTTTGTATTTTGTATATTTCTGATGCTCTGGCATCTGGACCTGGCACTGACCAGAGAGGACTGTCCACCCCAAGGTTATCTATTCCTGAGAAATAACAAACAACTTCCCAGGAGTGTGCCATTCACTTGCCAACGAATCCATACTCCGTATTCCCCCTGTCCCCACATTCGCTATCTGGCTTTTTCACTATAGGTTAGTAATTCCCTGTCCTAATCACCCCAGGGTCAGGAACCAGACAACTCAGGACAGCCCTTAAATCTCCCAGCCTGCAAACTACTCAAACTAGACAATCCTATACCTGCTTATCTGCCTCACCCATCCTTTCTCACGGAAACAACAAAGGACCTTGCCACATTTTCTTCCCATTTCTTCTGCCTCCTTACTGATCCTAGTGTTTCCCCATGGGCATGGCATATCCCACCATCTTGGAAGCTGCAATTAACAAATTATCTTTTCAGTGACAGTTCTCTCCTGATTTTTGTCCTCGCCAAACCTGAAAAGAATAACACCTAAATTTTACAACAATTAAGCCGGGGTGGTTTAGCCTCAGACTGCTTTCAACCCAGACAGAGACTGAGACTTAGATGGCTTTTGGATGTAGACTTTGTCTCTTGGATTGGGTTGTGATTTTGCATTTTGGACAAGAACTAGAATGGTAATTCCCTCTTCTAATGACTAGAGCCTAGCATAGTGTAGACTACATGGTGGTATATAAAAACAATTTATAAATTATAAAATACCATAAGCTATAAATTGTTAGTACATCAAATAAGAAAATACTAAGAAGCATTTTACTGGGCAGGTAAACCATTACCTGAGATATTATAAATAATAATCACTATTATAAATATATAAATGTAGGTCATGTTTTTAGTTTGAATTATCTGTAGTTACCCTTGCTTATTACAACTATTTATAGACAAGTAAATAAACACACTCCAATTTCAAATTTTTCATGCAATGGATCATTTGACCCTCTGGTAGTATATGACTAATTTACTATGTATAAATAATGACAATTTTTATTAAAATCTAATGACTTCACTTAAGTAAGCTAACATAGGATCAGACCTCAGCCAGAATCAAAGAAAGAGCTTAGATGAATAAAAATAGTTAACCTCATTTATGAACATGTATTTTTCATTTTCTTCAGTCCCTTAATAAACAGCAGTTAGTATTCCCATATACTAACTTTTCCATTCCCACAGCATTACATTTTCCTTCCCCCATGTCTTTATTTGTAAATATTTAAAACCTATAAAATGAGTGTATGCCTGTCCCTCACCAACTTGAATCCATTAATTTTTAATTTTTTTTGCAATATTTGTCTCCTTCTACTTGAATGCACATACACAAGCACACGCATGCACGTTCACACACACACAATAACATACGTGCTGAAATATTAAAAAATAACCCATACAATATACAACCAAAGACTCTATGTATCTACTATAAAATAAAACCCATATATTCTTCTACCTTTGAGATAATGATATTGTTGAAGAGTTCAGGCCAGATGCCTTATATGTAGAAATAAGTGGACCATGCAAATGAGAATAAGCAAAATATGTTTATTCAGAGCTTGTTGTACAAGGAAGTCAATCACCATCATTTGTGATCTGGCAGATTCAAAGGCAGGCAGATGAGGGAGGAAGCATTTTAGTGGAAAAAAGAGACGGCTTCATGCCCGATTAGAGGCATTTACCCAAGGAAGCTCTTAGCTGGGCTACCTACACAGAGATATGCTGTGTAATTTGTTATGTGGCAAGATTCTTGCACAGAGAGTCGTGACACCGAGGCTTTTCTTTCCAGGAAGCAACTGTATTCGTGCCGGCCCCAGCTCAGTTGGGTTCATACCCTAAGAACTGAGCCCCAAGCGCCACATGACATAGTTTTTTTTTTTATATATTTTCTATTTCTTTGTTTCCCATATATGGTAAAACAATCATGCAGTCTGATGAAGTGGTCTCATGTTACAAGGTTGTGAGGGATGGTGCCACGTATATGTATATCCAGGTTGCCTTGAGTTATTACTTTTTTTTTTCTCCTTAAGGAGGGGACCTTACCACAGTTAGGGTACATATTTGGCTTTCTCCTATTAGCCCTGAGTTAAAAGTGGAAGTAAAAATTAGGGAAGCTGTCAGTTATTAATCAGTTTTAGCCCTTTGGGGCCAAATTTTATAGGGGTTTTGTTTGACTTCCCAGGTTGGTTGGTAAAGAAATGTTCTGACTCTACAAGTCTTGTACAAGTTCAAGATTCTACAAGTCTTGTAGAGATATGGTAGATAGACTGGTTACTGTAGATTTTGAGTTGTCTTACAGAGCATGTTGCTCCAGATTGTGGGTCAAAATTCTATTTTCATGTATGGCCTAGACATTGTCCATTTGTATATTCAGTCTCTTATGAAATATCACACAACCTGGATATGGATGATCTGTTCTCATGATTACAACCTTATTAAACTTTGTTGCAAGTAACATTATGGTAGTATATATTTTTGTTGCATAATATATGTAGTAGGTAGGTATATAGAATTAGTGTGTCCTAATATTTATTAAGTTAAATCACTTGGATAAAATGTTCATCAAATTTGTCCATTGTAAAGGATTTTTTTCTCTTTGCTATCAATAAGTAATTCGTTAGGTGATACTATGAGATACTGTAAATATCTTATAAATATCCTGGTATCCAATAACATTTTACCCAATTTTTAGCTCCGTTGATGATTATTACATAGATGGTGGCAAGGTAATGATAGTTCCAATTTTATCATTCTTTCTCTTCATATTAGCTTTCATTGTTCAGCAACTAAGAGCTTTCTCTTCACTCTTCCTTCCTTGTTAAAATATTATTATGGATCCATGGAAACTTTTGTTATTCAAATTTTTTTAATCTGTTAACATCAATCATTTTCTTATTTCTTTCTGTGCTTTTTTTCTTTCAGTACACAATCTGTCCTAAAGTTGTCTTATGGAAACACCTTTGAACCAGATTTTTGCCCTTTTCACACATGCACATAAATTTTTGAATACTCCCTTGCTTTTTAAAACACCATATTGCATGCCCATATTCTAGTTTGCCTCACCTAAATATGAAATCAGCCATTTCTCCAAAGAATATTGGTGCTTTTATTGGAAAACATTATTTTATAATTAATGGAGACAAAATAAAAATAATATTTTCTACCTTGCTGAAAATATTTTAAGAAAAGCTATATTAAAAATATTAATAATCTTAACATTAAACAATTCTGCAATGACCAAGTAATCAGTATCAGTATCATGTATACCTCCAAATTACTTAATAATTTTCTTAAAAAAAAACCTTTTAATGTTTATTTATTTTTGAGAGAGAGAGAGACGGAGTGTGAGCGGGTGAGGGGCAGAGAGAGAGGGAGACACAGAATCCGAAGGAGGTTCCAGGCTCCAAGGTGTCAGCACAGAGCCCTACGTGGGGCTCAATCTCACGAACTGTGAGATCACAACCTGAGCGAAGTCGGACACTTAACCAACTGAGCCACCCACATGCCCCAACTTAATAATTTTCTATGTCACTGGTTTATTGAGTGATACTGATTTCTGTTCTTTTCTTTGCATATGTAAATTCACATGAGTATTTATGGACTAAAGTGATAAAACAAAGTAAAGTCTTGCAAGAGACAAAATTATGTTAAATCAGATGTTTTCTTGACAGTGACTTCTTTTTTGCAATATATCAGTAAATAAAAATGATAATGTCATTTTTTTTCAAATTTCTGAGTATGGGTGAAAACAAATGCAGGAGAAGAAGGAAAAAGTATTTTATATATTTTAAACGTAATTTTATATAATTTTTATGTAATTCTCCTCAGCCAGAGAAAATATTTGCTAGTTGTTATAATATGAAAACTTTTGGACTTAATGAGTAAAAAGAAGTGGGATTTCTCATACCTAGCCAC
Source organism: Acinonyx jubatus (assembly GCF_027475565.1). NCBI lineage: Eukaryota > Metazoa > Chordata > Mammalia > Carnivora > Felidae > Acinonyx > Acinonyx jubatus. The sequence goes on from NC_069384.1 coordinate 22,233,042, forward strand.
GATTAGAAAATAATTAAACTTACTTCTTTGACTAGTTCCTAATGATGCAGGATGACCTCAACAATATACATATATGGTATTTTGGCTAATACATGATGAATGAGATATAATTTAAATAATATACACCACTTAGAAAGCTTATAAAAGAAAAGCAAAACAGCATGATTTACAGGCAAGTTTAGAAATCAATTAAAATTTGAATAATTCATTAAAATAATTTTTCAATTTAAATGTGACATTTTCTATCTTTTATGTCAAATAGATCACATATTTCCAACATATTAAACTATCAATAACTCATGTAATATTCTTCCTAAACCCAGAAAAAAAAGTATTTGAGCAATACATTACTGGGTTTCTATGGAATGGTGTTAAAATAATTTTCAGTTAAATTTAATGCAATTGACTTTTCATTTATATTAAAAATAATTACTTATTATGAGAGTTTTCTGCATTATTTCCAAGCTTTCTGTTCCCTCTTTAAAGGACTCTTAAAAACATTGAAAATGTTGAGGGCACTCATCAATATGATTTGACTCTAGAAATTAAATGCATGCATTTGCTTTATATGTTTTTTTACATCAACCCTACGCTCATTAGAAAAATTAACAAAAGTTATATATATATTAAAATATAAAGCCAAATAATATAGGTGATCCTCAAATTGGTAAAAGAGAAGAAAATAGAGAAAGTAGAAATTCCACCCAGCCCTGTTTGATAACTATACACACATGTTCATTGATTTAACAAACCTCTATTTAGCATATACTGAAAATGGATTAGAAGGAACATGGAAGTGTGTTCATGATGATAATCAGAAGAATCACAATGCATATTTACTATATGCTTAACATTGTTGTGTTTGACTACCTAATCAATCTTCTTGACATCCCTATAGGAAAGAGACCATTACTGGCACCATTTTATAGAGGGGGAAATGAAGCTCAGGTAAATTGAATAATTCACTTGCAGTGGCTTAATATTGGGTGATAAAGCTGAGACTCCAAACCAGACAGTGTTATTCCATAGTCTCTTGTCCTAAATCATGAGATAATAAGCCTTGAAAATAGCTTAAGAATAATATTAATAAAAAGGGAGATATATGCAACATAGAATATTAAAATGTCTACACATTTTAACAAATAATTTTGTTTGAAACTTAAAGGAGAAAAATAAGGACACTCATTTTTGTTTGTGTCTTGCCATTTTATGCATAATAAAACTAACTTTCTTTAAAATTAGATGATTTGCCATAAAATTCAGAAAGTATTGGGATGGGGACCAGGTCATATTTTCTCAAAATAAATTCAGTTGTATTTTTACAACAACATAAAGCCTACTAATGAAAATTATCAGGATTGTGACTGGTTAAATAAGGGAAGAAAGGAAATAATAATGACAAACTCATATATAATGTTCATTGTATGCTATACTCTTCCCTAAGTGTTATAGATTTCAATGCATGTAATACACGGAACAACCATGTGAGGTAAGTTTTTGTTATTAGCCCCACTTTTGAGATGAAGAAACTAAGGAACAAACAGAATAAGTAAATTTCTTACTAATAATTAGCTAGTAAGCTCGTGTGCTTTGGGTCCAGAGTGCTAGCTTTTAAATCCAAGGAGAAGTTGACATCCCAGTTTTATGACTGGGAGAGCTATCGCTAGAAATAGAAAAGGTAGAGAAAGCAAATGGTGTCTCATAACTTTTCCCCCAACAAACGAAGGTGAGTAAAAGTTTTTCATATGCTATTTTTGAGGTTTTGAAGGTATGTCATCCAAAGAGAAATTGCATCTGAAGAACAGTAAGATAGGAGACTCAATCTTAGTACAGGAATCAGAATTGACATTTGTAATTCATTTACTAGAGAGGATATTTAAACTGAGAAAGTGGAAATAATAATACTATTAACAAAAATAATTCTTATTGCAAATATAATATAGACTATAATAATTCATTACTTTTATATTTATTTTATAGTTTACAGCTAGATTCTTGTCCCATGTATCACCTTATTTAACCTCATATATTGTTTAATTTAATCTCAAAAATGAAGTTACAAAAGGAACAGAGTAGAATGCCAAGGCAACTCAGGAAGCAGTCAGTCAGGAGTAAGGAATGGTTGCAGAGATGAGAAATGATTCTAATATAAACCAGGTTTCAGGGGTTTGAGTACGGAGTGAATGATGAGCTAGTGAAATTGACAAGTTCTTTACATTTTCAAGAGGTTTGTAGAGAAAGAAAAAAAAGATAAAGAGAAATTAAAGAGCTGGTCAGAACTGGAGAAAAAAATAATTCTGGGGATAGAACAAATTAGAACAAATTTGGAAACAGGGAGAAAGAATTAATGAAGAAAGATGAATTAAAGCATAAAAATGGGGAAGGAACAGTAAATGGATTGTGTTCCTTGAGACTTGAGTGAATGAGATGAGAAAACCCCATATTCCCCTCCCGTTGGAGAACATGGACAACCTTATAGATAAAGGAAGTTTTGGTAGGAAATATGGTGTAGGTATATAAAAATTTTTGAGCCGTATGGCTTCAGAAAGGTAGCTGGTAAATTAATCTGTTGAGAATATGGAATGAAAGCACAGTACTTAGAAGAAAAAAATGGCATAGACATGTAAGGAAGTGTATTACAATGTCAAGATGAGAATCATTTTCAATAAAGATTGTGACATCTGTTAATCAGCTTTCTGTCTAAAGCATTTTTAGTAAGAATATAGTTTTTAATCACTTCAATCCTTTAAAATTAAAAAATAAGAATCATATTCCACTATAATGATAAAATTATTAGATATTCCTTTAATTGTTGTACTAAACAGGCAGTCAATGGCAAAATCTAAGAAAGACTGAATGGATTCTCAAATGGACCAATAAAGGATTTCTGTCTTCATGAAATGTTAAATGGAAAGAGATTTTTAATAATAATTTTCATAATCTATATTGGAGCTCAGAGAATATAGTAAAGTCAATCGCTAAGATTGGCAAACAGAAGCTAGGACATATTTTGGCATAGGCTTGTTGTGGCCTGATAAATATGCAAATTCAGTTTTGCTCCAGTTCTTAATCAAGACATGAGGCTCAATGCCTATGTGCCACTAATTGGGCTATTAGTACTGTTGTCTTTGATAGTTAACGCTTCATGTGTTTATACAATATCTCTTCAACTGGCATTGTTGCCCCTCACGAGATAGAGCATAGGTATAAGATATAAGCATGCACAACAATAAATATTCTGAGAAAAATATTTTCCCTTTTGACAACAGAAAATCCAAGAGTTCAAAGTGAATTGTGTTCTAAAGTCACTCCAGCAAATCTTTTCCATCTATGGAAATGCCTAGCATAGCACTTGATACATAGAATGTCATAAGTAAAAGTATATTGAATGGAACCCATTGACACAATTTGTAAAAAAACAATCAGTACCCAGATTAAAAAAATATATTTTCAAAACAAGCAAAAAAATAGTGCCCACCATCAGGAAATTCTTAGACAAATAAGATGCTATCATGTTTTGCTGTGGAAAAATAATAGCTCTCAGTCATGATTTGAAGACTGTATCATCCTCATTTTTCATCTATCCATGACTTGAATTCATGGACATCACTCAGATTTCTAACTACGGCTTAAGATAGTTTCTCATAATGAAGGAAGGAAGGGAGATGTTACAGAGACTATTCTATCTGGGCACATAGCCAATCAAAATAAAAATACATATCCGAGTATAGTTTTAGATAGGTATAGTTTTGAAACTAAGTTCTGGACCCTGGGGATATAAGAATGCATAACCTTTGTACTTACTGAAATGTAGACGACTCAAACTTCTCTCTTTTTTTCTTGTTCTTTATGCAGTTTGGAATTTGTCCATAATAGTTACAGCTGGAACGGCTATCATACACTGTGAGAATCTATGTGAATAGAGTCTTTCTTCACAGGTTGAGTTGCAGATACTGAAATGCAGTTTGGAATGCAAGATGTTTATTAAGAATACCTTTCAGATCATCCACAGTAGAAGGTAGAGAAAGGATAGAGGATTGGACAGAGGGACAAATTGAACTGAGTTGGGGATCCCATAAGAGACTCCAGCAATCTCATGACATTTATGGAGATAGAGTTGTCCTTCATAAATAGTCTCAAGATGGGTTGAAGTGGTATGGTCTTTATACTCCTGTATTGATCAGTCCCTGGCTGTGGCTAACCCTGGGAAGGCAGGAGGCCTTGGGAAAGACAGCTCTTTTCTCCTGAAACAACCCGTTAAGTGGTTGGCAACCATGTGTCAACAGCCCATCAACGACTGGGAAAGCAGATCCTTCAGTGACGGTGGCATTACAGTGTCCAAAACAAGGGCATGTTCAATGGATAAGAAAATAGAGAAGTATCATGAGTCTTGGACCCCTGACAGAACTTTCCAGTCTTGGACTGCCAACTTCTGGACTTCAATATGACAGAAAAAATTCAAATGATTCCATCTATTCCAGTTTTCTCCCTTTTCCAGTTCAGTGCTCACAGGTGATAAAAGTGGTGCAAAAAAAAAAAACCCTGAAAAATATATTAGAAAAGGTAAATTAGACTTAATTTTTTAGACAAAGTGGAAGAAGTCTTCAAGCAAAACCTTGAGTTTAAGTTCCAGGCTTTAGTCAATTAAAGATAACCAGAATGATAATTGCAAAATTGGAATTCTACTAGAAGTGTGTGGACAGTGTTCAGCTGTGAATCATTTAACAGAAGGAACTCTGGAATCAAGATGATAGAATATCAACCCTGCTCATTAAGTCTTCAGATAGCATTAAACAGCAAGAGGGGAAAAGGAAGTAGCTTGAAACTAAGAGACTATGATAACAATTTAAAGTGACCTCTGGGAGTGTAAAGGCACACCGAACAAAATGCATTAAAGAGAAGATGAGGGAAATATAACTAGAGAGGAAAATAAATTTCAAAATGCAAAAACGTTAAGATGTGCAACTGTGGCAAATACATAGCTAAGTGCCACAGTAGATGACAAACCAGCCATGGTCAGTGGCACCGCTCCCGGGAGAGCAAATATAGTGCTGAATCCTGAGAAGAAACGGTGCCCTCAGATAATGCAGTGATTCCCAAATTATATTCTCAGTGCTTTGGTTGTTTTTGTTTTTGTTTTTGTTTTTTCTTTGGTTTCTTTGTTTTGTTTTGCTTTGTTTTGGTTTTGGTTTTGGTTTTTTGTTTGTTTTGTTTACATTCGGCATCAAGGAGCTTTGTCGAAAATGTAGGGCAGATTCAGAGGAGGGAAAAAAATTTGTTAGTGGTTAATTAGTAAAGGAAAGATTGGTACAGGAAAGGTAAGTGTGACCATACTGATGGTGACTGAAAGTTGGGTTCTGCAGATGATGGTGTCTAGGCCATCTCCCCCAAACTTTACAGTTTGGAAGGCAGTAAGAACAAACAGTAGCATGAGGGACTTTATTATGACGAATGATTTCCCAATAGTTAAAAAAAAAAAAAAAAAGCATGAGATTCTATAAAGACAAAAACTAGAACTGAATTAAATAAAATTTTATTGAATAGAAAAGGATGAAAGAAATACTTTTTTGAATCACACTCATTCATAATAAACATTTTGATAGTTTTTTTTAACGTTTATTCATTTTTGAGAGACAGAAAGAGACAGCATGCGAGCAAGGGAGGGGCAGAGAGAGAGGGAGACACAGAATCTGAAGCAGGCTCCAGGTTCTAAGCTGTTGGCACAGGCCAGACGTGGGGCCCGAACCCATGAACTGCAAGATCATGACCTGAGCTGAAGTTGGACGCTTAACCGACTGAGCCACCCCAGCACCCCTTGATAGTATCTTTCTTGAATATTGGTCTGACAAACTGATTTAAAAAATATATTGTCCAGGATAGATATTCATATAGAGAAAAAAAAATGATAGCGTTGTAGAGAAAAAGAGTGACTAACACTTGGGCGAAATGACACAGTGGAATGAATGCAAGCCTCAGAGTGATCTTGAAAATAGCAATGAAGGTTATTAACAGTGATTTGGTGGGTTCTCTGCTGGGAACCATGCCATTCAGTGCTTGGTCACCTTGAATTCTGTTGATGATTCTGTGGATAAATACTATCAAATTTACAGTGGAGAAACAGACTTAACTAGACTAAGCAACGTGCCCACACTCATGTACCTGGAATATATACCGAAACCTATGTTTGTTGGACAGCAAAATACATGTTCTTAAGCATAAATAATACAAGAGTATCAGTCTCAAAAAAAACCCCAGGAAAGTCAGGTTTTTTTTTCTTTTATTCCTCTATATCCCCAATGTTAAGCACATGGTATTTACTTAAATATTTGTTGAAATGATATTATAAATGAAAAAATTTGGAAAATAAGATGAAGGTTGCTAATGAATTAATGTTAAGATTATGTATCCTTCTGTGGTGTTAGATTGGATGATATATGGACTGAATTGTGTTCCCCTAAAATTCATATGTTGAAGCCCTCCTAATTTGAGGAGAAGTTCTTAAAACTGCATTTAGAGTCAAGCCATTTTGTTATAAAAGTCATTAAGAGTATTTCCAGGTAAGGCAGAAGTATTTCCAGGTTAACAAGACCAGATTTGGCTTTGGCCTGTACTCTTTAAACAAATTGTAGAAAGTGGAGAAAAAAATAGGTTGTTTACAGAAAGCAATACATGTGTATATACTCAGAGGTACAAATCTGATGACAGAAGAGACTTAAATACATGCTGCCATCTCAGAAGCAGTTCTCAAAGAACTGTTTCTTTGTTTTCTTGAATTTTAAGAATACCTAAAACCCTTTTCCATCCTGGATATTTGGAGCCAAACAGCATTTTCCATGCCCACATCAGCAACTTTTTTTTTTTTTTCTGTTAGGCACATTTTATTCCAAAACATTTTGGGGGTCATATTTTCAATGCTACTGAAAATTACAGAGAGTACAACCAGAACTTAGCTGTTTTAGAAAAACACACCAATGTAAGAGCCGCTGACCCTCGGAATTCATAATTTTTAATTACATGGAAAACAAAACTTAAGGCCAGAAGACACTGAGCCTGAGATACACATATGCATGCACGTGCACACACTGACAGTCTAACTTATAATGCACACTTATAGAATAACTATTTGTACAAGAAAAACAGATAATGTATTATGTATTATGAAAATAGTTCAATATATTACAAATTCTAAAATAATTGACTGGATGTACAGTACACCAGAAAATCTCTAGTTTATTGCCAAGCTGCCGGTTCAGAAAAAGTAACAGCTGTTCAAAATGTCACTTTGATTTGTGGATCCCAGGCAGGAAGTAAAAGTATTGACATATCCTCTCCCATACATGTTCAGTATCATTGTTCAGCAGAGGAGGAAACAAAGCGAATCATAATCTAGATTACCAAAAAAGATGGAACTAAAGTACAGTATATGAAAGCGGACTGAAGTTCATATTAGGAAAAAAAAAAAGGAAAAACAGATTTTTGAACCAACAAAACTACTATGAGATGCCTGTCATCAATGCTGACAGGTGGGGACTTAAAAGAAAAAGGAAGTAATGCGTTGAGTTTTTACTTGGATGGAGTCAGTAAAGATAAACACAATGATTGGATGGCCGGCTGTCAAAGAAGGCAGAATATATCCAAAAAGAAATACACATGACTTTCTTAGACTTATATTCTGATTAACTAAAAAATATATATAATTTTAATCTAATTCTATTTACTTATTTTTAAATTATGAATGTAATGTATGCAAACTGAAAAATTCCAGGCAGTAAAGAAGGGCATGAAATAAAAAGTAAAAACTACCCTCTCTCCCAACAGTGTATTTCTCATATAGTATGCACTCTAAAAGTGTGTCAATAAACTACGTGCAAACACAGTTTTCTTCAATTTTTTTTTTGCTCCTAGGAAAATATTGTAAAAATTTTTTACATCTGTGAAAACAATTAGGTATATGATGTGGTATTTCAAAGAAGAACTATAATATTATTTATGGATATTTGAATTACTACCATATTTTTTTATTTACTACATTGCCTATTTCTCCTTTATTTTTTTAATTTTATTTTTTATTTTTTAAAATTTACGTGCAACAATGATTTCAGGAGTAGATTCCTTAATGCCCCTTACCCATTTAGCCCACCTCCCCTCCCATCACCCCTCCAGTAATCCTCAGTTTGTTCTCCATATTTATGAGTCTCTTCTGTTTTTTCCCCTCCCTGTTTTTATATTATTTTTGTTTCCCTTCCCTTATGTTCATCTGTTTTGTCTCTTAAAGTCCTCATCAGCAATTTTATACTCCACAACAAGGTGTCCACCCACAGATATGCTGAGTGTTACCCTAGGGGAGAGTGGAGGGCTTTTGTAAACAAGTCAGATACTTTAGTGCAAAAGTTAGCTGAACTGGCTCCTTTCATCTCTGTGGTAACAGATTCCTACTCTTTTTGGAGATTACTTGTTTCTGACAACTTAATATTTCTATTTCCAAGTTCTGCATGTGCTAAAGGAATAGACAGGGAGATCTGTTGTATTATTGTCATTGTCATTGTTTTTTTTTTTTTAAATCCATTGTTAAGCATAGGAACAATGCTTTTAAATTCCCTCTTCATGTTTTTATTTTTTATTTTTTTGATATATTGTCCTCTACTGATGTTAAGTAGATCTAATTTTTCAATATTCATGTAATATTTACAATAATTGCACATATGCAAGAAAAGATAGCATGGAAGAAGGATGATAGAAATCTGTTGGGGTGGGAAAACAAAGAAAATCCCCTTTATTATCATTTTTTTAATAATTGTCTTTTTCTTCCCTTTTTTTTTATTTGAGAGCGAGAGTGTGCAAGTAGGGGAGAGAGGCCGAAGGACAAAGAGAATCTTAAGCAGCCTCCACGTTCAAACATGGGGCTCGGTCCCATGACCACAACCCTGGGATCATGCCCTGTGAGGAAATCAAGAGTCAGATACTCAACCTGCTGAGCCACCCCGTAGTTCTTCATTCTTAATGTCACTTTATGATCCTTCTGGAGAGAAACTGGTCGTAACTTTAAGAGAACTATCCTGACATCTTAGGTTTATTTAAGTAGGAATTTGATTAATATTAAAATGTAACGTGGTTTGTCTTTACTTAAAATTGTACAGTGAACTAAAACTTGTGAACAACACGATATCACCATAATGGCATTTCCTTGATTAACCTTTTGAATTACTTCCAGTAGCAAAAAGTTTAAATAAGAAAAATAAATAAACAAACCACATTGAATTTCTTTGATAAAAGGAACTAAAGGGTTATAAGTAATTAGAGGATTAATGGATCATGGGATATATAGGGAAAGATTTTACTTTCTCCAAAATATAAATTTGTTGATAGAGATTTGGTTTTATATTCTAAGCCATTACTTGATCCTCCGTGTCCCTCATGCATAATTTGTTTGCTGAGGAGAACGACTTTCTGTTATGATGTGATTTCTGATCCAATATTTTTAAAGATGTTCTTCATCATTTCTTGCAGAAATATAGAGAGAAGGCTTTTTGATCATCAGTGTTGCTGTTTGTTAATTACAGATATAAGAAAGAGTATTTCACTGACTTTTGAAAAATGTAAGCCCTAACAATATATAATCTTAGTTCAATTTTTAAGTATGTAGCAATGTTGGGAATGTTTACTATTTTCTGTCTTTAAGTATTAAGCTTCTCTGAAACCGTTTCCTTATTTATATTTTGAAAAGAAAAATTGCGTCAATATGGTAGGCAGAACTGTTGTGAAAAGTACCCATTTTGCTCCAAAGACATAAAAATAATGCATTAAAAAAAACCACATTTTAATTCATAACAAGGTCTTTACCACACAGCAACAAAATATTGACAATTTCGCCCCAAAAGTCACCAAACAGGTGACATTTGGTCATATATAATATTAATTATGTTTCAACTTATTTGGTCTCCAAAATATTTACCTGTGTTCCATAAGTGAGCAGTGGCATGCAGGTAAAGATGGAGACATAGTTATTAATAATTAAGCATTCATTAGAAAAGAAAATGCATATTATGGTCTCAGAATAGAGATTCCAAAATATCATTTTAAAAGGAGAGATTATATAGAAACTCCATATTACAAATATATTAGAGAAATATAAAGCCTGAAATAGCATTTTTATAGTTCAAGTGAAATATCTTAGTGTAAGGCAATTTTAAATAGCATGTTACGCTACACTTATGGGTAAAGCAAGACCAATTTAATTTCTTGTTAGCTGCGCAGCCCAGGCAAATCAAATGCCATTTTGTGAATACCATTTTCAAAGTGGAAATCTTTTTTTTTTACTTTTTTAAAACCACAACAACCAAATTGTTACTCAGAAACTAATCATATTTATAGAAAATTCCATTTTTGAAATGTGCATTTGATAGAACCCTTGCAGTTGAACTTCACTGAAGTTTTTCAACTCTTAAGTTGCATTATTTGAGCCTCTGAATCTTAATAAGCTTTTACAGACACATTTTTTGCTGTTTGAGTAGCACTCTCCATCAATGTTAATGAATATTTTTACAACATAACTTGTAAAGAACTGTGCTGTCCATTAAATTAGATGGGACTTTTAGCAGCATCTTGGAAAAAAGGATGCATCAGCTGTTTCCAAGCACTTTTAAGTATGAGATACAGAACTTCTAGACTACAAAATGAAGTTGGCAGAACTCATATAAAAATGCTCTTGATATTCTCATGTAGAGTTTTCTAAGACTAGTATCAATGGAGAGGGCAAAGGTTAGATAAAAAAAGGAAGAAAATGTTTTCTGAGGAAAAATAGGAAACAACACTTGGTAAATATGTTTGCAGCCAAAATGTGTGGAGAGCAATAATGAGCATACCTATTAAGGATAAACAAAGTTTTAGCATCATATAATGACCTTGAGACAAATACAGGCAAAGACAGACTTAAAATATTTTCTAATACATATCTCTGATAAAGTTTTGCATTGCTTTTTCTTCCCAGAGACTTAAGGAATATTAGGAAGAGTTTTAGACATGACTAAATTGAGACTTTTTATTGCTGAAACTTTTTCTTGCTAGAGGGCTCTGGGAAATAAATTTATGTTACAGGAAGAAAATAAATATGTTATTAGTTCCTGCTGTGAAAGAAAATGCTACTTTTTCTGTATTGTTTTATAAAAATGTATAAAAGGAAGGAAATATTTCTTGAATGTTTTCACTGCTCACAATATTAACAAAATATTATATTTTAAAAGTAAGAATAATTGAAATAACTCTTAACATTTACCAAATTAAACCGGTAGAAAACATTAATGAAATAAATATTTTATCACACCATGTTTTATGAGACTACCTTCCAATATTTAAATTTAATAGCAATATAACCCAGAATGTAAAAAAAAATAAATAAACCCATGTAATAGGCAGTTTCTTTCTGTCAGTAAATCTAATGGCAAGTGAATTATGTTTTTGTGGAAGCTACTGAACTTTCTCTGTTCAGGTTGGAATAATACATCAGAAAAGTGATGGAAAACAAGTGTCTCCCGTGCCATAAAATTATGGCAACATAAAATACATTGTGAAGTCATCCTCTGGACATCAATGAAAAAATATATCAAAATGTCTGTGTGTGTTTTATGTTTCTCATCCTGCCAGAAACACATCCTCCTATAAACTATGAAAATGTGAGCAAGTTTCAATTAAACATGTCTTAGATTTTATGTACATTTCATTATTCAACCAGTGCTCAGATGCACATTAGAGATAGTATCTTCTGTCAATATTAAAATTTAGATCAGATAAAAATCTGAGAACTTAAGCTTTTGTATATAGCCTCTTTTTAGAATTGACAGCTAAATCTTCCGTCTCCTCAAAGTATTTCTGTTCCAAAAATCTTTAATTGTTTTTTTTTTTATTTCATCATGGCAGCCTAGTTTTACCATATGTCGAGATAGCACATATTGTGGGCATTAATTTAAGGGCATCCACCTCAAAGTATATTTGAAGCTTTTTATTAATCTTTTTTTTTAAGATTAAGTGACTATATATTTGCAGCAACTGAGATAAAACATATGATAAAACACAAATGCATAATTACTTATCTGAGATTAGAAAATCCAAAAACTCCTGAAAACTGGAAGTATTCTCGTAACTCAATGGGGAGTAATACTTGACCTGCTCTGTATGCACTTAGGATGTGACTAGGTTTGAATTTATTTACAGTTTTTCTTTCCTACTTAGTGTGGATATTCATATGAATTTCTGTGAACCTGACACTATGCTTGATGATAGACTTCACTAGGTGTGTTAAATATATAATATATGTGAAAATATCTCTAAAATTCTAAATTCTAAAATATACTGGTTTCACAGGTTTCAGGGAAAAAAACATTATGGATATGCGTAAAGATTTAAGGACATTGGTTGACTTGCATACGTTGAACTATCCTTGTGTCTCAAGGATAAATAACAATTGGTCATGACGTATGGTCCTTTTAATGTGTTTTTGGATTTGGTTTGCTAGTTAGTATTTTACTAAGGATTGTTGCTTCTGTGTTCCAAGGATATTGACTTGTAGTTTTCTTTTCTTGTAGTGCTTTTGTCTGGTGTTGGTATTGGGGTGATGCTGACCTCATAAGATGAATGTAAAGTGTTTCCTCTTCTTTTATTTTTGGGACATTTAAGAATTGGTAATATATATTTTGTAATATTTGGTGGAATTTACCCATAAAGCCATCTAGTCCTGGACTATTTTTTCGATGGGAGGTTTTTTTTAAATTAAATATAATTTTTTTAATTAAAATGTTTTTAAATTTATTATTTGTCTTTTTTAATTTGTTATTGGTCTGTTCAAGTTTTGCATTTCATCTTGATTCAGAAAGACTGGTGCACCCAGGCACACACAGAGAGATGTTGTACAGCCTTTAAAAAGAAGGAAATTCTGCCATTCGTAAAAACATGAATAACCTGGAGAACATTGTGTTAAATGAAATAAGCTAGATAGAGAAAGACAAATATTGCATGATTTCACTTACATGCAGAATTTTAAAGTCAAAGATACAAAATCAGAGAGTAAAATGGTAGGTGCTAGAGACTGAAAGGCAGGGAAATGGGGAAATGTTGGTCAAAGGGAACAAAATTTCAGTTATTCAATGTGAATAAGATTTAGAGATCAGCATTGTGACTATAGTTAACAACTGTGTCATACACTTGAAATTAGCTGAGGAAAGATCTTAAGTGTTATCACCGCACACACTCGAAAAGAAAGAAAATGGCCCACTCAGTCAGTGGAGCATATGACTCTTTATTAGGGTTTGTGTTTGAGCCCCATGTCGGGTGTGAGGAGTACTTAAAAAATAAAAAAAAATAAAAAATTGTAAAATTGTTTTAACAAAGAAAGAAAATGGTAAATATGTAAAGTGAAAATAAGTTAATTATCTTATGATGATTATTTCACAACATAGCTGCATATCAAATCATCAAGTAGTACACCTTAAATGCATATAATTGTTAATAGTAACCATATCTCAAAAAGAAAAAAAGGATGTATGGGTAATATTCTAGAGGAAGTAAATAAAAGCAGTCTTATGTTTTCCTCATATTCCTCATTGTAGCAAGATCAGAGCTATGCAAGTCTCTCTGACCTTGGACCTACACCTCCTACATCTAGAAATTGCATCTATCTGGATGACATTGTACTCACTATTTCACTTTTTGGGCAGTCTCATTATCCATTTTTGGCACCTGAGTTATCAACAGAGAACTCTCTTCCATAGTGGCAGAAATGAACTCCTTTGGCAATGATTTTGTTGGAAGAAAATATTTCCTTGTTTCACAGTCAGAACTCCCCATAAAATGCAGCCCTCCGATCTGACCACCCTAGGCTGGGCCGGGGTTACCTCAGGAGCCACCAAACTGGTGAACCTTTGTCCACTGTTATAACTTTAAGTTCTCTTCTTAATAAAACAATTGGCATAAGTCATGCCCTTCCTTTCACTAAAACTTTGCTGTGGTTCTCATTTCCATCAGAGTACAATACAAATTCCTTCTGATAACCCAAAGGCCCCTTTCTGTCCAAGCTTACCCGTCTCTGATCTCCTTTTCTATAATAAGTGTCACATACTCTTATTTGCTCCAACTACATTGGCCTCTGCATGGCTGTTCTCGAACAGCTTAAGAGTTTTGTACTGACTACTTCCTCTGCCCAACATGTTGTTTTCCAAAATGTCCACCTGGTGAACTTTCTTAGACCTTTCTATTCTTTGCTAAAATCTCACCTCTTAAATGAAGGTTACGGACTACACTTTTCAAGTTTCAGCAGTCTCTATACTCATTCTCTGCACTCTAAATGTCCCTTAATCTGCCCCATGTCCTTTTCCATAGTACATAGAGTCTTTTGACATAGTATATTATTTGGTTAGTTAAGAGTCACAGTGATAACAGGGGATTTGGTCTGTAATGCCAAGTTTATATGATAGATTTGTCATTCGAGAGCCACCCACTAAATACTTGTTATATGAATGAAAGAATGAATGACTAAAATAAAAAGATTGTTATTGATTTAATTCAGCCCGAATTCAGAAAGTATTGTATTAAAAAAACATTGAGTGGGGTGCCTGAGTGGCTCTGTAGGTTGAACCTCTGACTCTTGATTTTGGCTCAGGTCATGATCCCAGGGTGGTGGGATGGAGCTCCACACTGCTTAAGATTCTTTCTCTCGGGGCGCCTGGGTGGCTCAGTTGGTGAAGCGTCCGACTTCAGCTCAGGTCATGACCTCGTGGTTTGTGAGTTCGAGGCCCGCGTCAGGCTCTGTGTTGACAGCTCAGAGCCTGGACCTGCTTCAGATTCTGTCTCCCTCTCTCTCAGCCCCTCCCCTGATCACACTCTGTCTCTCTCTGTGTCTCAATAATAAATAAACATTAAACCATTTAAAAAAAAAAGATTCTCTCTCTCCCTCTGCCCTTCTCCCACACTCATGCTCTCTCTAAAAGAAAAAAAACAAAAAGAAAGAAAGATAACAAAAAACTGGATGAGGAATTAGGAGATCTGGGGATTTTTTTTTATTGTTTAGTTTGTAACTGATTTGGCTAACTTTGGACAAGTTACTTATATGGGCTTCAGTGATGTAATTTATTACAATAGAAAAAAAAGGAAATTGGATGAGTTCATTTTTAATTTTCTTTCCTTCTCATTTTCCATCCTCTCACTCTGTGAGTATTCTATAGTTTTCCATAAAAAATATAGGAAACATGTTCAACAATCAGCTTACAAATGTTTGCAAAACATGACATATGATAGGGATTGAATATATAGCTATTGAATAAATAAATGTATGGATGGCTGAAAATTTTCCAGTGCATCATTTTAAATATTCAAATGATAAGTTTGTGAGTATATTTTGGAAAGTAATTCTGGGAATAAATAGAAGTCAGAGAGGCGCTGCCAACTCTTCCATGATCTGAGCATTGAAAAGGGGCAACAACATAAAAGCCATTGATGGGTCACATTCCACTAAGTGCAATGAGAAGTGATCCTTGTGGGATTATAGAAAGGATACTTATGGAAGCGTGCCATGCCTGGGAAATTCTTTCTTAGTCTTGTTAGTCTTAAAAATGTATCTGTAGTGGAAAATGGATAATGGCCTTGTGGAAATAAAGGATGACCTAAGCTTTCACAATCTTGTTCTGAGGAGAGTAAGAAGAGATGTAGCCAACAATTAGTCCATGCGCTGTATTTCTGAAAACACTGCAGTCTCTGTCTTCAAAATAGATGATGACGTAGTAATACATTAATTTGTGCTTTTACTACAAATCTGAAAAAATCATTGAATTCCACATGCCACCAATTCATAACACGCTTGAAAAGTTAGGCAAAGGTTAGTTTAGTCATATTGTTACATAATTTAAAAAATTAACTTGACTTGTGGAGGTTTTAATCAGAAATATCTTGGCTCAGAATTAGTGGTTTTGTGCTATTAATAATTGCGGTATAGTAAAAATAATCACTAGAGGTAAATGCAAATGGATGTATTAAATCCTTTTACATAGGAGCAATACGTTGCATTGAGAGAAATTAGAAAGAATTTTGAAAGTATTTTTTTGGTCTCGTGTGAATGATAGAGTGTATCTGAGTATTTTCTAAAAGTTCAGGGTTAAAAACAAACAAACAAACAAACAAAAAAAACTAAGTTCAGAGTAAACCAGGAAGGAACATAATCTACAGGGCACAGGAGTGACAGAAATGGATTAAGAGCGTTCTTTGAAATAGTCAAATCAGGAAGGAGGAAAAATCCACGGCAGCCTGAGGCAGTAAAAACGCAGTGGGCATTTGAAACAAAATTGGAGGGAAGCCAACACCATAATTTATGATTCTAAGTGTTCCTCATATCAAGGGGATATAAGTAGTAGCAGATAAAACAATATGTAGAGGCAAACTGTCTGGGTTTTAGAGATTCAGAAAGGGCCGCAAAGGGAGTGATTGCGAAGTAGACACGGGCAATCTGAGGGTAAAATAGGAGTGAAACAAGAAGCCCTTTAAGGGTGTCTGTCGTGTGCCCTCTTACGCGACAACCTAAAACACACATGTAGAGCGGCCTGTCCCCTCCCATCACCAATGTGGGTGTGACACTGTTATTGCTGTGAGCATCTGGGCCTCAATCCCTTGGGGACCCTGTAAAGAACTATATAGAACAGATTCTAGAATTGTCCTGCATAGGACAGGAGACTGGCACATTCATCCATTGACTCTTATCCCTAGGAAACAAGGTTTTTCCTAGTGGCCTTAATGTCCCTGAACTTCTGTATAGCACTTTCAGGAGGGCTGAGTGACCTGTTCAACTTTAGAAAAAGGCTTCTTGTAGAAAGAGAAATGGGACATGGCACTTTTCATGTGGGATAGTCAGCCTACAGGATATTTTCATCGAAGTTGTGCTGAAACCAGAGGTGTGCACCAGTGATGTGATATGAGGCTTAAAAGCGTGTGCTGCATTGGGGCATTTGGGTGGCGTGGTCGGTCAAGCGTCCGACTTTGGCTGAGGTCATGATCTCCCGGCTCACCGGTTCGAGCCTTGCATCAGGCTCTGGGGTGGCCGCTCAGAGCCTGGAGCCTGCTTCAGATTCCGTGTCTCCGTCTCTCTCTGCCCTCTCCCACTTGCACTCTCTCTGTCTCTCAAAAATACAGAAACATTAAAATTTGTTTTAAAAGTATATGCCCCATCAGGTTAGTTTAATATTCTATTTTTTTTTAATTTTAGAAATCATGTTAATTAAAACGTGACCTCAATAAATTAAGTGGTCGGTAATATATCATAAAGTGCCAGTATACCATTTCTATACATGATCACCAGTCAAGTGCATGCCTATATCCATTAACACATAACATGCTTCATACACAACAGCAGTGCCTTCACTTATTAATTTTTTTCATTCATTCAACATATAGGTATTGAGAGATAACTATAGTCAGGTACTTTTCAGGCAAAGAGAAAACATTGAGAAACAGGGCAGATAAGGAATCGCCCTCCTGGAGACTTTGTTTTGATGGAGAAGTGGGTCCCAGGTCTTATATTATGCCAAAGGTATAACCTAGTGAATATTCAGAGACTGGCAAGGCCACGGAAAATCCTGTTTTCCTAAATAAAAGTTAATATATCTCATGTTGTGTGTTCTGGATTCATCTATAGAAAAAGAACTGTGAGGGGTGCCTGGGTGGCTCAGTTGGTTAAGTGGCCGACTTCAGCTCAGGTCATGATCTCCCGGTCCGTGAGGTCGGGCTCTGTGCTGACAGCTCAGAGCCTGGAGCCTGTTTCAGATTCTGTGTCTCCCTCTCTCTGACCCTCCCCCGTTCGTGCTCTGTCTCTCTGTCTCAAAAATAAATAAACGTTTAAAAAAAAAAAAGAAAAGAAAAGAAAAAGAACTGTGAGTGAGCAAGTCATGAAACTATATTTGATAGGTTGCAACCCCATTTAATTTTTAGCTTTAAGTATATTAAATTAAGTTTAAATAGAACACATCTCATGCCAATAGCTTGCAGACAATTGAAAGCAGGCTCCTTAAATTAAATTTTAATATTGGTTATACTGGTGATAGTAATAATGACATCATCAACTGACAGACACTTGTTCAACAGTGAGGCTAAGAGAATTTATATACTGGGGCACCGGGGTGCCTCGGTCGGTTAAGCATCCAACTTCAGCTCAGGTCATGATCTCACAGTTTGTAGGTTCAAGCCCCACATAGGGCTCTATAGTGACAGCTCAGAGCCTACTTAGAGCCTGCTTCGGATTCTCTGTCTCCCTCTCTCTCTCTGCCTGTCCCCACTCACACTCTGTCTCTCTGTCTGTATCTAAAAAATAAATAAACATTTAAAATGTTAAAAAAAGAGAGAGAATTTATATATTGAGAATTTTGGAAGAGGTTAGTGAAATGAAAGCAGAAAAAAATTTAACTTAACAGTGAGGTTAAAAAAAAAGTTCTGTAAGGCATAATTCCTTAGTCTGACATGTTATAAATCAGACTTCCTATATAGAGCCTGGGTATACTGTTTCCCAGAAATATTTTTTGCAAGGAAGTTAGTACAGTAGTTAGACATCACGAAATCTGGGATGCAGAGAGCTCTGTCGCTTCAGGTGTGGTATTGACGGATGAGTCATTTGCTATGCCTCAGTTGCTTTATCAAGTAAGTACAATTTTTACACTTGAAATGTCCTCAAAAGTTTCATAATTAAAGTGTTCTCCAGAAGTTCTCTGTTTCTGTGAATAAATGTTGGGGGAAAACCCAAACCTGGTCAAATCACGGTCTATATTGGTCGAAGTTTGTGGATTTGGTCATAAGCTACAAAATAAGTTTTACTTTGCAACAGATCACATACAATTTAAAACTAAAAATTATCATTTCGACTTTTCTTGTTTGTTTTCTCAATGCTTATGATTCGAGATGTATATAGAGAGGCAACATTAGAAATACAATGTGAAAACCAGAATCTGGTCAATCAACATGGCTTCTGTTAAAATATATACATTTACTTAGGATGAACAAACATGCATCATAACTTAAAAGAATTGGAAAAGACAAAAATGATAAAGCACACTTTAAAAATATTTCCAATGTCTTTTCTTAATAGCTGTGAAGGGAGAAAAAAAAAATCTAAGTTCACACATAGCTTATGTGACAAATGAAACATGCTTTGAAAATACAATGCACTCTTTACTATCTTCTGGGACTTTAAGAATTCTTGGAAGAAATATGTTTACCTTTAGTCTGAGTAATGGAGTTGTCTTTTTTTATGTTCACTTATTTATTTTAAGAGAAAGAGAGAGAGAGAGCAAGGAAGGGGCAGAGAGAGAGGGAGAGAGAGAATCCCAAGTAGGCTCTGAGCTGACAGCATAGAGCCCAACGTGAAGCTCAATCCTACGAACTGTGAGATTATGACCTGGGCTGAAATCAAGAATCAGATGCTCAAACAACTAAACCACCCAGGTGCCCCTAAGTTTTTATTTTGATCCAGTTCATTAACATACAGTGTTATATTCAAGTATACAATATAGGGATTCAACCCCTCCATACATCACAAGTGCACTCCTTAATCCCCATCACCTAGTTAACCCATCTCTCTCAAGCCCCTCCCTTCTGATAACCATCAATTTGTTCTCTATAATTAAGTGTCTTGTTTGTTTTGTTTCTTAAATTCCACATGAGTGAAATCATATATTTGTCTTTCTCTGACTGACTTTTTTGCTTGGCATTATACTATCTAGTTCCATCCATGTTGTTGAAAATGGCAAGATTTAATTCTTTTGTATGACTGAAATCTATTTAATTGTATGTATACACCATTTCTTTACCCATTCATCAGTTGATGGACACTTGGGCTGCTTCCATATCTTGGCTATTGTAAATAATGCTGCTATAAACATAGTGATGCATGAATCCCTTTGAATTAGTGTTTTGGAATCTTTGGGTAAATACCCAGTAATGCAATTACTGGATCATAGGGTAGTTCTATTTTTAACTCTTTGAGGAACCTCCATACTGTTTTCCACAGAGGCTGCACCAGTTTGCATTCCCACCAGCAATGCACAAGTGTTTCTCCACATCCTCATCAACTCTTTCTTGTGTTGTTGATTTTAGCCATTTCCCTGATGGTAACTGATGTTGAGTATATTTTCATGTTTCTGTTGGTCATCTGTATGTCCTCTTTAGAGAAATGTCTGCTTATGTCTTCTGCCCATTTTTTCATTGGATTATTTGTGTTTTGGTGTTGTTTTATAAATTCTTTATATATTTTGGTTACTGACCCTTTATCAGATATACCATTTGCAAATATCTTCTCCCATTCTGTAGCTTGCCTTTTAGTTTTGTCCATTATTTCCTTCACTGTGCAGAAGCTTTTTATTTTGATTAGGTCCCAATAGTTTATTTTTGCTTTTGTTTCCCTTGACTCAGGAGACACATCTAGAAAAAAAGTTGCTATGGCCAATGCCAAAGAAGTTACTACCTGTGTTTTCTTCAAGGATTTTTATGGTTTCAGGTCTCACATTTAGGCCATTAATCCATTTTGAATTTATTTTAATATGAAATATTTTAATAATGTACATTTAATTTTTAAATGATGTTATTTTATTAGATACTATGTAAGAAAATTTTTGATTATTTGCACAGTAAATTTCTGTATTCTTTTAAGAAATGTTTATTGAGGGGTACTTGGGTGGTTCAGTCAGTTGAGTGTACAACTCTTGTTTTGGCTCAGGTCATGATTGCAGGGTCCTAGGATTGAGCCCTGCATTGGGCTCCATGCTGGGTGTGAAACCTGCTTAAGATTCTCTCTCTCCCTCTGCTCCTCTCCCCCGGTCATCTATCTCTCTAAATAATAAGTAAGTAAATAAATAAATGGAAAAAAAAAGAAAGAAAGAAATGTTTACTGAGTACCTACAATATGCAAGGCATTATAACAGGTATTATGAGGGAGGAAAAATTTTAAAACATGTATAATCCAATGCTTAGCTATTTTACATAAATACCTTTCATATATAGTCTTCCTTTTTCATAAGCTTTATTTCCCTTTTTCTTTCTTTCTTTCTTTCTTTCTTTCTTTCTTTCTTTCTTTTTCTTTCTCTCTTTCTTTCTTTTTCTTTCTTTCTTTCCGCTTGCATGTTTCTGCTTCAACTGCTACATAATCCATATCAGCACCCAGAAAGGAAATGGTGAAAATAGCATATCTGCCATATATTCTCAAATTTGGAAAGGCCCTGACATTTCTATGTAAAGAAAGATCAGAATAAAGAGAAGGTGGATGAAGATAAAGGGAATTCTGAGGCATAAAGAAAGTGTAAAAATTTATATTAAACATATCCTTCATCTTTTCCAATTCATTAGCAATTTAGGCCACTTGATATGAGAAAGTGGGATAACTAATCTCCCCAACAAAGTAAAGTGTGAGCCTCATCCACTGGGCCTAGCCAGAGGATTAGAATAATTTATCTGACTGGGTACAGAATGGGGAGGGACATGCCATGGCTCCTGTGTGTTGACTCAAAGGAAGAATAGGAAAAACAGTTTTACAGAAAAGTTGACATTGAAAGCCAATGGTGTACTCTAATAGAGTAATTCCTGTGTAAAGGCGAAATAAAGAGCAACTAGTAATGAAGCATAATAAGTCATGGGAAACCAAAATAAATATGGTGGGTAGAAGGTACAGTTCATACAAAACCCATGAGGTCTGTGAAAAGAAATTCGCAAGTGCTGTGTACATGTGTTGGTGTGCATGTATGTATGTATTTATGTCAGTTTAGAGAGAATCCCTCATACAATGTGCTAGATGAAGCTATCAAGAAGACAAACCAAACTATCAGGGAGCTTAAAAAAGTGGAAAAAGATTTAAAAACCCCTTTGGATTAGGTTGTAGGAAATCAAAACAGCTATGTCCTGGGTTAGGAGATTATAGGAAATACATTGCAAAGCAGACCACTGCTTTCTTGTCTTGCTGAAAACCGCGGGCAAGCTTTGCTCATCTAGTTAATATATATCAAGGGGGTGGGTCCCGCTTGTGCTCATGAATTCCTTAGACCATGTTATCAGTGGAATATCTTATCTTGTTTCTCACCGTTTTCTGCATCTGCTCTTTTGTAGTCTCTGGGATGCCTTGACTTCTTTTTCTGCACACGTTCTATACTTTCTTACTGGCACATAGCCCACTGACATATTGCACAATATTTTCCCTGTAATGTATACCTAATAAATATGGGAACTTGAGAGCAGCTTGGGGAGGCTTCCTTTAGCCTCCTTCTCACCTCTCTTGACTTGCATGGAGTCTTGAGTAATCTTTTTTGCTGTCCTCGGCTTTGCTGGACAAAGCTGAAAGCTGAACCCACATTATGTATTAGGGAAAATAATTTCAATGAGTAAAAGTTAATGATGAAGAATTATCTTAAGCTGGATGACAAGAATTTAAGTAGCTATCATTCATTTTAGGCTTTTTCTTACAACCTTTTAATGATGCAGTGGTATCAGAACAGGGCTGTCTAAATGTAAGGAATTTTAAGATTGATGCAATTAAAAGCCAGAGAAAAATTAAGGGTGTTATGAGTAAGTTGACTGACATAATTCAAGATGGACAGAAAAAGAAGACAAATAAGACTAGAAAGAAACTGATGAACTCTGATAATAACATTTTGAAGAATACATGGTGTAATGAAGGAAATATCAGATGTGTTAGACATGAAGGTGTGATAAATGAGAAGGATGGTATACAATAAAGGGAGACAAAATTTTAAAAAATGTGAAGATTAGAAATGACTCTGTGTCTCTGTATTACTTAGCGAGGGCTACCATAACAAAACACCACAGACTAGGTGTCTTAAACAATAGAGCATTTACTCTTAACTATTACACAAAATAACTGTATATTGATTTTTTCCCCACATCAGACTCATTGAGGATTTACGTAATAATAAGGATTTTACTTGCTATTTGAATTACAAATAATATAATTTTAACTAATATTTTTGTCACTTGAAAAAAATACACCTATAGACTAAGCTTTCCTACTTACTGCATAACAGGTTCATAAAATTTTAAATATAAATTAGGTAGGTAAAGTTTTATTTTGCCTTATATCTTTCTTCTCCTACCAATTATTTCCCATCTGATTTTACATTTTATTGTATACTTTAAAAGTTCCCAGACAGCTCAAATAATTTATTATTCTCTGTATGATTGTTTTTTAAAATCTAATATTGGAGAAATGTGACTTAAGCCTAGCCATAGCACAAATTTAGATATTCATAAACACCAAATAATTTTATTTATACTTACATTATACACTATATGTATTATATTTCTGAGATTTTATATATATATATATATATATATATATATATATATAATTTCTTCATATAAAGTAAAGAATCTATATTAGGAAAAAACTCTTCAAGTTCTTCACACTTTTTGAAGGCCTTTGCATTTTTTAAGACTTGTAAATATAGGGGTGCCTGGGTGGCTCAGTCAGTTGAGCGTCTGACTTCAGCACAGGTCATGATCTCACATTCCATGAGTTCAAGCCCCGCGTCGGGCTCTGTGCTGACAGCTCAGAGCCTGGAGCCTGTTGCAGATTCTGTGTCTCCCTTTCTCTCTGCCCCTCCCCTGCTCATGCTCTGTCTCTCTGTCTCAAAAATAATTAAAACATTAAAAAAAAATTTTAAAAAGACTTGTAAGTATATACTTGTAGTATTTTGGGATATATTCTAAGTATACACCATACATAAATTTTATAGATGTTATTATATTCCTAAAGGATGTAGCTTTAAGCAATGTGAAAACACAAAACGCTGTATATAAATCAGTATTTTTCATATTTTGCATCGTTGTCTTCTTTATATCCCAAATTTCTTTTCATGAACAAATTCACAATTTTGTTGTCATTTATGAGGTTTCTACCCTGTAGAATTCTTGACTCTTTAAGCCCTGTGTTCATAGACACATGTGGACTCTGCCAATATACTAGAGCATCCTATTTTAAATAGAATAAGTGATATGACAGAATTCACACAAATAATGATCTAGAATTGAATGGATCATAACATTTTTGATTCATATGTGCATCATCTTAGAGGTACGGTGTTAAAAAAAAACAAATATTTTAGAAGTGTTATTTATATGTTATAATATCACCACTGATCCTTGAATAAAAGTAATAATTAGCCAAATGTTAGCATCCTCTGCCACTGAGCCCTGGTATTTGTGTTCTCCTGAGAAATGGAACCAATGGGATTATATTTCATATACGTATAAAGTGAGGTTTATTATAAGATACTGGCTTATATAGACTAAGAACTCCCACAATCACCATCTGTCAGCTAGAGACCCAGGAAAGCTGGTGGTGTCATTTGAAGGCCTGGGAGCCAGAGAACTAATGATGCAGACTTCAGCCCACCTCTGAAAGCCAGAGAACCAGGAGAATGGAAGGCAGACTTCCTCCGCCTTTGTGTTCTATTCATACCCTTTAGGGCCTGAATGATGCCCACCCACATTGGGGAGAGTCATCTGCATTAGTCAATTCACCAATTCAAATGTTAATCTCCCTCCAGAAACACCCTCACAAAGGTACCCAGAAATACTGTTTAGCAGGGTATTTGGGCATCCTGTGTTCCAATCAAGATGACACATAAAATTAACCATCACTGGTCTCATGAACATATTTTATCAGGCCAAGATGATTCAGTGATGATCTTAAATATTTGATCTTTCCTGGTATTTCTGAATAGCCAGTCAACTGAGCTTGTATTTTTCTCCCTTATATTCTAAATTCTAAAAAAAACAAAAAGGCACCTTATAATCACAGTCTATTTCAGAGAAGAGAATGTACTGAGTTTCTTTCTTCATATGTACTTCCACCTGCTGAAATTGCAGCAAAGCATTAAAATCAAAGAGTTGATATAGGTCAGAGTGATTCTGCATACCACAGTTAAAGTTTTGTTTAACTATACAAGAAAGGAATGGTTAAAGCCATGTTTGAGTTATCAACCCTTTGTAAACATAGTTCTAGAATTTTTTGAAGGCTCATGAATTTATTCCCATAGCTAAATTTTAAACAACTCATGAAAAAAACAACGATCAAATCATGGATGGATTTTTTTTTCTTTAAAAAAAATTAATGTTTATTTATTTTTGAAAGAGAAAAAGAGACAGAGCACCAGTGGGGGAAGGGGCAGAGAGAGGGAGACACAGAATCCAAAGCAGGTAGGCTCCAGGCTTTTAGCTGTCAGCACAGTTGACATGGCTGAAACCCATGAACCATGAGATCATGACCTGAGCCAAAGTCGGGTGCTTAACCGACTGAGCCACCCAGACACCCCACTGATGGATTTTTAATTTTTACTTTCCCATTTGAGACAATGTATTAGATATTAAACTTTGTATTGTTCATTATGGGGCCAAACACATTTGTTTCAAAGGGACTGTTTCTTACCCTAAGAATTTGGAATTTGGTTAGAATGACTAATGTTCCTATTTTCCAATATCTTTATGAAAATATATTTTGTATTCCCTCAGTACATTACTGGTAGAAGCTTAACTTAAACTGTGATTCAAAATTGTCCAAAGGGCGGGTGGAGACAGACAGCTAGAATTTTATTAAGATGGTAAGGAAAGTTCTGGGATAAACTCATTTTAAAGGATAAGCTGGACATAGTGAACCTGGCCTGACTAAGCCATTGGAGAACATGGTCATCGCTTCTGTCTTCAGGTTCTTCTCTAGGTTCTATGGCAAATTTAAATTTAAATTCAGAAAGAACTATTTCCCTAAAATTATTTTGAGTAATTGAGGCAGAAACAGAAATACTTCAGTATATTTTAAGCCAGAAGAAATGACCTATTGTGTTAAAGGCAGCTGAGATGTCTAATATGACATACTAAAAAGTACTCTTTGGACTTACAGACTAAAGCTTTATTTTGACATTTGACAAGCCCCTCTAGAATAGAGTGCACAGAGGAAGTGAATGGTGATGACTCTTCCAAAAAAAATCTTGTGGTGAAAGCAAGATTCTATCCTCAGAGATACTGAATGAGTATATTGACCACAGACAAACTTCTGCTTTGTTTTGTTGAACGTGTGCCTATTTGCTTTAACAATGGGGAATATTGAACCATGTTATATGAACAGAGAATCAAAGAGTAGACAGAGCGGAATCAAAGATCTTGGAGAGAAGTGAGGTGGAATGATGAGGTACCAAGAAAGAATGCAGGGATAAAATCCACAGCAGGTGTGGAGGTTTTAGCTTTTATCACAAGCAGATTCTGCCACACTGTAGTAGGAGAGAAAAAGAGTACATATACAGATATCCTTGTAGAACTGGAGGTTGAAATCTGAGGCTGCAACCACCTATGTCCTCAATATTGTCTGTAAAGTAAGAAGTGAGAGCATATAGAAAAGTTTTGGTGTGCAGATGAGGAAGGAAGCAGAAATGAAGTTCATGTATTTGAAGACAGTGAATAGATGGCAGATAGCTATCTAAAGACACACACAATGGTATTTCTGACCTTATATGCTCTTCCCACTGTGGAATGACCACTTTCCCCTCAAGAATTGAAATCTATTTCTTAGCCTTTCTGAATCTGAGCAGACCAACTGACTGCTTTCACTAATAAAATACAGGCAAAAAGATAATGTGTCCATTCCTGATATAGACCTTAATTGGACATTCAGTTTCCGATTCCCGTTCTTGGAAGCCAGCTCCTTATAAGATGTATGGATGTCCTGAGTCCAGCATGCTATATGAAGGGAAAGCCATGAGGAGAGGCCATAGGGAATGAGATACCGTTGAGAGAGAGCTAGGGAAAGAAGCATCGAAGTTAGATACCCACTTTGAATGTGCAGCACACTTAAGAATTCAGACTAATCTATCCTGGGACATGATCTGTCTACAACTAAAGGACATGATTACTCAGCTGAGCAGAGGCAAATTGCAGAACTATGAGACATGTTAATGAGAAATTATTGATTTAAACCACTAAGTTTTGAGATCATTTGTTACATGGGAATAGATAATTGGAAAATAATGTAGAATATGTTGTTTTGGAGGGTTCCAGGCTGTGCTAACCAGAAAAATACAGTAGGAGCCATGAAGCAGTGTTTAAAGCCTAAATAAGTGTTAAACTAAACTTAATTTGGAAACTTGATGTACAGTTGAGTAAATACAGCCAGCTGTAATCATGAGCTAAGTATGAGCACTGACACAAAGAAAAATACTTGTTCATAGTCTAAAGAATGTTTATTAGGGGCGAGTACAAGAAAATGAAAGTCATTCAAGGAAGTAAAAGATCTTAATAAAGTATTATTTAAATTATTATTTTAAATAAATTATTATTTTAAACTAAATGAATGTTTCATTGTCTTTTTTATTTTTTAATGCTTATTTTCGGAAGAGAAAGAGAGAGCATGAGTGGACGAGGGGCCGAGAGAGAGGGAGACACAGAATCCGAAGCAGGCTCCAGGTTCCGAGCTGTCAGCACAGAGCCCCACACAGGGCCCGAACTCACAAACCACGAGATCATGGCCTGAACTGAAGTCGGATGCTTAACCCACTGAGCCACCCAGGCGCCCTGTCTTTGATTGTTTTTACCACTTTTACTCAAACTGTTCTGGAGTGCTCTCAGTCTCCATCATCATCACCTCCATTGCCACTATCATCATCATCATCATCTCATCTTTACCACCCCAAAATATGCTTTTCCACTGAATCTAATCAGAATTTCTCTGTATAAAATAGTGGGTGGAAATCACTTTTCCTTTAAGCTGGTGTATAGTTTCTAATCTTCCTCAAATGATTGGCATTAATTATAGATCATCATTCTTGGGAGGATCCATTCTTTCAAATGGTCTGATCTGACACTGAAGATTCTTTTTTGTTCCTCCACAAGTTGATGCTTTGTAATTTAAGATCCAGAAGACTGTATTGAATCTGGAAATAGCAGGCAGGCCCTTGTAAGCCCTTGTAATTCCTCCTAAATAAATTTATTTAATGTAGTTTCTTTCTTTTCCTTCCTTCCTTCCCTCCTTCCTTCCCTCCTTCCTTCCTTCCTTCTTGCCCTCCTGCCTTCCTTCCTTCATTCCTTGAAAACACTTCCTATACTGTTATTTAGGATTAGGATTATACCTGAAGAAATTAGAGAAACTATCTAGAACAGAAAATTAACTTTCTCTAGGTTTGCTTTATTTTTTTAAGAAGTCTTGAGTACATGAAATTGTTGATGTTCTTCAGCAAGCAACTTTACAATGATATGTCACACATATGTCACACCTACGTTTTCACCACACTCCTGAACTGTGAGTTACAGTTACAACTGCCAAGAAAAAAGAGCACTTTAAATTTTAAGAACTGATTTTGTGTGTTTTCTGTTTTGCTGGCTGCCAGAGAGGAACTGCTAGTCCTTTTTTATGCCAATGGAAACCAAAATAGATTGAGACTCATTTATACTGATTGTGCCAAAGGGGAATGATGTGAGAAGCTGATATAAATGAAGTTGAAATGTTCTTTCTAGTTTTATTACTCCTTAGGAAAGGAATTTTCCTAAGAAAATATCAGAATCACATAACAATAATCATGTTGAATTAACTTTTTAAATTAAAAATTGAGTATTCCCTGTGTCCTTCAGCAATGCACAGGGGTAAATACTGGATGGAAAAATTTTAGCATAACTGTTCAAAGAAGTATGTAGAACATATTCAGTGGATAAAAAAAAAAATGTGACCTCACTTTTTCTATTCAGTCAGTCATGCAGCCTACACCTAATTCCCTAGTTCAGCCATTCTATTAAGCAGTGCAGCCATGTCCAAAAAAGAATAAAATATAAGCAAGGCGATTTGTCTTCTGAGGTAGTTTAGCCACTAGAATTTATCCCCTCCATTTTACAACACAATCCTGATAGATATTCAAATTTACTTTTATTTACATAATAGGGGATTAGACAAGCCCACATTTATATTCTCTTTCCATTTACAAATGCCCTATTTAGTCATCTATTATTGTCTAATAGTCTTCCATAAGGCAAGGACCCCATATATCATTACGATATGATTTCAATACTGCCCGTCCTCTAACCTGTAAAGACTTAACATCCATGCACGGAAAACATGAGACTCATACTATTGTTGCAGGATTTTTTTTTCCCTCAATACCTGGGGTTCATGGTCTCACCACTTTGAAGATTGAAGAGGTGGACACAAAATGAGCAGCAGGCAAAAGTTTATTAGAGTATAAGATCAGAAAGACAAATAGAATGAAAGCTCTCTTTACAGGGAAGAGGCATTCGAAAGTGAGTGCTATGACCAATGCAAGGGTCCTTGTTTTGTAAGTTTCTGGTCAGCCCTTCTTTCTCTTCCCCCTCCTTCCTTCTCAGGTCCTACCTTTATTGGCTTGATAACTCTAGGTGCTGGGTTGTCCATTCCTGATTGGTTTGATTCTGTTTCATGAGGGATGTTCTATGGCCCTATCATTCCTGTGGGTCATATGTCTTATTGTCTGCTACTTATTTTTAGCAGGTCTTTTGTCAAATTCCTGAAGGAAACCCGAGGGGGACTAGGTGGCGTGTGTTATATTCTCATGAGGAACCTTATGCCTGAGAGAGTTTGCCATGGTCAGATGCTCCCAGCATTGTTCCAAAATACCTGTTTTTCCCCACCCAGGGACCTCAGGTCCTATCCTCTCCCTCTCTGCCTAAAGAATCCTATCTTTTCCTATCATACTCTCTGTGTTGTAGTAAAACCAGAGATGCTTGATATACCATTCCTTTCTGCTAGTGAATTATCTTTGAAAAATTTTAGACAAACAAATGGGCATGCACGCCGATATTGATTACAGACCCTTTTTATCCACCATTTCACTTTCTGAGGTGTCAGCTACCCCCCCAGTCAACCACACTCAGGAAGCAGATGATCCTTCTTCTGACTATGGTCAGAAGGTCAATAGTAGTCGAAGAGATGTCACAATGGCTGTGCCTTTCACCTCACTTCATCTCATTCTGTAGGCCTCGTGTCATCTCACATCATTACAAGAGAAGGGTGAGTACAGTGCAATAAGATATTTTGAGAGAGAGAGAGAGAAACCACTTTCACATAACTTTTATTACAAGATCTATTATCTCAAATTTGTATGGAGTTAGATGTCACAATGATAAAATACTCTGTCTCTCGGGTTCACATATTCCTAACAAACCGCAGTAGATAATATGATCCTAGTATTTTACAGCTACTCAGAACGAAGAATGTCAGAGAACTCGAAAAAGCAGATAAATAATGATAGAATTAAGATTCAGACCCAATCAAGACCAAATCCAATATGACCTCCATGAACAAAGGAGCACTAATAAGAGAGTAATAAAGTAACAAAGTAATAAAAAGCACTATGAATTTTATCCTTTTTGAGAGAAAGAAGTTCGAATTATTCCTTTTTGGGAGGAAAGAGTAAGAATTGTTTTTTTAAAGTAGGTAGATACATGTAATGATACATAATTATTATGAGGTGCTAAGTTTTATTCAGTTCAAAAAATTTCTTTTATATAATATCTACTGGTAATAGCTCCTAAAAGTTCTTTTCTTGAAAAATAAAAGAAATTGATATGGCCAAGGCATTTTTCTATCTGGACCTGCATGTTTCACTTTATTCCTTTTCCAAATTAGCTTTGAAATTTAATGATAATAAAATTCACTGAGTAACAAAATCTCATCTTAAATGCTGCTGTCAGATGAAACTTAAGACAAAATATTAAACATAGAAAGAAATGTTTAAATATTCAATACTAAATATTTAAACATAATTCTGTAACATTTGGATATTGTAATTCCTTTAGTGTTTCTCTAAGATGTAATAAAGCTTTCCCAGTTAATGGGGTGCCTGGGTGGCTCAGTCAGTTGAGTGTCTGACTTTGGCTCAGGTCATGATCTCACTGTCAGTGAGTTCAAGCCCTGCATCAGGCTTGGTGCTGACAGCTCAGAGCCTGGAGCCTTTTTCAGATTGTGTCTCCCTCTCTCTCTGCCCCTCCCCCACTCATGCTGAGTCTGTCTCTCTCTCTCTCTGTCAAAAGTAAATAAACATTAAAAAAATTTTTTTGAAAACCCTTCCCAGTTAAAATTGTGATTATGCACAATAATGATCAATCACTTAAAAAATAACATTTAACAAAATTATATTTTATTTTTCTACACTGAATTAAATGATAACATTCAGGAAATTTACAATGTTCAGAGAATATTTTATTCTGGACTTTGAATTTATTCCTTTTTTTTTGTTTGTTTGTTTCTCTATAGTACATCCTGCTAGCTGAATAAGTAATTTGCTATTTGTTATTGTTTTTCTTGATGGGTTAAATACCGTAGCCAGTTATAATTATCTGCATATTTTTTAAATGTTTATTGATTCATTTTGAGAGAGAGAGAGAGAGCCTGCTCAGCAAGCTGAGGAGGGACAGAGAGAGAGGGAGAGAGAGGACCCCAAGGAGGCTCCATGTTGTCAGAGTGGAGTCAGATGCGGGGCTCAATTTCACAAACTGTGAGATCATGACCTGAGCTGAAATCAAGAGTCAGACCCTTAACCAACTGAGTGTCCCAGGTGCCCCAATTATCTGCATATTTAAATCAGGTATATTTCTATCTTAAAGCTAATTTTTAAAAAATGTTTATTTATTTTTGACACAATGCGAGAGACAGAGTGCAAGCAGCAGATGGGGCAGACAGAGGGAGACACAGAATCCAAGGCAGTCTCCAGGCTCTGAGCTGTCAGCACAGAGCCCGACGCAAGGCTCGAACTCATGAACCATGAGATCATGACCTGAGCTGAAATCAGACGCTTAACTGACTGAGCCACTCAGGTGCTCCATTAAAGCTAATTTTTAAAGAGTCCTTAGTAGTACTTAACTTGTCTTCCTATTTTATCTAGAACAGCCCTATACAGTAGAAACACAACATAAGTGACACATGTAATTTTAAATTTTCTCATAGCCACATTAAGAAAGTTAAAAGAATTAAGAAAATCCATCCACTAAGATATTTGCATGAACCAATATATTCAAGATATCATTATTTAAACATGTAATCAATATAAAAACTATAAATAGGATATTGTACTTTCTATACTGTATATGAAATGTATTGTGAATTTACATCTTAATTTAAATTAGCTACATGTCAAGGGCTCGGTATTCATATGTGACTAGTGGATATCACATTGGACAGTGTTGTTCTTGAAAGCAGAATGTGTCTTTAAATTACTCCAAATAAGTGCATAGAAATTGCTTAATTAAAGTAAGTGCTCAAGTATGCTCACTTTCTCTAAATGTTAACATTGTTTTTAATTTTTATAATGGAAAATTTCCCCACTAATTGAAAAGTAGATTCAATAATGTAATAGCTCTCTTGGGTGCATCACTCAGCTGCCAGAATTATCCACTTATGGTGGTGTTTCTTCTCAACTCATGTGTCATCTATATCTCCACCCACTCTTACCTTTATTCTTATGATAAAGCAAATTAGATACATCATAGCATTTTATTCATATGGTTAAGTATGTATCTTTTCTTTCTTTCTTTTTTTATATATATATATATTTATTTTAGAGAGAGAGAGAGAGAGAGAACAAACGAGTGGAAGAAGGGGAGGGGCAGAGGGGAGGGAAAGAATCCCAAGCATTCTCCACACCCATCAGGGAAAGGATGCAGGCTGGATTCCCAGGACCTTGGGATCATGACCTGAGCAGAAATCAAGAGTGGAATGTTCAACAGACTGAGCCACCCAGGTGCCAGGTTAAGTACGTATCTTTAAAAGGTAAGCCTTTTAAAAAATATAACCACAGTATCTTTAATACACCTAAAATATGTGCAAATACTTTGAACATTCAGTGTCAGTATTCGAATTCCAATCATTCTATAAGTGGCACAATTTTTTAACAGTTCATTAAAATATATGTAAGTTGCTATTTTTTAAAGTTTTTTTTCCTCTACAGACTTTCATTCTTTCTCTTCTTTCTCTCTCTCTCCTCCTTCCCCCCTTCTCTCCTTTTCATTCATTTGCTGATTCAACATTTCTTGCGTTTTGTGTTATTTCCATTTTGTTTTGCTTTTAAAGTTTTTGCTCTGCAGGATTTCCCACATTCTGAAATTTGCTGACTATATTGCGGTGAAGTAATGAAATGCTTCCTCTGTTCATGGTATAACCTATGTATTGGTAGATGAAATCTAGATTCAGGTTTGATTTTTTTAACAAGATTATTTTATAACATATGTATACATTGTTTTTTGTGTGTGTTTTGTTTTGTTTTGTTTTCAACAGAAGATGTAGCAGGATTCTCCCAGAGAGAGTCTTGACACCGAAGCTTTTATTTCCAGGAAGCAACGTTATTCGTTCTGGAAGCACTGAGCCCCGAAAGCCATGTGGCATAGTTTTTTCTACATTTTCTATTTCTTTGTCTCCCATATGTGGTAACGCACACAAATACGTAGTCTGATAAAGCAGTCTCACTTTACAAGATCTTGAGGGATGTTGTCACATAGGCACATCGCCAGGTTACCTTGAAGTTACCTCTTTTTTTTTTTTTTTTTTCTCTCTCCTTAGGGAGGAGACCCTACCACAAGGACACAAATTTTTCATCAGGCGACACACATGGTCTGGTCATCTCTTTTTATGATGCTAGCAACTATTGGTGATTGGTGGTTATTGCATAAAATCATTACTTCACTGAAGATTGAAAAAAAAAATCCTTGCCCAATTGTTCATTCTTCATGTATTACCTGGAAAATTTCTGTGAAAAAAAAAAAAGTTTCCCATCATTTGCTGTTTGATTACCCAGTAGCAAATACAATTTTTAAGAGAAAGGCTGAAATACTTTAAAAAAAAATTAGCAGGGGCGCCTGGGTGGCTCAGTCGGTTAGGCGTCTGACTTCGGCTCAGGTCATGATCTCACGGTTCGTGAGTTCGAGCCCCGCGTCAGGCTCTGTGCTGACAGCTCAGAGCCTGGAGCCTGCTTCAGATTCTGTGTCTCCCTCTCTCTCTGACCCTCCCCCGTTTATGCTCTGTCTCTCTCTGTCTCAAAAATAAATAAACATTAAAAAAAAATTTTAAAATAAAAAAAATTAGCAGTTAATAACACAGTTTTTCCTCAAGTTTCAAAAATGAATTTTTAAAAAATTTAACTAACTCATAGGTCTAAATACATTAGATGGTTTTTTTTGTTTTTGTTTTTGTTTTTGTTTTTTTGTGATGTCAAGCGTGAGCTACCTTTGGCCAGTGGACATTGCTTCCCTTAGGTTGCTGACTTTTTTTTGAAATGATACTAACATTTTTCCAGAGCTTCCTTGCTATCTGATATTAGGATGTGGGGACTCATCTTGTGTATTATATTATCCATAGCTAGAATAAGACAATTCTCCTCCATATCCTGACTCACCTTTTGTGGAAAGGCTATCTGGGTACTGCCTAGACATGCTATCACTAGGGGATAAGCCATTGTTTCTAGGTCTTCTTAGTAAAGTGCTAGAAAATTTTTGTTATTGTTTGCTGCTTTTCAAGATAAAGTACATAGTGAGTTCATGGTAATATTTATTTAAAATGCCAGATGATAGGAATTTCATTAATCTATTTACCTTATATTTGTATCTCCTTTACTTATGATGGGAAGGTCATTCTTATAGGACCTCAGGAGTGATTAGAAATAAAATATTACATAATTACTCAATTTGTATACTTCACAATACATATGGCTATCTCAGAATGGAAATATTAACCCTACTTTAAGCAATATGATTTTTGAAAAAATTAATATTTTTATAACACTTATTTGGGTTCTGCTACAAATTTAGTCACATTACTGTGTTTGAAATTCATTTAGCATAATTCCCACCCATGTGGATATGACCAACTTTGTGCATATTACATTTTACTGTTTGTATTATTTGGGATATTTAATTTAATGTTGTTTAATAGTCATATGAAATATTTGCATGGCTCCAAAGCAAAATGCACAAAACAAGAGCTATTTAAAGGATCTTATTTTTTACAGAAGTCCCCTTTATTTTATTTCTTTCATTATAGAAAACCTTTATTTTTTATTTTACTATATTTTTTATGCTTTGCTTATTATAAGCAGATATTTTTGTATATACCACCTTTCTGAGATAAACTGAACCGTACTATAAATCACCTCTGTATAATAATATATAGACATGAAATGTTTTTTTTTATTTCTTTTTAACATTTATTTATTATTGAGAGACAGAGAGAGATAGAGCATGAGAATGGGAGGGGCAGAGGGAGGAGGAGACACAAAATCCGAAGGAGGCTCCAGGCTCTGAGCTGTTAGCATGGAACCTGACGCGGGGCTCTGACTCACAAATCCGGAGACCATGACCTGAGCCGAAGTCGGATGCTTAACCAACTGAGCCACCCAGGCGCCCCTGGACATGAAATGTTTTGACTTTAATTCAGAAATTCTGTAACCTAAAAAACCTTTTTACATAAAATGGAAGAGTAAGACTATTTTTCATATTTTGTATTGTCATATTTGTATTTCATATTTTATATTATCATATTTGTATTTCATATTTTGTATTGTAAACTTTCTGAGGTAAGAACATATATCCAAAAAGGTGAAAACTTTATTGTCTCCTTATGAAGGGAAGGCTACATGGCTTTTATATATCATAGACTTTTTATTGGGATACATAGTTGAACCCAGGGCAGTCTTTCAGAGAAGGGGCAAAGATGTGATAGAGTTGCCTGTCACTTAGGGTGGAAAAAATGGCCATTGTATCTGGTTCATTTTGGAAACTGGAGGGTTTCTAAAAACCTCTTATTTCTTTTGAGTTTGAGAATACACCTTTTCCAGCAGGCAGTGAAATTTGCCCTCAGCAAGATGAACCCATCTTCTATAAGTATCTTGTATTCAATTAAGCTTTGCTTTTTAAAATAGCATTTATTAATATGTCTCATTTAATGGATGATAGATCCAAGTGAGAACATTTCGCTTTAAGTAATGTAAACCAATTCAAAATTGCCATTAAGTTGTGAATTTGAATTGCTCTAGTCATGGCTAATTACCAAAGAACTAGTTTTAAATTCTTTCCATTCGTCTTCTCTCTTAAATTTACAAAAGAGAAAAGATGTTGATGGCTGAGGTAGAGTGTCATTTGCTCCAATCAGAGAATTTTGTCAGGTGTTTATACTTACCCTCTCCAAAGAAAATTTACATGTCCAAAATGCCTGGAAACAAACCTGCTAGAAATCATCAACCTCACATTGCACATTTGGGAATTTTAAGTGTGTTTACTTTATCCAAAAATGATATTACACACACACACACACACACACACAGAGAGCTAGAATTCCTGTAAGAACTCATTATGAGAAGGTCAGAAATAGATTGATTCCATGTATGTACGCATGTATGTATATTTATATATATTGTATAAATTTAAACATCAAATACCATGTCAATTAGACTACATATTTTAAAAGTAAGCACCTGGGAAATCAGTTCTCTCTCCAAAATAAAATATTCTTTTATTTTTATTTTAACGCTCAAGAATATGAACAAGGACTTATCAGTTAAAAATAAAGGAAAACACCCACCCATAGCCTAGAGTGTTGCATGCATGTGATAAGAGCATATGTGAGCAAAGGTCACGACAGTGTGAGAGAGTAAAATGTTCTGATAGAGAGATTTAAGGCATAAGAAATGCAACTTTTCTTTAAGTATAGATAATATTGACCTCATATCCTCCAGTTACAGAGAGATACAATTCATTTAGTAAGCCATCTTCACAAAAGATTGGCGTATTGAGACAGGGACCAAAGGATAGCATAGATAATGATGATGAAGCATGTTTTGAAAAATCCCATGAGCTTATATGGCTTTTGAGATAAGCTGCTTTTCCAACTTCTTGGTTTTTGGGAATCCAACCATAGGAATGAAGTTAAAGCAGTTAGGAGCTGGTTACAAAAGCCGAGCAATGATTAGCTGAAAGTGTATGCATCGGGTAAGCAGTTGCATGTTGAACAGAGTCTCTGTATCTAACTTTATTGCAAAAATATTTACCAATTCCCTCCATATTATAATTGTTAAATTATATGTGACTCTTCCATTATCATGGATAATTCAGAGCTGAAATCTAATTCATTTCATTTTTCAAATGCACCAGCAAATGATTAATTAAAGATTTTATGATATACAGGAAAAAAAATACCTAGAGGCTTAAAGATAATCATAACAAAAGAGATCCACTGAAATTGACGGAAAATGCTTGAGTCAAATATCTTATTCCTTTCCATTCCCTGTTACACATTGTCCTTCTAGCAATTAAGCTCCTTTTCATTCAGCTCTCGCCGATATTGAATTCTAAATATTGAAGAAACCACATTCATTGAAAAATGCAACACTTTCATTTTGGGATAAAAGATTTAGTTTATAAGAGATGAAACTTTAATCTGAATTTCTCTTTTAAGGGTATTGCATTCCATTATCTGAAAGCCCTACATATAAATGGGGGATGATAGATTATTTTTTCCATACTCAGGATGTTTAGAGATCTTTTCAAAAAATGTTAATTTACTTTTTAGATATGGAGATTTGATTTTTGAACTGTTGTATTGTTGGATTGTTATTTTAAGGCTGAAAATTGTTTATCAGTCAACCTAATTTTCCATTGCTCACCTTTAAATGAGTCCTCTCCTTTCTTAGCCATTATTTCAGATGTGAGGTAGGTGGCTGAATTCCTATTTTTAGCAACGTTACTATGCCTCACCCCAGGAACACAGAGGCATTGACAATTGTCTTCACTGTCTCAGCTCCTACTCTTGTCTACTACAGTAAATAGGAAATGCATGGATTTTATTGGTGACCCAATCCAGCTTGCCAACACTGTCTTAAAAGTTCCAAGATCAGTGGAAAATGTAGTTTCTAATCAAACCACTCCATAAAACCTGTGTTTTATGTTATAAAACCTGTGTTTTATGTTAACCTGTGTTAAGGCTGAATTAAGAACTTATATAAACTACAGCCCTAATTTTTAATTTACTGTTAGTACAGAAGGATGGGTATTATTATTTTCACTTTACAAATAAGGTGACTCAAGCCCAAGAATAGTTACAAGTCATGCTCAAAAAGGACCAGCTGGTGAGACTGAAGCAAAGCTTTAACCTACAAGCTCTGGCTCCAAATCCAGGGTTTCTATACACAGTCTCCATGCATATGTGTGGACCAGGCTTAGTAAAAAGTGAATGTCTTGAAAGATATATAGATGCTTAATTTCTCATTCCATGTTTACCTCCTAGTGTTGAGCATCTCGCGATCAACTTTGGTCCACTTTTTCCTTGTCTGTTAATATC
Source organism: Acinonyx jubatus (assembly GCF_027475565.1). Taxonomy (NCBI): domain Eukaryota; kingdom Metazoa; phylum Chordata; class Mammalia; order Carnivora; family Felidae; genus Acinonyx; species Acinonyx jubatus. The sequence goes on from NC_069384.1 coordinate 22,271,389, forward strand.
CATTCCCCAGGCATTTCACCCCTCCCCTCTCAATGATAGCAACAATGGTTTTAAAATCATGGAATAAACAAATCTGTACTTCAATCCTGTCTTCTCATCTGTTGTTTTGTTTTGTTTTCTTTATCTCAAGTGTCCAACTTTATCACGTGTCTTTTTATAAATGTCTTACTAATGTCTCCAGAGTAAGTGCTCAATTTTTGCCTTTCCTCATATTTTCTCTGCAATGCCAGTAGTTTTGTATTGCCATTTAACTTTTGTTAAAAGTTTGATTGTCCTTTACCCTGAATAACCCATATACGATAGTTTTTTGGTCCAAAGGCATTATTATCTCTTCTCACCATTGTCATCCTATGCCAGCACTTGGGGAAACATGAACTAGAGACATTTACCACAGAGTGATAAAAATGCACATGTAAAAAGTAACTTTAAAAAATAACTTCAATATTTCCCTCCAAAATTTACATCAAAAATGTCATGAAATAATTGTATTAAAAAATTATATATATATGTATATATATATACACATATACATATACATATATATATTTAACTGAACATATTGCTGAAGCAATTATGCTTATTAACAGGTCTCTTACTCTAAGATATTATCTCTAGATCGTCCAGATTCCTCACTCAGATGGCTCAGTCACATATGGCTCACCTTCAGAAGCAACGTGAACTCCTAAGGCTGTTTGTAAAACAGCTACTCCTTTTAAACAAAAAACAAGGAGGAAAAAAGAGTTTTAGCGGCATATTGAATTTCTGGTAACCTCACGATTTTCATCTCTCATTTTGTAGATTTTACTGCTTTAATTATAATCATTTCTTACCACCATCACAGCCATCTTCCTATGATTTATGCAATCAATCTTGCAAAATCTCCATTGGTCACCACACCCACCAGTCCTTCCACCCAGCCTCCTGTTGTACCTCTAAGTTATATCTAATTTCCCTGAATGTTCTTATCTCAGACAGAAAACTTCCTCGGGCTGTACACATTCTTCTATTTTACTTATGTTATTATTATTTTCTTAATTTGCTTTCAAGTTTTCTTGTTCACCATATACTAATTCTCTTAGCCATTTCTTCTTGGTTGCATGATTGACAAATGAATGGCAACTCCTTCCAGTAGAGGCTAAAAAGGTGGTTAATCTCTTTTATAAATCTCTCTATCACTTATAATGAAGGGTCACACAGAAACTTGCTTGACGAGATTATCTCTCCTTAAGTGTTATTGCCAATAACCCATTTTGCTAAGATATTGATATTGAACACACTTTTTCTGCTTTCCATTGTTCTCTTTTTCTGTAGGACAATATTATGTAGCAAACCTAGAATTGGACTCAGAGTCATGCAAATTGAGTTTTAATCTCAGTTCTGCCACTGAATAAACTTTTTGTCTACTCTTAGGCAAAGTCATTAAAACACTTTGGGCTTTAGTTTTCTCAGTCATGAAAAAATAATGTAGAGTTGATAATGTTTAATTTTTCTTCCAGTTTTAAAACACATTGAAATATTTTCATATATCATATTATGTCAGAGCTACAGTAAATCTGTCAAAAGCAGAAACAAATTCCTTTCTTCTTTCCCTGTTCATGTGTAGTGCATGAGATAAGATAAAACTTCTTGTGCTCATTAAATATTTAGTAATTAAAAAAAATAAAGGAAAATAAGTCTTGCTATTTGCTACAGATTATTTAGCTATTTAATTATTTTCAAAATCTGAGTAATGTGCAGAAATACATATCACTAGATTCAGTTTGACCTAAGTAGATTAATGCTTGGACAAGTTATCAATATAAAAATACTGGAAACAATATAAGTTTCTAGAAATTAAGTAAATATTTTTGATAATATACTTATTCAGTACTTTTAGTACTAGCTCACAGCCTATGTTCATTAAATATTTGATTACTTGTATATTTAAAGAAAAATCTGAGGGCGCCTGGGTCGTTCTGTCGGTTAAGCATCCAGCTTCAGCTCGGGTCATGATCTCACAGTTCCAGAGCTCGAGCCCCGCACCGGGGTTCTGTGCTGACAGTGCGGAGCCTGCTTCTGATTCTCTGTCTCCCTCTTTCTCTGCCCTCCCCTGCTCGCATAAAATATATTCTCTCTCAAAAATAAATAAACATTAATTTTTTAATAAAATATATTTTTTATTTGATTCATAGATTTATTTATTTATTTATTTATTTATTTATTGCCAGACATGTAGTACCTGCACAAACAATATAAACAGATTTTTCCCAACCTGGCAAAAAAGTTTCACCAAATATCAGAATTATCAGCATATCAGAATATCAGAATTTTAAAGACTTCATGATACAATAGTAATTTCTAAGAATGATCGCATTTATCCATCTGGGTTTTTTTGTGTGTTAGTTTGTTTCTCAAATGTTCAAAGAAATTTACACAAAGTATTATGTGTAAATTTAAACTGAGTGTTACTGAGAGACAAAATAAATCTGTAGGCTTCCTTATTCTATGTTCATATATTTGCATGTTCTACTACCAATTTTTGAAAATACATTTAGATTTGAATATATTTTTATACTTTTAACCAATCCTTCCCCAAAATGTTATTTAGTAAATTCAAAACAAACAAATAAATAAATAAAGACTTCTAAGATTCAGTTTTGTGAAGATGATATTTATCTCATGTCCTGAAAGACTGCACTTTGCAATAAACCTGAATTTAAGAAAAAAACGATATGTTCCTTGTATGCTACCAGACATCCAGGCATTCTTGTTAAACATCATATTTTAATTTCCTTTATGGACCCACACTAAATTACAATGTGAGTGTGTATAATAAGATCTTTCCCACTCTCGTAAAATATAAAGACTCAGTTAACGTGCTATCAACGTATATTTCCAAAAAGTTAAAAATGTGATTTCCATCCAGGTATAGATTTAACACATATCAAAGATTTATAAACTTATAAATGAGGGAGCCAGCAAGATCGTAAAGCTGCTTACAAGAGCACTTGAGAAACTGATTCTGTCTAGACAAAAATAAATAAATAAGTAAACCGATAGTATTGCTAGTTTAGACACAAAATTGGTTAATGTGTGCCTTAGAGCGCAATTAAACCATATCTTTTGAATTACTTTTTCTTACAGACAGAAGTATATGACTCAATGTGTAATCTTATAGCCTCAATCTAAATAGTAACATCAAACAAGTTATATTCTTCTACAGCTGGAGTCCCTAAAAGGCTGTTCTCAGTAACTCTTTGTGATATCAAAAGTTATTGAAAACTTACACAGAGAAAAACATTCAAGATACTAATGGGTTTTGGGGCGCCTGGGTGGCTCAGTCGGTTGAGCGTCCGACTTCGGCTCAGGTCATGATCTCACAGTTTGTGAGTTCGAGCCCCGCCTCGGGCTATGTGCCGACAGCTCAGAGCCTGGAGCCTGTTTCAGATTCTGTGTCTCCCTCTCTCTCTGACCCTCCCCCGTTCATGCTCTGTCTCTCTCTGTCTCAAAAAAACTAAATAAATATTAAAAAAAAAAAAAGATACTAATGGGTTTTGTTCTTGCAGCTTATAGCTGCTGAAATTTAACATATTAGAAATTAAACCTAACAAATCCTTAGACATGTTTAATATTTCATTTAAAAATAGTAAATCCATTCAACATTAACATAAATAACATACAGTATCGTGAAAAATAAAGATATTTCCATAAAAACAAAGGAAAACCTGGTGGCAAGTGTAACATTATGTTATATCTATTTGCAAATCTTTTCAATATTAGGAATAAAGCTGCAGGATTTTTATTTCTGCTTCTGCATTCCATAGGATGTAATATATTATTTACTTTGAAATATATGAAGAAAAATCAGTCTCACACCACTATGAAGTAGGAAAGGTAAGTAGGAAAACAGAGATGTTTGAAAGGATTTTGGGGAGGGCTTGGGACCTCCAAACTATACTTTAAGAACCAAATAGTTCTTAGACAGACCTGTTGAAACAAACCCAATTATAACACTAAAAGAACATTATAGCAAATATTCCATTTTTCCTTGTTTCCAGATTTTAGATAATTTTTAACACTCTATCCTTTTGACAAATCGTATTGTTCTGCCATCTTCAATCAATTTCTTTTATTTTATAGACATGTTTTATTAAAGTCACATAAGAAAGAAAGGAAGACAGGAAGAGAAGCAAAGAAGGAAACTCATAATATGTAGCAGTGTAAATCTATGAAGAAATAAAACTATTAGTTTCAAGAGCTATTTCTTCCCATTCTTGAACAGGAAAATGGTGGTGATTCCAGTTTCCACACAAGCATTATACCCAGTGTAAAGGAATCTGTCAGAATCTAAGGAATGAATAAAAATTATATTTGATTTGATCTTTCAAGTAATCTATGTACAAAATTTGTGGACTAGAATAAAAGCAAAATGCTCCAAGTACAATGAAGATGAAGAAGGTCCTTACTCAAACTGAGCTTCCAAAGGCCTCTCGCAGTACTATTCAGTACTGACTGGGTTCAGCATCACATTAGTCCCAGGAAAACTGTCGTGGGCAGTAAATGACCTTGTGTGCCCTCTTTCATACAGTGAATAAGATTTGCATTATTCACTGTCATCAAGGAAGCAGAGTAATAACCACGAGTGAGTCCTGAGAGGCCAATACTAACAGGTGGCACAATGGGTGATGCAGAACCATGAGTAGTGATGTAACCAGCATAAAATGTTATGTCAAGAATCCGTGAGGAAACATTCATTTAGTTTTAATACAAAGCCGTGGCTTTGCGCTGTCCTTTTTCAGTGTGGATGACGTGGAATTAGCCAACAACGCTACAAATGACAAACACACACACACACGCACAGACACACACGTGCATGCGCATGCCTATATACACATATACACATTTCGATAGTCCCCATACAGCATAGGAAGAAATGTACCTGAACACCGGAAGCATCTTCACAGGCCCTGACTGAATAATAAACAGGTATGCCCGTGCCTCTTCCCATTCATTATTTTAAAACTTAATTGTCGAATTACAATAATTCACATTGGCCATATATAAATAAGGCCCAGCAAATATTTGCCTGGCCCTATGTCTTCTCTATGTGATCTTGACCTAGTCACAGGTCTGGTCTTCTACTCTTAACAGCCAGTTGTCTCCATAAGGTTAAATATTAAGACAGCAGGTTCATGAGAAAACTATCTACAGCCATCAAGTTGAATTTACTAATTAAAAAAACATGTCAAATCAATTGTACTATTCCGGGACATTTCTCACCAGAAAGATGAGGTTGCATATAACATTATTGTTTATTTAGGTAACTTCCTGAATATCTCTTTATCCAAATACCAGAACGATTGATTGTTGAATTTTAAAAAATTATTTCAGAACTCTTGACTTATTCTGAGCACTATTACGTCACAAAATTTGATTGGGAGTCTAATTTTTTTTTTAATTTTTTTTCAACGTTTATTTTTTATTTTTGGGACAGAGAGAGACAGAGCATGAACGGGGGAGGGGCAGAGAGAGAGGGAGATACAGAATCGGAAACAGGCTCCAGGCTCTGAGCCATCAGCCCAGAGCCTGGCGTGGGGCTCGAACTCCCGGACCGCGAGATCGTGACCTGGCTGAAGTCGGACGCTTAACCGACTGCGCCACCCAGGTGCCCCGGGAGTCTAATTTTTAAAATCCACTTTAAATCAATCTGAAATTCTTATAAATATCCTGGCTTTGACCCCTCCTCACTGTACGCTATCAAGATTACAAAGTGTAGTAAGCAATACATTTGGGGTGACTCTAGTGGCGTCTTTGGGAAGTTGACTGTTGACCTACATGCACAGTTAAAGTCCTTAAACAAATATGCAAACGAATAGATTAGTAAATATTTACCCTCTTGGAAATAAGACAATTTTAATAAATATAAAATTATTTTATTTTCTTATTTTTTAAATGTTTTTTGATTTAGTTTTGAGAGGAGGGGTAGGAGCAGAGAGAGAATCCTAAGCAGGCTCTGTGCTGTCACAGCCCACCATGAGGCTTGATCCCATGAGCCACGAGATAATGACCTAAGTCAAAATCAAGATTCAGATGCTTAACCAGCTGAGCCACCCAGGCACCCCCTATAACAATGATATATACTAAACTGTATTTTACAGTACTTATTAGTTACTTACTACCGTAAGTGACCTAATAAAGGGTTTTGCATTTTAAAGACAACATTTATAAGACAGAAGTGTCTTATGTACATTCTAGTTTCATACCTATATGTAAAAATAATACTGTTACAAGGCGAGAACTACTCTAAAAAAATTTACTGCCAAATGACGGAAAAACAATTCCAGACAAATCGTGTATATTAAGGTTTATTTAAACCTCTTTATTGCATAATAAGAAAAAAACAGGCCCTTTATCATGCATACCAAATAGTTTCAAATACTTATCTCTCTTCTTTGAAGCTATTTTAAGGATTGATTACTAAAGTTCATCTTTCCATTTTAATATCATGTTAATCAACATCTTAAAATATAAAGCATTCAAAATATCTCTTCTTCAATACTAATTTTTCCTCCAGTAGATATTCTAATCTAAAACAAATTTTAGTATTCCTGTCTCATAGATTGACATGGTTTAGTCTGTCAAATAAATGTATGTGAAATGTCAAGTCTCACTTTTGCCCACAGAAAGCTCTGTAGCATTCCATGATTTTTAGCTTCGGGTTTTGGCAATCAGTATGGATGTAAGGTGGATGAGACTCATTCTGTGCCCTAAAGTAATGTATACTCCGATGCAACTCCAGGAAAGTACAGAGGGAATTGCAATATAACTGGCTAAATATGAAGATTAAAAAGAATAGTTGGAACTAGAAGAGGAACAAGCGAGCCTTGGAGGTAGAATTCTCACTAAGAACTACTGAGAAAACTAGATGTGATTTGAATATTTTGTATCATATGGGAGTTTATGTAGTTGACAATTAGGGTTTGACTGCCCAACAATGAGGGAAACCCCCCCCATTTATAATCAGCAGAACACTGTGATATATGTAACTAAACCATCAAAATATATCTTTAACGATTTTTACTCCTTTAATGTTTTATTTCCTTTTATTATTTTATATTCTTATTTTTGTAATTAATTACTGTGACTCACTTTGTTTTCAAATATGTATTTAAATATCTCAGAAGTATACTTTGCCATTATTGAAATTTCCCTTTTAAGAAAATGAGTATTGGGGCGCCTGGGTGGCTCAGTCGGTTGAGCGTCCGACTTCAGCTCAGGTCACGATCTCAGGGACCGTGAGTTCGAGCCCCGCGTCGGGCTCTGGGTTGATGGCTCAGAGCCTGGAGCCTGCTTCCAGTTCTGTGTCTCCCTCTCTCTCTGCCCCTCCCCCGTTCATGCTCTGTCTCTCTCTGTCTCAAAAATAAATAAACGTTAAAAAAAAAAGAAAATGAGTATTTAAATATTTTTTCAGATGTAGATTTACCTCATTGCTTCAGTCCTCACCCTTTCCAACATGTACAGTTAAATCACTTTCCAAATACATATTACTAGGCACTGTAATTTCTTTTGCTTTTGAATGTAAAAAATTTTCCTTCCTTTTCTAATCTCAAAATTGATAATTGGAAATGTGGGAAAATTTTGAATTGCACTCATAGCATTAAAGTGTTATAACTGGTCTGGTATCTCCTGTTTCTGGATGGTGCTCAATTCCCTTAGTTTTTCCACACAGAAGATTTCCAGGAAACAACAAAATATGTGCTTCAGGACATATGCTTTCATTAAAGATTTCTTTAAAGAGTGTGCTTTTGTTTCTTTAAATCTTGGCTATACTGGGGGAAGTCCCATCAACTCAAGATTGATTTCAAAAAAACTGAAAGTATCAGCCTCTATTGGAGTCAAGATTCAGATATATAGCTCTGGTTTGCCAATCAGATGAACTCAAGAGAGACTTAAATTTGGAAGGGACTACAGTTGAACAGCATGGGTTTGAACTCTGGTCCACTTATATGTGATTTTTTTTTTTGATAAATATAGTAAAGTATTATTGTACTTTCTCTTCCTTGAGATTTTCTTAATAACATTTTATTTTCTCCAGTTTACTTTCTTATAAGGATACAGTATAAAATACTGTACAAAATATGTATTAATTGACTTTTATTGGTAAGGCTTTTGGTGAATAATAGGCTGTTTCTAATTAAATTTGGAGGGTTCAAGTGTTGTATATGCGGCTTTTCAATTGCACAACGGTCAGCGCCCCTAAACTCCACTATGTTCCAGGGTCAACTGTCATTGGAAAAAGCAAACACACGCCCAACTCTCAGAAGTGGTAGTGATTGTAGGCTTGAGTCCTTTCTTTCTTTCTTTTTTTAATGTTCATTTATTTTTGAGAGAGAGAGACAGAGTGCAAGCAGGGGAGGGGCAGACACACACACACACACACACACACACACACACACACACAGAATCTGAAGCAGGCTCCAGGCTCCGGCTTGTCAGCACAGAGCCTGATGCGGGGCTGGAACTCATGGATGGTGAGATCATGACCTGAGTGGAAGTCAGACGCTTAACCAACTGAGCCACCCAGGTGCCCCATGAGTCCTTTCTTATATCAGTTTCTGTGGCTATGGAAGCTTCCTCTGGCTGTTAGCCTGAGGTGGTTTAAAGATACTTGTTGGGTGGGCCCTCTCACATGCCAGTTTGCTTCATCAAAGAACAAATTGGGCAGGCAATTGGAAGAGTGTGCTAGCAATACAGATGTTACAATCTTTTCTAAAACATCTGGGAAGTGACATCTCCTCAACTTTGCTATGTACTGATTGTTAGAAGCAAATGACTAAAGGATATTACTCAAGACTGAATATGAGGAACAGAGACGATTGTTTGTTCTCTTGAAGTCTGCCAAAACACAATTAGACTTTAACCAACCTACAGATGACCTTTCTTAGGCTTAGTCAAAAAAATAGCTTAAAAATAAGTTTTTATGTTGAAAGCCATGGAAGGTATTGACATACAGGTAAAGCAATTGCATTTGTTAAGGAATTCATTTGGGGGAAGATTTGAGTTTCAACTATTTGTGTGGATTGTACAATTAGAAATTAACAACCTAAGAGCTCTAACATGAAATAATAATAAAAAAAAACTGTAGTAGAGGGGAAAAAACAGTGAATGAAGAGAGATTTGGAAACTTCAGAAGACATCCACAAACTTACTCTCTTTAATTACTGCTTCAACACAGATACGAAGACATTTCTATTCAATTGTGAATATTGCAAATAATATTCGACTAAAAATAGTTTGTGTTATAAGATGAGACCAAAAGAAGAAATCTTAGATAACAAAAAGGAAAACACTATAGCGTGGTGAAGGATTTGATCACAACTAGGGAAAATTTTAAAACTACTTTTTATTTGACTGACAAATGTGTTTTTCCCCCCACATTTATGGTAAGCCTATGACATAGGCAGCTTAGATTTTGACTCCCCAAAAGATCATCAGAATAACCTGTTCATCAACCAAAGCTGAGTTTACAACCTGCTGTATTAAGGGCAAGTATCAATTTGACAGGATTTGAGTACTGCCTGGGAAAAGGAAAAATAGCGACAAATAGTAGTGTCATCAGTTAAAGGAGACATTTTTACCAAGAATAAAAATGTGCAAATCTTATTATATAACTAGGGAATTGTTGAAAAAAATTCTCTTTCCCAGGGGAAAAAAATAAACTCAGAATTTGGGAAATGGATGATAGGAAATTAGAACTCAACCCCATTTAAATCATCAGTCTCCATTACTTTTAGAGACCTCAGAGAAGCAAGTCATTTCTGAAACAGGGGTATTAAACAGCAGTGGTAAAGGGACTCAGTTCCATCTTCCCAGGACTTCTAGGACTGTTGGCCATAGGTCTCCAGAAGATCATCAGAGCTGATCACTCAAAGTTGAGTTTATTGTCTGCTCCTATAAGGCATCAATTTGATGCATCTTAGTGGTGCGGCCATGGGTCAAATAATACTAGGTGTTCGCTGTCTGGGAGTAAGATTTTAAGGTAGACCTATCAATGTGGACATTGATTGAAGTGAGCAAATTTTATGAAATAATTGTTTTTTAGGATTAATGGGCACAGTGAGTCTTGAAAGTGAGTGTGAACAAAGGTTTGTTCCAAAATTTAATGGTTTGAACAAGTAATTGTTCAAAGGGGGCTTTTGACCCAGATAAGCTAATTGCTGTCCTGAGATGGGAATTACTTGAGTAGGTTGTCTTCAGATAAATTGATTTCTGAGAAGTTCCAGAAACAAACAATGAAATTATTTACTGACTTACAGAATTGTCTTCCAGGGAAAGAATTTCCTGGAACAAATAGCAAAACGTAGGCAGCTTTAATTCTCAGTTTTAACAGATATGCTGTGTCTGCAGGCAGTATTAGTTCTCAGTATTGTTATTTTCCATACTTGTAAACAGGGAAAATTAAGCTTATAAGAGATTTAGTAAGTTTCCATCAAGTATTCTGGAATAAGAGCCAAAGGAATAGAGAGAAGGAAAAACAGAAAATATTAATTACTGCTAGCAGGAAGATTATTCTGAAAGTAAGAAGATATCTATTTATTGGCCATGAGGAGACATTTTATTCACATTTAGATTGGTCTATTCACATTCTATTCACATTTAGATTGATCATGCATGATAAAAGGGACAGAAAAGCAAGAATCTGGGTTACTAGGGGATGGGTATGAAGCAAAATGAATGAACAATCCCTAGTTCTCAGAAGCACATGTTGTAAGGGTAAATAAATTGGGGGTAAATACATTTTGAAGGTTAGGTTTATCAATAAATTGGGTGATTTAATCCCTATGACTGTAACTTTGGCAACATTAGCTTTGCAGGAAACATCTTAACTACTTACCATCCAAAGTTATACAATTATGGCACAATCTATATGAGCATCTAAGAGTACCTTATAAAAAGCAAAAGAAACAACTATGCTTTCAAGTAGAGGTTGCATTGTCTTATAGATTGTTATGTCACTCACATACGCACACACACACACACACACACACACACACACACACACACTAGATGCTTGATGTACATATCTAATAGATGTTTGGCAAGTAAATAAATATGCTATGATGTCTCCAGTTTTGTACATTGATAGTTATTCATTATTTTAGTTGTATCCATTTATTATGCACAGGTGAATACATGTGGGGGGAAGTAAATATATGGCAGCTTATTTTATTTCTTGTGATATTTAGAAGGCAATGTAATAATGGATACTTATTCTGATGAAATAAAGTGATTTCCTGTTCTTTTTCCTAATAAGGAGAAGTAAGAGAATTTATTATTTTCCTTAAGAAAAAATGTGCACTGAACTTTTTGTTCTAGTTATTCTTTATCCAACTTTATTTAAATATTACCACTTAAATACATAGATTGAAAAATTTTATGGCCATAAACAAAAAGTATTATAGGGCTGTAGGAACTGACAGACAACACATTCATCTATTAGTTAATTTATTCAGTATATTTAATATAATATTTATTAATGATTTGTATGTGCCAGATGCTGTTGAAAACAACGGTTTAATTTTAGGATCCTTATATTGGCTTAATACAATGATATACTATTAGATAAAACAAGTTATAGGACAATCATACAGATATGTGTGTTATATATGTACATATAAATATGAATACATAAATATATCATTTGTATTTCATCAATAGGTCCAAAAAATACTTTTTACCTATGAACACTAACATTTGAAAAATAGGAAAAAGTATTTAGCTTTCTTTTTTTTTCTCAATTGAGACTATTTGTATGATTTTTACTTTTACAACAAGCATACATTATTCAAAATGAAAAATAAAGCCAAATATTATTGAGCAAAGTTCTTGTTTAGCAAGAAATTTATTTTAAGAAATGCACTAAAATAGTGTCAGTACTAGCTCTAATATGACAACAAGTATTACATATGTCTAATTTTTTAATTAAATTGTCTTAAATCATTACTTTTATTTTGTTTATTTTTATTTTATTTTAGATATAGAGAGATTAAACACAAGTGGGGGAGAGGGGCCGACGGTCTTAAACGTGGCTCTATCCCATGACTTTGAGACCATGACCTGAGCCCAAATCAAGGGTTGGATCTCAACTGACTAGGCCACCCAGTCACCCTTGTCATTACTTTTAAAGCAAAAGCCATATATTTTCTGAATAAACAGGTTCTTCATCTGTGAAGTGAGTTACTTCAGTATAAAGTAATATAATATCCAATATAAAGTTCAATGTCTTCTGATTCTAAATGACAACCAATCGGAATGCCCATGAGAGAAAAATATGAAGAGTAGGGAAAATGCAAAACGAACTGGTAACCTTATGGTCACTAAAGTTTACATATAAAAACAGGAATCTTCAGATTTAAAAGTATGCCTTCATTTTTCTCCATAATTGTATAAGATTTTTTAAATATGTCCACTGATTGCAATTTGCATAAAGCATGGAGAAAAGAGACAATCGCTCAGGTAAGGGAACCAACTTAAATCCTTAAATAATTTTTCTCAAAGCAAGGTCTTTGGAAAACTAGAAGCAGAATAATCAGAGTTTATTAAATATGCTGATTCCTGGACTGCACCCATTGAGCCATTGAATTAGAAAATTGAGGTGGATCCCAATAATTTACATTTATTCTTATAGCCTATGACATTGGAGAACCACCTAGAATTCGTATCAGAATTAGGAAAACATGGTAGCCAGTAATAACTAAGAAATAAAAGTAAGCAGTTAATTGTAGACTTCATCATATATGATTTAACATGTTTTTTAATGAACCTGCCTTGAGTCCCCAACGCTGTATCTGGATGACCACTGACTCTAACTTATACAAATTTGAATTGATAACCTTGGAAAGAATGTAGCAGTAATATCGCTGGAGTGAAGTTAATGAGAAATTTCCAGGGTAACGCAGAAGAAGATTTAAGCAATGGTAACACATCAATGGCGGTGCAGTGTGTTTACGTAGTTCAGTGCGACCATAAGGAAGTTTCACAAGTTAGAGTCACTCCCATACCAACTAATGTAAAGCTCTCAAATATACTGCAATTATAGTAGCTTTCTTAGCATTGACTCTGAAGCGAAATGTGGTTGCCCCACCACATTTCAAGGTAAGGTGTTAAAGGACAAAGTGGTTATTCCCAAGTTCTCCACACTGAGCCTAATCAAGCAGTGACGTGTTAACCCCTTAGAAATGACACAAGTCCAACTGCAAAATAAGACCTTTTGTACTACTCTTGCTCAGCAGTGCACTTAAAGCGAACTATTTCAAAGGATTTCATGTCAATAAAGACAGCCGACAATTTTAAGAGATACAAGTAAGTTAGGGAATGGTATATTTGCGGGGGAGGGGGGGGGAATTGAGAAGAGATTTGTATTAGATTCTTTCACTGGAGCCATACATTTGCGATATGTTTTTGGTAGGGTCATCATTTTATTATTTGTTCCACAAATGCTTTAAATGTCATATAAAGCAGTGACAGTAACATAACTTTACCAAAGTCACAAATCTGAAAATATGATGGAGATTCTGAACTTCGCACAAACAGCATATATATAAGAAATGTTCATATTTTCTGAAATCTCTTGGAATCTCATTCATGGATTCTGAATTTTTAGTTTAGAGGATGTTTCTGTGAAATTTGTGTAAGAAAGTAACAAATATAAATTGATCTTATTAAAGATTCAGCTTTTCAAAGTTGGAAAACTGAAAGGTGCTTTATGATTTTTTTAAGTGTCAATCACACCACAGCATTAGGTAGGTTGTTCTACATATTAGTCATTTAATTTTATCTGTCAAAAGGGAAAATATGTGGGTAGTCACTCGAAAGTTCAAGCAAATTTAAATGAATTAAAGGTTCAAATAAGTAATTACTGTCATTGGATAAAAGGTTACTTAGGATTAAACCTGACCAGTCCATCTATTTTATAGTCTCCAGTCAGTTAGGTGGCTGTATATCATTGCCACTCTTTCTTAAAAAGCTGACATAGGCATTAGTATGCTGACATTGAAACTAATTTTACAAGATATTTTGAATGTAACTAAGCATGAGACCTGAGCTCTAAAGATAACCTGTTCCTCTTTAATTCTAAGGACGAATCTCTGACAGGTTAAGTGCTGTAAATCTCCTCCAGATGCTGTCATCACTGCCTTCAGATGCCACTCAATGTCCCCAAAATGCTGTCAAGAAAGAAAGATCAATTATGGGTAAACATAAAGGGAAGGTAGCAGGAAAATCAAATTCTTCAAAGAATTATAACGCTGATTTGAATTTCAGAAAATGTTAGTCAAAATCCTTGACGACAGAATTAATGACAGTTGAGAAGGTCAATTATGAGCTCTAAAGCTTTGACAGCAAAATTTTTAATAATAGAAATTTAAGGAAACATAGATAAATTATATTAAGCCTATATAATGAACATGTAATGAATAAATTAATAGTTTATTGAGCATCTACTACATGTTGAGTGTATTTTATTCACCAAGTTTAATCATCCCAAATGAGCACAACACTCCGTTTTATACACTGGGACCAATCTCCTTCTCTTATGTGTACGAACCTGAATCTTGCATTTATGGAAAATAATTGAGCATAATCAGCCTCTCTGATGAACAATCCATGAGATATGGCATCTTCAAAATTTTCCTGAAATCCTTTGCACCAGTTAGTATTCAGGTGTAGTCAAGTTATCATTTACTGACTACGAGTGTAATGGTAAAAGTGCTTCATATTACTAGATTAAAAAATCAACTTTGTTTTTCATTGTCTGTAACTTTCATTTCCTACCCATTTGTAAAAGACACTTACCAGCACATTAACCAGCACATTTAAAAGCTGGTATTTATCAGCATTTTGAACTTTTTTTCTAAAATAGTAATTGTTTGATATCTATGTTATAGATTTTTACTCTTCCCAATGTATATAAGGGAGTACGACGCTCATAGTATTCCTATGATGCTTGATTTTGAATGTTTTCATAATGATGATTTTGAATTATTCTAAGTGAAATAAGGAACTAAAATTTCCCCTGAATTCAGAAGAAAAATATTCTCTGAAAGCATTAACTAAAGTTTAAAAGGCCATCTTAACGTATGTATATGTGTATGTATGTGTGTATGTGTGTGTGTCTGTATTCATCCATTTGTTATTTTATGTTTTATATTAAATGTATAGATATGTGCTTTCATTCCCTTTTCACCTTGCAATTGCCTGGGAAATTTCATAATAAAAGGAAATCATTAAAAAATTGCTAAAAGAACATATATATTTGGGTAAAAAAAAAAGGATCACTATGGTGCTGTCATAAAGAGTAAAGCCAATACGTCCAGTGTTTTACCAATATGCTATGTGGATCTAAATAAAACCAAAAATGGAGAATTCGCCTTTATTGCCTCTTTCTTACACATCTTTTTACTTGTCTCCCAACCCTACCATATAATTTTTTTCCTAGATATAGGCTATCTAGATTAAATATGCTAGCTAGGACACTACTTCAGACTCTGGTCTATTTAAGGAACTACCTCTGGTTTATTCTCTCACAAGTCTCACCAGACCCAGTGCAGTTTTCAAACATGGCTCCAAAGTGTTTGGTATTCATTCCATCAAAAGTAGGATCTCTGTCTCCTCCCCTTAAAATCCGCATGGGCTTGCGCCAGCCTCAACCAATAGAGTACTGGAGGAAGTGGTGCTCTAACACTCGGAGGCTCTACCTCAGAAGGGCAGCTACCGCCTGGTTATCCTATTCCACTGGCTGTCTGCATGGTCTCTCTTGGGATGTACCCTCTCACAATCGAAATTCCATTCTGGGAGAAGTTCCAGCCTCAAAAACAGGCATCTATAGGTGCTTTGATCCATCTTCCTTGCCGATCCCAGCCTTGGAATCATCCCACTCAGGCATCGGATATGGGAGCAAAGGAGTCTCCCGATCGTTGATTTTCCCCAAATCATTGGCGTCCTTCCATGGGAGATAAGCCAGTCCCTCTGTGTCCTGGTTCTAATTCAAAATGTAGAAAATAAGCAGTCATAGGGAAATGGTGGTATTGAAGCCATTAGGTTCTAAGTTTGTTATACCTCGATAAGCAATTGGAACACTTAACAGCTGCTCCTCACCCTAACTGAACAACTGATTATAAGCTGCTCTTCTTTAATCAAGATGCGTTACATGAGCAACCCAAAATTTTGGGTTATCATTGACTATTTCATCACGGAAAGAAAAATAGATACTGATAATCCATCAAGGAAAAAAAATCTACAAAATAGGTAGATCTCTTAAAACACTCCACTTAACATGGTCCCCATAGCTGACCTAGAAAGAAGCACTTTCTAGAAAGTGTTTTTCTTTCTAGAAAGTGCTTCTTTCTAGGTCAGCTAGCTTGTCAGGGACAAATTGGCTGCGCCAGTGCATTCAGTAGAGACACCCCTACCCCATTGCAGTAAGAGGAGCCAGCTAAACCTGAACTGATATTATAGCTATCGTAACATAGCAAAAATAATCTCTTGTTAAAGTACAAAGAGAGAAGAAAGACAAGAATTATTGCTACTTCCGACAAATACCGTGAAAGCTGAGAAGATTTAGTTAGTAAACAAATCATAATTTCCACTCTAGAAAATATTTTGTGACTCTATAAATGCAACTTACATCATATCAATAAACACACTTATAGGAGAAACTCAGTTGTTCATAGCTAAGACACAAATTAACGTTTTTAAAATAGCCACTAAATTAATCCATATATTAAAAAAGAGATACAATTAAATTGTATTCAGTCTGACATCTTCAACAAAAAACAAATCTTTGACTTAAATGTCTATAGTTGGATTTTCATATACATGCCAAAAATTATGGCACTAATGAACTAAATCATCTGTAAGTATTTTGATTTTAATCAGTTTTACCTAGACTGTTAATGGCCAAGGGATTCTACCCCCACCCCAAGGGATTTTTTTTTATCAATTTTATTAATAATGCATTTCAATAACACTTATTTGCCTATAATCCATTTTCACTTTTAGTTTACTAGATTTCTGTTATATATGATACTGCTGTATGTGTGTAACTACATGTATATAATTATGCATGATCAACACTAAAGAATATGCTATAATCAAAACGTTATTAAAGAGTGTTACATTAAATGCATTACATTCTTAAATTCACATTTGCGATTAGAAAGGCTTTTTCATTTACCTACATTCTGTGATGGTTAATGTGGAAGAGCAATGAGCATAGTGGCAATATTTCTGTGAAAATGAATCAGCAATGAAGAAAATAGTAATTTATAAAAAAAAGTACATAAAATCCAAAGAACTTTCTCTTGTCATTTTTTACATTACCCACAAATATTGCATTTATTTTATTCCATTTACATGTTTAGTTCATCACATATTCCCCCTCCTGAAGATTTGTGAAGAGTTACCTTGGTAGGCTGGATTCAAAGATCGTTTAAGTAATACTTCTCAAAGCTGCACTCAAAATCTTCTATTGGCCTTCATAAGCAGCCTCTATCTTAATTCATTCTAATACTTTCTTCTGGGGTTGGTGGTGGGAAGAAGAGAGGGGATTCCCTCCACGTTCAGCACAGTGTCCCAGGTATTAGAGAAGGTCCTTAGTGTCCACGTTTTCCTGAGTGTCTAGGCCTAAAGAGTTGACCATCAGTCTCAACAAGTCTGGTCACATGATTCCCATGAATTCCATCACCTTCTCAAGCACACTGATGATTTCAATCACTGAAACCTCTGCTGACATGTCTGAAATCACAGATTCTGCAAATTGGTCTTCTTCTGGGGGCTCTCACCATGTATGTCACCCTTAGAAAACATATTTAAGGCTATTTACTTAAAGTACTTTATATAAAGACATTTATAATTTTACACTTATTTAAACCGTACATATTACAATACATCCTAAAACACCTTTTGAGGACATGCTCCTGCTAAAGGCCAAAAGTGAGTGAGGCAGCATCTGAGTTATGATTGGCAATGCATGCAGGTTTTGAATACTATCAAGAGAATAACTAGTTAATTAAGTAAGTGACACCTTCGCATTTACTGCAACTAAGTTCTTGAATCCAATTCTCATATGGGTCAGTTAGCATCACCCTATCCTGCCCTCCAACTGCAACACTAATGTCAACCAGACGTTTTATGAGTAAGTGTTTGTTGCCTCTTGGTAGCTAGGCCAAGATAATATGAATGATTTCATGCCAACCATCAAACTTCTGGGGGAAAAGAATTCAAAGCCTGTGCTCTACTAACAGAGGGTATTATACCATATTTCATAAGTGACACTCAGGCTAGAGATACTAGCCTATAGGTACGATAGATAGTAGTTTTAGAAAAAAGCTTAATTTGTATTCCATATGCCAGTTGAGAGCAACAAAATATTTATTATAATGAAATGATTTTATCAAAATGTCCCTTTTAATCAAAAAATTGTATTAAGTATATGGAGCGTAGATTCTCTCTCTCTCTCTCTCTCTCTCTCTCTCACACACACACACACACACACACACACACACACACAGACACACAACCGAGGAGTTTATTAAACTTAACTGGGAGTAATTCAGCATTCTGCAAGATTAGATAGATGACCAAAATTGATCTCTAGTTCAGCAGGGCAATTAAGTCATCGTCCAGATTACCTGATTTAGTCCTTATGAAACATGAGAATGGGAAGGAAACTCAGGTATCTTGAAAAGTATATATCTTGCCACTTGAAGAAACTGCCAACATAAATGAAACAAGATAAGTGTATCAACATCTGTATGTATGTCAATAACATTACAACCCCCCTGGCCCTTGGAAAATATGTTCACTCTTCACATCACTGAGGAATGAACATCAGGCTTTGGTTGGGAAAATTGAAATTAACCTTACTGTCTTACAATCCTAAGAATAAAGTAGAACTGTAACTGTAGAAATGCCGAAAGTTAATCAAATTCGCAAAGCTTCAAATGGCAACACTCTCAAAATGTTACAGAGACATTTGTTCCGTATTGTACAGTGGACACTTAATTTTCAAACATGCGTAGCATATATGTGGGTAAGTTCTCTAGATCTGCAAGCAAACTAACAATGTTGTTGAATGAATGAGCATTGGGGAAAAGGGAACAAAATATGTAGCACAATACTGGTTAATATCCACAAATACTATCCCATAACACATGATGTCTTTTGAGAAGTGATTTGCATTTGTAAATCATACTTTAAAATAGATGAATCCCACTAGTGATATAAACCAAAAGATAAGAGTTTATATTTAAAATGGCTGAAAATTCATACCTAGAGTATGCATTAAATAGAGGCTTAATTTTTTTTTAAATTTTCTTTTACATTTATTTATTTTTAAGAGACAGAGTGAGACAAAGTGAGAGCGGGGGAGGGGCAGAGAGAGAGGGAGACACAGGATCTGAAGCAGGCTCCAGGCTCTGAGCTGTCAGCACAGAGCCCGACATGGGGCTTGAACTCACGGAGGGCGAGATCATGACCTGAGCCGAAGTCGGATGCTCAACCAACTGAGCCACCCAGGTGCCCCTAGAGGCTTAATTTTTTTAAGTCACGTGCTTCTATAGAAGGGAGAAAAGCAAGGGAAAGAGTGAGCATCACATTACTACAGGCACTTGTAGGATTGTGATTTAGGGTTCTTTACAATGTACTCATGTTCACGCGCTTGAGCTAAAAGAGTATACGTCCCAGGACGGTGGCCTATTTAACTAAAGCATGTGAGGTGGCAAAAGTAGGTCACTGTTACTTAAAAGTGGCATAAGGAATTTAAGGTTCATGAAATTAAGGTGAATTTATAGTATTCTGGGTGTATGTGTGTGTGTGCTTGCACGTAATTCTGAGACAAAGTGTCACATGATATCAAATCGTCAAGGGCTCCAATGGAAAACATTAGCAAGACTCATCCTACCATAAAATTTCACGTGTTTTATTACTCAGAAACCTTTATTAGTCATCTTTTTAGCCCCAGAAAAATTGGCCATGTTTGGTGGTCTACTAGCGTTGGGGCAGATTTACATCAAGGAGAAAATAGAAATTCTAGACACAGAGAGAGGAAATACCCGACTCTGAAATCGTTTGCATTTATTCAACCTGTAGCTATTGTGGCTCCACTGGTCTGCAGGCACTAATTCCAAGTGCTGAATATTATCAGTTCGATCAGGTCCCTGCTCGCATAGGGCTCGCATTCACGTGGGATGTGACAGACAATAAACACAGGCTACATCTCTCAAAGCTAGCTGGTGGTATTTTTGTAGAGAACAAACATAAGCAAACAGGAGGAAAGGGAATACAGGGATGGAGATGCATCTGAGTGTGCAAAAGGCCTTTTGAATGAGGTGAAAATTGAGACTGGAAGAAGTCTCAGTATAGTGTGTGTGCAAGTTCATCCAAAGCAGAAAGAAAAGCAAGTGAAAAGGTCCTGGAGTAGGAATGAAGTTGGCATGCTTGAGAAAAAAACAGAGCAGCGTAGGGAAGGGAAGGGGTCAGAGGAGAGTGGACAGACTTGCACCCAACATGAGGGGATCCACAGCAAGAATACAAGTGGGGCTCAAGAATTTCATGTCCGGTACGTAAGATGTATAAATCAGTGCAGCCAACTCCTGAATAAAATACATTCGAGCTTCCTACATTGACAAATTTACTTTCCAAACAATCGAGAAATCTGTTTGAAGTTAGAATTCTAGGACTCCATAGTGTTATCACAAAAATACAGTGACACAGAGAGCCCAATAGGGAGACCAGTTAGGATCTACTGCAGTTATATACATGAGATGATGGCGGGGTAGGGCTGGGTTGTATAGATGAACAGTAGGACCTGATAGATTCTGGATATGTCTCAAAGGCAGATTAGATAGGGTTTGTTGATGGACAAGATGTGTGACATCAGATAAAAAGAGACATCAAGGATAAATGCAAGATTTAGAACATAAGGAATTGGAAGAATAAATCTACCCCTTCCCTTTTTAGCATGGGATTGGAAGGTTTTTTTGGACACACTAAAATTTGAATGTCTCTTACACATCCAAGTGTGTATGGTGAGTAAGCTTCCAGATGTATTAGTCTGGAGTTCCGGGGAAAGTTTACGGTAGGGTTAAGTATTTGGGAATGCTCACTGAACAGGTGCTGTTTAAACCTGGTGTATTCACCCTGTGAGCAGGTGGGTGAATTTTGTGGTCAGAACATGTGAATGTTCCCTTCAGCTTGTTCATATTCTCTCAGTAAAATAGGAAGTAAGATTATCTTCTGTGAGTAAGGATGGTGGGGGAGCTTTGGAAAGTTTGAGAAGAGGGGGCAAAGCATGAAATCACCCAGGAGCATGGATCGGAGAATTCCCACATAGCATTAATGGCTTATATCTACAAACAAATGTATCTCCCTGAGGACAAACCCTACGTATTAACTTCCTTTGTGTGCCCACAATATTGATAGCATATCTAGCATATAACATTTACTAAGATTTTGTGGAGTAAAATTTGAATGAAAATGAGTGCTGCATCATGAGACTTATCCCTGACCTAATAGTTATTGGCTCAAGCTTATCTAGGATTCAGTCAAAGGGACAAAATCTTTACATTTGATTTCCTGATTTTCCTTCATCACTAACGCTGGGACTTGGATACAGAGCACTGGTGTTGGACAGTGTTGCACTCCCTCGTACGTGATTTTTGTTGCATTCGTTGCCGTCAGTCCTTAGAGAGGAAGTTGTAAGATTGGGTAATGGAGGACTGCCTTTGCTTAAGTCATTTCCACCGGAGTCAACTGAGGTGATTCTGGGGAAGAAAGCTCAGCAATTTTAGACGCTTCTTCCTGTGATTGCACTGCTGGTCTTAATCCTTCCGGCCCTTTCTAGTGTTCTACTTTCTCCTCCCTCTTTAAAAGTGCTTTCTCTCCAAATATCCTTGAAAATGAAATGTCCCTCTTTTGTAGACCATTTAAGCTGAGAGAAAACAAAAATAATAAAGAGAAGCTTCTACCTTTCCGACTCCTTTTTCCCTCTCCCCACCTTGCATCACGTCAAGAACTCATTGTGTGGTACCAGAAACCTGAGAGCCGCTTGCCTAGGGGTGAAGGTATAATTATTATCTTTTATATGTACCCCTGGGTTTTTTTTTCTGAGCACCCCTGGTGATGCTAGCTCATGACCATTGAATCAAATTGAATTGTAATTTTAAATATCACACTGAACTTAATTTAATGTAGCAATTAAAATGACTTATAGCTCAATCATTTTTTGCTGTTCAATTTAGATACCCTCCCTTACTCTCCCTTTTACTGAGTGCCTCACACACTGCACTGTGCTTAACAGAGAAGACAGTATTGAGAAGTATCATACTAGATCTTTCTCCTCAGGACATTTACAATGTTAATGGGGAGACCAGAAATGTATGCTTAAGATTTTTTAAAACCACTGTCAAATTTCTGTATCATAATGAAGTCCAGAGAATTACATTTTTGGTGTAGAAGAGTTTAGTTTAAATGGTGTCAGTTAAATGGTGTCAGATGATGGAAAAGCATTCAAGTGGAAAAGTCCTGCAGGCGGTTGAAAATGTAGGGCGGATGCTCAGAGAATGGTGAAAACGAGAGATAAAGATGAATTATTCTATCGCATAGAAGTGGGTGGGTTTTTTAAGAAGCTTAACTATACGGAGAAAAAAGCAGTAGGGCATTGAAATGACTGAACACATTGGAGAACTTTGAGTCAAGCCATGGATTAGAACCTGATTCCACATCATTCACCTGAGTGTTATGGTACAAATCAGTTGCCTTCTCCGAGACTCCATTTCTTCATTAAGTGCTAAAATAAAACATCTACCTTTGCAGTGTATAAAATAAGTGTAAGTTGTCAAGCTGTCAAATAAGTGTTGACTGCTGACGTCATCACAAAAGCAACAGAAAAATCTGTTAGTCAAGTAAAGTTTACTGGTCCTACTACAGAGAGAGAGTCTAAGAGTCTTTGCAGTGTCTCAGAAGGGGATGGTCAGAGGAGGACATTTATAGGTTATCGGGGTCTGAGATAAAGCAGGTATGTCAGATTACTTTAGATTATTCCCCTCCTTCAAAGAGGAGAATTAATTGGGTTTGGGCAAAGATTATGACATAATAATTTAAAAGTAATGGAAACAGTGAGTTGAGGGTCTTGCAATGTAAATTGGTGTTTAATAAGCAAGGGTTTTGGCCAGTTTACAGCCTATTACCTGAGGGGAGACTTGTTTGCTCAAATGAGCTAATTCCTCGCTTGGAAAAAAAAATAGCTTGTAAGAATTTCCTGAGTAAAAGTAAACTTGTTTATTGATTTACACCCTTATTTATCTGGGTAAAATTTATGGACAAAATTGATAAGTCATGCCACTTGCCTTTAGCTCAGTGAGACTGATTTTAGACGTCTAGACCTCCATAAATGTAAGATAGTAAATCTGTGCTATTGGAAGCCATTAGGTTTGTAAAAACTTGTTATGACAGCAGTTGGCATGTAATACAACTGAACCCACAAGTCCCGAGATATTTTTAATTTCTGTCATATTGGGTATACTCAGTTCTTGTGGAAGGATAGAAGTGTTTGAGGTCAGGGGGATAGGAGGGACGCATTCCTACCAATGTGTTTCAAAACTGACTGCACTATAGAATGACTCAGAAAACCTAAAACAAAATGTAGTAGGCAGAATTCTAAAAATATTCCCACCAACTTCCCAACCCCTGGTTATTTCATCAAACACCAATCTAGATACTGCAATGAAGGGACATTACAGGGGAAAGGAAAATAAGGAGATGGTGTTGAACTATCCAGGTGGGTTCAATGTAATCACATGGGCCTTCTGATTTGAAGAAGGAGGAAGAGTCACATGGATATGGAAGAATAGGCAAGAGAGATGAAGCATAGGGTTGGTCAGAGGGATTTGATACATAAAAAGGACTCAGTCCAGTGATGGAGTTAGGTGGGTCATGAGCCAGGGAATGTGAGAGGACTCTAGGATCTGGTAATAGTTCACAGCTTAGAGCCAACAAGGACACAAAGACCTCAGTCCTACCTATGCAAAGAATTGAATTCTGTCAACAATCTGAATGAGCAAGAAATTCATTCCCAGAATCTCCAGATATGAACATACACCTGCTGACACCTTTTGGTCTTTTGAAATTCTGACCAGACTAAGGACCAACGAAGTCATCTGATCTACAGAACTGTGACATAATAGATTTGCATTGTTTTAAATCACTGTTTGTGGTCATCTGTAATGGCAACAGTAGAAAAGTAATAAACGAAACAATACCGGACTCCCATCCCAGATGAATTTAAATAGAATCAGTTGGTAGGAGCTTGGGCATACATTTTTTTTCTTGCAAAAATTCCAAGATAGTTTGTACAGTTGGAACCAAAGTTAAGGTGATCCACTAGTCCTGCCTTGGTAGGATTTTCCTTGTTTGAGCACTCAAAGTCCTATGTCCTGAGAAAGACTTTAGTGTTAGACAACAGATACATTTGGTCAACCCAAAAGTCTTCCTAAATGAAGTTAAAGCCATATGGAATATATAAGAGATGTTTTTGGAATTGTACCTTTTAAACTCCCTGAAAATTCCTGTGCAAATAGTTTCTTTCAGAACCATTTCAAGAGTTCTCTCCCTGTCTTCCTAGAATATGGTCCTGTGCATGTTGAACTTCTATCCCTTCCAGCATTTTCATGTCAGTTCAGCCTGCAGCTTAACTAAAACTTTCACCAAATATACTTCGTGTCCTTGCAGGAAATTTGGTATAGTCATTCATGCAGTTGTTGTTAGCTCTTATGGGATGAAAGTGTTACTGAAACTTTACTGTGTTATAACTGTACCATGTTGGGCATTTCCACTGATAACATCTCAATTATGTTAAGAAGCAATATTCCTTCATATTGCATTGAATCCTACTTCATACTTTTGTGAATTGTTTTTACATGATTTGAAAGAAAATCAGTATTCAGTCTTAGCATGCACATGTATGGAATATCTGTAGACTATAATATGACTGTATTTATCTTTTTCAATTCTTGGTGACTAAACTCTTATTGTAGGTTACCTTTATAATGAATACTTATTCATCTATATTCAAACAATTTGTCCTCCAAAAATTATTTTCTATAACGAACAACATAATATTATAGAAGCGGCTAGTTTCAGCTATGCATAGCGTAAGTGCTCCCCTCGATAATCTCATTCTTCACATTTTACATAATTTTTTTTTGCTAACCCATATTCAAAGAGGCAAACAAATGTATTTACCTTTACTGCAGATTTTTCAAGGGAACACACACACTGAAACACTGCAAGGCAAAATTACTTGATATTTGCATATCAAGTAATACTTGATAAATGCATCCTTAGCATAAAAATGACAAATATATTGATTTAAAAGTTTACATGTTTACATACTAAAATAAAATCCAGGGGGGAAATCATAAGTTAGGATAATTAGTATGTCAAATTGTTGACTTTGTGTTGTGTAATCTAAATAAAACAAATAAAAATATAAAAGTAAGCTCTACAAGGAAATACTGTTAGAATTTTTCCATTTAAAAATGACAATAGTAAAGGAAACTAGAACATCAAGTGATTTTTGCTAATGCCACCAAATAAAACTTTGATTAGAGTAATTATAGGCACGAAAATTAATATATCAACCTTCATTTTTCTTTGAGTATTCCTTATCCTATTTTTGCTTTATCATATTCTCAGCTAGATCTCAATAATTATTAAGTTTTGTATTTTACACAAGTCCTTAAGGTAGAATATCTGCTTCAAAAATTGTTATACTTCTTATTAAATATTAAATTTTTCAAATTTGTGTTCCATTTGTATATTTTATGCTTACTCTGAAAAACTGAAACATGAGGTTCGGAATTATATTTGTCTTTATGTCATATCCTTCTTCATGTATAAATAAACATGATACTTTTGGCTAAATTGATTTTTAGCTCAGGGAAATATAAATATAGAATGGATATGAATATCCTGTATTATTTTAACCAAAATCTCTCTCTAGCCTCAAGTAAGATTGATTGAATCTTATCTTTCTTCAAACTAGTTCCAAAAATAACTCAAAATTTCTTTTTTGAAGGACATTTATTTATTACACACTCAAATCAAATATTTTCTGAACAGTTCAAGAGGGTTTCTTTTCCCCACCTTAGAGAGGGTCATGCAAAGTTAATATCACCTGACCAAGATAGTTCACACTATTGAACACTCTCTAAATTTAGTATTTTATATTAAGTTGGATTCTCCATGCGTGTTTCCACAATGACATGTTCAAATGACCTGAAACTATTTAATTTGTTCATTGTGATCAGCATGGTCAAATTGCAAGACTGAATCTAATATGAATAAATTGGAATTTGTTAACCCCATCCCCCAGTTTGGTTATTTTAATAGCAGGGCTCGTGAGATGTTGAAACAAGTAATTACATAAAGCAGCTCATTGTAGTGGGCATACAAAGAGTGACCCCTTATGTGTTACGCCCTTGAAAATCCACTTACCTTGAGTGTGGTGGAAACTTTTAACTTGATTATGCCAATAGAATATGGCAAAGGTGGTGAAATAGTCACCCCTATGACTGTGTTATGTTATACAAGACGCCGTCTTAGAAGACTAAGCCAGAGAGACTGCTAGTCTTCAAGAAGCACACTGTCATGAGAAAGCTCACATGACAGAAAACTGAATGGTCTCTGGGAACTAAGAGCAGTTCCCAATAGCCCGCCAGCAAGAAAAGCAATGCCATACTTGTATAGTTATCAAGGAGATGGATTCTACTAATAATCACATGAGCTTGGAAGAGGATCCCAAGCTCCAGAAAGGAATCCAGACTTACCGACACCTTCACTGTGAAAATTCTGAGCAGAGGACCTGTCTATGTAATGCCTGGCCTCCTGGTACACACACACACACACACACACACACACACACACACACACTATGAAATAATACACGCTTACCAACGGTCGGTTTCAAACCTTATTATTTTGCCAATATATTATGTATAATATGGTGTCTTACTTATTTTAATTTGCATTTCTCTACTTATAAATGGATTTGTACATCTTTTATATATTTACAAGACATTTTAATAGAAAATTTTTATTGAGGGTTGTCTGGGTGGCTCATTTGGCTAAGCATCCTGCTCTTGGTTTCAACTCAGGTCACTATCTCACAGTTCATGAGTGTGAGCCCTGTGTTGGGCTCTGTGATGACAGGGCATTGCTTGGGATTCTCTCCGTCTCTCTCTCTCTCTCTCTTTTTGGCCCTTCCCCATTCTCTCTGTCTCTCAAATATAAATAAATAAACATTAAAAAATAATTTTTAGAGATAATTGTAGATTCAAATACAATTATTGGACCTGTAATGTCCAATATTTATTATGTTTTGAGCCAAATATACTAAACATATATTGTTATTATCTCTACTTTATTAATTAAATATATTTGTTATATTATATTTTGTTAGTTAAACACATATTTTTCTTTTCAGTGTATTTGCTCTCCAAATAAACAAGCTGTAAAACAAGCATAAAATATGCTTATTTGGTGACCATATTTCTTCAGTAAATATATATGATTTATTAATTTATTTCATGTTGTCTGGTAGTAAGCAACAGAAACAAGTATGGCACAGTAAACAAGTCAACAATCTTAAGTATATAGTCTGGCTCATAGAACTTACAGAGAAGCTAAGCACATGTCATATATAGAACAAAAAATGGATAAGCTTCAAGGATATAACTAACAGACACCAAGGGACACTCAGTCTTAGGTTCCCCTGTTGAGATTAATCAGCTCTAAGTGTTGAGTGCCTGTGTCACTCCACTCAAGATACAAGAGAGTGGAGGACATTTTAACACTTCTCATCAGGACTCTGCCCGTTCTGTGGGTGGCAGGAAGAGAGGTGGGAGTATGAAAAGGCTAATTAGTATGAGTAACCAGAAAAAAAGGTCAAATGGATGTGATTCCAGCAGCTACAACAGATGTCTACTACATCTATAATGTTATTTTAATGACTTACTAGTATTCCACTTAATGGATTATTTAATCAATCACTTTCTGTTGGACATTAACTGCTTTCTAATTTTTGTCAGTTTATTCAACATTGTGATTATTGAACTAGCAGTCAAGGCTTTCTAAGACATCTCCAATGTCTGGTTCAATGCAATATGAACCTTTTTCAACTGTCCATCAGAAAGTTTATATTAATTTCAGTGCTTGAGTGGCTGAGTCAGTAAAAGAATCTGACTCTTGATATGGGCTCAGGTCCTGATGTCCGGGTGGTAGCTCAGGCCCCCATGGGGCTCCTCTCTGAGTGTAGAGCCTGCTTGTTATTTTTTATCTGCCTCTCTCTCTCTCTCTCTCTCTCTCAAAATAAATAAACTTAAAAAAAGTTTATACCGATTTAAACTTAAACTCCTAGTTGAAGGGACTATTTTCTAAACACGAGACACTTGCTTGGTGTTTTATTTCATTGCCATTTTATTTGCAGTTCTTGGATCTCCAGTTAGATTTTCAAAATAATGTATGTGCTATTCATGATAGGTTTTTCTTTTGTGTGTTGTCTGGCCTAACTATAGGCTCAATTTTTTCACTAGAAAGTTTGTCTATTATTTATTGACTTACAAGAGGTCTTTAAATGTTTTGTTTGTTAATTCTATGTATCTTATATATAGTGATTACTTTTAAGACATTGTTGCCTCATCTCAGAGCTCCCATTTCTGCCTAAATTGCATAAAAAGAGGGCTTTCCCCCTAGAATGTACATGCTGCAGGGAAGTTCTACTAAACTGTCTGTTACCTACAGGTAAGATACTGACAGTGCTATTGGCAAGGCAAACTTTATTCTGGAGCTGATTTATATGGATATTTAAAAGTACTGGAAGCATAATTAGCCATGGTCAAACCAACATATGAACTCCAACTTTGAATGGTACTTACTTAAAAAAATATATGGATGATGGGGTGCCTGGGTGGCTCAGTTGGTTAAGTGTGTCACTCTTGGTTTTGGCTCAGGTCATGATCTCACAGTTCATGTGTTCGAGCCCCAGCACAGAGCCTGCTTGGGATTCTCTCTCCCTCTCTGTCTGCTCCTCTTCTTCTCAATCTCTCTCTCAAAATAAATAAATAAACAAAAAATATGGATGTCATTTTCATTTTTGAAATAAAATAGAAATTCTGACATTTAAATGTTAATGGAATATTATCATGTAGACTCTAAATAAAACTTACATAGTTTTGGGCATCACAGAATGAACAATTGTATTTTTAAATTATTTCCTGATATTGTAATATGGAAATAATAGGCAGTGTTTTTTAAAAAATTTACTTCTAAAAGATAACCTGAAATTAGTAGGATTAGCAATTATTAACAAAATTCATTTCAATCTATTTTCACAAAAAAGAAAACATATGAAGTCATAGAAGTCAATACAAAATATTTTTTTACACAGGTTTTTGAATAAACACAAAGGTATAATTCTTATCTCACAAATCTGTATTAGTGTCACAGACATTTTTGAAAGGAAATACTGCCTCATTTCTTTCTCTGGACCAATCTCTCTTGTCCTAAGCTTGAGGGAATTCATTATATAGGTCAAGGTGTTACTATAGTTAATGGTTGGCTTTGGCTTTCCTGATTTCCTATAATTGTAACAGCATTGGTATTATTTCAGGCTACAGTCTAGAGTCTTTAATAAAAGCATGGACTTTTTTTTTTTTAATCCTTGATCATCCTTTTCCTCCTTTACTCTCTCACGTAACTGAACAGGACTTGGTTCAGAGTGTGAACTGCAAAGCTGCAAGTGAACCAGTTTTAGAATCAGAAGGTCTAGACTTATGGCTCAGCACTTTTTCCTAAAGAGGTGACCTATGGAAAAAGCAGTATGGTACAGAGCATTGAATAGGGGCTTCGGAAGCAGTAGAAATGCATGTAAACCCAGGTCATATCTCTTTACAGTTGCATAAACTTGGCAGGTTACTTAATCTCCTTGAACCTTGGTTATTTTTCTGTAGAACAGTGATTGATGCTGTCTGCACATCATTGCGCTGAATCTTAACCAGGAAAACTTTCTGAAAGATTGGACCTGGAAAAATGTTCCAAAAAATGGTAGGTGTTTGCAACTTCCCTGTCCCCCTGTACTACAACTGCTTATCTGTATATAACCCTTCTTGATGCTTCTGTGATCGTACCTAAGCACCCCTCTTCCATCCCCTCAAGATTTTGGCCCCAATTATGTTCCCTCTAGCACACAAGCAGTACCTTTTGAATTCTCATTCGAGAATTCAAGAAAGGAGACATTTGTGTTTCCATCTGTCCCCTTACAACCTTCCCCTAATTACAGCTGTCATACTCAGCTGGCTGTGCTCTCATTTCTATCTCATTAACTTTGGGAAGATTTTTACTCTGTACTAAAGCCACAGTTATCTTTACTAGACAGTGTCCATGAGATGAGATTCTAAAAAAATGCATACCAACAGAAGACACTTGCTTTCCTATGACTATAAATATTCTTCAGAATTGAGCAGAGGATGAGCAAGGATTTTAGTTGTTACACTTTGGATCTAATGTCACTGATGGAGAATGTTAATGACACAAAGGATGTTAAATCTCCGTTTTTGGTACCACACAGGATGCCTTTACCTTATCCCCAAGAGTTTCAGAGTGTGCAGCCATATATCCTTTCCATCAATGCCTCATTTTTATCAAGAAATACTACTCTCCAGAACCTTCATTTGAATCAAATCAACCAGGGAATTTTCTGCTCTGCTTCCCTGGTTCATTGTTCTTCTTTTTCCTGTATTCATGATTTCCATTTTCTTTCTAAAATGTTCAGTCCTCACCTATTAATTTTTTTTCTATCCTCAATGGATGTTTTGTTTGGAGGAATATGGAAATTTGGATAAATAGCTATTTTTTTCAGAGCTCTTTGCTCCACTGTCTTCTAGTCTCTTGTTACTGGTAAAATACATGCCACCAGGTTGACAATTGTTACTGTTTACTGGTCTCTTGTTTACTGTTTGGATCCACTGTGTCGTCTCTTGGCCATAAGAAGTTGGAAATCCCACGGTGTTATGTATTGCCTAAGTCTTTATGTAGTTGTTCCATAATTGTTTTGAACAATCAATAGACCTTTTCAGTCAGAGGCATAGATCCTTATTCATCAGTGGAAATATAAGTAAATAAATAAATAAATAAATAAATAGTTAAGAAATAAAGCTTGATATTTTTTCTCAGCTCTACTTTCTACTTTTCTCTGTTTTGGAAAATCTCTTAAGTCTAGTATGGAATCTCCTTATGTCTTTGGGTGTCACTTCTTACTACTTTCATGCATGGTGTTTGCTTCTGCTTCATCCGGATTTTATTGGTAGGACTGCCCCCCTCCTCTGAAGCAGATCTCCCGTATCCAAACAGTTTCAAGCTGTGACTTCATTTGGGCTTGCATTTTCATTTTCAGTCAAAATTCATGTCTTCTGTCTTAATTCTATTAATCTGTTGAAAATCTCTCAGGTGCTATTCCCTATGTCATGCAGTGACTCGATAGTCCCATTGTCCTTAGTCCTTTGCTGTCATTTTAACACACATAAGAAAAGATAAATGCATTTTTTTTCCAACACAATATCCTGACTTAGCTATCTGAGAATTT
Source organism: Acinonyx jubatus (assembly GCF_027475565.1). NCBI lineage: Eukaryota > Metazoa > Chordata > Mammalia > Carnivora > Felidae > Acinonyx > Acinonyx jubatus. The sequence goes on from NC_069384.1 coordinate 22,303,064, forward strand.
AGAAATAAATGAAGAACAAGTTGGCTGATGTTATAATTTGGACCTAGAATGTCCATAATTTGATACTTTGCAGTGATTCTTAGTGAAAGGTGAGGTCCTATCACAACTGCCTGGAAAGCTCTAACAGACATATGGCCATCTCCTCTCTGCTTTTACTACGCCTTCCGAGAGAGGGCACACCATTCTTTCCACGGAGAGGTCTCTGAACAGGAGAATTAAAACATAACAAGGTAAGACAAGACCTGTCCAGGAACCTCAACTAAAGTTCCTTAAACTCGACAATCACCAAATACAGAGATTGTTCTTATCTGTTCGATCTTACCTCAATTTATTCAGTCAGATCCTCCACTGTTTTCTCTAATACTTAGCCTGATGGCACTTTTTCAAGTTCTAATATCAAACCAAATGGAAAGAGCGATGTTGCTAGGTGAATGGTTGATATTTCTGCTGCCTCGCTTCCAGGGTGCCCTAATCAAAGAGCTGTTGAAGAGTAAACCAATTTGCTGCTTCTGGTTAAGAACTCTCCCTAATCTCTCTTATACCCTGCTTCCCTTGCTTCCATTTTAAGGTCTATAGCATTTCTCATTTGTTACTACGTAGAGACAGTAGGACAAACTTTCAGGAGACAGCTTTCAGGACAAGTTTTAATTATTGATAAAGCAAGTCATTTAAAATAAACTCTTTCTGGGGTGCCTATTTGGCTCTGTCTGTTCAGCTTGAAATTCTTGATTTCGGCTCCAGTCATGATGTCATGGTCTTGAGATGGATCCTTGTGGGCTCTGTGCTGAACATAGAGCCTACTTAAGATTCTCTCTCTCTCTCTCTCTCTCTCCCTTTACCCCTTCCCCACTCACACACAAGGTCTTTCTCTCTCAAATAAAATGAAATAGAATTCTTTCTTTGTATTTCCCAGCTGGTTTTGCTATTAAGAAACTGGTGTTTACAAACCACTTTTTAATTCAGGAAATATTCCATGAAATTTCCAACTTAACTATCTAATACAAAATTGTTGAGAAAGAGCCTATAGAAATTTCATATCTGTGGAAATTCACAAAAGACTAAGCCAGGGGACACCTGGGTGGCTCAGTTGGTAAAGCTTTGGACTCTGGCTCAGATCATGATCTCACAGTTCGTGAGTTGGAGACCTGCATCATGCTCCCTGCTGTCAGCTCTGATCCTGCTTGGGATCCTCTGTTCCACCCCCTCAACCCCCACCTCTCTGTCCCTCCCCCACTCATGCTATATCCCTCTCAAAAATAAATATACATTAAAAAAAAGAAAGAAGAAAAAGAAAGAAAGAAAGAAAGAAAGAAAGAAAGAGCGAGCCAGAAGTGAGCTGCCACCTTAACACTTTAGAAATACTGCATAGACATTGTTTACAAACTTGGAAAGAGCAAAGCAGAGATTCTGGAAACCCTCACCCGTGATAATTTATAATGGCAAAACTTGAAAGAGAAGCATAATAGGAGGCTGAAAGGAGAGGAGAGGTCAGATATATGGGCAATGACGGGGAAGATGTGAGTGTAGAATATGCTTTATTTTCTTCTCTCAGTATTTCAGTAGGTGAGTATTTGACACCAAGATCAAATCACAAACTTATCCTGAACTCTGAAACTTTGTTTCTGATGTTTTCTTTTTTCATTTATATCACAATTTTTATGAATTCTATTCTTTAATGACCATTTTATTCTGTAGAGTCTCCCTCAATTATTTCAATACACATTAAATATGTGTCATTTAAATGCCTATAATTTTTTTAAGTTTATTTATTTACTTTGAGAGAAAGAGAGAGAACATGAGTAAGGAAAGAACAGAGAGAAAGGGAGAGAGAATCCCAAGGTGGCCTCCCACTGTCAGCACAGAGCCTGATGTGACACGGGGCTCAGTCTCACAACCTCAAGATCATGACTTGAACCAAAATCGAGAGTTGGACGCTTAACTGACTGAGCCATCCAGGTGTCCCAAGTCAAAATATTTCTATGTAGGTGTCAATGCCTCGGGATTTTAATCCCCACTTTATTATATTACATATTTTTGCTACCTTCCAGTAAGCTTTAGTCAGAATGGAAATCTCCCCCTGACACATGTGCATAGGAAATAGCAAAGAGAGTGATGGCTTCAAATTTATACTAAATCCCTTAGAAAAGTGTTGGAGCTATTTAAGAATTTTAGGGGTGCCTGGGTGGCTCGGTCGGTTGAGTGACCGACTTCGGCTCAGGTCATAATCTCACGGTTTGTGAGTTCAAGCCCCGTGTCAGGCTCTGTGCTGACGGCTCAGAGCCTGGAACCTGCTTCTGATTCTGTGTCTCCCTCTCTCTCTGCCCCTCCCCCACTCATGCTCTGTCTCTCTCTCTGTCTCAGAAACAAATAAACATTAAAAAAAAGAATTATATGAAGAATCTTTATGTGAAATATTTTATATGTTTATAACAATAGATGAATAAAATTATTAGTGAGATTTTAATTTCAGTTTTATTGGACACTGAGTGCAAAAAAATGCATTGTAGAAAAAAATGTATTGAAGAAAGCTGATATTTTAGAATTACTTGTAACTGTCTTTTCAAAAATTCATATACTCACTTTTTATTTTCATGATCGTGACCAAAAAACATTTATGTGAGTGTGCCAACACCTTTGTTTCATCTCATTTCTTTTTCAATCCATCTGGGCTTGTAGCCACATCAGTTGGGCAAAAATGGTAATTATATAAATATATAAAAACTACAGAAAACTCCATACTTTAATAAATCATCGCTAAATACTTAAATTCATTAAACAATTAAGAAATGCTTAATAATACATATGTCTACATCGTCACAAAGTAAAAAATCACACTCTCGTTAATCTAAATTATGTAACTGGTTAATAGCATCAGTTATAAAAAAAAGACATTCTGGAAAAAAATCAAGTTAAGTCTCTTCAAATACAATTAGAAACCCACAGAATTTCTCTCTTGCTGAAGTGATCTGCAATTTCATAACAACCATGTTCTGCTCTATAACGTTTCTCCCTTGAATCACTCATAGCAAAATTGGTACAGCAGAAGGGATTTTGTTTATCTCTATAGTATTGTTCTATCATGCTTCAGGTCATGTTTAATTTCTTCACACTACTGTTTGAAAAATCAACTTCTGACTTCAAGGGTAGAAGAACAACCCTGAAGGATTCTGTTTGTTTTACAGCTCTGTAAGACATGTTTAATCTTCAGATTCCTACAAGTTCAAGATGACAATGGAGTACAAAACACAAGGGTCTTAGGTGTTAATAAGAGTGCTGATATTATAAAATCCTTGCTTTTCTTAATCACGTAAAATATTTATTAAAATCAGGTTTTAATTTTTGCATTAGCCAGCATACGTCTACAAGATAGAGTTTCCAGACCAAATTTATCTTTTAGTTTATTCTCTTTTCCCAGAGGCAGCGCTGAAAAACTGTGCTGCCCTTATAAGTCAGCCTACATAATTGGAGACAAGTGATGTAAATAATTTGCCCTGCATAAGTAAAACTAAAAGACAGCATGTTAAATCTTTTTAGTTCCAATTACTAGATAACACTGCTATTAAATTATTGAGCTCAAGGTTTCTGGAATAAATTTAGAATTTATACTTGGTATGCAATACCGTTTTTGAAATGTGAAATCTACATCATTATTCTGTCAAGATGTAGGTTTAGTGATTGAACATGTATATGATCAATTTCTTGCTCTGGTTGAACTTCAACCTTGTGAGAATTATGATATTGGCTTAGGTTTCTTCTAGAAATACAGTGTGAGAATCTGGGCCAAAATTAATAATCACCCTAATTTTTAACTTCTCCACAGACCCATCTATCTCATCTTGCATGAAACACCCTTTAATTTCAAGGAATTCTCAAAGTTCAGAAAAGATATATGTGTGCATAAAGAAAGGATTATAGTAGAGGACATAATAGCATGCTGCAGTAATGCAGCATCTGTATTAAAATAACTTCTCTTTCTTTTCCTTTTCAATAATATCTTGACATATTCATGGTTATTTTAAAAAAATATAGGGTGGGGCAAATGAATGAATGTTGATTTTATATAATAGCTGCATGGTGAAACTGTTGGGCATAGGAATCAGGTAGGAGCAAACCTACCTGGATGTGCATTGTTGTTTATCAGTATACGGAGAGAAGACTTGTATAACAATATTTCCAATATCCCATATTTCTCTATAAGAGACAAATTATTAAGAGAGTAAATCATAGGTCAATGGAAGAGAATGGATTCTGAAGTCAAACTTGCATGTGATCACTGGATCCATCAACGCCGGCATTATATATAACTTTTTAAGGATCTTTGAACTACACTCTTAAGGGTGGAATTAAATCTTTACTTACATACATCGTGGACAACAGGGTAGGTTTTCAGTATAATTTATATTTCTTTCCTGCTAAACTCTCATTTGCTGAGTAACAACTGTCAGGTACTATGAAAGCAGCTGGGCTAATTCATTCAAAAACCAGTTGTAGAGTCCTACTGGGTCTCTGGTTTTGAGTTACATATGAGCATGGTCTGATGTTGGATACCAGCAGTCTCTACTCTGTCTGGTCTTCAGTTAAATATGAATCTGATTTGATCTTTGCCACCGAAGCTCACAATGAAACAGCTATGAATATGTTCTGGTCAGATCATCTCTGAAATGGGATAACAATCAAATAGTAGGGTTGTTTGCGGAAGGAAAAACTGGATATCTTTTCACTAGAAACATGTATATCATCATTTGTATTAAATATTTTTACACAGAAAATTTTGTTTTAAAGATTTTGAAGGACAATAAAACAGCTGTGCATAAAAGCTGTCTTTTTAAAAGAGTAAGTAGGTTATATATTTAGGAGGGCAGAGGCTTTCCTTACAGTTTTGCATTGCATGATACTCAGCGAGTGTTGATTGTGTGATCGTCCAGAATCCAGAACTGAAAAGGAGTTTGATGAGGTATGGGTTCCGGCAAAGTGCTTTAGCGATTGTGTTTTCAGTACTAATGAATTTCCACAATGTGTGTCTTGTTAGTCTTTTTCATTACCACACTATCTGTGTTAAAGTCTTGTGAACTCTGTGCTATAGCTTCTCCTGCATTCATATAGAGTTCCCACCTTAACAGCCACCACAACTCTACCGATCCACCAACTACACCCCAACGAAGTAAGATTACAGCTTAATGAATATAAGATAAACTGCTCCAAATGCTAACCCAACCAAGTGGATACATTTGACTGAACTTCAAGAAAAATATCTAAAAGAAGTGTCACTGTTGTAAATCAACAAATCATGCGGGGAGTGAGGGGAATACTCAAGGAGTAGTTAGTCATGGTTTGCTCTCTATCGTTAGATTTGCTTTCAAAGAGAATGCATTTTTTTTTTCTCTTTCATAAGGGTTGATACAAACTTTCAACTGTGTAACATTTTATGGAATCACCACAACACTGAATTTGTGATGAAGCAGTTGCTGCCCCAGACCTCTTAAACCCTGCTCCTAGAAAACAAGTTAGCAGCTCAAGAAGGATCTATTGTTTCTGTCAATAAAACATGGTAAGAAAAAAATCTAAGCGTACTCATTTTAGTTGCTTATACTCTTTACTTCTCCTCCTTTCTATTTAAATTCCTTTTTAATTGAAGTATAATTAGCATACAAGTTTGTATTAGATTCAGATGTCCACCACATTGATTCAACAATTCTATACATTACTCACCATAAGTGCAGTCCCTATCTGTCATCAAACACTATTACAATATTATTGATTATATTCCCTGTGCTGTACTTTTAGTCTCTGTGACATATGTGTTTTATAACTGGAAGTGTATACCTCTTAATCCCTGGATTTATCTGTATCTTCTTTTAACCTCTGTCAAGCGCCAATTAAAAACTGCATGATGCCTCATGGAGTTGTTATGATTCAATGGCATAGTGGAGTTAAAATTCTTAGCCCAGAGCCCAGTATATAATAAATGCTTATTTAATCTTACTTATTGTTCAGTATTGTTGCACCATACACATGAAAATTGAAAGTTTAACTGTTTGATTGCCACTGTTAGGGTATTTTCTTTATGACATGTTATTATGACTTGGATTTTTCATGATAAATATATCAGGATTTTAAGCTACATATGATTGCTTAAACTTTTCCCTTTTCAATAGCAATAATAAAAATTTCCACCCCCTTATACATTTAAAACATAATGTTTATGCAAAGTATCAGAATTTAGTCCCCCCCCAGATCAATAAGGTACCCTTTGAGTTTTATATTTAGAGGAGATCTTGGACTGTGGTCTTTCAATTACTACCTACCCTTTTGACGGATATCCATTTGAATGAAAACCTAATCTGTCCACCATTATGGTACAGGTCATAAGACAAGAAAACTACCTGTTTCTTTTAGAAATGAGCCACGGATCTTTGCTTTTATCAGCTGTGTGCAACTTTCACTTGATAAAGAATGCAGCTGATGTTTAAAAATTGCCCTGGATGAAAGGCATTAGTGTGGGCAAGGTGAAAATCAAGAGCTTGTGAATGCATTATAGGCTTAAAGAATTTTTGGAAACTATTTCCAAGTATGTGTAGTGCACAATTTTAAAATGAATAAAAGTTTGAAATAAGCTTTAAATAAGATGTTAAGAAGATGTAAGAAGTGTAGCTACTTTCATCTTAATCAATGCAGCTTGTGATGAGGTAATGAAGAGCAGGCAATCAGTCAGAACCCAATCTACCCAAATGAAATCTCGAACAACAACAGAGGTTGTTTTTTCACTTTAGTTTGTGTTAAGAGAAATGGGCAATGTGAGTGCTGTGCCGACTTAATGTGCTAATGAAATCAATTCATCAAGTTTTAAATTATGTAGGAAATTAAAATAAGAAACTGTTCTGTACACAAAAGAGGCTATGCCCCAAGAGAATATCCAGTCTTGGGAGGAAAAAAAAAAAAAAAAAAAAAAAAAACCCTAACAAATTTAGGTAAGATTAAAAAAAAAAAGTTATACATCATCTGCTTTTATAGACTTTCTCTCTCTCTCTCTCTCTCTCTCTCTCTCTCTCTCTCTATCTCTCTATCTCTCCTCTCTCTCTTTTTAATTTCCCTGTGAGTCTCCAGAATTCCTATTTAGAAGGGAGACCAGGAATGGAAATCTGGAAGAAGCACTCAAGATACCCTTTGTGAAGCTGTTTGGCTAACTTGTGTGGTGGTGTTCCTCAGATTAGGGGTTGACCACCTGGCTTTGGGGCACCACTGAAGTATGCAGAGGCATTCAAGGATAGGTGAGTACAGATAGTTTGACAAATTAAAGAATTACATATGTTACATTAAATCTTCCCTAAGAGTCTTTGGCGGAGCTTCAGGTCTAATTTTCCACTACTGTATAAATTCTCCAAACTTTTAAAAATAAAATACCTCCATCCCAGCACTAAACCTATAGTGGTAACTCTTCCAGAATATTACAAATCTATGAGGTATCATTACAAGGGACCAATTAGAATATTGTTATTGATTTGAGAAAACAAAGAATTCCAATGACAAGATAAAAATTAATTTGAAAGACCAGAGGTTTTCCACGAACTGTCTTCAACCAAATTGATGGAGTATTTACATAAATTGTGAGCTGATAGATCATTTAAGAAGGATATTTGTTGAAGAATTATAGCAAGACTTTTGCATACACCCTAAGAGGAGTTCAAATAATTCAATGATATTGCTAGATTAACACTCCTCTTTGTTTCACAGCCAATTCTTATTTTCTTTCTTTCTTTTTAAAATTTTTACTTTTTATTTTAATTCCAGTATAGTTAACCTACAGTGTTATATTAGTTTCAGGTGTACAATGTAGCAATTCAACACTTCTATATATTACTCAACGCTTATCACAACCAGTGCACCCCTATTCCTATCTACTTACTTATGTGAGCAAGGTATTTCAATACTTACATGTTTAAAAATGAACCAAAATATAGTAAGAACAGATTTTATAGTAAACTTTGTCTCATCCTAACAATAAGTGATTCGTGCGTAGATAATAGATTTAATATAATAAAAAAGTCCAATATATTTCATAAAGTGATATGTTTTACACAAAAAAACATATGTGTAAAAGTTGTTTATGAATATATGAATAGGGGTGCCTGGGTGGCTCCGTTAGTTAAATGCCCTACCCTCGGTTTCAGCTCAGGTCATGATCTCACGGTTCGTGGGTATCAGCCCCATACCAGGCTCTGTGCTGATGGTACAGAGTCTGCTTGGGATTCTCTCTCTCTCCCTCTCTCTCTGCCCCTCTTCTGTTCTCTCTCTGTCTCAAATAAATAAATAAACTTAAAAAAAGAAAATATGAATAAATTTATATTGTCAATTCAATTAGGTACTATTAATTATCATCATAATTTATCAGCATTAATAATTACCCACAATAACACTCCTGAAAGAATTTTTCAATATTTAGAGAGGCTTATGGTCACAAAACTAAATTAAATCAATAAAAATCTTCCTAGCAAAAAATATATCACCTTATGATAAAAGTTAAGTGTGGGGAGTTGAATGGAATTGGTTTTAGAAGGGAAAAAAAATGTAAAATTTCTGATAGTTAAACAAAAAGTGTTGATAGATTTCAAAAATGGATGTTAGTGGATATCAAATCACTATAGTATTTTTATTTCATTGAAAATGTTGAAAGCAGTGATGTGACTGCTTCACTTTAAAATGTCAATATCTACGTCACGTGGGAAATTAAATTCTTGGTATTACTAAAGCTTAAGATATAAAGCATAGCTGTCTGTTTAAAAGTGTATCTTACGTATTTCATTTATATAAATTCTTTTTTTTCCACATTTTTGTAATGTCGGTTTATTTTTGAGAGAGAAAGACAGAACACAAGCAGGGGCAGGGTAGAGAGAGGAGGACACAGAATCCAGGCAGGATCCAGGTTCTGAGCTGTCAGCAGAGCCTGATGTGGGCCTCGAACCCATGAACCATGAGATCATGACCTGAGCTGAAGTCGGACACTTAACCAACTGAGGGACCCAGGCTTCCCTATATAAATTATTATGTAAATTAAAGTCAGGTTAAATATTGATTGGGGTGGCTTAGACATATCTAAGGAAATCTGAGGGCTGGGAAGAGGTCAACACTGAAAATACTCATTTGCCCATTATGAAGTAGAATCTCATTAGTTCAATATCCTTATTTACCCTGTTATATTTTACCAGTCTTTAAAGAAGCTAAAAATTTTATAGATTTTTATCATATACTACCTTTTAAAACATTGTTGAGTAATAGGTATTTTCCATGAATTATTTCACATAAAGTCTCACTAGACCTGTGACAGCCTTATACTGGTCTCTGGTTTAGAGGTGGTTAACATTCAGAACGAGGAAGGGAATGTTCCATGATCACCCACCTACAAATGGAAGAGTTGAAATTCAAATCAGAGGACTCTGACCATGGATTTTTATCCTTTAATCTCTCTCTCTTTTTTTTTTTTTTTAACGTTTATTTATTTTTGAGACAGAGACAGACAGAGCATGACTGGGGGAGGGGCAGAGAGAGAGGGAGACACAGAATCGGAAGCAGGCTCCAGGATCTGGGCCATCAGCCCAGAGCCCGATGCGGGGCTCGAACTCACGGACCATGAGATCTTGACCTGAGCTGAAGTCGGACGCTTAACCGACTGAGCCACCCAGGCGCCCCTCCTTTAATCTTTTATGTCTTGGCATTTCTCAATTCCTGAGACAAAAAAAAAAAAAAAAAATAGAAAAAAAAATCTGCCCATCTTAATTGAGCAGATTCTTTCTACTTACCAGTAATACATAAGACAATAGTTACAGAACTAAGAGCCATATTTGACCACACTTTCACTATGTCACAATAACTTTCCCATACATTTAAGAAAAACTATGTCTTGGAGAGCCTGGGTGACTCAGTTCGTTAAGCGTCCAGCTTCCACTCAGGTCATGATCTCACAGTTCGTGAGTTCAAGCCCCTCATTGGGCTCTGTGTTGACAGCCTGGAGCCTGGGGCCTGCTTTGGATTTTGTGTCTCCCTCTCTCTTTGCCCCTCCCCTGCTCATACTCTGTCTCGCTCACTCTCTTGAAAATAAATAAACATTAAAAACCAATTTTTTTAAGGAAACTATGGTCTCATTTAAAATTATGCTCAATTAATTTTTTCTTTGGTATATTGGAAAATAATTATTTTCTAAATAAAAATAATGTTAATACATTTCTATATTTGACTGCAGATTATGTATATCTGTGGTAAGTAGGGACAAAACAAAAAAAGATTTAGAGTGAAAATCTAAAGAAACTGTCCATGTTAAATAAGAACTCTATTATTTTTTTTGTACTGAGATTTCTCTTAAGAATACTCAAAATAATTACTGGAATTGAGAAATTTGTTTAACTTCCTATGAAATATTTATTATAATGCAAAGATCGTATTTTTCATAAAACTGTTTTCTGAAGACAAATGTCAATACAATGAGATATGTAAATTTAGTTGTTTAAATTTATCACTCACCTTGTTGATGAATGCTGCAGACTTGAAAGGAATTCATAGCAATTCACATATTTTTTAACAAGTTTATAATACAAATCCTAACTGCAAAAGACTGAATGTGTCTCCCACCACACCACAATTCAAGTATTGAAATCCTAACCTCCACTGTGATTCATCATATGAGGAGGTGGAGCCCTGTGGAGGTGATTAGGTCAGCGGGTGGAGCCCTTCTGAATGGGATTAATGCCCTCATCTTAAAAACACTCAGAGTTCTCACACCCTCTTTCTCTCATGTGAGGACTCAGTAAGAGGGCAATCCACAGTCTAGAAAAGGACCCTCACCAGAACCTAACCATGCCGGCACCCTGATCTTGGACTTTCAGCCTCTAGAACTGTGAGAAATGATATTTATTATTTACAAGCCACTCAGTTGATGGTACTTCATTATAGCAACACCAACTAAGACAATAACCACATATGAAAACATGTAACAGAAAGGTTAACAAAAGCATCAAAGTCTGACCAATTTTCAGTCTTTAGCCTAGCAATTACTATGTCACTAGTTTCACGTTTTGTTTCATTTATGCTAGATATCCAAACAGATTTTTATTTTTATTTTTTTATGTTTTTACAAATGTGAGTGGATGCTCAGAGTGTTAATTTAGGCTCAATAACTTACTAAAGATGATTTGGTAATTATTGAGTCTAGAAAATAAATGAAACTTACAACTTTTGACTTACCAGCTATCATCAGACTTGGAAAGGTATGAAGAAATTAACAAATTTTGGTTAGGTTTGATCTGTTCAGAAACTATCGACCAATTTGTCTCTGAACTATACTTTCCACATTCAATATATCTTAGAAAGCAGTAGATCACTGAGGAAGACCAAGAGAAACAAGTGTTCTAATCATAATCTATGTATTAAGCATATATATATATATATATATATATATATATATGCATGAGTGTATGTGTATATATATATATTCATGTAGAGTCATATATACTCATATACCTTCATACACCCATATACTTACACACACACACACACACACACACACTCACACACACACACGCAGTGGTTAACTGATGACAGAGAGGATACTGTAATTTTCTTAGGCATTGCTAAAGAACATTACACTAAATCTAATCGGGAATGGGGGTTTTTGTTGTCTTTTGCTTTTTGATTTTTGGCAAAGGACAGCGGCTCTTTTGACTTTCTCTACTCCGCACCACCGTATCCTATTAGCCACAAACACCATACTCAAAAGTATTTACTTATCTAACTCCTTTTTCCATTTCTATTACTATTTACTAAACTCAGGCCCTTAACATTAGCTCATCACCCCTCAAGCCTAAGTCTTCCTTCAACCCAGATGCTTCACTAGTGCAGACACCTTTCTAGCATAGACACAATAACAACATTCAACTTTATACCTTTTACGGACTGTCCTTTTCCTTTTGCATCATGTATGACATTAATTACATTCGAAAACAAAACAAAAAAAATCTTGTTTACCTAATCTCTTTTACCTAATCTTGGATGCTTTCATCCTGTGGCTTTCTATTTCTTTATGCCTTGTTAACCCATCAGTGCAAGCTCAAGGAATTCCTAAGCTTATTCCCCACAATGGAGACGTGGGAGGAAAACCAGAAGAGATATGTTGTCATAAAAGACAAGGGAAAAAAGTGTTTCAAGGAGAGCTTTAGTGAGGATCAAACATGGGACCCTATCTCCAATGTTTGCTAACAATTGTGATAGCACCTTCTGCAGATGAGTGAGAATGTAATCCACACTGAAACAGAGTGTTTACAATGGAGATAATGCATATATATATACATATATATATGTATATATATATACCCTTTCAAATATTTGACTTAAAAAATGAGGAGATAATGAAGATGAGAAAGACCAGGGCATATATAAATATCAATCGTACAGAGCTGGTTGGGATGGATAAGTTGCTTGAGACCTCATGATCGCAATTGAAATAAAAGGAGTAATTAACAAGGTTTGGGCACTGGGTCAAATTTCACTTTCTCCACTTTTCATTTGCTACTAGTCTCCACTTTCTATTTGAGTTGAGGTTTGTGGAGTACATCTGCATGTCTTTAAAATGTGTAGAGCACTCTCAGCCTTGTGTTCTGAGAGGGAAAGACAATCTGAAAAGCATCAATGAGTAAATGCTGATACCTCAATGCAAATAGAATGCAGCAGAAACATGAGGAGTAGAGACTTTTTTACATCATTTGTGTAGAATTTTTGTCAACTAGTGTTAGCATGGGTGAAAAACTAAGGTTATTTTGCTTATGTTAATCACTAGTTGTTACTCTCAACCATTGATTACACAAGCACACACCCACACACATATATGCCTGCCTGTTTCTATAGCAATAAAATAGTAAAACAGTGAAAATGATACACAAGCACATTATGAAACGGATTTCAGTAATGTCTGGCACTTATATTCAAACGTTCATTCTAAATGATTGGTATGTTCTTTACATAATGTATGCATAGCAGGTGTTTCAACCTCCAAAACAGAAGCTCCACTGAGGTAGAAATAAAATAATTTTTCTGCTTCAGCAACTGGGAAGATATTTTTTAAGGAAAAAAATATTTTTTTGCCACCAAAGCAGAAATGGGGAGGCAAGATAGGGTCAGTCTTATCTTAATTATTGATAATAGACCTGACAAGATAAAGGCTTGTATAGTTGGCAAGGGTCATTTAATCAAATATTTACAGGTAAAGTTGAAAAAAAAAAAGGCTCTGATTTGAATGTATCCAAGTACATAAATATTCAAAGTAGCGTAAAAAAATCCACATGACTGTATAAATCACTATCTTATTATCTATATATTAAGCTGTAGTTTATTTTGCTGCAGCTGTAATTCCTGGCGATTGAAAAAATCAGAGTGTGGCAAAATAATTAGAAACATTCATTTATAGCCTGTTTTATTTTAACTGAAATGATCACTCGGATATGAGGAGCTATGATAGCTAAATGCACTCAGGTTTGTAAAGTATCAGCATCAATTAATAATGTATTTTATATTCAATATGTTAGTCGCTAGAACTTCAAACTAAGATTTTAGAATTTTTCAAGAAAAGAACAGAAATATTATAAAGGTTTAAGTTGGTTTTACCAGTCAAGTAACTCAGAACTCTTTATTAAGGTTGATAAACAACATAGCATTGCAGTTTGGAAGTTTAGATACTGCAGGGGCACCTGGGTGGCTCAGTCAGTTAAGCATCCAACTTCAGCCTAGGTCATGATCTCGCGCTTGCGAGTTGCAGTCTCACATCAGGCTCTGTGCTGACAGCTCAGAGCCTGGAGCCTGCTTCAGATTCTGTGTCTCCCTCTCTCTCTGCCGCTCCTCCACACTCTCTCTCTCTCTCAAAAATAAATAAACTCTAAAAAAATTTAGAAGTTCAGATATTGCGATAATTACAGGTGTCAAGTAACAAAAGAAATAAATTTTAAAGTAAATTAATATACACTTTTAAGATTATATACGTGTTTATGCCATAAACAGAACCAAAAAAACGGCTTTACTTTAAGAAAGATACTTGGGTCATTCCTTTTTGTTGATATTGTTGTCGTTTTCACCCAACTATGGGCCATGAAAGTGTTGAAATAACTCTTGAAAGCCAAGATGGAACTGCTCCTGCCCCACATCAGCAAACTGAAACTCAGATAACTTTCATGTCCCTGAAAATTCTTTGCTTGACTAGAAATGTAGGGCTGTAAAGCCAGTCAGCCAGTCCCCAGACACAAAGCCAACTCTGGGCTCCACACTTACCTCCTGGTTCTTCTCTCCCCAAACAAGATTGACAATGTGGCCAATCAGATATTTTCTATTTGTCTCTTCCTTGTTTGTTATTCTTTATGTTCTAAAAGCTTCCTGCCTTTCTCTCCTTTTGCAGTTCTCAAAATGAAGACTGCATTTTCAGTAATTGTTAAATAAAGTTTCTTTGCATCACCTACTGTTTGTTTAATCATTTTCTTAACAAAAGTGAACAAATGAAAATGAAAATAGAATTATTAATTTTGTTATCTTGTGTCTTAGTATAATAGTAAAAAGCAGCCAAGGGCAACCTCTTTATCCACCCTTGACTTGAAATCTACACAGGAGCTTTTACCACAAGATTTTCCAATTAGAATAGTCATCCTTTGAGTTAATAAGTAAATACAGTCTGTTCTCAGTATTCTTTTTATTTTTTTTATTTTTTTAATGTTTATTTATTTTGAGACAGAGAGAGAGAGAGAGAGCATGAGGGGGGAGAGGCAGAGAGAGAGGGAGACACAGAATCTGAAGTAGGCTCCAGGCTCTGAGCTATCAGCACAGAGCCTTATGTGGAGTTTGAACCCACAAACAGAGAGATGATGACCTGAGCCAAAGTCGGACGCTCAATCAACTGAGCCACCCAGATGCCCCTGTTCTCAATATTCTTGATAATTATAAAGTCTCTATGAACACTGATTTAGCAAGTTTGGAACCATTGTTCCTAGGGAAAATATAGAATAAGAAACTGTGAGACTCTGGTCAAAACATGTTCATCAACCTTATACATAACCTTTTTTTAATGTGTGTTTCTGTTTAAAGACACTTTATTTAATGTATAGTGCTCATTCACTAACACTGAACTCAAGGCCAACAGCAGTATATCTCATTCCTGAATGAAGCTTATCTAACACATGTATTTTATCAGTAAGTCACATCATAATCTCCTTGCCTTTAGGAAATTTAGACCACACTTTAATAATATGTTCAGTGGTCATTATAAACAACTAAATCATCATCAACAACAATAAAAACAAAAATACAGAAAACAAGGCACTAAACAGACCACGGAAAGGATACTTGTCTAGAGTATGAATGCTGACAGTAAAGCCAGAGTGGCTTTGTTCCATGTCAGCTGGGCAAATCAAATTTTTTGCTGTTCTGAGCATGTCTGTGAATGCCCTTGCAAGTGCTGGGAATACTGATTTGGGGTTATATATATAAATTTAAGCAAGTCAGCAAATTTGCAAATATGAAATCTAAGAATCATGATGATTGACTGTGTCTCCTTTATACTGCCAATTCCCGATAAATGTCTCCAATGGCACGGCCAGCTAGAATTTGGGGAGTTGTCAAAAGCACTTGAAAGACTTCAAAACTTTAAAAAAACTAAACACGCACAGATTAAGAGTAAATTACTAAGAGTGTGTCATTGAATAAAGACACACAAGACCATAGCAACTAAAAATAAGCTGCACATCTAGAAACTTTTTCTCTAGTTAAATTAGATGTGAGGGTTTTTTGGTGTTTCCTTGTTTTGTCTTTGCTTTTGCTGTCATTGGGAAGGAAATAATGTATGGGAGGATTGATCTAAAATTTGCCTTTCTGGAAAATAAATAAATAAAAATTAAAATATGCATTTCGGTCCCACAGTAGATCTGTGGGTAAAATCAATGCCCATTGTATTGAATTGAGGTTGTCAATTCTAGCTGATTGATAGTGAACCTATCCGGTAGCATGAGACCATTAGAAAGACTACAAGAACAGCTTCTGAACCTATTATTACTCAAGTTTTCACATTTCAAACTGCCAACAGCTAAAGTTATAATATACCATGGTCTTCTGGGGTGACTGTTTTCTATCTTTTTCTTTTTTAAAATTTTTTAATGTTTATTTATTTTTGAGAGAGACAGAGACAGAGACAGGATGAGCAGGGGAGTGGCAGAGAGAGAGGGAGACACAGAATCTGAAGCAGGCTCCAGGCTCTGAGCTGTCAGCACAGACCCCGAAGCGGGACTCGGTTTCACAGACTGCAAAATAATGACCTGAGTCAGACGCCTAACCAACTGAGCCACCCAGGTGCCCCTGGGGTGACTGTTTTCTAAGGGCAAATGTTTATTAACCTATTGAGATACCTGTGTATATATGCAGGCCACTGATTTTAAGGAGATGCTTAAAGTATAGGCATCATTCTATACTCAGTTTTCAAAGTGATTGATGCACTCTTATATGGACTATAAAGCAAGTCCGAGACGTTACTAAAATCTATTAGCAGAAGCATGGGCACCTGAAAATCATTTCTGAGTTATTTATAATTCTTAACAAAAATGAAATGCAGGGATTCTGGGGAATGTAAGTGGTGAATTTAAGGGACAAAAATGAGTGCATTGGGGGATAACATTAAATACCAAGAAGTGGCTTTAAGAGATAAAAGAAGCTTTTGTATTGTTTCAAAGATTCATTGAAAAAAAAAACTTTCGTATTCCAAAGAGAATACAGAATATAAAATTCAGAGATATGGAGGCAGGAACAAAAGCGATTAAAGTGAATGGGGGAATTTCTAGATAATCAAGGTAGTTTGACCACATGTGTTATCTCCTCTCCCACTCAAACCTCAAATATAGAAAAGAAGTTTAAAAAAAAAGTGAAAGTCAATACGTACAAACCCTAATGAGATTTCAACATGTTTTTGAAAGAGATACAGATGCATTAGAGACTTTCTCTGACTTAGCAGAGAAAGGGAAGGAACAATTCAGGAGCAAAATGTCCCCATCAAAGCCTAGAACGTTTAGCATGAGGGTATATCAGGTACCCTGAAACCATGACTGAACACATGAAGCTTGAGGTTGAGATTGAAAAGAGAAGATAGAGAATTCCAGGAAGATCAAGAAAGAAAATCAAAGTTGATAGTTTATCTGATATATTTGAGTATTTGAGAAGCAATATTCCTAAAAAAAAAAAAAAAAATTATATATATATATATATATATATATATATATTTGACAGGCTTAATGGAGCAGATTAAGTGAAACCTATTTGATTTAAAAAAAATTCATCATACTTATAGCTCTACGTGACTCAGTGGAGAACAGTATTGACATAAGCTAAATATTCACATAGTCCAAATAAACACTGACTCATAATGTGACCAAAAAATTCTATTTGAGGAGAAGTAGGAGTGGATGTCACCTTGGCAGGATGACATGAGATGATGTCTGAAATTGAAAATTTAAGATGAAACAGTATAAACATTACGTAGAAATATGAAGCTGATATATAAAGACACATGAAAGCATTTTTCTCTAGTGTGGAAGTGTGGGGAGGAGAGAGGCTAACAAGACAGAGGCAGACAAAAAGGCAATTTTTAATATAAACCTTGGTAACATTTATGTTTTTACAAACTCACTTGAATGTGTTGCTTCTGCTAAAATAAATGTGAAAAGAAATGATAATTTAATCTGGGAGGGGATTTTGGCAATTGTCTTACATTGTTTGTGGTATCATCACCCATATAATTTTGCAGGGCCAGAGACAGGATGATATTACTGATATCTATAACTATATTTATATCTGTCTATATATCTAAAGCATATATATGTTTTCCCTTATCTATCGGTTATTTGTATTCCTCTTTATAGGCTTCCTGCATAATTTCAGTTTCACTATTCCATTGCTTAAATATGAGTGCCCTTAAGGTCATCTACCAACTGCTAACTTTGCTGAACTGAGTCCTTGCCTTTTTATAAAACTGTGTTTCTTTACATACATGAAGCCACCCTATATTATACAAAATTAGACTTTAAACTTCACACTATGGATTTCTGCCCTCTACATTTTCCCTGTCTTAAATATCCTTTTCATCCTTCCCTCTCAATTGAGTTTTAAACAGCATTCGGGATTCCGTTCAAATCATTCCAAAGAAGTCCTCTTGAACCATTTCAGCCATCAAGTGACTGCTCCTCCTGTGTGAATCAGGACTCATGTAGTGGCTGGTTTTGTGATTTCAATTTAAACTGATATAAGAATAAAAGGAGTTTTTCGGCCAACATCCCTGGGAAAGTCCCGTGGTATAGAAGACTTTAGATCCAGGAATACCTCTCTGCATCTCTCAATACTATTTTCTTTGTCTTAGCTTTATTCCCAGAAGGGGAATTTTATATTTATTTTTCATACCCAGAGACCAAGCCAGTGATCTGTGCAAAATAGAAGCTCAATAAAAATTTGTGGATAATGCAGAATTACAGGAAAGGAGGTCCAATAATTAATCAGCATATCTTATGCCAGCTTGTGTGTGAAAGCCTATGATAGGGAGATGTTTCAATACATATCACTTCACTCAGTATAAGGATCGGTTATGAAGAAATGCTATGTACACAGAGTCTAACCTATTAGCTGTGGCTCTATTCTCCTAAAGACCAAAAATTGATTTAGTTTGTCAAACTGCATATAAACAGGCAGAAAATAATTCTGACCTTATGCAACAACAGAGCATGATATTTGTGAAACCAAAAGTTTTAAAGAAACACATCATCTAATAAACTGGAAATGGTGGTGACATTTTATAGCTTAAATGTGAAATGAAAGGGCATTTCATCAACATTCATGATGTTTTAAAAACAAAGGAAATTACATTGTATAAACTGCATTAAGTAACCTACCAGTGTTTCTCCACTTTGTTGATTATTCATGAAGTCTCTGGATGGGTTTCCGCTGGCTCATACACTGCCCTGCCCTGCTCAACTCTGCACCCCTGTGTGTGGCTCCCTCTCACTTGGCTACATCAAAGCAGCCACTTTATCTGCTAGGTTGGCCTGAGCCACCTCTGTGGCTTCTGAAGCATGCTCATGGCTCAGGGTTCTCTGGTTCTTTAGCTGAGACCAGAGACAAGTCAGGGTTCTCTAGGTCTTTAGCTGAGACCAGGCTCTGCATGAATCGAGCTGAGAGTTTCACACAGGCAGAAAGCCCTTGGATTCTATGGCCTGTTCTCTCCCATCTAAATCCATGGGCATCCACCGGCAGGAAAGGTATCAATGGACCTGGAGGGGACAGAGACTCAAAATCTGTGTAGTGTGAAATTAATGGTCAAGCTGAAAGGCGATTGGCAGAATATGGAAAAGTCACCTCCAAAGAGCATGGAGACCGGAGGTAGCTGTGTAGAGCGCAGGGGCAGCCATATATGAAGCAGTCTCAAGGCGTACCATGTGTTGCCATTGTTCTTAATGGGTTTGGGGATAGCTAGGTGTTCTAAGGCCTTTTCATTGGCAGCTAAAAGGTCAACCGACTTATTTTCATAAAAAGTAGAGTAAAACCTTGGATTGTGAGTAACATTCGTTCTGCGAGTGTTCCTCAAGGCAAGCAAACATTTCTAATGACTTTTAACTTGATAAACGAGTGATGTCTTGCAATATAAGTAGTACATGATGCCGAAGGTCATGTGATCACAACTGAGCCAAGGTTCTTAAAATTTGCTTTGATATACAAGTACTTTAAAATACAATCACGTTTCCAGAACATGATTATGCTTGCACAGAAAAGTTTTACTGTACTAAGATTTTACGTATCTTTCACTCTTATTCTCTCAGGGACATACAGTGTAATTTCCTTACTGATACCATTAGTCTAAAGACTAATGAATCACATACTTGTGTGTGTAAAGGAAAAGGATCGTTTTAAGAGACAGAAGGCCTATTTCCAGTCTGAACTATGATCCAACAGAATTTATTTGAATTCTCACTTTTTGTTTCCTGATGTAAAAGGGGAGGCTAAGGGTATCTGTTCAGTCTACTTCATAGAGTAATTGCAGGTGTTTGAGGACTGTTAAGATCACAGAAATGGGAAAGAAGAGGTGGTAAATCTAAATGATACATTACCACTAATAACAGCTAACACCCCGGTACTCAAAAGACAAGTAGTGTTCTAAGCAATAGAAATCTGCTGATTTAGCCTTATAACTATTTTATGAAATGGAGGTATTATTATCTTCCTTCTACATTTGATAAAACTGAAGTTGGGAGAGGTTAAATAACTTTCATTTAATTCATAAATTTAATTTCTTAGAGAGGTTTTATTTACATGAGCAGAAAATACAGAGAGTAGCTATATACCTTCTGTCCCCACACATGCATAGCCTCACCCACTGTCTCAAACCTCCACCATAGTGGTATATTTGTACAAAAATGAAGCTACATCAAACCATCATTATCATTTAAGGTCCATAGTTACATTTGGGTTCACCCTTGGTGTTGGGCATTCTATGAGTTTTCACAAAGATATAAATACGTGTGTCCACCATTCAAAATAGTTTCACTGCCTTAAAAATCCTCTGTAATCTGCCTATCCATCTCTCCCTCTCCCCTAACCCCTAGGAAACACTAATCTTTGCATCTTCTCCACAGTTTTATCTTTTCCAGAATATCATATACTCGAAACCATAAGCTATACAGCCTTTTCAGATTGGCTTCTTGTTGGCTTCTTTCACTTAGTGATGCACATTTACATTTCCCCATGTCTTTTCATGGCTTGATAGCTCATTTCTTTTTTCAAATATTAAAAAAAAATTTTTTTTACTGTTTATTTATTTTTGAGAGAAAGAGACAGAGTGCCGGGGGAGAGGGGTGGAGAGAGAGGTAACACAGAATCCAAAACAGGTCAAAGTTGGACACTTAACCAACTGAGCCACCCAGTTTCCCCTGAAAAAAAATTATTTTAAGAAAATCCCCATTTTAGGGGCGCCTGGGTGGCTCAGTCGGTTAAGCATCTGACTTCAACTCAGGTCACGATCTCATGGTCCGTGAGTTTGAGCACCCGCGTCGGGCTCTGGGCTGCCTGCTCAGAGCCTGGAACCTGCTTCTGATTCTGTGTCTCCCTCTCTCCCTGCCCCTCCCCCATTCATGCCCTGTCTCTCTCTGTCTCAAAAATAAATAAACGTTAAAAAAAAAAAGAAAAGAAAATCCCCATTTTATGTAATAAGTGGAAATTTTGGAGCTGCAATCTTTCTTCCTAGGTATTTGCAAATATATTACATGTGAAACTTCAGGGAAGGGTTTAGTGGCATTATTGTAGGCAATATTCTCTTATCCTATTCCTGGTATACAATTCCAGAGTGCTCTGGGCTATTTAAACCAAGCAAGGTAGTGTCTCCAAAACAGCCAGGAGTCTGATCTGGGCTCAGGTCATGATCTCACGGCCCCATGAGTTTGAGCTCTGCATCAGGCTCTGTGCTGACAGCTCAGAGTCTGGAGACTGCTTGGGATTCTGTGCCTCCCTCTCCCTCTGTGCCCCACCCCACCCCCACTTGTGCTCTGTCTCTTTCTCCCTCAAAAAATAAATAAAAACATTAAAAGAAAAGAAGCATTTAAAAAATTATTTTTTTCAGTAATCAAGGGGAAACTTAACATAAAGTAACTTAAAGAAAGAGCCTCAACTCTTACAGTGATTTATGGTTAGAAGGAATGAGAGTGAGTGGAAACATTCAAATTTTTTTTTAATTTTTTTGAATGTTTGTTTATTTTTGAGAGAGAGAGAGAGAGAGAGAGACAGAGCATGAGTGGGGGAGGGGTAGAAAGAGGGAGACACAGAATCCAAAGCAGGCTCCAGGCTCTGAGCTGTCAGCACAGAGCCCGACACGGGGCTCGAACTCACGAGCCATGAGATCATGACAGGAGCTGAAGTCAGACGCTCAACCGACTGAGCCACCCAGGCACCCCTAAATTTTCTTTGCTGCAAAGTAAAACCTATGCATGTTGTAAAAATGCTAAAGTATTTTTGAACAGATATACTATACATAAGTGTTTGATAAAGACTTTTCATTCACCCTAGTTTTTTTTCCATTTTGTATTTTTATACTTTTGACTTGTCAGTAACTTGTCTCCATGAAAATTGAGAAAGGTCCTTGGCCTCTCTTCTTTCTTCTTCTCTTCTCTTTTCCAACATGGACATACATATAGATAGATTTTTCTCTGCAAGAGAAAAATTAAGGAAAACATATATCTGTTACAATATTTGAGGAAACAATAAACTTGTGACTCTTTGTCAACTTAGTGCAATATGATTGTTGGTGTCTAATGGCTGTTTCTAGCTTGTGCTAGATTGAATTTTATGCTGGATATTCACTCTCTGCAAGAAATGGGAGTAAAAGAACAATGTTTAGTCCCCAAGAAATTCCTTGCCACCCTCAGTACTTGGCTCACTTTGGAGTTACACCTTTGCTCCAATATTTACATTGGATGTTTCCATTTTTAATTAATCAGTTTTATTAAAATAAGCAGCATTATTATAAGGCAGAGAGGTTTGGTAGAACTTCATTTGCATTCCAGTTCCTGCTAAGGTCTCTGTAAGTGATGAGGTGTATGGATGGCAAACAGAGGTAATTGTGCTTAAATTTCAACTTGACCATCGATAACTTATCAAGAACTCTTTTGTCAGCACTTTGTAGTGAGGCATACCTGAAGTCTCCTTTTTAAGGTGGAAAACAATGCAGTTGCTTACAAATTATCTTTAAAAAATGTACCACACAGATTTAAATAGGCAAGGAAGACTTATTCAAGACTATTGCAACAGGGGAGAGAGAGTGAACATAACTCCATGGAAACAAAAGGTTGAGAGCATTTCTAAACCTGAGGTGAGCTAAGGAACAGGTTCTGGAGGACATCAGGGGGCAGGTCTCTCAGTGTGATCAGAGTATCTGTGTTCGCTAATTGCCCCTTAGTTAGACTCAAACTTTCCCACTGACACTGGGAGACGGGGCACTATCTTTCTTGGTAAATACATTTCAAAGGAACGGCTCCCAGGTTCTTGAGAAAAACATTCCTAGGTTGTAAAAGTGACAGGAGGCTGGCAGATATATATCTCAAAAGGCAGGGATAGAATTACAATTGAAAATGTGCTAAAGAAGAAAGAAAGACAGAAAGAAAGATGAAAGAAAGAAAGAAAGAAAGAAAGAAAGAAAGAAAGAAAGAAAGAAAGAAAGAAAAGGAAAGGGAAAGGAAGGAAAGGAAGCAAGAGGGAGGGAGGAAGGAAGGAAGGAAGGAAGGAAGGAAGGAAGGAAGGAAGGGGGAAGAAAGAAAAAGTAAAAAAGATAATTATTTTTAAAAATCTTTTAATTTTATGTGATTATACTATTCAAATCCATTACCTTTGTTTTTAGAATTGTTTCCTAACCTATTGGTACTCTCCCCAAGATAATTTGTATAAAATTTTAAAAATTCCAAGTGATTTCAGTATCTACAATGCTTCTCCTAAGATTCCTGGCCTCAAGGAGTCTTTTCTTCTCCAACAAACTTGCCCTTCCACAATCTATTCTCATGACCAAGCTTTGATTTTAGCATTACCTATAAGTCCCAAATCCCATGTTCTGATCATGACTAATTATTTGCATACACCATCGACTTGCTTGCTTTTCTCTTGCTGTGTTGTATTCTTTAATGCACCACCTTAATGAAATCTACTTTTTTGCTTCTCTTTGTTTGGCACCTTGAATTTGAACATGGCTAAAGGGGGAAAAATGTGTTGACTGGTCTTGATTTAAAATTATTGCTATTTTTTTTCATGCAGAAAGTAGGCACAGATGCTTCCCTTAATTCTTTACTGTAATATCTGAGGACAAGATGTATGTTTATCAAAATTGAATGGACATGTGTTTAACAAAATTCAAGACTTGTGCTTTCATTTACTTTGTCTTAATTTTTTTGTAACAGCTTTTGTGAGATATAATTCACATTCTATACAATTGACCCACTTGAAGCGTACATCTGAGATAGTTGTTAGAGGGAAGGGGGTTTGGGGGTTGGGAAAAATGGGTGAAGGAGAATGGGAGATACAGGCTTCCAGCTGTGGAATGAGTAAATCACCTGAATAAAAGGTACAACAACTAGTCAGTGGGATTGCAACAGTGTTGAATGGTGACAGAATGTACCCATACTTGTGGTGAGCATAGCTGCTACCTGTTAGATGTTATCTGTTAGAACCTTGAGAGCATTTGAGTTTTGGTTTCCTGGGAGGAACTAGAACATGCCTTATATAAATAAAATATAATTATGTAAACCTATGCAGACATTTTTAATACTGTGCTGAAATCTTTAAAAAAAAAACTTTTTTTTTCAACGTTTATTTATTTTTGGGACAGAGAGAGACAGAGCATGAACGGGGGAGGGGCAGAGAGAGAGGGAGACACAGAATCGTAAACAGGCTCCAGGCTCTGAGCCATCAGCCCAGAGCCCGACGCGGGGCTCAAACTCACGAACCGCGAAATCGTGACCTGGCTGAAGTCGGATGCTTAACCGACTGCGCCATCCAGGCACCCCTGTACTGTGCTGAAATCTAAATAAGAAGTTATGGTCACGGACAAAAGTTACTTAACTTTTTCTACCTCAAAGTCTCCTCTCTGAAGAAAGGTTAATAGCATGTAACTCACGAAACTCTTTTAAGTAATAAACAGCAATAACAACAAAAATGTGTTAGGTGAACGTACAGTGCATAAAAAACTGAAAGCTTTAACACACTTTAGTTGTTTTCTTTAAATCTATTTTATATTCATCTTCAATCCTTCTTGGTTGACTTTTCTTTATTCAGGTAATAAAAAATATTCAAAATTTCTTTGAGGATATTATTTCAGAATTCATTTCTTTTGGGTGAATTCTGCATGGGTGGCTCATTCAGTTAAGTGTCTGACTTGGGCTCAGTTCATGATCTCATAGCTCATGAGTTCAAGCCCCACGTCGAGCTCTGTGCTGACAGCTCGGAGCCTGGACCTGCTTTGCATTCTTTGTCTCCCTCTCTCTCTGACCCTCCCCTTCTCATGCTCTGTCTCCCTCTCTCTCTCAAAAATAAACATTAAGAAAATTCATTTCTTTTTAACAAGAAATAACTTAGTTGACTTTCTCTCTAAAAGGCTAAAAACAAAACAAACAGAAACAAAACCCTTCTAATTGAAGACATCAGTCAAACATCCATATTGATTTAGAGGTGTTGTGGAATCATTGAATTGGAAATGTTGAACCACACCTTTGGTATTTACTCCAGAATCTATGCAGGAGGACATCAACGGGTGTGTTACCTGCTGTGACTGTCACAGTTCAGTTTCTGTAGGTCCTCCTTTTCACTTTCTCATTTATATGGGGTTAAACCCCAGGTTTTCCCACCACAGCCCCACCCCCACGCAAATACACATTTCAAAAATTATTTTGGAATTCAGAAAAATAAAAATCAAAACCATGATAAAATACCACCTCACACCTGTCAGGATGGCTAAAATTAACAACACAAGAAACAACAAGTATTGAAAAGAGGAGGAGCCTTCTTGCATCACTGGTGGGAATCCAAACTGGGGCAGCCACTCTGGGGAATAGTATGGAGATTCCTCAAAAAACAAAACACAGAGTTATCCTACAATCCAGCAATTCCACTACTAGGTATTTATCCAAAGAATATAAAAATACATATTTGAAGGGGTACATGCACCCCTATGTTTATGGCAGCATTATCAGCATTATCAACAATAGCCAAACTAGGGGCGCCTGGGTGGCTCAGTCGGTTAAGTGTCCGACTTCGGTTCAGGTCATGATCTCACAGTCTGTGAGTTCGAGCCCCGCGTCAGGCTCTGTGCTGGCAGCTCAGGGCCTGGAGCCTGCTTCAGATTCTGTGTCTCCCTCTCTCTGACCCTCCCCCATTCATGCTCTGTCTCTCTCTGTCTCAAAAATAAATAAACATTAAAAAAATTTAAAAAAAACAATAGCCAAACTATGGAGAGAGTCCAAATGTCCATTAACTGATGGATAAAGAAGATGTGGGGTACACACACACACACACACACACACACACACACACACTGGAATATTATTTGGCCATCAAAAAGAATGAAATCTTGCCATTTGCAACGATGCGGATAGAGCTAGAATGTATTATGCTAAGTAAGATATGTCAATCAGAAAGAGACAAATACTATATGATTTCACTTATATGTGTAATTTATGAAACAAAACAGATGAATGCATGGGAACGGGCGGGGATTGGGGGGGAAGAGGAGAGAGAGAAACAAACTACAAGAGACTCAGTGATAGAGAACAAACTGAGGGTTGTTGGAGGGAGCTGAGTGGGAAATGGCCAAATGGTTGATGGAAATTAAGGAGGGTACTTGTGGTGAGCACTGGGTATGTGTGTGAGTGATAAATCACTGAAAAAAAAAAAAAGTAAGGACACCCTAAATTGATTATATGTATTTGAAGAGTGATTCAAGTATAGATTTTAAACAATGGGAAAAGTAAGAGTAAATGAGGTTAAGTACATAAATATACATTTGCAAATAAAGAAAGTTAGTATATACAGGAAAATTTACAACTGAAAGGAGAATAAGATAAAATAAAAATATACATGTTTGTGTATACACACTGACTTTAAGAAACAACATGTTTTCATGGGGCGCTTGGGTGACTCAGTCGGTTGAGTGTCCAACTTCGGCTCAGGTCATGATCTCGGGGTCCGTGAGTTTGAGCCCCACATTGGGCTCTGTGCTGACAGCTGAGAGCCTGGAGCCTGCTTCAGATTCTGTGTTTCCCTCTCTCTGCCCCTTCCCCACTCATGCTCTGTCTCTCTCTATCTCTGTCAAAAATATATAAACTTAAAAAAAAAAAAGCAATACGTTTTCAGATAAAAAAGGAATCTATTATACTAACTCTGAAAATTTTAATTCTAAAATATAAAGCCATCATAACACCAATATTTTAACAAATTAATTTACATGATTTTAATAAATATTTTAATATTAACAATCTGCACAAAAACTGTATGCAATAGTGTTTACAACATTAAATATAGATGAATATTTCAAAATACCACCAAAATAGCTACTATTTACATAGAACTTTTATACGTTAACTACTATCTTAAATTATTTAAAGATTAATTCATTAACTTATTTAATACCCATAGTGATCTCACTCATGTATGAGGAAGCCAAGACAATCCAACGGAAATAAACTTGCCTACAGTCACACAGCCAGAAATCGGTATAGTCAAGATTTGAACACAGACTAGGCCCAGAATCCATGCTAATACTTATTTTACTAAAATTCACACAACAGAAAACAAAGAAAATCAAAGAATTTCACCCCAGAATCAGAAAAAGAATGAGTTAATAAAACTTTTCTTCAAGTTTTTGCTAACATGTATTTTATGGACATTTATTAATTGTGATATATAAGGAATATTCTTCCTTGAAAAGCGAGTAACAATAACCAAAATTTAGAAGCAATTACAAAGTACCAGATTCTCTACCAGATCATGTAATCTCCATCCTACTGTCTATAAAGATGTTGCCATTCTCCTGTTCCAAATGCATAAAATGAGGCTCAACAATGTATAGTAATTTATTCTTAAGAGGTGTGTGAATGGTAGGGTCATGACATTAACCCAGGTTGGCCCTGCTCCATTGGGTGTCGCTTCCATATCATAATATATGTGTCTAGAGATACCTACCCCATTTACCTTTCTGATATTCAGGCCTCTGCTACTGGCTCATCCTGACCACTTTTAACTGACCAGATATACATTCATTCCCAGTACTTACTTATTTTAAGAAAAAGGAAAACGAACTGTCAAATATTGGACTCTATTGTTGACACAACACTGGAATGAATAGATTTCTTACTGTTAAAGGATAAATGAGAGTCAGAGAATTCTCAGAGCCAGATGAGAACCCTAACTACCTCATTGGTTGTCAAATGATATTTTTCTGAATGATTCTACCAGACCAAAATTTTCTGGGATCATTATTTGGTCAGTATTTTCCCCACTGATGACAAGGCCTTCAAAGTTCCTGAAGTCGGCTTTTAGGAAAACTGATGTTATTCATGTAATTTCTATCACTCAAAAAATCCAGTCGGTAAGCCCAGGTGTTACTGAGGCATTAGGACACATCACGACTTTAAAAGGGCAATGGGTCTCCTGGGACACAGATTTGAGGGATCATCAAAATGTCATATCTCTAGTTAGTAAATCATCAACTGCAAAGTGTGTCCTTGAATCCACTTTAGATTCTTTTAAAGATGTTTTTTCCACATAAAAATGCATATTCAAACATTTATATTCAAGTACAAATTTAATGAGCACAGCCAATGTTGAAATATGACTTTGATAAGCATATTAGAAAAGGATCACTATGTGTTGTGTTTTCCTAAAAAGTCTGCATTTAGAATATTGATCAGTGACAGCTTTCAAAAAGTATTGCATTTCTCTCTGTTGAAACTACACACCTCTAGGTTCCTGACTGAAAGCAATAGTGAGAGTTTCCAAGAGGTCTGTATTGTTCCTTCTCTATACCCTTGTCGGTTTAATAGTGCTTGACATGGTTTGGGCACATAAAATTCACGCCTTGCATTTATATAATGAGATACTGAGTCTGAAGCTCAATTTGGATGCGAGCAATGTTTACCAATATTCTAAGACCGTTCATGATGGAATAGTTCGTTGAGCTGCCATTAACGGCATTGGGTCTGGGCCATTTCTAATTCCAATAAAGCGCAACGTGTCTGTATCATACACCCAGTTCTAATAAAAAAATTTTACACAACCATACATGAGGTCATAGGAATAACCTGAAAGCTGATACTAAGAAATGTGTCATATTTCCTTGATAAATTCAAAACTACTATGACCATATTTTAGAATCTGTACATTTTGTAATTGTATGCATTATAATCAGTTATACTCCATATTCTCAAGTAAAGATAAAAAATCATCTGAGATTTAAGATTCTAGCTCCCAGTAGATTTTAAGCCTTCAGAAATCCTGTTGTGTTTTATATCAAGCATCCAAGACCACTATACTTTTTAAGTCCCATTCAGTTTAAATGTGTCTTTAGTCCTCTAAATAAATGTTTTGGTTCTGAATATTAATAGATTTTCACTTACCTGCAATTGTTCCAATAACTTTGGCCTTCATTGATTTTTGATTTTCAAACAGTATTTTGCCTCCTCTGTGGGCTCCTTTGTGGTGCCTCATGGTCTTGAAACTATCCTCCCCATCTCTGTGCCCAGAGAAAAGTGGACCAACCTTTCCTTTCAACCCACACCTGAGCAACACCAGCTATAATTTTTAGTGTTTTCAGAGGTTGAGCCTCAAAAATTTCATTCGGAGAAGAAACAAAAAAGGACGTGGTGTTTACGGCTAAGATAAAAGTTTTCAATACAATTTTCCAGATCATGGTATAGAAACTGCCAATTCAAGGAATTGGAAATATAGAAGGGTTACCTAATTGGTTTATATCTGTCAGCCTGGGGATCCCAAACCTCTTGATACATTCTAAGCCATGATAACCACAGACATTTGAAAATGAAATGAAATGAAATGAAATTACAAGGACATTTTGTTCAAAAATAACTGAGAATTTCAAGATAGTGTTGACACAACATAACACCATGAACAGGGCCATGTTACGTGTGGGATTTCGTGCAATTGAATGGGTTGTGTCATGAAGCCCACCCACCCTGAGCAGAGAAAGAAAGTCTATGTATTGGTATTTTAAATTATAATTATTATAAACTGTTTAGAATAGTCTTTTTGTACTTTGATGAATTATAAAAGACACAGTCTTTGGTAAACAAATAAAATCAGCCATTCAGGCACACTTCTTTATTGAGAGCTGTGCCCCTGAAACTCATGCAGAAAGACATGAACCGCATCATGCATCTTGGAGCGCCAGCACAGCACGATGTTGACAATAAACTTGAAGGAGAATGAGGTCATTTATCAGCCAGCTTTGGCAAAGTGCCTCTTTAAAATTCTTAGTTCCTTAACTGCAATAAATATCCATGTTTCCAATCTGTAGAACTGTAAAAGAGAGTTGTAGCCCACTGGAGGTGATTTCTTTGTTAAAAGTAAGGTGAACAGTAGATAACCCTGTCAGGAATAAAATCCTAGCTATTAAAATAAGTAGGATGGCCACTGCTTGTTCCACAAGGATTTCCCTATGTTTTGGAAACAACTGTGTCAACAGGAACTTTAATTAAACTAAAGTCATTTCTATTTCAGTAGATGTCCAGCTGGAGAGTTCATCACCACAGGAAGATTCTGAATGTGTTTAATATCCAGAAGGAGTGTAAGAAAGCTTTTTGTGTGCTTATGCATAGGCGGTTTTTATACATTTATTTTTGTTATTCTTATAACTAATACAGAATAATAATAAATATATAAATATATGCTTAGGTGAAATAAATAGAAAATGCAATAGACCTAAGTATAATAGTCTGTTTCTTAACTGTTATTTTTATTTGTATTTATTTTATTTTTAAATTTGTTTACTTATTATTATTATTATTTATATTTTAGTTAATATACAGTGCATATGATTTCAGAAATAGAATTCAGTAATTCGTCACTTACATACAACACCCAGTGCTCATCACAACAAGTGCCCTCCTTAATACCCATCTATCCCGTCTCCCACCCACCTCCCTCCATCAACCATCAGTTTGTTCTCTATCATTAAGAGTCTTTTATGGTTTGGTGCACCTGAGTGGAGCACCTGGGTGGCTCAGTTGGTTGAGTGACTGACTCTTGGTTTCAGCTCAGATCAGGATCTCGTGGTTTGTGAGCCTGCATCCAGCTCCACGGTGGCAGTGCAGAGCCTACTTGGGATTCTATCTCTCTCTGCCCCTACCTCTCTCTCTGTCTCAAAATAAATTAGTAAACTTAAAAAAAGAGTCTCTTGTGATTTGTTTCCCTTTCTTCTCTTCTCCTCCTTCCCATGTGTTCACTGCTTTTGTTTCTTACACTCCATTATATGAGGGAAATGGTATTTGTCTTTCACTGATTGACTTATTTCACTTAGCATAGTATAGTCTAACTCTGTCCATGTTGTTGCAAATGGCAAGATTTCACTTTTTTGATGGCTGACTAATAGTCCATTGTGTATATACATACCAACTTCTTTATCTATTGATCAGTTAATGGACATTGGAGCCCTCTTCATAGTTTGGCTATTGTTGATAATGTTGCTATAAACATTGGGGTACATGTACCCCTTCAAATCTGTATTTTTCTATCCTTTGGGTAAATACCTAGTAGTGCAATTCCTGGATTCTAGGGTTGTTCTTTTTTTAGTTTTCTGAGGAGCCTGGATACTGTTCCCCAGAGTGGATGCATCAGTTTGCATTTCGACCAACAATGCAAGAGTGTTCCCCTTTCTCTGCATCCTCACCAACACATGTTGTTTCTTGTGTTGTTAATTTTAGCCATACTTACAGGTATGAGGTGGTATCTCATCATGGTTTTGATTTATATTTCCCTGATGATGAGTGATGTTGAGCATCTTTCATGTGTCTGTTAGCCATCTGGATGTCTTCTTTGGAAAAGTATCTATTCATGTCTGCTGAACATTTTTAACTGGGTTATTTTCTTTTTGGGTGTTGAGTTTGATAAGTTCTTTACAGATTTTGGATATGAAGCTTTTGTCAGATATGTCATTTGCAAAGATCTCCTCCCATTCCGTAGGCTGTCTTTTAGTTTTTTTGATTGTTTCTTTCACAGTGCAGAAGCTTTTTATCTTGATGAGGTCCCAACAGTTTATGTTTGCTGTCATTTCCCTTCCCTTCAATGATATGTCTAGTAAGAAGTTGCCCCAACTGAGACCAAAGAGGTTGCTGCCTAAGTTGTCCTCTAGGATTTTAATGATTTCCTGTCTCATATTTCATCCATTTCAAATTTATTTTTGTACATGGTGTTAGAAAGTGGTCCAATTTCATTCTTCTACATGTTGCAATCCAGGTTTCCAACATGATGTGTGGAAGATACTATCTTTTTTTCCATTGGATATTCTTTCCTACTTTGTTGAAGATAAGTTGACCATATAGTTGTGGGTCCATTTCTGGATTTCTATTGCATTTCACTGATTTATGTGTCTGTTTTTGTGCCAGTACCATACTGTCTTGATGGCTATAGCTTTTCAATATAGCTAGAAACCTAGAATTGTGATGCCTCCTGTTTTGTTTTTCTTTTTCAGGATAAATTGTTATTTTTAAGTTAAACCAAAAGATACCTATAAGGAGTAATACCAAAACATATATCTATAACTAAGCTTAATTCAGATTATGGAAGTTTCAGAGTTTCACCTCAGTTTCTTTCAGTGATAAATTAATACTATGAGGCAGTACATTCAATTAAGTAAAGAATTTTGACCCAATCATTATGTTCAAGGCATAACCCTTGAAATCTCTCTATTTCCAAGGAGATACAACACTGGTAAAGTTGGTTTCTGACCTCAATGAGCTAACACTGTATTAGGTAGAATGGAAATATTACTGAATATATAGGGTTTATATCAGTATATGTTACCAGTTGTAATGCACATCAATATTGATACATGTAATCACATTATAGAAAAAGTGTTATAGGATAGAATGAATAGAAGTGATGATGCATTAATCATGAATAAGAGAATCAGGGTAAGTTTTACAATATTGGTCATCTGTGAGTTAGGTGTTTAGAGATAAGAATTTAGACATGGAAACAGAAAAGCAAATTCTAAATGTGGAGAATAGTTGAGCAAAGACACAGACACAGAAATGTTTGACATGTGCAGAAATTAGGCACACAACTTCAAGGGATCCAGACATTTTTGCTATGAGCATGGATGGGTTATTTCAAGTTCCTCCTCTAATACTCCTTTCTTAATTTCTCACAGTCATTATATGATTCATTCTGTATGAAAACTCATAAATAAATCTACAGAGAGAAAAAAGAGGTAATCAGTTCATAAAATGGATGACTTTGGGATAAGCATGTGAATTTCTAATTCAATTTCTATTGTTTAAAACTGAACCTCTCTTTATCAGCTGCCCAAGGGATAAAGGTCATTTAACATGGAGTAGTTAGCTACAATGACTTTTTAAATTATTCATTAATCAAACCATTTAAGATGCTTTAAAATATGTTCTTTGGCAGTTATACGGTTTCATAAATGCTTTCACTCTTGCAAAATCTTATTGTTTCCATTTATTCATTCTTCAGTGCCATTTTAAACAATATAATGAAACCTCAAGAAGAATAACTTAAGAATTGGTTCCAGAAGTTCAAACACATTGCCTTTAGATAGATGGATTTTTGTTTACTTTTCTTGTAGTTATCCTAGCATGTTCTATAAGAATTTTAGAAAAAGGGCTCTAAGATCTAAGATATTTGAAACACTTCATGAAACTTATGGACACTAATCCACTTCTAATTATTCAGGTGTGAATTTCGGACCCAAATTTTACACATTTTTAGTAACATCTTCATGATTCAGCTTGTTTGTGCCTTAATAGTTCAAAATAATTTTAATAGTTGTTTATTGTAAGTAATCTTTTCTACAAGGCAAATGATTACTATTTAAAAGAAATGGAGATAAGATGGAGACTTAATATCAACTCAATTCGGGTGGAAAGAAAAGAGGAATTTAGGATTTTATGTTAAGCAGCTCATAAGGATATTAGTAATAAATATAAGGAAAACTAAAAGGGAGTGCACTGGAAATACAGGGAAGGAGGTCACACCGAATTTAAGTTTATTGGAGCATCAAATTGGAAATACTGAAGAGATGCACTTGAAAAGGATGCTTGATGAATACTTTTTATATGAGTACATAATATGAATAAACTTGAGAATGAATAACTACAGTTTTAGATCTCAGGAAAGACTTTATAAACTTCAGTAAGTAGATCACAGTTGAGACAATGAGATTAGATCATCAGGCAGATCATGAAAGAGAGATGAGAAGACTATTAAAATTAAGCCTAAGAAAATATCATTGAATTCTGGTGTGTGAGCAGAATAAGAGTCAGCAATATATCCAGAGAATAGGTGGCCAGAAAAAAAAAAAGGAGAAACAAAGGAAACAATGGTTCAGAAACCGAAGGCATCAACTAAAATGACAATAGAGAGGGCACTGAGTTTGGTTTTTATAACACACATGATTGATCTCAGCTTTAGAATATTAGAAATAAAAATCATTTTCTGTTTGAGGCATATTTTTTCCTATTTATGTTGTAAAGTGAAGAAGAAAGGATACATGATGTCATTTCGTTACATTGAAGTTTTACTTAGGCTTGATATAATCACCTGTTGCTTTATTCCATCCAGGGACTGCCAAGCCAAACCTCACCCACTACTCCAGCTGCCTGTGATCCAGGTCCTGGTCCAAATCTGAGAGCTGAGTTTTACCTAGAATTGAGCAAAGACTTGAGGAAGTGCTTACCTTTCAATAGGCAGAGGCAACGGGAACTTAATTTTAAACTACTGATACCACTAACAATCATAGATCCCATCGCGATTCATGTTTCCATAACTCATTTAAGGCCTAGGAAGACCAAGAAGTTGTATAATTAATGGTTATGGCCTTGGAATATATCCTGGTGGCTGTCATGAGAATTGACAGAAAAGTTTTGGCTAAACATTTGAGTGTGTAAATTCAAACAGAAAAATCCAATTAAAGAAGGCTGCTGAAAAATGTTCTGACAGGAAGACATCACACAGCATGTGCTCAAGTTTTCACTTCACCACTTAGGAGTTATGTCGATCACATTTTGTCTCTAAGCCTAATTTCCCTTATACGTGATACAATGATAATAGTATTTTCCTCACCCACCTTACACGGTTCTGCAAAACAAAATTTGTGGCACTATTTCCATATACTGAGAACTTCTCTGGTTTATGAACAGCCTGTTAAATATATCTATATAGTAGACATATCATAAGTGTAATATATTTTTAAATGTAAGGTAATTTGTTTTCCATATCATAATATCACAAGACTTTCTCTTTCAGAACAAAATAATGGACTATGAGTTCCAAGCCCCCTTTCTCCAATAGAAACATCAAAAAACAACCAGAAACTGACTTTATGAACCTTATTGGATCTCTAAAGAATGATGAAAGTTCTATAGCAATCAAGCAAATGCTTAATCAAGAAAAAGTGAGCTTAAAACCAGTAGGAAATTCTGTGGCGTTATGACTAGCCCTTGCCCCCACAGACATTTACAAACCAATGTTCAGAGCAGCATTACTCACAATAGCCAATATAGTGGAAACAACCCTAATGTCCATTAACAGATGGATGGACAAGCCAATGTGATATATATACGCACAATACAATATTCAGCCTTAAAAAGGAATGAAATTCTGGTACATGTTACAATACAAATAAACCTTGAAAACATTATGCTAAATGAAATAAGGCAGACAACAAAGTGGTATATTTTACAATTCCAGTTATGTGAGATATCAAAAATAGTCAAATTTGCAGACATTGAAAGTACAGTAGAGGTGAGCAGGGCCTGAAGGGAACGGGGAATGAGGAGTTGTTTTTTAACAACAGAGTTTTGGTACAGAGTTTTGTTTCAGATGATGAAAAATTTCTGTAGATGGGTAGTGGTGATGTAATGTATTGTGTATATCACTCAATGAGACTGAACTGTGGGCTTAAAATGGTCAAAATGGTAAATTTTATATTATGTATATTTTATAACAATGAAAAATCTTCATAGCGTACATTTTTAACTGTTAGTGATTCCTTAGAGAATTGTAAGATTTATTCTTACAGCCCTATTAATAACCAGAGGAAAAGCCATCAATCGTTTTAAATTCACAGAATAGATATTAGTTTTTTCTACATTCCCCCCTATATTCTGTTAGGAAAAAAAAGGTCTGAGAATGTATCAATGTGAAATTTGTTTTATTTTTAATGTCCTTGCATATAGTTTTAGATGCAGAAAATATTACTCAGATGTTATCCTTTGCCTTTACAAATTAATATTCATTAAATATCCAGACATAAAAACTTAGTTCATTCTAAAGCTTGTTAAGTTCAACCTAGAATAGTATTCTGCTTACAAACCAGAGACATTTTAATTTCTTGCTTATTTCCAAATCTTGGATACATTTCTTAACCATAGAAATTCAATTCTCAGTGTAACTGCAAATAATGATTGTATCAAACAAATTAGCAAATTATGTTAATTTAAGAACTGTTCATATATTTTCCTATAATTATTAAAAGTATAACCATGGCCAAATACCAAATAGGAAACATGGCCTCAAATTATTGCATAAAACAATATATATATATACATATAAACAATATACATATATATAAAACAATATATATATAAAACAATATAAATATATATATAAGCAATAACCAACATATTTATTAGTGTTTTAAATTTTGTATTACCTTGGTTGCTCAAGATTTATTTAAACAAATTTTGATGATTACAACATTCATTTCCACAAATTTGTTTTTGAAAAACTGCTTAGAGCTGGAAATAATATTTAAAATGTTATGAACATATTGCCATAAAATACAGTAGACATAATTGACTAAAAATACATTTAAATTTTTAAATGATAAATTTGAATATATTAGGCAAATGGCTTAAAATGCTGATGACAACTTAAAGTACACAAACGTCTTCATCCATTAAAAGTTACCATTACAGGAGAGGGAACATATGATAAGTATATTATTTTGACCAGCTCATTATTTTGATCAATTTGTTTTCAACTAAAATCCTTTCTACAAATTTAGGTGCCGTCGGTTCCCCTGGAGCTGGTAGGTTCAGCAGCTGGTGGTGGTTGGATGGCGGGTGTTGAACTATTTCACAAGGCAGAGTTTTTCTTTGCAGTGAAATAGCCTCTAAAATTATCTGCTGTGAAGGCCAGAAGTGAGGAAAGTGTCTTTAAGGACATAAAACGTTTTGAACTCACATTCATAATAGGACAAAAGAACAGAAGAAAGAAGAAAAAAAATACAGATTTTATTCAACTGGGGTTTAAACTACAAACTTAAGAGCACAAGCACACTTACATAATATGGCGAACGTTTTTATGATTCCTGTAACCTAAACCCATGACCCAAAGGACACAGATTTGACATATTTCCTGTGCTCCCCCCACTTCAGATGTATCGGAGGCTATGATTCTAGGTGGAAACATGCATCCATTCTCTGCCATATCAAAATGGCTTTTCTGGGGCCTTTTTGCCCTCCCTGCTTCTTTTCTCTCCTGTTACTTTTTCTTCTCCTCCTCCTTCTCCTCCTCCTCCTTCTCTTTCTCCCTTTTTTTTTTTGTCTCTCATTCTGTGTGTCTATCTCTCTCTATGTACACATTCACACACACACACACACACACACACACACACACACACACACTCATCTACCTTACTCTCCACCGTATCCGCTATCCAATCTAAGGACAACTAAAGATAGGGACTCATACTATTTATCTGTATTTTTGTCTAGAAAGGAAAGGTTTTCATTTGAGTCACTATAGCTAAATAGACTCCGTATAAGACACAGACTTTGGAAAGTTATAGAATCTAGAATTCTCAGAAGTTACAGAGGTTACAGGAGGGCTCAAGCATAGACTGGCATAAAGACTTCATTCTGAGATGGTAACTATTCTACTTAATCTATTGATTCTGTGCTTTTCCCTTGAGAGTGGTGTTTACTATATTTTTTCCTTTTCTTTCTGTCACCACTATTTGTAAAGCTAAAATTCTTTCCTCATCATACAAACCCCTTCTATTCATTTGCCACTCATGATAGAACAGCTGCCTATTTTATAATGGTACTTTGTAACTCTAAGGATCCTTAGGTTTCCAATCCATGACACCTAGGGCTGAAATAACCTCCTATTACCTCCTCAAAACACCTGTTAGCCATTAAGGATATTCACTTCTACATTTTTGTATTCTCCCAGAGCATTCAGGTCTTTATTTCCCCAACTATTCATCGGGATACAGCTTGAGCCAAGCAATGCATGCAGTCAATAAATGCTTAGTATTTGAAATGCATTCCTTTATTTTCTATTAATTCTAGCCCCGGATGGTATGCCTGCTGTCCTTTGAGTTATCCAGTCACTTCTGATCCTACTTAAGAATTGAAAGCACAGATTTCCCTTTGCGTTTTTAATTCAAGTTCTAGGTTTGAGAATGTTTGACTGCACTTAATATAATTCCTGAGAGCTTTTTTTACAAATTTTTGGAAGTATATATTTCTTGAAATTAAATTGTACTTACCTTTATGATGCACAGTAGATTTTGAGATAAAAGCAAACTTGTGAAATAATATATTGATTTTGTGTATTGAAATCTCTATGGTGGGAGATTCTAGAATAACATCACAATTGTTTACAGCATGTGGAGGATTATAAAGCATGAAGATAGTCAAACCAGAGTTATCAAATCAAGAAAACCTCAGCCTTGGACACAACTAGAAGACTCTCAGGAAAAAATTTTCCACAATGTGTAAATGACAAATAAGTGTACTGGATTTCCTTTCACTGCAGTTCTAGACATTGTCTAATGGTCCTTAAAGGGCTATTGAATTCTATCTGTTTTCACCTTTGATTGCCCTTTGATTGATTGACTGATTGATTGACTAGATTATTTTATAACTGTGTAAGGATGGAAATTAAATTGTAGAAAATGAATGGAAATGCAAGTAATTCTTATCCATTGCAAAGTGCAAAAATTTTTTTAAGTGGAGACAAAATTGACTTCTACTCTGTAGAAAACATGACCCCAATTACTGCATTTGCATTTTATTTCCCTATGCAATATGAACTATTTTGCAGCTAATAGTAAATCTGTTTTAGAATATATAGACATGACTGTTCTTCAAATTTC
Organism: Acinonyx jubatus; assembly: GCF_027475565.1. Classification (NCBI taxonomy): domain Eukaryota; kingdom Metazoa; phylum Chordata; class Mammalia; order Carnivora; family Felidae; genus Acinonyx; species Acinonyx jubatus. Next base: position 22,341,999 of record NC_069384.1, read on the forward strand.
TCTTTGAATCAATTTTATATCTTCCTAGTTTCCACATGAATTAATGAGTTAAAACATTCAACACAGGTTAATTTGATATTTCTATGAAATCCATACTTTTTCTTCTTACAATTATAGTTTAGCAGCACTAATAAGTCATAAGTAAGTGACAGATGAGAGCTTTCTTGACCCATCCTTCACAGGCCTTGAGCTACAAAAAAGTGGTTCAGAGGGTAAACACTGCTCAAAGAAAAGAAATCTAGATCAGTAGTTCAGATGAACGATGGGGTCCCTGCATGGAGTTGTGAAAATCGGAGTAACACTGGACCTACTTCTGTCTCAGAAGCAGGAAGGGATCAAGGTTTTCTCTTTGCTTTCACCATTGTTCACTGAGCAGGAAGGAGCCTTACATTAGCCTAAGAGTCTGGTGTCTGTGTCATTTATTAACACTTAATGGTACTTTATTATACTTTATGAGTCTCAACTGGTTATAATGAGATATAATAACATGTAAAATACAGTTTTGATATCTCTTAGACAAGATCTGTTCTCAATTTGAAAGTTCATTTTCACATCTTTAGGGAAAACACCCATCTGAAATCAAAATTCACACTGAAGGGGGAGGTGGGAAACAAAATTCACATTGGAAATAAAAATGTTAAGACTGGGGTGCCTGGGTGGCTCAGTTGGTTAAAGATCTGACTCTTGATTTCAGCTCAAGTCGTGATCTCATGTTTCATGGGTTTGAGCCTGGCATCAGGTTCTGAGCTGATGATGTGGAGCCTGCTTGGGATTCTCTCTCTCCCTCTCTCTCTGCCCCTCATACACCCATGCTCTCTTTCTCTCTATCTCTTTCAAAATAAATACACAGACGTTTTAAAAAATTAAGATTTTTAAAATAAAAAACTTTTCAGTTTAAGTTTTAACCTTAAAAAAACTATGCTATCCTTAGATGTTAATAATAATGTATTTTTTTCTTAATTCCTGATTTGTTCTTTTGTCCAACTGCAAAGTTAGATAAGTCTTAATGTTTTTGTTTTGTTTATAATTATTATTCTTTAGTATCTTATATCTATTTGGAAGATCTTTGTGTTTCAAAAATTAGAATTGTCATTTTTCAGTCCTTGATATCTTGAATGATTAACTTTCCATATAGTTAGTTTCTTATAAAAATCAAATACCTTTTGAACTAAGTTCATATTTTAAACAGACTCCTAGAATATATTTATCTCCTTGAAATAATAACATTTCTAAAACAGTACCAGGATAGCTAACTTATTAAAGCTCTTCATATTATGAAGGAATCCCAAAATATTCTCACACTTTTATCAAAAAGAAACAGTAGAGAGCCTTTTAATTTATTAACAACTTTGAGGAAAATGGTAATGTGAGAATCAATATGCAATAATCACATTTTAATATCAAATGTGCTTTGAGTGCTTTAATATATGAGCATTGCACTTGATATCATATTTACTTTGGATTTTAATATAGTCAAAACTCTGAACAGACATGATTTAAAACATTGTATCTAGATGAGTAAGTCCCAGAAATCTACTGTAAAGCATGCCTGTAGTTAGCAAATTATATTGCCTACATTATAGACAAATTATATTGTATATACATTTGCTATATGTTAAGTGTTTTTTTAAATCACAAAATAATAAAAATAAAGAGAGTAAGAGGAAACTTTTGTAGGTGATGGATATGTTTATAGCATTGATTGTAGTGATAGATGCACAGATATATACTTATCCCCAAACCCTTTAGGTTGTATACATTAAATACATACACTTTTTTGCTTTTCAATCATAACTCAGTAAAATGGTTAAAAAATCATTGTACATAGAAATGAATTGTTAGAAAACAGCATAGCCAAGAAGGCATGGAAATATACAGTTTTAAAAGCTCACACTAGTTTGATGAATGGACTTAATAATAAATAAAAAGTATGGACTGAAAAATTTTCTATTTGCTTCCATAAATATTTTATTAATACATAAAATTTTGACATTCCAACCATATCAACAAAAATGTGGAAAAAACAAACCAAAAATGAACAGCAGAAAAGCATAGGCATTCAAATCCATATAGATAGTTTAAATACTAAAGAAAAAATTTTCAGCTGTCCAGTATTAATAGATGGTCAAAAGCAGATTTATCATTTATTCATCTAGTCAACAACATGTCATTATTAAACCAAGAAATGGACCATAGTAAGATGAGACATAATTTTCCATGTTCATTTATTTACTGAAATATAGTTTCCACTTACAGCACCTGAAAATTTCCCAAGTTTGTATGTTATCCCATTTAATGCCATTTAAAAATGATTCTATAGGTTTTAAATTTTCCAATGATATCATTAATAATAATAGTAATGATAATGGATATTATAAAAGGATGGGAATTAAATCTATAGAACTTTTAAAATATTAATTTAAAGACCATGAAATATGGGCCTAATAACTAGTTCTGAACTACTCTTGTTGGCATACAAATCACCAGTGAAGATGTGAATTAGGCTTGTAACATGCTATTAAATAATCAGATGGATTTAAATTGGGCTGGAATAAAAATCTGTATTTTGAGCCTCTAGTTGCTGCCAAATTCTGTTTTCTGCCATTTTCTAGTTACCTTTCTGGAGTTAATGATGCTTTTATGTCTTTTGTGAGCTCAAGACTACTTTAAAACACGTGCTGCAGGAGTGCTGATGCATAGGGGCACTTGTACCCCAATGTTTATAGCAGCACTTTCAACAATAGCCAAATTATGGAAAGAGCCTAAATGTCCATCAACTGATGAATGGATAAAGAAATTGTGGTTTATATACACAATGGAATACTACATGGCAATGAGAAAGAATGAAATATGGCCTTTTGTAGCAACGTGGATGGAACTGGAGTGTGTGATGCTGAGTGAAATAAGTCATACAGAGAAAGATACCATATGTTTTCACTCTTATGTGGATCCTGAGAAACTTAACAGAAACCCATGGGGGAGTGGAAGGAAAAAAAAGTTAGAGAGAGAGGGAGCCAAACCATGGGAGACTCTTAAAAACTGAGAACAATCTGAGGGTTGATGGGGGGTGGGAGGGAGGGGAGGGTGGGTGATGGGTATTGAGGAGGGCAACTGTTGGGATGAGCACTGGGTGTTGTATGGAAACCAATGTGACAATAAATTCCATATTAAAAAAAACCAAAAACACATGCTGAAATGCCACTCAGGGACCCTGGGCATACAACTGAGTTTGGAGTGGAATTACTCCCCCACTTTTCGCACTGTCCTTTTATTCCACATTCCACTCTACTAGGGTTTTGCAGATCTCTTTAATTATGTGCATGGAAAGAGCAGGAAATTTTCTTTTCCATCTAGTTTTTTTTTTTTCTTAAGTAACAAAATCACAAGGAGCATGAAGTGGGGCCAAGGGTAAACTCCTACTTAGAGAGGAGAGGGTGGGTATCCTTTCTTAACTATCTAGTTCATCAATTTGCACTAAGTATATGTATTTGTTAGTTATATTTTCTTACCTTAGCTAGTCCAACAAGGTTTTAGTCTTAACATCCAATTCAATGAGTCTTGTAATTTGTCATACTTTTGTTAATTCTCTACTATGTTGACATTTCAGGACCTTCATCTGTAGTTCTGAAATTCATATATCTCTAAAAACAAAGATATTTTTTATAACTCATTTGGAAGCAAAACCTGACTTGATCTGACGTGAATTTTATAGCCTTTATTTATTGGGAATATTTATTTGTTTTGCTTCAGAATAATGTATTGTGAGACATTGTTCTGGACTGTGCTGAAAAAATGCTACGAAACATACCATATATGCCTTCTAATAACTTTATAAGGTCTGCCAGTTCTGTATTCCATACACCTTTGACCCTAACAGTTTAGATAAAAGTTTATGGAAATTTACTGCTTGTTCTCTAACTTTGTATCTCCATAATTACTTAAGCTAAAAATTTCTTCTCTCATTAATCTGTGTCTTTTTCTTCTTTTTTTCTTTTTCTTTTCCTTTTTCTTTTTCTTTTTGTTTTCCTTTTTCTTTTTCTTTTTCTTTCTCTTTTTCTTTTTCTTTTTCTTTTTCTTTTTTTTCTTTTTCCTGATTACACTTTCTCTGTCCCCAGTGGCATCATCTCCTCCATCAACTCTGCTTCTGGTGGCTGAAGCCCTCCCCGCCCTGGTTATTGCTGGCTGCATAGCTAACACAGAACGTAGAGGTTTAAAGCAGCACGGTTTTTCATCAATCATATATCTGCAGCGGGCCGCGTGCTCAGTGAACCTTAGGCGGTGTCTGCTCCTCACTGTAGCTCTCTGAGCAGGCTGAGGATACACAGATTGTGGCTGCAGTGAATGGGGCAATTCAGTTTCCAAGTCCTTGGGCTTCTGCCTCCTGGAAGAAGATGCCCACATTCTTTTCCTGGTGAGGCAGAGCTTCAAAGAGGAAGGATTTACAGAGAAACTAGAAGGATGGAGGAAATAGGGACCGGGAGGAGGAGAAAGTGAAAATTAGAGGAGCACATGACTGAATCTGATAGATTTTCTTAAAACTAAATTTCTACTATTTTGTCCCATCCCAACTATCATTATATCTTTTTGGGTGTAGAAGATATCGTAATGGCTTATGGCCTCTTGTGATGAGATTATAAGTACTGAAAATTAGAACATAAATAAAAACTGAAGAATAAACTACCCTATTTCATTATAGCCAATCTCAATCTCAAAGAGATAATGAGATTTTTACCACCTAAACAAATGTTTCCCAGTATGACCATTGTGGACATTACTCCCAGGTTTACACACTGGAAATGTATTTTTCTTTAAAATACTTCCAATTGAGAAACAACTATTGATTGCTTTCTGAGAGACAACTTTGTATATTGCATATACATTTGATTTAAGAACGCAGTCACTGAACATATAAGGGAGAAAAAAAAACCTCTACTTTAAATGTCTCATTTAAAATTTTTCTCTATTTTAAATGAATTTAAATATTTTATTTACTTAAATGCCACTCAACAATCACAAAATTTTCACGGGTCTATGAAATTCAATCTTTGTATTTGGAAGGCGAAGTAATAAACACTTTCAATTAGAATTATTCAGAAAATATAGGTAACGAAGTTATTTGGCATGGAAAAATTTGGCATGATTTCAAGTGATAGAGAAGGTAGTCTTTCAGATTTTAAAAAGTAAAGTTTCATTTCAATCCACTGGATTTCAAAAGCTCTATTTCTCTAAACACAATTCCCCAAACCACCAAACCATCAATTTGGAACAATTATTAAAAGCAGAGGCTCAGTCTCTTCTCCAACCTCCGGTAGAGAGAATTCTAATGGTGGGGACTGGAAGTCTTGATATTCAGGAGCATTTTGGAAATTCTTAATTACATTAATGTTAGAGGATGCTGAAAGCTTTTATAATGCAGAGTGCTTTTGCTTAATGCTACTTAGTTGCTGGCTAAAGTAAATGCATCACTGGTGTTTCAAACTAAAACAAATGCTGATTAAATCAAGGGAAGAATGCATAATGATTTATCTTTATGAAAATTACCTTTCTCCAAATATATTTATGATTGTAATAAAATGAAAATTAAGTAATCAATTCCACCACCATTATACACTGCAGCTGTGTCTACAAAGTTGTCAGTCATTCAGAAGGAGTTTTGTTTTGGGTGAGAGTAGCTAGTCCAGTTTTGGCCAAAATATAAAGATGTTAAGAATTATGTAAGGAAAAGAATACTCCTTTTATCTGAATAATGTTATATGTTAGAGGTAAAATATCTCTATAGCAAAAAAGGGAAAGAAAACTGGCTGATATTCAATAATTAAATTGGTACTTCTGATAGTTTTCTCTGTAATGTAAAATTATACTATTAATTCAGAGAGGCATCAGGTGTTTGAGTCTCTGATTTGGAACAGCAGGTAAGATTGAAAAGGCAGTTAGGTAATTGTGTAGATATTTTTCATTTAGGACACATGGATTAGTCGTTTCCACAAAATGGCAAAATAATTAAGAATAATTGTATTAAGACAATCTTACAAAAATGGGCTTAACCTACAATATAGCCTTGGGGGCAACTATAAATAATGGGTCTGCTTTTCGGTTAATCACAGTGAAACAAGACCATCAGTTTTTGTTCTCATCACCTTTTCAGAGGAATATCAAGAGTAACCCTTTTCTTAATAATTTCCCTTCTTATTTTCCACTTGAAACAGCAAAAATTGCTCTCAGGACACCTAATAATTGTCAAACTTGATATTAAAATTTTATTAGGAACATTTCTTTAGGTTTGCAAATGGTACACCAATGACGTTACGTGTGCATGTTTGAAACTTTTTTTAAATTTTTAAAATGTTTTATTATTTACGTTTGATAGTGAGAGCACAAGTGGGGGAGGGGCAGAGAGAAGGCGAGACACAGAACCCCAAGCAGGTTCCAGGCTCTGAGCTGTCAGCACAGAGCCGGTGGCAGGGCTCGAACTCAGGAAGTGCGATATCATGACGTGAGTGGAAGTCAGATGCCTAACCGACTGAGCCACCCAGGTGCCCCAAATTATTTGTTTAGTAGAAACATCAACTAAAATATTTATAAATTAAAAGAATATTCATATCTGTCATAGTGAAATGAGGTATATACGATTAAAGGGGCGGAGCGCCTGGGAGGCTCAGTCCGTTAAGTTTGCCCCTCTTGATTTCAGCTCAGGTCATGATCTCATGGTTTGTGCGTTTGAGCCCTGCCTCCGGCTCTGCGCAGACAGCATACATAGAGTCTGCTTGGAATTCTCTCTTTTTCTCTCTCTCTCTCTGTCTCTGTCCCTCTCTCTCTGTCTCTCCTCCCTCCCCCAGTCACACTTTCCCTCTGACCCCCCAGTCTCAAAATAAGTAAACATTAAAAAAAATTAAAGGGACTACTTTTTGATATGAATTGTAATAGATAGACTTATGGTATTTACTGTAATCTCCCCTCAGTAACTTCCTTTTCCCTTAACTGAAGTCCTGAGCCTACAAAAATCTAGAACGGAATGTCAATGAAGTGCAGAAACAAAGGCAGGGAATGTATTTAGGTTTCCAGCACAGCTCTGATCCCTCAGAAAGGACTCAGTGACCTGGAAATTTAGTTTCACTTATATTTTGCTTATTCTACAGAAGCTAAAAGTGGGAAATAGTAAAGATAGTTTGAGATGCAAAGAAGTTTACTTCAAATATCTCTTTTTTCTGTAATTTAATTTTTGAAAAACATATATTAGTATTCACTAATGTAGTGTTTTCCGATAACTTCTAGGATATAAAAAACTGAACAATACACTGGAAGTTAGCGTGCTGGAGATTTTGCTACTATCCTATATGAAAATGTGTACATGCTAGGATATGACAAGGTAAATGCTACCTAAGGTGTACATCTTCACAAATGCACAGGGATGTGAGGAGGAGATACCTATCAACAAGTGCGTGATGCCTTCTAGTCTTGCCTGAGAAACTGGGATGTGGTGGTCACCATTTGTGAGTCTCTTCATCGTATGTAACAATTTGGTGCAAAATCTCAGAGATTCCAATTTATTTCTTTAGAAGATAGATCAGCAATTATGGACCAGAAAAGATGACTTTAACAACTTTGCAAAGTTTCTTATGTTTTAAATTTTATCATGTCAATTACTTTTTATTTCCTACTTTTTCATAATGATTAGCAAAATATACTCAACTAAATCAATCTGGAGACTTCCTTCCTTCAATAGCAGCAAATGGCAGTTGGAAGTCTTGGGCCTAAAAAACACCAAGAATTGGGCAATGGCAGCATTCAGGGGGAAATGGCAAACAACTGGGACTTCACAGCCTGCTGCGAAGACAATTTTGATCCATAGGCAGCAGCTGGAACTCAAAGTAGGCTGTGGCCCCAAGGAGTGGCAAGAGCCCTGTGAACTATCTCTGCCACTCAGGACAGATGCCCAGGACTCAAATCCTTCCTCTATCTAGCAAGCAAGTGATTGAGAACAGTTTTATAGTACAGAAAATCATTAAAGGAAAGAGGGATGGGAGGAGAGGAGAGGAGAGGAGAGGAGAGGAGAGGAGAGGAAAGGAGAGGAAAGGAGAGGAAAGGAGAGGAAAGGAGAGGAAAGGAAAGGGAGAAAACACCAATTCACAATTAGTCATAAATACCTTGTGGCCCATGTGTTAAGACTCAGGAGTTGAAAACTCCTTGCCCTGAAGGTAAGTCACTTTATTTTTTTGAAACTCAGGTTTTTCATTTAAAGTAAGGCAACTAGATTATCTTTATATTTTTTTATTTTGAATATTCTCTATCATCTTTAGATGTAGTTCTGACACTGCACCTACTCATGTAGCCTCAAGACAAGGGATCGACTCATTTTAGATGCCAGTTTCTTCCTCTATAATAGTGGGTTGACTTGATAGTTATTAAGTCTATTAGATGAACAGAATCATTTGAGGAACTAGTTAGAAATACTGATTCCTTGACCCCAAGCTATATCTGAATCAGTCTTCTGGAATGCAGGAAAGCTTGACACTTTCAACTTTTTTTAATGCAAATTCTAGTCTGCGCATAGTAACATCCACACACATTGGAGGATATGTTCATTTTAAACATGTATGCATGATATTTACCTCAGATCTCCTCAATCTTGATCTCCTAAAGATACCTAAAGGTCTATAACAAATGTTCCAAGTAATTTCAAGAGGAATTCAGGAATAGCCACTGCTAGGTTAGATGCCTTCCTAGTTATAATCATAGCAAAAAGGCAATTTCCAGAGTACTCAAGGCTGTGATATTTTGGATTGGCATTGGTCTTTAGTACGTAAGAGTGAATCTCACAGAGATGTACAAGTCTTTCCTTTCATCTGGCTAACACCAGATACTCATAACTTGATCCATTTGCCCTCCCCAGCTGTTTGGAGAAGAAACATTTAAAGTGGGCATGAGGGAAGAAAGAATGCCTTGAGTTATGTGAGGCCAGTTAGGTGGTCATTATTATGGTTCCAAATATTTCTGGTTATCTTTCTGGAACATAATAGGATTGCATTTTCCTACTCTCATGAAATTAGGCATGGCTACAAGATTTGCTTTAGACGATGTAATTAGAAGTGGTGTGTGCATGTTTTCTACATTGTGTTAGGATCAGCATTCTTTTGAATTCTAATCAGAAACAAGGTGATGAGCCAAGGCTAATACTTCCTGGCATCATTACTGTATATAGTAATTGTGGGCTTCTCTAGAGAAGGAACTTTTCTCATGCAAATGTACAGTTCTTGGACTTCGGGTCTCTGCTGTAAAACCTAGCAATACCTTCATGGATTTGCATCATCATGCAGAATACACATACTGACTTTTGGCAAATTTAGCCAAATGAACTTGTAAGGATACACAAACATACGCACACAGAAAATATTGATATAGCACCACCAATTGTCCTGATTTGTCCTCCATGAGAAATTACCCAGAGTAACTGTGAGTTAGAATATGGAAATTTTCTCTTCTCTCAGTTATTTATTTAGGCATTCATGACACAAAATATTTATTGAATGCCACATATTCTGGCTACTTGAGACCATTGTTGAACTGAATAAAGATTCCCTGCTTTAGGGAGCTTACGTTCTAATGGAAGGAAATACATAATACATAGTAAACCTAGTAAATAAGTAAACTGTGGAGCATATTATAATTGAAAAGTACTATTGAAAATGGGAAGGGGCACCTGGGTGGCTCAGTCGGTTAAGCATCAGACTTTGGCTCAGGTCATGAACTCATGGTTCGTGAGTTTGAGCCCTGCATCAGGCTCAGCTCAGAGCATGGAGCCTGTTTTGGATTCTGTATCTCTCTCTCTTTCTCTGCCCCTCCCTGGCTCACACTGTGTCTCTCTCTCTCTCAAAAATAAATAAACATTTAAAAAAAGAAACTAGGGAAAGTAGAATAGAATGAGAAGAGATTGGTAGCAAGATGGTATTGGAGAGCAAGTTAGAGCATTGAATTAATGATTTAGGTGGACCCCTTTGAGAAAGTGTGGTCTGAAAAAAGACATGAAGGAGGTGAGAGGATTAGCTAAGCACATGTCTTTGGAAATAGTGTTCCAAGCAGAATGAACATCTAGAATAAATGCCCTACGTTCTTCTCCTGTATTTCTGATCATAGAGTAGTAAGAGATAAGGTGATAGAATTAACATCTTATGGCCATTATCTGAAATATATTTGTTGTTTGGATTGGAATGTGAATTGGTCACATTGATCACAATGTGAATTTGAATAGAAAAATTACATGATCTGACGTAATTTTTTGAAGAAAGAATGGCAAGTTTAAAAATGAAATAGACTACATAAAGGAAGGGCTGGGGAGGAAGCAGGGAGACCATTTGTCATGCAATTGCAACAATACACAAGGGATAGTGGTGGTTCAGACCAAGTAGGTTAATGATGGAATGGAGTTAGGCACTGCTCATTTTCTGTCTTCTATGCCTTGGAGGGAAAAAGGAAAGATCAGAGAATGAAATAGCAATCACCTATATGAAATCCATATTTTTTCATCATAAATATATTTATGAGCTGGAAAGCTATAGTAAAAATCAAAACACCTGTGAGCCCACCTGCAAGATAAACTATTCTAGAATCAAATGAAGTCTTATGTACCCCTACTCAATGATAGCCCCTAACCACTGTTCCAAGAAGTAACCATTTTTGCTATTTATAAATGTATCCATAAACCATAATAGGTTTGATTTGCCTGTTTTTGTTTTATATAAATGGTAGCCTATTATATAGACAGTAGGATACATAAGTATACATACCTTTTTTAAATCAAAGGTTATTTTTTAAGAATTTAAATCAAAGGCTTATTTTTTTGAAGAATTATCCATGTTTATAATGTAGCTGTAGTTCATTTGTTTTGATGACACTGTTTTTGTCTATTAGACAAAATTTGTTTTTGTCTATTAGTCTAAATAGAATTTAATTCTGTGATCACAGAATTTTCGGAAATAACACTTGCACCCAGGGAAATTAAAATTAAAACCACAATGAGATCATTGGTATCACATTTTGTGAAATGTTTTCAAAATTAAGATGTTTTAAAATTGAGCAATAATTAAAATCTGCCAATACTAAGAATTGAATATTAAGCTATGGTAAGATCATTATTGTCAGGCAGAAATCTAAATTGGTACAACTACTTAAGGGCATATTCAGCATAATTTGTAAAATTGAAAATTAATATAAAAAACTCATTATATAGGAAATACTTTTTTGTAGTTCCAAGTTTTTATTTAAATTCCAGTTAGTTAATTAACATATAGTGTGATATTAGTTGCAGGAATAGAATTTAGTGATTGACCACTTATACACTATCTGGTACTCATCATAACAAGAGCCCTTCTTAATACCCAGCACTCATTTAACTCACCCCCAGCCCATCTCCCCTCAAGCAACCTTCTGTTTGTTCTCTTTAATTAAGCATTTGTTTCATGGTTTGCCTCTTTTTTCTTTTTCCCTCCTATGTTCATGTGTTTCCTTTCTTAAATTCCACATATGAATGAAATTGTATGGTATTTTTCTTTCTCTGGCTGTTGATTTCACTTAGCATAATATGCTCTAGCTCCATCCACGTCATAGCAAATGGCAAGATTTCATTATTTTTGATGGCTTATAGTCCAGTGTATATATACACAATATGTTCTTTATTCATTCATCAGCCAATGGACATTTGGGGTCTTTCTATAATTTGGCTATTGTTGATAGTGCTGCTATAAACATTAGGATGCTTGTGTCCCTTTGAATCAGTATTTTTATATCCTTAGAGTAAACATCTAGTAGTGCAATTGCTGGGTCATAAAGTAGTTCTATTTTTAACTTTTTGAAACTCTATACTTTTTTCCAGAGTGGCTACACCAGTTTGCATTCCCACCAGCAGTGTAAGAGGGTCACCTTTTCTCTGCATCCTTGCCAACATCGGTTGTTTCTGGTTTTTAATTTTAACCAGTCTGACTGGTGTGAGGCAATATCTACTTGTAGTTTTGATTTGTATTTTGCTGAAGATGAGTGATGTTGAGCACCTTTTCATGTGTTTCTTGGCCATCTGGATATTTTCTTTAGAAAAATGTCTATTCATGTCTTCTGCCCATTTTTTAAACTGAATTATTTGGTTTTTGGCTGTTGAGTTTGGTAAGTTCTCTACAGATTTTGTAAACTAACCTTTTTTTTTTTAATCAGATATGTCAATTGCAAATATCTTCTCCCATTCTGAAGGTTGCCTGTAAGTTTTGTTGATTATTTCCTTCGCTTGCAGGAGCATATCTTGATGAAGTCTCTATAGTGCATTTTTGCTTTTGTTTCCCTTGCCTCCAAACATAAACATAAATATAAACACATGTGGTTTTAGGGGATACCAACAATTGTAAGCTCAAATTATCCTACTGCCCTCAAACGGCTAAGTTAAAATAACCCAAACAATGAAGGCCACATGAAGGTCAAAGGGGACTGATTTAAGACACATTCCCATCAAAAACAGCTCCTGGCAGGATTTACACTTCTATGGTGTTAGCATGTCCAACAGCCCTCTCTCTCTCTCTCTCTCTCTCTCTCTCTCTTTCTCTCTCTCTTTAAAAACATACTTTTTATCTTATTTTTATTCATATTTTAAATGTTAATTTCAGCACAGTTAACATACACTTTTATATTAGTTTTAGGTGTACAATACAATGATTCAACAATTCTATACATTATTCAGTGCTCATCATGATAAGTGTGCTCTTAATCCCCTTCACTTAGTTCACAAATGGTGTTGGGCAAACTGGACAGCCACATACAAAAGAATGACACTGGACCACTTTCTTACACCATACACAAAAATAAATGTGAAATGGATTAAGGTAGTTAAATGTGAGGTCTGAAAGCATAAATATCCTAGAAGAGAGCATAGACAGTAATTTCTCTGACATTGGCCCTCAAAACATTTTTCTAGATATGTCTCCTGAGGCAAGGGAAACAAAAGCAAAAGTAAACTATTCAGACTACAGTTGTCTTCTCTTAAAACCTAATGAGCTGGAAAAAGGACCCTTGTACTGGGCTTTCCCCTTTCAGTCCTGGTGAATGATCAATTCTGGAGCCAGGGCTCTTGGCCTCTGGCCAGGCCCAGCATCAGCTCCTGCCCCCAGAAAAGGTGGCTCACATAGATATCCCTTGAAAGAAAAGAGAAATTTGCAGGAGTTTCTGCTTCAGTTCTTGCTGCCTCCCATCAGAACAGAACTCTGCCAACCACTCCCTGAAGGTGATACACATGCAGTGGGCTTCCATATCTCTGTGGTGAATGGCATGCTTCTTACTGGTGCCATGTGGCTCCAGTGAGAATGAATGGAGAGTAGTAGGGGAACCGGAAACGAATCTCCACTTCCTGGCACAGGATGGACATGCTGGGAGCCATCATACCTTCTATAAAACCTCTGGGAAGCCAGGCAGAGCTAGGCAGTAAAATATAAAAATACTATTTACAATAGCCTTAAAAATGGAAATTATGAAAATATGGGTATCTGTCACGGGGGGAAGAAACAGAGTGATCACTACATGAAGCTAAGAAAATATAGGCATGTCTTAGGATTTGTGTCAGTTTGTAAAGATGTGACATGGGTCTATCTATAAAAGGCTGATTAACATCAAATCATGGAAGGCTTTGCATAACATGGCAAGAAATACATACTTTTGTCTACAGACAGTAGATAATAAAAGCAGAGTCTCAAAACAATCACAGACAATAAGAAGACATATCAATTTATGTCTTAAATCAAAAAGACCCATAACGAATATTTGTTAACAAGCGCATTTACAAAGTAGCATCACATTAAAAGCAATAATATAAAATGAAGAAGGAGTGACTGTTAAGTAACAACTAAATTGCATTGAAAGCTTTACACAATGATCTACAAGGTAGAAGAAATGAGAACAATTTTAAAGGAGCACACGGCCAACATGGTTGATGAGCAAATAGTTCATGGTTGATGAGTAGTGGCTAAACTCTTGGGGCTACTGACTAGGTAATTAACACATTGTTCCTGGTATGATGGAGTTGTGTCTATAGCTCACTCCTCCCTTGCTTAGAAAGAAGTAAAGTGTCTAACATCAGAGACATCTGCTGAAGTCATGAATACCTTGTTTACCAAACTCAGTAATAGGAAAAACCTGCGATAGCTCAGCTGTTATTGTGCTGCCATAATTAGAAAATAATATCTGAATTCATGGGAAATCAAGAAAACAAGGGCAGCGTGAAATATCAAAATGGAAAGCTTCAATAAAGAGTGATTTCAAGCATAATTGTTCTAGTCCTCTCTCTTTTATTCAAATAAGTAACAAAAGGGTCATCATCAGAGAGGTGGATACACTTTCTATTTTCTTAGGAACAAAGCACTTTAGATCTGAGTGAAAATATTATGCCAACACTAAGCTTCACCAAAAACAATATTAAACATTGGGAAACATCTGCTAACATACTCCCAATACATTTTAAAATATTTTCTTTGACATTTAGCCCAATATGTCTTTCTCTCATTTGTTATATTTTGAAAGCTAGATCAGAGCCAATATTCATATAATCAGCAAACACATTTCCATATGTTTTTTAAAAGGCTATGTTTCTTTGGTAGAATATAATGTGAACTCAGTAACATTAAATATGACTCGAGAAGGAGTGAACCACTATCGTGACTACTGTTAGAAGTCAATTATTAAGTTTCCATCTACGCAGCTGCCCTCCTGTGCATTGCATATGGTGAATTAGTGGTACCTTCCTTTGACATCTGATATTTAACAATTGAGGACCAATACCTGTAAAGCAAGCAAACAAACAAAAAAGAGGCATTTCGTTTTGACAAAAATATATATCAAGGTAACAAGGCTAACCTTTTTTGAAAGTCAGTTTACTTATACAATCCTTATCATCTTCTGATGTGTTGGTATCACTGTCCTTTTTGTTGGGGTAGAGAAACATCAGCTTGCAAAACCGTAACAATACAGCCAGTATACTTAGTGGAAGATTAAAATTCAGACCTCTTTGCCACAAAACTTTGGCATTTTACTTCAGTGGCAGAACGTATCAGTCTAGAGATGCCTGACGCTATCTGTACCTTTTCATCTTTGGTCTTGGACACTAATCAACTGTTCTTCCCTCTTTGGGGACTTCGCACAGGCAGCTTTCCAGATCCATTTCTTTCTCTTTCCCAACTTATGTTCTTGGGATGTTGGCTCCATATGCAGATTCCTGAGTAAAAAAAACAAAAATTTGCATACAATAGATATAGAGCAGGAGAAACAACCTGGCATGTTTAAGCACCAGCAGGTAACTCTAATGTAGGTAACCTATTAACCAAATTTTGGAAAACACTGATTTTTTCTCAGAAGCCTTCTCTTATCTCCCAAGCCTAGCAAAAGTGTTCCTCTTGTATTCTCATATAACACTTTCTATTTGTTTATTTATAATGCTCACCTCACTATTCCTATGATTGTCCATTGACTTCTCAGTCTTCTTCGCTAGACTTAAGCATTCTTTTTTTTTAAGTTTACTTATTCATTCTGAGAGAGAGAAAGAGAGCACAAGTGGGGGAGGGGCAGAGAGGAGAGACAGAATCCCAAGCAGGCTCCACACCAGCAGCACGGAGCCTAATGTGGGGCTCAAAACCACGAACTGTGAGATCATTACCTAAGCCAAGATCCAAAATTGGAGGCTTAATCGACTGCACCACCCAGGCACCCTATACTTAAATATTCTTGAGGCAAAGAATTATGTTACTAGTCTTTGCCTACCCTGCACTCCACTCTGTTCTTGGGATATCGTAGGTACTGAATAAGTGTTTGAATGAATGAATGTATGAATGATAAATGCCATTTACAAATGCGATTGATAAATAACTGGCTGACTACTGAACAAATGTTTCTTTCAGTTTTATCAATCTATTTCTTTGTCATAAAAAAAGAATCAAAGGTGCCTGGGTGGCTCAGTCAGTTAAGCATCTGACTCTTGACCTGTAACCACTGCTGTTCCCTAACATCAGACACTCCTATCATCATTTGCTCCAGCAAAAGGATGGCTGGATTCAGACTTGCGCCTTCACATTGCTCACTTAAGGTGTCAGACAGGCACATCTGAGAGGAAACACACATTGTGTGCCCACATCTTGGCTGTACGAAAAGCTGAGACTTCCAGTTACTTCACCTCTATGTTGAATAACATGGGAGCTTAAGCAAATATAAGAAGAGGGCTAATCAAAATATGACAGGCGATGATACACTTTCACTATGTCAGTCTTTTTCTGCACCCATTATGTGTAAAACATTGAACCTGCCTGGGGGTGGGTACAGATATCTTCTTTACATTCAAAAAGCCCAGGATTCACTCAGTTTAATAATTACAATGGCTTTAACAAGGTCTTCGTGGTGCTGAATTTTTAGAACACCTATATGTTACTGAATTGACACATTTGAATAACCACAAGAGAAAATAAATCCTCCAAAACTTTTTGATTAACTTTAGGAAATAAATTTGAGTGGCACGTTGGTATATAAGGGTAAAGCTCTTCCTTGTCTCCTGATAGTATTCATAAAAAGGTGAAAATAAAAACTTGGAAAGACTGACAATAAAATTTTATTGCTAGAATGAACTTATTGGTATGGAAATGAAAGTCAGGTGAAAGTTATTTAAAATGAGGAAAAGTGGAACACCAGATCTTAACAAGAATAAGACAATGCCTAAAACCTGACACACAGAGCATGCAAAACATCCTTAGAGCATTGCTGAATAAAATTCAAAATGCAGCCTAAGCAATGATGCCCAATTTCTTACATTATACTTTAGTTCACACACACATTGATATATTATACATTAAATTGATGTGGAATACATTCTTAAATATTCATGCCTGTTTTTCATGAATTCATTCAAGTAAGAAGACTCACTGATTTGCCGAATTCAATATTTTTCTAATTTTTTTATTGCAGTAAAATACATATAACATAAATTTACCACTTCAATCTTTTTTTATGTGTCAAGTTCAGTACACATTAAGTACATTCACATTGTTGCAAACTATTGTCACTATCCAGCTCTAGAAATTTTTCATCTTCCCCAACTGAAATTCTGTACCCATTGAACACTGACTTCCCATTCCCTCCTCCCCTCAGCCCCTGGCAACCACCATTCTACGTTCAGTCTCTGAATTTCACTACTTTAGATACCTCCAATGAATGGAATCTTGCAATAGCTGTCATTTTGTGACCAGCTTATTTCATTTAGCGTAATTTATTCATCTTCAAGTTTGTTGTTGTTGTTGTTGTTGTTGTTGTTGTTGTTTTCCCGTGTTGTAGCATGTGTCTTGAGTTGAATGCTCACTAAATATATCCATCCCATTTATCGTAGGAATTCTGGAAATATTAAAGATAGAAGGCATGCTTTTAACAGATCTACAGGTCATTTTTGACATATCTGTTTTCTAAACTCCCATATGCAGTCACCTTGATTGATTATTATTATATTATTTTACCCCCAAAGCAATACAAAACCATGTACACTTCACCCCATTTTCCTTGGTTCCAGATTAGTACTAGTCAACAAAACCTCTTGCCTCTGCTACTGTGATAACTTGTCTACCTCATTTCTCCATTTCTATTCTTGTCAACCATTTCCAGGTAGCAGCAATGGTGATCTTTCCAAAACATATTAGATTATATCATTCTTCAACTCAAAATCCATCCAAAGGATTCTCAATCCTCTTAGAAAAAAACTGATATTCTAGGCTTTATATGACCTATCTTTCCCCACCTTCCCAAAATTTAGCTCTTGGCACTCTTAGATTCACTCCTGTCCCTCTAGCAGCCCTTCAGAGCTCCAAACTCTAACCCATCTATCAGATTTCACTCTTCCTTTTCCTTGGCCTGCTCATCCTTTGATTATCTCTCAATCCATCCTTCTCTTTGTTTCTTTATAGAGCACCTTGTTGTTCTTTACACCGAAACTTTTATTACAATGTCAAATTTCATACTTGTGTGCCTATTTGTTAAAAATATGTGTCTCCCACTGGAGTGTAACCTGCATGAACCAGGCACCATGTTGGTTTTGTATACACCCATGTAGCCAGGTCTTAGCATGACACCTGAAACACAGTAGGCACTGTGCAAAGATTGATTAAATGGATGAGGGAGTGACAATACGTGATGAAATTAAAGCATAATTTTTCTCCAATGTGTATATCTGACCATGAGTAGGTAATATCGCATATGGGCACTGAGAATTCCCAGAGTCACCTAAGACTGCAAATTCCTTTTACTTATTTGAGAAACCAAGAGATGTATACACTTCATGATCCTGCTTAAAGTTGTTTTTATTCACAGGCAATGACTTCCTCACTGTGCAAAGTTGCTACCGTTGGAAATCAGGTTTAGAAGCTTCCATAACTCTCTTTGGTGCCCTAAAGTAAAACTATGGGTCAAATAAGTAACCTGGTCCTCAAGGGTAAAAGGAAGAAGAAAGGAGGGCATAATACAGAAATTCACATTGAAAATAAATCAAGAAAAATCAAATTTGGTTTTCATTTTTTTGTTTTTGTTTTTTCAAAACAGGACAATGCTCTTGAAGTAAGAATTTGGTTCTAATCCTGACTCTTAACTACTTTGTGAAATTTAATACACTAATTCTCTGCATTTTTTTCTGTCTCTAATATAAAATGAAATTAGTAATTTTCTCTGAAGCTATGTCTCCCTGGATTGTTGACATCATGATAACAAAAATGACATTTTATGCACTTGAGAGAGTTTCACAAATATATTATGATGTCTGTGTAGATGTGGTTAAGTGCTGAGTTCCTATACAATGGTAACAAATGTAACATATAATATACTTAAATCATAATGGCTTTATGGCTAATAGGTATGAAACATAAAGAGAGATTTTTTAAAAAGAGTAACATTGTCAAATCATGGAATCCTTACAGGTTTGTTAAAGAGATAAATCGGTCAATTCATTGATTTTGCTGTTGAATTATTCCAGAGAAAATAGCGGAGAGCAATGGCCACATTGTGTTTGACACGCTCTATTTCACAATATAATTCCCAGTTTTCCACTTCTACTGAGAGTTATGCGAACTGTTTTTCATTAAAACCATGGCATATTTTGATTTTCCACTTCAGTTTTCCCAGGGAGAGAATGTCTCTGAGACCACTCATTTGTGCTGCACACCCTTTGAGAAACACCACTATTAATTGGAACAAAATGTTTGGATAGCAAATGTCACTGAATCTCTCAGGATGTTTCCTGCCTCTGCAGCTATGAGAGAGCATAAAGCAAGTCATGACCGCATTATCTGGATAAGCTAAGGAAACAAGAGGTATCTTAAATTTTGCCAATGTGTTACAAATAGCCTGGACACTTTGACTGAATTCACCAGTTAATAGCATTTACTGCATCTCTCTCTCTCTCTTTTTTTTTTTTTTTTTTTTTGCCAGGCCTTGAACCTAGTTATAAGGTTACAAAGATGAGCAAGGAGCAGCCCCTGTCCTTGGTATATATGGTTTGCAAAAGAAGAAAAACAACAAGTCAAAGAGTAATGTGATAGTGGCTAGGGAAAGAGTGCAATGTACTGTTGGCCCACCAAGGTAAAATAAATAAATAAATAAATAAATAAATAAATAAATAAATGTGCATTAGGACATGAGGACTAGTTAGTTATTTCCATGAAACTAACCACTCTGACATTCAGTGGCTGAAAACAACTCACATGCATTCAGCTCTCAAGTTTGAAAAGCAGCTAGCAATTGGCTTTGCCCTAGGTTGGATATATTAATCTTGACTGGGCTAACACATATCTGAGGCTTCGACTGAGAAATTGAGCTGCCTCAATTCTGGTCCATGGGTCACTCCTTATTCAGTGTGTCAGTAGAGACTTGTTTACGTGGCAGTCACAGAGGACAAAGAAAGAATGCAGAAATGTGAAAGGACTCTAGAAACCTACCCATGGAACTGGCATGATGTTGTGTCTAAAATGTCCAACTCAGATTCAAGGGGTGGGGAAATGGAGTCTATCATTTGAAAGAAAGAGCTGCAAAGACATGTCGCAAAGGAGAATGGATACAGGGAAAGGGATAGTTGTCATTTTTGCAATCTATTGCAGCAGACAGTTAAAATAAATGATTTTGACCTGTGTCTAGAAGATTACTGATACATTAGAGGAGACAAGGAAATTCCTTGATAAGACTAAAGACAGGAATATTCTGAGTTTAATTTATTTTATACGTTCTTCCATTCCATTTTCACACCAACATTATTCATATAAAATTAAGATTTTACAGGTAAAAAAAAACCCGTAAAGTCAGAGAAGGAATAAGTTACTCAAGAGAAGCTGTACAGATAATAAATGTTGACTAATTAATTGACCCACATTGGTTTGACTCCAGAGGTGTTATCATTTCAGTTTTACTGCACCATCTGTTTACAAACAGTACAGGAAATCTCCCCAAATGTAATATAGTCCATGGAGTTCGTTCTGAACCTTCTGAGCTTCTTTACTAAAAGTAAGCTTCTTTAATTTCCGTTTTATTATTTATTTTTAATCATTTATCAACTTTTTAATCATATATTGTTTGTTCATTTTATATATTTGTTTATTAGCTGCAAATGACACATATATTTGTTGTATTGGAAATGTTGAATGCCTGTATAGAACCTTTTTTGCCTTTCATTCCTAAAGGAAGTTAATTTGTTCATTTACTGTCCCTGTGTCCCATATGACTCAGGGGCTCCATCCTGAGCTACAGAGCTGTATCCATCTTATTCTAAGCAAATTAATGCATGA
This sequence comes from Acinonyx jubatus, assembly GCF_027475565.1. Classification (NCBI taxonomy): domain Eukaryota; kingdom Metazoa; phylum Chordata; class Mammalia; order Carnivora; family Felidae; genus Acinonyx; species Acinonyx jubatus. Next base: position 22,362,812 of record NC_069384.1, read on the forward strand.
TATTCTGATGGTGACTCCCTTTAGTCCCAGGGAAGTCACATGACCTAACTGAACAAGTCTGGCTGATGTCATAAACTTTGGGAAGTTGCTTGTTGAGTAGGAATAATGAAACATGTAGTTATGGTCATAATAAGCATTCATTTTGTGACAAGAAAGGAAACCAAACATAGATAATTACTCCCTATTGCTCCCTTATAGGATGGACAGATGGTGAAAATAATCTGACCCTTTATAATATTACCAAGCAATTGATCTCACTTTCACTCCACCTTGGATTTCCAATTATAAGACAATGCTTTTATAAAAATTGCGTAGGCCATTTTTATTGCTTTTGTCATTACTGTTGTTTTGTGATTACTTGCAGCCAAGTAAAGATTTGCTGACCTAGATCTTGTAATGTCCAACTTACCATCTTCTAGTCTCCACCTCTATCATCTTGTTTGAGTTTTTAAATTATTCCTATGCATAAAAGCTTGACTCCTATTTACTCTATTGACCCAAATCAGTTGGGATCCCTGCTTTTCCCTTATCTTATTAAAGGTGTTTACAACTAAATTAAGCTCTTCCTAGAAATTCAATTGTTTTTTTTTTTCCTTTTTATTTTTAAGAAAGAGAGAGAGCACAAGCAGGGGAGGGGTGGGGCTGGGGAGGAAGAGAGAATCTTATGCATGCTCCACACCCAGTCCAGTGTGGGGCTCCACTCAGGGCTCCATCTCATGACCATGAGTGAGATCATGACCTGAGTCGAAATCAAAAGTTGGATGTTTAACCAAATGATCCACCCAGGCAACCTGAAATTCAACTTCTTATACAGCCTCAACTTGATTTCTCAAGATATGATTTGGAGGGATAGTAAGAAAGTTGGGATGGAACATTGAAAGATTTTAGGTTAGTCAAGTAAATTCAGACTAACTTGTAAAGGACCTTGTTTAATATTCTATTGAATTTTGACTTCTTTCTGAGCGTTTAACATTACTACCATTAATGTGAACACAAGGAAGATCTGACAATGGAATAGAATTTACGATCTCTGGGAAATCAGGGTGGGGGGTAAAGCAATGGTATAGCATTGAAGAGCTGTCAGATTGTTTTAAAAATATAACTGGAGATGTTGATGAATATCATCTAGAAAGTAGATAATATATAAGTCTAGATAAGATGATTAGAAAGTAAAATACAGCAGTGAAGATGGAAATAAGGGAAGAGATTGAATAAAATGTTCCTTAGTTTCTTATATAATAAATTAATTACATATAAACAAAATAACACATATTGTGTGCCTTAGCTCACATTACATATATCAAAAGCTATTAAGTTAAATCAAAACTTTCCAAATTATACTGGATATGTTATGTCAAATGAAAACCGACAACAAAGTTTAAATTCATGATTCACATCCTATAAAAAGTATTTATCATCATATAAATTGTTATTCAAATAAAACTTCTACCTGGTAAGACAAAGTGATCTCATTTACTGTCTATGATTTTGTGTTTCATATATTTGTTTTCTACAATTCAAGATCAAACTAAACATATAATTGCATCATATTAATAAAGATACAATTTGACATTGTAATTTCTAAAAAAAAAAAAAATCCTGATTACTCTGCCTACCATAAAGTTGCACTGTTATAACTACTCAATTTGAATTTGGTGAATGAATAAAAATGATTCTTAAAAGTCTGATCCCCATTAGTCAATAAATGTTCTTATATACCAAACCTTGGGAACTGTTACATACTTTATAAACCTGGGATGCCTGGATAGCTCAGTTGGTTAAGCATCTGACTCTTGATTTCAGCTCAGGTCATGATCTCATGGTTCGTGAGTTCAAGCCCTGTGCTGGGCTCTGTCATGACAGTGCAGAGCCTGCCTGGGATTCTCTCTCTCCCTTTCTCTCTGTCACTCTCCCATGCGTGTTTGCTCTCTGTCTTAAAATAAGTAAACATTAGAAAAAAAATTGTATACTTTACAAACCTGAGAAATATTTTTAAATAATACAAGCATGCATAAAATTTAATATCACAAAAATGTAAAGCAATATAGTTTATAATAATTTATATTCATGAAACAGATATCATTTTATTAGAATTTTAATGGAGAGTATAATCACAAATTTTAAACTGTTTAGTTAAAATACCCTAGACATTTATAATTGCCTTAGCTTAAAATTATATCAGTGCATTATTTCCAACTAGGTTTTAAAAATAAACTGATTTGAAAGCAAAACAAAAAATAGTAGAATCCTCAGAATCAAAGATTACAGTACATAATTTTTTTCCAGTGGCTTCAAACGTCACTATGTTTAACAAATTTGTTTGACAAAAAAACTTACCTAGCATTCTGTACTTTAATTAAACTTACATACACTGATAAAGCATATTCCAGCATAATACATCATTTTCAGAAATGAGACTTTCATTTTGGGGCAAAGAAAGTAATTAAAAACTAGAAGAATTGATTACAAGTAACTTAAGAAAGTGAAGTTTATTTCTGTGGAAAAGGGGACAAATTAAACAAGAAGCATGATTAGCATAAATCAGTATGTGAATGTATAAACATCTGGGAAGACATTTGATTAGTCTCAGTCAGAGAACAGAAAACTACCACCAGGATATGCAACTTAGTCAGCTAAGTTAATGGTTTATTAAATAAATATTGCTTGAACATATAGCATGTTGCAGTCTATGACCTACTCTTCTGAGGTTTATTTTCTAGTTAGAGAGGCAGATACATTTCACTCTTCTAATAATTAATGCTTTGGTAATAATTGTAAAAATGGTAGAGCAGTAGTACTGAACAGGCCAAGTCAATGGAGCACATACACAAGAACAGTCAACCGAGTATTATAAACATCCACTGGGAGTTACCTTAACTGACACAAATGAAGACATTAAAGGGAACTTTGTCCTGCCAACACAGTTAAATAACAGAATCAGCCTATTAAGAGAACTAAATATGATCCCCCATCAAGGATTTTTTAAACTCAGATAACACACCTAGAAACTTGTTTTGTGTACAAATTTGATATACTCTTTATAATGTATTTATATCTGATAAAAATACAGCATTTTTATAGAAGGGGTTTGGAATTCTATTTAAAAGCCTATTTTAGGGGCGCCTGGGTGGCTCAGTCGGTTAAGCGTCTGACTTCAGCTCAGGTCCCGATCTCGAGGTTCGTGAGTTCGAGCCCCGCGTCAGGCTCTAGGCTGATGGCTCAGAGCCTGGAGCCTGCTCCGATTCTGTGTCTCCCTCTCTCTCTGCCCCTCCCCCATTCATGCTCTGTCTCTCTTTGTCCCAAAAATAAATAAACGTTAAAAAAAATTTTTTTAAAAGCCTATTTTAATACCTTAATTGGATGATCTTTAAGGTTAAACTGGTTAGTTATTAGAGTTATTCTTAATCCCCACTGCATGCTTCAAAAACAAAATTTTAAATATTGGCTTATCTCTTCTACTAGGCCTTCACTTCAGGAAGATGGCTTCTTAGCTTTAAGCTGACAGAGTGATTATTATTCACTAATAGTCAATGAATGCTTTTGAATATATCCAGGAATGGATACAGAAATGAATGAACAGATTATGACATTCTGTCCTGTCAGGAAGACGGAAGGCATCTAACTACTTGAAGCAGCATACTATTCCTATACCTGACTGTTCCATGACAATGATGCTTCCCTAACTTTTAAAAGTAAATTACTTTAGGGGTGCCTGGGTAGCTCACCCAGTTGAGCATTCAACTTTGGCTCAAGGCACAATCTCACAGTTCTGGGTTTGAGTCCCACATTAGGCTTGGTGCCACAGAGCCTGCTTCAGATCCTCTATCTGTCCCTTTCTCTCTGTCCCTCCCCTGCTCACACTCTCTCTCACACAAATAAATAAATAATAGATAGATAGATAAATAAATAAATAAATGTAAATTAATTTAAGGGTGTCTGGGTGGTTCAGTTGGTTAAGCACCTGACTCTTGATTTTGACTCTGGTCGTGATCTCACGGTCATTAGATCGAGCCCTGTGTTGGACTCCAGGCTAGCTGTGGAGCCTGCTGAAGGTTCTCTCTCTCTCCTTCTGCACCTCCCGGCCTGCGTGCGCTCACTCTCTCAGAAAAAAGAAAGCAAATTACTTTAAAGTTTCCCATGGAAATACACACACACACACACACACACACACACACACACATATATATATGTCATATATATATGACATATATATATATATATATATGACACATTTACCTTCCATGGGAAACTTTAAAGTAATTTGCTTTCTTTTTTATATATATGTATATATATACATGTAATATACATATTACATAAATACATATATTACATAAATATATATACATGTAATATATATATGTATATATACATATATATGTAATGTTTATATACTATATATATGTATATACTATATACATACAATAAAAAGTGTCCATATATACATGCACATATATTATATATATATATGACTTCTGTTGATAACTAAAGAAATCCCTGTATGCAGAAGAATCCAGGTGGACATTAAATAACCAAAGGCCAGAAGGGGGATGCTACTTCATGATTTCTTGACATACCACTACTATAGCTCTTTGTTTTATACATAGATAAAAGCCAAGATGCTTTCAATCACCTCCTACTTTGTTGAGTAATTTTGAGATCCATAGAGAAACGAGGCACTTTTACTCCAAAGTATACAAACTTTAAAGGCTTGACTAATATTACATATTTTAAAAAGTGGTACTATATATTTAAAAAGTGTCCAAGTATACAGTTTGACAACATCAAAAGCACCAGAAAATGAAATCAAATTCATGTAGATTTTAAAAAGATACTTAAAACACTTATCTTGAAAAAAGAGAGACAGAATAAAGTCAAATATAATTTGAAAATATATTTAAAGACATATTTTGAAAACACAAACACAGTAAAACGTTTGTTTAAAAGAGGATTTGTGTGTGTATGAAGCGAAGGAGAGTCACAATTATTTGTTCAAAAGAATAAGCGAGTTTGGCATTGAGGGAGAAAAACAGTATTTGTTAGTGGAAATTTAAACTGTTAGACCCATGGCATAAGTTTTATGATTATGGACGACTGTGAATATTTGTCATTCTTCCCATTGTGGATTTATAAAACCACACATGTATAGCACATGCTCATTAGGCTATAATACTAAAAGACTTGTACTGAATTCTGCACTTTCTTTCCTGGGTCTCCAGCTTAAAGATGGCAGTCTTTAAGAGTTCTTGGCCTCCATAATTATGTCAGTCAATTCCTTATAATAAATATCTTTATTTATATTATATATATCATATATATAACATATATATGATATATAAAATATATGTCTATATAAAATATAGATATTATATATATATATATTTGTATTTATAAATATTATGTATAAATATATATGTCAATTTTTCTCATCTATATGGATATACAACTGTATGTATGTATATATGAATCCAATTGTGTGTGTGTGTGTGTGTGTGTGTGTATTTCTGTTTCTCTAGAGAACCTTTACTAATACAGGAAGGATCATGACCCTACCTTCATTAATTTAGGTTATTCCACCTATTTTGTCAAATAGAAGACTCAAGCTCCTAAGTAAGTTAATAATTTAGTATTTTTCTCCTTTTAAACCTAAAATTTCCACTCTAAATAGTCCTAAAAAATATAATTTATGAAGAGTTTCTGTAAGATATATTTCACGTAACCTAATTCACCCATTTAAAGGGTAAAACATTAAAACCCATTCAATGTTTTTTAGTATATCCACAAAGTTGTGCAATAGTGATGACAATCCACTATTAGAGTACATTTGTCACCTCAACATGAACCCTCATATTCATTAGTAGTTTCTCCCTGTCTTCCGTCCACCTCCTACAAATGCTTGGCCCTAGTAAATCACCAATGTCCTTTCTGTCTCTGTAGACTTGCCGATTCTGGACATTTCAGATAAATGCAGTCATATGATATGTGGTATTTTATGACTGAATTTTTTCATTTACCACAATGTTTCTAAGGTCTATCCATAGTGTAGCCTGTATCAAGACTCCATTGATAAATAATTCCCATTGTATGAATATACCATATTTTATTTATCTATGCATAAATTCATTCTGTTCATATGGACATTTAGGGTTCTTCAACTTTTTGGCCATTATAAATAACGCTACTATGAATATTCATGTACATGTTTTTGTGTGGCTATATTTTCATGTCCCTTGGGTCGACTTATGTGTGGAACTGCTAGGTTATATGGTAACACTACGTTTAACCACTTGAGGAACTGCCAAAATATTTTTCAAAACCCTTTGATTTCCAAAGCCCATCAGAAATACATAAGGATAGCATTTTCTCTACATCCTCAACACCTGCCTTTGACTAAAGCCCTCATAGAAGACCTGATATGCCATTTCAAGGTTTTGATACATTTCCCTACTGATCAGTAATATTGAGTGTATTTTCATGTGCTCATTGGTTATTTATATGCCTTCTTTGGAGAAATCTGTGTTCAGGTTTTTGTCCGTATTTAATTGTATTGTTTATATTTCTACTATTTAATCTTTTTTTTCCCTAGATACAAACCCTTTATCAGAGATATGAATTTCAAATACATACTCCTGTTTAGTGCATTGCTTTTTCAATTCTTTGATATATCATTTGCAGCATAAAAGTTTATAACTATGATGAAGATAATTTATCTTTTTTTTCTTTTGGTGTCATATCTAAGAAATCATTGCTTAACTCAAGGTCATGAATATTTACTCCTAAGTTTTCCTTTGCTAAAAATTCTGTAATTTCTCTCTTACATTTAAGTCTACAGTATATTTTTTATTAATTTTGGTGAATGGTATGAAAAATAACTTCAGTGGTTTGGGCACCAGGGTGGCTCAGTTGGTTAAGCGTCCAACTCTTGATTTCAGCTCAGGTCATGATTTCTATGACCTCATGGCTCTTGATTTCAAGCTCATATCAGGCTCTGCACTGAGTGCAGATTCTCTGTCTCCCTCTCTGTCTGCCCCTCCCCTGCTCACTCTCTAACTCCCTCTATGTCAAAATAAAGAAATAAACATTAAAAAACATTCTGTGGTATTATTTTCAATGTATATATGTACTTGTCTCAGTATCATTTGTTGAAAAGACCATTATTTCCCTATTAAATTGATTTTGATACACTTGCCAAAAATCAATTGACTATAAATATAAGGGCTTATTTCTGTATTCTCAATTATATTTCCTTGACCTACATATCTCATGTAAACCAATACCACGCTATCTTGATTACTGTAGCTTTGTAGTAAGTTATGGAATAAGGAAGTGTGAGTCTTCCAATTCTCCTCATTTTTAAGGTTGTTTGGCTGTTCTATGTCCTTTGCTGTATTAATTTGCTGGAGCCACCATCACCAAGTGTGACAAACTAGGTGACTTAAGGAAGAGAAATTTATTTTCTCCAATTCAGAAACCTAGAGTCTGAAATCAAGGAATCAGCAGGGTTAGTTTCTTCTGAGATCGCCGTCTTTGGCTCACAGGTGGCCATCTACTTGTAGATTGTCTTCACCTGGTCTTCTTTTTATGTCTGTCTGTGTCCAAATTTCTCCTGCTTATAAGGATACTGTTAGTATTGGATTATGGCCAACCCTAATGACCCATTTTAACTTAATTACCTTTTTTAAGGACCGTACCTTTAAATACAGTCACATTCTCAGATAAAAGAGGTTAGGACTTTAACATATAAATTTGAGCAGCACACAATTCATAACACTTGTATAACCATATTCATTTTAGGATCTTTTTTTTATATAAAACAAAAAGACACCTAGGAATTTGCTATGTACTGTATTGAATATGTACATAACTTGGGGGAATGTTGCCATTTTAACACTATTGCTTTCTGATGAAACAGAATGTGTTTCCATTTATTTAGATCTCCTGTAATTTCTTTCAGTAATGATTTGTAGTTTTTAATGTAAAAGTCTTGAGCTTGTTCTGTTTTCTAAGATATTTTGTCTTCTTAATGTGACTGTAAATGGTATTATTGTTTTTATTTCATTTTTGCATTTTTTATTGCTGGCCTATAGAAATGCAATTGACTTTGGTATAGTGATCTTGCATCCTGTAACTTTACTGAGAGCATTTATTATTTCTAATATGTGTGCATGTGTGTATGCCTATGTGTCTGCATGTGTATATTCTTTAGAATTCCCCACTACTTCTCTAGATAGATAGATAGATAGATCTTATATGATGCTGTGTGTGTGTGAGAATAGTTTAATTCTTCCTTCCCAATTGCAATGCCTTTTACTTCATTACCTTGTCTAATTTCCCTGGGTAGAACTCCCGGTACACTATTGAAGAAAGTGGTGATAACAAATATCCTTGACTTGTTCCTTATATTAGGGAGAAAAAGGTTCAGTCTTGAACTTTTACCCTAAGTGTGAGTCATGTCAGGGTGATTGGAATCCAGTTTTATTGGCCTGCCTGGTTATTTTGGCCATTGTGGAGGAAGTGAACTCCAGTGCACTTGAATGCATTTGCTTGAATACAGCCTCTGCAACACAGAGCTACATGGTATAAACGTTTCTGGTGTCCTGTCACTCCTGGATTGGAACTAAAGCCTCAAGACTGATAGCTATGTGGAGAAGGAGCTCTATCAATGGAGTTCTATTCTTTTGATTTAAAGTTGTTTCCACTTAGCCAATATGACCCTCTGTTAATTTAGTCTCTGGGTCTTCAACACGAACCAATTAAACTTGAAAGCTGTCTTACTTTCCAACAGCAATGCATTCCAAGCTTACTTTATAACTTTCAACTCCAAACATGATGAATTCATTTCTCCAGGGGGTCATGATTCCGTTTAGTGGAAAAATAGTATTGAATAACAAGAGTCTGGATTCTTAGGTGAATCATGGGTTTGAAATTGCTCCTGGAACATTTTAATGGATATAGCCAGAAAAAAATATTTTAAATTTAATGTTATTTAGTAATATTTTTTATTGACATTTACAATACAGGTTAAGAGACATGGTTCTCCTTAAAAAATCTTGTTTCATAATTGTACTTCTCATTGTCAATTTTGAAATAGATGTGAAAGTGAGTCAGCTTTAGCTTTGGGTTTGCTTATTAAGCAAAATTATTTTTTTTATGTTGTAGAAGTTTATTATCCATTGTTATTCCAGTAAATGTCACAGAAATAAAAGGCCAAGAGGGAAGTTTAAACAGTTGGAGATTCCATATGAAAGCAAGGAACAAATACTTGTAGAAGAATTTGTGACAAGAATTCCAGTCATAGTCTTTTCATTCTTTTCAAACCTTAAATCTTTGCATGAAATGATATCCAAACAGGGCTTCTTAGCCTTTTCTTATTGAGATCTCCATCTACTCTATCTTCAGCAGAAACAAAAAGGAGTTAGGAGCCTGACACAGCAGTTAGGAACTTGAACGCTGATTCCAGATGGGTAAAGGTCAACCACTTCGGCTTTGAAACTTTTTAACTGCATTATCTGGGCAAATTTCTTAAGCACATTTTGCTAGAGTTTCCTTGTTATGTGAGAAGGGGCAGATGATAATTGTTTCTATCCAAGTTGCTGTGAGGATTAAATGAGTTACTGTTTACAAATGCATAATATTAAATGAGTTAATATTTATAAAACGCTTATAACCCTGCCAGGCACAGATTGTTAAATAAACTAAATACGATCCATAAAGACTTCTTCCTAACAATGAGAATGGTTAGACCGTACTATTTTTCTTCCTGATGAGTGTACCATCTTCGTCCAATTCTTTTGAGTTATAGATACCTTTCCTGAGAAAATATGACTAGAGATTTTTACAAATATTTAAAAAAAAATTGGTGCAAGAAGCAAAAGCATGGATAAATTGTTTTACAAAATGTGTTTATCAATCTTCAATATTTATTACTACTATATAATAGTTTAAATCAAAATAATCTATGATTCAGGAAAATAACACTTTAAAAATCACATTAAATGGTGGCTATTTACTCTGAATATTCATATAAAACATATACCACTTTAAAGGAAGATGCATAGCAGTATAGGAAATGATGATTCAGGTGGCTGCTCTTTCCTCTACTTGCCTTTTATAATAAGAATTTGCCTCAATTGTTGTCTCTGATGGAGGCAATACCAGATGTGCTCCTGAAGGTTCTTAAAACATATGAGGTTCCTGGGGGTTAATTTCTGCTTCCATGGAAACTACCCTGGTGCGCCCCAGTTTTAAATGACTTCCTGCAGGCTGACACCTGGAGGCACCTGCTTGAAGAAACATCTTTCTCAGGACTGGAGCAACATGCAAAATGAGAAAAAGCTTCATGTTTACCCTCCTCTGCATTAAATATACCAGTTAACATTTTCAGTTTTTAGGAAATGATTTCTTTGGAATATACTTAGCTATGATTTTTTTTCAACACTGGTGGCTTAGCAATACTGGTAATTCAAGAACATCTCTCCTGACATTTAAGAGGCATGCTATGCCTACCGATAAAAGAATCATTAATGGGTCATTTGTTCACTAATTCATTTATTTGGCAAGCATTTATTTGATGTGCTACTAGGATAAGAGGTAATTAAGACACAGATGCTGACCCCAAGAATCTATCTGAAAAACAAACCCACAAAAAAAAGAGATGATTTTAAGACAACCTGGCAAGTGCAATGAGTACTAATTACAGGATAATATGTGTTTAGAAGGTATACACTACTAACCATGGAGAAGCACTGGTCATGTCCAAGGAACAGCGTAGTGGGAGGGCAAGCAAATTATGAAGAAAAGAAACATTTTGGCATCTGGATATATGTAGGATATGGCAAGTGATTTGGGATTGTGGAAATAGAAAATACAAAGGAGGAAATTTAAAAGGTGTCTGAAAATACAGATAATATGGAAAGTCACATAATTGTTATATTGTGGCTGTTAGCCCATACCTCCTAGGTGAAGGGGAGCCCCAGAAAGATTTAGAGCCCCTGAAAGCTTTAGAGAAGAAGTATAGTTAGATTTTCATTTTAGGCAAGTTTCTCTGATGACCATGTTGAAAATGGGGCATTCAAGAAGGCTGAAAGCAGAGGATATGGCAGGGTTCTACTGTGGGGTTATAGGCCAGAATACATGAAAGCTTAAAATAACACAAAGAAGAAAAATGGGGAGGGGGCGGGATTAAATATTTGCATGAAAAAAAGGAAACAAATTTGATTTGCTGAAGGATTGGTTCAATGAGAGAGGTATCCACTAAGATCATTTGCTCTATTAGATCACTAGTGATTTCAACAACTGAGAGAGCCAGTGTTGGATATGACGCATTTGAGATGCCCTTGGGTCACCCAGATAGAGATAACCAGCAGGAAGCTTTATATCTGAGTATGAAGTGTAGGGGAAACCAGTGAACTAGACATAAAGACTTGGGATCCACACACATATTAGCAGTTACTAAATTCAAGCAATAGGTACAGTCAACCAACATAAATGATTAAAAACAGCAAGGATCCAAGTACAACTTTCAGGTAATATTGAAATATCTATGCTGTGTAATGGATAGAGTCAGTATAAAAGGGGAAAATAGATCTTGAACTTTTGTTGAAAAATCATGGAATAATTGAGAATTCAGTGGCAACCAGAAGGCTTGGGATTATCATAGTTCACAAATAAGATATACCGTATGCATGACAATTAAAAGTCTTTCGTCCTCTATTCTATCTTTAGTCTCAATTCATAGAAGTTACTTCTGTTAATAGTATTTGTTTTTATTAATTCTGCTAAATAGTTTTATGACTATTCTATATCATAATATATAACTTTTAGGCAGGATGTACTAACAACCCCCCCCCCATAAAATATTAGTACCTGGGTCTTTATTTTGAATTTTTTCTAATGTCATACTTCCAATATTTACACTTTATATTACGAAAGAATATAATATTTGTAACCTACTCTAAAACCATAATTATGCTTCTCTTTTTTAACTATAAATTCTTTCTAACATTAAAAATACATTGCTGGTGTTTCCAACACTGTGAATATGTAAATATTGATTACTTTAGAATCAGACTGTAGGACTGGATTTATAGTAAAGAAAATGTAAACTTTGAACCTATATCTGTGTCCCTTAAAGGAACATATTGCAGGCATCTTTAAAATAGAGTCAGCTTTAGTTATGAGTTGCAGAAGGTTGACACGAACCAGAATTGTCAATTCAATTTTTAATGTAACACTTTTATTATTTTCCCATGTCACATCCCTGTTTTTAATTATTTACTCTGAGTTTATGTCTGTTCTAGTTCTTCTTAAAAAAGAATTACCTTTTTTTTTCCTTTTACTGAATTATACTTTCTTTTCATGTTCTGTGCTGCAGTTAATCTGCCAGTGTGTTCCCTTTTAATGTCCATTTCCCCCCAATTTTCCAAATAACTGGTTCAGCATTTGGTGTCACACGGGTAAGACTGGACCTCTGAGCAGGGAGGCCAGTATTTCTCAACCATGCCTTCCGGTAGTACAGAGGCTAGAAAGTGAAACACAAAATGAACAAAAGCCAACATTTCCGAAATTCCGTTACAATTTGGGTTGTACAAATTATATGAAAAAGGGAATTGACAGGGTCACATGGTTTGGATGCTCAAGCCATCTGTTTTGCTCCTGAGAATGGAAGCATACACACACTTGCTCTGGGGCCCACACAGCAAGATATAAGTGCCTGGAGTCAGCATGCAACAGTTATGATGGTTTCAATAAAAGCTTTGGGAGTCATGGACTGGTGGCCCAACTTAAAGCTTTCCAACATTTTTGTGTTTACCAATTTCCCTGTACTAATAACTTTCTGTTTAAGGTGTATAATATGCTTTTTGTTAACCGCAAGTAACTTTTGGTTGACACACATTCCTTAGTTCATCAATAGTGTAAAAATATAGAACTATATTCCATTTATATATGCATATTAATATAGTTTAAAATACACATCAAATGTATTTAGCATAATTTTTTTATCTTCATGAAACTTTAGAAGTTCTGGCATTTTTTAATCTTTATTTATTTTGAGGGAGAGAGAGAGAGTGCGAACAGCGGAGGGGCAGAGAGAGAGAGAGAGAGAGAGAATCCCAAGCAGACTCTGTACTTCCAGCACACAGCCCAACCTGGGACTCGATCCCACCCACTGTGAAATCATGACCTGAGCCGAAATCAAGAATCAGAGGCTTGCCTGACTGAACCACCGAGGCTCCCCTAGAAGGCCTGACATTTAATGAGACTTTGAGAAGGCAAAGAGAAGATATTTGAACCCAGTCTGATATGTAATTTATACATATTCATATTTTTATTAATAGCTATAAAACAGATTGAGCTAAAAGTATGCATATTATTATGAACAACTATACTTTACTTTATGCATCTTTTTCATTAAAGGGACTTAACTATTTCTCTTTTTAAATCTAAGTTCTGTATAATTCTCACTATGAAATAGATGTTAAGGTTGCGCTGGAATTTGACAGGGAAATATTAAGCTCATACGCACATACTCTGGAACTAATAGTTTATACTCTGTTCTAAATTTGACACTTCAGACTATGAAGAACCTTTGTTGCAATTGTCATTTTATTCATGATTTAAATACAGTATCTTGACAGTTGCTGGAGGCACATGCAAGGCCCAGGACTGTCTTGATTAAATGCTAATGAGTAATTTTGCCTAGAAACTTGTGTCAGAATAGACTGGTTTGAAAGGCATATTTTGCTAAAATGTTTCATCGGATACTATCAATCCCATTCTTACAAAAGCATTGTCCACTTTATGGTAGATTTGTTTACTTTTTCCCCCTTGCTTTTGCAACCATGAAATTCAGCTTTCAAGAATATAGTTTAATCTGAAGATCTCCACCTGGAAAAGATACAAATGAGAGATTCCTTGGGCCGTACATAACTTCACAATTAATTTTGAGGTAGACACAAAAGCATATCCTGATTAGTTTTAGTAGTAACAAGAGAATTAGAGACACAACGATGGATTTTACAAGAACTTGAAATAGAAGTTAATTCTTGTTAATAACAGTCTCCCTGCTCACTGCTTCAAATGCAGGGGTTCACATAACAAGATGATTACATAGGAGTGGTAAGTTGCACATGCATGCAAACACACACAGAAAATAAAGTGGCATCTGGGAGGCTCAGTTTTCTCTAAATAAATATTAAGTTCTTTTTATTAAAATTATATTTACTAAGCTTTATGAAATTCCAAGTTCTAATTATATGTTGGGAAATACTGCTTAAAAATGTCATACTGAAAGGGATAGAAATCTTAGTAGGTGAAGACATTGTAAAATCTGTATCGGATAACTAGAGCCACATTTTTAGTTTCTTTCTTTCTCAAGCTTGGGTATGGTAAGAGTTGCTAAATGTGGGGTAGGAGAGCAGAAGATAACAGCTTATGAGAAATGGAATGGGTCATATAAAAGATGGGCTGTCTGCACCAGACTTTGTTAACTCTTTGCAACATCTTAGCCTCCAACTAGTTATGAATGAAAGAATGGTGGCTGATGCCATGTCATAATAACACAGGCCCTTCTGGAATATGTCTGTGTCTCAACCAGTAGGGCAGCAGTCTCCATTCTAAGACCTACAACAGAGAAATGTAAAAAGAAAGAAAATACAGAAAGGGGTAGGTGTTAGGGGGTGTGTATGCATGTGTGTGTGTGTGTGTGTGTGTGTAAGGGGACAGTGGGTATGAGAGAACTATGGAGGGTGATTCCACAATATGCTACTGTCATCAAACACTCACCAGAAGGCACTGAATATCCTCAGCATAATGAGACTAAAGTTCCTACCTCCCATGGTGCATGAATGAGACATAACATTGTTCAAGGAGTCCGTCTCAAGAACTAAGATGAGCTTCTCTGCTTTTTGTCTTTCTAGCATATTCATATGAAATAATGTAACCAGCTTGCTGTTGAACAGTCACTAAAATGAAAGACACTCATCAAGCAGCCTTATTATTATTGAATATTAGTTTGAATCGGATTAGACACAATCAAATAAGCACACACAGGGCATTTTCTTACCAAAATCATGAAAAGAAGTCATTTCCAAAATCACACATATATAAAGGTCAAATATCCTCTAAAATAAGAATGCATAATTTAAATATGCCTGGGAGCAGCTGAAACTTGCCCTCTAGCTATGTAAACATATTTTCATTCTAATATTTGCTCAAGTATTCATTATACATGGTTAATTTTCCATTTGCTTCCCTCCCCCAAAGTTGCCCACGCGATGCCTGAAAACACTGTGTGGTGTTATGATGCAGAGTCTTTCAGATTTATGAAAAATTTACAATTAAGAGATAGTATAACTAAGATATTACACTGTTGTATTTTTTCAAGTTTTATATGCATTTCTATATTAATTAAGTTCCTAAGGAGGTATACTATAGGTAATAAATGCTGTGTGCCAACATTTATTCTATAAGACATATTTCATGTTTCCTTTAATTTTTTTGTCACTGAATAATCTTCTCATCCTATTAGGAAAAAATGTACAAATATAACACCAAGTGAAATTGAAAATAGACAATATTATGGTATGTGCATGCATTTTAACTGATAGCCAAGGGAAAAAACTTGCCTAAAAAAACAGTGGCCTAAAAGTGCTATAGAACTAACCTTTATTGTGCATTTACTATGAACCAGATTCTGTGTGATGCAATTTCCGTAAGATTATCTTATGGTTCTTCTATGAGATCAACTTTAATCTTCCTGTTTTAAGACGATAAAGAAACTGGAAGTTGGAAAGTCTAATGCATCCAAGGTCACACAGGTGAAATACAGAGCAATAGTGACTACTTTTGCTCACCGTTATCTGCTCTCTCTGCTTTGGGTGCTGGGAAGAGTCCAAACCTTCTTGGATATTCACTGGGGCCATGTGACTATCTTGACTAATGGCAAAGTAGCATGTGCCACTTTTGGTAGGAGTCAATTCTTTCATTTTTAGCCTTTGTGAGTTACCCACATTTTTTTCACCCATGCTGCAGCCCTTGACGTCATGAGATGACCTAGTTGAGCTGTTAGGATGGAACTGGCCTCTATCTCTTAGGCGTAGCACACAGCTGTGCACATCCACCAAGCAGCACTGGACTTCAAAATATGAAATCAAATACCTGTTCTGTTAATACCTGTTCTGTTCATACCCCGAACTTGAGGGAATACTGGCTAATTGAACAATCTAGTCTATATTGACTTAAATCTACAAAGGAAAGTAATATCTTTTCTTGGTATTTCTAAATAGCAAGGAAAAATTTCATCTCACAGAGCAAGTATATTTAAAAAAAATTTAATGTTTATTTATTTTTGAGACAGAGAGAAAGAGAGAGACAGAACACGAGTGGGGGAGAGACAGAACACGAGAGAAGGAGAGAGGGAGACACAGAATCTGAAGCAAGCTCCAGGCTCTGAGCTGTCAACACAAAGCGGAACACGGGGCTCGAACCCACAAACCGTGAGATCATGACCCGAGCTGAAGTTGGACACAAACTATTGAGCCACCCAGGCACTCCAAGCCAGCGTATTTTAAATGCAGCATCACATGCTGCACTGAATAATAGGGTAGCAGCTAATTTCCTGTGGCAATTTAAGCTCAAATGAATTAAAATGAAAAAATTAAAAATTTTCTTAACCATATTAGTTACAAGTATTCAGTAGTCATATGCAGCAAGTGGTTCTTGTACTGGACAACAAGAACATTTCCAATATCATCACAGATGATATCAAATAGTTTGAGTGACTAATTCCCTCTATAGAAAAAATTTTTTTAATGTTTATTCATTTTTGAAAGAGAGAGACAGAGCGCTAGTGGGAGAGGGTCAGAGAGACAGGGAGACACAGAATCCGAAGCAAGCTTCAGGCTCCAGCTATCAGCACAGAGCCCGATGCGGGGCTGGAACTCAAGGACCGTGAGATCATGACCTGAGCTGAAGTCAGACACCTAACTGACTGAGCCACCCAGGCACCCCCTTATTCCCCCATTATACATTCTAGGTATAGATAGATGGTTTCTGAAATTCTTTTGAGTCATGGGTGGCTCAGTTGGTTAACTGTCCAACTTCAAAACAGGTCATGATCTCACGGTTCATGGGTTCAGGCTCCTCGTGGGTCTCTGTGCTGACAGTTCAGAGCACGAAGCCTGGTTAGGATTTTGTGTGTCTCTCTCTCTGTCCCTCCCCCACCTGCACTAGGTCTCTCTGTGTCTCAAAAATAAATATACATTGGGGCACCTGGGCAGTTCAGTCGGTTAAGCATCCGACTTTGGCTCTGGTCATGATCTTGCAGCTCTGGGTTCCAGTCCTGCTTTAGGCTCTTTGCTGACAGCTCAAAACCTGGAGTCTACTTTGGATGCTGCATCTCCCTCTCTCTCTGCCCCTCCCCTGCTTGTGTTCTCTCTCTGTCTCTCAAAAATAAATAAATTTTTTTAAAAAAATTTAATAAAAATAAATATTTAAAAAGTTTTTGAGTGAAATTGTTTTGAGTCATAAATACTTTGAGAAAAAAATGATATACTGTTGCTAAAAATAAAATCATTTCGGGGAAGAATAAAAAAGAGAGTCATGGATTTTCCCTCCAGAAAGATCTTTGCTTTTCTGAAAATATATATTTAATATATATATTTAAAATATATATTTAAAAGTTTAATTTCTCTATATGATATCTAATTATAGTGGATAATGTTATATAGAACCTCCCAAGTAATATAAATCCATATCTTAATATATGTTTGTTCATGTACCCACACTCAAATGCACACATTCCACTTCTCTGTCCATTAACATCCATGATAATAGAATTTCACTGCATGTAGAAAGAAAAAATTGTAAGCAGGCATAGGTCCTTTTAATTAAAGTAAAATCTCAGATTTATTTCTTACTACTGGTCCTAAATCTAAGTGTGTGACTTTTTTTCTCATGTGAAAGAAAGGGGGAAATAAATTGAACACCAGAAAGGGGTTAACAGAGAATGAGAAACTTTATGAGCCAAAGCCAACAATGGCATAAATATACCTGTAACTTTGTAGCCCTTTGGGAAGCAATTTCATCCAAGATCGAAACTTTTTTTTTTTTAATTTTTCTCTTTTGCCCAACTCTCCATCTCAGTAACCAACAAAGAAATAAACTTTAAGAAATTAGTACCTTAAGAAATTCCCTGGAACAAATTTCTCAAGGTTCCAGTTTTACTTCAAGTTTTAGCCCTATCTATCCTTATTAAGATAAAATGGACTTTTAAGAAATCCATTTAAGTAACACCTGGGGAAAAAAACAGCAGCTCTTTCCTTCTCAACCCAGGAGAGTGGAAAGCAGAAAAAAATGACTACAGGGTCCATGAATTCCACTTTTGTTTTATAATCAAATGCACTCTTGAATCACACATGGCAGGCTCCATTCTTGACCCCTAATGAGTGACATACCAAGGGAGAGAGGCCATGGGAGCAATCTGCCCTGTCTTGAAGAACATTTTATCACTGGAATTGTCAACATATAATGATAATAAAAAGTAGAACAAATTGTAGTTGGATTTTATTGTTGTCTTTTGTTTTTATTCTCCATTGAAAACTTGGCCCCTAATGACTTATACCACTCTTACAGACCCATACACGTCGTGGTAGCCTCTCAAATTGGTCACTCGGACATGCTAGTGACATGAGTCTGGGACTCTGTCTGATCTACAGTGTGGAGAAAGTCAAACACTTACTTTTCCTGTAACAAATCTGTGCTCCTATAAAAATTTAGCAGCCTTCTTCCGTTACAGTAAGATTTTTCTTTTCTCAAGTTATACATTGTAGAATAGCTTCTTTCCATTTTTAATTGGCTGTCAATTTAGTCTCAAATACTCCATGAAATAAGGTATTAAAATAGATATTTTAATTCATTATGTCTATTCAATACTTCTTTAGTTGTTTGTTGTGTATTTGAATTTGAATTGTCCTAATACTCTTTAAGGTGTAATTGGTATAAACCATACCAGCAAAAGTTAAGAAACATTGTTTTGAGTGAATGCCTTTTAATTTTAAAGGAATGGATTTTCCAACTTCAAGAAAAATGGTTACCAGCAGGGTAAGGGTGAAACAAAAACAAAACTAAACTTAAATCTTTACAACCCTAACATTTATCCTAAGGCTGTTTAAGAACACCCATGTTAAATAGTTATAGGAAAAGAAAATACTGAATACCCACAGTCGAGCAGAATATATGCTGAGATTCAGAAAAGATGGGATTTTATTCAAGTGAATTGCTTTTCTATGAGAAAAAAAAGATTAGAGGGAAAACTAATGATGGGAACTATATAACAGTAATTCACTTTAAAGTGAAAAGGTCATGGGTAGGAATGTTCACTTATTTTCCATTAAATACCAGCTATCAAATTGACTGCCACTGAGATCAAATAATATCTCAAAAATTTTCTCTGCCTTTGCTACAGCTTTCCTATTGCATTTGTACCACTTCAGATTCACCACAGAAATGCCCAGTGTAATGGTGCTAAACACAGAGAAAAAATCAGTCAAAATAAAAACACAGGTGGCAGTATAGACTGACTGATTGATAACCTCAATGAATAAAGGAGAATAACTTAAAAAAAATCACATTGCATTCTTTGAAAATGGAAAAGATGGGTACGATTATTACACAACATGGCGGCAAGATGAATAACCAAAAGTTTGTGATAAGCAATCAACTTCTTCCAAATTTCAAGTTTTCTTCACTCACTTTCTACTCTCTGTCAGGAATTCCCAGTCCTATTGATCATAGCATGTCTGTACAGTATAGAGATTTCAATGACCTCTTTTCCTTTTCACATCTCAGGCCTCTCTTTGGAATTCAAGTCAAAAGAGCTATAAGCTAGATCACTGTGGGGCTAAAAGGGAAGTAAATGACTGAGACGGCATTGCTGAGTTAAATACTTTTTTTTCTTTTTAACTTTTGAGAGGTTATTGCAGAAATAATTGGTGGCTCTTGGAAAGATTTTGGTCAATTTTATCGTAGGAATTTAATATAATATTCACAAATGTCTGGTGGCTTATGCATACTGCTGAGCTGCTTTTCTTAAAGCAGTGAAATAAGTGTTACTAAGTGTATATCAAGATAGGTAACAGGAGAAGTTGATCAGTAGTAATGGAGAGAATTAAGCCCTTGGAATTAGATAGATCTGACTCTGAATCCTGCTTTTGTAGATTATCGCTGTGTGGTGGGATGTTGTGACATATTTAACTGATCCAAATCTTTATTTTAGAATCTATATAAAGTGAAGATGTCACTACATGTCTCATAGATTCTACTGAGGACTTATTAATTTACAAAAGTGCTTCTTACAGGTTTCTACAGTGTTCTAAGGGTCTACAGAGGGATACTATATTTTTGGTCATGGGTTTTAAACTGCATGCTAATCTTGAAAAAATCTGTCAAAATATTCTGCATCAACTAGATGTCAATTTCATAAACAAAAATGGCCATAGGATTTTTGTATTTATTTGCTTTTGCACATGAGCATATCTGTGGCAAGTGAAAGTAAAATCATATTATGGTTCAGAATTTAAGTAAAGATTTCACTGTGGTTTACATTGAGGGGAAAAAGTGAAAGTGGGAGGAGATTTAAGTTATCCTAAAGTGCAAACTAGCATGGACATACTGAACTAAAACAAAACAAAACAACTGAATGAACAAAAAAGCAGGTCAACGAAACCTTCACATTTCAAGTATATCTGACTATGGTCCTTTTACTTACTAACACGTAACTGTTCTTTAGAAATGGTATTAACGTAAAATCATTATATTTGGTGGGTATATTTTTGGTCCTGTAAGATATGGGGAACTGATAAAAACTAATTTTTAAAGGTTATATAACCATAGCAATAATAGAAACATCTCAAAGGGGATATTACCTTCTGAATTGTGATGATCAAGGAAAGAAGTGAAATGCAAAAGACCCTTTTTACTGCCAAACCTAACGCCAACATTAGTTTCAATAAATCAACAGTACCAATCACATTAATGTAATGATGCTAATTCAATTTTTTTAAGTTTACTTATTTATTTTTGAGAGAAAGAAAGAGGGAGAGAGAGAGAGAGAGTGAGTGATCAAGGGAGGGGCAGGGAGAGAGGGAGAGAGAGAATCCTAAGTAGGCTCCACACTGTTGTTGCAGAGCCTGAAGCAGGGCTTGAACTCACAAACCATCAGATCATTACTTGAGCCAAAATCAAGAGTCAGACCCTTTACCAACTGAGCCACCCTGGTGCCCCTAATTCAAATTTTATTGAGAATGTGATTTTGTTTATAATTAATGCATGTGTTTGGTGTTACGTGTGGCCTTAAGCCTAAGAATATTTTTTTATCTGTTTTATTTTGGGTCTACGTATATTTCATTGCATAAAATTTTAACTTAATAGTTGTCAAGATCTGCTATAGAGAAAAACCACATTCTAACAGCCAATAATTGAAACAATTGCACAAACTCATAACTGATTATTAGCACATTAAAAAAAAACTATGTGGTGCAAGGATTTTGAGTGTGTATGTCTGTGAGTTTTTCTTAGATTGGTAAGATTGACCTTTTTTTCAGTAATGTTTTTCTAACCCTACATTTCTGGGGTGTATAGACCATTTTTATGTCAAGGATTCCAAACCCACAGGATAAAAAAATCTAGAGTCTAGGAACACAAACAAGAAAATGAAGCATTTTTTTTAGTAATAAAAAATAAACATTTATAGTATCTTACCTTTTGAATAATGCAGAGTATTTTGCCACACTGAAATAAAAGAAAGAAATTCTAAAAAATATGTGGACAATATAACAGAGAAGAGTTACCTATTATTTCTTCATCTTTCTTCCCTAATCCCTTAGAGCTATGGTCCTCAACCTCTATTGTCCATGGGACACATTTGAGAATCTGTCTGATCAAATGATTGTTTCTTTGTGTACATGAGCAAACATGCACAGTATTTTTGGATAATTTCTTAGGTTTCATAGACATCCTTTACACTATCTCTGAGCTTTAGAAAGGATTTGCCCCCTAGAATCGTCTTGGAATCATTTTTAAGTCATTGACCCATTAAAGAAAGATTTCTTGTGAAAAACAAATCCTCAAAGAAACTATACAAAATGAACAATTCTTCTTCTTGTCCAGTTCATTCTGCTGAGGACTCAGAACCAAATAATTAAAATAAAGGCATGGAAGGGTACAATGGGAGAAGAGGGAGGAAGTGACTGAGTCAGGACAGGAAATGCATAGATGTTAAGACATGAGCCAGTTCATAAAAAAGGGAAAGGAGCTTTACAATTGAGAAGAAAGGATGAATAGTTTAGACAGAAGAACCACTGCAGGCAATGTCTTGAGAGGGTCTGTGGTGTAGGCAATAGAATAGGGATTACATTACGAATGAGACATACAGAGATTGGGACAATGGGTAGAGAAGCAGCTGGGAGGCTAGGCATTAACAGTTTGTATGTATCAGCCTGTAGTGTGTGGGACTGATTGGGTGGGCCACCACAAAATGGGACTGAAATGGACAGGCTGAACAGGAAGGTTATTGTCCTTGGCATGGAATTGAATCTCTTCCAAATGAGCTCACTGCTGGCAATGGAAATAATGTACATGATTTGCTACTGAGCACAACTTCAGGGAAACCACTGTGGAAAATGTGAGTGTGACCATTTAGTCTTTCCATGGAATAAAAACCTGTCAATGGGTTTGACACTGCTCTGGCTATGTGACAGTATGAAGACACATAAAGTATGAGAACACGTCAGTTTTCATTGGTGACCTACCTAATAATCTACAAGCAATATCCATCTGAAATTATATAACTGGAGCCAGAAAACAGCTTTTTGATAGTTTTTTAAAAATCTTTCAGTTATTTTAGATTTGCAAATCTGGAAAGGCTAAGAATTTAGACAGCATAATTATCTTTGATAATTTGCAATGCTTCAATTTTGATATAATATATGTTTTTGTAGCAAAAATTTTATGAGCTATAATACAAGTATACTCTCCTTCAACCTCATTCCCATCTTGGAATGTCCTCTATTTAGAGTTTAGAGTAAAATTTTGAATAGCAAAAACCTTAATGACTCATCCATGGTCATGATCATTTACGGCCATTACAACATAGGTCACTCACAGCTTCTGTTATTATCAGAACATTAAAAACCCTGCCGGGGCTTTTCATTGTTATTTGTTTGACATCCACTTATTATTTACCATTGGGAACATCACAGATGGCCCAGTTTCCTTCTGATTCTCTTAATGAAGAGTGATCATTATTTTTATGGGTCCTCCTGGGGTACCCTATCTGTAAGTAAATAGCTAGTGGGAAGAGATAAATTATATTCAGAGAGTTATTACCAATTGACCACACCTCACAAAGAAACCTGTACAGTTAAATTGGACCCAAACTTTTTAAATTTTAATCTACCAGGAAAGATGTAGAAAATGAGTTAAATAAAAGTGAAAGCACACTGTAATTGTTGCATTACTTAGGAATATTTAGGATACAGATAAAAAGACCTTACTCATACTGGCTTAGGCTAGGGAATGTGTTAACTTCACTAATTGAAAATTCCAGAGGGATGGATAGCTTTGGCACAGCTTCTTGTACAATTTCAACGAATGTCATTAAATTTGTTTTTTCTCCATCAATTGATTCTGTTTCTTTAGGTTACCTTTTTCAGACAGGAAACCAGATGTGATTGCAAGATTGAGACCTAGCTTTTGGGATGAACATCTACATCTAAGAAGAAAGTGTATTTACCCTGATCTTCCCTGCTAAATCCAAGTACAATAAAACCTTGAATTGCGAGTGACTTGTTCTATGAGTGTTCCACAAGATAAACAAATATTTCTAATAAATTTTAACTTGCTGAATAAGCAATGTCTTATGGTATGAG
The DNA here is from genome assembly GCF_027475565.1 of Acinonyx jubatus. Lineage (NCBI taxonomy): Eukaryota > Metazoa > Chordata > Mammalia > Carnivora > Felidae > Acinonyx > Acinonyx jubatus. Next base: position 22,386,736 of record NC_069384.1, read on the forward strand.
TAGTACCTGACACTGAACATCACATGATCACAACTGAGTCAGTGTTGTTCTCTGTCTCTCTCTCTCTGTGGGATTGTGGGTGATGTCTCCCAAGCTCCAATGATCAGGTTCAGGCCACAGTGTTTGGTAGAAATTCGTGAGTTTTCAGAACATTGGAAGGTTCTCACAACTGGTGTATTTTTTGTCACTTCAAAGCACTGGTGAACAGTCCTTTGCTTTTCCATACAGGAGTAAGCTTAGGAATTCTTTGCTTCATTCGAGGTCAGGCTGCCTGCAGATATAGACCCTCTCCTCTGCTGCCTTATTGCCAGTTACATTAAATACGGTATATGACAAGAGTTTATTAATACTGTACTGTAGTCAACATCCATGAGAGCGTATGTTGGCCCGCATACAGAAAAAGATTGAAAAGAGAGGAAGGAAGGGGGGAAGAAGAAGGAGATAATTATGGTGGAAGTTAGGAAGGAAATCATTGAGAACTACAAGCAAGATATGCAAGTGGCTAAAATTGCAAGATTTTATAAGAATTCTACGTCTGCATGTTGTCTGCAGAGGAGGAAGAGAAAAAGGCAGAGGAGTCCTTCACTTTAAATGAGATTAGGGAGATATGCAAAATGTGGGAAACAGTTGCAAATTTTTGTAGAAAAGCACCACCCAAATAAGGCTGTAGCAGTGCAATCAATGAATCAGTTCAAGGACAATGCAATGTCACATTTGTGAAAAATCCTTAAAAGGAGGCAAAAGCAAGTGCCATTGCATAGGTTACTTGTTAAGAGTGCAGGAAAAGAAAAGATTCTATTTAGCCAACAGATAGCAGTCATTCCATTAGTGATAGTGAAAGTCGTCCTATACAATAACCCTGCTGCCTCTTGTCGCCCTCACAGCAGCCACGAAGGTTTTCAAAGTTAAGTGCAGGTTAATTTGTTTATATTTCTTTATATTTTGTATTTTCTTTATTATTTTGTATCATATTACAGTATATAATCATTTTTATATGAATATTTTTGGGTTGTGGAATGAATCATCTGATTTTCCATTATTTCTTTTGGGGAGATTTGCTTTGATATACAAGTGCTTTGGATTACAAGCATGTTTCTAGAAGAAACTATGCTTGCAAATGAGGGTTTTACCGTATTCTCTTACAATCCTTTGCATTTCTGTGGTGTCAGTTGTTGTTTCTCTTTTTTCATTTCTGATTTTGTTTTTTTAGTCCTCTCTCTCTATTTTTTTGATGCATCTGGCTAGCAGTTTATCAATTTTGTCAAGTGTTTCAAAGAACTAGCTCCTGGATTTGTTGATCTATTCTTGTTTTTGTTTTTGTTTTTGTTTGTTGTTGTTGTTGTTTGTTGGTTTGTTTCTATTTTGTTTATTTATGCACTAATATTTATTATTTCCTCCCTACTGTTTTGGGGTCTTGTTTGTTCTTCTTTCTTAGCTCCTTAGATGATTGGTTAGGTTGTTTATTTGAGATTGCTTCTTGAATTAGGCCTGTATTGCTATAAACTTCCCTCTTAGAACCATTTTGCTACATCCCAAAGATTTTAGATTCTTGTGTTTTCATTTGTCTCCATGTATTTTTTTTATTTTCTTTTTGATTTCTTTGTTGGCTCATTCATTGTTTAGTAACATGCTACTTAACCTCAATGTATTTCATTTCTTTCCAGATTTTTTCTTGTGATTGCTTTACATTTTCATAGCCTTGTGGTTGGAAAAGGCACACTGTATGACATCAATTGTTTTGAATTTGTTGAGACTTTTTCTGTACCCCAAGGTATGGTTTTGTTACGGACTTTTTTTAAGAGCAGTTTTCAGCTTACAACAGAATTCGGAAGAAGATGCAGAGATTTCCTATACATTTCCTGCTCCTACACATGCAGTGACTCCCTTATTATCAACAGCACTCACCAGAGTGGAACATTTGTTACCAACCATGAATCTACGGTGACACATCATAATCAACCAAAGTCCGTAGTTCACCTTCAGGCTCATTTGATGTACATTCTACAGAATTAGAAAAAGATATAATGACGTAAGTCAATTTTTATAGTATCATACGGAGTATTTTCAATGCCCAAAATTCTCTGTGCTCTGCTTATTCATCTCTCCCTCACTCCCATAGATGGTAACCACTGAGGTTCTTATTGTCTCCATAGTTTTGTCTTTTCCAGAATGTCATAAAGTTGGAATCATGCACTGTGTAGCCTTTTCAGATTAGCTACTTTCACTTAGTAAGATTAATTTAAATTTTCTCCATTTACTTTCATGGCTTGATAGTTCATTTACTTTTAGTACTGAATAATATCCCATTGTCTGGATATCCATTCACCTAAGAAAGAACATCTTGGTTGCTTCCAAGTTTTGGCATTTATGAATAAAGGGACCAATTAACATGGATGGTTTTGTGTAAATATATTTTCAACTACTTTGGGTAAATACCTTGGAGCACAATTACTGGATCATATGGTAAGACTATGTTTAGTGTTGTAAGAAAACACTAAACTGTCTTCCTAAATGATTGTACAATCTTTCATTCCTATCAGCATTGTATGAGAATTCTTACTGCTCCACACTCTTACTAGTGTTTGGTGTTGTCAGGGTCCTAGATTTGTGGCCATTGTAATAGGTGTGTGTAGTATCTTATTCCTGTTTTGATTTGCATTCCGTGATGATGTATGATATATAGCATCTTTTCATTTGCTTATTAGCTATCTATATATTTTCTTTGGTGAGGTCTGTGTTAGTACAGTCCTTTTTTTTTTAAACAAGTTGTTTGTTTTCTTATTGTTGAATTGTAAGAGGTTTTTTTTTTCTTTTTTAATAGTCTATTATCAGATACGTATTTTGCAAATGTTTTCTCCTAGTCTATAGTTTCTCTTCTTCTTCTCTTGACATTGTCTTTCACAGAGCAGAAGTTTTTACCTTTAATGAAGTCCAGTTTATAAATTATTTCTTTCATGGATCATGTCTTTGGTGTCATATATAGAGAGTCTCACCATACCCAAGGTCATCTAAATTTTCTCCTATGTTACCTACTAGGAGTTTTATAGTGCATTTCACAGTTAGGTCTATTAGCTTTCATTCAATCATTGAGTCATTCATTTATTCTTTTTTTCCTATTTCTTAAAAAAACTTATTTATTTATTTTGAGAAAGAGGGACAGAAAGAGAGAGAACACACACACAAGTGGGGGAGGAGCAAAGACAGAGAATCCCAAGCAGTCTCCATGCTACCAAGACAAAGCTCAATGCTATCTCACAAACCCATGAGATCATGACCTAAGCCAAAACCAAGATGTTCAACCAACTGAGACACCAAAGCACCCCTCATCCATTCATTCTTTCTTAATGAAGTGACACACGTCATTTATTTTACTTCCTTTTTTTCACTTTGGGTTTTAGGTGATGGTGCTTTTTTCACAATCATAATTTTTAAATATAGTTTCTAAGTTACAGCCACTATTTACTTTAATTAAAACTTAATTTTCCACCATAGCTATTAAAATGTCTCCAAACTATAAAATAAGTATCCCACTTTATTTAAGAAAGAAGTTCAGTTTTCTTAATTGTTAGAATTTTAAATAAAATAAGATTTTTTCAGATGGGATATCAAACAAAGTGAATTTAAAGACCAAATTATGGTAATGTTTTATAGTACATTGCATTAATTATTCTTAGTAGTTGGATTTTCCCATCTATAAATTGAAGGGCACTTGATGAATAATGTTTTACATCTTCACAGTAAAATACATATTCTTTTTTGGAGAAGTTACAACTTAACCTCATCAAGTGTTACATAGCACAATTTTGTTATATTTTGATCACAGCCATAGAAATGTATGTTTCATTTGAATAACTTTATTGAGGCACAATTAGTAAACTGTAGAGTGTATGTGTGTATTTATACAATATAACCAGTTTTGTCAAATGAATGTAACTATGAAAACATCAAAATAATCAGGATAAGTATATGTATCATCCCTCCCAAATTTGTCCTGTATCACTTTGTAATCTCTTCCTTCTATTCCATCCCAGTTTCCCCATGCCTAGAAAACCACTGATATTTAATTTACTATGGGTTAGGTTACATTTTCTAAAGTTTTGCTTCTTTTTCTTTGTTTTTTTGTTTGTTTGTTTGTTTAAATAAATGATCAGGTTTAAAAACCTGATCTCTTGTTTCTGGACTTTTTCATGCAAGCAAATAATTTTGAGAATCATGTATATTGTTTGTGACAATATTTAATTTATTTAATTTTAAGTTCAGATATAATTGACATATAACATTCTGTAAGTTTAAGGTGTGCATTGTGTTATCTAATTTCTTAACAACTTTGAAGTATATAATATAGTATTTTTTTTACTATAACCACAATGCTGGGCATTAGACCTCCAAAACTTATTTATCTGACTGTAAGTGTGTACCCTTTGACCACATATTTCCAGTTTCCCCACTCAGTCCCTAGGTATAACTACCATCATCTCTCTGCTTCTACAAGATCAACTTTTTTAGATTCTGCATGTAACTGACATCATACAGTATTTGTCTTTCTCTGCCTGACTTATCTCACTTAGCACAGTGCCCTCAAAGGTCCATCATGTTGTCACAAATAACAGAAAGCTCTTCTTTCTTATGGATGAATAATACTCCATTGAGCATAGGTATTTTATCTACGTACTATATACCACATGTTCTTTGTTCATTTAAGTTGGATTCTTAAGTCGCTTCCATATTTTGGATCCTACAACTCAGTGACAAAAACAAACAATCTGATTAAAAAATGGGTGCAGAAACTGAATAGACATCTCTCCAAAGAAGACACATAAAATGGCAAACAGGTACAGGAAAAGATACTCAACATCATGAATCATCAGGAAAATGCAAAGCGAAACGACAATGAGATACCACCTCACACCTGTTGGAATGGCTGTAACAAAGAACACAAGAGATAACAAGTGTTGGCAGTATGTAGAGAAGAGGGAACACTGTCCGCTGTTGGTGGGAATGGAAATACACATAGCCGCCATGTAAACAGTATAGATGTTCCTCAAAAACTGAGAAATGCAATTGCTAGGTGACTCAACAATTCCACTTCTGGGTATGTAACCCAAGGAAATGAAGACAGGATATCAAAACAGATATCACGGCTACCATGCTTATTGCTGCATTGTTCATGATCGTTCTCTCCTTTTGTTGGTGGCAGTATAGTGTCTGTCTTAATTGCAGACAAAACAGGTTCGAGAACAGAGAATTTTATAAGGGATAAGTAAGTAGAATCTTTTCACAATGATAAAGGAGCCAATTCATCAAGAAGACATAACAATCCTAAATATTTCTATATCGAATAACAAGCTTCAAAACAAAAGCAGCAGAAACTGATAGACCTGCAAGAAGAAATAGAGCAATTCACAGATATAACTGCAGATTTTAATGCCATTCTGTGAGTAACTGGTAGGACCAAGAGACAGAAAATCAGTAAGGATACAGAACCCTTACATGGTCTTATCAACCAAATTGACATAATGGATATTCATAGAATAGTCCACAAAAATGCAGCACCAAACACATTCTTTGCAAATTTAGATGGAATATTTGCCAGGATAGATGGTATTTTGTATCATAATACAAGTCTCAATACATTTAAAAGTAGTTGAGCCATATGAAGTGTGTTCTCTGTAATAATTTGATTTTTCATTCACCTATTGATGAATAATTGAAAACCACAATTATTGCTAAATTTGTAAGATACAGGATACTTTGAAATCTGGATGAATGAATTTGAAATCTCCAAGAAACATGGATTATTATAAATATATGGTTTTTAATTAGTGACCTATGAATAATTTCTTGTCAACAGGAGATAGAACAAAGACTGTAAAAACGTAGCCAGTTCTCTCCTTTAAAATATTACTAATTTTTAAAAATTACTGATTATTTTAAGGTAATCAGTTTTTCAAACATTCTTAGATGGCACAATTAGACTTTGAATGTTCCTTACAACTCTGGAGTAAAAACATGGTAGGTGATTATTTGAATCAATTGTATTTAAGGTTGATAAATTTTTCTCTGAATTTAAAAAAAACAAAGCTTTAGGGGCCCCTGGGTGGCTCAGTCGGTTAAGTGTCCGACTTCAGCTCAGGTCATGATCTTGTGGTTCACAAGTTCGAGCCCCGCGTCGGGCTCTGTGCTGACAGCTCGGAGCCTGGAGCCTGCTTCCGATTCTGTGTCTTCTTCTCTCTCTGACCCTCCCCCCGTTCATGCTCTGTCTCTCTCTGTCTCAAAAATAAATAAGTGTTAAAAAAAAAAGCTTTAATATGTGTTCTGTAATGTTGTTCCTTATATTTTTTAGACTATACTTATTTTATTTCTTACAGTTAATATATTATCATCATGTATATTTTAAAGTTATGTAGTTGATTCTAGTAATATTGCTTTATTGCCAAATCGGTATATGTGGAGAGTGTGACTGAAGATCTTGCATTTAAACCAGTTATATTCTGAGATTAATTTTTTTAAATTTTATTCATTTATTTTGAGAGAGAGGAAAAGTGTGTGCATGAGTGGGGGAGGGGCAGCGAGTGAGGGAAAGAGGGAGAGAGAATCCCAAGCAGGCTTCACACTGTCAGCACAGAGCCTGGTGCAGGGCTCGAACCCACAAACCATGAGATTATGACCTGAGTTGAAGTTGGATGCTTGACTAAGCCACCTAGGTGTCCCTGAGATTAACTTTAAATATATTAATATATATTTTTTCTTGATATGTGATGCTTAATGGAAAAAAATCTGAATAGAAGTGGCTTAACATGAATTTGAATCTTGTTTCTGTCCCTCCTCATATATATATAAAACGAAGAAAAATCATTTCACCTTTCTGTTGATCAGAATTCTAGTTATAAAAATAATGGGAATTGGAACACCTGGGTGACTCAGTCGTTTGCGTATCCGACTTCGAGTCAGGCTATGATGTCACACTCTGTGAGTTTGAGCCCTGCGTCCGGCTCTGTGCTGACAGCTCAGAGCCTGGAGCCTGCTTTGGATACTCTGTCCCCCTCTCTCTCTATGCCCCCACTCGTGCTCTGTTTCCCTTTCTCTCTCAAAAATAAATAAACATTTTTTTAAATAATGGGAATTAATAATGAGGCGTCAAGTATCTATATACACTGTATTATTTATTTCATTCACTGTGATTTTCTGAGTGTAAAACCTTTCTATCTATTGCAACTTTAGTATTTTGAGCCATTTCACTGCTTGGTATGATGTATTTTATCGGTCACTGCCAATCCATCATGCCTCTTGATGAAATCCTCTCACAGTGGCTGGGTGAGCACAACCTTTGGATGTTGTCATATTAACAAAAGGAGTGCAGACAGAGGCTTGATAAAAAAAAATTGCACACTGGAACTTGCGCTCCTGAAAAACTCCCTTTTGAAAGCCATTCACCATACTCTAAAGATCTTTGGATGGGACTGCAGAATGATCTGAGGTTCTTCAGAGAAAGACCTAGAGGGAGAGAAGCCATTTTCCACATTCTTGTTTCCCCTGAGATTCCAGCCAAATGCAGCTGTGTAACTGACCTGAGCACATCAACAAGGCAAAAGAACTTCAAATTGAGCAAAATCTACACACAAAAATCATTAATATAATAGTGTAGGTGCTTTGCCATTATATTTGGCAATGGTTTATAATGTAGACTGGTGGGCAGAATAATAGCCCTCAAAGGATGCCTAGTTCCTAATCCTTAAAATCTGCAAATCTATTGGCTTACCTGGGAGAAAAAAAAAAAAAAAAGTTTGCACATTTGATTAAGTTAGGAACGAGGAGGGGCGCCTGGGTGGCTCAGTCGGTTAAGCGTCCGACTTCAGCTCAGGTCACGATCTCACGGTTCCTGAGTTCGAGCCCCGCGTCAGGCTCTGGGCTGATGGCTCAGCGCCTGGAGCCTGCTTCCGATTCTGTGTCTCCCTCTCTCTCTGCCCCTCCCCCGCTCATGCTCTGTCTCTCTCTGTCTCAAAAATAAATAAAACCTTAAAAAAAAAAGTTAGGAATGAGGAGAAGGGACATTATGTTGGATTATCCAGGTGGACTCAATATGATCTCAGAGCTTTTTAACAAGAAATAGGGAGGCAGGGAGCATGGGTCAGAGAAGGCATGTTGATAAAAACAGAGATCTGAGTTATGTAATTGCTGGCTTTGTAGATGGAAGGTTACTATGAGTTAAGGAATGTGGGCAATCTTATAAACTGAATGTTTCTATCCCATTCAAATTTATATGTTGAAACTCAATCCCCAGTGTGATGGTACTTGGAGGTGAGGTCTGTGGGAAGTCATTAGGGTTAGATTAGGTCATGAGAGTCAGGCCTTCGTGATGAGGTTAATGCCTTCATAAAAAGAGAATTATATTTGAGGTCTCCCCCTGCTCTTCCTTTCTTTCCCTCTCTTCCTCTTTCTCTCTCTTCTTTTACACACCAAGGAAAGGCCACGTGAGGACATCACCAGGAAGACGACCTTCACCAAGCCCCCATCCTTGCTGGCACCCTAATCCCAGACTTCCAGCTTCCAAAACTGTAAGAAACAAATGTTGTTTAAGCCATGGATACTATAGTAACATGTTATAGTAGCTTGAACTGACTAAGACATTCTAGAAGCCTTCAGACTAACATAATCATGCAGGCACTTTGATTTTAGCCCAGTGAGGCCCATATCAGAGCCTCACGTGTACAACGGTGGAAAAATAAATTAGTCTCTTGTTTGTTTTGTTCTGTTTTGTTTTGAAGTTACTAACTTCCTTTTACTTTCTTACAGCAGCAATAGGAAACAATACAACTCAGGTTAGCGAAACACAAATTGTATCTGCAAGTGGGTGACTATTGTAACAAAACCTGAGACTTCTGTCCTTACCTTTGTGACTGGATAGGAGCTAAAGAACTGGGTAAGGAGACTGTGAAGTGCACTAAAACAGTTGCTATCAGAGACCGGAGACAAAGATAACCAAGTTTTATACAGACAGAACAATTAGGGAAGCTGTTACCTGTGATAAAATGGAAAACGCAAAATGTATCTAATGAGTTTGTGAATCTGACTAAGGAAATTTCCAGGCAGCATACTGAATGAGGTAACTGTCTTTCTTTTCTTTTCAGGGATGATAAGCTCTTTCAAGAGAAAGATGTGCTAACAAGATATATGCTCAAGTTGTAAGCAGAATTTAGAAGAATTAATTTGTACCCAAAACTTGTTCCCTTCTTCCACATTTATAGCCTTCAAAAATTTCTCAAAGTAATAAATGGCATAAGGATAAATATCAAATTAGACTATTGTCAGTAAAATATAGTCTTGAGGTCAAAATCACAATAAGGGTATCCTTTGTTTAGGTCACATAGAAACTTAGGGAAGTGCTTGTAAGCTTTCTTAATTAGACAAATGAGTTTTTAAGAAACTTAAGGGCAGTATTCAATAGGACCTCAATTTGCAGCCTAATGTAGAGAGGAGACTGTTTTAAAGAGATTTGAGAAGGTGGATTTTGTCTAATGCAGTGGTTATAATTTGATACATAAAAAAAACCTCACAGTTTTTAAAGGAGTTATATCAGCTTGAACTTAATGGGACTTGGTTTAAATTAAAATACATTCCTAAGTACTAGATATACCTGACCGGAAAGCAAGACAAGAAATTTGTTCAGCTACAATCACACACAATTTCCTACAAAAAAGGATGAATACCTCAAAGAGTTATCCTAAGAGCCCCTGAGAACAATGGATTTAGTAACCATACCCAGGGCGAGTAGAACTGGATCCAAGCCATGGAAAGTGTCTTAGGCTGGAGGCAAGGGGAACTGGTAACGTTTGATTGGTTGGATTTCGAAATTTCTATAGACTTGTAATCGTTGAATTCCTGTATTTCCTCCTTCTTTATCTTAAATGATAATGTCCATTGTTATTTTTCTGCTCATGTCTCACAATTGTCTGTAGAGGTTTCTGGGGGGCAGTTAAACACTCTTTTGAGGGCCCAGGCCTCTGCACTGAAAAAGCACACCCAAGACATGATAACTGAGGAGTCTTACTGACACCTCAAATTTATTTAGTTGAATTAAGTCCGAAATTTAAGCTTGATTCTCTTAACATAATGAAATAAGACTTTGGAAGTCTTGGGAAAGGGATAAGTAAATTTTGCATGTGGAAAAGATGTGAAACATTAGGAGACAAAAGGAGGATGTTTCCATACTTATAACATGAATATTGCTTATATATATCATGCTGTTGACACACCCCGTTATGGTCACACATTGCCTATATGTTTACTCACCAGTCGAATATTCTAAGTGTGATGCAAACAGAGTCTTGTCAAGCATATATATACACCAAGGCTTCCATGTGTAAGGTTTCCTCTTAGAAACCAGTAGCCACATAAGTGAACTCAGCTATACCATTTGGAGTAAAATTATCACCAAACTGAATCAAGTTAATCGATATGATCATGAAAAATAATATATTGTTGACGGTGTAAGCCATTACACTTTGGCTTGATTTGGTATTCAGCAAAAGATAATTAAAACGGAAGAAGAAGTAATGAAAGGAGAAATCATGCTTTCAACTTTTTCAGTGACTCAAATTTAACCTATTGATAAATAATTTAATGAATTATGAAATGATTTATTTATGGTCACTCTCTAAAGGATGGGAAGTAGCTGTCTAACACAACTTGGTAGAAGTAGTGTTGAGGTGCGCCTGGGTGGCTCAGTCGGTTAAAGTGTTCCACTGTTGATTTTGGCTCACGTCATGATCTCATGGTTAATGAATGAATTCGAGCCCCACACAAGGCTCTGTGCTGACAGTGCAGAGCCTGCTTAGGATTCTCTTTCCCTTCTCCTTCTGCTACCCTGCTTGCATGTTCTCTCTCAAAACAAAACAAAACAAAAAAAAAATCAGTATTGAAATATGACAGATACAGAGATAATCATGGCCACCACTTATTGGTATTCTGTGTGGTAGACACTGCATAAGGAGTTTTATAAACATTATCTCAATAAATCCTTATATCAACTCTTGGAAATGAATATTATTCACTTTACAATCATATTTTACAGATGATGAAATCAAGGTTTAAATTTTTATATACATTGCTTAAGTTCAGAGCTAGCGATGGGTTGTAGAATTGGAACGTGAACCCAGGCATATTCTACTTCCAATATCTGGCTTCTATGTATTGTGTAATATTACTTTAGTGATGTCAGTTCTATCCCTGCTGCAACTTTGTGGGACATTCTTGTCTCATCTTTTTTTCTGGTGAATACAGATGTGGATCTCTTGGTTTTTTGAATCAGTGAAAATTTTATTTATGCTTTTCAAGGGACGTTTCCATTTGAATTGGCAAGAGAGCTTCACATAGTCCATCTTCCCCAACTCCCACTGAGTGATCTTTAGTATATGTTTCATCCCCCTTCATAAGGGGGAATATTATGCCTTCCTTCTAGACCCCTCCTTTTATAAAATGACTCTTCTAAGAATGTTTGTAGTTGCTTGATTCTCAATGTGATTGGTTTGATTTTGGCAATCATTCCTTCTTCTATATATCTCAATTTTGTCAGCCCATTTCAGGCATGGTTCATGCTTGTGCTATGGCAGATAATGGAAGATAAATGATCTCTAGATCATTTGGAATGTGGAAATTGGAAGTGAAAGAAGAGACGTTGATATGAACTGAATCATCAGGTGAATCTTTTTTTTTCTCCAAATACTAAGATATGTTAATACTGGAAACCTCTGCCTTTATAGCCTGCTGCATTAATAAAAAGACAAAGTAAATTAAATTTTGAGCAAATTTAATATTATTCTAGTACAATAGTATAGTTGCCTCCCCTATGTCCCCCACAAAAAAATCTGTCTGAGAAAGGTAAGTTAAGTTATCCAGGAAAGTTAAAATACCCAAATGTGTGTATTTTGTTTTAGAAAGCAAAGTTATGCCAAGGACACATACACATATGAGACACTTCACATAAAATAGAAAATATTATTTATGATTTGAGAACATTCTAAGTTGTATGTTGAAAATTCATTCAGAAAAGTTAATGAAATTGAGAGCGAAATTTAAAGTGCTGACTCCATATATGACATGAATCTTAGGAGAATGTATTCATTACCTATATTACAAATAAAAAGAATTATAGTAGGCAATGGCTTATGTTAGAAAGAAATAAAAGAAATTCTCTAAAATACTAACAAAGTTACATGATCCATTTTTATCATATATCAGAGACTTCATTTTAGCCTCTTTCTCATGGTATGTTTTGTATTTTATTATCATTGTTCTTTTAATTAAATATAGGATACTGACAGAGCAAGCACAATATCCACCTGTTCAATTTTATTTTTTTTCACTCTTGACCACGTATTTAATGTTATTTTTATTCTATATGTGTATGTACTTCGTGATATTTGTATGGCTGATATTAAAAATTGCTCCCTTGTGAAAACTTGATATTTACTTTTTTTTTTCATTTAAGAATAAGTTGAACTTTACACTGATTAAAAAAATGAAAACACCTTGTATAAGCATGTGAGGAATGGTTAGCTTTATTCTTTTATAACTCATGAAATCCTGCAAGTAGATAATCTATATAATAATGGGAAATAAAATTCCCCATGAACTAGAAGTTATTAACTTCTAGATTGTCACTCAAAATGTGTCTCCAACCCACTGAACCTCTAATTTCTGTGTGCATCAGAATCACCAGAAAGTCTTGTTAAAACATAAACTTCCATAGCCCTTTCCAGATTCTTCTGATTTAGGACATGTGTAGTGGGGTCCAGAAACTTACATTTATTTCTAGCAAATTCCCAGGTGCTGCTGATGCTACTGGTCTGGGGATCAGACTTTGAAAACCACTGTTACCGACTGTTTATTACCAAAAGATTGGGACTCAGAGTAAGGCAAAGTGGCAGGAAGCATTCTCTTTTCTTTTCAAATATATAGAGATAGGTTTGGACTTTTTAATTTTAAATGAAAATGTTTGTCAAGTCATAAGCTCACTCACTGCAGAGATATTATTCAAAATAAACATAAATGCAACACTTTATTAAAGTAAAAGTATCTTTACTATTAATATACAAATGGTGAAGAGTGACAATTTTGATATACTGTAAGCCATACTTTCAATGTCTCTCATAAATACAAAACTTCAACATTTGCAGTATAATTTTTACAGTTTAGACATATATATACAGCATTTCATAGGGACATACCATATTGAAATAATAAGAAAACTTTGTGGCAGCTAACTTAAGAGTATAGAATTTGAATGGATATATATGTTAAAGAGAATAAAAGTATGTTTTAATGCATACTGAACACAGCATAGAATTCATACGCCAAAAGAAAAAAAAAAGGTTTTTTAACCTTTATTTCTAAGAAGTCCACATATTCCTAAGAGAGTTTAGAGCAAAAATGCTAAACCATGAACATTCCTTTAAGAACTGGAACAAATATATTTGCGCTTAACAGTACCATTTATATTATATAATGCATATGGTTCTCGAAAAAAAATCCTATCTGCAAAATTGAGTCTTAGGTTCTGTCTATGTTAACTTCTTCTCCTCTGGATTTCAATACATTTTCTGTTCGCATCAGTATAATTGGCCTCAATTTTTACCTAATCAGCGTTCATAGTCATTGGTCCAGCCCTTCTCCCACTGACGTCCTTCCTGTCTATCTCAAACGTAGAAGTTCAGTTTGCCTTTCTGGATTCTCAGTCTTTGTTCCTCTATTCTCCTATCCCTGGCTGTGATTTGAAGTGCTCCGAGTCATTTGCTTAATTTTTTTTTCCAAGGAGGGCTAAAACCAGATGCTACTTTTAGTGTGTTTTCTGTGTTTTCATTTCAGAAAAAAAAAAGTGGCAATATGAAATTTCTATAACCAGTTTTTTTATTCATAATTATGAACATGATGTGGGCCAACCTGAAAATTATATTGAAAAAGTGAAGTGGTGTTACCAGCTAAGGTATTTAAGTTATTGATAAAATTCTATAGAGAATAATGAGCTATTTTTTAAGAATATTAAATGTGTTATCAAATAAATATTAAGGATTATATATAATACAAAAGTCTACAAGGGGAAATAATTAATCTATTAGCATTCTTGTATAATGTTGTTAAACAGCTGCATCCACACGAGTAAATGCAATTTTTAAAAAAGGGAGAGGAAGGACCTGGAAATTATATTTATTCAGCAAGTACTATATCTAGGCTCTTGTAAGTTTCCCATTTACACATATAATTGTTTCATCTCAGAATGTGATTAAGCCCATGAATAGAATACTTTCTTGAAAGATTTCCATTTTTGGATTGAAGTACTTCATTTCCGTGACCTTCCACAGTTTAATTTTAGCATACTAATACTTCCATATGCAATTTCAGCGTAAGAGACAATGTAATAATGCTTCAAAGAATGAGTTAGAAAATGAGAACCTTTCCTCTCTAAAGACAAATAATGCAAAAAAAATCATTTTAAAAATATCTTCATGTACTCATAAAGTTTGTCAAGTAAGCACTCTTGATATGATTGTGAGAAAGAACTCCACAATCAATTGTGAGCAATTGAAATTGAGCATTCACATTATTCTTCAAGAAAAAGACCATTGTAACGTTAATAAGTAATTGTAATATGCTATTCCTATATTTCTCAAATTAAGAAATGGAGAGTATTCTATCATTTCAGTTGTAGATATTTTTATCAGTGATTATCTTATCATCAACAATAAAGGATGATCTATGATCCCCAAATAAATCATCAGGATAAATACATCAGGACAATGCAGACCCAAGTAACACTAAAATAATTTATCCTATCTTAAAAAGTCATCTGTTGTCTTTGTCTAACAAGCAGTAAAACACAATTTTAACAATATCTGGAACGTATTTATTACTTAGAACAACAGTACAGACAAAATGAAACATATTTTGTGTGCATCAAAAGAATTGTCATGAATAGGAATAAGTTACACACTATAATTTTTTATATTTAGATATTTTACTCAAGTAAAGTGATTTGAATTGAGCTTCTTGATTAAATGTAAATAAGACAGTACAATTTAAGTGTCACAGATATGAGCAAAATATATCAATAAAGATTGCAGTTGTTTTTTTTTCTTTTAATAAAGCAGAATGTCATGCTAATCCAAAGGCACAAATATATCTTAATTATTTAAATAAGAAGCATAAAATAAAGGTATGATTATAAAGTTACAATTAATTGTTGGCACTCAAATAAATAATTTGATCAATAAAATCCTATTTATATAAATGTTTAAATCAAAGACTAAGATTCATGTAAACTTTGCTGGATCAAATAACCTTTGAAAAATGCTTTTATAGGTATTAATATTAAATATTAAGGGAAATTTTGAGAAACATTACATTAATGTCAGACATTAGCATCAATAAAATGGCAATAAGTCAACCCACAAAAATAATAAATAAATCTTTAGAAATCACAATGCTTAAATTCTTTTGCAGATCATTGTAAAATGTGTCGACACATCAGTTTGTGCCAGTTAAAAGACAAAACGCGTCAAAAATGATATTACTGTTCCTTCTTACATGTTGCTGAATATAGATTGTCATTGCCTAATTGCACCTAAGCAACCTATCAAGAAATACCAATATTTTCAGTGATGTTTTTCTTCTTTGTTTAAAGTAGAATAGGGTTCTGAATATTTAACCCTACTTTTATTCAGTCAACTCCTTTGACATTTTATACGTTTAAGAGTACTCTCAGACAGTAAAAATAACATTTATACAGTTATATGGTATGTTTAATCTAGAATAAGAATGAAAAATAAGAACAGATTATTTCAGTTCTACTCATATTTTACAATTTACTACAAGCATCGCTTATTTGGAGACTTTTACAAATAGATTAAGTTGGAGCATTCCATTGAAATGTTAATTTTTTTTTTTTTTTTTTTAAATCACAGTATTGCCTTGCTCCTGCATGGCATAGATTTCAAGGACAAGAGATAAGGACCACTCAGACAATTGAAACAGTGCACTTGAAACAATCTGTCTACAATTAGTTTCAAATTATCTGCTAACTTCAGATCATTATTCCACATTAGTGGCAAGAAATTTAACAGCATATATATGTATATGTATATATATATTTATATAAAAGAAATATTTAAGTAAACGGCTTTACGTGGAAAGTCCATAGAAATGAGAGAAACAGAACTTTCAGATTGAGGAAACACAAAAATATTTGTTCTTTATTATGATTTCTCTGCTCTTGAAGTAGCACAAATATAATAATAGTAAACATGCTAAACTGGTTTCCCAGGTTTTCTAATTCTTTCACCATTATTAGTTTAAAACCATGTAGCCCTACCCAGGAAAAATTAGCGTTCATGGCTATTGCTTCATGGACACTTTACTAAGCCCCTTTACTTTGCACAAACAAATTCAAGTATTTTGACTAGTTATAGCACATTGGTACAAAAGGGGGGAAAACCGTCAAATAAAGCAAATAGGTGATCAGACAAACATAACTTAAATAACAACAGTCAAATCCATCAAAAGACCAGTTGGATAATTTCTACTCAAATTCCTAGGTAGGCCCAGGAATTCCTTTTCTTGAAAATATGCCAGAAAAAAAAATAGCTAGGAGAGTTTCCTGCACTATAATCCTGCGAATTATGCTAAGGACACTGGAGATTTAGTGCACGAACATGCAGATGGGCAGGATCTGCCCTGCTGATAACTAAAGTTTTGTAAAATTAGTTGTCTTTCCTTGCCTGACAGTTTCAAACACTTTGTAAATAGAAGTGTCCATGGGTAGCATTAATATTACATCTAATATTCATCAAATTATCTTTATAGAGAGACATGCTAAGCAAGTTGCTCCTCACTGTGGAAACTTTCCTCCAATGTTCTATTGGTACGCATTCCCCAACCAGCCAGGATCTGAGCCATAATACCACCTGAAATACTAAAGATTAAGAATGTAACGGGCCAAAAGAAACCTTTTGCTCTCTAGGGTAAGAAATAATTTAAAACCTGCTCCCAACTGGTATGTATATTTATAACCATAAATACATTTATTTTACCTCCCATATAAGTGAAAATCATGTTTCAGGCTTTTACCTCTGGGAGTTTGCATAGCTTGGAAGTTAATAAGTATTTATTCTGGTATAGGCCTTAACAAGTCATGTTAGAAACACTGTGTTGAATAGCCAAGGAATTTCTCCAACCAAAGTTGCTCATCAAAACCTTAAAATGGCTTCTAGCTACAACATCCTAAAGAAAAACAGTGACAATTCAGTCAGTTATCACTGACACTTTTGTGGAATGTTTAAATGTTAATTTCTTCTTAATTTAACCACTAAGGATTTTAATTTCTATTTGCCAATTACATTTAATAACTGACCTATAACATTCGCAAAATAAAGTTTTAAACAAAGATTATTTAAAATCATGGTCAAAAAAATGTATCTGAGTTTAAAGTATTTGAACACTAATGACTAATTTTTTTGATAAAATTATTTAAAAAGCAAAAGATAATCAGATTTATAAATATATCAAGACAACATTGATATTGTTACCATTTGAATTTACTTTATTTGAAGCTGAGGGCAGAAATCAATATTATTTTCACTTGCAATACATTTATTGTTTTGTGTAATCCATAGTGAGTGATTATGGCATATATAAAGAGATAGAGATTTACGGAATCCTTCTAATCTAATTATACACACAAATATTCTTTCAGATGGGTAACAATTTTAATCTGGCACTTTAGTCTATCAAAAATGAACATTGAAATAGCACTGTAATTATAACTTAAAAAGAAATTTCCAAAGTTTCTCTCAATTTTTAATATCTGCTAAAGATAACTGGCTCCTTCAAGCCCAAGTTCCCTGAAATTCTCCTGATAAAAAGTGTAACCTTTATTAACTGCTTTCATCTTAAACTGAAATCCACTTTAATAATCTATTTGCCCAAGATAAGATTAAAAACATGCAGGGCTTTCTTACACATTTAGCTCACAAAGATTTTTTCTTTCGTGTGTTTTTTTTTTTTTCTTAAACCCCTATGTGTTGGAGAGGTTGTTGGATGAAATATATAGTTCTTAAGAAACAGACCACTTCAGCTGTATAACAAATTGCAGTACTTGAATCACAGAATTAAATTGATACCCAGGAGGTGGTGCCAGTCAGGTCTCTATATTGAAATTCATAAAAAAATAAACAACAACAGTAACAACGACAACAACAAAAGATAATGGACCATGGGCAGGAATATTTCATCATATGTATATGTGTACAAGCTATTCCAAGCTAGAAGTTTCCCAAGAAATTAAGGTCAATGGAATAGTTTTGGTCATAGGGTCACTGCAATCCAAATGCTCTTTGTAGTGTTGTTTAAACCTCTGTAATCTCGGTGTTATGCTTTACTGTCATCTTCTTTTGATTGGATGATGTCGTTAGAAACCTTAATTTCTATAGTTTCTGGATTTAAGACTTCTTTTCCATTTTCTTCTTTCAAAGGCAATTTTCTGGAAGAAAATAGAAAAATAATAAATTTCATTTTCTAAGGCAATTTAAGTGGTATTTCTTAATATTTAAGTTACTGTTTTACAGAAGGAAATATCGACAATTATTAGAATAAAAAAAAAGATTTGTTCTAGTAATACAAATTGATAGAAAAATAAGTAAATAATTAGACAATATTGTCTACTTTAAAGATCTGACATACTGCAGAGTGATGAATGAAACTTGTGGATTTTGATGTACCAAAACTTTCACCATAGGGTGGCTTAGATTTGATAATCACTTATTGATATGAAAAATATAATTGTTTGCAATCTCAAAAAGCCAGTAATCTTATATGTCAACTAGATGAATTACTAGTACCTAAATCGGGTTTTTTTGTTTTTGTTTTTTGTAGATAAAAGCAATGAATAGTCGCTGCCATATTGTTACATCTAAACTTCAAAAGTTAGGTGAATGAGCTCTATTCTTTGGAACTTATGAAAGTAAACATATTTCAGCATTTTCTCACTTTTCTACAGTTACTGCATATGTTTTCTTTAATTGGTCTCTTTCCACTATTATTTTTGTGTTATTTCTGTATCATCTATGAGCATATTTTTGAGAGTTGTTTTCAATTATAACCTATGAAGCAAAACAACCTTTATTTCTTAATATTAAGACAGCTTCACAAATCTTACTGTGATGACAATTATGTAAGATTTACAGTTTTTTTCTACCAGTCTTGAGCTGGTTTACTATTATGCCTTGTGTATATAACCTTGGGGGTCAAATTCCCTCCCTTGACAAAATATTTTTTCTACAACAACAACAAAAATTCAAATTTGGTTCTATACTTAACCTCGCCGTTTTGTGGGGTAGTGAATGTTACTATACTAGTTTCTTTGGGATTTACTTATAATTTCTTTTCTATTTTTGAAGGAGAAGAGCAAGCCATTGTATTCTGAAGATCAAAGCTATTATGTGAAAACTAACCAATCAAAAGTAAGTCACAGGTAAAAACTACTACGGCTCACTGCTGAGAATGAAATAGCTTCTACTTTGTACCCACGAGGGCAGGCTCTTCTATGTGTATTATAAATAGTGCTATTACCTTTCTTACCTTCTCCCATTCCCAAGTACTGCACACATTGACAACAGAAGATAAAAACAATGGGTCACTTCTAGCAGCAAAACAGAGAAATTTAGAGCGTGGATGGTTAGCATAATGCTTAACATATCTCTTACTTAAAGAACTACGTATGAAGTTTGAAATTCACCAGTGTTTTCAACTAATTCTTGGACGATGAATAACTGTGTATCTAATTTTTCACTACTTACATTTCTGTTAAATTGTTTTTTTTAGATTATAGTTAATTCTATTATTTTTATATTGACTATTTCTTTTCAATAATTGAGGACTGGAGTAATTCTTAAAACATCTTTTTTTTGTTTTGTTTTTGTTTTATTTTTGCAAAACATAGCCCTGTCACGTGTAAGATAATTCTTAGCTGGAATTTTTTTTTTGAAGTTTAAAGATTTTCTTTCTTTCTTTCTTTCTTTCTTTCTTTCTTTCTTTCTTTCTTCTTTCCAAGATTTTATTTAAATTCAAGTTAGTTAATGTATAGTGTAGTCTTGGTTTCAGGAGAAGAATATAGTGATTTATCACTTACAGTGTTTTATAACACTGTAAGTCCTTAACATTTCTTGGCTAGTTTCCACACACACCAATCTCTCATTGAATGTGTTCATTAATAGATAGAAATTTGTTTTGTTGTGTAGTATTTTGCTTCATTTGAAATACATCTGATTTCTGATGGGGAAGCATATAGTACCCACCACATAAAAGCTCCCTCTATAAGAGTAAACTTCAATATAGAAGGTAATAATCTCTAAATGCAGTCACTGACATGACCTGAGGATTTATACTGAAATTTTAGCAGCAGAGTAGTGCTTTGTACTTCTCTAAATTGTAATTATCTCAGCCCCTTGAGAGTAGATAGGAGGGATTTCTGAAACAAGTTATTTTCTTCACCTGTGACAACACTCATCTTCAGATTTAGGATGAGAAGCCTAAATCAAATTTCTCTGCAAGGGAATGTTTGCTGCTAAAGAAAAAAGGATCCTTAAAAAAACAAAAAAAAACAAAAATAAAAAATAAAAAATAAAAATAAAAAAATAAAACTTAAAAGTCATTTTAGTGAGCAGAATTTAAAGAATAATGTGATAGCCCTGCTTTTGTTAGTATCCAATAGATTCCATAGAATACTATTATCACTCCTTAATAATGCCTTTGGCTTTAATCATTTTAACTTTCATGTGCCTGAACATCATCTTTGCACATGTTCATCATCTTTGAATTGAAATAGCTGCTATGGCTATAACGGAGCTCTAATAGGTGTAGAAGGAAGTAAATAATATAATCTTGAATGGAGAGCAAGCACCATTTCCTATATAGACATTAAAATGATAGACAATTTAACACTATTTAGTCCTCTTCCTAACCAATAATCTTTCTTTTTAAAGTAGGCTTTTGTATATTTCACACTATTAATTTTTATTTTAAATTAAAAACGCATTTGAAAGTATTACTTTCTTAAAGAGTAACGTAAGTGTAAGAAAATCCATCTCTAAAACCTTCCAGCTTTTTGACATTTTTACATCAAATTATAACTGTATGTTTGAACAGTAGATTTTCTCTGGCATCCATACAAAATTTTCATGTGGAATGTCTCAGTAGAAAATGGATTTTCAATATTCACATGTATTTTCTTTGAAAGAGAAATACTTTTCCACAAATGATATTATTGTAAATATATGCTACTGTTTTACAAATATTTATCGAAAAATAATTAAGCATTTGAAGCTACATACTCAGGTTCTGTTAATGGTGTGGTTTCATTTGGCTCATTTACTGGGCTCCCATCCTCATGGTTAGTAATTCTTTCATCCTCTGTTCTCATCTCCACTATTGGTTCTTTTGATCCATCTTTCCTAGAAAAATAACCAAACAAAAAACCTTACCCAAATAATGAAAAATTGATGCATTATGAAACATAGTTTAGAATCTCCACTAATCCCTTCCTCAAATCCAGCATGCTCATTTTAAGAATACTATGGGGTCCTTGGGTGGTTCGTTTGGTTGAGAATAGGACTTTGGCTCATGTCATGATCTCATAGTTCATGGGATCGAGCCCTACTTGGGGCTTTGTCCTGACAGTGTGGAGCCTGCTTGGGATTCTGTCTCTCTGTCTCTCTTTGCCCCTCCCCTACGCACTCTCTCTCTCTCTCCCTCCCTCCCACATGTGCCCTCTCTCTAAAAAATAAACATTAAACAAATTTAAAAAAAAAGAAAAAGGGGCACCTGGGTGGTTTAGTGGATTGGGCCTCCGACTTT
This sequence comes from Acinonyx jubatus, assembly GCF_027475565.1. Taxonomy (NCBI): domain Eukaryota; kingdom Metazoa; phylum Chordata; class Mammalia; order Carnivora; family Felidae; genus Acinonyx; species Acinonyx jubatus. The sequence continues at coordinate 22,408,636 of NC_069384.1, forward strand.
GGCTCAGGTCATGATCTCATGGTTCATGGGTTCAAGTCCCGTGACAGGCTTTGTGCTGACAGTTCAGAGTCTGGAGCCTGCTTCAGATTTTGTGTGTCTCTCTATCTCTCTGCCTTCCCTCACTTGTGCTTTCTCACTCTCTCTCTCAATAATAAATATTAAAAATAAAAGAATATCCCTAAGAATTTTTTCATTTAAATTCATCATGTAATTTTCACTCAGAAAAAAGTAGAAAGAAGAAATTCCATTTTGTCTAGATGCTTTTTCTCATCAAAACTGTTATAGAAAAGTCCAAATTTTGAATGTGATTGTGCAGTTTATTTCGGGAAATAAATTAAAAATATTTTGTTAAACAAAATTATGACATGAAGTAGCTTTTTCCCCTAACTAGCCATATGTTTTAATTTTTTATTTGAAATATAGCATCAGCAATATTGCTTTTATATTAAAATTTGGAAGATAAAATTTATATATTTTGTTGTTTTAAATGCCTCTATGAATTTATATGAATGATTTTAACTATAATATATATTGACTTAACATATTATGTTTTCAATAAAATAGTTTAAATAATAATAATATTATAACATGTACGCATGATGTTTTCATTTGTAATTTCAAATCTGTGCCATCTTTATTGGATTTTTAAAATAAGAGAGTAAGTGTAATTGTTCATAATTGTGAAAAGTAGAACGTTTGTTGCAAAGTCTCATACCTCAAAATATGAACAAAAAAATAAGGAAGGCATTCAGTGATGACAAAGAGTAAAATGAGATGTAAAGATTAGAAATGATGTGTTCATAATACTGATTATCATGATGGAGCACATCCAAAGGCAAAAATAAAAACAGAAAAAAACCAAAACAAAACGTCAGGAAAGAGATAGCGGTCTTCTACCCAGGGACATGGTCTCACCACACAATCCTGCAACTGTACTCTAACATCTTTACCCAAATGAATTGAAAATCTAGGCCCACAAGAAATCTGCACATAAATGTTTATAGAAGTTTTATAAATGGGAACCAATGAAGATGTCTTTCAAGAGTGAATGGATAAACAAACTGTGGTATATCTGTACATTTAGATATTATTAAGCAATAAAGAGAAATGAAACATTAAGCCCCAAAGACATGGAGGAAGTTTAAATACATATTACTAAGAAAAATATACCACTCTGAAAAAGGCTATCTATTGTGTAACCCCAATTACATAATATTTGGGAAAAAAGCAGTTACAGAGAAAACAAAAAGATCAATGGTTGTCAGGGGTTCAAGGTGAGGGAGGGATATAATGTGGAACTCTGGATACATTAAATCTATTTAATACTGTAATGGCAGATATATGACGTTACAATTGGTTAAGAATCAAGTAAACTAGGAGTACACACAAAACAAAGCAAACAACAAAACCCCAACAATGGCACAAATATTTAACAGACCTCACACGTGCTGACACTTGAACAGGAAGTATTAAGAATGATAAAACACTTTTGATCACATGGCACATTTGATATCACTCCTCTCTCAGTATGTAGGTGTCTCACATACATACACATCAAAATCTGAAGAAGGGATGTCAGTAAAAATAGAAGAAGATCTAGAACTCTATCGGCTAGTGTTAATAGTGAAGAATTCTTTATAAGTCTAAAATACAAATGCCTGGAAGAACTGGTGATTCAGACACGTTCAGCAACATTTTCCGAATAGGGGCTCGACGTAAACAAGACCTACATAATAGTAAAGATGATTAAAGTGTCCACCACCATTAAATTTTAGTCTTATGTTGTTCTGTTTGCTGTTGTTGTTATTCTTCGATTGATCCTTTTAAAAAATTCTTCATGAGTGGTGCCTGGATGGCTTGGTCCGTTAATCATCCAACTCTTGGTTTCAGCTCAGGTCATGATCCCACATTTCTTGGGTTTGAGGCCCGCATCAGGCTCTGTACTGACACCTGGAGCCTGCTCAGGATTCTCGCTCTCCCCCTCTCTCTCTACCCTCCACCACTGGAGCATGCTCTCTCTCCTTCTCTCAAAATATTAATTAAACTTTACCAAAAATTAAAAAATAAAAAAATTCTTCATGGTACCAATGCTTTTGATGACACAGAGGATGATACTCTGAAAAAATGTGGTCATTGATGATTCTGAGCAAAAAAATGATTCGAAAGGCTGGATTTTATTTTTAATTATATTAACAATAGGTGAAGATATATGGGTTTCGATGAAATAGAAAAGAGTGAATTTGACACTAATTATATCTTCCATATTGAAAATACTATGTAAACAAACAACTTCAAACTAGAAATGATAAAATAAACACTACTAAAAGGAAATTAAATAGCAATGAGAAATGGTGAGTTGTCTTAAAAATCCTTATTTTTGTTTTTTATATATATATTCTTTTCTTGAGAGAGAGAGAGAGAAAGAGAGAAAGAGAGAGAGAGAGAGAGAAAGAGACAGAAAGCACCAGTGGGGGAGGGACAGAGAGAGAGGGAGACAGAGGCTCCGAAGCAGGCTCCAGGATCTGAGCTGTCGGCAAAGAGACCAATGAGGGGCTCAAACCCACAAGTTGCAAGATCATGACCTGAGTGAAGTCAGACACTCAACCGACTGAGCCACCCAGGTGCCCCCTTATTTTTATTTTAATGATCTTTAAAATTTTTAACTAGCTAGCCTATTCATATAACATAGAATTCTACAAAAGGATATAGAGAGAAAAGTACACCTCCCCACCATTCCTTGTTTGCCGGATATTTAGTTCCCTATCAAAGAGACAACCACTGTTACGTTTTTAAATATTGCTTTCCAGAGACATCCCTTCTATACATATATTAGCATATATGCGTAAAAAAGCAGGTAGTTATTTTCACACAAATGGTACATAAGAATTGAATACAATTTGCCTTTTCTTTTTTTTTTTTTTTCTTTTTAGAGAGAAAGAGCAAGTGGTGGAGAGGGGCGGAGTGAGAGAAAATCTTAAGCAGGCTCCACACTGAGCGCAGAGTCCAACGTGGGGCTTGATCCTATGACCCTGGGGTCATGATCTGAGCCAAAATCAAGAGTTGGACGCTCAACCGACTGAGCCACCTATGCGCCCCTAATTTTGCCTTTTTGATTAGTGTGACACTAGACATTAGTGTGAGCTTATAAAAGAACAGTTAGAGTTGCCTCTTTCTTTTTCATGGTGCATATTATGCCAATGTATATATGCACCACCATATATTTGGCCAGTGTCCAACTGACTGACATTTAGGTTATTTCCAATATTTTCTATTGCAATAAATACTGTAAGGAGTATAAAGTGCATCTTTTACTTACCCTTAGGTGAAAATATCTGAAGCACACATAACTTACATGAGTCTAATTCCTATCGTATATAAATTATTTTTAATTTGACTTGAAGTAATGCCAGAATTATGACTTATATTTACCATAGAATTATAAAAAGTGGCAAGGCAATATTTTGTTTGAATTGGCATAAAAATGTATGCCACAATTTATAGACAATTTCACAATGTATAGACTGATAAAAAATGAATACACTCCAGCCATGTGTCTAGAACTGATTATTAAACAGAAAATGACAAGTACAGCAGAGTAGTTAAGACATGTTCCCTGGAGCCAAACTGATAGCTCTAACTCACTGCACAAGCTTTTCCGTGTCCTGTTGTTTGTACAGTAAAACGGAGACAGCAAACTAATTTCTTTCGAGTGTTTAAAATAGGGCCTATATGCAGCACTTAATTAGTAACCGTCTTCATTATCCTGGGAGAGCAAGTAGGATTTATGTTGGGAATACATTACTAACACTTGTAACTTCAACAGATTAAAGGAAAACAAAATGAAAATATCTCCAAGCACATCAAGAAAGAAATATTTTATAAAAATTCATCAATTCTTGAATAAAAATGGAAAGATTCATATAACTAATGGAATCATAAGCAAAACCCAAATTTTGGTATACACTGGGAAAAATACTTGCAACAAATACAACATCAAATACAAATCAAAAAATTATATAATTACAAAATAATTGAGAGGTGCCTGGGTGGCTCAGTCAATTAAGCACCCTCTCTTGATTTTGGCTGAGGTTGTGATCTCCTTGTTCGAGGGTTCAGGCCCAGCGTTGGGCTCTGCATTGAGAATGTGGAGCCTGTTTGGGATTCCAGCTCTCCCCCTCTCTGTCTACCCCTCTCTCCTCCTCTCTCTCTCTTAAAATAAATGAATACACTTAAAAAAATTTTTTTAAGTAAAAGTTAAATCACTACGTGAAAAAATAAACGACTCCATGAAAATGTGTAAAGAACATGAATAACAAATTCCCATAAGAAGTAAGTTGACCAAAGCAAAATTAAGTAAGCTCAGCTTAACTTGGATCAGAAAAAAAAATGCATATTTTAAATGATATCTTTCACTTATTATATTGACAAAAATAAAAAATTGATAATATTTAATATTTGAGAAGCTGTAGAGAAATATATATTATTTCAATATATATTCAATATATATTATTGAATATATTTATAAAACATATATTATTTATATATAGATTATATATCTCAAAATATATATTATTTATCTCAATAAAAATCAAGACTATGAATTGGTATAGATTTTGTGGGTAGTTTGCCAATATTTTTCAGTTTTGATCTACATCCCATATCTAGGAGTTAGTGTACATTTACAAGATTTATGTGAAAGTTAACTTCAAAACAGTATATTATACTTCAATATGGTAAAATATTGAAAGTTTCATGTAAATTGCTGCGACAGAAAAGTGGATAAATGCATTATGGTATCTGATACTATGGAATATTACCTATAAATAAAAAGAATGAGTCAGGAAATTTACATGCTGAAAAAGGTATATTATTGAAACTGCATTGATATGTGAGGAAACACTGCAATAATAGATATACACATAAACATATGAATGTGTACATATCAGTGTGTGTATACAAGTCAGATGTAATTTTTACCTTTACTTCCTATAGATACAGTATTTATTTCCTCCAGCTTCTTTGAGGATTTTTTCTTTATCTTTCGATTTCTGTAGTTTGAAAATTATATGACTAGGTACAGTTTTTTTGTTTTGTTTTGTTTTGTTTTGTTTTGTTTTGTTTTGTTTGGGGTATTTGCCCTCCTTGATGTTCTCTGAGCTTCCTGCACCTGTGGTTTCATGCCATGTATTAATTTGGAGAAGTTCTCAGTCATTAATGTTTCAGATATTTCTGTTCCTTCCTCTTCTGGTATTCCTATTATACATATGTTTCACCTTTTGTAGTTGTCCCATAGTTCTTAGATTTTTTTTTCAGTCTTTCTTCTGTTCTGTTTTTTTTTATTTATTATTTATTTTAGGTTTTTTGTTTTGTTTTGTTTTGTTTTGTTTTGTTTTTGGTATTTTCTATTAAGATCTTCTCAAAGCTCAGAGATTCTTTTTTCAGCCATGTCTAGTCTACTAATCTATTCCTCATTTCTATTAGGATGTTTTTGATCTCTGGCATATTTTTTTGGATTATTTTTTAGAAATTCCATCTTTCTGCTTGCATGGCCCATCTCTTCTTTCATGCTGTCCTATAGTGCTCTCACCATATTAATCATATATTTCAAAACAAGTGTTGGTCTGATAATTCCAACATCCCTGCTTTCTCTGAATCTGGCCTGATGCTAGCTCGCCTCTTCAAAAATGATTTTTGCTTCGAGCTTTTTCTTGATACTGGGACATGATGTACTACTCAGAAGAAACTGCTAAACACAGGTCTCCACTAATGTGATGGTAAAGTGGGATGTGGAGAGGGGGCATTCAGTCATCCTGTCTTTATGTCTCGGTCATTTAGTAAGTCTGTACCCCTGGGCTGACCTTCACAATGACTTCTTGGATTCCCCCCCCCCCCCATTAAGAGCGTCAGGATGGTAGAAGTGAACTGAGTTAGGTATTTCTCTTTTCTCATGTGGAAATAAAGGGGATGGATTTGGGTATTTCTTTTTCTGCCCATTGAGAAGCCATTTCCACACACACAGTCTCTCTCTGTCTCTGTCTCTCTCTCTCTCTCTCACACACACACACACACACATGCACACACACACACACACTTTGGCTAGTTCTTTTACAATCTGTTCAGGTATTTCTGACCAGGAAAATTCTTTCTGGTTTTTTTTTCTTACATAGCATATATAACAGAAATTATTTCCTCATTTATTTGATTGTTTCTTCATTGAAATGTGTTTCCCAGCAGAGTTAAAAGCTAGATGATGGAAGGGACTAGTTTGCTTTTCCTCACAGTTGCATCTCTGGGCCTTTGAATAGTGCCTGATTATGTAGGTATTGAATAAATATTTATTAGTATAAATTAATGCTTGGGTAAACAAGAGTAGAAGTACTGTTTGATAAAATAAAAATCATTCACCATTTTACTAGATAAATAATGAGAATGAAAGATACATGTAAGTTTAATTTAAATTTATAAGAGGCGAACAAAGGAATATTCTAGAAAATTACATGAATGTCATTCTGTATGACATTGACTTTAATTTTTCTTTTCTGCAACTTGATAATCTTTAAAAAAGAACACCTTGTGTAACTAACATATTTTGTAATACATCTGCACAGTCTTATAATTGTGATAACATAAAAGTGCTAGTCTAAGAATGCTTTGGATCATGTTTAGGGGTCAGTAGGGAGCCAATCCATCCAATTAGTTATATTCTATTTGTCATCATGATTTTGTATAATATTTATAATATTTAATAAAGTATTGACAGATTTGTAAAACGAATTTTTGAATAGGCATTGAAAACTCTTTTCCCAAGGCAGAGGAAACGGTGATATTAAAAGTTATGATGGATAACAAGGATGGAATGAACCCTGTGTTTTCGTCTTCCCAAATCTTTAAGGTTAATTAAACTCAGCAGGATTTACAAACAGAAGTGTTGATGGAAAAAATATCAATTAATGGAGTGAAATAAAAATAAATACCAGAATTTGAATGTACCTCATTGTTTTGCACATGGTCACCAATATTTCTCCAGTTAATTAAGACAAAAACATGATTTCTCTCTTTCTTTCACTCTAAAGCCAAATCAGTCAATAGTAGTTGACTCTACCTCAGCTACATCTAAATTCTGTACATTTTAATATGCCTGTAGTACTACGACCTTGGTCCAAAAGACTATAATTTTGTATGTGTAGTATTCCAAGACCATCCCACTCAGTCTTTCCGGTTCTAAATATTTCCTCTGCACCACCAAACTTTGAGTAATTCATTCTTCACAAGTAAAGTAATCTTTAAAAACTTTCAGGAGCTTTCTATTAAAAGAAATAACAATGTTCCTTACTTTGACTGAAGATTTAATATTTTGGTACCTAGATAATTCTCCAGCCTGACATTTGCACCAGACCCTCTTGGCCTCACACCACTCATGTTCATTTGGCCTTTAACATTGTAAGATTATTCCTGTTTCAACGACTTTTGTATTAATTGTTCCACCTTCTAGAATGTTCCCTTCCCCTGCAAGACCTTTCATGACCCTCTCTGTAGTCACTCCTTTTTGTCACTCCTTTTTTCTTTCTTGTTTTTTTTTTTTAGTGCTTGGTGCTTATTTTTAGTGCTTATTATTACTAGACACTTTCTTTTTTAGTTAGTACTTATTATCTGCCTTGGTAAATCAAAACGAAGAGTTTCATGTGATTAAGAATCGTATTTGCTTTGGTCACCATTTTATTGCTAGGTTGTACAGAAGTGCCTGTTACCTTGTATTTATCCAGTACATATTTGCTCAATGGGTCACCAAGAACGAAGATGTATAAAATTCAGCTTTGACTTATGTGTGTGTGTATACATGTATGATATGCATATATGTATAATTATGTTATATAGTACATTGTTTTCTCAATATGTGAAAAATAAACTAAAGTTTGGTATATACTTATTTAGTTAATAAGACAATGTAGAAGCACAGCAAGGTATGAAAAAGTAGAATATGTTCTAATAAGGAAAGCGGGAGATACTGGATAGTGAATAGATCCCACTATGTTTACTCTGACATACATTAATATCCCATTCAAGTCTGAAGTAGAGCCTGATTTCTGTCTGTTCTTTGTTGTGTTCTGTTTCCAACAAGTAAGCAGGTGGCATTTTGATTGTGAATGAATCTAATGTTTTTGAAATGAAAATGTAGGCTATCTAACTTAGCATCCCATGAGGTGAAAATATCCCTTAAAGGGTATCCATAAGAAATGGTCATAGACAAATTGTTTAGTAGGATTGAAATAGGTGCGGAGATAAAAAACAAAAACAATGCAGCCATGCAGAGTGGATTCTCCTATATTGCTAAGCCTAGAAATTAATGCATGATCATACTTGCCTAAATGTATGCATAGAAAAACAAATAGAGAAGGAGGAGGGAAGATGGCGGCGTAGGAGGACGCTGGGCTCACCGCGCGTCCTGCTGATCACTTAGATTCCACCTACACCTGCCTAAATAACCCAGAAAACCGCCAGAGGATTAGCAGAACGGAGTCGCCGGAGCCAAGCGCAGACGAGAGGCCCACGGAAGAGGGTAGGAAGGGCGCGAGGTGGTGCGCGCTCCACGGACTGGCGGGAGGGAGCCGGGGCGGAGGGGCGGCTCGCCCGCCAAGCAGAGCCCCCGAGTCTGGCTGGCAAAAGCAGAGGGGCCAGACGGATGGAGTGTGTTCAGACAGCAAGCGCGACTTAGGGTCTGGGAGGTCATAAGTTAACAGCTCTGCTCGGAAAGCGGGAAGGCTAGAGGACAAAGGGAGGGAGAGCTGCTGAGCCCCCAGAAGACAGAGCTCAGTTTGGTGGGGAACAAAGGCGCTCACCAGCGCCATCTCCCCCGCCCATCCCCCAGCCAAAATCCCAACGAGAACGAGAACCAGTTCCTGCCAGGGAACTTGCTCGCTCTGCGCAAACACCCAACTCTGTGCTTCTGCGGAGCCAAACCTCCGGCAGCGGCAGCGGATCTGACTCCCTCCTGCTGCCACAGGGCCCCTCCTGAAGTGGATCACCTAAGGAGAAGCGAGCTAAGCCTGCCCCTCCTGCCCCCGTGCACCTTGCCTACCCACCCCAGCTAATATGCCAGATCCCCAGCATCACAAGCCTGGCAGTGTGCAAGTAGCCCAGACAAGCCACGCCACCCCACAGTGAATCCCGCCCCTAGGAGAGGGGAAGAGAAGGCACACACCAGTCTGACTGTGGCCCCAGCGGTGGGCTGGGGGCAGACATCACGTCGGACTGCGGCCCTGCCCACCAACTCCAGTTATACACCACAGCACAGGGGAAGTGCCCTGCAGGTCCTCACCACACCAGGGACTATCCAAAATGACCAAGCGGAAGAATTCCCCTCAGAAGAATCTCCAGGAAATAACAACAGCTAATGAGCTGATCAAAAAGGATTTAAATAATATAACAGAAAGTGAATTTAGAATAATAGTCATAAAATTAATCGCTGGGCTGAAAACAGTATAGAGGACAGCAGAGAATCTCTTGCTACAGAGATCAAGGGACTAAGGAACAGTCATGAGGAGCTGAAAAATGCTTTAAACGAAATGCATAACAATGGAAACCACCACGGCTCGGATTGAAGAGGCAGAGGAGAGAATAGGTGAACTAGAAGATAAAGTTATGGAAAAAGAGGAAGCTGAGAAAAAGAGAGATAAAAAAATCCAGGAATATGAGGGGAAAATTAGAGAACTAAGTGATACACTAAAAAGAAATAATATACGCATAATTGGTATCCCAGAGGAGGAAGAGAGAGGGAAAGGTGCTGAAGGGGTACTTGAAGAAATAATAGCTGAGAACTTCCCTGAACTGGGGAAGGAAAAAGGCATTGAAATCCAAGAGGCACAGAGAACTCCCTTCAGACGTAACTTGAATCGATCTTCTGCACGACATATCATAGTCAAACTGGCAAAATACAAGGATAAAGAGAAAATTCTGAAAGCAGCAAGGGGTAAACGTGCCCTCACATATAAAGGGAGACCTATAAGACTCGTGACTGATCTCTCTTTTGAAACTTGGCAGGCCAGAAAGAATTGGCACGAGATTTTCAGGGTGCTAGACAGAAAAAATATGCAGCCGAGAATCCTTTATCCAGCAAGTCTGTCATTTAGAATAGAAGGAGAGATAAAGGTCTTCCCAAACAAACAAAAACTGAAGGAATTTGTCACCACTAAACCAGCCCTACAAGAGATCCTAAGGGGGACCCTGTGAGACAAAGTACCAGAGACATCACTACAAGCATAAAACATACAGACATCACAATGACTCTAAACCCGTATCTTTCTATAATAACACTGAATGTAAATGGACTAAATGCGCCAACCAAAAGACATAGGGTATCAGAATGGATAAAAAAACAAGACCCATCTATTTGCTGTCTACAAGAGACTCATTTTAGACCTGAGGACACCTTTAGATTGAGAGTGAGGGGATGGAGAACTATTTATCATGCTACTGGAAGCCAAAAGAAAGCTGGAGTAGCCATACTTATATCAGACGAACTAGACTTTAAATTAAAGGCTGTAACAAGAGATGAAGAAGGACATTATATAATAGTTACAGGGTCTATCCATCAGGAAGAGCTAACAATTATAAATGTCTATGCACCGAATACCGGAGCCCCCAAATATATAAAACAATTACTCATAAACATAAGCAACCTTATTGAGAAGAATGTGGTAATTGCAGGGGACTTTAACACCCTACTTACAGAAATGGATAGATCATCTAGACACATGGTCAATAAAGAAACAAGGGCCCTGAATGATACATTGGATCAGATGGACTTGACAGATATATTTAGAACTCTGCATCCCAAAGCAACAGAATATACTTTCTTCTCATGTGCACAAGGAACATTCTCCAAGAGAGATCATATACTGGGTCACAAAATAGCCCTTCATAAGTTTACCAGAATTGAAATTATACCATGCATACTTTCAGACCACAATGCTATGAAGCTTGAAATCAACCACAGGAGAAAGTCTGGAAAACCTCCAAAAGCATGGAGGTTAAAGAACACCCTACTAACGAATGAGTGGGTCAACCAGGCAGTTAGAGAAGAAATTAAAAAATATATGGAAACAAACGAAAATGAAAATACAACAATCCAAACGCTTTGGGACGCAGCGAAGGCAGTCCTGAGAGGAAAATACATTGCAATCCAGGCCTATTTCAAGAAACAAGAAAAATCCCAAATACAAAATGTCACAGTACACCTAAAGGAACTAGAAGCAGAACAGCAAAGGCAGCCTAAACCCAGCAGAAGAAGAGAAATAATAAAGATCAGAGCAGAAATAAACAATATAGAATCTAAAAAAACTGTAGAGCAGATCAACGAAACCAAGAGTTGGTTTTTTGAAAAAATAAACAAAATTGACAAACCTCTAGCCAGGCTTCTCAAAAAGAAAAGGGAGATGACCCAAAGAGATAAAATCATGAATGAAAATGGAATTATTACAACCAATCCCTCAGAGATACAAACAATTATCAGGGAATACTATGAAAAATTATATGCCAACAAATTGGACAACCTGGAAGAAATGGACAAATTCCTGAACACCCACACGCTTCCAAAACTCAATCAGGAGGAAATAGAAAGCTTGAACAGACCCATAACCAGCGAAGAAATTGAATCGGTTATCAAAAATCTCCCAACAAATAAGAGTCCAGGACCAGATGGCTTCCCAGGGGAGTTCTACCAGACGTTTAAAGCAGAGAGAATACCTATCCTTCTCAAGCTATTCCAAGAAATAGAAAGGGAAGGAAAACTTCCAGACTCATTCTATGAAGCCAGTATCACTTTGATTCCTAAACCAGACAGAGACCCAGTAAAAAAAGAGAACTACAGGCCAATATCCCTGATGAATATGAATGCAAAAATTCTCAATAAGATACTAGCAAATCGAATTCAACGGCATATAAAAAGAATTATTCACCATGATCAAGTGGGATTCATTCCTGGGATGCAGGGCTGGTTCAACATTTGCAAATCAATCAACGTGATACATCACATTAACAAAAAAAAAGAGAAGAACCATATGATCCTGTCAATCGATGCAGAAAAGGCCTTTGACAAAATCCAGCACCCTTTCTTAATAAAAACCCTTGAGAAAGTCGGGATAGAAGGAACATACTTAAAGATCATAAAAGCCATTTATGAAAAGCCCACAGCTAACATCATCCTCAACGGGGAAAAACTGAGAGCTTTTTCCCTGAGATCAGGAACACGACAGGGATGCCCACTCTCACCGCTGTTGTTTAACATAGTGCTGGAAGTTCTAGCATCAGCAATCAGACAACAAAAGGAAATCAAAGGCATCAAAATTGGCAAAGATGAAGTCAAGCTTTCGCTTTTTGCAGATGACATGATATTATACATGGAAAATCCGATAGACTCCACCAAAAGTCTGCTAGAACTGACACATGAATTCAGCAAAGTTGCAGGATACAAAATCAATGTACAGAAATCAGTTGCATTCTTATACACTAACAATGAAGCAACAGAAAGACAAATAAAGAAACGGATCCCATTCACAATTGCACCAAGAAGCATAAAATACCTAGGAATAAATCTAACCAAAGATGTAAAAGATCTGTATGCTGAAAACTATAGAAAGCTTATGAAGGTAATTGAAGAAGTTATAAAGAAATGGAAAGACATTCCCTGCTCATGGATTGGAAGAATAAATATTGTCAAAATGTCAATACTACCCAAAGCTATCTACACATTCAATGCAATCCCAATCAAAATTGCACCAGCATTCTTCTCGAAACTAGAACAAGCAATCCTAAAATTCATATGGAACCACAAAAGGCCCCGAATAGCCAAAGTAATTTTGAAGAAGACCAAAGCAGGAGGCATCACAATCCCAGACTTTAGCCTCTACTACAAAGCTGTCATCATCAAGACAGCATGGTATTGGCACAAAAACAGACACATAGACCAATGGAATAGAATAGAAACCCCAGAACTAGACCCACAAACGTATGGCCAACTCATCTTTGACAAAGCAGGAAAGAACATCCAATGGAAAAAAGACAGTCTCTTTAACAAATGGTGCTGGGAGAACTGGACAGCAACATGCAGAAGGTTGAAACTAGACCACTTTCTCACACCATTCACAAAAATAAACTCAAAATGGATAAAGGACCTGAATGTGAGACAGGAAACCATCAAAACCTTAGAGGAGAAAGCAGGAAAAGACCTCTCTGACCTCAGCCGTAGCAATCTCTTACTCGACACATCCCCAAAGGCAAGGGAATTAAAAGCAAAAGTGAATTACTGGGACCTTATGAAGATAAAAATCTTCTGCACAGCAAAGGAAACAACCAACAAAACTAAAAGGCAGCCAACGGAATGGGAAAAGATATTTGCAAATGACATATCGGACAAAGGGCTACTATCCAAAATCTATAAAGAGCTCACCAAACTCCACACCCGAAAAGCAAATAACCCAGTGAAGAAATGGGCAGAAAACATGAATGGACACTTCTCTAAAGAAGACATCCGGATGGCCAACAGGCACATGAAAAGATGTTCAACGTCGCTCCTTATCAGGGAAATACAAATCAAAACCACACTCAGGTATCACCTCACACCAGTCAGAGTGGCCAAAATGAACAAATCAGGAGACTATAGATGCTGGAGAGGATGTGGAGAAATGGGAACCCTCTTGCACTGTTGGTGGGAAGGCAAATTGGTGCAGCCGCTCTGGAAAGCAGTGTGGAGGTTCCTCAGAAAATTAAGAATAGACCTACCCTATGACCCAGCAATAGCACTGCTAGGAATTTATCCAAGGGATACAGGAGTACTGATGCATAGGGGCACTTGTACCCCAATGTTCATAGCAGCACTCTCAACAATAGCCAAAGTATGGAAAGAGCCTAAATGTCCATCAACTGATGAATGGATAAAAGAAATTGTGGTTTATATACACAATGGAATACTATGTGGCAATGACAAAAAATGAAACATGGCCTTTTGTAGCAACGTGGATGGAACTGGAGAATGTGATGCTAAGTGAAATAAGCCATACAGAGAAAGACAGATACCATATGGTTTCACTCTTATGTGGATCCTGAGAAACTTAACAGGAACCCATGGGGGAGGGGAAGGAAAAAAAAATAAAAGAGGTTAGAGTGGGAGAGAGCCAAAGCATAAGAGACTGTTAAAAACTGAGAACAAACTGAGGGTTGATGGGGGGTGGGGGGGAGGGGAGGGTGAGTGATGGGTATTGAGGAGGGCACCTTTTGGGATGAGCACTGGGTGTTGTATGGAAACCAATTTGACAATAAATTTCATATATAAAAAAAAAGTAAATAAATAAAATAAAATAAAAAAAAGAAAAACAAATAGAAATAATTCAACTTTAATTTTTTTAATGTTTATTTTTGAGAGAAAGAGAGAGATAGAGCGCAAGCAGGGTAAGAGCAAAGACAGAGAGAGACACCGAATCAGAAGCAGGCTCCATGCTCCAAGCTGTCAGCACAGAGCCTGGTGGGGGGCTTGAACTCACAAACTGTGAGATCATGGCCTGAGTCAAAGTTGGGCACTTAACCAACTAAGCCACCCAGGTACCCCAGAAATAACTCAACTTTAAAAAGAAATGAATTACTGAAAAACGTAACACCATGAATGAATCCTAAAATGTGATGCTGAATGAAACAAGCCAGACACATAAGAGTAAATATTACAGGAATCCATTTATATCAAGTTCTATAACAGCTACAAATTATTTATGGTGAAAACATCAGAATAGTAATTGCCTGGGCAGGGGTGGGGTAGTATGTGCTGTCTGGGTAAAAGCATGAGAGAAAAAAAAATTTAAGTTTATTTATTTTGAGAGACAGAGAGGAAGTGAGCTAGCAAGTGTGAGTGAGTGGGGGAGGGGCAAAGAGAAAGAGAGAGAATCCCAAGCAGGTTCCATGCTGTCAGTGCAGAGCCCCACATGGAACTCCATCTCACAAACCAAGAGATCATGACCTGGGCTGAAATCAAGAGTCAGACACTTAACCAACTAAGCCACCCAGGGGTCCCAGAAATTTTGAGGATGATGCTAAGTTTCTGAAATTGATAAGTCTTGAGTTATACAGATATAAACATTTGTTAAAATTCGTTAAGGGAACATTTTGTGCATTTTGTGTTATGCAAATCTTACATAAAATTGGTATGCAATGATAGGCAAGTTGCATTGTGTAAGGGCTAAGTGTACTGATGTATTCTGAAAGGGAAAAAGAAAATAATGGATAAAGGATCGAAAAATACGTAATAAGAGAAATATAATAAACTATTTCTGTAGAACCCAAGTGGTTGCTAAATGGGTGTTTGCTATAAAATTCTTTCACCTCTTTTGTCTGTTTAAAAATATTCATAATGAATTATTAGAAAACCATATACAGAAAAACTGTAAGTTTAAAAAGTAAAGCAAATGCTAATTCTTAAGAATGCTTATTTTTGATTGCTGGGTTTAATATACACACATATGTATATGTATACAAATACACCTATATCTACACATAAACATTGTGTGTTTATATGTGAGTGTGCCTATTTCCTTTTTATTTTTAATTTTCTTTTTATCTATTTTTGAGAGAGAGAGAAAGTGCCTGAGCGGGGAGGTCCCAGACAGAGAGAGAGAAACAGAAGATCCAAAGCGGGCTCCGGGCTGACAGCAGAGAGCCCAATGTGGGATTTGAACTCAAGAACCCATGAGGTCATGACCTGGACCAAAGCTGGGTTCTAAACCAACTGAGCCATCCGGGTGGCCCTCTCCAATGTCTTTTTTCACTAGCCTTTTGTACTTTTTAAATTAGATACAAAGCTATCAAAAGACACACAAAACAAAACAAAACAAAACAAAACAAAAGTATTAAAATCTCTTTGTTGCTCTTTTACATGACAAAGGAGGCTTATATTCAGGAGTACAGTCATGTATTCAGTCCTATTCAAAGGAGTCTACAGTATTCAGCTCTGTGTATTTTCGTGGAATTTATATTCTGTCTAATTGTTTGAGATGCCTCAGAGAGCTCCGAATTCTAACATATAATCATCTTTTGATCAAAACTTGAGAGTAAATTCAGAATCTGCAATAATGTATTGCATGGCACATAGAATATTTCTATACAGACAATCTGGAAACCTCTACGGAGTCACTTCATACACTTGTAGGAATTGTCATAATTTATGATTTTACTCAGTTTAACCACGTTTTTGCTGTTGATGTCCTTCTTTTATTCAACATAAACTGAACAATGGTGGAAGAAATCACACATGCATTTGTACCATTATGTATCTTTCTATCCATAGTTATTTATTTTTTCTATCTGTATTTAAATCATCTATTTTTTTGCGTGGACCCCATTTAAAGAAAATTTTAATAGTCTGTTTTCAAAAGCATTTGGCTCTATCACATGTCATATTGAAGGTCGTTTAAGATCAGAAAGCAGACACTACAGTGTCCAACAGTCTTATGGTCAAGCTCTTCACTTGGAAAACAAAGTCACTGCATGAAGTATTCAAGCTCGATTGTAGCATTTGTGGAATGGAATTCGGTGCAAATGTCTGATACTCACAGGTATGCTGCTTTTCCTTCTTCGAGTTCTTTACTTTTCCCACTGGAGCCACTTTTCTTCCCGCACATTCTCCTCGTGATGCACATCAATAACCCGCATTGTCGGATGAAGAAACAGCTGACGTCTGTTACCACCAGGATTAGCAAGAGTGCCGCAACTCCCAGGCCGATGACTGCTCCAAGCCCAAGACCATTAAAAAGTGTATCTTAAAAAAAAACAAAAACAAAACTTTTACAAAGCTCCAAATCAGAAAAGTTTAGACAGTTATGTTGAAAATTAATCATAACCAAAGAGACAGGAAAAAGTGATAGTCACTGGCAGGTTTCAATTTCATAATTGTTGGGAACCATTCTCCGGCGTTCAAACAATATTTTAAGCAACTGACATGTTAATGATTTGAAATATTTTTTCAAACTTTATTTAGGTTAAAAAAAAAACATCTCAAGTAACTCTTCTTTCCAATGTACTTTTTGATTTCCTCAGAGGAAGATAATGAATTTTATCACATCCCTAACTGTAAGAGAGGGTTAAATAAATGTTCCATATGGAATTATTTTAGCTTTAAGTCTTAAACTTGCAAATTCTGTGTGCTCAAAGCACTTTGTTTTGACAGAGAATACATTTTAAAATATCTGTTTGTGAATACTTTGAAAATCATCATCTTAGAATAAATGGCTTACTTGTATTTTTTCAGTTAATATTTTAACAAATCATATTAGATTAGAGGCAACATTTTACAGAGCTATTGTACTTATGACCTTTCTGGAATATAACATGGGAAGGTAGGGGAAGACGGGAGTCATTCTTCCTTGGCATGCGGTTGCAGGAATTCCTGAATGTCGTACAGCCAGCGTCCATGAAAAAGGTGAAGGGGACTAGGATGAAATACGCTGACGGACAGAGTAGAAATAGCAAGGAGAGCAGTGGTGGTGACAATGAATCAAGTGTTTCATGCCTGTAGTTGAATATGAGGGTAGACTACGCAGTTATAACCGTATTGGGACACAAATAAGCACAATGGAAACAGATTAAACTGGTCATACTGTGTGTTACCTGGAGGGAAAATAAGATTGTCACAAGACAATTTTAGAGACTTATTCAAAATGAATCAGCACAATTATGTTAGCATTTGCTTACATAACATTATAAAATTACAACGATCTGTTTTAATGATAAAACACATTTACTCCTCAGTAGCATAATGACATGTTAAATACGTGAGTGGTGTGGAATGCAAATAACGCACAGGGACAGACTTGGTTTTGTGAAAAGCACTTTGGAAAAAAACACACATGTAAAACAAAGTTTTTCTAAGTCATGGTTTTAAAAATTAGGTTGTAATATTTTAATAATGACCTAAAGAAGTTTTATTTTAACAGAATCACTATGATTGTTCTTATTTTGAATCAAGTTGGTACTGAATTATGGCACACCTGTCTGAATCCTGGTTTATTTTTCTGCAGAATGACTGAGCCTCACAACTACATGTATTTAATCTTTTTTTTCTTCCTTCAGGGAATACACATTATATAAAAAGTTAATTCTGTTTTTGATTTGATTCTTGGCATTTTCCCCAGGTGACTGTGCAGTTCACCTGTGCTAGAACATGTAGGTACTTTTAAGCATCTCCATGAAGTCGCAGATGAGAATTCCTTAAGTATTGAATCAGCAAATTGCACCTCTCATGCCCAAGAAAAGTATAATTTTTATCATAGTTCTTTTATTTCTGATAAAGAGAAACAGTAACAAACACATAATTGTGTTGGAGGAAAAATAATTTTTCCATGCCATTTTCAGAATCTTCTTCACCCACCAAATTTTAACACTAACTATGTAGGTAGTGATGGTTTAGGAAAACTGAGCTAGCTAACTAAGATCCAGAGAAATTAGTAGTTTCCACAGAACTATTCTCTTATTACATGAAACCACTTTGAGGAAAGACTAAAGGGAGCAAAGCATTTTTGAGCCAAGGGAAATTCGTGTTTTTGTTTTTGTTTTTCCCGCAAAGTTTCCAATATAAATATGGAGAGTGAGATTCTAAATATTATTTATCAATTTTCAAAAATAGGGCTATATGCAAGATTTTTTAAAAAAAGTGTCTCATGCTATAAAAATAATATATTAAGCAAACTATGCTTTCTTGAAACATATGAAAACAACAATGAAAAATGAAACAATGAAAAAATCATGTTACACATTTTCTTCCATTATCCATTTTCAAATGTAAATGATTCTTACCTGAAATGTACAATTAGAGTATAATAAAGACAATTCACCTATGAACTTTTTTGATTACATATAAGGACAATTTTTTTTCAAAAACCGTAGGAGTTCATTTTGCTATGCTTTATGTGATTCATCAACCAAAGCTCAGAAAATATGAGTTGAAAAATAACGTGTCTGATTGAGCATGAGCCCCTATGGATATATTGGCTCAAGGTCACTCTTTTTCCACTTTAGTTAGGTTCTTCTCACGTGCAGAAAGGCTCTAGGCAATAAATCCCACAGAACAATGATGATCTATCTACTAAATCTTCATTTACCTTTTTTAGGTATGAAAAGACTGGCTTTTTCACACCAATGCACTAAACCTGGGGTCCATCACATACGGCTGTACATCCCTGGGTGAGGCAGCTAACTTCTCTGAGGCTGAGATGCCACTTTATTCAAATGAGTACGGTTACGGAAACAGCAGTAATCACAAACTAGGTCTCAAGGTTTTTGGAAAAGACTGTTACGAATATATTAATGTACTTAATACATCTAACATTAACTGCCCAGCACTAGGTAAAAATTTAACAAGTATTGGCAACATGACTACTACCACTACTATTTTGCTATTTTAAAATTCTAAAGAAATGAGATTTTGGGGGAAAAAATAGACCATCTAAAGTGAAATTAGTCTGGGGCGGCTGGGTGGCTCAATCAGGTAAGCATCCGACTCATGATTTTGGCTCAGGTCATGACCTTGCGGTTCGTGAGTTTGAGCCCAGTGTCGGGCTCTGAGCTGGCAGCACAGAGCCTGCTTGGGATTCTTTCTCTCGCTTCCTCTCTCTGCCCCTCCCCTGCTAGCGCACTCTCTCTCCTTCTCTCTCCAAATAAATGCACATTAAAAATTTTTTAAAAATAAAGTTAAATTAGTCTGTAAACATATTTCTTTTATCAGCAGCCTAAGGTGGGATACTATCGCTTATTAACCACTATTCTCTTGAGAATACAGTCACATTTTTTTCCCCGTAGATTTGGCTAGTTAGCTTTTAAATGATAAATATTTTATTTGTGATCTTTTTAGCATTAAACCAGTATATTGATCTGCTTCATTTCTATCTTTAGAAAAGCTCTTAGAAACATATTTGTAAAGCACCTTATGGTAAAGGAATATTGATGCTAAAATAGCTATTACTTTTTTTCTAGGGAAACAAAACTATACCTTTTAAACTTATGATTAAAATTTTTGAAGGTTACTGGAAGTTATTTTTATGGAAAACCAAATTTTTTTTTGTCGTTGCAGAGGATAGGATGGACATCAAGTGGGTTTATGTAATATATAATATTTTCTTTGGAATAATGTATATTATATATATATAATATTTGTAATATATGTAATATATAATAATATGTGTAATATAATAATATTTTCTTTTGAAAGCTGTGTTTTTTTAATTGGCTTATGAATATATTTAAATGCTAATACTTTCTCACATCCCATGAGATTAGGCTACAATAACTATGAAAGTTAAATTTTCTAATGTTTTTATTTTTATTTTTTCTGCCACCTATTTACTCTGGTGTGGAAGTTTATTTGTCTTCAGCTTTTTCACAGACAAAATCATGACCATATGTAAAATTACATCTCTAGGATTTGGGGATTAGCAATGACTTATTTTCCCAGTAACATACAGAAAATTATTTCTTTTTAAATTAATTATAGTTTTGGGGCGCCTGGGTGGCTCAGTCGGTTGAGCGTCCGACTTCAGCTCAGGTCACGATCTCGCGGTCCGTGAGTTCGAGACCCTCGTCGGGCTCTGGGCTGATGGCTCGGAGCCTGGAGCCTGCTTCTGATTCTGTGTCTCCCTCTCTCTCTGCCCCTCCCCCATTCGTGCTCTGTCTCTCTTTGTCTCAAAATGAATAAACGTTAAAAAATTTTAAACAAATTAATTATAGTTTTAATTATTTAACCAACAGAAACTGAGCATAACAATCATTTAAAGGGTTATAGTTTTTTATTTTTTTTTTAAGTTTATTTTGAGAATGACAGAGAGAGTACGAGTGGGGGAAGAACAGAGAAAGAGGGAGAATCTCAAGCAGGCTCCATGCTGTCAGCGCAGAGTCTGTGTGGGGCTGGAACTCACCACCTCAAAATCACAACCAAGCTGAATCAAGAGTCAGAATCAAGAGTCAGAAGCTTAACCAACTCAGCCACCCAGGCGCCCCTAAAGTGTTTTAAATTCAACTCTTCTTTTTTAGCTTTCCAGAATACCTATACATGTGCTTTATCATACATGGTATTTTTATGATCATTTTTTTTACTCCATCACATAGGAAAACAATGTTTTCAGCTCTACTTTACAGATAAGAAAATTGAGCGAGTACAGTGGCCAGAGTCATTGGATAACCTTTGCTATTAGATCAGTACGAAGACCATTTAGATTCAGGTTTTATATCGTTTATACCTGTGTTAGATTGATGTTGTATATTCATCATCAAATAATCAGGAGAGGAATAAAATATAGAGATTAAATTAAAGTGTGTAGTTTCCTTCCAGAAAATGTCCATTTCCCCTTACAGTGCTAGAGGAGGAACAACTATTTAAATGATACACAAGGGAAATCATCTATTTACATATTCCTGCTATTAGGTCTCTTTTTAGTGATCATTTTGTATTGCTCTTTGAAAAAAAAAAACCCTTTTTCTATTCTAATTTTATATTAGAATTTAATAAGTAATTTAAGAATTATAAAATTTAAACATCTATTTTTTGGTATATATTTTATCAAAGTGAATATTAGAAATGGTCTAACTGAATTTCTATAACTTTCCTCTCAGCTACCCTTCCTTCCTGTGAAATCTAGAAATTGTACAGGTGAATCACTATAAGTCCCCAGACCTTTATGTACTCACGTCCAACTTGCAATAAAAACATAAAATCAAAGTGTTAAAATTAGAAAAAAAAAAGAACTGCATTTTAAATTTATCACATGCATGTCTGTCTGCATGTGTCTATTGTAGAAATTAACTCACTACTAAAACACTGAATTAATTTCCATGAAATTTATTAGATTTGATAATACTAGTTTTTCAAGAAGGAGTATACTATATTCACACAACTAGCCTTGGTTTTTGACTCCTTAAATAGTTTACTATTTTATTTAAATATTTCTCTGTGTCTACATATAATCTCCAAATGGATTGAAAGTGGTTTTCAGAGTTGGAAAGATAATATAGACATGAAGAAAAAAAATTTTAATTAAAAAGTCTTAAAAATGGAAATTTCATTTTTGCTCCCAGAAGAGTGGTGGCTATTTTCATAAGAGATATTCCTAAATATCAGTAAGTAAACAGTTTAAGTATGAAAAACAAGAAGACATTCAACATCCATTTTGGGTGTTTCTCATAACCTTGCTAGGTGCAATATCCTCCTACAATTTCAGGAGATCTACTTGTCTCCTGTTTATGTGTTCTTTCCTCATCCTGTTCAGGAAACTCATTGTCAAACATCACGTGATTTATGGAAAATCTAGGTGTATTCTATGCACGTACATGTTTACATGTACATGTCCTATGTGCTATGGGAAAAGAGGAGGAGGCCTCTTTCTGCAGTTGGACTCCATCTGAGCCACAATGGTCAGTTACTGTAAAATCAGACATCTGGATTGTCTAAAGATTTTGTGGTTGCATAATTTAAAAAAAAAAGGACTATCAAACCATTTATGCTTCACAAACTTTCAGTAAGTGCCTGCTAACTTAGTGCAGAACTAGATGGGTTTCCTGATGTATATACTAAAATAGAACTAATAAATATTAACATAAACCTTTAGGCTTATTATACAGCCTTTTAAGTCCTTTTTTACTATGAAGCATAAGTTCCTAAACTTTAATTTCATTCACCGAATTCCACAAAACATAAAGAACAAAAGATTAAGGTTTTTATATTAACAATGGCATAGGTTTAATAGTAAGGGCTTTCACTAGAGTTGTGGTAATCTTGTATTGTAGAAGGCACACTCTAGGGTAATATATCCTTTAAAAAAAAAGGCATTGCACTAATTTAAAAACCAACTACCATCCCTAAGGATTTCACACAGTGTCTCATTGTCTTATGTTAGACAAACTGTTTTCAAAAATCACCTGTCACTTACAGACTTGGAAATGATCTTAAGTTGGTAAATTAAATTTATGTTTTGTGATTTTTTCCTTAGGGTCCCCCAGATTAACAAAGAATAAAAAAATGTAACAGAAATAACAAAAGTATAGAAATGAGACAAGCACCTAGACTGGTTCAACAAAAAAATATTTTTTTAAAAAAAGATATAAAATGTTTTGGGGCACCTGGATGGCTCAGTCGGTTAAGCATCCGACTTCGGCTCAGGTCATGATCTCACAGTTCGTGGGTTCGAGCCCTGTGTCGGGCTTTGTGCTGACAGTTCGGAGCCTGGAGCTTGCTTTGGATTCTGTGTCTCCCTCTCTCTCTGCCCCTCCCTTGCCAACGCTCTGTCTCTCAAAAATAAATAAATGTAAAAAAAAATATATAAAATTTTTAATAAGCTTCACAATTTTAAAAATGAGGGGACACTGAAAATAAAGTCTAATCACAGTATTCCCCTAGTACACACAAAGATGAATCTTTTGTATTTCTTGACATAATATAAGAAAGAAAATAATATTTTCCAGCCCTATGGAGTTGTGTAGAGAAATGTCTTATTATGCATTTACAAGTCTTTCTATTCCCTACTGTGAATACTAGATCTGCTAAACAGAACCTACATTAGGTAAGATTTGTCTTTGGACTTGATAGTCTTCTCTCGGTTAAACTAAATGGGGAATCAGGCATACAGGTATAAATGTGATATTTATAAGGGCTCCTGGGTGGCTTAGTCGGTTGAGCATCCAACTTCAGCTCAGGTCATGATCTCTTGGTCTGTGAGTTCGAGCCCCGTGTCAGACTCTGTGCTGATAGCTCAGAGCCTGGAGCCTGTTTCAGATTCTGTGTCTCCCTCTCTCTCTGACCTTCCCCCACTCATGCTCTGTCTCTCTCTCTGTCAAAAGTAAATAAACATTAATAAATAAATAAATGTGATATTTATATATTTTAGGTATTTAGAAAAACTGATTCCAAATATCTTTTTGTACATTCGAAACAACATGACTTTCAGATTACCTCAATAGGTGTAATCACAAATAGAAAAAAAAAAAAAGTAGACTCTGATTTATTCCTAGTATAAAATTCACTATTAAAGAGGGAAATGTTAAAACCACTGATACTTTTCTGAGTACAATGTTACACTATTTCTATTTCTCCAGAAACCACATTTCTCTTCTGTGTCATGACCATGGGCCTCCTGCATTTATGGTGCCTGATGGTCGTCCCAAATTGATGGATTCAGTCCATTTTGATTCCTATTTAATTTCCCTATTTGAAACAAAGGCTTGAACTTCCGAGGTTTCAAAGGTCTGGCTAATACCCCTTTAACTGCATTAATTAGAAAGAAGGAGAACATCATTCTTTGCATCAGCAAGGAGGATTAAACATACCATTTTCCATAAATTTAAACACATTTAAAAATCAAACAGAAACTTAAGAGCAACTATAATTGGATTTTATATTCTTTGTCCCCTCTAAGCCACTTTTTAAATTACTTCCCCATACACCCTGAAAAAAATGGAATGTACCCTCCTAAGGTATATGTTTTTCATTTACATTATTAGCAGGTAATATTTTAGAACATATTTATACTTTGAAAGGTGCAATGCAATGCAATGTATTGTTCATACATTTTGTTGCTCACACACTACAATTAGATATATCTAAATCATAATTACAATTTTATTCTGTTTCATTGTTGACAAAATGTTCATAATAATTCTCACATATCCTAGCTAAAATATTCTTTGAGAATCATATTATGAAAGCAGTTTGGGAATTCCAAAGAACTGTCCAAATGTGTTATTATTTCATTTGTAATACTTATTACTTTATGCTCAATTTGTTTATAGTAACTTATTTTTGTTATTTGCTTATAGTATGTTTTTTAAAAAAATTAGAACTTCTCCACTTTTACCCAAAACTTTCCTAGATTTTAGAAGCTTAAACATTTGAATATTGCTAACATTTATGAATGATGATGCATAAAAATAAAAATTATGTGTTTTTTTATTACTGCTTTTGATAAACTGTCTTCATTAAGGCCTAAGTTTTAAGATCATTTTCATTCTTCTGATTTTAAAAATTTTTTAATGTTTTTATTTATTTTTGAAGGGGAGAGAGAGAGAGAGAGCAGGGAAGGGGCAGAGAGTGAAGGAGACACAAAATCTGGAGCAGGCTCCAGGCTCTGGGCTCAGCACAGAGCCTGATGCGGGGCTCGAACTCACAAACTATGAGATCATGACCTGAGCCGAAGTTGGACGCTTAACCAACCAAGCCACCCAGGCACCCCACCATTCTTCTGGTTTTAGGTGTGCATTTCACTGTAGCTAGAACTCAACATGATCTGTTTAATGTTATTCCTTTATTTATTCATATTTCATATAGCAAATTATCTTTTGGTCATTCCCATACTTCTGTATGTCAAATTAAAGTCTTTTTTGGGATGCCTGAATGACTCAGTTGGTGAAATGTCCAACTCTTGATTTTGGCTCAGGTCATGATTACAGGGTTATGGGATTGAGCCCCAGCTCCCACTAATGCTGGGCATGGAGCCTGTTTAGGATTCTCTCCCTCCTTCTCTCTCTCTCTCTCTTTCTCTCTTTCTCCCTCCCCCTCCCCTCTGACCCTCTCCCCTGAGCGTTCTCTCTCTCTCATATATATATATATATATATATATATATATATATATATATATTTATCCTTGTTAAGAGTGATATTAAAAAAATGAAAGCAAGGGAATTATTAAAAATGCTTATGGTCTATGATAGGTGAAATTGATTTTTGCTTGGTTTGGGCACTGGAATATATATATATATATATTTTTTTTTTTAGTATTCACTTCTGTAATTCATTTGCCCTCTTTACCATTAGATTTTTTTGTTGTTGTTATCATTGTTGTTACTTTTATGGCTCTGGTTATTCTGCACATTTTAGACACATTTGTCTTCACTGGAATAAAAAAAAAGATTGAAATTTTCAAAAGATTATTGCTAAGTGAATCAAAACCTCCTCCCTAAAATAAAGACTGTACTTCTTTTGTGTTCTAATCTTTTACTCTGTCAAATCTTGTTCCCTCTTGGACAGCTTATAGTATTCGTGAGATAAAGAAAGCATTTGCATCATTCAGCTTCCTGACAAAATGCAGTTAGTAGCAACTTTTCAAGATCACTCAAGTTCATATTATTCAGATATTTAACTGCTTAGTGAACTAGCTGAATGAAAACTGTGTGGGCACAACATGTAATTTCTGGCATGCAGTTTTCGATGAACAATGTAAAGGAAAAAAAAGTATGTGGTGCTAGTAATATTTGTGATGGCTATGAAAGAGTATTATTATCAGTGAAAAGAAGACTTCAGTCTTTTATAAGGAATTGCATTTTGGGGAAAGAATTTTGGGATTTTAAATTTTAAAATCCTTAAAAATATATTAAAAATCATAAGGTTATAATGATGAGAGAAGTATATAACTGTATGAAATTGCCCTATTTGTAAGTGCATTGCGACCAGTTTGACAGATTTTTAATTTTTAGGATCACACAAAAGTAATTTTCTGTGTATTAAAGGAACATGTATTGAGCTTATTGGGCCTGTTTAAATTATCTAAAAACAAATTATAAAAGTTCATATCAGACATTAATACTTATGCGGAAGTTCCTTTTTGTATGATTTTCTAGCTTTCTTATTCCTTGATAATACTGTTTGTGCATCCACACATTAAAAGGTTGAAGTTTTCAGATTTTAAATAGTATAATTAAAATTCATCAATAGTTTTTGGTATTATTCAAATATATTAACAAAGCCTATTGTTGTTATTTATGTTTTAAATCCTCAAGCTATTTCAGTACATTTTAATAAAGTGATCATGTCTTTCATAGGTAGTCAGTTAAACAGTATTGATGTAGATTGTTTATTGCTTACTACTAAATATCTTTAGCGGGGGATGGTGAAGGTTGTATTTTACATCACCTATTTCTGACTACTGTGTCTCCATTTTTTAGTCATTTTGATTATTATGTCAAAATGTTCTGTTACATTTATAACTATTTTTCACATATATGTATAAAAATTTATATATATATATAAATATACACACACACACATACACACGCACACACACATAGTCAATGATAATCAAAATTTCCCTTCAATCACTTATCCCTACTAGGAATTATTATTTGGGAGAAGGTAGGGTAAAAAGGCTGCACAAAATTTATTATTTATTTATTTATCTATTTTTACTATGTGATTTGGGGCAGGGCAGTTGGCTAGTTAAAGATATTTGATTTAGTAATGGGAAGGGAATTGTAAACATGTATATTATATAAATGGTATTTATAATTATAAAACTCTCTATATAAACAGATCAGCCAAAATAAATTGAGAAACACCACCACCATCAAAAGTGAGCTTTTCCCAAAAGATAGTAGAGAGTTGTAGACAGGAAACAGAATCTGTTGCAATGGTCAGGAGGGAGCTAGAGTGGCCTGGGATTATGGCTCAGAATGTCTGTCCAGGCTTCCCCCTTTCTTATTCCACGCCCATTTCCATAATGCACACAGGCTTGTCAACTCCTGCTAGGTGTCCAAAGTAGGAAATAGGCTTAGCCTATAACAAGTGCTTAGTGATTGAATTAGCATTAGATAATTAGTATCTGTTAATATATTTTAAAAATAGAGACTGTATATGATAAATATTATAATTTCTATCATATATATTTACAATCATGAATAATTATTCTGTATGGAATAGCAATGCAAGTGGCTCATCACCTTCACTTTTTTTAACACCTACCTAATACCCCCTAAGGTCTTAGTATTTATGTTTTGAAAAGAGTTTCCTATAAAAATAAACAATCTAATATATAAAGTTAATATTCTTCTATGGGAGTGTTGTTGGAAACTTGACACGTCCTTCGAAAAACTTAAAGCAATATTTTTAATCTAAGAAAAGGAATTAAAGAAATAAGCCGTACTAATTTTGAAAAAGAATTGGCAAAAAACTAATATATAACAGCACTTTTCTGATAAATGTTTCAGATAGCTGAAAACTTTAGAAAGGCATATTTTTAAGTGTCCTTATAAATCTGTTGCAATGATAAACCGTGGCAAATTGTGAAACAGCTAAAGTCTTTGCACAACAGAATACCTATGGTCCTATCTAGCTGACATTTCAAATTGTTACATATGTTGGAACAGAGACCACTGGCTACATAGCCTTCTCAAAAAGTGAAATGAAGAGATATAAAATATTTTACATCATAATTACTTATTTGAACTGTTACTTTTCAAATTTATGCTTATCTCACTAACTCTATACTTTTTCTATATGCAGTTTAAGTCTTATGATACATATTCAGATTCCTTTGGTAAAGGTGATTTATGGTGTTTCTCCTAAGATAACGAAGATAATGAAGGTTTTTATTGGCACAAAAGAAATGAAGCTTCATTGATTAGAATGAGTAAGATCAAAAGAGACATTAGTCAGTGTTAAGGAACTGGATAATTTAAATTTTAGTTCCTTGGTTCAACTATTAACTGGCTAAATGTATTTTCTGTTAATATTAAAAGGCTGTTCCATATAGAGAAAGTAAAATCCTTCACAAAATAGAAAATACCTTTTTTCTTAAAGACTATAATGCAAAATTGAATGTCACCCTTAAAATATTAAACTACAATTAATATTTTACAATTTTTTGTTGAAATTCTGAGATGCTTAATCTATTATGAAATTATTAAACATACATACTTTTGAATTTTATAAATATATGACAATAAATGAAAAATGTGAATGGTATTATTTCCCAAGGAATTTATCACGTTCGGTTTTGAAAAATGCCCAGTTTTAGACACTCACTATATTGTTTTAGAGACTTCAACTTCTGCATTAGGATTATATAACAAATCAAGTTACATTTTTATAATTAAACAGCCAAACTTGTAGGGCCACTTATCATGTATATTTAGTGCATCTAAATAATATATTGTGTAGGATATTTCAACTCTAAAATAAAAGTGCAGACTTTAAATATATTTTAAAAACACATCTAAGATATCCTTCCCTAGGTAAATAGATAAAATGGTACATCCAGACAATGTAATATTATTCAATGCTAAAAAGAAATGAGCCATTGCATCATGAAAAAAAAAAAAAACATGAAAGAACCTTAAATGCACATTACTAAGTGAAAGAAACCAATCTGAATAAGCTACATACCATATGATTCCAACTATATGACATTCTGGAAAAGGAAAAGCTATCGAGACAGTTAAAAATATCAGTGGTTCCCAAGGGTTAGGAGAGAAAGAGGGATGAAAAGGCAGAATACAGAGGAATTTTAGGGCAGGAAACTATTTTGTATAATACTGTAATGGTGGGTACATTTTATTATGCATTCATCAAAACCCATATAATGACAACACAAAGAGTAACTCTTAATGCAAACTATGTATGGACTCTAGGTAAAAATGATGTCAGTGGTGTCAATCCAAGTTCATCGGTTGTAACAAATGTACCATTCTCCATGTTCATAATGGGGGGGAGGCTATACATGTATTGGGGCAGGCAGTATATGAGAATTCTGTAGATTTCTCTCAATTTTGGTGTGAACCCGAAACTTTTCTAAAAAGTAAAGTGTATCTAAAAAAATGGAGGAAAAAAATACAGTGTCCTACTTTTAAAATCTTCCAAGGAATGGCTAACAGGCCTGGATTTACTGAGAATGTCTATAAACACAATACACAATCTTTTATGTCATTTAATACTTTAAAAAAATGACATGTTAGGGGGGCCCTGGGTGGCTCAGTCGGTTAAGTGTCCAACTTGAGCTCAGGTCATGATCTCATGGTCGGTGGATTCGAGCCCCATGTTGACCTCTGTTCTGACAGCTCAAACCTGGAGCCTCCTTCGGATTCTGTCTCAGTCTCTCTGCCCCTCCCCTGCTTATGTCTCTGTCTCTGTCTCTTAAAAGTAAATAAGCATTAAAAAAAAAAAAATGACACCTTAGGTGATTACTAACACATGCGAAAGTCTTAAAACATTTTCAACTTCCTATTTTTGTATGATGGGACCCACCAATGAACCAGACCAGATCTTGCTGTAAAGAAATATTTCTATTTCCTTAAATAAACTTTCCTCTGATGGGACAGTAAGTCTCAGGCTTAGTATATAAAAACCCCAAAATATTTTCGTCTGTTTTCCACCAATAAGCACTGGGAAGCAGAATATTTTTCTTTTCATTTTTCAAGAACATCAGAGAGTTTTGCATTTAACCTTCCAGGTAACATATCTATCTGGCTTAGCCTTGGTGACATTATGTAGAAATGACAGCAAATTGAAAGTTATTGTTCATAGATTCCTCAAAACAGAAATGGCAGTTTGAGGAGCTAATTTTTACTCTTGTTAACCATATTTAAGCAGGAAAAAAGTCTATATTTATTATACTATGAATTTTAAAATATTTTAATATTTCTTTTTGTAATAATGAATGAGAAATCAGTAGAATAGCAAGCATGGGACCACTATAAAAATTCTTTTTTGAAGCCATTTATTTTGATTTCTTAAAATGGAAAGGGCAGATGCTGATATGGAAATATCTGTTTTAGTTTTTATTAGACAGTAGGTAAAAATATTTCATATTAATAGAAAATGACCTATTTCTACAAACAATGTAAAAAAGCCATTTTATAAAGTACTTTCAGAAAATATTTAAAAATCATAAAGTGATTAAACTTAACTTGATATCCTTTTAGGGTTGTAAACTGAGAGTTTATTACAGTGATCATGGGAGAACAGCCATGTGTAGGAGTTGGAGAAAGAAAGATAAGCTGACTTGTTGAAGTACCATGATTACTGGAGGGAACTGTGGTTAGTCAACACATGGCCTTTTTTCCTATGAGGCAATCAAGAAGAAATGAAAGGAACTAGGTCAAAGACACAAGACCATATAAATAAAGACTAGGGATTTAGTTATGCCACCTCAGATTCAGTGTAGTTTGATAAAACAAAGAGGAAAACTGAGAGTCAATGACTAGTCATTTGGCTTCTCTGATCCTCAGTTTGTTGCCATAATAAGATAATGGTATTGATTAGAATATGAGAATAGCAAACAATAAAATAATATAAAGCTAATAGATCAATGCAATGTTACTGTGACGGTCACTGTAAAAATGTCCAGAAATTCCCAGATACTTCCCATTTGATACTATCTTATTGTCAAGGGGTTTCAAGAAAAATAAAAATAAGAACAAAGAAAAATTACTTAACTTTCATTCTCTCCCACTGTACAAAACTTCTGTAACTACTTAATTGAAAGAAGTTCAGAAATTATAACAAAACACAGATACTATATAAAAATTTTCATTTTGAAATGTATACTCATATGTTTTAATGGGTGGTATATATATATTAAGATATACATTTGAGAGTGGGCTATTCCGAAATAAGAAAGATTAAGTGTGCTTTAAAATAATGCATATCTTGAAAATGAACATTTTCTCTTTTGTAATTTCTATACTACTTCATTTTTATCTGGCAATGAAGTACTTGACGATGTTTACATAAGAGAAATAAATATTTATGTCTAAGCCACCAATTTCTTTCACTTTATAAAAACAATTTAACTTCCATATAAAGAATTATCATTTATGGGGCACCTGGGTGGCTCAGTTGGTTAAGCTTCCGACTATGGATTTCAGCTTAGGTCAGGATCTTATGACTAGTGAGATCAAGCCCCTATCAGGCTCTGTGCTGACAGCGTGGAGAGTGCTTGGGATTTTTTCTCCCTCTATCTGCCCCTCCTTTGCTTGTACACATATGCACACTCTTTCTCTCTCTCAAAAAAAAAAAAAAAATCAATAAACACTAAAAAAATTATCATTTGAACCCAGATTCAGTACTAAAACAAAAAACAAACGTAATGATTTATTAAGAGCACAGGACCTGGATTCTAAATGTGACTCTACATAAATTATTCAACTTCTTTAGGCCTCACTGTTCTCATCTAAAACATGAGAGAAATGATACTTACTTCTGAGAGGTTTTTATGAGGAGTGATTGAAATATTGCACGTATGGCATTCCACACAGCGTGTGACACAGTACACGTTAAAAAATAAAACCAAAGCCATTTTTGTTTCATACCTTGGGTGTGGATGAGCAGCGGACCCTAGTAATTTTCTACAACTTTACTCTTATGATGTTTAAACCGAATTACAGTTAATACATTAACCAAGGAGATTTAAAAAATCTCTTTAAGTATTTATATCTGCCTTTATAAACGTTTGCTAGCAATGGAAACTACTTAACAATTCTTGCATTATTAAAGTTATTAACTATATTCCTGTATTCTATTAAGATAACGTCTGATTACTTTGGCCTCCTACTAGTCATCGACATTTCTAAGAAGACTCTGGAACTAGTTTACTATGAAAGAAACAGTATTTAGTAGTGTTTCTAAATTATTTTTGCAATATGAGTCTACTGATGATATATTATTTATCCCCAAATAGAAGTCACTCAATGATTATACATTTATTACACTGAGACCTTGGATTTGATCAAGTTAGAAATGAAAACACACAAGGACATAAAAGATTTGTACCAGTAATAAAGAAAACACATATAACGAAGTTTTTCCTCAGTTTTCTTTATTACAACAATGGAGACACAGAGGTACAGAAAATAAAATGACATTTAATATACTATGAAACACATGCATAGGATTACACATAGTGTTGGATATTATGTCGGGGTTTTAAATAAGAGATGATATTGAAGACAATACATTTATAACGCACATTTTTTTCAAGAAAATAAGCTATGATGAAAACAAATGCAATTAAAATGGTCAGAAACAGTCACTTTAAAACACAAGTGTTATACATAAAATCAGTGTAAGATGTGAGATAACAATATTCTGAAAGAAGTTCATGAATCATGGATGTTACTTAAAATAGCAATTTTTAATTGCTTGCATTAAAAAAAAAGATTAGCTAAGAGATTTATTTCATAGTATCCATTTAGTTCACATACAGAATAAAAATAAATATGGTATAATTAAGAAAAAGATTCCATCTCTTAATATATGCAGTGTTCGCAATGTGTAACTGTTATCCTTTTTATTAAAGTGGAATGATAAAGAATAACTTAATTTAACTTGAACATACACACATTAAGAAATTTTACAATATACCTAAACTTAATACATTCAATTAGTTAATACTTAAAATGAAAAGTAATTCTACTTGAATGAACCTATCTTTAAAAATTAGGTAAAATAAAAGTCCAGCAACGAAGCCATTGGGACATCAGTTTACAGTTCAGATCAGCATAGATATAGTACTCTTACACATATGTGCTTTCCTTAGTTATTTCACTTTTTTTCAATTTAGGCTGTGAAATTAGTTAATAGCCATAAAGGAAGAGTGGATTACTACCAAAAACCTTTAAGCAACTCATAATCTTAGATAAGAATATAAGACCAAAGGTGTTTGGAAAACAAAGGATTGGTATTAAACTCCTATCTCGGTCTTATTTCAGAACAATTAAATTAGATTTAAGATTACTGAATTTTTTTACCTTAGATAAGAATTGAGGTGTTGCTTAATATAGTGTTATAACCTTTATGTATTTCATCAAGTTTTTAAGTACAATAAATGAGAAGGAAATAATACTACAGCTTTATATTTAAAAGTTAAAAAAATGTTAACTCTAAATTTTAATTCTACCAATTTAAATAGTAAACCAGAAGAGATCAGGTTAATTAGATGTTAGAAAGATATTTGGTTTGTGTGTTTAGTTAGTTCTTGAAATTTACTTGCTAATATCTTCTGAATTATAATATAATTAGAATTATAGTATTAATAGTGATTAAATAATACTCTATTTTTTTATGACATAACAGCTGATTTGGAAATGGAATTTTTACCAACTTCAAGTTATACTGAAATGATTTCAAGGGCTGTTTGTAGAATATTTGCATCTCCAATCATGTGAAATATGCAAATTTGAGCTATCCATTCAATGCATTAGCCTTTCAGAAGGTTTTCTGATATATATCCCCACCACGAATGCTAAGATTTTAAAATTTACCAGCTGATCAACAGAAAAGGAGTAGAAAAAATACACCCTATTCATTCATGGTCAGAAATTGAGAGGGAGGAAACAAAACCTAGAGGGGGTGGGAAAAAGAGAGAAAGACAGAGCAATAGAGACAAAGAGGAGGGAAAAAAAAGGGAATATAGGAGAGAGAAAGAGAATATTAGAGAGAATGAATTGGAAAAAAAGAAAGGAAGAAGGAAGGAAGCAAGGAAACAAGCCAAAATTAGAGAAAACCTACTTCATTGGTACTTATTCAAAGGTTGTTTTGAGCCATAATAAAATACATAAAATGATACAATTAGATATGACCTTCATGATCTTATATCTTTATTCATTAAGTAAAATTACCATATAAGGGCTAAAGAAGATTATAAATAATATTTATTTACATAGTATTGTAACACACTATTTAAAGCTCTACTAATATCTAAACCAAAACCAAACAGGTGGAAATTTTCTGATAATTTTACATGACTAGAAAGATTTCTCGACTACTTCAAACTGAAAGTATTATTATATGTAACATTACCTAACTATTCTTGAAAATTAAACCCAGACATACTTAATGATTGTATTGGTGATATAAATATCTTAAATCACCAAGATAATTTGTAATTTCAAAATTTACTTTTCCATTCTTAGGGTATGTATACCATATTAAGAAATAAAATACTTTTCAGATATCTAAAAGAGTTCATTCAGATCCCAAAAAGATTAATTATGTCTTACATACTGTATTTTCTTAAATATAAATGAATAATCATAAATCCATTTGACTCAAACTATACAACCTATGAAGTACTGCATGTACTTGTATTTTTTAATTCTTAATTTAAAAAAATTCTGTGTATTTAATAGTAAAAATGATTGGCAATGAAATTATTTGTGCATGAATTCATTTTATATATACCACTAAAATTATACAAAACTGTTAATCCAATGTCCAGACTATATGTATTTATTGCATTAAAAAAACACTTAAGATACTTTAGGCTAAAAAAAAAAGAGAAATTAAAAAAAATAAAGCCATAAGACATATTAACCTTGTCCATGTCTATCACTAATGAATACATATATATTCATTTGTGTAATTATTTGGAAACAGTAGGTGTGTAGCATTTATAAAATACAGTTATTCCCAATGACTAATATGAGAAGAAAGAGGATGAAAAATGGCCATTGACCTAAATTGCCCATGTAAGAAGTTTCGTAAGAAAGAATTTACTGCTATCTCCTAGGCATAGCCTGTTGGCATATCTGGCCCATGGTATTGGCAAGCCAGTGATCTGAGAAATAATTAGAGTTTTGTCTGAAGTAGAGGAAACAGTAAGATTAAATGATAAAAGGAGGCAAGAAGATAGACAAGTAAAGAGCTGAGAGAAGAAAAACAAGGAGATATTCATGTTTATATAAGAAGTTAATCCTCATGCTCCATATGCGGATACAATAATCATCCTTAAGTAAATCAACCTAAATTTATAACCGGTATAATATGATCAAAACAAACTTCTGGAATGATTTAATATTTGGAGATATGATATACACATCAACAGACATAGACACATACTTCTGATTATATATAATGATTAACATAAAACTTACCTTAACACACAGTTCACATTTTATATGTTTCAGGCAAAGGATTTTATTTTATTTAGACCTATAGATAGATACTAATTAGACTGTCAGATTACATGGTTGCATATAACAAAACTAAAACTCAGAGACTTAAAAAGATAATTTAGCAACATTTGCATATTTATTAAGATTTTTTTAATCTGAGAAGATAATTTGTAATCTCTAAGGTCTCATTTATTGAACTGTTTTAGCTGTACTGTTTAGAATGTTGTGCTTTCCTATTTCCCGTGGAAATAAGCTAAACACAGAGCTTGTATGTTAAGATGTCTGAAGATCTATTTTCAAGAATTTATGCATATCTCAGAACTGTAAAATAACTGCTCTTCTAATCATAACATTTGGTCAAATGAAATGTTACTTATTAATTTCAGGATTAAAAACTTGATCTGGGGTACCTGGGTAGCTCAGTTGGTTAAGCATCCTACTATTTCAGCTCAGGTCATGGTCTCACGGTTGTGAGATCAAGCCCCACATTGGGCTCTGTGCTGAGCCTGGAGCCTGCAGCCTGCCTGAGATTCTCTCTTTCCCTCTCTCTCTGCTCCTCCCCACCCCTAAAAAATAGTTCAGGAAAAAACGTTGATCTGTACTGAGATGTTTACAAAAAATAATGAAGAATTTAATAAGTGTTAAATAATTATGCTGAGACAATAAATTTTTAATTTTAAATTCTTTTCTCAACTGTCAAAATATCACTTTAAGTGCCATGTAAACTTGACTTTGAGCATTCTTCATACCACTGTTGGTTACTTTGAGTCGTAGAATGTTAAATAAAAAAAATCAACTCTGGTATCTTATGAAAGACATATTCCATATTCTCCACAAAATTATGTTGCTATCATATACTAGCCTAAATAATTTCTACCGGACTTTCTTGTGGAAACATTTATCTTCTTGAAAAGGTCCAGTCAGATTATGGTAAACAGGAAATATTGTTCCTCGAAGAGTTATTGGAACTCTTTTCTTTCCTAGCGCTTTCTACATATTAGTAACCAACAAATCTACATATCTTCTCCAAAAATAGACATACTATGCACTTATAATTGGTTAATTAATAATTTTAAAATGTTGGCTATGGTCTTCTTAAAAACAGAACATTCCCCAAACTGCATTAGTCTGGATATTCCTTTGTCTCAGTGGAAGAGAAAGGAAGGAAGCAAAAGCATGTTTAATCTGTGGCTGGGTTACTCCTGCATTCTAAAGGTCTGTTGCTACGTGAGAAGAAAAAAGGACAGCAGTGGACAGCAGAGTTTAGAAAAGATAATGACAGACTACTAAAGAGAAATCTAGCTTTAGATCTTACATTATAGGATCCTGTAGCTATTGTTTTAAGGAGTAAAAGAATACTTTCATGAAACAAAATAAATAGTTTTTGATGAGTGAATCTCAAAGCCCAAAATCCAATAATTTAATTTCGCACATTAGTATGGTCACTCTTGTCATATACATAAACCTGCTTGCTTTCTAATTGTCCTGAATGAGTAGTAAGAATTACTTGCTAGGCAGGGTGTGGTTAGAAGTGAAAAACACAAAACACTTTTCTCATTTTATAATGAATGAAAATTGAACACTAACGTCATTGCTTGTGATAATCCCTCAAATATAGCTTCCTCTGAAAAATGTAGTAACACCTCCTCATCTCAATTTCATCTTCTTGCAAGCAGTAGCTAAAATATTTGCTTCTCTCTCTGGTCTTTACAAAGAAACGGACTCTTTGTGTCCAGGAAGTTGTAATAAAGAAGTATGCATATATGTTGTGAGAAAATCAATACTCAATGCCAACTCATAGCACAATCCATATCCAGTGAACAGAGTGCAACTTTTTAAACACATTCATATTTAAATTACTAAATTGGATATTTTAAAGTTAGTGTTCAAATTTAAAAGAAGAAAACTATTTCATTTTTATTTCTTATGATATTTTAGGTCAAAAAAATGAAAATAGGCAGCACAGTACGGA
Source organism: Acinonyx jubatus (assembly GCF_027475565.1). Taxonomy (NCBI): domain Eukaryota; kingdom Metazoa; phylum Chordata; class Mammalia; order Carnivora; family Felidae; genus Acinonyx; species Acinonyx jubatus. The sequence goes on from NC_069384.1 coordinate 22,446,281, forward strand.
TACATATCTAATATAATAAAAGCTATTAGCTTTTGTTGTATATAAATGGTAAACACCATGAAATTTTATAAACGTCCATAAAGTTGGAAATTTACATTTAAAAGAATAACAATTAAAACCAATATAAAAGATCCACAATTCTACATAATAAAATACAATGTATGGTCATGGATATTGAATTATTTTTGCAAAATAATCAAGTGAGAGAAGATTAGATGTAGCAAATGCTTAAGTTCCAAGTAAGAGTGACATGATATTTAACAAGGTCAACTTTAGAAACTAAAGGAAACTTCAGAATGAAGCAAGTTATGCAATGAACTGCATCCGGGAAGAAACAATCCTGATTCTATTTCTTTCAGTGATTTTCTGACAAATTATCTACTTTAAAGGTTGACAATTTGGGGAAGGGAAAATAGGCTAATTGTTCATGAGTGAAATACATGCATAATTAGTTGGACCACAGAAAAACTTTCATCATAATATGAGATTGGCCTTGTAAATTTGCAGGGCATAAAAGTAAATATCATATAACAACAACATTAAAACATCCAAGACAAACTGAGGGCTATAATGAAAGAAAACCCAGCAGCATTCAGCTGCCATGACTGGCTTCCATTTTCGCCTTTATTCGCTTCACAGCATTTATCTGCATGACGGAAATTGTTTTTGAAAATAGAATAAGAATAAAATAATTAAGGAAAAAAAGAGTAGAGTTACAACATGAAAGTAAAGAAAAAGAAAAAAAGTGACAATGGGAAAGAAAAAAAAAGAGAAAATAATTAATGCAAGATTTACACAAAGCCATTACAAATTCCTACAAAAAAATTATTTTGATACAAGAAAAAGAATGGCTAAAATCTGTATACAACTTTTCTAAATAGTTGTCACATATTTAAAACATAACTGAGCCTCAATATTAATAAAGTTTATTTCACATAAATCAGACAGTTGTTCTGTCATTGATTCTTTAGAAATAAGTATCTTATTTATTCTCTATTGAAGATACAACTTATGAGTGAGAAGGCACCTGTCATTTCACTGTGCTACTGGTAAATTCACATTGCTACTGTAAATATGAACTCATCATATTCTATAATGTTTACCGATATTACTTTTTGCTACCATCATATCTGAGAAGAAATATTTAATAAAAGTAGTTACATTTTTAACAATGAATAAACTACCAAGATATATCCATGAAAATGACATATTCATAATGGAAATTTGCCATAAGGGTAGAAGCAAGGTGCATTGACCCAACTGACCATAAGCATGGTCTAGACATATGTCATTGTACCACTTTAAAAATAATTTTGAGAACAAAGGATCATGAAAATATACTTTTTCATTATGTGCTAAATTCAAAGGAATATTGTTTTGGGTATAGTATTAATATTTAGCATTGACTGAGATTTCCAAATAGTTAAAATAAAGGTCTCTCCAATTTTAACTGAACTTTAATTTCACCATTGTTTTAGAATTTCTCTAATGTATGTTCTGAACAGATCATAAATTTAACTTTAAGAAAACATGTTTGCATTTGCCATGCACTTGAATATGTTGTTTTTGTGTTCATGTTGAGTTATTCAGAACTGCAAGGGTATACTAGTGTGGCTTGGAACTAGACTGAGTGCCATCAAAATAATTTTACTGTACAGTTCATTAGAAGTATAATGAAAAACACCATGTAAATACACACACACACACACACACACACACACACACACCTGAATATTTTTAACAATTTATTTAGTGGTGGTGATTTATATAATTTCTTTGTCAGCTTCTTATATTTGAGGAACTCTCAAAGATGCGTTACATGCTTGAATTCAGATGATAGAATTGTTTTACCATCAGATCTAAACAATGCATGAATGGAATTGTTTGTCATCAAATTATATTGATAATGCTAAAATTAGACATGTGTTCAATTCATAGCAACAAAATCAGAAAAGGAAGCAATTACTAAAAGAAAAATGGTCTTTTTTTGGTTAAAAAAAAACGGTATTAAAAATGTCATAAACCAAAACCAAAAGAAATGGTGGGAAATGCTTTTCAAAATAAATTCATCTCCAAGGATTTTTAAAAGAGTAGTATATTTAGTAATAAAAATTACAGAATGAATCAATAAATGTCATTTTATCAGGTTCTCATTTATAGATTTATAATCATTTTATAAGAATTTGTTATAACTATTCAATATTCTCATTGTTTATAAATAAATGAGATGGAATTATGCTGTATGAATATTCCAAAAGGGAATACAATTGTGATTTTGCACTCTATTTCTATGTAAATCAACAAATACATCTTTCAAAATAAACACGTTGAGAGTGAAAATGAGAAAATATTATTCATCAGAAAGTATCTTTTAAATCACAATAATAAACTATGGAGAAATGTGGTATTCACTAATGTACATGCATAGAAAAACCATTATTATCAACGTAATATGTAATATATGAGTTTAAGGTGAGCATATTGTGAAAAAAAATAGCTCTTCAGCCCAATGAATACATGTACTCTATATTTAGCCTGCTGCTTACCAAAAATTAAATACATGGAATGCACATAAGCGATGACTTTCCAAATTCAAAAGCCCATAAACTTATTTAGACAATTTACAATGCATGCCACCAAAAATGAATTAAAACTAAATTAATTTGTAAATTTCACATCTTCTAAAATTTGAATAAAAAGACTTAAGTTCTGCTAGTTTATTACAGAGAACTCATTTCAGATTTGAGCTTGAATTTATAATATTTATTTTAAAATGGAATAAGAAATTATAAAGCCACAAGAATAACTTTGATGAAGATGTATGAAGATCATTTTCCTCATTTTACCAATACATAATTCTAACTCTATAGGATATTGTGGGTGTAAAGGCTCCCAAATTCACCATCACCCATCACAGTCTTTAAAACCGCCCCATGAAACCTTCTACAGTTAAACTGAACAATTTTTAAACTATAAAGGCATGCCTTTAATGTGGCTTTCCACGAGGCTTTAGCAGTCAGTGGATTCTTAAAGATGAATTAATCTTTTATTATTTCTCCTTTTCCAGGAAGTGCCTAATTGCTTTGTATCAGCAACACAGTTTAATGGGGGAAGAAATATGTCTCCCATCTTCTCAGATAGCTTTGTCTGACTTCTCCTTGACCACATGATCTGCTTCATCAGCTGTGAAACACATTCCAACTTTTTTCATCCTAAAGCCCTTCTGACACTGTTTCCCCTCCCTCCCCTCTCTGCTCACCTTCATAACTACAGTCTTCTTATTTTTCCAGGAATTCTACAACATCTTACTCTCACTGGGTATGGTGGTGTGGTTTCCTCTTCCTGTATAATATCACAGTTCCTTTGGGCACAACTCTTAATCCTCTATTCCTTAGTAACCCAAGAAGTACACCTTGAACATCGATGCTGCACTCATCACCCTTCTAGGGTGACATCAATGAGTATTTCAGACATCAACTCTTTTTCATAGAGATAAGGCATTACTCATTGTGTGATTTTATCCTCACCCAGGCCTCAAATACCATTCACCTGTTAATGTTATCATCATAATGTATATTTCCAAGCTATGGACTGACTTCTCATCTTTATACACACACATATAACTACTACTTGACATTTCAAACTTAATGGATACCAAACTGAAAAGAAACTCAAAAGTCATCAATATCTACTGAATTGAATCTATTACACATGTAAGCTTAACCTAAATACACATTGTGTCCAGGATTTATCCATGGCTTTCTTTTTCTACTGCCATCATTATTTTTTCAAGCATTCCTGTTTATCCATCTCTTTCTTTTACCCATATGAGCAAGATTAATCTGTCTATAATGCCTATCTATGCATAACACCCCCCTGTTTCAAACGACTTCTTCCTGTTTTCAGGATCTCTTTTAAAAGTGTTTATGTAGTTTTCAGAAGACCTGGGATTATCTGGGTCACAGGTCCCTCTCTATCCTTATCTTTGTTCACACGGTTCCAGGTTCTCTTCAGTAATGTTTTTTCAGTTCCTAAAGCAGATCAATTTATTTTTTCTTTTAGAGATTTCTTCTATATATGACACCTTCCCCAGAAGGCTCATTTCCTGTGGGTTTCTTCAGGAAAGGTATTTTCTAAGGGAACGCTTCCCTTGCCCCTACCTAACCCCTACCCTACCATCACGAGTTAGGTATAATTGCCAACCCCCTCATGGCAGCATATGGCACCAGCCTGTCTCTTAGTTGTAATTGTTTAGTGGTCATTCTAACGCTAATTTTACGTTTATCTTCCCTACTAGATTGTAAAGTGTTTGAGGGCAGGGGCCAGTTTTGTACTTTTCACAGGTCATTCCTTTATACTCATTTCAGTCCTTGTCACAAAGCGAAACCCCAATAAATATCTGGAACAAATGAATGAATTTTACCATTGAAGAACCAGAAGTAACTCGCTTGGCTATGAGGAAATGCATATTGAGAGAAATTAAGTGACAACAGCAAAGCTGAAACTATAAACCATAATTCTCTCCATTTTCCTTCTAGGTACTGCCTGCCCACAATGTGATTCTGAAATTGGAATAAAATATGTTTTTATAGTAAATGTATCATAATATATCTTAGATATTTTTGTGCCTATATATGTATGTTTGTGTGTGTATAGATGTGTGTATATATATACAAACACACATACATATATATGTATATATATGTGTGTGTGTATATATATATATTCTTATTTATTTACCCTATTGTCCATACCTATTTTTGTTTTTTATTAACAATATTTTTTTAATAAAATAGTAAGGACTCTGGAAGTATAATATAAACAAACCTGTCTAAAATTGATTATTTGTTTTACAGTTTGTGTTTTACTTATAAACTGTTATTAAAATGTCACCTTCTAACTTCATACAATATTAATTTTTATTTTGATAAAAACAATTATTTCCTCCAAACACATGAGCTAAATTAAAGATTTAGGAAAATGGGAATACACAGTTGCAAGCCACCTTTGAAGATTCTGACTCATATTCAGAATCATATTTATATTATGTTGCTGATATTTGCATAGAGGATAGTTATTACAAACATAAAACATTATAATTGTAGAGTTATTGATGTATCAAACTCACAGAGACAATGAACTTGATAGCATATTCAACCATTCTTCTTGGGTCTATCATCTTATAAGGGTATTGGATTTGTCATATGACTAAGTAGCTGACCTTGAACAGATCCCTTAACCTTCCAAATTTATATTTGTAAAATAAGTATAAGCCTTCCTTGTTCAATACAGATTCAGAGATATATGAATGAGATAATGGGATAATAAATGCAAAAGTGATTTGTAAATTAAAAAAAAAAAACATTATAACATGATATCAAAATTAGTTCTAGATGCTCCCAACTTCCTACTTTCAAATTATACTTGGAGGCACTTATTAATTAATGTTACCAATACAGAGCCAAAATATCAATTATTTTTAAAACATATAAGCAACAGTAATTATTTTTAACAGAAAGATTAACTGTATAAAGATGCTTTCAATTAAAAACAGATGTGCGATATCACAAAATCATAATAATGAGATTAATATCCATTTGAAGTTACAAAAGAGTTAAAGAGCATGACTGAACTGACAAACTTTATTTTTTCCCAGTCTCAAAAATGTTATGTACCAATACTGATACTCTAATACGACTTCAATAAGCCATGCTTATGAATATGCTCCTTTCAGCTCTACATATATACATATGAAGAATATATGTATGTTACGTATATTTCTACATATATGCATAAAATTTACCTGTAAATATTATAGATATATTTAAAGGACTGATAAATGTTAAAATATAACCCATGTGACAACTCAAATAAGACTACAAATCAGGACAAATTCTTGCACCTTTACCTCTATAGCATGTATCTGAAAAAAAAATGTTAATATCCTTCCTGTGGACTTTGATAGTATTGCTAGCATATAATCACGGAAGCACTGTTACTTAATAAAGGCAGAATCCACCAGGGTGCTGTGAATACCAATATAGCATGTCCTGCAAGGTTGTGAGCCTCCTTGAAACTCTAGTTATAGTTTTTTTCTGGGGCTACCTCTGTGGCTGTTTCTGCCTTACTATGTGACTGATTCTATCTTTCTAAATTCAACTTGTTTGATCCGTTATGGATGGTGTCATCATCTTTGACTGCATTTTCCCAAAAGTGAAGGACCAGCCTTCACGTGTTTGGTAGAGATGTTGTCTTCTTTACAAAAGATTTTCTGGTCTCAAAAGAACTCTTTCATGTTGATTTTTGACACTTCACTCTTACCTTCCATCCTGTCCCTCTGTTCATTCTCTCCTCACTACTTCAACCACTGAAATTCTCATGGTGTATTTACAAGTTAATAATAACCCCGTGGCAAGAATGATTTAGGAAATCTTGAGTAAGACATGTCACAATAATCATGATTGGAACTCAGAATTTACACTTCCTTCTATAAAATTATAGAAGAAATATATATAAAAATATCTTTATATATATACAAAGATATATACAATTTTCCTTAATTGAATATTAAGGAAAAATCCACAGGAGTTGCAAAAAGTTGGTATCCTATTTGTTTTCATCCTAAGAAAGCATAGAGTTTTGCTTACCTTTAATAATGTTGGGCTTTGGTGGCATGCTGAACTCATAGACTGTCGGTTCTGAATATCCCAATCTGTTGGCGGCTGTAATTTGAACTTCGTACCCCATTGTCCACTGTAGATGCTCCAAAATAATGTGGTCTTTATTTCCCTGAACCTTTTTCTCTAGCCACTGATCTTCTTTATCTTTCTGTAGAGGCAACACAAATATATTTTGTAAATACCCATACACTAAAGTTGTGGTTTTTAAAAAATTTAATTTATCTTCAGGTGGAACAAATAGTTTTATTAATAACAAAAAAGATATTTTACCATTGACAGGGATAAATAAAGTTGCTTTATCAATGAAGTCATTTCTAAGAATTTTCTATAAAAAGTGTAATGTTTTTATTTTAGCCAAAGGGTGATGATTTCATAATTAAGTCTTGACAATTCAGTGGTAGATAATTCATCTTTGTTGATTTTATTTTTATTTCAGACATCAGTTTGCTGTTTAGCCACTTTTTGACTGCTAATAGTCATATAAACAGAAAACATTCAACATGATTTATAGAAAAAGCCTAGTATATCCATTAAATTAATTGCCAGAGACTATTGTTTAAAATTTGAGGTGTGTGTTGGGGGACATAAAATGTAGCCTGGATATTTTTTATATATGTAATTTACCACTAGTATTTTTATTATTCTGGTGTTTTAGACTCATAGTATAACAACATATAAGAAAAATTATTACCTGTTAAAAATGTTACTAGCATCAGAAAAAAAATGTTATGCTCCCCTTGAACATTCTACACTTAAATCCTGATTCTTTTTCTAAAATAAATGCTTTAAATAACATATTTCAATTACCCTTTATTTAAATATATACTATGATTATAATTAACACAGAAAGAGTTCATATATATATATAATTTAATGAATGATATATAAAGATTATATATATGTAAAGAGTATGTATATATGTATATGTATATATATATAATTTAATGAATTAAACAATTTTAAACAATGTTAACATTTGGTGTGCCATGTTAACCGTTTAAACACTGGCAAGTTCCTTAACTTCTTTGCTTTATTTCTCTCATCTCTATTACAGAATAATAGTAATCAGCTGCCTTTGTCAGCTTTCATATGGGAGCACTGAGGAAAATCAAGTACTTTGGATAGTACAGGGCCTTAGGGATCATAAGCACTTAACTAATGACAGCTATTATTAAGGAGAACCTATTTTCATAATAACTGTATGAAAATAAAATAATATTTTTCTACAATGATGTCTTTAATAAATCATTACTGCAATTGTAAACTTGAATTTCCCAGAGACATGATTGTAAGTAAATTAGAGCCTGGCCATATTAATAGATAGGTAGATAGATAGATAGATGATAAATAGATAGATAGATAGATAGATGGTACATAAATGACATGTAGAAAATATTATATCTTTTTAACCTCAGAGACAAGCCCAGTATTACTTTATGTTGGGCCAATATTTTACAATGTGTCTTTAACAATAAAGCATAACAATGTTTCCCGCATTTATGATGAAAAATGAGGATTTATGCTCCAAAATCAAGTTAAATGCATGACTGCATTAAACTGATGGACTACAAACATGAATTATCCATTCAAATGAGACAAGAAGACATTATTATTTTGATGCCATACAATGATTCTATTTTCCTACTTAATTATTTTTGGTTACATAGAAGTTTTTTTATTTTTTTTTTTTATTTTGCACCACCTATTACAAAGCCTATTTTGATATCTCTTCTAAAACTAAAGATACTAACATCCCTAATGAAGCCATGGGTTTCAGGAAAGCACCTAAAAGTTTAGGATAAACAAGAAGCATTACCTTTGCTTTTGAAACTTATCAATGGATTAAGTTTATATATTGTTTTCCAGTACTATTTAAGGTATTATGAGATGTACTGAAAAGGCATTGGAAAACCGAATAGTTTGGGCCAGGATATTTGTAAATTGGAAGTCACTAAATGACCAGTAAGGCTAAGAAAAGAAGTAAGGTGTGTGCTTTTGAAATGCTTAGGACAGCTGTACCAAATAGCCATGATTTTCCCAACACCTTTCAATTCATTCATTAATTGTTCATTCAGCCTTTATTGGGGAGTGGGGCTATACTAGAACCATGAACACAATAGTGAAAAAGACATGTACAATACCCTCACCTTGGAGTTTACAAGCCAGTCCAAAATAAAGACATGAGCTCTTTGAAAGACCAAGGATGCTCTGGGAGCATTAAAGAGGGAAATTCAATAGAGTACAGGGACTAGGAATGTCTCCTCTGGGGAAGTGATGTCACCCTCAATGGAAATAACAAACTCCAGTGCCATTTTTCATTTGTCTTAACCTACTTAATAAAAAGAAGCGATCTTCTTTCACAGAAGTATAGATGCAAAAATAAACACAATGACTGAAAATCTCAGAAAGATGCACAACCACTGAGAGATATAAAAATGTACACTATAGGTTCATTATTTTCAGTAAATGTAAAAACACTGTAAGTATTGACCAAAAACCTAAAGCTAAAAACATTTATTCAAAAATAATTTTAGATGATATTATACATATATGTGCATATACATATACATCCATACATAGACACAATAAAATCTATATAACATAAAAATCTGATTATTCTACACTGTATATAGGAAAGAGGGGGTGAGAAGCAGGTGAACTGAAAGGTTAGATAAAGACAAGAGGTATACAAAGGAGTAGAGAGTTTCCCCTATAGCCTTCATTTTATTCCAATAAATTCCATAAATTCTATGTAACTATTTTTATTCTCATCTTGGTGAGAATGAATATTTTTGTGAAGATTCAGAATCAAGTTTTGCTTTGAATCTTAGTGGAGATGTGGATTACCCAGGATAAAATTTATTCTTCAGAGGGATGGATAGACTTCATGTCCTTCACGTAATCCTCAAAAAGCCTATTTCTGGGAATTGAGAATTTGAAGTGAAACTTCCTGACAAGCACAAGACATGCAGATAGTCTCTTTTGAACTACCCATCATTTAACTCTTAATTGTTGAAGCCCTTAGCATGATAAATTAAAAGCCCCTCCATCACTTTAGATAGTTGGACTGATGGCATAAGGAACCAAAGGGAGTTCTAATATTTCCCCCAATTTAAGTCAATTTCATTTTCCATTCAACATTAGACAAGGAGGCTTTTTAATCCCCTAATTGCTATTCCCAGGGAATAGGAAAAAAATTAAAGTGGGTGTTACCAAATACTCCCCTAGGTATCAAAATCTCAATTATCCATTTGTGGAGTGCCTAATTTACAGAATTTAAATGCCTAGGGAATAATTTAGGATAATCTAGTTGCAAAATGTTCCCCTAGGTAACTTAATGAGATGATTTGCTGAATAGGGCTATTATTAATAAGCCAATTAAATGTTGAAGGGCAGCTACTGAAAGAAAAATGGTCATTTTGTTTTGATATAGCTTCTCTTAAGCAATCTTTTTTTTTTCTTTTTTTTTTTTTTCAGAAAATAGATAGGGCCAAATGACAGTTAAGAGCTTTCTTTAATAGTTATTTTAAAATCGGGGCGCCTGGGTGGCTCAGTCGGTTGAGTGTCCGACTTCAGCTCAGGTCACGATCTCATGGTCCGTGAGTTCGAGCCCCGCGTCGGGCTCTGGGCTGATGGCCCAGAGCCTGGAGCCTGCTTCCGATTCTGTGTCTCTCTCTCTCTCTGCTCCTCCCCCGTTCATGCTCTGTCTCTCTCTGTCTCAAAAATAAATAAACGTTAAAAAAAAATTAAAATCGTAATATCAGCATACAGGGAAATATTTGCCATCACTGTATGGAGAGGAGAACTGAGAAGAGATAAAAGAGGGTGTTTGTTTGTTTGTTTGTTTGTACAGGACTCCTGGCTGCTTTTATTTATAACAAGAAGTAATTCACTCATCCTTTTTGAAGTCTCAGGAAATATATGGGCAACATCATCTTAAATGAAAACTAAATAAATATAATAACAGAGGACAATAGAGGAGGTGAGCTTATACTAACTAGATTGATTTTAAGGTTCTTGTGACTCCCTTGTGTTATGCTTTAAGATTTTCTGTTTGCATATAAGGTAGTTTCTGGTTCCTGGATTTCCTGGTAGCAATGATTCAACTATTCAATACTTATATGACTTTACAAAGGGCCCCAGAATTCTCTACAGTTCCGTTCATTACTCTGAATATGAGAGAAGTGATTTAGCAATCATACACACACACACACACACACACACACACACACACACACACACACTCATGCATGCACACATACACCCCAATGTGATTTGAAAAGATACAAAATTTGGAGAGTTTTAGTAAAGTTTCAAATTCTACTTTCTTTCCTTTTAATTGAAGTATAATAGGCTCAGATTGTAATTTCTCGGAGTGCCTGGGTGGCTCAGTGGGTTAAGTGACCTACTTCGGCTGAGGTCATGATCTCGCGGTTCATGAGTTAAGCCCCACATTGGGCTCTATGCTGACAGCTTGGAGCCTGATTTGGATTCTGTGTCTCCTTCTCTCTCTGCCCACCCTCAACCCACTCACTCTCTGCCTCTGTGTCTCTCTCAAAAATAAATATTTAAAAAATTCCAATTTTTCTTTTCTATTATCCTAACTGATTCAAAGTGCCTTTGTTTCATGTCTTAAAGCTTGATAAAATTTTGTAAACTGGACCCTACTACTTAATCTATTGCTAGTCTCCATGACCCATGTGTTTCTTTGGGGAAAACTAAAATCTGATTTTCTTATTCATCACCTTCTGTGTTCTCATAACCCATAAAAATTCACCCAGTGCAAGTTTTGCATCCATTGTTTCTCATATTTATTAATCTAGTTATACAATTACTTAAACTTGTTCAACAGAGTCTTATTTACTCATTGATTCATTGATGCATTTATTCATTCAGGTAACAAGTAGTCTTTTTGAAGTTATCAATATGAGGATGAATAAAACCCATCCTCTTTACTAGCAGCAAAGAAAAATTATCAAAAAGCTTAGGACTCTTTAATGCCCATAGTTATTATTTGAAAATATTTCAAACTTATACTGATGGTTTTAAATAAATTTCAGAGTACTCACCTAAACATAAGTTAATCATAAGTTCTTAATATTATTGATAATTAATCAGAAAATAAGTTATCTCAACAACAAGAATTCAATTTTACATTTTTTTTTATTTTAAGACCTTTTTCAAAATTATCTTTTCCTGTCTATGGCCATTGAGATACAACCTTCCAGACTCCAAATAGCTTAAGAAGGTCAATCAAGACTCAGAAACATATGCTAGAGCACTGTTGCTAGTCCCTAAAGTAACTTCTTCACAATTGATTTTAAGCAACCAATTTTCTTTAGCCCTTCTTAGCTCAGGAAATTTATTTAATGTGAACACTAAGTGATAGTTATGATCCCATAGCTATCATCAAATTAGGAAGAAAACAGTGAAAAACTCATGGAAGCATGTAAAAAACTATTTATTAAATTATATGGAGTTACATTGACTCTACAAAATAGATGTAAAATATTCTGTACATAAGGTAACTTCTTTCATTTTTCCAAACACATTATGAGATTAATAAGCTTGTCTTTATTCTCCAAATACATGGTTTAATCCTACTGACTTACTGTTAGAGACATTAATTTTCCCAAAGAATCCACAGAGACATATAATTCTGCTTTTACCACTCTAGTTCTATTCTAATAAATTCTGTCTTCTTAATGAGTAATTGAACAAAGCCATGTGCTCTATCTACTATATGATAACATAGAATAGTATGTGTTTCCTCATCTACATTAAGTTACACATTCTCTACATTAGGATATGACTTGACTTGTCCTCATCCCCATGAAATGCAGCTTCAATAATTATATTCAGTGTTTGCCAGAAATCAACACTCGATCTTGTTGTTTCTAGATTATAAAACATCTAGTCCCATGCACATGGGGAGTTGAAAGATAATGTCTAACAAGCAGTCAAGTGAAAAATCCTTATGATGTTGCTTACTTTCTAAATTCCACTATTTGGTTTCCATAGAGGTATTCCAATTAAAGCATGCACTGCATATGGATATATAATTTTTCAAGTTATTCAACTGCAGTTCAGTCCATTGTGGAATGCATGGAGTTTGACAAACAAATAGATGAAGAGGCTTGGAATCATACAAAGAGAACAGATGATTAAAAACCTTTCTGAAATCGTTACTATTTCAATACAAGTGCAAATACCAAGGCAAATACTGCTACGAATATCTAGCCACCAAATCTTGAACATGCAAGTTTTTAAATGTAAAGAAGTAATCTGTTGAGAAAGAAAGTGTGGAGAAAACTATTCCTTCCTAAAATCTGCTATTGTTTGGCTATAGTAACATAATCTACATTGAATTATGGAATTTCCTACTGGACCTGTAAAGCTTGAAGTTTATAGGATGGAGAAGGAAGAAGAGGAAGGAAAAAAAAAGTAGAAATATGGAAGCTATTTCAATGTGTGGGAGTAGAAAGCATACCATAAATGATATGGAAAAGGGAAACTAGATCAGAATGGCTGTACTTTGGAGGCACAGAGTTGGCTAACTGAAGTGAGATGGGACAGTGTCTGAGGGGCTGATATAATCTCCATAGGCAGATTCTAATTCAACCCTTAGTGCCGCAGAACTCTTCAGATTATAAAGTCTTATGTTCTGATATCTGTTCCCCATGCCCATCAAGTTACCCACATTCTGTAAGGTTCAGTTTGCCCATTAAAAAGTAATAAAAAGTATTACTTTATTTTTTGGTGCAGTCGACACACAATGTTATATGCATCTCAGGCGTTCAATCAACATAGTGATTCAACAAGTTTATACATTATGCTATGCTCACTGCGGGTATAGCTACCATCTTCCCAGACACATCACATCTCTATTACAATATCATTGACTATTCCTTATAGTGTGTCTTTTAGACCAGTGACTTAGTCATTCCATAACTGTATTTCCCACTTCCCTTCACTTTATTAGTGGTGTATATATATATATATATATATATATATATATATACACACACACACATATATATATTATTTATAAATAAACAAATAAATAAAAATAGATATTCAAGTGTGAGAAATGCCATCCTTGAAACACAAAGGGATGGAGAGGAATTACTTTATAAATCTTGCCATAGGAGCCTAAAATTCTGTTGCTAAAACAGTGTTCCATCCTAAAGCACTAGTAAGTCTGATAACACAGTCATTGATTATCAGTCAATGGTAGCTATGTTTTAATTATGCAACCAATTATTTTCATTATGATATTTGAAAACAAACCCTCTAGCACTTTTTCAAAGTTAAAAAGGGCTGGGGATTGGAAAGAGGAGGGGTATGGCAAGACAGAAGTAAGATGGAATTGAGAAGGGACTGAAACCTTCTTTTCCTGGTAGGGTAAAAAATGATATTTAGTAAATAGCAGAAACAGGGCTTTGCTACTATTAGTTTTGGAGGGGGAGAGAAGGGAAAAAGAATTGAAGGTACAAATTTATTGAAACTCAAATTTGTCTGTGTTCCAATTTTAATCTGCTCTAGGCAACATTTTTGGTTTCAATAATGATCGGGGACACAACTGGCAATATAAAGAGTGGGGGCAAGGATACTAAACATTCTGTAATGAGAGGTAGATATCTGGATGGCCCACTATTCTACTACTCAAAATGCCAATACTGTGTCTTTTGAGATACACAGGAGTCATGACAGGTAACCATTGTTATGAACTGAATTGTGTTCCCCCCACAAATTTATATGTTAAACCCCTAACCTCCAACGTGACTTTGATAGGAGATGTAGCTTTAAACGTTTTTTTAACGTTTATTCATTTTTAGGAGACAGAGAGAGACAGAGTGTGAGTGGGGGAGGGGCACAGAGAGAGTGAGACACGGAATCTGAAGCAGGCTCCAGACTCTGAGCTGTCAGAACAGAGCCCGACATGGGGCTCGAACTTGTGGACTGCGAGATGATGACCTGAGCCAAACCGACTTGGATTGGACACTTAACCAACTTAGACACTTAACCGACTGAGCCACCCAGGCTCCCCTCCAATATCCAACTCTTCAGAAAGGATATGTCAAACTTCACCTTTAGGTAAAAATTACATTTATAGAAAATATGTTAGACATATTTTTATAACTCCTTATTGCATCTCAATGTTCACCATGGAATTTTATTGGGATTACCTACAAATTCTTATTATCCACCTGTATTTTATGCCATAAATTCTTCTGGGTTCAATTACGGGCCACAATCTGCATGTGAGGTCTATTCTCCCAGTCCAATTCATGAATTCTGTTCAGGCCTATGACCCAAAGAGACTCTTTCCTTTCCAAAGAGTTTCCAGATGGTCAAATAAGAATGGCCATGAAACCTGGCTTGAGTAGCATGAAACAATCAAATTCATAGAAAGACTGGTGAGCCATTCAGAACTATTTTAGGGTAGAGGCATGAAGCCTTCATAGACAATTAGCCACAAAACACCCACAGCTGCTCATCATTCCCAGCATGAAACCTGCAACAAAGAGGGGTCCTGGCTATTAATCTTAAATTTAAAGGCTGATGTCTAAAATTAATTACTTAAATATGTTTTTCAAAATCAAACTCCTTTTTTACCTAACCTTTAAAACTTAGATATTTGAATTAAAAAGACTATTAAATTTAGAAAATTATGAATTTGTGGGAAAATAGTTAAGATTCATCAATATACTATTAAGGAGCAATTACTTAAAAGACTATAATAAGCTAGGGAAGTATTAAAATAAGCGTCCAGTAAACATAAACATAAAATTGACACTGCATTATAGGGATCATCATAAATGTTAATAAATAAACTTCACAAAATTTAATTTAAAATTGTGTTTCACCTTTTTTTTTAATTTTTTTTTTAACGTTTATTTATATTTGAGACAGAGAGAGACAGAGCATGAACGGGGAAGGGGCAGAGAGAGAGGGAGACACAGAATCGGAAGCAGGCTCCAGTCTCTGAGCCATCAGCCCAGAGCCCGATGCGGGGCTCGAACTCACGGACCGTGAGATCGTGACCTGAGCTGAAGTCGGACGCTTAACCGACTGAGCCACCCAGGCGCCCCTGTTTCACTTTTAACATATTCCACAGCAGACACAAATAATGAATGGTACTTATGGCAAAGTTGTTAAGAGAAGTCACTTTTAGTGGCCTTTGGTATAATTTTCAGCCAAAGGCAAAGTCCATTGGGCTACTTTCTTTACCATTCTGCAACCAGAAGATGTTCTTTATCTCCTACACATCTAAGTCCCGTGACAGGTCTTAGCTGTCCAAGATCCCATTTTAGCTAGTGTTATTAAACTTGAAAAATAAAAAAAAAAAAACAAACCTTCTTCCTCAAGCTCAATGTGGCCATACTTTGTTAAATGTTGATTACGGTTAATTTGTTTTTTAATGAAATGATTAATACCAAACAATTAAGGTATTATTTAAGGCATTAATAACTTAATTCATAAAAATAAAGAAAATAAAGTAAGTATTTTGATACAATAGCTAAATACCTACAATAACTAAAATTCAGAACAGGGGCTTAGCTTGAAGTTACTAATATCAAGCAGAATGGAAAATGAAAATATCCTGCTAAACTTGTCAGAAAAACAAGGGGAAAATGTTACTTCATTTCTCAAATGTTGCAAAGTTTAAAAATCACAAGATTTATACCATGTCATTATTCTGATGATCAATGATGTGATTTTACCCAAGAAAAGGCAAGTATTTCACAATTTACAATGATGAATTTCATCAATGGACAATTAGCAGTCGAATTCCTATGAGAACTGTTTATTATTGTTACTTAATGTGCATTCTCGCCCAATATGTCAATGAATCGAATGCAAATTTAATGCAATTTGAAAACATCTTACAAACGATAATAAAAAAGGTACTTACACTTCTATATTTTACAATGTATTCCAAAATAGGAGCCCCTCCATCATCTTGTTTGGTGATACTGAGTTTAAAGCTCTTCCCACTGCTTGGCTGCCCATGTATGGATGGAGGACTTGGTTCACCTAAATAAACAATACAACATCCTTGATTTTTACACACATCTCAGAAACCTAGATAAACTGAATTTCAATAAAGAGAACACTGTCATGTAAAAAAAAATGATTTTAACCTGAATTTACCATTTTTCATTTGCCCTTTGTTGTAATAAAACCCTGATCCTTTCTCCCCACCCAAGAAACAGCAACATTCACAAATCTAGAAGTGACATGACAAAATCGTGATACCTGAGAACCAAAATATTATTTATACTGATGTGCAAATGTTCTGAGAATAGTATTGCATTATACAAGCATAAGCTTTATTTCTCATGTTCTTAACAGTGCACAATACTATTAATGTAATTTTGGCAACTATTTTGTATATATGTATTACTATAAACATATGAAGTTATCAAACTATATAGGATATACACTTACCAGGAAAGATAATAGTTTAGCTATTATTTATCTGCTTTAATGAGTATTTTTTTAACGAGATACAGATTTGAATACAGAAATTTTATAGTATCCAATCAATAGACACGTGTTCCATCCAATATACATATTTTTTCTTCTGACTTCACGAATATACTTGCCTTTCATGTTTCTCCCCATGGAGGTGGTCTTATAACAAAGATGCTTGTATGTTTAATATGAACAGGATCTACTGAAATATAAAAGTTTTCTATACGAAGGATGCCATCACTGCTTGGCAATTTGGAATGGGAACTCCTTGCTACGTGTCACTTATGTGACGTCCTTTGGCAACACTGGCATCCTCTTCCCCTATTTCTTCCAATTCCTTATAGATATGAATATAGTAATAACGGAGGAACCTTCACGGGGTATGCTTTCATTTTCAAAGTTACACAGACTTGTAGTATTGGTCTAGTCAGAGGAATGTCAAGACAAACTAAGCAGAATACAGTGAAGATGATTTAATGCCTCCAAACATGGAGAATCTAGTTTTATTCTCAGCAGGTTATCTTTTTTTGATATGGTGTTTATAACCTTATGTAGTGAGTAGTTCATTTGAGAAAAGTCATATCGTTAAGGAAATATGCCAGTTGGGTGTGCTGACATGCAAGTAAATGATAAATAAATGATAAGTAAATGATAAAATAGTCTTTACTAGGGTCATATAGAAACAAAGCAAATAGATGAATTTTGGAGTGATTCTTCATTAAAATAAATTAAATTAGTGTGCATATATTAAGACATGACATGATTTCTATTCAATGTATTTTCAATAAAGGAATTAATATGTCTGTAAAAAGCAGTACAATAATTTCTTTAAAAGACTTAATAAGAGATTATGGGAAAACCTAAATATTATAAAATGGATTTTATACTTGGTTGGTTTAGTATAATTTCTAAATTGAATTTTAGAACATTTGTGTTGTACAGTATAAATTTAATAATATTGTAATCATATTATTTTAATAACAGCATTTTGAGATAATAATTATATAGCAGAAACTGCATTTTCAGTTAACATATGTATTTAAAATATTTATGTCTATATGTAACCTTTACAATATACTAAATTTGTGGGGTGCCTGGGTAGCTCAGTCGATTAAGGATCTGACTTGGGCTCAGGTCATGATCTCGTAATTCCTGATTTCAAGCTCCATGATGGGCTCTGTGCTGACAGTTCAGAGCCTGGAGCCTGCTTCTGATTCTGTGTCTCCCTCTCTCTCTGCCCCTGCCGTTCTCGCGCGCTCTCTCTCTCTCAAAAATAATAAACAAACATTTAAAAAATTAAAAAAAACCCCAATATACTAAATTTGTGATTCCATTACAGTTGCTACTTCCTTTGAAAGGAAAATAAAGTTCAGAACAAATGTAATGTCTATCAGAAAGGAATTGATTAAAATAATGGTTTCTATCAGCCATTACAGTGGAATGTTTATGCAAAAATAATAATATAAATAACAATCAAGAAGTAATAATGGATAATTATGACTCATTAAGTACTTTGTATATAATATCATCTTTTTTATTTTTTATTTTTATTTTTTTAATTTTTGAAAGAGAGAGAGACAGAGTGCGAGTGGGGAAGGGGGAGGAGCAGAGAGAGAGGGAGACACAGAATCCGAAGCAGGCTTCAGGCTTTGCACAGAATCTAAGCAAGGCTCAAACTCACAAGCTGTGAGATCACGACCTGAGCTGAAGTCGGTTGCCCAACTGACTGAGCCACCCAGGTGCCCCGCATATATCATCTTATTTAAACTTCAAAAAAATCTTGAGAAGCAGATAAAATACATGGGTATTATCAAATAAAACTAAGACCTGACCCTTAAAGTCTCAACGTCTAGGACAGAGGTCTGCAAGTCAACAGCAGGACATTAAGAGATTAGAAGCATTGTAATTTTTAAAGAAGAGATAAAAAAAATAAAAAAGGGTAAAAGAGTAGAGTTTTATGGGTGAAACAACAAGGATGGTGTTCTATGAGTGAAGGGTAGTGTGCCTAGTTAAAAGAGGAGAAAACATTGGAGAGGTTAGCCAAGGTCTCACTGGTCGTGCCTTGTTTGGGGATTGATGTGCAGTGACCTGGAGAGAGGAATCAAGAGAGAATGCACAGTACTTTGGAATGAGAAAACAGTATGACCAAACTCAAGTTCCATCTACTGATGCAGATGGCACTGTGGCCACAGAGGAAGGAGGTATGAGCAGGTCAGGCAGGCAGATGTGTGTGTGGACAGAAGGTGCAAAGGTGAAGGTTGGTGTTAAGGATTATAGGTAGAGAAGGGATAGATCTGTTTATATTTGTGTAAAGTCACTCCAGAATTATTTTGGTTTGAAAATATGATTGTAAGTCAAGATGTATCAGTAGTCATTCTGGGGAGAAAATAACGAGGGGCTGAAAAAAGACATAGGCATCAGACGTGGAGAAAAGAGAAGGCATCTGACAGATTTTATGAGAACCCAGAGTTGGTCACAAATAAGGGCAAGATAATTTATTGTGGCCAATTTGACTGTCCTAGTAGGTGTATATAACAAGCAGGGTGATGCATGGATTTTATAACAGTGTTTGTTGAGTCACAGTCAAATTTTCTCACGTTTTCAAATAATTTATTCAACATAAAGGAAACAGAAGTCTCTGCAAATTTACCTTAACTTTGTATAATTCAACTGATTTACAACACCCCAAAACAGGATAATAGCAGGAACAAGGCTACAATAGCTAGTCTTCTGTAGTCACCATGGCAATGGACTTATTTAATGGTGCCTCTTTCTCACAGTTAGGGCCTATATAATTTATGGGATAAAGGCAATGGTCATGTCTCATCAAAAGAATAGAATATTGGACATGTTACATAGTCACTGTTTTTGCTTTCTCACAGACTATAGACTAAACCTTACAATCTAATTAATCAGACAGCAAATGAATAGGACACGTTGCTGATGGGGACAATTTCCCAAGAGTAGTTTCGCTGTATTTATTGTAGTACACCTTTTCTTTTTTGCCTTGTTCCAGAGCAAAGTTATTTTTATAAATCTTAGATGCCACCATTTTCAGAAACCACTTCAACAAAGACATAATTCACTCCCCCAGAGTATTGAAACACCTCCATGAATTTTAAAATCCCTTAAATTTGCAAGTGAAGAGAAAGGCAACAGAGAGCAAAACAGAGATGATTACTTACGAACTGGTAATGTCTGGAAGATTTCTACTTTACTGTAGTCTCCTTGCCCTTTTCCATTTACTGCTGCAACCCTGACTTCATAAGTTGTATTTGGTTCCAGGTTGCTCAAAACAACCATTGCTAGAGGAGGAAAAAAAAACAAACAATACAAATATATCTGGATGTAAATATGTACATGTACATATATATATGCTTATGCTTAATAATTTTTAGTAAGTAAATGAATAATTTCATTGTAAATCTTTCCAAAAAATACTTGAAAAAATAGGAAATACAAACAAGAAATGATTTGTGAATAGTCCCCTTCTTCACCTCTATTTGAGCTTTCTCTTATGATACTTACACTCGACAATATATTCAAGAAATAAGAATGATATAAATAAAACATCCTTACTCTGTGCATCCCAAATAATTTATCTACTTTAAATGGATTGTTTTTATGGAACTTTATGGAGATATGGAATTCAATAGACAGAACTCTGGCCTCCGGTATAAGGTGTTTCACTCATGTCTGAAGAGTGTCACAGAGCTGACTCTACCACCAAAGTAGATCATTTATTTGATAATCTCAAATCAAATTAAATTAGTTTTAATGCTGGTTTGAAGGTTGTCTCCTCCTGTATTTTTTTCTGAATTTCTTCTCAATGCTATACTTTATTAGACTTGGATTCAACATGACACCAAGAAGAGAGAATCTGAAAAAGTACAGGAATGTAAATGCTATCAGAAACATCTCCTGGGTCATGTCAACCTCTTCAATTTGCCAAAAAAAAAAAAAATCTGGGTACAATTGCGGTTTTCAAAATCTCATATTTTTACAAATTCCTCCGATGAAGCCAACAAAATCCCATAGATGCCTCTATCCTTACTGCTTCCACTAATGAGTGCAAACATTTACTAGTGGAAGTGGCAAAGCCTTGATAAACAATCAAAAGGAAATTATGTCTGGCATACATAATAAATCAAGTGACCAATTCATAATAGAAGATATAGTCGATCATAAAATAAAAGTTTCATAAAAGGATCATATTTGTAGAGATATTGCTTTATATGAACCATGAGTGAAGATGGTATACATTCAATAAATTACCATATAACTTATTAGCATATTTTTGAAAACTAATTCCATTATAATACAGATTCTTTAGGTAATATTTTTTTATTGTACATTATATGAATGTACATCATGAATCTGTTTTGATACTTCCTTTTGTTTCATTATTTTCCCCTATATTCATTATCATGACATCTCTTTAGCTTTTTGAGTATAATTATTGAAATCTTCATTGAATTATTTATTAAACTACAGAAAAGAAAAAAGCTTCTGAATGCACATTAAAGATGTTTTTTTCTAAAATACAGAATTCAAAAAGTATAAAAAATTATATATATATTTTTTACATGTATCTGATATATATCAGACACCTATTAATGGAAAAAAACCATTCCAGATATCAACCAGACCTTATTTAATATAGTACAGATGTTCTAAAACCAGCAAAAAGATGTATTCCCAATCAGCAAAATTTACATTTGTATTTCTCAATTTCTCTACCTTGTAAAAAAACTGAACTTGTTTTTGAGAGTGGATTGCCTTGTCAAAGACTCAGATTATAATATTTGGTGTCAAAGTCAAGGGAGGCCTTGTGGGAAAACACTGATGGTCAGGGATATCCAACTAATTAGAAGTTACAAGATTAAATGGGAAAACCAAGACCAAGGTTTGAATCCAACTGTTGCTGACAAAGTAACAATCTGTGAGCTTTTCAGGAAACCCAAATCCAGTTGATTAGTGACCTGGAATCAAGGTGTATATAATATTAGTCCGAGGGGAAAAATAGTTGTAACTGAGAGATTAGTGGGTTAGGTCATGCAGACTATGGAGGGAATCAAATTAAAAGTTAGAAAGCCAAGATCCTGAGACAGTGGAAACCTACCGTCCTTGAGAGAAAGTTTCTGTTCAAGGTCAGTATAATAAGGAACTCAAGAGTTTAAAAGTCATCACATCTTGTCAGTTTTTCCAGTAAATAAATATAACCAATTTGAAACCAATGTGAACTAGGCTTACTGTTCTGCAGAGATTTTTAAAGCTTTATGAAAGTGTATTTGTTCCTCAGGGCTTGTAACAAAATGCTTAGGCCCTTGGGCAGTCAGTATTGTCATGGACCAGTCAGTGTTCAATGTGATATTAGGGAGGAGCCAGTGTTTGATTATCCTTTACTTTACCTTTATGGTGAACGACTTGGGGTAGCATGGGGACATGTAAGACGCATGCAGGTATTAGTCTGACTACAAAAACCTTTGCAAGAAGACACTATTGTGATGCATGCTTTAAAATCATGAAAAAAGTCATTTGTTTCTGAGCCTCATTCCACCAGACTGAGATTCCACCAATTCCTAGGGCTGAGTTAGTCTCCCAGCTTATAAAGGAAGACATTTTTAGTAGATGTCATAGAAACAAAAATATAAAGATAAACTGAAAGAAGGTATAGATAAAATAATTTGTGACCTGTAAAATCATCATCACTATGCATCAGTGATCTATGCAAATAGGGATATTATATGGAGACTGTGAGGTAATGAAAATAATGGATATTCCAAAGTTGTTCATCTTTGGCTCTGTGTTTAATGGCAAAATAGTCTGTATTTAGTCTCAGAGATACTTACTTATAAATATTAATATTTACATAGGTATCTACATAGTATGCTACAAATGATATAGGAGAGATTGCTATAGACGTCTTTACTGCTGCAGACAACGTTGATATGTGCTATGCCTCTCCATATTTCTGCGACGTAAAGATGGAACCACTACCATCATTTTAAGATCACTGATAAACTATAACTCAGCCGAGTAGGTGAGAACAATTAGTAATGTTTATGTTTGGTTGTTTGCCTTGACACAACTCAGCAAGAAAGTCAACAGAATTTAAATCATACAATTTTAATTGTAAATAAAATTATCTGCAAATCAAAAGTGTGGAAATCAGACCGTTCCTTATTTTAGGTTAAAAGTAGATAACAATAGAGCTATTAAAGTATCAGAGCACATCACATGAAGGAAAATCGAGGTTATTAGATTAAACAATGGAAACAACAACCCACCTCTCCCCCCAAAAAACCTCTACATTTTACTTGAATTATCTGAATATTTCTAGTCAAAGCTCTCTCTGGCCTGAACTGTCACCATTCTCCTCTGTTCACCATTTCACAGGGCATGTGAGGAGCTTTGAGTGTCCCTCTATCTCTACCAAAGGGGAAACTCATCTCTTTAATTACATTATAATCAATTCAGAATCAAGTCTCCCAAGTTTCCTCACAGTCTTCTGTTCTCCATGACAAGATTCTCCCCGGGGGGCCTGGGTGGCTCAATCTGTTGAGGTTGAGCATCAACTTCAGCTCAGGTCATGATCTCACAATTCCTGAGTTCAAGCCCTGCATTGGGCTTTCTGCTGTTAGCACAGAGCCCACTTTGAATCCTCTGCCCTCCTCTCTCTGCCCCTCGGCTGCTCAGGATTTCTCGCTCTCTTGCTCTGTCAATCTCTCTTTCTCTCTCTCTCTCCAAAATGAATAAACATTAAACAAAAACGATTCTCCCCTTTGCTGACTGAGTTTCACAGCAGAGCAGTTTGCAGAGGAGAGAAGCAAAGAGGTTAAATGATGGCTGCACGGTTATTACAAGGCTGGGCTATAACACTCAAAGGTAAAATGGATGGCGGGGCCTCCTAGAGGGCCTTCAAAAATTATAGGGGAGAGGCACGGAAGTCAACCTATGGAAGCAAGTTTTAGAAAGTTTATATACAAGAAGAAGTCAGTCTGTTTTTGAGTTATGACTGTAAGGGTTTTGTTACAATAACCCTCATTACGAGGCGTATTAACATTGTGTGAACATAAAGATTATTGTGTGAAATAGAAAGAACTCCATAAATTGGGACCAATTTAAAGAGAGGGAACGGAAGAAAGTCAGGGGAGGCAAAGCCCGTATCTGTAATTTGACTTGCCTTTCTTAAATGAGAGGATATATACATTAAATCATCCACAATTTCCTGGCATATTACCAAACACAGGGTTTCTGAGTAGCCAAGGTAGAGCATGAAAGCAAACTACCACTTGAAAAACGAAAGGCTGCATACTCTATAATAGAGTCATACCTCAAATTATGAAGTTAGTTAATGGAAGACTTTCTTTCCCCAAATGTGCCCATACAATAGAACAAAAGAACCACAGACTGAGGTGTGGGATGGGTTCTTTCCTTATAATTTGTTAGAAATTCAAACTTGAAAATTAGGTGAAAGTCGATCTAGATTACAAACCACTGAAAGTTCTCTAAGGACAAATGGCATAAATTAAGGTATTTTATAGTTATATTTAGTCAGCATGATTTGGAAATCATAATGTAATTCTTCTGAAAAGTATACACCACAATGAATTTTTCTTTGACATGGCAACAGGTATAGGTTCTATAAAGAATCTGGTTTGCCTCATTAATTTAATGTTGCTGCTTGACTTAAATATAATTGAGTTTCATAAATGACCATTTTGTCACCTGGGTATACATGCAAAAGTGCAGCAAATATTGAAGTGTGCAAAAATAATGACATTTAAACTGGCAAATGAAGGAAAACAGAAACTAACATTATTTTTGCAAGTATGGGAATGGCATTGCTAGAGAGAAGAATCTGAAGTTTCATTTTCCCTTTAAGAAGGGAATCAATCAGACTTTATTAAAGGAAGTTGAATAAAGTTAGGCTTTTGTTTGTTCAGGTTATGTATTCTTGTAAATCCCATCCCTACAGCTGTCAAGAGAACCAGAGGCTACAGACTATTTATGACCCTTGTGGCAAAATAAATTACATATTTGCAAACTAATTAGGCTGAGCCAAGTTCTAAAGTGAGATTAAATGTAGCCATGCTCTCTTTGCTCTCTTAAACCTCAGGCCTCTCCACGGCTTTTCCAGCCGGTCAGTGTAAGCAGATAAGGACTCCCTGGGTCTGAACTGCTGTATCACCCACTGGAAATGCAACTTATTCAGGCTGTCATGAACTGTGAAACATGTCAGACAGCTATGAGAAACCACAAAGCTTAGCTAGGATGGGACTGATGTTTCAAAATTACACTTGCTGCTAATCTTCTCGGTTAAAACTGAAAATACAAAATCCCTTGAAGTTTCTCACCTAAGATTCAGCTTTTGTTCTCTAAACAATTAAAACAAGCCCCAAACCTTTTTTTTCCCCTCTTTTTTTTTTTGACAGAATTATCTGACTTTCTGTAAGAGTTTGCAGCAGGTTTAAATAAAAGTGTATTCTATCCATAATGTTGAATTTTTTTTAATACTTTCACTCCAGTTATTCACTACATACCTACGAATTACTTGAGGAATTATTCCATTTACCAGTGCAAAGTGTGTCTGTAAGTCTTAAGTTTTAAGAAGTTTAGTTCAGTTGGATTTTCATTTGCTTTTAAAAAGTAAAATATGCAGGGCGCCTGGGTGGTTCAGTCGCTTAAGCATCCGAACCTTGATTTCAGCTCAGGTCATGATCTCACAGTCTGAGGTTGAGCCCCACATCCAGCCCTGTGCTGACAGCACTGAGCCTGCTTGGGATTCTCTCTCTCTCTCCCTCTCTCTCCACCCCTCACCCACTCACGCATGTGTGCCCACTCTCTCTCTCTCTCTCCAAATAAATAAATAAACACTAAAAAAATAAAAAGTAAAATATGCATTTTTGCATAAATCATATTGTGTTTCAAGATTCCATTACTTACAAAAGAATATAATCTTATCTTTTTAAAATTACCCAAAGACTTCAATGAATCATATTAATATATGACTTGCATGGATATATACTTATATATATATATATATATATATATATATATATATATATAAAACATCTATGAACAAATTCTGTGTAATGTATAATTCATATTGATACAGATTGATGCAAAGTAGAAAGAAAAATAATTATGTGGTTTGTGTGGGGCTTTCAACTCAAAACGGTATACTGATGACCCTATTTTAAGACCATAGCTTATCAGTCATGAAATTCCTAATTTTTTCTTTATTGTACTGCTTTTATGTTCTTTTTCATTATGAGTATAAACTATTCATAAAAACAAACAATTTAACAAGTGAGTTTTAACTAATAGAAGGTTTTACACAAGAAGCACATATTGTCTCTTGCAAACAAATGTCTTCCCTTTGAAGTATACTCTGGATAAAAACTTTGATTTAAACACAGGACAATTTAAGGGCACCTGGGTGGCTCAGTTAATTGGTTAACTGTCAGACCCTTGGTTTCAGGTCAGGTCATGATCTCATGGTTTGTGAAATCGAGACCCATGTCGGGCTCTGTGTTGACTGATCAGAGCCTGCTTCAGATTCTCTCTTTCTCTCAAAATAAATAAATAAACTTAAATAAATATATAAATAAAACAGGACAGAGTCCTCAAAAATATTTTTTCACAAACAATTCATACTTTTTTCACTTCAAATACATTTCTTAGCATATAAAAATTACTCACCCAAGAAAAGTTTAATTGATACTTGCTTTCAGGATCCACTTAGTACGTAAAATATGACAGATGTATAATTACCAAATGTCTCCTTCTATAGTCTAAAACAATAGGTTTTCGGAAAACGCTCAGGAAATCTCAACAATTGAAAATAATCATAGTATTATTTTTTACTTATAAATACGCTAATTGTTCAAAATGTGTGTGCCCAAAAAACTCTTAAACTGCTACAAGTTTTGTTGTTGTTGTTGTTGTTGCTTTGTTTTGTTTGTTTGTTTTGGCAGGGGTAGCGAGCTTGAGCTGAGTTTTTGAAACTAAACGTCTCCCCACCATGCCTAATGAAAATTCAAGACTCATTTTAGTTATTTAACCTCCTAATAATTACGTACTTTTTCTGTTACTGATTATGCTCCCTGTTTTTGTACTTAGCTCTTTTATTGTTGGAAGCTCTTTATTGTAAGAATATGGTGAGCAAGACACACACACACACACACACAGATATACATATGTGTGTGTGTATATGTAAAGACATATAAAACATATAAAAGACATATAAAAACATATAAAGAGAGAGAGAAAGAGAGGGAGTGTGTCTCCAGCCCTCACAGAGTCTACGTATTTTGAATGCAAAGTAAGAATTCAATAAAGAGTTTTCTATTGACATTTTAAAAACTATGCCAAACAAAACATCACTTTAAAAGAAACTGGCCCAAAGAGGACACTGCTAAATCTATAGTTGCTCTCCTTTGTCATTTATTGACTCCACTCTTGTATTGCTGAGCATTTAAAGCACATTTTACTTCTCCAACAAAAACTTCTTGTTTATGGGGGAAAAATCCATTATTCAAGTCCCATTTGATGGTATTTCATCTCATACTTAGACTAGGACAGTTTGGTTGCATTCCACACTTCATAAATAAATAAATGGTAGCTCAGAAAGACCAACCAGCCAGTAAGTATCAAAGCTTAGATGTGAACAAGACTCTGTCTTAGAGTTAAAGCATTGCATCTTCCCATGACTGTATTGTGGCCTATAAAGCCAGAGTACAGAAAACCATTTGTGAAAAAGGAATTTTAAAAAATCTTCATTAACCTGAATGCAGGAATATTTATATTCTCTTCCCAGAGACACTAAATACATATAAGGCTAAAAATGATAAACTAACAAAAATGGTAAGACTGTATATACTTTTTAAGATTTATTTTAAGCTATTAGAGAACACAGTCTCTTTCTTAGAATATTTTACTGAATTATGTGTTTCTGGATTGTCATTAGAAAGAACCATGTAAACCCATGCTGATGCTCTTCATAAATTCCCAGCACTATAAGACAAATACAATCCCCCGACTTTTCCTTTGGTTCACAGGTGCACGTTGTAATGGTAGAAACGCAAGGATGAAGAATTCAGAGCAAAGTCAGATCAGACTATCCGATCATGGAGTTCTGATTCTGAGTCCTCTCACAGTACAAGAGAGGCATTTACTAGCTAGTTCTGCTTATTGTGCACTCTGGCCAATTTATTTTTTCTGTCTTATTTATTTTTAAACTAAATCAAACAGAGTATTTCATATATCCCGCACAAGCTTTGTAGCCACATTCCCGAATAATGAGTAATGAACTGGTTTTGCTCTGTCATTTGTGTTCTTGTTAAATGCAACACAGCAAACCATACAGACAGCTTAGAGATTCCCTTCGAATGTGAGTAAGATTCAGAACCAAGTGCAACTTGAGCAGTTTTTTCCCACAGTTTCTTTTTTAAAAGTTTGCGTTCTCTACTTTCAAGAAAGTTATGTACTATTTTTTTAAACTCACACTATTTATAATTCCACCTAGAGTAGCCATGCTTTTCTGTAGCTAATCCAGACATCTCCATTAGTTCTAATCAATTGCTAACTATTTTTCAATGAATTTCAGAACATAGAACATTCTACTTTATCCAGATATTCTGGATCATGTGTATTCCTTTCTTTATCTTGTTTAATATGGATGTATTTTATTTTCCATCAAAATTTAAGTGTTTCAAGTAAATTAATATGAAGGCTTGCCATTCATATTTTGCAGCTATCATATCTCTACACAACTTGTAACAAAAAATTACCTGTAAATATTTTGAGTATTTAAGGAAAATATACTACATTTCTATACAGCTATTTTTATGAGTACAAAATTATTTGATTTAGAGCATTTAAAAATGTCTTTTGGAGAATTAAAATCATAAGCCAGATAATTCCATTACTAAATATTCATGTGCACAATTCATGTCATTATGAATACTTTATACAAACTGAAGATGCTCATCTGAACAATTGCACTGGAATCCCTCATGAAAATTTTAAGAAATCATCTGAATCTTGAATTTTAAAACTGAAAGAATGAGTGTCTATATAAAGTTTCAATGAATGTGAAGAGTTATAAATGGAAAGGGAAGATTCTAGAAAGGTAGTGGAGGAGGAAGCACAAGGAATCTTCCCTCTCCACCTAGACAACAATTATATTGGCAGAGTCTGTCTGATGTAAATATTTTGGAATCTTCGAGTCTGTTAAAGGCTTGCAACTTCCAGGGGGAATATATGGATAGTAAACTGTGGTCAATTTGGTCAGTTTCAGCTGTTAGCACAATAGTAGCTACACGTCCCTGCCCAATCAAGTAGCAGGCAGTTGAGCACATGCTCCTAGAGTGGCTTGCACACAGCATGTGGGAGTCAGGTGTGTAAAAAGGACCTTCTCCTTCAAATATCAGGGATCCTGCTCTGATTTTGGTTGCTGCTTTTGATCACAGAGGTGCAGACAAGAAGGTGGGCAGCCATTGTTGTTGCACCTCTCCTTATTGTTGTATGCCTTTCCCCTTTTGGCAGAAGTGACTTCCTGGGCATTTAAGGAACCAGTGCCCTAAGAAGACCTTAAGTTTACATGTCAGTTTGATCCTTGGCACAGGCATAGCCTACAACAATAGTTTTAAAAAGCAATAAGCAAGAATAACAAATAAGAATTGATGCTCTGGAAGGGGCCCCCCGGGGGGCTCAACTGGTTAAGCGTCTGACTCTTGGTTTTGGCTCAGGTCATGATCTCACAATTCATAGGCTTGTGTCCCATGTTGGGCTCTGCATTGACAGCCTGCCAGGGATTCTCTCTCTTCCTCTCTCTCTGCCCCAGCTTATGTGCTCTCTCTCAAAATAAATAAATAAACTTAAAAAAAAAAGAGTTAACACTGCAGAAGAGAGATAACTGATTTCCAGGGTTGTTATATTATTAAAATCAAATGTCTAATTTTTAGGATATAAATCACAAGGCATGCAATGAAACAACAAATTATGGCCCATTTAAGGAAAAATTTTAATCACAGAAACTTTCCCTGAAAAATATTTCACGGTAGATATAGTAGAAAAAAACTTTTGAAACAACCATTTTAAAGTTGCTAAAAGAACTAAAGGAAGAACTAAAGAATAAAGCAAGCAAACAAACAAACAAAAAACCAATAAAAAACACAATGTATGACCAAAATAAAGAGAGAAAATCTAAAAAAGAAACCAAAAATTAAATTGTGGAGCTTAAAAATAATTTTTGTCAATAAATGTGTTCATTCAATAGATGAACTCAGAGAGGCCTACACCAAGACACATCATAATCCACTTTCATAACTAAAGGCCGAGAGAGAATCTTGAAAGCACCAAGCGAGAAGGTAACATTGTATACAAGACATCCCCAATAACATTATTAGCAGATTTCTCATCAGAAACTTTGGAGGCCAAAAGGCAGAGGGATGGTTTATTCAAAGTACTAAAAGGGAAAAAACTGTCCTATATTTGACAAAACTATCTGTCAAAAATGAGGACATTCTGGATAAATAAACATTCTGGATAAATAAATGGTGAGTTACTCTATTACTGCTGGACTCGCTCTGCAAGAAATGCTCAAGGGAGTCTTTCAAGGTAAAATAAAAAGACATAGTTAATAACTCAAGTCTTATGAGGAAATAAAGATCTCAATAAAGGTAAATACATGGACAACTACAAAAGCTAGTACTACTGGAACAATGATTTGCAACTGCACTGGTGATTTTCTACATAACCTAAGAGACTATATATTTTTTTAAAAATATTATTCTAAAAGCTAGTATTATTGTAACTTTAGTTTCTAACTCCAGATTTTGTTTTCTACATAATTTAAGGTATTAACACATTTGAAAGAATTATTGGTTCATGTTCTTGGCACACAATGCATAAAGATGTAATTTTTTGATACCAACAACAAAAAGGATGGGGATGGAGATATATAAGAGCATATTTTTTGTATATTATTGAAGTTAAGCTAATATAAATTCAAATTAAAGTGCTATAACTTTAGGATGGTAAAGAAAGTCCCCATGGTAACCACAAAGAAAATAGCCATAGGATATACACAAAAATAAATGAGACAGGAATTTAAACATTTTACCACAAAAAAAATGACTAAATGCAAAAGAAGACAGTAATATGGAAAATAAAGGACAAAAATCTGTAAGGCATGTAGAAAATTACAGAAGTCCCTGCATACTGGTAACTATGTTAAGTATAAATGGATTAAAACCTCTGATCAAAAGACAGAGATTGGAAGAAGACTTGAATCATATTATCCAACTATATATTGTCTACAAGAGATTTACTTTAGATCCAAAGACTCACAATAATGGATAGAACAATCAGACAGAAGATAAGTTAGGAAACAGGACTTAAACAACAAAATAAACCAACTAGATTTAGCAGACATATACAGAATACTATCCAAAAGCAACGGCAAATGCATTATTTTTAAAAGCACACAGGACATTTTCCAAAATAGATAATACATTAGGTCACAAATTTAAGTCTAAAAAGACTTCAAAAGTTAGAGATCATATAGAGTAACTTTTCTGACCACAACAGTATAAAGTTAGAAATCATTAACATAAATAAAACTAAAAAAAATTACAAAATAAACATTATATTCTCAAATTGATGAGTCAAAGAAGAAATAACAAAGGTAGTTAAAGAAATTCTTAGAGATGAATGAAAACAGAAAAACCATGTATGAGAAACTAATGAGACACAGCAAACGCAGGAGTAGAGAGGGATTCAGAGCTCTAAATGCTTACATTAAGAAACAAGAAAGATCTCAAATCAACAACTTAACTTTACAACTTAAAGAACTGGAAAAAGAAATGACTAAACTCAAAGTTAGCAGAGTTAAGACAATAATAAATATAAGACTGATATAAATGAAATAGAGAATAGAAAAATAATAGATATAATCAACTAAACCAAAAGTTAATTCTTCAAAAAAGTCAAGATAAAAAAAATTTCAGCTACATAGACTAAGACAAAAAAAAAAGATACTCAAATTACTAAAACCAGAAATTAAGTGGAGACATTATTACCAATTTTACAGAAGTAAAAAGGATTATAAGAGACTACTATGACCAACTGTATGCTGACCGACTGAATAACCTAGATGAAAAGGATAAATATCCAGATACACAAAATCTACCAAGATGAAATCATAAGTTAATAGAAAATCTGAATAGACCTATAGTTAGTGTGAAGACTGAATCAGTAATCAAAAATCTCCTAACAAAGAAAAGTCCTGGACTCAATAGCTTCTGATCAATTCCATCAAACATTTAATAAAAAACTAATTGCAATTATTGTCAACAATTCCTAAAAAAAAAATAAAGAGGAAAGAACCCTTCCTAACGCATTCTATGAGGCCAGCATTAATCCATTAACCTGAGGTCAAAACCAGACAAAAACACTAGAAAAATAAGTAAATAAATAAACAAATTAAAAAAACTGCAGACCATTATCTTTTAGGAATATTAATATAAAAATCCTCAATAACATCGTAGCAAACCAAATTCAGCAGCATTTTAAAAGATTCATTTACTATGGCCAAAAGAATTTATTCCTGGAATGCATGGATATTTCAACATACAAAAATCATACAATGTAGTACACTACAATTCCAGGATAAAGGAAAAAAATGCATCATCACCTTAATTGATGCAGAAAAAGCATTCGACAAAATTTAATACCCTATTCATGATAAAAGCACTCAAAACACTAGGAATAAAAAGTAAATACTTCAGCAAAATAAAAGCCATATATTAAATATACAGTTAATAATACTCAATGGTGAAAGATTAAAATATTTTCCTCCAGAAACAGTAACAAGGCAAGGATGCCTGCTTTCACCACTTCTATTTAACTAGGATTACTAGCCAGAGCAATTAGACAAAATTAACGGCAACTAAATTTGAAAGAAAGAAGTGAATTCATCTCTGTTCACAATCGTGTGATCTTATATGTAGAAAATTCCAAAGATTCCACAAAAACCTTTTAGAACTAAAAATGAATCCAATAAAATGAGAACATACAGTCAACACCCAAAATCAGTTGCATTTCTATACACTAACAATGAACAAACCAAAGAGGAAAATTCAAAACATAATTCCATTTTAATAGCATCAAAAATACCATTCTTAGTAATTAACAAAAGAAATTTAAGACATGCACAACAGAAACTACAAAATATTTTTGTAAAAGTTTTTGAAAGAAATTAAAGGAAACATTAATTAATGGAAATGCATCCCCTATGCAGAGATTGGAGTATTTTAAATATTAAAATGTCAATAGTACCCAAGACTTTAACGATATAAAATGTAGGATAAGTGGCCCCGCCAATACATGGGGAGATAAAACAATGCTACTCTGGACAGAAGATCACATGTCTCTAACCCTAAATCCAAAGTTCCTGCTAAGTGTGTGTCTGTCACAAGACCCAGTTGTGAGGATGAAGATTTCTAGCAAATTACTCCAAATGGAAGCACCTTTACAGTGCACACTAGTATTTTGGTGATATGAGAAATACCCTAACTGTTCATTGACATGTCAAGTTGTCAGAAGTGCACGGACATGTTTTACCACCTATACAGGCTTTCTTTCTTGAATGTTAGCTGAGCCAGTAGCAGGAGCACATGTCATACAGTGGTTGGATGCTTCTCTTTGGTCTGAAGTGTGAAGAAAAGAAATAGGAGCAATTAAGACTGCTTTTTTAGAGAAAGAGAAGCTGCTGTCTCCATTTTCTCAATAGTCTACTTATGTCTAGACGTAGATTATCTTTTAAAAAGCTATAATAGATTTTTTAAATTTATTTTGAGAGAGAGAGAATTCCAGGCAGGCTCTGGATAGTGCAGAGCCTGATGTGTGGCTCAAATTCATGAATCCTGAGACCCTGACCCAAGCCAAAGTCAGATGCTTAACTAACTGAGCCACCCAGATGACCCTATATATATTTTTAATCTTTGCAAGTGAAAAGAAGTTTTTAAAATATACAATAGAATTAAGTTTTATTAAATAGTAATTCCATAACATCAGTACTTAGAAAAGCTTGTGGAATCTTTGGAAATTTCAAAGAAAGGAAAAAACAACCAACTCGCTTAGATGTTTCCATTTAACTTAGCCTAGATACAGTAATAATTTATAGATGTTTAGAAATACTTAACAACTATATAACTTTAATTGAGTATAAACAAGCTTAGTAATGAAATAATCCATTTATTCATCTCAGGTGATGTAGAAGATTCAGAAGTCCATACAACATGTTATATAGGCTCTCAGATGTGCAGTCAAGATAGAGAAATGTGACTTATGTCTTAATACTTATATTATGAGGTGAGAAGCTGGAAAATACTAATGCAAGCAATATTGACAACAGAGTTTCAAAAGAATGCAAAAATATTTCTACTGAAAAATAAATAAACCTTTGTAAAAAAGCTCAAATTTATATTGGACCTTGAAGGAAGGATAAGAAAGAGTAGGAGTAACATAAACTGAAGCATGGCCAGAACAGCGAATGCATGTATGACACAATGAATGGACAGGCTTTGATGTGCCATGTGTTTATTTAGGAACCTGGTATGAGAGAAGGAGAGGGACACATAAAGCATGTGCATACATGCATACACACACACACACACACACACACACACACACAGTCAACCATTTTTAAATGTGATTACCTGAATCATAACTTACATAATTAGAGAAATGGAAATATTTTCCAGTTTACTTTATGGACCCCAATGGCTGATCTTTTACATATCCTGGAAAATTAGAATTCTATTTTAGAAATCACTGCTATACACAATAGTGATTATTTGTTTGTTTATTAAATGTATTTATTTATTGAGAGAGAGAGAGAGAGAGAGAGAGAGAGAGAGAGAGAGAGAGAATGAGTGGGGGAGGGGCAGAGAGGGAGAGAGAGAATCTCAAGCAGGCTCTGCACTGTCAACATGAAGCCCAACATGGGGCTAGATCCCATGAACCATGAGATCATGACCTGAGCCAAAATCGAGTTGGTTGCTTAACTGACTGAGCCACACATGATGTAAAAGAGTAGAGAACAAGAGTAGTGTCAGTCTCTGAAACCATTTCTGATTATGCCAGTCCATGGTGTTCAACCTTTCCTACAGGATAGCACTACTGAAGAAGGCCTTAGAACCTTCCTAATAATAGAATCTTGAGACACTTACCAGATAAAGAAAAAGCTCTTTACTCCTCCTTAAACTTTGAGAATATTTATGTATATAAATATATACATATATAAATACTATGTATTATAGTATTATAATACAGAAAATATTGTTCATAATAATGAACTTTAACAATAAAAAATCAAACAATGTTAACTAAAATGGAATATATTGGCATGATTTAAAAAATTATAGGGGTGGGGCACCTGGGTGGCTCAGTCGGTTAAGCGGCCGACTTCGGCTCAGGTCATGATCTTATGGTTTGTGAGTTCGAGCCCCGCATTGGGCTCTGTGCTGACAGCTCGGAGCCTGGAGCCTGCTTAGGATTCTGTGCCTCCCTCTCTCTCTGCCCTTCCCCCACCCATGCTCTGTCTCTCTCTGTCTCAAATATAAATAAACATAATTTTTTCTTAATTGTAAGGTTAAAAAATGTAAAAACATGTCTTCTAAAATTATGTATCAGTTACATTCACTATTAAAATAACCATGATGGTCAGCCCACAGCTATTCTTCACTAGAAATAAGAAAATTTTATGAGCTATATTCTAGGAAAAAATCATATTTACACTGAATATTAAAGTATCCAAAAAAGTGTATATTTGAGGAGTTAACTGGGTCTATTTTTTTTAAGTTTCTAATGACTATGAATACTTCCATCCTCCTATACATTAAATTTTTATAAAACACTCATGAAATATTCATTTTTTTTCTCACTACTCACAAATATCTTTCACATATAAATTAGTTTCATTTCTTCATACCATTTATTTCTCTGATTTATAAAATTATATACATAGGGGAGCCTGTGTGGCTCTGCCGGATGAGCATCTGACTTCAGCTTAGGTCATGATCTCATGGTTTGTGTGTTCAAGCCCCATATCAGGCTCTATGCTGACAGCTCAGAGACTGGAGCCTGTTTTGAAGTCTGTGTCTCCCTCTCTCTCTGCCCCTCCTCAACTCACACACTCTCTCTCTCTCAATCTCTCAATGATAAAAACACGTTAAAAATAAAATAAAATAAAATAAAATAAAATAAAATAAAATAAATAAAATAATACACATAAAGAAAACTCATTTTCTTAAAAATTTAAAAATTATTTGAATAGAAGTTCTTTTATTATTACAGCAGCAACCAGGCAAAGTACAGAATTATGAATGAATTTGGGTCTTCATATTAAGACATCTGGGTAAGTTTCCAGCATACAAATAATTTTACTTAAAGCTGTTATTCACTCAGTTTTCCTATTGACCTCATTCTCTATATATTTTGATCTACATAGTTTAAACTCATTAAGACTGCTATTTTATATAAATTTCTAATTTAGATTGGGTTTATTTTTTAATGTACACAATGAAAATAGTCCCATATATTCTTGTTTTGATTTTTAACATATAGAAGTCCTTCCATTACATTCAAATTAGAAGAAATTTCCCTTCACTGAAAATACAGAATTAATGTGGATTACTTTTATCCCCTTATCTTTGCAATTCACAAGATTTTAGAGCACTTGTATTTAATATAGACAGATGATTTTTATAGTCTATTTCTCTTATACCATGTGAAATATAGTCATTAAAATGATAACCATTTTTCTTCAGGCAGATTTATGTGGGAAATCGTGTAATTGTAGAAAATATTCCTTGCAGAGAATTTTTTAAAAGCATCGGAATTTATTAAGATTTTAAAAACTGCAGTAGTTTAGAACTAATACTAAACAATGATTATTTAAAATTGTTTCTAAAATAGTAAAATTGAATAGTATGATATATGCAAATGCAGTTTCATCCAGGCAACTGTAAATAACATGGATTAAAGAAACACTGGAATAAAAATCTTAAGTGTAACTTAACATGATGTTACAATAACTTTTAGCTATTGGAAAACGACAGGAAAACTACACATCCTCCTATAGAAAAACCATCACTACCATAATAGAAAAGAGTTATGTCTCATAGATTACTTCAAAAGAAACAAACCCCCAAACCCTCTGAGACCCATTTCATCACAATTAGTAGCCAGAGAAGTTCATTGAGAACTAGTATATTACAGCACTGAGAACACGAAATAACCATCATGTTCATGTCATTGAACCACATGAACCTTTTACTCATTATTTATAAAAGATGCTTGCTAATATATCATAAAACAAAGAACATTTGTGAAAATATGTGTTTTTACTTATTTTTTTATTTTTTAAAGTTTTTTAATGTGCATTTATTTTAAGAGAGATAGAGAGCATGAGCAGGACCAGGAGCGGGGAAGGGGCAGAAAGAGAAGACAGAATCCTAAGCGTGCTTCAGGTTCCGAGGGAGGTGTCAGCACAGGGCCAGGCAGGGGGTGGGGGGCCTGAACTCCAAGCCTAAGATCATGACCTGAGCTGAAGTCAGATGCTTAACCGACTGTGCCACCCAGGCGCCCCTGTGATAATATGTGTTTTAAGAACACAGACAAAAACACACACAATGATAAGATAAAATAAAACTTTGAAAGGGACCGTTGTGTGTTTGGTTGGTAGAGAGGGGAGACAGAAGACAGAAAGACCTAAAAGTATGATCATGTCATATGTCATGCAGGCACATCTGAGATGCAGTTCCAAAAGAACCCCAACAATAAAAAAAAGAAGTTTTTAAGTAACAAAAACATATCAATTATTTATTTCATTATTTTTAGTAGCACCATAACACAACACAGAAAACCCTGACAAATTTAGGAAAGTCACACATTAGGTCACATCGTAATATCACAAAACAGATTTATTTATTTTTTATTTTTTAACGTTTTTTTAATTTATTTTTGAGACAGGGAGAGACAGAGCATGAACGGGGGAGGGTCAGAGAGAGGGAGACACAGAATCTGAAACAGGCTCCAGGCTCTGAGCTGTCAGCACAGAGCCCAACGTGGGGCTCGAACTCACGGACCACGAGATCATGACCTGAGCCGAAGTCAGCCGCTTAACCGACTGAGCCTCCCAGGTGCCCCGAAAAAACAGATTTAAAGAAATATCTGGGGGTGCCTTGGTGGCTCAGTCAGTTAAGCACTGGACTTCAGCTCAGGTCACGATCTCCCAGTTCACGAGTTCGAGCCCCAAGTCGAGCTCTGCTGACAGCTAGTAGCCTGGGTCCTGCTTCAGATTCTGTGCCTCCCTCTCTCTCTCTGCTCCTCACACTCATGCTGTCTCTCTCTCTTTCAAATACAAATAATAAAAATTTAAAAAAAGAAATATCTGTATGGGCTTACTCTAACTTTAGTTGAGTTGTGATGCTCATTCTCGCTATTTTCATCCTGTATTTTAAATAATTACTGGCCTTCTTTTCTAAGTATGAACAACAATAAAAAGGTTTTATATTCAATAATGGTCATAGAAAAACATGTATCAACAATAACTTCAATAAAATATCCCACTGGAAATAAGTTACTTTCTTTTTGAGTCACAATGCAGAACAAAAGTAGTTCAATCTTGTATATCTTCACCACAAAAATGAATTAATAATTTAATAGAAAGAAATCTTCCCTATTATATTATTATTCACTCTGTTTATAGACATAGCATTGCATACTTACCATATGTTGTTCAATTATCAATGAAGAATCCAGGAACTGTTGAATAATCTGAATTTTACTGCATAATTAGTGGGTTTTTGAACAATAAAATTTGAAGTGAGTATCAAATAACATGTTTTCCAATAAAGACCTGGTTGTATCAAAATTATCTTTTGGATTCTAGCAGGTTCTAGTACATAATGAAAAATATCTACCAGTAGGCAGACCTGCGTCACACTGGGGGCAGGGAGATGGTTATGTCAACCCACAGTGTGCCATCTGCCAGGGACTTCAGGGCACTGGCTCCAGCCTGGATCAGTATTGCAGCTTTCCCTGAAGATCAGGCAGAGCACCATTGCCTTTCTCTCCTAGCCCCCTTGGGACAGAGGGACTATATTTTTACTGTACCCTGCATTATCGAATAATTTCAACAGGTACCATTTATATCATAGTCTATGTAAATGGCTCTTCTTATGGTTGCATATTATACAATGTATGGATCCATACACTGTGTGCACATCTGATGGCCTTTGTTATTCTGGGTAACATTGGGAAAACTGCCAAGTTTTGAAGCTTAAATTTATATTTAAAATTTCTGCTGAATGTGCATAGGAAGCTAGAAAGTTTCCAGGAAAAAAAATGTGAATTTGTTGGACGATAAGCCACACTACACAGCAAGAAGTTTAGCTAATTACAAGTACTAATCATTACTCATAAGAAACACTGATATGCTCATTTTTCTTAAAAGCATAATTTTCAATGCTACGTCATCAATATATTAACAAATTAGTTTAACACTGTTTTAAAAATGGAAAAGTCCCACATATAAAAATATAATATTACAACAAAAATTATAAAGATCTGTAAAAGGGGTGAGACAGTCAGTGGAGATACACTTACACTAATAGACCTACAGAACTCAGGAAAGTCTCAGAAATTTTAAGTGCAATGAATGAGAGCATAAAACTGAATGATCATCAAATATTTAAACAATTGTACTCTCATGCCCTCTTCCCAGATTAAAGAGAAGATGAGTTCCTCTCTCTCATCTTAACAGAAGATGCAAGGTCTATTATTTGGTAAGTAGGACCAAAGAAGTTTTGTACTCTAGAATTCTAAACAGGAGGAACATGGAGTTGACGTGCCGAATAAAATTTTGTGGGAATCATCTGACACCATTTGACTCTAGCTGCCTTTCCACAGTGTCCTGACAGCCAGGTATGCCAGTAATAACTGAATAGCCTCAAAACAGATATCCGAAAACAGTTACCATTTCTCAGACTCTTGTTGATGGGGAAGTTAGAAACCCATCTGATCTCAAGGCTTGAAAACATTGTCTTTACAAACAGAGATGAGGGTGTTTTTCTTTCACTTATCCAGGCAAGGATCACCAAATACTTGGGGAACGTTTCCATTGTGAATGACAGAGACAAAGCAAACAACAACAACAAAATAAATCTAGGAAACGAAAACCAAATCAGGGAGCAAAAACAATGCTGAAAATGAAATATCATGATAATTATCAGAGAGAAAAGACTATATTGCATAAATGAGACGAGAAATGACCAGAGAATAAAATATTTAACAATTTTAAAAACTTATAGGTAAATTGAAAGATATGTGTTGAAATCCTTAGGGGAGAGTAAAGCTAAAAGTAGAGACAATGAGAGAAAACACAGGAAACATGGGAGGATTAACTGAAAAAAGCTAACATTTGAT
Organism: Acinonyx jubatus; assembly: GCF_027475565.1. Classification (NCBI taxonomy): domain Eukaryota; kingdom Metazoa; phylum Chordata; class Mammalia; order Carnivora; family Felidae; genus Acinonyx; species Acinonyx jubatus. The sequence continues at coordinate 22,486,948 of NC_069384.1, forward strand.
TAAGAAATTCTAATACAAAGCAATGGGGAAAAATTACTAAAAAAAAAAAAAAAAAAAGCACCCAACTCTATCTTACTCCTTAGGGCATTAATGTCCAGTTTTAAAAGTGAAATAATTTTCCGATGCAAATCCTGTAAAAGAACACTTTATAGGCCATATGAAGCCTGCTGCACTAAGAGAAAGTGAGTGGGCATGTGAGGGTGGGGGCAGAGCATGGAGGTGATTCCTAGTGAAAAATGAAAACATGGAGGACCTAGGTGCTGTAATAGGGTTGTTGGTACATGGAAATTCCATACATGTAACAAATAAATTTTTCATTGTTGATGTGGAGCTTCAGCTTGAATCAATATAAATACTATTTAGCTTTCAGTTTTGGAGTATTCAAGCCAGAAAGATTCTTTATTCCAAGGGAGTTGCTGGTGCCACTGAATTTAGGGCACCCGCTATGGGACAAAGGTACTGGGACATAGCATCTCTTTAGTTGTATCGAAATCTTTCTTGGTATTTGATCTATTAATCTTCACTCTATTCCAATTTAAGCTCCTGTATTTAAAATCAGTTTGTGGGCCTATCGGGCACAGGCATAGAATTTGTAAATCCAAACACCTATCTTTCAAAACAATCTTGGAAAAAAATCCTTATTGAATGCCACTTCTTCACAAAGCTGAAAATGGATTTCTCTGCCATATAAATTGATTTTTTTCTTCAGGTTTCAATTAAAATAGAACTTTTGCTAAAATTAAAATCTGGATTAAAAATTTTGGCATTATATGTAGTAATGAAGCAGGTACATAACCTTAATCACAATGTTCATAAACTAAATGCTATAAGGTTAAAATGACCATCTATAGATTAAAATATACGTACTGCAATTGCATCCTGCGAAGCAATATTGAAGGTTTAGTGAAATTATGCAGTGAAAAAACTGTAAAGTCCAACTGTGAATTTATTTCTAAATTGTAGTTAGTTATTACACCCTTCGATTAATAAAAATGGCAAGAATTTGAGTAAGTTTCCAATGAATGTTCCATTTACAAAATGCTACTATTTTCAAATAAAAATTAACTCCCTTATTTTCAGGAACAAAGAGAAATTCTACCACAACCCTAGGTTCAAATAAACCAAAGCATCTAATACTCTCAGTTGAGATTGAAAGATGTTTATGTGTGATTGTACCTGGCTAAACATTTCACAAATTAAAATTATGCTATTTGAGAGAATTGTTTTATGCTCTGATAAAAATAACTTGATATTTTAAAATGTCAATTTTTCATTTTTGTTTTGAATACTGAAAAGTGAGTACCTGTTTTGAAAGATTATTATCTTCTCTTCATTTGTGCCCAATGAGGTATATAGAACATGCTTACCAAGTGTTAAATGATAGGGTAATGGAAATGCCATGTAACCCTCCCAATCAAAAAAAATCTTGCTACACCTATGACACACATTTTTCACTCAAAACTAAATGTCAAAATGACTTCCATTTGAAATTTAAATAGTTCAAGTTGTTATCAGATTTGTTCACAATTCATGTTTTGAAATTTAGTTTTAGGTCAATTATTAGTGATTGGGATGATCAGTAAGGTTTCAGCTAAACCTTGAAGAATATAATAACTGGTCTAGACAGCAACTGTACCCTAAACCTTGGACCAGGTGCAGAGTAAGCAAGTGAAATTCACAGGAAATTAATTAATGCATTATTTAGAATCAGAATCTACTAACAGGAGATTTTTTTTCCTAAAATTTTCTTGCTTATGCCACCACAACCAAGCAAGAGATGATATTTATTTTTAGGTAGACGAAGATACATGAGTAGTATATAATGGATTATGGGTATTTATGAACTAGGAAAAAAAACTGAACATCAACTAAACTCATGTAAATTAAAAGAAAGAAAGAAATCTATGCCGAAGGAAAAAAGTAGTAGCTGAAATGTTGACTATAGTCCCTGTCTTTTCAGAGATAAATCTAAATCTATCTTCTAACAAATGCCTCAAAGGCAATGAGTATAATTATGCTTACAAAATTCTTCCTCAAACATTAAAATGATTAGCGTGAACTGCAAAAGAAGCATTTCTTCCCTATTCAAAATTATGTATGTTCTTTAAAAAAACGTCAGAATTTCAACAATGTCGTTACCTATACAGCCAGAAGAGCGCCTTTTAAATATAGTTACAATTATACATATCATTTTCAAAAATCTTTTTAGGTGTACATGTTAGATCACAGAAAAGGAAGGAAAACTGAAATAGGAAAAATGATGTGGATGGGGAGACTGTAGCTAGAGGACCAGCCATGTAATTGTTTTTTTGTAAAGTGACTGCCGTCCTTTGGAACATCTCAACTGGTACTCAGACAATGAGAGCTATTGCACGGATCTGTAGTACACAAGGTTGGATTCCAGTGTCCTCATGGGGGAGAGAAGAAAGAGGGAGGTCTGAGGCTTGGACCCCTGCATGGAGCTAGGAATGTCAACGTTCTTGGAAGAAAGGAAAAGTGTGGGCTAAAAAAATTTGTTTGACTTGGCAAGGAGGTGGGATAAATACTTCTTTGAAAATTAGTAACTGCAAATCTGCTCTCATAGCACAGGAACTCTCAAATCAAGAAATTAATTTAAGATGCTTCCACCTTTGTAAAATTTCAGAGCAGCTGTTCAAAGTAAAGGGATATTTTCTGTGGAAGACTGCATCCAAACCCCAGGCCTTGCATGACACAAGTAAGTAAGATTAGCAAAATATGAGATCACAATTTAAAATTATAAAATATACTACTAAACAAGCCACCATGAGTGAGATACTGTTGAAACATACAACGAACTAATGTAATTTATATAAATTAAAAATGTGATTGTTGTGGTGCCTGGGTGGCTCAGTTGGTTGGGCATCCGACTTTGGCTCAGGTCATGATCTCACAGTCCGTGAATTTGAACCCTGCATCGGGCTCTATGCTGGCAGCTCGGAGCCTGGAGCCTGCTTCAATTCTGTGTCTCCCTCTTTCTCTGCCCCTACCATGCCTGTGCTCTGCCTCGCTCTCAAAAATAAAATAAAAACATAAAAAAAAATTTAATGTGATTGTTAAATTAAAATCTTAATAGACAGGTTTAATGGTAGCTTAAACATAAGTGAACAAAGAATTAGTGAACTGGTAGGCAGAACTGAATAATAATATGGTAAAATAATGAAACATAATAAAATATAGGTACAGAGATACGGTATTCTAACTTCTAAAAAAAACAAGTTTAGCATTTATAACTGGGATTTTTCAGAATAAGGGAATAGAGAGAATGAGGGAAAAGACAATATTCGTATTCAAGAATGTAATGATATAACATTTTCCAGGATGGATGAAAGACATCAATCTTTAGATTGAGGAACATTATGAACCTCAAACAGAACAAGAACTCCACATGAAGACATGTAATTAAACCTCAAGACACCAAATTAAAATAGATATCTCAAAACCAGTGTAAGAAAAAAGTAAAAATATTTACAAAGAAAAAATTTCCAAATGACAGTGATATTTCAGCTTTCTAGTTCATATTTAACGTAGGCAAATTATTCCGTCAGTTCTCTATAGAAGCCCTTCCAGTAGCTATCTAAAACACATTGCAACACACACACATTACACCATACACATATATATATGTGTACATATATACATATATAAGTATATGTATGTATGTATGTACACATAATATATACACACACATATATAATATATATATATATATACATACACACACACACACACACACACACACACATATATATACACATATATATAAAAACACACACACTTAGGGGTGCCTGGGTGGTTCAGTCAGTTAAGCGTCTGACTTTGGCTCAGATCATGATCTCATGGTTCGTGATTTCAGGCCCCACTTAGGGCTTGTGCTGACAGCTCAGAGCCTGGAGCCTGCTTCAGATGCTGTGTCTTCCTCTCTCTCTGCCCCTCCCCCTCTCACACTCTGTGTCTCTCTCTCTCCCAAAAATAAACATTAACATTTTTAAAAAATACATACTTAAAATTATATATATGGGCTATACTCATACTTTACAGGGAAGTAATTTGTGTTCCACTTTCACAACTTGTTTTTGTTTGTTTATTTGAGACAGAGAGAGACAGAGAGAGAGAGAGAGAGAGAGAGAGAGAGAGAGAAAGAGAAGGAAAGCACCTGAGTAGGGGGAGGGTCAGAGCGGGGAGAGAGAGAAGGAGAGGGTGAGAGAGAGAGAGAGAGAGAGAGAGAGAGAGAGAGAGAGAATGAATCTCAAGCAGGCTCCATGCTCAGCTTGAATCCCGATGTGGGGCTCAATCCATGACCCTGGGATCATGAACTGAGCCGAGATCAAGAGTCGGATGCTCAACTGACCGAGCCACCCAGGCGCCCCACTTTTGCAACTCTTTACTGAATAAAGGAAAAACGGTGCCTAACGGTCAACAGTACTGGCTTTGGAATCTGATTTCCTGTCAGGGTTTGAATTTTAGTTTCACTATTATTTATCCACATGACCTTATAGATAAGAAGCTAAATTTTATAGTCCCAGTATTCTCCTTTATATGGATTGCCCTCAGCTTCATCCTCTGTAAGAGGATATTCATACTACCAAATTCTTCACTTTGTAGTCAAAATCTATTGACTTAATTTATTTTCAGTTCTTAACAGAGTGACTAAAATAGAATGAATATTTGGGAACTAGGAACTGAATTGTGCCCCACCCCCCATTCATATGTTGAAACCCTAGCCTCTAATGTGATAGTAGTTAGAGGTGGGTCTTGGGGAGGTGATTAGACTTAGTGAACTCATGAGGGTGGAGCCCCATGATGGAATCAGCATTCTCATAGGAAGAGGAAGAGAAACCAGAACTATGAGTATTCTGATCTCATTGGCAAGCTTTAAGCTATCCAAGGCTGAGTGCACTGACTGTCATTCATGTAAGGTCCCTGACTGATACTCAAAATTCACCAAACAGGTTTCTGACACGTTTTCTTTCTACATAAAATACTCACAGGTAAAGAATATACCTATCATATATACCTGAATGTCTAATTTCCGAGACAGTGATTTCTCATTGTAAATTAACAAATGTTCTTTATTATATATCAGTTTTATAAACACGGAAATCTGCTTCTGAGATAGGGATATATGGAGTAACAAAATCAGGTCTTTGAACGTGAACAACTCTGTCAGATAAAAGCCATTATAAATTCTTCATGGTTTTGCAACTTTGTAAGAAGTCTCAGAAGAATCTATTAACCTTCTTCCCTAGGGTGGAGGGGTAAGGGGTGGCGGTACTCTTCTGTCAAGTTTAATTTCTCTAATGTTCAGCTTTAACATTACTTGTCTCCAGGGTTGTGCCCAAGCACCCACTTTGAATGTTCTGTAGTGTCAGAAATAATTCATCTCTCTTTCTGTCTCTCCCTTTTCACCCTCTTTTGTTTTCTCTCTCTTAAAAGTATTATTCTTGCATCTAGGGTAACGGTTGCTTCCACTGGAATCCTAGAACTCAGAAGCTCATTCTTTTGGGGCACTATCTTCTCTCCTAAACCACACAGCATTTGCACAAAGACATTACCTACCCAAACCCTCTTATTATTAGAAGAAATTATAAAAGCTGACATGTTGGGGGGGGGCATTACTTGAAGAATGTGGTAAATGACTGAAGACAGATTAATATTTCTGGCATTTCTATCAAAAACCTATTATTCTCAGTAAAAATGAATAAGCAGGTGCCAACACAGATGAAACTAGGATGATTTTTACCTGTTCTGTCTCCATTGTCCACTAAGCCAATCCTTCATAGAAGGGCTCACGCTTTTCTTCATAGAACAAACAGCTAGCTCATGCTTTTTACAGAACCCTTACACCGTACATATTAGGATCAGGCCAGGGCCCAGGGCCAGCACAGGAAGGGCAGTATAATTTTCATTACTACATACTCACCAATACTTTATATTACTATATACTCATCATTTTCCTTACTATCCTTTTGTAGTTCTATATCCCAATCAATACACTCCACCTCTCATAATTTACTATGATTTCTTACTTTAGTTTCTTCTTTTAATGGGAAAACAAACCACATTTTCACAACATGATGAAATTCTATATAAGTGAACAGAAGTGCTATAAATTGTTTTAACTTCTCAGAATTAGGTTATTCTATTACTCCACCTGCCATAATTAGTAGTAATAGCTTGAGTTTTCAAAACACAATTTTGAAATAAATTTTAGTAGACAGATGACTTTTTATAGATTGTTTCATAAATGCATGTAAAGTACACTTACTTGTGGAAGAAATCTTATTAATAAATGAAAAACAAGCACATATGTTAGAATATTCAGGCATCTAATATGACATGTCAGCAGTTGTTTTTCCCACCACCAAACTTTTTAAATACTAACTTTCCCCCCAATATTGAACTTTGGAGATTTTGTGAAACTTTCCATCTTTGTTAAAGATAAAAAGTTTCCCACTCTTTATTCAAGTTATTCTCAAGAAGAATAGGACAGTGGAAATGTCTTCCCAACTCTACTAAAAAAAAAAAGGACATATTGAAGAAAAATAAAAGCCCACTCACACAAGCACACTGAAGGTCAGCTTGAATTAACCAACACAATTTGCAAGCACTGACTCACTTTGAACTCCATGGGAGCGTACTATTTTCCAGGTTTCTGATGCCACTTCTTTGACATCCACCTGATAGTGATGAATAGGCACACCTCCATGGGAGTCCGGCTTGTTGAAAGAAACCTTGGCTGTGGTCTGTGACAGCTCTATAATCTTCACTCCATAGGGACTGGATGGCACATCTACAAATTAGTAGAAACAAAGGAAATATAAGCCAGGTAATATGGATGGCCATTATTAAAATTTATGGTATTTTGAAAATTAGGAATAAAGGAACATTTCTCCCTATGTCACTTATCTATGTGAATTACAAAGCTTGCATAAACTGATGAATGATGTCTTCAAATTGGAAGAAAGTACACATGAGTCAATCTTTACAACTATATCAGATAAAGAATATTCAATATCAAATGTCATTGACTGGGGCAGTAATTTTACTTGTCTTTTCTATACAATATTAGGATTTTATTTGCATTTATGGAAAACAAGCTTGTGTGTGTGTGTGTGTGTGTGTGAGAGAGGGAGAGAGAGAGAGAGAAGGAGAGACAGAGAGAGAGAGAGGGAGAGAGAAAGGGAGGGAGAGAGAAGGAGAGACAGAGAGAGAGGGAGGGAGGGAGAGAGACAGGGAGGGAGAGAGAGAGAAGGAGACACACACACACACACACACACACACACACACAGAATGCAGATACAATTAGAAGAAGAAGCAGGGGTGCTTGGGTGGGTCAGTCAGTTAAGCACGCAACTTTGGCTCAGGTCAAGATTCACGTTCATGGGTAGGAGCCCTTCATTGGGCTCTGTGCTGACAGGTCAGAACCTGAAGCCCACTTCATATTCTGTGTCTCCCTCTCTCTCTGCCCCTCCCCTGCACACACTCTGTCTCTCAAAAAAAAAAAAATATATATATATACATATATATGAAAAAACCAGACTTTATTGAATTTTTAGTATAAATAGTTATCTTTTGTGAAAATTTGAGATTAATTTTCTTCTTGTTCATTCAAATTATATTAATAATTTTGGGAAAGTATTAAGTTTAGAACACATGTCATTATGAACGAAATAAAATTGCAAGCTGTCCGTTTTAGCTTCATTTATGTATTATTTAACTAAAATAAACCTTTATTTGAAATAGTTAAGTTTTAATCACTGTATTTAAAAAAATAGCTATAAAATCTTTCTTGTGTGTGTTTTTGTATCAATTCATTACTCACATTATTTAAAGGTCAATAAAGTATCCTGAAGGAAAATTCATATCATTTTCCAGCATACAAAACTTTATCAACAAGTATCAAAAATGGTAAAAAGGCAAGAGGGAAAAACAAAAAACAAGGGAGAAAAATTCTCATTGGAATTAACAAATTGAAACTTCTAGTGCAGAAACATGAAGAATTAGAGGCACATTAAACATTGAAGGGATCTGTCTATGTCTCTCAATTTATCTTTCTTTTCTTTTCCTTTTTAAAAAAGTAATCTCTATACCCAACATGGGGTTCAAACCCAAGATCCCAAGGAAGGTCAAAGAATCACATGCTATACTGAGTGAGCCAGCCAGGAGCACCTGTCTCTCTTTCTTTTCAATACCACATTGGAAACAATCATAAAATTGGAAAATTACATATAATTTACTTAAAAATATACATATATTATAAAAATATGATTAAATACGTCATTTCATCTTTGAACATAATTTTATTTTAAAAAGGTGATTGAAAATAACAGTAAATGCAAATCCCTATTCAATATAATCAAACATTAATATAAAAATCTCTAATGGCTGTCAAAAGTCAACTGTCCCTTATTTGCTGAAGCTGAAGGAGAGCACGGTAGATCACATAAAAATACGCCTTATAATTGGTATTGGCAAGAGCCAGGAGGTCAGGTTTTTGGTCTTTGGATGTGAATATTGCAGAGAAATGTATCAATGTACATTTCAGCTCTAATTAGTAACAGTAAATTATTTGGAGATAATATTTTAAATGCATTATGGAATAACTCAAAGGTTTGGAAATAAATGTGTAGAATACTGATGCCTCCCAAAGTCATATTGCTATTAAAATCTTATCTGGAAATAAAAATTGTAAATTATCTGAATAATCTATGAAATGTCACCATACATAAACCTTATAATATTTTCATGTTTCTTTAATCCCTAGATTATAACTGTAGGTTCTTTTCACCCGTAGGTTTGATCTAAAGTTTACAGAAAGGAAACACACACACACCAACACATTGATTGTTTTTTTTTAATATGAAATTTATTGTTAAATTGGTTTCCATACAACACCCAGTGCTCATCCCAACAGGTGCTCTCCTCAATGCCCATCACCCAACCTCCCCTCTCTCCCACCCCCCCATCACCCCTCAGTTTATTCTCAGTTTTTAAGAGTTTCTTATGGTTTGGCTCCCTCTCTCTCTAACTTTTTTTCCCTTCCCTTCCTCTCCCCCATGGTCTTCTCTTAAGTTTCTCAGGATCCACATAAGAGTGAAAACATATGCTATCTGTCTTTCCCTGTATGACTTATTTCACTTAGCATAACACTCTTCAGTTCCATCCACGTTGCTACAAAAAGCCATATTTCATTCTTTCTCATTGCCAAGTAGTATTCCATTGTGTATATAAACCACACTTTCTTTATCCATTCATCAGCTGATGGACATTTAGGCTCTTTCCATAATTTGGCTATTGTTGAAAGTGCTGCTATCAACATTGGGGTACAAGTGACCCTATGCATCAGCACTCCTGTATCCCTTGGGTATATTCTTAGCAGTGCTATTGCTGGGTCATAGGGTAGATCTATTTTTAATTTTTTGAGGAACCTCCACACTGTTTTCCAGAGTGGCTGCACCAATTTGCATTCCCACCAACAGTGCAAGAGGGTTCCCGTTTCTCCACATCCTCTCCAGCATCTATAGTCTCCTGATTTGTTCATTTTAGCCACTCTGACTGGCATGAGGTTGTATCTCAGTGTGGTTTTGATTTGTATTTCCCTGATGAGGAGTGACGTTGAACATCTTTTCATGTGCCTGTTGGCCATCTGGATGTCTTCTTTAGAGAAGTGTCTATTCATGTTTTCTGCCCATTTCTTCACTGGATTATTTGTTTTTTGGGCGTGGAGAAGAATGAAACTAGACCACTTTCTTACACCATTCACAAAAATAAACTCAAAATGGATAAAGGACCTGAATGTGAGACAGGAAACTATCAAAACCCTAGAGGAGAAAGCAGGAATAAAACCTCTCTGACCTCAGCCGCAGCAATTTCTTACTTGACACATCTCCAAAGGCAAGGGAATTAAAAGCAAAAATTGACTATTGGGACCTCATGAAGATAAAAACCTTCTTCACTGCAAAGGAAACAATCAACAAAACTAAAACGCAACTAACGGAATGGGAAAAGATATTTGCAAATGACATATCGGACAAAGGGCTAGTATGCAAAATCTATAAAGAACTCACATTGATTGTTTAGAAGACTGCCAATTCTTCACCCCCATGCCCATGACTCTCTAATGTCAACTAGGCCTAAATTGGACAAAATAGCAATTATAATCTTCAGTTTAAGGATACTTTTAAAAAACAATGATTCAGTTGGTTAAGTGCCTGACTGTTGATTTCAGCTCAGGTCATGATCTCATGGTTTGTGAGTTCAAACCCCACAATGGGCTCTGCATTGACAGTGCTGAACCTGCTTGGGATTCTCTCTGTCTCTCTCAAAATAAAGAAATAAACTTAAAAAAATAAAAAAAGAAAGGTACTAAGTACTGAGGTTGGGAGGAAGAGATGTGATACCTCTTGGGCTCCACCTTTGAGCCCATTTGGAAGGGGTCCACACATTTGGAAGGGACATGGTCCTTGATTCTTACTCTGACCACAGACATATGCAGTATCAGCTGAGCTGTGCACTTGACATGATACAACTACAGATAAATAAGGCTTTTTTTCTTAGCATGAAGGTACCACTACCAAAACTTGAGCCAGTGGGTATCTTTTTCTGGCCAGATAGTCTATTTTCAGACCTGTTGACTCTTACTCTGGTTTTCCATTTATATTTACTTTTTGTTGGCCTCTACTTTCTGTTACCTGACTAAAAGAAAAACATGCTTATGACTAATATCTTCCTAAATATTTTTCTTTTATATTCTGATTTTATATGTCCAACCACTTACTGGCTACCAAATTATTCCATGTATATGTGTACACACACACACACACACACACACACACTGAGTGAGTAAAAGGGACTGGAATATACTCAGTCCCCAGGAAATATATGACAAATTAAACATTTCAGTAATTAAAAATAATATACAAAGGTAGAGAACATATTCAAGTGAATAGGGCCGAATATGCCTAGAACCAATGTCTTTAATTCTTCACCCTCTCCATTGTTTGTTTTTTTTTTAACACAGGTAACTTTATTTTTTTTTCAATATATGAAGTTTATTGTCAAATTGGTTTCCACACAACACCCAGTGCTCATCCCAAAAGGTGCCCTCCTCAATACCCATCACTCACCCTCCCCTCCCTCCCACCCCCCATCAACCCTCAGTTTGTTCTCAGTTTTTAAGTCTCTTATGCTTTAGCTCTTTTCCACTCTAACCTCTTTTTTTTCCTTCCCCTCCCCCGTGGGTTTCTGTTAAGTTTCGCAGGATCCACATAAGAGTGAAACCATATGGTATCTGTCTTTCTCTGTATGGCTTATTTCACTTAGCATAACACTCTCCAGTGTTTTTTAATCGCATTCATCCTTGAGCCTATCTCTTATATACAACACAATAAGTCAAAGTTATTTCCATCATTCCCACATCATAATTTTTGTGTTCATCTCCTCCTTCCTGTTTCCACTGTGAAGTCCAAGTCCTATCTGCCTCTACCTGCAATGCCATTAGTGGCTCTTGGCTTCCTTTCCTATTGGACATCCCACCAAATTTCAATCCATATGGTGTGTAAATGCAAAATCAATCTTTCTAAAGCACCACTCTACTCACGCCACTTCCCTAAGCAGGGTATTCAGAAGCTTCCTCCTCTTTACACCTTGAAGCTTAGACCTTTCAGTCTGGCTTTCAATATCCTGAATTACCTAACCTCACTGGGTCTATGCAAACAGAGGATCATATTGTAGAAGGCTATCAAACACAGTCCAATGTTTCAAATGGGGCTTGTGGATCTTGAATTCCATACACAAAGCTTCCATCACTGTTAGCATATTTTTCTAAACTATTTCTTAGCATCCTCCATCTCAATAATTAATGAATGCTACCCATCAGTGAATGAATAGAACAATTGTACAAACACGCGTTTCTTTCTTTATTCTTTCTTTTCACCTCTACTAGAACCAATATAGAGTTGGACGAAGAGCCTAGATATATATCATCAGAATCTATGGATCCAAAGTTTGGTTTTGCTACCTTTCTCAGCTGCAATCTTGGACAAATCTTGTCTTTTCAACCATCAGTATTTTTCTTTCTAAAATGGAGATTGGAATAATACCCAATGCTAAGGTTGCTATGAGTATCAAGTAATGGATAACACAAAACAGAACCTGAGATACATTAAGCACATAGTGTTAGTCATCGTAATTTTGTTATCGTTCCCTGATAACTATCCCCCTTCTATTACATTATTGTGCATCCACTGACACCTATCAATATTTCAGTTTAAGGTAATAGATCTAACACTGAGGTTCAGCTTAGAAATGTGAACTGTGTGAAACAGCAAAGAATTGGTGCCATAATCTAGGAGTAGGACAGAAACAATCTTTAGCAGATTGTTGTAGGAGTTGCCAGACGACCCTGCACAAATTAAATGTATTGACTCTTAGTTTCCTCATAAACAAAAAGGTAATAATGCCAACACTGAAGTTGCTATTGTGAGGATACATTGCTGGATATAAGCCACTGGAAATTCACAAAAACTATTTTCCCTTATCCTTTCTGTAAAAAGGCTGTCAGTATATTCATAATGCTGATAAATTTTTGATATTATGCATATACCTAAAGCCATAGTTTGGTCAAAGCATAAAGGCAAAAACTTCTAAAAAGTCTGCCTTGGTGATTATTTTATCTTGTAATAGATCAAGAAACAATGGAAAAGGTTGATTCTCTGAGTTTAATTCTGATAAATAAGAGAATGGAATTAAATAAAGAGATACTAGCAAATGAAGCAGAAGAACATGAAGCCTTATTTAAAAAAAGAGCATAGCAATCTGATATATATATAAATGTATGAAAACAGATTCAAAATAATACATCAAATATTACGTTCCTCTGCCTAACAGAAAAAGGAGACCAAAGTGAGGCTATACTCTAGAAAGCAAAATTCTGAAAATATATGTCCAAAGATACTCATAGGGAAGATAAAGAATGGAGCTCATAAATATAATGTAAGCACACAGGAGATCACGGATGACTAAATGTTTTAGAAACATTTCCAAAGTGAGGGACACATGGGTAGCTCAGTCTGTTAAAGTGTCCAGAGTGGGTCTGAGCCCTGCATCAGGCTCTGTGCTGACAGCTCTGAGCCTGGGGCCTGCTTTGAATTCTCTGTCTCCCCCACCCTCTCTCTGCCTTTTCCCTGCTTGTGTTCTCTCTCTCCTAAATAAATAAATAAATAAATAAATAAATAAATAAATAAATACTGAAAAAAAAAGAAACCTGTCTAAAGTGAGATGAAACATGGAATTACAAAACTGTATTTCCTCAGGCTCCAGGATAAACTGAGATATAATATGTTGAAGACAGCAACAGCCACAACGATTAGTTGTGTGTGTGTGTGTGTGTGTGAGTGTGTGCGTATATGTTTTAGCTCTTCACACTCTTTCCTCAACTGCATCCACAAGTCTCAGCAAACATAAATAGACCTCAATATCAAGAGTGAAAACAGAAGTAATCAAGCAAGTTCGCTCAAATTGTACCCTATCATTTCTGGAATGAACCTGTAATGGAAAGCTTCCCTTCTCTTTTCGAAGACCAAACACTCCATCTCTGAAGGGAATTTCTTTACCTTTTCTCTTCTCCAGAACACTGCGTCACCAGATAGCTCTTCTCTCCCCTTTTCTTCTCTTTATAATTTTAGTCTTTCTTGGCAACTTATTACCATGAACTATAATTCCCACATGACAAATTTTCTTCAGTCCTACTCTCTCCTCAGGCAATAAACTCTTGTTTTGCTTCCCTGTCACTCTATTTCAACAGGTTAATTTTTGCCCTAACATCTTTACTTCTGGGAATTTGATTTCCTCAAATGCTGGGAAGCTGGTGACTAAGGTATGGCTCAGAGTCACTGACTCAGCTCTTTCCCCACAGATGAGGATGTGGTATTGCTAAACTTAGATCAATTGGAAGAGTTTGATATTTGTCAACCTTCCCTTAAGTGGAAGTATTCAAGCGAGTATTTGGCCAGAAATATGCTTTAAATCTAGACAATAGAAGAATCTTAGACATTTTCTATTGACACATCACATCCATTTTTATCATCTAAGCTACTGCCCTTTATCATAAGAAAGGGAAGACTAACTCTTCCTTAACTTTTCCTTTCCCAGACTCGCTTGCTGGTACGGTTTTAAGTGTTAGGAAGGCACTTAGGATGAGGTGTACGAGTAAGCGGTGTAGAATGCTGAGGGGGTGTCAATGCCATTCCTGCTTTTCTGAGGAGGTGCCCCTGGATGACAGATGGCAGAAGCCGGACTCCCTAACCCACCGCCTGTCTGTGCAGTTTCTGGTGCAGAGTGGCTGTGAAGTCAGTACAGTGGTAGCTTGGCAGTAGGTCAGCTTCCTGACCTCTGGTTAGCAGTTGCAGACTTGACCCCTGAACCGCACTTTGCTAATTTGTGAGCTTAGAAGCAGAACACTGGTGGCTCTCTCGTCATCCCCTTCCTCTGCCTTCCCAACGATTCTAGAACCACCCCACTCTCAATATCAGGTTTCTTTCTGCTTGGTTTCTACATCAGTCTCCATCTGATAAACGTCCTAAATATTAAGGGAATTGTCACATGAAGGATTGATCTTCCTAGATTTAGCAAGCCCGTGTAATATGCAGTATTACTATCGATGCATCGCCCCTCAGGGACTATGTGGCGACGGGTTCTATCTGCTTCTGCTCTGACGCCCACACTTTTTCCAACAAGATTTTGTGCATATTTTTCCTACTTCAGTTGTAAACGTAATCTAACATCATAGCAAATCCTCAGCACATCTCAAACCCTATCCATTTCCTCTTGTTTCACTGCCTTTCTGGTTTTCTCCAAATAATTATTCTACTAATCTTTTCACCACACTTGATCACCTATGTTTAAAATTTTCTTCGTACAAGTGGATATCTTAAGTCTCTGAATAATTGTTTTTCATTTTATTTGTTCCTACACTTTTGAGTCCAACAATTAAGCTTAGGTAACCCAGGGATCTCTCCCTAATTGTATCATTTTTACCTCTGATATTCTCCACTGAAGTGCTCATTTACTCCTGAGGTACGAGTGGAAATTATTTCCCTCCATAATACCTAAATGTTGACCCTTCTCACAAGTCATGGGCTCCAATCTCCCATTATTAAGTGGGCATTTCAACTACGACCAATAAGCAAATTAAATAAAACATAATAAATCTCCGATGCATTCAATAATTCATGTAAACTTACTATAAGCCAGGCAGTTGTCTGTCTGGGGTAAAATTGAGACATCAGTCACTACTCTTATGGTGGTTACATTCCAATTACATAAAAGTAATTATATATATTAATTTTTTATTATAATTACTGTGGTCAAAATTTAAGCAGGTAAGGGAGAGGGTTGGTGGGGATGGGCATGAGAGTTGGAGTGTTATAGTTTCAAATTAGGTGAACAAGAGTATCTTTGCTAAAAAAGTAATATTTAAACAAGGACTTAACAGAGAAAAAACAGCTTATGAAAATGCTAGGAAGATAAAATAGTAAGCATAAAGATGAGATATGCTTTGGGTTTTTAAATAAGAGAGGGACCATCTGTGTAGAGGGGCATGACTCAGGTGGAAAAAAGAGACAAAAGTCAGAGGAGGCCAATGGGAGCAGGGTAGGAAGAAACCTTGAAAAGTCTGATAGGCCTTTACAATCACGATGGCTCCATCCCTGGACAAAATATTAAACCACTGAAATGCTTTAAGCATAAAGGAATTGCATGTTTGTTTGTTTGCTTGGTTTTTGCTAAAGAATAAGTCTTCTTGATTTTTTTTTTAATTTAAACTGTACTCTAGGCAGGCATAGGCCAAAGCAGGAAGGCAAGTTTCGGAATTTATGCAATGGTCTATATTAAAAGCAAAAGCAAACCAACTAACCAAACGAACAAAAAAACAACTAGAGAGGTGCCTGGGTAGTTAAGTCAGTTAAGTATCTAACCCTGGATTTCAGTTTAGATCATGATCCCAGGGTAATAGGATAGAGCCCCATGTCAGGCTCTGTGCTGAGTATGGCACCTGCTTAACATTCTCTCTCTTTCTTCCTCTGCCCCTCTCCCCTGTTCACATGCAAACAGCCTAGAATGCAGAGTTTTATTTCATGAGAGCAATGAGACTGGAAATAACTTGCCAGTAGAATGAACAAGAACTCTCAAGGGGTTGGGCCTGGGTAAATAAGTAGATTCAAGGATGCTTGGTCCAAACAACTGGAAAAAGACAGTTGCCATTTGCTGAGATGGTAAAGAATGCCACAGGAAGATATATAGGGGTGAATATAGGAGACTGGCTTTGGATATCTGGGCATCTGGACATTTGCACTGACTTCAGGACATGTAAGTGGAGAGGGAATTAAACACGGAGATACAAAAGCATAGCATTCAGGGAAAAGATCCAAGCTAAAGGTGTATATTGGAGTTACAGAGTACAGGTGGTATTTAAATCCATACGAATTTATTAGCATAGCATAAGTTATGAGTTTTTATGAAACAAAAAACTATCCAAAAAACTGAGGCACAGTGACTTCTAACAGGTCAAAGAGATTTGTAACAACTAGCAAAAGAGACTAAGCAAAGCCCCATGAGGAAGAAGGAAAACTAGAAAAAATGGTTACATGCTAGCTATGTTGGGTGGTGGAGAGATTGTTCAAGGAGAAAGAAGTTATCAACTTCTTTTTGGGTAATATTCTGCCTCTAGATCAAGAAGTCTGAGGATTGAGAATGGACCACTGAATTGAGCATGGGAAGGTCAAAAGATACCTTAATAATAGCGGGCTTTATAAGAGAAATAGAGGTAAAAACCTGACTGGAAGGGTGAGAGGAAAATAATTAGGTTCAGAAAATATAAATGATTCTTTTGTGAAGTTTATTTATTAAGGGAGAGTAGGGGTGCAGAGAAATGACATAGTGGCCAGAAGGATTTATAAGGTCAAGATGATTTTCTTAAGACAAGAATATTTTTACTATGGAAATAAAAGCTTACTTTTTTTACACTGACACCCACCAGAACAAAAGAAAAGCAACCCATCTGCCTATTATATACATATGCAGTCACACATGTATACGTACATACCTATCAAGAATATGTATATTCTATGTTCCCCCTTTCTGGAACAGTGGACAATACTTTAAGATGTTTGGGTTCACGCTTACGTATTTTGGGCTACTTAGAGAAACATGGAAATAGGCAATCGCCCCGTACCCTATGCTATGTTGAAATCAGTTTCTATAATGCTACCAAGATAAATGGATCATGCTGCTTCGTGACTAGAGCACTGCAAACTTCCCTTGTTATATACATGATGTAGCAGAACATGAACATGATGGGTGTTTTAAAGGGATCTGTAATTTGACCTTACTTTTCTATTTTCATCACCACCACTGCTCCCCTCATACAATATAGCCTCCAGGTTCCCCTTTCTCTACAGTCTATGCCACTTCACAGCATGGGATCTTTGTACAGTCACTTTGATGTTTTCTATCTTACCCTTTATGTTCACTGGACCTGTTTCTACGCAGTCTTTCAGACTTAACTCAGAGGTTGACACCTGTTTGAAGCCTTCCCCAAGAATTCCAAACAGAACTCCATTTTGTGTTCCCAAGCATTTAATCTACACTTCTACAGCAACCCTTTTCTTTTGTACTCTAACTTAAATGTAAAAACCAGGGGCCCTATGTTACTCATCTTCAGATTCCCAAGGTCTCAAACAGTGTTTGACCCTTACTAGAAACTCATCATACATATGTCGAGTACGTGAAACAATGATTAAAAATTGATACAAGTATGGACTCCTTAAAAATGAGATCTAGCTATCTCATTTCCTTTGTTTTCAGAGAAGCATGGTTGTTAGAAAATTAAGATGATGCCATACATAGTTTCTGAAGACTTGCAAAAGTTTTCCTCATAGTTTTGAGGGGAAAAAAAGGAGCCTGTTGTAGACGTTTCCAGACTAGATAATAAAACCGATCAGGTAAGAGAAACCTGGCTTTATATTCAGTTGAAGAAAGTGTGTTTTCAAATGAACTTTCATCTGATTTCAAGTTTTATGTAACAAGGGTCTGGATAAAATATGATCCCAATATAAGGACAAGTAGATTGACTATAATTCCACATATACTGAATTCTATTCAGTTTATTCAGGTTAGCCTGTAAGCAGATCCCTATTCTCAAAAATGACTTGATAGACTTCTCCATGACTTGAGTGAAAACACAGATAACCACACTTCATGATATTTTTGAATTAAGTCAATCCTGGAAAAAAGGCTAGACATTGGATTTGACAGGGTCTCTCAGTAGGTTAAAAAGATGAGCCCAATGGACAAGATGAGATTTAATAGGGGTAAGTACAGGGTCCTGACTGAGGTTAAAAGAAAAATCAATTGTGGGGCACAGGACTGGAGAACTCACTTAAGAACAGTCTGTGGGAAAAAGATGTAGGCTAGAAGGAAAAAAAGTGGCAAAATCAAATGAAATTTTTGTATCCTTTAATAGAAAGATAGTGTCCAGAGTAAGTGAGGTCATTATCCCATTATCAAATTTTACTATGCATTACTCTACAAGGTCTAGATAAGTATTTTTTCCTGAATCTAAGTATTCTATCTAAAGAGGCATTTAACAAACTGACTTTTACCCAAAGATGAATTATCAATATGAACGACAGCTTGGCCATAATAGTAGCTAGCTAGTATTTACTGAGTACATGACCTGTGCTGGTGTTTTGAATTCATTTTCTCACTTAGTTTTCACATACGTCTAATCAAGTGGAGCTTGGAATGGCTTCTGGGGAGCAATGAACCCCCCTTCAGGACAGAAGCACCCATTCGCCAATGTGGGATGTGTTGCCTGACAGCTTACAGCAGATTCCATCTCCTCAAAGTCCCCAGGAGAAGGTGACTTTACCAGAAAATCATATCAATTAATGAAGCCACTGTGAGCTCATCATATTAAGATTTAATATGAAAAGTTTACAGTTAAAAGTGAAATACAACAAACATCAAATGAATTAGGAAAGTTAAGATTATGAATCATTTGATAAAGTTTATAAGTTAGATTAAATGTCTTGAGGAAAACTTTAAAATATACTATATACATAGGAGTATGTCGACTGCCTTGTCAGAACATGATTTACTGGAAGTAGAAAATTATAAGGAAGGAATGATAATTGTTAACAATATGATTGCAATTTGATTTGCCTTAAATGTGCTTTACATTTTTTTGCCCCAAGATAGGAATCTAAATCAAAAATGAAATTATGTTTTCTACAAAGAAGGATTATCACCTAAGAAGTACACTTGAAAAAAATTCATGACAAAGTCTTAAAATATATATATACATACGTATACATATGTATATATATGTATACGTATGTATATATATATTCTTCTCTCCCAGAATAAATAAAAGCAAATGAAGTGAGAGGCATGGAGGTGAAATAGCCAGCTCATGAACATAAGTGGCATCTGTATGCCAATTTTCATATATATATATATATATATATATATATATATATATATATATATATCTCGCTCTTCATCTAATTGTGTTTGTCCCTGGTATTTTGGTAAAAAGTTAATATAACAAAACTGATTATAAGACATATATGGGCTGGTTTATAATTACAGTTTTATAAAGATAGGAAACAAACCAAAGAGAACTGAATCATTCCTTGCTCATAAACATGAAACCAGGGCCTACTAGAAAGACCTGTTCGGGGCATTTCTGCTTTAATCCAAGCACAGGTAAATATGTTTTATTTTAGAAAAATCATTTTAAAAATGGTTACAAGTTCCTTCATGTTATTTGGGAGAATGAGAAAAGAAAACTGGCAGTTACTACTAGGACTTGGCCAATTAAGATCACATGTAGGAAATACTAGCAGAAGAAAAAGGATGTTGCCTTCCTACTGACCCTCATAGGACACCTTTGATCTAGCCAATATTTTATCCTACTTATTATTTAAATCATCATAATAGATCTAATAAATTACGTGTTTACATATTGTTTTCTAATTTTTAAATGTATCTTGCTTCCTTAAAATAAGTATAAATAATATCTCATGTATTTCTTTGAGCTACTGTGAGAATTATGTTGATGACTACTCACGATTCAATGTAAATAATCACTCCTATTTTTCTTCTCACTAGAACTTTATCAAACTGTTCTCTCCCAGAAGACATAAAGGCAAATGAAGAGGGAGGCATGGAAGTGAAATATCCAGCTCATGAACATAAGTGGTGTCTGTATGCCAATGTCCATACCCTGTTATACCACACACTTCCATATCCTACTTAATCAAAGATTATACCTCCACTGTTAAGAAAAGAACTATCATCATACTTACTAAGAGATTTTAGAAAAAAAGATGTCTAGGGCACCTGGGTAGCTCAGTCAGTTAAGTGTACGATTTGAGTTCAAGCCCTGCATCGGGCTTTGTGCTGACAGCTCAGAGCCTGGAGCCTGCTTCCAATTCTGTGTCTCCCTCTCTCTCTGCCCCTCCCCTGCTCACACTCTGTCTCTCTCACCTTCAAAACTAAATAAACATTAAAAAAACATGAAGGACATTACTAGGATGACAGGTAGGATCAGATTTTAGTCTTTGGATTAGACAGTAATTTAATTGTTTTATAGAGCTTTTGTAGGAGAATGTTTTGTTACAGACAGTAAATACACAGTGAAGTTGGCCCCTGATAAATGGCTCAGATAAAAAAATATAAGTTCTATGAACTATTCTCACAAATTTCCTATGAGTATGAAATTATGTTCAAAGAAAAAAGAATAAAAAGGAAGGAAACTAAGGCCAATAAATACACATAAGATATCTTGTGAACATAACCTGTGAGCAGAGAGAGGGAGACACAGAATCTGAAGCAGGCTCCAGGCTCTGACCTGTAAGCATAGAGGCCTATGTGGGGCTCAAAGTCACAAACTGCGAGATCGCAACCTGGGCCCAAGTCAGATGCTTAACCAACTGAGCCACCCAGGCGCTCCCCTAGTAACGTCCTTTTTAGCAAAAGATGCAGGCATGGCATTTATTTATTTATCTTTACTGTCCTTTAATCTAGAAAGTTTCCTCAATCAGTCCTTTGTTTGCATGGCTTTGATACTTTGAAGGCTGGTTATTTTGTAGATGGTACCTCAATTTGGACTTGTCTTACATTTCCCCATACTAGATCCTGATTATGCATGTTTGGCAGGAATGTTACAATTGTTATCATGTGTTCTTCTCATTACCTATTTCTGGTAGCACCCAAGTTTAATTTTCTCATTACTGGTGATGTTAATCTTGATCACTTAATTAAAGTGGGATCTGGTAGGTTTATCAACCGTAATGTTATTATTTTTCCATTGTATTTAAAAATAATTTGAGGAGTAGACACTTTAAAAACATTTCCATTTATTTTTTTTTCATCTGACTAAATTTTTTCTCATTGTACTTGCATTAACAACCATTGATGCCCCTCAGCTGAATTCATTTGTATTATGATATTTGTTAAAATTGGTTGATGGATGTTTTTGACATGTCTCTCTCTCTCTACTTTTTCTTTTTTTAATTTCTTTTCCTCCTGGAACAACACATTTTTCCAGGCTTATTTTGTACTTGGTTCCACTGTTAGAATCAGCAATTTTACAAGAAACCCTGGTTACTTTTACTGAAAATGGTATTTAGAAACCAAGAAGTAGGGGAGCCTGGGTGGCTCAGTTGGTTAAACCTCCGACTCTTGACTTCAGTTCAGGTCATGATCTCATGTTCATGGGTTCGAGCCCCACATTGGGCTCTATGATGGTGGTGGGGAGCCTGCTTGGGATTCTCTCTCCCTATGTCTCTGCCCCTCCCCTGCTAGTTGCAGACTCTCTCTCTCCCTCCCTATCTCTCTCTCTCTCTGTCTCAAAATAAATAAATAAACTTTAGAAACAAATAAAACCAAGAAGTGGGTACCAGGCTAGTATGCTCTTTGCTGCTGAGGTGTTACACCTCCCAAGTCCTCTCGGTGGATAGAGATAGATCAGAAATTGTTTTCTAAGTAAGATTCCTGACAAAAAGAAGTTCCTTGTAGAAATGGCTGAATACACACACACACACACACACACACACACACACACACACACACATCTTTACTTCTTTTCTCCTTTCTATCTCAATCAACATACATTAAAACCAGACTTCACACTGGTAACTCCAATCCCCAACCATTATCCCAGGGTTATTCTAGTTTTTGTTTTTTATATGCAACTTCAAAGGTGAGATGATTAGTCCATACTGTATTATACTTTATATTATACTTTATATATTTACTGATGTTACCCCATACACTTGTAGAAATGAGTCATGAATCACTGCTCCCACCCTTTTACTTGGTTGGATCCCTCCTTAACACTGATTAGGTTCCAATACTCCTCTCCGGGTTGCTGTATCTGTCTTGGCGCATGGAAATCCTTCTCACCTGCCTAGACTCCAACATCCCACACTAGACCACTGAGGCCCCCTTTAGTCTATTAACTCTGCTGAGGGTATGACACCCTTTTCCAGGCTGTTGTGCCCCCACCCGCATACAGATGTTTACCTTACTTTGATGTAGGACTTAATTTTAAAGGAGGCAAAAAAGGAAGATAAGAAGGAAGGAAAATAAAAAGGAAAAATGATTTTTGAAACAAACGAAGTTAGAAGGATAGCTTTTTCCTGTATTTATCACTGAATATGTAGCACATAATTTCATATGCAATTTTAGCTGCTTTATTTTATTGCCCCTTTGAATCTAAATAATCTGCTATAGTATAGAATACCATATAATAAATTATCTGTACTTTTACTAGGTCAGACAGGCTAATGAAATTTTGAGCTGTGATATTTACACACTTTTTGAAATATTTAACTTTTTATATAACATTTCTCTTATATTTTATTTAAAATCACATTGCATTTTCATTGTTCAAATTCTTCAGGAAAGACTACATTTTGTAAGCATTAAATAAAGAGGTCCCATCAAAGGAATAATGTTTATAAATGTTGATATTTAAATGTAGGTTTTTCATGTAAGGCTTCATTTTTATATCTCCATTACAATTTCAGTTGAATCTACCTCTTTCTGAAACAAATTTTAGGTATGCATTTATCACAAAATTTTAAATATTAAGAAAATTGTGCTATTCAATAAATAGTTCCAATAACATTTTAGTTCTTACCTGAGGTGAACATTTTCTATTTTTCAAGCTGAGGGAAACTCAGTAAGTTAATACTTTCTTTATGAGTATAGGTATCAGACACACCCAGACCCCATGTCAGAAGGATAAGTATCAAATATATTTTCATTTCTCAATGAAAAATTTTACAGTATGAAATGTGAAATATGAATAAATGTGAGATATTAAATGTTTCCTGAGAATTTAATAATGTCTATTCATTGTGAATATAATGTTCTATTTTTCATATTTTTTCTAGAATTATAAGCACTTAAAAATTTAAGAAAATCTGGTCATTAGCAAAGTTTACCTAATAGATACAAACTTATATGATCTGTAAAAAAGAACATGTAAAATAGTGCATCAATATTATTATAATTCTATATATATATATATATATATTTGTCACATACATAGTTATTATTTATAAAAAGTTCATATTAATTACAAGGAAATTCATCTAGTTTCCTGAGGCTTGGAATTAATATAAGTAGTGAATGCTCTGATCAGTACAGATGATATTCACTTCAATTTAGTATCAGTGAATTTTGATATGACTTAGCACATTTCATTTTCCTAGAATTTAATTGCTTGTTAATGGTTTATTCATATGACTAAATGTGGATAGTCTACTTCCCATGATTTTCATTGAGATTAATTTTCTAATAACGTTGTGGTAGATAATAAATATTCATTTCTTTCTTTCCTTTCTTTATCCCTTCCTTCTTCCTTCCCTTCTTGTCTACGTTCTCTTTCATGTCAATATTTTTCTTCCTCCTTCCTTCCCCGAGAACCTTTCATACAATCCCTTCTCACCCTTTTCCCTTAATGTAACAAAACTTGACTTGGAGAGTAACGGGTTCCAGTTACATAATAATTTGAGTATCGATTAGTTTTGTAAACTTTTTATTTTTTAAATATTTATTTATTTTTGAGAGAGAGAGAGAGAGAGAGAATGAGCAGGGGAGGGGCAGAGAGAGAGAGAGACACAGATCTGAAGCAGACTCCAGGCTCCAAGTGGTCAGCACAGAGCCCAACATGGGGCTCGAACTCACAAACCATCAGATCATGACCTGAGCCAAAGTCGGAGGCTTAACCGACTGAGCCACCCAGGCTCTCCAGGTTTTGTAAACTTTTAAATTTCCCGTTGGTCTTTACAACTAATAACATTACTTCAGGAGTATATTTACATCATATGATCATATCAGTATGATATATATCAGTATCATATCATATCAGTGGAAATAAATACCTTTCTTAATTTAATATAAAATTATAGTTATATACTGGAACTCTACTTAGAAAACAGTTTAAAATATTTTCATAGAAGGTATGTATTCTATTAAAACATAATACTACAATAATTTTTTGATATTTCTCTACCTACTCTTAAAATGCAATAAATCAAGTTTTTGTATCATAGGAGCTATAAAAAATATACTACAATGTATATCTTCTGACTTCCAGTCTTGTAAAACATAACGGCAAATTCTATAAATATGTATGTATATTTTATATATAACTGTTATTTATATAACTAAAAACATAACTAGATTTCTAGTTAAAATGAATTGCATTCTACATGCCATTATTTCTATATCTTTAAGCTCTGGGGATAACTAGAATGTTTTCAAACAAAAAATGCAACAGTTTTCAATGGCAGTTATATAATCCTAAATTTTCTATTTGCCTTAAAAATAAGCTTACTATTTGCAGTTTCAACCTTAAGATTTTAAAACAGATTAATTTTAGTTTGTTTTCTATCAAGATGTCTTTTATTTTTAGTTTTTTTTGATAGGGTTCTAACTTTACATAAAATATAATTTGCTTTCTTTTTTTAATGTTTATTTATTTATTTTTGAGAGAGAGAGAGAACACAAGCAGGGGAGGGATAGAAAGAGAGAAGGAGACACAGAATCTGAAGCAGGCTCTAGGCTCTGAGCTGTCAGCGCAGAACCCGATGAGGGGCCTGAACTCACAAACTGTGAGATCATGACCTGAGCCGAAGTCAGATGCTTAACTGACTGAGCCACCCAGGCGCCCCTATTATTTGCTTTCCTAAGACATTTTCTCCTTTTTTTTCATAGACAGTTTGCTCATAAAGTTGGGGGATCCGAATCAAGGTTTAAAATCAATCTTGATTAGTAAATATGTTCTAAGTCCCACTATCTTCCCTCAGATGCAACTGTTCTAAATTTTTAAGTATTGGTTCATTCCTCCTAATAATAACCTGTATCATTACTTATTAAAATGTAAAGCTATTTGATTACAGAAATATTTTATGAGATCTCAGAAATTATTGTGCTATACTTACCAGCCAAAGCAAGAATATATTCTTGAAATCTTGTTCCTATACGGTTAGTGGCTGTGCAATTATATCGTCCAAAGTCATTGTCAGATGTAGGTGCAATCTAAAATAATCATAATAATAAATGTTGAACAATTTTAAAACAATATCACAACGGTTTTAAAATAGATTCTAGTATGCCTACCATCTTCACAACTGTTCTATTATTTACAACTCCTTGCCATATTCTTTTTTTTTTTTTCTGTATCAAGTAAGTATCACACCCTTTTAAGATGTAATCCATAGACCTGTGTTTCCATGGGACTAGGTGAAATATAGTTTAGCTATTAATTTATTAAGTAGATAAATGCTACATCTACTGAACAGAAAAATCACTAGATATTAATGTATGTAAAGATCAGAAAGTAGTACACATTTTGAAAAAAATATATTCTGCAATCACTGCAGACATGAACTTGAAAACAGAAAATTGTTCCCAAAGCATTAATTAACTCTTTGTTTTCTGTTTTAGCCTCAAGTCAGGCAGACTTAAAGTTCAAAAAAGGTTGGAAATACATCAGTTTTCTTTCCCTCTCATGATTTTATTGAATATGAAATATTAATGAAGGATGAGGACTCATTCTAAAAAAAAATAATAATCTTTCCAGGAAGGTACTTTGCAAGAAAAATGTTGCCCTTGTGTAGTAATCCCTGTAGACAGACATATTATCTTGATAACTAATAACAGTATCTCGCCTCCATTTATGTTCAATTCTTATCATTCTCTTTCAGTTTAGGTGCAAAATAGCTGACCTCAATCCTTACACATTCGAAATCCATAATTAAGTTAACCTTCCAGAATTCTATTGCTGAACGTTGGGACCAACCCTGTAATTCTAATGTACCGAAATTCTGAAGTATCAATTCAGAAAAGAGATTTGATGATAGTAATAGATACAATTTCCAATCCCAGTAACTATCATTAAGGGAGCATATGCTTACAACAAGAGTTACTGTTAATTTCAACTCTATCCCAAAAAGGGGAAAATGATTTTGTGGTAATGGGAGGCCATTAACTAAAAGTGCAATTTTGAGGTCCATTGAAGATGGTAATTCTGAAAGAGTACAAAAAAGAAAAAATCTGTGTTATTCGTTCTCTGGTTAGCTGTCTATCTAGGAGTAGATCATAAGTTTAAGGATTAGAAGCTTTAACAGTTCTTATGTAAGTACTTTTGAGTGATTAAAATATTCATTTTCTTATATTCAGTTTTTAATAAGCTAGGCTAATTTAACTTTAAAACAATTTTACTAGTGAGAAAGAAATCTGCCAACAAAAAATTTCATTTTACAAGCATTTGAGAGTTATTTATATAGTCCACAGGAAAGAATGTGCATTGAACTGACACAATGCAGAGACAGAATGGCCATGACAAAGTAGGAGAACTATCATGCAGCTCCTCCATATTAAAAAGGTAATTTAAATATAACCGGTTTAATTGGAACGACTTTTAAAAGGCTCAATTCAAGGTTTTTTCACTTGTTTGTTTGTTTTCTGTTCCTGGGAGTTTGCCTATCCCAAGATAGAAGTTTCATAATTTTGTCTGAAATAATTTCTTTATAATGTTGTATGATGAACAAATACAGAAAACGCCCCTAATAGAATAGATTATTTAAAAGAAAAGCACAGATCTGGATATAACCTGACCAAATCATGAGCCCGGCAGGATATTTGATGTGTTCTAGGAAAGCAATATGAAAACAATGTCCGAGAGTGGCTTGACGCCCAATCTGAACACAATGAAATGAGAAGTAATCTTATCAAAAAATAAAATAATGTACAAATAGGTATATTATAAAGCACTAACTTAAAAATATTTAAATTTAAAATATACCAGTTATTGCTGCTATTTATCCAAGAAGAACTAGGAACATCTTACATATGGAACCACTTTTTCATATTTAAATATGCAATTAAAATAATTCAAGTTAACTTAAGATGTTGGGCTTTCATAGTACATAATAGAACAACATATAGTTTTGAACATCAATAAGGGCTGGGAATACATTGTTGATAAGGGAATTCAATCATCTTTTTCCTAAACCTTCAAAAACTTGGTTTCATTTCTCTTGTGTTCCATTGTGAGAAAAAATCACATATTTAATAGTTAGCACTTTACTTAAGAAACAACAGAGAACAATAAAACAATATTATTCCAATCAATCCATTAGAAAGTTTATACATCAATTTTTGCCCATATATTAAAAATATGTCCAATTACCTCAGGAAGCACTCAGGGAAAAAAAAATGGATGGGCTATAGAGATGAATTTATTGGCAGCAATCCAAAGGATTTATATAATATTTTATTACGTCTTAAAATTCATAAATTTAAAAGATTGAAAATATATATTTACTCAATGTGAAAGGAAAAACTTTAAAATCAATTCAAGAAATCTATTATTGACCAACTTGTCATCAATTGCAAACTCTATTTTTCTATATTGTATTACATGTTAAGAATTAGCAATTATATGACTATTATAATAATTACCAAAAAAATAAAAATGTAGTATCATAACCAACTATATATGTTATTGATTCAAGATTAGTAATGCTTATCAATGCTTTTTCTTTTTTATAGTTATTGTTATTTTGTTTTATTTTGTCTTCCTATTGTATTAGTTGTACATTAGTTATTTATTCATGATTTTAATTCAATTTTTGAAAATAGTATGCACATAAAAAGTGTATATTCAAGGTCAATGTTTTAACCAACAAACCGTGCGGCTGTGTATAAACAAAAATTGCTTAGTTTTTACTTTGGGATGGAGAGAAATGCCATTTGGGCATGAGAGCTTTATATGAATAAAATATTTAAATATAAAATGATTAATATATTTAAATGTTGGATTTATTACATGTTGTTTGAAATTGACTATGGAGAATTATGAGCTATCCCAGAAACTGAAAACTGGTAAAATGATGTAAAGCAGAAATTGCAGATTAGTCTGTCATTTAAACATGAACTTAAATCTACCTGTTACGGAATGAATTCTCTTGCCCCATGGAATTCATAATGTTGAAACCCTAACCTCTAATGTTATTTGGAGATAGGGTCTTTAAAGAGATAACTGAAGTTAAATGAGGTCATAAAAATGGGTCTTAATGTCCTTATAAAAAGACAAGAAACCAGAGCTCTCTCTTTATGTGCACATAGGAAAGTCTATGTTAGTAAATGGTTAGAGGGAACATCTGCAAACAAGGACAGGGATTTCATAAACAAACAAACAAACAAACAAACAACCTGGCACCTTGTTCCTGGACTTCTAGCCTACAGAAATGTGGATGTGGGGAAGGGTTTCTTTGTTGAAACTACCCAATCTGGTATTCATTATAGCAGCCCAAACACAGTAACACAGTACCCCAAACTAAGATTAAATCTAACCTTGGTTTTTAACTATGGTTAAATACCTACACTTTAGGTTAAATCTACCCAAATGTCTTTGTGAACTTGACCTCTGTGTCAACTCACCAATAGCTAGTTCTTCTAATAAAGTTACAAAGGAACCAATTTAAACCGAAATGGATTTAGACAGAGTAGCTTATTAGTCAGCTATCCAAATAATTGGGGAAGTAATGGTTAAATCCTTCTATCAACCAAACATTTCACTAAGTCCAGTTACCAGGTAGAAGACTTAACAAGGCACCAATGAGAGCACCTTGAAGTTCATGCAGTCTGGATATCAGATGTTATTTTAAACCATGCGTCTTTAAAATTTATGTAAACTGAACTACAGGGAAAAAATATACTGTCCTTTCAGCTAAATAAGGCTGTTGGGAAGATTCCTAATTATATTGAAAGAATGATAAACTGGAAGGGTCCCTGATTATGGTCATAGAAACACAAACTTTGGGAATTGATACAGACACATAATCAGCAATTACTAAATAAGAGGTAGTGTACTCAAACAGAATTTAAAGCCCAGGCACTAGGCAGTATAAAAACAATGATATACAATCTTAATTTAAACTATAAAATGAAAGGTGCCTCTGTGGCTCAGTTGGTTAAGCGTCCAACTCTCTATTTTGGCTCGGGTCATGATCTCACAGTTCGTAAGTTTGAGTCCCGCCTCGGGCTCTGTGCTGACAGTGCAGAGCCTGCTTAGGATTCTCTCTCCCTCTCCCTCTACCCCTACCCCTGCTCTCTCTCTCTCTCTCACAATAAATAAACTTAACAAAATAAAATATGTATACATGTAAAATACATATACAAAAGAAAATGAAATGAGGCAGTGAACAAGTAAATCTGGTTTATTTAGAAACTTGTAAGTATGTAACAGCAAGAAGTAACATATGCCAGTCCTAGAAACAAAGCATAACCTCAAATACAATGGCTACAATCAACATTGAAACTGAACTTCTGGCCCTCGATAACTGATGAATTACTCATTCCCTCACTCTATTTTTTCCTGATATAACTGACTTTTTCCAAATATTACTTCATGAAAAATAATGGCTTTTGTTATACACTCATAATCCTACATAAGTAAATTATGAGAAATTAATCATTAATGGGCCATGATCCAAATGCATAAAATTTCCTTTTTAAGTAAGAGCACATGAAAAATATACAATAAGATTTGTATGTGTATATGTATTATATGAAATATATAAGTGTATTTATATCAAGGTATTTAAAAATATAACATAGTAGTTAACTGCTAAAATAATACAACTTATTCATATGTACATAAAGACTTACCTCTAATATCATCTTTCTCCCTGCACTATATGTCTTTAAATTAGTGGTGTTTTTAGCTGGCAAGACTAATTTCTCTCTTCTCCAAAGGACTGATGCTGGTGGATTAGATTTCACATCACAGCTTATATTGATCGGGTTTCCTTCCCAAGAGTAATAAATTGTTTGGTTTGATATAAACTTGGGAGCATCTGTAAAGCAAAATAACGTAACATTTATAGACCTTTTCTTTTAGGTAAATAATCAATTAGTGTTAACAACAGTAATTATTACTCAACTACAAAAAAAAAGCCACATCAATTCTAATTTCATATATTTAGTGTGTGACAGCAGAACTCATGAAAATATGTTGTTTGACTCTTTCATCAAATAATTTTAAAATTAATATAAAAATATTCAAAGTTTGTCAATTATTAAAACATGAAACATTAGTGTACAGAATTTGCTTTTAATAATCCGAGAAAAAAATTATCTATCCAGTTAATTAATAGCTATGTACGTATATGAAATCTGTTTCTACAGCAAACTTCATTATAAAGTGAGAGTTTAGGATAATGGAATCAGTGGTCATGTGTCATTTTTAAATCTTGTCTTATTCATATGATTTTTTATAAGATATTTTGAAGCATATATAAAATCTAAATTGAAATGTCAATATCACAATTAAGAGACGTTTTTTTTTCCTGAAAAATAATTTCCAGTTTTAATGAAACCAGATATGATTTAATTTAATTGACAAAGTTGATTTGAAAATTAATCAGTGCCTCTGAGGGTCTGTCAAAACTGAGGCCCCTACATCAGACCTCTGTAAAAACAGTTAAGAGAAAATAGACAATATTATTATATTGTTTTATCAAAATAACCTAATTGTGAAGACACACAAGTGTGGTTTTTAGCCTTGCCCCATGCCAATCATAACCTCTTCAAGTTTCAGTATCTTGACTGCATAGTTATTTGAGAGAATTCATCTTTAAAATTTTTACTAAATATCATAATCCTAAATTAAGTGGTAGTTAAAATGTTGCTGGTAGAAAATGTTGATTGTTATTGTTATTAATTATTTAGAACTTAGTATCATTTCACAAACTATCAATTTCAGTTTTGTTTTGTTTTACCACCTGTAATTACTTAAAAATGAGCTACACCAATTTGGTTATATCAATAGATTATATATCTGATATATAAGAATTATAATTTATAGTACAAATGCACAAGTAATTTTAAATCCTTGTCCTTTATTTGTTTTAGTGTATGTTTTTAATGCCAATCTCACAGATTTGAATATTATCATAATACTGGTATGGAATATTAATTGAATGTTTTCCATGTAAGACAGTAGGATTGTACATTTTATTCTGTTTTATCTTTTTAATAACCTTGTGAGGAAGGTGCTATTCTATTTGAAGCATGAAGGATCTGGAGTAAGGGCTGTGCAGCTTATTCTAGCACTAAGTTGCAGGTGTGGGATATGAATCTAGGGTGATTTTAACCAGAGGCCATTCATTAGATAGCCATTCAACCCAGGAACAAAATTATATTATTCAGTGCTAGCAACGTGTTGGTGATGTGGACTCTCTCATACATTATTGAGGTAAATACAATTTGAACAACCCCTCAGGAAGATAAAGAGCCTTAAAAACCTTTATAATTTTGATTCTGCAATCTGGTCTTACATTTCTCTCCAGAGAAAATAAATAGAAATATCCGAAGTTTATATAAAGGACTTTTAATGCATTATTATCTTAACAAAAACTCAAAACAACTTAATGTCCCTCAAAAGAGAATTGTCTAAATAAGTAGTAACACATCTTGGCCCTTAGGTGTTCTTAAATATCACACAGACATCTCTGCCTATGGTTATCCTCAGCTTGCAGGGTGCCCGTCCTTCCCGTCTGACTGTCTTCAAAACTGACCCCACACTTCCTCAACGCAGCCTGTCCACAACCTTCAGTTGGGGGTGGGCTTCTGTACTTGGTGCTCCCACAGACTCTGTTTTCCCTCAGCATGGTCACAGGCATTGCTCGGATCCATGTCATTGTGTTTTCACTAAATGCTCTGACTCTTACAAGTTAAGATATGTCTTGTTCACAATTATATACCTGATAGCTTACACAGTGTAAGGTGCTTACTCAGTTCTCAAAAACCGTACATCAAGTTTACTTGAAATTAATCAGCCAATTAATTTTCAATTCAACAGCTCAGTTAAATTGAACGGAAGGTATTTTCAAGGAGAAAAGAAAAAAAGAAAAAAGAAAGAAAAAAAAGACCTTTTTCAAGGCGTGGAAAGACTTAGTGAAAAATCTAGGAACGTATAACTAATTAGGGGTACAACTGTGAGAGAAGCCAAACTTCCTGATGTTCAGAGTGAAAAGCTAAGGTTATACAGATATACAGCTCTATCTGTAAAACATTTTATTACTCTTCATAAATATGAAATATAATCTCTTTAACATTATAATATTCTAAGGAAAGGTTTATGGATAATTTACTTGCATATATGTATAGCCCAATATGAAAATCATACATGCTAATGGAACTATTAATAGACGGCTGACTCACAGTCTACTCTGTCCATGATTCGGCATCTGTATAAATATGTATTATATTATTATAATTTGACCGTAAACTTAGGGCAAGATTTGATTTTTCTCCAAAAGCAAGCAATTGCTACTAATTGTCTGCCTGATGATCTCAGTAGGAATTTAATTTGGAATCACTGATGTTGAATGCAAACAGGCTACAGGCAATACATGCTATCCTGAAAGGCACATTAAAAAATGTATTTGTGGTGTGAGGCAAGAAAATATTGATAACTTCCATCTACAATAAAACATAAAGTAAATTCCCATACATTACATGCTTTGTAGACTCAAAACACTACCAGTGCAACAATATGCACTAGCACAGGATTGGCACGTTAATAAAACTGAAAATTGGTGTTGGGTCACTGTTTGAAGGAAGATATGATTCTGGCACAGGCAACATGAGAAAGCTTCAGGCTAAAAACAAGCAGCCACATTTCATGTTGATAATCAAAAAGAGTAATTTTCAGAGAATTGGCCTTTTTAAAGAGTAGGCCTTTCACATCCTGAAAGACTTCAAGTATTGTGCCGAACAAATAAACTTTGGCAGTTAAGAAAACAGGAGGAAGGAGGAGGAGAGAGGAATACGGCATCCATAAACCATAAAGAAATGGAAACATCTCTCAGGGCATTATATGTCCCCCAAATCCTAGTGAAGCCCAAAATAAAATATTCTACAAAATTCAATGAACAGAAATAACTTTATGGGAAAAACACATTTTTTTATCTGAGCAAAGTAGTGAAAAAATCAGAGAAACGTGAATACTGACACGATAAAATATGTCATTCGCTGGATGAAAAAGTAGCAGTGTCCCTTCAGAAAGCTTCAGGTAACAATGAGAACCGAGGAAAGTGGCAAAAATGCCCTCCTCGACAAAACTTTTGTCAGGTTTCTATAACCCTTTTTTAAAAAAATGTTTATGTATGTATGTATTTATTTATTTTTATTTTTTATATGTAATTTATTGTCAAGTTAGCTAACATACAGTGTCTACAGTGTGCTCTTGGTTTTAGGGGTAGATTCCCATGATTCATCATCACTTACCTACAACACCCAGTGCTCATCTCAACAAGTGCCCTCCTCAATGCCCATCACCCATTCCTCCCTCTCCCCAGCTCCCCCAAGCAAACCTCAGTTTGTTCTCTGTATTTAGGAGTTTCTTATGGTTTGCCTCCCTCGATTTGAAACTATTTTTCCCCTTCTCTTCCCCCATGGTCTTCTGTTAAGTTTCTCAAGTTCCACAGATGAGTGAACACATATGATATCAGTCTTTCTCTATTTCTGAGAAAGAGAGAGAGAGAGAGAGAGAGAGAGAGAGAGAGAGAGAGAACGTGTGCACAAGCAGTGGTGGGGGGCAGAGAAAGAAGGGAACAGAGGATCAGAAGCAGACTCTGACAGCAAAGAGGCTGACAGCAGAGAGTCCGAGAGTTCATGACTTGAGCCAAAGTCTGATGTTTAACCGAGTCAACCAGGTGCCCCTCTATAAGCCTTTTTATAAGGACTAGGGTTTATCCTCAGGACCTTCCCTGATTGGCTGCGCTCTTCAGTAAAGAATCCTGAGCCAGTTTAGTGGAAATCTTTCTATCTTGGATATTTCAGTATCTTTAAAATCTGGTCAAGTTCCTTATTACCCACCCTTAATGCCCATATACGTGGCTTACTCTTATAAGAATTTTGTGGGGTTAGTTTAGCAAGAATCACATTGTAGTTGAAATGTAATCAAGTTTCTCTTAGTAATTTTCCATCCACTGACTTCCCTCATTCTGTTCAATGACTGTAAGTCTCCACCTACTTTTGTTGTCTTTGGAATTTAGTTCAATCTCTCTCCCCTATTGCAACAGTCGTGACCCCTATTGCGATCAATTTAAATACAAGTCTACCTTAACATTTTTAAGTGCCAACATAATTTCTCTCTGACAAAAGGTAGAGTACATTCCCCAAAAAAGGCAATTAAAGGAAAACTTGTTTCCTTTTGTTTAAGAAGAAAGAGAAAAGCAAAGAAAGACATGAAAGAAACATGGCGGTGTTAGAATCTATTGGATTATTTTCTATAATTTTGAATGAAACAGTTTTGAACAATCAATCACACAATAAAGAAATTCACCCCAACCAGACTTTCACACAGGGAGACAGGGAAGATTTACATCCAACTGTTTGTGTATTCACCAAGTTCTCCTTACACAAATAAGTGATCTTTGTGTTTATTGTATTTACCTATGAACAAAGTTAAACTTGTAATACTTTCGTGCACATGGTCATTTTAAGTTATGCAGAACTGGGACAGATATCATAGCATCAAATATCTGAAAAAGGAACCAGAGAGTCCTCTACAAATCTTTGTTCTACGTACAAGAAATTTGACTCTTGGATATTTGGGAAGGTGGTGGCAGACACAACCCGTAATCTTTTGCTCATTATGATCAGGTTATGAAACCACAACACTATGCCAGTTATTCTATTAATAACTAAGTACATTCTCAGAGAGTGGTTTTAATAGATCATTAATAGTGAAATTAGTGTTTGAAGTGATTATACCAAGTAATCAAGAAGTATTTTACTAGTCCTGTATGCTGCATTTAAGCAATAAAGGAAACATGTAATAGAATTTGGAAAAAAATTTGATGGAAACAAATGCACATTGGTACACTCATTTCAGGGTGATGTCAATAAAATGAGATAATTAACATCATAACCACTTTGCCAATTTCTCTGCTGAGGTATGAGGAGCTAAGATGTAAGATGAAATGTATTCTGGGGCATGTCGATTATTTTCTGCACTCAGGGTTTTATGGCTAGAATCACATTTTGGCAACATACCCTTGAATAGATAGTGCTTCGATGAAATTCAGGAGTTAGTTAACCTTACATTGAGAATTGAAAAATAACAAAAAAGACTGGTGAGAAAGAGAAGGAGAGAGAATGAAAGAGGGCAGGAAGAAAGAGGAGAAAAAGAAGGAAAATAAAATTAAAAAGGACAAGAAGACAATAAAGTGTATTTTGTTTTGTTGTAGAATTTATATTTCACAAATAGCTCCTGATTTCATCCAGTGCTCTCTTCTGTGTATTGGGGATCAAAGGCTGAACATGACAGACAAGATCCCCACCTTCTTGAAGTTTTTATGTTCTCTCAAGTTTATTTTATAATTTGGGGTAACTTGAACCAACTCACTGATACACTTACATCAAGTTCAGCATCAAAACACAAAAAAACTAAAATAGTAAACTATGAATTTATTTAAAACTGTAAACAGAGAGAAAAGTAAACCCATTCTTTCAATATCACAAAGTCAAAGATAATGCTCTAAACTTCAGTTGGAAAATGTGAGTATACCTTTTATTCTTAATTAATAAGATATGTCAAACTATTGTATATAATTTGATTGGTTGGGGTGTCTGGGTGGCTTGGTCATTTAAGCATCTGACTCTTGATTTCAGTGCAGGTCATGATCTCAGTTCATGAGATACAGCCCTGAATTGGGCTCTGTGCTATCATCACAGATCCTGCCTGGGATTCAATCTCTCTCTTTCTCTTTCTCTGCCCCTCCCTGTTCACGTTCTCTCTTCTTTCTCAAAATAAATAGACATTAAAAAATAAAATAAGGGGTTCCTGGGTGGCTCAGTCAGTTAGGTGTCCAACTTCAGCCCAACTCATGATCTCGCAGATCCTGAGATCAAACCCCATGTCGGGCTCTGTGCTGACAGCTCAGAGCCTGAAACCTGCTTCAGATTCCATGTCTCCCTCTCTCTCTGTTCCTCCCCCACTCACACTCTGTCTCTTTCTCTCAAAAATGAACATAAAAAAATTTTAAAACAATAAAAAATAAAAAATAAAATAAAATTTGATTACTGCTTATATACAAGATTGGTATTTAAAAGGCAATCTCTTGAGACGCCTGGGTGGCTCAGTCGCTTAAGCGTCTGACTTCGGCTTAAGTCATGATCTCACAGTTCTTGAGTCTGAGCCCTGCATTGGGCTCTGTGCTGACAGCTCAGAGCCCGGGGGCAGCTTTGATTCTGTGTCTCCCTCTCTCTGTCCCTTCCCCACTCACGCTCCATCTGAGACTCTCTCTGTCTCTCTCTCTCTCTCAAAAATAAACATTAAAAAATTTATTTAAAAAATAAAAATGAATAAATAAATAAAAGGTAATCTCAAAATTTATTGTCTAGCCCTTTTGTGGTTAAGAAAGTATGAATATGCTAACCACAGCACTTTTGCTCTTGATCCATGACAAGTGAAGTAAGTCTTGCATTAAGAATAAAATTGCTAAGGGGCGACTGAGTGGCTTAGTCGGTTAAGCGTCCGACTTCAGCTCAGGTCACGATCTCGCGGGTGAGTTCGAGCCTCGTGTCGGGCTCTGGGCTGACCGCTCAGAGCCTGAAGCCTGTTTCGGATTCTGTGTCTCCCTCTCTCTCTGCCCCTCCCCCATTCATGCTCTGTCTCTCTCTGTCTCAAAAATAAATAAACGTTACAAAAAAAAATAAAAAAAAAAGAATAAAATTGCTAAAATAAACAGAAGGTATTATTCAACATCTCAATAAAGAATAAATTTAATCCCCAAATTAGCATATTTACTAATGCCTTAAAATGTAATAATTACTTCTTTTTGAAGTAGGCTTCATACCCAGCATGGAGCCCAACACGGGGCTTGACCCTACAACCCTGAGATTAAGACCTTAGCTACAATCAAGAGTCAGATGCTTCACCAACTGAGCCACCCAGCGTCCCCCTCAAAACTGCTTTTTAAAACACTTTTTAAATTATATTTTTTTATTTAGAAATGTATTTACTATGTAACTTTTACATCAGGAAAATTCATAGGAATATCCCAAGTTGATCTCAATATTCAACTTCTTATTAAGACATTTATGAAGAAATTAGGTTGTTACCACTTTTCAAAACATTAAGAGTTGAAAATTTGTTATGTTGCTTCCATCTTTGTTGGATGTCCATGTATGTTTTCTTGAGTACATATTACCTCTTATAGAATAATATTCTATCTAGAATATAATGAAAACTAAGGGGGTTTTGTTACTAAAAATATCATTCATAGCATAGAGCAAAAAAAATAACTAAACTAAACATAATTGTAAAAATATCCTCCATACTCTAAAAGTAGCAAACATAAACACTGGTATCTTTCTGTACCTCTCTCAACAGTGAAACTAAATTTGATTCTTTTTTAAAGTTAAGTGAACTTACTAGCCTTTATGTGTGTGTATGTGTGTGTGCTCACGCGTATGTATTTCTTCTAGTGGGACACATATATGCATCATTTCAAGGGAATTTCAAGCCATCTGTTTATCTGTTGAGAGATATTAATTATATGGAGTTGAATCATAGCAGTTTCATTTTAATATTTTAAAAATTTAAGTTTCTGCACTTGAGGTAATATGCTTGAGAGTTAAAAAAAAACTATTATATTTTTTCTTGTGTTATCAAAAGGGCAAAATTCATTTTCAATTTCCTCAGTATTGTGGCATCATATATTATACTTTATCTTTTAAACAGTTACACTTCTACAATAACTTAAAAATTAAGTACACTCTATAAACTACTATAAATAATTAACATTTTATTTACGCTTTAGTTGTATTTGGTTTGATATTTTAGCTAATATTTATCTATTCTTCTATTTATTCCATCATCCATTCTAAACCCTGCCATCATAGGGTGCCTTGCCAAACAAAATATTACAGTCCTTTAATCACTGAATTGATTGCCCATCTCTAGTCAAAATAATTTGTGT
Source organism: Acinonyx jubatus (assembly GCF_027475565.1). NCBI lineage: Eukaryota > Metazoa > Chordata > Mammalia > Carnivora > Felidae > Acinonyx > Acinonyx jubatus. The sequence continues at coordinate 22,525,551 of NC_069384.1, forward strand.
CCATTGACACTAAGCTAACCGTCATCAAATATGGATACACCTGTTTACATATAAAAGTTTCACCACCCTGGCTATTCATCAAATCATATTTTGAGCTTGTGGGGAAAAAAAATCCGATGTCTAAGGGTTCCTCTGAAAGATTCTGAATGTACTGCTTTGGGAAGGGTAGTTGTTGCAGTAATTATCCCCAAGTATTATTGTGTGTCTATTTTATACTAATTACTGTTAAAATGAGGGGTTTCATGTCAACAGGGAATACTCTCTAGGGGATCAGGCAGATGCAAAAATATATAAGTATAATGAAGGCAATATGTATCACAATAGAAGTGGAATGGGTAAGGTTCTTGTCTGAAAGGTATCAGCACTGAGCCTAATTAGGACATGCAGGGGAGGCTCAAAGAAAACTTCCCAAAGATCATGATCCTTACTTCTAAATTTTTTGAGCATATAAAATGTGTTGAATACAGTGCTACCTGCTTCCCATGGATTGTCACAACAAGCCTGACATTAGGAATCTGGACACACACACACACACACGATGAACTACCAATGGAAGCCAGAATTTTGCAGCTGCTGTTTATAAGTAAAATATTACATTAGAAATAATGTCAGGCCTGCCATTGGATTCAAGTCCCAACTATGCCAGATAGCAACGATGTCACCTTGATTTTCTGTTTATTAGTTTGGGCTTTGGGTTTTTTTAATTTTATTTCTTTTTAGAATTAATAGTTGAACTAGTTTCTTTAATCTCTAGGAGTTTATTAACACAGAAAACATGAATCTTGGACAAATTAAAAATATAGACAGAGGATTATAATATTTACCATATATAAAGAGGCATTGGACCACATAAAAGGTGAAATTTGTTTTTGGTTAAAATTATAAATTCCTCAGGATGTTAATTATCTCAAGTTTATAAAAGCCTCTGGTTGGTAGTTTACTATACAAACATACATGTAATTTTATGTATGTATATGCATGTATGCTTATAATGAAAATGAAGAATAATCCTTTTAGTAAATACCATTTTAATAAGTTAACATGTTTAAAACCAAAGGATGCATGTGAGAAAATCATGTGAGTTCCTCAGTGGCAAAAATATTGGGAAGCACATGATTTTTAGGCTCCCATGTCTTCTTCTAATTACATGATTAATAAAACTATATTTTTGCACAGACTGTGAGAAGAAAAATATGTAAAACTGGATGTAAAATGAATACAAGTCTTAACAATCAAAGAACTATGTTCTCCTATCTATCATCACAGTGGAAAGATCTCTAAAGTGTAATTATTTAAATCTAATTAAATGGAAGCCGTATAGGTAAAAAGCTGAGCTAGAACATTTCAACAGTACTTACATCCGTAACCTTAAGTGAATCTCTAATTTAAAGTTACCAGCATAAGAAGAAACACCAGAGTGTGTCAGGATCTGAATTTGTCATTTCCTCAAAGCGGGGATCAGGAAAAGTATGTTCCAGGCGTACAAGAAGACATTAAAGAAACTTCTAAGACTGCTTTCAGACTAGTGCCAAGTTACTCCTGTTTTGATAAAATGTACTTAAAATTTTTTTTTGCCTTACGGCTGAGACTTAAGGCTGAACATGCAGCTGGCACTCATCAATGCATTCCTAACACTGCACAACTTCCCTCCCTGATTATTTGCTTACTACAAGCTTTTCACTTTCTCCTGTCATTCCCTCTCAGGCTCTGAAGGCTTTTTTTCTGAACATGGTTTATTTGTGGTTGGGAACTGTGACCTGAGTAAAGTCTTACATTCTTGCTGAGTGCTGGTCTGAATTCCTGAAGTCAGCTTGCTCATGAGCTGGCCAAAGCTGATAACGACACACAACACACAGGCTTTGGGAGCTGAACTATAAAAATCTTTGACCTGAATTTCCACAGGTTCATGAATAATAGAAATCAGGCAGCTCACTATACATACTCACTATGCCCTGTTTTGTGAATCGAATTGAAAAGCATAATACGGTAAGACTGACCATCAATGAAAATAAATTTGTCTTTAAAAATCATATTGATAGCATAACATGTACTGCTCTTGTAAAACAATTTTGGGATCAGAGCAAGTCTGTCTTGCACATTCTCCAAATAATTTACATACTGCCATGAAATACTAACCCTTCTTGTAGTCATCATACTTTGTGGTATAAACGTTTCCATTTTTTTCTTTAATATAGATTTTAAGAACGACGGTAAAATAAAATAGGATATTCTTAAAAGTTTGACATTCATTCTTCACCAATAAATCACAGGATATAGAAATACCATTCACTTCTCTCCCACTATCTGGTTCATTGTGTGGCCTGGCCATTACTGGCTTACTAGCCAACCAGTTTCGATTTTAAGACAATGTTGGGGTGCCTGGGTAGCTCAGGCGGTTAACCATCTATCCGTTTCGGCTCAGGTCATGATCTCACAGTTTGTGGGTTCAAGACCCATGTCAAGCTCTGTGCTGACAGCATGGAACCTGTTTGAGATTCTCTCTCTCCCTCTCTCTGCCCTTTCCTTTTTTTCTCTCTGTCTCCCAAAATAAAAATAAAAATAATAATAATAAACTTTAAAAAAAGACAAAATTACTATTCTGATTAATCCTTTCTATAAGGTTATCCTCATACTTTTGAAATTAAAACCTTTTATGAAGATTTATAACATTTCACATCAGCTGACCTATGCCTGTCTACTTTGTCTCTATTTGAATTCACTTCAATCTTTAGACCCTCACCACCCCTGACCCTTTCCTGCATTCAGCACATTGCACTAGCTTCCCATCTGTCTGATCACTATGACATACTTCATCTTAATGTGTCCATTTCCCAAATTAAAACATAAATTCTCCCCGCAAAACCTACATAAGTTCCATGAGAGCAAAGACAATGTTACTTTTCTCACAGTTCTGTACAGCACCTGAATTTATATTTCACATCCAGTAGATTTCCAGCAAATAATAGTTAAGTCAATAAATGAAAATCCAGGTAAGTGCGGAGAAAAACTATACCAACATTTGTTTCATTTTCCTAATATCACAGAATTTAGGACTTTAATCCAGTATTAATTCTGTGGTGATACATTGTTTTTCATGGACTCATTGCTTATTTTGTGAAGAAGCCAGCCCCTTAAATTAACTAAGAATTAACTGCACATGTTGTTTTAATATCTAAATCACCTTGACGCTTTTTTCAGTCATTGGATTTTCTCATTTGATTTATGCTGAGGGAATCTATCAAGGGAATAAAAACTAATATATCCTTTGGCACTTTTAGAGGATAATTCAATTAATAATTTTATAGATCCAGCTCTCCTGAATGTTCACTCACAGGCAGAATCAGCTATGGCAATTAACTGGATTCAGTCCATGTATCATGGGAATTCTAGTGGCTACATGGAATACTAAATTAGATGTGCGTTTATTACCAATTAACCCTAGTGTTGGATGTGCATTTTCTGTACCAAATTTGAACCAAGTTATGCATAAATCTCAGCATATTTTATGACTCTAGAGTCATAAGTGTCATATTAAGATAATGCTTATGTATGACTTCTTAGCACACATTGGGTTTCTCTTTAATTTGACTGCTATTAGTGATATAATTATTACTGATAATAATATAAGCTTGATTAGGAGTACCGTGAATTATTCTTCTTTCCCTTGTCTTAATATTTTTCCATAAATTGTATGTGCATATATATATAGACAATATATATATATAGTCTATATATAATATATATATATTGTATATATATAATATATAATATATTTTTATCTGAATATAAATGCATTTACAAAATAAAGGTATTTTACTACCTCTGGCTATTTCTCCTCTATTTATGCTTTATATAATTGAATTTTCCTTAAAGCTACAGTATTTTAAAGACTACATTATTATTATGCACAATTCTACATAGAAATTTAGGAAACAAAGCTTAAGTGAATCTCTTTCATAAAAACTACTAAATTGTCAAAAGAAGAATAATCGGTCATACGGATATAACAGTGTTAAAGTTGTTCTATAAATAACAAAAACTCTCAGTATTATTACCATAATACAATAATAATAATAATAATAATAATAGCAACATTTGAAATAATGATGATGAGGGGGTGCCTATGTGACTCAGTCAGTTAAGCGTCACAGTCTTGATTTCAGCTCAGGTCACGATCTCACAGATTTGTGCATCAAACCCAGGGTCGGGCTCTCTGCTGATGGTGTGGAGCCTGCTTGCGATTCACTCCCTCTCCCTCTCTCTCTGCCTCTTCCCCACTTGCTCTCTCTCTCTCTCAATAAACAAATTTAAAAAAAAAGAAAGAAATAATGATGATGATAATAGTTAATGTGGTGTTTATCATCTATCAATCAGTGTTTAGGCGTGTTATGTAATGAACAAATTTAATTGCAATTACATTACATTGGTACTATTTATCAGTATTTTACCTTTATATTCATTACCTCTTAATTGAAAGGCTGAAATATAGGTAATTATGTAAACCTTTTCTACCTTCCTTTAAATGTCTTCAATAAAAATTGGTATCAAATTGTTACATATTTTTAACTTTCAAATAACCACAGTATTATTTAGTTGGACTTAGATCACAATTTCATTCTGCTTAACTACCGTTTATGTTAACATATATTTTATATTTTTAATGTGCATTTGATTAGAATACTTTTTAATTTAAAGAGGTGATAAACTACCATCAAAATTTAATTAATTATACATAATATAGAAAAATATTTTCAGCCAAATTGAATAAAAGCATTTGAGTTATGATTAGAAATGAATCATATGTGATATATTTTCAGAGCACTGCATCATGGTAAACAAAATAAAAAATTATACAGCTTCTCCTACAATAAAGTTGACATGGATCTCCATCTTTAGTATTTTTTTTTCAGCAAGTGAGCAATCACAATGTGAAATGCTGCTCAAGGCAAGAAAAATGGTTAAATCAATTGTTAGCATTGATGACTCATGACTACTAGGAGCAAAAATTAATCACATTGAAGTTTGAGAAAATCACAGAAAAAAATAAAAGTATCTCAAAATAGATTACCTTTTATGGTATTAGGCTGACCACATTGGTAATTGTTCTTATAATCTTAGAAGACTTTTTATCAAGCCCAAGATAAATCAAAGATTTCCTAAACAAACAGGATAATCACTGAATTACTTGTATCTAACAAGTAATATTTGAAATCCTGCTACAGAGGAAGCATTTTAAGATACCAAGAGTGCTAAAAATATTTTAAAGAGTGAATTGCTCTTAACAAGCATCAGAGGGGCAGAAACAGTTTTTCTTATCAGCAATAAGAGAGCACACAGGACATTTCACTCTGGATGACCCAAAACATATGAAATAAAGTGATCTATGTGAGTAAATATAGTAAGTCAAGTGAGTCACATAGGTTTTTGAAATGGTATGGATGCAGAACCAGTATAATCTGGTCCTTCCTTTCTAGATCTTTAAAATATTGTGATGATACTACAGTTCTTTAAAATATTGTGATGATATTACATTTCTAAGAGGATTTTGTTTTTTCTTTGTTACTGCTCATTTGTATAGTCTCTATGACACATTTTTAATTACAATTGCATTAAATTATATGTTATTTTATGATACTTTCTATGCTGACCCATATAAGTAGATCCCATCTTCCTAAATATATTGCAATATTTGTATATCCCTTCAATCATTTTGCATTTGAAAAGCACTAATAATACACTATTTCTAATGTTACACAATAAATATCATTAACCTGAGTGATTATTATAAGGGTTGTTAAATGAAGATACAAAAATACCATTTACTTCTTTAACATCTTTAAAAAATTTATTGAAAATTATGTTGTTTTTTCTTATTCAATATGTGATGACACAAGCAAGTTTGAAGCAAATGAGAGAAAAATGTAAATAAACCTGTAATCAGGATTCACAAACCCGATTATTACTTTAAAATTATCTTGTACTCATGGGCATGTACTTCTGATATAGCTTATTTTATTTAGCAAATATTTGCTCCCGAAGCCCTCTCAATAGGAGCGCATTACCATCCTGGAGTGATGATAGGCTTAGCCACATGACTTTTTGGATGTGACATGAGCTAGCACTTGAAATCAAGCTCCCATTATGGGGTTTGTTCTCTTGTGCCTCTGCCATCACCATGAGGTGGCTTCCTCCCTGTAAGGGGTCACCTCTTCTGCCTGGTGACAAGTGTTACTGGACCCACAGCATGGAGTTAAGGATTGCTGCTTGACACAAGGCTCCCTACTGAAAGCCTGCCTATGTCAGCTGATTGCAGTTGAGCATGAGAACTATTATTATATAGCGCTGCTGAGTTCTGGAATGTTTATTATGTATGATTATGGTGGCGTTAGCTGCTGATGTATCTCACTGCACTGCTCTATTTAGTTCTCATTGATTCTTTTCACTGTTTCTCATGTTATATATTTTGCTACTTTGTTTTGTTTATTATCTGTTTTCCCTTCTAGAATGTAAAGTTCACAAAGTCATTTTTGCTTGCTCTATATCCAACACCTGGAAGAGTGCTTGGTTTGTAGGACATGCTTGATAAATACTGTTGAGTGAAAATAGATGTAATTAAGATCCTAACCTCAGTATGCTTCAATTCGTAAAATAATGGATTTAGATCCATTTCTTCCTCTTCACAAATCAGGAAACTGAAGTTTTGATAATTTAAATAACCAATGTCTTAGGATTAGTTCCAGCAGGTTCATTAAAATTTAAGGACAGCCGCTAATACTATGACATTCAAATATTGTTTTAGTAAAGCCCAATATATTATAAAACTACTATCTAGCTTAAATCATCACAAACAAAAGCTGGCTTAAGTCAGTAGATAGGTATCAACAATACATGGATAATATTAGGAAAAACTTGTCCTTGCCACTGCTCCACCGAAATTAAATAATAGAATTCCAAGGATTAAAGGATTTAATGATCACAGAGTTCTGGCTGGTTGGATTTGAGTTGTTTTACCCGCCTTTCTCAAGAATCAATATCATAAGTTTTGGTGGCCATGCTATTATGGACTAAGGTATAAAGTAATAAATCCAACAAGGTAAATCTCCATCCTAGGGAAGAGGAGGAAAGTGGAGAAGCATTGTTATGAACTGAATGTTTGTGCTCTCCCCAATTCAAATGTTGCAACTCTGCTCCCCAATATAATGGTATTAGGAAGTGTGGCTTCAGGGAGATGATGAGGAGTAGATGAGGTCATAAGAGTGGAGTTCTCACAATGCGATCAGTACCCTGTAAGAGTCAGAAGAGAGCATTGTTCCTGGGCTCTGTTCTCCATCCTATGGGGATAGAAATAGAAGCCAGCAATCTGTACCAGAACCCCACCATGTTGGTTCACTGACCTTGGACTTACAGCCTCCAAAGCCATGCAAAACAAACTTCTGTTGTTTATAAACCACCCAATCTATGGCACTTTGTTATAGCAGCCAACTAAAATTGTTTGTAAACAGTCTGCCACAAGGTCTTGTGGGCAGCTTCACTCTGTGAAATTCTGCATTAGTTCCATCTGTGACATGGTCCTTTCTGTTAAATCCACAAAGCTCACTGCTATGGACTGAATGTGTATCCTCCCTATGCCTCCCCAATTCATAGATTGAAGACCTAGTCTTTAAAGACACAGTTTGGAGGTGGGCCCTTTGAGAAGTAATTCACAGATGAAATCATGAGAGTAGAATCCCATCACGGGATTAATGCCCTCAAATAAAGTGGAAGAGATAAGAGGTGTCTCTCTCTGTGTGCATATACCAAGGAGAGGCCATGTAAAGACATAAGCAGAAAAAAAAGCTCTCACCAATAACCTGGCCACTCTGGCATCCTGATCTTGGACTTCCAGATTCCAGAATGGTGAGAAATAAATGCTTGTGTCTAAACCACTCAGTCTATGATATATTTATTTTTTATAGCAGCTCAAATTAAGACACTCACTTGCTAGTGAGAATTGTAATTCCTGGGGCAAAGTCTTCAATCCAAAGGAAGGACAGCAAGCTGTGACAAACTGGAGGTAGAGTTTGATACTTCTGGACAACTAAGTTAAGCAGGTGCCAAGAGGCAGTGATAAATCCAGTAGCTATACAATATGACTATTTTTATTTCTTTGTTTGAAATTTGTTTGTTCATTTCTAAGGTTTGTCCTCTCAAGGGTTGGATATTTCCTAAAGTTCCTGAACAACTTTTCATTACCACAATCTCTAAAGTACATTTGAACAATAAGATTTGATTTGAATCAAATGATACCTGTCAGAGAGAGATGAAATGTGATAAGACTAGAATAACTGATAGCAGCTTTACATAAGGAGCGTGGTATTTCAAATTTTCCCAAGGGGTACATGTTAAGTTTGGGTTAAAAAAAAATACAGCTGAACAGTAAAAGGTTTTTCACCTTTTTCTCTTAATATTCTGTTCTTATCTCCTGCATATAGAGATAACCTTTACATTTCTCTCAGACACTGTCCTTGAAATGATCATAGTGGTTATAGCACTAGAACCAACTGATTTCTACAAATGAGCTTCGTTTTTAACCTCTATATTAAACTCGGTGTTATGGTGAGTGTAAAAGTTAAGGTCATAAGACAAGATTTCAATCACAGATATATGTGTGTGTCTACTGTGACTAAGAAGGTTTTCTAATTTCAAGGTGTTTATTAAGATAATTTTTAAATGTTAAAATCCTGGTCACATATTATCTACCTCATCCTGTACATGCAACAGATCAAGCTACTAGAATCACTGTTATCTTGAGAGACTGTAAAACGTAAGGAAAGAATTATCTGATAGAGCAAAGATTTATCAATTGTATGGAATACATGTAAATATGGAAATAACATGAGTCTGTTATAAGATTAAATAATTAATGTTGTCATATCTTTAAAAGGTTTATGATATTGCTAACACTAATATACTACAAGAGAAAATGCGTGTAAAAATTGCTATTATGTCTGACAAGAGATAAAAGCAGGTACAAAGAGGTGGATGAGAAAAAACGTAAATGAAAAATTTAATACTTCTTAACATGCACTGTTATCATTTGTTAAATTAAATCTATTACATAAAAGAATTAAGTCTAATTAATAGGTAATATTCAATAGCCACAAAACTTAATGATATTCTATTTTTTACCAAATGTACTATGTAATCAGTGCTTATTCTATCAAACCACATATCACATGCCTGTTATCTCCTTTGATCTATAAATTGGAACTTTAGTTCAACCTATGTTTCTTAGTAAGGGTAATGCCTTTGAAATGTTGAAAGTGAACTGGCAGGAACCCAAGAAATCTGTTAAAATAAAATATAAAAGAGGTTTTGAATTTTATATAAAGGAGGTTTAATCTCCTAAACACCTTAAGTTTAGTGTTATTACAGCAAATGTGGTTGGTATGAATTATAAAGGGCTTGATTCTTGTTGACTCACTCTTAGAAAGAGTATACGGTACCAGCTTGAATCAGGCAGTGAAGATTGTTCTGGTCGGTGGTTTATGACACTGTGTAATGCTTTTGTGTTTTCAAGGTTTCTACACTGTTTTGATTTAAAGATGCAGAATAAAAATATTCTTACCATTTATAACTTATAAATATTTATTTACAACAATAACTTCTCATGGCCTTGCATGTCAGGTTCTAAAAGTTTTATTGCTAGTATAAATTAGCTACTAAGTAAAATATCCTATCTTATAACAACCCAGGCTTTAATTACCAAGAAATAAGCTTATTAGGTAGTTTTATTACTTATTATTGGTGCAATGCCCAATCAAAACTTCTACTAATATGAAAGCATATAGGATTTGTTACAATAGTGGTGTCATAAATGTAAGAAAAGTTCCAAATTTCATAATACAATTAGACTACATTACAAAGATGACCATTGAAAAAGAAGAGTAGGCTGCCTAACTAAATTATGACCATGGTTATAATTTCCAAATGATCATTTAACATTCCACCTCAAAATAATGCTAACTGTAGACAAATGATAACATTGTGGCATTTCCTCTATTTGTATATCAAGGGTAAAATCTAAACTTTAGCAATTAAGGAGATTAAGATTAATAATTATGCTAATTTCTACTTACATATAAATTCATCTTTCACTAGCATACTTACAGAACTTAGCATAAAAGAGTTTTCCACTATCATTTTCATCAATTTTAAGCATTTTTCTTAAATGCTCTTAATTTCTTAAAAACTCTGAACATCTAACTTTAAACCTCAGGTAAAGCTCTCCTATATCTTAATTTAAAATCTGAAGTGATTTACAAATGGACAACTTAATACCCTTTCCAGGATGATTAAGGTTTGCGTAGATAAATGAAATTGACTGAACAGAAGATCAATATACTGAATGGGAAAACGAAAACTCAAAAAAACTCAACTTTTTCTTAGGACTTTGCATTTTAAACAGTCTTTGATCAGTGTAGTGTTTTATTTGAGAACGTAAAAAAAATGAAATTTGGAAAAGAAAAGTGAAGGAAAGAAATGTACTAAAAACAACTCAAAACTGAAACTAAGACATTCATATGTCAATTCCAGAAACTAGGGATACCGAATATTTTTATAGTTTAAGGTTGTATGAAAAATAGAATATTTATAAATTTCTGTTTCCATAATGACAGTATAAATCTGTGATTGTCCATCTCGCCTAAGGGTAAATAACTAAAGGCTCTAGAGATGACACATTAAACAAAAAGACAAAAACAGTCATAAAAACCACTACCTAAGGCTTCTGCAGAGTAAACAAAATCAAGGAGATTGTGGAAGGAAATTAAAATTAGTTTCCCACTTCCTTTTCACCATAGCTGAGGAGGTTCACCCTGATTCTGGAGCTAAAATCTGTCCAGAAGTACAGTGGTACCTTGGAAGAAGCCAATATAAGTTGAATAGTGAGGGGGAATCCCAAATAGGGGTCACAGAAGGAGAGGCCATAATTCTGCATATAAAACCATAAAAGTCAGCCTAAACCCTGAGCTTTGAATGCATGGAACAGGAACAAACTTGAATTGCAAAGTCTTTAGGAAGTTAACTGAGATTTGAGTCACTGCTTACCGGAGGCAACACAGAACTTAGGAGTGAATGTCTGCTTAATATATTTTTTCCAGATGGTTGTCAAAAGACTTAGAGTCTGCACAACATAATATTTACAGTATCCAGGACTCAATCTAACATTTCTTTACATTCAATGAACCAGGAACATATGATCAGTTCTGAGGGAAAAGATAATTAACAAATGCATTTCAAGATGACCCAGATGTTGACTCTACCAGATTTTAGATTTATAGATACTGGAGTGGCTATTCTAATGATGCTCCATGAGATAAAGGAGAGCAGACATAATATGAATAAGAATTTAAAAAAATGTCAGCAGAGACACAGAAAATATAAAACAGAACAAAATTACAAATTTAGGAAAAAATTAATATCTTAAAGAACTCACTGATTGGGCTCAGGAACAGAAAGGAGATGGTGAAATAAAAATCAGTTAATTTGAAGAGAAAACAGGAAAAATGATCTAATCTAAAGAACAGTGAATAGTTAAATACGTACAGCTGAAGGACTATAACATCAGAAAGAAATTTGGATATTTAAGGGTGAAGAAAGAGCAAAATGGCTAAGTAAATGAAAGTATTTTATATTATCTTCAGTTCCTAAAAATATTTATGACTCTTTAATACAAAACTTACCATAATTTATGCTGAGATTTCAATGAATGTAGATGTAACATATATGAAATCAGCAATAAAAAGCTCACTGGTGGGCAGGTGTAAAAGGACCGATATGGTTGCAGTTTCTCTATTTAACATAAGGTGTCAAAATATTAACTCTAGGTAGACAGTGAAATGTTGGGTTTTTGTATTATAATTCCTAGAGAATCACTTAAACAAAAACAAAAAACATGTTGCCAACATACAAATTAAAATATCAAATCTCATATAATTCAAACTAAATGCAGAAAAATTGAACAGAATGTGAAAATAACAGAGGAAAAAGCAGAAAACACAATTGTACACCTAAATGAAACTGTATCAATAACAGTATTAAAGTTAATAGTCTGAAGCATGAACTATGGCAAACTATGAACCATGGACAAAATGTAGTCCAAGGACCTCATATATGTATTCTTACAGTTAAGAATGGTTTTTACATTTTTAATTATTTGTAAGAAAGAAATGCACAAGTCTTTAAGATAGTTTGCAAGTACCACTTAAGGCTCAGGAAAATCTGAAATATTTATTACCTGGCTCATTTATTGCTCATCCTTACTTTAAATATTCTAATATAAGGTAGAGATTGACACAAAGAATGAAAAAGCAATATTCGGTCATATGCTGCTTAAAAAGGCACATTTTTATTTCATATAAAAATATAAATAGATGGAAAGTAAGCAAATGAAAATGGGTGTACAGGCAGTAAGCCAAGGGAGGTATGAGTAGTTATGTGAATATTAGGTAAAATACATCAAGTCAAATGATTAGTGGAGAAAGTAAAAGAAAGAATTCATGAGGAAGACCTATGTGGGAGAGAAAATAATGACCTATCCCCCAAAGATATTCACGTCATAATCTGCGGAACCTATAAGCGCGTTACACCAGGAACTTTGTTTCCAACAGGAACTTTGCAGCTGCGATTAAGTTAAAGATGTTGAATTGAGAAGAATATCCTAGATTATCCAATGTGGGTCTCATGTAATGGCAGGAAATCCAGAGACAGAGAAGATGTGAGAAAAGAAGCAGAATTAGAGTGGGGTGATGTGAGAGAGACTCCATCTGCCATTGTTGGCTTTAGAGATGGAAGAGGACCAAGAGCCAAAATATGTGGGCAGATTCTAGGAGCTGAAACGGACAAGAAAACAATCCCCACAAAGGAACACAGCCCTACTGACTTTTCATTGCAGTGAAAATCATTTTAAACCTCCGACTTCCAGAACTGAAGGGTAACGTATTTGTGTTGCTTATAGCAATTAAGTTTGTGGTCACTGGTTATAGAAGAAATAGAAAACTAAAACAATATACAAACTGTAAACGTGCACGGCCTCACTGAGCCTAAAGATACATGACACAAAAATCAACAGGAGGAAAGTGAGAGAGAAAAGTTCACAGTCATGGTAGAGGATTTTAACACCTCTCATTCTCATAAAACAGCTATACAAAGAAAGTCAATAAAGACATAGAAGATTTAAATAAGACTATCACTTACCTCCATCTGATTGGTATTTCTAACACACAGCATTCTATGACTGCAGAATACATGTGCTTTCCATACACACTGTGTAGTTACCAAAATAGATCATATGCTGGGACATAAAACAAATCTCAATAAATAAAAAATAATACCAATCATATAAGGGGGTAATTTTAAACAGAATTGAATGAAGAAATAAATAACAGCAAGAAATCTAGGAAAATACTAAATATCTGGAGATTAAATAAACACTTATAAATAACTATGGACTAATGATAAAATCACAAGAAGAATTAGGAAATATTTTCAACTAATGACAAGAAAAACACAACATATCGTAATTTGCAGGTTGTGCTGAAGTATTATTTAGTGAAAAATTTAGAGTTTTATATGGTTATATTAGAAAATAAGAAATATCTGAAGTAAATGACCTAATATTCCACTTTAAGAATCTATGGCCAAAAACCAAAGCAAGACCAAAATATATAGAATGGAAATAAAACGTAAATCAACAAACTAGAAAATAGATTTATGATAAAGAATATAAGTTGATAAAGCCCCAAACTAATATTTTGTAAAATCAACAATATTGGTAAATCCTTAGCTAAGATAAGGAAAGTCTTTTCAATAAAAAGTGCTGAATCATTTGGATGTAGGCATGAAAAAAAAATATATGTTGACTCCACAAAAAGAATCCAAAATAGATCATAGATTTTAATGCAAAATGTAAAGCAATATAACAATAAAAAGAAAGCCTAGACATCAGTCTCTGTGGCCTTAGGTTAGGTAATGATTTCCTAGATGGAACATGAATTACATTACACATGAGTCAAATTTGATAAGTTGGACTTGAGCAAAGTTAAAACCTTTTGCTTTTCAAAGAAACATATTTATTCCAGAAAAAAGAAGAAATATGTCCACATGATGTTCAAAAATGTTCACAAAGGCTTTTCATAATCGCCTCAAATTGAAAACAACCAAATGCTCATCAACAGGTGACTAAATACATAAACTCTGTTTCAATCATACAATGCACAGACAGGAACAACTTATAAATTTTTGCATCACACGTGTACCAATGCATACTGACTGAAAGTGTTTAGTAAAAAGTTAAAATTAACATAATATTGTATGATTCCATATATAAAAAGTTCTGGAAGTGTCTCTAAATTATGATAGAAAGTAGATTTACAGTTGCCTGGGGAAGAGAATGGAAGGGCAAATACATTTCAAAGGAGTTTGAGAAAACTCTTGGGGGTGATGTAAATGTTTGTTTAGGTTATTGTGATAGATTTGAGGGCACATACATATGTCAAAACTGATCACATTTTGCCTTTTATGTATTGGCGTTTTACTACAGTTCAACTCTATTTCAGTAAAATTGTCCACAGAGGATATATATATTTTTAATTATTTCCACTAAAGAAGAATAAAATTAAACACTCAAAATTGTTTTAAAAAGCAAAAAATGATTACGTGCTCTAAGAGCTATCAAACTCAGTTTCAACAAAATGAAATAAAAAATATCTTAAAGGAATGATTTAAGAGTTGAAAAAAACTATTTTATTATTTTTAAAATAGATTTACCTAGCCAGCTTCTCATCAACAAGATAGGAACCACAACCTCAAGGAATGTTCAAAGAATTGTCAAAACATTCTTTTACATAGCAAGTTTTTTTTTATCCTATCCAAATAAGAGATACTATATAATTCGCTCATAAGCTGTATTCTAAACATTTACTTCAGAAAAATGAAACAGGCTGACCAATGTCTAAAACTTTAAAGCAAAGAGGAAATACATCTGTGACCAAAATCAACTTGTACTTTATTACATCAGTCGTTGAAAACCAGAGTATTTGGGGGTTATTTTTTTGTATTAAAGTATTTACGTTCTTAAAAGTTCACAAGAACATACAATTCATACTGCAGTTCACAATCATTTGTGTATATCCCATTATTCTCTACCTAGTTGAAATCAGTAATAACTAAAAATTTCACATCATTATATACCAGTGTTTCACATTATCTTGATATTTTTCTCCATTTATCACTTTAAAATTTGAATTTAAGTTGAGGTTTGATTTAAATCTGTCAACCCCAGTGTTCTAATAAAGCGTGAGTTCCATTTTATTCATTTTGTGTCCATAATCACTCAGTACTGATTCCGAATCTTAAAAGAGCTTAATGAAAAGAACCAAGGTTTGACCTAGTATGGCTTTTTAAAATTCTTTTCAATGAGGTTTTAAAATATAGACACTGAAATTATAGGTCTTAATTTAACTTTTAATTTATTTCATACTGGACACGTACGTAGGCATGCATGGAGGACAACGAAGAAGCTACAGGGAACCTTTGAGGGATGTGGGTATGCTTGAGTCAAAGCATTTTTAAATGGTTGAGTATAACAAAGCCCCAAGAATCTCTTCCTTCAACCTTCTTATTTGACATAAATGGTAACTGAGGTTCCAGGAATGCAGGTCACACAATTAATCAGCACCAATCCTAGTGCTGGTATGTTAACCTGATACTGTCTATATGAGCCAGTCTGCCTTACCCTGTTTTGGAAATATCAACGATATTCTTTTCTCATGAGCTCCACTTTTCTGGACTCTTAGAGCAGTGATTTCGTAATAATTCTGTGATCTGTCAAAAAAGCTTTTAAATGTTTACAAAATGCAAAACAAAAAGTCTTCTATATTAAGTCTTCTTAAGAGAATATGATGCTTATCACTTTTTTTAGGACAGTGGGAAGGGGCTGGAAGTAATCTATAAACTTCCTCTCGAAACTGGTTGGGCAGTTCTAATACAAAACAAGCTTCAGCACTCTTAAATTTTTGCTTATGTTGGTCCACATTACAGAAAAGGAAAAAAATAAAGTAAACTTTGGTTTAAAATACATATTTTGAATTACAAAATATAAACAGACATGTTGAAAGTTGGAGAAATGTTTATAATTTGTTACAAGTGTTGTTGACATGAAAAAGATATATATATATATATATATATATATATATATATATATATATACATACACAAAATAACGGGAAAATACCAGAAAACAGTATTAGAAAAGAAAGCTAAATAAGTTATCAGCATCACTTCTTCCTTTGTGTCCTGAATAATATCATGGCTTTTTTGTTTGTTTGTTTCTGTTTTTAAAATGTATGATAGTAATAAAATGACTTTCTTGGAGCTTCCCTAACTTTAGCAATGAAATCAGTAATTTGTGATAGAATTACTTAATATCCTTCATAATTTTTTAGAATTATTTAATTGGCCTTTCCATGAATTTCTTAAGAACATTTATGAAAATAATATGGATTATTTGTGCTTGTTCTTGAGAAAATATTTGCTTTCAAAAGACATTCTCAGTAAGAAAATACACCTTATTTCACAGTTACCCCCATATTCTGTCAGTATTAATGTACTATAAATTACCTAATAGAAATGTGTTATCAATAAGAGCATCTTGGGGCACTTGGGTGGCTCAGTCGGTTAAGCATGTGACTCTTGGTTTTGACTTGATCGTGATCTCACAGTCCATGGGTTCAAGCCCAGCATTGGGCTTTGTGCTGACAGCGTAGAACCTGCTTGGGATTCTCTGTCTCCCCCTTTCTCTCTGCCCCTTCCCTGCTCTCTTTCTCTCTGAAGATAAATTAACATTAACACACACACACACACACACACACACACACACACACACACACATAAATTCATTTAAAAAGAGCATCTTATATATTCCCACTAAGACAGCTATGTCTCCAACATCAGAAAACCTCCAAAATTGATGATTTATTGAAAATAATATTAAAACTCTTTCTTTTTAATGAACATATATATGAAATTATTCTAAAATCCCATGCAATGACCTAAGGAGGATTGAGCATCCGCATTAGCCCTCATATTCCCCAAATCACACAAAATTATGAAAACCCTTGTATTTATTTAACAACTCTCCTTGTCATCGTTTGCACTTCCAGACAATAAACATTACTTCGATAAAATAAGTGCTGATGCATTCAGTCATTTTGAAAACACTATTTTTGTATCTTAAGAGGACGCAAAATATCTCAACAAAGTAACCACATATGTGAAACACAGGACCATCAATCTTAGAAATAAACAGATAAAACTCTAAGGAGATACTGACAACCACTGAAAACTAATGCAGTTTAATGTACATTGTGTTTGGGTTAAAGGCTGCAAAAAAAGGAAAAATGAAAATCACAGTTTTCAGAATAAGCAGTATGGAAAAGCATTCAACACACGGCACTGCGAAATGTCCCACAGCATCCACTAGATGTCTCTAATAACTGACTTTGGGTGGCCGCATTTGTTCCAGAGCTTACGTTAAATAGTGAAATCATGAATTACACATGTATTTGATTTTCCTACTCAAATTCATACTTTCTAAAGCAGAAAAAGCTGTTTCAATAAACAGACAAAAAGAAAATAACTTACATTCAATATCAAGGTACATGCTCTTTTGGTGCCCTCCAATCCTACTTGCGGCTTCACAGTCATATCTCCCTGAATCTGACAACTTCACATCTTTAATGTGCAGTGATGAGCTTCCATGCTGCCCTTTGACTTCGATACGGCCGTCTGGGCTCTGTTTACATCGATTCAGGAAAAAGAAAGATTTTACGCTTGGTTCGTGCAAAATGATGACCAAACATAGGGCGTTTATCACACATACAATAAATGAAAACAGAAAGTCTTACCTGCATTAAGGATTTTTAAAGTCATGTTTCTGTATTTATGATTTACTGCTTTTAGCTTTTCCATTTTTACCTGCCCATTTGCTCATAGAGAACCTGACATGTAGTAAAAACTTAAACACGTGTTTTATCAACCTCCTTTATATAATGCGCTCTTTGCTTTTTCAAAACCTTGCATGTTCTTCTAGGAAGGGCTTTGTTGGCTTCCAATTATGCTCCTTGCAAACATAGCAAAACAACAATGCCTATTCAATTCTGGTTAAAACTCACCAGTCAAAATGATATTCTTGTTTTCACCTTAGTTCCCTATTTCACCATGTAAAGGCAATGTATCAAGATGTATGACAACTGAAGCCCAAGAGGAATTTATAGTTATTGTTGAATGAATGAAATAGTACTGTTCATAAGCCTAATTAGCACTGTACCTATCACAGGTAAATTATTAAAAACAGCACTATGAAAGTCACTCTTAGAAAGTCAATGGAAACAACATAAAAATGATTAATCATGTACTCCACGAATATTGATTCAAATCAAGGAATTGCTCATAATCCAATAGTTTATAGATTATATTTCAAATAAGAATTCTTGTGTGCAACCTAATGGGTAGAACTACAATTATTTTCTTAAATCACTTAAATGCCTTTATAGCACACATGTTAAAACACAGATAGTTTACTCACTGAATTTTACTTTCTACAATCAGGAAATATAGTAAAATTTGTCATTTTATAATTCATTTGAAACATGTACTTTACTATTATTGAAATGATTATGTTCAACGTCTGAGGTTTTAGTGCCTCAATAAACACTGCAGGCCACACATTTATTTTGAAATATGTAAGTTATTATGTAATAACATAATGGTTGTTTAATTTTCTATGTAACTGAAATTGAAATAAATTTCAATACATGTGTGCACTTTGTATTATTAAAACTTGGTGTTTATTTTCTTGTATTCATATCAACAGACTATTTTAAAGCTCTTTGTCAAACATGAAATTGCTTGGGACACAATACAACCATTTTTTGCTTTCTACTTTTATATAGGAATGCAATTACTACACAATCATATCAGTCACTCATAATTTATTTACTATCATTATCATAAAAATGGTCTTCAAAAACAAAGAAACAAAAACATGCTGGGGAATGTATTATGCAACTTAGATCAGGATTTCTAGGCCAAAAACATGTTCTCCAACTTTCAAGAATTGCTAAAAAATAGTAAGGTGAGGTTTTCAAGCAGAAGGCATTCTCTTCTGCCAATATTTAAGATGTTTGGCTGCCAACCCAATTACTTACTTGAGAGAAAAGGAAAAAAAAATGCAGAAACTCACAAAAGTTAAAATTAGAATGAGTAAACTCAAAAGCAGAATGGCCAATTTGTTATACAAAGTAACTAACTACTTTTCAGTCACTAAGTGGGTATTCCGAGTTCTTTATCTTACTGCACTTCTATTTATCATTGGATCTCACTGAACTATCCTTCCTTCCTTATGTGCAGACTTCCTTTGGCTTTCAGGACACCCACACTCTCCTATTTTTTCTCCCAGTGTCATTTCTCTGTCTACTTTTTAATCTGGGTTGCAGCTTCCTCTCTCTCTGGAGGCCCCTGTACTCTGTCCTAGACAGTCTCATCCTCCCCCTTACACTTGCGATCATTAGTCACCCTTCTCCATCCCAAATCCCTTTTTCTCTGGAGAGTTACAGGACCAGATACCTCTCCTTCAGGGCCTTCTTGTTTTATGTGTTTCTCCAACCAGCACGAACAAATGTGAGCCATCACTCCATCACCCAGAATAACTTCTTCTACCCCTCTTGTCTTCCCTTCCATGACTGATACTAATTCTTTCCCATGTCCCATGCTTGACTGTGTCTTCAGTCTTGGATCAGTTTCTGAGCCTTTATCTATTTATATTTTAAATGATGACAATGATTTATCATCTTGCTCAATATTATCATTTTCAATGTCTAGCAACCGTGTTTCCATAGACCTCTCTGCTCTCTGCTTCTACTACATGGAACCTTGGCTGTGCTCTGCGTTGGACGGACGCTCACGCGCATCTCTGGATTTCAAGAGAACAATCACACTCAGGGTGAATGTGACCGAAAAAGATTCCCCGACTCTGCAAAAGCCATCAGCATTATGTCATTTCCCATGTTTCTCTAGCAAAATCTCATTGCAGATGCAGAAATTCTTGTGTAGCTAAGAATACGTTTTTTAAAAAGCAAACTTTTAATTCTCATACCAACTTCATGAAGGTTTCACATCTGCTGCGCTCTATGATCATGAATAACATTGTGCTGATACCTAAATAAACTCCCAGTGTCTCAACCTGACATTTCAGTACTTCCATATGACATCACCTTTCTGAGACATCACTTTTTTGTCTAAGCACACTTTACAATTTGGATACCACTAATTTGGATTCCAGTTAATGTGAATTACATGTACTGTTATTTCCATAAGCACTCTCCACAGACCTGTTTCAACCTTTCCCTCTTTATCTCTTCCATATTTACATGGCAGGATTCTTCCACATTCTTTTAATTTCTTGGAAAAATATAAATTTATATTCAAAACAGTCCCCAGTTGACTATTTTAAATAATTATTAAATGTGGTAGAACATGCCAATATAGTAATTGCTTATAATTACTACTTTGAACTCTGTGCATTTCTTAGGACACACTACTTTTCTAATCTTATTGAAACTTCGGGATTCATCCTGTAGGGTGATATTATAGTTGAACAAAGGTGAGAACATTTTTATTTTTATGGTACTTTATGTTAAAGTCACCTGGACTAGTACCAAGGACAGGACCATTATATTCTAATATCTTATAAGGCAAATTAAGTTATAGTGAAAACGTAAATGTGGTTGAGTAAAGGAAATATATTCCTCCAGCTATTATTTAGTATTATTATTATTTACTATGGATTAACAACTTGCACTTATTATCTTTATTAATGTGATAAAATAGCTTATTAATGATACAAAACAAATTCTTCATTTTTCTATTAGGAAAAATACTGTTCTTTCACAGAATTGAAAGGCAAATATATCTCCTTTGAAAATAAACATGTGCTTTTGTTATTTCCTGTTGTAAATGACATGGTTTTGACTTGTGAAAAACTACTGGTGTTTGTAAAATTAGTATGAAATTAGTAAAGATGTGGAGATTGAAAAGTTATTTTCAATGTATCTGAAGTTATTAACAGAAACTCTGGAAGAAGAGAATTTCTTTGGAATCACTATGTGATTCCCCGGGAAGTCATAAGTCACTTTCAGACTTGACATTGGCTCTATAATAATTACAATATCCATTTGTCTCAAATACTTATACTAGAAGACCAAAGTCATTCCTTCTCATATCTAACATTTCAAAGGACATCTTTCTCTTTGTGTCACAAAAAGGCATTACACATTTCTGAAAGAAAATTAATTTATACCTTGGCTTTGATTCACCACCTACTGAAGATTCATTTAAGACATCTGATATTTGACTGAGACAGGTTAATGGGCATATTAGCTGTCCGTCTAGTATTTTCAGGTTCTATCATTGCATTAAGTAAGATGATTGGAAAGTAAAGTGCCTGACTATACATTATTATTCCAATCCTTTTTAGAAAGGCACTCTTTGAAATTTGATTTAATGTTATATTCTTTGCCTTTCCAGAAGGTCAGTTTTAGAATTGCTTATTTGAAGAGTATTTCAATATTTTTATAAAATGTTTATTGATAGAGTTTACTGTCCTTTGAAGAATCACTTAATGAAAAATCATTGTGATAACTACCTTCTGGAGTTTAATTCCAACACAAATATTTTGTTGTCAATTTTAATTGTTGGACATTTGAAATTATACAATGTATCCTGTTTATTAGTTGTTTTTGTAACCTTACCTGACTAGACATCTATTGCCAAGTTTAGAACCCAATTGTAGTACATAACACATTTGAGTTACCTGTATTCCCAATCTTTCTTCTTCTTTATACTGATGTCTTTGACAATTTTTAGAGTCACTGACCCCTTTGGCCTTTTGCGAGATTTGTGAATCATGTCACTTAGTTATTCAGCAATTGTTTTCTGGTGCAATTATTCTACAAGATGCACTTAGGCACTGGGGATACATGCTGAGCAAAACTGAACAATTTTTACCCTTTGGGAAATTAAAGTACAACAGGTATCCATTTTTAAAAATAATGCAAATAGGGACGCCTGGGTGACTCCGTTGGTTAAACGTCCAACTTTGGCTCAGGTCATGATCTCGTGGTCCGTGAGTTCAAGCCCATTGTTGGGCTCTGTGCTGTCAGCTTAGAGCCTGGAGCCTGCTTTAGATTCTGGGTGCCCCTCTCTCTCCACCCCTACCCCACTTGGATTCTTTCTGTCTGTCTGTCTATCTGTCTCTAAAATAAATACACATTAAAAAAAATAATAATACAAATAAACTGAAAGGTTCCAGGTAGGAACACCCAAGTTTTATCTTGGGCTGAGTAAATGGAGGGGTAGGGTAGAGTCACAGGCATGTTCCTTGATAAAACGAAAGTGTGGACTATGAACTGTAAATAGTGAAAGAGGAACAGCTTTGCAGACATAAGTCCAAGCCTGCGCCTCCAGAAAGCATATGAAGGAACTGAGAGAAGCCAGCAAGCACAAAGGAGAGTGTTAAGGGCACATGCGATCTCCTCATGTTGGACAAGCAGAGACAGCATATATAACCCAAGACAAATGTAGACATACAGAAAACATGTACCCCTTTATTATACATTCTGTTTGCCTTTTCATAATGGCATTATATCTCCGCTGACTATAAATTAAGCTCAACTTCAAATACTTACAGGTAGTGTCAAAGCATGACTACTAATTATATAAACAAGAAAACACTTTCCAAAGGTTACTGGCATTAATTTACTCAAACTCATCTCCTAAAATTGTGTTAACATTGTGTTCAGTTGAACAGTTTCTGTAAAGAATTTTAAACAGAAAGATTCTCTTCCCTCCTTATAAGATCCTTATACTTGCTCTTAGCATTAATTTCTCTTTCCTTGGGGTTTGTTCCCAGCTTCCTAATTTTCTTCCTATTTTGGTTTCATAAACAACTTTTGTACAATTAATCTTCTTCCTAGCATTGCAAATTCATGTAAGGAAGAGTGATGTGTACAATGTAACTACTTAAAAAAAATTAAAGTTTATATATTTATTTTAAGAGAGTCAGAGATACTTTGAGCGGGGAGTGGGGAAGAGGAAGATAGAGAAGGAGACAGACAGACAATCCCAACCAGACTCGGCACTATGGGCATGGAGCCAGACGGGAGGCTCTGAACTCACAAACCAAGAGTCGATGCTTAACTGACTGAGCCACCCAGGCGCCCCTATACACTATAACTCCTTAACTTGCATAGTTTTTCACGAGGTTCTAGTGCCCTTCTCTTCTCTTTGCGTATAGAATCAATAATTTATTCAGCAAACAGAAACAGAATATAACAATGATAGGTAACAAATATAGTAAACGGTAGTTAGATGTTATTTTCAATGTTTTACATTTATTAGTTCACTTAATCCCTATTATACGATTTGGACTAATATTATCCTCACTTTAAAGATGAGAAATTGAGGAAACAATACATTAAATACCCAGTTTCCAAACAGTTTACAAATGATACGACTGAATATCAAGGCTGTCTGGCCCTGGAGCTCATGTTTGCAATTCTTCCCTCTATGGCCCATCACCTGAGCCATAACTATGTAGTTGAAGTGCACATCTTACGAAGGCTGAGTAACAGGCACTATGCTGGTTTCTGAGGACAGAAAAATAGATCAGAAAGGCAAAGCCTTTTAGGCTAATAGGTCAAAGGCTGAGACGAAAAAATGACAAACCAGAATACATGCTGGTATAGATGAAATACAGGAAGACACATAATACAGTCTACAGTGGTGGGGAACATCTCTTGTAGGTATCTCTGTCTAAACTGAGACCTGAAGGATAAGTAATAATGATAAGACAGGCACCAGACTGGCTACATAATTTGCAGGGCCTACTGCAAAATGAAATGTGGGGTTTCTTACCCAAAAATTATCATGGATTTCAAAGACAAAGGAAGGATTTTGGGTGTTCTCTAAGCAACCGGAAAAGGACATGAAAGGTTTTAGGGTTACAAGGCAAATGCATTTGCTATTTAAAAAAAAAAATCACTCATGCTGCAGGGTGAAGAATGAATTCAAGAGGGGGAAGTGAGGCCCATGGGAAACATACTGCACTGATAAGGTGTTGGGGAAAGGCAGGGGTAGGAGAGATGGAGAGAAGTGAATAAATTCTAGAAATGTTTTGAAGAGGCATCAACAGTGTTTAGTGAATGTTTGGATGAAAGGTGGTGATGAAAGGAAAGAGGAAAAGAGTGTTTCTAGGTTTCTGTCACAGACCCCAGGATGGAAAGCATTATCTGTCATTAGTAAACTACTGCATGTCTATAAGATTATATATATGCATATTTATATATATTTATATATTTGCATATTTATCTATATTTATATATATAAAGTTATGTATATAAACATATATACATTTATATATATGCATATTTTACTATATGTGCCTGTATTTTAATAACTGGCTCACAATCTGTTCCACATTATATATTCAGTACTTTAAAAGTGATATTTAAAATTGAAATGATATAAAATGAAACAATGATATAAAATGAAAGACGAATAAACTTTTTCAGAGATTCTAATTTTAAAAAATTATATGAGCCAGGTTCCAGCTAACAATTGTGAAAATAATGGTTTGCAGAATGTGACCTGCTTATTTTCTATTACTGCCTGGATGTGCTACCAATGCCAGCATAGCACAGCAGCTAAGACTAAAGAACCAGACTGGGAAGTTGACATCCTGATTGTGCTTCCTCCAACCTTGGTGACCTGAAGTTAGCTACTTAAGTTAGCTGTACCTCAGTTTCTCTCTCTGTAAAATGGGAATAAGAATGCAACATTCATAATATTGCTATGGAGATTAAATGAGCGAATATTTGTAAAGAGCTTAGGACTTGTTAGTACACGATAAATACATTGGCATAAAACATCTGATATCCAGATCTAAGGGATAAATATACTAGCTTATACAACATCTATTTCATTGTGATAGCTAAAGGCATTCTGTCTCAAAGAGAAATAATAACTCTCCTATTTTCTTCTTACTCACCAGTATTTTACTGCTGCTAGACTTTTCTCACAATCCTATGAACTATATCCCAATTATTTATAATATTTTGTCAATAAAAACATAATATATTCAGTAAAGAACAAAATTAAAATGAGGACAAAAAACTACTATAGAAGAATAAAATTTCTACTGATAAATGATAAAATATTTCACATATAAATAATTACTGAAAGATGGGATTTATATTTTATTACATCCATAATACTACTAATAAAACTCTAGATATTGAATTTGTCCATAATTGCCATTACACTTGTGGATGGTTTGCATGTATCCTTGACCTTGATCTTCATTAGGATGAACTTCCCTGTTCAACTCCCATGACTCTGGGGTCAAAGTTCAGTCTTGTAGTTGTTACGTTGATATGAACTCTATGATACCATTCAGTGGTCTTAAATTTTTAGATCCCAATGATTATGCATCACCTCCCTCAAATTTATACTAGTCAAAGTGATATAAAGTAACCTGACTCCATGTATATATTACTGTCACTTATTATGATCATTCATTGTGATTGGACCTCTAAGAAAGTAAGTTAGAATTAAGGGGAATATGCTTGTAGTATGGTTGACCATAATTCTAGCCTAACTGTTGGCTACTCTGCTTGACAAGATACTTATTTTTTTGTTGTGAAATTGTATGTGCAATTTTAATCAAATCTAAAGATAATAAAACAAAATGTTCGCTATCAAGTTGTTCAGAAAATTCAGAACATGTGAGTTTAAGTCATAAGTATGGGGCTAGCATAGAAAGTCAGGACCTAGAAAGTCCCACTGATTCAAATCATCAATGTATGTAAAATTCCAGTGCTTTCTCCAAGGTTAAGAAACCAAGAAAAATAGGATGATCACTATCGTTTCTGGATTCCCATTTTGTTCACGTGTATCCTTCATAATGGAAAATAAGAAATGTAAGAACAATTGATTATTAAAAATATTGATAAGAAATAAAGAAGCCAAGAAGACATTCCTATCTAAAATTTACATCTCTGCTGAGGTAAAATTTAGTCACACAACCAGGAGAAGACAAAAAAGACATGTGAAAAAGTGAGGCATGTGATACTCTAAACCTTGTTAGTCAGCATTTATTACAAGATGCTCAGATGTGTTGCAATAACTTCTGCCACATGATTGAACTTATCCCGTAAACACCAATATCATGTTATTCAATCATACTGCTCTGAAAGTCATGTGAGTAATTGCTAGTAAGCCTGGATTCCATAATTTCAAGGTTTTGAAGAAGTCATAGGTCATCTGGTACCATGTTTTTTTTAATCCAAAATTTAAAATGTCTTGCTATCTCACACAAAGATAGCCCATTGGAAAGAGATGAAGCACAATATCAAAAATATTAGAATTGGAATAGCATAATATTAATAACTGGCAAAGGTGAGCAATAGACACATGAGATTTCATTATACTAGTCTTTATGTCTTTGTTCTTAATTAAATCATACATTTTACCATAGGGAATTTTATTTTTTCTTTTTTTAATACAATTTATTGTCAAATTGGCTAACATACAGTATATACAGTGTGCTCTTGTTTTGGGGGTAGATTCCCGTGGTTCATCACTTACCATGGGAAATTTTAAACAGCATGGTCAAGATGGATCTGTTCCTTTAGACCACTTCCTGAACTGTTACAACAGTTCTGGTATACCAGAACCCAAATTCAAGTCCAGGGTGTGCTGCTGCAACCTACTTAAAAATCCACCAAGTTTTTAAATTGAAAGCCACTGAGATTTCAATGTCATTTGTTTTGCTAGAGTTATCACAGTACAAGTTGAGTAGTATATGGCATTTAGTCTTTGCTGCTTTTCCCCACATCTGGTTAGAAATGCATAAGATTATGCAAGCTTAGTTCTAGGTACAAGAGAAATGTTATTATCATCAGTGTTGTAACCAGCTTAAGAAGTATGGCAATCTAGTCCAAACTATAGACAAATAAAAGATGTTTTAAAAGCAAGCAGCACCACACGAAATAGGAAGTAGTATAATAATGTTAGATGAAATGATTACAAAATATCAGACATAAAGTCTATATATTCAATAAGGGCTAACTATAGTCATTATGTTTTCCAATTAGTACATCTTTATATAAATCCCTGCAAGATGTTCTATAGTGGATTTTTTTCCACTGCAGTATGAAGAAGCTAAAAATATTTTGGAAACATTTTTTCTTTGTTCCATATAATAAAATAAATAAAGGCCCCATCCTTAGTCTTCTCTGGTCAGTCCTTGCAGGAAAAAAAAAAAAAAGACAAGACTACTCAAAGAATATATATTAGTTTGCTTCCTGCCTATATTCATTTGAATAAATTATATTCTTTGATTTCACTAATCTTTTCTTCTGTAGTATCTAATCTGCTGCTTATCCCATATCTTTTTCACTTCACACATTTTTTAATCTTTAGAATCTTACTTAATTTGTTGTATATCTTTCATGTCTCTCCTCATTATGCTCATGCTGTCTTTTATACAGTATATACAGTATATGTAAAAAACACAAATGTGAATGTTCCTATCTCCCATCTTCTATGTCATTCATGGATCTGTTGCTATTGATTAATTTGTTATTCCTTACTATGAGTTCTATTTTTATGCATCTCACATATCAAAATTTTTTGGAGGCCAGACATTTTGAATGCAGCATTTTTTTATTCTTTTAAATATGTCTGGTCTCTTCTCGGAGACCCTGTTAAATTCCTTGGAAACAATTTTATTATTTTGAGAATCGTGAGCTTTGCTAGGGGAGTTGGAAGCAATCTTCAATTCAGGACTAATTTGGCTACACTACTAAAGCTACATTGCTCAATATACCAGTGGTTCTTTCTGTGGCTGTGAATAGTCTCCTCCCACACATACACCTATTGGTACTCAGCTGCAGACTCTTGGGAAAAGTGCTGAAGACCTCTGGAGCTGACTGTGTGAATTTCTCTCTCCTCCACAGAGCCCTCTCCTTTCTAATATCCCATCCTATGAATTCTAGCACCATGGATCACTCAAATTCAGAATGCTGTCTCTTCAACAAAGAGAAACAACCAGACTGTTCATCTCTTGGCTGTAGCCTGGAAACTCTCTTGAGACATTAGGCTTGAGAAATCATAGGACTCATGTCATTTGTTTCTTTTCTCTCAGGAATAAATGTGCTTCCCATAATGTCATAAATTGTGTTTGTTGTTGTCATCGTTTAAAGTCAGAGTGTAAATCAAGCCCTTCTTTATCCATTATAAAAGTGAAGCTCTAACAAGTATTTTAGATTGTCACTAATGCCACACTTAACACCAGAAAATGCAATGCATTTACCCTCTAGTGACCACTTTTTGGTCACTAATGCCACACTTAACACCAGAAAATGCAATGCATTTACCCTCTAGTGACCACTTTTTGGTCACTAAATTCTCATAGTACACAACACGACACACTTAACAACATCATTTTTATCAGACTGATGCCACAAATTAAAACGTACCTAGCTAGGACAAGCTAAGATGGCAGAGTAGTAGGAGGCCCTTAGGCTTGCCTCATCCATTGAATACACCTAGAGAAAGATCAAGTCATTCTGTATCATTCTGTATACCCAAGAAATCGACCTGGAGGACTGACAGAACAAACTGCACAACTAGAGGGAGAGACAAAGTCACAACATGGAAGGTACTAGGTGCAGAGATGTGGTTTAGGGGGGAAATGAATCATAGGTGCTGAGAAGTGGAGGGAGCCCTGGTCACAGAGAGAGGGGAGAGAGAGAGAGAGAGAGAGAGAGAGAGAGAGAGAGAGAGAGGACTTCACAGGGAATCACACAAGGAAAACATTTCCCCAAAGCTGTTGACTGGGAAAACGAGACAGGCTAATTATAGGGAGTTTTCACAACCAGCAGGACTCAAATACTGGGGTTTCAGAGGTCTGTGGAGTGGCCAATGTGAAGGCCTAAGGGCACTGCAGTGCTCTTATGGAGAAGAGGGGAAGATAGTCTGGGAACAGACAGTGAGATCTGAGGATCCCCTGAGAAGTACTGGGAGAGACATTTTCTTCTTCTTGGAGCACACTGGGGAGAGGTGGCATTGTCTCTCCAGTGACAAAAGAGCTAGCTGGTGCCATTTTTGTCCCTTGCCCCCCAGCATAAACTAACTTCAGTTAGCAGCACAGCACCAACACTGGCGGCCTAAACTGCCCTCACCAAGGCCCATCCCCTGCACTCTGCTGGTGATGTTTTTCTGGGGCAAGTGTGCCTGACAACCAGCGTAGTGGGCCTCTCCCCTAGAAGACCAGCACAAGCACCCCCATCTCTACTCACACACCATGTCAACTGAACCAGGTGTCTTTTATCAAGTGGACCAGAGCACATCTAGTTAAAAGTCACCACACTCTGTCCAAGGTCCATACACTCCCCACTGCAGGAAAGGAGAAACTTGCAGAGGACTGACCTGAGGGAAAGAGCAGCCAAAACACACAGCAGAGTGCACAGAGCAGACACAAAATACACGTCCTGAAGCACTGGGCTCTGGAGAGGATATCACCTCTTCTTAAAGCCATTACTCTCAGCAGCAGGAAGCATAACAGGCTTTCCTAACACACAGAAGAAGACAGAGACCTAGACAAAATGCCAAGATAGAGGAATTCATCCCAAAAGAAAGAATAAGAAAAGTTAATGGCCAGGGATTTAATAGAAACTTATATAAATAATATGCCTGATCCAGAATTTAAAACATGAAACAAAAGGACACTAGATGGGGTTGAGAAAAGCAAAGAAGACACCAGGGAGTCGCTTACTGCAGAGATAAAAGACCTAAAATCTAGTCAGGCTGAAATAAAAATGCTATAGCTGAGATGCAAAAACAACTGCATGTAATGACCACAAGGATGGAAGAAGCAGAGAAACCAATAATACAGAAGATAAAATTATGGAAAATAAAGAGGCTAAAAAGAAGAGGGAAATAAAAATATTGGATCAAGAATGTAAACTTAAGGAACTCAGTGACTTTATAAAATGTAATAACATTTGTACCAGAAGAAGAAGGGTGGGAAAAGGACCAAAAGGTTTATTTGAGGAAATTATAACTGAAAACTTCCCTAATCTGGGGAAAGAAATAGACACCCAAATGTAGGAAGCACAGAGAACTCCCATCAAAGTGAACAAAAGCCAGCCAACACTAAGACACACTGTAGTTAAATTTGCAAAAAATATAGAGATAAGGGAAAAATCCTAAAAGAAGCAGCAAGAGAAAAGAAATCCCTAACTTACAAGGGAAGACAAATAAGGTTAGCAGCACACCTCTCCACAGAAACTGGCAGAACAGAAGAGTGGCATGATATATTCAATGTGCTGAATAGGAACATTAGGCAGCCAAGAATAGTCTACCCAACAAAGCTGTTGCTCAGAATAGAAGGAGAGATAAAGAGTTTCCTAAACAAACAGAAACTAAAGGAGTTTGTGACCACTAAATATTAGTGACCACAGAAATATTAAAAGGGACGCTTTGAGTGGGAAGGAAACACCAAAAGCAACAAAGACTAGAAAGGAGCAGAGAAAATCTCCAGAAATGATGACTTAATTAGTAATACAATGTCACTAAACTTATATCTATCAATAATCACTCTGAGTGTAAGTGGACTAAATGTTCCAATCAAAAGACATAGAGTGTCAGAATGGATAAAAAAATAAGACCCATCTTTATGCTGCCTACAAGTAAGACTAATTTTAGACTTAAAGACACCTGTAGATTGAAAGTGAGGGGATGGAGAACCATCTATCACGCTTATGGATGTCAAATGAAAACTGTAGTAGCCATACTTACATCAGACAAATGAGATTTTAAACCAAAAACTGTAATAAGAAATTAAGAAGGGCACTATATCATAATATAGGGTTCTATCCAACAAGAAGATCTAACAATTATAAATATTTATTCCCCCAACTTGAGACCACCCAAATATATAAAGCAATTAACAAGAAACATAAAGGAACTCATTGATAATAATACAATAACAGTAGGGGACATTAACACCTACTTACAGCAATCGACAGATTATCTTGGCAGAAAATCAATAAGGAAACAATGGCTTTGAATGATACACTGGACCAGATAGACTTAACAGATATATTCAGAAAATAACATCTTAAAGCAGCAGAGTAAACATTCTTTTTTTTGAGTGCACATGGGATATCCATCAGAATAGATGACATACTGGGTCACACACAAGTCAGGCCTCAAAAAGTACAAAAAGACTAAGATCATACCATCCATATTTTCAGATCACAATGCTATGAAACTTGAAGTCAACCACAGGAAAAAATTTAGACAGCTGAACATGGGGGAGAGGAGAGAGAAAGAGGGGCAAACTGTAAAGCACTCTTCACTGTAGAGAACAAACTGAGGGTTACTGGAGGGGAGTTAGGTGGGGGGATGAGCTAAATGGGTGACGGGTATTAAGGAGGGCACTTGTGATGAGCACTGGGTATTATATGGAAGTGATGAATCACTAAATGCTACTCCTGAAACTAGTATTACACTATATGTTAACTAACTAGAATTTAAATAAAAACTTGAAACAAACAAAAAAAATGGAAAGAAAAAAAACCCTGGTAATATATGTGTATGGTTTTCCTTATCACATCATGACAAATACATATTCAAATGCTTACATCACTGGATACATAAGAAATTATCTATCTATCTATCTATCTATCTATATATATACATACTTCATTTAAATGTTTATCACTATACATTGGGTAGAAGTTTGAGGGAGGTAAAAGATATATCCATATACTATGCTGTGAACTCTTCTCAAGCTGTCTAACTCATACATAATTAACATAACTATCTTCAGTGAAAGCAGTGTGTATTTATTGGAACTGCTTTGTATAAGTCATGAACATGAAAACCAAAACTACTCACCATACACCAGAATACCAAAAACCACAATTTCATCAAATTATTTTGTTACACATACATAGAAACAACCTACTTCCAAGAGATAGCTAAAAATTAAAACTGTATGTAACAAATATATAAATGCCATTGACCTGCTTTTGTTTGTGGTTTGGATTTTGCTTGTTTTATAGTAAATAGTAACCTACCATAAAGAATAGGCAAGTTAAAAGAAAGACTGCATATACAAATGAAACTTTATATAATTGTTAGAAATCTTCAATTAAAGAGAAGGAACTCTTCAGAAAGGACTTGATACAAGTTATTAAGATAATGCAAAGGAGGAAGAGAGTTAAAATGTTACACACACACACACACATACATACATACATACACACAAATACATACATACATACATACATACATACATACGCACACACACACACACACATAATGAAAAGCTAGAAGATTTATTAAAACAGTACCCAAATATGGTATAAATGGATCAATACTACCACCTTAAACCACGGAAAAGACAAGGTACAGTGTGAAATTTGTCAAAAATCTTAAGAGAAGATAAAGAATCTTATATTTCTATATTATATACCTTGTATAAAACAATCCAAATTATGGATCAGACAGGTCTGTGATGAATCTTTACAGTTGATGCATATAAATCATTAGATAATGAAAAATTATGAACATTATCATTAAAGTATGGTGGAGCTAAAGACTCAGGAAGCAGAGATGGTCTGGGAAATTATACTACCTTTGCTACAAGACATAAAATTGATGAGAAACAGCTTTCATCAAGCCTCTAATTGGGTGTTGGAACATGCAGGTATAAGAAGAGGTCAAATAATTATACCACAGAGCATTTTATGAGAAGGTACTAAAAAAGCATACTCTTAGTGAATAAATATGTAAAGTGCTATCTCAAGGTACTGATCAAAACAGCCATCCAGGCATGATTCTTGTAATATAGGAAGACATAGATAGGCCTCAATAAAATTCCAACATCTTCTCTATGGTACACATAGGAAAAGCATGCAATTCCATTGCTTGGTAATCTTCTACATCTATGTATCTTGTGTATGGGATTCCTTTAATTATCTTTTCTATCTTTTGCCTCCAAAGATATTTTAATTTAAGGATACACAAATTATTAACTTACTAAGCAATCAAAGGATTATATCAATTCATTCAAATTATTGATCAACAGATATGCTGCTATTACTTTAGCATTACATGTTTGTGTTTTTTAAATTCTGTCCCATATATCCAGTTCCTATGACTCTTCTAGATATAGCGAACTTCAGAGTGAATGCAAATATCCATATAGTAAATTAGTTCTAGTGTTGCAGCTATAGATTAAGCTCCTAACTGGCTTTGAATTTTGTAATTGAAAGAACAGTGGTCTGCACTTCATCCTCAGTTTACCTAAAGAACTCAACAATTAACCTAAATATATCCATAGTTAATACCTGTTAAAAAGTCAATAGTCTATCATATAGACTTCAGTTTGGCAGTCGAGAACTCTCTCAGAAGACTCGAAAGTACTGGAAACTGCAGTCAGTACATCAAAGATTTGTGATTGTTTTCACTGCACTTAAGACTTGCTCTGTGCAGTCAGCGTTCCAGGTAAATAAAGTAGACACACCATTGAAAAACTTGCAATATCCAAGGAATTATAGAGGAATATGAAATCTTACTTGGCTGAAACTAATTGATCTTAATAGTAGGATATGAGGGGGGGAAGGAGATAACAGAGACTGGAAGAGTGGCTTACCATATAGAGTCATGGAGGTAATAGAAAGACTTTCCAAATGATATGAAAAACTATTGGAGGCTTCTGAACAAAAGAGTGATATTATCTTGCTTATTTCAAATCTGTTTTTTAATGTTTATTTATTTTTGAGAGACACAGAGAGACAGAGCATGAGAGGGGGAGGGGCACAGAGAGAGAGACACAGAATCAGAAACAGGCTCCAGGCTCTTAGCTGTCAGCACTGAATCCAACATGGGGTTCAAACCCATGAACCGTGAGATCATGACCTGAGCCGAAGTCAAAGGCTTAAACGACAGAGCCACCCAGGCGCTCCTATCTTGCTTGTTTCAAATGGGGCAATCTAGCTCTTCTATTGAGACTAATGGGGGGCAAGGATGGATGCATTGAGACCTCTTAAAAAGTTATTGCAACAATCCAGGCAAGCAGTTATGATGGCTTGGACCAGAGCAGTAATAGGTAGGTGTTAAGAAATAATCAAGTTTAGGATATATTTAAAATTTGGCTAACAGGATTTGCAACAAGAAAATGAATATGGGTATATGAATAGACAGGAATCACAGATGATTCCAATATATTCAGTCTATATAACTGGAAGGAAAGAGTCACCAGTTAATGAGGTTGGGATGACTAAGGAAGAAGCAAATGTGAAGTTCATGTACAAAATTGCACTGGGTATTTTCACTTTAAGCTATTTATTTAATATCCAAAGGGAGCTGTCTGGCAGTGAAGAAGTTCATTGGTTGAAATTTAGAGTTTACTGGATCCAAGTGGTAATCGAAGCCATGAGAGTAGTTGAATAAAGTCCAAGGAATAAGCGTAGGAAAAGGAATTCAAGAAGGGACCCCAAACTGGGGCCCTTGATCACTTAGAGGTCAATTAGAAGACAAAAACTGATCAAAGGGTATTGAAAGGACTGAGAAGTGTGACAAAAGAAAAACCAGGAGCATACTGAAAGCCAAAGAACATGCCTTAAGCAAAAGAGATAATTTATAACCAGTTCATTACTGCTACTAGGCAGAAAAAAAATGAGGACTGATAATTTGCCATTAAATTTAAGAAGATGAAGGTTACTGGTAAACTTGTCAGAGAGTTTCAGTGGAGTGATATGACCCAAGTTTTTATTCAGGAGATAATTGGAGGAAGAAAATTAGATCAAGGTTAAACAACATTTTTAAGGGATTTTGCTCTGAACAGATGATAGAGAATCAGATGGCCTGTGGAGGCTATATGGGATTATCTATCTATCTATCTATCTATCTATCTATCTATCTATCTATCTTTCTATCTTTCTATCATCTGCCTGTCTATATGCTATTTACCCACACATAAATATACTCCCATGTATGAAGAGTATGTGTAGTAAGAATTGTGTATGTTACACATAAACATATAAAATGTAATAGACAAATTATGTTATGTATAACATACTTATAAATAAAAGGAAAATAATAGAATATTTTTGAATGTTGATGGGAATGATAAATAAGGTACTGACTGAGGAAAAATACTGGTGAGAATAGAGACCTGAATCCATCATATGTTAGAGAGGGTACTAGGATCCATGTAAAAACTCAGATATTTCACTCATGGTAACATACAGGTCCAGTTATGTATGAGTGTAGATGTAGTAGTAAGCATATGTTAAAGTTTTCTTTGTTTAATTTCTTAGTAAAACACAAAGCAGGTCATCAGCAAAGCTTTTGGGGATAGAGGAAATTTGCCAATTTGAGGATAGAGGAAATGTATAAGGTAGTTAGCTAAAATTGGCCAAGAAAATGGACCAGGAAAATGTGGGATGAATGGTACACGACACGAAGTGCAAACATTGGGTGTGGGCCACAACTTCAAAGAGACACCATTCAGGAATGAGGACAGGTTTTTCCTCCAGGTAAGCTCAGCTGTCCTACCACAGTGTGGAATAGACATGGAGGTTAATTAAACCATGAGTGGTGTTTTGCCAGAAATATTGCACGAAGCCAAAAAAGATCGAGGAGTGAATATAATGCCATAATTATACTAACAGACAACGAAATTTAGGCTGGGGATTAAGAGAAGTGAGGAAGATGGGTGGTCTGGGTCAGGGAAAAAATGGTAGGATTCCACAAATACTAGAGTTACATTGCTTCTACATATTTGATAAAGGACAGATACCTTTTTCTTATAAGTGGATGCACTATTAAATATGAATCTAAAAATAATCTGGAAGCTGTGATAAGAGATTTAGAAAGCTAGAGAAGAACATTTTGTGGATTTCAAAACAACAGTAATGATGCTGTTGCAAGGCATCCATCATGACAACGCAACATTATAGCCAAGGTGATTTACATCTAAGAGATTTTTGTCCCACCCCCAACCCCTATCATAAACAAGTTATGCAAGTTGTTTGTTACATGTGTGCTTAAATATTTTCACAGGTAGGCTGTGTCTTTTATACAATAATTTAAATTTATTTTTCCATAAGTATTATTTTAAATTGTACCAAAATGACTGCATAGTTGTCATGCATTTATTCAAATTTACTTCATCTTTTTTTTCTTGAATTTAATTAATATTAATTCACTAAATAGCCACTTACAAAAACCATAAAATTTATTTTTAAGTCTATTAGTGTGCACTGACATCTCCATATTTCTTTATTGCAATATATTTATATTTTTTCAGGGATAGTACTAGATTGCTTCATATGAAGAAATAAGTATCAACTGAATTTGATGTAGGATAAAGTACATGCATGAGAAAATATATTCTGCTACAAAGCCATAGCAAAATCACTTTTGGTATATAAATTGCATTTTCCCCCAAACAATTATTGTGAACTAGCAATTTATCACCTTACAAACTTGATGACAGTTTCTTCCAAGTGGTAATTCTTACAATACATTTAAAAAATAATAGTTCATTAATAAATAGTATTTTCAAAAAGAACAAAGGCATTTTATTTTCAAAATGTTTCACAGAGTTTTCTCAAAAGTAGTTTTTAAAAGAATATGTTGAACTTATGACTTGACTTCTTTGATAATTGTTATTCAAGCTGTGGGCTGGAAAAGAAATTTCAGGAAGCTATAAATGGTTGAAAACCCTCCTCTCAGCAAGCTCAGAAGCATCCAGGAAGATTTTCAACCTGCCTAATTATATTCTACCACCTACATCAGATGGGGAATAGAGGTATCCATTTTGCCAATTGCCCAGCAGGGACCTATAATATTGCTCTGAGAGCACTAGTATGAAAAAATGCATTAGAAGGACCTTAAAAATGTCATTCAAATACAAAATCCTTCAGCCCATTATCTCTACCAAAGGGCGGGGAGGGGGACAGGCATCCACATCTACAGGTGCCCGGAGTATGTTCTTCGACATTCTTCTCTACAATCAGAAGTTGACTTTTTTTCCCCAATGTAAAGATATTACCAAGGCAATCTTAACTTTTCTCATAATTGAATTGTATGGAAAAGCTGTACAGAAAAAGGAACTTGCAAACACACTCCCTCACTATACCAAGGTATTTGCAAATCATAAACTGAAAATTAGTGAATAATTTAAAAAGGGCTTAACATTGGAATGAAACTATATATTAAAAACGTGTGATTATCTACTGAGTTGAGAAGGAGGTTTACAGAATAAGGAAATGTTAGACCTTAATGGGGACTTAGTGTATAAACAGTGGGACCGTACCTCGGAGAAATATGGCAATTTACCTGATATGAGACAGCAGATAAATGGCAAATCTAGGAATTGCAAAAAAGAATCAATGTTATAACCACTACAAAACACTTATCCGTTATTAATTTAAGAGAATGGGCATTCTCTCATTTGGAATTTAATTAGTTCATTATCTGTATTCTCTGATTCATGGAAAGTATATGCCTTTTCTAAAATTTCCACTCTTTTGTCATACAATTACCCACATTAAGCAATATGGCTAGTTCAACTATACGTATGGTGGTCTTTAAAATATTTGAACACGTATATCATTACTGCTCTTTCAATTATTTACTAAAACATTTTATTGGTTTTGTTTGCCTGTTTGTTTTTTGCATTACAGTTCTCACTTTGGCCTCTGTTCCTGTGATTCTGTTTTGTTTTGTTTTGTTTTGTTTTGTTTTGTTTTGTTGGTCTTTGAATCAGGTACTAAGAATTGCCCATAACCGCATACCTAAATGCATCTCCTAGGTTTGATAAAAAAGTAAAAGTAAAATTCATCATAAAAGCAATAAAAATACAGCTGTAAAAAATGTGCCCAGATGTACAGCTACTTAAAAGATATACAAAAGATATGTATATACTGTCCTTCATACTTAAAGACGATGCTATAAATATGCCATCATATTTTAGTTTTTCATTTCACTAGAGCATTTTTAATAAAGTGTAGGCATTTGAAACTCTATTGTCTCTCTTTTTTAAATCAGTAATTGTGGATTTGTTGATCTCATTTTGGTATTTTTTTTTCTTTTCTGAATGTTTATTTTTGAGAGATGAGAGGAGAGAGAGAGAGAGAGAGAGAGAGAGAGATCCCGCACATTGGGGGAGGGGCAGAGAGAGTTGGGGCACAGAGAATACAAAGCTGGCTCTGCGCCAACAGCCGAGAGCCCCAGTGGGGCTTGAAGTCACAAATTGTGAGATCACAACTTGAGACAAAGTCGGATGCTCAACTGACTGAACCACCCAGGCACCCCCATCATTTTGGTGCCTATTTAAAGAGAAAAAGGAAGTTGCAAATCTTAAATTTTCCCCTATAATACCAAAGTGCTACTAATTATACCATTATTTTGATTTTGTTTTTGTTTTTGTTTTTGTTTTTTAAATTGGAGTCTAAGCAATTTTTACCAGCCTGGAGCAAATTAAGTAGAGATATTCTTTTTTTTTTTTTTCTTTTAAGTTTATTTGTTTAGTTTTGAGAGAGACAGAGAGAGTGTAAGCAGGGGTGTGGGGCAGAGAGAGAGAGAGAGAGAGAGAATATTAAGCAGACCCCATGCAGTCAGCACAGACCTCGTTGTGAGGCTTGAACTCACAAACCATGGGATCATGACCTGAGCCAAAATCAAGAGTCGGATGCTAAACTGACTAAGCCACCCAAGTGCCGCAAGTGGAAACATTCTGATGAGAGTAGACCTACTTTCCAACATGCGTGAATACAGAGGCCACTCAGAAGAACAAGTCCATCTGGGTCTGTGATAGGACAGAAAAATATGCCAAAGCTGTATTCGTAGCCTTGTAAAAGTTCACTTACATACTCAAAGTTGATATTTTGGATGTGAAAATTGCATAATTCAAAATTGCATATTCATAAGGGAAAGACTGTGGATTTTAAATATGCTTTGATTCCATCTCCCCTTCTAAATTGTATGTACCATAAAGCAGGAAAATCTTTTCACTGCTGCATTCTTTGTGCCTAGCATAGTTCTTGCAAACAAACACAGTTCATGCAAACAGTAGTGTTTGTTGATAGTTGTTAAATGAATTTGGGTACATGATAAAGAAAACATTAGTCATATGAAATCCTATCATTTTAAAGATTATTTTACTGCTTACATTTTCTGCAATTTATCTTTTCAAGGAGTCATATTTGCTTTAGAGTTAGAAAAGAAACACAGAAAAGGTTAATGTAATCTTCATATTTTTATATCAAAGAGATCTAAGAATTTTTAGCGGAGCTTGTCATGGGTTGTGAAACAGTCACTTCATTACCTTCTGCCTTCATTAAAAGGGATTTAAATAAATCATTTTTTAAAAACAGAAAAAGTCCTTAGGTCCACAGCTGTACATACACAATAAAGAATAATATCCCACAGCATAAAAAAATAATATAAGAATAAATGCATGTAATAATAATGAAGTCATGTAATAATAAATATATGCTGAGATATCTAAATTGTTATAACGTTTACAACGTTCTATTTTTGTTCAAGGAGTTGTGTGAAAGAACTGCCTATCCTTATAATCACCAGAAATCCCTCAGACCTGGTATTTTAGTCTGCAGGAGCATTTTAAGTATCAACCAGAGCAGAGTGCCTAAATTCATGGAGAAAATTGCTCACCATTTCCACACTATTAAAATAGAAATGACCATTTTGGTATAACTATGACTTTTGTATGTAAGTACAAAACTAAACGTTAAACTATTCATGTCTAGTTTTTTTTTAATCTTAAGTTTCAGTTTAAATACATCTCTTGGAAGCAACAAAAAGCAATATGGACCTAAAGTCAGTTAGGTTGCTTTCTTTGACCCAGAAAGATACATTTTTCAAAATGAATGTAAAAGAACAGAAAATCCTATTATTTTAATAACAAAGATTTTAATTGATCTAGACACAGAATAAGACTAGACTTTCATATTTTACTTTAGCAAAAATAGGAAGAAATTGTTTTGAGGTTAATCACTCTGCTTTATTTATTGCACTTATTTGCATCATTTTGAAAGGACCACTTGGAATTAAGGACTGAAACTAAATGAGTTTCTGTTACTATGATCTGTAAACTCTTTAGCCATTAATTAATAATGAAACATATTTATTTACTGGAGGGAAGTGGTTGGATCCAACAATAAGAGGATGGAGAATGGGTTCTGTCCCAGTAAGGATATGTCTGAATGTGTTCCAGTCCTCAGAATTTCATAAGTAAACTTGGCATCATATTAATTCAAAGTATGTTTGACACAAAAGCAGTATTTAAAAGTGTGGTACC
Organism: Acinonyx jubatus; assembly: GCF_027475565.1. Lineage (NCBI taxonomy): Eukaryota > Metazoa > Chordata > Mammalia > Carnivora > Felidae > Acinonyx > Acinonyx jubatus. The sequence goes on from NC_069384.1 coordinate 22,566,058, forward strand.
AGTGAAGGTACACATACTAAGTTTAGTATGACTTGGAAAAACAATTTTTATTTTATTTAAATCTTTTAAGTTTATTTTATTTTTTTTAAATTTTTTAACATTTATTTATTATTGAGAGACAGAGAGACACAGAGCATGAGCAGGGGAGGGCTAGAGAGAGGGGGAGACACAGAATCTGAAATAGGCTCCAGGCTCTGAGCCGTCAGCACAGAGCCCGACGCGGGGCTCGAACTCACAAACCGTGAGATCATGACCTGAACCGAAGTCGGTCACCCAACCAACTGAGCCACCCAGGCACCCCTTAAATATTTTAAGCTTATTTATTTATTCTGAGAGTGTGGGAGGGGCAGAGAGAGAGAGAGAGAGACAGAGACAGAGACAGAGACAGATAGACAGAGAGAATCCTAAACAGGCTCTGCACTGTCAGTGCAGAGCCCTTTGTGGGACGGGACTCACAAACTGCGAGATCATGACCTGAGGAGAAACCAAGAGTTGGATGCTTAGCTGACTGAGCTATCCAGGTGCCCCAACAATTTTTATTTTATAGTTTGGTATTTATTTTAATGATATTTAAAAATATAAGTAATGTGTCATCATGCTTTTGATTCCACAGGTATTTTTGGTTAGGATTAGAATAAATGAAAAACTAATTTAAAGAAAAGTAAGTGTCTAACAGTGTAACAGGCAGCACCATGCATACAGTAAAGAGAAAAGCTCACTGCCAAGGGACTGAAATTCAAGAAATTCTGCTTAAGACAGTTATAACTTATTGCTATACATTTCAAATACTTCTTATCAGTGTAGGGTGGGATTAATTTCTGGTAGAGGAAGGCCTATAATTTACTATATAGGACAAGTATAACAGAAATAAAATAATTATAGATTCTGTATCTTAAGAGTGGATAAATGGCACATGTGAGATGACATCTCCCAGACAATATTACAAGCACTTTGTAATTATTACATAAAAAATTCTATTCATATAGATGGGATTGCATGCTGTTAGTTTACTATTTTGTAAGAATTCTAGAAGTCAAAATCACTCCCTGTAGATCTTTTTACTTCCATTTACTCTTAACATAACAAGTAACAATATTTTTCTTTAAAAATGTTTAAAAGACACCAGGTTTATCCTGTGAATCTGAAATCATATTTCGAAAATTTATGGACAAAGCACTGTTAAGTAATCTTGCTTTGTGGCATGTAGCATTTTTTCTTCCTATTTAATGACCTGTTCAGTTTTTCGTACAATGTGAGTCTATTTAAAATCAATATTTATTGCTATAGAATGTGGGAGTTCTACCTGAGCCCCTGTTGTTATGTGAACTCTCATTTTATCTTCAGAAATATTTTTCCAGGTATGTCTTATTATCCTGATTTAGACATGCAAAACCTGAGGTTAGATATAAGAGGTAATATAGTGAATGACACATCAAAGTGACGAAATTAGGATTAAACTTTGATGTGTGACATTTTGCATGACTTCCCATACAAATTCATCAATATTTATAATCTTACACATATTAACATGTATTGATTAATAAGGATGATAATAAGGAATGATAAAGAAACTTTTAAAATAAATGGCAAGTATTAATGCCAGGGACTATGTCAACACACTGAAGACAAATATAATCTTACGTAATCCCCAGGTCAACCCTGTGAAAGAAACATGGTTTTATTTTAAAAATAAAGATTTTATGGGGCGCCTGGGTGGCTCGGTCGGTTAAGCGTCCGACTTCGGCTCAGGTCACGATCTCGTGGTCCATGAGTTCGAGCCCCACGTCGGGCTCTGTGCTGACTGCTCAGAGCCTGGAGCCTGTTTCAGATTCTGTGTCTCCCTCTCTCTCTGCCCCTCCCCTGTTCATGCTCTGTCTCTCTCTGTCTCAAAAATAAATAAACGTTAAAAAAAATTAAAAAAAAAATAAAGATTTTAGGGGTGCCCAGGTGGCTCAGTCGGTTAAGCGTCTGACTCTTGACTTTGGCTCATGTCATGATCTCATGGTTTGTGAGATCGAGCCCTGTGCTGGGCTCATCGCTGATGGTGTGGAACTTGTTTGGAATTCTCTCTCTTCCTCTCTCTCTACCCGCTGCTTTCTCTCTCCCTCTCTGTCTCAAATAAATAAATAAAAATAAATAAAAATAAAGATTTTAACACAAAAAATTAGATTGCATAGTTTGTAAACTGCAAAACAATTTACAACTTTTAATCCATGGCTATTTTATATTCCACAATGATAGCTTTGGTTTTGTCTTAAACTTTATTGTATATACTTATATACTGTTAAAATTATGTATATAGCATCTATTAAATGAAGAGGCTAGGGATTTCTGATTTTTATAAACAAATATATCTTAAGATGACTACAAGATAATCTGTTAATAACAAGCTGTCAGTTTGATGGTTTCTGGATAACCCTGGTAAATCAATATTTTATGGAAAATTATAAATAATATTTTAGTTGCATGAAAATAAAGTGCTTAGAAATCTTCAATAAATGGATAACTAAAAGTTAGTGAAAACTGAAATTTCTTTAAAAATGAAGAACAAAATACTATTTTGAAGTAGCAATGAATATTAAGAAAATATTTTTAAAGCAAGTGGACACTATTTTTCTTACATATTACACATGCTTTTGAAATTTCCTAAAGTTTCCAAAATTATATATATTATTTTAAATGTAGACAAAATGCATTAAAGTGAATTAATTGAGATACTCATGAGTTTAAGAGAGCTCTGTGTGGAAGCACCATATTTTTTGTTGTAATTTCTGAAGGACACCATATTTGCAAGGATATTTTATGGTATGTTAATAGGTATAGTTCAATCAATCTGCAAAACTATAGCTACAGAAAACATCTACATGTTTTCTGAGCATATTCGAAATGCCTCATGATATCCACTTAGCTGAGTCTCCCCAAATTCTTGATCCACAAAATCATGAGCAAAAGAAAATGGTTGCTTTGTGCTACTATGTTCTGGCGTCATTTATTATGTAATAAGGATACCAGAACACAAACTGAGACAATATATATACAGTGTTTATTAAGATGCATTAACACAATGTTTGCTAGGCAACTTCTCATGGACTCCTAACATTTATTCCATGGGAAGGGAGGTCTGCTAACATACCAGTCCTAGACTTTCCAAATCCTTAATAAATCTTTCCCATGAGGAAAGTTCTTTTCAAACAAAACTAGTTGATTATTTTTCATAACTACTAGAGAAGAAATTTCTGTATATAGTTTTGGGTGGCCTGGGGTTTAGACTATAAAATAAAATATCACAACCTTCTGGTTATTTTCTAACTTTTCATTAATAAAATAACTGAATATAATGTATCTTTCATTTTTGGTACACACATAAAGAAACATCTATTAAATGAAGAGTAAATACTACCTTTAAGATGAGAACTCTTAAGAATTTTAGAGTGGTCAGGAAAATAATGAAAACATGAGTTAGGAATATGAAGGTATATTTAATAAGGCTTTATAGATATGAAAATCATTATTTTGAGAGTGATCTTGTCTCAAGAAATATACTAAACTGACATAAAAACAATCACCTACAGTGTTATATATCTAAAATATAAGTCCTTTCAGATTTTGCAACTGTGCCATAATAATATCTATGATTTCCTGTTAATAAAAATTGAAAGCAAACTCTATATCATTTCTCTGGATTGCCAAAAGATATTTTATAAATTTGATTTTCAATTTGTATATATAAAATAAGTAAATAAAAACAGCATAACTATTACCAAAAGTGATACAAGGTCTTAAAAAATGCCATCATTTGGGGTGCCTGGGTAGCTCAGTTGGTTAGGTGTCAGACTCTTGGTTTCAGCTCAGGTCATGATCTCACGGGTTCGTGGTCGGAGCCCTGCTCCACGCTGACAGTGAAGGACCTGCTTGGGATTCTCTCTCCCTCTCTGTCTCTGCTTCTTCCCTGCTTGTGCACTCTCTCTCTCTCTCAAAATAAATAAACTTTAAAAAAAATGTCATCATGAGGAGAAAATGAGGTAAATAAGTGTGATATATCATATGTATAATATATATGATACATACATATATATATCATATATATGAATACAATTCTTGCAAAGAATAAATAGCAAATAAACAGGTAAATGGCTATTTTGTCAATTTATGGAGTCAGCATGTTAAAAAATTACATAACGTGTTAGAGGGACAGAAAGTATATTTCAAATAAGGTGGTTTCAAATTTTTCTGCTATCACTGTTGGTAAGTCAAATGCACTTACATTTCAGAAATGTTTTGCAGACCTTGATTTAAATTAATGAAAGATTTAAAGGAGTTTCTCTTCAATATTGAGAAAAGAAATCCAAGCTTAATCCTACCCTCTTTCATACGTGTAAAATGACAGTTCCATCATATCATTAATTCACTCTCTTTTCTTTCTGTTTCACTTTCTTCTATACTTTGGAGTTTTATATCAGTAATTATGAAAAATAGCAATAATGAAAACCTACTAATTCATTTCTTAGTAATTTGAATGCATTCTATTGACAGGTCACCAATTTACATGGGAATGACAATTGCCAGAATGCTGTTGCAGTTACTTCTCTTTCTTAGATTCTAAATTATATGAAAGCAGCAACCTAATCTTCTGCTACACGAAGACAACTCTAAAGAGTAAAGAGTTAATAACAACCAGCATCTGGAGAATGTAAATGACTTCCATTTTCACAACACTGGATACAGGAGGGGGGATGTTAAAATTGCAATAAGAAAATTTACAGACTCGAAGTATGCCAAAAGTCCATGAAAGCAAACTTAAGATTATCAATAACCTAATATTTTGTGGCTTAATGAAAAACATCTTTAAATATTATACTTTCACTCTTTTCTCCCCTGACCTTATTTTTAGGCTGCCTGTGGTGGAGTTACCCTTTTAAAAATTAAACCATTTCTTGTATTCCTACAAGTTACTTGAGAAGCTGGAGTCCACGGTGAGATTTAATAATAGGCAAAAACTCTGAAAACACAAAGGTACTGAAAATCACTAGATATTGAGTTCCTGTTACCTTATCGCCTTCAGAAAACGTGATGCCATCTACGGCTCTTTTCCAAGTGATTTCTGGAATAGGCTCCCCTTCTGCTTCACATGTAAGCGTGACTTCACCGTTCTCATGTGTAGTCTCATTTTTAAGCTGTATTATGTGAGGCTGTACTGTAAAGAATATATACATTACTCAATCTGTATGGGAGGAAAATATTACCACTCAGACTTAAAAGCCATGGCAGGCATTTGAGTCCACATGAGCCCAGTACAAAATTATCAACTTTGTGGCAGTTCCCGCAGCTTGCTTTGCTTTAAAGGAGTGCCAAGAGACAGTTGAACGCACAGAAGAAAAAACTTTAAAAATAATTCTCATCGATTATCAGAAAAATAATTTGAAGTGGCTTAGAAACCAGCATACAAATTATGATTCCTTTCAAAATTTTGCAATTTAAAAGACACTTAATTATTTTTTTCCCTCTCTTAATGCAATAAAATTAAAATTTCCAGTTTAAAAGTCTCAGAGTATCTATGTTTCTGTGTGTGTGTGTGTGTGTGTGTGTGTGTCTATGTGTGACATCAGCTTATTCAGTGATTATCTCTTATGCTCTAAAAATGATTTCACCAAAGAAGGAAAATGATGACTATACCTTGAATATGTATGAAGTATAATTATGCATAATATTTAAAATATTTATGAAGTAAGTATATATACATGTTATTTTTTGATATTCCAATTGATTTATTTTATCTTAGTTTATTTTAACAATACTTTAGGTATTTTGGCTAATAATTTCTTTATAATTATGACTTCAAAAATGAGAAAAAATGTCTCCTAATTTAAATTATTTTTATATTAAAAGCTATGTCTATCCACAAATTTACATGACACCACAGAGCTTTATGATTGTAAAACCGTATTATCTGTACTTATATTTTGGTACACCACAAAGGGATAAAAGCTAGCACTTGTTATTTCAAAAAAAGTAACAGTTTATTTAATCTTTAAATGGAATTAATCATGTAATATAAATAAGTTGTTTTAATCTTAGAAAATTAGGTTCCTATTATAGGAAATATGGCATATATACTTTTTACTAACTCAGTGTTTACTCCCTTGACTTTAATGGATTTAGGTAGATTTCTACTACATATATATTTGATTTTGTGTCAAACATAATACAAATTTGTTCAGTGTTACTATACAAAAGTGATTACAACAGCAATGTAAAATACCATGCAGTATTTTCTATTTGAAAAGATGAAAGTATTAGAAACATTCTATTATTTATCTCTGTTCTCATTCACTGCCATCCTAATAAGAAAAAAACCCTAATATTTCATAAGAGCTCTTTGATGCAAATTGAGAATATCTACCTTTTGGGATTATCTCAGAAACTATCATCTGTAATTAATTAATTTATTTTTATACTGAGTCATATTTATTTAGTGTAGGTTTTAAAGAGAACAACCTTGTTAAGTGAGGAATAGTGCTATAACAAGATAAGGGCTTCCTATAATTTCTAACAGTTTTAAGTTTGTTTACTTTTTCCTCTGCATGAACCATTGTCCTTCTTACTCTTAAAGAATCTTCCTTCTTTCCTTTCCCTGCCCTTCGTTGTGAAATCATTTTGATAAGTGTTTTGAAAAATGGAGAAAACATATTAATTATTATTAGTGCATTTAATTTTTAGTATTATGGTTGTTAAAGACAATGATATATTCTAAATACACTAGAAAAACTGCTGTTCTTCGTACAAACATAAATGCAAGCTAAATCAATCATAATAATTTTAAAATCCTTACTAGTTATCTACTTTTTGTAAGTTCCCCAAAGAAGGCAATATGGCTCTTAGTAAATATGGAAGATATTCATATTTCCTTTTAAAAAAATGAAAAAAGGAGTATTTACTAATGGTTACACATAGACATTTCCTAATTACAGCTTTATAGAGGTATTGTTTTGAAGTATATTCAAAGTACAACTAATCTCAATATGTGTCACTTAAAGATTTATGAAGACCAACCCATATTATATATAAATTGTAACGGATCCCAATATGTGTAATTTAAATGAATTTTCTTCCATCTTCTGTTATGAGTCAGCCAACATTTTACAAGAATATACATGTATCGTTTCATGTAATTCTCAAAATAATTCTATCTGGTAGCTGCAATGCTAAAATATATTTCAGATGAGAAATGATATTTAATTTTGGAAAGTTAGTGACATATAAGTAACAGAGTACAATTTGACTCAGACCTCCCTCTAGACATCATAATTTTAACCACTATGCTATAATACTTACCAAAGACCTGGAGGAATGCCTGTTTTTCATCTTCTCCTGCTTTATTTGTGGCCCTGCAGATATAAGGACCCCCATCACTATTAATTATGTTCCTGACAGTGAGTTCTGTATTGCTTCCTTTTAATATGTATTTTTCATTTTCTTCAATGAACTTGCCATTCCTAAAGAAGAAAACAGAGGTTGATCTTCATAAATCTGACTTCATAACTCAGAAGGAGATTGTACTCAATTTTTTGATCACTCATTGTCAATCATTTCATGGCTATTGATAGACAAGGCTATATTCCAATCACAAGTGTACTTTTAGTAGCTCAGTGAAAACTCAATTACTAGGCATTAAAATTATACTTGAAAACTGCTTTGGATTTAGAGACAAGAGTAACTTTTGAGCTATGTTGAAATCATAACACTCTTTTTCGGCAAAAAAGCACATTCGTTCAATTTTTACCTTATTAGCAAAAAAAATTTTGTGTTGCTGATCTTAATTCTATATACACTTTTTATGTTGGTGAGTCAACACACATTTACTAGGTCCCTAGGACACATTTAAGATAGTTTCTATGGAAATATTCCTTAAAGAAGTTTCAAAGTAAATGCAATTTAAATACATTACCAATTTATATTGCAAATAAGTATTACCAATAAAGGGGTAAGATGAAACAATTATTTGCAAGTGCAGTTAGAGAAATTATGCTGAATATGATGACTTAATTCATTAATGAGAAGAAATCACTTTTCTTAGATATGTTCCCTCTTAGACATCAATAATTTTCAATATTTTCCAAGTTCTTTCTGAACTGAAATAGTCTTCACTCTCTTCCAATTCCAGTTTGTGCTGTCTGTTAAAACAATGTTTTTCAATTTTTGCCTGTAATACTTATAGTAAAAAATATTTTAAATATATTTAAATCTTAAGCAATTTCTACAGTTCCCCTTAATATGTGTGGAACCTTCTTGTAATGTATATTCCCTTCCATTCAAGTTTATTCTCCTTATTTACTCTTCCTCCTCCTTTGTTCTCTTTAGTTTTCCTTCTACATTTTTTTTGTATAATGGTATTTTGAATGATTGAATTGATTGCAAGGCCCATGGATGTAAAACGTTTAGGATCTGTCCTTAGAGGATGGGGTATCTATTTGTCTACACAAGTTTAAATTTAAAAACAAATATCTGAAAAAATTATTTAAAAAAATTCCTAGAATGAGATAAAATTTCTTCAACACACTAAATGATCATTCCAGTGAATTCTGGTTTCACTTACCCAAAAGCTAGGTATGGTGCATATCCTAATACAATACTTATCTTTCTATGACTCATTAGCATCTGTTTTTCCAGTTTCTACTGACATCTCTAAAGATATCATGAAATGTGCAAAAATATCGTAAGAGTGGGGTCCAAAAGTAGGGTTTGTAAAATACCAAAAGCAAATGTATACCTATATATATATATAGATACATAGATATCTCTCTATATATATGTAGATATATATGTTGCTGTATTTTTATATATTTTTATATTTTATGAATCTAAAACTAACAACAATGAAATATGATATTCCAGCATTTTCGTCCAGAATGTAATATATATAGCCTTCATAGTAATTAGTGATATAATATATTTCTTACACTAGCCAAGTAGAAATTACTAATTTGTATAACCATAACAAAACAACAGTAAGAATAATAATACATAGAAATTTAAGCAATCTGTGGTTTATAATACACTTTCCCTATAAATTCTACCTGATTAAAAGCTCACAATTAGCTCATAGATGTCTATTTTCACTCCCACCGTCATTCACAGATTAGAAAACAAAAATTTTAAGTATAATTTTCACACCCCTTAATTCACAGATGAAGACAACTAGGTTCACACAGTAATATAAGAAGCATAATAACTAAATTCTAGTGCTCTTTCTCATAAAGAGGGTTGTTTCTCTACCTCATGTGAAATATTGTGATAAATGTTTGAAGTACGGCAAATGAGTGAGACATGGCTACCTATCATGAAGAATTGATAATATGACTGGCAGTAACAGAGGATAAGGTAGATATCATTAATGAATTTATTCATAACTTCTTGTATGTTAAGTAGGGGAAAGAGGGATCTACTGTAGTAGGAGAAAAGGCAAAAGATGAGTGAAATACTTCTAATTTTCATGGGGAAAAATTATGATTTGGGCTTTGCAGTGGATGGGTAGATCTAGAAGAGATTTAGAGGAAATAAGTATATAAAGACTATGTTCCCTTCAAGAACTTAATTTAAAAATATCAGCAAGGGAACTAACCAAAGTAATAGTTTCTAAATTCCTCTCTCTTAACAAACTTGTGATATAGAATATACTTGTTATTATTCACAATCCACTTCTGGAGAATGCCATGTGTGCAAAAGACTTTCAAAGAATTCTGGTGGAATTATATAAGCTCATACTTGAAACTCAAACCACTTCTCTAAGTAATGCTTTTCTAGGCACAAGAAAATAGGTATGAGAATCACGGAATCCACCAGAAACTCCAACTCTACAAGAAACATAATGGCAATAAATTCATATCTTTCAGTACTCACTCTAAATGTCAATGGACTAAATGTTTAAATCAAAAGACATAAGGTAACAGAATGGTTAAGAAAACAAAATCCATCTCTGTGCTGTTCACAAGAGACCCACTTTAGACCTAAAGACACCTTCAGATTGAAAGTAAGGGGATGAGCACCATCTATCATGCTAATGGTCAACAAAAGAAAGCTGGAGTAGCCATACTTACAGACATTAAAAAAAGACTGTAACAAGAGATGAAGAGGGCATTATATCATAATTAAGGGCTCTATCCACCAAGAAGACCTAATAATTGTAAACATTTATGCTCCCAATGTGAAAGCTCCCATATATACAAATCAATTAAGCACAAACATAAACTCATTGATAGTAATACCATCAGCATCCTTTCTTGATAAAAACCCTCAAGAAAGTAGGGATAGAAGGATCATACCTCAAGATCATAAGAGCCATATATGAAAGACCCAATGCTAATATCATCCTCAATAGGGAAAAACTAAGAGTTTTCCCCCTAAAGTTAGGAACAAGACAGGGATATCCACTTTCATCACTGTTATTCAAAGTAGTATTGGAAGTCAGCCTCACCAATCAGACAATGCAAAGAAATAAAAAGCATCCAAACTGGCCAGGAGGAGGTCAAACTTTCACTCTTGGCAGATAACATGATATAGTATATGGAAAACCCAAAAGATTCCATCAAAAAAACGCTAAAACTGATCCATGAATTCAGCAAAACTGCAGGATATAAATCAATGCACAGAAATTGGTTGCATTCCTATACACCAACAATGAAGCAACAGAAAGAGAAATCAAGGGATCGATCCCATTTACAGTTGCACCAAAACCCATAAAATACCTAGGAATAAATCTAACCAAAGAGGTGAAAAATCTGTACACTGAAACTATAAAAAGCTTATGAAAGAAATTTAAGAAGACACACACAGAAAAGGAAAAAGATTCCATGCTTCTGGATAGGAAGAACAAATATTGTCAAAATGTCAATACTACCCAAAGCAATCCACATATTCAATACAATACCTATCAAAATAATACCAGCATTCTTCACAGTGCTAGAACAAACAATCCTAAAATTTGTATGGAACCAGAGAAGACACCAAATAGCCAAAGCAATCTTGAAAAAGAAAACCAAAGCAGGAGGCATCACAATCCCAGACTTCAAGCTATACTACAAAGCTGTAATCATCAAGACAGTATGGTACTGGCACAAAAACAGACATTCAGATCAATGGAACTGAATAGAGAACCCAGAAAGGGACCCACAAATTTATGGCCAGTTAATCTTTGACAAAGCAGGAAAGAATATCTAATGGAATAAAGACAGTCTCTTCAGCAAGTGGTGCTGGGAAAACTGGACAGCGACACGCAGAAGAATGAACCTGGACCACTTTCTTACACCATACACAAAAATAAACTCAAAATGGATGAAAGACCTCAATGTAAGACAGGAAGCCATCAAAATCCTTGAGGAGAAAGCAGGCAAAACCTTTCTGATGTTGGCCACAGCAACTTCTTACTCAACACGTCTCCAGTGGTAAGGGAAACAAAAGCAAAAATGAACTACTGGGACCTCATCAAAATAAAAAGCTTCTGTACAGCGAAGGAAACAACCAGCAAAACTAAAAGGCAACCGACAGAATGGGAGAAGATATTTGCAAATTACATATCAGATGAAGGGTTAGTATCCAAAATCTATAAAGAACTTATCAAACTCAACACCCAAAAAACAAATAATCCAGTGAAGAAATGGGCAAAAAACAGGAATAGACACTTCTCCAAGGAAGACATGCAGATGGCCAACCGACACATGAAAAAATGCTCACCATCACGCATCATCAGGGAAATACAAATCAAAACCACAATGAGATACAACCTCACACCTGTCAGAATGGCTAACATTAACAACTCAAGCAACAACAGATGTTAGCGAGGATGCGGAGAAAGAGGATCTCTTTTGCATTGTTGGTGGCAGTGCAAGCTGGTGCAGCCACTCTGGAGAACAGTATGGAGGTTCCTCAAGAAACTAAAAATAGAACTACCCTATGACCCAGCAATTGCACTACTAGGCATTTATCCACGGATACAGGTGTGCTGTTTCGAAGGGACACATGCACCCCCATGCTTATAGCAGCACTATCAACAAAAGCCAAAGTATGGAAAGAGCCGAAATGTCCATTGCCATTGGTGGATGAATGGATAAAGAAGATGTAGTGTGTGTGTGTGTGTGTGTGTGTGTGTGTGTGTGTGTGTGTATATGTGTATATATATATATATATATATATATATATATATATACACATACAATGGAGTATTACTTGGCAATCAAAAAGAATGAAATCTTGCCAATCTCAACAGCATGGATGGAACTAGAGGGTATTATGCTAAGCGAAATTAGTCAGAGAAAAACAAATATCATATGACTTCACTCATATGAGGACGTTAAGATACAAAACAGATGAACATAAAGGAAGGGAAGCAAATCAATATAAAAACAGTGATGGGGACAAAACATAAGAGACTCTTAAATATGGAGAACAAACAGAGGGTTACTGGAGGGGTTGTGGGAGAGGCAGGATGGGCTAAATGGGTAAGGGACATTAAGGAATCTACCCCTGAAATCATTGTTGCACTCTATGGTAACTAACTTGGATGTAGATTAAAGAGAGAGAGAGACAGAGAGAGGAAAGAGAGAGAGAATGAATCATGGAATTATGGAATTAGTGGAAATGATAAAGAAAGGAGGATAATTCCACTTTCAATCACAATGGAGTAACAGGGAACCATATATACCCTCTCATTGTAAACAGCAAACAACACTAGACACAGATTAAATAATAGTTTTCAAGTAGCTCAAGACAGTGACCTCAGAAGACCACCATATCCTGGTACTTGAAGAGTGTTTCCAGGCTGCGGCTCACAGAAGGAGAGCCCAAACACAGCTAGGGAGAGTTCTCAGTAGGAAGTGGTTAAAGTAGCTAGAATTTGTGGATCAGTGAATGTAAGAAAAAAGAGCTACACAAGAAAGATAGTAGAGAGATCTGCAATGTGTTCCTAACCAATTTTTAACTGAATACTTATCAGTAATTGCATGCCAGTAAGACCTTCCAAAGAAAGGGAAATAACCATTGGAAAAGATAAAGCACAACAATCCCAGAACCAGGAATAATTTGCATCTCAACCATCCAGAGTAGAGAAATTTCCTAAAATGCAGGACATTAAGTCACCCCTTTTAGAAGAATATTGCCTCAAGCACAGAAGCATATTAATCCCAGGTTGTAGTTGCACTAAAAGAGCCTAAACACAATCTTCAAAACATCAAATTTTTCACAAGCTATTTCTGTATCTAAAAACAAAGTAAGAAAATACAAAAACAATCACCACTCCAAAACATAAAATCCTTAATATCTGCACCCAATCAAAAATTACCAGGATAGTATATAACTGGGAAAATATGACGCATAACAAAGAGAAAATTCAATCAATTAAAAAGATCCAGAAATGACATAGATTATCAAGTTAGGAGAAAATACTGTTAAAATAACAGTTTCTCATTGAGAAGTGAAGGTTTTATACCCTATATCAGGCACCCCCAAACCTTGGGACCTACACTGTAGAAATGAACACCCAAAAACAGCTGACTCTGCAAAGCAAAAGGGCTTACATCCAGGACATCCAAAAGGCTATGGAAAATGAAAAGTTTGCTTTTAAAAAAAGTCTTACCCAGACTTACTCATGCCAGGAATCTACAAAAAATGCAATTTTGAAAGCACCTTTCTATATGCAATGGAGATTCATTAGCTAATGTTCAAGAATGTGCTGGAGACACAGGGACCTTGTAGGACGATGCTGGTCGGCACCATTTTTAAATTCTCACTCAACATTTCTAGTGTTGTAGGGCTTCTCCACCCCTGTGCTCTCCCACAGTCCTACTGCAGCTGCCTGGCTTGCCCTGCCCATGAGCTCTGCCAGTCTTATTATTTCCAGTTGGCTCACTCCTGTTCTGGGCTCCCTCCAGGCTCCCTCACAGCCTCTCTGAAGCCAACAGGCTCACTCTTCCCACATGCTGTGTATCCCTGGGCCCTGCAATAGCAAGCTTCCCATTCCACCCATGGGTTCTACCTTATTAAAAATAAATCATGCTACATAGATAAGCACAAATGTGTAAGAGTCAACCAAGAACTCAGGCAAGGTTGAATCATAGTTCCATCATGTGCACAAGGGCACTCCTCTAGAATGGGAGAGGTAGCTGTTCCATGAATACACAGAAAAAAAAATATGGAGAAAAGGAAAATTAGAAAGCAAGAATACACTCCAAAAGAAAAAACAAGACAAAACCCAGAAAAGAAAAAAAAAAATCCTTGATAAAAGGGAGATAAGTAATTTACCTGACAAAGAGTTCAAAGTAATGGTCATAAACATGTTCACTGAATTGGAAGAAGGATAGATGAACACAGTGAGAACTTCAAACAAAGAGACAGAAAATGTAAGAAAGTGTCAAACAGAAGTCACAATACTGAAGAATACAATAACTGAACTAAAAAAAATACAGTAAACTAAACTAAAGAATTTCAACAGCAGTTTAGATGAGGCAGAAGAACACATCAGCAACCTGGAAGACAGGCAGTGGAACTCACCCAAAGAGAACAACTGAAAAAACAACAATAAAAAGGGAATTTTAAAAAGTGAAGATAGTTTGTGGGAACTATGGGACAACATCAAGTGGCATAACATTCACATTATAGAGTCCCAGAAGGAGAAGAGAAAGAGAAATGGATACTTTAAGAAATAATGGCTGAAAATTTAACCAACCTAGGGAAGGAAAGAGACATCCAGGCCCAGAAAGAACAGAGAGTTCCAAAGAAGATGAAACCAAAGAGATCCACATCATGACACATTATAATTAAAATGTTAACAGTTAAAGAAAAAAGAGAAAATCTTAAAGTTTGCAAGAGAACAACATGATACATATAAAGACTATCATAAAAGTACCTATAAGACTATCAGTTGATTTTTCAGCATAAACTCTTCAGGCCAAAAGAAAGTGGCATGATATATTCAAAGTGCTGAAAGGAAAGATTGCCAACCAAGAATATTCTACCCAGCAAGGCTATCATTCAAAATAAAGGAGAGATAGTTTTCCAGACAACCAAAAGTTAAGTGATTTCATACCATTAGACCAGCCTTACAAGAAATGTTGAAGGTACTTCTTCAAGCTGAAAATAAAAGGTACTAACTAGTAACAAGAAAATATATGAAACTAAATATCTGATTGGAAAAGCCAAATTTACAGTAAATATAGTGGATTAACCACTTAAAAATTTACAAGGAAGGTTAAAAAACAAATGTAAAATCAACTATAATTATAATAATTTGTTAAGGTATACACACACACAAAAGATGTAATATATAACATCAGAAACATAAAACATGTGGTGGGGGAATAAAAATATAGAGTCTTTAATATGTATTCAAAATTATGTTGCTATCAACTTAGAATAAAATGCTACACTGTCTGTTATATGGGAACCCTAGTAGACACACAAAGGATAATGGGAAAGTAATCTAAACACAACACTATAAAGAAGTATCAAACCACAAGGGAAGAGAGCAAGAGAAAAAGAAAGGAACAGAGAGGAACTACAAACCATTCAGAAAACAATGAAAAAAAATGGCAATAAGTACATACCTATCAATAATTACTTTAAATGCAAATGGACTAAATTCTCCAATCAAAAGATAAGTGACTAAATGGAAAAAGACAAGACCTATTGATGTGTTGTCTATAAGAGACTCACTTCAGATCTAAGGACACAGAGATTTAAAGTGAAGGGATAGAGGGATGCCTGGATGGCTCAGTTGCTTAAGTATCTGACTTTTGATTTAGGCTCATGTCATGATCTCAGGGTCATGAGAGATTGAACCCAGCATCAGGCTCCATGCTGAACATGGAACCTGCTTAAAAATTATCTCTCTCCCTCTGCCCCTCTCTTCAACTCACATGTGCTCTCTCTCTCTTTCTAAAATAAAATAATAATTAAAAAACAAAGTGAAGGGATAGGAAAAGATATTCCATGCAAATGAAAATGAAAACAAAGCTATACTATATCAGACAAAATGATGAGTTTAAAACAAGTACTACACATGTAACAAGTAAGGCATTATGTAATGGTAATGGGGTCATTACAAAATGAGGATATAACATTTGTAAATAATTATGTGCCCAATATAGGAATATCTAAATATATAAAGCAGGTATTAAGAGACCTAAAGGTAAAAATTGACAGCAAGACAGTAAGAGTAGAGGACTTTAATACCCCATTTACACCAACAGATCTATCATCCAGACATAAAATCAGTAAGAAACATTGGCCTTAAACAACACATTAGTCCAGATGGACTTAATAGATATAAACAGAACAGTCCATTTAAAAGTAGTAGAATACATGTTCTTCTCAAGTGACATGGAACATTCTCTAGGATAAATGGCATTAGGCTACATACAAGTCTCAAAAAATTTAAGACGATATTTCACATACCAAGCATCTTTTCTAACCACAATGGTATGACACTAGAAATCAGTTACAAGAAAAAAAAAACTGGAAAAATCCCATAAAAAGGAAGCAAATCTTGCCATTTTTCACAACACAAATGGACCTTAAATGTGTTATGCTAAGTGATACAAGTCAGACAGAGAAATATAAATACCATATGATTTCACTTACATGTGGAAGCTGAAAAATAAAACAAGTGAACAAATAAAACAAAACTATCTCCTGGATACAGAGAATGGATTGGTAGATATCAGAGGGGAAAGGAATTAGAGGGTGGGTGAGATGGGTGAAGGGAATCAATTGCATGGTGACAGATGGTAACTAGACTCACTACGGTGATCACTTTGAAATTTATATGAAAATCAAATTATGATTTACACCTGAAACTAATAATGCTATATACCAATTTGCCTTGGAAATAAAGTACTCCATCAAATGTGTAGAGATAAAAAATAGAAGGATTAAAAATACTCTGGTGGATCTGAAAGTAGATTAAACATTACAAAAGAAAAATAATCAACAATTTGAAAATATATCAATATAATTTAGTGAACTTGAAGACATAAAAATTTGCAAAAACAAAAAAAGGGCTGAAAGTTCTATCTGATATTGTTTTATTCCGAAACAAATTCCTTTAATAATTTTATAATATTGGTATGGTGTTGATAAATGTATAAACACATACCGGAGCTTCAAAAGACATGAAACAAAACAGAGAGAACTGAGCACAGAAAAACAGACAATGCTTGTAAAATCATTAAGGATATAGAAGATGTGAACAATATTAATCAACCAGCTGTCCTATTTGATATTTAGAGACTACTCCATACAACAGTGGAATATATATTCTTTTCAAGTACACAAAGAACATTTAAAAATTTAGATTATAAAATGAGACCCAATAAATTTAAGCAAATTGATATTATACAAAGTATGTTTTATGACAATTAAGAAATTCAATTAGAAACTAGTAGCAGAAATATATATGAAATATACTCAAATATTTGGAAACAAATTAACAACATTCTAAATAACCAATGTCAAAAATAACATTACAAGAACAGGTTTGAAGGAGCACTTGCACCTCAATGTTTACAGCAGCCTTATCAATAATGGCCAAATTTCGGAAAGAGCCCAAATGTCCACTGACTGATGAATGGATAAAGAAGTTGTGGTATATATGTAAAATGGAATATTACTCAGCCATCAAATAAATGCAATCTTGCCATTTGCAATGACATGGATGGAGCTCGAGTGTATTATGCTAAGTAGAATAAGCCATTACAGAAAGAAATACCATATGATTTCACTCGTATGTGGAATTAAAGAAATGAAACAGAGGGACATATAGGAAAGGAAAAAAACAAAAACAAAAAAAGGGGGGCGGAAACAAACCATTAAGAGACTCTAACGACAGAGAACAAACAGGGTGGTTAGAGGGAGGTGGGTGGGGATGGGCTAAATGGGTGTGATGGGTATTAAGGTGTGCACATGTGATGAGCACTGGGTGTTATGTGTAGTGATGAATCACTAAATTCTACACCTGAAACCAATTTGACACTATATGTTAACTAACTAGAATTTAAATAAAAATTTTGAAAAGTAAAAAAAGTATAGCAAGGGAATACTGTAAATGACTTAAAGCTAGTAAAAACAACTGGAATGAAATGGACACATTGCTGAAAAGATATACATCACAAGAGACCACTAAAGACAAAGGTATTACTGGGATAGACCCAGATCTGTGAAATAACTTGAATTTGTAGTTAAACCTCTACACAAGGAAAGTTCTAACACAGGTGGTTTCACTGTAAATTTTCCCAAATATTTAAGTAAAAAATAGTTAGTATTATATACAAACTCTATCAGAAAACCAAAGAGGAAACACTTCCCTAACTCATTCTACGAATTCAGTGTTTCCCTGATCCCACACAAGTCAAGAATAAGAACACAATAAAACAATATCTCTCATAACCGTGAATGTGGCAATTTTCACAAATTATCTGCACAGTAACTCCAGCAATACATAAAAAGGACAATATAGCATAATCAAGTGGGTGTAATCCAAGGAATGCAAAATTATTTTAACATTTGGAAATCAATGGAATTCACTGATCTACTTGGGTTAATGCTAAAAATCCATATGGTATTTTCAACAGATGTAGAAGAACCATTTGAATGGCACAAGGGGAGAGATATTTTAGAGTAGCTGCCCCTTTTCCCACTTTAGCTTTCACGTCACCAAGTGTTCCTGATTATCTTTGTGAAAACTTCTTATTTTCCCCCACTGTTTGGTCCTCAACTATTTCCCTTATTGGCTGCACTTATTTCCTTTGGATATAGTATCTCTGTGCAACAGGTAGTCTGGATCCTTCTCGCTGGGCTGCTTCCCTACATTACTTAATGTTTATAGGATTTTAAAACTTTTTTTAGCAAGGATTACATGCTTATAGCCCTACATAAATATGTCAAAATAAAAACTTCCAATACTAATTTTCACTCTGTCAATGTCACTACCATATACTTCCATTCGCCCATTATATATTAAATATCCAGAGAATAGAACAATTATTATTTACACCATTATAGACATTAAACTAATGTCATGTGAAGATATAAAGATTAAAAAATGTAGATTTAAATGATTCATTATGTTAGCCTCAGAATCTGATCTTTCTAGCCTGTATGATAATTATGTTTCCACTTAAATATGAGAATTTTGAACAAATGTTGAACTTTAAGACAGAAATTTAAACAGAAGGAAGTCTCTCTGGAAAGATATAATGATGAGAATGAGATTCTAGAACAATATTTGTTCATTGTAATGAATGGTCCAAGAGCTTTTCTGTGCTGCAATTAGATGTAATATTGACTCTTTAAGATACACACTAGAAACCAGAAGTCTCTGAGATACATGATTATTATCTGGGGTGAATATGTTAATGTTTGATGTGTAATCCTTTTAAAAATACCGACATTATGTTACAAAGGAATCAGTTTGCAAAGAACATCTAAAAACACCTATTTAAAGAAATATCTCGTTTATTGCTACCTGCTATATTAAATGGATAAAGGTTTGGAACTTGCAGAATATCAGTAAATGTCCAGGAAGTGACAGAATAAAATAAAATTGGATTTCAATTCTTCTTTAACAGTTTTTTTTTAAACCTAATCCTTACAATTGGCCCTTTTTTGACAATGTGGAATATATTTTTACTTATTGTTTTCTTGTGATTATTCTTACACTATTTGGTTTGTGAAGTGTAGAAGAGATTATATAAATATTTGTAGCTATGCTTAAGTAGTAACCCGAATTAATAACTAGTATGAATTTATAAAATTGTCCATCTGTAAAGTTTCATTGTCTCCCTTTTAACAGTTAAAGCCACAACCTAAAAGAATGACAACGTTGATATCTGTTTGATGTTAATAAAAATGAAGTAACATTTAATAATTCTAAAAATATATATATATATAAGTAAACTGTTAAAGAATGGACTTAGGATAGAGTGTTTATTCATTTGATCAAGTAAGCTTTTTAAAAATGACATTAAATTTATGAAACTTTAACTGCACATAATTAGCTTTTTTTCTGAATAACACAGTCCATAAAGAAAATATATAATTGAATTGAATAAAATACACTTTTATATACATACAACAATGGTACCATTAATGCTAGCATTCCTATTTCCATTTAGTCTCTAGCAGTAACATTAATGTGGCTGAATCAGTCATAGGCGTCCTGGGCCCATTTTGGGCGGAAACCTGCATTCTAGAAAGAATAACCAGTGCAATGGGTGTAGTCTTTGACTTGGGTTAAATCACTCTGTTAATCTCTTTTACAATTTAACTAAAAACAAAACTGTCATAAACTTCAAATGAAACTCCAAAGAATGCTCTTATTCTTGATAAAATAAGATCAGAAATATTTTTCCATGAGATTGATCCTGGACACAAGCCAGAAGGATATGTATCTGTAACCTACCTGTACCAGGAGATAGAGGGCTCGGGAGAGCCAGAGGCCCTGCAGGATAATGCCATCTCTTCTCCTCTCTCTGCTGTGGCATTAAAGGATTTCTGAGGCATTGTGATCGCTGGCGGCACTGAAAAAAGAGATGAACACAGATTAAATAGAGATGAAAAACATTTTATAAACACCATTGGGACTTTCTTACAGGTACTTTTTGTTGTTGTTAATTTTAAGCTTTAAAACTTTATTGTTTACGTCTGTATTTATATCAACAGGACTGACTTGGTTGCACAGTAAAATAACTTTAAGACCACTGATCTGCGTGCCATTTACAATAATGAGATAATTCGTTCTAAATGCTATTGTACCATTTTTAATCTATCAAACTAAACAAGAAAGTAGACATTTTAACCAATTTATATGTATACTTTTATGAAATATTTCTCAGAAAAAGACAGACAATACTATCCTGACTTACATCAATACTGAGATCTACTTGGAGCATAAATGGATTTCCTATTTGAGTTCTCATCGGTATATGTAATTCTATAAGCAATTATTCACCGCTTCAAGACAGGGCTTTCAAATTAGGTGTCAAACCATAATGTTCTTTCTGATTAACTGCACTTAATTTCTTCACACAACTACAGAACATTTTATGAAGAGAAACTGCTCAAGACATAGAGAGTATGAAATAGATTTTCATGAACAATTCAATTTTAAAAATTAAGCTTCCCCAATTTCTAACTAATTACATTGCAAAAACTGTATATGCTGCACATTTTGGACATGTTGAAGCTGTTACTAAAATGTACTGTTTGCAATAAACAAATCAATAGCATCCATAATAGAAACTAAATTTCAAAGTACAGCATAAATTTTGATTTAATGCACTTTTATGATTTTCAATTAAATGACAAAATGATGCTCTTAAAATTAATTATATTAGTAGAATTGTCTTTTACATATTTAGAAGTGTGATAACAACTGGGGTGCCTGGGTAGCTCAGTTGGTTAGGCATCTGACATTGACTCAGGTCAAGATCTCACATTTGTGGGTTCGAGCCCCACAACAGGGTCTGTGCTGACAGCCCAGAGCCTAGAGTCTGCTTCAGATTCTGTGTCTCCCTCTCTCTCTCTGCCCTTCCCCTACGCACACTCTGTTGTTCAAAAATAAATAAACATTAAAAAAAAGTGTGATAATAACTAAATATCTCTACAATAGCATTCAGGTCAGCATTCATGCTGTATTGTTGATGCTGATGGTGCAGATAGGAGCTGATATGTATCTTAGCAATTAAGCACAATAAATCAAGTTTCTGCCTTTATGAATTTAAATACAAGGTACATGATCTGACATGCTGTCTCTAAAATAACATAATAATTACACATATTACAATAGGATGGACTTTTTTTTCAGACATTAACTCTGCATTTTAAATACACTGAAATTTGACTTTCTGTATCTAGTTTTCCTTCTTTTGTAATTATGGAAAAGAACACTTTAATCAAAATGTATTGCCTTTCCTTTTCTTATGATAAACATAGGTGCAAGAACACTGTCACTATTTTTATTACAACAATAAATATTTTAACCATTAAATAATTACACGAAAATGTACTTCTTAATAGAAATCCTCTCTAGAGCAAAGTATTTGTGTAAATAGAAACGCCTCCAATCGGAGAATCACATGCTCCAGTTCTTGTCCTATGACTGTTACTCGCTTAAACAAACTCTTTGTTCCTTATCATAATTCTCTTTTCTATAAACTGAACTGCAAGATGATCTGCAAGAACTGACAAATCTCAATGTTTCCATGTTATGATACAGTAGCTCTACTAATGAAATGGGTGTTCTTACTTAGAGTGTGCACTTGTAGAACAATATTAGTATTGCATATTTATATAGTAGTAATTTGAAGAGTAATTCCGGAGCTATTCTGAAGGATAATAGCCTCAAAACCTGCAGAAGTTTTCACTAGTTCTGATGCCAAGATGTGCAGGGAATTTGTTAGCCACTGTGTTAGACTACAGAGCACTTTTACATATATTATCTTTGGTTCAGAATTTGCTATTGAGTTGGATTAAACAATTTTAAAAGGGATTACAATTATATTTCATCCAAATTTCTTGTCTCATAAGACCCATATGTAGTATGTTTTTTCTACTCTATTTTACCTTCTTAAAAATACTTTTTTTGTATTTGACTATATCTGAAATATCTAGTTCTAATAACTTTACAAAGATTTATATTGTGTATATTATGTAGTCAATCCTTTCTGATAAATTTCGGTTTTCATTCTTCAGCTTCAAGACACATGAGAACGTGTAGGGAAGTGGCTCCAGAACTCACTTATACAAAGGTTTTGGCCCACCTTCATGTTACAATTAATTCCCTTTGCTGGCTGCAGAGGCACCAAAGATACCTCTAATTTGATGGCTTAATTCACTTGCATCAACAATGACATCCAGCGGTTCCATTTGCCTTCTGTGTCTTGCAGTCTTCCTCTATGCACTGTCCCTAAATATGTCTCAGAAGATGAAGAACATTGTACTAAGCATGGAATACTCACGTGATTCAAGTTGATCAGAACAACAATCCCTCCAAATTTATTCAGGATAAGGAAAACAACTTCCCAATCCCCAATCACCACCACTGTCAGGAAAGCTACTCTTTTATAACGCATTGATTAATCAGATCTGGCCAAAATGTATGTCATCAAATAAATTCACATGTATGTCCTCTCTCTGGCAGAGGACTACTAACATGAAGACTCATGGTCCTTTCTTAGTTACTTTTCCTTGCTTGCACTCTTAAGGCTGTGTGGCATTCAGAAATTAGCGTAAGGGAGGATTTGGAAAAGATGGTAGAATAGTCAGCACCAGGCATCTATCTCCCTACCTAGGCAGCAATTGCACAGACAGAATCTGTTTAATGTAACTATCTTGGATCTCTGGAGTCTATGGTAGGCTTGCAGCTTCCACAGGGAGGCATGGAAGGTAAGTTGTAAGCAATACCTCAAACAGGTATAGCCACCTTCATAGCAGCATTATTCACAATATTTAAGGAGTGGAAGCAATACAAATATCCGTAAATGAATAAATGGATAAGCAAAATGTGTTATATGCACAGAATGGAATACTATTCATAAAGTTAAGGGGAGCCTGGGTGGCTCAGTTGGTTGAACATCTGACTCTTGATTTTGGCTCAAGTCATGATCTCAGGGTCATGGGATCTAGCCCTGTTCTGGGCTCTGTGCTGAGTGTGCAGACTGCTTAAGATTCTCTCTCTCTCTCTCTCTCTCTCTCTCTCTCTCTCTCTTTCTCTGCTCCTCTCCTCCACTTGCCATTTCTCTCTCTAAAATTAAAAAAAAAAAGAAAAAATTTAAAAAAGTTAATTCTGACATATACTTCACATGGATGAACCTTTAGGATGCTATGCTAAGTGAAATACCAGTCACAGAAAGACAAATACTCTATGAATCCACTTATGTACTTGGAATAGTCAAAATTATAGAGACAGAACTTGAAATGGTGGTTGCTAGGAGCTCTTGGGAGGGGGGAATAACAGGGAAAATATGGAGAGGACAGGAGGTGAAAGAAGGGAATAGGAAGTTATTGTTAAATGGGTACAGAGATTCAGTCTTACAAGAGGAAAAGAATTACAGAGATGGATGGTGCTGGATAGTGCACATTATGAACATATTTAATGCCACATAACTTATACTTTAAATGGGTTAAGATCATAAATTTTATGTTATGTGATTTTTACAAAAATGAAAAATAAGAGAAGGGGGAAAAAAGTCACATAAGCTATCTTAGTCCTTGGCCAAGAGAAGAAATAGTCCATGTTCATGCTTAAGTACCTGGTATTTTTTAATGTTTATTCATTTTTGAGGGAGACAGAGACAGAATGTGAGTGGCTTAGGGGCAGAGAGCCAGGGAGACACAAAATCCAAAGCAGGCTCCAGGCTCCGAGCTGTCAGCACAGAGCCTGAAGTGGGGCTCTAACCCATGAGCCATGAGATCATGACCTGAGCCAAAGTTGGATGCTCAACCAACTGAGCCACCCAAGCACCCCTAAAGTATCTGGTATTTTTAACATTCTATATTGTTGGTCTCAGTGTATATGGAACATAACTTAATTTCTTTCCTCAGGTTTTTCCATGAGTTCATTAACACATGGCTCTTTCTACTTTATATAAGCACTGAAGAGAGAAAAATGAACCAACCAAGAAGCCACCTATGCAAACTTGATTCATATTATTCAGGGATGCTAGAAAATTGTATTTTTTTAAGTTTTATTCTAAGACTCCTTCTTTGATATGGAAGCAAGTATCCTCATTCTGCAACTTACCTCTTCAGCAATTTTTCATATACTTAATTGCTTATAATATCATATAGTAAAAAAAATAATTGATATTTTAATATTATGTAGACTCTCCCTATGGAATAAGATATTTAAATTATGGACAATGCATTCTCATCATGATTTTGATCATCATTACTTTCCAGTAGTCTTATTAGGTCTCAATGTCTCATGTGTGCATTTTTTTTTATTTGTTCTATTTTTATTTGTTTGTTTTGCTCTTCTGCTTCACAGGTTATTATATCATCTAACACCTCTCAATTTTTTTTCTTTTTTCTTTTTCTTTTTTCTATTTTTCTTTATGTTTATTTATTTTGAGATGAGGGGGAGGGGCATAGAGAGAGGGAGAGAGAATCCCAAACAGACTCCACACTGTCTGCATGGAGCCCAATGTGGGCTTGAACTCATGAACCACGAGATCATCACCTAAGCCAAAATTAAGAGTCAGACTGAATCACCCAGGTGCCCCACACCTCTCAATCTTCATTGATTCTGGTTATTTGTAATAATCCTTCCTCTTATATTTATGAGGATGGTCAATTTAAAGTGCTACTTGGTAAAAATAAGTTTTCTTTGGAATGCAAGACTTAAAAAATTTTAACAAATACAGAATGTCAAATGATTAACATAAAGAAAAGTTAATTAATTGTATAATTTCATTTGGAAAAAATCTAGCTTCTTGGTTACAGCAGACTAAGCATTGTAGTCAGTTCTTTTCAAATAAACAGTGGTTTCTAATGTGGAGTGTCAGCATACTTATTACTGTCTTGCATAAAATCCAATCAATATTTTTTCATGTACTTGATTGAGAATTGGCAAATAATTGGTGGGCATATGCTGCAATATGGGAATACAGTAAAATAGTAATATAATTACAATTATCTGTTGAGTATTGAGTTCTAAAATCAATCCATTCTGAGTGAAACAGTAAGAGTTTTATTTGATATCAGTTTACAAAATAAGATCAAACTGGCCCATTATATTCATTAAAAAAAAAACTCAAGGAAAATGTTTCCATTGGCATTTCAAATTCTTAGTAAACTCTAATATGAAAAATATCTGGTATTTGGGCAAATGAATATTGCTTTCAGTGGAAAGTATAAAAACAATGTGAAAATGTTAATGAGAACTTTATTGCATAATTTATGTTTTCCTATATTTTCCAAATTTTGCCAAATAAATCTGATTTTTATGTTCTTTTAATTTGAGTTTTAAAGTAGATCACATTCACAGGTTCAAAAATAAAATAAAATTAAGAGGAAAATTCTAGACCTTACTCTTTTCCTTGTTAACCACTTGATTATTTGTATTTTTATGCAACTATTAGCACATAATTTTATGTTTACTTCTTCTTTCCACAAAATATACCATATTCTGTACCATGCTTCTTTTCTAAAATTAATAATGCATGTAAAGAATATATTCATGTCACTCTGTAGAGTACTTCCTCAAAACTGTTCGTATTGCACAGTCTTCTACCCTGTGGATAAACTATTGGCCACATGTTATATCTCCTGAGGATATCCAAATATTTATCTACTACAATCTTATCTACTGCAACCAATGTACCAGTTAATTATCTAGAAGTAAAATTGATACATCAAAGACTAAACGAATATGTAATCTTGACTGAAGAAGACTAAATCAAATTGCCCTCAGTGGTCATCACTCCAATTTTCTACTCCAACTGTGTATTATTTTTATAACCAGAAAAAAATATATAAATGAACAAGTAAGAAAATAAAGCAATAAAAGTTAAAGGAAATAATTCTCAGATAATTTCCTGAAGTTAATTCATAGCTATAGGTCTAAAAGCATTGTAACCCTTATTAAAGAAAATCCAAGTGAAAAATTAAAGTTGGAAGCATGGAAAGCATTATTTTGAATTTCTTTTTGTTTCCATGTTGAGAGGCGATAACTAAATAAAGGGCCAAAGTTAATGTGAAAGATAACTCTTGTCAAAAAAAAAAAGTCTGAAAATTTTAGACACATTAGAGGATATTTTCATGATTAAACATGGCTATTTTTATGCTTTATGAGTATACTGTATGATCAGCAATATTCTTTAATCCTCAAAGTATGTTTCAAGGACCCCAGAAGTCCTCAAAACCCATTCATGGGGTCTTATGATGCCTTCCATTTTACCAACCACATATCTGTGTGAAAATGAATTTCTCCTGCAAAATTCTCACAATTTTCCCATTCCCAGTAATGCTAATGGAGGAAAAGTTCAATAATTTCCTGATCTAAAAAAGTCTTTTTCTCAGGTTCAAAAATATATTACAAAAGATTGAATGCAGCAACTGATAACAGAATTTTTGTTTTCTTGATGGCTTCCTTTACTATGCAAAAGCTTTTTATTTTGATGTAGTCCCAATAGTTTATTTTTGCTTTTGCTTTCTTTGTCTGAGGAGACATATTCATATAGTATTTGTAAATGATGTACCCAATAAGGGGTTAGTATGAAAAATATATAAAGAACTTATACAACTCAACACCAAAACTTCAAACGATCTGATTTAAGAACGGGCAGAGGACCTGAATTTACATTTTTCCAAAGAAAACATATAGATGGCAAACAGACACATGAAAAGATGTTCAAAATCACTAATCGTGGGGGAAATCAAAACCACAATGTATGTCAAAACCACAATGAGGTATCACGTCACACCAGTCAGAATGGCTAGTATCAAAAAGACAATAACAAGTGTTGGTGAGGATGTGGAGAAAAGGGAATCCTCAGGCACTGTTGGTCAGAATGTAAATTGGTACAAACGCTATGGAAATGGTATGGAGTTTCCTCAAAAAAATTAAAAATAGAAATACTATATAATCCAGTAATTTCACTACTGGGTTTTTACCCAAAGAAAATGAAAATACTAATTCAAAAAGATAAATGCACTCCTCTGTTCACTGCAGCATTATTTACAATAGCCAAGATATGGAAATAACCTAAGTGTCCACTGATGAATGAATGGATAAAGAATAGTGGTATATTACTCAGCCATTAAAAAAGAATAAAATTTTGCCTCTGTGACAACATGGATGACCCTTGAGAGCATTATGCTAAATGAAATAAGTCAGACTGAGAAGACAAATGCCATATAAATTCACTTATATCTAAACTATTTAAAAAACCAAATGAACAAACAAGCAAATAAACAAACAAAAAAACTAGACTAGTAAATATGGAGAACAAACTAATGGTTGCCAGAAGGGAGGTGGGTGGGAAGCTGGCTAAAATAGGTGAAGAGGATGAAGAGATACAAACTTCTAGTTACAAGATAAATAAATCATAGAGATAAGAAGTACAGCAGGGAACATAGTCACTCATATCATAATCACATTGTATAGTGACAGAGGATGATGACACTTATCATGGTGAGCAATGAGTGATGTACATAATTGTTGAATCAGTTGAGTGTACATCTGAAACTAACGTGACATTGTCTGCCAAATATACCTCAATAATAATTTTTAAAATTTTTTAAATTTAAGTTTATTAATTTTGAAAGAGAGAGGGAATGAGACACAGCGAGTGGAGGAGGAGCACAGAGAGGGAGAGAGAGAGAATCCCAAGTAGGATCCACACTGTCAGCACAGAGCCTGATGCAGGGGTGAATCCCACAAACTGTGAGATCACAACCGGAACCCAAATCAAGAGTCAGATGCTTAACCGACTGAGCCACTCAAGCACCCCAAACATAAATTTTTTAATGTAAAAAAGAAGAAGCTACTGTTTTACTGTATTTCTCAAAATGTTGCTATTTTCTTTAACATGCTATTTAGGTTAACATACTTATTATTTTTGACAGTTCATAAATCAACATCTTAAAATTTATTTAATTTTTATTTTTTAACATCTTAAAACTTAAATAAATTAATCAATCATTTTAAAAACTTCTCATTTCAATGCCTAATATGATATTGATATGACACATATAAATAGATATGACCTACATAAAAATTCCTTGGGGAATCCACAATAATTTTACAAATATGAAGAGTTCTAAGGCAAAAACTTCTGAGGTCACCTGAGGTACAAAATGAGACAGAATACAATTTGGTAATTCAAATTAGCATTTAAAGAAAAATCTTATAAAATGGCCAAGAAAAATAATTTAAAATCAAACCCATCGTGTGTGTTTAAAATTAATCCAAATGTATAAGGTTTCAGAGCATTATTCCTAGAGTTGAGAAATTCTAGAGAAAGGAAGCTGTTGGGAAATGTGATCGGCTGAAGGATTTCAGGACTGGTCAAGGAAAAGACCTGACAACAAAGTGGGAGCAGTAGACAGTGGGCTTTATTTGGGGGGTGCGTGGACAAGTCGCATTAAAGTTTGGATTCTTCGCAGCAGGAGCCCTTCCAGAGACTGTATATTTGGGAGGGAGAACCACCCAGAGTGGGAGGAGTGCCAGGAAACTCCTGGGTGAAGTGGATTTGTGAGGGAGGCTTAGGTGTCTCGGTGACGTCACTCAGCAGCACAGCAGAACTCCAAAGGGCAGCAGTGGCATGGGGTCGTGTTTAGGCCCCGAGTTTTCTTGCCTACAGCTAGCAGAGTGCGAGTGCACTTTTCCAAGGTGTGCAAAGCGGACTGATGCTAAATGCTAAAAATATGCATATTTTGGCTATTATTTAAAACAATGGGTGTAAAAATTTGAATTTGGTGCTAATGAGGCTTTGAGCTACTGGTCCCAACATGCTCTGAATATGAAGAAGAAATCAACATTAAGGACAAATATAGGAGGCGGGGGGTCTTCTTTGGCTCATTTATATAACAGGAATGAAGGTAACGCTAATGATAAGAAAAATGTTAGGAAGAAAGGGTTATCCTGGTGTTAAACACTGTTCTGTTTACTATAATATCTGAATAAATATCAGAACAAACCATCAAATGATTATATAGCTTGTAACTTGGGGAAGTTACCATTACATATTTTTTAAAAGAACAAATTTTGTAAGACCAGCAGAATTTGCATCTGTGATAGACTGCAAGGAAGAAAGGAGATTTGAAGGCTCTTTTCCTTTTTTTCCTCTGTAAGTCCTTTAATGTTGCCCCATTTACTAAAGCAGACACATATGGTTTTAAATACACTCTTGTCAAAAGTTAAGCAAGTAGTTAAACTTCTCCTAAAGTGTGAGCTAAATGTTCAGAGCCACACTAGGATGACAAATGAGTATCAATCAAATGAGCTTCTATAAATCATTTCAGTTAATCTCTTTATTAAAGAGACATTGGGGCACCTGGGTGGCTCAGTGGGTTGAGTGTCTGATTCTTGATTTCAGTTCAGGTCATGATCTCACAGTTTGTGGGATCGAGACCTGCATCAGTGCTCCTGCTGTCAGTGTGGAGCCTGCTTGGGATTCTCTCTTTCTCTCTTCCCCTCCCCATGCTTGTGCTCTATCAAAATAAATAAATGAACATACAAAAAAACAAAAAAACAAAAAACCTGGAAACTCGCAGAACAGGAAACTATGGGAGGGATAACAGAGTAGAAAGAGCTTGGAAAAGTAATTGCATCAAGTATTCATGAAATTTGGGCCTCAGCCCTCAGCTGGGCATTTGTAGATTTGATATTAAACAGTACCAAGAGTATGAGAACGGACTAAAGAGATAAATCACCACGCAGGTACTGAAATGGTCATTGGTACACATGCAAAAGTTGTGAAAATGTAACTGATTTTTAATCCACAAACCACAGAAGTCTGGTCACAATATGTGGCCTGAATTTAAACAGACTGTTATTTTTTTTAACGTTTATTCATTTTTGAGAGACAGAGAGAGACAGGGCATGAGTGGGGAAGGGGCAGAGAGAGGGAGACACACGATCTGAAACAGGCTCCAGGCTCTGAGCTCTCAGCACAGAGCCTGATGCAGGGCTTGAACTCACGGACCGTGAGATCACAACCTGAGCTGAAGTCGGATGCTTAACTGACTGAGTCACCCAGGCACCCCTAAACAGACTGTCTATGAAAATAAAAATATAAATATTCTCCATAGACTGAAGTAACACCCAGAATCTCATAATGTAATATTCAGAATCCAGTATATAATCTAAACATTTTTCACCTACGAAAAACTAGGAAAATCTCATATTAATGGGAAATGCCAATGGCATGCTGACATATATTGGATTATCAAAAAACTATTTTAAGGCAACTATTTTAAACATTTTCCAAAGAGCAAGAGTAAACTGAAGTAAGAATGAACTATCTTGAAATAAATGAAATGATAGGCAACTTGCAAATATGGACAATATATTTAAAAATAAACAAATATTAGAACTAGACGCTTAAACAATAAAACACCGTGGATATGCTGGATCGCTATGACAGAGGAAAGAGTTTCTGAACATGAAAGGATGATCAGTAGAAATTATCCAATCTTCAAAACAGAGGAAGTAAAGAAAAAAATGAACACAGCTTCAAGAACTTGTGAGACAATACCAAAATATCATCAAATCTAAGAAGGAAAGGAGAAAGAGCACCATAAAAAATATATGCATATATAAGCATACATGTGTATATGTATCTACAGGGCTAACATCTGAAAACTTCTTAAATGGCAAAGGACATCGAACCATAAATTCAAAACCAGCTATGGACTTGAATACCAAATGGCATAAACTCAAAGATGTTCATATCCAGTCACAACATAATCAAATTGCTGAAAACAAAACATACAGAAATACAAAAGATGTATTAGCTACAGGAGAACAATAATTCAAGGAACTGGAGATTTCTTATCAGAAACCATGGAGGCCAAAAGGAGGGGAAACAATATTTTTAAAGTGCCATAAAGACAGATATGCCAAAATAAAGTTCCATGTCCAGCAAAAATATCCTTCAGAAACGCAGGTAAAATAATGCATTATCATTCTCAGATAAAAGACAATAAATCTTCTACTAGAAGTTTTGATCTTAAAAGAATTAGAAAAGGAAACTCTTCAGGCAAAAGAAAAATTTTATCAAAGGGAGTTTCAAGGATGAAGAAAGAACAAAAGAAATGGTAAATATCTTTGTAAAGATATGTTTAATGTTCAAAATAGAAGGTTAACATTGTGTAATGGGGTTTTCAATGAATGCAGGTATAATACAGACGACAACTAAGACAAAGAAGAGAGGCATATAAGGACCTATATGGTGCGATAGTTTCTACGTTTCAATTGAAATAGTAAAATATTGGTTCAAAGATAAACAGGAACATTGTAATCACATGAACAACCAGAAAAAAAAAAAAAACAGACATGGCCAAAAACATAATAGATAAAACAAAATAGAATACTAAATAATACATAATCCAAAGAAGGCAAGGAAGGGTAAACAGAAGAATGAAAAACAGAACAAACTGAAAACAAATCAAAACACATGGATGTTCAGGTAAAACAATGAATACTTTATTTCCAAGACTGGGGACAAGTAAGGAGGTCTCCATTCAACACTCCTATTTAACATCATACTGAAGGCCAACACAGTACTAAGTGAGAAATAAGAATGAAAAGCAAACAATTAAAAAGGAAGAAATAAATCTCTTCCAACTTGCAGATGCATTGTTGTATTCATTGCAAATCCAAGGATCTGTAGAAACACTGCTAGAAATAATAAATGTACATAACACAATCACAGGATATGAGAAAAACACAAAAACAATTGTTTTCCATATATGTACTTGCAATGAACAACTGAAGCCAACATTAAAATGTACAAAACCACATACAATAGCTCCAAAAATACAACACTTAAGGATTAATCAAAAAAAAAAGTTACATATGGCATCTAAATGCTAAAAACTACAAAAATGTTAAAGAATTGAAAAAAAATACCTTCATAAATGAAGAAACATACCTTCATTTATTTGTAGACTCCATTTGTAGAGTCTGTATATTTGTAGACTCAACATTGAGAAAAAAATGTCAGATTTTCCAAAGTCGTTATCAAGACACTACACAATTCTCATTAAAATCCCAGCAGTATATTACTTTGAAGATAGAATAATTCTAAAGCTTAAGTAGAAGATAAACTAGAATTTACAAGTTTTTTCTAAAAGAACAGTCATAGAAATAATACCCCCTGATTTTAAGGTATGGGTAAAAAGCTACACAATTGAGGAGGCATGATAATGGTGCAGGGATAGGTGCATAGGTCAATGGAACAGAAAAAAAAGTCCATAAATAGAAGCTTACAATACAACAAAAGTTTTAAAAATTTAGTTTACAAAGTGCAAAGTGCAAAGGAAACAATAGTATCCTCAGAATGGTTTTTAAATAATTGGATTTCCATTTGCAAATACATGAACCTGAGGATAGAAATCATACCATATACAAAAATGAACCCCAAATGAATCAAAGATGTAAACTGAAAACATTAAAGTAGAAAACTTGGGAGAAAAATCTTGTGACTTGGGGATAAGTGAAGAGTTCTTAAACATGACACAAAAAGAATGGTCCATAAAAGATTAGTCCTTGAATTTAAAGGACTTGAATTTAAAATTAAAATTAAAAGACTTTGCTTTCTGAATTACACTTGTTAAGAGAATGAAATGATAAACCCCAGCATGGAGGAAAGTACTTTGAATCACATGTCTGAGCAAGGAATAATATCCGAAATATATAAAGACAATCTAAATTCAACAATAAGAAAAAAAATGCAAAATAAATGAAAAGACACATCATTAAAGAAGCTGTTTGGAGGGCAAAACTGCATTTATAGAATTTGTAAGGAACTCTAAAACTGTAATAGTGAAAAAAAATAATCCACCGAGAATGTCTGAAATGCAGACATTTCAAAGAGGCATTTCACTGAAGAGTGTACAGGGATATAGAAATGAGAAGCACATGAAAAGGTGCACGCTATCATTAGCTACTGCATAAAACCATCACAATATCATTACAGAAATGCAAATTAAAACCACAGAGATTTCACTACATTCCTATTTTGAAGTGTAGAATTAAATACAAAAAATAAAAAAAAAAAAAACAACAACAACAACAAAACACACACACAACCAACAAACAAAAACCTGAAAAGATCCACACTGGTGAGAGTGAGAAGCAACTTGACTTCTTACACACTATTAGAGAGAATTCAAAATTATACAGCCATTGTGAAAAATGATTTGGCAGTTTCCCATGAAGTTAAAAGCATGCACTTACCATATGACTCTGCAATCTAACTCTCAGGTACTTACCCTAGATAAAGGAAACGATGCTCACACAATATATTGCACACATGTTTAGAGCAGCTCGATTTACAATTGCAAAAAGTGGGTACACGCAACAACTAGATAAATCTCAAGGCATTATTATTCTAAATGGATTAATATATTCCAAAAAGGTTAGATTTTAGATGATTCCATTTATTTGATACTCCTGACATACAAAATTGTACTGAAGGAAAGAAATTAGCGGTTGTTTGCGGCTTAGAGGTTGTAGAAGATGTAATTTCAAAGGGAAAAAAAATTCCCTTTTGTTTGTTTGGGGTGATGGAATAATTTCTTTACTGATTGTAGTGGTGGGACATGAATCTATGCATATATTAAAATTCACAGGACTATACGGTAAAAATTTAAAAAAAGAGTAAAGTTGGGGCTCCTGGGTGGCCCAGTAGGTTAAGCGTCTGACTTGTGCTCAGGTCATGATCTCATGGTTTTTGAGTTCCAGTCCCACAAGGGGCTTTGCACTGACAGCAGGGAGCCTGCTTCAGATCCTCTGTCCCCCTTTCTTTTTGCCCCTTCCCAGGTGCATGTGTTCTCTCTCTCTCTCTCTCTCTCTCAATAATAAATCAACTTTAAAAAAAAGTTTAAAAAAAAGGAGTAAAGTTTACTGTATGTTAACATGAACCAAACTTATGAAAACTTTTAAACATTTACATAGTGAGTTTTTTAAAAAAATGTAATTGTAGTAGAAGTACAATAATTTTATAATATAAATAACTGTGTTATTTAATATATAATTAAATGTATAACAATTATTCACCAGATTTAATAAGGTGACATAAAAAACAGTCCACAACTCCTGGAGAAATCAGTTCCTCATTGTTCAGAAGCAGGAAAAAAATCTCAAAAATTTCCCAATCTGAGGGAATCTTGACTCATGTTCAAGGTATTCTTGTTTCTACTTTACCAAACTCATCCCTTTCTTTTACTCATTACTCTGATCTGCCAAATGTATTCTGAAAACCCCTTTAATTCTTCCTGCTTGTTTTTTTATCTGTCATGACTGCAGATTCCACATCTTCTATAGTCTTCCTGTTTCATGAAACACCTAGAATGTTGGCCACATTTCAGTTCATGGCTCTGGCTCTTTCAGAACAGCTTTGTCATACCTTGCTATCAATAGTCAACTGTCAAAACTGGAGTATGATTAAATTCATTAATTTAATTTCAAAACAAAACTGCGGGCGACATGAAATTTGGACATGGATCTGCAGATACAAAATGATTTTGAATTCAGTACAGAATGGGAGACTGCAATATTTTGAGGTCAGGATTTAGGTATAAGTAAGCAACATCACATTAAACAAAACACACTGCTAACATTATTCAAATCCTTATCATTCTCTTTAGAATTCTGTTTGCTACATTGAAATATATATATATATATATATATATATATATATATATATATATTATATATCATATATGTGTATATATGTATACACATATACGAGAATGTCAGCTTCCAATCAAGATATACAAAGAGGTACCCAATTTATCCTTCTAACTAAACAGAAGCAAGAAATCGGATGTATGGACCGTATAGAACAATAGTTTTCAAGACATTGTGAATCAGTCAACAAAGTAGTCAACAGTGATTTCTGAAATACAAGAGGAAATGAGTGAGTCCTATTACTGTGCCAGCTAATTGTCTAGAGAGAGTTTCTAAGCTGCAGTACAGAGGGGAAGAGCCCAGTTGGAGTCTGGCAGTCTTCCTGAATTGAGCCAGGGAAGGCTCTGGGGAGAAGCAAAGAAGGCTACAGTTCAAAGGGCAGAAAGCCAGACAGAAGACAGGTGTGCAATGAGGACTTCCTGAGATCTGCAGTGAGTTTTCTTGAGGTCTTCCAGATGAGTACTGCCGAGTACATCCATGAGAAGAAACTAGTGAAGCCAGGGAAAGAATTTCCCAAAAGATTCAGGAGAAACAACTTCCAAACTCAAACAGAGAAAAGAATAGTTTTTATTCCCATGAGCCAGAATTTTGCTTTAAAAATGAGAAAAAAAAACCTCATAAAATACGTGAAATAAGGAATTAAGAGAGATTTTACCTCACAAGTGGGGCAAAATTAGCTCTGGACTATTTTGGTCCCACCTGACAAAGCTTAAAAGCATGAAGGATTAAACTATTTCCAAGTCATTCATCTGCATTCCTGAAAAAGACCTAAAATATTTAAGGAAATACAAAAACACTCAGCATATTAAAGGAGTAAAAACCCACAAATTCTGGCATCCAATTTAAAATTACTCACGATGAATAGAAGCAGGAAATATGAGACACGATGAGGGGGAAAAAATACAATCAACCAAAAGTGACCCAGAAATGGCACATTTGATAGAATTAGCAGACAGGAACATTAAAGCAGTTACTATAACTGCATTCCATATGTTCAAGACTCTAGAGGAAAGACTGATCATGTTATAGACTTAGAGAATATTTTAAAAATCAAATTTATGCATATTAAACCTATAGCATCTTAGGGCAAAATGCACAAGACAGGATTAATAGTGGATTAAACACTATAGAAGAAAAGAGAACTTGAAGAAAGCAACAGAAACTATCCACAAAGTAATACAGCAAAAAAAGAAAATGAACATAACATCTGAGAGATGTAGGGATGTTCAAATGGCCTAGTCTATGTGAAATTTGAGTTCCAAATTTCTGTGTGGGACAGAAAACAACATGTGAAGACCTACAAAATGAAAGATTTCCAAATTTGATAAAAATTATAATTCAAGTTTGTCAGCAAAACCCAAGTACAAGAATAAGGAAGAAAACTACACCAAGGTATATCATACCCAAATTGCTTAAAGCAAATTGCTTCAAGCAAGTGATAAAGAGAAAATCTTCAAGAATCTAGGAGAACTAGATGGGTGGGGCACTTTAGGAACAGAAGCAAAAGATAAGGATTAGGATGAACTTTTCATCTGAAATAACTCTGGCCAAAGATGTTATTTATGGCTCAGAATTTTTAAGGTACCGAAAGGAAAACAAAACAAAACAAAACATTCAATTTAGAATTCTATACTCAGCAAAATTTTATTTCAAATATGAAAGGAAAATAAATATTTTCTCAGAAATACAGTAGGTGAAGTGAATCATCACTAGCAGACTTGCACCACAAGAAATGCTAAAGGAAGTCATTCGGGCATTTGGGAACAGATACCAGATGGAACTCTGGATATACACAAAATAATGAAGAACTGTAGAAACAGTAACAATGGGATACTATCATACAAAAGTTTTCCTTTCTTTATGAAAATCCCTTAAGAGCTCATTGACAATTTAAACAAGTGCATATATAAGAGAGAAAGGTGCTATTATTCTCCACTATTATTCCCCTCTGTAAAGATATCGATGCCATCAATGCAGTAAACCCAGCCGTTTATAAATATGCTAAGTTAAATGGCAAAGGGAATTTGCAGTTAATAATTAAGATTATAGATATGTGGGGCTCAGTCAATTAAGCGACTGACTTTGGCTCAGATCATGATCTCATAGTTCGTGAGTTTGAGTCCTGCACCTGGTAATCTTGAGCCCCATTTCAGGTGAGCAGGTGCCCCACTCTGGGTGAGCTCCTGTGTGCCCCGCTTCAGGTAAACACGAGCTCTGCTCAGGGTGAGCCTCGCTTCTCTCTCTCTTTCTCTCCCTCTCTGCCCTTTGCTCACTTGTTCCCCCTCCCCCAAAAAACATACAAATTATAGACATTAAAATGGGAAAAGTATCCTAGATAATCCAGGTGAGACCAATTGCAGGAGCCCTTAAAAACAGAGCTCTCTCCAGTTGGAATACAAAACAGAAGGCAGAAGGAGAGGCAGCAGAAGGGAGTCAGAAATATTCCAAGTTTGAGAAGGTTTTACTGTACCATTATTGGCACTGGAGGAAGAAGCTTGCATGTAAGGACCAAAGATGCCCCTCAAAGCTAAGGACAACCTTTTCTGGGTGAAATCTAGCAAGGAATTAGAACCTTAGTCCTACAACAAAAAGAGGACAAATTCTGTCAACAACCTGAGTATTAGAAGAAATTCTTCTTCAGAGTCTATAGCAAGGAGCATAATCCTGCTGATACCTTGATTCTGGACCTATAATAACCTGAGCATACCCTGGCTGAGCCTACTTGGATTTCTGATGTGTAGAAACTATGAAGTAATAAATCTGTGTTGTTTCAAGCCACCAAATTTGTGGTCATTTGTTACCACAGATGGAAAACCAATATGGGGTTTATAATTTATATAGATGTAAAACATATGATGATAATTGCACAAAAGCTGGAAGGGAGTACTGTTATTCAATGTGTGAATAGTGTAACATCACTTGAAGGAGGACTGTGAAAATCAGCTACTAAAATAACATGGCAATGATTTATAGCTAACGAGACAAGATAGAAAATTAATTGATTGATACAAAATACTCCAAAAATATAAAGTAGTCATAAATATAAGAAGTGAACAAAGAACAGATAAGGAATATAGAAAATAAATGGCAAGATTTAAACCTAACTAAATCAGTAAGATATTTAATATAAATTGTGTAAACACTCCAATACAAAGTCAAGGACTATCACAATAGACAATGAAAAAAAACCCCACAATACCAAACCAACTATATACTGCCTAATCTCCTAATGATAAAGCAGTCAATTCATCAGGAAGACATAATTCTAAACTCTTATGCATATAATAACAGAGTTTCAAAACTCATGAGGCAGAAACTAACAGAACTTCAAGGAGAAATAGACAAATCTATAACTTTATTAGAGACTAAATAGCCCTCTCTCAATAACTAATAAAGCAAGTAGACAAGAAGTTAAAAAAGATAAAGAAGACTTGATCAACATTATTAATTGACCCTAAGTTAACTGATTACTATTAAAACTCTTAACTAAGCCAGCAAATCACACACTCTTTTCTACTGCACAGGGAATACAATTAGAAAGATCTAAATCAAAGAAAGTGTGTTCTCTAACTATATTAGAACCAGATTAGAAACTACGACAGAACAATATCTGGAAAACCGTCATATACTTGAAAACTAAATAACACAGTTCTAAATAACCCATAGGACAAATAAGAAATCAGAAGGGAAATTGCAAAGCATTTGAACTGAATGCCAAGGTATACACAACATCTTAAAAGTTGTGGAATGAAGTTAAAACAGTACAAATAGGGAATTCTCAGTTTGTTCTCTGTATTTAAACTGAGGATTGATGGGGGTTGGGGCAGAGGGGAAAGTGGGTGATGGGCATTGAGGAGGGCACTTGTTGGGATGAGCACTGAGTGTTGTATGGAAGCCAATTTGACAATAAATTTTATTTAAAAATTAGGGAATTCTCAATCATTAAATACATGCCATAGAAGAGAAAAAAGGTTTCAATTTAGTGTATTCAGGTGTAACTTTAAGAAAATGGAAAAGAAGATCAAGTTAAACCCAAAATAAGTAAGAAAAAATATAATAATAAAGATTATATTAGAAATTGATAAAATAAAAAAAGGAAAACAAATAGAACACTAAATCATATCAGTTTCTTTAAGAGACCAATATAACTAGTAAAATTTCAGCCACACCGATCAGAAAAGAAGAGTGAGAATGAGGGGCAGACAGAGAAAGTGAGAGAACAAGAGACATACAGACAGAGAGACAGAAAAAGAGGGGCTGAGAGAGAGAGAGAGAGTATAAGGTAGCAATACTGGAACTGAAAAGTCAAGATGACTATAGACTCTACAGATATTAGCAGGATAATAGAAGGATGTCATGAACAATTTTATGCCAATAAAGTCAGCAACTTAGATGAAATGGACAAATTCCTTGAAAGGTATTAACCACCAAATTTCACTTAAAAATAGATAACTTGAAATGAATAGCATTTATCTACTAAAAGACTGAAATAGCAGTTTAAAATCTTCCTACAATGTAAACTCTAGATCCATATGGCTTTAATGATGAGTTTTTACTAAATATTTAATGAAAAAAATTAAACCAAACACAAACTTTCCCAATATAAAGAAAGTTCTTTCCAATTCATTCAATGGGCCATTAATACGTTGGTTACCAAAATCAGACAAAGGCGTAACAAGAGAATAAAACAGCAGAACAATACCTCGTAAGAAGACAGATGCAAAAATTCTTAACAAAATTTTAGGAAATTAAATCCAATGTTATATAAAAGAATAACACATTTTGGCCATGTGGAAATACAAGGTTAGTTAACATTCTAAAATTGAACAATCTATTTCACTAACTTAATAGATTAAAAGATACAAATTATGTTATTATCTCATCATTAGATTCAGAAAAGAAGTATTTGGAAAAATCCGGTATTTTTGATAAAATTTCTTACCAGTCTAGGAAAAGGTCACTTTCAATCTGATAAAGAACATCTCTGAAAAGGCTACAGTTAACCTTGAAACCTGAAGTTAACCTTCAACTTGAAATATTGAAAGAGTGAATATTTCCCCTGAAATATTAGGGTCAGGGCAATTGAAATCTCAATAATAAGAAAGTAATCCATTAAAAAGAGTGGATTAAAGATTTTAAAAGGAAATTGATGCATGGTAAACAAGCACATGAGAAGATACTCAACATCCGCAGTCATCTGAAAAAGGTAAACTAAATCCTCAGTGTGAAACTACCAAACACTTACCTAACTGTAAAAGGTCTGACCATATGAAGTTTCGCTGAGAATGTGGACCAACTGAAAGGCCAATACACTGCTTCTGGGAATATAAAATACTACAACCCCTTTGGAAAACAATTTGCTGCATTTTATAAAAGGAAGGTTAAACACATACATATCATATGATCCAGCCATACTTCTCACAGGTATTAACCCCAGAGAAAGAAAAGCATATATCCATGCAAAGAATTACATACAAGTGTTTATAGCAGCTTTATTTGTAAGACAAAAACTTGAAACATCCCAAGTAGTCATTTGGGTAAACACATAAGCAAATTGTGAAATATTCCTACAATTGAATGATGCTTAGCAATAAAAAAAAAAATGAAATACTATTGCATGGAACAACATGGATAAATCTCCAAATAATTTTGCTGAGTGAAAGAAGTCACTTAGAAGTGTATACGCTGCATGATTACTTTTATACAGATTCTGAGAACTGTTGTGGGGAATGAGTATATTCACTTATATTCATTATCTTGATTGTGGTGATTGGTTCATATCATATATATGGCATTCATATATACATATATATGTACATATGGTTCATATCATATATATGACATTCATATATACATATATATGTACATATATACATACATATATACATATATACACATAGCATTTTAATATGCAGTTTATTATATATATAACACAATAAACCGTTAAAATACATGCAAGATAACTGAAATTGTATTAGGAGATTGATAGCATAAGGGGCAAATGCCTTTACAGTAATAGTAAAGTCATTTGGATTATTAAGCCTAAGGAGAA
Organism: Acinonyx jubatus; assembly: GCF_027475565.1. NCBI lineage: Eukaryota > Metazoa > Chordata > Mammalia > Carnivora > Felidae > Acinonyx > Acinonyx jubatus. Next base: position 22,607,514 of record NC_069384.1, read on the forward strand.
TAAAAGGTGAACAGTGATAATTATCAAATAAAATGCCTTCTGTCATTGGGATAATAATATTTTTGTAAAAAATAATTAAAAACTGAAGAAACTATTCCAAAAGTTGTTGACTGCTTTCTATATCGAAAAATCTAAGGTATTTCTTGATGTTATAAAATATTACTTTTGTTCTTTTGTCCTCTTACTGCATAATATTCTTTCCTTTAAAATAAGACCTTTCTATGAGTATACTCTACTGGAATCTGGGGAGTCCGTTCAAATATCTGAACTTAGGACAATTTTATAGAGATGAACCTAGTGCTAGGAGATCTCAAGGTAAGGAAGTCATGTAATAAGGCAGATAAAATTAAGAAAAGTTTGCTAGATGATACTTGAACTAAGTCTTATAGGGAAAATAGAAATCAGGCTGGTGTGTGTGTGTTTGTGTCTATGTGTGTGTGTAAGAGATAGACAGAATACTCATTTTACATTGAGATTGCACACTCATTAATCTTAGTAAAACTAAATGTACCTCCGTAAAGGGGGAACCCATATTGTACTTAAAAATATAATCAGTACAGGAATTAATATTACTTACAACTGGGTGTTTATTTAATTTATATCTAACTTAAATGGAAGTCTTTCTGTTTCTTAACTATTTTCCCTATTAAAAATATACATGCTCTGGATACCTACAATTTCATTGAAAGCCATAGGATATGATGTTAAAAAAAAGTAAAATCAAGACATACAGATCATAATTTACAGTATGAATAAAATAGTGGCATTGCCTCCTAACTTATCCTTTAGTGCAGCACATTCTGAAGAACAGAATCATGAATATCATGAATGTAATTTAGACACTAATTGTCTTCAATGTCATTCATCTGTACAATGTCAGGTAATACTTAGATGGTGTCTTTCACTTTACTGATTCCATGAAATGTAAAATATTTTAATTACAGTATCTTGTGGCCACTATAAATTTCTTGAAATTTTCATTGTTGATTTTACAAATGATGGTGTTCACATTATTAACCAAATGTTAGACAAACATTTCAAAAACCAATCTCTACACGACCAGTCAGGGGATGGGTGAGTTCAGAACCAGGATTTGATTCAAGTAATAAGATAATTTTGTCTTCTCTTATAATTAGAGATTGAAAATAGGTTGTAAAATAAATGTATGTTTTTCTACAGCCTTATAACATAACATTATGCCCTTTAAGTGTACCTGGGAAATTCTGGGCAAAAGAGAAATACGGATTGAAGAAAAGGTAAGAAACTGTATTAACTTTTCACTCCAACTATTTATGTTGAGGATATAGGCAAAGAAAAATGTTCATAGATATCCAAAGATGATTGATCTATCTATCTATCTATCTATCTATCTATCTTTCTTTCTTTCTATCTGATAGAGTGCATATTTAGCTACATATCAACAGGGAACAGGTGTTTTCTGACTGATAAAAAAGGCAAAAGGCAGGAACAAAGTTCCAAATAGCTGGGGAAGACCCCGTAGGATCCATACGCATTCTTCCCAATAACCACGGTCCTACAGCAACCTATAGCTTCATTATGATACATTTACATTGCGGTTTTGACCACCTCCCAGCTGGGGAAGGCCGCCATGATACTTCTGACAAAGAACTCCCAAACTCTCCCTCTGGACAGGTAGGAGAAGGAAGTCCCTCAGATGAATGAAAGCAACTCCAGTCAGAAACAGCCCTATGACTCATAACATATGCAAACATAACAAGAAAAGATAATCTTGACCCCCGGTGAGGTCGCCACCTCTGGACCTGCTTGCTCTCAGACCTTGAGAGTGCACTTTCCCTTTGCCCATTATTAAACACCTGCTTGCTTAAGAGTTTGGCTCTGAATTCTTTTTGGCCAAACTCAAGAGCCAAAGCTGGGGAACAGGCCTCGCCGTTAACATATGTATCATATTTTCTATATTATGGAAATTTCTAAATGTTGGATAAAAGTAAAAAGAAAAAATATTCTATATTTTCCCAGTTATCTAATCTTTCATTTATTTTTTATATATTTTTAATGTTTATTTTTGAGAGACAGGGAGAGAGAGAGAGCGAGCAAGGGGCAGAAAGAGAGGGAGACACAGAATGTGAAGCAGGCTCCAGGTTCCGAGCTGTCAGCACAGAGCCCAATGTAGGGCTCCAACCCACAAAATGCAAGATCATGACCTGAGCCAAAGTAGGAGGCTTAACTGACTGAGCCACCCAGGCACCCCAAACTCCTAATCTTTTAAACTTAATTGGATCACTAAGGATAGAAATAGTAACATCATAAAATATCTGGTTTTGACAAATGCTTATTTATAGACTCCTTGAATTATATATTATACATTATTGCTAAAATTAGAAATTCCATAATTTGCAATAATTAACTGCTCTGAATGATTAATTCAATTGTATTATTGACATACAAGAGGCTAGTTCACTGTATTTTATATTGTTATATTTCCTTTATGTTATATAACATTGCATAAAATTTAAAGAGAAAAAAATTTGACTTTTCATTTTTTTATAAAAAGAAAAGTACTTTTTCCAATTTTCTTAATTTTAAGAAATGGCTAGAAATGGGTAGGAATACTGTCTGAGGACCACTGCATTAACAAAGTGCACTCACTGTACATTCTGACGCGTACTTGCACAAATATCTTCTGCCATTGTCATTTACCATTGATTTAATGGTAATGTTCAAAGGAAGACTAAAGACACAATCGCTTTAAAATTATACTACTAGGTATTTTCCCTTCACTCTACATTGTTCCTGCCTCCATTATCCCAAGTTTGAATTGGCAATTAGTGGATCACTCTTCACAAATGTACAAAAGATTCAGAAAATAATGAATCATTATACTTTAAAAGAGCATTTTATAAAAATAACTCTCTATTGACCATATTTTAAATTTAAAAGTTATTTCTAGGTCTGTCTTTTATATGGACATTTTCTGAGTAGTTTTAGAGAGCATTTTATTTAACTAAGTGCTAGGAACCTGATGAAGGAGAATGGGCATGTGTTAAAAAGAGAAATGATTTTGATCCTCTTTTAAAGAAATGTATCTGAGATTTTTATAGTAGTGTGTGTGTGTTGAAGGGTGTATAATATGATTACATAGTAAAAAAGAGTGCAGGAATTTATAGAAAAGATGGACAGCCAATTTATCAAATGTGTAATAATATAATAAGGTATAATAATAAAAGGAAGGCAGCTGATGAAAGATTTGTGAAAATTTGTTAGGCATGTTAGAAAGCTTACTTGAAAATCCAATAAAGAGCAGATGTAAACACATAAAACTGTGGAGAAATATTTCAGAAATATCCAGAGTACATCAAGGAGAGCCAGGTGATTAGAAATAGAATATTGAAGTCATGTGGCAAGCTTTCTCTCAAATTATCAACCAGACCCATCTTTGAATTAATTTATCCACATCCTAACTCATTTTGGACTCACTTCCTCCAGGCTCATCATAAAAGATATCCTCTTTATGTGCAAGGTATGTTCCTTATAAATGTCCAACCACTTCCTCTATTCTTTAATTCAACCTTGTGATGTTTCCCATTTAACAGTTGATCCCAATAAGCTGAGGTAACAAATGTTGTGACTTTGCTAACTTCATCCTTCAATGAATGCAAAAGGTACATTTATCCTTCAAGTCACTGCAGTATGAATTTTGTCCAGGCTATTCAGATGATATTATTGACCCTAATGTCTCTTGTAATCTCATAATGGTCAAATTCAGCAAATATATTTCAAGTCTCACTATATGGGTCACATTTGTTTGCATTTAGTATGCTGGAAACCTAAAACCCACACTAAAAGTCTTCAAATTACCCTTGATTGCTCTAGCCTCTGTGACATACATGTGATACAAAGGCTTTGTTCCGAATAATACCTGATTATATACCTTCCCCTTCATTTCTTTGTCTTTTAGCACAAGCCCCAATTATCTCTCACTTGAACTCACTTCCTCTCCCTGCCTCCATCATTCTGTCAATTTCCTTGCTCTCTAGTTTGGATGTCAGTTCATCTTTGCCTCATAGAAGAGAGTCCATAGTCCTCTATGATCTGACCCTCTGACTCTCCAGCTATATCTCATCTAACACTACCATCACTCCCCAAAATATCACATTCCAGTCACAGTTATTAGGTATTTTTCACATCATACGATTTTTGTTTTTGCACAATCTGTTCTATTTGTCCTTCTGTCTCTCTCTTTCTCTCTGTTCTAAAAGGTAGCACTTTTCCACCAATAGATTTATCCCAAATACCAAGGAAGTCTCCCCTTAAGCTACATTAGGTGCTCCTTCTTATTAAAAAATAGTCTGTGAATATCTATAAAAATTGCCTTTAGTAAATGCTTTTGTATCCAACTGTCCCATAAACAATAAGGGACTTTAGTAAAGTTGATTATTTTAGTAAGATAAAACTCGAAGTGCCTTGAGGGAAATGATGATACATTAAGCCCAATAGTATTTTGAGCATAACATAGTGTGAAACACATAGCTAGCACTTCATACGTACCTGTTGAATCAATACACAAGTGCAATATAAATTAATACTGAAACTGCAGTCAAAAATCTTCAGTTGGATTTCCAATTGTCTGATAAGGTGATAAGAAAATCTCAAGAAATGATCACCATCAGAAGAAAATGGGATTATACGACATCTGCAGCATACTCAGGGAAGTAATTTCAGAAGTATCCCTAGGTCATATAGTGTTTAATTTGCTTATTTAAGTAGGAAAAGGCCACTGGCACTGCATTTGCCTGCTTTTCTGCAATAAACAACGGTTCTAAAATTCAGGGCTTAAAAAATGTGCTCTATTTCTTATTTATGTTATGTGTCTGCACCTGCAGATCAGCTGTGACTCTGCTCCACATGTCTTCATTGTGGTATCCAAGGTGACGGAAAAGTCTCTCTTTGGGGTCATGCTAGTTTCATGTCAGAAGGAAAGAACATGATAAAAAAAACCATATCATTCTTCTTGCAGCCTAATTTCAGTCATAGTGTATATTGTTTGGTTATATGTGCCACTGGCCAGGACAAGTGGCTTCATCAGTTGGGTGGGGGTGCACAACTCTCCCACTGGAAGCGCCACAATCCACATGTCAATGAGCAGTAATACATAACCTCTTCAAGGGAGGAAAGAAAGTTTTTGCAAAAAAACTATACACAGGCATTGAGAAATATGATAAGAAAGTCAGAGAGGGAGTTAAGAAAAAAAAAAATATTCCTAAGATTTAGTATTGTTGGTACCAAAGAGGAACCTAGCAAAAATATCTTTCAATTATTTATTGAAACAAAAGCATATGCATTGGAAGAAAAGAAACACGAGGGAAAAATTTTCAAGGAGCAAAAAATAAAAGAAAGAACAGAGCTTTTTCCAGAGCTAAGATCTCACAAGGAAGCAGTGAATATACATAAATAGTTGCTGGAGCCTTTGGTCAGGATTCCAGGGCACTTGAGGGGGAAGGAGACAAAGAAAGGAGGTCCAGGATAAAATCCAAATCACGATAAAAAATAAGTAGCAATTAAGAGAGAGGGCTCTCAATATAAGTTGAGGAAAAGGTCATAGAACAGGTCATATTTGTAGTTGAAGAAAGATAAGGTGGATAAAGCTATTGCTTTTATTTTATTGTTATTTTTTGCAGCCTCGAACTTTCCACTGAAATACCTTCAAGAGGTTTTATAAGAGAGAAATATTAAGAAGATACTTTTAAGGAGAGCTCAACATTTAAAAGGAGCCAGTAACAGGACAAGAGTCAATAAGACTGTAGCAGGATGACTCTTCTGTCTGAAATAAAGGCAAAATGTGAGAGAAAAGCAGAGATGAACTGGTGGCATTAGTCAATGCATTCCCTTGACAGGGTCCAAACGTATCATCCAGAAGGCGAATAAATCGATGGTTGATTTTTGTGAACACTGTTATTTTGAAGAAAAGTGATGCCAGGAATTCTAAGGTATGAGAGTTTTTGACCATAAAGGGGAAATGTGACTAATTAGAATGAGTGGAGATAAAGCAGTGTTTGAGCAAAGGTCAGATTAGGATCTGTAGTTGATTCTGTTAGAGGAAATTGGGATGTGGAAGGAGAATGATTTCCCTTTGGGAGGGTCAGTGGGATGCAGGCAGAACAGAAAACTACCTACAGGATTGATTTGAGAGGCACAAAAGAACACAATCCAGTGTTTATCCTCTTGTGAACCCCGGCATAATAGGCATAGATATACAGAACAAAATATTCCAGTTTGAGCGCTTACCATGATGGACTCGAAGATTCAAACTTTGTTAATTGAAAACAATTTGCTTCCTTCAAAATAAATGTAATCATAATATAAAAATTCACAGGTCAACTAGTGTGGAAACAGATTAGAACATTTATAAATGTGTTAAAGTATTTAAAATATTAATTTAATTATTAATATTGTATTAAAATTACTATAGCAAAATAGTTAATAAAGGGTGAATATGCTACGCCTGCCAGATATCGTTTATTTTTTTATTAAAATTTTTTTAATGTTTATTTATTTTGAGAGTGAGAGAGAGAGAGAGAAGGGAGGGGCAGAGAGAGAGAAGGGAGAATTCCAAGCAGGATCCAAACTGTCAGCACAGAGCCCAACATGGGGTTTGATCCCATGGACCCTGAGATCATTACCTGAGCCAAAACCAAAAGTTGGATGCTTAATCAACTGAGCCCCTCAGTGCCCCTCATTTCTTTTTATATCATATTTGAGTTACTGTTTTAGTGTAAAAATATGGGCTTGATTTGACATATATATATATATATATATATATATATATATATATATGAATATATAACATCTAATAGTAAATATATACTGCTTCCAAAACTTTACATATAATACTAATATTATAATCTCCATTTTCATAAAAGAATACTGAACACAGTATTTGCTTGTGACAAAATATATTTATATATGGCAACAAAAATTATTTTGGAAATAAAGCACACTAGAAAGTTAAGACAATATTTAAACTAAATAATGTAAGTTATGTATGTGTACTGTTTATAATAAAGACAGAAATAGTTTAGAGATACTCATAGATAATAGAATAGATGGAGATATAGCTACAAACCTCCATTTTAAAACTATTCTTCATGCACTGAAATCTTCCACCTGTGTGGAAGGTCAAAATCTCCAGACTATAGTGCTCTTCATAAATACCAGACTCAACACCTCTAAAAAAGAAAAGCTTTTCCTCTGAAGGCCTGGCACTTTGGCCTCCTCCATGAGCATGTGCAATTTCTACGAGCCTGTCTAGCTTCCCTGTCATAACACCTATTCTATTCCATTATATTATCCACAAATCCCAATTAATTATAGACTTGGAGAAGGAGAGAAAAAGATAGCAGTGTTTTAATATTCTCTTTGTCTTTCAGCATGAACCTTGTGGTTCAACTGCCTTTATTGCAGAAAAGGAAAGACCAGTGAACTCTTTCAGAGGTATATGAGATTCCTAGTGTTCTCCAGTCTTAAAGAACTGGAGAGCTAGCTCGTGGCGGGATGGGGAAAGGATATAGAAGACACAGATTTATTCCTCCCTGTCCCAGCCCCAACTCATAGGAAATGCGTGGCTAACTCCTTAATTTTAGATTTTGTCTATCCCAGAAAGAACAAATGACATTCTGCTTATAGAACCCTGTGGGATTATAGGTACCACTAACTTTTTATTTTAAAACAGAAGAAAAACCAAAAGTGCATTTTGTGCAGTGTTACTACTAATATTTCCATATGGCTGAGGCATGGGCTACTCATGAATGAATGTTAGGGAAGAGGGGTTGGTGACCATAAAAGAAATCCAATGCCATGAAAAGTGGTTTTAATTTTGTCTCAAAGTTAACAGGAAGCATTGACAATTTTAAGTGGTGAAAGGTTGGATGGAGAAGAAGTTGAATTATGGGACTGAGAGAAGAGGAAACAGCTTGTAGCAATTCAAGAAAAAGAGAAAAGCAATTTGAAAGGGCAGCACTCTTATGGAGGGCATCATGGTAGAATATATTTGAGAGATGTTAAAAAGTGTGTTGCATATGTCAATTATAGATTAGATCATCAAAATGGAGGCACTAGGAGAATAACATTAATATATCTTCTGGGCTCATAGAATGTCATGTTAACACAGGCAGAAAATACAGCAGGAGAAGCCAAATTTGGAAGAAGAGATGTCATCGTGATGCCATAAACTTAGTTATTAATCTCCTTGTGGATTCAATTATTAAATTTAAATTTGAGAAAACCTACAAAACTGTTAAATAGATTAGTTTAAGCCACCAGTGATTCATGCAATTTAAAAGTCAAATCTAGTATGACACTTTACTATGTTTCACTTGGCATTCTTTCAACTACTACAAAGCCAGCAAAAGGCAACTACTCCCTTACAGAGTAGAAGAGTGAAAGAAGATGACAGTGTTAAATAAGTCGCAGATCCTGCCCGTGAGACTATAGACAGTGTAATAGATGTGATCATAGAGGTGGGGAGATTTCCTCCAGGTATCAAAAAGGTTATTAAAGTGCCGTATTTACAGGGTTGCCCTTTTAATAAAAATATTGCTAAAATGCAACAATAAAATATGTACAAATTATTCTCTGCTTACCATTAACAATAACGATGATATCACGGAAGTCAATTTCTCCCCTAGCTTCCACTCTTCCTTCACACCTGTATATACCTTCATCACTTTTATTGATGTTGAGAATCTGCAGATTATTGTTGGCTAGCATAGCAAAGCGATCTAGAAAGTAAGCAAAGGGGAGGAAATGATATCAGTAATTGAAAGCAGAGTCCAGTATGTTCTAAATTGCTAAGAGTTAAAATATGGCACTTGTCTGACACTATCAAACTTTTCATCAACAAACAAATTCAAATTTGAAAGTAAAATGTAATTTCATGGCTTCAATTTTTCCACTCCACACTGCCTTGTTACACCTTTTTTTCTAAAATACATTCAAGACTTTATTTCCACATAAAATGGTTAGGCTATTATTTTCCCCTTGGTACTTTGAATGCAGAAATGATACACAAAAGAACAATGCTGAGAGATTAGATATTGCAGGCATGAAGACATTTTGACTGCAATATGTAGCAACCAAAGGGTGGAAAAGGGTTAGAAAATTGATTGAATAGCCTTCCTTACACAATAATTAAACTAATAATTCAGTATACCCTTAGGAGAAAGCTAAATGATACAGTAATATTCAAGTCACATAAAGGACATATAAAATGGCCATATCTTGAATTTATTTGAATTTTTTTCTAAATCCAAGATAATCCACTTTAATAATGAATATATTAGACTTTATTAATTTTATTTCAAGATTCCATTTTGTGTATGAGTGTATGCACATGAATATACATAAAAATAGGCTGTTAGAGGGCATGCATTAGTTGATTGCTTAAAATAATCTGGCTAGCCTAGGCATCATCTCAGCCTGAACATGTTTTCCATAATGTCTGGTCTGTTTTTTTAGTCATGGCAATTTTGTTGCAGTGTTAGGACCTTTTCTCTTCTTATCAAGTAAACAATATTCTCACATCTAGTCCATTTTGAAACATGTTGTAAAAGCAATATCTTAAATTTCATCCGTTAATATATCATTGAACATCATCTTTTTGGTATGCATAGTATTTGAGATACTTTGGTAAATATGAGAGAGACATCCTCAACCCCGTTGTACCTTTTGGTAAAGTAGAAATGGCATTAGTTTAAGGTGCTCTCCTCCAGGGTATTTACTGTTATACCATTAAAGGTTACTTTTTGGACCTATTCCAATGTTTACTGCTCTTCCCCTATCTGCTGGCTTGATAGACAGGTAGGGTAAACATGGAAGCCGCATGAGAAAAAGGTACAGCTTCCCTCAGCCTGGACCACTGAATGGATGGCTGGGGCTGCCGACTGGACATAATCTGCTATATTAGGTTGTTTTGGGTTCGATTCAGATTTGGGATTCATTTGCCATAGTGATTCCTTAATACAATTTCTTAATGCCATACCAATTCTAGTTTGGACTACAAATACAAATAGGAGAGTGATCAGAATATGAGAAGACTGCGCTTAATACATGTAAGGAAGAGATAATTAATAAAGAACGGAAATAGGTAGATTCAGAGGCCCCCGGAAATAGAAAATATTGATTGTAAAGCAAGAGACACATGATTTTCAGCTCAGGAAGGACAATAGTCCCCCTTATTTATGGCTTTGCCTTCTGCAGTTTCATTTACCTTCAGTCAACCGTGGCCCGGAAGCAGATGATCCTCCTTATGACATCTTACCAGAACTATATCACAATGCCTATGTCATTCACCTCATTGCATCCCATCATGTAGGCATTGTATCATCTTGCCTCATCAAAGGAAAAAGGGTGAGTACAGTACAATAAGCTATTTTTAGAGAGTGGCCATATTCACATAACTTTCATTACAATAAAATTGTTGTAATTGTTCTATTTCATTATTAGTAATTGCTGTTAATCTCTTAATTTATAAGTTAAATGCCTAATTTATAAATTAAACTTTATCATAAGCACATTTTTTTTAGAAAAAAAGTATATACAGGGTTTGGTACTTCTGGTAGCCACTGGGGAGTCTTGAAATATATCTCCTGTGGACATGGAGGGACTACTATACAAACTTTCCCATAATATTTATTTCTTCTTTAGGTTGACCCAAAGAAGAGAGACACAAATTTTTATACATATGCTTTCCCTGGTAAATTTTCCTTTTCTCTAAGAAAAGCCTGGAGAAAAAGAATCCTCAAGAAATTTTAAAGTTTAACTCACAAGAAGTCCTGGAATAACTCAGAACTCCTAAAAATTAAGAACATTCCAAAGTCAATTAAAAGAGCCTCTACTTGAGCATGTGGCTGGAAATTAGAATGAGAAGCAATTATAAATTGTAATAGTTCAAACTTAGGGATGCCCATAATTATACCTTGATTATTGTAGTATTTTTAAATTACTAAAATATGTATTATCCTTTAACTATAATGTTCTTTAACACTTATAGGATACTTAGTTACAAAATTAGTAAGCAGAAGAATTATTTTAATCAGGAAGGCAATATTTGATATAAAAAGGAAAATGACTTGAATGTCTATAATACATATTTTGATAGGAATAAATCAATCTTTCTTCTAATTGTAAACTTTTAATCAAATGGCCATTTTAATATAGTATTTCTACTGTCTGAGAAAAGTTATTAGAACATTAGAAAAATAGTAGTTACCTGCTAAATGTAAATACATCCCAATGTTTCCATACAGAAAACAAACCATGTGAAAATTGCATGTCAAATTGTAGATATGGGTGTCAAGTCCATGGAATGATATAGTGAACTATCAAACTGAAGTACATCATGAATATGTGCTTGAAGAAAACACTTGAAGAAAGCACTGCTTCAATCAATTACACATAACTATGGATATCAGGACTATTTGACTATTAGAGGTTATTAGCTTCTCTCAATTATACAGAACTTTCGTGTTTTTTTTTAAATTTCATTATTGCATTAAAAAATAAATGAAAAAATGTAATACTCAGTAAGTGATCTGCTTTATGCTTCTTTAGGCAGATTATTTTCTAGCCCTCTTTTTTTCTCATTCCCCCGCCACTGATGATATGTCTCATCTACTCTTATGGCTTCAATTACCATCTGTATTTTGAGTCTCTCAATTTTTCTTCAGACAAGACCATTACCTGAATTAGAAAAGTCTGTAACAGTATAGCAGATGTACCTACTGAAAAGCGTTGGAAATACTTTAATCTCAGCAAACTTAAAATTCACTGTACTATCTCCACCTGAAATTTCTCATATGGTCTCTCCAGTTCTGTCTTAGCATGTCTGTACATTGAACTATTTGCCCGAGTCCAATTCCTTGAATCATCCTTGACTTCTCCATCTCCCTCCATCTACATATCCAATTAAATCCCATGTCCTGTCACTTCCCCCTTTATCATTACTTAGTCTAAATCTCCTTCTCCTTCAGCAATTATTTCATTAGGGTTTGAACTGTTATCAATGCCTGGAGTTTTGCTTTGACTACCATCCAACTCATTCTTCTCACTGAAGCACTAATATCCTTCCCAAATTCATATCAGGTCATGTTACTGCTCTGATTAAAATGCTTTAGTGATGTTGCTTTTGGATAAATTCCTTAGCAGAGATGTCAGGGTCCTTATGACTCAGCTCAACCTTCCTTTTCAGTCTCCTATCTTATTAGTTCTTTATGACCAACCCTAGTTTATATTTATCTATTAGTATAAGTATTCCAGTTGCACTTATTCATAAATTTTCATTATAATAAACTTATTCCAGGTTCTAGAGCACCATTCATGGTATTTTTCAGCTCCAGGCCACTGCAGATGATCTCCCTCCTGACAAGTCCCCACCACTTAAGTGTTACTTCTCTATTCAGCAGGCATCTTGGACTCCCACCTCTGCCCTAACTAGTTGAGGTATTCTTTCTTATCTTCTATCATTACACTTTCCTTCTCATAGACTTCAACATACTTTGTTTTCACTGATTTCTCTATTAATCTTTTCTAGTAGATTATTAGCATTTGAAGGCAGTGAACTTGTTTATCGAGTTAACTATGAATAACAACCATCTAGCATGCTAGATGGCACATAGTAGGTTTTCAACAACTAGTTCAAAATTGAATGAATTTCTATACTGGAGGAAGATTACATAAAAAATATTGAACAAGATGATTTTATCCACATTTTTTGATGCAAAAAGGGTACTTCATTTGGCAATGATCAAAGCACTTAGAATATTTTAGAAATAACTTTCAAACTGGCTGAGGTTGAAACAGGCATCTGCGATATCATATCCCTCCATTGAGGGATCCTAAAAGTCAGGATTTTCAACTTTTGTAACAAAATGCCACCTTTACTTCCTAAATGCTTATTTAGCAGATGGGTTATTTTCAGCAAGTAGCATGGAAAGGACCTCCACTCAGAATATTTTGTTGGAATTTTAATTAAGAATACCTGCCATACAGCTGCTACCAAAAGCATGGCTAATAAGATGGACATTTCCAAGCCTTCATTATTTCATCTAGAGCCTGCGAACTTTACTCACGCACCACATTAAGGCTTCAGAAAGGTACCTGGATACACCATATTCTTCTAAATCCCCTTATATCTTCCTTTCAAGGTTATAAACCTAATCTTTTTAAAAATTTTTTTTAATGTTTCTTTATTTTTGAGAGAGGCAGAGACAGAATGCGAGTGGGTTAGGTGCAGAGAGAGAGGGAGACACAGAATCGGGAACAGGCTCCAGGCTCTGAGCTGTCAGCACAGAGCCCAACACAGGGCACGAACTCACGAGCCATAAGATCATGACCTGAGCCTAAGTCAGACGCTCAACCGACTGAGCCACCCAGGCGCCCCTATAAACCTAATCTTATTCCATCAGCTTTAATAAAGGGATCATACAAGGTATAATCAGATGAAGAATATTACTTCTTGTAAATTCATTATGAATGTACAAGCTGTCCAACAATAAACTACGTGGCAGGTTCCTCTGATATTAAAAGGTTAGAAAAGCTTGCCCTTCCTCACAATTCACCTAATTCCTTTATGTCCTAGAATTAAAAAGAAAAAAAAGATGTCATTTCTTTTCTTTGCTTGCCATGCAATTCAGAACCAGGTTTCATGCTTACTCTAGACTAGTCCCTTCACTTACATGGGATTTTTTTTATTCTAGATAAAACCTGAGTGTCTATAATTTTGGTAAAACTTCTTCTCAACATTTAAAACTCAATGAGAAAGAAGGAGAAAGATCAATGTCATTGTGCTGAGAACCTGATATACACACAAAAATTTTACTCATTCATTTAACAAATATTTATTATATGCCTAAAGTCTTATTTGAAACTCACAAGCATTGTTTAAAATAGAGATAATAACCCACTGTTTACACATACAGAATCTGAATTAGAGAACAGTTAGAAAAGTTATTCAAAGCATCACGGCCAAGGAGTAGAGCCATAATCGAATTCTACCTTCAAATACGTCCGTCCCTGCATACTGGAGAAAAGTGTGTGAGTTGTGGCAGAGAAGCAGTGCTCCTCCAACACCATCACACTGGACTATAAGTCCTGGCTTTGAGGCTTTTGTTCCATGTGTCTTTTAAAAACTATAATTCAGGGGCGCCTGGGTGGCTCAGTCGGTTAAGCGGCCAACTTCGGCTCAGGTCACGATCTCGCGGTCCGTGAGTTCCAGCCCCGCGTCGGGCTCTGTGCTGACAGCTCAGAGCCTGGAGCCTGTTTCAGATTCTGTGTCTCCCTCTCTCTGACCCTCCCCCGTTCATGCTCTGTCTCTCTCTGTCTCAAAAATAAATAAACGTTAAAAAAATAAAAATAAAAAAATAAAAACTATACTTCATTTCAAAACCTTCTTGTAATTAAGGTTTACAATAAACCAGATGTACACTTGAAGCCTAAGATGAGGCAATGTGAAAATGTTTAGACATTGTCATTTAACTTCTATACAAGAACTGCCTTTTCTTTATTATTGAGGGTAAAATAGCTGAAAATACATTATACAATGTACTCATGTGATATGTTAATAAAATATAAAGCAGTTGTCCTAAAATAAAATAAGAGGAAATAAAGTACCATTTCTCACCTATTATAATACAGAAAAAGAGAGTTAGTCGATAACTGACAAGCACTGAAAATGCCAAGACCAGAAAAATTATCTCAAAATTAAAAAAAGACTATTAAACATGATTATGATACATTCTCTGTACATACTCAAAAATAGATACTATCTGCTTTCTCTCCTTTATGCTATAAAAGTTTTATCTCTTAGAAACACACAACGGAATCATCCAAGATGGAAAGTATTTAAAAAGATTCAATTATTTCGTATCTCTCTGCAATGCAGGTGCATTGAAAAATATTCTAAATTGAAAATGCTCCCAATGCACAATGGTAAAATAGCATAATGTAAGCAAATTATGCTTTCAATTTCAGATGTCATATTATTCTGGAATTTTAGCTCAGTCTGAATCAAAATTATGAAGACAATTTGAATGAATGTACTTTTCTGTCTATTATCCATATGCATCATACCATAATATTTAGAACATGTAGGTGTCTTTGAGAGAACAGTGCCAGAATAATAAATAGGATTCATATGGTTATTATTTTAAGATTACAGAGTAGCCCATGGGATCATGTATAAACTGTAATATATAGAATTTGAATGCATCGGGATGAATTCTTTCATTTACTTATTACCCTTCTACAGTTTTTACTAAGTTTTTCTTGAATAGGATAGGGGTAAGCAAACTTTTTCTGGAAATCTGCCAGTGATAAGTATCGTAGACTTTGTAGGCCACATCATCTGTATCACAGCTGTTCAACCCTGTCCCCAAAGCAGCCATGCAAACTGTGTAATGGTCAGGATTGGCTGTAATCCCATGACACCATACAAAAACAGCAGAGAGGCTGACTGTGGCCCAAGACCCATGGTTTGCCAACACCTACTTTAGAGCTGGAAGGTTCTCAAAACCGTTTGATACTTGAGATAAAAAATAAATAAATAAAATTTCTCGATTCAGTCTCTTTAAAAATTGCAATATTATTAGAACATATAATTTAGGGAGTTACCAAAATACTAACTGTCGGAAATAGCGGTGACTTCCTCATTATGATACAACCAGCTGACAGCAGGGGCAGGTGAGCTGCTAACTCGGCAAACCACTTCTGCATCCTCCCCTTGTTTGAATTCTTGAGGAGATACCACTTCTCTGAAAGTGAGTTTTTCTGCATCAAGAAAGTAAAACAAACCGTAAAAGTATTATTGCTCACTTCTCCCAACAAAATATTCCAAAATCTGTGTGTGGATTGATGCTGCAATAAAATCATTAGTTAACGCTAGATCTTTTAAAACCTGATTCCAGATAATGTGATTCCTCTACTCGAGAACTTCCCATCTCACCGAGAAGAAAGGTCAAAGTCCTCGCGATGCCAGACTAGGTCCTATGTGAACTGGAGTCAGCTCCCCAACTCCAATCCCAGTATCTTCTCTCTTTTCCAAGTCCCTGTGATCCAGACTGTCTTCTTTGCAATTCCTTGAACACTCCAGGTTTGTTCTCATCCTTGGCCATCTGTGCTCCTTTGAATCCCTTCAGATTTCTGCTGCACCTTCACAAGTAAAATAACCATCACCCTTCCCCCATTCAACTCCTCTCTTTACCCCTTATTTCCTTCACTATAGAATTCTACAGCATGGATATCTAGCATTCACGTATTTTTCTAAGCTCATTCATTGGTTGTGTTTCTCCGCTCACTAAAATATAAGTACCAAGTAGCCAGTGACATTTTCTGTTTTAGTTACCACTCCTTGGGACTTAGAATATTGTCTGTTATGTAGTAGATACCCAGTAAGTGTGTTGAATGAATGAATGAACATGGATATTTATGCTTGTTGAGAAATTTTCACAAAAGTTATTCATTGTTCTTGCCAGGAAAAAAAAAGTCATTTCTTTAGTATACAAACAAAACACCAGCCACCTTCCTTTGCATCATTCAAAGTAATGAAAAATCTTTCAAAATATTATGTCCATGAAATGATAGCTTCAATTTAATTTTTTCTACTTATCAAATAGGTGCAGTAGGAATCACATAAACAAATATATTACCTTTTCTTAAGGAGCTTAGAAACTAAAAGGAGTGGGGGGAGTCTAAATCAGGAAAAATGAGGACAATACTATTCCAAAAAATTGCCCTGCACATCAAAAAGGAAGTCATGGCATGGGAAGACTTTGCCTTTTTTTCTCATGTCGTATCTCCCAAATAATAATAACAATAAAGCTGTAGGGAGGGGGTGACTTATGAGTTATTATTTCAAAAATTTGTAATTTTTCACATATTTTTCATTAATATGTGGTAAAAATACTATCACATATGAATTGTGAGGCATTTTTCCAAGGACTTTATACAATATTAATTAATGTAGTGCTCAAAACAATTCTATGTAAGAGGTAGATACTACTATTATTCCATTTAATTTTTTTAAATTTTTTTTAACATTTATTTATTTTTGAGACAAAGAGAGACAGAGCATGAACAGGGGAGGGGCACAGAGAGAGGGAGACACAGAATCTGAAACAGGCTCCAGGCTCTGAGCTGTCAGCACAGAGCCCGACGCGGGGCTCGAACTCACGGACCGTGAGATCATGACCTGAGCTAAAGTCGGACGCTTAACCGACCAAGCCACCCAGGCGCTCCTATTATTCCATTTTATAGATGATGAAACTGAAGGCAGAGAGGTTAGGCAATTGCTCAAGGCCACAAAATTAAGTGATACAGCCTGGTTTCACCCCTAAGGAGTCAACAGGCTTCATTCATAGTATTCTTAAACATGATTCCTAAATGTCCACCAACTGATGAATGGATAAAGAAATTGTGGTTTATATACACAATGGAATACTACGTGGTAATGAGAAAGAATGAAATACGGCCTTTTGTAGCAATGTGGATGGAACTAGAGAGTGTTATGCTAAGTGAAATAAGTCATACAGAGAAAGACAGATACCATATGTTTTCACTCTTATGTGGATCCTGAGAAACTTAACAGAAAACCATAGGGAAGGGAAAGGAAAAAAAAAAGGTTAGAGAAGGAGGGAGCCAAAACATAAGAGACTCTTAAAAACTGAGAACAAATTGAGGGTTGATGGGGGGGTGGGAGGGAGGAGAGGGTGGGTGATGGGTATTGAGGAGGGCACCTGTTGGGATGAGCACTGGGTGTTGTATGGAAACCAATTTGACGATAAATTTCATATTAAAAAAAAACAAACATGATTCCTATATGTAAGAAAGGGGAAGGAATATAGAAAACTGTCAATCTTAATTCCTAAAATCAAGTGTAAATATGGAAAATCATCTTAAAGAAAATTCTGTTGGTGAAGAATCCAGCTGGATATTATTCTCCACTAGATGAATTTCCAGCTTTTCTGTGTCTACTCCTGTTCACTGACCCTCAATTCTCATTCTAGACTGGTCACTGCTATCATATATGTAACGTCATTTGTTCTAATCCTGACCTTTTATTTTAGAGTGAAAAACTACTTCTGATAAATTTCCTAACACTAAATAATCTACTGTTTTCTATTTACCCAATAGATTTTTAATGGCTGGAGAACATGAAAACATTTTCATCTCTATTATTTTACCAAGAGAATTGGCTCCATCTATATTTATAATAAACTATTTCCTATTATCGATTCCATTTTAGAGATGCACCATGGCAAAATATAAATAAACTGATATTTGCAATGGTCTTACAACATTATCTAGCACATAGTTATTAATGGGTGTTAATTTTTACTAAATGCATTATGTTCAAGTTTTTATGCAACCACAAATTCAATTAACTAATAAATGCATAACTTACGGTAAATTTCCAATACAACTGTAGCTTCTTGTGTCTGTCCTTTGGCATCTGTTGCTTGACAACGATATATCCCTGCATCCTCTATATTTGCGTTGTAGATGGTTAATCGTGATCTAACACCTTCCTTTTGCACTGCTACTCTCTGTGTTGAAATTATCTTCTCCCCTTGAGGATTATACCAATCTATACTCTCAGGTTCACCAATTGCTGCAGAGAGCCATGGAAAAGAAATGTTTGAAAATATGTCTCAAGTGTTTGTTTTGGCATTGACATTTACTATTATGTAACAACTTTTAACAATTTAGAAAAAAAATGTAAATAAGAGAAGGCTGGAAGTCTCAAAATCTTACAAAATTGAAAGTAAACACAAATGTTAGCACACATGTTCATCTTTATTTATCCAATGTTGAGAATTCAGCCCTGTTTGCGTAAGCAAAACCCAAAAGTTCTATAGGAAACTTCCAGTATGGAATTTCAGCCCTGATAGTTGAAACTTTACCATAGCAATCTATGAACTATTACTACAGTTAAGTTATGAAACTGCCTTGGCCACTGTGTCAGACATAAATTATATGTGATAGATATATCTGACCAGAAACACAATTACTAACATGATTTCACCTGTTCCCAAGTCTCTTTGCTAGGGTCAGGAGACAGTACTTTTTTCCCTGATAAAGCACAGCTCATAAAAATGTAAATCTTACGCAAAATCAACTTTGGCTTTTGATAATACTGAATTTGGAATTAATTCCCCAAGTTGTTAAACTTGTACAGATAAGGCCAATGACTATTTTTAAAATGGAGCCCTAATCTCTTTTCTCAACTAAAATGAATAGTTTCATCATTTTAATCTAAAACTGTTAACTGTTTAATCACATGATAATTAGAATGCATTGAAATGATACTTATACTGCTAGGCAATTACAACCAAATCATTACAAGGTAAACATTTATTTAAGTTTTCCAATTCAGAATCCAGGTTATTATCCTCTTCGTAAAAGCTGAAACTTCCAAAATTTGCTTTTACTGACAAAAAGGATGTATTTCACCTAATTACTTGAAGGATAATTTGTGGAAGCGGTATGTGCTATTAACTCAAAAGTATCAGGGGAAATGCATAAAGGGGAAATGCTAACATCTGCAGGACCACTTTGAAGAACATTGTTCCTTCTTATACTTTTCCCAAGAAATGGCTTTAGAAACAAATTATTGTGTTTTCCATATCAAATTAGACATGCTGGAGCAAAAGTATGAAAGAACGTTTAGCTAAATATTAAATGGATCTTAGTTATGTTATCTTCAGATCTTTCTGGACAGAACTATAAAACCACAGTGGTTACGGGATAACTCATTTAGGGGAAGTATTTGTTTTAATTCCCATCTCCATAAAAAAGTACAAATGAGTAATTTAAATGAACATCATTTTAAATTTGAGCAATATAAACTTTCATTTTATACAGTAAATTATATAGGACATTCTGTGAAATATTTTAGATATTTTCACTCTTGATAATATGGTATAAATTTCATTCTCATGGAGAGTTTATTTTGGATTTTCATAGAGCAGTCATGATTCTCTTTTTTAAAATTTTTTTTAATGCTTATTAATTTTTGAGAGACAGAGCACAAGCAGGGGAGGGACAGAGAGAGGAGACACAGAATCTGAAGCAGGCTCCAGGCTCTGAGTTGTCAGCACAGAGCCTGACAAGGGGCTCGAACTCACAGGCCATGAGATCATGACCTGAGCCGAAGTCAGACGCTTAACTGACTGAACCACCCAGGCACCCTATCATGATTCTCTTTTGATGACATCTCTAATAAATAATTTCCTTTAAAACTTTTCATATTTTTTATTAAGCCTGAACTACTGGATATACTAATAAATAACATTACAATTTTTATTTTCTTAAAAATGTGGAGTACAAATTCATTTGCTAATTATGACATAATCTTATTTAGCTCTCTGAAGGTCTGACTCCCTTCTAGTGTAAATTTAAGACATTTATTTTACTGGATTTAGATGTCTATGTTCTAGTGTCAGGAAACTTTAGAGTCATATCAACTTAGTCAACCTTGTAATAAAATATACATATATTTTGTAAATATATATATGATATATATTATATATATTATACATATATTTTGTAAAAATATATAATATATATATATTTATATATAAATATATATATATTTGCAAACAGGAATGCTTCCATATATATATATATATATGTATATATATATATATGTATATATATATATATGGAAGGGTTGCAAGGGTTTCTAGCATCTTTATTTTTAGATTCTTGTTTCACTATTGTGTATTTAACATATATAAGACTGCTTCCACAATAACAATATGGCTCTTGGTTATACATCTTTGTATAAAAGGAAAAAATATGTTTAATTATTTTGCCTTATTTTAAGAGCAAAACGTAGTACCATTGAATGATGTTAATTCATTCTTTTAAATTATTCCTTACTTTGACCTTATGTAATACCTACAGATGTAATAACAGTATGTAGTGCATAACATATATATATAAAACATAAACATATATATTATATATATGTTATATATAATGAATCTAAGAAAATAATACAATGTCATTTTCAAACTTAATTTTTAGACTATTTAATTATTGTGTGAATATGTTACACAATTGAGCTATGTATGTGCATCTGTGCATTTGTGTATATAAAATATGGATAAGATTTAAAAACAATGATCTTCATTCTTATTCCAAAGCTCTGCTGACATAATAAGTGATATTGAACCAATACCTCACTTGCTGTCTTCCTTTCTACTTGTCAATATGCAAAATTATGTATCAACAGACCTATCAATTTAGTTAGACCTTTAGGAAGGCAAAATATGAAGAATCATGCCCTCCTAGTTTTTCATAAGATGTGATATTATATATACATACTATAATGTAATATATATTATAATGTATTATATATGATTTATAAATATGTTATAGCTTTCTATCTTTTTTGAGAGAGAGAGGAGAGAGGAGAGCACAAATGGGGTAGGAGCAGAGGGAGCGGGGAAGAGAGAGAGAATTTTAAACAGGCTTCATGCTCAGCACAGAGCCCAACACTGGGCTCTGTCCTGTGAACTGTGAGATCATGACCTGAGCTGAAATCAAGAGTCAGCCGCTTAACCAACTGAGCCACCCCAGCCACCGTATGTGAATATTTTTCATAACTTTACGTATGAAGGCTTGCATGCATAAAAATGAATTTGATGACTATAAATAGAAGTACAATGTGTGCATTTGTGACTTCTACAGTACGCTAAATTAGAATTTGTCGCTTAAGTGTTTAAATGTCTTCTGAAAAAATTCTGCATGTGCATGATTAAACTAAATGAGGTCCATATAATTTCCCACAGGTATTATATGATACTTTTGATTAATAGTCATAGAATTCTTGCCAAAGTTTTGCTGATTAAATATCTTTTTTTTTAATTCACTTTTCATAAGGACAGATTTGATTTGCTTTGTCTGAAAGTTTTCATTCAAGTATAGCTATAATGCAGTGTGCCATATCTAATTTATTCATTGCATATTTATAAAGGTAATTCAGTTATAATATTTATATTCATCCTAATATTATTATTTATACAGGAATAACATTTGAATTTATTTAAGTTATTGTGGATACATTTTATTTGATAAGTTATTTTCAAAATAAGTGAGCTAGTTTGATGGTCAAAATTAATAATTTGAAATTAACAGAAATAAACTCCATAGTTTTTAATATGTAAAATATGGCTAACACCTTCCATCATCAGAAGCCCAGTGGTATTATAAGATTTTATTTTTAGAGAATTATTTTTCAATATTTAAATTTTGCCAATGTATAATATTAATTAAAGCCAAAACAAGTAATCATCTTAAAATATTTGTACACATACATACCTGTACATGTGAAGAATTTAGATTCACCCACGCTAAGCTCTACTTTGCTAAGTGAAATTGTCACTTGAAGAAGAGCTGAAAAAAAAATGTAAATAATAATTAAGTATGGTTTTAAACATAAATTCTAAGATTTTATCACATGATCTATAAACTACATGATCCAAACAGAAACTATTTTCCTGTAAATTTTTATTACCTGTAAAAAGAAATGGAACTTTTATAAAATACAATCTAATTATAAAAATCAAACAACATTATGTCTGTTACATTAGTATACAATTTACAACTAGACCAAATACAGCACTTAATTAACCTAACATGTTGAAATTTATTTCCCAAGTAAATGAATAAATGCATACTCACTTCCATATTTACATTCTTGGCCATATACGTGCTACCACATTGGGCAAAAACTACAGAAAATTTTTGCCTAATATTTGGAATCTTATTCGAAATCCTATACTGTCATTGTAACAATAGAAATATAAATTAACTACATTTTGGCTACCTACTAAATTATTTCCATGAAAGAAGGAAAAATATTGCATGAGTACATGAATAAACACTATTTTCACAAGATAAATGAATTAAGTGAAGGAACGAGGACAATGGCAATAAAATAGAGGAGCTGTTTAATAAGTTTATTGTCAAATTTGAAAATAAAATAGCTGAATAGTCTAACATGTTAGAAGATAATTAGAATTATAGTTTTAATACAAATTGAAAGACATGTTTCTAATAATATGGTAGACAAGATAATGTAACTACATCCCAAACCCATTCCACCATCTCTTACTTCCAGACACGCATTATCTGAGCTTTCAGTAAAGTAATGGAGTCTCAAGGGGGAAAAAAAATGAAGAAAAAAAAAATCTAAAAGCCAGAGTATAAAGTGCTACTGACAATCTGTGGATGGTAGTAACCAAAAGGTGCACAGATAGTACCAACATAGGATCAAAACTTGTCTATAAGAGGGGATGCTATAGAACAACAGATAACACTGGACCAGAATAAAATTCACCCTTAGGAACGAGAAGGGGATACAATAAATCAGCCCATTAGCAGAAAGGCAGTGATAAAGAGAGTTAAGTTGTTTTTTTGTTTGTTTGTTTGGTTGGTTGGTTGGTTGGTTGGTTGTTTTAAATAGGCTCCAGGCCTAGCATGTGGAGCTTGAACTCAACCTAGAGATCAAGACCTGAGCTGAGATCAAGAGTCCGACGCTTAGACTGAGCCACACAGGCGCTTCCACATGGCCTAAGATTTTTGTAAATGAAGTTCTTCTTAACCTAAACTCATATTCTAACATTATAAAAACCATGGTCAAAGAAGGCACTATGAGCAAGAGTCAATTACAACATCCAAAAGGAGAGACAGACCCTCGAAATTTCAAAAAATGGAATTAGGCTAAAAGTGTAACTTAACTATGTTGAAAACAACTAGAGAAATGAATGTAGAATCAAAAACATAAGAAAAGAAGAAAGTATTTATCAAGAAAGACTTGTGGTACATGTTTAAGCTCTTTAAAATATGTTTCCTTGTACTCTTCATCATTGAGGGATAAATTCCCTTTTTTTCAGGACACCTTTCTGGGAACCAGGCTGGCTTACATGGCTTTCTTCTCTCCTCTCGGTCTTGGGTCCAGTTTCTTTTGATAATTCCTTATTCTCAAAGAGTGCTTGGTACATATAGGGGCTCAATGAGTGTTCAAGTAATTCTAACATTTCAGGGAGAATAGATTAAGAAAAGCACAGAAGTTAGAAAGAATAGGAAGAAAACTAGTAGAACCAAGGGACAAGAGAATATCTAAAAATATAAACAAGGCCAATTCCAATGAGAATTCACAGAGGGGGACTTTTCCTTCTGAAGAATAACTAATCCTCTTGGTGCATTTAGGTTAAGTGTAATGGGCTCAGAGGCAAATTGCAAAAGTTAAGTACATTGAGATTGCCCATATAGTAAGTAAACTTCAATCTGAAGAGATGGCTGGGGCTTTGGGGATCCACAATTCTGGGCATGTGGTCAGGGGTTTTATAAATTGGGGAAGATCTGAGCATATGTACAGATAGAAAGGAAGGAGGCAGGAAAGACGGATGGCTGAAAATAAAAAGGGAATTGCCATTCTGTTCCACTTTCTCTTTTTTTTTTTTCTCCCTCTTCTTTGTCCTTTAAGATATTTATCCTATTTCCTTTTCTCTTTGGACCTTTAGTGTGCGCTGTTCTAAAATTTAGTCCTATGATTTCCAAACTTCAGCTAGAATCCAGTTGGATAGCGTATTTTAATTTCAAATTTTCTATGTGCAAACTGAACCCATTCCCCTTCCACCAAAAATGCCTGCTGTTCATATTCCATTTTTGGTCATCATCAATGAATTTTCAAGTCTTAGAGATATAGCCTCTGAAATATCATTTGTATGCATTCTTATTTATTTCCAACACTTTTCCCCTAATACATGGACTCATTAATTTTAATGTGAGATGTTTATTTTAATCCAAGAGAGTGATATATCAGATTCTGTATTTCTTTTTCTGACTTGTACCTCTTCAAGCTTTCTTTCCATGAAGTATTTCTCAGGGTGCTGCATGCATAAGTTTCTAAAACTGTTTAATTTCACCTGCTTGTTTCAAAAGTCCTCAGAGTGGGTTTGCTTAATCCAATTAGTTAATTATTAAACAAATTTTAATTGAAGGAAAACTTACCTTTCCAAGTTTATTTCCAATTACTCTTTCCTAATGTTCTGCAGCTAGAGACAATCATTATTAGTTCTCCCTGCCCTCTCTCCACGGACTCACTTTCCTGCAACTGTGTGTATTCGCTCAAACTATTTCCTCTGCCTTTCTCTCCCTTTCTCACATGTCCACATAGCTGGCTACATTCTATCTTCAAAGCAAAACTAATATATCAATAACTTTACACATCTTCTTTGATAGCCTCCTCTATGGTATCACCAAATAAATATCTTTGGTCAGTAGGCATTTTCACTAAACAAATGAAATCTACATGATTGCTAATTAAATTCTCTACCTTATTTAAATGTAAATTTCTAAAGGAAGAGGCTTATCAACCTCACTTCTGTTCCTCTTAAACTGATAAAATATGAATACACAGCAGAATAATGGATAAAAACCAAGGGCTTCTTGTACAGTAGGTACAGAACACTGACAATATTGACAATATAAAATTTTACAATGACTTCATTGCCTTAAATTGAATTTAAAGATATCAGACAGTTTGAGAAATGTCTGCCAATTATTATTTAAATAATTCCCCTCACTTGTCTTTGTAGTAAATTTGCTATTCAGAGGAAAAGTTTATAGAAAAGACAAAACTTGAAGGATGTAAGCACTTTAAATGTCAAATACAGTTCTGGATAATTTTACACTGATTTGCTAATGGGTATAATAAATAATAACCTATTCATTGTAATAAAATGAAATTGAGCCTGAAATTAATTAGTTAATTTATATTAAAATACGTGGTTAATTTTTCATTCAGTAAAAACTATCAATTCGCCCATTAATCAAGACCATATTTTTCATGGACATTTTGGTGACTAGACAAATCGTTATATTTCAGGTATTAAAGTATATGAAGAAAATACATAATTCTCTAGTTTAAAACATTTCCCAAAGGCTGGATTTGCTCTAATTGACCTCTACAGATACATTAAAACACGTGCATATTAGGAAAAACCTGGAGAACTAAAATTTAAGGTCATCTCTTATTCGTGGCTCTCGTGATTTAACATCCAGAGTTTCTTGTAATCATTCTTGACCCATAGCCACCTACAATGGTTTCATTTTGGAGTCAAATGTCAGAAGAAAATTAAAGTTTTGTAGTGTCAAAAGTTGTGTTCAGAGAAAACTGGACAGGGCTGACATATTTAATACCTACCTAGTTAATCTCTCCTTCATTTTTGTTGTCTCAAGGTACACACCAAAAAATTAATGTGTATTGTAATATGAGACTTTTAGTTCATTTAGAAAAAAATATTAAGCATTTTTAATTAAAATTTCTATTTAGGAATGGAATTTGAAAATAAAATGGCATTCACCGATGCTGAAAAATCTGATTTTTATGTTTTACTTTTTTTATGTATTTTGAACAGACATAGTAATGTTAAATAAAACTGTAAAGGGTATAATATTTCATAGATCAAATTCATGTAAGGACCATTACTGATTAAATATTGGAATTCTGTATAAATTAATCAATAAATCATCTTTTTTATTAAAATTGGGGTAGAATAGTAAAAAAAAAAAAATGCCAGTATCTTCACAATAGATCCTCAAAGTAAGGAAAAGCTTTAACCCACAGATGAAAGAGTGGAGCCATGATAAATCTATGTCTTCTGCGAACCATTCTCAAAGAAATGCATGTAATATCAACCTTGAAAGTAGAGTTAGGTAAATTAAAAAGTGTCTACAAAAATCAGTATTTATTAACTACACGCATTTTGCAAATCACTCTTTTAAATGCAATGGTATACAAAAATAATAAACCATAGTTCCAAACATCAAGGGAATTACAATTTATTTTGAAAAACTACCACTACATAAAATGATAAATGATAAAACAAGATGACCTGCATCAATTATGGCCACAGTGAGATTCATAACCAAGAAGGCTGCAGAGAGGGCAATAAAACTTAAAAAAAACAAAGAGATGTGATAAATATTATAATAAACAGAAAGAAGATAGACATTCCATATAAGGAATATATAATGATGGTGGATATTGTAGGTTAGGCAAAGTGTTCAAGGAACATTCAGAGAATAGCTAATAAATCAATGTAAAGTAAGTTGTCTTCGTGTATAATATGGGTAATATATTATCATTGGAGAAACAGTTTTGAAAAGACATTGGAGGATCTCAAAAGCCATGATAAATGTCAAGCCTCAAATTTTTCTCCATTAATTATTTATAAATAGATACTGACATGACAAAATTGGCATTTAGTAAAGGTTAGGAAGAAGACAAGATAACTGACAAATTGAATTAAGGGGACCAACACCTTGGGGCATGTTACGTTGGGTATCTGGGTTTGCTGGTGACAAAGAATATGGAAATATAGGAGTGGAGGTTACAACAAAGATCAAAATAGAAGTTATCTCTGTAATCAATTAGAACATTGGCAAAAAAGGGAAAAAGTCAAAGGTGTTAAGACCTTTCTACTTCAATGAAGCAAGGGTCACCAATGTGAAAAAGAATTATCAGGAGAAGCTAACGGAGGGAATATATGGAGCTAGAATTTATTTCCTAAATGACAATTATTTCTCAAAATAGAACATAGGCAACATTTTAACGAAGGTAACTGCTATCATAGCAAAGCTTAAACTAATATTTATAATTTAAGCACGCACATCAAATAGATATTCAAAAGAGCTTTTCTTAATTTATAGGAATATAAATATAATGAAGTCATTGGCATTTCTAAGTTCCATGAGGGGCCCCAGAGCCTGTTGCAATTTAATACAACATTTAACAACAGCATTTAAAATGGCCAGTTTATCCCCTGCAGAGGAGTAAAAACTGACAACTTAATCAGTCTACTACATGCCTCACACAAAGCAAAGCTGGATCCACTTAAAATTCAACAGACATGCAGAGAGAACTTAAGGCACTGATTTATCTTGGTACAATGACTTGTAACATTTTTTAAGCAAGCACTTTTATACCTTGGCCTCCACATCAAGGAACTTGGGAGAATTAAGGCACTTACCAAATAATCATAGAAACTCTCAAGGAGTCTTACTTATTGAAAGTTCTTACAAACTGTTAATTATACCAAATGAGTATGATTCTTTTCAATTTTTCATTGAAAACATTTTAAAACTATATCTGCTTTACGAGAATTATGTATATAGTTTACTTATTCACTTTTTTATTATTGAATATCCATATCACTACATGACAACAGTCTAAGTGGTTTATTAGATTTTTAAAATGCTCAAGAAAATTCAGAACCTTTGAAGCATTTAAGAAAGAAATACTCTGTCATCAAACACTTTAGGAAACTTGATGGCTATGAATGTTTCATCAAAACTACTTTTATTTACTTTATTTCTATGTATTTATTTATGTATTTATTTGTTTATGTATGTATTTGTTTTAAAGGGAGAGAGAGCGCTAGCAGGGAAGAGGGGCAGAGAGGGAAGAAAGTGAGAAAGAGAGAGAGAGAATCTCAAACAGGCTGGGTGTTGACACAGGGCTCCATTCCACAATCCAGGGATCATGACCTGAGCTGAAAGCAAGAGTTGGATGCTCAACAGACTGAACCACCCAGGCTCCCCTATAAAAACTATTTTTAAATAATTTTTTTCATCTAAGTTTACCAAGATGAAGTTAAGCTTTATAGCATAATTCCTCTCCAACTCTGTGATATATTTTAATTTATTTTCCTATCCTAAGTTAGGAAAATAAATTTTGCAGTTGCTAGATCACCTGGGCCCTTTTAAAAGCAACTGGTCTACCTCCTTAATGCTTCTGTTTCAATTGGCCCCTTCCTGCCAAGCTATAGACACTGTTTAATCACTTACATCCTAATAATAATAATAATAATAATAATAATATTAAATGAAATAAACAAAAAAAGAAAACAAAACAAAATAAGCAAATAAGATAAAATGGGAAATCACCCTTTCCTTGCCTTTTTCTCAAATTACTATGGTATATCCTATTTGTCTTATCACCTTATTGAAGAAAGAAAGAAAGAAAGAAAGAAAGAAAGAAAGAAAGAAAGAAAGAAAGAAAAGAAAGGAAAAGAAAAGGAAAGAAAAAAGAAAGGAGAAAGGAAACAAGAAAGAAAGAAAGAAGAAAGAAAGAAAGAAAGAAAGAAAGAAAGAAAGAAAGAAAGAAAGAGAAAGAAAGAAAGAAACTCTTGATGTCCCCAATCATTCTTTATTCTATGCCTATTTACTTCTGTCCTCCTCATTCACTTAATAAGTTTGCCATTCCTAAGGTCAATCACACCATCTAATTTTCAAATCCAATAACAATTTTCAGCTTTTAAAAGTTTTGACTTAATGAAGGATGAGACACTGCTGTTTAATTTAACTGTCCAATTCCTTGATTCCTACATATGTATTCTCTGCTGACTTTTCTATTTCCTCCTATTTTAGTCTTTTTGAATACATTGATTCTTCTTATAGCCTTAAATCTTTATATTTCTTAGCAATCTCTTCTTTGTTTTCTTCTCTTGGAGTTTTATATACTTTCTTCTACTCCAAATACATATATGATGTTTATTATGTGCCAGGCAGTGTTTTAATCAGTGCATCTAAAATAATTTACTTAATTCTTAAACAGTCCTATTAAGCAGGAACTATTTTCATTCCTATTTCAGTGGTGAGAAAGTTGAGGCAAAGGATGGTTTCATGAGTTGCTAAAGGTCACTCATGCAATACATAGTGAAGCCAGATTTCAATCAGCAATTCGTGCTTGGTCTTTTTGATCTTAAGTACTTCACTATGTCCTTCACACATATTCTAAACATGTCCACTATAATCTGGCTCCATTGTAAACACTCAAAACTCAGCTTCCATTTGCACACCATCCCCTCTTCTATATGTTAATTATACACAGAATTCGTGTGTATCCCCCTATCATCATTTTTGAGACCCAGAAATATATTTGCTAATACCTACTACACTTATTTACTTAAAAAACTTTTATATTTTCCAAAATCATCAAAACTCAAGATCATTCTCTTCGTGTCATAACCCATTCATTATTCTTTATCTGAAGTTATGCTATTATTATCTATTAAATCTAGTTTGCCAAATAAACTAGAAATATCCAAGATTATTTCACTCTCTTCTCTCATAAATATAAAACTCATAAAATGCAACTCACTCTTCATTTGGATGTCTCTCAAATCTGCTTCCATTTTGCATCCTCACTGACTTAGTTTGGTCCAGAAGAAAGTCCATAATAAATATATGTGCACACTACTAGGTATTTACTCAAAAAATACAAAACTACTAATTCAAAGGGATACATGCATGTATCTACAGCAGCTTTATCTCCAACAGCCAAACTATGGAAAAAGCCCAAGTGTCCACTGACTGATGAACGGACAAAGAAGATGTGGTGTAGAGTGAAATATTGGGTTGCCTGGGTGGCTCAGTCGGTTAAGCTTCCAACTCTTGATTTCAGCTCAGGTCATGATCTCATGGTTCCTGAGATCGAGTTCCCCATGGGGTTCTGCACTGGCAGCACTCCATGACAGCATGGAGCCCACTTGCGATCCTCTCTCTCTGCCCCTATTCCTCCCTCAAAATAAATAAACAATAAAAATAAGAATGAAATCTTGCTAACTGCAATGTTATGGATGGAGCTAGAGAGTATTATGCTGAGCAAAATAAATCAGTCAGAGAAAGATAAATACCATATTATTTCACTCATATGTGGAACTTAAGAAACAAAGCAAATTAGAAAAGGGGGAAAAAAAGAGAAAGCCAAACCAAGAAATAGGCTTTTAACTACAGAGAAGAAACTGATGGTTACCAGAGGGGAAGTGGGTAGCATGATGGATAAAATAGGTGATGGGGATGAAGGATATCACTTGTGATGAGCACCAAGTGCTGTATGTAACTGTTGAATCACTATATTGTACACCTGAAACTAATATTATGTCGTGTGTTAACTAACCAGAATCTACATAAAAACTTTAAAAAATGTGTGCATAAACAAAGTGATACGATGGGAAATGAAACAAAAACAAATGAAAATTTCTTATTAATATTTATCCATGGATGTTTCTGCTGGTTGCACTGAATAAAAAGCAATTTTAAGTTCACTTTTATTCTCTATAGATTATTCTATTTTTGAGAATCTATATCTTGCTAAATTTATGAAAATTTGCATAAATTAAATTAATGACATATTAAGTGGCTTTTGAGTAAAAGGTATTGATACCATGGATTATTCAGTGATTATGTTTGTGGGGGGTGTGTGTGTGTGTTTCAATCTACACATGAATTTTACATGTGAATATAAATGTACAAAAATGTCATTCCAGTGACTGGTACTCAAAAAGTAACTGGTACTCAAAAAGTACTCAAAAAGAGAATGTGTGAAGAAAAAGAAAGGGCAAATAAGGATAAAAAGAAAGAACTACAAGTGAAAGAGAAAACGTTTGTAAGGAAATGTCACGAAATGATGAACTTGGGAAGACCATAGTGGTGAGGCAATGTATTTGATGATCATTACACTCTCCTATGTCACTGAACCACAGCACTGAGCAAAAATCAATCACTTATGTTTTGAGAGGCTGCCACATGTCAAGCATTTAAAAACCTGGGCTTCCCAAGAAATTAAACTGAATAAATCATACCAAAGAGGAAATGTTTGTGAAATGAAGTTCATGCTGATTCAAATATATTTTTTTTGTTTTGAAAACAAAATTATTTTTTTTCCTAAAATACATTGTTTGAAATGAAATAACATGCAGCAAGGTTAGAAGGAGATGTAGAAGTTGAAACTCCAAATTTAAATAAACTTCATCACATAGCATACTCAGCAAAATAGTTTATAAACAAAAGTAAAATAATTGTTACTTCAACACTTATAAAACAGGAAGCAATGAGACCATCTGTCCCATATTTTAAGATAAACCTTTTTTCTTAAATCACTTAATGTAAATAAAAGTAAAAAATACCCTTTCATGCCAATTAGTCTGGAAAATGTCATTTGAGTGATGAATGAAAAAAATCTGTGCTTACGTAATAGGTAGTCCTGGAGTCCATTACCAGACCAAGCACAGCTCACTCATCACTTATTTTGAGTGTGACATTTAATTAAAACTAAAATATCGTGAAGTGGCTGCTAAGTCCAAGTTCTACATCTAATCCAAGTTTATTTCAACAGACACCACTTAGACATGTAACTTATTAGCTTCCTTGATGAAACCAGCATAGAACATTGTGTGAAATTTTGAATCACTGCTAATAACCATGCAGTAATAAATTAAATGAAGGAAGAGTGTTTGCACTGGGCCTAATTCCTAAGTGTCTGGATGCCTGTGTAAGTGCTTTGTCTACTCCAAGTGTGTGGACTTTCTCTCCAGATTAAGGTTGGCCTAAACCTTATTCAGAAGCTTGACAAATCAGACGTCACACATGTGTCACAACACAGCTACGCCAGAATGTTTGACCTTCCTTCTTTTCCTGAGTCGTTTTTCAGGACTGGCCATTCAACACTTCAGTGCTTATCAGCATATCTTGATATACATTGTCAGAAAATGTGAAACCTTTTTTGCAACCTTTGTTGCAAATTCTACTATGAAACAATGCAGAAAAAAAAGCAAGAACATGTCCTTCTTAGCTTTAGGGACAAAAATATTTTCAATTAGAAGTACTACAATAAGGGACCAATGAAAGATGTCCTTAATGTAAGAGTATCCTAATTTCTTTTGGTTGGTACAAATCATAAAATTACTATAACATGAGTACAGTATGTCATAGGGTCCACAATATTTCTATAGGAATGTACTCTTTTAAGATAAACAACTTTGAAAGAACATTATAAGTCATGAATCATAATATTTTTAAAGGTTTTCCGGGGCGCCTGGGTGGCTCAGTCGGTTGAGCGTCCGACTTCAGCTCAGGTCATGGCCTCATGGTTGTGAGTTCGAGCCCCGCGTTGGGCTCTGTGTTGACAGCTTAGAGCCTGGAGTCTGCTTCGGATTCTGTGTCTCCCTCTCTCTCTGCCCCTCCCCCGCTCATGCTCTGTTTCTGTCTCAGAAATAAATAAGCATTAAAAAAATTAAAAAAATAAAGGTTTTCAATTGCATGGCGTAACAATGACTACTAGAATAAAAATGACATTTACGATTCAAAGATATATGGAATTATTTACTCATTAATTGAGTGGCTCACTCAACAACCATGTATGGAATCACTGAGTAGATTCAACTGAGCACATAATTAAAGTTCATATAACCACAAGAAAAATATTTCACTAAGACGAAAGTTTATACTTTCATGAAATCAACAATTTAAATGTTAAAGATACCAACAGCAGTTCTGTTTTTTAGGCCCCCAAATCAACAATAACTTTAATTTTGACAAGGGATGTGTATATTTAATACTAAGATTAAGTATTACAAAAGGCAAGCGTATTTTGCAAATCATTTATTTAAATGTGTTCATACAGACATGGAAGGAAAGCCAGAGAAATTTAAAAAACAGCAAATTAGTTTGGATGGTTAAATACAGAGAAAACTTTGTGTTCTTTTTTAACATATATTTATTTATTTTGAGAGAGAAAGAAAGCGAGAAAGAGGCAGAGAGAGAGGGAGAGAATCCCAAGCAGGCTCCGCACTGTCAACACAGAGCTTGATGCGGGGCTCTAATTCAAGAGCCATTAGATCATGACCTGGGCCATAATCAAGAGTCAGATACTTAACTGACTGAGCCACCCAGATGTCCCAAGAAACATGTTTTTTGTTTTTTGTTTTTTCTGAAAGTATTTTAAGCATCTCAGTCTTAGATTATTATAGCCTGAAGGTACCTACGGGATCCCTAATCTAGTGACTGGAAAGGGGTCCAGAAGGTTTATCTGTTTAGGAAGTGCCCAGGATAAAGCAGAAGTGGGTCTGTGCTTCAACTACTTATCCCTGGCCTGAACTAACGTTAGATCTCCAAAATACTTGGTGCTATCTCGTTGGAAACTTAGTGAAAGAGCAGTCTGCTTCCCTCCTCAGAAGGGAGGAAAAACTGACTTGGGGGCAATCCTTTCCAGGTGGAAGAGAACAGTTAGCCTACCCCCTCTCCCAGGGAGCTGAGTGAACCAGAAAAGAGACGTAAAACTTGGAGTTGCCAGGACTCATTCTTCCATGGCATGGCTTCCTAGTTTGGGCTAACATAACAGAATGAGAGGTTTTCCACTGGTTGAGAGGAAGGCCGAAATCAGAGAAAATGGAGCTCACAACTCTGTGTGGCTCTATGTGTGAACAGGCTCTAGGTGTGAACAGCAAGTCCATAAATGGTGACTGTCTAACAGCCTGAGGCAACCAAGAAAAACTCAGTGTGACACAATCAGTAAAGAGAATAAGAGTTAGTACTGTTATGTTGTTCTTGACTCCTGTGTGGTGTGGGACGATGTCCCCAAACCCACAGTAGTCTCATATAGCAGAAAGTGGCATCAGTCATTAGGCTTGCTGTGGGGGTCCCCCGGCGAGAGGTAAGTAACTGGCTTTGAGGCCCATACCTGCCAGGAACAGGACAGAAACTGTGGGTGAACTCTGAGCAGTCCTCCTCTCCAACAGTAACTGAAATGGAGCTGAGGCAGCATGAGGGAATCCCTCGTCCCTGACCTACCTCTAAGTACAAACCACATATTCAGCAGCAATTTATCTAAGACACCAGTTCAAGGGTCAGAAACCCTAGCAGAGCTGGAAACAAAACAAAAACCAACATAAAACAAAACAAAAAATAAAAACTGTAGTGGAAGCAAGGACCAGAGTGCAAGCATGTCCCTAAGAGCCACTCCCCCCAAGAGCTACAAGTTTTCATAAGAAAGTTTCCCCTCCACATCAGACACACAGATGCTATCTGGGGAAGGTGCTAGGAAAGACAGAGTTTGGGGCGCCTGGGTGGCTCAGCCGGTCGAGCGTCCGACTTTGGCTCAGGTCATGATCTCACTGCTCATCAGTGCTAGGCGGACAGCTCAGAGCCTGGAGCCTACTTTGGATTCTGTGCCTCCCTCTCTCTCTCTGCCTCTCTCTCTCTCTCTCTCTCTCTCTCTCAAAAATAAACATTATTAATGTTTATTAAATTTAAAAAAAGAAAAAAATTAAAAAGAGATTGAGAGTTTACCTGAAAGATACTGAATCAACTGTATAAATGGGAATAAACCAAGATTCTGTCTTTGGTCTGATGCAAAGTGTCTGATACAAGGTAAATACTAAATAAGTGTTAACTGCTCTCACTGTAATCCCTCCTCTTAATTAGCTCTAGAGGTGCTCACAAAGATAAATTTAATACCTTTGTTTGTTTTACGTAAGAGAACTGCTTCATGCATACACAACACTAAGTTAAGACTGCCATTCAAAATTGTATTTATAGTTTTCCTTCCAAATAAACTGAGAAATTATTTATTCAATCCAAATTTAATCACTATGTATTTGAGCAACATTTGTTCACTTCTGTCTTAGTGCATTCAGGCTGCTATAACAAAGTACCCTAAGCTGGGTGGCTTATAAACAACAAACATGCATTTCTCAGTTCTGAAGGTTGGGAGTCCAAGGTCGTGGTACTTCTGGAAAAGGCCCTTTCCCAGACCTCAGACCATGGGAAGACACAAAAAGGAGTGTGAAAAGAGAAGGAGAGCTCTTTGGGGTCTCTTTTATAAGGATGCTAATCTCATCAAGAGGGCTCCACCCTCCAAAACCTTATCACCTCCAGAGGTCCCACTTTCTAACATCAATATACTGGGCATTAGGATGCTACCATGTTAGTTCTGGAAGGGCACATTCAGATCAGAGAGGCCTCCATTCAACAATGCTGACTGAAGTACTAAAGATTTCTTCCCCCAGGAAGGATTTTCTTCAACAGTCTGTGGAACTTGTTGACATATGCACAAATAATATAAAAATTTCCGGGGCTCATTTCCATGATACCCACTACCTTGGTGAGGGGCAGGAAAAGCAATGCAAAATTTGAAGTTTTATCCTTTGGAACAACAACAACAACAACAACAACAACAACAACAAAAAGGTCATGACTCAGTCACCATTTACAGAAAATTATGGACTGGATAGTTATGATAAATCTTATTTTAATGTGATAAACACACTTGCAGTAACCAAATTTCTAAATCAACGCTAAGAAAAATTAGAATAGCATCGAAGTGATTAATTTCTGCAAAACTAGTATAGGAATAAATGTAAATACTTAAGTGTGTCATATGTTTCAAGTTCTGTCACATGTAAGTATGACTCCTTCTCCAACTAGACCCTTTGAAAGTTGCTTGATACATAAGAAGTCTCCTCAGACCTTGTCCCATGAAGCCCCTCTTCAACATGTCAGGCCTCCTATTTCTTCCGTTCTCTTTCACCTTACAGAATTAGGTTGTCTTTCTCTCTCTCTCTCTCTATGTCTCTTTGTGTCTATAGCTCCTTCATCATTCCACTCTTGCTAACTTACCATATTTGAGAGATAATTTTTGGTTTATATGGCCATATCTCTAATTCAAATTTGCTGAGAAAAGACAATGCCTTACTCAATTTATTAAATGCCCTGGAACATCACAGGCATCCATTTCCTTTCCTAAATAATAAATGTATACATGAGTTGGATATTTGTTTAAAAATCAGTATGTCAAAAAAATCTGAATTTACCCAATAAAAAGATGCAAATTGATTACTCATTCCCATCCCCAAGAGAGGGTACTTATTTAACTTGTATTTTTAAAAGATATTCTAGAATCAGACCATTTTATTTTATCATCAGGGAATGAAACAAACAAATCTGAATATATACTATTTGATTGATTTGTTGATTGCAAAGAAACTGAATTATTACTGTATCAGTGAGTTCTATGATAGGTTTCAAAACCAAAATAACATCCCCACCTATTCGTTAATCTTTTTCATTCAAACCAACCATATCTCATGCAATTGTGTTAGTACTGGGGATGACAAAGATATTTTATACTTTAATATTTTGTGACATAGCTTAGAACTTTTTTTTCCCCTACAGTTAATTTATTCATTTTGAGAGAGAAAGAGAGCAAGCAAGGGAGGGGCAGAGAAATAAAGAGAGAGAGAGAGAGAGAGAGAGAGAGAATCCCAAACAAGCTCCCCACTGTCAGTGCAGAGCCCGATGCAGGGCTCGAACTCATGAACTCCAAGATCATGACCTGAGCTGAAATCAAGAATCAGATGCTTAACCAACCAAGCCATCCAGTTGCCCCAAGAACCTTAACAGAAGTAAAGAAAGAGTATATATAGAATACATATACTTACTAGTACATTTTGAACACAAATATTTTAAAATAGAATATTAACAGTAAAAATATATCCTATAACTCCAATAATGCTCAACTTTGTCTACTTGTTCTATATTAATTAAATTTATGTGACTGCGTTATAGTTGTGCTTTTAAAAAACTTCTTCAGTTACTCCCTTTAGACACAAGTCCAAGTGGTCAGGAAACTGGTCAGAGCTCAAAACGTACAGCTGGACCTACGAATAACAGAATGATGCATATATCTACAGATCCCCTCAATCACTGAAAATTTATATAAGTGGGCTGCCCCTCCCCACTATGTATGTATTAGTGTAGCTGGCTCAGAAAAATCAAGTTACCTGTTCTTTCTCTTACATCTCTGGCTCCCAGATTCTTGATTTTATTTGTTGTACCATTTGCTCTGGTAAAAATTTAGAAGACACTGTTAGATTTCTTGAGCTCTTACAGTCTCAGATGACAAGTAACCTGCTCTAATCACAGCCACAAGGATTCCATAGGACACTTTCTCTGGCTTCTAAAGTTCCTGAAGATTTTGTCTCTCATACAGAATGAGGGATAAAATTATGTATAGTTTACCTCATTTTCCACTTAATTGACAAAAGGATGTGCTTGGCTGTCAAGTCTGTGATTACTCTGGTAACCAGTCTTTGTTCCTAACTTGCAGAGAAACTGGTTGTATTCTAACTCAATCCATCATTTAATTTTACAAGGCAAAGTGTTTACAGTTTAATGGCAATCCTAGGCAAGTCGTTTCTTTTTTTATCTTGTTTATCTGAAAGACTGGAAGAGTATGAAGTTCACCTCCTACACACAGAAAGCGTATAATAATGACTCGTAGAACTGGATATTCTAAATCCCTGCAGAGTCCTGCTCTATATTAGCAGCTTGCTTAAAAAGATGAATGATTGCAGGTCCAATGCAGAAAAGCCAAACGAGGACACAAACACAGACATCTTCAAAGATGCTTCTGGTAAAGAACAAAGGACTACTGCTTTTCTAGCATTACTGAGTACACACCATTCAAAGTCAAGACACTCTCTGTAATATTACATGAAGCTGACTTCCAAGATACATAGGGCCTCTACTGCATGGGGATCACAGATGTTTCCAATGCACAGAAGTGACTTCTTCTAGTCTCTTCTAGAAGTGACTTCTTCATTAACAGGTTAGTACTTGAATTTCTAGGCTAAGAAGCCATAATATAATTGAAATATATTGTTACTTGTTCTTTAGATTGGACTTGTGTGAAGCTTTGTTTTCTGCAGTTGCAAATAGGATCTTTCTTTAGAAATGTACATGATTAGGGGCACCCGGGTGGCTCAGTCGGTTAGGTATCCGACTCTTGATTTCAGCTCAGGTCATATTCTCACAGTTCATGAATTTGAGCCCTGCATCGGGCTCTGAACTGACAGTGAAGAGCCTGCTTGGGATTGTCTCTCTCCCCCCTCTCTCTCTTTTCCCTTCTCTCTCTCTATCTCTCTGTCCCCCCACCCCACTGCATGCACATACACTCTCTCTCAAAATAAATAACAATTTTTTTTAATGTATGTGATTGTATAGGGACTGAATTTTAGGTCATCACAAGTGGAGGAAAGACTCTATCTTAGTCTCTGAATGTGGGACACACTCCAACAATCAAGGGTATCCAACAGTTCTTGTGTATGTAGGATGATCTAAGCAGTCATCAGTCAACTTTACACAACCCAGGTGAAATAATCGACCTCTATATGCAGGGAAAGGGACCAGTCTGGTCTCCAGTAACATCTATAGTAATCTAATAATTGAAAATACTATTATTTCTGCTCTCATCCTGGTCTGCTCTGCAATGGATTGAAGATATGTGTTCCCCTAAAATTCATATGTTGACCCCAATGTGATGGAAGTATGAAGTGAGGCCTCTGGGAGGTAATCAGATCATGTGAGTGGAGCCCTCATGATGGGATCAGTGGCCTTGTAAAAGGGACTCTACATAGCCCTTTCATTCTATTTCTACCATGTGAAGATTCAATAAGAAGTAGGCAGTCTGTAGCCTTGGAGAGGGCCCTCACCAGACTTGACCGTGCTGGCACCCCTGTTCTTAGACTTTCAGCCTCCACAATTGTAAGGAATAAATATTTGTTGCTTAAGCTACCCAGTCTATGGTAATTTGTTATAGCAGCCTGAATTAAGACATATCTGAACCTGTTCTATCCTATCTTACTGAAAATTCATCTTCAAACATTGACTTAGGTGGGGCTACGTACGTATATTAAAAAGGCAGTTACCTCAGTGCTTACTCATCTGGTGTCAGTCATAACCAGGGACCATATTTGAGGGCTAAATTCTCAATGAAACTATATTCCGGGGAAAATAGCAATTACTGAAAGAGTCTGACACCCTGAAACTCTTAGGCCTAATCACCATAGTCTAGTGTAGGTTGGGCATAGCTCAGCCTATGCCAAAAACCTTGCAACTGTTAACAGGGAACTTACTACATGCCAAGTACTATTCTAGGCAGTCAGGTTACATTTGTGAAGAAGACAGACATCCCTACCCTTGTGAAGCTTCCATTCCAGCAGGTGGGAGACAGACTAATATGAGAAATAAGTAGTGCTATGGAAAAACACTAATTACGGAAATAATCTGTGCCATGGGGAGAAAACAAAAACATGGACCATTCTTCAGAATACTTTGATAAAAGTGTTTTAGTCAAATACTTTGAAAGGCACTGTATCACATAAGCTAAAACACCATCAGATGAAGGACAGACTATATAATGCTAGCAGCAAATTACTCCCTCCCGGCCACAATGCCAGGGATGCAGAAGTAAGCAGCAATAGCATACAGGGTTCATAGCGTAGTGAAGCCCTACTTGATTAAAATGGCCAGCCTTAGATCCTGGAAGGGAAATTCTTTAACAAAGTGAGACACAAAAAGCACTCCAGTCTCTTCAATATATAGGGCATACTTCCCAGGGAAGTCTGGAAGCTACTGATAAGCTATAGCACTGGAAAGCCTGATTCTAGTGCCAAGTGCCATGACCAGTCCCAAAAAGCACGGAGAGACATTATGACCGCAAACTTCAAAAGACTTCAGAATACCAACACTCCTGCTCTTTACCCCAAACCTAGACTGGGCAACTGAAGAATATTGCATAGTAGAATAGGGTCAATTTCAGTAATTTGCACGATAAGAAGATGATGGGCCAGATGACTGGTTATTGTGAAGTCTTCAAACCCAACCTCTTTTCAAAAGATCTTCCAGAGGTGGGCACATGGGCCAAAGGGTATGCCAACTTATCAACATCACATTTACTCATCATTCACAAACATGGCCCATCTAGCAAATAAAACTTAAGTCACAAATAACAGTTTTGATTACAGGCAATTGGCCAATATTTCTGAGGAAGGGTCATGAATTATTAGGAGCTCAGGTTTTGGCAACACTTGATTAAGAGAACCAGGTCTTTCCACTCAATAGCTACGAAGTGTCCATTGGCTTTCTTGATGTCTCCTAGTTTCAAATTCTTCATCTGCAAAGTGGCAGATGAACACCACTGAATTCATAGAGTCTTTCTAAGAATTAAAACGAATAATAATAGAACAAGCTTAATAAAGGGTTTGACCCTTAGTTAAAGAAAATAAATAAGATAAAAAAACAAAAATAAATTTGGACTATCTTGGTTTTTAAACTCCTGTAGTTCAATCCTTGTTTTGGTATTTGCTTCTGATCAATGCTTTTGGTTTGACTATTCTTAAAATTCTCCCTTTTGATTCTTGGATTTGGCATTCAGAAAAGGTTTCAGGTTTTACAATTCCTCTGTGTTTCAAACTTTCTAGTATCCTCCCTCATATGAGAGTTAACATATCTCACTGAGTTCTGATGCCAAAACCTGAGCTCATAATCATGAGCAACCCTGCTTCAGAAATCTTGGCCAGCTGCCTACTGGGCTCTAGAACCCCACTGTCTAAGCTGGTTTCCTGATATCTATAAGTTTGAAAGTATAGGCAATTTATTTTTAACAGTGTCCTAATATAACAACACAA
Organism: Acinonyx jubatus; assembly: GCF_027475565.1. Taxonomy (NCBI): domain Eukaryota; kingdom Metazoa; phylum Chordata; class Mammalia; order Carnivora; family Felidae; genus Acinonyx; species Acinonyx jubatus. The sequence continues at coordinate 22,648,865 of NC_069384.1, forward strand.
CAATTTTCTAAAGATTGGCTGATTTGGGGAAAATTCAGTTAAATAGTATTTATTACGAAGGAATTGTTCTAGGTACTTTTAGGATTACAAAAATAAATCAGCTGAAGCTCAAATTAAGTAATTGCATCAGTTCATTAACTTCATCATTAATACATTAAGTTAATTAATACATCAAAAAATGAAGTCTTCGTACTCTGTTAGGAATTTTTGCAAAAAAAAAAATGCCACGAACAGATTCTTTAGTATTCAATGTTTCTGGACATATTTTTTGATAACAAAAACAAACATTTAAAGAGAAGAAAAAATGAAGAGATGATGATTAATTTAGTGGGAAACATGAGCCATACCCAACCGTATTAATATTCAAGAAAGAATGCGGGAATGGGGGTGCCTGGGTGGCTCAGTCAGTTAAGCATCAGATTTCTGCTCAGATCATGATCTCACAGCTTGTGAGCTCCGTATCAAGCACTGCTGACAGCTCAGAGACTGGAGCCTGCTTCAATTCTGTTTCCCTCTTTCTCTTCCCCTACCCCGCTCGTGCTCTCTGTCGGTTATAAATAAATAAATGTGAAAAAAATAAAGAAAAAAAGAATGTGGGAACGTGCATAAGCAAAGTGTGATAGTAGTAAAAAGAAGGCAACGTTAATACTGACAGTGTTGTGGATGGACTTTAGAAGAAGCAGTACAAAAGCTACTTATTCAGCAAATGGAATCAGAGAGAAAGAAAAATACCCCGAGAACATGGAAAGAACAAAATCAAGAACACAAGGAAGGAAAACAAAAAGACATTTTCCAGTAGTTTTGGTACATTTGACAATTTAGATCTAAATTGTTGGGATGCTTCTAAAGCCATAGAAATAGGCTGAACATTAGTATATGCTCGAACTTAAATGGAAGTCTTGGACCCGGCTGAGGGGTAGGAATATGATGTCTCTGCAGGGGCAGAGAAGGAAGGAAGTGAGGAGAGGGGGAGTGGGAATGAGAGAAGAAAGAAAAAGAAAAGTTTTGGAAGTCTGACAGAAGATGATTTCATTTTCAATTTATAATCGATTCTGGCTACTACTTTATCCAGTGTAATTTCTCACATGTTTAAGAACACAATAAGAGCACACGGATATGAGATTTTTTTAAGTTTATTTATTTATTTTGAGAGAGTGTGTGTGAGCTGGGGAGGGGCAGAGAGAGAGAGGGAAATAGCAAATCCCAAACAGGCTCTGTGCTGTCTCCATGGAGCCCAACATGGGGCCTGATCCCACAAACCGTGAGATCATGACTTGAGCCCAAACCAAGAACTGGATGCTTAACCTACTGAGCCACCCAGGTGTCCTGGGTATGGGAATATTTTTCTTTGTTTAATTGCTTGATATAAAGTAGTATGATTACTTAATCCATGTAACTGTTCTATTTATGTCACTCTGGTTTTATTTTTATTTCATTTTTGGAAGATTTTCCTGAGGGCATGTGGGTGGCTCAGTTGGTTAAGCATCCAACTCTTCATCTCTGTCGCTCCCCTGCATGGGTATGCGCTCTCTCTCTCTCTCAAAAATAAATAAATATTTAAAAAAAGATTTTCCTGTGCATCTCATATTTTGGTATCTTCCATAATCTAACTTTTTTCTTTAAAAATTGTATCTGTATAGGTTATAAACAAAGAGTTAGATCCAGTGTTCAATAAATTTATATGTTAAGAGTAATTCTACTTAATGCATGTTAGAGAAAGAGAAAGATCACCGGGCTTTTTTTAATGACATATAATCAAAAAGAAAAACAAAACAAAACAAAAAACTGCATTTAATTTTCTCCCCATTAGAGAGAATAGACAAGTCAGGTATTAAAAAGATTCATGCACTTAATTTAATCTAGTTCTGCACTAGTGGAGGACATATTATGTAATAAACAATAAGCAGGTATAATCATGTAATATTTGATTAGCGGTAGAGAAAAATCTATGATCAAAATTGGTTTTTGTGAATAAAATATAGCCATACTAGAAGGGGAATTTATTTAATAGTTACTTATACATCTCATAAAATAAACCTTACAATTCCACTGGATTAAATTTAATATACTTAATAACATATTCACAAATTAAGAGAAAGTTTGGAGGTCAAATTTTCTCTCCCGGGTTACAGACGGGCCATATAAGATGGCCAGTAGGAATGTCTTATTTGGCCCATGGTGTTGTTTTAAAAAGTGAATGTGAACATCTTCTGGGGAATCACTCACGCTCAGGTTTGCAAGGGTCTCTGCATTTCCTCTCTTCATTAATGCAGTTAGCTGCCAGGGTCTGTATAAACGTCAGACTTGTTGACCCATGTGCTGCTTATCTTGATATGTTTGCTTATATCTTTTTTTTTTCCTTTTAGGAAAAATATTGAGAAAAAACTGATCATGATTCTTATATTTTCTGAAGTCACTCTCCATCAAATGCAAGTTTTGAACACGCGGCACACGTGGTCACATTCTGTAAGTCAATTGGAAGTTTTTCCAATTTGCTAATGAACAATGAAAGCAAAATTTCTAGGGAAAGGAAGCAGCTCCCTCGGCAGCATGCCCTGAGCAGGACCAAAGTGCTTGTATCAAGTGTGATGCAAATATAATTTTTCCTAGCATCCATTTAGAATTTCGGCAACTCCAAGTATACTTTCTTCCTTATAAGATTTGCCTTGCCCAATTAGCTTTCAATGGTGCTTGAAATTCCCACTTGAAATGCCTTATGTTGACCTGTCCATTTTAATCAAGTTAAATACTATCTGGGAGGAAGATATATTAGCTATCACTTAGGCACAAATTAGTCTATCTGAACCTATTACTGCACATTATCAACCAGCACACACACAAAAAAAAAGGCCTTAGGGCACTAGTTCTCGAAATCATTCACACACTAGACCACAGAGAGGCATGGTACACTTGGTGAAAAACCATGCAATATTAATCCATTACTCTTATAACCATTAAATATATTTGGTTGTGTTAAATCTGATGTCATTTCATTCTATAATCCATGCAGTAGGGAAAAAAATCACAGATTTAAAGAATTTAACAGAAGAAAAAATCAATTATAAATATTCCATCCAATTTAAATTTTAACAATTGTTATAACATTTTATTTGGAGGAAAAAAAAAGTCGTGTTTGCTTCAGGGACATTATATTTTAGTCCCAAAGGACAGAGGGAGAAAAGTAAATCTTTAAGGGGGTACCGATGGGATGCTAAAAGAAGGTATTCAATTTTCTTGACCCTGATAGACATTTATTGTAAGGTAGGTCATCATCTTAGCAAAAATGTATCAGGAAACAAAATATTACTCTACTGACTATACACATTGGCCACACAACACATCCAAATTTCAGAAATGTGAGAACATAATGTAACTGAAGACGGAGGCCCTAATGAGGACTTCAACTGCTTTCCCTGGTTGGCCAAATAAGGAGGAAGGTTGGGTGAACAGATAATTTTTGGTACTGTGGAGGTAGAACAACTCTTTTGAACCACAGTTCTATAGGAGAATTAAGCTCCAATGCCGTAAGGTATTGTATGCAAGCTAAGAACTCTTCTCACATGCATCAATAAGGACATTAGCTATATACTTTGCTTGAAAGAATGAGTCAGGGGGCCTGGGTGATCCAGTAGGTCAGGCATCTGACTCTTGATTTCGACTCAGTTCATGATCTCACAGTTTGTGAGTTCGAGCCCTGGATCTGGCTCTGCACTGCCAGTGTGGAATTCTCTCTCTCTGCCTCTGCTTCCCATCTCTTTCTTTCAAAATAAATAAGCTTTAAAGAAAAGAAGGAATGAGTCAAATCATTTTCTATAAAACTAAATTCTCTTGTGGAATCCCATGTGAAAATGTTGGAGTATGGTGTTATTGAATAATTGGTTCAAAGTCAGAAAAAAATCTACATTCTTTTTGATTTACCTCTGAGGTAACATTACCTTGTCACCTTGACTTATTGTTATTATTACTACTATTGACATTACTATTATCTCTCTTCTTTACCATATTATTGGAAAAGACAAAAGGAGCTAGAAGATCAGGAGAAATAAAGGTAAAGGTTTTCTTGAAAATTAGCATTATCTAAGATATTTTTCTAACTCACATAGTCAATCAACCCAATGGACACTTGGATTTTGTTTGTTTTAGTACCTGAAAGTTTAATCAAAGTCTTGTTACTAATTAGAGAACAAAGCCTTTTTGTACATGAGGAAAGCTGTGAATCTTAGTGGACTCTATACTTTCATAAGAAAACAAGAACTCATAAGTGTGATGGCTTGTCTTGTGAATCAAAGAACATTTAGAAGAAAAGCACTAAAATATTATAAACGGAAAAAAGGAAAGTTGCTCAAGTGTTTAATGAGAAGCAAAATTATATTCTTTATATCGTGAAAGGATGAAAATTGGCAAACGGGCAGAAAGCAATGGGACTCAGAGATCATAATTTGGGGTCTCATTACACAACCGCACTGTTTAAAAAATTGCTGTTTTATGAGAGGTAGGGGTCAAGGATAAGGCAAGAACTAAACATATGGATCAGCAAATTAGTTAGATTCTCACTTCTGGAGGATTGATACTTTACATGGAGATAATATGGTCTGTAGTCTTTCTTTACTTCAGGGATTTCTCTCTCTCTCTCCCTCTCTCTCTCTCTCTCTCTCTCTCTCTCTCTCTCTCTCTCTCTCTCTCATACACACACACACACACACACACACACACACACACACACACACACATAATTTTCCCTTCCCATTCTGTCACCCCTCTGTCTATTCTTTCCTCCAACCTTAGGACTTTAAAGTCAGTTTACACTTATGTGTTTTTTTTTATAATAAAAGAAAGAAAGAAAGCCTCTGCGCAGACTTATGTGTTTTTTTTATAATAAAAGAAAGAAAGAAAGCCTCTGCGCAGTAATGAGCAGTGGTAAAAAAAAAAAAAATTCTCCTCTGAGTTAATCACATCGATTAAGATGATCGAAGAAAAGCAGGTGTGAATAAGAATGAATGTGCATTTGTCCTACTTTATATTTTAATACTGTAATTACATGGCAATATGAATCTACAAGCACTGGTTACGATAAACAATATGATTATATGGTGACTCATTTCATTCAACACAGAGTTCTCCAGGGAATAAAAAATAATTCATCATAAATTACAGGGTAGTTATATTTCACTTTCACCATAATTATTTTAGGAATACCTAGATAGATTTTCATTCATCAAAAGCACAGTTAGTGAAAAGCAAATATTCCAAAATAAAGTGGATTTTAACTTTTAAATCAAATTCAGAGATCCATTCTGAATTCTTCTTGTCTTTAATATATTTCTCTGTTTAATTAATGTTCTTTAGCATATTAAACTCTGCTATAGAGACAGTACAATGAAAACAGGGCCCATAATTCACATACCAGTCACATACTAGTTATGTGGCCTTAGAATTCTAAGTCTCCCCATCTACAAGTAAAGTTTACATCCATTATTCTCCAAAAAGTAGATAGAGGTCATGACTTATGCTTTGTATGCTGTAAGTTTTGAATGCAGGTATTTGATGTCTAAATCAGTGGTGATGTTAAATACTGGATCGAGTTTGAATGTACTGGGGAAAATAAAATAGACATGCTAACATTAGACAGATAAGCTAAAGTGGCTCAAATCAGTGAAGATAATGACAGTGTCACTAAAAGAATAAGTTAATGAAGTGCTGAAACTTGTGAAATTGGCTATTACAAAAAAAAAAACCCCTCATGGGCAAAAAGAATTTATAAAAAAAATGGTAGCTATTGCTCTGTCATTACATGTATTTGTGAATTTGTATACATCTGTAATAACCTATCTTTCTATATTTCTATTTCTCTCTGATGTATCATCCATCTACTTGTCTCTAATTTACTGTAGTATCTACTGATGCAAATCACATTATCCCAAACATAATAACTTAAAACAACAAATATTTATCTAACAGGTTCTGGAATCAAGAAATCAGAAATGGCTAAGTCGGGTGGTCTATTGGGCCAGGTTTTATGTGGTTTAGTCATGATGTCACCTGGATGATTCACTTCCAAGATGACTTACACACACCCCTGGTGACCGGAAACCTCTTTCCTGGTTCCTGGCTATATCAGCACCCCCAAAGACTGCTTGTGTGCCCCCTGAGGGCATGGCAGCTAACTTTCCCCACAGTGAGGGATCCAGTAAAGAGACAGTGAGGAAGAAGTCTCAGTGCCTTTTATCATCTAGTCTCAAAAATAGCACATTGTCATTTCAGCTCTATTCTATTTGCCAGAAGTGAGCCATTAACTACAATCCATTCTAAAAGGGAGAAAATTAGGCTCCATCATTTGAAAGGAGAACTATGAAAGAATTTTTGGGCTTATTTTAAAACCACCAAATCTACCATCTATCAAGTCAATCTCACCTCCTACCATCTACCTATCTACCTATTTCCTTTTATCCTTCCTTTGTTCCTTCTCACTCTCTCCTTCCCTCCCTCCCTCTCTCTCAGAAGGAAGAGAGGGAGAAAAAGAGAAAGGAAGAATCTAAATAAGGTTTTCATAAGAAAAATGCTAGAAAAATAATGGTATAAAATAAAGCAATAAACATGAGCTCTGGTATTTGCAACATTTTAGGGGAGTGGCTCAATGAAACACTATGGCACATGTTTAAAGAGGCAATTTCTGGTAATTTGGATCCAAGGAAAGAGATACCCTGACCCATATTATTTTCATGTCTCCTCCTAGCAATTTTACTGAAGACATGGCTTATCTGGCCATTGAAGCTCTCTGCCATTTACAAGTCTGTCCGGATGATAAAGCAACTTTTCATGTACACCCAACAACAGGGACAAAACTTGTGCTTATACCAAAGGAAAAAGCCACGTTCATGTTCTCAAATAACTTCCTCCCCAAAATATGGGTTTTATATATATATATATATATATATATATATATATACATATATATATGTATATATATATAAAAAACCCATATTTATATATATACATATATATGTATATATATATAAAACCCATATTTATATATATATACATATATATGTATATATATATAAAACCCATATTTATATATATATATATATATATATATATATATATATATATAACACATAGATGCAATCATTCCAATATAAACACACAATGTGATAAAATCGCAAAAGTTGATGGAAACACAAAGGACCAGTGGTATATAACAAAGGGTTCACAGATTTATGATATTTGTTCTCTGAATTAAGAATTAGTGGTACAGGGGAGAAAGGGTATTCTAGGCAGAGAAAACAGCTTAAAGCTTGAAGGAATGCATGTGCATGAAATATGGCTGTGATGGATGATATGGTTGGCCCATGGAAACATGGAGAAACACATACGGAGTGGTTCAAGATGTTTCTCAACCTTATTTCAATCATCAATCTTACAGGCTATATTCTCCTTGGATCCAGGGTACTCTCAACTTATTTCAAATGGTGATTTGCAGAATTTTGACTTTTTATGGCTCTGCTTGTCACTGAAGAGGCACATCATTTGTCACGGATTCAATTTAAGGGGGAAGTTGGGAAAACAGTTAATCCAAGTTAAAAGATAACTCAATGAAGTACCATGATAGAGCATGTCCTTATCTTGTTGTTATTGTTTATATATAATTTTGGCATTTAATGTGGAGGGGATATGTAAATTCAATTCAAAACAAAAATTTTTAAAGGTGTTTTCCTCCCCCTGGAAACTTCCTAGAGGTCATAACAAAATTTCATCTTCTAAGAAGAAAAGCAGCAATGTGCTTAAACTGTATGGAAACCAATTTGACAATAAATCATATTTTAAAAATTGAGTTAACAATGGGGTTACAATAGGTATTAGAATCTGAACAGATTGTGTACTTGATGTCAAAACTAGATTAACTACACATTTCCAATAATTATCATTCCTTTCATTAAGTTTTATTTTTTCCATCTAGGAAGGAAACATTTCCTTCCATATTGAAGGGAATTTACTCTTTTCACTGGCTAGCTGAAACTTCTAATGCAGAAGATAGGATATCCTATGTCCTTCTAGGACTTTCCACCACCTTTGATGTGGTCTCACTTTAGTATATAGGTAGTCAGAAAAATATTCTTTCTAATCTTCACGAATGGTTATCAAATCTGTTTGTACATAAGATTACCTAGGAAGCTTTAAAAATATTCCAATGCTTGGGAACCATCCTAGATCAATTAAAACAGAATTTGGGGACAGGATAGAAAAAGCATTCCTTAGGTGGTTCAGATGTGCATCTTGGAATTAGAACCCTTGCTGTTGTCTATCTTTCCCCATACCTTTTTTTTTTTTTTTAATGTGTAAAACAGGCTCTACTTTACTTTTCCTTGAATAGGACCTATCCTTTCTTCCCTATTTGTTCCCAGACACATGTGCTTTGTGACAATTCTAGAGGACAAGTTATGGCATTTATAAGCAATTTATATGGAAACCCATCTTCTAATCAGCATCTGAGTGCTGGCAAGTGGCCTCAGTTATGTGCTAAGTTACAAGACCATATGACTATACTACTATGATCACCCATATCAAGACAAAGTGGCAGGGCCAAAGTCAAAGGTAGCCAACTACAATAGAGAAAACAGCTTTGAAGACTTACTTTTCGACATATCTTAACAGTAAAATAAATTCTTATCAACTGTAAGCCCAAGCATGTCTGTACTTCTTAAAACCCCAAAAAGGTAATTCAGCCCCAAACACGTTTCAATCAGTAATAACAGAACTTCTGCTAAACTTTATGAGCTATAATATTTCCCCTACAAAGAATTAATAGTATTTTATGATTTTTTTCAAGGTGTAACTCTCTTTCTCAAATGGTCTGGAACATATCTATGCATTCTAAATGATTCTTTCCTATAGATCTAAAACTTTTGCTCTTTATTAATAGAAATATTGAACCTCTGGGACACTGAGTTTCATGCAAACATTGCCTGCACTGACATTAAATTGTTTCTTTGGTTTTTAAAACCTTGGAAGCATCTGCCCTGTGGGTTTTCTGGATCTCTTTTAAGATTTCTTGCTTTATCTCTCAATTATCTCTTTGTATGAAGTATTAATTTAGGTATTTATGACACCTTAGCTGATAGTTCATCTGTTTTTACTTGAAATAAGAGTCTCTAAACTATACAGGGAACAATTATCTTCCTCTATATCTTTTCTTCAACCATTCTCCTGCTATTCTCATTTCTTCTATGACTGGCAAAGCTTCACTCACGTCTTACACGTCTTACACACTTCTTTTGGTGGTGGTTCCAAAAGCCTCATCTCCTACTTCAATATTAAGAACAAATAACTAGTAAATATTTGTCAATATACTTCCTATGTTGTTTTTATATTCCTACCACTGAGAATAGTTCCAGGACTTTAACTGGTGCTCAACAATTGTTGTGTAATGGCTCACTGAATGAATAAGTTAATTTCGACAGTCTTTTTCTGAGATCCATTATTTTAATAATTTCCAAATCTTTATTTAATGACATTATCCGTCAAGCTCTCAACCTAGATTTCTAGCTACAGCTTATTTACAATTAGCAGTGGTGTGTTTTTTTTTTTCTTTTTCCTTGTACCATTAATTAGGGGGGAAGCTAACCAAGTAATGAAGACAGTTTTTGAACTCACAGGACCAAACTTTATTGACCACAAGCACAATGCACTCTGGTCAACAGCGGTACTCAGAAGTTTACATGTTTTTGTACCAAATCATGGGTTACATTTTTAAAAATTAAACCAGCCTCTATTTCAGTCCCTTTAATTACCTGAAATAAACCCTTCACAACCTGGCAAGTGCTTCACATGAATGGTGTTGGCAAGACTTCCCAGACAGCTTGTCATTAGAGCCCTCTCCAGCATCTGCCTTACTGCAGAGGGATAAAACACGCGCGACTTGGGCTGAATAAATCTGGGTTACAGCGTAAACTCCATCACCCATCCTCAGTGAGCTCAGCCAAGTTAATTTGCATATATGTGTTTTAATTCCATAATTTATAAAATATGGAAAGTAACAGGTATATGAGAAACACATCACAGAACTTCAAAGTTTAAATAGGGCCAGCCTATATAAATCGTGAAATGATACTTTTGTTATCATTTAGAATGGTGCCCTAAAATGCTTTTTTCATAGACAAATCATCCAAACTATGATTGTTTTAAGGTCAGTAAAAATAATTTCCAAAAGCACAATATATATACTTTTAAACCATTTTTTGTTATTGCTATTGTTGTATGGACATTATCAAAGTCAGGTGATTTTTTTTGTTTGTTTTTAACCAAAAGTGTTTGGGACACACATTGGTCCCGAGTGTGTTCTGAATTTATTGATAATACTGCACAAAAAAAGGATGTCACAGTTCTTAAAAAACTTCCAGATCCTTTATATGGGCTTTTAATCTAATCACTATGATACAGTCCCATAAGACATCTGGTCCTAATAATTGTAACTGCAGCATGGTAATGCTAATGATGCTGTTGTTTATAATAACAACAATAATAATTATGATTTTTATTTGGTATTTATTTGTGCCAAGGACTGTTCAAAAAGTTTCATAAATATTAACTCAATTAATCCTCACAACTCCATGAAATAGATATAATTATTCCCATTTCTTCAGATGAGAGTTGATATATACAAGATAAATAACTTGCTCACATTCATTTTAAACTTTTAACAGGTCATGACATCCTAATGGGTCACAGATTTAGCCTAGGTGATATGATAATTCCCTAATGTCATAGGATTGATGTGGGAAAAATAGAAGATGGTAGATATAAAAATATAAGTTTATAAACTATTATAAAGAGCACAATTTTCCAGACGGATAAATTGTCACTCAAATAAGAGGAAATTTCTCCAGAGACAATTTAGATAATTAATGATGAATAAGAACAAGAATTAGGCCATGTACATTTTTCAACCACACCAACTCTCAGATAAAGAAGGAGAAAAATAAAATAGTCTTTCCATAGGCTGGATATGCAACAGTGTACAATTCTCTTTTTGGAAGCAGTTAATGCAGAATTGTAGAATTTTGCTTTTTAAAAATATTTTAATTTTAGCAACTTCACCTAAAATACTTTTGCATGCTAATATTATTTTAATCATTAAAACTTTCTAAACTTCTGGGAGATAACATTTATGCTTTCGCACATTACTTTTAGGTATGTGTGCAACCATTAACGGGAATAGTTTACAATTCACAAATGGCTAGAAGTTTGTTGGGCACTTGACACAGTACCATTTAAAACAGTTTTATTTTATCTCTACTTTTAATACTTCTCCAGTAGAGGCACTTTGCAATATTAAAAATATGTATTAGCTAAAACACAAAACTTCTTCTAGAAGAAATGGAAGCTGGGTGAGAGTGTCATTGTGTGTGTGTGTGTGTGCGTGTGTGTGCATGAGAGACAGAGAGAGAGAGAGAGAGACAGAATCAGCCACAGATTTTCCTAAGGCAATTGCTGTCTGGAAGGAAAAAAAATGTGAAATCACCTAAATAATTTATATTTATTTATGCTTATATTTGTATTACATGTAATATTAATATATATTTAAAAATTATCATATAAATTTTATATACATAATTTATATGATAATTTTTATATTTATTTTATATATGTATATAATTTTATATTTAATTTATATATATAAATAATTATATATGTAATTTATATTTAATTTATATATATATATAATTTTAAAGTATCTCTGACTTAATCTTTAAAATTCTATTCCATAAAATGTTTTTAATATTTTCTGATGTTTATTTATTTTTAAGAGAGAGAGACAGAGAGACAGAGCACAAGCTGGGGAGGGGCAGAGAGAGAGGGAGACACAGATTCTGAAGTGGGCTCTAGGCTCTGAGCTGTCAGCACAGAGCCCAACTCAGGGCTCCAACTCAGGAACCACAGATCATGACCTGAGCCGAAGTCGGACGCTTAACTAATGGAGCCAACGAGGCGCCCCATTTCTATAAAATGTTTTTAAATTAAATCATGTATACTTTATACAGTAGAATGTTTTCATTTCAAGTCTGCCCTGTCCCATAGGTATAGGCTGGTTAATGAAACAATGTGCTGTAAGAGCAGAAAAAAATTCCCATCATTTTGGGAACCAGTGTCTAAATGTTATTCCTTCATGGTCCCTAATTTGTGGTCGTGAACACATCACATACAAATTTGAAAAAAATCATTAATAATTAGATAGATTCCCATGTGATACCTGCAAATTCAATGCTTAATCATAGAAAGCTTTACATTTTACTAACACCACCCTAACACTGAACAATCACAACACTGAACCATTATCAAGAATATCCAATAAGTTCTTTAAAGGTAGATCATTAGTTTTTATGAACACTTGCTGGTTGCAAAGCATAATACCCTATATATAGATTATGGGTAACAGACTGCTTGCCTACTGTTCATGCCATCAACCGCATTTTTTCTCTCTTAAAATTTTCTGCTCCAGATGTCTCCTTGGATGAGCTTTGCCTGAAGATGACTGCAATGGCATGCACACTCTCCCTTTTCATACAGAAACATTTTTTTTTTAACATGGGTTGCAAATGCCTCAGGGAAAAAGCCCTCACCAGCCCTTTTAGCATTGGGCTTGCATAGCATCTGAATTTACACTTCACATAAATGTTTAATTTAAAGAACAAACATTCTAGAGAAGAAGCTAAAGGAGATGGGGGAGCTCTATGTCTCTCTCTCTTTTGTACAATGTCAACTCCCCAGTTTATTGCTCAATAAATGCTGACAACATTAGGAAATATTCTCCTATGAAGAAAATTGGGAATCTAATTTCATTTAGTCCAATTCTATCTAGAGATTACAAATGCTTCCATTATTTGCTGTAATGACCCACCAAGGGGAATTGCTCTGAGAAGATTAGGCCACGCGATTGAAGTCTTTATCAGTATTATAATACATATTTGAGGAGTTGCCACTTTGCAACCCTAGGAAATTGAGGTAAACAACTCTCTGAACTTCCCGTTGATTATGTCAGGGGAAAATGGCCACCTTATTACAACTCTTTACAAGAAAGACCATTGCCTTAATGTTTGTGGCTAACATGACTAAAGATTCCAATTTTTACAAGTTTTACCTTCTTCAAAGGTGATTTGAGGTAGGACTGAGTTAACAAATGCTAATGTTAAGAAGGAAAAAATACTGACACACCCTGATTTCATTCAATTAAAAACAAAAACTTGCTTTCAAAATTAAATGTAAACTCAAAACTAAAATGTTCATGATTTTAAATGTTTCTATGATTTCATTTTGATCCGCTTTTGTATTTTCACATATGATAATATGTTTGGTCTTCTCTTACAATCTCTATATTAAAAAATAAACTCTACTGCATAATTAAAAGGCTATTTGTCAGGGTACCTGGGTGGCTCAGTCAGCTGTGCAGTCGACTTTGGTTTAAGCGGAGCCCACATTGGGCTCCCTGATGTCAGCATAGAGCCTGATTCAGATCCTCCCTGCCTCTCTTTTGCTGTTGTGTGCACCTGCGTACTCTCTCTCTCAAAAATAAATAAACGTTTAAAAAATAAAAAGTTATTTCTAAAACTTTCAATGCACAGTGTCAGAAGAATACTGTTCGACTAAGAAAAAATGAATTTAAGTATCATTTTAATGGAAACAAAAAGATGCACATCTAGTTTTCTTTTGTTTTGTCCTAATGATCAACTCTTATGGCAAACTTTCATAGCACATGAAGGTAATTCATTTTGCAAATTTATCATGTTTTAAGCATTAAAATACCTTGAATAAAATATTTCAAAGGAATGGAAGATCCTCCAAAAATTCTATCCTTTTTTTCTTTTAGTATCTGCATTTCAGTATTTAATAATGTTTAATTTTTTAAGTTTAATTGATTTACTTTGAGAGAGAGACAGAGAGAGTGACAGAGGGAGGGACAGAGCGAGAGGGAGAGAGAATCCCAAGCAGGCTCCACACTGCCAGCGCAGTGTCTGACATGAGGCTCAAACCCACAAAACCTCGAGATCATAAACCTGACCTGAAACCAAGAGTTGGACACTTAACCAACTGAACCACCCTGAGGCTGCTTAATCATGTTTAAAACTTTCAAGCAATACTAAATGTGAATATATTGTTTTAAAAACTCCACTGAAACCATAACTATATTGCATGAGTTGATGAATGAAGTTGCCTATTTTTTGCAGTAGTGCTCTTCATTAGGATAAAAGCAAATAGAATTTACCTTTTATTACAATTTTTGGAAAGGTTAGTCTCAAATGAATCTGGAGAACAGTAAACCTTGAACTGATTACTACTTGGTATAACATGTGCTTTGTTGAAGTGGGCAATAGTATATAAAATAGATATTCTTAAGCTGCGAGAGAAATCCTTTATTTAGAGACATAAACTTCGGGCTATAAGGCAAGCTAAAGAGCATTTAAATGGAGAGTTTGCCAGAAGTTAGGAAATTGGGGTTCTGATTCATACAGGAATTGAGAATTCAGAGTTCAAATATTACAAAGAGAAAACAGTGGTCACATTATCCATAATGTACCATCATTTGCTTTAAATATGCCAAGAGTTTTATGTTCCACCTACCTATTGTCATAGCTTATTATAGAAAGTAGTTAGATAGAACTTTTCTTCAGAAGATGTAATGATAGGAAATCTTAAAAAATTAGAAACCACAGTGACACTATGAGCTGATCCCTCGGGGCTCTCTCTGCAGGATTAAATACTCTCCTAAATGGGATGCCTGACTAATGAAGGGATTATGGAATTAGGCAGTCATGTCCATTACAGAGGTATTATTTCTGTTCATTCTCCTGAAAATACCAACCATGTGCCTCCAGAAATAGGATTAAATATCAATCAGTAATTAATAGCTTGGAAAGAAGAGAAACCAGGGATAGAAACATAAATAAGGGATGGAATTCTAAGGTTAACAATTTTGGCCTTAACAAACTTTGAAACTCTGAAAGTGGACATATAAGACAGAGAAACTGTACTAAAACAGAATTAGGTATTTAACACGAGTTATCTGTCCTACATCTCAAAACTGCCACAGTGTCTACATTAAAGATTCTATTATTCTAAATGATATTTTAGGTAACAGGGAAAACATGAAGACTCCAAATTTTAATTGTAAAATGCACACACACACACACACAGTGATTTCTGTGATTATTGCTGGAACCTGAGAGTTTGCTATTATTATGTGTGTTTATTAGGTCATCTGATATGCTCTGGCCCCAAATAATCCTGAATTAAGAGTTTTATACATTCTACAGTGTCATAAACTTAAATCCAATGCTCCCAAATTTAAAGATTTTATTTTGAAAATGCCTAGAAACATAGGAAACAATAGTATTTCAATAGTTCATATCAATAATTATTTTAACTGAGCACAATATTCATGATTTAACAGTTATACAGAAATAAACAAGTTTTATATATAAAAATAAAACTACTACTTTATATATATATATATACACTTTATATATATATATATATATATATACACTTTATATATATATATATATATATATACACACATGTATATACACTTAGTAGTTTTACTTTTATATAAAGATATAAATTTTTATAGAAAGATATAAATTATTTTGGAAATAGTTTACTCATTAAAATCAACACTTTCACCTATTAATGGCTGTACATGTTTCTTAGATATTAAAAAAAAACTCAAAATGTTTTTTAAAGAACTATTATTTGAAAACTTATAGAAACATTTATATGTTTCAATATATTATTGAAACATATAATACCCTATATATAGATTATGGGTAACAGACTGCTTGCCCATAATGTTATAGAAATGTTGCCAAAAATGTTATAGAAACATTTTTATTTTATACATATTGGAATTAGTAATTGCCCATGTTGCAAATATATTATCTAGCTAAACTTTGATTTTTTAGATCTTACATATCTACTGATCTTACTGAGATTCTATCTCTTGGGAAAGGGAGCCTATGAAATAAGTATTTCATGTTTATGCGATCCTAGGTATAATAAAAGACAACTGAGTTTATCTCATTCTATTTTACTTACAAATGGATGGAGGAGACCATTATATAACAAAATTATATTTTGTTATTTATTTTTTATTAGAGGATAATTCTTTTAAAAGAAGGCAGTCCTGTGTGGTGTAATTTGCACAAATTTGATTAAATCTGATTTGTGCCCAAATCAAGATACAGATCCCTTTCACATATACAAGGAAACACTGGCAGCTGTAAACAACATCAAACTGTCAAATAAGTGGAGTACATCTTTAATTTATTTATTAACTCAAAATATTTATTTATAGCTGTGAATTCTCCACCATGGAAAGCTGAAACATGAGACAATTCATGCTATTTAAATCTCATGATTTAGGAGAGTAAATAACACATAACAAATAACTAAAGGATATTTGACCATGTCCAATGCTAAAAGACAGATAGTAACTCCTGGGGTTTCAAAGACAGAGATTTGTTTTTGTTTTGTTTTGAGAATAAGGGAAGTTTCATGGAAGGCAGAATTTCAGCAGAGAGCAATGCAATGACAAATACTGAACAAAGTAACGCTGACAGTATTTATGTTTATGGTCAATGTTACATGTTAAGAATGGTGATGGGTGCGCGACTTCATTGAAGCATTCATTAAACTCAGTAAGTGCAGACTACAGCCTAAGATATGCCAGGCAAGGAAATAATTATTTACAAACTTTAATAATAAGTAAATTTCTACTGATATTATACTTATTACTACTAATAAATACAATGAAAAACAATAGAGGCTGCTATGAGAACATATAACAAGGGCACTTGATTTAATCCAGTAAAGATAGAGATTGATAACAGATGGTCCTAAATGGTACTGACCTTTGAGCTAACATCTGACTGTAGAGTAGGAACTAAGCAAACAGTAGCAGGCAGATAGAGAAGTGAATATTCTGCTGAGTTTGAGCAGCTGGATAAAGGTGCATCTACAGTCAGTCATACTGCTACACTTTTAATTAGGTGAGTCAATTAATTCCATTCATTATAGACACCAGCTTTATTTTAATTTTCTGTTACATTCAATACAAAGGGTCTTAATTGATTTGGAAGTGTATTGACCACTTGCACGCAAACCATTTTCAGTTTATAATTTTAGATCTCTAGAGAGTTTCATGATTAATGAATTTAATTTAATAGAATTTCTAGAAGCAATGAAGTGGACTAAGTCCATACACTAATGTATTTTTTTGATGCTGGTCAATTTAATTTACATATGAAATAATAAATAATTTTGATATTATTCAATCAGAGCATAAATAAACTATGTATTGAATTTCCTTGCAAACCTCTGGAAATGTTTCAATCCCAAGTACTTCCAACTTGCCAAAACATAAAATATAAAATATGTGAACATTTATATTTCATTAAGTTCTAATAAAAATTTAAATTGGTAAAAATAAAAACAGTAAAGCTATTTTTATCTTTGTTATCAAAGCATGTCAATATTTCATGTTAACTATCCTTTTCTTTTTCCTATACCCCTGCCATAAAATGATCTAACACTAAAGGTGTTTGAATAATTGAATTTGATGTCCTATTTTGACTTGCCAGATGGATATGTAGAAAACTCTTT
The DNA here is from genome assembly GCF_027475565.1 of Acinonyx jubatus. Taxonomy (NCBI): domain Eukaryota; kingdom Metazoa; phylum Chordata; class Mammalia; order Carnivora; family Felidae; genus Acinonyx; species Acinonyx jubatus. The sequence continues at coordinate 22,666,517 of NC_069384.1, forward strand.
TGCTGCAATGTTGCACTTTTAAAATTGGAAAATATTATAGAGGATGTTATGTCATTATAAATGTAGACACTATAAAAGTAAAATATGGAACTAAAATACCATTAGCTACAATGTACTTTTTACTAAATATCTATGTGAATTGGAAAAGAATCTACGGAGCAATTTATTCATCATTTATTTAAATTCTCAGCACAATAACAGCAATAATGACCTGTTGGTCAGGCATTTCCTGTAAGGTAATGACCATATAGATCAAAGGTCCTCAACTCCTTTTAAAAAGCTCCTACTACTCCAGATACTCATTAACTCTTAGGGAAAGCTTGGGCTAAGAGGTCATTAATGCTGGTGGAAAAAAGTGCACATATGGTTCATATCATGGACAATGTGCAAATGAGAAATATCATCACTAAAAAAGTTATTATAGAATTGAAAATCAGCATCTTATTTTCACAGAGTATTTTAACAGAAAAAGTTTCCTTGGGAATAAACCAACACTTCAAACACTCTTAAGAGTTCACTCAAATTCTGATTTAAATTTCTTTCATATGCACATGCCCATTGCTATCTTTTCCTACAGGAAATCTTTCCTGATCTTGCCTCCAAACTAAGATTCTTCTACTGCATGCTCACACACTGTCTTGTAGTTTTCCCATCATTGCACATATTTGCTCATTTTCTTATTGCCCGTAGAGTGTAAAGTTCATGAGGCCAGATGTCCGACCTTATTCCTGCACCAATCAGGGCACCTCCTGAGCAAGCTGATTTTCTGGTACATAGTATATTGTTAATAAATGGACAGATAAATTACTTAGCAATTTACAATATACATTTTATTCAAGGGGTGATTGTTAATTTTTCCAATATTAGTAAGTTTACTTTAGGCCATTAGTAAAACCTCCACAAGTATTTTAAAAACTACCCCTCAGTACCTCCTTTTCTTTACTAGAAGTGTATGTTAATAAAACATTCACAATTAACATCAAATAAATTATGACAATGTGAAATAGTGAATACATAATACTTTAAAATATTAGACCTACACATCAATTTAATCATAATTCCTAAGTTTTTTTCATTGTGTGTAAAAATTATAAACCTTATGTATGCTATTAAATATAGTATATACTTTCCATTACACTATATAGAAATTATGTTTTATTTCAGGTCAGGTATGTATATTGATGATAGTTTTTTGACATAATTACCAGATTTAACTTCCATTACCAAATACAAAACTCACAATTTATCTTTTTTGGTTGTTCTCTCTATATAGCAAGAAAGATATTTATTATAACCAAAATTAATAATTTCATATATAGCATATATAACTTCTTGTGGTTTTACATTTTATTTTTATCCATAGTTGGTGGTACCAGAAATTAATTTGCCATACAAAGTACATTAAAACAATTCCAATTTAAATTTAAGTATACTTAATATCAGTGTCTTGACAATAAGAAATACTTGACTAGAGGGCTAATGATGAAAAGGATCTTATGCAAAATTAAAACAATCTTGGTATTACACCAGGAAATGATTTTAAAAGACAAAATCCCTCTTAAAATATTTTTAAAATAATATTACTCTTCATTAAAAAAACACCCTACCTATGGAATGGGAGAAAATAACTGTAAACCACATATCTGATATAGAAGATGTATACAACACACTTATAAGAATGTATAAGAAACACATACAACTCAATAGCAAAAAATCAAATAACCCAATTAAAAAAATGGGCAAAGGACCTGAATACACATTTTTCCAAAGAAAACATACAAATGGCCAACAAGTGCATGAAAAGGTGCTGCACATCACTAATATCAGAGAAATGCAATTTGAACTACAATGAAATAACATCTGAAACCTGTAATAACGTGTATTATCAAAAAGATAATAACAAATACTAGAGAGGATGTGGAGAAAAGGAAACCCTTGTACACTGGTGATAGGAATGTAAAGTACTATGGAGTAAATGTAAAGCATTATAGAGGTTCTTCAAGAAATTAAAAATAGAACTACCATATGATCCAGCAATTGCTGGATATATACTTCTAAGTATATAGACAAAAGAAATAAAAGCATTATATCTAAGAGATTTCTGCACTTTCATGCTCTTGGTAGCATTATTCACAATAACCAAGATATGGAAACAATCTAAATGCCCATGGACTGATGAATGGATATTAAAAATGTGGTGTACAAACACACACACACACACACACACACACACACACACACACACACTACACTATTAGTCAGTCTTTAAAAGGAAGGAACTTGTCATTGCAACTACATGGATGAACCTGGAAAGACTTATGCTAAGTGCAATAAGCCAGACAGAGAATAGAAGCATGGTGTCATATGTGGGATAAGAAAGGAAAAGTTGAACTCACAGAAGTAGGGAGGAAAAAAGTGGTTGTCAAGGGCTGGAGGAGAGGGGAATAGGAAGAGGTTGGTGAAAGGGCAAAAACTTTTAATTATAGGATAAATAAGGTCTGAATATCTAATGTAAAACATGGTGACTATAGTTGATAACACCATATCACCATAATTGAAATTTGTCAAAGAAGTAGGATGTAAATGTTGTCACACACACAAAAAAGGTAAGTATGTGAGGTGATGGATAAGTTAATTAACTTGATTGGTAGAATCCTTTTACAATGTATACATACATCAAATTGTCATGCTGTACATTTTAAATATATTACAATTTTATTTGTCAAATGCTACCTCAATAAAGCTGGAAAAAAAAACATGTATGCATTATGTACTTAACACATAGAGCAAAAATTAGTCTTGTTAATTGAAATAATTCTCCACATAACGAGTTTAATTTTCCTAAGATCATTGACTATGTTTCTAAATCACCTAAACCCCATTTACCAGGAGAGAAGCTGACTGCCCTCTGATACCAAACACATGAGTCACATCAGGTGGTAATTCAAGCTATATTCCAACATAGCTGTACAACTTACAATAATCACTGACTGAATCTTCTAATAAGAGATACAAAAGTATTTAGTTCTGAGACTTTATAATTAGAGTAACATTGATCTTGTCAGTTAATATAATTCTTGCTCTTAAGTTATCAATCTCAATTTATTTTCCAGTGGGAACTAAATATAAACATGTATTTGTATATATTTTCTTTTCAGAAATTATTTTCTTACATTTATGTCATATAATTTGAGTTTAATAATAACTTCAGATGTGCATGACTGGTCTATATTTAAGTAATGCTAGGATTATGTGTAAGACAGGAATCTAGTGCCCTCAACCATCCCAAAGCCCCTGGTGAACCTCTGTAAGGATTAGGTATCATTACAGATTTACAATCTAGAGCAAGGTGTGAGTGGGGAGAAAAGGCTGAAAATTATCTGTGAAACTACACATATAAAAAGAATGAGGTGGATATGCAGAAGAGCGTTCCTAAGTTAGAAGCTAAAGACAACCTGAGAACACTGGTCAATTTCAAGAGAACGTAATTTCATTAAAATAAACAAAGTTGGCTTTTATAATGATGTGAGAATGCTCATCACTGTGTTCTGTGTAAGCTGTTTAAGTAGGCATAAAACATACAAATGCGTTTGAAATATTTATGAAAAATGGTAATTATATATAACCCTTAAAGAAATAGAAATCAGTTTTTGTAACTCATAGCCTCCCAACAGTTGTTCAAGTGATGCACTAATGTAAGATCATTTTGGTTGGAAACGGCATGAACTACATAATATCTATAAATAGTATCTTCTTGTGATTGATCCTCAAATCACACAAAATGATTCTAAGATTTACATCAATCGGTTCATGTTTTCAAGTTTTTAGAAACAAGCAAGATTTGTTAACTTACTCCTACATTTTGCCTGTTTTTTTTTAAGTGTATTTATTTTCAGAAAGAGAGAGAGCGTGAGCAGGGGAGGAGCAGAAAGAGGGAAAGAGAAAGAATCACAAGCAGGCTCTGCACTGTCAGCTCAGAGCCCAATGTGGGGCTCAAACCCACGAACCATGAGATCATGACCTGAGCTGAAACCAAGAGTCAGACGCTCAACCGACTGAGCCACCAGGTGCCCCATAAATTTTGCCCTTTTAATAATTTCTAGCAATAATTAAGCCATGAATATATAGTAAAGTTCTTAAACTGCAATGGTGTAGAATAATATGCACTCATGCTATAGTATAAAGTTACAGTTAAAATCAGCCAAGTCTTTCGGCACTTATATTTAATTTTATAGTGTGTTACTTTCTTCAAAACTGCATGTCTCATACTGTTTTCCCAGGAAGTATATGATAATGATACATATATTCCTGTAAGTTTTTTGTCAGAACTTTTCCCATTAAATTATAAAAGGGAGAACTGTCATATAAATTCTACACCAGTTCAATTTATTAGGCAAGATTTTGGATGTTCCACGCACATCTCTGTTTTATGAAAAGTTCAGTTAAATTTATTGCCCCCTCACCTACTAAATCAGCTCGATAGCTGCAATAGTTAGACAACCAGGTCCTTTTGGCATTGTCCTTTTAATTTTTTCTTAGTGCAAATCAATATACCACTTCTACATTTTTAGCAATGATTAATTCCCAATTGCTAGTCTTGCCATCATTCTTAATTGCTTGACAATTTTGTAGGGATGTCAAAATTTTAGCACTCAGAACACATTGGAGTAATATCTTCAAAACTATTTTATGATTGCACAAATTATTACTACACACCTCTCTCATCTCTCTTGCTATACTGAAATATCCTACTCACCTACAACTGTGTGCATAAAGTGGAAAAGAATACACTATGGTTCTCCACTTCGTAAGTATTCTCAGGAATATTACTGAACCATCCATTAAGTATATTGTATGCAATATTTATGTTCTTAAATTACAAACTCCCAAAACAAGCTTTCATTAAATCTGTAATTTTCCAATTTTCTGATCGTAACATCACCTGGAAACATTTTGGAGAACAATACAATTCAATGTTAACAAAAATTTTAAAAGATTATGGATAAGAACCTTACTAGCAACAAAAATCTTACAAAGATGAATAAGGTGGACTTACTAATTTTCATCATAAGCAAGTGAGAGTGGGGAAAAAAGGGGTAGAGGGAAAGAAAAAAATATTGCAGAGTAATATTTGTACTTTCAGTATCAAAGCACACTACGCCTGGAAGCTGGTGCTTTGATATCTTTAGGCTGCAGGCTTAGATTTCATGGTCCGGCAGAATTTACATAATAAAAACAAAGCAATAACTTGGGGACACATAGGGTTTCCAATTTTTATGTTTTGAAGCAAGGACATTAAAATAAAGCAAATATGAAACTGCCTTTTACCATTCACAATTTCAAAACATAAAAAAATTAAAAGAGTGAGACAGTTGTTTAAAAAAACATGTTAAGCATAATGGAAGGAGGGGAAAGAGAGGCAAGATAGGAGCCCAAGATGGTGCTGGTATCAACAGCAAGCAAGAGAGCCGGACACAGTCTGCAATGGCAAAGTGTTGCTTGGAGGCCAAGAAAGAAACAAAATCAAAGAATGTTTAATAAGAACTTTTAAAAGTAATAATAGTTTTAAAAGTATACAGACTAAATAAACATAGAATATCCTTTTAATTTATTAATGGATTCTAGCTTTGTTAAAACAGTATTTTCTTCATTATGATATTTTTATTTTTATATTTATTTGGCAAAAGAATGGCATTTGATGACTACTAACAGAGCCCAAATTAGACAAATTAGTTAACATATCTGTGTTTCAGAGTGTTCGTTGTTAAATGGCGATCATCACAATTATGTCATGTGCGTGTGTGCGTGTGCGTGTGTGTGTGTGTTTCAAATAAATCAGTATACCTAAACTGAACTCTCAGAAAGGTTCCCTGGTATATAATACATACTGAAAAATGTTAGATGTATTATTTTTGTCGTCTTTATTCCAGATTTAATTTCATATGATCTCCAAAAACTCAACTAGGTGATTATTCAAATACATTTCAATCCCTTAGCTTGTAAACACATCTGAGGTAAATTTACTGTTTACAGGATTAAAAACTTGTATTGCTTCCATATTCCCAATTTAGGAACAATGACTAATACAAGACTAAATATTTGTTGGACTAGTTATGGAACAGATACAGATATAGTGTGAAGAGAAGGGATTGATATACAGAATGAATGAGATCATGAAATAAGAGCTTATCACTAAAGACGGATGATCAGAATGCAAATGCCAAATGCACCACTTCCCAGCTATGTGATCTTGGGACAGTAACTTGACATTCATTTTCTCATCTATCAGAATCATGGCATAGGATTTTATGAGGATTAGATAAATTTATATTTGCAAAGTCCTTAGAAATGTTCATAGAATAGAGAAGCCAATAGAAATGTAGTTATTAGTACTATAATGCTTAAGATATCAGTCAATAAACTAAGCTTTCTTTAAAAATGCAACATTCCCTGGGGTGCCTGGGTGGCTCACTCTGATAAGCATCTGACTCTTTAGCGCAAGTCATGATGTCACAGTTCATGAGTTGGAGCCCTGCATGGGGCTCCGTGTTGACAGTGCAGAGCCTGCTTGGGATTCTCTCTCTCTCATCTCTCTGTCCCTCCCACGTTTGTGCCCTCTCTCTCTCAAAGTAAATAAGTAAAAACTTTAAAAAAATACAAAATTCTTTTTGAGAAAGACAAAACTTCCCTCTATATAAATACAAAGTTACATGTCATTCTCATTGTTATGTCTGTTCTTTGAAAGTTATCTCCCCTCCCCCCAAAAAAGAACTGTAATCTGTGCCCTGAAAACTAAAAAAAATTAAAAAGACATTTTGCAGACAGAATGACAATGATTTACCCCAAGACAAGTTCTGTGGCCCCTTTAAAATAGGAGAAAAATATGAAATTTTGGTTGAATTCAATTCAAATTTAAGAAAATATCTTTAGGTATTTATCTCTCTAAACTAAACTTCCACAAATACACTTGTAGGTAGAGAAACATAATATAGTAAAGACTGTAGGGCATTCCCATGGACTCCATGTTGAAAGTCAGTCTAGAAGTAAGTATTGGGACCAAAAAAAAAAAAAAAAAAAGTCTGACGACAGTATTCATATTTTGGCATAAGGTGGCCATGTCAAAATGTTAAAACAGATCAAGAAAATAAGTTGGTTCCAACAAACTGGAGTAAGTGGAATACGACAAGACTCAAATAGAGTCAAAGGATGGCTTTTGAGAATCAGTAAAGATGTGATGAATTTGCACATACCATGCATTTAGGGAGCTAAGAATGAGACATACGTACATTTTGCTGTATTCTATTCCTACGGTAGGGAGCAGGATTTTTCCATTCACTCTATAAATAAAATTCTGTGACATGTTTGAACCCCTCTTGAAGTAGAATGCAGGTTCTCAATTTTTTTGTGACATACTATAAAACGTGTATAGATATTACATAATACTTAACATTCAGAGTAGGAAATAAATTCTTACAAAAACAATTAAGCCCTTCTGTTTACACGGCTTGATATTATTCTCCTCCTGTCCCACAAACAATAAATCACTTCCCTGAATAGTGTTTATATTTCCACATGTTTTAAATCTATAATCTATCTATCATCTATCATCTATCATATTGTTTCAGATATATTTATGCTTTACAGAAGTACTGTACTGTATATAACTTTATGCACCTTGTCCTTTTCACCCAACATATAACATTATGTGTTTGGCTTTTAAGCATAGAGACTGGCACTTGCAGCATTAGATCAGATGTTTTAATTGTTCTATATTTTAATTGCTCTTAGAAGCTGTGGTTGACAGTTTCTAAGATGTATGCCAATGATCCCTGCTTCCTACTGACTTGTTCTAAATGAAAATCAAAAGCAACGAGATGCCACTTCTAAAATTAGATTACAAAGCTTCTGGCTTCTCTCTTGCTCACCTTCTCTTACCCTTTCACTTGTTTGAAAGTCGGCTACCATGTTATGAGCTGCAGTATGGAGAAACCCATATAACAAGAAAGTAAGGGATGCCTCTAATAGCCAGTGAGGATCTGAGGCTTTAGGCCTAACAGCTCACAAGGAACTGAATCCTGCCAACAATACTTGAATGAGCTTAGAAATAGAATTTCTCCAAATTTTAGTCTTGAAATAAGACAACTCTGGCTAACATCTTGACTACAGTCTTACGAGAGGTCCTGAGCCAGAGAACTCAGCTAACTCATGCCAGCCTCCTGACCCACAGCAACTGTAAGATAATTAAATGCACGTTGTCTTAAGCAGTTATATTTTGCGGTTATTTGTTACATAACAATGGATAAATAATGAACTCCATTGTATAAATAATAAAATATATGCGTTCACATGTTGATAAGCATCAAGATTATTACTATTATTTTTTTGGCTATTACAAAGTATTATGTGGTGCATATTCAAATGCCTCCTTGAGAAGATGTGTAATAGAATCTATAGTATGTATACCTAGGGGAAGACGTGCTGGGTTAAAGTAAAGAAATTTTTTATTAAATTGTTTTTGCTGTTTTGCACTCCCATCAAAAACATATGAGAGTGATTCCTTCTTCATGTACTTACCAACATTTTCCATTAACATATTTTAACTTTCTCACCTAACTGACATGGTTCGAGCGGTGTCTCACTGCTGTTTTAATCTACATTTCCATGATCATGATGAGGATGTTTATCTTTTTATATATTTATTGACTGATGGTCATGATTTGGTCATGGCAAGTATTTAGTACTTCTTTCATCATGAGTTTCAGGTCCTCTTTATAAACAATAGTAGAGCTGGACCGATAAACAGTAAAAATTTGGTGTAATAGGAGTTGTGGTGTGGTGTGGTGTATATGGAATTGTGGAACATATTGCTTCCTTAAGAAGCATAGAAACTGGTGGAGAAATACTATGATTTGATAATTTTCATAATCTTTATCCTCTCTTTCCTTCATAACTGACATGTGATAAATCAGAAAATCCTAATGGGTTTACTTTGAAATGATATTTAGATCTGATCATTCCCTGCCATTTCTACTGTTACAATTCTCACATAAATCAATTCTCTCCCATCTTGCATACGTGCCATAACATCCTAATTGGTTTTCCTCTTTCAATATTTTATTCGATTATAAAGAGTGCAGTAAGTTCAGTCATTTAAAAACTGAAATTAGATCAACACAGCAGCAAGATTATTTAAAAAGTAATTACTTAAAAACACAAGTTAGATATTGTCATGTATCTAATCAAAATTTATCAGCAGCTCCACTTTTCACTCAGAGCAAAATCAAAAAACTTTTATCAATCCAGCCGTATGACTGATCACTCCCTTACTTCTTCAGTATTTGCTCACATGTCTATCCTGACCCCCTCCATGACATACTCTCGCTTGCCTAATTCGCTATTTTTATTTATTTTTAATGTATATTTACTTTTGAAAGAGAGAGAGAGAGAGAGAGAGAGAGAGAGACAGAGCAGGGGAGGGATAGAGAGAGGGGAGATAGAGGACTTGAAATGGGCTCTGAGCTGAGCCCCAATTTGGGGCTCAAACTCATGAACTGTGAGATCATGACCCGAGCCAGAGTTGAATGCTTAACTGACTGAGCCACCCAGGCACCCCATATTTAATAATCCTTACCATCTTTAACACATTGTACACCTTACTTGTTTACCTTTACTATCTCTTTAGAGTTAGTGGAGTAGATGGTCCATGAGTACAAGTATTTTATCTATTTATTCACCAAGAATACCCAGAATAATATGCTCTCAATGAGTATCTGTTGAATGAATGAAGAATCATAAATGATTTTAAATAGTAGTCTTCTAATTTTTTGACAGGACAATGTATATGATGAGAGGATAACCAAAGAGCATCTCCTAACTGAATCATATTTCTGTAACCAGGGAATGCCATAGTACAGTGTGTATAGCTCCTGGAGCACTTACAAATATTCCTGAGTGGACAGTATCCAAAGACAGCCGCTATTACTCAAGGTTTACAAATTTAAAAAAAAGATGCAACTCCTGGGAAAAGAAATTACAAAGAGTTGCTCTGTCCTTCCAGCTGATGTGACCCTGAACCAAGATCCTAAGTTTGGGGATCAGAACAAAATCTCTCACTGGCCTCCCCTGGTCAGGTAACTTGGGAAGGACAAAACTTGTACAACTGGTGGCTAAGCAGAGACCTCTTTCAGACACTAGCAAGTATGGAGATGATATTATTTGGAAGTGTTATCAAGTTTTAGGTATAGAAGATATAGATATCATGGAATCGTTTTCTCCTGGATGAAAAGTGTACAGATTTTTTTTAAAGCATCACTGAGATGAATGAAGGATATTCTGCAATCTGTGAATTAATGTGAAAATACCCAGATTGATAGAACAAAATGTATCATTCAGTTACTGAATTATATGAGTGCCCTTCCTAAAGTCATTCAACTACATTTTGGAGAGATCCAAATGTTCTACTCTTAATTATTTTCAGATATGAATACACATGTATTTTCTTTTTCAGAAAGTTGTTCTCTCTGAATAATAATCGCTGTGGATCTATGTGTAGGTACATGCACATGTATATGTATATATACACACATATGTCTCCAGATGATCTTAAGCAAATCCAAAGTGACCTTATCAGAGCATTTGCCTTCCTGCTACTCTCTACGTTAGGTGGTACTTTATACATCTTTAGTTCTGGAATATTAACAGTAGACCTTATAGCATTTAGTCCATAAAAACTGCCTTTCCTAAAATTCTCATGCTTCTATTTTTCATTATTTGCACTTGGAATTCTATCAGGAATTTCTGAGTGTTATTCTGAATTTTATTTATTCAAAATTAAGTCTGAAGCAATGTATATACATACCCTATGAACATTATCTCTTTGTGTGGCTTATTCTAAAGTCCTTGAATAAAGTTAATTTAAATGCTACCATGGATGATAGTAGATAAGTACATCCATAAATTCTTTAGTGTGTTGACCTCATTCAAAATCAATGTTGGAATATTGTTACTGGAAAATAACAATATTGCAAATTCAATTCCATTCTGACTTTCTGTATATTTTATCATTTTAACTTTAGGTAAAGTTTAAGAGTAAAGATTAAGTCATTAAAGAGAATATGAGGTAAAAAGAAAATCAAAAGGAAATTAATGGATTCATATCTAGTATCAGTGTTATAATATGCATACATATTTTGACACCTGTAATAAATTATTCAGTATTATTTTAATTACTACACTAAGGTAGAAAGGTCCAACTATAACTTTAACAATGTGAGCTTAAGTGAGTCTGTAAACTTTTTATATGTGAATTTTATCACCTTCAAAATAAATAATGCATTCCAGATGACTGTAAGTATTTTCTAGAATTTCAAAATTGATTTACTCTCCTGTGCAAAGGAGCAAGCTTTTCGTGGATGCCATTCTAATATATAATGAATATATAATGAAGCAGAGTTCTTAGTATATTTCTATTGCAATTGATAATGTTTAATTATCTTAACTTAAAGACAATGTGCAAGGAACTTTTCTATTTCATCATCAGCTTTAATCACTTTAAAAATATTTAAGATAGATGATATTACTGACAATGTTTCCATATAAAATATTTAAAATCCATTAATTTTCCAAAACACTCCCCAAGGATATCTGTCCAGATTCAGTCTTTGCCTCCCAATCATGCATTAAAAATAGGATTTTTTCCATAATGCTGTCTTTATGTAAATGCTAATCTCATTTTAATTTTCTTTGGATTTAATGAAAATTCAAAATATAAAATGAAGATGGTTAAGTGAATTTTATAAAGTTATATATTACCTCTAAAGATAATTTAACATCTATCTTTGTGTTTCTATAATGATAACAAGTATTTGTACAAGAAATTAAAATACTTCCTAAGTGAAGGATATCTGCTTGAAAATACGAGATAACAATATCGAGCCATTTGTTTATATTCTACCTAGATTATCTTTAACCATCCTATATATTCCCGGCACAACTACGACATCTTAAGCACAGTGGAAATTCAGTAGCATCTGAAGCAGAATGGAAAGAGCCACTTTATGCCAGTTACAGTAAATAAGATTGTTTTTCTCTTGGAGAAATTCATTTCCTATTCACAGATGAGAACAGATGTGAAAACCTTTAAGTCATAAAGGCTTTGCAGTATTTGATAACACCCATGGGGAGAAATTTTGTCTTTGACCTTCTGTGCTAACATTCAAATGGCTGCACATTTGTGTGGCTGGATTGAAAACTGGGTGTCAGTGGTTTTGCAAGAAAAGTACTTTTGGAGCTCCAGTGTGATAACAAATGTTCTACAGACCTCTGAATCTCCCACTCCCCCACCCTGCCATGCACTGTGTTCAGTGATTGCTTTCTCCTTCCGATGGGCTATATTTCAGATCTCTCCAATTGTGTTTGAAATGTGATGACTGCAAATGCTTTTTTCTGCTTTATTTTCTGCTTCTAGATTATGCTTTATTCTTTTTAAGCATGTCACTTTATCTCTGTTTACGTTGTATTTAGTTAGGCAGTGTTTTGAGATAAAGCATAGCTTCTGAATCTCATTAATGTAACTATTATCTCTTTCAATTGTATGCCTCACTCAAGCTCTATTCTGAAAAGAACTTGCAAAGCAAAGCTGTTTCAATGCTACTGACAAAATTTTCTATATATCATATAACATTGCATGGTGCATTAATTCAAGCTTTATGTTCTCCTGTTTAGATATTCTTTAGAGGCACTGCATGGCTCACAAAAACCAAATACTAGTACTCTCTAAGGTGGCTATTACTTATCTGAAGACATGTATATTTGGCTTTAAAGAAAGAAGGGCAATGTTTTCTTTTCTCCTACTTCACCATTTCCTTTATATACCAAAAAAATCTGAGTTTTGTTGAGAAATGAGAAAGTAAGTATGTCCTTTTAGAGAATATAACAGGAGGGTCAAGATTTTAAAAACCTGATACTGATGTGTCCAAATGGTTCTCAGAGATATGAGAGGGAAAAAATCAGAAACGTAAGGCACAATTTTTAAACACTACTAAATGTTGCTGAATATGGCTTTACTGCTTGCATATTTTTATTATGTTAGAAATTTCCTAACTTTCAATATCATTTATAGAATCAGGAACCATGTATGAAGTTATGTAAAGGTGACTGAACACAATGTGACATTTAATCGAGACAATTTAGTGAATAGTACTGAAGCTAAGTGTTCATTCACACAGCTATGTACATTGTGTGTTGTATAAAATGAAACAAAAAAGAATTAGAGTAAGTCTTCCAGGAAAGTTGTTAACAAAGTATGTAATAAATAATAATGTGTAATGAAAACATCATCTCTTTAGAAGGATTTCCAATAATTTTAGTTAAAAGAAGCATTTGATGTAGTCTTGAAAAATGGGTTTGATTTCAAGAATAGACTAAATAGACAATGTTTACCAGGAAGATAGATTTAAGAGGGATTTTCAAATAAATTTAACATCTTGATAGACATTTTTTAGTTTTTCAAATAGCTATCGATAATCACTGGCCACTTTGTAACTTGTACATTAAAATAAAATGTAGGCATTAAAAGGAATATTTTGAGAATGGAGTACAGAATGACACAAAATGAAGGAAACTGAGCAGAGATTAGTGCAACAGTCAAAAAAGTAGTGAGAAAGTGAGAGCTGAATCTAGAACATAAGAACAGAATAGAGGTAGTCAAAAATAAAATAATATACAGAAACATGAGTTATTTTACAATGAATTATACAATAGAGAGATACAAATAAAATGTGTGGGAGAAGAGGGTTCCATGACAGAACTGAACTTTAGAAAACCCATACATCTCATGGCCTCATTCTCAAAACTAAATTAGTAAGGCAATACAACCAAATTTTGAAGTGTCATATGAACCATGTTAGGTGTCTTATGAATGTTATCCAGTCTTCATAACATCCCTGCAAGATGAGTACTATTATTATCCAGCAAGATAAGTACTATTATTATCCACTGATGAGCAAACATAGCTGAGAAATAGAGATTTAACTGAGACTATAGGATTCTAACCCAGGTCCATATCCACAGTCCATTCCTCTTCTACCACAATATGAGACAAGTGGATCAGACTACCAGTGAGAGAAGAGGAGGGCCGAGGGGGTGTAGGATAGCAGAATGTTAAAAAAAGGAGAAGGACTTCCAGAGGGACGATGGCTTTGTGACAAAAAATAAGATTAAGAAAACTTGGATTTTTGATGTTTCAGATATTGGCAATATTTGAATGAAGAATGTCAATGGCTTAGTAGAAGCAGATGTCATGTTGAAGAGGAACAGACAAGTAGCATATGAAAAATAAAGTACTGTGCTCCCATGCAGGCTCTCTATTCAGTCTCACATGTGAATTGTGACTACGTTCTGAAGGGATTAGAGATGTTAACCATCTTTGAACATCAGTTACTTTATCATTAATAGGGAGTGGAGTGCCTACCTCATTGAGGTTGCTATGGATATTGAGGTAACATATAAACCACTAAACACATATCACAGTTATATGATAGATAAGTTTATATACCAGATACAAGGAATATTCTTTAAAATAATAATCTGAGAGGACATGTCTGTACATATGCATATGGTTTTTAAAAAATGGCTACATCAACAATATAACACAGATGTGGCATTTCTATGTAGATCAGTATAAGCACTACAGATTATTTATTATAGAAAATAATTGCAGTTGCCCCTTGAACAATGCAGGAATTAGCGTGCTGACTCCACCCCACACGGTTGAAATCTACACATAACTTTCGACTCCTGAAAAACTTAAGTTCTCATACCCTAGAGTTGACTAGAAGCCTTAGCAATAAACATAAATAATCAACACATAACTTGTATGCCATATGTACTACACCCACAACCACACACACACACACACACACACACACACACACACACACACATATATTTTCTTACAATAAGTTAAGCAAGAGAGAGAAAAATGATATTAAGAAAATCATGAGAAAAAGAAAATACACTAACAGTACTGTATTTATCAATACTATAACCTTATATGGATACCGAAAAAAATGTAACTGAACCTGTGAAGTTCAAACCCATGTTGTTGTTCAAGGGTCAACTATATACAGCACTGTCTTTTATCACAACCATGTAGAAAATGCTCTTTTCCCTATTTTACAGGTTAGGCTTTTTAAAGTTTGAGAGAGATTAAGTCACAGTCATTGACTATCAAAAGAAGGACTTGAATTCACTTTTGCCAGGCCCTTTTCTTTTTTCTTAACCAGTATTGCAACAATGACATCACAACTTAATCAGTGAACAGGAGCTTACCGCTTAGGTCAAGATTACAGCCAAAGAGGCAGGGAATCAAAGAAATAGAGTGGCCATCAATTTAAAAACATAACACTGTTTCTCTGTTCTTCATGATGATGTTGAAAATACATGGGATTCTGGTTGAGTATGTATAATATGAACTTCTGCTTTAAAAGAATCATGAAGCTATTCCATTTTTAAATATTTTAGCTTCACTTTGCTAATGATTTGCATATCAATTAGTTCATTATATTTTCCTTCCACTGTATTCACTCAATTAGTTTTTGTGCAATTGGCATTAATGAAAATAATTTTATGATGTGCTCTAATAGGCATTAGCAGGATATAAGAAAATTAAATGTTTTAGTGGATAAAATTATATAACTGTTCCGATCTATCTATTAACTTATTCACTGCTTCTGACTTCTGTAAAGCCAAAGTGTTAAAAATATGAATAATACTGAAGAAATAAGCCAGACTGAAAAGAAACATCCTTATATGGCAAGGGAACAACACAAAGTTAAAAAATAAATACACTAAATATATTGATAGAAGACTAAACATATAAAAAGCCAGTGGACATTATAGCAAGACTGTATCAAAAATGCATTATAGCTACTTCATAGTCCAATGAACACTACTTAATGTAATCATGATATTTAAATGAGAGAAGTGATTAGAAGCTCGAACTTTTAGACTTGCTTAGTGAGCTGAAATCATTAC
Organism: Acinonyx jubatus; assembly: GCF_027475565.1. Taxonomy (NCBI): domain Eukaryota; kingdom Metazoa; phylum Chordata; class Mammalia; order Carnivora; family Felidae; genus Acinonyx; species Acinonyx jubatus. Next base: position 22,682,552 of record NC_069384.1, read on the forward strand.
TACTGTGTGGTTTCTTCCAAGTGGATACAGCATCCTTCACCTGTGTTGCCCTTACTTTCTATACTTAGGACCTATGTACATATAAATACTCACAAGTAATAACTTCTTCAGTATTTTTCTTAATTCTATACTTCATAACTGATAAATTACCCCAAATATGTAATTTTTACCAACAATTCTACAGTTCTTTTAAATTTGTAAACTGAAATTTTAAATTTCATTTATTTTACTAAAAATTTCTCTAAATGACCCATATTTTTGAATTCTATCTAATGGACTCACTTCCAACAGTATATATTAACTTAATAAAATATATATCAGTCATTATTGGTTTAATTGTATTCTCATGCAGACTCCATCTATTTAGAGAATGGGAACATAGAATTATGTATTTTCCATGTAGAGTTGGTATTTCTGTGATTCTGAACTTTACTGGCTCCTCTAAGTAAAGGAGGAGCCACTCTATATATGCTTGTGTGTGTGTGTGTGTGTGTGTGTGTGTGTGTGTGTGTGTGTGTGTATGTGTGTCTGTATAGATTTTTGTGTAATTTAAGATAGCTAATCATTTAGGTATTTTTAAAGTTTACTTATTTTTAGTAATCTATATACCCAATATTGGGATTGAACTCATGACCCCAAGATCAAGAATTGCATGGTCTTCCAACTGAGCCAGCCAGCCACCCCTAGATATCTTCATAATGTGAGGCTTTCAATCACTTCAGAATATAGCTACTCCACTATAAACTTTTAGGTAGGTAGGTAGGTAGGTAGATAGATAGATAGATAGATAGATAGATAGAAAGAAAGAATATAGAGATATTGACATAAATAAAATGTAAATTTGTGTGTGTTTATGCATATATATACACTTTATATTATGTGTCCACTTGGCTAGGTGCCTATGGTGCCAGTTGGTTGACCAAACACTAGTCCAGTGAGGGTATTTTATAAATGTGATTAGCATGCACAATTAGGTGATATAAATAAAGAAGACTGTCCTCAATAATGTGGGTGGGCCTCATCTAATCAGCAGAAGATCTAACAGCAAAAACACACTCTCAATAAACAAAATAATTCCACCTCAAGACTATAACACAGAAATCTTCTTTTTCCAGCCTAACAAGCTTTCCTACAAATTTCAGACTTGCCAGTCTCATGACCACATGTTCTAAATCCTTAAAATAAATCTCTTTCATTAATATGCACACATATATCCTATTTTTTGAGATATTACTGACATATAACATTATATTAGTGTCAGGAGTACAACATAATGATATGATATTCATACACAATGTGAAGTGATCACTATAATAAGTCTTCTTTCCCTGTCACCATATAAAATTGTATTATATACGATACAATATTATTGACTGTAGTCACCATGCTGTACATTACATCCCCATGATTTATATATTTAATGACTGAAAGTTTGTACCTCTTGAACTCCTTCTGCATTTCACCCATCCTTCATCCTTCAACCACTCTCCCCACTAGCAACCACCAATCTGTTCTCTGTACGTGTCTTTTTGTTTTGTTTGTTTTACTTTCTAGATCCCATATAGAAGTTAAATCATTTGGTATTTGTCTTTCTCTGTCTGACTTATTTCACTTAGCATAATATCCTCAAAGCCCATCAATGTTAAAATATGACAAATTTTCATTCGTTTTTATGAGCAAGTATATTCCTTTTTTTATTTAGTTTTAGATATGTAAATAAATATACATCAAATATTCAAAATAAATATAAATAACATGAATATGTATTAAAGTAAATATAAATAGGTATAAATATATATAAGTAATATATATATTTAAATATATATTACATCTTCTTTATCCATTTATCCATCAATAGACACTTAGGCTGTTTCCAAATTTTGGCTATAATGAATAATTCCTCAATGAACACAGGATTGCATATAACTTTTCAAGTTAGTGTTTTCATTTTCATCAGATAAATATCCGAAAGTGGAATTGCTGGATGATACAGTAGTTATATTTTTTTTTGAGGAATCTCCATACTGTTTTCCATAGTATCTTCACGAGTTCACATTCTCACCAACAGTGCTCAAGGCTTCCCTTTCCTCCACATCTTCACCAACACTCTTCTTTTTTTGATAATAGCCATTCTGACAGTTGTGAAATGATACCTCATTGTGGTTTTGATTTGCATTTTCCTAGTGATTGTGATGTTGAGCATCTTTTCATGTGCCTATTGGCATTCTTTTTTGAAAAATGTGTACTCAGATCCTCTACCTGTTTTTTTTAATTGGATTGTATAATTTGTTGTTGTTGCTGTCGTTGACTTGTATGAGTTCTTTATATATTTTGGATCTTAATCACTCACTGGACATATACTTTGTAAACATCTTCTATTCATTAAGTTGCCTTTTTATTTTTATTTTTTGAGAGTTTCCTTTGCGATGCTGATGCTTTTTAGTGTGATGTAGTCACATTTGTTTATTTTAGCTCTTGCTGCCATTGCCTTTGAAATCACATCCAGGAAAAAAAAAATCATCAAAAGCAATGTCATAAAGCTTACTGCTTATGTTTTCTTCTATGAGCATGATGGTTTTTGGTCTGAAACTGAAGACTTTACTCCATCCTGAGTTAATATTTATGTATGGTGCATGATAGTGGTCCAATTTCATTCTTTTGCATATGGCTGTCCACTTTTCTCAAGACCAATTGTGACAAGATTGTCCTTTTCTCATTGTATATTCTTGCCTCTTTTGTCATAAATTAACTGACCACGCATGCATGGTCTTATTTCTGAGCTCTATTCAGTTCCATTTATTTTTGTGTCTGTTTTTACGACAAATAACATTTTGATTACTACAGCTTAGTAATATGGTTTGAAATCATGGAGTGTGATGCCTCTGCCTTTGTTATTTCTTAAGATTGCTTTGACTATTTGGTGTCTGTTGTTCTTTCATACAAATTTTAGAATTGGTTCTCTAATTTTTGTGAAAAAAAAATGCCACTAACTGGAATTTTGATAGACTGAATCTATAGATTGGGTAATATGGACATTTTAACAATACACATTCCTCCAATTCATAAGTATGGAATATATTGCCATTTATTTCTTTCTATAATTTCCTTCATTAATGTCTTATAGTTTTCAGTGAGCACCTGAAATGTCTTATAGTTTTCAGTCACCTCCTGGTTAGATTTATTCTTAGATATTTTATTGTTTTTAATACAATTGTATATGGGATGGTTTTCTTAATTTCTCTTTCTTATAGTCCATTTTTAGTGGTATAAAAATGCAAAAAGTTTTTGTATACTGATTTTGTATCCTGCAACTTTATTGAATTTATTATTTGTAATAGGTTTTCTTGGTGGTGTCTTTAATATTTTCTGTAGATAAAATTATGTTGCTTGCAAATAGTCAAGGTTTTACTTATTCCTTTAAATTACATATCCCAAAAAATAAAAAATAAAATAAAATATATAACGTTTTTTAATTTATTTTTCTTGCCCAATTGTTTTGCTAGGACTTCCAACAAACACCATGTTGAATAAAAGGGGAGAGCATAGGAATCCTTGTCTTCTTCTTCCTAATCTTAAAGAAAAACCTTTCAACTTTTCACCACTGAGTATGTTCACCGTGGGCTTGTCATAAATTGATTTAATCATGTTAAGGTAAATTCCTCTATACCCACTTTGTTCAGAATTTTTGTCATAAATGGATAATGAATTTTACCAAATCCTTTTTCTGTACCTATTGAGATAGTTATACTTTTATCATTCATTCTGTTACTGATTTATGAATGTTAAACCATACTTGCATCCCTGGAATAAATCCCAGTTGATCATGGTGTATGATCTTTTTAAATACATTTAATATATTATTGAATTAGGTTCACTAATATTTTGTTGAGAATTTTGCATCCATGTTCATGGGGATATTGGCTTGTAATTTTCTTTTTCCTGTAGTTTCCTTGTGGTCAGATTTTAGTATCAGGGTAATGCTGGGATGGCCTCATAAAAGAAGTTTAGAAGAATTTCACCTATTCAATTTTTTTGGAAGAGTGTGAGAAGGGTAAGTATTAAATCTTCTTTGAATGTTTTATAGAATTCATCAGTGAAGATGTCTGGTCCTGGACATGTGTTTATAGGGGAGGTTTTCAAATACTGATTCATTTTCTTTCCTGTAATCAGTCTATTCAGATTTTCTATTTCTTTCATGATGTAGGGTTGAAAGATTGTGTATTTCTAGAAATTTATTCATTTCATTTAGGTTGTCCAATTTGTTGGCATGATTGTTCATATGAGTCTCATGGCCCTTTATGTTTCTTTGTTATCGGTTGTAACTTTCCCTCTTTCATTTCTGATTGTATTTGAGCCCTCCTTTTTTCTTAGTGAGTCTAACTAAAGATTTGTCAATTTTGTTTATCCTTTCAAAAAGTCATCTCCTAGTTTAATGGATCTTTTCTATTGTTTTTTTTACTCTTTTTTTTTCATTTATTTCCATTCTGTTACTGTTTCTTTCTTCCAACTAACTTTGGGTTCCATTGGCTCCTCTTTTTCTAGTTCCATTATGTGTGACATTAGACTATTTGATTTTTTTTTTCTTGAACTTTCCTCTTTAGGACAGCTTTTGTTGCATCTACTGAATTTGGTATGTTTTATTTTCATTTATCTCAAGATATTTCTTGACTTCTTTTATTTCTTCATTGACCCATTGGTTTTTCAGTAGTATATTGTTTAATCTCCACATATTTGTGGACTTTTCCACTTTTCGTCTTATGATTGACTTCTAGTTTCATAACATTGTGCCCTAAGATGCTTCATATGATTTCAATCTTCTTAAACTTATTGAGAGCTGTTTTGTGGCCTAAAATATGATCTGTCCTGATAAGTGTTCCATGTGCTCTTGAGAAGAATGTATTTTCTGCTGTTTTGGCATGGAATGTTCTTAAATCCATCTTGTTTACTGTGTCTTTTAAAACTTATGTTTTCTTACTGATTTTCTGTTTGAATGATCTATCCATTGATATCAGTAGGGTCTTAAAATCTCTTACTATTATTATATTGATGTTTATTTCTCTCTTTAGATCTGTTAATATTTGCTTTAAATATTTAGGTGATCCTATGTTGGGTACTTAAATATTTACAAATACATTACAAATATCTATTACATGTTAACATTTGCTTTAAATAAATTGGGTATTGAGATACTTACAAATACATTTTTTTATGATTCTGTAGTGCCCATTTTGGTCTTTTATTACAGTCTTTGTTTTAAAGTCCATTTTGTCTGATATAAGTATAAATTTTTTTAATGTTTATTTATTTTTGAGAGAGAGCCAGAGTGCAAGCAGGGAGGGGCAGAGAAGAAGGGAATCACAGAATCTGAAGCAGGCTCCAGGCTCCGAGCTGACAGCACAGAGCCTGACGTAGGGCTTGAACTCCTACACCGCGAGATCATGACCCAGCTGAGGTCAGAGGCTCAACCTACTGAACTACCCAGGCGTCCTCTTTAAAAATTTTTTTTTAATGTTTAATGTCTGATATAAGCATAGCTACCCTAGTTTTCATTTGGTTTCTAATTGCCTGGAATACTTCTCCATCCATTTGACTTTCAGTCTGTTTGTGTCCTTATATCTGAGTCTCTAGTAGGCAGCAGTATATAAGTGGATTTTGCTTTATTTTTATTTTTTTTTTTTAGTCCATTCAGGAACTATATGTCCTTTGGAGATTTTAGTCCATTTACACTTAAATTATAGATAGGTATGCACTTAATGCTATTTTGTTAATTACTTTATGACCATTTTTAATTTTCTTTCTTCTTCCCTTGCTCTCTTCTTTTGTGGTTTGATGTCTTCTTTAGTGTTTTCTCTAAATAACTAATTATGGTATTTAGATAATTCTCATTATCTTTTGTGAATCTCCTATAAGATTTTGCTTTGTGGTTACCATGAGGCTTACATATATCAGCTAATATATTTATCAGTCTATTTTAAGTTGATAGTAAGTTCAGTTTGAATGCATTCTAAACTACATTTTTACTGCATGCCCCCCCACTACCCATGTTTTATGGTTCTGATGTCACATTTTACATATTTTTATTTTTTTACTTTGTGTATCTCTTTTTTCTTAAAATTTGTGTATCTCTTAACTGATTGTTGCAGTTATGGTTATTTTTGCTTCTTTTGTCTTTTAGCCTTTAAGTTAGCCTTAAAGTTATTAATTCACTACCTGTATTATATATTTACCTTTATCAGTGATATTTTTACTTTCATATAATTTCTTATTACTATTTAGTACCTTTCCTTTTCGGTTTATAGAAGTTCCTTTTATGTTTCTCTAATGCCAGTTTAACAGTGGTGAACTCTTTCCGTTTTTACTTGTCTAAAAAATTCTTTATCTCTCCTTCAATTCCTGATAACCTTGTCAGGCAGAGTACTCTACGGCTGGAAGTTTTTTTCCTTTCAGCACTGTCTTCTAGCTTGCAAAGCTTATGCTGAAAAATCTGCTGGAAATCTTAACAGACTGAGCCACCCAGGTGCCCTTGTCTGGCACTTTCTTATATTTTCTATATCTTAGTTGAAGTTCTCTGTGTTCATCTATTCTTCTTTTGAAATCAGTAAGCATCTTTATGATCATTACTTTGAAAACTTTATCAGGTAATAGTTATCTTTGTTTCATTAAGGTTTATTCTGGGGTTTTATCTCATTCTTTTGTGTGTAACATATCCCTCTGTTTCCTCATTTTGTTTGAACTCTGAATTTGTTTCTATGTATTAGACAAAAAACCTATCCTTCCCAGTCTTGAAGAAGTGACCACAGGAAAATAGGTATGTTTCAGTCTGCTGTCTATGCAGGTCCCTGGGGATAGTAATCTACAAAGAACACTCTCTCTAATTGTTTCAGTCCCCTGGGGCCCAGGAACACAAGCTTCTTTGGCCACAAGGGCTAGGCATTCAAGAGGGGGGTCCCCTGTATAAATTGTGCTCACTCACTGGCTTTGGTGGACTTCGGGGCGGGGGGGGGGGGGATCCTCCATGATCTGGGGCAAGTCTGCCCACCAAGTTTAGCAGAGATGAGCCATGAGGAAGTGCCAGGCTGGGGCAGGCCTACCCCCCTGCTGGGTTATTGGGGCAGGGTTGTGCAAGAGCAGACTGGTGGGGCAAGACTGCCTGCTGGGTCTAGCAGGGAGGGCCACAGAAAAGCACAGGGGCAGGACAAGAGGCACTAGCAAGGTGGAGAGTGCAAAAATCACTTCTGCAAAAACTTCTGTCCCCAGAGTGAGTTCTAACAGACCACGGCCTGCCCAACAAATGCTGTAAGGTGAGCCCATGCATCTCCTTCATATATACTCTAGGCACTTTTCAACCTGCTGCTTTTGTGTTAGGTTCTGAGGCAAGTGAGTCTTAAAGTGCACAAGCCCTTTAAGAAAGGAGTGTTATTTTCCTACAGGCTTTTAGGTCTCCCTATTGGTTTGCAAAGCCAGGTGTTTTAGGGGCTCATCTCTTTTGGGAAGGTCCCAAGGTTGGGTTACCTGAAATGGGTCTTATGCCCTTTGCTCCTCAAGGATATGTTCCATATTTGTGAGATCCCTCCTGCTTGTGAGTCACTACACCAGGGGTGGAGTTTCTGGTGAGATCTCATCTTGCACCACCTACCCATCTTGATCTGGCCTTTTCAGGCTTCATCGTGGAGGGGCTATTCAGCAAGGTTTCGGGTCTTTTTCAGAAAGAACCATTCTATATGCAACTGTAGATTTGGTGTGCCTGTGGGAGGGGGTAAGTTCAGGGTCTTTCTATGACACCATTTTGAACTGACCCCCACATATATCATACTTATACTGTTTCTGTGGAGAACCATTACTAATACGATAAACGTGTGTGTGTATGTCATACATACATACTCCCAAATGTGTATAATTTTAATTCTTAGAAATACTTTTTAAACTTCCATATTTCATGTATTTTTGGAAAATAATTACTTTTCTAAAAGAGTGTAAGTAATGAAGAGTATGTAGAATGAGAGGTAGGCTTCACATGAATCAATAAAGCTTCATGTCCCAAAAGAAAAAGTAGAGAAAAGAGTGAAAACCAGAATGAAAGAGCATATAATATTTTCCTTAAATTTTCTCATAAAGTGACAGGGAACTGATTGAGGGAGTGATCTCTTCCAACAGAAGAAAAAGAATAACTAATTTGTCTAGCTCACCTGATGACATACAGTCTTAAAAGGTTTATATTCTCTGACTCCTCTACAAATATGAAAGGAGTTAAGAACAGAGAAGAAATCAAAAGGCAGATAAAAAGGAGAGTGGAAAAAAACCAATGTAGTTATTGTACAAATGATCCCAGATCACCACATTCCTCTTGCATATGTGAAGGCATGATCATTTTCCAAAATAAAGGAGGTTACATTTTTTTTCCCATTTTATTTCACCAGTACATAATAATCAGTGTTTCTTCACTTATTATATTTAAAGAAAAATGTCTCCTGAAAAAAAATTTTTGTAGGATTTTGCTATATATCATACTGAGATATGCAGTGAAACTTTATTGACCGTAAACAATAAAATAATGACCTCATCATCTGTGGGGTTCACACATTCATTGAGGAATAGAAAGAAGAAAAGATCCATAGGGAAAAGCTTAGAGATGTCCACGATAGCTGACTTGCTTCACTCAATGTCTACTAAAGTAGTACTAGGATAGTTTGAGCACTAGCAGTTTGAACTACATTCAAAGAAAGAGTGAAGTAACAGCAGAAAACAGAAGTGCTCTGTGACTAACAGATGAGAAGCACATATGACTTTCTAGATGATGACTGAATAGAAGTATTAAAAAAAGTTACAAGGGCAAGCCACATAAATCATTTAAAATTTTTCAGCAGGTACATTAATAAAAGTAAAAAGAAACAGGAACTGTTCATTTTCACAACATAGTATTTGACCCAATATATCCAAATGATTATCATTTCAACATGTAATCAATGCAAAAATTACAAATGAGGTATTTTACGTTCATTTTTCACATTAAGCCCTCGACATTTGGTGTGTTTTTATATTTTCAGCATTTCTCAATTTGAACTACACATATGTCAAGTGATCAATATTAAATGTGGCTGGCGGTTACTATATTAGGCAGTGCAATTCCAGACCAATGAACCTCAGCCCAGACCTGACAGACTGATGGAATCATCTGGATTTGAAAAATCTACTTTGAAAAATCTTCTAGCTTTGAAAAACTACTAATGCTTTCTGTCTACCTCCAGAAATTCTGTTTTGGCTGGTTTGGAACAAGTCTTAAATACTGGTTTTTTGTTTGTTTATGTTTTTTAATTTAAATTTATTTTTTTAGAGGCGCCTTGGATGGCTCAGTTGGTTAAGCATCCAACTTCAGCTTAAGTAATGATCTCACTGTTCATGAGTTTGAGCCCATTGAGCTCTGTGTTGACAGCTCAGAGCTTGGAGCCTGCCTTAGATTCTGTGTCTCCCTTTCTCTCTGCCCCTCCCCTGCTCTCTCTCTCTCTCTCAAAATAAATAAACATCAAAAATTTTTTTAGGGGCACCTGGGTGGCTCAGTCAGTTGAGCGTCCGACTTCAGCTCAGGTCACGATCTCGCGGTCCATGAGTTCGAGCCCCGCATCAGGCTCTGGGCTGATGGCTCAGAGCCTGGAGCCTTCCGATTCTATGTCTCCCTCTCTCTCTGCCCCTCCCCTGTTCATGCTCTGTCTCTCTCTGTCTCAAAAATAAATAAATGTTAAAAAATTTTTTTCTAATTTTTTTTATTTCTTTAATTCAAGTACAATTAAGACATGGTTTTATATTAGTTTCAGGTGTACAACACAGTGATTGAACAATCCTGTCCATTACACAGTGTTAATCACAATACATGTGTACTTTTTTGTTTTGGTGGTTTTTTTTGTGTTTTTTGTTTTGTGTTTTGTTTTTGTTTGTTTGCTTATTTTATTTTGTTTTAGATTCAAGTTAGTTGACATATAGTGTCGAATTGATTTTAGGAGTAGAATTTCCTGATTCATCAATTACATATAACACCAAGTGCTCATCACATCAAATGCCCTCCTTAATGCTCATCACCCATTCAGCCCATCCCCCCCACCCACCTGCCTCTATCAATGCTCAGTTTGTTCTCACACTGGTTTTGAAAAGGTCCCTGGATGATTGGAAACCATGATGTGATGTATCTATTTATTTAGATCATCTCCTGGAATTACTAGGAGGTTATTATTTCTTTTACCACCATCTAACTATAGCTCTTCTTGGAGATAATGACTATGTGTGAAGACAAATGCAGACATTCAAAGGGAAGTGGTTATCTTTGCACTTAGTCATAATAGCAGAGGCATTCACTTGATTTTGTAATTTGTACTGAATTATGGAGAGCACATCGATTAAAAAGCTCCAACGCAAGAGAAATTTCATATTCTAGTACGTATCTCTAAACATTAATCACTAATTATCAAAAGGCTTTATGTATAAAAAAATCAGAAAGGTAGCCAAACTGTTTTGTTTAACTAGCACTCTGAGTACTTTGTAACACAATATTTTGGGAAATTTTCTCCAGCAACTCTAATCCTCATGGTGTTACCTAACCTCTCAAACCCATTTATTTTATCAATATGTAAGTTAGACTCTTATAATTTCTAGCATATATAAGAATTTTCCAAAAATGTGCCCCGCGTCCAGCTCTGTGCTGACAGCTCAGAGCCTGGAGCCTGCTTCGGATTCTGTGTCTCCCTCTCTCTCTGCCCCTCCTCTGCTTGCTCTCTCTCTCTCTCTCTCAAAATAAACATTAAAAAAACACGTTTTTTTAAAAATACAGAGAAATGATTATGTAAGATTCAGCTGGAAGTTTGAGGGTAGTCCCACCTGTGGTAAACTCATTGACTCAAGGTAGCAAAGTATGATCTGTGGACCAGCGTCTTGTTACAAATGAGGAACACAAGGCTCCACCCCAGACTAAAAAAGAACTTGCATTTTAACATGATAAGATGGGATTACTATACACATTACATTTTGAGATGTCCAGAGGAATTATTTCGAGAGATCACTAAGTGGAAATAGATCTGGCAGATGGAACAGAATAGTCAGAAGTCTGACACAGGTCTTGCAGGGCTAAATTTAGGGTGTCAGCAGGGCTGTGTTTCTTTCTGAAGGCTCTAAGGAGAATATTTCTATTTTAAGGTCAGCTGATTAGCAACCTTAATTCCACCTGTAACTTTATTTCCCCTTTGCCATGTAACACAACATATTCACAGGTTCCTGGGACAGAGACATCTTTGGTGAGGGAAGGGGGCATTTTTCTCTCTAACGCAACCTTCAATGTAACTATTCACTATCTGGTTGGCAACTGGTTTCGCCTAATAAAACAGCTGACATCTGCAGTTTCTTAGGGGAGAAGAAAACGTAGAAGGCTGTGTGTCCTTTAAAGAAATGGTTTATCTTGTTTTCTACTAGGAGAAAGTCACAGAATTGAAATACATAGGTATTAGCTAGTGAGGCTTCCATTTAGAAACTACAATGTAAACAGTCTCATTTTATTACAGCTGCTATTTGCAAATGGGCATATTTTTGCTTATGAGCTATCCATATAAAAGTTGCTACTCCCTCTTTTTAAGATAATGTGCAGACCATTTTAACGAGCATTATAGGGGCAAAAATATCAAAAAGGAAACCTTCAGGGGTGCCAGGTTAAGTGACTGACTTCAGCTCAGGTCATGATCTCACAGTTCATGAGTTCGAGCCCTAAGTCAGGCTCTGTGCTAAAAGCTCAGAGCCTGGAGCCTGCTTCAGATTCTGTGTCTCCTCTCTCTCTGCCCCTCCCCTGCTCACATCCTCTCTCTCTCTCTCTCTCTCTCTCTCTCTCTCTCTGTCTCTGTCTCTGTCTCTCTCAAAAATAAATAAACATTAAAAAAATTTAAAAACAAAAAGGAAACCTTCAGGATGCTGATTTTGGGCAAACCACTTATAATCTTTGGACCTCAGGAGCTCAGTGATAACTATTTATAACAGGATCTTCAGAGGTTTGAGTCCACTTTATGCTCTAAAAGCTTATAGCATGTGATATCAAAAACAATGTCTCTATAAGATCTCATCTCATTTTCTCTGCATATCAACAGATCTAATTCTTCCAAATTTTATCCATAATCTGGGCTACTGATATACTGGTGTATATCTGGATAAGGCTAGCAAATGGTGTTTTGGTTCACAGAAATAACTCACAACATGATTCTCACAATCATCCACTGCTTTTTGGTTTTTGTTTTTTAAATTTTCCTTTGTTAAACTTCTGGAAGCAAATTTACTTCCAAAACCATATTAGATATTTAGATAGTATTAGGATAGCTTCCTGCTCTTCTTTTAAAAGCAAATTAAGCAATGCAGTGAGTGAGGCAGCACAGCTGGGCTGGTCTGCCCTGCAGGCTATGATTAGGCCACATATTTTGGTATATTTCCATACAACTTCTAGCCCCTGAATATCCTTCCAAACTGCAAATCCACTATATGAAAGTCTGAATAGCAATGAACTGGAACTCCGAGAGGACTTTCTGAAAGTGTACCGCATTGCAAATCTTTCAGTACGAAACAATTCTATTACTTCTAGTTCAATACGTGCTAGCTGGAATCTGGTGACTAAGTTTTCTGTGCCCTGGATTGCTCTTGGTTCAGCATACTGGCCATGCTTGAAAGCACAAGAAGGCCCCACCTAAGAGCCTATACTAAATACATTTGTGCAACGTATCTGGTTCCTATTGCTGCTATACCAGATGGCCACAAACTTAGTGGCTTGAAGCAACCCGTTTATTGCCTCTCAGCTTTTGTGGTTCAGAAGTATTGGCAACACATAGAACTTGTCCTCTGTACAAGGCCAAAGTGAAGGTGCTTGTAGGGTTGGGCTCCTAGGGAAGGTTTTAAGGTTGTTTACAGAATTCAGTTCCATGTGGTTGTAGAACTGAGTTTTCCATTTTTTTTTCCTGGCTTTCAGCCTGGGATTATTGTCATCTTCTGGAGGCCACCTGCATTCCTTGGATGTAGTTCCCTTCCTTCATCTTCTATGCCAGCAAATGTGCTTGAGTCCTTCTCTGCTTTGAATCTCTGACCCCTCCTTTTGCTGTATCTCTTCTCTGCCTCTCTTTTCTCCTGCATCCACCTGACACTTGTCTTCCTCTGCTGATTTAAAAGCTTATGTGATCACACCGGAACCAGGATAATCTTCCTATTTAAGGTCAGTTGATGAGTACTCTTATTTCATCTGCAAAGTCCCTTCCCAGCAATACTTCGATTCATGCTTGACTGAAGAGCCACAGGATGAGAATCTTGGGGGATTATTTTTAGAATTCTTCCTGCCACTCTTAGGAACTACGTTTAAGATTTTCTTTTCATTTTTACAGTGTCTTACAAACCTCTATTTTTGCAACAGTGATAAGATTAAGTAAATCAGAGAAAGAAAATGTATATCTAAATACGACTTCAGTATCAGCAACATATACCAGCTGGTATTTAGTATTTCTGTGCTCCAAGGCCAGATGGTTGCCTTCCACTGTTCTGTGTTCAGACTGTACTCTAGAGTTTTGTACACAAAGGTAGACCACCGTACATCATTTACCTCAGCACTGATTCTCCCCAGATGTCACCCATACTGAGCTATCAACGTCCTGGTAGTATGTTAAATGATTATTATTGTCACTGGGTGTCATATATATTCTTCTCTACTCCTTTAATTCTCGCCTGTCTGTATTCACACCCCATCACAGCAGAAACTGTATTTTCTACCCAGAGGAAAACTGCTGGACACCCTCGGGATTTCCCTTGTGCTATGAACACCCCCTACACCTTCAATCTGCACATCAGTAGTCTTTCCAAGTTTAAAATAACGGCTTTATTTTTGGGGGGAATTTCTGCCTGCCAAAGATTATCACTTGCCCGGTGATCATAAAGTAAATTTCAGCCATGTTTTCCGAATTATCTGCTCCCACCAGTAGAACCCTGCTGAACACATTTGGACTTCTTTCTCCTCTGATTTGGCTGATGTCCCTCTGGTCTATGCTATCCAGGTTTTGCCTGTATATGCCTAATAGAGGAGAGCCTAAGGCAATTCCTCTTCACATCTCTAGAGGAAAGGAATTCCCATTCCAGGACAAGTTTACCTTTCCAATCCGCTCCCTTTCTCATTATAAGCAAGTAAAGAGTGACGTGACGGAATTAATAAGCTAGTGAGAAGGAACCGGGCATATGTGGTCCAGCCTCGCACTGGGTAGGATAGTGCATTCTGCTGTGTCCTCCAATCCTACAATAATCCCACTGGAACAGTCCTATAGTTTTGGATGAATAAGTTCATCTCAGATAACAAGTATTAGGAAGCCAGACTGTGACCATGTATCTAGGTCATGCCCTGCAAACCAGTTTTAGCACTGATGAAGCTAAAGTTTTGTTCTCCAGTGTCCAACTCCATGTTTATTTTCAGTTCGTTTGTAATTCACTGAGGAAGAAAAAGGTCTTAAATTGTGACTCCTCAGGGGCACCTGGGTGGCTCAGTCGGTTAAGCGTCCCACTTCGGCTCAGGTCATGATCTCGCGGTCCGTGAGTTCGAGTCCCGAGTTGGGCTCTGTGCTGACCGCTCAGAGCCTGGAGCCTGTTTCAGATTCTGTGTCTCCCTCTCTCTCTGCCCCTCCCCCGTTCATGCTCTGTCTCTCCCTGCCTCAAAAATAAGTAAACATTAAAAAAAATTTAAATTATGACCCCTCAATCCCAGCCATTTCTGGCATATGCTCTTATTTTTATTCATCTCTACCCCCACATACACCATTTATTCAATCTGTGCCTTTCATATATCTGGTCTTTGTTACTTTTGTCTTTCCCAGGTGTTATAAAATCCTAGTGACTGATAATTAGCTCTTGACTACCTGATATCTTCCTGATGCCTTAGCACAGAGGCAGACATACAGCCAAACCCACTAAATATTTCTTGACTATCTCTAAAATTGGATATAGCAGGTCTGAGGCCCAAAGGCCCAGGAAATGGAAAATACCTGTTTCGGTTATCAAAAGACTTACTTTATCAGCCTTCTACCTCAGCTTAGCTTGAATTTTCACTCCAGGTTCAGTGAGAATCTCCTTGCCAAACTAGTTCTATTCCTTCCCATGCAAACGGAAAGAGACAGGAAAAAGAGATCAAAGATTTTGTTATCAGAGTGATTTTCTTTTTTCCTCCATGGAAAGAATCCTTATCAAATATCTGATAACCCAGATTATCTACCCATCTATAAATCTATATCTATCTGTGTCTGTCTCCGTGTCCTTTTGAAAAGCTGAACAAAAGTGTAAGCTCCATTTTATTTATTAGAGCAACATTTAACAGATATAATTTTGTTTAATGAACTGACTGAATTAAAAATAATCCTTAAGTATGTTCTTCAAACACTCTTAACAGTGTTGCTGCTTTAATGGCTCTGTTCCATCCAGCATTGCCCAAACTGTTTTATCCTGAAAGCTTTTGATACAGCCTGTATTACTCTTGGTAGAAAAATGAACACATACACATAGAGAAAATCTTAAGCACATACGTTCCCTAGATTCATGGAGCTTCTTTTAGAATACTGTTAACATCTGGAGTTGGTTCCACAGAAGTTCTTTATACTCTACAATCTGTCCATCATTACAGCTTTTTATTTTGTAGGTTTTGATCTTCACAACTGTAATGGTCAGTAAAACTTTGGTGCCAGCTTTTCACCTTCAATGTTCCATATTGTTAAATGTATTCAAGATTTCTGAAACCAGCATACTTCCAGTTACAATATTCCTCTTGTCACGAGTTTGTTTTAGTGATACTTCAAACTAAAATTAATTATATTAGAGCTTCAGTCCCACTAAGAAGCCAATCCTATTTTCATTATTCTTTTTTTTTTTTTTACAAACTTATTTGCTTTACTTGAGGCAGTCATAATTCTGTTGATATTCTTTAATGCAAATACCCAAGTATACTTCAAGGTCTAAAACTCGATTGTAAACATTTCCCTTTCTTCGTAATGTCTTGTGCTGAGAGCACAGCCTGTATCATATCAAGAAATTATCTTGTATCAAAAAAATAAAACTCTCTAGGAATTTCTCAGGAATTAAAAATAATTACTTGGACTAGAGAGAAAAAAAAACTCACATCGTAAGACTTTGTACTTACATAGCCAATCGTCTTGGCATCCATATTAAATATGTGACTTTACTCAAATTAACTTTTCACTAAGTGTTGTATAATTTAATAAGTACTTCACAGAAATGAAATATCATGGAAAGAAAATTGGAGCTGAATATTTAGAAATACTGACATTACTAAAGAATGCAAAGTATGGGTAATTACCATACTTATTTCAATAATTTGGACCCCACAAGCCCATTTCATAAAATGCTTTACTTGGAAAGACTGTAATTCTCAAAAAATGAAAAGTTACACAAAAATAAGTGGAAAGCACAAAAGCACCCACACAGTACCATGAGCTTCACTTCCTACACATCTTTGGTGTAAGTAAAATTCATTCACAGAAGGAAGGAAAATAGAACAAACACTTAGAGTTTCATTTTCGTATATCTTAGCATATTGAGCTCAAAGTAGAAATCGATTTTCAGATATTGTCCTCTCAAATAAATCACCAAGATTTCAGGTGCACATGTCTATTTAGTGGCAGCTACCCACATGTGGTTGTCAATTATTCAGTTTTGTTGATCTGAGTTGAGCAAAAGGTCTGTATGTAGAATATGTAAAACGTCCTTCACTCATCCCTAATACTGTGTGTCTATTTACATTAGGCATATTTTAAATTTATTTTTTATAAATTAAAAAGTATTTTAATGTTTATTTATTTTTGAGTGAGAGAGGCAGAGCAAGAACGGGATAGGGGCAGAGAAAGAGGGAGACACAGAATCCAAAGAGGGCTCTGCGCTGACAGGTCAGCTGACGACTCGGGGCTTGAACCCACAAACAGCGAGATCATGAGCTGAATCGAAGTTGACGCTTAAACGATCGAGCCACCCAGGCTCCCCTAGACAGTTTTTTTTTAAATTTTTTTTTTCAACGTTTATTTATTTTTGGGACAGAGAGAGACAGAGCATGAACGGGGGAGGGGCAGAGAGAGAGGGAGACAGAATCGGAAACAGGCTCCAGGCTCTGAGCTGTCAGCCCAGAGCCCGACGCGGGGCTCGAACTCACGGACCCCGAGATCGTGACCTGGCTGAAGTCGGACGCTTAACTGTCTGTGCCACCCAGGCGCCCCTAGACAGTTTTTTTAAATAAAAGCTATCAAAGAACAGGATATGTAATCCTTGTTTACACTTAATGTGCACCTAGTTACATTGTCAGTTGATGTGATATTTGTACATTGTGGTGACATTTTAACATCATGGATAACCATGTTCATATGAAACCTGAGGATTTACAGATGTATTTCAAATGGAAATGAGCTCATGGAGTACCCTGGGGAGAAGAATAAGATTCTTCTTCTGTAAAAGGTGTAAAAAGGCCGTAATGTGAACCCATCTCAGAAGTGCTGTTCCTAATAGCATCACCCCAATGCTTTTATCTTGAAAGTTCTTGATATAGCATGCAACACTCAGAGTTTGAGCAATAGGATTTCTTAGCATATTTTAGGAGGTCACGAACTACATGTAGTATTTTAAATGAGGTAATAGTATAAAATGTTATTTATCAATCAGTTGAAGAGTGGAAAGCATTTACCAAAAATTATGACTTTAAAATATTTAAAACTGTAGCTTAGCCTTTGTCAGTATTAGGCAACTTTGAATTTAGTACTAAAGTTACAAGTTAGATAGACTAAATCCATACTATTCACATGAGAAGAATGCCTGCCTTTATATGTGCTATTGCCATCATGAATGTATCTAGGAAGTCTAAAAGTGATTTTAGGTCATTAATAAACAAGTTAAAAAGAATGTAAGCCACTAAGTCATTATAGATTCACATACAGCTAGAAATTGTTTACTCATTATTCATTCATGGAACAAGTATTTACTGAGTTATCTACATTTTCTTTTTATTTTAGAGGGAGAAAAAGAGAGAGAGAATGAGTGGGGAAGAGAGACAGAGGGGGAGAGGGAGAGAGAGAGAGAGAGAGAGAGAGACAGAATCTTAAGCAGGCTCCATGGTCAGCACAAAGCCTGACATGGGGCTCGATCCCAGGATACTGGGACCACCTGAACCAAAATCAAGAGTCAGACGCTTAACTGACTGAACCACCGAGAAGCCCCCAGTTATCAACATTTTTAACTTGAGATTTTAACAGAGATAATTGAAGATTTCCATGAAGATATAAGAAGTAATACAACGATACCCCATATACACAATGCCCAATTTTCTCTGATGATAGCATTTTGCAAAACTATAGTATAATACCACAAATAGGATACTGTCATTGGTACAATCCACCTATTTTATTCAGATTTAATCATTTTAGCTTATTGTCATTTGGATGTGTGTTTTATGTATGTGTATTAAGCTCTCTACAACTTTATTATCTGTATAATTTTATAAATCTACCACCATAGTCATAACAATACCAAATGCCTCCAACACCACACGGATCTGTTCTCTTGCTTTTTATTCTCACATATACTCTTCTTTCAGGTACCCCACCAACATCCTTAACCCTGAGAATCAATAATGTGTTCTCTATTTCTAAATTTTGCTACTTCAAAAACTTTAGATAATAAAATAATATAGGATACAACTTTCTTGGACTGGCTTTTTTTTTTCATTCAGCACAACAACCTGATATTCATGTAACTTGTTACAAACTCAACTGCTCTTATTTAAACAGAAGAGTATTCATGGGGCACCTGGGTGGCTCAGTCAGTTAAGCATCCAACTTCAGCTCAGGTCATGATCTCACAGCTCGTGAGTTCGAGCCCTGTGTCTGGCTCTGTGCTGAAAGCTCAGAGCCTGAAGCCTGCTTCAGATTCTGTGTCTCTAGCTCTCTCTGCCCATCCTTCACTCATGCTCTGTCTCTCTGTCTCAAAAAATAAGTAAATTAATTAATTAAAACATTAAGAAATTAAAAAAATAAACAGAATAGTATTCCTTGGCATGTATGTTCTACAGTGTATTTAACCATTCACCTGTTGAAATACCGCTGAACTAATTCCAGTTTGGGAAAATAAGGCTACAATGGACATTTGTATGTAGGTTTCATGCAAGTATAAGTTTTTTCATTTCCCTGGAATACATACTGAAGAATGTAATTGTTGGGTCCTATGGTTAACTGCATACACAGTTGTATAAGAAACTACCAAACTAATTCCTAGAGTAGCTGTATCATTTTAAATCCCCACCAACAATGTCCAGTTAATCCATTTTCTCTGAATCTTCACCAGTATAAAGGTATAAGACTTGGGACTCAGGGTAAAGAGCACTAACAAAGCTCTATCCACAGGGGTTTATAATCAGGCCAGATCAGCATCTCACAGGCTGCAGTTGACAGTATATTTCTTTGTTTTTTTAAACATGAAATTTATTGTCAAATCGGTCCATACAACACCCAGTGCTCATCCCAACAGGTGCCCTTCTCCATGCCCATTACCCACTTTCCCCTCCCTCCCACCCCTCATCAACCCTCAGTTTATTCTCAGTTTTTAAGAGTGTCTTATGGTTTGGCTCCTTCCCTCTCTGTAACTTTTTTCTTCCCCTTCTCCTCCCCCCATGGTCTTCTGTTAAGTTTCTCAGGATCCACATAAGAGTGACAACATATGGTGTCTGTCTTTCTCTGTATGACGTATTTCACTAGGCATAACACTCTCCAGTTCCATCCACATTGATACAAAAGGCCATATTTCATTCTTTCTCCTTGCCAAGTAGTATTCCATTGTATAGAAAACCACAACTTCTTTATCCATTCATCAGTTGATGGACATTTAGGCTCTTTCCATAATTTGGCTATTGTTGAAAGTGCTGCCATAAACATTGGGATACAAGTGTCCCTATGCATCAGCACTCCTGTATCCCTTGGGTAAATTCCTAGCACTGCTATTGCTGGGTAATAGGGCAGATCTATTTTTAATTTTTTGAGGAACCTCCACACTGTTTTCCAGAGTGGCTGCACCAATTTGCATTCCCACTAACAGTGCAAGAGGGTTCCCGTTTCTCCACATCCTCTCCAGCATCTATAGTCTCCTGATTTGTTCATTTTAGCCACTCTGACTGGCATGAGGTGGTATCTCAGTGTGGTTTTGATTTGTATTTCCCTGATGAGGAGTGATGTTGAGCATCTTTTCATGTGCCTGTTGGTCATCTGGATGTCTTCTTTAGAGAAGTGTCTATTCATGTCTTCTGCCTATTTCTTCACTGGATTATTTGTTTTTTGGGTGTGGAGTTTGGTGAGTTGTTTACAAATTTTTGATACTAGCCCTGTGTCCTATGTATCATTTGCAAATATCTTAATAAGTATAAAAGAATTGAGATCATACCATGCACACTTTCAGACCATAATGCTATGAAACTTGAAATCAACCACAGGAAAAAGTCTGGAAAACCTCCAAAAGCATGGAGGTTAAAGAACACCCTACTAAAGAATGAATGGGTCAACCAGGCAATTAGAGAAGAAATTTAAAAATATATGGAAACAAGTGAAAATGAAAATACAACAATTCAAATGCTTTGGGATGCAGCAAAGGCAGTCCTGAAAAGAAAATACATTGCAACCCAGGCCTATCTCAAGAAAAAAGAAAAATCCCAAATACAAAATCTAACGGCACACCTGAAGGAAATAGAAGCTGAACAGCAAAGACATCCCAAACCCAGCAGAAGAAGAGAAATAATAAAGATCAGAGCAGAAATAAACAACATAGAATCTAAAAAAACAGTAGAGCAGATCAATGAAACCAAGAGTTGTTTTTTTTGAAAAATAAACAAAATTGATAAACCTCTAGCCAGGCTTCTCAAAAAGAAAAGGGAGAGGACCCAAATAGATAAAATCATGAATAAAAATGGAATTATTACAACCAATCCCTCAGAAATATAAGCAATTATCAGGGAATACTGTGAAAAATTATATGCCAACAAACTGGACAACCTGGAAGAAATGGACAAATTCCTAAGGACCCGCATACTTCCAAAACTCAGACAGGAAGAATTAGAAAATTTGAACAGACCTATAACCAGAGAAGAAATTGAATCAGTTATTAAAAATCTCCCAAACAAATAAGAGTCCAGGACCAGATGGCTTCCCTGGGGAATCCTACAAGATATTTAAAGCAGAGATAATACCTATGCTTCTCAAGCTGTTCCAAAAATAGAAAGGAAGGAAAACTTCCAGCATATTTCTGCTATAGGACTATGGAGCAAAGGAAATTCATTTTCAGAGAGGGAGAAGACAACGAAAGGGACATGGGATGGGGAGAGAAGGAGTGACTGCAGCAGAGACGAAATTAATAGCATCTCCATCTTGGACCCAGCTATTGTTTTTTTTTAGAAAATGAAAACTGCCTTTTCTGTAACATGGATATTATAAGGCATTTCAGTGTATTTTCCTCTCTTTATTCAGTTAACTTCTATAGCTCAGCACAAAACAAACAAATAATCCTTTCTAACACACTAGGTGGTAAAGAGTATAACGATGGGTTATGATACCTACATTAAGGCTATTTCCCGAAACACGCTGAAAATACCAAGGAGCCAAGGACTCTAGGGTCAGGCAGATTTGAATTGGACTTGAATCCTGGCTTGTAACATACAGTACCTATGATTCTTGTAACATTTTATTTAATCCTTGATTTATCACAATGCCTGGTGAATATGACAGCATATTGTTCCTAATAATAAAAATTCTTTACGAAAAAATCAGGTGTACTACTGTTAATCAAGAAGCTTTCATGCATTTTGGATGAAACTGCCCATCAGTTGTTAAGTCTGTATTTGGGGAAAGGGTGGTGTTGATTTTGACACTGAACCCCTCCCTCACAAAGGCATAATATTTTAAATAATATTTAACATTTAGATTTATTTAGTGTAGAGTTTAAGATTATTAAAATTTATTTAGTGACTTATGAAAGAAGGATGGGAAAGAACTGCTGGTAGCAATTCCCAATATTACTAACTCATTGCATGTGTGTGTGTGTGTGTGTGTGTGTGTGCGCGCGCATGTGTGTCGATGTTTGGATAGAATACTAAAAAGCCCTGTACCCTGTCCTATATAGAAGGCCCCTTAGTGTCCAGTTTCGTGGTTTCTCCCCACTTCCCACCCCCTCACTCTCTCTCTCTTCCCCCTTATGCCGACACCACTAGTGACTTATCAGAGGATCTCTTTCAACTACAAAACATATTCTGCCTCCAGGAGAATTCTGGTAAATAAGATGTTCTCCATCTTATTGCCTTTCAATGACATTCTAACACACCTTATAGATTACACCCTTGGGCAACTGTCCAGCTGGCCTGTCCTATAATCTGTCTCTGGTTGCCCTTTTTCAAGATAGAATGCTTGCCTCATCTGTTTCCAGTCAACAAAGAAAACTTGCCTGTTGATTATTATAGGTAAATGTGCCCTCACAAACCCACACTCACCATTTATGGTACTCTTGAAATAACTCTGGAAAGAGAAGAAAGTCTTGTTTTGGTCTCCTATTTTCTGGAATTTTTAAGAATTTATATTTCATAAAGGATTCTTACAGCAAATCAGTCTTGGAGTGGCCTGGTGCTCTTAAATATCTCACTATTTGAAGAAGTATTAAAGAAATTACACTTAAGCCTTAAACAATATGGGAGTTAGTGTGCTGACCCCCTATGCAGTGGAAAATTCATGTATAACTTCTGACTCCCCCAAAATTTACCTGCTGCTAATAATGTACTACTGACCAAAAGCCTTATGAATAACATGAATTGTCAATTAATACATATTTTGTATGTTATATATATATATTAATACTGTATTCTTACAATAAAGTAAGCAAGAGAAAAGAAAATGTTATTAAGAAAATCATAAAGAAGAGAAAATACATTTATAGTCTTACACTGTAAAAAATCTATGTATAAGTGGACTCATGCAGTTCAAACCCATGTTCAAGGACCAACTGTAACTCCTTCAACCTGTAGAACTTAGTTGATTAAAACTTTAAGTTATGACCACTAAATGGTACAAGAGTTTAGGATTATCTCAACTGGTAAATAAACACTGTGCTTGTATATATACATATACATATATATATACATATATATGTATATGTATATATATATTCTTTTTAAAGTTCATTAATTTATTTTAAGAGAGAGAGAGAGAGAGAGCACATGCACAGGGGAGGGGCAGAGAGAGAGGGAGAGAAAGAATCCCAAGCAGGCTCCGCACTGTCAGCACAGAGCATGATGCGGGGGTTGATCTCATGAACTGTGAGATCATGACCTGGGCTGAAATCAAGAGTCAGACACTTAACCAACTGGGCCACCCAGGTGCTCTAATCTATTACCAAATGTAAGTGCAGTAAACACAAAAATGGCAATGTTCAGCCAACTAATAAAATGTCACAAGGTAAAATGAACTTGATTGGAGACAGGGGAAATGATGAATTACATGGCCAAGTCTGACGCATCATAGTATTTCAACTATTTTGTGGTAGAGGGAGCGACTGTTTAGTTTCCGTGTCCTCATCCAAACCCATTACAGTGACATAAGCTCTTGAGTTTATAATAAAAAATTAGCCAGCCCTATCAGTCCCAGCCTACTCCTCAGGGCTGTGCTCTGGACAAGTTTCTCAGCATCTTCTACTCTCAACACTGTGCCATAACACCATCCTGATTTGGGAGGATTGGAGGTGGGTGGGCAGCAAAAGTGTGGCAAGCACCATTTTTTAATAATGGTGGGCTTCTAGTGTCTACCGCTTCTTCTCATTGGTCCTCCAAGTGAAGGGACACCACCAGCCCTAGCCCTCACTATTTTCTCTCATGTGTTGGAACACACACTTTGTCTTACTTTCTCAACAGAGAGCAGAGAGACAGAGCATCTATGATAGCAGGCTATACAAAAATGGAATTAAAAGACAGATACGCTCTGCAATTACTCCATATGTCTGTAGATGGATCCACTCTCATGACTCACTGAAAGTCTTTCTAATCTTCCTACCTCATGTGACCAAGACCTGCTCCTCCCATCACCAGATGTACCACTTTGCTTTAAAATGCAAGCTAAACCCATAATCAACACCAGAAAGGGGAATTAATTCTGAATTCTTGCCCATTACCATTTCATGCTCTCAAATTTAGTTCTTGATAGGATTCTGAGAGTAGAAATTTCAGGGTGTAAATAAAGCAATGACCTGGAAATAAAGCATGAGTATATCATTGACTCAGGATTATTTTAATATTAAACCAAAACATAAACAAGGTATTGAGGTATCAATCCAGATTTTTTAATCCTGTTCAATCCCTGCTTATTAACGGTGAAACTCTTATAGTCCACTCTCAACAATATTTACCTCACTAAACATAAACCAGATAAAGAGAAAACATGTATAAATTTAAGTAGATAATTTTAGTTGAAATAGAAACCTACCATGCATAAGATGAAATGATGCAATGAGAACACTTTTGCTGAGAATTTTGAGAACTGAATAGCTACTTATTTTCTATGGTTATCTTTGCCTATAAGCTAAATAGGTTCAGGGTGAGAATGTCCATTTTTTTGCCTTAAGATCTCTTCTATAATAACCTCCATATAGGTAGTACCACTTTCTAAGCATTCATCTTATAATCAAACTATGATACATCATCAAATACATCCATTAAATAAGAGCTGAAACTTACATATATTTTGCCACAAAGGAGCTAAAATAAAAAAAGATTCTAAGTATTTTACCCAAGGTCATCCTGATTTAAAAATGGACCAAGAATAAAATCATGATATTTAATAGATGTCTGCCTGCCCAGGCTCTTAATATTACAAAATCTTTTAATTGGTATTAATATTACAACAGAGACGACAATTCCATCCTCCCCTGCTGCCTAGTACAGATTGCATTTTATTAGTCTGAAGACATTTAAATGGCTTGAAGTGATAATTAAAATGTTTCTTTAATATGTCCTATTTTATTCATTGTCATTTGATTCAAGGTCACATACCATTGTCCAGTGCTATATTCCACACTTTAAACATTTTTCTACTGGGAATATTCTGGCTTGTTATACTTTTAGTATACCTTGGAAAATTCTTTCTAGCAACTAATTGTAATCAACTTCAAAGGGGCTTGTGATCTAACAGCATCTCCATTAATTTGGTAACTTAAGTGCATAGTCACAAAAATTAATAATGTATTAAACAGTTATTTCATAATTCAGAGCCACAGTTTTACTTATTTAACTTGGAAAAATAACGGTCATACCTTTCTTAAGATACATTAAATTAAAAAAAAGGAACATTACATTAATACCACCTGATGTATTACAGCTTGAATTCCTGTTGAATTCCTCTTGACAAGGTTACATGAATAGAAGAAACTAAAACATGTATACCATTATGATTTGCAGTTTACCTTTAACTGTGATAATTCTGCAATCAATCAATTTTTATACACATGAAATATTTAATATTTTATCATTTGGGTAGTGTCTTCTTATAGTGATAGGCTTAGCTTTCTGTCATCATATATACTCATTCTCCCACTAACTGACAAGTTCTTATGCTATCCTTGACTTGGGATGGGTACCTGAAAAAACCAACATAATTCATAGCTGTAGTGGACACTAGAGGTTAGTTATTTACAAATGCGTAATAATTTTGTGGGTTGCTCCTAATAATCAGGTTCTTATACAGCACTCTGTGGGTAAACCCCGCCTAAAAGTGTAGTTCAAATGACAGGGTTTGCTCCCTTGTGCTAGAGTCCCAGACCTGATCCCCTGGCTTCATGCGACAGATTTCAACAGAATGGCTTTAATTCCCATCAAGCACTGAAGTTCCATGTCTCAACCTTTGTTCTGGATCCTGGTCATAGGAAAACTGCAAAGACGTAGACAAACATCCAGTACAGATAACACTCCACTTCTTCTTGACTGCCAAAACTCACCCTTGCACACATTCCTTCCTACCCTTTAAATTAAAGCTCACTTTTGCTGAATTTTTTCCCCCAATTAATGAGACAATTTGTGTTGTAATATAACAATATTTTGATTCACCTGTGCTATGTGTTATATGCAAGCAAACAAATATGACTATATAATCCATAATAGGATCTTGTTTCTGTTTCCTTTATTTTATTTTTAAAATAATTTTAGGGAGGTTTTTTTGTACAATATTACATGCCAAAATTATTTTAAAAAACAATCTAGATTAAATATACATTCTATCATGCCATTGTCTGATTTAGCAGGTTCTAAATTCCATGGAAAATGACTATATATTCCCTGATGTAGTAAACTAAGAAAATAAAAATAAAAACAAAAACAAAATAAGGTAGTACGGGAGTTAAGTGAGCAAATGGTGCATTATTATGATAAATTCTCAAAGAAGGACTTAATCTTGATGAAGTAGACAAGGCACGCTGAATTTGTTGCTTTCTGACTGGGTAGTATTTTTTCTTGGGGCACAAAGGTCCATTTGAATGATATGGTTCTCTGATACCTACAAGTTCTCTATCTAATTACTCAGCAAAGAAGGCAGATAATATAACAGATAAACAGATAAATGTTTCTTGTGTTTTCTGTTTCTTAAATGAGGATCACTACTTGTTTTCAACTTCTTTTAGCAATATACTTTTTTTTTTGTAGTAGAGTTGACACACAGTGTTACATTAGTTTCAGGTGTACAAAAAAAGTGATTAAACAATTCTATAGGTTATGCTATGCTCAACACAGTTGGGAGTGAAATTTATTTTCATTACCAAACCATTTACATTCTACTTCCCAGGGGATGTTAAACCAATAGGGCTCCGATGTTATGCAAATGTGGTTTAATTTATAAAAAGCCAATAGGCACACAATTGACTTATGAATGTCTACTTGATGCTTTTTGCTTCTGTCGGATTCAGTGACAATATATTAAAATCCAAATTCTCTTATTTAGCACAAAAGAGCCTAAACAATGATCTCTATTTCTATCACTTCCTCATACAGTAAGTTGTTTTGTTTTTTGGGTTGTTTTTTTTTTTTTTTGCCTCTTTACATGTCTTATTATCCCTCTCCTTTCACTTCCCCTGTCTTGGCCTATCATATGTGTACTCATTCTCCAAAATAAGAATTCTCAAAATGGCAAGATGTTGGCAATGCCATTTGTTTCATTCTTATGACTGCAGGGTCTGTATTTGGATTATAATATAGTATATAGTATAGTATGATTGTAAAGGAAAATATTTTCTATATCTCCTGTCTGCAAATCATAATATTTAAAAACATAAAACGATTAAACCTAGAATTTAAAAATTAAACACAAGGCAAACTAAAGCATGATGAATTCAAACACCAGTAGTAATTTAATACGCATTAAATCACTGTTCACATGGTACTTATTACTATGGTCCTAGTTCCTTTGACTCTTTAGAAGAGCCAATTGTCCCTGAACTTTTATTTGTCAAAGCTAAAGCCAACTTTGCTTCATTAAGTGCATCAAACATTATTTGAGCTCTGCTTCATACAAAAGCACCCTATTTTATTTTGATATTCAATAATTATCACAGTGTCTTTTTAAAAAAATTTCTAAAGACAATTTTAAATTTCTGAGAGATGCCCATTAATATGATTTTGGCTTATTTGGACATTGATAAATACCTTGTATATTCTTTTTTTAATGTTTATTTATTTTTGAGACAGAGAGATAGAGCATGAGCAAGGGAGGGGCAGAGAGAGAGGGAGACACAGAACCCAAAGTAGGCTCCAGGCTCTGAGCTGTCAGTACAGAGCCCAATGTGGGGCTCGAACTCATGGACCGTGACCTGAGTTGAAGTCCGATGCTTAACCAATTGAGCCACCCAGGTGCCCAATACCCTGTATATTCTAAAGAGACATGGCTATCCTTCATCCATATGCAAATTATCCACTCATAATTTTAATAAGATGTTATTTAGTATCTATAATAATCTGAGTTAGCTGTAAATATTATAGATACCAAACCAAACAGTACTCTATATTATTCCATTGTGTTCTTACTGAATGAATCAGTGCTTTTATCCTTTTATTTAAGAATCATTACAAAATAGTTACATTATCTCCAAATCACATGCTGAGAAACTAAAGTATGAATTTAAAATAACCTAGATTCCGAATTGTGACAAAATTGAAAAAGTT
This sequence comes from Acinonyx jubatus, assembly GCF_027475565.1. Classification (NCBI taxonomy): domain Eukaryota; kingdom Metazoa; phylum Chordata; class Mammalia; order Carnivora; family Felidae; genus Acinonyx; species Acinonyx jubatus. Next base: position 22,710,798 of record NC_069384.1, read on the forward strand.
ATTCAGCATGACGTTTTATGTTGCAGAAGCATATAACAACCTTTATAACATGAAGTCATAAAAAACAGTATTTTAAAAAATGGATTCCTTAAAAAATTTTACATCATATGATTTACTGGAGATAGTATTTCTGATGCCAGTAAATGCTCAAACTTAGTAGGGCTATGTGACATTTTATACCATGCTTCAGGGATCTGTCTGTTAAGGTCACAGCAGCACTGTGGAACATAATTAGCTAAAAATATTTAGGTGACTCAATGATAAAGTGGGCTAACTGTTATATTTTCATATATAACTGTAATTTAAATAGTTGTTGAATGTAGTTTGAAGACTTTGTAATAATAAGCATTTCCAAGACCTATATTCAACTTTATACTGTGAAAATCTATCCTATCAAGATAAAGTTGAGCTTGTTGATACGTATAAATGTGAATTTACAACCATGTTGTGGAATTTAATTCATTGCAAGTTAAAACATTATAAAACACAAGATAACCATCCTTCTATCATCCATATATTCTTCTAAACACTCTTCATTCATTTAAGCTATAGTTGCTAATCATCTATTCCCAAGAAAACACAGTTAAAGTATTTTAGGTGACATTAAATTGGATAAGTTGCTAAGAGTACTCTTTTAGAGTTCTAACTTTAAAGTTTCTTTAAATATTAAGGATTTTGGAAATCACTTTTGAGTAGCCAAATGTATAAATACAGGTTATTTATTGTGCTGGTTGCATTTCACAGTTATTCTATTTTAAATGGAAAAAAACTGTAGGATTTATAAAATAATTCTCAAAACTGGAAACCAGATTTAAACAAGATATGATCTATATAAAAAGCAATAGTTTTCAAGGATGACATAAGAAAGTTAAAATGAATTACATGTCTGGACCATATTCTAGCAGATCTGATTTAATCAATCTGCTATAGTGTTCAGGCACTAATATAAATTAAAATACAGTTTTTTGATTTTTTTGACAGAGAGCATAAGTGGGGGAGGGAGAGAGAGAGAGAGAGAGAGAGAGAGAGAGAGAGAGAGAGAGAGAGAGAGAATCTTGAGCAGGTTCCATGACCAGCATGGAGCTCAACATGGGGCTCAATCTCACCACCGTGAGATCATGACCTCATCTGAAATCAAGGGTCAAATACTTAACCAACTGAGCCACCTAAGTGACCCTAAATTAAAATATAATTTTAAATATCCACAATTAAAAGGTTCATGGTTCTGACATACTGAGTATTTACAATAACACTCAGTTCTAAACTACTGAACAGTTTTATGAGAAACTTATGATGAAAACATCTGTAGGTATATATAGAAAAGAAACTAATGTTCAGTTTTGATATTAAAACATATTTAAACTTCATCAGCAGGTAAAGTATTACAAAATCCACATCATTAATTTAAGATTATGTGAACAAGAAATTAATGTTTTCCCATCAGAATTTTTAGCACATAAGTGTGCATACACTATAGTTAGACATAGGTCCACATAAATATACATACTTATATATACATCCATGTAAGTATATAATTTTTATAGAAACATCCACTAAATATCTCACATGTCTGTCATTACAAAGAATGATGCATGTGCCTATAAAAAGGAAATTGAAAAATTAAACAAAGTGTGTTAAAAGAAAAATGGAAAGTGGAAGTGACCATTATCAAAGGATCAAGGTCCATATTAACGTAGAAACCATAGTCAGGAGAGCTACAACAGTTCTTTGCTGTGCATAACACCCCAAAAAGTAATTAAGAAAAACACTCGCAAGATGGCTGTATGCAATGATATGAATAAATTGGCAACAAGCCAGTTTTTCTAAAATCTTTTACTATATGTTAGAGAGCAGAAGTATCACCAATCTGAAAAAAGGTTATTTCAAATCAAGTAGACAATTCCATTTCAGTCTATGCACATATTTATGATACAATCTGAGGAGTCCGTTGTAACCCTAGTGCCAAGGTTAGATGGCTCTTTATCAAAATACTGGCTGGGATCCAGATCTGATTTCCAGTGTGGCCTTTTTTCCAGTTTAAAAATTATCCTAGGTTTGAAAATCTTACTTAAGCAAAAAGAAATGAACAAAAAAGGCTTCCAAAGAAATCTCTCTGTCCTCATTGATTTATATATATTATGCACCGCAAGGTTATAGAGTATGGGTTTATTATCAAATACAGCAAAGCTTTTGGAGATCTCAAAGATAAAACAAGCCCATAAAAATAATTTCAGCAGTAACTATCTTGAGCACCATAAATATTCATTTTATATTTTTATTATGCTGGCATGGCTTTCTGTGAATAATTGTCATGCTTAGATGTTACAAGTAATAGATGTCAAAGTCAAAGCCTAAAGCTAAAATTCTAAGAATCAAGAAAGACAATAGTGAAATCACTTTTAGATGAGAGTTCTGGCTCAGAAAGTAAACACACTTCAAAATTGAAGATGGAGCATATATTGTATGTAACCAGAGGTCAAAGTAACCATGTACATCAGGAAACATTTGCTAATACTCAATACATACTTATTGAATGAAAAAATGAATGACTTTCTCCATGTTAAAAAAACACATAGCAAATATTCTGTAACAATGTCAAAGTCTTTTACTGATTAGTAAGAAGAAACACAAACAAAAGTGATTGATTTTAAATTGGCATGGTCCAAAGGAAGAATTCATAAAATAGATGCTTAGTAAACATAACTTATAAATAATTCTCTGCACTTATAAATCAATCAATTCAGAATCCCAGTGACAGAACAAAAATCAATTTCTCAATATCAATATTTTCTAAAGGAATTAGGAAAGACACTAAATTCCATTTGTTTCAAATACTGAGGATTATCCCAAGAAAGTCACCTGTGACACACACACACTTCTGCATAGCACAGGCTTTTCTACAGCAGAACAGCCTCAATTCATGCTTTTTACTCCTTTATTCATAAAATATCGCTTGAGCATTTACTATATGCTAGGAAATGCTCTGGACTCTGGGGACTTAGGAATGAATAATACAAAAATTTTAACCTATAGAAAATCATACTGCTGGAAGATGATATGAGCAATTTCAATCTTACTCTGAAGTCATTACTATATATATGAAATGATGCCCCCCAAAGAACTTGAGACTGGCAAAATAAATGTCATTAAATCCACGTGTGAAAAGTTTGTACAGCTGAATCTTAAGAGCTTGCAGAAAATTATTCTAGAGTATAAAGGCTAGTTTTTCAGATTTCCTACGTGAAATACATAATAACGAGTAAACAAATAAGCAGATCTAGAGCTAGTTATTAACAAGAGAAAGACAAGAAAACAACAGCAAAAGAAATAAAGACCATAGTTATGAGGAATCCAATTAATTTCAAAGTCAATTATTCTTACACAGGAGTCCTTAACCTTTTTTGACCTTTTGGAAATTTTTGTGTCAATGACTCATTCGACAGTCTGACAACTCTGTCTCAGAATTGTAATTTAAATAAAATGTAAATATTAAATACAGGGTGTCCTGGGTGGCTCAGCCGGTTAAACATCTGACTCTTGATTTCAGCTCAGGTCATGATCTTTCAGTTCATGGGATCAAGCCCCACGTTGGGCTCTGCACTAACAGGGCATTGTCTGATTGGGATTATCTCTCTCCCCCTCTCTCTCTGCCCCCTCCCCTGCTCACAAAGGTGGTCTCTCAAAAGAAAAAATAAACTTTAAAAATATACACATACATATAACATATTTATGATACAATAATGATATTATGTTGTATTATGCATATTATATATAATCTATATTTATAGATTACATATAACTAAATATAAATAAATAAATGCAATAATAAATATAAAATAAAAGAGTTCCCAAATACTTATTACATTTTTTAAAATTTTTAATGTTTATTTTTGAGAGAGAGACAAAGACATAACGTGAGCGGGGGAGGGGCTGAGAGAAAGGGGGACACAGAATCTGAAGCAAGCTCCAGACTCTGAGCTGTCAGCACAGAGCTGGTTGGTGGGCTCGAATACACAAACCACGAGATTATGATCTAAGCCAGACAGATGCTTAACCGCTTAACCCACTGAGCCACCCAGCCGCCCCTAAATACTCATTGCATTTAAATAAAGTTCTCCATGAAATCATTGGTGTTCTTGGACCCCGTATTAGTTTGCCCACTTCAGTAGCCTCTGTAATTGGAGGCAAACACTGGTATTTATGATTACCAGAGAAGCAAATAATTACATCCACAATACTCTGCTGAAAAGGAAACAGTGTACATTTTAGAAAGTTACCTCTCTGAAACTGATCCAGAGCTGCTGGCTTCAATCAATGAAAAAAGGAAAATCTAAGGATGGGTATGCCTCCTCAAGGAACTAAGTTCAGGCTATGGATAAGAACCACTGCTTTATAGTATCTACTTCATTGTAATTGTTAGAAGCTTTTGTTTGTTTGTTTGTTTAAGTGTATTAAAAACAACTGAGGATGAACTACCTTGCGTACCCAGTTTAAGGATCACAGATATCCATTTAGTGGACATTTAAACTGCCTGAGTCTTCCTTTTTTTTCTTCTTCTAGATTTTTTTTCTTTCCATTAATTGATAGTACAAATATCATTATTTTCCTTTTTCTATCAGAAAAAGGCCTGTCGTCATTTGTTGTCACTGAGCCATATTTAGGTTACATGAGCTGGATTCTTAGGTGGTAAAATTGCTCTTCTAGAATTCTGGTCTTCACCTACTAATCACAGGAGGTCACATCTGTCTCATTAAAAGAGGCATTCCTTGTTAAAAGAGAATGGGAGCAGTAGACCTCAAGATCAGGAACTTGGCAAGTTGTCTCGTCTTTGGGTCCTGATCAACTATTTCAATCAGCCCAAAAACAAGACCCTTGAAACTGGAGGCTATAATTATATTTGTAGCCTTAGCTCTCACGTTTTCTACTATCAACTCATAAAATAAACTATAAACATGTACTGTAAAGTAATGGGATGAAAATGGGAATATTGTTTTACTATGGAGGTGGGCTTAATTATCTGCACCTATAGTGTCAGCAAGCAAAAGTAAAGTCTCATATTCCACTTCCATTACATTATTCCAGCAAGCTGCTTAGGAAGTGGAAATACACATAAAATAAAAAGTTAAGAAAGAAAGAAAGAAAGAAAGAAAGAAAGAAAGAAAGAAAGAAAGAAAGAAAGAAAATAAAAAATAAAATAAATGTATTCTTCATTCACTCATTACTACAGCTATAAAAAAAGATATACACATATATTCTCTTATTATAACTAAAAATTTATAGTCTAAAGTTAGAGTGTAACATAAGCATATGCATTAATGTGCATGCACACGGGCGTGTGCACACACACACACATACACACACCACAGTTTAAAAGACTAATTTGATTCTTCAAAGAATCAAAATGCTGTTGAGAGGTTTGAGATTCAAAGAAGCAAAGGACCGCATTAATTAGAAGATTATTTTTAGCACAATCACATTTTGAGCCTTGTCAGTAATTTAGCCAAATCATAACCTGATAACTGCAAGATAGCATTATAAATTAAATAGCAAATACATTATTTAAAGATGTAACCTTCATTTTCTGTGTATCTGATTCCCTGTTCCATAGTGACCAGAAAGTTCTAAGGCTTTCCAAATTTGTACCGGACAGTTTTCTCTGGCCACTTACTGTTTCCTATCCTTTTTATCTTTTAGAACTTGAAAAACTAATACCTGGAAAAAATACTAATGAAAGACAATGAAGATTTCAGTTTTTTTACTGGTATGGCGTTGTCTCATTTGGAATTCTCAGAATCCTGAGGGTTGATCAGCTACATGAGTCATTCGACTTCTGAGAACCACCATGAAGTGTTTCCTGGTATGAACTAAATGTTGACCTCAATGTAAGTTCATTTCATCGTTATCCAAAGTGAAGCTCCCCCTTTTCAAAGTACGTTTTCGATTTATCCTTTCATGGCACTGTTCGGGGTCAAGCCAGGATTTCATGGCATAGGTATTGGATCTATCAGCTAAGTTAGGCCAGACTCGGTGTTGCCTTAATTTGTTATTCTCTTTGCTCTACCTTTAGGTCTGCCTCCTTAAGGATTAAAAAAGAAAAAAGAAAAAAAAAAACTGAAACATTTTCTTATTAGAAATCCATGAAATTCAGGAGCCAGTCTTGATGTAATGGCTAAGAAATATATTCAGTTAATACACACATCAATGAAATTATGAACAACTGAATTATCCTACAGTTTGATTTTCTTGCTCAATGGCCATTTATTAGACTGCATAAGTCACTGTATAAATGCTGTGGGATATTCAAAGGGCCAGGCTCTAACCTTGAAGTGTTTTGTCTAACAGGAGACACAAGATATGACATAAATAACACACTACTTAAGTATTTTACAGGAATTTTAGACAATTATAAAACAGAAGACACAAGATGTGACATAAATAACACACTACTTAGGTATTTTACAGGAATTTTAGACAATTACATAACAGGGAAAAAAACTTGTATAATAAAGCATTTACAAACTATCTGACATATGCTTTATCCTATTATACTACAGTCTATTACTACAGTCTGTATACTACAGACTATTATACATAGTCATATACACTATGCAGTGTATATGTGCATTTCTCATATATATGTTAAGTTTATTTTGTTCTTATCTTGTTCTCTATTGAGGTCATGAAGTAAGGTTATCTATAGTTGGTTAGGTACATCTTCTGAATAAGGTCACTAAATTCAAGGTTAAACGTGGAATGTTAATTTTCTATGTTTGCATTCTTTTTGTTTTCTTCCTGACCTGATAGTAAAAACACTTTTTAATGTTCCATTTTGGTCTCTGACACTTAACGCAAAGCTCTGTGCTGTTGACTGAAGTTCTACTGTATATAATATACAGAGAGGCACAGGCAAGTTTATAGCCACAGGCAGGAGCCTTAAAGAACACAATGCCTTTTTCTGTTCCATATTCTTAGACCACTTTTTATTATTAACAGACCTTGAGAAGAAAGTTAATCTTGACGACAAGAGTCAGAATGGTAAAAATTCTTTCTCCTCCATTGCAGCCTTGAACGGCCAATGTTTGATTTTATTAAGTGAACCAGCAGGTTTCCTTACAACTTTCAAAGCATTTTAATTCATCTTTTTCTATTTACGGTATGAAGGTGCTAATTCAACTCATTTTTTATATAGTTTTCTTCCCTGTAATAATACATTCTAGCCAAATGGAAAGAACATATTTTTTTGTATTCTGCCTGGTTGTGCTAAATCAAAGAAAATGCAAAAAAGAAACTTATAATAAATAACTTTAATTGTATTAAAATGCAAATAGAATAGAGATAATGATATTAAAAATTGAAAAAAAGATCCCCAAAGGGATATATACATTTAAAAAATAAGTGATTCTCTTTGGGTAGATGGGAAGTGGCTAAAAACATTCTAAAGAATACATACGTCTGTGTGTGTGTGTGTGCATGTGTATGATGAAGCAATAAACACTGATAAAGTAGTTTCATATACATTAACTCCCATGATCCCCACAAGAGTGTGATGAACCAGGTCAACTGGTAAGTATTATTATTAGCATAACTTAACAGAGAAAAAGACCAAGGCATAGAAAGTATCATTTATATCCCTAGCTGTAGTAACTATGGAGACAACCTTCAGACCGAATCTTTTGTCACCAAATGTTCAGTGCTTCCATTTCACAAAGCCCAACTGATATTTCAGTTGCATGTTAACTGTGTTCAAGAGAGCTTTTGATTTTTCTTTCAGCATTTTCCTGGCAAATTCCTCAGCTGAGTCTCCTGTAAGTTTCTTACTGACCTTCCTCATTTCTATACTGACAACAATTTAATCATGGAGTGGGAAGGAACTTGGCAAAGTATATTCCTTACACAAAAACGTGCAGAAATAATTTGCACTGGATTTTGCCCAGTCATATTTTAGTTAGAAAATGTAACATGTGGGGTGCCTGGGTGGCTCAGTCAGTGAAGCGTCCGACTTTGGCTCGGGTCATGATCTCGCGGTCCGTGAGTTCCAGCCCCGCGTCGGGCTCTGTGCTGACCGCTCAGAGCCTGGAGCCTGTTTCAGATTCTGTGTCTCCCTCTCTGTCTGACCCTTCCCCGTTCATGCTCTGTCTCTCTCTGTCTCAAAAATAAATAAACGTTAAAAAAAATTTAAAAAAAAGAAAATGTAACATGTTGTTCAGAGTTTAATATCTGAAATTGCTGAGTAGTGCTTTTATTTCTATTCTCCCTCCCTTGCCACACATGACTTTATGCTTTGAAGATTTAGCAACCGTGAGCCTTCTTCCCTTTTGGTGCAAATATATGTTGTTTGCCTCACATTTATTTTAAATTTGTTTGTTTTGTTTTGTTTTTTAGAGGAGGCTCGTGCTCTCCAGTTTCTGGTCCCCATGGTCCCACTGCCATATTTACTATTATTTGAAGCTTAGACTGATTCACTCAGTAAGTCCCCCCCTTGGCTTCCACTGTGGTCTAAATGTTTGCATCCAGTAAAATGTAAAATGCACATATTGGAATTATAGTGCCCAGTGTGATGGTATTAGATGATGAGGCCTTTGGGTGGTGATTTGGCAGAGCTCTCGTGAATGGATTATAGCCCAGAAAAAAAGATCCCACAGAGGTCCCTGCCCTGCAGCCACGTGAGGACTTGAGAAGTCCCCTGACTGAAAGCCGGCCCTCACCAAACCATGCTGGCTCCCTGATCTTGGATTTCCAGTCCCCAGAACTGCGAACAATAAATTTCTGCTGTACATAAGCTACCCAGTCTCTGGCATTTTATTATAGCAGCCCAAACAAACTGAGACAACTCCTATAGAATTTGATCTTGTGACTCTAGGGCCTAGATGGAAACTCTGGTAGGAGCTTCATATTCTTATGTCATAACTTGGATCCTCTGTGCAGCAGACTCCAAAAAATAGCGTTCAGAAGCCAACCCCTTTGGAAAAGAACTGAGGAATGTAGGATTAGGTGGGGAAGAAAATTCAACTGTGAGGCAGGTGAAGGCCCCATAGGGTCAGCAATCCTCACAGGGAGTCGTGGAATATAAACGGTCCCTCAGAGCTACCTTGTACCTGCCTGGAATACTCAAGTCTTTTTATTCCCACCTTAGTCTGTCAGACCACGCTGTTCCAGCAATCACATGACGTTGTGTGAAATGAGTGCAGTTGTGCAATCCCAAAGTGGCCTGACAGCTGAAGCCTCTTAATAAATCTCCCAAAAGAAGGAACAAGTCCTTTCTTGGGTATCTGAGCGGTGCCTATCCATGTTTATCACAGCATATGACCTTCCTCAAGCCCAAATGTGATTGGTTAGATTTAGATCAACTACCTTCACAAAACCTTCACACTCTGACGCAGCTTAAGATGACCGAGAATGTGAAATGTATTTTTGGAAGGCATATTATTTTCATAATCCAAACTCAGACTAAACTGAGATATTCACCAATCTTACCGAATTTTAACGTCTTTCCCTCCCCACTCCAAGTTCCTAAGGTCAGTTTAGCTCACAGGTTTACTTCACATCCAGTCACTTCCTTACTAGGTTTGGCATATCTGAAAATCTAAAATTAAGGAACTCTTACTGGAGTCTAACATTTCCTATGCACACGTTGAACTCTTCATGACAGCAACAACAATATCTGCAACACTGCACAAACTGTCAAAATACATGCTGAAGAGTTAGTTGATCAAACACATCACAGTAATTTTTATTCCGTCTTTTTATCACTTTATATAAAACACAATATGTGGTCCACATTCCATATCTTGTTCTTTACTTCTTCGATAAAAAACTACTTCTTGCCAAGGCACCTAAGTGGCTCAGTCCATTAAGCGGCTAACTTCAGCTCAGGTCATGATCTTGCGGTCCGTGAGTTCAAGCCCTGTGTTGGGCTCTGTGCTGGCAGCTCAGAGCCTGGATACTGCTTCGGATTCTGTGTCTCCCTCTCTCTCTGCCCCTCCTTTGCTCGTACTCTGTCTCTCTCTGTCTCTCAAAAATAAGTAACACGTTAAAAAACAACAACAACAAAAAACTATTTCTTGCTAATGATGCTGTATTAATATTAATTTTTGGAATCCCCTGCCTTTGTGATGATCTACTATAGACAGAATCTCATGTCATAACAGAAACAAAAATATAGTGATTCTGAAAAGAAAATATGCACAGTCACCTACTTATTTTACTTTCTCTTTTGAGTCTGTTTTTTTAAACTGATTATTTTAGGTTCTTAAATACGTATTTCTATATAGATCTTTAAGAATAAGGTAAATACCCGAAGCTTTTTCTGTAGAACAAAATTGTCCTTAAAGGCATAAACATGGAATACTTTTAATTCAGATTTATTCTTTTTCCTTTATTCTTAACTTTTGGACACTAAGTTGAATGTTACAGTTCTTATATCTTAACAGTTTTATATGTTCCATTCATATTTATTTCCTTCTGTTTGTATTTGTTTTTCTACTGAAATACAGCAATAAAAATGAATGATGTTTGTTTATGTTCTCCCTTCCTTTATTGCCTCAGTGGTTGCTATAAAATTTATTCCCTCGCTCTCAACTTGCAATATCACTTCTACTCTTTAATTATCATCAAGTATTCCTGGCATCTCCACCTTCTCACTTTCAAAATGGGGGTCAGGTCCAGTTAATTATTTATTTTCCAAAATACTGAAATCACACGTATATAAGCTTGTACTTCTTATTTTAATTTGTTTTTTATTTTGTAAATATTTTTTACAAATTGTAAATTATTTTTTAATGTTTATTTGTTTATATGTGTGAGAGAGAAAGAGAGACAATGAGCAGGGAAAGGGCAGAGAAAGAAGGAGACACAGACAGAATCCAAAGCAGGCTCCAGCCTTTGAGCACAGAGCCCGACACGGGGCTCAAACCCACGAACCGCAAGATTCTGACCTGAGCTGAAGTCGGATGCTTAACCAACTGAGCCACCCAGGTACCCCTAATTTTGTAAATTCTTAATATCATAATTACTAGTAAGATTTACTACTTCTATTAGGGTCTCCAGAAACACTGCAGTGCATAATTGAGTTGTTAGAATGACACTGGGTTTGCCCCTTTCTGGCTAAACTGCTTTGGACAAGTTAGCTAAACCCTGTGTCTGTCTCGGTTTTCTTGTCTTTAAAAAGAGAGATATACCTACCCATTATGAAAATTAATGAATTAATAGATGTGAAGTCCTAGCATATTATAAGAACTCAATAACTATGATTATAAATGGAATTATATGTGCATGTATCGTGTGTGTGTGTGTGTGTGTGTGTGTGTGTAGCCATACTTCAAATTCATTCTAACTTGGAATGCTTTGCTGATAAATTTAAAGCATATGATAAAGTAAAGAAAAACTATATACTAACTGCAATTATGGTTTTAATAAAAGAGAAATTAGAACCATTCACTAAGGTCAGAATTTATCCTATTAAAGGCAAAGATTTCACACTGGGCACTGGGCACCTATTTCAAATGATTCAATGTGGATTGTTAAATTATCATATTTTATTCTCTTTTTAATCTATTTTTTAAAAGTTGTAGTTTTCTCATATGAAAGAGAAACATGTATCACATGTAGTGCAATTTACTACAAAATGATCACTAGGATAAATAATGATGTTTTAAGTTCAATACAAGTATTTAAAGGTAACAACTATATTTACCTCTAAATTTGAAATAATAACTCATTATTGAGACCTTCTAAACAGAACTGTGATATTAACTAATAAAATAAAGGGAGGCATATATATCCTCTCCACTTATTTTTAGCTGTTCTTTGAAGTTTCTCATGTTGTTTTTACTAACATGGCTACAATTATTCCCAGGACAGGCTGTTTTAACTTAAACTTTCTGCCATTGATAGGTAAAAATGCCTTATCTTTTCTTCCTCTTAGCACGGTTCAAACAGGTCAGATTTTACAGGACATTTTATTAAATAATAAGGAAGGAAATAACCAAATAAAATACAAATATTATACACCTAAAATCCACTCATTCATCCAATTGAAATTTGAGTGTTCACTCTATACACAGGCTGGCCTGGACACGAGTGATACGGATGTACCTGTTAGGATGGACTGGGATGAAAGAGAGAGATGGGCACAGAACTAACTTTCTAGGTAACTTGCATAATCAAGAAAAGGAGCTTAAACTTAAGGCTAAATCTGTTGAATTCAAACCTAAGTATTTCTTTTTTTTTTTCAACGTTTATTTATTTTTGGGACAGAGAGAGACAGAGCATGAACGGGGGAGGGGCAGAGAGAGAGGGAGACACAGAATCTGAAACAGGCTCCAGGCTCTGAGCCATCAGCCCAGAGCCCGACGCGGGGCTCGAACTCACGGACCGCGAGATCGTGACCTGGCTGAAGTCGGACGCTCAACCAACTGCGCCACCCAGGCGCCCCCAAACCTAAGTATTTCAAATAAACAAAGTACCCTGAAGAAGAAACAGAAATAGCCCATTATTTTTAAGTATATTAAATAATTCTTTTATCCTCCTTAAAGCTATGTACCTTGGTCAATCACTCTGGCCCACTAGCCCCACCACACTAAGAGATACACATAAAACCTTGAGGCTAGTGCTCAGGCCCAAGAAATTTCTTCCTTTCAAGTCTCTTGCTGACTCCAACCTGCAGTTTCACTATGCCCTCCTGTCATGCTAGAACCATCACTCATTCATTCTTAGGTTTTTCACCTACGCCATCATTTCAGCTCTGCAGATCATTCTGTCATGCTCTAATATCCACTGCCTTTAAAACTCATTCTGAGCCCACATTTCCCTCTAGCAAACATCCCAATTCTCTGTTTGGCTAAACTTTGCTAAAGGAACGTTTGCTGTACAGCTTCCACTTCTCTTTTCTGATTGATTCCTAAGTCCCTTTCAGTTTGTTTTCAACTGCAACCCTTACCATGAACAGGGTGTGTCAAGATTTCCAATAAACTATATGTTTCCACATCATACATGAAGTATCAGTGACAGCTGTGGAATTTACCACCTTCTCCCTTTGGTAACAATCTCTTCTGCCTTGGTTTAGAGCACTCATAATTTTCATCCTGCCTCACTCGTTCTCTTTCTCACTCAATGACTTCTCTACTCAGCTTTTAAAATCAACCCCCTACTCAAGTTTCCCCAGGTGATCTAATCCACGCCCTCAAAATGACAACAAGTCGAAAATGTAATGTTGTTGACAATCCATCCCATCCCCAGGTTGTACGAGTCATGAGGACACTGACCTGGCCTGCTTTTTGTTCATGTTTCTATCTCCAGTGCCTAGCTTTATTCTTACTGCACAACAGAAACTCAATAAATACATGAATGCACTAATAAAAATAATCTTTAAACCACCTTAAAACACACTTTTACACAAGTGTGTCTAAAGTATCTATGCCTCAGAGTTTCATAAATCTTTCCAAAGGCAAAGGAAATTACATGATTCTTAAAACTGCTTTAAACACACATTTGTTTAAATAACAACAACAACAACAACAAAAAGGATTGAGGCACATACAGAAAGACTGACTTAAAACGCGTAAGGTTATCCTATGACATGAAATATATATTTAAATATATAATTAAGAAACTTTTAGCTGTTTCTGAAAACACTGCCACAAGCTTGAATATGAAAAGGTCACAACAGGATTTGAGAACATTAAGAAAAGAAGTCAAGGAAATCCATCATTGGTCTTATAGCCTATAATCAGGACATCATTACAAGCCAAATGAGCATAATTTGTCACTTTGAAAATTCTCAAGTTGAGAATCAGGTCATTTCAAATACCAATTTTCACAGGGCAAATGGGTCATACAGTCCACCTGGTCTGTGTATTTCTCCCAAAAAACTTCCAAAGCAGTTGGCTCTCTATACATTGTCATTCATTGCTAAAGGATCTTCCTGATGTTTTCTCTCACATGGCCTCCATTTATATATAGCTTTTGCTTTTAAATCTAAAGTGAGAATATCTGCAAATGGCTTTTCAGAGCATAGTTTGACAGTTTTTAATAAATATGTAAATATGTCTAACCTTTGATCTAACATTGTCAGTAACAAGACACCCAGATTACCAGCACTCATTTATAACAAGGTAACAATAATAAATAATTCTATGGAACTTTACATATGCTGAGACCTGTTCAACTTATTCATTCCTTGAAACAGCCCTAGTAGGTAGGTACAATTCTTACACACATTTTACGGATAAGCAAACTAAGGAACCAAGAAATAAGTAAATGAACGGAGGTCACACTGTTGGTAAGGAGTAGACTTGTTATATAATCTCAGCAAGTCTTGATCTAGAGTCTGTTTTCTTAACTTCCTGCACTAGGTTCCTAATGCACAAAACACACACACACACACACACACACACACACACACACACACACATACACTGAATTCAGTCAGTGGAAGAGAATCAGGAAGCTTTGTAATCTTAACTAGGAGTGTGGAATTAATCCTGCTCCCAAATGTATTATTACTATAAATGGTACATTCTTACATCAATAATTACAATACTGAAAAAACAAGGTTCAGGTTCTTAGCATGATTTTTCTCCCATTGTCTCATTTCAAATTTGTTTCATGGAAAAATTTCTTCTCTTGGCCCTAGATGAAACCTTGTAGGTTGGAGCAAGTAGTGGGAGTGGAGTGTGGATGGGTAGGTAGATGGGTGGGTAGATAAGATGGGCAAACCCTCTTATTTGATATGACAATGTTTGGAGATGGTCCTGTGCTTTCTAGAGTTAGGAAATATTTGAAACTAATGTATTTGTTCACACACAGTTGTGATGGTATTTGGAGACCTGTCCTCACTTGAGGTAACTTTCCAGCTGTCCTTTGTTCACTTCTTAACACCTAGGAATCCAACGGTCTCTCTCCAGCTTCTGTTTTGTCAGTTTTCGTTGCTCAGTTGGATAGAGCCTAAATAGGCCCTCTCCTCCTCAATGCATCTCTTCTATATGGCCCAAACCTCGTCATTGTTAACACATATGTATTCTTCTACTGGATAACTCTAGAAATCAAGAATGATTGCAATTTAGCAACTACTTCCTTTATTCCATCACCAATATAACCCTCTTGCCCATCTCTCTCCTACAGAATATTCAGAGACTAGGTAGACACCATTTTTCAGTGTTCCTCTGACTGCCAGGGACACATCTCTGAGTGGTCCCATAAAGGCTAATCAGAGAAGACAGGAGCACCAACTTGGATTTTGGCCTTTGGCACAGAAAGGAGTAAATCCCTAGAAGTTTTCTGTAAAGAAATGTACTTCAAAAATACCTTTTCCACTGCAACATCAAAGAATTCATCAATTTTATACCCTTTCGTGAGTGAGGATTCAAGAGTAATTCAAAAGTAACCAGGTTTAAAATAACTGTTTTTGAAAATGTGAATCCTGTTCAACTTTGGTTTATGATACCATTTAAATCTTGGGACTGCAGTCAAGTCTGAAAACTTAACATTCAATTACTAATCCTTGACATCCTTAATATTTAAATCTTATCTAGAAGTAGCTTTTCTTAAATTTTCATTATTAACTGCAAAGCCACTCTGTAAGAGATGATCCATTTTTATTCTTTTTATTTTTCATTATATATTGAAAGTCACCTTTAAAAAATTTTTGCTACTCAAATAGGGACCAACTGAGCCAACTTTTAAGAACCAAGTGGTTTTAAAACCCCCGATTTGGTTTCAGAAGACAGCAAGTTTCTGACTGTTTCCTTTGGGATTAAAAGACAACCCCCAAACCCAAAGAACTTTAATATCTCATTTGTACAATAAAGGAGTGGGATTAGATAAACACTGAAGTTTTATCGGGTCTAATGTTGTATAACCTAAAATGCACATGTGTTCTACTGAAGGCTTGGGATCTCTGGAGGTTTCTTATAAGTTTCTGGGCTGGTTTCCAAGACACCTGCCCCATTTTAATCAGTCCTCCTTTTTATACTTTGTGTGCCAGGGGACTCTAAATAAAACTGCACTTGATAAGAAGGTTCTGTAGTTTGAAGGTTTACATTTCTTTTGTTTTTGACTACTGCTCAAGGCACAGTGAATGCATCTAGTTTTCATATGCTGTTGTTTTTTATATGGACTAAACTATTCACCATTGGACAGAACGTTTCATCTCTTTTGACGTGTCTCTTTGTGATCCATGGCACCCACGCAGGCAATCAGCCCTGCCCTTTCCTGCAATCCACTGGCTTTGTTTACTTTCGCCATTGGCAAAGAGCATGAATGTGGGTACTGCTTCCTGGCTAGAAAATCCAAGAGCCCTTATGAAGTTATTTATCAAACACTTATTTTAATCCAGCATTTTGCTGATTGTTAATGGAGCATCTCTACTCAGAATTATATCCAGCTTTATTTTAATAAGAGCTTCCTTTAGAGATAAACACCATGAAATGAGATTTCTCGGGTTTTTTTTTCAAAAGCACAGCCAATTTTAGAAATATTTCAATCTTCCATATGAAACAACTCATTTTTATTTTAAAGTGCATTTGTTAAAGAACTCTAGTGGTTAGTAATTATATCTTTATACAATCAGTGAACATGAAGAACAATTGTCTCCAACTCTGTTCTGATTTCCCTGCACCGTTGAATATTTGCTAAAACCACAAGTATTTATTATCTATTAACAGCTATACTGACCAATATTTGAGGAGTTATTCCCTTCATATTTTACTTTTGTTCATTATAACTTTAGTACTCAATTTCCAGTCCTTTTTGTGCTTCTTTTGAACTCTGTAAAGTACACAGATGTTGGAAAGTAAATGAATATACTCCATATTTGTCAAAGTATTTATTCTTACTAACCCAGTGAATATTATGTGTAGCACATGCATTTATTTTAGTTGTAATACTGTCTAGAAATACATTTTTACAAAGTTTGAAGTATAGAATTTCACAGATATTATCTATCTGACCATGGTGACATAATCTACCCTTTTGATTTCAACTCTCATGACAATTTGATGTGTTATCTCACTAATGTGCTCAGTCACCAGGGAGACAAGTTTAATGAACACCCAAGACACAACAATTATACAAAGTCATATGGCGTAATCCCAAGGAAGGGATAAAGTTTTAATAACTAGAACCACTTGTGTCATTACCTTCTATTTGCTTGGTTTATGTCATATAATAGCTATATTTCGATCAAAAAATTGATTTAGTCCTTCACTCTATAATGACATCATTAAAAAATAAAGAAAAAAGAACGAAAAAAATAAGTTCTCCTTTCAAAGCCCTTCATGTTCCAAAGCGTACTTATTACTAAGGATGAATGTTTGGGTATAATTAAGATTTATGTTCAAATAATAATACTTTTCACATAATAATCTTATATTTATTTTCAAAGTATATTCAAAATTCTTACAATATAATTTCTTAAAGTTCACTTTTATTGTATTTTTTGTATAGCTGGAAAACAGGATAAAATGAATTATTGCCACTAAAGTAAATAATTTCTTATATATTAGTGGTATGAGATACCATGGTCTTATGTATTTTTTTTAATTTGTGAAGTTGAAATTATTTCTAAAATTGTGAATTTAATGGATGTCATACAACTCAAAAAAAAACTCTTGTTTTTTTTTTCTTTTATTTTGCTGAATTAGACCAATTTCAAATATAATCTTGAAATGTTTTTTTAACAGTGATCATGTTCTATAAACTCCTGGCCAATCTGGGCACACATATCAAGTTAATTAGAGAAAGAGACAAAAAAATTAGAAGATACAGATTCTGGTCCTTACGCAAACAACTATTACCCTTGTGACCTCTGGAAAGTCATTTAACCCATCTGGGTCCTAATTCACTTGTCTTTATAATGGGATTATAATAACTTATTTTTCCTACTCTTTAAAGTTTCCCTAAAAACAATACATTTGAGGATAATAAGATAAAAAATAGTAAACACATGGAAAACTGTAAATTATTAAACTTGTGGAGTACAGTATTTACTGTTTTGTGTAGGAGGTGTAGGAGTCCTTAGAGTACAGCATTCGCAGACCTGTATAAAAATGTAATCAGTTTTAATAGATGCAAACTCACAAAAACATAATCTATATGATCACTGATGTTTCACCATGACTAATAGAAATGCTTCTTCATTTTCAGGGCAATTAATAATAAATTATACCTCTCCCACCCCATCATGCAGAGTTACTCAATCTGGTCTTTTCCAGACTGACAGGGATTAATATTAAGAAAGTCATTTACAAATGTTGTCCATATGTGCAGCATTGGTGGTATCATGGTGAGCACAACTCCCTTCCAAATAGTGTCCATATAGCTTTGCTAATAAAAAAATGTTGCCAGTACTTTAAAAGTAGTAAATGTCTGCAAACTTTTCTTTTTCTTTAATTTTTTTAATGTTTATTTATCTTTTTTGAGAGAGAGAGAGAGGCAGAACGTGAGCAGGGGAGGGGCAGAGAGAGGGAGACACAGAATCTGAAGCAGGCTCCAGGCTCCGAGCTGTCAGCACAGAGCCTGACACAGGGCTGGAACTCACAAGACCGCGAGACCATGACCTGAGTCTAAGTCAGAAGCTTAACCGACTGAGCCACCCAGGTGCCCCTGTCTGCAAACTCTTCTTAAAGATATAGTGAATTCTTCTTAATGGTATTTAAATTTTATTTTTAGAATGTCATTTAAGTGAGTAATTCACGCACACACATGCACACACATACATTCTGTCTCTCTCTGTCTCTCTCTCTCCCTCCCTCCCTCTTTTCCTCCCCCCTCTCTTCCTTTTCCCTTTTTTCTTCTAAGAATGTTATATGCTTCCAAATCCTAAAAATGCATTGAAATAAATTACAATGCAAGAACTATTGTAAATTTGAGACAATAAAAATAGTTGAATTTCCAGAAAAGCTTTGAAACAAGAAGTTTCTAATCATAATATTATTTATGTGCATAATTATTGCACTTAAGAATCTCTTAAAAATTGTCATTTATTCTTTAAAAATTACTTTTAAATGATACTATGTCTTTATAAGGCTGTCACGTGTCTCTTTAAAAAAGACAGTATGTTTTGCTAAGATTGGTTCATTCCTGGGACAATTCTGCAGACAAGATATATAAATAAGAAATAGGTAATTCTGTCATACATAAAAAGCAAGTAATACTCTGCAACTTGAATTAATTAGCATGATTTATCCTTTTAAAGAATAGTGATAATAAGACCCCATTTAAAAATCAGGAATACATCTACTTTCTTATAATTTCTAAATTTTAGTAATCTTAATTTCCATGTACTACTTTTTAATATCATGATTATGTAATATAAAAGCTATCTTAAACTATCTAAATTAGTTACTAAGTAGACAATAAAATTGAAATAAAAGCACTAGAATTTCCCCAATGAAACTTATTTTCCTTGTTTTTTATAATTCACAATGAATTCCAAAACAACATTTTTCTCACTTGCCAACCACCTGAATTCTCACTTTTGAACCTTTTAAATACACACACACACACACACACACACATAGTTTTTTTTTCCTAGAGATTAGTTTAAACCTCATTTAGCATGTACATATGACATGTAAGTTGAAAAGTTTAAAAAGCCTTTTAGAAAAAGTAGGATAATGGTATACCTAGAATAAATCCCACCAGGTCTCTTGCTGGGTTATACAAAGGACTAAACCTCTTGTTGACTACGATAGTATTACCTCACATATCACAAATATAAAAGTAAGGGAGTAGTTGATTTTTGACCTGTGAACTACTGATGGTTTAGAACACCTACAAACATATTTTGCTCTTACAATAACTTCAAATTCCATATGTTGTACTCTAAATTATTTTTTTAATGTTTTTATTTATTTTTGAGACGGAGAGAGACAGCATGAGCAGGGGAGGGGCAGAGAGAGAGGGAGACACAGAATCCGAAGCAGGCTCCAGGTTCTGAGCTGTCAGCACAGAGCCTGACACGGGGCTGGAACTCACGAACTGTGAGATCATGACCTGAGCCGAAGTCAGATGCTTAACCGACTGAGCTACCCAGCTGCCCCTACTCTAAGTTATTTTTAAGAAAATGCTGAAAAAAGAAAAATAAAAAGGGAAACAGCTATCCTTATATTTTGGTATTTTTAAGGTTGCAGCTCAGGTTCTGGAAAAATTTTGAATGTTTCTTTTAACATTTTCTTAAAGAAGGACAGACATAGCGAAAAACACACACATTGTAAAGTACATCTTTATGAATCTTCACAACTGAGAATAACTAGAGTCTGCATCAAGGAAGATGACAGTATCTTTGTCCTAGAAGCACCTCCTGTGTTGTCTTCTAGTCATAAACTTGCCCCGGACCATTTATCCTGTCTTCTAAAATAATACCTTAGTTTTGGTTGTATCTTTACTGTATGTTAACGTAAGTGCATATTATTTGCTTTTATTTTTTTCATTCCTCTTCCTCAACATGATATATGGAAAACCCACCCATACTATGCATAGATCTTCTTTTGTTATTGCTGTATAATAATTATTGTGTGAACATACTGCAACATATTTTTTCCTTTTTATTATTGATGGGCAATGATATAATTTCTAATTTGGGGTTACTTGAAATAGTGTTACTATGAACATAACTTTTTAATTTCTGCTGCCAGTTATATATGACCAGGCAAGCTGAGTGAGAGAAAAATACAAGTAAAGTTTTGGAAGATATGTCCAAACAATTTTCCAAAGTGGCTGTAAGGCAAACTTCTAAAGATAAAAGCAAATAATTAACTTTACTAATTATATTCCCATAGAGGTTGGTGAAAATAATGGAAAAGGTATGTTTTTGTAAGTGAAAAAAATTCTAGAAGAAAAATAGCAATTTTAAGAGTCAAAAAGGGTATGCTTGAAATTAAATGTGATGAGCAACTTAGTCAAACATAAATTTGCTGAATAAAGAGTTGAATACAAAATGACCCATTACCACATAGCATATGAGTTTACCCTCTAGCATGAGTTAGCTAACCCCCATCTAATGTCAAAAGTAACAAGCACAGAAAAAAATTACATCTAGGGCACATTGGACAAATGTGATTTTTTGGCAGGCATTCTTATAAATTTATATGCATACATCTGAAAACCCAAACACTACCAATAAATATCTGTATGCATAAAAGTGTGTTAAGTGTTAGACTTCACAACTGCAGACGATTAAGCCACCATTGTAACTTGCTCTGTGGTACTATCCAATTTCTGAAAAATGCATCATTATTTTGCCTATATATTTTGCATGATATTTGGCATATTACTCTCCTTGTACTGAGAATATGGTGTAATTTGTCCAAATCGACCAAATTAAAGCTGACTCCTCCCTCATCTCTGACAAACGTAAGTGTATCCTATGTACCGTTTCCCCTCCGCTTGAAATCATAAGCTCCTTTTGTAAAAATTGGCTACAGAAGTGCTAAAATGACAGTATTTGCTGAACAGTTTCCCAAAGAATACATTTCATTTGCTCTTCCTAGAAAGAGGCTAAACTTTTCAATACTGATTCATTTCAATAGAAGTTCCTTGGGAATGAGAGAATTTCTTTAATAACACTCTGGGTATTCACTAGATTGAAACATTGGTAAGAAACAGAGAATCCACATACAAACACTGTTATCTGAATATTAACTCATCTTGACAACTTTAATTTGCTATAGAGCCTTGAATTATTTGTTTTTAACAATGTCTGTGCCTTGGAATCACCTGGGAACTTTAAAAAATATATTCAGACCCAGGTCTTCATCAAGGCCCAATTAAATCTTAATCTATAGGGGGAACCCAGGCATCAGTATTTTTAAGCATTCCCTTGGTGATTCTAAGAAGCAGCCTGTTTTAAGAACAAGGGCAGGATGCCATCTGCCTTTTAAAAGTGCCAAAATATACTCTACAGTTAAAGCAGGGAATGTTCAAGTACTCTTTCAAGTTAAGATATACTTTCTTGTGTTTCTTCTTCTTTTTCTTTTTTTTCTTCTTTTTTTTTTTTTTACAAATTCCAACTTTAAAGCATTCCCTTGGCATATGAAGTCATTAGCATTTCCCATATCTCACAGAAATTGACTCTCTAATTTTATTCTTTTCTCCACAGATTCCTAATCTTAACTGTATGTTTCTGTCAACATACAGTATGTTGTTGACCTCAATAAACTAAATTATCCCTCTCTTAAAAGCATTTTAAACATAACAGACAAAAACTATACAATAATAGTAAAACCCCTCCAGAGCACTGGAAAAAAAAATGCTGAAGCACATTCTTCCTATAATTTTTTAAAGATTAATTTTGTTTTGAGAGAGAGAGTCTGTGGGTGCACCAGCAGGGGAGAGAGGCAGAGGTGGTGAGTGAGAGAGAGAGAGAGGGAGAGGGAGAGAGAATATGAATCTTAAGCAGGCTCCACACTGAGTGCGGAGCCCTATGTGGGACTCAATCACACGACCCTGGGACCATGACCTGAGCCAAGATTGAGTCATCTGCTCAACTGACTGAGCCACCAGGGGCACCTTCCTGTTAATATTTTATGGAGAATATATATATATATATATATATATATATATATATATATATATGAGAATATGGTGTCATTTGTCCAAATTGACTATATATATATATATATACACACACACACATATATACATTGCCATATATATATATATATATATATATATATATATATATACACTCTCTCTCTCTAGTCAGTGAATATTTTTCTCCATTCTCATATTTTAATTCTGGTAAATGCATATTTTGGTCAGAAACTTTAAAATGTGGTGATTAACATTCAAATATAAACCTCTATTAAGTTGCTATATCATTAAATGAAAATGTGAGATTATGGAGTTGGTAGGATTTGTTTTGGTTTTTATTTACTCTTTTGTTGCTTTTTCAGTTTAGTCTCAGAACAATAAACTGGACTTTGACACCTAAGTCTTCCTGGTCAGTAAAGATTATGGTATTGTTTTAGTACAACAGACTAAGAATACAACAAGGGCTATAAAAAGTACTTTCCGCTCATATCAGCTCAGATCCATATGAAATTTTCAAAAGAGAATCCTCCGTATTTCATAGTTGAGGTTTTTAGGATTTTGTTTAGATGTCACATCTGTTTAGTGCATTCTCTCACAAAGTACTGTCATAAGCAGGTTGGGGAATCTAGCAATGAAAAGACAAACTCGGTCTGTATTCTCAAGTTTCCTCAACTTATTTCCTAGCCACCTAACGCTCCTTTAGCTGGGTGCTGAATCATGTCCTCATGGCATCCCTCACTTACCCGTCTCATCAAATTCACTGCACAGTAAAGACCGATCTGTTTGTTTCTCTCTCCCGTTGACAATAACTGTGGTAGCTCAATTATTCACAGTTATGTGGGAGGCAGCATAGCATTGGGTGAAGAAACTGGCTTCTACAGTCAAACCACAAGCATTTGAATCCTGGCTTCATAATTTATCAGTTGTATGACCCAGCGAAATTATTTAACCTTGGTGTCCCTGCATTTCCTCTTCTGTAAAATGGAAATGATAAATTAATGCCTGTCTCATAAAGTTGGAGCACAGGATGCATAAAGTAATTTATATAAGGTAATAGCACAGTGCCTAAGATACACTAACTTCTCAAGAACTGTTACCCGTTATTATCTTCCTATTTTTAGCACGAAGTGTGTTAGGGAATATATGCACAACTGATGCTGGTTGCATGAATTTTCATTTGTATTGTATGTGTATTTGTATTGTGTTGTATTTGTATTGTCCTACAATACAATATAAGTACCATAACTACATTTTCAAATTTTAATTTTAAGGATAATTTTATAAAAATTATCTTGCTCTTCCTAGATGATTTTATTTCACATTAGAGAAACCATTATTATTGGGTTATTTCCAATGTTCCATGGAACACTTTGAGCAAGTGACTAAAATGATTTGAATAAGGCATAACATGCATCTTAGTAAGAAGAATACTGCCCAGCCTGTCAAGCTGTCATGTGCCAATCTTAATCATCGTAACTAAAGTATATTTTTACAAACATATTGGCTTTCTAGTGCATTAGGGCTATGATAGCAATTGTGTGTGAAGTAATATTCTAAATTGAAGAGCTAAAATAAAATTGGGTTGGTGAAGATCGCTAATATAACTTAGTCAAAGCCAATTCAACTAGAGCAAAGCACTAATGAACATTTTTAAAACAGACACATGACAAAATTTATAGATGTTATTTGGGATCATGAAATACATTAATAGCTGGTATAATGGAGATGAATATCAAAGTTGTCTCTACAATCCAAGACCAGAGTAAAACTGTAGGGATATGTCATTTGAAAATATGTATTTGGAAAATATGGATTCAAACTTAAGTGACCATCAACTTAATTTAGACTGTTATATGCACAGGATGTTATATAGGAACCTAATGGTAACCATAAACCAAAAACCCTGTAACAAATGCAGAAAAAATAAAGAGAAAGGAGTCCGGAGTAACATTAAAGATAGCCATCAAATCGCAAGGGAAAAGAGCAAGAGAAGAAGAAAGGAACAGAGAAGAACTACAGAAACAATGGTAAAACAAGTAACAAAATGATAATAAGTACATACCTATCAGTTATTACTCTAAATGTAAATGGGCTAAATGCTCTGATCAAAAGACATAGGGTGACTGGGTAAAAAAAAAATATGTATTCTGAAATTACTATGAAAGTAGCTATCACACTAAATCTCAACCAACTGTTAAAACAGTTTTATACTGTCCAGAGACTTCATGTTATATATATTTGTTTCTTACATTTAGTGAGATGTGTCAAAGTGCAAACTAATATGTATTTCCTATTACTGTTGGGAGTTTCACCTTGTCATAAAGTTACTAAGTAATTCTCTAAAAGAATCAACATAAGAAGGTATATGTGAACACCAGTTAAATAGATATATTAAATATTTCCTTAGCATCAGTGCTGAATTATCACTGCTTCAATCATGACCCATTCATTCATTCAAAAATAATACTAAGTGTCTACTATGTATCAGCAGCTATTGTAGGTGCTAGGGATACAGTTATGAATAATACTAAAATCAAAAATATTCCTGGTAGTCACAAAGATTACACCTAATGGAGTAGGGATAGAGCAGATTGATAAATTAATACAATATATTATCTGCCTAATGATGACAAATACTGTGCAAAAAACAACAGAAAAGGGGATAAGAAATACTGGAAGACTAACGGGTTGTCACAGAGAATGTAACATTTCAGTAAAGATCTGAGGAAAGTATGAAAAAGCCAAGTTATGAAAGTATCTGGGGAAATGCATTCCAGCAGAAGTTTCAAAAGTGCTGACGTCCTAATACAAGGATGGGTTTAACTGGTGAGCAGTTGTCCTACAAAGGGTGCATGACCATCACAGTCATCAGCATAATCATAAAATGCATACTGTAAAAGAATTATTTTTTTGCAATGCACCCATCAAAAAGGCTTAGGTAAGTATGAAAACATTAGTTGTTGCAAATTATATATTTCTATACCAATATTGCCTATCCCACTTCTATTAAATAAAACATGTAAGATGAGACTAGAATAGGATTTTACTTGCATAAAATGCTGAGATTATGTGCAGCAAAATGGTAATTTTGTGAAGAGACACATTCAACTACTACCTATTTACAGAAGAAACCATAGAGTTGTGCCCCGTAAAAGACAGTATGATTTTAGAACTTAAATCAAAAGTAAATTTCTTTCTATCAGCACATTCCCTTATTGCACTGAAATTCAACACTAGGGAATAACATGTGGGAAAGGCATATAAAACTGAGTTTGCATCTTTATAAAATGTAAATCAATCTTTTTTTTTTCCCAATGTGAAAATGCATACTTGTATCAGTGAGCTAGGTTTGAGATAATGACTTGTTTTCAACAAAACTGAGGCTGAAGTATCCATAAACAGAGGAAGACATAAAAAAGAAAAATGTCACTTTCAGGCAGTTGACATGACTGCACAATACCACAACATTATGTTTTTTAATGTTTGTTTGTTTGTTTATTTACTTACTTATTTATTTATTTATTTTGAGAGAAACAGAGTACGAGCAGGAGAGGGACAGAGAGGGAAGGAGAGAGAGAATCCCAGGTAGGCTCTGTGCTGTCAGCACAGAGCCCAATGTGAGGCTCTATCTCACAAACCCTAAGATCATGATCTGAGCTAAGATCAAGAGTCAGATGCTTAACCGATCAAGCCACCCAGGCAACCCACCATGTATATCTTTTAAAATATACATGTGCATATACATACCACATGCTTCTAAGAAAGATCATATTGATAGCTTTATAATAAGAGAATGTTCCTGAATTGTCCACAGCTTTGCTACAGTATGAGGGCTAAGACATCAATACAATATATATATTTCTCTATAAGACCTTCTTCCTACTTCCTAGGATGATGGCTTTCTATTTTGTATTGCTCTGTTTGTGATATTGTTTTATAGTGTTTTACCACAAGCTACAATTAATACATTAACCTTTGTGAAACAAGGCAAAGAATTAATAAGTAAATGAATGAGAAAAATTTATCCTTCTCCACTCAAAATCTACAAGATTCTCAGCACAGCAAGCAATCTGTTAACATTTGTTGGATAAGTGAATTGTGCATACTCACGGGCAAGGGGAGGAAAACCTATTTTACTTCTGTGTCTCAATTCACAAACTCCTTTGAAAAATTGTGTGTATGGCAAGAGTGATACTGTGTAACTTTAAGGTCTGGATCTTAAGAGTTGCATGGTTTTTCTCAACACCTAGTGGAAGGTTCCTCCTTGGGATCTAGCCATTATTCTCCAAGGAACCCCAAGGAGGGTTGAGAGGAAGCCAATCTGGAGGACAAATGAAGTCCTTGCCCCAAAACTCCAGTTGATGTCTCCTAATTCGGTGACACCACAGTCAGGCATTTAAGGGAGGTCATTTTGAACCTTGTAGGTGCCCCATCTAACAATGAAAGAGAATTCCCAATGAACCAACAACATTATGAGGAATAATACATTGGTTCTTTTACTAACTATGGAGTTTGTGTCTGTTTTTGTTTCACACCAATTAGATAACTGAAACAACACATGGGTGGTCCCTCTGCAGTGGATACCCTGCTGTTTTCCGGAATAGTCCTGACACTGAAGTTTCCAGAAGATTTATTTTTATTTTTTTACTTAAAAAATTTTTTTTAATGTTTATTTACTTTTGAGAGAAAGGGCAGACAGAGCGTGAGTGGGGGAGAGGCAGAGAGAGGGACAGAGAGACAGAATTTGAAGCTGGCTCCAGGCTCCGAGCTGTCAGCACAGAGCCCGATGCGGGGCTCAAACCCACAAACCGTGAGATCATGACCTGAGCCGAAGTCGGACACTTAACTGACTGAGCCACCCAGGTGCCCCAAATGAAGTTTCCAGGAGATTTAGTCCATAATGTCCTACATCTGCACAAGCAAAGCTGACTGTCGAACAATTACATCTTCCTCATGAAAATGACACATGTAATAATCAGAGATATTTATTTCTATCATGAAGTAAACATACTTTCTAATTTGAATGAAACTTCCCAGATACACAAAAAGCTGATATTATGAGGACAGCTTTTTGGCAAATGTCACACATAAAAGAAGACAACAGCTATTGGGATTTATTATCGTTAATGTTCATAGCATTTTGGGAGAATGTCATTTTAGAATTGACTGGAATTTTCTCATTAGTATTTTTACACTAAAAAATAATGTCTTAAGGCCAAGTAGTTCGTGAGGGGAGAAAAAGACGAATCTATATGATAAATTCAGTCCTTTTCAGGTACACATGATTTTGCTCTGCTTTCAAATATACAATTTGAGAAATACATCAAATAAACTATCTGAAAACATTAATAATGCAATCAGCAACTATATTTAGTACATTCTCTAAGTAGGTTTTAAGACACAAAAGCTCTTAAGTTCTTCAGAAGGGAAAAAACATTTTAAAACTTAATTTAATGAAAACATTATAAGAACTGAGAGGCAGCCCTGAAAAGTACTTATGAGGACTCTTTTGCTCAAGACAGAGCAATGTTCAGATATTATGTTCGGACAACTAAAAAATATAGATAAGGTGGACATGACCTTGTGACAATTTTTTGCCCTTCTCTATGGAAATATCTGACACTGATCTGCAGCCAAAATGTATGCTTTCCATGCATGAGCCCTAAGCATAAGACGGCCATTTCATAGTGACAATAGGTAATCCTTAAATATTTTTAAATATTAAAAATATATTATTTGAAACAACGTAATTATAATATTCCTTTAAATAATCTCCACCACTGTTAAGGACTTAATATAAGACCAGATTAAGAGTTAAAACCAAATGATTACATAAGAGAATGCAGGTGAAGGCAGATGATAAATCATAACACACTTTAAAAACATACATTCAGAAATCCTAGAGTATATGATCAGCAAGCATGTCTACTCATCCTTAAGTCCCAGTCATAGTGTGGACTCAACATATATTATTATTTTGCATAAAGTTATTTTTTAGAAAATGTCGGTTTACTGAAAAAAAATTAGAAAATTAAAGTTTTCCTAAACTGAATGAACAGTTTATATAAGATTTGGCAATTTTAGAGGGAATAGTGAAGCAATCAGAAATTAACTTAATCAATCTATGGTGTGCCTGGGTGACTCAGTTGGTTAAGCATCCAACTTCAGCTCCGGTCATGATCTCACCATTTGTGAGTTCGAGCCCTGAGTCTGGCCCTGTCTTGACAGCTCAAGGCCTTGAGCCTGCTTTGGATTCTGTGTCTTCCTCTCTCTCAGCCCCTCCCCTGCTCGTGCTCTCTCTCTCTCTCAAAAATAAACATAAAAAAAATAAAATAAAATAATTATAAATTAACTTAATATATCTAAATCTTTAAATTAAAATGCAAACCAAGCAGTTCTTGGTACATTTAATGTTTGCTATAAACTGAACTATGGCATGCGGCCTCCCTCTCTTCATCCCTCATCCCTTCATCCCTTTTTCTCCCCCCACCTCCTCACTGTCTGGGTCTGTCTTTCTTTCAGAAAAGGTAAATCAAGGGTACTAGCCAAATTCAGGATTATAACTGTTTTATCAGAAATAATGAAAATAGAATAATGCATCCAGACTGATTGCCTTGGCAAGAAAAAATCCATGTGAATTATCATAAGAAGAAAATAGCAATAATATGCCTTAATAGTAATTCATTTGCCAATATCCTTATTACTATCATCATCATCATCATTACTATCCTTCAATTAGATACAAAAGACTCATTTTCAACTTACGTTAACTTCAAAAACTGACAGTAAAATTTTTAGTACTTAATTATTATCCAATCCTACTCAAAATAAAATTACAAATGTGTAAAATGTTTTCACAAAATATATGTCAGGAATTATAAAGCAAAATACTCCTCTTTTTATATTATAAACTTACCTATCAGTAATATTATCCCAGGGCAAAAGCAGTGATGGTCAGTATGACAAGGAAGATGAAGTACAGTTCATTTCATTGAGGGGAAAATGTGCCATTCAGTGTTGGAAGGAAGGAAAGGAGAAAGGGAAGGAGGGAAAGAGGGAGGAAGAAAGGGCCAGTAAGAAAGACAGAAAAGAGACAGAAGGTGAGAGAGAGAGGGAGAGGAAAGAGAGAGAGGAATATATGTTAATACACTATTATATTAATATATATTATACATAATAAGTTTTTTACAAAAAGTAATCTATAATTCCCTTTCATTTTATTGGCTTTTAATATATATACAAGATATGATAAATAATTTTGATAGAAGAATATGAAATATATTCTTCACTATCACTATTATTATTATTATTGTTATTATTTGTTGCTCATGTGAAATGATAACCATTTCATAGGTATTTAATAATCCTAATTAATAAATGTTTCTACAACTGCCCATTATAGCTCTATGAATAAAAGAATAGTAAGTTTCTAGATATGCTACAAAGTCATTCAGAAACATTATCAATAAATACAAATTTTGAATCAGAGACATATGTTAGGTTAAACCTTAAAAAATATATAACTGATATTTAGAAAGTAGTTACAGGAATACAAAGGAAAAACATATGAAGTTTAACATTAATTTATTTGTAGGAAATAAATCACTAACACCAAACTAGTAAACATAGGCTATGCACAACATGGTCTTCCTCTAAGTTTTTTTTTTTTAATTTTTTTAACATTTATTTATTTTTGGGACAGAGAGAGACAGAGCATGAACGGGGGAGGGGCAGAGAGAGAGGGAGACACAGAATCAGAAGCAGGCTCTAAGCTCTGAGCCATCAGCCCAGAGCCCAACATGGGGCTCGAACTCACGGACTGCGAGATCGTGACCTGAGCTGAAGTCGGAGGCTCAACCGACTGAGCCACCCAGGCGCCCCTCTAAGTTTCTAATAAAGTTAAAGATGATTTCTAAAAAAATAAAAACAAAAATGAAAAAAAAGTTGAAAAAAAGTTGTTTGGGAGGTAACTGTCATATACAGCTCCTATCAAATACCTATTCTGTCACTTCCTCTTCTCCCTCTGTCTCCCTCCTTTTCTCCCTCTCCCTCTCTCTGTCCCTTTCTGTCAATGTGGTTGGCACTGTCTTATGAAAACACATTAAAGTTATGCCAATAAAATAACTAGAAATATTCTAAGTAAGCAGGCATTGACAATATGGCTTAGGCATTTCTATTTAGATGCAATTTTTGGTTGTAATAGAGAATGATGTTGAGAAGATTTTAATTTATAAGGCTTGTTATGGTTTCCTTGTTTGGTTTTCTTTCTTATCATTACATCAACAAACAGCTCTATAATCCTGAACAATAAATAACGAGTACAACAACCGTCTTGTACCGTTAAATATTGATTCTATAAAGAAAAATATGCCACATAATATACCTGCTTTAACAAAACCATGGTTTATTACAATTTCATGAATGTATAAGAGCTGGAAAAAAGTATATATTTTCATTTGGAAAAAATTTATCACCAAAGCCATAAATATATAAATAAATTCATTTAATAAAATTTATTTAATAAAATTTCAAACATCCTTCATAGATAGTGAAATTCTGAAAAATACATTTTAAAATATTTTTCCAATTTTTAATATATTTTACATAAAAGCTGTTTTTTTAAGGTTTATTTACTTTTGACACACAGAAAGCATGCAGGCACAGGTGCATGAGTGGGCAAGGGGCAGAGAGATGGAAAATCCCAAGCAGGCTCCCTGCTGTCAGCACAGAATCCAAGGCTGGACTTAATCCCAGTAACCCTGAGATCATGACCTGAGCTGAAATCAAGAGTCAGATGCTTAGCCGACTGAGCCACCCAGGTGCTCCCATAAAAGCTATGTTATGTTTTCTTCCTCTAAATAAGTTTACTTCTATTTTGATTGTTTTAATTTCCTCTTGTTAAAAACAAGACAACAGGCCAAAAGGGAGTCATTTATGCTAAGCCCCACATGACCAAATCAAGACTGAATTCCAGATTTAGCTCTCCCAGAAATGGATTCTTAAACCAGTCAGTCTATCAGGAATCGCCTGATCAGAGCTAGTTAGGTAATCTGCCTGATAGACACCTCCATCCCCTAAAGGAAATCATCCTTGAAAAACCAACCTGCTTTTCTCCCTTGTAGACCTTCCTTGTTCCCACTTCCTTTTGCCTATAAAAGTCTTTCCTGTTCCCCAGCACTTTCTATCTGCTAGACTGGACGCTGCCCAATTCAAATAAGTTTTTGCTCAGATAAACTCTTAAAATTTTTAATATACCTCAGTTTATCTTTTTATAATCCTGGTGTCAGAAGGGGGAACTGAAGGCACCTAGGAGCAATGAGTGACAAGACATAGGTGACTGTGAATCCCACAAGCTCACTGCTTTCTCGTTGCCTCTTCAGGCTGTGGGTAAGGCCCTCTCACATCTGGCTCTCAGTTTTCGCATTATGTGCTCTCAGACTTTATTTGAGAGAATTTGTTTTTCCAGACTGGGTCCAGAAATCAATTGGCATCACACTGGGTCTGACTTAGAAATTGGACTGGGTTCAATATGAAGCCACTGGGGAATAAAATTTTGTTTTAAGGCTGAACAAGCAGGTTAACCTCACCAAAGATAATCTCGAATTACAGTGGCCGCAGTGGAGAACTTTTAACCCAGATAACTTTGTCCATTTATGAGATGCCAAGAGAAAAAGGGGTCTCAGCCATGTACTCACCATAAAGGGTAGAATAAAAATTATTCTTCCTCCTCTACAATTTCTGGTGACCAGGATGAGATCCACTGGGACACCACATTCATTCCACAGCCTATAGCTTGGATTCTGGAAAAACTAGCAGAAGCTGGCAAAGGGTGAGAATTGTTGCCAAAGCCAGTTTTCCCAGATCTCTACCTGTAGTTCCTGCTCAAGAGATGAAGGTAACATTTCATATTGTCCTTTTCTTCCCAAATTCAGACTGGCAGGCAACAGTTTGGCTTAAAAATCTGACTCCTTCTGGGGTGCCAGGGTTGTTCAGTTGTTTAAACTTTGGACACTTGGTTTCAGCTCAGGTCATGATCTCATGGTCTGTGAGTTCATGCTCCACTTCGGGCTATGTGCTGACAGTGTAAAGCCTGCTGGGGATTCTCTCTCTCTTCCTCTCTCTGCTCCTCCCCTGTCCGCATGCACTCTCTCTCTCCAAATAAATAAATAAACTTAAAAAAAAAAAAAAACCAAAACCAAAAAAATGACTCCTTTCAATGGAGGGGGAGGGTTCTTCATTTGACTTATTTGTCTGTGATTGGTTTGGGTTTTGAGAATCATGGCTCCAAAGTGCACCCCAGACATTGGGATTATCCTGCTTATAAGAACCATAGTAGTTTCCATGGTATTCTGTATTCTCTCAAAACTTTTAAATACAGTTGTTTTGACTGTCACAGCCCCCTCACCACGAAGCAAATGACGTCCCTATGACTAGAATTCAGGGAAAGAAACTAAGAGAACGAACGGGCAGGTCAAGACTGTGAACCCAACATCATGACCTAAGAAACCCACACAGAGATCCAGCAAAAACTGTGAGAACTCTGAAGCATTACATGGGAGTAGCACTACTACCTTACTTTTTTTTTTTTTTATCACATCTCCCAGTGTAGGCTGAGAGGCTGATCAAAAAGGAGAGCTGTCAAAATTAAGGCAACAAACCCAACAGGAGTCACTTTTTGGCAAAGCCCCATGTCACCAAACTAAGACTTAATTACAGTTTATTGTAGTTTCAGCTTTCCCAGAAGTAGAATCTTAAACCAGTCAGTCAGGACTTATCTTTAGTTCCCCCAAAGATAAGGAACCTGTTTTTTTTGCCTGTGAAAGTCTCTCATTTTGTACAGCTCTTAGGAGCTCCTTTTATCTGCTAGATTGGATGCTGCCAAATCAAATTGATTTTTGTTCGAAAACACTCTTAAAAACGTCAGTGTGCTTCAGTTTATCTTTTAATACTATGTTACATTCTCAAAATGTATCATGCCCCTTTACATTTTCATAAAAAATTCTAAATTCAATATGTTTCTAAAAACCAGATTGATATTAGCCATGATATTATTAGAAAACCAAATCAGCAAATGGATGAGAAGGACAGATGGTTAATAATGAAATTCAATTATGATTATCCATCACCATTAGAAGGATATCTCAATTATATAGAGATTTTTGAAATGACACTCCCATTTCTCAATATTTATGGTAATAGAACTTTCTGTGAATTATTCTGATGATAACTTTTAGTCAAATAAACTGGAAATGGCACTGAAGCCATCAATATACTTATGAAGTATGATTTATTTAATCTAAAGTCTCAAGTCAAATGACTCAGAAAGGGTAACAGAGTAATACAAATAGTTCATTCATTTCGTCAAAATCAAAATATTCACAGGTGTTATCTCTTGACTGAGAAAACTGGGTTTTTCAGGATTTCACAGCGACCTCCATGCTCTTTTTTTTTTTTTTTTTTTTTTTGAATACTATGTATTGCCTAAACATACTTCACGTTTCTGGAATTTAAGGGAAAGTTAATTTTTAGATATTTCTGTTTTTAACCAAAGTTTCTACAGAGAATTAGTCTTCTAAAAGATAAGGGAAAAAAGTTAAAGTTAGTTGTTTTGACTGTTAGGTGGTAATGTTGGGCTCTTTTATTCTAGGAATCAAACAAAAAAATAATTACCAAAGCATATGTCCACATGTCACTAATAGACACTGACATTCAATTTTATTTCACGATCCCCTTCTTTCTATGACCTTCCTTCTCTAAGTGCCCTGTTATTACTCTTAGCTAAAATGCTCACTCATCCATTATTATTATTTTTCTCTTAGTCCAAACAACTAAGCCTTTAGCAGGTTCCACATGTCCTTCTCACTACTTCCAAAGCAAATCTTACATTTCTCCACTTCTTGTCATTTTTACCGCCACCTCTCTGGCTTTTCAAGACCGCCATCTTTCCACCTGCCCCCCCAGACTACTGCATTTGCATCTTAACCTGCCTTCCAGTTTGTATTTTTGCTCTTCTCCCATATATTCCCCTTCTGTTATTTATTACTCATCTTCTGAAAATATAAACCAAAGTTTGTTATTCTTCTGTGTTACGGAATCCAATGGCTTTCCACTTTGAAAAATGAAAAAAGAAATCAAAAGAAAAGGAACCTAAATTCTTACTATGATGTGAAAGGACCTATTTAATTTTTCTATAAAACAGTTCACTATTAGGGCGCCTGGGTGGATCACTCGGTTAAGTGCCGGACTCTTGATTTCAGTTCAGGTCATGATCTCACGGTTCATGAGCTGAGCTCTGCATTGACAGTGCAGAGTCTGCTTGGGGTTATCTCCCTCCTTCTCTCTCTGACCCTCCCCACTCACGCTGTGTGTATATATGTCTCTCAAACTAAATAAATTAGTTAATTAAAAAGCAAAACAAAACAAAAAGCAAAGAAAACATTTCACTGTGTTCCATAAAAAAATTTCCTTTACATTCCATATTAGATCCTTTCTTGATTTAGAGCACTGTTATATATGGATTCCCACTCCCCTAGCATGCTCTTAACTCAGATTTTGGTATGACTAGTTCAGATCACTCTTATTTTTTAGGCTTCAGCTAGCTTTTCCCTGCCCCCCCCCATTTAAAGATGGCCCTCCTCTCTCACATTATTGTTTTATTTCATAACATCTTTCTCCATTTATAAGTACTGATTCATTTTGTTTATTGTCTGTCTCCTAGCTAAACTGTTCTCTTGCTAAGAAAGTCAGTGATTGTATGTTTTCACTGCCAGGTACCTTGCAGAATTTCTTACATCTCAGTAGACACTCAATAAATATTTGTTGAATGAATTGAATTTTAAAATTCAATTCATGCTTATTTCCTTCCAGAAATATAGTTTTGTGGGAAGTTCATTATCCCTCAGACAGTTTTGGTCATGTGGCACAAATGATGTCCACTCCCACCTGCTCCTAGATGACTCACTTAACTGGGCTGCCAGATGAAATACTGGACACCCATAAAACTTTTCAATAAAAAATTGATTTTTTTAAAGTATAAATATATCCCAAATATTGGATGGGAGATATTTACACTGAGAAATTACTCACTGTTTATCTGAAATTCAAATGTAAGTAGGAATTCTGTATTTGCATTTGCCTAATCAGGCAATTCTATCACTAAATGTATTGTATATATTGTATATAGGGGGTGAATGGCCCACTCTTTAAAGAAAAGCTTTGTTTAACCCTCTAAGCTTCAAAATTATATCAACTCTAGCTCTTGTGACTATTAAAACTTATAGATATGCTGCTTATTAGCCACATGGATCCTTATGATCTAGGCTTGCTGGGGGTATGACTGTGAAAGATCCCTGCTTAATTTTTATCAGAAATCTGATAAAAAGTGACAATTATAGCAGACACTTTGAAAGTGTTAAGGATATTTATTTATCTAAGCCTACTACTTATTATTCCAAGGATGTAGTAAAATGTAGGATTTAATACCCAAGAATATTAGTGTCTTTGTGTGACACTGTCTTAGGCCTCTTACAAAAGAAGTTTCATGGCATTGCCCTTGGAGTTGTGCTCTGGACTTACTCTAAGGAAACCTAAAGAAATAACTAAATAAAGCCAACTTAGCATGTTTCATAGTGATATTCTTCAGGTCATTCTCTGCTACATTTCTTAATAGTCACTAAATGAAAGTCTGCATAATGCATTATTTTTTTATACTTCACTGCCATGGTGCACATCTAACTGGATACCAGGCTAACTGTCACTGACAACCTTGAAAAATCTATTAATATGTCTTTAAGCAAGTTTGTGTTACTCTGATATACAGCGACTGTAAAATATAGTACTATATACACTATATATATATATACACACACAGTATATATATAGCATATATATACACTATATACATATATATACACTATATATACTATATACATATATACAGTATATATATATAGTATATATATATATATATAGTATATATATATATCTTCATCATGCTGTCATATTTAATACCACTGAACTTTACTCACATTCTTTCCAATGAAGAACAAAACATAAACACCTAAGTACAAATAGTTCCTTTCTGAAATACACTTCTATATCAACAGAGAAATTGTCTTGTATGTTAATAAATAAAAATATAAAATGCCATAATTTTATAAGTCACTTGTATAACTCTTGAATACCCTCTCTGCTCCAGGCATTGTGTTCTATTAATTATTTACATTACTCTGCACTCTCAAATCCCCACACAAGAAAGCAAAGTGAAGATACATTCTACCCTGTAATTATTATTAGTCAAGTCCACTATTACTTAGTTTCATAAATAATATTACAGGGTAAAAACTGAAAGCAGTGGAAGATCAAGTAGGAGAAGTGAATTAAACAAATATATTTTATTTTTACTGTTCTTTTTCTTCTTTATAAAATATACATTTGGAATATAATATTATGAGATATATATGAAAAATTATTTCATATGTCTGTAAATTTTACAAAAAATCTCAGCCAATAGCATGATTGTTGCACTTTATGTGTTCAGTTTTCAGTTAGATAAATATTTTAAATGTCATATATTCATGTGCTAAAGTATTAATGAATTGCCTGAAGCTCTAGATGAAATTGATGGTGTTATTTAGTGAGAGGAAACACTATACCAACTTAAGCATCGAAGTACTTTTAAACCAATGCCCTTGCTTCTCCCATATAATTATGCCAAACCTTATAAATGGCAACCAACTGATTATATATTTATATATGACCTCAACTGTGCAATATGCAATGTGTATGTAAAATATATATTAGGAAGCAATTATTCCAATATGTCTTTCTACAGGACAATCTTCCATGCTTACAGATAGAATGTAGTAGGAATAAGAAGTCTATATATATAGATATATCTTTATTTCTCTCTAATAATATATATATCATATATGTATATATATGATATATATGCCCCTCTCTCTCTATATATATATATGTGTGTGTGTATATATATATATATTTATATATATGCCTATACACATGTATTTCTTTAAAAATTTCTCCTAAAGGTTAAAATTAAGTTAGATCAAAATGACATAAATGTATCAAGGAAGAAAATGATTTCATTATTGGGTTATTTGTAAGACATCACAAACTATTATGATATTCTTAAATAAAGGTATTATTAGTATCTAAAGAACTTTTTTTTTTTAATTTAGCCTGAGGTTCCAGGATGTGAAAATCTGTTATCTTTTCCTCCCAATTTACCAGACTGATGACTTTGTCACTATTCTGTCAGAAAACAATTGGAAACAAATGCAAGCTTGCTAAAAAAGTTTAAATAGGACACTAGACCAGGAAAAAAGAAAGATCATCTATATTTGGTAAGGCAAATAAATATGTGGAAAAATCACATTCTGTCAGGGCTATGCTGTTTTATTAAGGTTACTGGGGAATAAAGGCATAAAAAGTGATTCATTTGCTTACAATGATTAGGCTTTTTAAAAATATAAGGAGAAGTTGTTAAAATATAAAAATACAAATGGTATATAAACGTCCTACTACACTAATTAGTACAATTCCATTTATCTAGCTACCAAAACACTATTCTGATGATTTAATATTGACCTCACTGTCCACCCACATTAGCATTCTCAGTTAAAATAGTTTGTGCAATCAACCACACTTCACCATCTTTAAGTTACAGATAATATTCCTGAGATATTTTGTTTTGTTTTATTTCTTTAGCCATCAATCTTCTCAGGTGACTACTGACCTAGAAAATGGTAGAATTAAATATTTTCTTTTAAACTCACTGCTCCTGCATTTCCAGTCAGTGACATTCAAGAGTGACCATGGGAAGCAAAAGAGAAAGGTGGGAGACAAGATAGTAAAGTAACTACAAGGCACACTATAGCAGCAAGACCTTTGTCATCTGACCCCAACATTCTCTATCTGTGTGGCTTTGAGTAATTTACTGTATGTCTGGGTGCACCACAAGTTTCTTGATGCCAAAACAGGGCAAAATATACCCTACAAAACAGGTATAATCGCAAGATAAAATAATATTATTTGTGCGATGTTTCTCACTACCAGTGTCTGGAACACATGGAACGCTCAATACAGTTAAGTTTTTATTACTATATTACTATTACTAATGGCTCACCATTTACAAGGCATTGAGTACAAACCTTTGTAATTTGAAATCATGTTTTAAGAGAATATCCTACAAGTCTTTGTCTTCTCAGTTTGGAATCTTGTTCAAATAGCAATAATCCCATGATCATTACTAAGTGTGGGTTCTCAGCCAATGTTTAATGCATAGCAATTAATCACATGGAAGCTGAAAGTGTCACATTATAAATGTATTACCACACCCTTGTCTAATTGAGCATGTAATCTATTACAATATCAAAATTTAAAGCTGAATATGTGTCCAAGTATCTCAAAAAAAAGAAAGGAAGATCACCAAAGACATTTTTTTTAATAAGTAATCTTTATTTTAGAGCAGTTGAGGTTCACAACAAAGTTGGCTGGAAAGTATGGAGAGTTCCCATATGCCCCCTGTTCTCATATGCACACAACTTCCCCCAATGCCAACATGCCCCACTACTGCAGTATATTGGTACCAATCAATCTATGTTGATATATCATCACCCAAAGTCTACAGTTTACATGATAGTTCGCTCTGGTATTTGAGAAATGTGTAATGATATGTATCCATTGTTGTAATAAAATACAAATAGTTTTACTGCACTAAAAATCCTCTGTGTTCTGCCTATTCATCCCTCTCTCTGCCCCGCCACCTAGCACTGATTTTTTACTGTCTCCAGTTTTGCTTTTTTCCAGAATATATGTGGTTGCAATAATGTGGTACATAGCCTTTTCAGATAGGCTTCTTTCACTTAATAATATGCATTTAAGTTCTCTCCATGCGTTTTCATAGCTTGATATCTAACTTCTTATTAGCACTGAATAATATTCCATTGTCTAAGTATACCAGAGTTATTCACTCATTCATTACTGAAGGACATTTACTTACTTCCAAGTTTTGATAATTAAGAATAAAGGTGCTACAAAGATCCATGTGCAAGTTTCTGTGGTAAACTTAAGTTTTCAAATCATGGGAGTAAGTATCAAGGAGTGTGATTGCTGTGTATGGTAAGACTGTTCAGTTTTGAAAGAAGTTGCCAAACTGTCTTCCAAAGTGCCTGTACCATTTTGCATTCCCACTAGCAATTTCTCCACATCCTCATCAGCATTTCATGTTTTCAGTATTTTAGATATTAGTCACTCTACCAGGTTTGTAGGGGTATCTCGCTGTTTTAATTTACAATCCTCTAGTGACATATGAGGTTGAACATCTTTCCACCTTACTTGACATTGTATATCATCTTTGGTGACATTTCTATTCATGTCTTTTGCCCATCTATTAATTGCATTGTCCATTTTCTTACCGTTCAGTTTTAAGAGTTCTTTGTATATTCTGGGTAACAATCTTTTGTCAATTGTGTCTTCTGCAAATATTTTCTCCCAATGTGTGGCCTGTCTTCTCATATCGTGACAGTATCTTTTGTGATTTGTTTTCTTTGTTTGTTGTTTTAGTTTTAGTTTTATTGAAGTCTAGCTTAATTCTTTCTTTCATGGATAATGCTTTTAGTGTTGTGTATAAAAAGTTATTGCCATACCCAAAGTAATGTAGGTTTTCCTCTATTTTATCTTCTAGGACTTTTATAGTTTTGCAATTTAAATTTGACACTTAAGTCTATGATCATTTTGAGTTAATTTTTTGAAGGGTATAATGTCTGTGTCTAGACTCTTTTTTGTTTTTGTTTTTGCTTGTTTGTTTGGCATGTAGAAATCAGGTTGTTCCAGGATGTGTGGAAAAATAAAAGCAGTATTTATTCCATTGCATTGCCTTTGCTCCTGTGTCAAAGAGCAGTTGACTATTTATATGGACCTACTGTTGCCTCTCTATTCTGTTCCACTGATCTATTTGTCTATTATTTCATCAATACTACAGTGTCTTGATTACAGAAGCTCTTTGGTAAGTCTCAGAAGCTGAGTTGTGTTAGTCCTCCAACTTTGTTCTTCTTCAATATTGAGTTGGCTATTCCAGGTTTTTTGCTTCAACACATAAGATTTAGAATAAGTCTATTGATATTCACAAAATAACTTGCTAGGGTTTTGACTGGGATTGCACTGAATCTATAGAGCAAGTTGAGAAGAACTGACATCTTGGCAATATTGAGTCTTACCATCCATGAAAACAGAATATATCTTCCATTTACTTAAATGTTCTTTGATATCTTTCATCAGAGTTTTCTTGTTTTCCCCATATAGACTTTTTGTACATATTTCCTTATATTTATAGCTAAGTATTTCTTTGTCTTTTTGGTACTATGGTAAATGGTAATGTGTTTTTAATTTCAAATTCCACTTGTACATTTCTGTACATAGGAAAACAATTGACATTTTGCTTATTAGTACTTAGTTCTAGGGGGTTTTTTTCATCAGTTCTTTCAGATTTTTTATATAGATAATCTGAGAAAAAGTTTTGTTTCTTCCTTCCCAAACTGTATGCTTTTTACATCTTTTTCTTGTCTTATTGCCTGAAACAGGACTTCCACTACAGTTTCAAAAAGCAGTGATGAGAAGGGGTATCCTTACCTTGTTCCTGATCTTGGTGGGAAAGCTTCAAGTTTCTCATTCTTTATTATGGTGTTAGCTATAGGTTTTTTGTACATGTCCTTTATCAAGTTAAAGAAGTTCCCCTCTATTAGTCTCCTGAGAGATTTTAGTCATGAAAGGTAGTTGAAATTTTTCAAAATCTTTTCTGTATCTGTTGACATGACCATGTGATTTTCTTCATTAGCCTGTGATGTGATGAAATGCATCAGTTGATTTTGATTATATTTTATTTTTTGGTTTTATTTATTTATTTTGAGAGACAGAAAGAGAAAGCATGAGCAGGGGAGGGGCAGAGAGAAAGGGAGAGAGAGACAATCCTAAGCAGGCTCCATACTGTCAGCACTGTCAGTATGGAGCCCAATGAGGGGCTCAAACTCACGAACTGTGAGATTATGACCTGAGCTGAAATCAAGAGTCAGACACTTAACTTACTGAGCCACCCAGGCACCCCACATCAGTTGATTTTTAAATGTTGAACCAACCTTGCATATCTATAATATACCTCACTTGACCATGGTGTATAGTTTTGTTTACACATTGTTGGATTCAATTTTCTAACATTTTATTGAAAATATTTACATCCATATTAATGGAAGCTATTGGCTGGTGGTGTATCTTCTTTTTATTTATATGTTTATTTTTGTAATGGCACTGCCTGGTTTTTGTAATTCAAGCCTAACAAAATAGGAGGAATCACCTCTGTTTCTATTTTCTGAAAGAGATTGTTGAAAATTACTATAATTTCTTTTTAAAGTTTATTTGTTTATTTGAGAGAGTGCATGTACTAGTGGAGAGGGGGGGAGAGAGAGAGAGAGAGAGAGAGAGAGGGAGAGAGAGAGAATCCTAAGCAGACTCCGTGCTGTCAGAGTGGAGCCTAATGTGGGGCTCAATCTCAGGAATAGTGAGATCATAACCTGAGCTGATTCAAGAGTCACACATTCAACCAACTAAGCCACCCAGGTGCTCCTATAATTTCTTCTTTCAATGTTTGATAGAATTCACCAGTGAATCCATCTAGATCTGCTTCTTTCTGTTCTGGAAGATTACTAGTTGTTGTTTCAATGTCTTTAATAGATATAGGCCTATTTGGATTGTCTATTTCTTATTTTGTGAGTTATTTTGTGAGTTTTGGCAGATTATGACTTCCAAGGAATTTGTCCATTCATCTAGATTCTCATATTTGTAATTATAGAATTGTTTATAGTATTCTTTTAGTATCCTTTTAGTGTGTATTGAATCTGTAGTGACAATCCTTCTTTCATTTCTTCTGATATTAGTAATTTGTGTTTTCTCTCTTTTTTTCTTTCTTAGCCTGGCTAGATACTTATCAAATTTTTTTTGATCATTAAAAAAAAATTTTGGTTTTGTTGATAATTGTTATTGATTTCCTGTTTTCAATTTCATTGATTTCTGCTCTAAATTTTATTATTGATTTTCTTCTGCTGCTTCCTTTGAATTAATGTATTCTTCTTTTTCTAGTTTTCAAAAGTTAAGCTCATAAGATTTTTAAGGACAATACGTTGTAATGTGGTATCTTTCTTCTAAATTATTCAAACTAAAAACAAATACTTATTTGCCATGTGGAAGTAAATTCTATCTCCTTGGGATATGTCTTTTATCCATTTCAAAATCTGGATCTAATCATGATTAAATCTTTTTGGTAATCTGATTATAAAACATAATAAATTTCAAGAAGAGAGTGAGAGAGAGGATGTCATTCTGTCTTAGGTAATATTGGCAGGCCTCTCTGGAAATTGGACAATATTCACTTTAATTCCCACCCACTCACTGGCAAGCCTCCTTTCCATACTTTATTCCCGGCCAAAATTGGAAACCACTTCTACGGAGTTTAGCTCGGTAAGAAAAATAGAAAAAGAAACAAAAATGAAACTAAGAACATCAGTGGGAGGGAAGGCAACAATTAGAGCAGGGTACTAAACAGGTAATGGCAAAGAATGTGAATATTTCTACACTGGTATTGATAAAATTTGATGGAATGGAATATTATAAGTAACGAGAATGATCCTATTCCACCAAAGTATCTTTCAGGAAGGGACACAGTGTGGTGAAGGATAAACCACTGCTTAGAAACCCATAAACCATTCAGGAAATGCAACAAATAGATTTTTATTGTATGGACTATGACAACTAGAAACCCAACCAGGTGAAGAATATTGATGTTTTTCCTGAAACACATCACAAAAAAAGAAGCAAATTCGATTAAGAGGATCAAGATATCTGGATAAATACTGGAAGTATTGGCCCCAATGCCAGTTTACAAAACCATACTGACCACTCAAGTCAAGGTAGTGCTTCTTTCTTTTCCTCTACTCTTAATCTCCCTTGCCTTGTTCTACTTTTCCATGTTACTTAGATCTTTACTATATAATTTCCTTACCTTTTATATTTATTGTGTCTCTCTCAAACAGAATGTAAGCTCAGTAAAAACAAAATTATATGCCTGATTTTTCACTGATGTATCCTAATCACCTCCATGTACTCTTGATTTTATCTCCAAAATTTAACTCAAATCCATCTCTTGTTGCATTGCTCACCATTATCCTACCTAGAACTACAATGTACCTCTATCCGTCATCTCTTCATCTACCATAAAGAATGATTCTTTTTGAAAAGTAAACATCATCATGTCACTCTCCAACTCCCTATTCTTGTAAAAGCTTTAAAAGCCCTGTATAATCTGGCGCAGCCTATCTCTTGAATTTTATCTCCCGTCATGTTCTCCCTTGTTCACTCTTGACTATTTATATCCTCATTTGACTTTCTGCAATCCCCTGAACATCCAGGGTTTTCTCTGCAGACCTTACACTAGTTACTCCCT
Source organism: Acinonyx jubatus (assembly GCF_027475565.1). Taxonomy (NCBI): domain Eukaryota; kingdom Metazoa; phylum Chordata; class Mammalia; order Carnivora; family Felidae; genus Acinonyx; species Acinonyx jubatus. The sequence continues at coordinate 22,754,839 of NC_069384.1, forward strand.
CATTTGGAGCACCTTCCATTCTATTCTATGAATAGCTCCTTTTCATTCTGTCAGCTTTATTTAAATGTCACTCTCTCCATCTTTTATCATCCTTTCTAAAGTAGCATCATTGGACCTTGAGAAGGTTATTAACCTCATGTCCAAGTTTAACTGTCAACTGGGGATACATCTAGTAGTTACCTGGCAGTAAAGGGTGATCTCTACAGTCTTGGGTTGTTCAAACTGTGCATATTCCAAAGAAAGATCTCTTAGCACAGTTATTACACTAGATGTGCAAAAGTGTGAAGCGATTCATTTTCCAAGACAATCTATACTTTTGGAAAGAAACAAGTTCAAATGAAAACCTATAAATATGAGTGGCATTGTTCTGAGAAACATTTTTGTCATACAATATGATGGTGCCAATCATTGATGACTGAGTAGAATCCTAGTAATGTACCAGTAGCTTTTGGATCCTCTTTTTCTGGTTACTGCCACTACAAAAGATACCATTTGGAAAGAAATTTCTAGAAACTATTCCCCACTAGGCCAGAATATGAGGTGATGTACAATTCTTAGCATACTAATCACTCTGTAACTCTGAACACTGATGACTAAATGCTTAGAGAGGTCCCTGATTACATGGACAAAATAGGTGACTGCATACCCAATAGGTCACAGTGTGCTGTGCACAAATACTTATGACCTGTGCTTTTGTTACGCTATTGAACAGAATTGTCAAAGACAATGGTTTTCTAGTGAGAACAAATCAGTAGGCAACACAGAATGGATCTGAAATGCCACAGAGGATGACAAGGAATGCTATCTTAAAACGACAAGGAATGCTTAAACTAAATTATTACCCCCACCCTGTCTCAATTCAAACCTGAGACTGAGACAGAGTGACTGGCTTGTCTCCGACTGACTTAGAACCCAGAAGTAACTGAGTCATGGCCAATTTTAATGATGCGTGTTCATAATATGTTATATATGAAAAGGCTGATTCTGTTGGGAAGGCATAGCAAATACTTTTGTAATTCTCCTTGGTTTATCGTGTGATGGATATATAAATGCTATACTAAAAGTGGATGTTCAGAAATATATAATTGTTTTAAAATAAGAGAGCCTAGGACAGAACCAGGTAAGTGACTAAGAAGTCAAATTTAATTCAGCAGACTCAGGTTGTTCTAACCCTTCACATTCCAAAGAAGGCTTGGCTGGTTCTTGGAGAATAATTTTCTAACTCTTGAAATGATCTGCCTGAAAGAGTGTTTTTGTATGTCTGAGGCCTTTGGCCATGTGGAACCAGTTTGGATAAACTGTGTGATTTATGGTGAATGTTTGTTTTTGCTCTGGGAGGGGGCTGGGTTCTGAGTAGCTAAGGTCAGCCATGAGGGTATTGCATGCCTGTGACTGACCTCAATAAAATTTCTAGATACCAAAGCTTGGTTGACCCCCCCCCCCCGCCTTGTTGACTCTGTCTCACATATACTGTCGCACATCATTGCTGGGAGAATTGTGTATCCCAGTGTGACTTCACTGAGAAGAGACATTTTGAAGCCTACACCTGGCTTCTCCTAGACTTTGTCTTATGCATCATTTCCTTTTTCCCATTTCAATCATTACCAGTTCACTGTAATGGACAGTAACACAAATACAAGAGCTTTTCTGAGCCTCTGAGTTCTATCTAGTGAATAATCAAGGATGGTTTAGGGGACATACAAACACTAACAAGGTTGTTTTAAGAATGAAATATAACAGTGCATGAAGAGTACTTACAACAGTATCTGGCACATAACAAAAACTGGATTGTTTTATTTTCATTATTACTACCTCAAATCTTTCTCTTTTGCATTCAGAGAACTTAACACAATCTATAATCACAATGTTGTCTGAGAATTGTCTGTCCTTCCCATTAGAATATAAAGCCCACGACGGTCAGGGTTTTGTCTGTTTGACCCACCATTTGACCCCTGACCATTTGACATCTCACAAAGGGTCAAGCATAGAGTTAATCACTCAATTAATATTTCTTGAATAAGTGAATTAATAAATACAAACATGAGTAAGAAGCAAAAGAATTGTGATAAATTGGCTTCGGAAATAGCTCTAAAGAGTATCACGTTTTTATCCAAATATCAGAAGAAAAGTTAGACTGGAAAGGACTCATTTGGTTTTGTAATGCGCCCCTCCCCCCCCCCCACCAAATTAGAACTAAGAACAGTAAAAAGTAAAAGTTATTTAAATGTAGATTTTGGCTGAATTTTAAAAAGAGCACTTTCTAACTGTGATTTGACCAAAGGTGGCACAGGTATTCTTGGGACTGTGTTTCTCATTAGAGAGGTTCAGGCAATAGCTCTACTTTTTTTTTTTTTTTAACAGAGCTATTATAAAGGGAATTGAATCATTCCATCTGTTTAGATTAATAGGTTTTAAATTTCCTTGCAAGTATCAGATTCTTATTCAGATGACCAAATATAGTTTTCTCTAAAAGTATTTGCAATCATGCATAAAATTTTAATATTGTTCTTTCCAGATTTTTTTTTCCAATTTCAAAATCAAAATATAGAAATCCCCACCATAACAAGAATATGTGAAGTCCAAAAATTCTCACTACTGTAAACTACAGAATTGCAAAAATTATAAGGCTGAACTTATCTAGAGTACTTGATATCTGGGACGCTAGCTTATACATGTATTTCTGGTTGCATTTGGTGCCACCTGGTGGCAAATGTCCACTCTAGTTTAATCTAATTAGAGAGTTCTGGGTACTGGAGTGTTAGCTGAGACTCCCAGTACACCTGCAGTGATTCCAGGTATCATTTTTAGTTTTCACTTCACTGCAATAGTCCAACCCAGGGATACTGGGCCAGGAGTAAACTAGAGTTATCAAGTCCCTATCTGGTCCCACTGTAATAATTAAGGGCTCGAACACAAAGCTCTGGGAGCAAACAGCAGGCTTGTATCTTAGTCCCACCACTTGCTAAATGTAAAACCTTTCATTTACCTGAATTTGTCTGGCTTTAATTTATTTATGTGTAATGAGGAATAATAACAGTAATTTCTCCATAGAGTTTTTGTAATGATTAAATGGATAATCCATATAAGTTCCTACAAGTGCTCTTGGAACTCAGAAAACAACAACAAAAGTCCTTTTGGTGGTTTTCTGTGTTTCCCTTCTTGTGGAACAGAATAGGATGGAAGCAGACCACTCTGCGTATCAACCTAAAAAAATTACCGAGAAAAATGCTGTAGAATGTGCTGCCTTGTATAAAGGTGGCAGGAAGACAGTTTTAAAAAGCTTATTTCCTGAATTTTTTTTTAATTATGAGATGAAATGCCTTTCAAGCATTATCTTATTTTTCTTCCTGCTTTTTTGACCCCAAGATACAGCAATCAGGTACTTATTGCACACCTATTACACTATAATTTGTTGTTGTTTTTGCATACTTCAAACCACTGGTGGCTCAGTAATTGCCCATCCTTTGTCTTGTCTAACAAATGTTGCCTGGGAGGTGGAAAGGAAGTAAACATTGATCTCGCTGTGTAACTCAGTGCTGCTGCTCACATCCCATGAAAACATGGGCACAACCAAATATTTGTCCAGCTTGACTGTTGCTGGCTTTTCATGACTTTAAAATAAATTGTGTTCAATAATAATAGATACAACTATACATTTATTACTGAATATGTAAGAGTGTTGAGTTTGTGGACTGTGTGTGTGTGTGTGTGTGTGTGTGAGAGAGAGAGAGAGAGAGAGAGAGAGAGAGAGAGACAGACAGAGACAGAGACAGGAATTAGAACCATAAAATATCACTTTCCAAAATAAAGTATCTTCAGTAAGAAAGAATGCGGATTATTACAAATCATTTAGCATAGTAAAGGGAACCAGACAAACAGGCTGTATTGTTAACAATAAAGGAGTTTTATTCTCCTTTCTACCTTCCTACATCCTTCCTTTTTAGTGAACTGTCTTTGAAGTACTTCAATCATGTTCTCTCCTACAGGTAATCCCTGACCTTGATTTTGGCGGTCACCACAAAAATAATGCATTTATCTTTATTTTTACTGGAGTGTAAGCTTCTTCAGGGGACTTGCTGAGTTTATTTTTTAGTCTGCATCCCTGACATCATTAATTTAATGCCATACATCAAGGACAGAAATATATGATTATATAAATGTCTCTTTTTGCTTCAACATTACTATTTAGGAAAGGGGATGAAAGAATATGCTAATTGGCCACTTCATTATTTTAAGCACAAGGACTGAGTAAGCAATTGGGACTTCCCTTTTTTATCTATTCATAAAAGCAGTTTAATCTCCTCACAGGAACTGCCAAATTTCTTCCAAGTGACAAACTTAAACTACTTATTCGTGATACTTTTTGACAGATGAAATGTCAACTTCTTTTTTCCACCATTAAAGGATGTATTTCAGATTAGTGTTGATGCTGGTAACATTCAGAAAAGAACAATTACTTGCTTCCTAGGGTTTGGGGTAATCCAACAGGTTTTTCAAACTTTTGTCTGTTTCTTGGTACACACCAATCATTCCAAGAATTTTTCTCTTCTTTTCCATGCCTGTAATCATTTAACGTACATATGTCAAATGTAAGACTGGGAAAGAGTAATGCAAAATGTGGGCTTTTAAGCTAAATGTGAAGACAGAAGGTATATGAACTTGAGAGGACCTTTGTTTTTCACGTCAAGTTTCTGATGATCTAAATATACTCCAATCCCCTTAACAGCCTACAGTCATATGTAAATTATGATATTTTATGCTAGTAATTTGCTAAACTGGTATTTAAACAAAGTTTCAAGTACAACTGCTCATGAAAATGTACAATCTGGTGAATCAGCAAACATTTGTCTCTATGTTTTATGTATATTTTTCAGACACATGACCCATTTTATTTTCCTATTCCATAGGAAGAATGTTTTTTAAACTTCTATAAAGAGTTGTCCTTCATTATATGAAATAGTTCTGAAATCACGTCCTAGAATTTTATTTTGTGAAAATATGACTACATTTCAAATGTGTTGCAGATGAATATCTGTGTGAAATAAATCATTCTCTGAATTTGCTTCTCAAATGGATGTGGGGTAATAGTTTTTAAAGCAGTATAAGAAATGACTGAATATGCAAATATGAGTATTGTAATAAATATCTCAAGGAGATTCTAGTTACAGAATTCCTCCTGCCAAAATCCCAATTATTTTTCAGAGACATGATGCAAAGACTAAATGAGAAACAAATGAGAAATGAAATACTTTTACTCTTTACATTCTATCAAGTCTCTCATGAACCAAATTATCCCAAAACTGTCTAAACTGTACCCAAGTACTACATTCTTCCGTCCTCATGGATATGGCTTTGAATTCAAAGATGACATAAAATGATGGCTCTTATATAATAAAGAATTTGCGTAGCTTCATCCCTGGTTCCTAGGAAGATTCTAACTCCTTGGAATTTCATAATTTCAGTCACATGGCCAATGGTTTCAGTCACATGGTCACTGATTTAATCAATCATGGTCTGGGTGATGCAACCTTAATAAAAATGGGACGTCATAGAATGGAGCTTCCTGGTTAATGCACAAACTAATGTGCAACTTGCCCTGATTGCACTAAAAGAGGGCACCAAACACTATTTGGGACTCTTCCTGACCTTACTCTCTGTGTCTCTTTATTAAGCTCTTCCTGAGTGGTAAATTGATAATAATTCCTTTATAATGTAATTATAAATGTTGAGTGCTTTTCTGAGTTCTATGAGTTGTCCTGAAAATTAACAAACCTAGGGGAGTCATGCAAACCTTTGTATTTGAGTTCAGGCACTCAGGAGTATGGGTGGACTGGTGACCCCCCTTGCAGCTTGTCTCAAATGAGGGCAGTCTTGTGGAGCACTGAGGCCTTAATTCATGGGGTCTGCACTACCTCCAGGTGGTGATCCCTGTTAGAATTAAATCACAGACACCAAGTGCATTTGAAACAAAATAGTGGACATTTTACTTTATTTTATTTTACTGTTGTATTTTATTTTATTTTATTTTATTTTATTTTATTTTTTTCTTAATTTGATAGAGAGTGCAAGTGAGGGGAGAGGGCAGAGGGAGAGTGAGAGAAACAGTAAGAGAGAGAAAGAGAGAGAGAATCTTAAGCAAACTCAGCACAGAGCCCAACGTGGGGCTGGATCCCATGACCCTGGGATCATTACCTGAGCCAAAATCAAGAATCAGACAATCAACTGACTGAGCCACCCAGGCACCCATGGACAACATTTTTAAAGCCATATGTCCTAAATATATATTCCATATAGTAAATGTAAAGTTTTTCCAAACTTACAAATATATATAAAAATCCTATAGGAAAAAAGATTCTCATGTGCACCCAAAGTTGACTAGCTTAATAGAAACTCCTGAAACAAATACCAACCGACTACAAAATCCAAACTAATTTAAAAATATTAGAGTACAGGGGCACCTGGGTGGTTCAGTCGGTTAAGTGACTGACTTCAGCCTCAGGTCCATGATTTCACCAGTTCGTGAGTTTGAGCCCCACGTCAGGTTTTTTGCTGTCAGCTCAGAGCCCAAAGCCTACTTCAGATTCTGTGTCTCCCTCTCTCTGCCCTTCCCACTCACACACTCTCTCAAAAATAAATAAAGACTAAAAAAATTAATAATAATACAACTAATATAACTAAACACAGTATTGGGACAAATGCTTTCGCTACTGTCATGTAGACCTGGAATAAAAATTTGCACAACTGATTTGCACAACTGCAAATGTCTGTTCAGTTGGCCTCTCCTTGGTCTGAAAGCATCAATTATCAATTATTCAAGGGTACACTTCTAGCCCTTCTTTTTAGCTTATGGCCTTCATGTTTATGTTTGGCCCTCACAGTAATATTAATATGATAACATTCACCCAGGTCACCCAAAGTGCCCAATTATGAGATTATCATAAATCTAGTATAGTGGACTGTCATTTGAAATAAACCTTTAGTGATCATCTGGTTGTGAATATACTAAAAATAACTCTAACCCCCAATAGGTTACTCTAAAATTTGGACATCATAAGGGCTTAACTCGTATTTGTTGAACAAATAAATAGAAAATATATAAGTGAAAAAATGCAGCAAATGCTTTACAGGCATTTTAATCCCTAACTTAGTCCTTTTTTCTGTGTTAAGATTACTGATCTTTTTTTGTTGTTGTTGTATATTCATGTATTATAATTTTTTTCAATGATCTAGTTTTTGTCTAAATTGATTCATAACATATTTTCTTTCTATGTTTTGTAATGGATGTGTGCTAGAAAGCAAGAGAAAACCCATATGTAGGTTGATAGTCCAAAGTTCTCAGTTATTTCAGGGACTTCTTTGTTACAGTATGAAGTGATCCTGTGCATTTGTAGTCAAAATCCTTTTAATCAATAACCTAAACTGAATAAAAAAACCTGTCCAACATTTTTCAGTGTTTCAGTGCTCATTCAGTATAATATATGATCAAGACTAAACAATTACATGAATAACTGAAGCAAAATGTCATTGCAAATCAGGACTAAAAAGTAACAATGTTGGAGCCTTGTTTTCACACTTCACTGATGTCCTTCCTAGAAAATTAACCTTACCCAATATCCACTTGTACACACACACACTGTTATGGAGTTAATTTTTTTTAAATTTTTTAACATTTATTTATTTTTCAGAGACAGAGATAGAGCATGTGTGGGGGAGGGGCAGAGAGAGAGGGAGACACAGAATCCTAAGCAGGCTCCAGGCTCTGAGCTGTCAGCACAGAACCTGACGTGGGGCTGGAACCCAGGAACCTTGAGATCATGACCTGAGGCAAAATCAGGCACAACCGACTGAGCAACCCAGGAGCCCTTGGAATTAAACTTTTAAAAATGAATTAGTAAGAAATTAATAAATAATTGCACAGATAAGACTTATTCAATTTTACTGATAATGAGGGCACAGTATAGTTCCTAAATCTTTTCACCTTTAGATTTCTTTTTCAACTTTAAAATTGTTCAAATAACTTTAACACTCTTTTAAACGTCATATAAATATTTCAGAAAATGTAAGATTTTAGAATCTTGGTGGGAAATAAAATACTTATCCTTAAAAAAAAAATTTAATGTTTACTTATTTTGAGAGAGAGAGAGAGACAGTGCAATTAAAGGGGCAGAGAGAGAGGGAAGTAGAAAGAATCACAAGTAGGCTCTGCCCCATCGGCACACAGCCCAATGTGGGGCTCAAAGTCATGAACCGCAAGATCATGACTTGAGCTGAAATCAAGTATCAGATGCTTAACAGACTGAGCCACCCAGGCACCCCTAAAATATTTATCTTTAATAAAACAGTCCTCGTTAACTTTAGTTTCATCTGTTATATAGCACAAATATTCACTAGAAACTAAGTTTTGTAAACCTCTTGACTGTGATAACTGTAGATTTAAAACATTTTCTCTGCAAGGAAATGATATTTAAATTGAATATTATGGGAATAGACAGATCAATGATATTACTATGTAAGCTATTGTTTCTCTATGCTTATTTTAAACTTTCATAAACTATCTTTTTTTTCCTTTTTTCACATGATGACCCTAAATATTCATATTTTGAAGATTAAATAAAAATAATTTAATCTTCTAAATATTCATATTTGGTAGAAAAAATTACATAAGGAATATAGTTAGAAGACTTGATAATGAGCAACGATGACTCAGTAGTCTAACCAGGGTCCACAAAGACACAGCATATTTGGGCACATGATAAGCATAAACTGACTTCTCTCAGTTGTTCTTTACTTCAATAGCAATAAATACCTGCATATTGGAGCCTCTTTTTCCCCTATGTAAATCAATCATCCCGTCCAATTCCAATGCTAGAGTTCAAATATTTTATGTATACACATACATATTACTTTACTGGATAAAATATTCACATTGTAAAAATTAAAGAGACTATAACACACATATACAATATATACACACACAATATGCACACATATATACACCTACATGTGTGCATGTAAAATTATGTGAATGAGTTTTAAATTGTAGTTAATTTTAGACTTTAGAAGAGGAGAAAATCTAAATTCTATTCTGCACACATTGTGTTCCATATATTTAATTCATTAATCTAAATCAATTATTATATTTAATTCTTATAAGCCAAGAAGGTAGGCTTGCCAGTATTTTATATTTATGCCTATCATAGTTCAATAACTTTTTGAGTAAACAAATATATCAGAAAACACTGAGGTTAAATTTTTAAAGATCACATGGCTAGTAAAAGTTTCAGAGGTGAAATTTAAACCCAGGTCAAGATGAGTTCAGAATCCAAAACTTTAACCTAAATGCCTCCTTTCTATTAAGTACAAATATCTATATCTGTGAGCCTGATGAGTGCATCCAAGTTTTACATTTCTTCAGTTCGAGGAAGAAGTTATGGTAAAGGATATTCAATTTAGCTGGAAATTAAACAACAAGAACAATGACCAAACTTCAAAGACCACCGTTTTGCCTAGAGTGGATCCTTCTAACCTTCACCTGTCTTGGTACAAATAGAAACTGTGTACTGATGTATTTCTGTCTTGCAGCTGCATGTACAGACAGCTGTTCTTTGCATGTTTTATGAAGATCTTTTTTAAAAATGCAGATGATTCCATATAAAGGAAGTTCTCTTTCTGAAGATTTATAACAGGGCACACATTATAAAATGTAATGCAGTTAATTCTCTGCCTTCATTTGCTTGACAATGTACAAATATGGTGATACATGATTACTCTCTAAAATTTAAATATATTATTGTTTTCTGATCTTAAGCCTAGATAGCATCCTAAAGACTTCCAACTATCCTGTGTTCAAAATAATTTGTGATGGTACAAAGGCAGAATTTTTGCTGATTCTTAGAGCTACTGCAATCCATAACCTTGTGTGCAAAATATAGTTAAGACAAATTTGTAGTGCAGCAGCCAGGGAAAAATGTTCAATGGTATTGCATAGGACATAACAAGGTGTTCATATTTCTAACCAATGTGGAGGCTAATTTCTGCTCAGATTCAAGCAGTGAATTATTCTTCCTGCCAAAATTCTGGGGAGGATGTAACTCCTTTCTATTAATGCACCAGTGAGTAACACATCAGTTGAGTGAAAGATACAGCCATGAGTCCACAGATGAACAGAGATGCCCTTCCATGGGAATAAGGAACATGTAGTAAGCATGTTACAGAGCCTATCAGAGAAAAGCAGAAAAAAAAAAAAGTATCTGTAGGAATACAGCTGCTCCTCTGTAGTGAAATGAAAAACCTGTGGGTACAGAAACTTGGAAATTTCTACCAGTAATAATTTGGATTCTGATAAAAAGAAGAGGTATTAAGCAATTGAGAGAGAAGAGGGTGGCACTTAGACAATGAATGAGGAGACACCGAGTCCTTTTTAGAACAGATGCAATCTTCCTGGCCAACCCTGGATAAGGTTTTCTCCAGTGTCTTTGTTAAAAGATCAATTACAACTGAAACACATGCACAGTTGTGTATACAGTTATGATTGTGATTTCTGGAAGAAATTTTTCATTCTTTTTCATATGCTCAGTTGTTCTCAACTCATTTTGTTACTTCTAGGAAATGTCCATAAAATAATACCATCTAGATAGTATGACACATATCTATGATTACAGCCATATCTACCTTTATACCTTAATCTATGTATCTATGTATCTATGCATTTATTTATGTCTATCTACCTATCTATCTACAATTGATTCCATAGTTATTACTTACTGGTTATTATAGGCAAAGGAACAAGCAACCAATTAGTATCACTTTTGTAGGATTATCAAGAGGATTATCAAGAAGTTCCTGACAAGCTATACCACACTTGTATGTCATATATGCTTCACATAACCACACCAAATATGAAGGGCAAACATTTGTTATGAAATGACTTAATGTCAGAATAGCGTTGTTCTTGCTGACTCTATTACCATCTAATCAAAGATGTTTATGGGGCTCCTGGGTGGCTCAGTTGGTTAAGCATCTGACTTCAGCTCGGGTCATGATCTTGCAGTTTGTGAGTTCGAGCCTCATGTTGGGCTTTGTGCTGACAGCTCAGACCCTGGAGCCTGCTTCAGATTCTGTGTCTCCCTCTCTGCCCCTCCCCAGCTCATGCTTTGTCTATCTATCTATGTCTTTCTTTCTCTCTCTGTAAAATAAATAAACATTAAAACAAAATTAAAAAAAAAGATGTTTAGGTGTGCCCAGAATCACTTTATTCCTTAGCAATCCAAACACGACTAATTTGGAATTTACCTTGTTTTTGGCTTCTTTCTGTTAAACAGAAGAAAAATATTCCATCCTTTATATTAAGAGACAAATATTATAGAAACACAATGCTACAGTAGCAAGACCATTTTTAGTTTGACATCATTGTACATAGGCGTCTGAAAATATTGATGGGGATTCAAAATGAGTTGGAGTGGTCTCTGAACATTTTCCAGATATTGAGTCCATATTGAGTCCAAGGATAGGAAGCAGAGTGTACAGATTACTGTTTATCAATGATAATTTAACTAAAGACAGAAAGACTTTCTTTATAGATGGAAATAAAGGTTTAAGATGGTCATTTTACATACCAAATTAAACTAATTATTTAATATTTTTAAGCTATTTTAAACGGTGTTTTCCGAGGTTTTTTTGTATTTCATGCATCTTCACTCAGGATTAAAATATTTTTAAAAAAATCTTATTAAAAAAAAAAGGCCCCAAGATTTTGAAGGATAGAATCCATACCTGGTTTTATTTGGGAAGAATATAACCAAATTAAATTGCATTGCAATTACAAAATTCATGTTTAATGATCTACAATTGCTCTGCATATTTTACATATTACAACAATTTCTATTAAAATTTTACTGATTTAAAGGTCTTATTTCAAAAAAAGGAGCCCATACCATAAATTAAAGTCAAAGTAAATGCCCAAATTTCATCATGCCACAAATAAATCATTTATTTAGCCAGAAACTGACAAAAAAAGAAAGGTAAACTATGATAGTCATAGTGATGTTATGAATAACCATGATTAACACAAGACTACAGCGCCCTCTACTAAATTTTAAAAATAAAAATGAAGTATAGAAGATCCACAATTCCAACATGTTAGTGAGTTGCTATAAAATGTCAAAATTTGAATGAATCCAATTTTTAAATATATTAAATAAATACATTTCAATAGTGGTATTAAGGGAGACTCAAAAATCAGAGTGTGTGGGAAGGGATAATGGGTTGTCACTCACCAATATGAGAACTCATATGGCAAACAATTTCTGAAGTGTCTTTTCTTTAATGTACTATCTTACAATTAGATCACACCCATCATATTTCCTCCTAAGGCTACAATCCTTTCTCTGTTTGCTATTTTGGTTAATGGCATCACTACAATCAAGTCCAAAAACCTTGTTTTGAATGTTGAATTTGCTTCCCTCTTTTACCCCAAATGTGAAGCAGTTGCCAATTCCTTGGATTTTACCAAAACAATGGTGCATCTTGCATTTCTCCTTTCCTCATAATTTTAATTTTCATTATCATAATGAAAGCCCCACCACCATTACCATTTTTGCAGATGTGTGTGTGGCTTCTATACCTAATCATTTGCCAACTACCTCAATGACTGTTAGTTTTGAGATATCTGCTACTGCTCTGCTAATTCTATATTTCATTCTATAGCAATTTTATACATTTCATAGCTGTAAGAATCATACACACACATAAACATGTATTTGTGTATATATTAGCATATATGTATATTTCTCTAAAATCTGTAGATAAAACTTTCTTTTAAATTCCACACTTCAATTTTCAGTATCACAGAAATTTTCAAACATAGGTAACACAGAAAACATTGCTTCCAGAATGAACAAAATGTTTCCACTTGTGTTGTATGTCCTTCCCTTATTGGCTTTTGATTACAGTATTTTAAAGTAAATCTCAGATAAAATACCATCGATCTATAAAGTCATCATGCATCTCTTACTAATACAAACCTATCTTTTTAGACTTCCTTTTTTTAAGTTTTTAAATTTTAATTTATTTTGAGAGAGAGGCAGAGACAACATGTGGGAGAGGGGCAGAGAAAGAGGAAGAGAGAGAATCCCAAGCAGGTTCCGTACTGTCAGCCCAATGTGGGATTCAAACCCACGAGCCATGAGATCATGACCTGAGTTGAAACAAATAGAATCCTAACCAACTAAGCCACCCAGACACCTCTAGACTTCTTTTTTAATGGAACCACTATTTTATCCTTATACTGAATTAAATTAAAAAAAAAAAAAACTTCTGCAATATCAAATAGTATGCAATCCACATTCAATTTCCCTGATAAATATTTTTTTTTAGAATTGGTTTGTACAAATCATCATCAAATAATATTCACATACAGCATTGTTGTCAAAGTACATAAAATTTTTATTCAATAACAATTCTCCTTTTTTTACATATAATTGGAATGCTAGGTAAAATGGGTTGTTTTATCTATATAATTTCCCACATGAAATTGATTACTTGCCTCTTTTATGTTATCTACCTTCTTATTCTATGCCCTATACTTTTTTGTTATCTGGAAAATCCAAATCCAATTTCCACATAAATATATCACCCAAAGTTGAAGCAGGCCTCTGCAACCTTACATGCTGAAAGTTATGTGATCTCATCCCCTCAACTTTTTATGTATCATGTATTCTCTAGCTCAGTTATAGAAACATAAGCAGATATCAGGCAGAAAAAATAAAAACCAGGCATACACTTTGAACATTCCACATCCCTCATTCCCATACATCTATTTGAGCTTTATATCTTGACTTTGCTACTCTAACAGCTTCCCATTAAGTCTGCTTCCTTTATCTTTACATTATCATTGGTCTCTTGGTGAAAAACTTTGATGAGTTGAATGTAATTTTTCAATCATCACTGTATTATTCAACATCCTTCAGATTTCCTCCAAGTTATGTTTATCTTCACTTTCATGTTTTCAATTTTTCAAATTTCTGTGCCTTTGTTCACATGGTCCCCTATATGTGGCTACCTCCTATTTCATATTGCTCACATTCAGTCATGCCCTATAAAGGTCATAACATTTTCTTTCCCAACTTAAAATTAATTTCTTTCTCCCCTAAATTTGAATTTAATTATTCACATTTATGGGACTAAATATTTCATTATTTTCTATTCCAATATTTTGAGCATAGTTATGCACATAAACAAGTCAATGTCAAATAAATATGGTGTAGTATAGTAAATGGACTGATGGAGAAAGCACAGAATACCATGGCAGCAAATAAAGAGGATATAAGGATTCACAGATCCCAAAGAGCTTCCAGTGGTGGTGTTGCGGGCGGGGGGAGATGGTGGGAGGTGGGATAGATGACATTTAACTGAGATCAGAAGGATTCGTTAAAAAGGATAAGGAAATTATGTTCTGGATAAAAGAATGAGGTTTTATGGGCACCTGGGTGGCTCAGTCAGTTACGCAAATGACTTTGGTTCAGGTCATGAACTGGCGATTCATGAGTTCAAGTCCCACGTCGGGCTCTGTGCTAACAGCTCAGAGCCTGGAGCCTGCTTTGGATTCTGTGTCTCCCTCTCTCTCTGCCCCTCCCCTGCTCATGCTCCCTCTAAAAAAATAAAAATAAACATTTAAAAAAATTTAAATAAAAAAAAGAATGAGGTTTTAGAAAGGCTTCAAATAAAGAATATATTATTAAAAAGAAGACAGTAGTCCTCCCATTGCTGGCCATAATGGTAGAATTGGTTCCAGACAAGCCCTCTCATCTAAACAACTAAAAAACAAAACATTTAAAACATATTTCCATAATTGGACAACAGGCTCTATAGCACACTGATCCATGAGAAATGAAAAATAATTAGATGAGATTTAAAATCACCCTAACTTTCTGCATGGAGGCATATACTACACACCAGTACAGGGTGGGGACAGAGAACAATAATTTCTATTAATTTATGAAGACAGAAAGTTAAGCTCAGAGGAGTTAAGGTGGATAAAATTTGTGTCAGGGTATTAGAAAGAGAAGTCTACACAGATAAGGAGCTCCAGTATCTACATATGTCTCTTTGAGTCTTTTGCTGAATACTAACTAAACTTTCAGAGAAAAAGAACAACTACTGAGGAATGATTAGCTTAAAACTACTACAACTTAGAAGGCTGAGGATTTACAAGCTTGAATAAGGCAGAGTAATTTGTTGAGTAAATTGAACATTCAGTATGGACTTCAAAAAGGCCAAGACTTTGAAGCTGAGCTATGCTAGTTTTAAAGTACTGCCACTTCAAAGTCTCCCATAAAATTCTTTAAAGAGGTGCTTAAGTGGATCAACTTAATCCTCAACTAAAAAAATTGTTATCCCAGCAAAACCCAATCCTCTTTAGAAGAAAACATCAAGATCCAGAACCGCAACAATGTTATATTCACAATGACCAGTATACAACAAAAAATAGTAGACTAATGAAGAATCACAGACCAAGAGAAAAATATATGAAAAGAAATTGAAATGACAAAAACAATGGAATTAGGTGACATGTTCAAGGATTTAAAGGGAAATATGAGTTATAATAGAGAAATGGAATTATAGAAAAAAAGAAATCAAGAAATCAAATGAAACCTTAGAGATCTCAGTACAATATCTAAAATTAAATATTCACTATGTGAGTTTAATAGCAGATTAGAAACTGCGGGGTAAAGTATTAATGAACTTGAAGACATATCAGAAATATTATCTAATAAAAATTAAATAAATAAATAAATATTAAATAAATGAGCAAAGTATCAGTGGCCTGAATTAACATCAAGAAATCAAATATACATGAATTACAA
Organism: Acinonyx jubatus; assembly: GCF_027475565.1. NCBI lineage: Eukaryota > Metazoa > Chordata > Mammalia > Carnivora > Felidae > Acinonyx > Acinonyx jubatus. The sequence continues at coordinate 22,770,702 of NC_069384.1, forward strand.
GTCCCAGAAAAGTGGGGTAAAGCATGTTTGAAAAAATAACATAAAATTTCCAAATTTTAGGAAAAAATACAAACCTATGAATTCAAAAAGTTCAATCAATTCTAATTACAGTGAATATACCAACCAGTGATATTTGGGGGGGGGGGAGTGCCTCAGTGGCTCAGTAGGTTAAGCATCCACCTGCTGATTTCAGTTCAGGTCATGATCTCACAGTCCTGAAATCTAGCCCACATTGGGCTCCATACTGGATGTGTAGCTTGCTTAAGATTCTCTCTCTCTCTCTCTCTCTCTCTCTCTCTCTCTCTCTCCCTCTGCCCTTCCTCTGTCACACATGCATGTACTCTCTCTCAGAAAAAACAAAATCAGTGGTATTTTTAAAAACCCACATAAAATGATAAGGCGCTAATTAGATTTATTTAAAAATTTAAAAATCACACTGAGGTACATCATAACAATATTGCTAAAAATCACTGATAAATATAAGACCTTACAAACAACTGGAGAAAAAAAAAGTCCTTTATGCATACAGGAACAAATACTGCATCAGAAAAAAATGCAAATCAGAAAACATGAAAACACATATTTAAAAATGTAAGCATGGGAAAAACACGCTATGCAAATATTAATAATAAGACAGCAGGGAAGGCTATATTACTGTTGGGCAAAACCAAGTTCATTATAATATTACCAGATATAAAGAGAGGTGTTTCATCTAATAAGAGAGTAATTTCATAACACATAAAAATCTTTTATGTGTATGTCACCAATAACAGAGCTTCAACATAAATGAAGAACTGAAAGAAATTACCTGACAGAACTTTCCGAAAGAAACAAATGAACAATTTTGTTAGAGATTTTAATACTATTCTTTGAGTAATTTAAACAAGTAGACCAAAATAGGAAAAAAAATTGGAAGATGTGAATGATCCTATTAACAAACATCACATAATAAACATTAATAGTACTCTATAACCAATCATTGTTGAATAAACCTCTTTTCTAGTATGCACTGAATATTCTCCATGATAGATGATATTCTATGCCATAAAATAAATCTTGCAAGTTTGATATAACTAAATCATCCAAAGTATATTCTCTGAGCAAAATGTAAGTAAATTCAAAATAAATAGGAAGACATTAGGCATATTACACATATTTAAATTTAATACACACTTCTAAATAACCCACAGATCAAAAAAGGGAATAAGAAAATATTGCATGTTGGGGCACCTCGGAAGCTCAGTTGGTTAAGCATTTGACTTTGGCTCAGGTCATGATCTCATGGTTTGTGAGTTCGAGTCCCACAACAGGCTCTGGGCTGACAGCTCAGAGACTGGAGCCTACTTTGGATTCTGTGTCTCCCTCTCTCTCCGCCCCTCCTCTGCTGGCTTACTCTCTCTCTCTCTCTCTCTCTCTCTCTCTCTCTCTCTCAAAAATAAATAAACACAGACAATTAATTAAAAAAGAAAATATTGTGTGTTAATGAAATACATCAACATTTATCAGATGCAGAAGTATTTTTTTAATGTTTTGGTTTAAATGATAATATTAGAAAATGAAGATGCAAATTTAATTATCCTTAAAAGACAAAAGATAAAACCTACCGAAACTGGCATAAGAATATCAGTTAAATAAACATGTAAATATTAAAGAAATAGAAATGACATTTTAAAAATATTCCCACAAAGAACATTCTAGATCAAGATGACTGCTGGTGAAATTTATCAACTAATTTAAGAAAGAAAGAACATCAAACTTATATAAACTCTTTCAGAAAACAAACAGAACATTTCTCAACTAATTTATACCAAATGCAGAAAGATATCACTAAAAAACAATAGTACAGTCACAAACACAGACTTGACAATCAAAAGGAAACATTAGCAAGTCAAAACCAACAATATATGAAACAGACCAAGTTATACTTATCCAAAGAATGGAAATCAAACAATATAAATTGCCACATTTATAAAATAAATGAGAAAAATTGTATGATCATCTGTATAGATGTCATAAATATATCTCACCAAATTCAACATTCATTAATAATAAAATATCTCACCAAACCAGAAACAGAACATTTTCCCAGTCTAATAAAGAATACCTGTAAAATACCTACATTGAAAATTATCCTTAATGGTGAAAACCTGAATCTGTTCTCCATAAAATTAGGAGTAAGACAAGGATGTCTGTTCTCACCACTTCTATTCAACATTGTGCTGGAGTTCCCAAGCAGTAAAGTGGGCAAGGAGACAAATATACAAAAAGAAACTATAAATATTGAAAGAAGTAAAACTATCTAATTCACAAGTGATTTGTAACAAACTTCTAGAAACTACATAAAAAACTGTAAGAATCAATAAGTAAATATATTTGCGGAACACAAGGCAATATACAAAAATTAATTGTATTTCTCTATATCGGCAAATAAATATATCTTTGCCGTAAAAACAATACCTTTTAAAGTAATATGAAAACATAAGATAATTAGAGAGAAGATTAACAAAATATATGTGACACTTGAACACTTAGAAGTAGCAAAACATCCTGAAAGAAATTAAAGATCTGAATAAATTGAGAAAATTGATCTATACATTCAATTCAATCTCCCCCAAATTCTCTGTAGACAACCTTTTAGGACATTTTCAAGAAGTTTCTAAATTCATAAGAAAAAGAAAGAAAATACCTAAAATGATTTTGAAAAATGAAAGTAAGACAATGCCTACTACCTAATTTCAATAATTTACATTAACCTATAGAAATCAAGATAGTTTGGTGTTGGAATAATAATAGAAATATAGATTAATGGGACAGAATACAGTCCAGAAATAGATCCATATATATGTGGTCGGTTGGTTTTGCAAAGGCCCTATGATAATAAAACTGGAAAAAAAGACCTTCAAGAAGTTTTGCTAAATGAAGCGGATTCCCATTTGAAAACAAAACAAAATAAAACAAAAAACAAAGGTAGCTATGCATGCATTACTAGCACAATCAATAAATACGGTAAACATTATATGATATTTATAACTTTCGGATCACATTTTTTTTATTTCTGCTCTAATAATTATTTGCAGATTAGTAAATAAATTCAATTCAGTGTGTATGCAGAAATGTGAGCCTTAACTGAATATACTGGGAAGTCTCAGGGAAATTCTCAGAACTATTAATAACTATGACAACTTAAGCACATGTGAGTACTTCTCACTGCACTTGCTAAAAAAGCTTTCCACAAAGAAAACTGCAGCCCAGCATTATTCTCTACTTTTAAAGTTTCCAATAAATAAATAAAGGTTTCTGGAATGAAATGTTATATATTTGCCTTCTTTTAGGTTTGTTTTAAAAATCTCCATTTTAACAGTATCTTCTCTTTACAGGAGAAATAGATTTTCCCTGAGAGTATACCTGAATAGAAAGCAATGAATGAAAGGTGACACTCACTATGAAGCAACAGTAATCGGCTCTCTTGCCAAACTGTGCTGTGCATCCTCCTTCTTGTTCAACAAAATTTAAAAGAGAGAAAGCCTTCCTTTCTTGTGATCCTAATATTTAAGCACAAACCCTTCAGGTAATTTCAGTCCATATTAGGTATTTAAGATCACCACAGACGGCTTAAACATCTGCTCAAAAGAATCAGATCACATTCATGATCACATTCATGTCAGAAAGACAGTTGGCTTTTCATAATGTGTAATTGGGGGCACCTGGGTGGCTCAGTCAGTTAAGCGTCCCATTCTCGGTTTCTGTTCAAGTCATGATCTCGCAGTTTGTGAGTTCGAGCCCCGCATCGGGCTCAGCACCACCAGTGCAGTAAAATGAAAGTAAGATTCTCTCTCTTGGGATTCTCTCTCTCCTTTCTCTGCCCCTTCCCCACTTGTGCACTCTCTCTTTCTCAAAATAAATAAGTAAACTTAAAAAATAGAGTAATAAAAATAATAAGTAATAGTCAATGCAAAAAAAATAACTGAATATAAGCTAAAGGTAAAGTAAGGCTGTGATTTTACCTACAGAAATAGCTTCTCTTCTTAAAATAAAGTTATGTGAAGTATAATATTTAGGAACACTTTGTTCAGTAAAAATATGACGAATATTTTAGATAATTACAAATTCTTATTCTTACATTTTAAATACTTTTATAACAGCACACAGTGATAGAATTTATTCATTATTCCCACTTTATCCATTATTATTTTTATTTTTGAAGACTGTAGAAAAATGTGCCTCTCCGCTGCAAAAGTTTCCAGGCACAGCTGCTATTTTAAGATATTGCCATCTTTACTGTCTGTAAGCCCGCTCCTCTGAAACCTTACTTCTCTTGCTTCCCTCAGGCAAATGTAATCAGAGCCTTCACTATTTTACCAAGCTCCTTTAAGTACACTGCTATTGTTAAATGTATCACACTCCACCTAAGTCATTGCCTATCTTTCCTACTAGACTGTAAAATCCTTAGGTTAAAAAAATCTTATTTATTCATCTCTTTTATCCTTAGTGTCTTGAATTGTTCCCTGGTTCCCTGCATACTGGAGATCATAAACCTCTTACAGATAAAGCTTTAATTTATAAATTCTCTTGTGTTGATCATAGTTTACTATTCATAGTTTCCTTTTGCAATAATCCTCTTACCCTCTTCTCTTTAGGCTTCATCTTGTTGTTTGTAACATATGGATTTATAAACTACCCTAAACCACTGGAGAATACAAAAGACTAAAATTATATTACATAACAAAACCAAAATCAAAATAGTTTCCGTCAATATTTAATTCTGTAGAAGACAGTGCACGGTTACATGGAGGAAAAAAACCTCGTAAAGATTGTTTTCCTCATTGTGATTACTCATATAAATTTCAGTAAGTTGTTAATAATTTATACTCCATTTCATAACTATTCAACTTAAAAACATCTAAGTAATAATCAATACTTAGTGAAAAATATTGCCAATAAAAACAACACAGTTTAAAATTTTTGTTGTTTTTCTTGTCAAATTGAGTGAAGCTATTGTAAAAAATGATTTGCAATTCACATTAGCATTCAAAACCTTCCATTTGGCTTTTGCTTCATCATTATCAAAGGTTTTCTTGTTTTTCAATGATAAGAATCTTTCAAAAAGTTTAGTGGAGTAATCATAAAATAAAATAACTTTGATGTATCAAAATACTTTGGAATTTTCTACTAGGAATTCATTCTTGCAGAGTAAAATTGCTTAATATTCATATCAATGGCAATAACATTTTTCAATCCTTAGTGATCATTCTGTCTTTCAACTTATCATACATTGGTATGCTTTTCCTATGCATGCCAATCACTGACTTTTCAAAGAAAAGTTCCACTAATGTTGGCATGCTTTCTGCCTGTTTCTCTGTATTTCCCTATATTCCATTTACTGATTAAGCATATCATTAATCAAGAGGTCTTAGATTTCCTATTCTGGCTTCTTTTTCCTATCAGTAAATCTATGAATGGAAAAAGGAATGATGGAAGCATTGTGTTGGGCATTTGGGAGCAGGTATGTTGGATCTAAGCTGGGGAGGACTTCTCCTGTGTTGTATGGCGATAGGACAAAAGAAATTCAAAGATGTGTCATGAATTGAAATCCTAAAGTTAAAAAATATGTATGTATTTAAAATGCATAATATAAAATTATGTATAGTATAAATAAAAAGATTGGAATTAAGTGTAATGCACGGATCAATTTGGGAAGAAGCACCACCTTGATACTGTTGAGTCTTCCAAAAAATGGTCATGGTGCATGTCTGCATGTGTTTGGGTCTTAATTTCTCTCAGAAATGTTCTTCGGTTGGCAATGTACAGATCTTGAACTCATTTTTTAATGCGTCATTGTTTAAGATCATTTTAAATGCCCTTTTAATTTTGATTTTTTACTTGCCTTTCAATTGTATAATGCTGGCATATAATAATAAAATAACTATACTTTGAAATATTGAAAAAAATACAATCATAGGCAGAAAAGCAGACTCACAGAACTGAATAACAAATACCCTATCCTGCGGTGGGAAGACCCCCACATCATAAAGATGTGACCTATCTATAAGCTAACTCAAGCATTTAATTGTTGGATGCATAAGAATATGATTTAAAAGTTTATCTGAAAAAACAAACAAGTAGAATTAATTATTAGCCAAAACATCCGGAGGAAAAACAAAATAAGCAAAAAGGGGAAAAGGCCTACAAGATACCAAACATTTTAAACATTCTAAACTGTGTTTGGGTGCAAGAATAGATAAAAACAAAAACAAAAACAAAACACAAAAAAGGGATCAAAAGAGAAAATGGCATATTAGAAAAAAGACCAAAAAAATGTATTCTTAATAAGAATAAGTGCTGCTTGGATAACTGGAGACTTTAAGGAGAAGAGATAAAATGGTATCTATGCATCATATACGTGAGGATAAATTCCAAAATGGCTACAGATTTAAATATAAAAGGATAAAACTATGCACATAACAGAAGAAAACTTGTTTGCCTTTTCTATAAATGGGGGAGGAAAAAATACTTTAAGCTATAATTCAAAATCCAGAAGCAACAAGGAAAAATGAGACACTTGATTACATTTAAAAATTTGCATAGCAAAAGACACCATAAGTAAACAGACTGATGTCAAACTGTGAAAAACATTTGCACCTTATAATATCAAAGGGCTAATATGCTTAATAAAGAGCTCTAAAGTTAGAGAAAATCTTCAACAACATTAAAAACTAGAGAAAGGAACACACACTTCATAGATAAAGAAATGGAAATAATCCAGAAACTGAAATGCTGTTTTCATACCTACCTCTTCCATTGGCAAAAAGTCAAAAATGTAACAACATATTCAGCTAATAGGGGGCAGCTAAATATTAACCTTCATGCATTGCTGGTGAGATGACAAAATGATAAAATCACTGTGAAGAGTAATTTGGCATGTGTGTGTGCTGAAGGAGGTCATCAAGTTGTGACCACCAGTTGACTCATGAACTCCACGGGGTGATCAGAGGCTTCACATCCATCCCGTCTTCTGTCTCTGTAATGTGAGTTCTGTTTGCCTTCCCTGCTCCCAGAGGTCACTTCAAGGACAGGGCCTTGAGATAGTGATGTGGCGTGGCATTAAGACCATCTGGAAGGTATACTTGACTGAACCCAGTGAAGGCCTCTATGTAAAGTTTTAAGATCTGGCAGCAGGTGTGGACATCTACTCACCTTGCAGCCACCTAAGACAAGTCTCGCATGTGCCTTCTCCTGCTTATTAAACCTGGCACCTACCAATCTGGAGTGGCCTGCATCTTTCTTCAGTTTCTCTCTGTGCCCTCTGAGTACAGGGACCAGTTTCAGAGTAGACCTGGGAAGCACCCCAGGAGCTTGCAAACCAACAGTGTGACAAATTTTTAAATTATTTACCCTTTGACCCAACAATACAACTTCTAGGAATATATCTAAAATATACACTAATAAAAATATTTTTGAAAAGAGTATTTTTTGAAAACAAAGCAAATAATTGCAGCACTTGATGCGAGGGAGTAGAATGCAACGAATCTAGCAATAATCCAAATTTCTGCCAGAGGAGATTCAGGTGAATAAAGTGTGCTGTATCTCTGAAATCACAGCTCTACAAAGGAATGAATGCTCTCATATATAACTATCATTTGATCCCATGTGTCATAAGTGAAAAAAATGGAGAAAAGTAATACATCCATATAATATACACTTTTCTCTACTTTGCTTTTTGACTGGAAACCCATGCAAAATATTTTACACAAATGCAATGAAAAAGAAACAAAAGAATGAAAAAGTGAACTTAAATATGTGCCTAGTTATTGAACACACACACACAAACACACACACAGATGAATGACTCCAAGTGACTTTAACCATCACAATTTGACTATATGTTTATAGCGAGATATAACCTAAGGACAGAAAGAACTATCAAAACATAATCTTAAACTATTTACAGTATTCGTTATTGGTTGTTCTTTTATACTGCTGAGAATCTTTTAGGTACTTTGTGCAGTAAAGCAAATGTTAATCTAACTCATTTATTTCTAATGTTGCTGAAAAGCAGAAGAAAGGTAAAGATGGAAAATGTATTGATTATGCAAAAATGCCGAACAGCCGAATTTGAGTTGGAAAAGTGCTATGAATGCTTGACTTATTTCATCTATGCATCTATGTCACATAGATCAGAGATCTATCATCTATGTTTCTGTTTTCATAGCTCTGTTCTCTAACGTGTATAGAAACTAGGTATAATGCAGTAGGAATAAGCATACTTACTTAGCACCCAGATTACAATGTCCAGATACAATTGCCCAGTGAAAGTAGCCAGTTCATTTTGGAGATATGTCTGATCCCTGGTCTGTGGAAGGAGACGTATAACTTAAACCTGGAGTACAGTTATTCTGGATAGCTTAGAAGCTACCAATGACTTACTAGGGCTGTGTCAGAAGAACTTAATTAAACCAAGAGGCTCCTATCAGTAAAAGTTGCAACATTTTGAGTATCAGTAAGGAGAATAACCTAAGTGGGTTGGAATCCATCAAATTCATTTATACCCAAGAGTTTGTAATGATGTTTGTAAAAACTACTAATTGCTCATTAATGAAGGTTCTAAATAAGGAAATCTTTATTTTGAAAGCTAGTCACTGATAGGAAAGAATGAAGCATTTATCCTACCTTTCTGATGTGACTGGTGACCATGTAGTTGATGAAGTGATGTTTTCCTTTTGTTATTGTTTTCTTTTTCTACATGAGTAGAGATGATCTTCAGGGTGAAGGGGAAAATATAATCAGGAGAAAGAAAGGACTGGCAGAGCATGTGGAAGACTGGCATTGGAGTGAGAACACATGGATTTCAATCGTAGCCCTATTGCTTTCCAGCTCTCTTGTCCATTTGCAAGCCAACCTCTAAGCCTCAGTGTCCTCATCTATAAAACAGATGATGATACCAGTCTCACCTACACTACAATGCTCTTCTTAGATTCAAATGATTTCAACATAATCGTGGGATTATAATCATGGGTGTCTCATGGTGTGTAATTTTGAAACCTCCCCTCATTAACTGCACAAAAGTTCTAGAAGGCATTCAGTAAATACTTAAAACTGATGTTTATCATTGTCATGAGAGCAGAACTGTAACATAGCAAAGCTTGCTGTAATTTGGGGATATGAGTACATCCTAAGTGTCCTGGGAGCAGGGTGGGGGAGAGAAAGCGGGCAGTTGGTGTGCTGGAGCAGTGAACTGTCCACAGCAAACAAATGTGTGTGTATAACTGATGATGTCGTTTTTGTACTCTCAGGGCACAAGTGGTTCTTATCTCCTTTATGATGTTCAGTTAATCACTGGATCCCTGAAGGGATGTTTTTCTTTATAAAAATATCTGCTAATAAGTGAGGAAAGAATGATGGAATTAAAAGAGCATCATTTTTAACTGCCGGTGAATTAATGGATGGAAGCAAAGATCATCAGCGGCTGTTAACACCATGAAAGGAGACACCAGACAAGCCGTACCTCTTGATAGAACAACAATTTCCAGGAAACAGAAAATGTGTCAAGCTACATCACGTCGTATTCACGTACACATACTTGCAGCCACTCTACAATATTTCTAGCAACAAAACCTGAAAAATATTTTATGTAAGTATAAAATTTGAAATGATGAAATGATGAAATGCTGTGTTCTCCAATCTTATCAAGATCAAAAAGTCAAATTTACAAGAAATGTGCAAAGATGGGAAGATGTTCATTGTTTAAGACACTATGTCTCCCTCGATGGAGAGAATTTACTGCCTCCAGGACTGTGCAGAAACAGTCCATTTTGATGGTTACAAAAGGCCTTCGGGGCAGGGTGCATCTCAAGCCAGGGTTAAATTAAGAAAATAGTTTCTCTCCGTTCTTGCTGTTCGCTATAAACTGTCCCAGAGAAGCCTCTGCACCCTGGCCACCAGAAATATGCAGAGATTTTTATGAACTACTTAATTAGAGTCCTTAAATTGAATTAGGGAGCATTCCTGAAAAAATCTGTGGATTAAAAAATCGCAACCTGTTAAAACACTGAAAAAAGTAAAAGGATTTTTTAAGATTTTCTAGGAGGCAGTTTGAACAAAAGCAAGAAAAAAAAACCACTAAAGAATAATGTAAGCTCTTGCTGAGCACCTCTGAGTAAAGTAACAGCTGTAATCAAGAGTACAAGATTCTGGACCCTGGTAATCCCACTAAGAGAAGGCAGTTGATGAGACTCGTACTGAGGAGAAATCTGTTGATCTCATGTGTTTTTATTCTGTATTTTCAAAATTAATGTACATCTTGCTTGTTTACATCATGATAATCATTTATTGGAGCTCAAAAGGAAAATGGTACTAATGGTAGGATACAAATTATCATGTTTCTATTAACAGTTTTATTTCACTAAGAATCATTTACTGAAGGTCTGGCTTCCTGAACATATTTGCTGTGCCCAAAGGCCCCATATAGAATTTCCAGGTGCTCTAGCCAACATTACTAAAATAGAAAACTTTATCTTTGATATCCAGGTACTGCAATATAATTTATCCTTGTATCTCACAAAACTGTGTTTAAATTTTCAGTACCATTTGTTTTTACGACTTATTTTTCTTTATGTTTATTTTTCTCTGACTTCTGACATCGATACAAAGCAACAACATTGTATCAATTCTACTGATTTAGCAGTGGATTTTAATAGTTTTCTTACTTTCTAAATAACAACTTATTCTTGCCACAGAGAAGTTTTCTTTAAAAAGAAACTGCATAAATCTCAAAATCCATCATTACTATGTCCTAAATTCTTTGAAACACCATCTTCTTCAGTGAGTGAACTACTCGTGGTGAATACATTCTTCAAACAGAAATTACCAGTATATTTCCAACAGAGCAGATCTTTATAACAATAAACTGCAAATAATTTTAGATTTATTTATACTAGATACCTAAAGTTTACAATTAAGTCTTAGCAAATTGAGTTTAACAAACAGGGATAGTAGTCTTTTTCACACATAGAACTAAATACTCATTATGCATTGGCATTTTAAATATTTTCATATATAGATATATGCATATATATGTTACTGGCAAATCCTTCTAAGTTTATATTGTAGACTTCTTTTCTGTACACATATTTTCAACCAACCTTACTTTTCTCCAGCATCTCGCAATCTTAAAAATCAGAATTTAAAAATGTCTTGTATATTTATCCCACATCAAATATAAAAGATGGAAAATGAAATAAAGACATCTATAGGCAATTGCAATTTATATGTATACGTACATATTTTACTGTGTATCTTGTGTATTAATTTCCTTCTTGTATTCCACAGAAACAATTAAATAGATTAAGGGTGTTTATGAAAAATCATTCTAAATCTTCAGGCACAGGTGCCAAGAACTAGAGACATTGACAAATCTGTGTTAGTTTTCTGAAGCTTTCATAATAAATTACCACAAACTTGGTAGCTTAAAACAACAGAAATGTATTGTCTCACAGTTCTAGAGGCTAGAATTCTGAAATTTGGTGGGGCCACATTCCCTCTGAGCTCTAGGGGATAGTCAGTTCCTCTCCTCTTCCAGCCTCTAGTGTATGTTTGCAGTCCTTGATTTGTGGGCATATTACTCCAATCTCCGCCTCTTTGGTCATATTACCCCCTTCTTTTGTGTCAGCCTCAAATCCCCCTCTACCTTTTTCTTAGAAGGACACTTCTTGAATTTAGGGCCCACCCAGATAACCCTCATATCAAAATCCTTCATTCAATTACATCTGTGCTATGGGCTGAACTGTGTCCTCACAACATTCATCTGTTAAAGGCCTACCCCCCACTACCACGGGATGTAGCTGTATTTGGAATTAGGGTAAAATGAGGCCACAATCTGACTGGTGTCCTTATCAGAAGAGGAAATTTGTACACAGAAAGGCACTAGGGAGGGGCACACACAGAGGAAAGACCATCTGCAGGCCAAGGAGGATGGCCACATCTGCTGATCCCTCAGTCTGGACTCCTAGCCTCCAAAACTGTAAGAAGATGAATTTATGTAGCTGAAGTCCTCAATCTGTGGACCTAGCAAACTAATTAATCTGCAAAGACCTTGCTTCCAAAGAAGGTGAGTTTTTACAGGTTCTGGGAAAGGCCACCATCCATCTCACTACCTTATATAACTATTCTTTACTGTGAAAATATCCTAGCATGAAAAAGTGATGAATAACTATGTAAAACATTACTAAATAAAGACTGCATTGTAAATGCAGAGGAACTTAAAATCACCTAAAGTCAATGATCACAATGTCAAACAAATAGCCAATCAAGTACTGAAACATGAAACATATTTTTGGCATTAAAATGCTTGGCTATAAAATTGTGTTTTAATTATTAGGTCTATTTTTCAACATTACCAAAACCAACACATACCAGTTTTTTTACCAAGAATATGCCACATTTAAAAGCAGTTATCTATCAAGAGTCTAATGATAGTACATACTGATTGCATTCTGTTCACGATATTGCTGATTTGGGAGGTGATAATATGAAAAAAAACGCAACCTTTATGCTCATGTAGTTCACAAAATGGTGTGAAAGAGAGCCTGTCAATTGATACAGATAATTACTTTTAATTGATTCCTATGATGTAGTAGGCAAATAAAGACACTGAACACAAGATATAGCTTAAGATTTGGGAACTATGGGGGCGCCTGGGTGGCTCAGTCAGTTAAGCTTCTGACTTGGACTCAAGTCATGGATCTCATGGTTCATGGGTTCAAGCCCCGCATCCAGCTCTGTGCTGACAGCTTAGAGCCTGGAGCCTGCTTCGGATTCTGTGTCTCCCTCTCTGTCTACCCCTCTCCTGCTCATGTTCTCTCTCTGTCTCTCTCTCAAAAATAAAAATTATTTTTTTTAAAAAGATTTGGGAACTATGATTGTCATTACCGTCTCAAATTTATAGATAGTGAAGATAAGGTATAGAAAAACCAACTCAAATGCATCTGTCTGGCTCCAAAGCCCCTGTTTTGTTTTATTTTGTTTTGTTTGGTTTTGGTGTGTGTGTGTGTGTGTGTGTGTGTGTGTGTGTGTGTGTGTCTGTGTGTGTCTGTGTGTGTTTGTTTAATCTTCACTATCACACCAAGGTTGAAAAGTGCTGTAAAGGTGGTTTGCAGAGTGGATTGGATAGGACTGTAATATCTGGGTCAGCTCATGGCGTACCATTGGGGGAAATTTCACTTTGACATTTTAGCCCAACAAGTAATGAAGTCTATGCTTGCACACACTTAGGGAATGTGAAATGCGGCTGTTCCCAAAATAAAGCATTAGCATGTGGCAGGACTCGCTTTTTGAAATGCCTTGATCAGAGTTTGGCAGGGGGACTTAAGATGTGTTTCTCTGTTCTAGGAATGTAGACTTTGGAGGAGATGGCAATAAGTTAATGTCTGAAGTGAGCTAAGGAAACACTGTTATAAATGTTTTTACCAAGTATACCAATACCAAGGAAAAAAAGAAGGAAAAGGAAAGAAAAGAAGCCATAACAAGGAGCACTGAAAAGCATCTCAGCACACAAACAAACAAACAAAAAAATCCCCCCAAAAAACTGACAACTGTCTTCAAAGGATATCCTCTAAATCTGGGAAGCAACTAAAATGAACTATTCCTTATGCTGTCAGCATTGTCCTAAATCATACTGAATGCCTCACAAGTCTCATCTGATTGAAAATATTTTCCAGGCACTTTTAAGTACTAACATTTTTAAAAGTATGCTATGAAATGTCACAATATAAGAAAGCATGCTTCTTCCCAAAGTTCTAATTCTGTAAGTGACTTTTTTTAGGTAAGATCATTTTTATATATTCTGGCATACGCAGTCATATTTTTAGCACAATACTGGTAGTGCAATGTTCTTTTAAATTTTACTATACAAGTAGCATGTTTTACCCACATTTTAAAATAGGTTCACAAAATTTTAACTTGCTAATTCCATTTTCCCAATATTGTTACCAGTTAATAAAGTACTTTTTATACTATGACCATGTACTTGAGGATTATTTTGTGAGCAGAAGTGATAATAAATTGAGTATCTGATGGTTAATTGACACTGCAGTAGTAACTGATCAGGGCAGTTCATGAGATACAGCAAGGTCTTTCCCCTCCAGGTACACGAAGTACTTGCACTGCCCTGCCTTCTAGAAATCAGGTATGGACATGTGATGTGACCTACTTGGGTTATGGTCACGAGTGGAAGTTCCACGTCATTTCTGGGAAGAAGCTTTAAAGGATAAAACCCAATTCAACCCATTTACTTGTTCCCTTTGCCACAGAAATTGTAACTATCTCAGATACAGCTGCTGCTTCAAACTAAGTCCTAGAGTAAAGAATGTGTTATAGAGACTAGCGATAGTAGTGTAATGAGATAGGAAAGCCAACATATTTCTTTATTATTATCATCACTATTACTGTATCTTCTTATTTCAGTTTGTACTTTTCAATATGCTCCATTCTAAGACTCTTGTATTATAAATGAAATCAGTGGAATGCTGTACAGAAATCATATAAATAGTCCAGATTTATATACAAAATGATGGATGGATTTTTACAAATATAATCTGAGCAAAGAAATAAAGACAAATCATAAAATGTAGAATGAATATGTTGCTTAAGGACCTATTTCTAAGGATTAAAAAGATCAAGGAAGAGATCACTGGAAGTTAGGGGTGTGGTTATCTCTAAAGATTACATCCTGGAAGCAACATGCAAATGTTTGTATAGTGGTGGCAGGCTTCTCTTCTTACAGGGTTCTCTAGCGTGCAGTGGTAATGAGGGTGATACTTTTTTACAAGTATTAATTATGGTGTAAATTTCTGCTTTACATACTTGTCTCTATTTTATATCCCATAATAAAATGTTTTCATAAAAATAGATTTTTGTCTATACTGATAATACAAAACCAAAGTCTGTGTTTATCTCTAAAGAACCTTACATTAAAATCTTTAGCAAGGTTATTGAAATTTAGTAGTAACTTATTTTAATATGTACAAAGATTCTGTTAAATCTGAAATTAGAACACCATTTTTTCTCCCATTCAAAATACACACATATATTATAAATGCAAACTGTAGCAGAAATACAGATATACCTCCTGCAGGTGACAGAAAAATGCTCCCCCCACTGAAGATGTCCATTTATAATCCCTAGAACCCATGAAATTGTTTATTTATATGGGGAGGAAAGACTTTGCTGATGCAACTAAGGTTTTGAGATGAGATGGGAAGATTACTGTGGATTATCTGTGTGCCCCAATGTGACCACAAGTGTCTTTGTAAGGGCAAGAAGATGGCGGGGTGTCAGAGAACAACACGTGACTAATGGCAGGTCAAAGGAAAAGAGGAGGGCAGGACTGAGAACAAGGGAGAACAAAGGAGACAGAATTGAAGATGCCACACAGGTGGCTCTAAAGACAGAAGTGGCTGCAGCAAATGCATGGAGGCAGCCTGGAGAAGGAAAATATGCCAACACCAAGATGTTAGCTCTTTATGATTCACTTCAAAATTGTAACTTCCAGCACTCTAGAATGATACATTGGTGTTGCTTTCAACTGCTGACTTCATAGCCAGTTGCTACAGTAGCAATAGAAAACTAAGATATCTACTTAGCTATTTAAAGAAATATGTATTTTACGTTTTTCACTTCTATGTATACAGAATCTTACCCATGATCTTGCACCTAGTAGAAGTCCTATATATATTGAAAGAAAAGAATGAAGGATAAGACACAAAATAAGTATCGAATCAAGAAAAAGAGAAAGAAGTAGGTAAAGTTACTGAAGGAGGTAACGTTTTAATGAATCCTACAAGAATATTTTATGTGATAAGCTTTATTACACTTATTCTTGAGTGAAAATCTTTTGAGTGAAATAAAAACTGAATATATGAACATGAATATAAACTGAAAATAAATTGGTGTTCATTTTCCCTACAGCCCTATTCTGTAGGCGGTGTCAGCTATATATAGAACTGCAGTAATTAACATCTCTAATTACAAACAATATGGTATAATTCTACACAGAATATAAATCAATACATAATTTTTAAGACAGTAGAGCATAAAGACTAATTTGGATATATAAATTAGGCTCTAGGAATAACGTTACAAATCTGACATTCATTCTAGACAGTGTTACTCAATTGTGATCCTTGCTTCAGGCTCTATCACTACCCCTAACATTTTCCCCAAGCTTCAATCAGGAACGTCTGTGTTAGGTACTATTTTCATAGGTAGTAGCGTAACTTGACTTTTCTAGATGACAATTTCAACCATACTAAAATGAACTTTTCCTTTTTTTCTGATATAATTACATTTTTGCATGTGCGTATTTGGCTCACAGAGACAAGCAAAATATCTACAGAATTTTACAATAAAAACTTAAATATATTCTCTTATGTTTTATGTAAAATCAAGAGTAATCACTTTATACTTAAAACACCCAGTGTAACTGAACAGCAGTGTTCCTGCATGGCTAATTCATATGCCTATGAACTAAAATACTAATAAATCTATGGCTTACATTTTTGGATATATGTCTTATCCTTTTTAATATTTAACCAAGTCACATTTTCAACTGGTTTTCATTTAATAAGCCAATTTTTAAATACTACAATAATTTGGTAATTTATAAAGAAGCAAAAGTTAGAGAACACGGTTTTTGTCAAATAATATTCCATGGCATGGATCTACCACATTTTATTTATTCATTCATCCGTCAATGCATGTTCGAGTTGCTTATACTTTTTGGCTATAGTGAATAATGCAACAAAGAGGAATAAAGTTCTGGTAGATGCTATAACATGAATGAACCTTGAATACATCATGCTACATGAAGGAAATCAGAAACAAAAGTTCAAATGGATTGTTTGATTCCATTTATATGAAATATCCATAGTAAGCAAAGCCATATAGACAGAAAGTAGGTTAGTAGTTTCTTACCATAAGGGAAGTATCAGTGGGAAAGGGGGAGGGACTGCTCAGGGATAAACTGCTATGGGGAGAAGAAAATGCTCAACAACTCTGTGTTTTTTTGAGAGGTAATGAAAATGTTCCAAAATTTATTTTGATAATGGTTGCACAACTCTTTAAATATACTAAGAATCAATAATTTTAAATTGTTGAATTATATATGTGAATTATAGCTTAATAAGGGTGTTCTGAAACTAAAACTAAAGGAAAACAAAACAAAAACCTGTTTTTTTTTTTCCACAGAGGACAACACAGTCAATGCAAAAAATCCCAAAATAACTGAAAAAAAAAAAGCCTACCAGACTAACAAGCAATTTATCAAGGTTGCAGGACACAAGGTTAATATGCAGAAGCCAGTTGCTTTCCTACACAACAGCAGTGAACAAGTGGAATTTGAAATAAAAAATACAATACCATTTTCATTAGCATGCCCACAAATGAAATACTTAGGTATAAATCTGAATAAGTATGTGTAAAATCTATATGAAGAAAACTATGAAACCCTGATGACTTAAATCAAGAAAGAACTAAATTATTGGAGAAATATTCCATGTTCACGGGTAGGAAGCCTGTATATTGTTAAGGTGTCAGTTGTTTCCAATTTGATCTACAGATTCAGTGCAATCCCAGTCAAACCCCCAGCAAGTTTTTCTGTGGATATTGACAAACTGATTCTGAAGTTTATATGGAAGGTTAAAAGACCCAGAATAGCCAACATAATTTTGGAGAAAAAGAACAAAGTTGGAGTACTGACACTACCCTCTTCAAGACTTACTAAATTATACTACTGAAACCAATATTACCCTTTAAGTTAACTAACTATAAATTAAATAAAAACTTGAATCAAAAAAGTAGTCATTTCAGTAAAAGGAATTCAAATGTCAGATAACCAAGAAAACAAAAATGTGGAAAAAACATTAAAAAAAAAAAAAAAAGACTTACTATACAGGTGCCTGGGTGGCTCAGCGACCTGGGTGGTTAAGCAACCGACTTTGGCTCAGGTCATAATCTCATAGTTTGTAGGTTCGAGCCCCACATTGGGCTCTATGCTGACAGCTCAGAGCCTGGAGCCTGCTTCGGATTCTGTGCACCCCTCTCTCTGTGCCCCTCCCCAACTTGTGCTCTGTCTTTCTATCTCTCTCTCTCTCAAAAATACATAAACATTTAAAAAATTTTTAAAAAGACTTACTATAAAACTATAGTAATAAACACAGTGTTAGTATTGGCAAAAAAAAAAAAAAAGAGAGAGACAAATAAATCAGTGAAACAGAACAGAGAGCCTAGAAGTAGATCAACATAAGCAAAGCCAACTGTTCTTTGACACAGAAGCAAAGACAATACCATGAAGCAAAGGATTGTCTTTTCAACAAAGGAACGAACAGTGCTGGAACAATTAGGCACACATGTGTGCGTGCACGTGCGGGCGTGCGCGCACACACACACACACACACACACACACCCCTAGATACAGACTTCAAATCCTGTACAAAAACAAATTCAAAATGGATCACAGACTTAGATGTAAAATGCAAAAGTATAAAATTCCTAAAAGATAACATAGGAGAAAATCTAGATGACCTTGAGTATAGTGATGCTTTTGTGGATACAACATCGAAGTTACGATCCATGAAAAGAAGAACCTACAGGCTGGGCTTCATTTAAATTTAAAACTATTGTTCTATCACCCAAACTGTTAGAGAAAAATGAGAAAACAAACCACAGACAGGGAGAAAATATTTGCAAAAGACACAATTAACAAAGAACTGTGATCCAAAACATAAGAAGAACTCTTAAAACTCAAAATTAAGAAAACAAACAACCAGACTAAAAAATAGGTCAAAGACCTTAACTGGCACCTCATCAAAGAAGATATACAAATGAAAAATAAGCATATGAAAAGATGCTCTTCATCATATGTCATAAGGGAAATGCAAATTAAAGATATAATAAGATACCACTCATATTGATTGCAACAGCAAAAATTTAGGACATTGACAACAAATACTAGCAAGGATATGAACCCATAGGAACTGTCATACATTGCTGGTGGGAATGCAAAATGGTACAGCCAGTCACCAAGAGTTTGGTGCTTTCCTGTAAAGCCAAATATATACTATTACTAAACAATCTAGCAATTGTGTTCCTTGATATTTATCCCCCAAAACTGATGCTTATGTCCTCAAAAAAATCCTCACACTGATGTTTATACCAGCTTTATTTATAATTGCAAAAACATGGAAGCAACGAAGATGCCCTTCATTAAATAAATAGATGAAAAATGGTACATTCATAAAATGGAATATTATTCAGCATTAAAAAGAAATGAGCTATCAAGACATGAAAAGTCACAGAGGAACATTAAATGCGTATTACTAATTGAAAGAGAACAGTTTGAAAAGACTACATAGGAGTGCCTGGGTGGCTCAGTTGATTTTGTGTGGACTTGTGCTCAGGTAATGATATCACAGTTCATGGGTTCAAGCCCCACATAGGGCTCTGTGCTGACAGGTCAGAGCCTGAAGCCTGCTTCAGATTCTGTGTGTGCGTGTGCGTGTGTCCCTCTCTCTGCTTCTCTCTCTCTCAAAATTAAATACACATTAAAAAAAAGAAAGAATCATATTGTATGATTCCAACTATACGAAATTTTGGAAAAGGCAAAACTATGGACACAGCAAAGAGCTCAGTAGTTGCCAGGGGGTCGGGGTAAGAGGAAGAATAAATAGATAGGACAGAGGGCAGTGTAGCTCCTCAGCATGATATTATAATGATGAATACATCATTATACATTTGTCCAAATCCACAGAATGTACAGCACCAAGAGTGCACCCTAAGATATATTATAGGTTTGGGTGATAATCATGTATGAGTGTAGGTTCATGTGCTGTAACAAATGTACCACTCTGATAAGTGATGTTGATAATGGGTTTGCCTATGCATGTGTGTAGACAGGGAGCATATGGGAACTCTCTGTACTTTCCTCTCAATTTTGCTGTGAATTTAAAATGGCTCTGAGGAAAAATCTGCCTTTAAAAGAACATATTTTTAACTTATATTGATTTAATTAATATCTTTAAAAAATATAACAGGTAGTAATTCACATAAAATCAAAGTTATAGTACAGAATAAGCAAGTAAAATGAAAGTATATCCTCAGCTACAAACAGTATTCAATGGCAGTAATGTTTTACCACATCAAATTAATATTAAATCATATGAACTCATTTCTACTGATTATCCCCTATAGGTTATCAATTAGCATTTGGGATTAGTTACGAGTATATATGTTTCTTTTTTATACATTATGTTGAAATTACACAGCCACCTGTTTGGGACACTGAATCCACATAAACTTATACTTTATTCCACAACTAGAGGGCTGGCCAATATTGACTAAAAATACTTTAATATAAGAGGGGTTCCACTAAATATTTTATTAACTGTCTTTAATAAAATGCTCTTGAAAATATTTATTTCCCTTGATAAACAAGATAACTTTTGCATAATTTCCAGTTGTATAAAATGTCGAGGAGTTACCCGGGTGACTTAGTTAAGTGTGGAACTTTTGATTTTGGCTCAGGTCATGATAGAGTCCGCCTTTGGGCTCTACGCTTGGTGTGGATCCTGCTTAACATTCTCTCCATCTGCCCCCCCCCCACTCGCATGCAAGTGGGCACATACTCTAAAAATAACTAACTAAATAATAAACTGTCTAAGTTTATTAGTGCTCAATCCTGGCAAATTATGATGTTAGCATTATGCCATTGAGCACAAAATTGTAAGAAATAACCTGAAAGACATTTAATGCCTAATTTTCTTGTTTAAAATATATTTAGACCATATTAACCACCTTGATTACTTTTTATTTTACATGTTTATTTTCTGATTCTTCCTTATTTAACATTTTTGTAACTGTGCATATCTCACAATATAATTTAGAAAGGATGGAGAGGTCCATATCTAACAAAACATATTCATTCTTCTAAAGACACTGATTTCATGTTTCTATTTTAATGAAATGATACTCATTCAAGTAATTTCTCAGCAAACACTCATTTACTCTTGTACAAAGATTGCATTTTCTAAATCCAAAATCCACCCTGCATTTCCCAATACCAGTACCACTAAAAGCTGCATAGTGGATTTTTGTAAAAACGCATTTTAGTCATACAATGAATTTACCATACGTATCATTGTTTCTTATGTTAAACTTTCGAGTGCCTGCAGAATTAATAGTTAGAGGAACTAGTTAAATCATTATTTAAATCTTCTCATTTTCTCTAATTAAATTAATAAGGGGCTTGGTAAAGAAAACTATATAGTAACTAAATTGTTTTCAATCTACCACTTTTAAAAGACTGCTAAAATTATGATATTATAAAGATTCATGTGATCAATAGATTTGTAATAAATAGTACATGTGAATTCATGTTTTAAAATTTGTTTATCTGCAAAATTGATGATTGCTATTCAACAATCAATCTGAGCACATCTTACAGTTTAATCTTTATTACACTGATTTGTAGTATTTGCCACATTTACTTTAAATCATTTCTATCCATTATTCCTTTTTGTTTTTTGGTTATTTTTTCCATGAACATGTATCATATATTAAGGTGTCTCTAGTCCCTTTAACATTTCTTTCTTATTTCCTGTGTTGTTTATCATACAATTCTAATTACATTTTGTACAGAAATAATTATGATCTTCACCATCTCAAAGGTAGATTAATTTAGCTATTGATTCTTTGCGTCATTACCATCTTATTATGTCAAACCACTTTTTATCTTGAGATATGCTTTCAACTCATTTTTATTTCTTGCCTTACAAAGTCTAAATATTTTATATTTCATTTTTAACTTACATTTCATTCAGAATCAGATCAAATGTTTAAAAAGCATCTATAAATTATCATATACTACCTTTGCTCTGTTTCTACAGGATCTTATAAATTTCAACTTTTGTATGTAGTAACACAGAATTCTCAATTTTTATTTTCCTTCATCCTTTATTTTTTATTTGTCTCAACTAACTGTTAATTAAAAAGAGATCTTGATCTTTTCAGCACATGTTATATGAAGAGTTTACTACATCAGTCACCCACCCTGTCTCTCCATTTGCATACTGATGAAGTTCTCCCATCAGATGTTAAGTTGGAAGTCTTGGTGATATGTACAATACTTAGATAAATCTCCTGTGAGTACCAGGCATGCATCAATTTTAATTCTGAACTAAAGTCTTGACTTTAATCTTATGGCCTTGTCCTTGATATATAAAAAAATAAATAATTATTCCTGCACAAATCTGATTCACTCTGTATTACTTCTTTGACCAACACAAATAAGCAAAGCCAGTGTTAACTATCGTCTACCATTCACAGTATATTTTCTCTTATTTCATTTTTAAAACACATCCCGGATGTAGAATGTAGCAGTATGGTCACACTATTTCACTCCTGGCATACAGTTCTTGTTTTTGACTGAAGAGAAATGGTAAGTAGTGACAAACGGTGGTAAATATACCACATTTGCCATCACAAAATACCAATCCCATCTATGAGCTGAATGTCAGCCAAATCTGGACAGTTTAGCATATAAATTATATGTTTATATAGACATACAGATATGTTTCCACTTAAATATGTTTATATAAAAATGTAATCAGTTACTTGGCCATACTTGCAAATGTTTCACTTCAACCCTTTTCTTCTAAGCATATCTGTTTCCTGATATTTATCTCTAAATCTATATTCAAGTATTCATTTTACACCTGTGCTAAACTTATTATTTATGTAATAATTTCCTTAAGGGTTAGGTGAAAACTATTTATAAACCAAACTAAATCATGTAAAAATTATAAGGTTGGTATATGTATATAACAGTGACTGATCCTTATTCTTTTTTAATAATGGGAAAATATATGAGTAAAGATGTATATGTAGTACTCATTTTTTCAAAGTTCTTATGATAAGAACATTTGGAAGAGTAAAATTTAGTTGCAATTTTTTTGATATCTACCTGTTTTATTTCTGGAAAGCAAAAGTACCATTATGCTGAGCTTTAAGATGTTTCTTTGAACTTATGAAATATGACAATGACTTTTGAAATGCACACATATGCCATTGAGAAAAATAAAATTGGATATATAAAAATACATTTGGGTTTTTTTCACTATTACTGCAAAGCAAATAAATTGGTATTTAATTTGTAATATTTCTATTATGAGGTCATAAATTTTTATAAAGTTTATATATGTAATAAGATTTTTAATGATAAGATGAGCTTCTCTTTCCATGGAAGTGCCATTGAAATTTCACTTTCTTTTTTAAAAAAATATTTTAGTGTTTTTTTTTATTTTTGAGAGGGACAAGCAGGGGAGGGGCAGAGAGAGAAGAAGACACAGAATCTGAAGCAGGCTCCAGGCTCTGAGCTATTAGCACAGAGCCTGACATGGAGCTTGAACCCATGAACCATGAGTACATGAACTGAGCCGAAGTTGGACGCTTAACCAACTGAGCCACCTAATTGCCCCAAAATTTCGCTTTCATTATAAGATTAAGTGGGCTTCAAAATATATATCAAATATATGATTTTCCACAAATTATACACACATACAGCCACAAGACACATATATGCACATATACCCTCAATAAAGCACGCATATGGGGCTATATTAAATATACTTAATAATATGCTCATATTTTGGTTACTGTGTAACTGTGATAGAAACATATAGATCAAGGGATAAAAATAATCTCTTGTATTTAAAGTACATGTATATATATGTATATGCATGTTTAGCCCTAATGAATAAGCAAATCTATGTGGATGTATCTTACCATTTTATACAATCTGAGAAGGGTACAATAACAATTTAAAAAATAAAAAAATAATAAAAAATATTTTCACTGGGTTACATTAACTCAAATAAATGTTTTCTCTATAAATTTTTTAATGCTCCACAACATCAGAAATGAAACTCAAATCTGACCTCATCTTTTCATAGCACTTACCTCATCAAAGTTCCCTCACTAAACACTGTCAAAAGCAATTATTTCATTATGTTTTGCTAAGAAAAATACTCTTTATAAATGAGACTAATAGAACACTCTCATTAGGAAACATAATTAAACATGGTCATATTTTGACAGCATGTTACATTAGTAGAGGTTTACGGATGCTCTGGCACACACAGAATGTAAATGTAAAGGGAAAGCTTTGCAGATAGTATTTTGTTGGGTAAACTTGATACACGGGAGAAGAAAAAAGTGAGGTATTTTCTTGGCTTCTTTTCCATCATTTCTTTCCATCAAATCTGAAAATGAATGACATATGAAGTTCATTCAAGTTCAATTTAGAGACTATTGTACCGTGCTGATTTCATGCCAGTTCAACAATTTTGGAAAACTAGATTTGTTTGGAGTTTAAGGGGTTCACAAAGAAAAGAATATGTGCTTTCTACTCTGGCTGAAATAGCTTGATTTAAAAAGTATATGATTATCTCCATGCAGAAATTTCAAATCAGGTTTCCAAGAAGCAGTTAGGTTAAGTAAATCCTACACCAGGGTATGATATAGTTGAAGGCAGATCCTGTGTAGAGAAACAGTAAAACCTCATTGGGGAATAACGGCATAGGAGGTCCCACACAAACGTGGTTAAATAGCCATAAAGGTGACATTACTGAATGTGGTATTTAAAGAAGAGGTAGAGGAATACTAAATTATATAGTATTTCTACCATGCATACACAACAGATGTAAGTAACCTAAAGAACACAGATAATAGTGATATGCAATGAAATAATTACAAAGGGAGGAGTTTCAGTATTTATTATCTTTGTTTTTAATGAAACTTATATTTGTAGTTTATGTAATTTAATTCTTGATGTCTGTGCTTAACAACCAGCTCACCAGTATATTTCAGCAGCAAAGACAGGCTGGAAGATGGGCAGGGAGAGAGTAGTGGCCAAGTCTTAGTTAGCTGGCACTGACACAATTTAGTGTGTTTTTTGTAAATGTTTACTTATTTGAGAGAGAGAGAGAGAGAGAGAGAGAGAGAGAGAGAGAGTGAATGTGTGCATAAATGAGTGCAGGGAGGGGCAGAGAGAGAATCCCAAGCAGACTCCATGGGGGTTGATCCCATGACTATGAGATCATGACCTGAGCTAAAATCAAGAGTCACAAGTTTAACTGACTGAGCTACCCAGGCACCGTGCAATTTGGTGTTTTGATACTTCCAGGGGGCACATGCCCAAATGTACACTCTATAGTTTCTCTCATGGAGAGAATGACCAAAGAGTCCTCATGTTGTCTCTTTTCATCTTGCTTTCAGTATCAAAGACTTTCTAGTTATAAAGCTGTGTGCCCTGGATTACTATTTATGAGCTCTGCATAGCAACCTTGACTGATGGAGGGAACTGGGCCAGGTGCCTGCAAGACCTCATCCCCGAGTGTTACATATTCCGTTATTTTTCCCAAGGTAAAAGCAGTGATGCTAATGACTCAATGAGACCATTCCTAAGAGAAGCAGGATCCAGCTTTATTATTAATTCTAATAGGATGGCTGTAGAACTAGGATGGGAATTCAGGTAACTTAAGAAGCGATGTCACAACCTATGAAACAAAGCCTAGAAGAGGAAGAAAAATGTACTTAAAATAATTACAATATGGCTCCAATATGGAAACTATTTGTTAGGTTTGGTTCATGGTTCATACATTCAACGCAATGGGTTTATTTCAGTTTCAAAGGTTTTGTAAGCATAAGGTTTTTCCCTGATTCTATGTCTCTGTGATATTTTGCTCTTTCTAATATTCTAGTTAAATTAGCAAACATAGCTTTCAAAAACTGATGGTTATTTAACTGTTTTAGAAATCTACACTATTGAAAGGCCAAAGTGTCTCAGGTGAGTAACAGTTGCTATTTGACATTGCTTTCTTTGTGTGAGCCAGATAAAGTCCAAGTTGTCTAATAATGTGTGTAGATTGTGTTAACTTATAAATACTATACAATTATTCACTAAAATTTCACGGTAAATGAATTAAAGGTATTGTGTTAAACAGCATAAGTTTGGACAACGTAACCTGGTGGGCCACATTTTGGGTAATCTTTGACATGGCCCCTACATTTGCAAAAGACAATCAACTCAATTTGAAAATCAGGAATGAATTTAAATGTTATCTCTTTTCTGTGCCTCTGATTCATCATCTGTAAAATAGGATAACAATAACATCTAAATCATGAAGTTGTAAAGAATAAGGTGATTGATATCAAACCCAATATATTTTAACTCTTCTAATTTACCTATTTCATCATATGCAGCAAAAGCTGTTCTCTGCAACACCATCATATATATATTTGCTAAAGAAATAAAGCAACCAGATGAAAATATCCCAAGACACGCATCACATCAGGCAATAGCACTGCAGGTTAAATTTAGTAACCAGTGTGTTATAATCCTAGGTCATGGAGTATAGGATATACAATGAAGAAAGGTAGAAGATAAAATCCAATTGGTGTTAAAAGGAGGTAGACACCACTCATTGTTTATTTTTAAAATAAACATGTTTTGAAGTAGTTTTAAGTTCATAGCAGTATTGAGCAAAAGGTACAGAGATTTCCCAAATTTCCCAAATACCCACTCCCACACATGCCTAACCTCCCCCATTATGGACATCCACCACCAGAGTGATACAATTGTTATAACTGATGAATTTTGATGAGCCCAAACATCATTACCATCCAAGTCCACAGTTACTTCAGGGTTCACTCTTGGTGTTGTACATTCTATGGATTTGTAGAAATGTATAACGATATGTATTCACCATCATAGTATCATACAGAATGCTGCCCTAAAAATCCTCTCAGTCCCACCTATTCATCCACTGCTCCGTCCTAACCCTTGGAAACCACTGAATTTTTTTTTATTGTTTCCAAAAGTTTGCCTTTTCCTGAATGTCATATACTTGAAAATCATACATTATGTAACCTTTTACGATTGGCTTCTGGATGTACCACATTTTATCCATTTACCCACTGAAGGGCATTTTGGTTGCTATCAAGTAATGGCAATTATGAGTAAAGCTACCATAAACATCTTAATGCAGTTTTTGTGTGGACATAGATTTTCAACTCTTTTGTGGAAATACTAAGGGGCACAACTTCCAGATCATTGGTAAGAGTATGTTTAGTTTTCTAAGAGACTGGCAAACGATCTTCCAAAGTGGCTGTACTCCCACCAACAATGAAGGAGAGTCTATGGTGCTCCATATCCTTACCAGAATTTGGTGGTGTCAGTGTTCTGGATTCTGGCCATTCACATAGGTGTGTAGTTGTGTTTCTGATTGTTTTAATTTGCAAGTCCCTAGTGACATGATGTCGAACATCTCTTCACATGCTTGAATATGGTCATACATATTCAAATACATTGTTGTTATTATTTTGGACAAATTGTTACCTGTTAGGTCAATTAAGAATAAGTGAAAAAAAATGTTCTTAACTTCATTTATTTCTTGCTCCATTCTCTTCCTTCCTTTTTGATCTGAGTTTCTGACCTATATCATTTTCCTTTTCTCTAATGAACCTCTTTTAACATTTATTGCAAGGCAGGTTTACTGGAACAGATTCCCTAAATTTTTGTTCATATCGGAAAGTATTTCTCCTTCACTTCTTAAAAAAAAAAATAAATGTTTATTTATTTTTGAGAGAGAGAGAGCGAGCGCAGGGGAGGGGCAGAGAGGGAGACAGAATCTGAAGCAGGTTCCAGGCTCTGAGCTGTCAGCACAGAGGTCCAATGTAGGACTCGAACTCACAGACCGTGAGATCATGACCTGAGCTGCAGTCAGACGTTTAACCTACTGAGCCACCCAGGTGTCCCTCTCCTTCACTTTTGAAGGATAATTTTGCAGGGCTTAAATCTTTTGGACTCCTGCCTCTAATTTAAGAATACAGGGCTATGTTGCTAAAAGCTGGGAGACCATGTGAAGGAGAACTGAATAGCCCAGCTAAGACCCAGCCAATTTTCCTGTCAACATACCAGCTGACTGCAGATACCTGAACGAGCTCAGCCCAAATTAGCCAAGGTAGGCTCAGGTCAGAAATACCACTCAGCTAACCCAGAGAATTATGAGAAATACGAAATAGTTGATGTTTTATATCAATAATTATTGGGATAGCATCCTTATGGAAATTCACAACTAATATTAAAAGAAATGATGCACTGTGGGACAAAGTACTCAAAACTATTTTTCTTCTGTCTGTTACTAAAATTAGGACTGTAGATTGTACGTCTTATGACACTCAGGCTTTATATAGTGTATGGAGTACCTCTGACATATACAGAAAATAGGATCTTTTAAAATATTGAACCATATGTCACCTCACATAATCACCTTACCAGATTATATTAAGAAGTTTAATAAAATGTGTCATCACTATTAAACTACTGAATTATTATTAAATTATGCATGGACAATCACAGGACAGAATTCCTCTAACTAAAAGGTTGGTTGACTCTAGTTTCTTTTCCTATCAGTGTTTGCTGCTTCTGATACCTTACTTCATAACTTCTAAGCATTACCAGACTTCAACTAATAGTAGTAATTGATTTTAGTTTCTTGTAAAACCCAGGTGGGCCAAATTCTCATCCAAAGGCACGGGCTTTAAAGCTCATACTCCTATATTCACAGTTGTTTTTGGAAACAGGTGTAATAATCCATTTGGATTCAGCTCAATGAATTGTCCTTCGACCTGTCTCACCACCTCTTCTGAAAGCAATGTCGATGTACAGGTATTAGCTTCCTGATTTATCTTCTACCCCATCATGATGGAGGCATCAGATTCATCGGTGGGACCACTTGAACAGCAGGATTCTGACAGGCATTCCTGAAGCCTCAGCCTATATATAGCCTTTTCCAGCAGCTCTCAAAACACTTCAGTGAGCAAGCTATAATCCTGATAAGTCCTTTTCTGTTTAAACTGGCTAGAATGGATTCTCTTATCTTTAAGAGTTCTGGACTTAAAAGAAGGATTATGATTACTCTTGTATCCTTAACCATACTTGGACACATCTTAATTGCTTAATAAATACAGCAGAATAAAAAACTCTCATAACTTTACCAATCATAATTAGAGACTCATCAAAGTTATTCCTATTTTTAGCTGTGATACGCAACTAAATACGAAACTATGACACAAAAGAATTTCTCTCATCATTTGAAGTTTATATCAAACAGCAAATATCAAATAAGACTACCAATTTCATCCACTCTCTCTTTGACATTGATTAATGAACTTGGAAGATTATAACTATCTTAAATTATTTTATCTAAATCATTTTATCTTAAATAAAATTGAAAGAATAGTTTTTATTAAATAGCTTAAAGACAAAAAAGGTGGGGCGGGGGAAGGTCAGAAAATAGGAGTAAGAATCTATGACGTTCATTGTAAAAAATCAGAGCTGCTGAAATCAACATTGCCAGAGTGTAATCGTTCACACTTTTACACACAGAAACTTCTATGATATTTGAAGGAAACTTCCGAAATATTAGAAAACAATATTATAAATAGTAATTATATGAAATATCAATGAAAAACAGAGAAATCCAATAGGCATAGAAAGAAAAAAGATACTTTAAGTAAAGTCCTTCACAATATACAAATAGATACCAATTTCTTTTTTTTAACATCAATTGCTTTTAAATTTTTCATTTCCTTTAAAAAGGTAATTACATTCCTTTCCATGTTGGACCAAGCTGGTCTTTTCCCCTTGCTGCCGAACCCAAGCTCCCTTTTATTGTAGGGACTCTGCATAAAGAGCTTCCGCTGCCTGTAAATACGTATTTCCTGCTCTCACCTCATACTTCCAATATCATCTTTAAACCATGTCCTAGGGAGACACATGCATGCATATACACATACAGAGACATAAATACAATCACACCACAGAAATTCATTTTATATCCCCATAGTAATGTTAATTTCTTCTTCAGCAAACCCCTCGAATTTTTAACATGATATGACTGCCAACAGTCAAGTGATACCATTTTCTTTTCCAACTTTTCACTTTAAAACAAAGTTCTGGAAAACCTAAATTTATATGTCATTATCCTCAGAAATCATTAATAAAGCTATTAATATAAACAGAATCCCTATATTCACAAAATGTGCTATGTCCCCTAATAAAAATAACGAAGCCTAAGAAAATAGCTTTAATTCTCTATAGCATGTAAGGAACAAACAGGACAACTTTCTAACTAAAGGCAGTATATTAAAACAATTATAACAATGATGCGTTTCAATGTAATCATCACTACTAACTGGGCAACAAGTCAAACACTGAGGTAATGGAAAAAAATCAGTGCTTAGGGATCAAGGCAGGTTAAGGTCACAATGGGACTTTGCAAAAAATCAATGTAGAAAATCAAAGTAGAAAGATTATACTTGAACACAAACAATAGAGTTTACTTTAATATGAAGCTATTTATGTTCTGAGATTCAAAATTTTCAGTGGAGTAATATAAAAATATAAACTTCAAAATTTGTAAGCTGCATTTGGGATTATTTTTTTTCTAACAGTTTAGATGTAATATTAATAAGATGTCTCTAGAGAATTTCTTCTTCTTTTGTTTCTAGACATTATCATCAAAGAAAAAATGGAGTCTGTGAACAAATCTTAATGCTTCTAAAAAACTTGCATTATTTTCTATATTGGCTTATTAAGTAGGATAATAATAAAATAAAACAGTTATTCTAAGACACACCTGATTAGAATTTGTGCATTTTCTGCCACTTTATAAAGAATGAATGATTGCAGCAATAACAAAATATATTAGCTGAAGAGCAATTATCGCTTAATATGCAACTGAGGGCCAAGAAACAATACTACAGTTCTTTTAAAATCAAATACCTAACAGGATAGCAGAAAATCCTTCATTAAAACACTAATTTCTTGTTATTGATGGGAACACGGAATAGCTATATGACTATCATAACCACCAGAAATCTGAGCTTACAGTCAGCTAATTTAAGAAACAAGATATGAAATTAGTACCCCGGGGCTGAAAACAAGCACTTCGAATTGAGATGTGACATTAATTAAAGTAAGAAAAAGACTATCATATTACTGTGAAGTAATCATTATGCTAAAAGGAACATATAAAAAGAGAATTAGAACTGAAGGAAAATGCCCAATTACCCTGCTCTGAATGAGGTTTAAATGTAGTATCATAATCTTCCAAGTGAAAAATTACAGTTGAACTTTCGAAAAAATAATCTACAATATGCTCAAAACAAAATACAATGAAAACAAAAACAGGAACCAGTAAATAAAACAAAAACAAAAACGGGAGATGAGAATGATTATAGGTACCCTTACGATAGTGCTCACTAATCCAAAAACCTTGGAGTGAGCATAAAATTAAGAACCAGCATAACACAAACATAATTAAACATAATTGTGTTCCTAAAAACAATCATACAGAAATCCTGGGAATGAGGTGCTGAGCTCTTTGTATCAGAAATTAGCGAGTGTGGGAGAGTACAAGCGAACAATCTCAAACATCCTAAATTCACAGGCACAAGAGTGTATATTTTGGGACAGAGACAGAGAAGGGAATATTAACTGGTGGAAAGGGAAAGATAAGAATGAGATGGAAGAAGAAAAGTGAAAGAGGAGTGAAGGAGGGGATGAGCAAAAGAAAGAAGGAAAAAGAAAGAGAATAAAGAAAATTAAGGCAAAAGCCTTTCTTTCAGTGTTACTCTAATTTAGTGTGGCTGCTGATCAGTTCAGATTGCATACTGTAACTTAATATGCAGCATTCTTCCTTGTTAATTTCTCTCCACCTACAACGTTCTTTTCTCTTAGCTTGTTCGAATCGAGTGAGCCTGCAGGGTCCAGTTCAGATCACCCATCTTGCAGAAGACAGAATGACCTCTCCC
Organism: Acinonyx jubatus; assembly: GCF_027475565.1. NCBI lineage: Eukaryota > Metazoa > Chordata > Mammalia > Carnivora > Felidae > Acinonyx > Acinonyx jubatus. Next base: position 22,802,625 of record NC_069384.1, read on the forward strand.
ATTCCTATGCTACACCAAGGCGACTTCTCTTCCATTCATTTTCAGATTGAATCATATCTTTCCCCTCTATGTCATGGTGGTTACTTGTAATAAATAATTCCTTAGAACAGATGGTTAGGCATGTGCAATGATAACTTGAACTCCTTTCCTGCTGATGAAGTGATCCATTTAACCAATCAAGGGTATTGAGCATGAAAAAAAGACGGTGAAGTCTCATTTCGAAGAACATCCAAAGGTACCAAATAGTGTCATCACAAGCACTTACTGTTTATTTTTTGTTGAGTCTCAGTAGGTACTCTAACAGGTGGGCACTTTGACAAGGGGAAATTGAGAATTTTCCTCCAATTTAGTAGTCACTGATTATTCCATGAAGATTTGAAAAGTTATTCCAAAATAAATTCACAGTCATTTCTAGTTCTATCAGTATAATTAAATATCATGAATATCATATAACTTAATCTCATTCATCTCTTTCATTATTCCAATCATTACACCGAATTGGATTCAGTTTTCAGTATGTGCGCCTAATATTGAGCCAGTTTCTTGGTTAAACTGTCAATCAAATGAGACACAAGTTCTGTTTTCATAGAACTTGAAATCAAGTGAGGAAAACCATCATTACTCAAAGAAACACACATATAAGTGTGAATCATAAACTATGATTCATCCTTTGAAGAATAAGGACGAACTCCATTAGTTATCAATAAATCTTCATAAGCTGAATCAAATGACAGAAGATCAGAGTCTGTACAAAGATTATTAGTGGTGGTTTTCTGTTTTTCTTCAAAGACCACTGCCTTGCAACTTTGTTTCTGCGATTCATTCATTTATTCACATATTGGTTGAATCAGTCAGTGAACAACTATTTCTCACTATGTTATATGGGCCAAACAGGTGCTGAAGACAGGGCATTAAACTCAGTGTATAGTTCCATAATGCAAAAGCCACCAGATCAATGATTACCCAACTGGTATTTAAGTAATAGAAAAAAAAAATACAAAGGGATTTGAAGTCATTTGAAAGATCTAGGAAGATTCTTCAAAATTCCTCAAAGGAATGATCTGAGGAAGCTAGTGAAGAGAATTAAAGAGACAAATAAAAGGAGTGTCCAAGATTAGTAGGCTCAACATTAGGAAAGGACCTAAGACTGAAAGAAATTCAACGAAGGCCAGTATGCCCAAACCACTTTACCAAATCCCTCTAGGCATCATGTATTATATATATCAATAAACTTACAAAGTACTTAAGTGTACATTTTCTTTATTTTATGTCATCTCCCACACAATCTAACAATGTTCTAGAAAACAACTATTTCCCCACTGAGTACTACCCTAGTCAGAGTGGTGATGTCCCCAGATTCTTCATCCAAGGAATTATGACACTCTGTTCATATAGGCCACATGATTTACTTCTGGCCAATGAGACATCTGCTGGGAGCATCTGAAAATTAATTAATTGATCATCCGGTGAGAAATGGAAGAAGATATAGTCTCTTCCTTTGGACATTACTATATCTGGATATGATGCCTGGGACTGCTGTATCCAAACTGGAATCAGTCTGAGGAAAAACCCAACCTATGAAAATGGAAAAAGGGAACCTCAGAGAAGTGGACTGGAACGCTGAACTCCAGTCCTACTTGTGAACTTCTTGTTATCTCACGAGATGACATTTCAATATCTCTGAGCCAATTTTAATTTTTACGCCATAAATGTCCATAGAAGACATTGCAAATTACACACACACACATTAATGTACACTCACACACACACATACACACACAGAATTTCCATGGTTCTGAACTCATAATTAAACTTTATCCAGGAAAATAACATACGATTGTTGAGCAGTTTTTAGAATCATGAGTACCCAAAATATGAAGGTGCTTAATGCAGAATGTAGAGGTGTATGATAGCAATCTGGGAAAAGTCATGTTAGGGAAGATTTTCTTAAAAGACTCAATAACCAGGAAAAGAAACATTGAATACAGAGACATTACATGAACCTACACAGAAGAGCTGGTGAGAGCAGTTAATTGCCTGTGAGAAAAGCAGTTCTAACAACTTAGCTGGCTATTAGAACCAGAATGAACCTAATATTTTAACTGTTGAGAAGAGATACAGTGAAAAATTAAATGCAATAAGGAACTGAAAATAAACTTGACATTTTTAATGCTTTTATTTAACTTAACTAACTCCCATAGAATTTGTACTTTGAGTCTGTACTGTATGGTAATTAAACAAGGCTGCTAAATGGTGACTGAGCATTCCGGGCTGAGGCAGACAGTGAAGACTAATGCTAAGAGCACGGACTAGAAGAAGCTCTAATAAAATTTCTTTTTTCATGCTAGTCAATACTGGTGGACATATTCTCAAGCCAACGTAACAATGACTCTCAGGAGCAGTCATTAATTACGGCTTCCTTGAATCTTTTTCACACCATTTCATGCAGGAAAACTGTGTCTTCAAACGAAAGCAACAGACAAAATGAGTAAACCAGGTTATTAAAATAAAAAACAAAAAAGGCAGAGGTGCTCTAGTTAAAGGTGAGGAAGCCCTGGAAAGCTCTGAGCTCTGTTCGGTCTGTCATTCAGTCTCCCACCCTTGCCCTAGGAAGTCTGCTCACTGGCTCCCTGTGACAGTTTTTCATAAACCACTCTCTCAGTACTCTTGGCATCATTAAAATAGCCTAAGCCACATTGTTTACCATGCTCTTTAGATGTAAAAAACAGCTTTTGGCACAGATGACACCTCCACCCTTTTTACTAACCTGTTCCTATGGCACTGCATTAACACTAACCCTTGTAAACTAAGGGTTATATCCCAGGAGATCCATTAGTCCGTGATCACACTTGTATTCCCAAACAATTTTAGAAACACATTCATGCAAATCCACTTGCAATTTACAAATGTTAATTTTAAATGTACCATACAGGATAAATGACACATTGCTTATGATAGCCGACATTCTGTTTTAAAAATAAGGTATTGTACAAAACACAGACAGGCTTAAAAATGAATATCAAAAGACGAGTAAGATATCAGGTGTTTTATATTACTTTCAAGGTGCATATGCCTAGATATTCTCAGGGAAGCCTGCCATACTCTTCTCCCAAAACCTGGGTAGAGATTCAGGATCATGGGCAGTCACGTATAATCTGAAAGGTGTACTCAAAAAGTTTATCATTTTTCTAATAAAGGCTATGGTTTGTTTCATTCTTTGGTTCATGAGTATTCACAGACTAAACAGTAAGAATATATTCTAGAAACCCAGATTAAAAGAGGGATAGAAATAGGAGCTAAAAAAGACATAGCAAATTAGCTGATTCATATGAGTGATTATAACTCAGAGAATGATGTGGTACTTTTAGACTGTCTTACCTCTAAAATACAGCAATTAGTATGAAGTTGAGGTCATACAAATATACAAATTTTAAATCAACTGCCTACCAGTATTACTAAACCTAGTAAAACTCAGCATTAATACTGGATTACCAGAAGGTCAATCAAAGATGAAAGAGGCATTAATTTAAGTCCTAAAACTTAGATAAATAACTGGAGAAAAAATCCACATCAGGGGCGCCTGGGTGGTTCAGTCAGTTAAGTGTCCAACTTTGGTTCAGGTCACGATCTCATGGTTCCAGAGTTCGGGCCCCATGTGAGTCTCTGTGCCCACAGCTCAGAGCCTAGAGCCTGCTTCAGATTCTGTGTTTCCCTCTCTCCGCCCCTCCCCTGCTCATACTCTGTCTCTCTCTCTCTCTCTCTCTCTCTCTCTCTCGCTCAAAAACAAATAAACATTAAAAAAATATTTTTAAAAATCCGCATCAAATATTCATAGTGTAAGAGATTTCTCACTATTTAGGATTAGTTGATTAAATGCATAAATTATATGAATGACAACAAATACTGTTAGCACTTTCCTCAAAGAGACAGGCTTACTTTGGATATTTTAGGGGAAAAAAATGTCTGCTAACCCAAATCTGAATAACCATATTGTGTCAGTCATTTTTTTCCAGTAAAAATAGTGTCCCAAGTCAAAACACACACACACACACACACACACACACACACACACACACACACAGAGCGAGTTCAGTTCACACTCAAATAACCCACATTTGCTTCTTCCTCAAGATAGTTCTATCTTTGTTTGCAGCAAAAATGCTCTATACGTAGTTGCAATTTTGTCATACTGAATATTGAAAAGATGTGTAGTCAAGTGTTGGGATGTAAAACACTACTACATTTAATGCTCAATGAAGAACACTCTTAAATGAAACTGGCTTTCTTCTCCCTGTGATTATATGGTAGTGAAGAAAATGGCCACTATTAGAATAATTTCATGCCACTGTCTAATTTATGCTAAGGGGCAGCAGATATGCCCATCACGGCTTTTATACCACTAGTGCAAAAGTCAATACAATGAAGAAGTCCAACTAATTGTCTTAGCATTATTATGAAAATGGCTTCTTTAATTCACAAGCCTCTGAAAGTTTTAGTCCAGGGATCTGAGGATATTCTTACTTTGAGAACCACTAGTGCAGGTCTAAAATCCTAAAAGACCCAATAGTTTAATGCTAACTCTTAGCAAAGAAGTTTTATGGAAAAATGACCATGTGCAGGACAGCAACATAGGCATAGCATTTCAGGATCATGTGTAAGAAAGTCACAGAACACAGTGCATTCTTTCTAATCCTAGGAAGCCAATTCTAAACCTAAGTAGTTTAAGGGGGGCCTCAAGATATGCTTTTACTAATACCTGTTATTGATTCAAGAGTGAAAAGATGAGTCCTTTGCAACTTGCTCAATCTTACTGGCCAATCTCCTATAATAATCTGCTTTGGGGCATTCTTTATGATCTGCACTATTCTTCTGGCTTGACCACTTGCCTGTGGGTGATAAGGCCTGATGGTGACAGACTGATAAAGTTTTCTCTTCCTACATTTCTGAAATGGAGTTATCAGGACTGATACCATCTGGCAATCAGTGTGTCACAAAATAACTGCCAGAGAGCAGTGACTGCAGCCCTTGAAGTATGAGAAGGAACTGAGACATTTCAATTCCTTTTGAGGTATATTTAAAGTACATTCAGGTTGCCTGTTATGGTTCAACTTTATTTCAAATAGGAAAGCAACACTGTTGATAGAAGTTATAATAGAAACAAGTAAGAAAAGAATGAGAAGGAGGGGTCATGCTTTTAGAAAAATAGTTACTTTTTTCAAGCCACCTCTCTATTCTCTACAGGCAAAATATATATATATATATATATATATTTTATTTATATATATATATTTATATATGTGTGTGTGTATATATATATATATAAATATATATATATATAAACACAAAATTCAGAATTCAGAGCAGAATTTAAGGGAAAAAAAACAAAATATGCTTTAAGGGAAAGAAAGGAAAATGTATATATAGAGAGACAGTGAGGGAGAAAACAGTGCAAAGTAGATTTCAAACGCAATGAATTATCATATAATATTATGTCTTTAAAAAGACAAAAGAAACTTTGAATATTAAGAATGCAGTATTTAGTGTTAACAGAGAAGGCAAAAATAAAATAAAATAAATAATGTATTTAATAAAATTAAATAAATAAAAATTAAATCACATTATGTCTGAAAAATTCATATATAACTTAATTAAAAAATACTTTATTACTGGGGCACCTGGGTGGCTCAGTCGGTTAGGCATCTGACTTTGGCTCAGGTCATGATCTCACAGTCCGTGAGTTCGAGCCCCACGTCGGGCTCTGTGCTGACAGCTCGGAGCCTGGAGCCTGTTTCGGATTCTGTGTCTCCCTCTCTCTCTCTGCCCCTCCCCTGCTCATGCTCTGTCTCTCTGTGTCTCAAAAATAAATAAAAACATTTAAAAAATAATAAAATAAAAAAAATACTTTATTGCTAAAAAATGCAAACCATCACCTGAGCTTGCAGTGAATTATGGTCGCAGATCAACAGAACAAATATAATAATAATAATAAAGTTTGAAATACTGTGAGAAAAAAACACAGAGACAAAAAGTGAGCAAATGCTGTTGCAAAATGGCACCAACAGACTTGCCTTGAGGCAGAGTTGCCACAAACCTTCAATTTATAAAAAACTCAGTGTCTGTGCAGTGCAATAAAGTGACATGTAATAAAAGGAGGTATGTCTGGATAATGTGATTCATTAAAATAACGGTTCAGTAATTCACACAATAAACATTAATCTACTGTGCCATAATTCACCTATTGCACTTTATATCTAGTGGTCCTGAGACTCAGTTTTTGCTTTGGAAAATGCACAAGCCAGTGAGAGGACAGAGAAACTCCTTAGTCCATGAGCTTCGAGTCTTCTGGTGGAGTGCCCCACACCTTCTCTACTTTTCTCACCTCAAACATTCCCTCCCACCTCTTCACATCTATCAGATGAATGGGACTTTAATGTTGCAAAATGAAATAGCAGAATCAGAGGAGAACTTTAACCTTCCCCATCTACTCACTAGTTTTACCAAGAATCTGGTTTCTGTAAACACCTACTTTGTCTTTCTTCTTGTTCCAGTGAGTGGACTATCCCTGCTCTGTATCTACTCTGCCCTGATCTATAACAGGATTCAGTCAATCTCTCCTCCTCGAATCACTTTCTCCACTTGGCTTTTGGAGCAATTCCCTCTTGCTTCTCTTCCATGTCAGTCCTAAGTCTTCTTGTGAGACTAACCTCATCTGGCAGACCTCCAAATGCTGTAATGTCCCAGAGCTCAGCCTCGAATCTCTTCTGCCATTCATTTTCCCTCTGTAATGGATCATATCCAATCCCATGTCTTGAAATAATATCTCTGTGCTTTCAGTTTCCAATGTACAATTCTAGTCCTGAGTTCTACTGAAATACAGATGTATTTTAAAAGAACTGGAGGGTATTATGCTAAGTGAAATAAGTCAATCAGGGAAAGATATCATGTTTTCACTCATATGTGGAACTTGAGAAACTTAACAGAAGAGCATGGGGCAATGGATGGGGAAAAAATTGTTTCATACAGAGAGAGAGGCAAACCACAAGAGACTCTTATATACAGACAACAAACTGAGGGTTGATGATGGGAGTGGGGGAGAGAGGAAATGGGTGATAGGCATTGAGGAGACAACTTGTTGGGATGAGCACTGGGTGTTAATCATGGGAATCTAATCCCAAAACCAAGAGCACACTGTATACACTGTATGTTAGCTTACTTGACAATAAATTATATTTTCTAAAAAAGAGCAGTATTGTATGAATAAAGTAAAATAAAATAGTCAGCACTTGGAAAAACATAGTCATTGCAATTTATTATTTAGGTTTGAGTTTCCTGAAAATGTATAAAGATTGACTACAAAGGAAAACCTGATGGATATTATGCTATTTCAGATGAAAGTAAGCATACTCTTTTGTTTGGAGAATTATCCTTTGCCTAAAACTGTATTCTGTGAAGAATTAATTTTGCTCCCTTTTAATCCTTTTAACTTTTTTTTTTTATTTTTAGAGAGAGAGAAAGCAACCAGAGCGGGGGAGAGAGGCAGAGGAGGAGGAGGATGGGAGAGGAATTAAGAGAGAGAAAGAGACAGAGAGAGAGAATCTCAAGCAGACTCCACACTCAGCATGGAGCTCCACATGGGGCTTGATCCCACAACCCTGGGATCATGACCCAAGAGAAATCAAAAGTCGGACGCTCAATCAACTGAGCTACTCAGGCGCCCCAATGCTGTTGCCTTTTAAACAAAGGATAGTACTGATGGTTACCAGAAGGGAAGTGGGTGGGGGAATGGGTTAAATAGGTGATGGGGATTAAGGAGTGCACTTGCTGTGATGAGCACTAGGTGTTGTACAGAATTTTTGAATCACTATATTGTACACATAAAACTAATATTACACTGTATGTTAACTAACTGGAATTTGAATAAAAACTTCAAAAAAAACCACTAAAGATAGTACACAAAGAATATGCTTCCTAAAACAATATTTATGTAATGAATTCTTGTGTTTACTATTTTGATATGTTCATTATCAGCTATTGTTATTAAACATTCACAATATCTGGACACTTTTTACCCCCCAACTTTTTTGACGATATCACCAAGTCTGTAATTATTATCTGTATTTACTGGAAAAAGAACTGAAGCTTCTAGTTTAAGGTACTAAGTTTGCTCCATCTGTAAGTCGTAGAGCCAGTGTTCAGTCACAAATTATTTTCCTTGCTCTTGTTCAATGTTCACTGATAGTTTTGTAGTAGAAAAACGTGTAGTCTCCAAGTAAATGTTTTAGTAAAATATTAGAATAGGATGTTTTCAAAAACTAAGTCACAGATAAAAGCATTCTGTATTACCTTCATGAAAAGCACAGATTAATTTGGTGTGTTAATGTGATAAACCACAGTTTATAAAACAGAGGAAATTGCTCTTACATTACATATCTGAATTTAAAGAATTATTGTGTGTGATATTTTACACTTAATTTGCAGTTTGGACAGGAAATACTTACCCTGTTTCTCTTTTACCTAACTGGACTGGCATTCCATGTTTAAGGTTCTTCTCTTTGAATATTAAGTGAGATGCTACTACATTCCAAATATTGCGTTAATAGCTGGGGAATAAAGAGATGAATTAGACACTGATCATCCTCAAAAAGCTAATAGATATGAAAAATAAAATAATACTATAATTGAATTAACAGGTTGACTATATATTTATAAGAAAGTTCAAGCTTAACAAATAAGCTTTTAGAAGTTCAACAAGTCAGTCGTACAACTACATTAAAAACGGAGATTAAATTTAACAACCAATTTTATTTCACTAAAATGAAATGTTAGTTTCATTAACACTAAAATAGAATGAAAATAAGACAAGGAATATAACATTAGGAGCAATGATAGAAAATAGAGTTACTGTTACATTCCTCTAGGAAGGAAAAAAAGTTCACTTTTATACTGTGAAAGTTATTTCATGCATTTAGCAAACTTTTAAATTAAAAAAAATCAATGATGTATGTGTATATGTATATATAAAACAATGCAACTCAAATATTTGCATTACTTTATTTGAGAGTTTCCAATAAATGCAGATCCATATTTAACTGCCATTCACATCATTAATCTTAAACAATAGTCGTATCTCACTTATACCAGGCTTATCCTTGGAATGACATTTTTTTTAAGTTTATTTAGTTTGAGAGGCAGAAAGAAAATGAGACAGAGAGAGAGAGCACACAGGCCTGTGCCAGCGGGGAGGGGCAGAGAGAGAGGGAAAGAGAGTCCCAAGCAGGTTCTCTGTCAGCACAGAACCTGACTCTGGGGTTGATCTCACAGTTCATGAAATTATGTCCTGAGCCAAAATCAGGAGTTGGATGCTTAACCAACTGAGCCACCCACGCATTTCCTTATAAAGACGCTTTAAAAACAAGATGTTTTCTTTCCAATTAGATCTAAATATATATTCCAGCCACTGCCAAAAGCATTATCTTTTTCTAGTAGCAGTTGACCTCAGCAACTAAAAAACCCTTGCATATATGCTATGTTATTTTTACAATAATTTAGACATCAGGAACGTATATCAGGGGGAAAAAAAAGCTAGAGACCATTACCATAACTACAATCAGAATCAACTGACTCTCACCCTAAACGCAACCTTTGGTGATATCTGAGAATTAGTAAGTAGTAAGGTTGATTTATCCTGCACTTTTGGATATATAATCTGAAATAAAGAATAAAAGCAAATAATTTTGAAGTTTGACTGCCAATTCCTGAAATTCAGTATTTTCTGTACCAGACAGTCCTCCAAATCCAACAGAAATTGAGAAGATTCGAGAGCTATGCCGGTAAGGAATTTTAGATCCAGGTAGAAATATCCTTATTCCAATTTCTAGACAGGCTTTACAACAAATCAGAAATTGAAAATTTCATCTACTATAGGATTTTCTAATTGTGGCCTACTCTTACAATTTGATAATCAATTCGCCTTAAAACCCACGCATTATATAGAGTTCTTATCTCTGCTTGGTAAAGCTGTAACACTTCCTTTCATAGCCACATCTTTTCAATTAGCATACTCCTCTTTGACAATCACTTGGACAGCAGTGTGACCGCCTCAGTATAGCTTCAAAATTAAAAGTGCCATTCATGGACAAATGTGTTCTACATTGCTGTTTTTCAACTTTTACAACAGAAATTAAACGGTGTGAAAGAAATTCAGTTTTCTGAAAATATGACCTCACTAGGAAGACTTCCTGAGTGAGACTTAAGGCCTGGCACATTTTAATGTCTTTAATGAAAAAAAAAAAAAATCAAGTACTTATAAGCCAAATAGCTTTTTTAACATATTTGATTATAATTGTGTCAAACAATTTTGTTTTTCAGACATAAGGCCGTTTTTGATGAATAATGTAACAAAATAAAACATTCAATACTAAATAAAACAGACTACTAAGAATTCAAAATTATCACTACAAAGAAAACGCTTGAATGGACAAAATGACTACTGCAATAGAACTGTTTCTACTGTTATTTGTTATAATAGAAAATCATGATATAGATTAAGATTTGTAAGTATTTTTCTTCGTTTTTTTTTCAAGTTTTTACACCGTTTTGAAAATTTTGTCTTTGTAAAAATAACCTGTCAAACCAAAGGCACAGCCCATGAAAGAAAGAAATGATAAGCCGGACTTCACTGAAATCAAAACTTCTGTTCTGCTAAAGTGTCAACAGAATGAGAATAAAAGCCACAGACTGGGAGAAAACATTTGTGAATGACACATTTGATAAAGAAACATTACCCAAACTATACAAAGAATTCTCAAAACTCAGCAATAAGAAAATAAATAACCCAGTAAAAAAAAAAAAAAAAAAATGGCCAAACACTTTAACACATACTTCACCTTAAAAGATATACAGATGGCAAATAAGCATATGAAAAGAGGTTCAAGATCATATCTCATCAGAGAAATGCAAATTAAAACAACAATGAAATATCACCACACAGCTATTAGAAAAGTAAAAATCCAGACTACTGATAATACCAAATGCTGGTGAGGATGCGGAGTAACAGGAACTTTCATTCATTACTGGTGACAATGCAGCCACTTTGTAAGACATTTTGGCAGGGTTTTTTGTTTTGTTTTTTGTTTTTGTTTTTTCCCCAAGAGTCAGATGCTTTACCAACTGATCTACCCAGGCGTCCATTTTGGCAGTATTTCAAAGAACTAAACACACCCTTACTATGTGAAACAGCAATATAGGAATTAAATTCCTTGGTATTTATTTTTCCAAAAGAGTTGAACACATATGCCTACACAAAAACCTGTACACAGATGTCTATGGCAGGTTTATTCGTAACAGCCAAAATTTGGAAGCAACCAAGATGTCCTTTGGTGAATGGATAAGTAAACTATAGCACATCCAGACAATGGAATATTATTCAGTGCAGAAAACCAATAAGCTACAAAGCATTGAAAAGTCATAGAGAGGAGCCTTAAATGCATACTACTAAGTGCAAGAAGTGGAAAAAGGTACACATTATATTATTCCAACTATATAATGTTCTGGAAAAACAAAACTATGGGGACAATAAGAAAATCAGTGGTTGCTAGGCAGAAGGGAGGGATGAGTATGAGTAGGCAGAACACAGAAGAGTTTTAGTGAAAATATTCTCTATGATAGTGTAAAGATGGATATATGCCATTATACATTTGTCCAAACCCACAGAATGTACCACACCAAGGAGAACTACGGACTTTGGATTATAATGGTGGGTCTATGTAGGTTCATTAATTATAACAAATGGACCACTCTCGTGGGGGAATGTTAATAATGGGAGAAGCAGCTAGGCATAACTTGCAGGGGGTATATGGGAAATCTCTCTTTTTTTCTTAATACTTCTGTGAACCTAAAACTTCTTTAGAAACTAAAGTCTATATAAAAAATTGAAAAAAACATGTCAGCAAACAAGAATCTCTTAAAAGAGAAAAATCTAAAGAAAATAAAAATCATGTCCAAATCAACTATTTAGAAATATTGGCAATTGCTGCACATTCTTCTAAATATTACATTTTTTAAATGTTTTTTAATGTTTATTTATTTTTGAGAGACAGAGAGAGACAGAGCATGAGTGGGGAAGGAGCAGAGAGAGTGGGAGACATAGAATCTGAAGCAGGCTCCTGGCTCTGGGCTGTCAGCACAGAACCCGACGCGGAGCTCAAACTCAGGAACCCAACCACGAGATCATGACCTGAGCCGAAGTTGGCGCTTAACTGACGAAGCCACCCAGGAGCCCCTAAATATTACCTTTTAACACATACGCACACAACTCCCATGGGAAAATGGCATGGCTGTTTTACATACATGGGTTGGTGATAAACACACTATGTCAAAAACCTTTATTTTACTTAACATTATGCCATAAGCATGATTCACCACATATAGCAGGATGAGCCTATAGATTACTTCCATATTTCCACCAATATAATCTTGCAATTACCAATGAGTACTCATTAATACTGCAAACATTTCATTAGAATAAATTCCTAGAAGTAGAATCCCTGGAACAAATTGTATGCACTTTGCAGACTAGCATCAGAGAGTTTATATCAATTTAGATTTATATTTACAATAAATGAGACTGAATAGTTTTCCAATCTTGCCAATGAAGAATGTTATCAGTCTTTTTAAATCCGCAGGAAGAAAAATGTCATTATTATTGATTTTTTGCCCATAATAATGAGATTGAGCATCTTTTACAATGCATTTTTGTCATTTATAAATTCATTAGTTACTTGCCTTTTATTTTTCTCATCAGTCTTAAGTAATCATGTATATTAAGGATATCCCCATCGGTAGTATTTCTTGCCAGTCCTATCTCCTTTGTATCCCAAATAGCTCCACTTGTGTTTGTTCTATTAGAATCTAATCATTATTTCACGCATATCTGGGTTACTCCTATTAACTTGACATCCTGATTAATTCTTATAGTCCTCCAAATTACTGTATCTTCAAGAATCAATATATTTTTATTTATAACAAATTCAAATCCATTTACACATATATTTCATAATTTCAAATGACTTAATAGCTTAGGTTTTTTAACGACTCAAAATTCAAACTCTACCAAGGTCTATGAAGTCCTACATTGCATCACGTCATTTCTAACCACTCTTTTTTTGTGTGTTCATTATTTATTCCTGCATAAAAAGAATCCCCAAATATGACACTAGAGGTGATGAGCAGTTACTTTTCCATACTATTTCTGAAGTCCAAGAATCTGGGAGGGGTATAACTAAACAGTTCTGGCTCTAACAAAATTGCAGCCAAGCTGTTGGCTAATGGTGCAATTTTGGAAGACTTGTTTGGGGCTGGCAGATCCACTCTAAGCTCACTCGCAGAAGCGAGTGGCAGAAGTGGCAGAAATCTTAATTCCTCTCCACATAAGTGTCCCCACAAGACTGTTCACAACATGCTTTCTCCCAGAACAAGAAATCCAAGAGAAAGAAAAAATAATATCCAAGAAAAAGAGCCACAGTGGTTCTTATAACTTAATCTCAGAAGGAATACACCATCAATTGGGCCATATTCTGTTGTGCATATAAACCAATCCCAGCACAACGTGGCAACAGATAACACAAGCAGGGATCACTAAGAGCCTGCTGATGGCTTGTTACCGTATCTTGAGAAGCATACTCCAGTCACAGAACCTTCTTTCTATTCTGTGCCATTCCAAGATCATTCTCTCCTTAAGAATTCTGCATTAGCTGTTCTTTTGCCCTGAAACAATCTTCTCCAGATTGTAGCATGGTTGATTTTAACCTACCATTCAGTTCTCAGTTCAAATGCAACTGCCTTGAAAAAATTTTTAAATACTCTAATCTTCTTTTTTTGTTTTTGTTTGTTTTATTTGCTTGTTTTTGTTTTGAGTCTTTCAAGTTTTTATTTAAATTCTAGTTAGTTAACATACAGTGTAACATTATTAGTTTCAAACGTGGAGTCTAGTGATGCATCACTTACATACAACACCTGGTGCTCATCACAGGTCCTCTCCTTAATCCACATCACCCATTTAACCCATCCTCCGCTCATCTCCTCTCCAGTAACCCTCACAGTTTGTTCTCTACACTTAAGAGTCTGTTTTCTGGTTTGACTCTCTTTTTTCCCCTTATGTTCATCTGGGTTTTTTTTCTTAAATTTCACATATGAGTGAAATTATATGGTATTGGTCTTTCTCTGACTGACTTATTTCACTTAGCATAATACTCTCTCCATCCATGTCATTGCAAGTGGCAAGATTTCATTCTTTTTGATGGGTGAGTAATATCCCAGTGTGTGTGTGTGTGTGTGTGTGTGTGTGTGTGTGTGTGTGTGTGTACTTTTTTATCCATCATTCACTTGATGTACATTTGGGCTCTTTCCATAATTTGGCTATTGTTGATAATACTGCTATAAACATTAGGGTGCATGTGTCCCTCTGAATCAGTATTTTTTTTTATCCTTTGGATAAATACCTAGTAGTGCAATTGCTTATTAATTGTCTCATTTTCTCTTGTTTACTGGAATACATGGTCCATGAGGGCAAAAAATATCTGCCCTGTTAAATGCCATGCCTAAAGTAAATGCATGGCAAGTAGTAAATAAGCAACTAACTACGAGATCAAATACATAGATGTAACATAACATGTATGGCAAATATTTTCCATTTTTAAAATTTTTCCATCTTATTTATTTTGCATTTGACACGCAAATACACAAAACACACTAGTATATATATCTATATATATATATATCAGAATATATCAGTATATCAGAATATACTAACTGCTTAAAAAGTACTTACATCTCTATGGGAAGGGAGAGTAGAAAGAATGATAACATTTACTAAAAACTTAAGATAGTATCTCAATTTTAAAAAATTTCCTAAACCCGTCTGAGGTAATTATAATGTCTGTAATTTTCACATAAATAATTTGAGTTTCAGAGAAGTTACTTAACTTTCCCAAAGTCCTAGAAATAATATTGAAGAAAACAATTTTTTTTTAAATTTAGAACTGCCGGATGTCAGACACTCCTCTGTTGTACTCCATTCTGGCAAGCATGAGTCAACATGCTGAAAATTCCACAAGCATGTTTATTTTCTCAGCTGTTATTTTTTGTTGTCAAGGAAATGGTTCTAGAATTTAATTTTTCATTCTTAAAACTAGCTAGTTTCTCATCAAGATCCATTGATAATAAAGGAGCCATTAACACACACAAATGAAATGACTAACATTAGGCAGTGTTCACCTAATTACAAAAACTTAATTTTCCCATGAAAGCAAAATGCATAACCATCTTCCATAGGAGCACGGAAATGTAAAACAGAGGTACATACTTCTAAAAGCAATATTCCACTGCACCGCTCTCTTAGCATCCAAAAGTGAAAATAAGCAACAAACAGCATGCTAGACACTTAAAAAGTAAGAAAGTATCATAGAATTTTTTTTCTCTTGATAGCAATTTTGAAGCTCATTTAGCTCGAGCTCTTAATTTCATGGAGAGAAATTGGCTATTTCATGTATTGTTAATTTTTATATTTTATATTTTGAAATACATATTTCTCGGGGATGGATATACATTTCTCCTAATTAATTGCCTTCTACTGCCTCATTAATTATTCTGTTTGTGCTTACTGGATTGGTATTTTTTTCTGTGTTTGTTTGACGACCATTCCTTCAAATAATCAGCCTTTTGTTAAGTTTCCTGAGTTTAATTGCAGTTCCACACAGATCAAGGAATATGGAAACTGTCCAAATCCGGGTTTTGTTCATTTTTTTTCTTCTTGTAACAAATGGCTAACCAAAAACACTGTATAAGTATTTCTTCGACCAAATTTAAAAATAAGGTGAGATTGCAGGGAATGCTTCTTTGGAAGATTTTATCCTCAATAATAGCTGTTTTGTAAAACTTGGACTTTCTACAGCTGCTGAATTTTTGAGTTTCCTAGGAGACTGTAAGCTAGCGTCACTTTCTTAAAAACGATGAAAGCTCTCTTTAGTCTGGGTCTATGCCTTGTTGATTCACAAGAATGAATCCTTTGATAAAAAGACAAGACAAGAATGCATGCATTAGATGATGAGACTTAAAACTATGACAGATTTTAGAAAGAATGGTAAAATCACAAAAGTATGATAAAGACACTGGGAAATATTATGTAATTACATGTGAGGATTTTTTTTTTATTATTTTGCCTTAACACCTTTCAGGAAAACAGCAACATCCAGAGAATGGTGTCTTTCTCTCCCTTTCTTTCTTTCTGTCTTTCCTTCTTTCCTTCTGTCCTTCTTTTGTTTTTTCTCTCATTTTGAATAAATCTGAAAACTAAACACAGGTCGATTCACTGGAAGACCTTTTCAAACTGTTTCACAATATATTAATGATAGTTTCTACTGGAATTTTTATAACGTAGCATCATTAAGTAAGAAAACCATCAAACGTGGATATCTCATTTCAAATATTTTCATTTATTTCTTCCTTCAGAAATTTATCACAGTGCTTTACACATATTTTGCACTTGAAATCAATTTTGTTATAATTGCTTTGATGCATATCCATGAGTTATTAAAGTGCCAAAGAATCTTATTAAATGTCCAATTCACTTCCCTTGAGCTGCTCTGCTTTAAAGCTTTCTGTAATACACCAGAACCACACCATACACAAACTACTATCCAAGAAGTACTGTATTTTGAGGAATTAAAAAATTAAATTAAATTGTCAAGTTTTTACACCCTTTTCAAAATGAGGACTATAGGTAAATAGCATCGCTAATAAAAAGTTTTCTATCATGCCATATTATATCCTGTATCGTACTATACCACACGTTTTTGTACTTTTAAAAGTAAAAATAAATATAAATTATGATTCGAAATCTAAATAAGTGTTGCGACAATCAGGACAGCTTAGGCTAGCTATGTTGTTGTTACCTACAACCCCAAACTGTCATATTTGAACACAAGGGTTTATGTTCTGCTTCTGCTTCATCTCCAGTGAAGGTCAGCAGAGGGCTCTCTCATCATGGCCACAGTCTCCGAAGATGGAATCTTCCCCTCCACTGGAGCTTCCACAAGCCATCAGAGCAGAGCAGAGCAAAGTGATAACTACCACTCCTTGAACGTCACTGGCCAAAACCTGTTACATGTGAGGCCTAACTTCAGAGGCAGGAAAATACAATCCTAGAACACACCCCAAAGCTGGAGTGAAAGCTGGAGATGAAACACCGCTAATAATTGTCAATGCTGTGGCTTCAGGTAGCAGCTTTGTGTA
This sequence comes from Acinonyx jubatus, assembly GCF_027475565.1. Taxonomy (NCBI): domain Eukaryota; kingdom Metazoa; phylum Chordata; class Mammalia; order Carnivora; family Felidae; genus Acinonyx; species Acinonyx jubatus. The sequence continues at coordinate 22,819,914 of NC_069384.1, forward strand.
AACTCAGAAAGTAAAAGTGAAAAATAAAAAGTGGGTTCACAAAACTACTGATTTTAAATTAATTTTCTTTCTTTGAATGACTCAGTTACTTGTGCAACAACCTAAATTCATTCTTCATTTCTGCTGCTTTTGTTCTTTTGGTTATCTCAAAAGCCAGATAATATTATTCTGATTTTTTTGAAAAATGATTATATGTAAATATATTACATATCAGGATTAGCTATTCTTTTACTTGCCCAACAATGGCACCATGTTTTACCCTACTGTGTCAGGATTATAGATTTGAAATAAAAGAAAGCTTTAAAGTTATGAGTATCTATAAAAAGATTAATCATAAATAACAATCATTTTGTGCTTACTAGGTGGTTTACATTATCCTGCTTAATCCTCAACACTATAAATTATATATGATATCATCACTTTTCAGCCTAGGAAACTGAGGCATGGTGAGCTCCAATGACTTGCACAGAGTCAAACAGCCAGTAAACACTGAAAATGGCACTCAGACATCGGCACTCAGAAAACCAGTTGATTATACGAAGTCTGTCTTGATTCTTCCAGAATACGCATGTTTCAGTAAGTTATAAAGTTACTGGGCACTGCTTATGCTTCCAAAAACAAAAACTGGTAGCTAGTTTTCAAAGTACTAGTAATCATAATCACAGAATGAAAAACACAAGAGAAATGAAACATTAGCTTCTATTTCATAGTTAACTATGATTGTTATCTTTTCTCATGCATATTTTCCCATGTCAATAAACATATATTTATTGTCTATTATCTGTACAGCTTAGGGGTATGCATGCTTCTGCACATTATTTTTTTAAGAAAAACTGACATGTGCTATTTATTATTTATTCACATAATTTTAAAGTTAAATTGAGATGTCTGTGAAAGTATTTTTTAAAGAGTAAATATTATAAACTCACATTAGACCATTAGCTAACTACTTCCTCAGAAAATAGGTAGGATCCCACCTTACATACATAGTATGTCCTTATATGCCATGTTACGTAGATTTCCTTGGGGGATACTGCTGGAGACATTTGGGGCTTAGCAAGTCAATATCACAGATCAAATTTATTAGGACTGGCAAACTGAATCCTAGGGAAGTACATTTACCACATTAGGATAAATGAGGCAAAGGTACCCCTGAGAAGAAGTGTGCTCCCAAGAAAATGGATATGTATCTGTATGTGTCTAGGCCTTGCACGAGTCAGAAAGGAGGACAAGAGCAGACTGACTAGAAGTCATAGGCCAGAGAAACAAGAAAGGAGGAAAGAAGGCAATCTAAGCAGAATCAAGGCCAAGTATGTCAAAAGTCTATATTTGGAAAAACTAGCCTCAAGTTTGAGAAATGGAAAAATATGAAGGAAAGAGAGGAGGGAGGGAGAAAAGCTATAATTTAAAAGTAAAATAATAAACAAAAACATTGCTTAATTCCTTAGTCTGTGCTGGCCAGCAGAAGACACACGATATTAAAAAACATGGCAAGTTACAGCCAGGGAAAGGAATCAAGTTGGAAGACAGGTAGCCAGAGGCTAGATGCATTTTTTTTTTTTCCAAAAAGAAAGTGAAAAAAAATGGCAAGATAAGATGTGTCATGATGAAGTTGTAGCCAGTAGTACAGAAGTGAAGATGGTATGGCAGGTGGGTCAGGTGCATTGGGATATCTACTATAAACTTGAGGTTCAAGGAAAGAAATAGAGGAATACTGCTAATACTCTTTCTGACATTTAAAAAGGATTTACGCTAGCAACCGTCCCTTTTCTTAGAGTCCATTTCCTTACTCTTACTTTATACATGTAATGCAGCTTGGCTGAGCCACGTTACCCCAAAACTGATGATAAATAAAGGCAAAACATATATACTTCACTAGCATTCAAAGCAGCATTCAGGATCCACCTTTCTACAGTGTAGAATTCTGTCTGGTTACTGATCCTCAGGTTTGACTTTCTCACTCATTTTGTTTCACTGCCCCCACTTCCATGGCCCTTGGGATAATGTCTAACACACTGTCTAAAAACTCATCAATACATACCTATTGACACACTATTGACACACCGGTGAACAAATGAATTCACAGATGGCCACCCCACCTGGGCATGGGTTCCCACTGGATACCTATCATCCTCTAATCCTATCACCAAACCTCCTCCCCTAGCTTTTCCTACACTTGGACCTTTCAGGCAGGAAACTTTCCCTTCATTGGCCGCCAGGAATGGCCAGCAAATCCTGCACCTAAGGAAGAAAGATTACTCCACACTTTGCTAGGAAAGAGAGAAGACACGGGGGTCAGCGTTCACAGAGGAAGACCCCATTCGCCTCACTTGTATTCACATGTATTGCAGTATCAGGAAAATCACAAAACTTAATTGGCTTGCTGTGCACAGAAGGCATACAAGAACAAAGGGTGCGCAACTTAAAGATGAACAATCACAAGAGACTAATGAAATTAGAGGTATGCAGCAAGGGGCTCTGTGTCCACTGTTCTCCTAAACTTAGAATACAATGTATAGATAACAGAGTTCCCCCAAGGCCTGCAGAAACACCTGGGAGGGTGGCCCCTCGGCCCCTCCCCCACCCCTCGCAGCATTCTGCAGTCAGGGCAGTTACTCAGGCCTCCTTTTTCCTAAGGACCCAGGCCCCTCCCAAGCTTAACTGCAGCCCACCAGCATTGTGTATAATCTCCTCATCCTCAGTAATAACCCCAACCATCTGCCTCTGGCAATATCTTAAAATTAGTGCCCTGGTTGAATCCATTTTAGGTCTCTGAGCAATACTGGATTTAAAAAACAAAAATGGTTTCCATATTGATGTAAACTTCAAAGACACTTCTTTTTTGTCAATCTTTACATCCCAGTCAAGTAAGCTAATGAACACTCAGAGAAAGTTATGAAGCACATTCCCTCACTTCTTAGTGCATGTCACAGAAAATACTTCGGTTTTGGCATTAAATAGAACTAATTCCTCAGCTCAATCCATTGAGCCTCAACTTACTGTCTGTAAAAGGGAGATAATAATACCTCCCTAACAGAGCTAGTGTTAGCAATACATCTGATAATAGGCTTCATATCTAATCTATGGTAACACACTAAAAATGGATCATCCCCATTTTGTCCTGAAATCCATTTGAATATTTTTAATATAACATCAGATGTGAGTTATAACAGTAAGGCTAGTTCTATGAAGATACACAAAGAAATTCATCACATTACAAAATAAATCTATTATGAAGATATAGAGAGAAAAAAGCTAATACGTCTAACAGTTGGAAAATACAGTGATAGTGAAAGGGCGGGCCTACGCCAGCCAACTCCATCTTGTTCTGTGTCCTTCACCTTGACCACACCTCCTCCCCTTGAGTAACCCCCCCTCACCTGCCTAACAGGACTCGGACCCTTCCCCAGGACCCTTCCCCAGCCAATCGGCTGAGGCCACAGCCATTACCTCACCAACTGCCCCTAGGCCCCAATAAAACCTTTGTCCTTTTGAAACTCGCTCTCTTTCCCTGGTATCTCACCGCTGGGTTGGTGCAGGTAGGGGATTGAGCTCGAGCTAGCTCGAATAAAGGCTCTTTGCTTTCTCATCGGACTCGGCTCCCTTGTGGTCTTTGGGGATCACGAATTCTGGGCATAACAATAGCACTGAAATTATAGTATTATAGATCTAAGCTTGTATTTTTATAACAATATCAATGCACATTTTTATAAATATTAGATTTTCCAACAGACTTCAATGCTACAGGAGCCAAAAAACTACAAAAACCAAAATATTGAAATGAAAATATTCACTAAAATTTTATTCATATAGTACTAAAAATTTAAAAATAGTTTAGAATTATATGATATAATGTATACTTTCATTTTTATAAAATTAAACTCTAAAGATATATATCAGAGTAAGAATTTAAAAAGTAGTTCATATATATTTACTTGTTCTTTGTCATTTAAACAAATTATACTTAAAAATATTATAGTTCCAATAAATGTAAAAATAAATGTAAATACAAAAATGTAAAAATGTAAAAATAGTATAAATGTATATAAATTATAACTATTACTATCTAAATATCTGTATGGTGTATATTTTTGTGAGGCAAATATAACAGACAAAAAGATCAATGTTGGGCTTAAGAAAAATTAACACAGTTATAATTCCAATCTAGAGAATTGTATTCTACTTTTATCCATTGAAAATATCTATTAATACCTAATATTGTGCATTCAATGGCTAAAGTACTTATCACCCCTGCAAATATATGAAAATCAAGAAAAACTGCAGATTTCAGAACTGTCAGAAACAAAGGAATATTTTGACATTGTAGATATCATTTTTCATCAAAAATTTCTCTTTAGTTTGTTTATATTTGAAGTATAGCATTATACAGCTTGTTAATTAAATCTTTTTGCAAATGAAATAAAAATAATACAAGTTCTATGTTAATAAATTTAGTGTCATAAATGTTTTATGTGTTTTTTTTAATTTAAATTTAAATTATTTTCAGGGTGTTATGGGATAAAATGCATCTTCTTAAAAAAATGTATGTTGAAGTCTTAACCCCCTATACCTCAAAATGTGACCATATTTGGAAATAGGGTCTTTGCAAGAATAATTAAGTTACAGGGGGGTTACTAGAGTGGGTCCTAATCCACTATAACTGGTGTCCTAATAAGAATAGGAAATTTGGGCACAGACAGGTAAGGAAGGAAGAGGATGTGAGGACACAGGTAAAAGGCGGCCGGCTACAAGCCAAAAAGAAAAATCTCAAAAAGTCCCAACTGGGCCAACACCTTAGCCCAGACTCTAGCCTCTACACCTGTAAATAAAGACCATTTTTGTTGTTTAAGCCACCCAATCATGGTACTTGTTACTTTTTTTTAAGTTTATTTATATATTTTGAGAGGGAGAGAGAAAGAGCACAAGCAGGGGAGGAGTAGAGAGAAGGAGAGACAGAATCCCAAGCAGGCTCCATGCTATCAGCACAGAGTTGGGGCTTGAACTCACAAACTGTGAGATAATAACCTGAGCTGAGATCAAGAGTCAGACACAACCAACTGCACCATCCAGGTGCCCTATTTCTTCTTTATTAAGGTCGCACCTTCTTTTTACTGATCACTTGCACCTGCATAAAGATAACAGTTTTAAACAAAATATTTTGTGTTCTATTTAAAATTACCAATAAAAGAGAATCTTGTTTTGCGCTTTTAACTGTTTTCATACTACAAAGCTAAATAATAATACTCTATAACAATATTAAAGATTGATGGCATATGTCATAGTGCTATCTGTCTAGCAGATGATAAATATCTTATTTTCTTTACTTTTTGAATTGGGCAGATTTTCAGACTAGCTGTAATTGTACTATTTTCTAAATATTTACAGACTTCATAGCAGAATCAGTGGAAGTATCTTCTTCCTGAGACTGATTATGATATTTCTCCATCTAAATAAATGTTACTACAGAGATTCTCATTTCATTTGTCCCCATGATTAAAAGTGAAAAATAAAGTTGAAAAACTTGTGAAATGATACCTTTTAAAACTTGAACTATATTATATTTTATAATAATTATTTCTGACACATTTGTTGACCATGAGAATTTAGAGTTTAAAGACATAGTTAAGATTATATCCTTGGGAAATTCCAGTTAAAATAACTAGTAAGTTCAACTGGAAAAACAATCTATTCTATTATTTAATGATTATTATTAGTTCATTAAGTGCATACTTAAATCACAGAATGTAATATAAAATGAATAGAAGTTGAATTAAGAGGGACAAAGGTTAACATCTGCTGTAGAATTATACTCATGGAAATGTATTTAGGGAGCAAGGCAAATGCACACCTGGTAAAACATGATTTGATTAATTACAGCCAACATGAATTCAGGCAGGAGAATTCATGCTCAACAAACCCATTACAATACTTTGAAGTTATTACTGCCTCAACACATTCAAATTCAATTCATAAAGTAAAGATTTTAGGAATGCTCTAGATGAAGTTGATCATCTGATATTAATAGATAAGTTAACTAACCATAGGATGGGGAGTAAAATGAGGAAAAGAGGGTATCTTTTTAAGAGAAAACAATAACATCAGAATAGAAATATTTCAAACTGAAAAAATTCATAACTGAGATAAAAACTATGTTAAAACCTTGTGTTCCCATTGACCATAGGAATGATGGGCGTGGTCACCTACGAATACCTGTTAGGACCATATTGTAAGCCTAGACATTGAGAAAAATAAAAGGATACAGAAACACTAGACTAATGTGATTGAAAGCCTGTGTTTTGAGGAACAGCTATTTTGCATCATGATTATTCCAGTTGTAGAAATACCGCTCATTAAATGAAACACAGAGAAGGAAATTGATATAAAGCCCATCATCACTTATGCTGAAGAAATGCAAAATTACATTACAGATACCTAAAAGAATTGTTTTCTCAAAATATCTAAACAGAGAATTTCTAACATAAAACAGATATGAAAGTAATTCATCCTTGATTTACCACAGAAATCTAGTTAAGCCAACTACATTTAGAAATAATTTCCATACTAAAAATATTTTTAAGTTTATTTTGAGAGAGAGAGAAAGAGAAAGAGCACAGTGGAGGAGGGACAAAGAGAGAGAGAGAGAGAGAGAGAGAGAGAGAGAGAGAGAGAGAGAATCCCAAGCAGGCTCCCTGCTGTCAGAGCATAGGCTGATGGGGGATCAATCCCCCGAAATGTGAGATCATGACCTGAACTGAAACCAAGAGGCAGAGGTTTAACCAACGGAGCCATCCAGCAGCCTCCACACTAAAAATATTTTTCAAAAATATATCTAAAATTTACATTCATCACTCAATGAACCTATAACCTGTAACCTAAAAACATATATGGTTTATATAACACGTATAGTTATTTGGCACTATAATAGGAATCACAGAACCACATACTAGTAGTAAACCTTCTTATATTCAAAATTCCACTTAATATTTACATATTATAATTTAATTTTATATCAAATGTAAATTAAGAGTTACTTTTGAACTTGTGATGAGCACCATGTGTTGAATCATTAGTACACCTGAAACTAATATTACATGGTATGTTAACTGGAATTTAAATAAAAACTTTAGAAATTAAAAATTAAAAAAAATAAACATGCATGTAGATACATATTGGAAAAAAAGTTACCCTCAAAACTAAATGGCATAATCACTTCTTAACTAAGAAAAGAGGCCCATATAAAAGAAAGGAAAAGAGCTCCCATTATTTTGCCACAATGTGAGAAAAAAAGACAACCTTTGGCAAAGAAAGTAATAATAATTAAAACACACACACACAATGGATACAATTATTATACACAAAAGTAAACCAAAAAGTACTATAATGTGTGAATATGCTCATGAGGAAATATAAACGCAATGGTGATGAAATTGGGCTGTGTTTCAACTCTCTGTCACTAGTCCTACGTGTATTCTTAGGAAAAGATACCTGGATATGGCTGATGTAAAGAAAGCATAATCTGATCCAATTATACAGCAACATGTTCAGGAAAAGTAAATGATGCTGATTGTAAGAACACAATATATACACACAATATGTGTGTATACACATGTGTGTATACACATGTCCAGGAAGCGTAAATGATGCTGATTGTAAGAACACAAAAATACAAAAAAAAGTTTAAAAGAAAGAATATGGTCACTGCATTTCCTGCATTGGTCAACACTTGACAATAATAATTAACATAGCGCTTAACTAAACATCAGGCAAATATCCAAGTGCTTAAGACTTATTGTTAATTTATTTCCGTAAAGCTTTTGTGGTTTATTCTAGTAATCGTTACTTTCTCCATTTGACAGGTAAAGTGCCAGGCCCACTGTCACACAACAAGGCAACTGTGAAGCCGGGGTTTGAACTGAGTCACTGTGGCTCTGCAGCAGGGCACAGCCCATTAACACAATGTGAGTCACACAGAGCGATTTTAAAATTTTCTGTAGCCACACTGAAAAAGGTAAAAAAAAAAGGGTGAAATTAAAATGAATAACATATTTTATTTAAACCAATCTATCCCAGTAATATCATTTCAACATATAACTGATACCAAAATTATTGAGGTTTTTACGTTATTTTTTCAGAGTAGTCCTTGATATTCAGCATGCGTTTTATACTGAAGACACATTTTGATGTGGACTAGTCACATTTCAAGGGATCAAAGGCCATGGCGGTTAACGGCTACCATAAGGGGATGCTGTGCTCTCAGGTGATGGCCATCCTGCCTATCAAGGGGCCTGTCAATGGAAACATGGATTCACTTTCTATTTGAAGGTAGAGCCCTCTTATTCTAGTTCTTTCTCCAAGCCCATCACATGATCAACTCAAAGTAGTGTTGAGATTCCTATCTGTGAAAGAATGTATTCCGAACCCCAGTGTGATAATACTCATCCAATTCACGGTTGCATCTTTTGATTATCAATTCAAACATTTTATTTGAGTAATCAATTGCTTTTTTTGTGTTTTTGATTGAATGAACTAATCCCAGAGGTCTGGTAAACAATGGGTGTGCTGGTGTAACAATTTCTCCAGACTCTTTCTTACAGACACTAGACTTGGCATGCTTGAAACAGCCAGATAGGTTTTTACTGTTCACTCAACAGATATCTATTATGTGGCCAAGTTAATGCAATGTAAATAGGAAATTACGTGCAATTTAAAGTACAGAAAAGTCTATATTTGAAATAGTAAGTATATGAGAAGTTTTGAAGTGACATCTCTATTAAAACTGGATAATTTTCAATCTGTTTCTTTTTTACTTCTCTTTTTCCCTTTTCTCATTTATTTCTTAAACTCCACATGAGTGAAATCATATGGTATTTGTCTTTCTCTGACTGACTCATTTCACTTAGCAGAATACTCTCTAGCTCCATTGATGTCCTTGCCAATTGCAAGATTCCATTCTTTTTGTGGCTGAGTAATATTCAAATGTGTATGTACACACGCACGCACACACACACACACACACACACGCATATACACATATCTTCTTTATCCATTCATCAGTCAATGGCCACCTGTGCTGTTTCCATAATTTGGCTATTGTAGATAATCCTGCTACAAACACTGGGGTACATGTATTCCTTTGACTCAGTATTTTTGTTTTCTTTGGGTAAATACCTAGTAATGCAATCACTAGATCGTAGGACAGTCATATTTTTAACTTTCTGAGGAACCTCCATACTATAGAGAACAAAATGATGGTTACCAGAGGGGAGGTAGGAGGGGAATGGGTAAAATAGGTGATGGGGATCAAGGAGAACACTTGTTATGAAGAACACCAGCTATTATACAGAAGTGCCAAATCACTATATTGTACACCTGAAACTAATATGACACTATATGTTAACTAACTGTAATTTAAATAAAAACTTAAATAATTAAATATATTTAAAAAAAGAATTCCAAAAAGTAGAAGAAACAGACCTTAAACCTCCAGGGCCTGTGCTTTAGTCTTATTAGGTTCTATTTTCATTTCCATAAACTCCCATAATTTTATTTTAGAGAAAATAAATAAGTAAACTGGGAAAAAAGTAGATAATTTTACATATATGCCCACACAAATAATGAAATATTCAATATTTACGCCAAGTAATAAAATGCAAGTAGTCCTTGTTCTGCACAGTTCCTAGGTGTTTGGATTTTGGTTACCACAGTTCAATTAAATAATATACAGCCCCTAAGTAAGTGACAGATGCTTATCATGACCAATGACCAATAATGTCACTTTTTTCATAGTTTGTTGGTGATTGATCACTATCAATCTATTCACTTCATGCATCGAAAGCAAAACTGATGGTTCGATCGCCTCTTTGTTTCCCAGTGATAAACTCAAGTGACATTTAATAAAAATGGATCATGAATGAGGGACCTGGCCAATGAAAAGTAAGGAAGAAACGAAAGGTGATAATGCTGAAGTGAAGTGAAATTTAAGTCAAAGGCAAATGGGAGTCATAGAAGAAATAACTTACTTGGGAATGTAGATACTGCTGCCTTTGAAAAGGTGCTATGAAGCCAGAGGAACTTGGTTAAGACAAAAATCGGCAGAGATGAAAAAACTATGACAAAAAGGAGGAAGATATTCCAAAGAAAGCAAGGCCAACAAAAACATGATATTAAAGGAACTCACAGAAATATTTCATGATACTGAAAGAGCAAAGAATAAAATATTGGAAAGCTGCTCCAAACTTAGAAAGAAATATGACAACCTATCAAAGCATCAGAAAGATGATACTAACCATGAATTATAAACCGAGAAGGCAAGCACTGTTCATACAACTCTGGAAGAGTATTTTAAAAAGAAAGAAATCACTTTAATTCTTAGTGTGCCTAATACTTTAAAGTACAGTGCACTAAATATTAGTTTTAATATTTTGTCATGTCTCTATGCATTTATGACCAGAGTGAGAGATATTGTAATGTTTTGACCAAAAAAATGTTAAATGTGACAGACAATCATAACCTTTCCATTGACTTCTTGCACTGTCATTTTATGGTCCTGCACTACCATGTAAATGTACTTTGAGAGATCATTACAGTGAAAATGTATAAAGAAATTCATCTAACCAATTGGGAATTTAAGATGAAGTGGATTAAAATACATAAAGTCAACACCTTATCTACTCTGAGATAATGAACTTTGAAACAACTTGACAAACACCCTTGTTGATAAGAAATTGGGACACCATTATCTAATGCATTAAATAAAATTAACAGCAATAGGTAAGGGGTTTTAGGTAAGAAAAAAACAACATGCAAGAGGAAATGAAGAATCTTCATGAATCTTCCCTTCAGATAATTAAGGACTTTTTAGCTTCCCATAAACAGATGTTCTGCTCATATTGCCTTTGATACATATCTGCCTCATTAGTTTCTTTTCTCTTGTCTCTCACTTCCCATTTATTTTAAAAAGTACATCTGTGAATTTCTGATGGAAAAGGGTAATGGAAACAGCCAACCCATAATGAGTTCTACTCTATGTCAGATACTGTGCTAGATTAGCAATATAAAGAGACGATAAATCATAGCTCTCTGAAAGAAAATGTGGGAAAGCTGATACTTTGAAATGTGAAACAAAGAATAAAAATTAATATGACTTCCTTTAATAAATGATACACAAGTATTTAATGTTTCCTTATTTACTGATACTTCACTTTTTGCATTTATTTATTTATTTATTTAATTCTTTTATTTATTTATTTATTTTTTGAGAAAGAGAGCAAAAGCATGAGTGGGAGGAGAGGCAGATGGAGAGGGAGAGAAAGAATCTTAAAAAGGCTCATGCCCAGCATTGAGCCCAACACAGGGCTCAATCTCATGACCGTGAGATCATGACCTGAGTCAAAATCAAGAGATTTACACTCAACCAACTAAGCCACCCAGGTATCCCTGATGTTTTTCTCTATAATACTCATGTTCCATTGATTTTATTTATATTTTCACAGGTACACAATACCTTCATTCTAGAAACAGGTGTATGCGAGAAGTATTTTATCAAGTCTTTCTCCCTTAAAGATCTTACTTATTTAGCTTCCTTTTATTTTTGCTTCCATGTTTAGTTTTTGGACGTGGACTTCTTGTCTATATATTTCATGTTTTTTTCCCTTTTACTTTTTTAAAAGCAAAGTTAGCTGTGTCTTTTTTATTTTTAATGATTTTAATTTTTGATAGAACTCAAGCAGAGGAGGTGCAGACAGAAAGGGACAGAGGACCCAAAGTAGGCTCTGCACTGACAGCAGGGAGCCCAGTGTAGGGCTTGAAATCAGGAACTGCATGATCATGACCTGAGCTTCAGTTGGACAGTTGGATGTTCAACTGGCTGAGCCACCCAGGTGTCTTTTGATAGACAGATGACTTGGAAAAACTTGTGAAATATTTATATGCTTAACATAATAATTAGTCACACTAGTATTTAACTGTATCAACAGTCTTATGTATATACATGTGCCTTCATTTTTCTCCTGTAACTAATAAGTTACTCATATGATTTGTACAAATATGAATCCTCTAATGCATGCTTTGAAGGAATCCATTTGTTGCCTTATATTTTTTGACAATTAAGTCATACTTTCATTTTAGAACTGCTATACATTTCACTTTTTAAAACACAGACATAACCTGAATTGACTTGATATTTCTCAAGACATTCAAGACAACAGTTCTACTTCATGAAAGTGATCATATTTAACTAATCAACTGTTAATTAATAAATCTATCTAGTGAAATCTAATGAACTAATTTCTTTTTAACGGTGAATATCAATGCTCAGAGAAACTTAAAACTCTTCTAGAAGTCAACAATTATGTCTCTAATATGCACCAATATTCTTTATTATTCACTGATTATGATTAATATCCCTATGGAAATCTTACCAATTAGAAGTGTTTAATTTGAATTTTCTTAAAATCTTTTAGCTAATCCATCCTTTGAGAATTGTCTTTAAATATGTTCACTTACATCTACACATAAGCCTTCAAATTATGCCATATCTCATATCCCTGCACAAAGCTACCTTATAATATACAAGGTTTTTAAGTTTAAAACAAAGCTTATATTCACTCATTCTGAAAACATATTTTAAAACCCTGAAATAAGTTACATTTATAAAAACACATTAGCTTTTTTTCATCTAAGCAAATCTCAATTTCTTGAAATACACTTGATATTCTAAGTAATAGTTTATCTTAAAGGATCATACTTAATGACCAAGCAAATTCCTTACCTTACCAATAAGAAAAAAATGTACAAGGAATTGTCTTTATGTTACCATTCCTGTAGGCTTTTTTAGGGCATACTATTTCCCTTTTCTTCCTAAGTACATTTGCTTTTTGAACTATCTGGCTAATTATTTATTTTCTCTGTTGTTTGCGTGCTCTTAAAACAACTCAATTTATCTATAAGTTAACATCAAATGTGTATTTGTGCATATAAATTTGACAATGGACACTTTAATTTCATTATCTTTCAATAAATTTCAGTTTCCAAGTTGTGATTTTTTTTTCAATTTTCAACCTATACAGCTGGTCATAATGCTAAGAGATCAAATATATAATCTGGTAAAATGAGGCACTGGATCTCTTCTCATGGAGTTGACTTGTTGGGGAACATAAACATATCTCTGGAAACAAGATTAATATATATTTGCAAATTTGATGAGTGATATAAAGGAAAAGTACAAGACTCAATGAGAGCTTAGAGAAGAGGACTCTGACCCACTCAGAGACATTTCCTTGAGAATAAGGTCTCCTTGAGGAAATTATACTATATATGAAATATAAAAAGCAAAGAAGAAAGGTAAAATCACTCTAGGCAAAGGAAGTGCAAATGATGGAAGTACAAAGGACTGAAATATGGACAGCAATTTGGAGCCTGGAGACCAACATGAGTCACAGAGAAAGATGCTGCTAGGGAGAGAGTTGGGAGAAATGAGGCAATGCAAAAGCAGGCCACAGTAAGGGAACTGTTCCTACCACAGTGTTTCTACTTCACTCTCAGACTGAGAGGTGACTAAATTAAATTTTTTGGCAGCAAAAGTGTGGTATAATCATACCTCCAATTTAAAAAGGATGCTCTCTTTACAAGAGGGACTAGAATGGATGTGAACAATTAGGAAGTGAATACAGCACTGATGTCCTGGTCCATGAAGGAGGCTGTGAAGATGGAAACTGGTGGATGAGATCCAAGATAATTGTATTTAAGAGGTTGAACCTTCATGATTTGTGATGGATTGTGTATGGGAGGGTGAATGAATAGGAAATGATCCCAAGGCATCTTTTTTGGTCAATGGAATGACTGGCAATGCTATTCACAGTCATAAAATATTAGAAGGTTAGAAGTTTGGAGATGGGAGTATAATGAATTCTGGACTCAGCAAAAGCCATGTGAGTAACAGTCACAACTAGAGCCAAAAAGAGAGACAAGTAAGCCAAGTTTAACTAACCCTTTAGACTAGAAAAAGCAGGGCCCATGATGAGGTCTAAATCCCATAGACCCCAGGCTTCCTAATGCCTTTTAAGAAATTATCTCAGTTCCTCTTTGGTGCTTAAGATTGATCAGGGCTAGGGGCACCTCTGTGGCTCATAGGTCAAGCGGCTAACTTCGGCTCAGGTCATGATCTCACGGTTCATGAGTTTGAGCCCTGCGTCAGGAGCTGCGCTGACAGCTCAGAGCCTGGTGCCTGCTTCAGATTCTTTGTCTCCCTTTCTCTCTGACCCTTCCCTGCTTGCACTCTCTCTCTCTCAAAAATAAATAAACATTAAAAAAAAAATTTTTTTAAGCTTGATCAGGGCTGGAACTGGTCTTTGGATGGGGTCCTCTGGAGCAGGACCAACATGAATCCCTTTCTCATATTTCTATGTTTCATGATATTTTCCAACCTGTTCAAGAGGTCAATCTTCTGCCATTAAGATCTCTGAGACTTATGTCTATGTGATCTTCAAGGGACCCAGTGGTAGGGCAGGTTTTAGGAGAGTAGCCTGATGAAAACATCACTCTCACAGGCCAGCATGGGGTATTTTTTCTAAGATTATGAAACTGGGGCGCCTGGGTGGCTCAGTCAGTTAGGTGTCCGACTTCAGCTCAGGTCATGATCTCATGGTCCATGAATTTGAACCCCACATCAGGGTCTGTGCTGACAGCTCAGAGCTGCTTTGGATTCTGTGTCTTCTTCTCTCTCTCTCTGCCCCTTTCTCACTCTCTCTCTCTCTCTCTCTCTCTCTCTATCACAAATAAACATTAAAAAAATTAATTTAAAAAAAGTAAAATTATGAAACTGGCTCACCAGAATTTCCCTGATATGCTGATTTGGGGACTCACATCATTCATACCAGGCAAGGATGCTGCAAAATATTTGGGTCCCCCTTTCCCCTCCACACCCACAGAGTCTTGGTCCCATGGCCAAAACCTTTGGGAAAATCTGTGATTCAAAGAAAGACCCATAAATGCTTCCCAAACCAAAGCCAAAGGAGAAGGAATACAAAGAAGAAAATTTGAATGCTAGGCTGGAAGGAAAAAGACACACATTGAACCAAAATCGTAAACAATCCCTATCTGGATCAAGGTTAGAAGTTAAGCAAGACCTGTTCAAGAAATAAGTATCACAAACTTTGATGGATTGAGACCTAGGTAACAGACAAATCTTGATCTAGATTGTCTTCTTTTTACTTGGTTTTTAGGCTGTTGCTTGATGATGTGAGAGTTCTGAAAGGAATAGCTTTCTATGAAAAGTTGTGGGGTTACAGATCTGAGACTCAACATGATGATTCATTAATTAAATGAGCTGGGACATCTCACTGAAATAAAATACTGTGAGAATTTTTTGCTTCATTATCCATAATAATGGATACAGATGCCTTTAGCATCCTTTCATCTTTATCTTCTACTTTCCTATATTATGTTTGTTTCCTGTTTCTTCAGTTCTTTAAACTATGGGTTCAGTACAGCCCATCCTGATATATAATCTAACCTCAAACATCACTATTAAGAGCTGTTCTTGTCAAAGAAGATACATTAATCAGAACTTCAGCTGAGAATTAAAGAATGAACCTAGTTTCAATCTAAGCAAGAATTATTGGCTCATGTAACCACATCGTGGGGAAGGCAAAGTGAAGTTGAGGATGAGTGGGGCAAGGACTTCCAGGCTATCGGGAACTTCATTATCGTTTTTTCTTGGTTTCCCTTGAAGGATCATCTATAGAGCCTTTCATGTACACATCCTATTAGCCATGATCCAAAGAGGAACAGGCTCTTTCCTGCCATCTCCACTTGAAAATACCCTTAACAGTGAATGACTGGATGAGTTTATACCACATACCCATCTCTGGGTTGGTGGAAGTGTCCAATAGCATCTATC
The DNA here is from genome assembly GCF_027475565.1 of Acinonyx jubatus. Lineage (NCBI taxonomy): Eukaryota > Metazoa > Chordata > Mammalia > Carnivora > Felidae > Acinonyx > Acinonyx jubatus. The sequence goes on from NC_069384.1 coordinate 22,835,812, forward strand.
AGTTGGATCCCTAACTAGAGAAGGTAGAGAGGCGGTTCCAAAAACACTGTGCTATTCTAGGGGAGAAGAGAATGAAGAGACAAAATAATAAGACAGGAGGCAGATGACAGAATCTCAGCTTCCCTGTTGTTCATACACTATGCCTGCTCTTAAGCACCCCATCATTTAAACCTTGACCCGATTTATTATTCCTATTGATTAATTTTCCTGAATGTGACCAATTACCTTCCTGATCTCCCTCTCACCCTGTAATTTCTGGTATCTTTGGACTTGACAAGTTATGATGAGTTATTATGGGGTACCTGGGTGCCTCAGTCAGTTAAGCAGCCGGTTCTTAGTTCGGGTTCAGGTCGTGATCTCAGGGTTTTGTGAGTTCAAGTCCCGCCTTAGGCTCTGTGCACTGACCACGCTTAGCCTGCTTGGGATTCTCCCTCTCTCCTTTTTTCTCTGCCCCACCTCTGCTCATGCTCTCTCTTGTCTCTCTCAAAATAAATAAACATAAAAAAAAGCTTTAAAAACTACAGGAACAGGTAATGTCAAGTAACTGATATTCCACTCTGCTACAAAAATTCTATTGACTATTTATAATTGACATTATTTTCTTTTAATATGTTATATAACATGAAATAAAACTTTACTGTATAAATGAAAATAATAAACTTTATTTATAAAGACATATAAATAAAGTATTTTCCATTATATACTAATTGAATTATGTATCAGTTTAATATCTCTGGAGAAAGTCTACAATATATAATTATATACTACATGTATATATGTGGCTTAGTTGAGAATCAAGGGATACAAGTTCTTACCCAGATTTCCCAATCTGTATCACTCTTTTGACTCATATTTTGTGTTCCACATTAAAATAGAAATATTAAGTCAACTAACTTGATATTTTAAACTAATATTTCTCTAAGCATTCTGAAAAATGCTACTCATTTATGTGTCTTCTACTAGCATCAAAGCAGGTAGCTACTATGAGTTGCTATTTATAAAATAATAATAACTATACGTACTAATGGATATTTTCACTAAAACTGAAAGGTAAAATTAATTAAATTATTAGTTCAGTAAATGCTTCTTGCCTAACAATATATTTTGCAGCATAGAAGGGTAAAATAAATATTTAAAGTTATTTTTAATACTTAAATTGAAATTTAATCAAAGACATTAGTATAAGAAATTTACTAAATCTTCTATGTCACTAAAGTAAATTAAAAGAGAATTCAAGGGGCGCCTGGGTGGCTCAGTCGGTTAAGGGGCCGACTTCGGCTCAGGTCATGATCTCGTGGTCCGTGAGTTCGAGCCCCACGTCGGGCTCTGTGTTGACAGCTCAGAGCCTGGAGCCTGTTTCAGATTCTGTGTCTCCCTCTCTCTGACCCTCCCCCGTTCATGCTCTGTCTCTCTCTGTCTCAAAAATAAATAAACGTTAAAAAAAATTTTTTTTAATTAAAAAAAAAGAGAGAATTCAAAATTTCCTCCCTTTACAGTTATTATCTATCACAGTGGGAACATTTGACAATGCTCCAGAGAGCACATTTAAACTCTTTAGTCATGAGACCCCATATCAACTACATATTCCATTTTATATAAAGAACATCAACAACCGTTTTCATGACAGGCAAGCTCTCCACCTATAACTGAGAACTCAGTGCAAGAACTTACCTATTCTATAGAAAATGCATATGTCGACCACAAACTCATTTTTAATGAATTCATTTGTTACTCATTAAATATTTATTGAGCACCTAGTTTGTTAAAGCTTCTTTCGTGTATTAAAAACAAAGGTACCTAAAACCAGTTCCTGGGAAACTTGGTGGCTCAGTCAGGTAAGCATCTGACTCTTGACTTCAGCTCAAGTCATGATCTAACAGTCATGGGATCGAGCCCTGTGCCAGGTTCCATGCTGAATGGGGAGCTTGCTTGGGATTCTCTCTCTGCTTCCCCTCCTGCCACCTCTACCTCTCACTCTCTCTCTCAAAATAAAAAAATAAATATTGAAAATATAATAAAATGAAATAAAACCCATTACCCAATTGATAGAGAAGACATAAAACGTTAGCTTCCAAGATGTTCCTGTGCACATCTTTGCAACATTTTATAAAAAGTAAAAAAAATGGTGAAAAAATGAAAAATATTTTTTAAAAAGCATTATTTCTTGGACACTGAGACCTCTTATAGTAATAAATGACCTTCTGCATTTAAGATATTCTATCTAGAGCAACCTATTCAGTGTCAGATAATTATGAGGCTAGCTAGTGCACCTGAAGAAAGTAACATAAAGTTTCAAATCACTTTCTTAGAATGAGAACTGAATAGTTCTTATAATCATACTTATTATTCTCAGTAAAATGTAAAATACTTCAAGAAAGAGTTATATAAGATCATTTCACTGTCATTCTGATTTAGCAGGGAAAAAACCTTTTCTCATGATAACTGGACTTTTTTCATTATACTTTGTGAGATTCTCTATTTTATTTTAAGTTGTATTTTTTTCAAAACAAATAATAAAGTAGAGCTCAAATATTCAATTTAGAATTGAGTCAATAATCACAATTTAGCATTCACAATTTAAAAGAATTTTATTAAAGAAGATGTTATGTGTGCCCCTGATTAAAGATACTATGTTACAGGCACATTTAAAAATGGAAAAATATTCCATGCTCATGGATTGGAAGAACAAATATGGTTAAAATGTCAATACCACCCAAAGCAATCTACATATTCAATGCAATTGCTATCAAAATAACACCAACATTCTTCACAGAGCTAAAACAAACAATCCTAAAATTTGTACGGAGCCAGAAAAGACTCCAAATAGCCAAAGCAATCCTGGAAAAGAAAACCAAAGCTGAAGGCATCCCAACCCCAGACTTCAAGATGTATTACAAAGCTGTAATCATCAAGACAGTATGGTACTGGCACAAAAACAGACACTCAGATCAATGGAACAGTATTAATAGAGAACCCAGAAATGGACCCACAAACATATGGCCAACTAATCTTTGACAAATCAGGAAAGAATATCCAATTGAGTAAAGACAGTCTCTTCAGCAAATGGTGCTGGGAAACCTGGACAGTGACATGCAGAAAAATGAATCTGGACCACTTCTTACACCATACACAAAAATGAACTCTAAATGGGTGAAAGACCTAAACGTAAGACAAAAAGCCATCAAAATCCTTGGGCAGAAAGCAGGCAAAACCTCTTTGACCTTGGCCACAGCAAGTTCTTACTCAACACATTTCTGAAGGCAAGGGAAACAAAAACAAAAATGAACAGTTGGGACCTCATCAAGATAAAAAGCTTCTGCACAGTAAAGGAAACCATCAGCAAAACTAAAAGGCAACCAACGGAATGGGAGAAGATATTTGTAAATGACATATAAGATAAAGGGTTAGTATCCAAAATCTACTAAGAACTTATCAAACTCAGTACCCCCCCCCCAAAAAAAATTCAGTGAAGAAATGGGCAAAACACATGAATAGACACTTCTCCAAAGAAGACATCCAGATGGCCAACTGACACATGAAAAAATGCTCAACATCACTTATCATCAGGGAAATACAAATCAAAACCACAATGAGATACCACCTCACACCAGTCAGAATGGCTTAAATTAACAACTCAGGCAACAACAGATGTTGTCAAGGATGTGGAGAAAGGAGATCTCTTTTGCATTGCTGGTGGGAATGCAAACTGGTGCGGCCACTCTGAGAAAGAGTATGGAGATTCCTCAAAAATTAAAAATAGAGCTACCCTACAAGCCAGCAATTGCACTACTAGGTATTTACCCAAGGGATACCGGTGTGCTGTTTCAAAGGGGCACATGCACCCCAATGTTTATAGCGGTGCTGTTGACAATAGCCAAAGTATGGAAAGAGCCCAAAAGTCCATCAACAGATGAATGGATAAAGAAGATGGGGTACGTGTGTGTGTGTGTGTGTGTGTGTATATGTGTATGTATATATGTATGTGTATATATATATATATATATATACACACATGTATATATATGTATGTATATATGTACGTATATATACATGTATATATATACGTACATATATACATACATATATATATACATGTATATATATGTGTGTGTGTATATATATGTGTGTATGTATATATGTACGTATATATATACATGTATATATATATATGTACATATATACATACACATATACACACACACACACACATATATATACAATGGAGTATTACTCAGCAGTCAAAAAGAATGAAATCTTGCCTTTTGCAACTACATGGATTGAACTAGTTGGTATTATGCTAAGCAAAATTAGCCAATCATAGAAAGACAAATATCATATGACATCACTCATATGAGGAATTTAAGATACAAAACAGATGAACATAAAGGAAGGGTAACAAAAATAATATAAAAACAGTGAGGGGGACAAAACATAAGAGACTCTTAAATGCAGAGAACAAATTGAGGGTTGCTGGAGGGGCTGCGATTGGAGGGAATGGGCTAAACAGGCAAGGGGCATTGGGGAGGACACTTGTTGGGATGAATACTGGGTGTTGTATATAGGGGATAAGTTACTGGAATCTACTCCTGAAATCCTGATAGCACTATATGCTAACTAACTTGGATGTAAATTTAAAAATTAATAATAAAAAAATTAATAATAAGTAATGTAGTTGTAAAACTTTCAGGATAGCAGAAGAGTAAATAATCCTCAGATACATATAACCTACAGAATAAAAAAGATTCTAATCATGTTACACCTGCCCCATATATTTATATGATAAAATCTCCTTCAACTGTGACTATTACCAAACAAACTAAAACCTATATGGATAAGTGAGTAGTGTCACATGATTTTTAAGTGAGGATGTAAGCCATTCATGCCACACCTATTAGTAAGAATGCATGTGCCAAGCCTTGTACTCAGATCAGGGATACAGCATGAACAAAGACCAGAAGTCCCCTCTTTCACAGAATAAACATTCGAGTGGTGACAGACAGGCAATAAACAAATAAATAAACCAATTTACAGAAGTCTGATGGTGCTGAATGCTCTGGAGGGAAAGCATAAAAGAGAGGGGGGCTGAAGTTAGAATGGGGGGCTAGCAACTTCCAGTTTTCATCAGAGAAGGCCTCATTGTATGCATTGGAGACAGCACCGAAGCAGGTGCAGGGCAAGTCTTGCACATACCTGGGTACAGAACACTGAGACAAGAGTTTTTCTAGGTGGTAGAAGGAATAGTAAGCTTGCTCGCCAGGAGAAACCTGAGTGAGAGTCTCAAAAAGCTTGTAAGGCACTGACTTTTATTCCTGAGTAACATAGAGGCCACTGGAGGAACTGATAGTTTAGAATTTGTTTCTAAAGGGTCACAGCAGCTGCTATATGAAAACAACACACAGGGTGGAATAGTGAAAGCAGGCAGCATTCTAGGTAAAATAAACTTGGGGCATTTATTATCAACTAAATAAAACTTGGCATATCTACTGATGGCAATACTTGATTTTTTACTGTAATGGTTTTGCTTAGTTATTTAGGTATGTCTGTTTCCTGAAAATACAAGAATAAGGCTGCTCACATTCACTTTTGGCATTACATGTTTTAGAAAAGTTTGCGAATTGGGGGCCTCTCAGACCTAATGACACTTTGAGTTTGTTTTATTGGTCCCAGAAAGTATAGGAAAAAAGTGGTAACAACAACAAAAACTGAACTAGGTAACTTTTGATAATTAAGAACTTTCACATTAAAAATCCACATACTTTGAAAAACCAGCAGATCTGACAATAGTAGATAGAAAGACACAAGGAAGTAAAAAAAAAGGAGAGAAAAACAGTGCCTCTCAACCTTTCATGTGTAGGCACATCACTTGGGAAACTGTGAATGGCAGATTCTGATTATGTCTGGAGTCAGACATGAGAGTTTGCATTTCCAAAAACCTTCCAGGGGCTGCTGCTGCTGCTGGTGGTCCTCAGACCAGATCTTGAGCAGAAAGGTGTTGAAGGGCAGTAGCAGCCGTTCACACCCCCTCCCCCAACTCCCACATTCCTACCTATTCACTGTTGTTGCTCCTGTTGTTAGTGTTAAGACATTGATGTCTGTTGGCTTTTGAATGTTTATTCTTCTGTTTCAGAATATGGTCTCTTGGATAAAATAAATAAACGGGATGGCAATTTTTAAACTAGGAGTTGCAATTTAATGCACACGGGATATACTTATAAACTCAAAAGAAAAAAATTATTAGCATGTTCCATATAGTCAGTTTACTTTCAGAAACACATGAGCAGAGAGCTTAAATATGCTACGTAAAGAGCAGTGATAGATCTCAGTGGAGGATGCCAGGGGAGGGCGGGGGGCACAATAACTGAACAAAGTAAACATAGGAAAGAAAAAAAAAAAGAAAGAAAGCAGAGATGTTTTAGATGTCAGTGGCATCCATGCTCAAATCTCAGTTTCAGACAAATTCATTCAGGCATAGGTATCCAGTTTCAATTAGAAATAGATGTACAGAGAGATATTCAGCCCGCATCACTATCAACAGTGCAAGAATCTCAGAAAACTAACAGAAAAAAAAAAGAGTAGTGGTTTTTAATGTGATTCTTTATTGTGGGTTTGATTGCCACTAATAGCCAGCAGATGGGATAGATACATTAGGGAGAAAAAAAGCTCAAAGAAGTTTTCTGGCCAAAATAAGCAGTTATATTCTAAATTGCACCATAACTTTGAGAACAGCAGAATGCTATTGGGGAAAGTTTTTCAGAAAACAAAATTATTTTAAAAGGTAGGTTTCTTTATTAACAGTAATTGTTCCAAATGCTTCTCTATTAGGGTAATTTTTTATTGTATTTTCAAATAAAGATTCCCTTTTCTTCCAAAGCATAATTTCTCAGTTCTAAATTCCTTGCATTGAGTGGAAGCCTTTGAACAGCCAGCTTTTGCAAAAAAGCAAAACAAAACAAACAAAAAACTCACAAAAGATTATGATCATATAGCTAGCTACCCAAATTGTGTATCTATGATCCCTAATGCCTAAAAACCACTACCTATGAAGGTCTCTGGCTATGAATGGACGTGCTCAGTAAACAGTTTCACTGAACACTGATTGTTAAAACCATAAATAAATCTCTGCAGATCTCATGTGCAGCATAGCAATTACAGTTAACAATACTGTATTATAAAATTCAAGACTGCTAAGAGACTAGATCCAAATTATTCTCACCACAAAAAAATGATAATTATGGGACACGGTACAAGTGTTAACAAACGTTATGGTATTAATCATATTGCAATACATAAATGTATCAAATCAATACATGTGTGCCTGAAACTTCCATAAGGTTGCATGCCAATTATATCACAATTAAAAAAAAGAAAACACTCAAAAGCTGATCCTGAAGAAAAAATTAATCCCAAAATGAACCTCTGGAATAGAAGACTATTCAGTATTTGTCCCAGTGCGACATGATTGATCACAAGGATTGTTCAATATGATTTGGAGTTTTCCTCTAGTATGAAAATATGAGGTAACAACATGGACATTCTGTTTTTAATTCAGTCTCAAATGTGAAAAATTCCAACACAACTTTTTCTTGAAAATTCACAGCCAATAAATGCAATTTTATATAATTGAAATACAGTTCTTGAAGATTATTTTATTTAATATCATGGATATTAGTACATCAAACAATGTAACATGAATTATAATTTGACATGACCCAATATCTATTATTTTAGCTTTGCATTATTTAAATTTTTATTGATATCTGCTCCGCTTGAAAAGGAGGTAATGCTTCTTCTAAAGTGATCGAGGCAGTGCACTTAATATTTGTATTGATTGCTAATATGGATCGTATTTAGCTATTTGAAAGCTATTAACTTCATATACAAATTAAAAGCACTTATTATTTAATATAGTGTCATATTCTTACTGTAATAGTTACAGTTCCACATCACTTTGAAGAACTTCAACAGATAAAACAAATGAGATATTTATCTCAAGATAAATTTGGATCGTTTATATGTGTTTGAAAAATGATATTCAGAAAGTAAGGATAAATTCATGACATGGCTAATTTCTGACATATTAGTCTTAATTATACTGAGTCTTCATGTGATCACACAATTATTGGTCACACACAAAATCAGGTTTGCCAGTGATGAGGCAAAGCAGACCACCATTTCAGCCTCACAAAGACCAAAGGAAAAACAGAAGACTCTCATTTGATTTCTTAGTCCAGAGTCTGAATGGGATGCATTCTCAGTACCTTATGCAATTATCTCACATTCTCCTGTCTCACTGCATTCCACATTCTGTCTCTGCTACCCAGAATGCTGTATCTCCTGATGGTGCAACAAGATTTGGATGGTACTTTCAAATTAAGATAACACCTTACATACAAAGGGACTAATCACAAAGCTGTGGGCAAGGAATAGGAGAACTCTAAAGGAGAGTTCAGGGACCAGGGCTAAGAGCAGAAGTGCTATTGCTACTAGTTGTCTCCTCAGTGGGAGAAGAGGCTATCGAGAAGATAGTTGTGGGGATGAGTCACCTGCAGGGAAACACTGGCATTAGGGCAGGACAAGTCTCAAAGAGTAGGTCACGGAATAAATACTCAGTGTCTCTTGAAAGAACTACTCAGTGGACAATCCCAACTGACTAAAATAGAAGTCCATTTTGGGGACGAGTGTGCAGAAATGTAGAGGGGATATGAAGAAGCAAATGAAAGAAAGCCAACATAAATCCTCAGCAGACTATGAAAAACATGCTTTGATTCTTTTTAAATCTGGAATTTCCTTTCTAATCTTAGCAATTAATCAGGAAAGAATTTAGGAGGAAAACAACAATGCATAATCCCAATGTTAGGGGCAACATCCATTCCCACACAATTCTTGTCTTCCCAGGAAGACATGCTACAATGTTAGATATGTCCAAAAAAGGGTAAATATCATTATTAAAAGAATAAACTTATTTTTATATTCTAAAAAGATTAAGAAAAATCTTTTAAATTCAAAAACAAATCAGTACAACATAAGTACACTGAATAAAATTGTAAAGACTATGAATAGGAAGAAAATTACAAACGTACACACACATTTGACCTGGGAACTTATTTTTCTAAGTTTATTTATTTTGAGAGAGAGAGAGAGAGAGAGAGCAGGGGAGGGGCAGAGAGAGAGGGAGAGAGAGAATCCCAATCAGTCCCCATGCTCTCACTGGAGAGCCCAACGTGGGGCTCAATCTCACAAAACCGTGAGATCATTCTCTGGGCCAAAATCAAGAGTCAGATGCTTAACTAACTGAGACACCAAGGAACCCCCATGAACTGGGAACTTCTTGAAGCATAAACTGTGATGTTTTAACACAAAACTATTCTATTCGCTATTCTAGTTAAAGTAACAAACGGTCCTTTTATTTAGGACTCCCATTTAAGCACCACCACAACCACTATTACACATCTTGCTATGAAAATCTTGCTCAAAATCTCTAATTACAGTTTCTGAGGTGGTGGAATTTTGCTACACTAAAGCAACTTGCATTACTCTTTGATGGCCCTGATCCTTGTTGCACCGCAAAATCAACCTTATGCATTCTAAGCCTTATATGACAGATGAATGAAGTGGTGTGGAAATATGAGATAAAACTTTCCTGACCATGTAAGACATAGTATGCATTTTGAGCCGTGGTCTTCTGTGTACATACAATTCTACCACTACATATTTCCTTATAATCATCAAGTGTGTGATAAAAGAGATTCCTGCCCTTGGAACACTGACCGGTCTTGGCAGACCCTCAACAATGGGGACATATCAAGAATAAATCAGGTAGTTTAGACAATCACAAATCTTCAAGGGTCAACTAACAAGTAGGGCAGGGTTGAACAGAAATTTTCATCACCTACACAGGCCACCCCTTTAAAACCAAGAGAGGTAGGTATTTTCTCTAATACGTAGAAACAAATACAGAGAGTCAAGCAAAATAAGGTTACAAAGGAATATGTTCCAAATGAAAAGGCAAGACAAAACCTCAACAAAAATATCTTAATGATGCAGATATCAGTATTTTACTTGATAAAGAATTCCAAGTAATGGTCAAAGATGCTCACCAAACTCAGGAGAACAATGAATGAACACAGTGAGAACTTCAACAAAGACATAGAAAATATAAGAAAGTACCAAACAGAAGTAATAGAGCTGAAGAATATAATAAATGAACTAAAATAAATACACTAGAGCAGTTCAACAGTGGACTAGATGACAAAGAAGTAAAAATCAATGACCTATAAGACAAAGCAATGGAAGTCACCAGAGAGAGTAGAAAAAAAAAAATTTAATGAAGATATCTTAAGGGACTTATAGGAAAACATCAAGTGAAATAGCATTCACACTATGTGGGTCCCAGAAGGAGAAGAGAGAGAAAGGGGCAGAACATTTATTTGAAGAAATAATGGTTGAAAACTTCCCTAAACTAAGGGGAAAAAAAAAGAGAAAACAGACATCTACGTCCAAGAATTCCAGAGTTCCAAATAATATCAACCCAAAGAGATCTACAACAACATATTATAGTTAAAATGTCAAAAGTTAAAGGTAAAGAGAGAACTTAAAAGCATCAAGTAGAAAAATGAATTGGTATATACAAGAGGAACCCCATAAGGTTATCAGCAGATTTCTCAGCATAAATTTTGCAGGCCAGAAGGGAATGGGATGACATATTCCAAGTACTGAAAGGAAAAAATTTGAACCAAGAATACTCTACCTGGCAAAGTTATTATTCAGAGTTAAAGGAAAGGTAAAGGGATTTTTAGATAAGCAACAGCTAAAGGAGTTCATCACTAGCCAATCAATCTTACAAGAAATATTAAAGGAACTTCTTTAAACTGAAAAGGAATTACACTAACTCACAACAAGAAAACATGTGAAAGTAAAAATGGAAAGGGCTAATATATAGTAAAGGTAGTGCATTAATCACTTATAAAGCTACTATGAAGGTTAAAACACAATGATAGTAAAATTAATACAATAATTAGTTAAGAAATATATAAAATAAAAAAATGTGAAATATGACATCAAAACATAAAATGTGGAAGGGGAATAAAAAGGTAGAGTTTTGGAATATGTTCAAATTTAAGTTACTATCATTTAAAAGAAAACTGTTCTAAGAATAGGATGATATATGTCAACCTCACAGTAATCACAAAGCCAAAAACTTATAGTAAATACACAAAAGAAAATGAAAATAAGACTCTAAATATAACAATATAGGAAATTATCAAACCACAAGGTATGACACAAAGAGAAGAGAGGAACTATAAAAATAGCCAGAAAACAAATGACAGTAAGTACATATCTACCAATTGATATTTACTTTAAATGTATGGACTAAAAATATCCTATCAAAAGACAGAATGGCTAAATGGAGGAAATAAAAAAAAAGAAAGACACATCTATATATTGCGTACTCACTTCAGAAGTAAGGTCACACAGACTGAAAGTGAGGGGATGGGAAAAGATATTACATGCAAATGGAAGCAAAAAGAAAGCTAGTATACCTATAATGTATTAGACAAAGTACACTTTAATAAAGACTGTAAACAGGGAGGTGGGGGGTAGGTCTGGGATGCTCAGTTGGTTAAGCATCTGACTGGGTTTCAGCCCAGGTCATGATCTCACGGTTCCTGAGATTCAGCCCTGTATCAGGCTCTGCACTCACTGCATCAGAGCCTGCTTGGGATTCTCTCTCTCTTTCTCTCTGCCCCTCCCCTGCTTGCACATGCTTTCTTTCTCTCTCAAAACAAACAAACAAACAAACAAACAAACAAACAAAGGGTGTAGAGGGGCACCTAGCTGGCTCAGTTTGAGGAGCATGTGTCTCTTGATTTCAGGGTTGTGAGTTTGAGCCCCAGGTTAAGCGCAGATATTACTTAAAAATAAAATCTTTAAAGAAAGACTGTAGAGGGGGCAAGACAAAGATAATGATAAAGGGTTCAATTCAACAAAGATGTATAACATATAACATATGTATACAACATATGTATATAACATATATATACACACATGTGTGTATAGATTGATTGATTGATAGATATGGATATATCCAACACAGAAGCACAAAATATATAAAGCAAATATTAATAGACCTAAAGGAAGAAATTAACAGCAATACAATAATAAGGGACTTTAAGACGCTACTTACATCAATGGATAGATCACCCAGATAGAAAATATAAACATTAACCTTAAATTACACATTAGATCAGATGGACTTCATAGATATATAAAGAACATTCCATCCAAAAGCAAAATACGCATTCTTCTCAAGAGCACATGGAACATTCTCCAGGATAGATCACATGCTAGACCACAAAACAACTATCAATAAATTTGAGATGGAAAACATATTAAGCATCATTCTTTTCCAACCATGATGGTATGAAACTAGAAACCAATTACAAGAAGAAAACTGAAAAAAATTACAAACAAATGGAGATTAAACATGTTATTGAACAACTACTGGGTCATAGAAGAAATCAAAGAAAAAGTTTAAAAATACTAAAGACAAATGAAAATAGAATCACAACAAAAATACAACAAAAATACAAACCCAAGACAAATACAACAAAGTCTATGGGATGCAGCAAAAAGTATCCTAAAAAGGGAGTCATAGCAATCCAGGTCTCTCTCAGGAAATAAGAGAATTCTCAAATAATTTAACATTATATCTAAAGGAATTAGAAAAAAGAACAAGTCAAGCCCAAATACAGTAAAAGGAAGGAAATAATGAAGATCAGAGTGAAAACAGAGAAAATATAGATGAAAAAGGCAACAGAAAAGATCAATAAAACTAAGAGCAGATTCTCTGAAGAGATAAACAAAATAGACAAACCTGTATCTAGACTCCCCAAGAAAAAAAGAAGGATCGAACAAATAAAATCCAAAATGAAAGAGAAGCTACAAATTATATCACAGAAATACAAAGGAACAGAAGAGACTACTATGAACAATTATATACCAATAAATTGGACAACCTGAAAAAAATGAATAGATTCCTAGAAATTCACAACATTCCAAAATTAAATCAAGAAGAAATAGAAAATCTGAATAGACCAATTCCTTGTAAGATGACTAAATCAGTAATCAAAAACCTCCCAACAAACAAAAGCCAGGACCAGACAGCTTCACTGGTAAGTCTACCAAACATGCAAAGATTTAATACCTATCCTTCTCAAAGTCTTCCAAAATTGAAGACGAAGGAAAGCTTCCAACTTCATTTTAGATAGTTAGCATTACTCTGATATTAAGATGAAACAAGGATACCACAAAAAAAAAAAAAGAAAGAAAGACAATTACAGGCCAATATCCCTGAGGAACACAGATGCAGAAAAACTCAATAAGACACTATTAAACTGAATTCAAAAATACAAAGAATCACACACCATGATCAAGTGGAATTTATTCCAGGGCACAAGAATGGTTCAACATCCTAGAAAATCAATGTGATATACCACAATGACAAAAAAAAAAAAGTTTAAAATCATCTGATGGTTTAATAGACACAGAAAAATCATCTGACAAAATTCAACTTCCATTTACCTAATGTCAACAAATTGGGAAGAGAGGGGAACATACATCAACAAAATTAAGGCCATATATGACAAACTTACAGCTAATATCATACTCAATAATGAAAAGCTAAAAGCTTTTCTTCTAAGATCAGGAAAAAGACCAGGATTCCCATTCTCCCCACTTTTATTCAACACAGTATTAGAAGTTCTAGGCACAGCCATGAGGCAAGAAAAAGAAATAAAAACATGCAAATTGTAAAGAAAGAAGTAAAACTGTTGCTATTTGTAGATGACATGATACTACATATAGAAAACCCTAAAGACTCCACCAAAAAAATCTTCAGGACTAATAAATAAATTTAGTAAAGCTGTAAGACACAAAATTAATATACAGAAATATGTTGCATTTCTATACGCTATTAACAAACTATCAGAAAGAAAAGTCAAGAAAACAATCCCATTTACAATTGCATCAAAAAGAATAAAATACCTAGGATTGAATTTAACCAAGGAAGTGAAAATATGTACACTGAACATTAGAAGACACTGATGGAAAGGGCGCCTGGGTGGCTCAGTGGGTTAGGCGACCTACTTCGGCTCAGGTCACGATCTCGCGGTTTGAGTTCGAGCCCTGCATCTAGCTCTGTGCTGACAGCTCAGAGCCTGGAGCCTGCTACGGATTCTGTGTCTCTCCCTCTCTCTGCCCCTCCCCTGCTCACACTCTGTGTCTCTCTGTCTCTCAATAATAAATAAATGTTAAATTTTTTTTAAAAAAAAGAAGACACTGATGACACTGATGGAAGAAACTAAAAAAAACATAAATAAATGGAAAGATATTCTGTGCTCATGGCTCAGAATAATTCGTATTGTTAAAACGCCCACACTACCCAAAGCAATCTACAGATTCAATGCAACCACTGTCAAAATTCCAACATTATTTTTCACAGGACTAGAACAAATAATTCTAAAACTTACATGGAATCACAAAAGACTCCAGAAGGCCAAAACAATCTTAAAGAAGAACAAAGTTGGAGGTATCATGCTCCCTGATTTCAGACTCTATTACAAAGCTACAGCAATGAAAACAGTATGATACTGTCACAGAAACAGGCACCTAGATCAAAGGAACAGAACAGAGGGCCCAGGAATAAACTCATGTACATAACATCAATTAATATCTGACAAAGGAGGTAACGATATACAACAGGGAAAGGACAGTCCCTTCAATAAATAAGGCTGAGAAAACTGGACAGCTTCATGTAAAAGAATGAAATTAGACCATCATCTTATACTAATGCAAAAATTAATTCAAAATGGATTAAAGACTTAAATGTAAGACCTTAAGCCATAAAACTTATAAAAGAAAATATAAGCTATAAGCTTGGACTTAATGATTTTTTTTAAAATTTTTTTTCAACGTTTATTTATTTTTGGGACAGAGAGAGACAGAGCATGAACGGGGGAGGGGCAGAGAGAGAGGGAGACACAGAATCGGAAACAGGCTCCAGGCTCTGAGCCATCAGCCCAGAGCCTGACGCGGGGCTCGAACTCACGGGCCGCGAGATCGTGACCTGGCTGAAGTCGGATGCTTAACCGACTGCGCCACCCAGGCGCCCCAATGATTTTTTTTTTTTAAATCTGACTCCAAAGGTAAGGAAAACAAAAGCAAAAGTAAACAAATGGGACTACTCCAAACTGAAAAGCTTCTATACAGCAAGGAAAACCACAACAAAATCAAAAAGCAAGCTACTGAATGGAAGAAGATATTTGAAAATTATGCATTCAATAAGAAGACATGGGGTTTTTATATACACATACACACACAATGGACTACTAATTCAGTCAGAAGGAATGAAATCTCGCCATTTGCAACAACATGGATGGGCTTTGAGAGTATCATGCTAAGTGAAATAAGTCAAACAGAGAAAGACAAATTCTGCACAGTTATATATGGAATCTAAAGTCAAAACAAATACACAAAAACAAGACAAAACTCAGACTTCTACACACAGAGAACAGATTAGTGATTGCCAGAGGTAAAGGAGGTTGAGGAGGAGAAAAATGCATGAAGCATATCAAGAAGTACAAACTTCCAGTTATAAAAGAAATAAGTCATGGGGATACAATGTGAAGCATGGAGAATATGGTCAATAATACAGTATTAACACTGCATGGTGATGAATGGTAACTAGACTTTTTTCATGGTGATCATTTTGCAATGCATACCAATGTGGAATCACTATGTTGTACACCTAAAACTAATATAATATTGTGTGTCAATTATAACTCAATTTGTAAAAAAGATTAAATTTTAGCCCTCCAAATCCTATGATAATGTGATAATGGAAGAACTTTACTCGTTGAAGTAAAAGTGACGACAGGAGGAAGAATGCATGGGTTTCTCTAGTACCTGTAAAATCACATCAGCACAGTAACCAAGTATTATAACTCAATATAAAAATATTTTATTTACAGAAGCGATGATTATCCAACAAGAGAAGGTCCTATTTTTACTAAAAGCCTAAAGTATAAAGGTCTACAATTTTAACTACAAATTTCTGTATTCTTTATACAAATATTTATTGAGTATCAACTCTATGACGTGTGCTGCACAACGTTGGGAAGTAGAAAAACTGGGGGAGAATGACATAGTCCCTATCTTCGTGGAATGGAGAGGAAGTATCCAAAGATGATAGTCTCTTAATCAATGATATATAACATGCACAGATGAAAGTAAATTATTATTAATATTATTATTACTACTTTATTGATCACAATATTTTAAATTGAAGAAATTTAAAGATTACATGCTACATAATTCCATTTAAACAGCATTGTTGAAATACCTATTTTATTTTTTATTTTTTTAAGTTTTGTAATGTTTATTTTTGAAAGAGAGAGACCGAGAGAGTGCGAGTGGGGGAGGGGCAGAGAAAGAGAGAGAGAGACAGACAGAAATCAAAGCAGGCTCCAGGCTCAGAGCTGTCAGCACAGAGCCAGATGTGGGGATCAAACTCACAAACCACAAGATCATTATCTAAGCCAAAGTCGGACATTTAACTGACTGAGCCACCCAGGTGCCCCTGAAATAACAGAATTTTAGAAACAGAGGGCAGATTAGTGATTGCCAGGAGTTAGGAACCAGGAAGGAGGTGGAAGAGAGGTAGGTGTGGCTTATGAATAAACAATATGAAAATCCTTGTGCTACTGAAACTGTTTAGTATCTCCACTATGCTGACTGATACAGGAACCCAATTCAGTGATTAAGACTGAAACACCCAACACACACACAAACACACCCAACACACACACAAAAGAGTAAAAGTAAAACTGAGAGAAATTTGAATCAGCTAGGCACATCAATATCAATATTCTAGTCATAATATTATAATTAGATTTGCGAAATCTTACCATTGAGGAAAACTGGACAAAGTTTACAAGGAATTTCTCTGTGTAATTTCTTACAACTACATGTGTAATAGTTAATTTTATGTGTCAACTTGACTGGATCAAAAAGAATACTCAGATAAATAGTTAAACATTATATCTTGGTGTATCTTGAGAGTAATTCTAGAAGAGACTAGCATTTGAATTGGTGGATGCAGGGGCGCCTGGGTGGCTCAGTTGGTTAAGCGGCCAACTTTGGCTCAGGTCATGATCTCGCGGTCCGTGAGTTTGAGCCCCACGTCAGGCTCTGTGCTGACAGCTCAGAGCCTGGAGCCTGCTTCAGAATCTGGGTCTCCCTCTCTCTGACCCTCCCCTGTTCATGCTCTGTCTCCCTCTGTCTCAAAAATAAATAAACGTTAAAAAAACAAAATGATTTGGTGGACGCAATAATGCAGATGGCCCTCCTTGAAGGTGGTGGGCACCATCCAATCCTTGGAGGTCCTGAACAGAACAAAAAGGCAAAGAAAGTTGAATTCACTCTCTGCTGGTTGAGCTGGGACGTTGATCTTCTCCCATCCTTAGTATTCTTATCTCTTAGGCTTTCAACTTGGATAGCATCCACACCATTGGCTTTCCAGCCCTCAGGCCTTCAAACACCACCACCAGGTCTCCTGGGTCTCCAGCTTTCAGTACACAGGTCATGACACTTCTTATTACCATGTGAGCCAGTATCTTGTAATACATCTTTCCTATCTTTCTATGTATGTATCTATCCATCCATTCGTCCATCCATCTATCTATCTCTTACTGGTTCTGTTTCTCTGGAAAACCCTAATATAACACTGAATCCACAATTATCTCAGTAAAAGTCTCAACAAAATAAAAAGAAAGATGGATTTTAAAGTTCACTGGAAGCTAGATTCTAAGCTCAGATGATATGTCTGCACAGAAATAGTTTGACCTATCTAAGTCTCAGCTTTCTCCCCCATAAAATGGAGATGATAATTACCATAAAGATATCATGTGATCCATTCTTTCATTCTTTCATTTATCCATTCAAACATCAGGTCTGCACTGAGTTCCAGGTGCTGTACTAACAAACTGGAAATACACATGCTACTACTATTAAAACTTCTACTACCACCAAATATTACCCCGACTGTGGCCACTGCTACTATCACTGTTACTGATTATAATGGAGATTCCTGACCTCAGAGAATAGAGGAGCCAGTAAGAGAGCCAAATTAACAGATGCTCTGTTTTGACGAATGCCACTGTAGAAAGAAAAGACTGCAGAAGTAGCAAACAGTAGGCCTCCCACCGAGATTTTTAGAAGCTAGGGCGAGGGGTGCCTGGGTGGCTCAGTCAGTTGAGCGACCGACTTCGGCTCGGGTCATGATCTCACGGTTTGTGAGTTCGGGCCCCACATCGGGCTTTGTGCTGACGGCTCAGAGTCTGGAGCCTGCTTCTGATTCTGTGTCTCCCTCTCTCTCTGTCCCTCCCCTGCTCATGCTCTGTCTCTGTCTCAGAAATAAACAAATATTAAAAAAAAAAAATTAAAAAAAAGAAGCTAGGGAGATTTCTAGACTACGTGATGCTTGGATATTCGTCCTGAAGTAGACATCCAGGAAAAGTGTAAGGGCTTTACACGCATTGGAAGCAGAGTGCAAAAGCTCAAAGACCTAACAGATTTGGTGAATTTGTGAAAATCTAAGGCATCCAGTACATCTGAAATATAGAGGAGACAGATAATCTGCAGTTCTACTACAATAGAACATGTAATATAAAGATGACCATAAAAAATCAGTCCAGTAACTCCTTCCAGTGACACCATACTCGGATAAGATCCAGAAATACTACTGACAGTGCATGGCAATCACACAGCACTTTAGCTATTGTTAGCTGTAGTATCATTAGGTATAATCGCAGTAATAGTAATAGCAAAAGTAGTAACATTTAATGTTACTTTTAATAAAGTCTTTAATAAAAACTGACTTTTACTGAGCTAGCTACTTTTCAAACTAAATTAAACTGCCATCGTGGTAGAGAGATTAAGTATTCTGTGAAACAGGACACTTAAGATAAGTGTGACCTATGTCGCTGGTCAGATGATGATCCACAATTTTTTTTAATGTTTATTCATTTTTGAGAGAGACAGACAGACAGACAGAGCACAAGCCAGGGAGAGCAGGGAGAGGCAGACACAGAATCCGAAGCTGGCCCCAGACTCTGAGTTGTCAGCACAGAGCCTGACGTGGGGCTCAAACTCACAAACCGTGAGATCATGACCTCAGCCAAAGCCGGACGCTTAACCAACTGAGCCACCCAGGCGCCCCCAGGATATTTTTATAAGTCAGAAGTTACAATCAATTCTTCAGTTCAAAAGCAGGCCGAATCCATATTGTATCCCAGGATTTTACATGATGAAATATGTATACAGCCAAGCCCCAAACTCATACACAAGCACTCAAATACACAAGCATATTACATGTGGCCCAAAAAATAACTGAGCCTAAACAAGAGGTATTAATACTAAATGCTTCTACTTGATTATATGTCAAATGCAACAAAATCAAATACACACGCCTTACATATGAGATAACATCTTACTAAAAGGTAATTCTGCCACTATTCTTGTTCAGTTAAAACCAAAATTTGATTATTCTCTAAATGATAACCTTCAAAATTCACTGTTGGACCTCGCTAAAACCTTAAAGAGTTAGGTGAAATTTGGCCTATGACAGTCATATGAAAATTTCCTCTCTCTAAATCAAGTAAATGAGTAAAATGGTGTTCCAGTAAATGAATAAAATTGTATGCTATAAAATATTGACCCATGGTCTATTATTAAAAGTCAGTTAAAATATACCTGTAGCTCTTAAAAACAAACAATAAAAAATGCACACATATAGCACTTTTGCAATAGAGGCTGCGAAAGTTCATCTCAAATGTATCTTAACATTTTGAGTTCCTGTTTCTTCTATGTGTTTGAACTATTTTATCGCTTTCTACAGGAGAACAAGAATTTTCATTGTGTACTTCTCTTTAGTTTTTACTTATAAAATTTGCATTGTAAGTATGAAAGCAAAGGTTCTGAATTATTTTTTAGGTCATATGATATTGATGACATATGGGCATTATCATTTAAAAAATGTTAGTCTCATAATGTAATGAGTCCAATTAATCTGAAATTGAGAAACAAGATGGAAAAACAGGGGTTTGCTGTTTTTATTTTGTACAAGGACCAGCAGATGATTCCTTTTTAATAATCCTTCAATTATCTTTGAAAGGCAACTGAGGGTCCATCTTATTAAGCAAAAAAAAAAAAAAAAAAAAAAAATCCAAAACTAAAATCTACAACACAAGGCAGAATGTTTTCTTTGCTTAAGTTTAAATCATCTAACGTGGTGATACTGGGATGAAGTAAAACACTAAGTCAATTCCAGTGCTACATGTAACTTACCATGTAATGAGCATCACCTGAGTTGCAAATTATGAAAAAAATCTGAACTATGACATGCACTTCATCTAAAATGTTTTGTCATAAAGTTTTCTTAAAAGGTCGGGATTGTGCCCCTTTATTCTAAATAAGAATCTGAAACTAAGAAAAGTTGAGTAACTTGCATCAGATCATGGATCTTACATAGGGTGAAAATGATTCAAGATTTTTTTCTGAACTCTCTATTCAACACAGTGCCTCATTTTCCCTGACAAACAATGTGATCATGGGAAGAAATCAGCCTCAACAATTTGTCCAAGGTTATAGTCACGTCACACTATCCATCAATGTACTCAGTCCTTTTCCAATTCTCTGAGCCTCCCTGGCCAGATGGAAGAAGAAGGCCAAGAGAAGGGATTTGTGCCTTGTGATATTCTGCCCATTTTGCTCCAGGAAAAAGGGCCAATTTGAGCAGAATTATGTTGTTTTTTCAAGGGACATGAAAAAAAAGTAGCCAATTAGGAACATGGAAAGTATTACACATACACATAGCCGGTCGTGGAACTCTAAAAACTATTTTATGAATCATATATAATATCAAATGTCAGGGAGCTTCTTTATTTTGGAATCAATGATCTTCAGAAAGCAAGGAAATGAAATCAAAGTAGACTGACCCAGTTTTACAACAAATGATAGGAAAGGAAAAGAAGGAAGGGGGAATGACGTGTCTCAAACTTAACTAACAGAGCTATAAAGATCTTTAAAAGAGAAAACTAGACAAAGCGAAATGTGCATAAAAGAAAACAGTAAAAAAAAAAAAAAACAAAAAACAAAAAACAACAACAACTAAATGGCTCTAATTTCCTGACAAATTTTTGCAAGTATAAGCCTGAAATAATTACTTAGCATAGCACTCAAAGAGATCAGAACAGAAACTAAAGACATCTTTTTGTTTAGGTTTTTTTTTTGTTTTTTTCTTTTTAGTAAATTATAAGGGCTCAAGTTTCATTATGTGCAGCATTAAATGCACAGTCAGCTTTTAAATATCCCATAAAAGCACTATAGAAAAAGGTTTTCAGTTCATTTCCCTTGTAATACAAATTATACTTTCATCGAACTTCTTTTGAAAATGCTGATCTTCATGATCATATGCTTAGGCTACATCATCATAAACAATACAGTTTTTCATTTTTAAACATGTTTCGCAGTTTATCTTTATAGAAGGTTTTCACTGTTTTAGTTAAGTTTCTCTCATTTTATATTTCTGTACTGAATCGTGTTTGTATGGGATTTAAAGACCGAATACTCCAAAAAAGGGAAATCTAAACACATTTAAAACATGACCAATTATACCAGGTTATTGTGACTTTGGGACAAGGTAGAGGTTCCACATGAAGAACATGCTGAAGACTCCTGGAACTGCCATTTATAGCTATCAAAACCCCTCTACACTGCAACAGGGGCAGGCGTATCTGTTAGCCTATGATTTCATTTAGGCACTAGCAAACCCAGGTAGATCCAAAGGTACCACAGTCAGACCTGATTACGAATTAACAGAAGCTGTCCTGGAATAAGTTCTTGCTTTTATCACCTTCTTGCCATCATGGCTGATACAGAATTATGGTGTCTCCTACACTTTAAATCCATCCACATAATCCTGTATGGTACCTGCTTGTGTTCACTGGCTATTACCTATCAGCTACTGCATCCAAGAATACATATTGATTCTATCCATCTCAACACTATTTGTGGTATTGCGCTCTTGGTTATCTATCACAGTCTGTCTAAGTATATGATGAATTTGTCCCCATACTGTCACCAAGGCATGACTCAGGTAAGAGAACGTGGCTCTAATAGCAATTGTTAAAATGAGAGCTGAGTCTTATACATGTCATATTCACACATAAAACAATCACCACCATCTATAAAGATATGACATGATTCTTTACTATCAAAATTTAGTATCATGATTCTTTAGTAACAAAAACAAGTGTTAGCTGAACCCCACCTAGTCTTGCGATGGTTTTTCAGAAGCAAACAGTGACTCATGCTTTTCACCTTCTCCATCTATCACACCCTGACCCACTGATGAATTCCAGATCCTGACCCAATGGAAGAATTCAGTCAAATGACCTGGATTCTAAGATTAAATAAGCATTCTACCTGATAATGAATATTAAAGTATATCTTCAAGATATCTCTGTATTAATCATTTATCACATAAATTCACTTAATTTATTTGAAAATCACTAAAATACTTTAAAATCATTAAAATACTTTAAATCATATATTACCTTTATTGTAATACCAGCAAATTGATGACAATAATTATATTTCTTTATACATCATATCTTGGACAGGAATATGGCACACTCGGATATCTTCTAGGGAGACAAGGCATTAAACACAGCTTTACGTGACAATTTCTAGACACAATTATGGAAGTATACTTGTATCAAACCAAGGCTAAACAAACAGACTTGTAATAAAAATAATACATTAGAAACCACAAAGAACACTGTATTTAGAAAGGGCTATGGCTGGAGAATAAAGACATTTTACTTCTATTCCTCACTCTAACAAAAGTACTTGACCCTCAGCAAGTGACTTAAATCTTCAATCAGAGTTTCAGATCCCTTTTATAGAAAATAAGGAAGACCAACCTGCCTAACACCCACTGTGATCACAAAGACTAGAAATATAAGCATATATTTGACTTATTATGTTAAGTAAACTATAAATGCCTGCACTTGAGAGGGTAGGGGAAGATCACCTGGGGTGGGTCCAACAAAATGGCACACCATTCCATTATGCCAGAGTGGGGGAAACATTGTGGACTTATAATTTCCAAAACTAGATGAGACAATGTAGTTATATACAGTGGGCTTGAAGGTCCTAAATATGAACCTCTTAAATACTTCATCTTGGGTATATTAAAGATGCAGTGAAATCAGAGGCACAACTCTTCTATGGTGCATAAGTAAGCATGTGCAGGATCTAATGGAAATGCTGAGTTATGGTACCACGTTCACTGCGATTCTGCATTATACACTGAATTATGCATTATGATTGAGGAACAACACACCGGATATGACATGTTTTAATGCAATGTCAATAAACTTTAAAATTTTATGAATAAAATTTGAAAGGATAAGCAAAAGATAGATAGATAGATACATAGATCTATATACAATGAAATTTATTCAGTCAAAAAATGAAGGGAATTGTGACACATGCTACAATATAGATGGACCTTGTGGCCATCAAGCTAAGTGAAATAAGCCATTACAGAAAACAAAAATGTATAAATGTATAATTTTATACGATATATTCTATTTCTTGTTGAAATAGCTGAAAGAAAATTAGAACTTATAGATTAAGTCATTTAAAGTGATACAGTGAAAATGATTGATGATAGATAGATAGATAGATGCCTCATATATCCATCTCATTGGGTGTTTCTCAACACCCACTCTAGTTCGGTACCACTCATCCTTCATTCAACTTATAACCAAGTGCTTATTCTTCGGCATATATTATGTTATACAATAAATCAAGAGTGTATAGTGGAATGTTTGTATGTGCTTTTGGGAAACACTCTGTTTTGATCAATTCCTTTTACTGAATGATAACACTCATTCTGGTCACCTTCATAAACAGTCAAATTCAAACTTACTTTTAAAAATTGAAATAAAAATAAATCACATTTGTTATAACCAATGATTTTTCCTTATCTTTTATGAAGGAACAATGAGTGAGAAATCAATTCTTACCTTGCAGGAGGGAAAATTTTAATAAATTTAATAAAATTTAATAAATTTTAAACCCCTTCTTACAAGTCTCCCCATCTAACCTTTCTCCAAAATATTAGAGGTTCTTGGCTGAAACCAAATTTGTAATGATTTATAATATTTAGTATCTTTCTAATAAAATACTTCCAAGGGGTGCCAATAAAATCAAATTCTCTAAAACTAAAAACATGATTTAAACTAAAAGCCAAATGGCAAAAGGTATTTCTATAGTTTCTGAAATATGTCTACAGTTTGTTACACATTATCTTCAACACAATAATAACAAAGTAAATCGCTACTTGTCTAAGTGTTTATATAGCTACCATTATAATTAATGGGCAAATAGCTCACTCTTCAGTTAGTAATCCATATTATGGAAATCAAAGTTAATTTTGCAAATACAACAGGTTACCAAGAGAAGTTGTAGAATTTCATTCATGTTGACCTTAAAAATCAGATCGTTGATGACCTCTAAGGAAGGCTACTATAGATAAACTTGAAGGAAAGGAAATAAAACAATAACTTTGGTGGACGTCTTCACATTCTGATACTGTGCAAACTCCTCATGATGAACACTCACTCCATCTTAATCTTCTTCAAAATGAAGCCCCAGTAAGTGGATGATAGAAATATACATTTTTATCTTGCTAGAGTTTAGTCAAGATACTTATACTGGAATCCCTTTTTACCATGACCACGAAGGAAACGGTGTCTGAATATGTGCAGACATTGTTTGTATAGAAACTTATTCTGACCTGAAAAGTTAAAGGAATATATTAGATACATGAAAACCAAGCTCCTCGGTGATTTCTTTCATCAAGAAAGCAAGCTCGGGGCACCTGGGTGGCTCAGTCAGTAAGTATCTGACTCTTGGTTTCGCCTCAGGTCATGACCTTGTGGTCTATGGGTCGGAGCTCCACATTAAGCTCTGTGCCAACAGTGTACAGCCTGCTTGGGATTCTCTCTCTCCCTCTCTCTCTGCCCTTCCCCCTCTCATTCTCTCTGTCTCTCTCTCAAAATAAATAAACTTAAAAAAATTTTTTTTAAAAAGAAAGCAAGCTTGACGAATACATCACATTTTTTAAGAAATCAGTTGTCCCTTATGTATTCCTAAAATAACTCCTCACAGTGTATCCCAATATACATAATCTTAGCACCCTATTACAGCCCATATTAACCAATGTGCTCAATTCCATAATTCCCATGATTATACAAACATATATACAAATACATACACTAATTTTGTGTTTATCAAAATAGAATTATTCTATAGTATATTCCTTTCCTTTAATTATTTGTTATATATCATGAGAATCTTCTCAAGTAACTTATGGAAGTCTACTTTTTTCCTTCAAAGGAATTTAAGATAACTTTATATAATTAATGTAAATAATAAAATTATGTTACATTTATACAAATGTATACAAATGTTTGCCAGTGTTTGAAGAAAGGCCTGTAGAAAAGTATTATGATACAAAGAAGTACAGAATGTTTTGTACTTTAACTTATGAGTAATATCAAGGTTTAGATATTCCAAAAGATTTCCATACGTATTAAGAATTGAGTGATGTATTATTGGAGAATTATCATTCTTAAGATAATGCCCATTATGCCCATGTTAAACAAATACCCATATTTTAAGATCAATATTCTATTCTCTATTCTCTATGTCACAAAAACCTAAAATTTATATTCATAATATTCATTTATTAGTTCTCATATTTTATACACAAATATAGGACAGTTTCCTTTCTGACATACATTTATAGTTTATCTTTTCTTACAAAAGTATTTTTCAGTAATGCATTTTTAATTGATGCATTATTCTCTCTCACATGCCAGCTTTAGAGGTAGTTAATTACATTTGACAATTAAGTCACATTTTATGTACCACCTAGTAAATTTTCATATTTAAGTAATTTTTGAGCTGATAAGCATATTATCAAATAATTTTACTGAGCAGTTGTTTATGCAGACAGCTCCTCTCTTAATAATTTATACTCCAGATGTATATAAACCTACTTAGCTGGATGCATCAATTTTTAAAGATTTCCTATAGCAAGGTGACACTTAGATAACATTAGTAACATGCTCAGTAGATGGGTAACTTAGGTTGTGGTTCTCTCAAAGTGCTAAAATCAAATGAGCACTTTCAATGTACAGAATAATTGGGGATTTCTATAGTACCTAACAATGCTGTGGGCACATTAAATACTCATCAACAAATTTTAGCTCCATTTCATATATTTGTGAAGGATTTCAATAGGAATATACGCATAATGCTTTAAAAACATAACTGATTCTAAAGTCATACTAAATTTCCTTTTGATTTTTAAGTAAAAGGCAGAATAGAAAATCCAACAACCTAAAATACACCATCTCAAAAATTCATTTTACAATGTTATAATTTTTATGTTTACATTGAATTTTCCTGTCCACAGAGTTACCATTGATAATTTGACACAAGGTCAAGTATTGGCCTTAACAGCTATATTATTTTGTAGCTGACAGAAACCTATACAACCAATAACAATAGCAGAAGCAACAACAATGGTAACAGCAAACAAATAATGATTTGAGTAGACACCTTAAGGGTTTACGTATGTTACAGAAAACGATGCATTCATAGTAAGTAATACTATATATGGAATAATCTCAAATCAAGTATCTTTTTAAAATGTGCTAATATTTACAAAAATTAACCTAAAGACTGATCCCCATCTCCCGAAAAGGGTATACTAATGAAAAAAATACATATTCAAAGACTAAAATCTGATTATAAAATCAAGCATTTATTGACTTATAAAGAAGATGATAAATTCATCAGCAGAAGATGAATCTTTTTTAACATTTCAAATTTTGCCAAACTGCATAGAGAACATCCCATGAGGAACTATTGTCCTTGTGTCTTTAACTGGAGATTCATTCACTGATCATGGGACACTAAAACAAGGACACTCCCTCCTCAGTAAATCTGGAGACAGGTCACAGAGGCATCTGTTCTCCAAATACCTATTTAATGAGGTCATTTGGTACACATGCCATGCATTGGGGAGTGCTTAATTTTTATTTGAAGCATTAATCTGGCTAAGAGTTAGTGAATTAAAATTATCTTTGAAATGAAATAGAACACTCCTTTGTCTAATTTGCTCAAATTTATTGACATACAACTCTTACATATAAACCATTTTGCAAATGGCTAAGAATAAATATATTAGTCATAGCACATATTTCCATCAAAATAACCAAACACTTCCACGACCTTGAATAATAATTAGTACTCACCAATTTTGAACTATGAATACTGAATTAACTAGCAATAGCCATCTTTGACGATTTGGGACTCTGGACACCCTGCCATACAGGAATACAGGAATAACCATTTAAGCCACTATTTTTAATAACAAGGAATATTTACATGAGTAGAAACACTCTCTAAAGAAGATTTAGCTATTTAAAAATAAATAAAAATATTCATGCAGTGCCAGTATGCCTACAAGTTTATGATGCTTGAGCTGTGGATTTAAGTATTTGTTTTTGTTGTTATTTTAGGGGGATTTTGTGATTCACAGATATAAACAGAAGCAGTAAAGCTTGATTCTTGAAGGTGTTCATATGATCAAATTGAGAAACCAGCGCACATAAAGACTTGGAATTTTCAAGTTAGTATCTGTATTAAATGGAATTCAAGGAACAGAAGTACTGTTGGGCCTTAATTTCTAAAATATTATATTATGTTTAAGTGAGACTCCTGACTCTGAAAAAGAGGTGACGGTGGGTAATCAATCAGTCCACTGACCAAGATCTTGCAGATTTGATGTCTAGGTTAACATATGGGAAAAATCTAGTAAGAGTCCCACAACTATACAAAATTACAATAAGCTAAAAACTGTGTCTGGAGACCTGAGTTTAACATTTCTCACCTTCATGGGACACAGTGGAGAATTTTTTTTAGTACTGTCCATGTGAATTTCTAATAAACAACCAATGAAAGTGACAGAGAAACCACACTTCTCAGAGGGGTCTGAACCTACAGCAATTCCTACAACGACTAGTGTGGCTGGTCACCACTTGCAGGTAGAAGCTGGGAGGCTTTGAGGGGAGAAAAAAGAAATAAATGACAAGAAACACAACCACTGATGCATCAATACATCAATGACAAAGCAGGAGTACAATTTTTAATGAGTGCTGTGATTGAGGAACTCTGGAGAGAAGATATCCAAGAAGTTTTTTTGCACAGCACATTCCATAAAAGTGCTAAGTCAGACTTTTTAAGAAGCAGAATAAAGATTAACACTGTTCTTCAGGACAGCTGCACTGGGACTCCTTTTATTGCACTCAAAGCATCAACTGAGACCTCAAGGATGATTAAGGTTATGTATTTGGATTAATATCAAAATCCTTCACATGTTCTTCAGGGACTGGTTGTAGTCTTACCCCTGTCTATACCTCCAGTTCCAGAACATCCACATTCACTGTGCTGTCACCACGCTGACCTTATTTTATCTCCAGTATGTACTAAAATTTCACATAGGTCCTGTTCCTTCTACTGACATTTGTGTTCCCCAAGTCTTTGCCAAGAATCTCCAGCATCACTCACATCTCAGATCAGATAACACATCACTTCCTACATGTCTAAACCAAAAAAACTGACCCATTATTATTTCTCATTATGTCCTTCAGTTTTGTTTTCTTCCCAGATGTCATCAAAATATAATTATGTATGCAAAAACTCCACTGATTAAAAAAAAAAGCCTTTTGTGGGGGTGCCTTGGTGGCTCAGCCGGTTGAGCATCCAACTCTTGGTTCTGGCTCTGGTCATCATCTCACAGTTTGTGAGTTTGAACCCTGTGTCAGGCTCTGTGCTGCCCGTGCAGAGCCTTGCCTGGGCTTCTCTCTGTCTCTGTCCCTCCCCTGCTAGCGCTCTCTCTCTCAAATAAATAAACTTGGGAAAGAAAATTTAAAAGACTTTCTTTTATTATTTTATTCCAAAACTTAACAATGTGCCTCATAATGAATAAGCTCTTAAAGGTATTGAAAAATGCAAGTAAATATTAATTAGAATAAACAATGCCACTAATAAGTACTATAAGGAGCATGTGATTTGATTTTTGTTTGGTTAGTTTTTGTTACGCTGTTTCTTTTTTCCTTTTAAAATTTCTCACATATATTAATGTGGGAATTGTATTCTTTCCTCTGGCATGTAAATTTATTATGTGATTTTTAAACTTCACAATTATGTATTTCATCATTTCCATGGTGCTAAGGTGAAGATAAGTAGTTTTCTGACTTGAGGGACAAGTTCAAGATTAGCACTGATCCACGGAGATATAAATCTATTCACTTGTATGTACTATAGAGCTAGTTTTGCCAACAGTGGGTAAAAGAAAAGAGTTAGGGGCACCTGGGTGGCTCAGTCAGTTAAGTGTCCGACCTGAAACCTCCTTCGAATTCTGTGTCTCTCTCTCTCTCTCTCTGTCCCTCCCCAGCTCATGCTCACACTCTGTCTCTGTCAAAAATAAATAAACTTAAAAAAAAAAAAAAGAAAGAAAGGAGTCAGGATCATTTTGGACTAGAAAAAGATGACTAAAGAGTTTTTATTTTGTTAATTTTCATGCTCTCTTTTCTCAGGTTAGATTTCATTATGATAAACTATAGTGTAAGATTAACATTCAGCACAAAGATCGAGAAAGGGCAAATGGTTCCCTTTTGAGAACTCAAAACAGTATTTTGTTTTATTCATGCATATTTCTTCATATGTATTTTATATACAATCATCTCTTTTGCTTTCTGACATAGAATAAACTTTTCAAATCCAGAAAAGCATTATAATTTTGCTTTCTGAAAATGATTGTATGATTATTTTCAACCATAGATATGAGAGCTTTCTCTCTCTCTCTCTTTCTTTCCTTTCTTATTTTTGAGGGCTTTCTTTTCTAGGCAAGCTAGAATTGACTTTTTTATTAGTGTAAAATTAAAAACACACAATACATTTTTCTCCTCCAAAATATGTGTTTATTAGTTGATATATTAGTTTGATAGGGTTACTATTACAGAATACCACAAACTTCGTGGTTTAAACAACAGAAACTTGTCTCACAGTCTGGAGGCTAGAAGTCTGACATCAAGATGTCCACAGGGTTGGTTTCTTCCGAAGTCTCTGAAGGAAAATTTTCAGAGGGAAAATCATGCCTTTTTCCTAGCTTCTGGTGATTTTCTAGCAATCTTTGGTAGCCCTTTGCTTTTGCTGAATCCCTATTTCTGCCTTCATCTCCATAAGGCATTCTCCTTGGGTGTCTATCCCCAAATTGCCCCTTTTTATAAAGACATCAGTCACACTGGATTAGGGCCCACCCTAATTACCCAAATAGATCTGTAAAGACCCCATCTCCACCTCAGGTCACATTCTGAGGTCCCGGTGTATAGGATTTCAACATAGGAATTTGGGGGAGATATAAATCAGCCTCTCACTGTTGGTTGATTAGTTTTAAGACATCACATAGCTTCACAGGCCATCAATCAGAACATACAGAACAAATAATTAAAGAAAAAGGAAATTAACAAGTAAAAGATATTTCAAGTTAAAATTATACAAAGTAAACCAGATCATTGTAAAATAATTTTGGAAAAAAACTGTCAATTGATGGACCTACATCACACTTGTTAAAAAAAAAAGTCACTATATTGGGTAAAATACAGTAAAACATAGTTAAATAAATGTAAATACTATGAAAGCTCCAAAAGAGTACTGGCTGTAAAACCAGAAATAAAATAGGCTTGAATCCAAATTCTACTTTTTACTAGCCTAAGAACCTAGTTGGAGCCAAGTATTTTCTCTAAGTCTCAGCATTCTTGTAAATAAAATAATATCACCTCTACTCCTACTTATCACAACGCTCTAATTATGTATTTATTTATGGATTTATGTATCTAATTAGTTATGTATTCTCCCTCCAGCTACCTCTCTAGTTACCAAGTCCTAAAAGGGCAGGCATGATCTTCCCCTGACTGCCTAAAGCATGGCACTAAGTAGATGCCAACTGTTTGCTGGGTGTATATCACAGGGGGATAATGAAACTGTGTGTAAGTTGGGATTTACCACCAAATGTTATTTTTTGTGATTTATTGATGCAATTAAAATAGATGTTCTATAACTACAACATTCTATATGGGGATGATGATTTCTGTATATTTAAGAAAAAAGTAACCAAAAAAAAAATATCTTGAGATGTTGCCAGTAGTGTTTTGTAGATGGTGATAATTTTATGTATATCCAACTACTATCCTTCAGCTTTGTTTACATTTATATATACACTGACAGTTAAAAATTAAAAATTAAAAAACCCTCTCTTTCCTTCAAGACATTTTCCTCCCTTAAAAAAACAGCATCCCCATTAATGTTTTAACTTTACATTTGATCATTTCCAATAACCAAGTAAACATATGAGTGATATTTTGCTTTATCATTTACGTGAGGAGAGAGAATACCTAGATTAAAGGTACTTAGACAATCCTTACTTTGTAAAGCTGGTTCCCCTCCATCCTCTACTCTGTATTACATCTGCTCTCCAACATAGAATATACAATATGATGATAATTGCTATTACAATACAGTACTAGTACTGTTTCTGTGATATTATTGTAATTGACTATCAGAACACTGTAAATAAAGATTATTTTTTAAATGCCCCATGAATATTTAATAGATTAATAGAATTAAATAACAGCAGTCCAGACCCAAAGACCAAAGAGAAGATTATAAATAGTCAGACCTTTAAGTCATAACCACATGTCAAACCAAATTTATATTTTAAACATCCAATCAATCCTAATAACTATTTAATTTCTATTAATTTGCTGAAGTATATATTTCAAAAAAATAAAAGGTTAATTTTTGTCTTTCAAGCATCAGCAAAATTATCTGTGTAAATTCTAACTCACCACTGGATGAATGAATTAAATGTTTCCGTTCGGATTATTTATTGAAAGTTTCATCTTTTTATTATAAGAAAGCTCCCTCTCCTTCAACTCAGATAAGAAAGGGATCATTAACATTTATCAAGTCTAGTAGTATAAAATGCATCTAAATCTAAATGGTCTTGGTCTTTATCTTTAAAACTGGAAAAAACAGCAGTACACCTTACAATAGAAAAAAATGATGTGTTCAGTATCTATAACTGTGGTTGTTAAGAGCAGCCAACTAATAATCAAGCCAAGCCTCAGCAATAACTTGAAATGACACTAAGACTATATTTTCAAGAACACTTTGAAAGAGACTGTTTAATATTTAACACGGCCTTTAACTCTCTTTTAGAATAGAAATATCAAAGTAGCTGCATATTATGTAGATTGGTACCATTCAGCTGAACTCTTCAGGCTCCCAGCTTATGTCCATAGCTGTTTTCTTTGCTATGAATAGCTATTCTGAGCCTGCACATCTTTTCAAACCTTATACTGTCCTTCCTCTCTCTCCACTAAGCACTTACATACCTTGGAGAGAAAGGAAAGAAGTCAGCTGAGAACATCCCTTATGAACACAGGGGATGAAAAAAAAGAGGCAAACCAGAAAACATACGCTTGACAATAGACAACAAACTGAGGGTTGCTCGAGGGGAGGTGGGCAGGGGGATGGGCTAAATGGGTGGTGGGCATTAAGGGCACCTGTCGTGATGAACACTGGGTGTTATATGCAAGTGATGAATCACTAAATTCTACACCTGCAACATATATTATACTGTATGCTAACTGGAATTTAAATAAAAACTTGAAAAAAGAAAACAAATTTAATTTTAGGCCCATCTTCATTTGGATTGTTCCCTTCCCTCAGCATTTCTAGCTGCATGCCTACTGCCCACAAAAGTCTCTACTTGGGTCCATCAAGCAGCTCCTCATCATTTTATAGCTTACACTTCTCCTCTGTTTGTCCCAGTGCTCAAGCTTGTCACATTAAAACATGCCAGTGAACAAGCAAAAAACCTTCTTCCTTTTCCCAATAAAAACACATACATACATCTATACCTATATCTTTATCTCTCCTGCTATCTGAAAGTAATTTCTGTGAAATGTCCCATAAGCCAAAATAGTGAAAAGCGAAGAAGTGATTACCATTAATTTAGATGGAAAATATTTTTGAGCTTTCCCAGACCCCAAAAATAACCTCCCTTAGGCTTATCAATGCCTTAGGATGGATCTTGCTAACAGATACACAAAATAAATGAAGATTGAGCACACAGGTCAAGCTATGGCCGCTCAACGCTGAGATGTTGTTCCAGGGAAGGAGGTTGGTGGGCCACTCCTGTTACCTGGGGTGCGTGCCGCCTCCGATAATGGCTCGCTACAAAACAAACACTAAACGATATTTTTCATTTTTCAACTTTTTTTTTAACAGTGAAAATCCTCTTTGGATTTATTTTGGTTAGCGGAAACAGGTATTAATGTGGGTCTTTGGTAAAAGTGAAGTGGCCTAACATGAACTTCCCAAAAGTGGGGGATACCTGTATACACATATATACATATATATACACTACTCACTCCCCCCATTAAGCTGCGGTTATTGAAAAAACAGACATATCTCAGTATTCCAATTTTGTCACTTTCTACCTCTGCTTAATACGGTGTGATAGATTACACTCTGTCATCATAGACTGTTTTACTTGGCATTTAATATTATTAGTGTTCCTATATGTCTTGAAACTTGTGTTTCTGGTCTTTTGATGCCTGAAATTATCTGCGTAATACATTTACATGTCATTGAATACTAGACTAGGCATTAAAATGGTTTTACAATTGGTGATTATTTTCACCAATTATATGACCCTTTTACTGTTTTTCAGTAATGTGGTAAGTTGAAATGTATCAAAATATCACTACTTTAACCTGGGTATTATACATAAGAAATTCTATTATATTTAGTAGCAATGGAATAAGTATACATCTGTTATTAGTGTATCTATAATAACCACTCTTTACAAATATATGTCAAGCATGTGCAAACATAACCCTAACTTTATAATCAGATTAGTTCAGACATGTGTACGGTATATTTCACATAATTAATTATAATCATACAAAATCCATAAAGGTGGGCATTTCCCCATCTGAACAAGCACATTTCCAAAAAAAAATCATTCAGACATTACAACCTTTTTAATCTCTAGAGCAGAATGTCTCAACCTCCATTTTATTGACAATTCACACTGGATAATTCTTGGTTGATGGCAGTGGTGTTGCACAAGGCAGAAGATTATCAGCATTGTTGGTCTCTATCCACTAATACTGACAGCACCCCCACACTCCCGCACAACTGAGATGACCAAAAATATCTCTAGACATTGCCTAACATCTTCTGGGGGACAAAACATCCTCTCTGAGAACCACTGTTTTAGAGACTGAGAAAAAGTTAACTTAAAATCAAAGAGGATACTGTGCAAAGCCATTTTTAACTTCTCAATAAAATATGACTTGTAACATAAATGCTATGTGAAAGATAAAGACTACATTAATAATATACACAACAGGCTATTGTATTCTAAATATAAAAAGGTTCTTAGGTTAAAACGGTCCCTAATACTATGATCATTGAATCCACTGTTCCTATTTACAAAACACTCCTCCATATACATTCCATCAGTCACAAAGTCTAGAATGAAATATTGATTTCATTTAAATTAAACTTTTTTTAAATGCTTGATTTTTTTAAGAACGCTTAACATGAGATCTACCCTCCCAACAATGTTTAAGTCTACAGTAGAGTACTGTTGACTATAGGTGCAATGTTGTACAGCAGATTTCTGGAACTTACTCATCTTATTTACATGAAATTTGTGCTCATTGATTAGTAACGCTTCATTTCCCCATGTTCCCAGCTCCTGGCAACCACCATTCCTTTTTTTTTTTTTAATTCTATGAGTTTGACAACTTTAGATACCTCATGTAAATGGAACCATGCAGTATTTGTCTTTCTATGATTGGCTTATTTCACTTAGCACAATGTCCTCAAGGTTCATCATCCATGTTGTGGCATATTGCAGAATTTGCTGCTTCATTAAAACAGCACAGTATTCCATTATATTTTCTTTATCCATTCATCTGCTGATGGACATATAGGTCGTTTCTACATCTTGGGAACAGCACTCTCGTAAACACAGGCATGCTAATAGCTCTTTGAGATCCCAATTGCAAGTCTTTTGTATAAATACCCAGAAGTGAGATTGCTAGATCACATGGATCTATTCTTAATTTTTGAGTGACCTCCATAATGCTTTTCCATAGCAGCTGCACCATTTTGCATTCCTACCAACAGTGTACAAGGGTTCCAAGTTCACCACAACCTGGACAACTATCTTTTTTTTTTTTTTTAAATAATAGCCATCCTGACAGGTATGAGGAGATATCTCATTGGAGTTTTAAATTAAGCTAACCAAAGCCACATATGAAATTCTGAAACATTTTCTTCAAATACCATATCTTATTAATGTCCCCAAATCTCTGACTTATTTAGCTTCAAACCTTAGCTTTAAATATTCTCTTCGGAATCAACTGATATAGTATAAGGTTTTTTGCCCTCCTTAATCTATGTTTCTCTTATGTTTCAAATGCTATGCACTAGATCAAAAAACACAAAAATGCGAAGAAGTTGACATATATAAAATAAAAGGAAGTTCTTCATTTCAAGCATAAAAAGAGTCAAACGTGTGACATGTAGATGAAATAGCTAAAGAAAACTGAAGTGCTTTGAAAGGAACAATGTCCATGCCACAGGAAGACAGTGAGAGTGAGTGAATCAGTTGGAAAAGAAAGAGGGAGAATGGGGAAAAAGAAGACAGTGAAGGAGGAGGAGGAGAAGGAGAGGAAGAGAGGGAGAAATACACTCACCCATGGTCAAAGAATATTTGGGTCATTAAAGTCAAGTTTGAGTGCCATATTTTAAGCAACTATTGGAAGCCAATGATCATGAATGGTCCTTCAAACAAGGTTTGAAGAGGTTTCTAGATGAATAAGGTTCTAGTTGAACAAGGTTTCAGACTAGAAAGTCTGAAAACAGTGTAATGTAAATCATATAAAGACAGCTCTATTTGGCTGGCTGCAGTAAAAAATGCAGTAAGAATGGAAAAGCTATTCTCAAATATCAAAAAATAAAAATGGACTATAACCAAAAAAAACACAATTTTTCTTGTTTAGACTACATGGAAAAATGTGACCCAATGATTCAATATACAAGTGAAACTTAAAAAAAGAAAAAAATAGTCTTGTGAATTTCAATGTAAGACTCCTTCCACAAATACCTGAATGTATGGCTGACAAAAGTGTTTCAATATCTATGTAAATCATACCCTTGACATTATATACTTCTAACTCTGTAGACAATTGCTATATGTTTCTCTTTTCCTTTGACTATATCAACAAATGTTTGATGATGCTGTTAATATAAATCAACAATAAAATATAGTTTGCTTTATTACAGAGTAGACATGTACTTAAAGTGTTCTCTCCAAGAAAGACATCCAGATGGCCAACCGACACATGAAAACATGCTCAACATCACTCATCATCAGGGAAATACAAATAAAAACCACAATCAGATACCACCTTACACCTGTCAGAATGGCTAACATTAACAACTCAGGCAACAACAGATGTTGGCGAGGATGCAGAGAAAGAGGATCTCTTTTGCATTGTTGGTGGGAATGCAAGCTGATGCAGCCACTCTGGAAAACAGTATGGAGGTTCCTCAAAAAACTAAAAATAGAACTACCTTACGACCCAGCAATTGCACTACTAGGCATTTATCCAAGGGATACAGGTGTGCTGTTTCGAAGGGACACATGCATCCCCATGTTTATAGCAGCACTATCAACAATAGCCAAAGTATGGAAAGACCCCAAATGTCCATTGATGGGTGAATGGATAAAGAAGATGTGGTATATATATACATTGGAGTATTACTCGGCAATCAAAAAGAATGAAATGTTGCCATTTGCAACTACATGGATGGAACTGGAGGGTATTATGCTAAGTGAAATTAGTCAGAGAAAGACAAAAATCATGACTTCACTCATATGAGGACTTTAAGAGACAAAACAGATGAACATAAGGGAAGGGAAACAAAAATAATATAAAAACAGGGAGGGGGACCAAACAGAAGAGACTCATAAATATGGAGAACAAACTGAGGGTTGCTGGAGGGGTTGTGGGATGGGGGATGGGCTAAACGGGTAAGAGGCATTAAGGAATCTACTATGCTAACTAATTTGGATGTAAATTTTAAAAAATAAAAAAAATTTAATAAAAAAAAGTGTTCTCAGCATAATAATGTGAAAACTGCTCTTAGGTATCCATGAGTACAATGAAATAACATCACAACACACACACACACATACACACTTAGCAACTAGATCCCAGTATCTCTGAAATTTAAATGACTGAACATGTCTCCCATTTTCTCTGCCCCTCCCCTGTTCTCTCTCTCTCTCTCTCTCTCAAAAATAAATAAACATTATTAAAAACAAAAATTTCTAGATGACAACTTTAAAAATGCTTTGGTTAAATGTAAGGGCATCAAGTGGCTGGAGACATTCCCAAGAAGACCAGTATAACGGGGGAGGAACTGCGAAGATCCAATGAGATATGATGAGTAACAACGAGAATTTGTAGAATGTGTAAGTACTTTGTCCCAATTATGGATCACTTACACTTGTGGAGTGTAAGTGTTCAAATACTGGACAATAAAAGGAGACGTTACTCCTCCAACGTCTGGAAACCTTGAGAATATTAGAGTTATATATGTGATATCTTGAAAATGGAATTGCCACTATATGGTAAACCATTTCAAGCTACGAAAGCAGAATACATAACTGGTTTATCCGCTGACAAATAATTCCATCTCTTTATTATATCTCAATAGTTTATTTGTACTTGTTGCAATCACTCCTTTCTTCCTTGTAATCTTTGACCTTCATGTAATGGCTATTGTAAATTCTTTATATTTTCATCAGTGTCTAAAAGGTGAAGTTTAAAGTGCTTACAAAGAAAGCATTTTAACTCCTCCAGAAGCGTGCCTTTAAATCTGGTTTTAGAGGCCTGAATCTTCCAATATTTTAAGTTTATATATTATATAGTTATATATTACATATTTTCATGTATTTTTATCTATTTATATATTCTAAGTTTATAAGTTTACTACATAAATTTATTATAAGTTTAATATTTTACAGGTTGCTTTTCCAGTATATTTAACATACAGTGTTATATTAGTTTCAGGTGTACAACACAGTGATCAACAATTGTATCTAAGGCCTTTTTCGGGCAAAGAAACACTCCTTAAAAGGTATTTCACAAAGGAGTCAGATTATGGATAATAAAAAGTTTTCCTTACAACATATTATTAAAGAGGTGATATAATGCCCAAGAAACATATGGGAAGAAAAATACAAAGAGACCACTGTTTAGTTTCTTTGGTGTTACATGATTCCAGCTCCAATTACTGAAGTGTATCTTTCTCAAATCGGCAAGTTTCCCTTTGCCTTTTCATCTTGATATCCTTTTCTATCTGTGTATTCTCAATTTTTAAATGTTTAAATCAAAGCTACACTGCGACTTTCTACACTACCAGCAATTGGATGAGTTCAGCAACCTTGAACAGGACTGACTCCTCCTTGCCTTTCAGATCAGTTTTTTCTTTAGAAGTAACAAGAAGTCTTTGTGATAAAAACACATATCTCTGTCACTTGCTCTCCACTGACAATTATCTATTTATTTTAATGTGTATCTTGAGGAATTTTTGCAACTTGATAAATGAGTTAGAAGAGTGGGCAACAAATGTAAGATAAAATTACACCACAGGATAAAGCAAGAAAAAGTCAAACATAATCTATTTCCTCATTAATTTCTATTGGATATTCCACAGTGTTTCTGCCACTTTTCCTCACAAATATATTCAATACACATTGTTGATCAAGGTATATACTATTGGAAAGTTTCATTAATAAATATCACAACCTGACTCTAGGTTTAGATCTTAAAATGAATCCTGTCAGCATTTGTAAGGTTTCTAATATATATACACTGGCTTTTGTTCTTGATTTTTTTTTACTATGGGTACAGACAGTAGTTGATTCAGTGTAAATAAAAATGCCCAAGCCAGAGTTTCTATCCCGAGAGAGGAAATAGTTTATTGAATATAAAGCTAGTCCTAAAATGAGGTATTTTAAGAACAGGTGTACCATTTTATCTTTTATTCATCCTAATGGATTTCTAGTCCCAAAGCAATGTGTAATATACATTTAGGGATGTGTAAATGTAATAATAATGGTGATAAGAGCTAATAATGACTGAGAATGGGATGATCCAGACACTGTATTAACGTGGATTTTCTCTTTCAGTTCTTCTATCAAGTGTGTGAGTTAGGCTCCTTATTATAATTTTACAAATGAGGAAATGAAGGCTTAGGAAGTATAAATAACAGGTAGATCGTGAGGAGGTTATTAGCCTAATCCCTCATGTGGGGCTCTTGAGCTTTCTCCTCACCACTAACCTCTACCAGCACTTCCCCCAGTGCTTCCCATTTGTTTTGAGATGTGATATGCTTTTGTACTTAACATACAACAGAGGAACTGTATGTCCCTCTGAGAGTTCATCCCACTTCAAATTAATGAGCACAGACTAATACCACACTGGTGGAGCAGGACTGCTCTCAAAAGT
This sequence comes from Acinonyx jubatus, assembly GCF_027475565.1. NCBI lineage: Eukaryota > Metazoa > Chordata > Mammalia > Carnivora > Felidae > Acinonyx > Acinonyx jubatus. Next base: position 22,875,681 of record NC_069384.1, read on the forward strand.
ATCTCAGGACCCCATCATTATCCTCTACCTAAAAAGTATCCTATTAATACATTAAAACTATCATTATTTTAAAAGGAATCATCAGTGTAGTTTCCTGATCATGATCTATTAGATAATATGTTGCTAGATCAAGAGAAACGATAAAATTACTTTTAAACTATCCTACTAAGGTGTCCAATGGACATAATCACATACGCATGCATAAATCATATGGATGGCTTCACAGGATGATGATGTAGTTGATGTCTAAGTGTTTGGGAGTTAAATTTAGCTTACTTTAGTGGCATCTCTCTTTTTAACCTCTTTTCTCTGTTTATCCAGAAATATCAAATATATACCAAACTAACGCGTAACAAAGCTGGTTTGTCCAAAAATTAAGAAATGTTAGAAAAAGAAATAACATACATGCATTTCTTTCCTGTGGCTGAAATCTTGTTTCATTATCCATTAAAGTGCTTGTGATATACTCTCCCGTTAACCTCAAAATAAAATTATCCCAACTTAGGGCTTTAAGTGATAGCTTCTTTATTTCTGCATTGAAAAAAATTCATTCTAAGAAGGTTTTATTTAACCTGTAAAGATTTGTGAGACGTAAACACTTCTCATTGATTCTTCTCTCAGGATCAGGAGAGAAGAGTCTAAAAAGTTAAAGGTTAGCTTCAAGTAAGTAGTCCACATTCAGGTTTTGTCATGCTTGGCCCACATTTGTATTTCTCTTCAAGACAAACATTCAGACTCTAAATTTAATGGGCAAACTTGAATTAACTTTTACAAAAATATATTGTGCTTAGTCAAATTTTCAATTCATTTCCCTTCTAACAATTTAAAGTAGAGCTTGATATAACTTCTTTAAAAACCAATTTATTTACTTTTTGAATTACTACTATAGAGTGGCCAACTATCAACTAACCTGGAGACAGTATTTTCTTTCATATTTTGAAACTTGGCATTGGTATTTTATTTCTACTTATGCACAGACTTGTAGATGGAACTGTCAAATACGTCTACTAATTGAGTGTCTAAAGATCATAAATCATGAACACTGAGGTATTAATATATACTTATTCTATATGTATGTGTGTTAATATTAATATTTAAGTAATTATTCTTTAGCAGTACATCTTAATAGATTTTGTTAAGTCTGTGGTTACAAACCATGCCTCTATATATTTTGTTATAATCATCATGAGCTATCATGAATAGTATATCTTAATGTCCTTAATCAAAATTATAATCCTAACATTTTACATTAATCTATGAAGTTAAGCCACAGGAATATATTAATTAGTAAGACTTAAAAATTGAAGTCAAAGAGTTAAAATGAATTTTTAAAAGTAGATAATCTGAATACCTTGTATCTTCTACACTATGGCAACATGCCCAAACTATATTCAACAATGAATTTATATTTATGCCTAGACTCCTAATATGTAATATTATTGAAAATATTTGTAATTTAGATTATGCAATAGCACAAAATGACAAAAAGATTTGGCAATGGCAGTTGACTGGGGAAGAGTGACCTGTAGTATACTGTAGTAAACAATGTTTATTTTATCAAAATCAGAGTTTCTAATTCTAAAGTCAAACCAGTGAAAATTTGAAATTTCATTCTAGATCTGGGTTGGTCTGAGTAATTAGTATTTCTAAGTATCATTTCCTAAACCTACATAGAAATAAATTCTGAGATTCCCAATTACATAAAGATACAGAGTTTAAAAAAAGTTTAAATCTAAACCTATGAGAATAGTATGTGTGTACATATATAACACACATCATTATACTATATATAACCAAATAATAGCATGTACTATATACGGAGAAGAAAATGAGCAGTAAAATACAAAGAAAAAATTAGAAGATGTATGGATAAAACTTAATTTAATGTAACAGAAAATAAAACACAAAAAGATAAAAAGAAGTAAATAAAAATAAAAGCTAATTTCTTAAAAAGGATATACTTGTGACCAAAAAATAGAGGAAAAATATACAGCATTAGGAATATTATAAGGGGGCATAAACATGTGTATGGAAATTACTAATTTTTAAACATGTCACATACAAGTAAATGGCAAAAAAAATTAAATTTATAGATAACAATAGATTATTTATAAAATTTAGTCTACAAAGTTGACCTCTAGAATTCAGAAAACCTAATCAAAACACACAAAAATAACTGGAAATTAATGAAAGTTAACTATTTTAAATGGTATCTGGTTTATATTCTTCACAGATGAGTTTCATCAAAATCTGTAATAAAAAATTATTGGAAATACAGACAACATGAAAGAATGAGAAAAGTTATCAACTATACCCTGATGTCCATCCCCAATTTTTATATTACAAAGACATTTTAGCTTTCAACATTTAAATGTATAACCACCATATAAATACTCAGAAGTAATTTTAAAATTCTAAATAGCCCTGTCAGTATGATTTGTTAATTCTATAAAATTACAATAACACTTCCTCAACATCTTTACAACACACACACACACACACACACACACACACACACACACACACAATTTCTTTTTCTGGATTTTGGCTTTTTTTTTCCTGCTACTCAATAACACGTCTTCTCTAAGTAAAAGAAATTATATGCAGACCTTTGAAGGGTGAGTACATGGTGGAAAACGGTAATGAGAATAGTGAAACATGGCAAAATACAAAAATAAAAAAAAATCAGAATTTACCATCTGGGGCTTATGAACCCTTTATTTTCTGAGAGTTCTGTGCTAAATAGTCTAATATTGTCTATTTTTATTTTTGCTTCAGAGGAAAAGAATAAGCAAGATACTATGCAATAGTGTACTTTCTAATTAACAGTGGAAACTCCAGCTGGAACCTAAACTGGGTTCATTACAGGGTTTCTAACCTGTCTGAGCTTGTCTGGTTGACAAGAATATTGTGTCGGCCACCAGAGGTCTATTGCCTAAGGGACCAAAAGCCTTCTGGGAAAGAAATTCATTCTAAGGAAAATGGAGTTTATGGGCTTGAGGGAAGGGAAGATTTTCAATGCCCAGTGTAGACGACAATTCCTTAAATTCTATCCAGCATAGGCCCCACAGAATCTTTACTAAGTGCTAGAAAGAAAGATTCTACAAAGATATTCTGTAGTAAACTTGGACGAAAATCTCTGGAATGCACTGAAGAAAAAGGTATCATCAGTTTACAGAGCTGGGACTCTAGAACTGGGAGTCCCCAGTTTATAGAGCTCACTAAGATGATGGTTAAAAGATTCTCTCCCTTCATTGGAGAAGCTAGCCTGATAGCAACAACAATAATGGAGAAACGTCTTTGAGGTTGATTACCTGAGCCACTGTTTCTGTTAAATCCTAGCTATGGAGAGCAGCAAAACAGGAAATTAGTAACTGTCCTGCAGTAACAGAGATAAAGGTATTCCTACGCTTTTGTGAGACTCCAAAGGACTGACTTGGAAAAGGAGTGGACAACGGAAGTTGTTTAATAGCAAATGTTACAGAGTTACAGAAACATTCTGTCTGCTCTTTCACACAACAGTATTTGCCATGAGCCCATTACAGCTTCAGACACTGTACTAGGTATCTAAGCCACAATACTGAGCCAAAACACCTATTACGACTAGTCTTATCTCCAGCCAAATGTAGCTGAGGAAATCTGAGTTTTCAAAACCTTGGATGTTGAAGATAGAATTCTTTGTATTTTGTTTTCAGCTCAATTTTATATCTGTTTAGTAAACATCCACTATGTGAAAAGTTATAGCACTACATATCTCAGGCTGAGTTTCCTGGAAACAGCTTCTGAGGTGCTTTAGCATTTAGGATGTTTATTAAGGAGTGTTCTTGGGGTTAACACCTGTGAAAATGGAGGGGGACATACAGGATTAAGAAAAGGGATATGACAAATTGCAATTTAGACCCAATGGCAGCTTCAGCTAACCCCACGGGAATCTCTGGAGTTGGGACTGCTTTAAAAGTTTTCTGAGATGGGCAGTGAGGCCCAGACTTTAATATCCCACCTCTACTGGTCACTGGCTAATAGACAAACCCAGGAAAAAGGGAGTGACCTTAGGCATGGGACCATCTACAACGGAAACAGTTCCCAAAGAGGCACAAAACTAGAGAACAAACTGATGGTTATCCAAGGGGAGGTGGATGGGGGATGGGTGAAACAGGTGCTAGCGATTACCGAGGGCACGTGTCGTGATGAGCACCAGGTATTGTATGTAAGTGTTGAATTACTAAATTTTATCCATGAAACTAATATCATGCGGTATGTTAACTAACTGGAATTTAAATAAAAACTTCTTTAAAATCTGCTGTTGCCAGCCTCCCTGCAGCCATACAAACTCCTGTTCCATCTGCACCACACATCACAGTGAAAACCAAGTGATGTTGGGCCCAGATTACTTGGTCTAAAGAGTAGAAAATATAAAGTCATTGATAAAAGGAAATCAAGGTTCTTATACTGTTACCAAACAAATATTTAATAATTTCCACAGCCAAATTCATTTTGGATAGTGCTATCAGAGTTCCTACAACCCTCAAAAAAAGAACATTAATGATAACCAACAATAGATAACATTTTTAATGCCTGTGTATGCCAAGCACTGACTTCGGGTATTAACCCATTTAACTCTTACGATCACACAGGGATTTGCATGGTGTGTTCATTTTTGTTTCCCTGATAAGAGAGTAAGGCACCAAAAAGGTAATACACCCAATGCTAAAACAGCTCTCAGCCTCTTGCTATACTAGTGATGAACCCAATGGGGAATCCAAAGATCAATAAGACACAGTCTCTGACTTTGATATTTACATTTGATCTTGCATTCTAGTAGAACAAACAAAAATGTTACAAATCTAAAACTGAAATACTAGACTAAGTGGGGTTGGCAAAACACAGAGCTGGAATAAAAAAGAAGAAACCAAAACGGGGCAATGAGGAACACAGAAAGCAATATGAATCAATGTATATTCTTTATTTTGGCCAAATTGTTGGTATTTGAGACTCTAGATTTCTGTTAACATTCATAATCCCCACCACCACCAAAAACAAACAAACAAAACAAACAAAATCTCTGACTTAAATCCCTGACTTTATCTCTGACTTAAATCCTGCTAAAAGCAAAGTTTGGTATAATTATATCACATGGATTCTAAAATGATTTTTTTCCAGGTCACCCTTAAACAAATTTGTAACTTTCCCTTTTCTATCTCTGTTATAAAGTGGGAGGGTCTGTGAAATACAAACTAAGGAGTGATCATATTAAAGTGGATTCATGAGGAATAAACCCAGTTTTGCATTTTACATACAATACTCAGTATCAATTGGATAAACATCCAAATTTTGCAAATTCAGTTAATCAATGCAAGTAGTCATTCAATCAGTCACTTGACCTGAAACAGACCTGTAAGATTACTGTGCATCTAATAAGCCAGGATAATGAATCAGGTTGTCCTCAGATGCTTCCCACCCTGATATCAATACCTCCACTTGCACACCATTTACATTTTCAAAAGCCCATTTATACACATAATCTTATGTAATATTAACTACAACATTAAATGGAAACTTCAGGGTATAAATTCCTTATACTTACACACAGATAAACTCTTTATAGTAACAGAGGAAGAAGTGGCTGTGATACTCAGTGGCTGATTCCAATTCTCATGTTCTTTTTATTAGGCAATTCAGAAAGGTCTTTGCCATCAATTATAAATCCATTAAAAAGAATCAAACGTGTAATTAGAAGCCTAATGTTGTGGTATTTTATGGACATAAAAAATTACATTTGGATTTGATCATTATAGGGTATTTAATCTGTATGGTTTAGTTGCATATAAATTAAATATAAAAATAAAGGAAATAACATATAAACCTAGTATTGTAAGATTTCTTTAATGACTACAGAGAGAAACTCTGGAATAAATTATAATTAATTCAACTGTGTTATCCCTCAAAATGTGTTCCATATTTAGACTGAGGAGGGTGGGCCAAATAAAACAATTTTATTTCATCAGTAGGGATAAAGTAAAATTCAGAGAAAAGCTGTAATTTTTGCTTTGGTGATTTCCGTAGGGAAGTAATGTAAAATTACAATTGATCGATAATAAAATGTAGTGCTTAAGAGCCCATAAAAGGAAACCATTTGCACAGATGGACCAGCAAAGGATTTTTATTAAGGTAGAAGCACAACAACTTGCTTCTTTGAAAAATTTCACTTAGAAGACCAAAATTTAAGAGTTTTGTATCTGAAAATTAGTTTTAAATGTTAGGCCAATAGAATAATGTAAAAAACAGCTGTTTCAAAATGGAAAAGTCTTCTGAAAATTGGGATTTTCCATTTTATAAAATGCAAACTCATTTAATATATCTTCCAAATGTTCTACTATTAAAGATGTGCATAAAATGTTCTAATGCTTTTTTAGTAGCTTTGTGATTATCTTATGAGAGATGCATAGTGTATAAAAAAATCTCAGGTAAGTAATCTTGAGCCCAACATGGAGGAATCCATGTATATACAGAATTTGAAAAACAAAAAAGCCACCTAACTTCATACCCCAGTATTACCAAGGTAATGAGATACAAAAGAGGGTAAGAAAACATTGCATAATATACTGAATGAGTTGATTACATTTGTTTCAATAATTTTTATTGATGCTATTTGTATACTACTTTCATTTATCTCTAAAATTATATCAATAATTTTCTGAAATTCTAATGCAAGTTTCCACACCATATTAAATTCTATTAATAGAATATCTCTCCATTTAGTCATATCCAATTGGATATTATTTAGATTTTTTCATTTCATCAACCACATCCGTACCTTCAGTCAGTGTGAAATAAACAAGCAAAATAAAAAAAAAAAAAACCTTTCTATTCATTTTTGTGGCTCATTAAACATCTGCTCATTAGCCACCTCCTGACTAATAAATACTTAGAATCTAAATGACAACCTATTAGCAAAACTAGTTTTTGTTTCAAGCATATTTTTTCTATTTTTCAAATAGTTGTTATTTACAAAAAATATTTATTTGGCAAAAATTCATATAATCGTATCAAAGAAATCACTGGAGAATTACAAGCTTTGTCTTAAGTACCCCAGTAAAAATAGAAATTTCCTTCGTGCATTTTTAAGTATATAATCATTATCATTTAAAACAAATCTAACAACGCTATTTAGTTATACCTTCTCTCACCTGTACAACTGGTAATAACATAAAGCCTTTCCAAAAAAGGAGACAGACTGTTTCAGATACAGACTTTACATGGATTATTTCAAATGGTGTTTAGAAAGCTGTAGTATGTTCTAGTGGCAAGTAGTATCTTAATTCCTTTAGAGGCTAGTTTAATAAAATAAATCATAGGCATAAATTCAGAAGAAAATCATTAAATAAATACCATTTAGAGAAAAATTTTAATTCTGATAAAATAATTATTAAATTTTCTCAGATTTTTTGCTATTATTGGTTGGTTTTTGCTTGTCTTCCCTTGCACTTTCTTCTTTGTCAAGTAACAGAAACTAGAGCTTTGTTTCTTTACTTAGCTTATGCCATTGTAAAAATCTTTAATTAGGGGCACCTGGGTGGCTCAGTCAGTTGAGCGTCCGACTTCAGCTCAGGTCATGATCTCACAGTCTGTGAGTTCGAGCCCAGCTCGGGCTCCGTGCTGACCCGCTCAGAACCTGGAGCCTGCTTCGGATTCTGTTGTCTCCCTCTCTCTCTGCCCCTCCCCGGCTCATGCTCTGTCTCTCTCTCTGTCAAAAATAAATAAACATTTTTTTTTTTAAATTGTCTTTAGTTAAACTGAAAAAAAATCAATAAGAATAAAGTGTCCCTGAACTGGAGTATCAATGCAGACACGTAACTAAGAAGTGAGCTAGAAGTACTCTGATGCTGGCAAAAAAATCTAAACCACGAGATGAAGCAGAAATGGTTAGAGAGGACAATCTGTATAAGACTGGACTATGATGATAGCGGTAAGTGGGAAGGAGAATGAAAGGATTTATTTGAAAAGTTGTTTTAAGAGAAAGATATATATGATTTTATGGGGCAAGATTTGAGATTTAAATGTTTGGATTTGTGAAAAGATTTAAACGTTTGGATTGTGTTTGGATTTCAGACCAAATGTAATACTGAAATCTCAGATACACCAGCAGAGCAATAGGGACCACAGATTACAAAACCTTCTCTTCTGTTGCTATTCAAGCTATCCACAGTCTTGAAAAGGAAGATCAACTCCTTCTAGCATAAATCTGCAACAAGATTATATTTTTAAAGATTGTAATAGCTATAAAATAGTTCCTTAGGACATATTGACTGAGATTCATATTTTGGTATGTTAAATGTACTGATTTGTTTTGCAGTAAAATTTCACATTAATAAGCACATTCTCTGTTTCTGTTCTCTCTCTCTCTCTCTCTCTCTCTCTCTCTCTCTCACACACACACACACACACACACACACACACACAGTCTTTAAATAGAATATTTAGAAAAAATACTCTTTCTAGGGCTAAAATAGTCAAAATTATCAATTCTCCAAAATACTTGATTAGCAAATTTCAGCAAAGCATGTTGTAAGTTCCATGACTTATGTTTCTGTACAGTTTTTATCTTTTCAAAGACTGACATGCATATTTTACCTTTAAATTAAAACAATGACAGCATCTCCTAAAAAGACAAATTATTAACATTGTATATAACAGGTTTCTTCATAAATACTTTTTTCCTTTAAAACAAAAGCTACTTACTAGGTGCCAGAAATGTGCCATCCAATTTATCTATATATCTCATTTAATTCTCAGAATAACACCACGGGATAAATATTATAATCATTCTTATTTTACAGAATATTGAATTGCTGATCCTAGATTCCACCCTGTGTCACTAGAATTCTGTATTAGTTATACTGAGTTCAGAGCCCTAGTTTTTAACCTAGGAACTATATTTCCTACATAAATCCAATTACTGTGTTTGCAATATTGTCATGGACTTTAATATAGCCATTTATAGAGAAATAATCAGTTCCTTTAAATTGGACTGTGGCTTCACATACAAATGTTCCCCTGGATATAATTCATATTTGTAAATTAGTTACCACTTCACATGTTTTAAAATGTTGAAGTAGCTAAACAAGTAAGCAAGTAGACTGGGGTCGTTCTAAAGTCTTTGGTAGCCTCCTAAAGAAATCAAAACCAAAGCCAGAGTCAATGATCTTAAATCCCAGAAAAATTTAAACATGAGAACACCCAGTCACAAACAGCCAACTAGGCTTTCCCAAATAAGGGAACTGCTCAAAACTGTAGCCAGGCAAACAATGTCCTTGATTTGTTTCCACATCTTCTCTACAAAAACCTCTCCCTTAGCTCCAGTGAGCCAAATCCTCCTAAACCACTTTGAGTTTGGTGCTGCCCCATTTGAATCAACATATGCTCTGACTTTTAAAAGTATCAGTGTGCTTCAATTTATCTTTTAACAAAAGGAATGCCAGGGCACCTGGGTGGCTCAGTCCGTTAAGCATCCACCTCGTGATTTCAGCTCAGTTCATGATCTCACGGTTCATGGGAGTGAGCCCTGTGTTGAGCTCTGCACGGACAGCACAGCCGTGTACATGCTCACTCGCTCTCTCGCTCACTCTCTCTCCCTCAAAGTAAGTAAATAAACTTCTCAAAAATAAAAAGAATGTCTGCCATTTCCTGGTATAACGATTAAGAAACATAAATGGTAGATACATTATGGTGATAGTACATGTTAAAATAAAATTGAATACCGTTATTGATATTTGGATTTCAGGCATTTTATTTTGTTTCTCTTGCCTTTTTATAAAGCTTTCAAAGACAGAAAACGTAGTAATGTGTTCTCTAAGAAAATTAAGTTTGTTGTTATTTAAACCTATTGATCAAGCACAGCTCTTGCAGAAAATAAGATCTATATAAAGCTTGCATTCCATTTACCGAGCCAACTCAATTCCTCATTATTTAGAACCTAGTTCATTTCAGGTGCCTCACATCAATCTGTATAACAGCTGCTATGGGAAATGAAGGGTCTGAAGGGAATAATTCACACTTCATTTTTAGTTGGCCACATTCCTCATTTACAGATAAAAAATTCAAACTCAAAGAATTTAAGATACATGAAAAAACAAATCCCTGATATTTTTGCACATTAACACTTACTTCTCAATTTAGAAAGATAAATCTTACCTCCGTGTGTTAATTCCTAGAAATATAAAATGCTCACCCCACAAAGCAAGTAGAGATTTATGCCTATTTACCTCACAGAGTAATCAGATTGAACAATATCCAGACACTTTCCAAGTTTTAGATTCTTAATCTGTTTAAACAGCATAATCCTGGTCTTTGTATACATGTTACTGTTTATGAAATAAAATGTAACCATCTTAAGTGTTCTACTGTGCTTAAAATTAATGAAGGTTGACACATTTAACCTATTACAAATAAATTCTTCTGTCCATATTTCTCCATATTAACCACCAGATAGGCTTCTATTAAATGCTGAGCTCATATTCAGGTTTAAAAACTTTGCCTACTAATCAGTCTAATGACTAACCACAAAGTCAACAACATCCAAACAATCACTACCTTCCCTCTTCCCGCTCAACTATTTGAAGGTACAAGGACACACACAAATGTACACATACACACACACACAAACACACACACAAAGCTATTTATCGTACTTTGAAGTCTTTCCCAGAATCCAAGTCAAATTTGCATACGCATAGTTTGTGGTATCTACTTTGTGAAAAACTTTAAAAGTTCACATCTTCAGAGCAACTTTCCCTACTTCAAAGACTACACAGTAAAATGTTCTCATCTAGGTTCAGGTACTATTTTGTAATATAATCTATTGGAATAAGGAAGATGAAAAACATTTAGGATAATTGTTTTCCTAAAGACCACTCACCTAACTCTACTGTCAGTACTCCTGAAATATCTCTTCTGAAAAACACTCTCAAGGAATTAAAATTGAGTGGTGCATTAATCATTTGTCTGAAATTGGGGCGCCGGGTGGCTCAGTCAGGTAAACATCCAATGCTTGATTTTGCCTCAAGTCATTTCAACAGTTCATGAGATCAAGCCCTGCATCAGGCTCTGTGCTGACAATGAGGAGGCCACTTGGGATTCTCTCTACTCCTCTCTCTGCCCCTCTCTGTTGCTTTCTCTGTCTCTCTCTCTCTCCCTCTCTCTCTCTAACATAAATAAGCATTTAAAGAAAGCCCATCTATTTACATAATTGGTGAGTGACAGCATCTTTTCACATCACACCACAGCTTCACCAAGTGACTTTTTATTGTTATCAAATTTTCCAAAAGCCTCACTTTATTCTTGGCTATGATAATTTTGTAATAATTCTCATACAGAAGGAATGTTGCTTTGTATTCATTGGTTCTATGTTACTATTATGGCCCTTTGTAAATATGAGACTATCAGAAAACCCTTTCTCAATTGATACTTTGCTTTCTTTTTTAATCTCGATAAATTATATTTATTTTTGTGACATACTTATTATAGAATATTGCATTATTTCTATATAGAGGTTTCCACTGGCTTATTGCAAAACAAAGCAATTTTTTTGTAGGTAACAATGCATTGAGAGAGAGAGACAGAAAATGAATGAATTGGATGCTAGAACAGGACAAGTCGGTTGTATAATTTGAAGTAAGCAAATTAAATACTTTCTATAGGCCAGAACGTAGTAAGTCCCCAATAATGAAAATGCATCAGTATCTTCTACAGGAAAATGAAGACTCATAAGATATCCTGTATAGTTCTCCTTCAACCCTTTCTAAGATTCTATAACTCCATAAAACTGCACTTGGCTGGCAGCTGTTAGCTTGGTAAAGGGAATAAATAACGTTGTGGCATGACAAGAATTAAAATGGAGGACTCTGGAGAGAATTACGATGTGCTTGCTGAGGTTGCCCTTAACAGTAATAACTGGCAATGTGTAGCCTCCTTACCGGTGTGAAATATCTGTAGCCTCTCATCACAGACTCCCCTCTCTGGGAAGCTGTCAGAATAAAAAACACTCCTAACTGTTTTGAAATATAATAACTCTAGTTAATATGCTTCCCTGATCTGACAAGCGCTGATTTATGATGTTAACTGAGGATTAGATATCAACAAGCAATCCTAACATTTAGTGCTGCACTTGAGAGAGAATACCGCGAGTGACCCTCTGGCAACTTCCGTGATTTGCATACGTCCAAGGCAGAAAGTTATGGGGTTGCTGGGAAAATATTCTCATTTTAATTTTTAATGTTTCACACATCAAAAACCGAAATGATTATTAAAATATTAATTTAACATATGCATAAATTTCACTATAGGCCTGATTTTTTCCTGAAGTTACATTATTTTTCTACACGATTTGCTGTTCCCTCTGAAAAAGATATCCCTCACTAATCCACTACTGTCAAAAAACAAATTTATATTAATGTGCCCATTACATCTACTTTTTTAAATAAAGGAAACATCAGAAACTGTAAAAGAACAAGTGTGGGAAACATTTCTTTATGGAGATTAATGGAATAAACAAACTTCATAGTTATAGGTCTTACTTTCTCTGACCAAGAAATATATCTGTTGGTAGTGTGGTTGGAAAGGTGAGTGGTGTGGTTAACATTCTAAGATGATAAATACTGAAAGAACGTCTTCCAAAAGAAGAAAGAGGTTCTGCCTTGTCAGAGTGTTGCCTGTGCGGAGCCATCCTAATCGAAACCTACTGAGCATGAAGACTGCTTACACATTCAGTCCACAGTCAAAACGAGATTAAATAAATCAGTAAATTTCAGAGGTGACAGAAGATCAGGATTTGGGTTCCCTTGGCAAAGAGCAATTTATAATGTGTATTTCTTTCAGAGACTAAGAGCATTTAAAACAGCAAATTAATATATGGAATTCCTTTTACATACAAAAAATTTAGCTCCAACAATTTCTGTAGATCTGTATGCATTCTTTTTGGTGGGAAGTGACTCAACGATCCTTAGCATGCCTATTGATCTGCTTCTTAATCTCTGTATTCGCAATAAAAATCAATCTTGTGAGCCAAATTTAGATTTGGATCATGCCGATTGGTAATTTAACAGTAGCAACAGGAAAAATCTTAAGGCAATTGTGAAGAGAAACAACTCAAAGTAAACTACAAATTAAGGCTAAAAAACAAGAGAGACCATCTTCAGTATGTTTTCCTCCCATTTTTCATAATCTCATGAGCAGATTAAGTAGACTAATTAATAAGATATCCCAAGACAAAAGACACTATCTGCATTAATATGTCATTAAAATGGGCATTCTGCTTTTCAAGTAGAGAAGTTCTGTTATCATAAGATCAAAATTATCAGAAAATTGAATCGTTCTACTCTATAGTTTCCAATTTTAATCAAGTAAACACACCAACTTAAAGTATGTGGTATATAAAGTAACTGTATGTCAAAATGAATCAGTCCATTCAAACCAAATTATTATTCTCCACCTACCCCACTTTTAGGTTACAATTTCTAACTGACAAAATCTGATCTCCATAATGTTCTTTTACACTTTCATTTATGGTAGTCATGAGGACTTACCAATTAACTTTAGGCTGCAAATTAGCCAATTAGTGCTTATCTGTAGTATCTTATTGGACATGTAGACTAAAATACAGCCTGTAAATACAACAAATGCCTTCAATTTCTTACTATTTAAGAAATACATGGAACAGGGGTTCCTGGTTGCTCAGTTCGTGGAAAGTATGACTTTTTTTTTTAACATTTATTCAACTGTGAAAGATAGAGGGATAGAGCATGAACGCAGGAGGGTCAGAGAGAGAGGGAGACACAGAATCTGAAGCGGCTCCAGACTCTGAGCTGTCAGCACAGAGCCCGATGCAGGGCTCGAACTCACAGACTAAGAGATCAGGACCTAAGCTGAAGTTGGATGCTTAACCAACTAAGCCACCCAGGCACCCCAGAAAGTGTGACTCTTGATCTCAGGGTTGTGAGTTTGAGCCCTACACTGGGAATGGAGCCTACTTAAAATAAAAAAATTAAAAAATTAAAAAAAATTAAAAAAAAACATGTGGAGCATAAACAACTTGAAGTGAATAATCAAGTAGAAGTCATTCAATTTCACTATCTCATTTTGAAGAGTTTCAACATCATCCATAAAATCATTTGTCTTCTTGGAAACCCTTAAATGGCTCAGTAGCTTTTAGGAAAATATGAACACACAAAGTAACAGGAAAGCATGAACTACCACTTAAAATTATATTCTATAATCAACATCACTCCATATTTAAGAAAGACAAACATTTTCTTCTGACACCATGGTCTAAGCTATGGTCACTTAACACTTTATCATCCCATGTAAAAAAAAAAGAAAAATGTACTGTTAGGAATTAAAGTTACTACCAGAGACAAAACAGAACAGAATTTTACCAAGGTGTGTGGATAAATTTCTAAATGTATTTTATGAAAATGAGATTCAGGTCACAAAACAGTACTGATGAGTTTGTTCCTAGCTACCAATAACCATTAATTTACCTCAAATAAGTTAATAATTGTGTCTTTGACTATTCTATTGTTTGAGTAAATTAGTACTTGACTACTTCAGTGAAATAACATTCTGTTATAGTTTCATAATACACTGTAATTATATTCCTTCAAAAAAACAGTAAGAGATAAGCCATATTTTAGAACTAAGGCAAAAGGCAGAATATTGATGTGAAATACTGAGTATTTAGATTATTTTGATTTGCTATAGTCAACACATATTTTTCTTTTCAAATTGAGGTAATATAGACATTAGAATTATTTGCTGATGGTGTTTCTGGCAATTACAATAACATTTTCCGGTGTTAATAGGTAGCCACCCTAGAATTCACAGACTAACACCAGTGGTTTTCTGGAAGAAGGGATCATAGAGACTTATTAGCTTGTGTGACAAGCAGATAACAGAAAACTTTAACTTTAAAACAGCCATTTTACATATTATGCTTAAGTAAACAAATTATAATTTATTTTCCTTACTAAACAATAAATAAAAATATTTTAACTTCTGTAGTTTCATTTCTATTTCCATAATCACTGGTGGCTATAATATGTTGCCACTGGGTGGAAATCACTTCCTAAAGAAAATTATCTATGGACTAATTTGGAATGAAACCAATTTTTTAAATAAATTAGTTTAAAAGGATCAAAAACAGGAGCGTCTGGGTAGCTCGGTCAGTTAAGTATCTGACTCTTGATTTCAGCTCAGGTCATGATCTCACGGGTTCATGAGATTAAGCCCCGCATCAGGCTCTGTACGGACAGCACGGATCCTGCTTGGGATTCTCTCTCTCTCCCTCTGCCCCTCTCCTGTTCATGCTCTCTCTCTTCCTCTCTCTCTCTCTCTAAAAATAAATAAATAAACTGAAAAACAGTTAGATGAAAAACAGCTAGATATTTTCCTAAATTAGACTGTTTACTATTACACTGATATCACATCAAAGAGAATAACAATCTTTGCTAAGTTTAAAAATATCTAATCAATATTGAAATTTAGCAAACCACATTTACCTTAATGTGGTTCCACTATAAAGCAAGCTCTATATTAAGATCTCTGAAGATTACAAAAATTAAAAATCTCCTAAGACCATACAAAGACTATATGACAACATTCAACATGTACATTTACAAATAAAGATAACAAAATTGTGTACGTGTGTGTGTGTGAGAGAGGTGAGAGAGAGAGAGAGAGAGAGAAAGAGAGAGGAAGAGAGAGAGAGAGAGAGATGGAGGGAGAGGGGCGAATATATTTAATAAATGTTAATACATATTGAGGCAAAGGTGATCAGTTAACTTGGCAAAGGCTTATTTCAGAACATTAAATATGGTTCAGGTTTACTTGCTAACTCCATTGACCACCACTTCCTGCTTGCATAGTAAAGGCCTACTTCAAGAGTTTCATAAGATGCAGAGATTTTGTCTACCAAGATCAAGACGATCTAGATCACAACAGAAGACTAATTCTTGCCAATTACCATATTACACAAATGAACCTATTCTGTTATAGTTTCATAATGCACTGTAATTATACATATGCAATATACATATATATAATATTATATTATATATAATTAACCTATTCAGGCTCATTTGTATAACATAGTATGTAAAATCAGAAAAAAGTGTAGTAAAACCAGAAGGCCAGGCACTCACTAAGTTCTGTCTTAGAATTTGGGAAGTGGTTGGAGTGGGAGTCCAGTGAATAAAGTAGCAGGTAAGGCTCTATTACCAATAAGCTCGTGTGAGTCTGGGGAATTTACTAAAACTTCACCATGTCTCAGGATGGCATTTTGTTTATTAGGATTAATACCCTGTCTAGTCTTTAAAAATCATTACAGCAAGTTAAAAAAACAACTCAATATAAAATGGCAACAACAAAATTAAAAATGGCATAAAAAATAAACAGTAAAACTAATGGTACATGCTAGTTGTCATGCCTCAAGAGAGGTAATGTATTTGTAAAGTGGTTTTAAAAGAACCAGTTCTAATATCTCTAAGATTAATGTTTAATCAAATGGAAAGACAGCCTGGAAAATTTTCTTGTAAAGAATCAAGTGCTATGCAGTTAAAATATTTCTTAACGTAGGTGTTTTTTAATTCCACAGAAAATGAAACATCGAAAATGAAACACTCTCTATTCACCTTAGTCCTTGCCATTATCTTTGTAGATTAAATATTAATACATTTAGGTAAGCGTATTAATATTAATATTTATCAATTAAAATTACTGTGATGAGTTTCTTGTCATACAATTTGTACAACTTTTGAAGTCCACTGTACCTTTATATTTTTGCATTATGTAACTTTCAAACATTAGCTGCTGACTTTAAATGTGTTAACATCTCTCTGACCAATTAATACTGAATCATCTCTTCTGAGTTCTTCACAGAGAGAACTAATATGTTCTTCAATTTATCTCCTTTAACATCATGCATTGTAAAGTATACTTGTGGTCAGAAAAAAAATAACCCTCGAAAATGTCCTCATCCTAATCCCCAGAACCTGTGAATGATGCCTTACACGGCAAAAGAGAATTTGCAGAAATGATTAAAAATCTTGAAATGGGAGATTATCCTGATTTATCTATATGGATTCATTATCATGGCAAGGGCCCTTATAAAGAAAAAGGGAGGTGGGTGATTCAGATGAAGATGTAATAGAAGAAGAGGAAACAGAGAGGGAAGGACAGGGAGGGAGAAAAGGGAACATTCTACACTGCTGGCTTTGAAGATGGTGGAGGGGGCCATAAACGAAGGAACTGCAGATGTCCTTTAGGATCTAGGAAAAGAAAGGACACAGATTCTCAGAGCTTCAAGAAAGAACACAGTCCTGCTGACATCTTGATTTTAGCGCAGTGAGACTTCTGACCTCCAAAACAGTAAGACAAAAAATCTGTATTGCAGGGCACTTGGGTGGCTCATTTGGTTGAGCATCCAACTCTTGATTTTGGCTCAGGTCATGATCCCAAGGTTGTGGAATTAAGCCCCATGTTGGGCTCCATGCTAGCTGTGGAGGCTGCTTAAGAGTCTCTCTCTCTCTCTCTCTCTCTCTCTCTCTCTCTGCCCCTCTCTTCCACTCACATACATTCTCTCTCTCTCTCTCTCTCTGAAAACTAAAATAATAGTAATAAAATAAGTCTGTATTGCTTAAGCCACTAACTCTGTGGTAATCTGTTATAGCAGCAATAGGAAACTAACATCTTAAAGTCAAAGGCATGCTCTTTGAAGTAAGTTACCTTGTCTTGACATTTAGAAAAGTCACTTAGAGTTTCTGAGTACTGTTTTCATCTTCTGAAAATGGTTCAGTAATAGTATTTACCTTGTAAGGTTAAGTTTAGGCTCAAGTGAGAGAATATATGTCTACTGTTTAGCACAGCGTCTGGGACAGTTAATGCTCAAAAAACATAATCATATTTTCACAGACCTTTTCTCAAATATTCAGTATCATTCCCTTCCCTCCATCATCATGAAGGTAGTAAGCAATGACCGTCGAAGTTGTAGCCAAAGGTACATAGAGCCAAGGCTGTGTACAATCAGGTGAACAAGAACTTTGAAAGCAGGCAGACAATCACAGTTTTTGAATTCCAGATTCTTCCTTGTCAATTGGACAATCTTGGACATGTGATTTGCCTTTTCTGAGACTTAGTTTCTAAATTGGGAATTTATATAAAATGAACATTCCTCATAGATTTGTTACTAGGATTCATTCAAAGTATCTTACAGAACCTAGGATATAGTATTGTATTCACTTAATGTGAATTTTCTTACCTTCCATTCCTACCTAGCACGAATGATGACAAAAGTAAAACAGATTCATATAGATAAAAATATGGAACCCCAGAGAAATTAAGTCAATGATGGATATGAACCCAGGAATTTTGTTTTCAACCCAAGCATTGTCTTTTCATTAAATCACATTTGGCTAGAATATTAACCAATCATCCACAGAATTAAAGCAAATCAGGTAACACTGTCCTTGAATGTTGCTGACTTTCACCTCCAGCTAAAAAGCAGGGAGTTCTAGAAACTAAAATACCATGAATAAATATGTAATCCAACTTTTAACAGATAATCTTTATTAAATTCCTTCAGTTTTATATGAAATCTGTTGAACATTTAGATTAAAAGCATAGGACAATTTAAAAAGCAAACGTGATGCCGAGGAAACTTTTGGTCTATGAAGAAAATTATTTGTTTTCTAATTCTGAAAGCTAACACTCTTGTTAAATATACATTAAACACAAATCCACTGTCCTGAGTTCTCCTGCCCCTACATTTGTTTCAAGCTGACAACCTCAAAAGTTAATCGCAGACATAGACTTGGCAGGCATCCCAGCACAGAAAAAAGGATGTATGGATTAAAACTACTTTGCATTCTAGTCACAAAGAGTACACTAGCAACATGACAACTAAGAATTTTACATCAGAAAGAATCTATTGTTCTCTGATTGCTTGTGATTAAGTCAAAATATACCTTGACCACCACCACAGATTTCCTCTGGGAATATAACAATTAAAGTTTGAAGCAATGTAGGAATTCAAAATAGAAGGGAAAAGAAAATTGCAAATGTTTGTATAAAAGCATACCTTCATTATTGAGTTTTTAATATCAAAGCGCATTGATTTGTATTCATGGGTTACGACCACAACCTTTCTATAGGAGCCACACTTCGCTCATCTCCCTATACTTCTTTCTTTTTTTTTAATTTTTTTAATGTTTATTTATTTTTGAGAGAGAGAAAGACACAGAGTGCAAGCAGGGGAGAAGTGGGGGGGCGGGGACAGAAAATCTGAAGCAGGCTCCAACCGGTCAGCACAGAGCCCAATGTGGGGCTCGAACCCATGAACCGCGAGATCATGACCTGAGCGGGAGCTCAACTGACTGAACCACTCAGGCGCCCTCCTGTACTTCTAAGTCCACACTTCAAGCAAGACAGCCAAAGAAGCGCTATCTTTTCATTCAAATGAACACTCTTTTTCTCCTATACTGAATTTGAACACTAAAAGTAATTTTAAACATTCTTACTTACAAAAAAACATGGATTACATATCTCCGATGGTAGATTAGTTTTAAAAATTTTGCTCTAACATTAAATATCTTCCACATGTGTGTGCATACACACACACACACACACACACACACACATACACGCTGCAGGAGCATGTTTTGTTTCCCTATGCTGCAGGAGAATATTAAATACAATCAGGTACATTCATATAAGTCACTGATTTTTATTTAACAGTATTAGTATACTACAGATATGTCCTACCATATATGTATTGCCAAAGACAGATTATTTGGGCATTTCATGTACACATTTAGTATGTCTGTCTTGTATAAGTCTGCATGTTGTATGGCACTGTCTCATTTTAATTCAGTTAAAGTAGTCTATGCTGCAGTTTTCTGTCCCTGATTACATGCAGGCTGCACACCAAAGTTTTCTGGCAATAACGATGAGATGCTGGGAAGATTAAGTACAGTGACAACAACAAAGTGACCTCAAATATGACTCGAAATCATTTACACTGAAGGTCTGTTTGGGAAATGTGAATCACTCTACTTGGTTTTCACTCAAAAGAGCCGGCCAGGCCTCATTAAAGAACCTAATGAGTAAATAGTTTCACACAACATAAATTTTTGAATTGGATTATGAGTTTAACATTATTTGTTCAATAACAAGGTGACTGGAATTGGGAGACTCACATCACTTCCAAAGAATCAAAACAACAAATTTGGTACCTATGAAAAATGTCAAAATTATAAAGCAATCCATGAGCCCATGAGCGTAAGAGACATCTTAGCAAGAACCTTGGTCACTCTAGAAACTTAATAAATAAAAACAGTTCAGTGAAAAGGGCACCGTAAAGAATTGTGTATTTATATTCAGAAACCACTTTGGTCTATTAAAATCATTAAAATAACAAGGGAAGTAACGTACATAGCACGGGATATGCTCCTGAGTAATTAAAAGGAAGTGTGGAGGGCTCAAATAATGTGTCTGTTTTTCGACATATTTGTAATGTGACACATCTGTAACGTGAACTCACCATATGTGTTAGACTAGGAAAAGTATTTTTATTCATAGTTCTTCCCTTGATATAAAGCAAGTTTGAAATAAAAGTATATTCTCATTTCCACAACTGAAGAAATAATTCTAAAACTGAAAGCAGACTAGTCAAATGATATGATGAAATTATGTTTCAATATTATTTCCATGTTCAAAAATCGTTCCCCATATTTGAGAGTTTGGTTATAATTACAATAATTCATTGGAACAGCCTGCCTAATTGTTTTCTCTATTGAAAACATAAAGCTCCCTGAGGGAAAAGACAAAAGTTTTATTCATCTCTACAAACCTAATTTATATCATAGTGCTTATCAAAATAACAGAAAAAATCAAACAGCTGATTCTCCAAAAATACCTTAAAATAAGTAAATCCTTAAGGAACTCAGACTATCTAGCAAATCAGGAAAAGGAATGGAAAATATATAGTAATTCCCCAGACTGCCAATGGTCAATTAAAAAAAATCAGAACTTAAAAAAATAAGAAAGAATGAATGTTTGTGTCCCTCCTCTCCCTACCCCCACAGCCCTGCCTCAAATTTAAATGTTGAAATCCTAACCCCCAACGTGATGATATTCAAAGGTGAGACCCTTGGGATGTGATTAGATCATGAGGGTGGAACCCTCATTAAGGGGATTAGTGCCCTAAGCAAAGAGGCTGAAGTGAGCTTCCTAACCCATTCTAGCAATGAGGACACAGCAGGAAGATAGCTTCCTGAACAAGGAAGCAGGCTCTCACCAGACACTCAATCTGCTGCTGCCCTGATCTTGGATTTCCCAAGATTTCAAGAGAACTTTCCATTCTGAGCATTTAATCTCAAACTTCAAAATGTGTTTACACCTTCTCCAACCTTCTCCCTTTCTCAGAACCACCTAGTTATCTCCAGGTAACTATTCTTCTATTTGCCTTTAACACAATGTTAGAAAGTGGCCAGTCAGCCTGAACTTGCTCTACCTTCAAGCATCACCTCTTAACCTCTCTTAACCTCTTAACCTTGAACTTACTCAAGTAAGTTCTTAACCTTGAACTTACTCAACTCTATCTTCATGTAATTTGCCCAAAGGCATTTTCAATTTGTTCAATACTCTTTGGCCAAGACTTCACATATACTTGTGGGTATACTTCACAAACCCACTCCCTCTGGACCTACTCTCTCACTCTGATGCACAGCAGCTCAGACCTCCAGTATGTATACCCAGTTCACTGAATTAACTTTGGTGTAACTATTAACTAATATAGTAGTTTTAGTAATAAAATAATTCAAATATTTATTTGGATGGTGCCATTTGAAAAGTCACTCCATATTTTTTATAGCTGAAATAAATTTTTGCTATAGAAGATGAGTCAGAAAAACACTGAACAAATTTAGGTAGGTAGGGAATGCACATAAGTAACTAAAGCATATACAGGAAGATAAACTTCTAGGTTTCTGACTATTATACTTGCTATCTTCTCTAAAAATTTATAAGATAGATCACTGAGAAGGAAAAGTGTAAATATTTCTTATTAAGTTGCTAACCCAAGCTACTGAATTAATACAAATAAAAGAGGCAAAACATAGGAGTTTAATATTTAAGCATATATTTTCAGATAACTTTTTTTTAATTAATTTATTTATTTTGAGAGAGAGAGAGAGAGACCACAAGCTGGGGAGGGGCAGAGAGAGGGAGAGACAGAATCCCAAGCAGGTTCCATGCCATCGGCACAGAGCCCGACGTGGAGTTTGAACTCATGAACTATGAGATCACAACCTGAGCGGACCTTAAGAATCAGACACTTAACCAACTGCGCCACCCAAGTGCCCCTATTTTTAGAGAACTTTGAGGCAACTTTATTTAATTTATATTTCCACCCAAACTGTTTTAATCAAAGTATGTGTTTACCTTTTTTTAATGTTTAGTTATTTATTTTGAGAGAGAGCGTGAGTGGGGAAGGGGCAGAGAGAGAGGAGAGAGAGAGAAATCCCAGGCAGGCTCCTCACTGTCAGCACAGAGCCCAATATGGGGTTCAAACTCACGAAACCGCGAGATCATGACCTGAGCTGAGATCAAGAGTCTGGATGCTTAACTGACTGAGCCACCCAGGTGCCCTTGTGTTTATCTTTTTTTAAAAAAATATTCTTTTGAAAGAATAAGTATTCTGTAACATTTATCAGTAAAATATGCTAACTTATAACAGCCCTCACAGCCAGATACTTATCTATTTTAACACAAATTCCTTTTGTCACAGTTTTAAATTCTACTTTTATTGTAAATATAAACGCAGCATAAGGGCATCACTCATTTATTTTTTCAACAGCATTGACTATAAGCATCCACTATGTGCATCACGGTAACATAAACTTTTGTCTGTAAGCTTAGAATCTGATTTAGAAGACAAGATTAATGAAATTGAAACACCTATAACCCAGGATAATATAAGACTATAAATGAACAGTATTAATCTGTATTCTACTGGTTTATAAGAGAGAAACATAGTTTGGAATGACTAAGAAAGGTTTCAAAAACGAATCAGGGTTTGAGCTTCATTTTATATGATAAATTGAGGTAAACAGAATTAAAAACTGCTGTCTCGGTCTAAAAAGCTACCTCTAGAAAATTATTCTGAAATTTCTAGTGGGGGATCAAATCAATTCTACTTTTTGTAAACATAATAATCACAATACACTCACTGTCCCCTCTTCTGTATTTCCATTTCTTTCTTATATGTCTACACACTGAGTCTTTATCATCTTGCCACTATCTGAACCTGCTGCCTGTGACTTCCCACTCAGTGTGCTGAGCCATCCATCCCTTGACAGGGAGTGAAGAGTGGAGAACCAAGATGTCACTATTAGCTTTGATTCTCAAATAGCACTTTTAAGTAGACCATGGCACAATGGATAGCTTTGAATGCTAGGATTTTAGAGTCAAAATCCAGACACTTGAAAGAAAAGAATATTTTCATAACAAGTGTCCCTTTACATATCAATAACTAATGAGTCAGAGCAAAGAGGTTATAAAAAAATGATGCCCTGAAAAGGAAGAGTGGACCTGCTTTAAGGACAGCTTGCCATTCCCTAAAAAAGAGAAGAACTACAAGTAGTTGTTGGGAAAGATGAAAACAGGTGACTGTCAAGTGTCTCTGAGACAGTTACCTTTTCCTTCCTAGTGTTGTACTTCTCGATGGGACCCAGGAGGCAACTGGCTAGTTTGCCCTGTCATCACTACCACCATAATATCTACTACCATCACCACTCAGAGATTTGAGAGCTGAATGGGTTTTTTTCTTTGTTCTCCATCTGCAAGCATGCAAAGATCACCAGAATGACTGGCTACAACAGGGAACAAAGATTGGGAAGATCAGTTGGCCCCAGAGGGTCCAAATTGTGCTCCTCCCTCCAAGCCTTCACTGACTCTACTGTGATGTACAGGGGGTGTGGGGTGTGGAAGATCACTAACACTTAAACCAGAAAACCCAGTAGCCTAGGAAAACACCAGCAGGTAGGTCATGAGAGAGGAACTGCTAAGTCTCTGAGCATAATCAGAGTCAGTGGGAGCTGAGGTGGAGCTTTATTCAATAGTGTGGGAACCACTGATCATGCTGTAGAAACAGACTATATGAAGTGTCAGTGTTGGGGGAGGCCATCGAGAGGACATGACTGCCAGCTAGCTAAACCACAAACTGGACCCGGGAAACTGGAGGCTCCTCACTCCCTCCCCAGTCCTTGGAATATACACTCTGCTCACTGTTCCCACAATGGGAGCCACTGTCTAATATATAGCCTTGAGAACAATGTGTTGGTGAGACCATATGGATAGTAGAAGTGATTGCACCCAGTTAAGGCCTTTATATAAACTTTTAAGATTGTGGCAGGTGGGTGCAGAGATCTACTGTCTATGGCCACTCAAGACAATCCTCGTCTGGAAATTTAGTAAACCCAACGCATACCAATCTACCTCTTACTTCAGTCTCTTCTTGCCCCCCATGTTATGTGGGCCAGATTGCAAACCAACAGCCAGTAGTACAGATACTGCCTACCTTCCAGGCAGAACCAAGAGCCACACTTGAGTTAGGGATGGATAAGAGGAGAGAAACAAACAAGAACAATGAGCTTCCACCTAAACCCAGAGACAAGTCTGAGTAGGGTTATGGGAAGAAGAGGAAGCCCTTGAGAGGGAGACACAACTTGGCAGTAGACTTAGACAGTTCTGAGTTGCTCACATAATAAATAGTGTAATTATCCTTAAATCCTCATTCTGCATCAGTTTTGAAGCCCTGCACCATGACAGCAACAGCTAACAAAGGGAAGCAGAGACCCCAGATATCATTAAGATCTCAAATGCCAAACTTACCAGCCGCCATGTACCCTCAGCAATGTATGGGAAAACTAAACAGAATGTAATCAATGATGCAGTGACAACACAGCTTTCTAAAACTAATAATTACCTCAAAACATATTCTGACATCTTACCAGAACATTGTTTGCCATAGAGTCAAACTCTCTTCAGAAACCTTCCAAGGAAGGTGGGTTAATAAATTGTCAAAAAAAAAAAACCAAAAACATGCAATTATACCTTGACTTCATAATAATATTAATGATGATATAGCTAATATTAATTGAACACTTACTATGTAAGCAGTGTTATTACTATCCCCATTGTACAGCTGAGAATATTAAAGAATAAAGAAGTGAATCACTTGTTTGCGATCTCTCATTAAGTGAGCAGGATGTGAATTCAAATCTGTCAGAGTTCAGGCTTTGTGCTCTTCACCATCATACAGCCTCTGACATGAAAAAAAAAAAATATATATATATATGGGGCTCAAAGCATTTGCATAGCCACAAATCAAAACAAAAATTTTTGCAAGTAACATTAACAAAAATTTTGCTTTGACGCTAGAGGAAACGTAAAGATATTTAGATAGTAAGCTCTAAGTAGAGATCTGGTCTTCACGGGGTATGGAACAGAGCTGCAAATAAAACACAGATGTTGAGTTATTTCTTGAAGACATCATTTGGGCCACAGGATCCAAATTTATTCGCAGGAAACCACTACCAGCTTGTGCTTGGGAAAGGGTTTTGCCCCAGCACTAAGCAGGCATTGGCCTCAGTGCCTGGAACTGCCATGTGCTGGCACAAATTCATTTAGTACCCAACCACTCAGGCAGAACGCTTCAACAAACAGCCACGCGATGTGAATTCTGAACACTTCAGAAACAATTTTGACTGGTGTCACCAAACCGCACGAACTAAAACAGTATCAAAGAAATCTTTTAACATGGGACCATTCAACGTCATTTATAGGAAAAGGAAAGCCTCTCTCAAAATACTTTTTAGCTGCATAAAACCATAAACCAGTCTATGACAAAGTTAATAGAAACTATTTAATTTGAACACTATTACCTGGCTGCAAATAAGTAAATTCAGTTGTACTGAATACCTGCAAATACAGAAATGCTTTATATGAAAAACATTAGCAACATATCTCACAAAAGCTCTTTACATAAATGAATTTGTTCTCTGTCATCAGAAATAGAAGATTATCTACTTAGTAATCCTCAAAAGGGACATGGTAATCAAACACATACACAAAAGAATTTGTATCTACAATTTTATGATCCAGTCCTTATTGTGATATTACAAATATGTTGAACAATTTGTTCAGCGGCTTTGAAACAAATGTTATAACTCAGTTGTACAGCACGATGTAAAAGAGAGCATAACACTGCTAGAAACTCAGCAGCCTTCATGTCTTCAGTTACAAATTGGGGAAAATGAAAATGAAGAATTCAAGCATGTGCATGCATTTCAATCACAGTCCCTGAGCTGGAACCAAAGCACCCATGCTCCAAATGCTGATTTTATCTATATTCATGGAATGTGTTTTGATGGAAAACATCATAAATTATGAATGTTTGTGTGCTGGGAGTTTGTTTTAAAAAAATAAGGTGGGAGAACTGTTTAGCTGTTCATTTTGTGTAACAGAGAGACAACAGATATTGTTTTGTAGTCTTGAGAAATTAAACACTAGCTAATTAGTCTTGAGTTACACAAAGTGTGAATAATAAGTCCAATGTTTTATCATGGAGTACATTTTCTTCTTAGAGGCAAAAAACAGCAAAGAACAAATCATTAAAATATTCATGAATTTCAGCCCTAATGAAAACAATGAGACAAATAGAGCAAGCATTTTGACATAGCATAGAGTGATGGAATGATTTTCCAAAGTGTGTGTGTGTGTGTGTGTGTGTGTGTGTGTGTGTGTGTGTGTGAGACCTATATTATATATATATATATATATAGGTTTTATATATACATATATATATGCACACACACATACATATTCCTCCACACAAAAATTTATATATATATATATATATATATATATATATATATATATATATATGATTTTACATTTGGCCATTCAGGAAAAAAAAAGCAGTGTTGGTGAGAGTACCTAGCATAGGGAAGAAAAGAAGCAGAAAAAAGCTATCCAAGAAAAAGTAATTACAGATCAGGGACACAGTTTTATACCTTAAGCATCTCAATCTCTATCCTGCATAGTCTCAGGAAAAACCATCTAGAGGCCAGGAACTGGTGTGGTTCACAACTCGGTCTAGCCATGTAGCAGGTTAGTACCCTGATCGATGAGTCTACTCATTTCAATACATGGCCTGTCTCATCAGTCAATATCAAATCAATATTCTTTGTTTTCAGTTTCCACTTTTCCCTCTAAAGGAGACCCTGACCCCCATTCCTATTTTTCATCCTACTTTTCCAGAAATCAAATGAAAATTTTTTCTTGACCTCCTTAAATTTGAGAACATTATTCTCCTGTCTAGTTTGAAAACAATAAATAAATAACAGCAATGAAATATATTTCCTTTAAAAAATTAGCTTCTTATATATCATAAGCTTATGGAGGACTAGTCAGGCTTACGTAATTTGTTTTATCCCAAATCTATTACCCTACCCCTGCCATACTTTGACCACAGTCCTCAAGCATTGTATGGTGGGAAGCACTCAGGCCCTCAAATTCAAAGTTAGCCTTTATTCAAATCCCACTTTAGCCACGTCACAGCCATGTGACCTCAGGGAAACAGCTTTATCACACTATCTCTTAATTTAACTTATCTGTAAAATTTTTAAGGAAAGATACTCACAGATGTGTATACACAGATGTTAAATAAGATCAAGCACAAGAGCTTTCCTAGGAGATTTTCCAGGATAGAGCCTACGCACAAAGGAGTTAGTATCCTTACCTACCGTTCTGAAACGTAACAACGGTAAAACCATGCACAGTGTTAACAGCTTCCTTTTATAGTGGCCTGGCAGAAAAAGATGACACTGTTACCGGCCAGCCAAGGGTCCAACCCAACTTTGCCACTGAGCAGCTTTGTGAGTTTGACAAGTCATTTAAACTCTTCAAAATCTGTTCATATCTCCTTCTCTAAAACAGAATCATCCTCACAAGTCAGGGTGAAGAATTAAATTAGATCACACATACAAAGTACATGAAAATGGCACATAGTGACTCTTGACGTAGCTTATGTTCTTTGTCAAAAAGGGCCCTTTGCACATCCCTGTGGCAGACACAGGTGACCACTGCACACTATGTCCTCTCCCTCATTCTTCTTACTAAACGAACACTGAATTTGACTGAACGATCATATGTGTCCAGGGAGACTGACCTTGCCCTCAGCAACAGAAAGGAGTTGATTAGTCAGGGGAAATCATGGTGGTGTCATTCTCCTCACCAGCCATTAGTTAAGGGGAGTTCATACGATACAATTTTAGCCAATGAGAACTGAGGGAAGGCTGCTGGATGACATTTGAGAATTTTTTTTTTTTTTTTAGTAAAGAGGCCAGTGAAATATTTATCTTTCCTAACTTCAGATTTTATTGCCAAAAAACGTGATACATGAAACTGTTGCAGCCACCTTTCCTCCAGGAGGTCACGGAAAACTAGCAAAAGACAAAGAGAAATGTGAAGTCCAAACCTGACTCCGGATGGTTTCTTAAATGCTACAATAGATTATTATTTTTAAGCCATTTTAAATTTGTCCTACTCTTCTTTGCCCCTAAAAGCATCCTAAACTGATGTAGTTTCCTTATGGAAGTATTCAGTAAGTCAACCACAAACTGATGACTTCATGAATTATTAATAATTATAGTGTCTCACTGTAAGAGAAGCCATTTAAAATATAGCTTATATTTAAATATTAATGTTATATAGTCTTTAATGAATTATACTAACCTGGACAATCAAATTGCCCCACTTTGCAACCACCATGAACCCAATGTTTCCAAATCTTGTTGGTTCTCCGTGCTCATTAATCTTTTAGGTCTCTAAAAGATTTACTCCTTTGCCAATCGGTACTTGCTCACGTAGAATTTGGCCATTCAAAAGAAATGGCTGCAAAGAGTGGTGAAAACCTGAAACCAGAGCCACTCCCAATAACTCCTTTCTCCCTTCAGCCATGTCTTGCTATTGCATAGGTACCATGTTTCAGTCAGAGAAATGAGTAAATTTTTAAAACCAAATATTAACTAAATTTGAATTTCAAGTCCTTCACTTATTAGATGCCACGTAACTTTTATGAAATGCAATTCCCTCATCTGTAAAATAGTAACTTCAGAATTCCTATATCTGTTGTGGATATTAAAATGAGGTAACCCTTATGAAAGTACTCTGCAGGGTGACTGACAGATTTTTTTTTCTGACAAATATTGTCCCCTTTACCAAACTCTAACCAGGCTCCACTGAGCCCTTTTCTCAACAAGGCCTCAATCCTGACCTTTAAAGATTTGAATGAAACACTAACATTCTTTTTAACAGCTCAAGGCTGCATCCCTGGAATGACTCTAAACCCCTTAAAGTACCTGCCTGAGAAAACTCAAGCCTGCCAAAAGAGTTTACTGTTAGTTCCAGCCTAAACCTCAAGACAGGACCCTGTCTCCCAGCCTCTGTGGGATGCTGGGAGCGTAACTTTGATAACCATCAGTTAACAAACCCAGGTGGGTTTCAAATACACCAAATCACTCCTTCCTGCTTTTTGTAATTTTTCACTTCTCTTACTCTACTGAACCCCAAGCACCTCCCTCCCTATTCTCTATTCTCCCTTTAAAACACCCGGTCACCACTACACAAATCAAAGATGAGTTCAGTTCCCACTTGGGCCCCTTACCCTACTGAATATAGTTATATACTTCATTCTGATTAAAATCTGCCCTTAACCACTAGTGTCTGGCTTTGTTTATCTCTGACACTTCCTTCATCCAATTAACTCATTAAATATTTAAAAACAGACACTGTTCACTGGGGACACAAGGTTGTCTGTAACCACTCTCTGTTTTGTCAGGCATCTCCTTCTCTCCTTGTATGCATGTAACTGTCAGACTTTATCCCAGATCTTCAAAGTCTGACCCTACCACCCACTTCCTCATTACCTTTTAGCTGATGAATTATCCTTGAAACAAAGCAGCAATTGATCTTTACTAATAGTATTTACTTTCGCTTCTCATTCTCAGCTCCCTGCGTGCTTTTCTGCTCAAGTAGTCAGAATGTGTTCTGGAGTCACAAATAGTAAAAGACAATTTACGCTTCTTATGACAATCTCCCTCTGCCCATCACACATCCATGTGCAGGTACATCACCTGAGATATGGAGACTTTAAAATCATGTGCCTTCTGAGAAGCAGCCACACAGGAAGAGAAGGCGAAAGTTCACTAACAGATAAGTCCCCTTCCCCACCAGAGTCAGTAAGTAGGTTTAATCCTTGATTTTCTAGCAGGAAGGAGATACATTCTGCTTACAGAAGTCATCGTTCACCAAATAATCTGTATTCATGCACGGTGTAGGATGGAGGGTATTTCTAATAAAATGTTTCATACAATAGAAATTAAACAGGACCCTGAAAGAGAAAATACATTAGCAACTTAGGGTACTTCATAATCGCTCACAACTCTGTACTAAGTGTTATTTAAATATCATGAGAATAGTAAAGTTGAATACTTCATAGCCACTTTGGATATAACGGTGAAAGTTTTCAGTAAAGCACAGAGAACGACATAATATCTATCATTTAATAATCTGTGCTGAGTTTTGTTCCTAAATTGCAGACCACACATAATCCCCACAGAGGTAAAATGCATTAGCATAGGGTTTATGAGAGGCCTCTGAACTAAAATGACTTACAGAGATAACCAATTAAAGTGATTATAAATTATGTCAAATTTGAGGGGAGAAATGAAAGTAAAAATGGATGAATCAGAAGCAGTAGTAATCTCTCTAACTGCAAGCCGTGTTTCAAGTTAAAAGTGGCATATACAATACTGGTAACATTAGTGGATAAATGGAAGGCAGAAAAAATAAATAGGTGATAAAGACATTCTGGAGTGTCTGAAAATGTATTCTGTCCAATTAACTGTCTTACCACTGAAGTCAGACAGAAAAAAAACATCATAAACTCATTACAAAACATGGCTACCAGACAAGAGAGAATTTGTTTAGGTTAAACTGAATTTCATTTTTTAAAAAAGAAAACAAAACCCAAGTGCCTATGAAAAATATAAGATAAAATACTCTTATTTTGCTTGTCTTCCTGTACATACAGTTTAGGATTGGTTTCCAATAATCATTGATTGAATAATCAACTTTTAATTAACCCCCGCAGATTATCTTTGATTTTTGAGAACTTTAAATACTTGCTTTATTGACAAATCAGACATTTACTATTGACAGTATCTAATCTGTTTAATTATACCATTATCAACATATTATATCTCCCTCATTTTTTATCTATGCATGGAAAACTTGAAACCTTAACCACAGAATGGTCTCCTAAGCCTCAGATAAGGCTTCAAAAGAACAAATCTTATAGCAAGATTTAAAAGTTTGCTTTAGTCCCAGACTGATTTATTTCCAATGTAGGAGAAAAGGCAGATCATCTTTCCTTTCCTTCTGAATTAAATAATCACTGTGACTTGATTACTTTATACCTACTCATATATTTATTGAAGGCCTACCACATGCAGTGGTGATGTAAACAAAATTTTTAAAACAAATACCCAGACCAGCAACTAATACATTTCTAACAGTCAAAACTAAATATATTTTTAAACAGGTAGTTTGTTTTCCTCCTGCTGGGTAATATTTAAATATTCATTTAGCACATATTTACTAAACATCTACTATGTTCCAGGAATAAATGTATGAATTTACAGTGAACTCTCTAACCAAGTACATTGTATGGAAGGAAGCATGGAAATGCATTCTTGCTCTCGGGGAGTTCACACAGAAAGTCGCAAGAGTTGCAGTGAAGTCTGACAGGCAGAATTCTGGTATATTACCAACAAGTATGATTGGAGCATTCGTGTCTTGCACATTGACTGGTGATTAGTGTGTATTTGTTGAGAGAAAGAAAAATGTTTTCAGTGATGAAATGGCTGAGCTGAGTCTTGAGAAAAAAAAAAAAGGAATAGTCTAGGCAAGGTTAAGAAAAGTGTAAAATATATGGGCTGTGTAGACACAGGGCCCAAGTCTGGGAATTCCAGGAGTGGTGCAAAAGCGTTTGGTGCACATAGTAACAATCATGAAGCTAAGAAAACAGGATCCTGAAAATGAATAAAAGGTAAAAGTCTCAACAATGCTAAGTCAGGAACTCTCAAACAATACAAGCGAAAGGGAATCCTCCAAAATGAACAGCATGTGTCCTGTGAACACAGTCCAAAAGTAACTTTGAAGAAGAGCACACACACATAAAGTACATACTGTACCACAAAGTTCGTTTTGAGAATTACTCCATAAATAGGAGAAAAATATATTTCGGTGAAAGCAGAGACATTACAACAGGAAAAATGCTACATGTGGAATAAAATATTTCTATCAAGTCCTGGGCCGACCATTTTTTAAGTCTTTCTTCTTGGACAAGTAATTTCACCTCTTAAAGGTTCATTTTCCTCTTTTCTAAATCTACCTTTCGGGGTAATTATGGGACTTCAAGTAGGTAAATTTTAAGCTGACCATCAAAGTTTTTGTCTCAGTATATAATATATACATGCTAAACAATGTTAACAACAACTCTTCGATAATTCAAAAGTTTAACCTAGTTTAAAGTATTAGCATAAAATCTGCACAGTAGGTAGGGCGAAGCCAGCGATTTTTCAATAAAGGGTATGAAAAAGGAGTGAATAAGATTGAAAATGTACTTAATTTCAGTTGGTATTAGAAAACTGTAAGCGATTCACCTAAGTAAATAAAAAAAGAAAATTTTTTAAAATACAGGTAAATATCATTGGTCAGTACTTTGACAAAGAGTATGGTATACATGTCATGTTATTTTTTTTTAACATTTATTTATTTTTGAGAAACAGAGACAGACAGAGCATGAGCGGGGGAAGGGTAGAGAGAGAGAAAGACACAGAATCTGAAGCAGGCTGCAGGCTCTGAGCAAGCTGTCAGCACAGAGCCTGATGCAGGGCTCTAACCCACAAACTGTGAGATCATGACCTGAGCCGAAGTTGTATGCTCAACCGACTGAGCCACCCAGGCGCCCCGACTTCATGTTATATTTTAATGTTCACATAATCTCTGTTTAACGTTTCTTGTGTCAATGACACAAAGCTATCGCTATAATATATAGATGCAATGCTCTGCTCAGGCAGTATATTCAATATTTGTCACGAGTAGATAATAACCAGGGAGAAATTAAGTAGGGAAGTCAATTTAAAAATAATCAGAAAGAGCGTAAGTACTGTAGTTACTAGAAAGCTGGTTGGGAATGTACAAGTTACAGTATTAGAAAAACTGTCTACAAATCCTCATTAATACTTAGAACAAAGTATAAGTGTGCTTATTTTCTTAAATTAGGATGTGCTCTATTGTAAGTTTTAGCTTTATGACATTGGTTTATTTTACAAGTACTGGCATGCATTTCTATGCTAGCATCATATTTGCATCCCTGAAAAACGCTGGTGACTGCAAAGTTATACAGTAAAAAATATCATGGCATATGGGAAAAGACTGGATGAGAGGTCAGAACATTCCAAACCTACAGAAATGTATAACCAAGCACTAACGACAACCATAACAATCTTAATTAAAATACTAGCGCAGTTAAATCTCTCCTGATGTTTGTACCTCGCATTTGCATCTTCTTTCAAGATGCAAAGCCTGAAGGGCTTTCACTTTAAAATGAAAACTGTGATCCAGGGTGCAGCCTTTTAAAAAAATATAAAAACAAATACATCATTTTAACACAGGAGAAAATGACTTTCCATTTTTTTTTATCTACACTCTCAACATTTCCAGATACATAGTATATTGAAAATCAAGACGGCTCTTAAACTGCTAAATGAACAAATACTTGCAGTAAAGGAAAGCATGTGAGTTGATTTTTCATATTTTTTACAAACACCTTGCTCGCAAATTGTTAAGGCTTTCTCTTTAGTAATGAGAAAGCTTGCTCTTGATCACTTAAGAAGTTAATGAGCTGAAGAAGTCAGATGTGGACCAACACAATTCCTGCATCATTTCCCTATTAAACAATCGTGTATCAAAGAAACACACAAAGAAACAAACTGAATTACTCCTTGAATGCATATGATGCTCTTTGGCTACAACTTTGGATGTCAGCAACAGAACATACTTCATAGCTCAAGGCAAATCCGGCACTCTCAATCTCAAAACATCATCTATCAAGGGTAATGTTACCAGAATTAAATGAGACAACGGGTGAAAACACCCAGCACAGCTCCCTGGCAGGCAAAAGACACTCAAAAATATCAATTCCCTTGGACACTAACAGAAAAACGTTCAATTCCATATATTTAATATCAAACTTTTTTTAATTTTTGTTTTAGTTTAGTTATTTTTGGTTCTTTTTTTATTTTCTAATGTCTTCATGTTTTGTTTTGTTCTGCTTCCCCAGAATAAAAAGAAAAAGGGAAAAAAAAAAGCTCTGGATAAGCAGAGAAAATAAATGAAGAATATACAATGAAAGCAAATTTGACCTACATGCTTCCGAGATTTTACCCAAAATTCCACACACACACAAAACAAATAATATTGGAGTGCAAACAGTGATGGAAGAAAGAGGGAACCAAGTTAAATAAAAGCGGAGAAAAATTCTGAAACCGACAAATATCAACAGTCGGCCTTTCCGAAGTTACTGATGACATTTCTATCTAGATGTTCCATGGACACCTCAGACTCATATATATCAATGTAGAAAATCACAAACAAGCAAAACAAAAACAAAAGTAAAAACAAAAACGCCTCTTGCCTAAAATAAGTGGTTTTATTTATTTCCCTATTTCTACTAAGATAGGCTTAAAACATCAGGCACCATCTTCCTCCCAATTTGCCAAATCAAATGCCTTATTAAGACCCATTAATTCTTCCAGAGAAATATGTGACATGCCCCCTCACAGCTTTTTCATTTCCCTCTGTTTTACCCCATACACAGCCAGGAGACTTAAAACTTTAATCATGTTCTTAATTTTTATTAACGTTTATTTATTTTTGAGAGAGAAAGAGAGAGCAAAGGAGGGGCAGAGACAGAGGGAGACACAGAATCCGAAGCAGAATCTGAAGCTGAGCTGTCCGCACAGAGCCCGACGCGGGGCTTGAACCCATGAACCATGAGATCATGACCTGAGCAAAAGTTGGACGCTTAACTGACTAAGCCACCCAAGGCGCCCCAATCATGTTCTTTTTCTGCCCAAACAATGGCTCCTAAAGATCTACACCAAAGAGTCAAGCTCAGCTTGGTCTCCAGGCCTTCCTGCCTCATAGTCCCACCAATATTTCCACAA
Organism: Acinonyx jubatus; assembly: GCF_027475565.1. Classification (NCBI taxonomy): domain Eukaryota; kingdom Metazoa; phylum Chordata; class Mammalia; order Carnivora; family Felidae; genus Acinonyx; species Acinonyx jubatus. The sequence goes on from NC_069384.1 coordinate 22,911,086, forward strand.
CTGAGTCCAACAACTCACCTTTCCAAACCCTTAAGTTAATTAAATTGGATTACTTCTGTCCTCTGAACACTTAGGGCATCCTTACTTACAACTTGTTCACCTGTTTTAACACCTTGTATTATCTTCTCCATCTACCATGTTGAATCTCTTTCTGCATTAGTGAATGGCAAGGTGGTATCCTGGTTAAAAGGCAAGTCTTTGCACATGTCCTAGGTTCACATCTTTGTTTCCTGGCTGGGCAGCCTTAGACAGTTATTTAAATTTTCTATGCCTCACAGCCCTCAAGTGTAAAAGGGGAATATTAATATGATAAAAATTAGAGGGCTGTTCTACATATTAAGCTACTTAGTACGCGTAAAGTGCTTACAACAGAGACTGGCAGTTAGCAAACACTCAAAAAATTTTAGCTCTTTCCGGGGGCTGAACTCCTAGCGGCTTATTTAGACCATCTGATTCTTAATTAATTATATATCCTTTGTCATTTTGCAACATTTTGTTGAAGTTTATTGACCTCTTGTATGCTCATTTGGTTTATATTTTTTGTCCTGTCAACTATCAAAGTTGAATTCTATGCACTACCCCTTCCACACACATGCAAATTATCAAACAAATACTATAAATACATTAAAAATAGGAATTCAACTAGAAATTCCTAATTCCAGATAACTACTAAGTATAATTGATAATAGGCAAATCAGGTAATTCCTCTGTACCTCAATTTCTTCATCCATAAAATAAAGTTAATAGTCCCTTGGATTCCTGATGATCATTTGTTATAAGAAGGTTGAATGTACTTTGAACTAGTGGACTATGCTATTAGGAGATGCTGGCATTATACTCATTGTAAGCCCTGCACAAGTATTTGTTCCTTGATTAACCGACAAAATGCCACAAAATTCAAATATTATCATCACTTTGAGGTGAAGACATGTTGGATTAATTTTTTTAAACTGATGCAAAACTTTGGTGTTCAGAGAACTGAATTAAGAGTTTAGAAACCAGAGTTCTAGTTAGTAACCCTTGTATTTTTCTGTTTGACCTTTGGTAAATTACTTATCCAAATTGTGTCCCCATCCTAAGCCTCTATGAGACTAGTGTCAACCTGGTGTTGGTCCATAAAAAGGATTCATGATACAATAAGAAACCCATTCCTCAAGACCCTTTACTGCCATCTGCTGGAAAACTGTGGAAATAAATATGTATTCTATCACCACAGCTACGAGTGGCGCCCCCTGGAGTTGTTCATCACACAACCTATACAACCATTCCTAGGAATGCTCCTGAATACGGTGTCTGAGGCATCACAGGTGTTTGATGAATGAGTAAATTAATGAGCCATCTTCATCAATAAATCCGATTATCTCTGCCCCCTCAATACTCTTTCTAATCACAGAGCAGTTTTTGATGACTTAAAAAAAAATGAAGTAAGTGGAATGTTTTTAAACCACAGGCAGATTTATCTGCATTCATAATACACATTGACATAGTAGGGTTGACATTTTATAGGAGGCCTACTATGTATCTATTATCACAATTGTTCAGTACAATTGTGGCAGTACAGCAACTATCAGATATATTTATGTCAGATTTTCAAATAAACAAATGATGACTCTGAGAGTTTAAGTTGCTTCTTCAAAGTCAAGAGACTTAGTGATCTAAGTCTCCTGATTTCAAATCCAATGTTTTTTTCCCTTTCTCTGCTAGTTTTAATAACAAAATAGAGCCCAAAAAATTTGGACCACTGACCTGAAATTCTTAAAACTGTCATCTGTTGATTGCTATGCTTATAAATACTCTCAAAATTCCCTATCATACCTCCTCGCTATTTAAATTCAGACAAGTCTGTTTCATGACATCATAACTTTATAAAACGTCTTATAATGAATGTTTGATGAATTATGAGTGGAATAAGTGAGTATGTGACACCAGGAAGTATGTCGATAGCCATGTGGAATCAGCACTATTATAACTATAAAAACTGTAAATAGTTAAAAGTTATTAAAATATTTTAAATAGTGCCATATAGAAGCACTTACATTTGCTGAACAATTAAAGATACCTTGGCTCTATGAAGTTCAGGAATATTACATTTAATAAAAGCATAAAACCGGGTGCATCTCAAAAGTGTTCTTGTATCACATAATTTGGAAAATTAAAACTAATTTATAATCTTTTAAATAGGCCTTCAATATAATTGGGATAGTGTAAAGGACACAAGAAATTCTGAATCTAGGTCAGTAAACCTTGAAAAACAATGATACCCCCCTTTACAAGAATATTAAAATTATTAAACTAATTTTGCATAAACCAACACCCAGGGGAATAATTTTATTTAGACCAAAAAAAAAAAAAACCCACAGAAAAAACAAAAGCAATTCAAAGTTGCTCTACTACTTATCAAGCACTTTCTTCATGCTTTCAAAAGTTCACTGCTATGAGAGGTGACCCTGAAAACAGATAAATTAAAATCATTTCCCAAATGTCAAAAGCCAGAGAGAGCAGAGGACTAGTTCCAGGGTCTTCTGATTGACACCCTTATTTCCATTCACATTGTTCCCTCACAAGGAAATAGACGAAAACAAATTACACTGTTCACTCCGTTACCAGACTCCATCTCTATAGCTCATTTCTCAGTCCCATTACAAACTAGTTCTAGGTTTGAAAGAAAGCCATTTTACTTACTAAATTATATGAGGTTTGACTTTCTTCTTGTACTGAATGAGGTTGTTTTCTTCCATTAATCGCTTCTCTCATCGGGTATCACCTCCGGGGGAACATTAGCCCCTCGTGTCAATGACAAGACTCACTAGACACCCAGGACCCACCACCTTCCCTTCTTGCTCTTCGGGCTCCAATTCAGCATTAGAAACTAAAGTGACCAGATGCTATGCTTAACTTCTTTGGCATAAAGCAGGAAAGGAAACCTTCCGGGTTGTTCATTGACAAATAACAATACTAGTTTACACAGCCTACCTTCTCTAAGTGCAAATGAATACGGAGTTGATTCAACAACAGCGTTGCAAGAGAGGCTGCCATCAAAGAATTAGAGGGGGGTAAATTCAAAAGGATGTGAGAGAGGCTGTCTGTCACAGCCTACAGAGAAGACAGGTGTGTGGAGGGGACCTTCCTGTAGACCTGAAACCAGTAGTGACCCACACAGCTGCGCTTTATTTTTAGAAGGTACACTTCCCTAGCCAAGGATGACCTACCAGCACGTCACCAGAAAGAGAAAATGTAAGCAGATGCCTGTAAGTTCAACTCATTAACTAGGCAATTCACTTCCATCGCCACATGATTTTGGCTTAGGTAAGGGTTCTGCGTAGGGCTGAACTGGGTTGCAAAAGAGACGAATAGCTCTGTTCTCACCTTACATTTTCATACAAAAATGCTTCTATTTCATAAATATGAACATCCAGTAATAGATGCTTATTAATCATACTTGAGTAATTTTTAAGGAGAAGACAACAATTTTAGAAAGTAAAAAAAAGCTTCAGGAAAGCAGCCCATACATATTACCATTTGGGAATCTGAATATACATAGATCCAAACAGCAAATGCAATATGAATCACAGACTCAAGTTATCACTTGAGATTTATGAGGACAGAGACAGTGACCAAGTTTTGAATACAAAGAAAAAATAATTACAGAAGTGAAGAGTTATAGAATCTCCTCTCTGTTGACAATTAAATTCAGACTTGAAAATTAAATCCCAACCTTACTTCATTAGATATTAATCTTGCAGTGGAAATGAGAGGCTTTTAAAGGAGCATTTCTGCTATAATAAAAAAGGCTTTCACTACAGTAGAACAATAATGTTGTGTTTAAAGTTAGAACTGTTAGACCTTGTTAGCTAATTATGGTATTGGCATCCACTTAAGTTGCTCAGTTTTTCACTTCTGTCATTTTCTCCTATTCAACTGCTGCAGTTCAAAACGTTTTGACTACTTAAAAGGGAATACATCATCGTTGCCTTTCCCCAGTCTAACTGCACACCACTTTCCAAAGCAATAGCTTCAATCATGCTTCATAAAATCCCCTGCAAGTATATTGTTGGAAACATAAATCAGCAAGCTGGGGTTTTAGTATTTCTAAGGCAAGCCCAGGGATCACTAACAGGAGGCTGTGCCATGGCCCCATTTATAATAGAATAAACAAAATTATGAGTTACACTGGATCCATTTCTTTTTCAAAGATTGCTCCAGTGGTGTGGCTGATACTTGCTTCTGCATCCTTAATTGGAGAACAAAACACTAGCATAGAAAACTGGACTCTGGGCTCAGGACTGCTGTTTCCAAGCATCTCTGACTTCATTAGGACACATGGCACAGAAGTACTACATGCTCGGTTTCACAAAAGCTAGGTCTCTCTGATAAGCATCTATTCCTCTATGAGTGCCATGCATTTTTAAATTGCTCTAGATACAGAGATCTTTAGAACGATGCTCTCTCCTCCTTCCCTGTTTCATTACAGTGAATATAGGCTCCCTTTCAGGCATGCTTCAGTCTTAGAGTCCCTCTTCACAATCACCCTGCATTCGGAATTATAAGCTAGGAGAATCACAATTTCAGAGGGTGCAACCTAGACCCAAATTAAATGTGTCTGTGTGTAATACTTAAACATTCCTAGATTTCCTTTTTGTCCCCCAAATTCCAACACACTTAGTGTCTATAAATGTAAATTCAGACTCCACAACTGAGACGTATTTCTTCTCCAAACCAGTCACAACGTAATCATAAGTCTGCATAAACTTGCTTTCTATTATGCCCCCATCTTACTCCACACTAGCTACACTCGGTTAATTGCAGTGGTATTTTAACTGCAATTTTCAGGGACAGCTTCTGAGGATTCACTAATACCTGTTTGTATTATAAATGAACAGTTAAACATAACCAGCAGCTCTACAAAAATTTAAGCAGCATTATCTGCAGAGCATAAAGTATATGTTGATCTTTGTTACCATAGTGATTAAATTAACTGACTGGCCTGGTGTTAGCTTCAGATGGACATATCTGCAATTTTGCTATGACTGAAATTTTGCATACTCTCTGTTATTAAGGGAAAATGAGCTGCATCTTACCAAGACACTCTATAATAAACTATAGCAATATTCAGTGTTTGAATTCTGATTTCTGAACCTAAAATCTGCATCCAGTCCTGTTTCATCAGCCACTAACACTCTATAGCTTTAGGGAGGTGAGGGCAGAGAAAGGAGGGCTTCATATCCAAAATGTCAAGCCCTGCTGAAGAATGATAGAAAGACCCAGGGAGTGTGGAAGAACAGAAAACAACCATTTCTGGGTTTAAAATGGAGTTCTACCACCCCCTGCTGGACCAAATGAGCAACACAGAGGAGGCTAAAAAAATGCTTAGAATTGAATACAGTGGAGATATTTTAACTTGTCTTGTAATTTATGTTTTCTCAAAAAACAATTTTCATGCCACACTAATGATATAACATTCTATGCAAATATTACACATCACAAAATTACATCTATTTTCTTTTTCTTTAAAGATTTCCACCAATGCATGTTTTAGCATTTTGTGTTCTCAATTAAATGTCCAAACTTGTCTGGACAGTTGAAAATGCTTCCATTTATTATAAATATATTTTATGTGAAAGTGAACTATCCAAACGAAGCAAGATAAATTCAGATCTAGCTCTCTACAGATAAACAGAGACAGCTTCCACAAATTCTCTCAGGTTATTCTAGTAAGCTATTCTTTTTTTTTTTTTTTTTTTTTCCTCAAGAGATAAAAATCTCACCAGTTCTCCACAAGCTAAAACATGCCTTACAGGTGTAATTACAATCTGACGCTATAAAAATTTTCAACCTTGATGTATTAACAAGGGTGGGGGAGCTGAGAATGAATGACTGCAACACATGCCTAGTTTTATCCATTTGCCTTCTTACACACAACATCCATGGCCCCTCTCTTAGTTTCAATAAATAAACCATCACCGTTCACTTCATAGTCAGGAATTGGGGTCTTGGGAAAGGGGGGGGAAGAGTGTCTAAGAATTGAATTTCTTGCACACGAGAGATAATTCAAAAACGAGTTTAATGCTGATAGTTTCTGCTGCTTCTGTAAAACATCATCGTTCCCTTTCCTTCCGCAACCTCAGATATTTAACTGTTAATACACACCAACATACTCATCCAATTTTTGATAATGAAAATCGGAGAAAGCCAAGAACCCGGAAAAAGAAGCAGTTTGCCTCGCTCTCCTGCTCACCGATGCCAATCTCCAATTCTGTATTTTCTCTTATTTAAGGGTCTCCACAGAACAGACCTAATTTTCACCGGCAGCTAAAATAAACAGTGAAAACAATAACAACAACAATAACTATAACTTTAGTTCTTTCATTTAATTCTTCTTGTGCCTCCCTCTGCCTCTCTTGGTTGGGCGGAAGGGGGAGGGAAAGTAAATGCAATAAAGCACCACACTCCTACCTTGCCCGCTACTGACAAGCAACCCGAGCAGGTAGAAGGAGAGGAGGAGGCTCATGTTCAGGACGTGACACTGGAGGACAGTTCCAAAGTTATTAAGTCCAGCCCTGGAGAGAGAACCTTCCGCTGCCACGGCCGCCTCAGCTAGAGCCGCCGCCGCTCCCGGGGTGCCCCAGCCGCCCGCAGCCCGCGCGCTCCTCCTCGCAAAGTGACTGCAAGCTCCGCTCCTTGCCGCACTATATCCAGGCAGCGGCGGCGGCGGCGGCGGCGGCGGCAGCAGCGGCGGCAGCAGCAGTAGCAGCAGCAGCAGCGGCCGCCGCGGCGGCAGCAGAGCCGGGCGGGGAGGGAGGCGGGGGCGGGGGCGCGGGGAGGGGAGGCGCGGCCGAGGTGTATCCCTCCGCGTCGCACGGCGGCCGCTTCTCCCGAGACGCGCGGCCCCGGGATTCGTCCGCAGTCGAGCTCGGAGGCGTGGGTTCGGTTCCCGGTGCCTCCAGCTAGAGTGGCCGCCGCGGTCAGGCTGGCACGAGCACGTCTGCGAGTGGCGGCCGCACGCTCAGCCTCGCGGTGATCCGCACGTTGACGGACGCCCCCGGGCCGAGGAGGGAGGGCAGTCTCGAGTTCCTGCACGGCCGCCGGCCGGTTCGCGGAAGTGGGCAGCTTGAGCTGAGGCTGAGGCTGCAGGCGGCCACCCGGCCCCGCGCTCTAAGCGCTCCCGGACTTAGCGGGAGCGGGGGACCTGGGGGCGGGTGGTATTTTCTGCTGCTCTCATTCCTCCAAGGGCGTGGGAGGGGGAATATTCTGTCTCTCCCAGGCCTTCCCTCTCGCTCAACCCTTCAGCAGGCTGCCCCCTTCCCACGCTTTCCACTCTGCCGCGGCACAAGGGGAGCGGTGTCCTCTAAGTGCCTACACTGCTTGTCTCCTCCGGCTCTAGAGGGTAGGCGGAAAGATGTGAACGGTGTTTCTCATCCACGTCGACCTACTGCCGTTAAGAGCAAGTACTTAAGGGAAAGAGATTTAGCGGGGTGGGGAGCTGAGATGTTGGAGGGGCTGCGTTAAACTCGGCTGTCAGCGTCTGCCGCGTCCTTGGACAAGTCCGAAGTCTCCCCTAGCCACTCTCAGCGGGCTCTGCCCTCGGTCCCCAACGCACAGCACCGGCCAGGTCCCCGCGAGGTGTGCGACGAGGGAGGTCCTGGAAATGTACAAAGATGAGTTGCGCGGGGATCCGTCCCCAGCCCTCCCACCACGCATACACACACCTGCGTGTGCGCGCGTGTAATTTGGAATGATGGGGCCGTGGCAGGCGCCCAGAACTAACTCTCCTCCGCTGAAGGTTGGGGTATATCATTACTCTCCTGGAAGGGTAAGAAAGATTTGTCAGTGTGATGTCAAGCCTGCGGCAAGAGCGAGCCGAGTCAGACTCTCTGGCCCCAGGGCCCTCGTCGGTCAGCCTAGGTCACAGTGCCCGCTGGAATTGACCATGGATCCTTTCATGTGCACGTTCCTTCTGGTTCCTTAGGGTACTCCAAGGCCTCACCTCATAGCCAGTGAGACCACTGGTCATTTCCTTATCAGTGAGGACACAGAAGTAGCAAGTCGGAGGGGATAGAAATAATTTTAGAGCTCAGAATCCAGCCCCCTCCCCCTCCCCCGAAACACACCCAACCGGATTTGGTGCTGGTTTGGTGGTTTCCTTGCTTCAGGAGGGCCGAGGGGGTAGACATAGAAACAAGCTAACATGGGTAGGGGAGATATTGTCTGCGATTTGTGTCCCCTCCCCGCCCCCCGGGCAGAACACAATCTTCTTACATGGAAGATTCACGTACTTGGCATGTGGGATGGGTTTTTGAGATTAGTGGAGGCAAAGGCAGCTGTCAACAGACACCATGGCTGGGCTGTAACCAATGGGCTCTCAGCACCTCGCAGTTTGAGAACCTCTTCCTTCTATTTGATTTTACGGGAGTACATTTAGGACAATATATTTAGGAAGTTCTTTTGTCAGAGCTTCCGCTTCACACCCTTTCCTCATTCTGGGAGGCACCAACTGTGCTTAAGTAAGGTCACGGTCAGCTCCTTGCAGGAAAGGGTGGAAACAGCACATTCATAGGCGTGAATGGCAAATGCCTCCTTTAATTTCACCAGTTCTGGATTTCTCCAGGGAATCAAGAAATACCGCCCCCCCACACACACACACACACAGAGTCACAGAAGAAATTTGAAAGGATACTACCCCTGTCAAATAGCCTCTTCACCAAAAAACCTGAATTGTTCAATGTGACATCAGGACAGTCAAGTGCGCAATGACATAAACATACACACACACACACACACACACACTCACTCCTGGTAGTCTTGACAATTAGATTCCCTTATTTTTTTTTAATTTTTTTAATGTTTATTCAGTTTTGAGAGAGCGTGAGTGGGGGAGGGGAAAAGAAAGAGGGAGACACAGAATCTGAAGCAGCCTCCAGACTCTGAGCTGTCAGCACAGAGCTGGACATGGGGCTCAAACTCACAAGCAGTGAGATCATGACCTGGGCTGAAGTGGACGCTCACCTGACAGCCACCCGAGTGCCCCTAGATTCCCCACTTTATTGTTGGAAGTCAGATTACTTTTATCTCATAGTGTTGAACTATGCCAGAGGAGAATTTGACTGGTGTCCTTTGAGGTTATTTAGCTATTAAGTCTTCTTAGAATATGGCAGAGGGAGGAGAGAGTGTAGAAGTGATCCATCAGACATTAATGAAATTTCTGAGTAGAGGTTTATATCACAAGACCATGTACAAACTATCTGTGAAGGGTGGGGGGAAGGAAGTGTGTGTGTATGTGTGTGTGTACCTACCTGTGTGTGTGTGTGGAAACAATGAACAAATAAAGCATTGGTACTCAGGAATATACAAAGGTGATGTAAATATCGATACTACCTTCAATTTGCTAATAGTGTTATTGAATAGATCAAGAATAAACACAAGTTGTGATCATATAAATCAAGTTGTAAAAATGTCATAAGAGAAAACAAACTGCTATTGTGACATAAAAGGAGGGGATCGTTTCTGAATGGAGGATTGAGAAAGGCTTCAGGAAGCTTTGAAGAAAGAGTAGAAATTAGATAGGGAGCGACATGGGCAGGACAGAGAGGAGCTTAAGCAAAGCCTGGGGATGTGAAAACACACAGCTTGTGTGGAGAACAGAAGTCTAATTTGAAAAAAGTGCAGAGTGTAAAGTATAAGGATTGGATGGAGTTGGAAAAGGGGTCTAGGACCATGTTGTGCTAAAAAAAATAAAAAATCTCAGTAGTATTTGCAACCTCTCAGAATATAAGTCCAGACATGCATGGTGAAGAAGAGCCAGAATGGCTATCTCTCCTTCCCTGGGGCTTAAGTTGTGAGTCGTGAGCCCATGGGAAGAGTATCAACCCAGGCTCTTCTATGGGGTTTTATTCATAGTTAGCCTGAATTAATGTTGCTGTGAGGTCTCGATAGCTGGGTGACACATAGTCCAAGAAGGCCTCCCCACACTTGCTCAAGCTGCTTCTTACCCAGAGGTTAAAGTGCCTCTCCAAGGCTCCTTCAGAAACACATTCATTCGCCATTGCAGTGATGAAATGACACAAAGCCTGACATTTGCCTTGGTCAGTTCTGCTTCGCAACAGATTGCCAGTGAAGACAACATGTAGGAAAATCACCTTTGCCCACTGACCTCCTCCCCACTCCAAGGGTACACTTCCAACGTGCAGACTCTGAATACTGTTATCAAATGTACCAAATCTCTGAACATGACTAAGCCATGAGCACTAGGTAGGATAAAAAGGTATAGAAATGCATCCTCCCTCCTTTATGTGACTCATAATTACATATAAAACTAATTATCATAATCTCCATCTTCCTGGGGAAGTTTAGTTGGCTTAGTTCAGAGGCTTAGTTGGGGCTCTGGTTATTTCATTTATAAAAATAGAGAAAGTTGAACAGAACTCAGGAAGCTATGAAGAGCTGAGTGGTAGGAAATATCAACAGGACTGGATGCATGGTTAAATGAAAGCAGATAAATTTGTTTTAAAAGAATCAATAAAGTGAACATGAAGGAGTAGCAGAGAGATAGAAAACGATAAGGTGCATTATGTATGGAAATTATCTTCTCAGAGAGAGTCTACTTCTTTCATCTGCAATCTGTTCTTGCAAAAGGCATGCAGGTATGCAATCCACACATAGATCCTGGGCATGAATGGTGAGTTGTGGGCAGGATTTAAACATTGGTTCTGTTTGTGTATTTCTGATGTTATTTTTGTTTAGTCTCTGTTAACAGACTTCATGTGTGTTAAGATCATACTATTAGGAAATGGGACATTCTGGGCGTTCATTTATATTTTTGAAATGTCATAAACCATTATGCCTATTCATTTATTTGTCTAGAAAATTGCCTGTTTTGACTTTTTTTTTTATTACCACAAAGGAAAAAAAATTCACTGTGTATATAGGCAAATAGCCTGAAACCTCTATAAATAGATTATCTTGCTCTTGCTTTTCCTTCTCCATTAATGCCATTTTTTCTAACGGTCATGCCTTTGAAAATAATTTCAACATTCTGGATACAACAGCACTTTAGATGTTTTACCAGGCTATTTGTGAGCAGCTGACAGTAGCTACTTTAGCAGTAGAATTTAGATTTTAACACCTTCCTTTGTAAATGCTTTACTTTCTTAGCCGTTCTATTTGAAATTAAGAAACAGAAGAGAGAGATTTATGATACTTGAGGCACCCTAATTGTCACATATTCTTACTTTTTAATTTCTTTCAAGATACATGGGGTCATTTTCCTTCATGGCTACTTCATGTTCCCTCTGGGCAAATAACTGCTCACTTCGCTCTGAAATTATGCAATAACTGCCTATAATTTGCCACTTGCCAGAATAATATTTTCTTAACTCTAAGGGGTATTATATTTTTCTTCACCGAGACATCGCTGGCAAATATAATGATGGACAGAGCAGATAATGTATTGAACCTAAAACACATTGACAAAACAGTGAGTGACACAATTTCAAGAATACATTCGGGCAAAGTGAGATAGGAAAAAGAGATCAAGCAGTGGCTAGCAATGAAGCTCTTTTATATGACAAGGAGCATAATGGGAAGTGCTGGTTGCCCAAATATTGATCACAGCACTCAGAAATCATATTTTTGTCCATAAGGAGTATTGACCAAGGTGATGTCTGCACAAATCCCATCATGTGAAGGGCAGTTATTACATCCTAGATAACAACAAATCCTTCATTTCTGCCAAGTGATCCTATATAGGTATAGGTCTGAGGGGATACAACATTGACCTAATGCATTTGGGCAGGACAATACAGTACGTTGAATTTGAAAATTTGAAATTGGAAAATCTCTTATTGCATAAGATTATTTGGTTCTTGCCTTAATGGAATTATGTTTCTGTTAATTTTCAAGTTAGATAAGCAATCCTGCTAATAATAGGCAATCACTGGTATCAATGAGATTCCCTCTTATATATCTACAAGCCTTTAATAATCTACCTAATAATTAACCAGTGCACATTATTTGAATACACACGTTCTTTTAATGTGCATTATTTAGGTTAAAAACACTTGCATTTTACATTTACGTGAGATGATCCTCACTCATTAAAAAGTAATAATACATTTTCCCCACAACCATTTTTAATCATTAGTCCTCATATTTAAATAAATATGTACTTAATACCTGTTGCTTGCTTTGATAACCTCCCTAAAACTGAGGAAGTCAACGGATGAACTTGACCTGATAATATATAAATGAGATAGAAAAATGAAATAACATTTCTGCACGTTTTATGGTATATTAATACTTACTATTCCCGAATTCCTGAATTCTAAAAATTAGAAATATCCATACCCTATCAGTCAGACAGACACTACTTTTGAATACTTTGGCACATTTTCTTCAATCTTTCATACATCTATTTTTTTCCTAACATGGCTTGACATAATACTATTTGGCATATTTCAACTTGTCTTATATTGGAAAGTAGTATTTTACATTGTCACTAATTTTACAAATATAAATTTCATAATTTCATTGATTACATGGAATGCACTCTAATACATTTAACAATTTTCTTACACTTAGACATTAGCTGTTTTTCTGTAATTTTTATTCTTATTAAAAATGCTTCAATGTAAAAATCTTTTTCCAAAGTGCTTTGGACATGGTAGAGATTTTATCCTTAGGCTATTAGAGGTTGAATAACTTAGTTTAAAAATATGACCACTTGTAGGTACCGGATTCATGTTGCCTAAATTGTTTTCCTAAATGTATAATTCATCCTCTGATCAAGAAAACCTAAAATCACTTTACTCACATTATCATAACTGTTTATTTTATTTATATTTTATATTTTTGTGTGAATTTCCTGAGAATTTCTATTCTGTGGTTTCTTCCTTTAATTATCTTCAACTGAAACATCAGACTCTAGAAAAATTGTCAAATTTAAGGTGAACTGAAGGACTTCTCCTTAATATCCTATGTCCTTTCAATGCCACTTTTCTTCTCCAGGATCCACAGATTCTCATTTTCTTCATTAGAATAAGATGTTGAGGGGCGCCTGGGTAGCTCAGTAGGTTAAGCATCTGATTCTTGATCTCAGCTCAGGTCTTGATCTCAGGGTAATGAGTTCAAGCCTAGTGTTGGGCTCCATGCTGGGCAAAAACCTACTTAAAAAAAGAAAAGGAAAGGAAAGGAAAGGAAAGGAAAGGAAAGGAAAGGAAAGGAAAGGAAAGGAAAGGAAAGGAAAGGAAAGGAAAGGAAAGGAAAGGAAAGGAAAGGAAAGGAAAGGAAAGGAAAGGAAAGGAAAGGAAAGGAAAAGAAAAGAAAAGAAAAGAAAGAAAAGAAAAAGATGTTGAGAAACTCTGTAATCGTTAGTAACCAAATAGTTTTAATTTCTCTAGTTCACCAGCAGTAAGTTTTCCCTTCTATTTCCACTCTACATCCACACAATAAACCATAGTCTAATATCCCAATGCATTTGCTACTAGGGATAACAGGATGCCTGAGAAATGCAGGCATGTTTCACATGTAAGACCTGTTGATTGTTTGTAATCCCAACACCACCTTGTACTACTCTCTCCTGGCAGTTACTTTTGCCATCTTATAAATGCCTACTCAAGGCTGTACCTTCTTTCTGTATCACTTCACCTGAAGCCTAAAACACAGCCACCCACCTTAATTGCTCAGAGCTCAAGCAGAGGCTTTCAATAAAGCATAAAGCATACTGAAAGATTGAGAATAATAGAGACACAATAAAACATAAAAGAAAACCCAACCTTGAATAATACATAGCACCATACAGCCACTTTGGAAGACAGTTTGCTAAACATAGTCTTACCATATAATCCAGCAATTGTGTCCCTTGGTATTTATCCAAAATAGGTGAAAATTTATGTTCAGACAAAAACCTGTACACATGTTTGTAGCAGCTTTATTCATAATTGCTAAAATTAGAAGCAACCAGGATGTCCTTCAGTAGGTGAATGGATAAATAAATTATAGTACATCCAGATAGTGGAATATCATTCAGCACCGAAGAGAAATGAGCTAACAAGCCACGAAACCTCATGGAGGAGCTTTCAATGCATAGTATTAAGTGAAAGAAGCCAATCTAAGAAGGCTACGACTGTATGATTTCAATGATATGCCATTCGAGAAAAGGAAAAATTAGGGAGATGATAAAACAGATCAGGGGTTAAGAGAGAGATGAAAGGTAGAGCACAAAGGACTCTTAAGGCAATGAAAATACTCTGTATGATAGTATAACGATGAATATATGGTATTATACACTTGTCTGAAGACATAGAGCGTGCAACACCAAGAGGGAACCCTCAGGTAAACTATGGACTTTGGGTGATTATGATGTGTCAATGTAGGTTCATCCTTGGTAAAAAAAAAAAAAATGTACCATTCTCATGAGTGATGTTTATAACAGGGGAGGCTATGCACATATGGGGACAGGGAGTAAACGGGAAATCACTTTATCTCCCTCTCAATTTTGTTGTCAACTTAAAACCGTTCTAAAAAATATTAAGTCTTAAAAAAATAAATACCCATTGTAGAGACTATCGGCCACTTCTCCATCTATCCACATAGAGTCTCCTTAATGAATTCTCTTTCTTAATGCCGTGAATTTTTTAGGCACCAATTAGCTCCCCAAGAATTTCTCCAATCCAGTCCTTCACAGCTGAGGACTATTTAGTTTTCCAGGAAACATTTGACAATGTCTGGAGCCCTTTTGATTATCATGACTGGGAGGATGTGGTAATACTGGTACCCAGCAGCATCCTTAGTAACATCTTACAATGCATGGAACTGCCTTCCACAATGAATAATTATCCAATGCTAGGGTAAAAACCCTGTTCTAAACTGTCTTGCTCAAGTTGAGCTTAGGAACAACTGCCCCAGGTCCCCAGAAAAAAGAACAGTTTGTCTGCTTCTTTATAGTCAGTGCCTGTCCCATTCTCTTCTCAGAAGTATTTTTAATAGTGCACTTCTCATCTTCCAGAACAAAATTTGACCCTAGATATAGTGTGACCTTTTGTGGTCCAAAGAAAGCAATAATTATAATGAAAAATTAATTTCCAAAAGTTTTTTTCCCTCATTTTAAATGATATCATGAGCTGGACCCCAAAGGGAAAAATTAATGCAATAGGGCAACGCCAAGGGGGCTCCATATTCTTTACATGAAATGCCTTTATTCAAGTATAAATCTATGAGCAGAACAGCCTATAAGAAGCCCAGTCTGACCAGTGCCACTGACTTGACACATTGTCTCTCAATGTCCTTATAAACTAATGTTTGATAATGGCATGATTTAGGGACAGAGATAGGAAAAGCAAATCTTAGAGGCCAACTATTGCTTTAAATCCATCACAGTCCATATATATTAAAGCAAAAATACAAACATTACATTTCTGGAAACATCTAGTGTCCAACTCATTTACTCAATATGTGTTTTAAAATATCTTCAACATTTAAGGTGGAAACAGCCACACTTAGATGACTTCATTAAGTCAGAGCTATCCCAGAAAAACAGATGTATATATACCTTCTGTATCTGTATTGAAATGAACTCATCAATAGAATCCCTCCAAGAATGAATACATGTCTGACCCATGCTCGAAAATGCAGAAATTGCTAACAGCTGACATGGCTATTTACAAAACATTATGATCTGGACCCCATTTAACAAACTGTTATGTGTCCAGAGTCCTAAAATAATTGTATCAGTTTATTTTACCGTGAATACTAGGCTGTTAAGGAAATACTTCATAGATAAGAAAATGCATCAAGAAAAAGTAAAAACTTGGTTTGGTTTCCAGAAGAGCTCATCAGAACCATTTCTGTAGATAAAAACCTCAAAGAAATTGTTTATTTTGTTCATTGTTATATTTCCAGTGCTTTGAATCTGAAGAATGACAAGGATTCAATGTGTATGTTGAATGAATGTGCGCAAGTAAAAACAATGGAGGAGGGCTGATAACTAAAAGGAAGCATAGTGAAGAAAAGTATGGCTTATATATTAATTGCCTTTTGACTAAAACCCCCATTCAAGATCAAAGCAGAATTAAAAGTTCTTTAATCAACTTTTGGAGAAACTTTATTTTTCTACAAAGAGTTGTTATTTTTTTAAGTTTTTTTTAAAGTTTATTTATTTTTTTATTTTTATTTTTATTTTTTGAGAGAGTGAGAGAGAGAAGAGAGTGGGACAGGGACAGAGAGAGAGGGTGATAGAGACACCCAAGTAGACTCCTCACTGTCAGTGCAGAGTCCAATGTGGGGTTTGAAATCATGAACTGGGAGATCATAACCAGAGCCGAGATCAAAAGTCGGAGGCTTAACTCACTTAGCTATCCAGGTACCCCAAACAGTTGTTATTTAAATAGTATTTTACCATTAAATGACATGAGCCCTGTTTAAACATACCTAATACTCTGCCGTATACTAAATGAAACTGAGAATAACGTCATTCATACTGGCTTGCAGCCACTCAAGTGACATCAGTGACGTAGGTGCCTTTTCATTCTTAAAAATGTGCCCAAGTAAACCAGAATGGGGGTGTGCCCATAGGCTTCCAATGTATCTACAGACTTGCTACAGACTCACATAAAACCTCGGTGTCTTTCTTAGTTTCTCTGCTCTGGCGTATGGTTACCCATATCCTTTGAGCATGTCAGCTTTGCAGGCCAGTTTTTTTTGTTTTTTTTTGTTTTTGTTTTTTTTGGGGGGGACAGAGAGAGACAGAGCATGAACGGGGGAGGGGCAGAGAGAGAGGGAGACACAGAATCGGAAACAGGCTCCAGGCTCTGAGCCATCAGCCCAGAGCCTGACGCGGGGCTCGAACTCACAGACCGCGAGATCATGACCTGGCTGAAGTCGGACGCTTAACCAACTGCGCCACCCAGGCACCCTGCAGGCCAGTTTTATACTGCCTTTCTCGGGTTTGATATTGACTCCATCCCTTCCTTACCACTTCAGATCAGGTCTTCTGATGTTTCACAATGATCTCATACATCCTACCACGGAAACTGTTTCTTGCCTGGATTCACCCACCAATTTAGGATATAGTACCTCTCTGCTCTCATAACTGTTTCTGTAATAACGCTAATAAATAGCTGTCAAGACCACCTCCCAGAAAAGTGAATATAGCAGTGTT
This sequence comes from Acinonyx jubatus, assembly GCF_027475565.1. NCBI lineage: Eukaryota > Metazoa > Chordata > Mammalia > Carnivora > Felidae > Acinonyx > Acinonyx jubatus. The sequence continues at coordinate 22,928,235 of NC_069384.1, forward strand.
CCTACTTAAACTACAGCACTTGTACTGAAGATCCGGGTCATTCTAAAATAAATTGTGGAGTTATTAAATTCATCAGAGTTAAAGCAACAGTGTCTTAGAACACTTAAGAATCTGTTCTTTAACTCACCCCTGAAATAGAGCAGTAGTATTTAAGAATCTTGTGATATTAAGAAACTGGTGCTAATAAGGGTTGCAGAGTGGAGACAGAAAATGCTGTAGGGAGGAAGCAGGAATATGGTAACTTCCATGAAGCCTGATACTTGAATACACTTTTTACTGCTGCCCTTATTAAAAAAATAATTATACCTAATGCACCTTGAAATTAGCAAATGGCAATATTAAAGAGTGGTCATAAAATGTAACTTCAAAATTCATTGTTCATACAAGAAAGAAAATCAATGTTCAGAAAATCTGACCTTTAAGTAGATCTTCTTCAAATTACAGGTGGTGTCTCAAGAAAGTATCACAGTAACACCTAAGTATAGTATAGTAATTTCAGGTTCATTCAATATTAGAAAGGCCAAAGTGTTCTTTAATTCAATGTTTCTGTCTTAACTCCATTTAATTGAATATATTATTTGGTAGATTTATAAGACATATTTCTTCTTTGAAATCAGAAGTCATAATAGTAATTGTTTCTAAGCCTCTTTTTTTATTTTTTTTAAGAGAGAGAGAGCATGCATACATGAGTGGGGGAACGTCAGAGAGAGAGGTAGAGAGAATCCCGATCAGGCTCCATGCCTAGCACAGAACCCGATTCAAAGCTGGATCTCACAACTGTGAGAGCATGACCTGAGCAGAAATCAAGGGTCAGACGCTTAACCAACTGAGTCACCCATGTGCCTCTATTATGCTTGGATTTCCTTTTACCTACAAACAAATATATAGTCATAAACTAAAAATCTTATTCTATATACCATCATCATTTGTATTCCATAGTCAGTCAAAGAAAGGAGAAAGCTTATATATAACATATGAGTCTGGCTCTCTAAATTTACAAATGAAAAAAAATGACACTAAGAAAGATTAAATGACCTGCCCAATTTCATTGAGCTTCTAGAGCAAAACTATAACTTGAATCCAGAGTAATAATTTTTCTGCTACAGAATGCTTAAAAATGGAAAAATGCAAGATCAATTTCCTAATCACTACATAATATAATTCTATAATTTATTTCCTAAATGAAATGTGAGAGTATTGCCTGTTAAGATATTTTTTAAAAGTTATATTCTACTCTAATGATTTCAGAGGAGCAGTTTTATTTATTGGTGACTCTGATGCCATTATTATATATTAATAGATTCCTTCTTCTTAATTTGGCTTTCATCTCTAATTACCAAAGTGACTGTAGCTACCAATGCCAAAAACTGATTTAAAAGTGCAAAACCGAGCCAAATTATCACAGGCTGACAATTTATTGGCTAAAATTCCCAAATAACTAGTTTATATATTTTTTTTCTAAATGTGTTTGGTCAACAAAATCGATGCTCAGTAAATAATAGGTAATTGGCTGTGATCAACTCTTTAAGCATAATGCAAAGAGAGAAAACACAAGTTAGAATAGGGTTTATTTAAGGCACTTAGGGAGTTCAGAAAGCATTGTACTATCAGTTCTCAATAGTAGATCCCTTTTTCTATGCCCTTTGTAGCATACAGAATTGCTTTTTGACTGTAGGTGCTTACTAGATGTCTATGGAAAAGAAAATTTAAATTTAATTTGCATATAATTTAAATGACTAAACTCTTAGCATGATGGCTATAATATAATGAGAAAAAATGGCATAGGGTAGAGGTAATTATAGAAGGAAATGTCTATTAAATATGTTTTTAATATAAAGTATATGTTTTATCTACAGCTAGAGTAGATGCTGATATTTACATGTTTTGGCTTGTGACCTTGGAAGCTTCCCAAGTGAAGTCTGAAACCAGCACCCCACATGCAGGTAGAAACCAAAGAAAGAGGGAGGCCGCTCCAGATTCGTAAGGGGAAGGTTTAATGAACAAGGGAATTTACATATGAGGCTTGTCTTGGGTGATTACAAGATGAGCAGATCTCTGCACTCACACCACCAGAATCTTAAAAGTTTAGATGGTGGCTTTAACATCGTTCCATCATGTATATCGTCCAGATAGCCTCAACAACACATTGCTCTCTCAAGGCTGCATCCTTGAAAGTGGCTCCCACTGTAGTAATGAGGCGTAGAATATACATTCCAGGGACAGGGGAAGGGGCGAGGAGCCTCAGACTGCCCAATCCAGCTCGAGTGTCAACCAGAGGTCATGTCCTCCCCGTGAACTCCTCCGACAGCATCCATTAGCAATTTGGTAAACTTCGAATAGCTAGTACGTGCTATGTATTTGTTAAGTTCTTTGTAAAAACCATGCAATTTATTTCTCACAGAAACTTTATGACACATTACTATTCCCATTTTTTATATGAGAGAGACTGGAGGACAGAAAGCTCTAGCATCTGGATAAGATCAGAGTTATGAAGTATCAGAGCTATGGTTTGGACGCAGCCATACCTATCTGCAAAGGTCTGTATTTCCGTCCGTCAAAACCTCTCCTTTAGGGGCACCTGGGTGGCTCAGTTAAGCATCAGACTCTTGCTTTCAGCTCAGGTCATGGTCTCAGGATTCAGGTCATGATCTCATGATTCGTGCTTTGAGCCCTGCGTCGGGCTGCGTACTGGCAGAGCGGAGTCTGCTTGGGATTCTTTCTCTCTCCTTCTCCCTCTGCTCCTTCCCTGCTTGCTCTCTCTCTCTCTCTCTCAAAATAAATAAATAAACATTAAAAAAAAAATACCTCTCTTTTAAATAAAATGCACTCATAAGCCATTTACTAAAGGCTCTTAGAAAAGCATAGATGTTTTAAAAGGGAAAAGTGGAAAACTTTCAAAATTCTTCACTCACAGTACAATTTTGATTACTTGGATGACCTAAGTAAGTGAGGAAATGATCTAATTAAATTAACATAAATTCTAGATGGATAAGTTAACATTGAAAAGGTTGACAATATTAGCCTGTTGATTTCTAATAGCAATGAACAAATCTTGAAACATGGCATATACAAAGAGATTTATACATATATTTACACAAAATTATGTAAAATTCACAATTTTAAAAACTATTTTTATTGGTTGTCAACAATTAGAAAGAATGAAACCACTTACAAATAAATAATACCCAATGTTCTGTTAAATAAGTATTAGTGACTACCCATCATTTTACATGTAGAGATATGACATTTGGTAATTTTATTTATTTTGCATTTCAGACATATTTATCACCTATAAGTGTCTTTAGCATATATTTAATTTCCCCTAAGTCATAACATTTATAATTTTTAGCATAAAAATCATAAATACATTTAACATATCATTTTTTGGCATAATAAATTGTACACATAAAAAAAGGAAAATAAGCCTGCTCTCTCTTTGCCAAATAAGACAGTCTCATGAACAACTTAAAAGTACAAAAACACTTAGAAGAAATTTCTTAAAATATTCTAGTGGAGAGAGGATGAAAGGGGCACTTATTTATACTTTGTAGGTCTGAGTGTTTGTAGGAAATTCTCTCCTCGCAACATTTTGAGTAATTTTCTGAAGTGTTCATGAACCAAATTACCCATGTTCGTGAAGATGAGTAATTATCCAAACAGAATGCTTCCTTATGAATACTGCAAACACAATTAAAGAGGCACTAACATAAATTATGCTATAGTGTACCACTAACTATATCACTCTCTTTTTTTCACTTGGTAAAAATATCATGAAGATTGGCCGCAGATCTGTTATTGGTTCTGTTTTAGTTCTAACAGCTTTAAAAAAGCAGTGGCGTTCAACATAAATTTGGCCTGAAACTGTGGTCCTTCAGACCTTCACCTGAAGGCTTCCTTCACTCTCAAGAAATGACCAGTGTGTTGGGGACAGCTGTCACTGTTTGGGTTGGTTTGATTTACCTGTCTAATTTGGACTGTAATTATGCCCACTGGGTGGGGAATGTGACTAACTTTGTGTTCCGACACCACCTGGCACACAGTTGGATCTCCACGAAGTGTTGAATAATAATCTACAGAAATCAGTTTACTAGTAGCAAAATAGGCCTTTATGCAGGGAAATTCTTTTTTTGTCTCTAAGAATCATTGGGAAAAATTCAGGCATAGCAAAGAATGTGCTAGACTTGGGGTCATTCTGTCCTACCGGAAAATGCCATGTGTCTCCTGAGTGTACTTTCTGTCTGTAACAGACAAGAACAAAGCAGTGAACTCTAAAATGAATGAAGTGCGAATGGAGGAGGGAAAGAGCATGCTCGACATGCCATATTCTTCTGGTATGTTCTCCAAAAAGGCTGGCATGGGTACTCGCAAAGCAGATGCAGCTCTAGGCAATTCATATGCCCTGTGCTCTCCTCTTAAACCATGTGGCCACTGAGAGTTCCTAAAGAGCATGCCCTAGGATTATAGGATTCCATAGCCACTACCTTTCAGCAGAACTCATCCAAGCCCTTAAGCTTGAAACTGAAGACTAGAGCTGAGACGTCATATGGTCAGAGTCGTGCATACATTTGGTGGTAACTTTTTCACAATGCTACCCTCTCTCCTAAACCAAAAATAAACATATAGTCCCATCACAGGCGTAAACAGAAAACTCTGTGCCTAAAATGATATTTTATATATTTCTCTTAAAAACACACTTTATTGGGGCGTCTGGGTGGCTCAGTCAGTGAAGCATCCAACTTTGGCTCAGGTCTGATCTCACAGTTGGTGGGTTCGAGTCCTGCATGGGGCTCTGTGCTGACATCTCAGAGCCTGGAGCCTGCTTCAGATTCTGTGTCTCCCTCTCTCTCTGACCCTCCCCCACTCTCACTCTGTGTGTGTGTCTCTCTCTCTCTAAAAAAATAAGTTAACATTTAAAAAATGAAAATAAACTTTATCTCTGTCCATATTTATATTTAGTTGGAAAAATAAGTCAAACAAATATTGCTACAGCACTGTTAAGTGTGCAAAGTAATGTAATGGTATTATTGATCAGTAGATACCATTCAAGTATTTGTCAGAAAATCTGGTATTTTGTTGTGACTTCCATGTATCTGCCTTTTCTCCTCTGCTATTTTGAACACTTATTTGAAGCGATTTCCATCCTGCATTATTCCCTATTGGGTTTTGATTGCCCATCCAAGGCTCATAATTGGTTTGGTTGTCCAGACCCACTACTCTGATATATGAAATATCACAATGATAGTAGCAGTGGGTACATTAACAATCGCATTTCAACACTTCTATCTTTGGGTAATGGATTCAGGGCAGAGTACTTTGATCTATCCAATATTGCCATAGCCACTGGGTCTTTTTTTCTTTCAACAAAACTATGATACAAATGAAGTAATATTGTTTAAAAATCTTGGTAATCCTACACACTGGAAGCTATTCGCTGTGTGTTGTTTGCTATGTGTGATAAAAGTCCTCTACAACCTGGCTGATTGCTGAATTATAGGTAACACTTTGGAACAAACAATTGAATGTGATTTTATAGTTTGCAATCATACATAACTATGACTTTTTGGAATTGCTTCGAGAATATGGGTTATCTACTTAGAAATATAAATGTAGGGGCGCCTGGGTGGCTCAGTCGGTTAAGCGTCCGACTTCAGCTCAGGTCATGATCTCAGGGTTCGTGGGTTCGAGCCCTGCATCAGGCTCTGTGCTGACAGCTCAGAGCCTGGAGCCGACCTCGGATTCTATGTCTCTCTGCCCCTCCCCCGCTCATGCTCTGCCTCTCTCTCTCTCTCTCTCTCTCTGTCAAAAATAAATAAACATTAAAAAAATTAAAAAAAAAAGAAATACAAATATATTCTGGTTCATCATTCATTTGCCTTATACAACTTGCTCCCCCTTTTCTCATGCCCTTTTGAAATAAAAATAATTAGAATAATGATGGTAGTATTTTTGCCCCTCCTAAATCCACATGTGAAAGTTATACATATCCTCCTTTAAACGGACTTGATCAATACCTGAAGATTTGTTGAACTTTAACGCACATTATTTTACTTTCTTTTTCACTTTTTCTTTTCTTGAACTTACAGAAAACACCATGACAGAGTTTATATGAAAATTCTTACTTCTACCTTGAAATGTGTTTATGTCTGATAAAAAGCAGTGCTTTGGCTACACAGAATTACAAAATGCAAAATTTTAAATTAGAAATTCAAGGCAATATTATAATGACAAAACTACCAAAAATAATACAACTAAATACGGTGAATTTTAAATTCATAATTTATGTTTTTTTTTTCAGAGAAGTGAAAAGTAACTGCCAATTTATTTCAACATCTAGATGGAGCATGATCTGGCTCTTAGATTTCTGCCCAAATGGTGGTTTCTTGCTAATTGTCAGGGAAGCCTATTTCTGCATTTGCATGCCTGTGTTTATTAGGGTGATATCCTCTCCTTTTGTCCTTCCTTTTCTGTTATGGCCTCTGGTGACTCTGCATAGTAACCTAGGGTGAAAGCAGATTTTATCTTCTCTGTGGTCCATGAAAGGTGAATAAGTTACCTTTCTTCTCCTTTCCTTCCCTGAGAACCTAATGCTCTATACAAATTCTCTAGTTTAAAAACATGCAAAAAGTGAGTCCAGGTACACAAAGTTATTTACTGCGTGCCAGGTGGGTTGCAAATGAGCAAAAGAAAGTGTGGAAATTAGAGACTAGAGTTTGCAGCTCCTTCTAACAGAGTAGTTCCTTTTACCATAAAAGGATAAAGCTTTTAGAGCCAGGCTTTTAAGCAGATTCATCATCAGCTAGACTCTCCCTCTTTCCAAAGCTCTTCTTTTCCATCTCTCACCATGATCTGTCAGTGGGAGCACCTCAAATTTCCACATGATGCTAAAAAGAGTTCCTCTTTGTTCATACATGCTGCTGTCCCTGAGAGGTGATGACTGGGGCCATGGGAAAAGGCAGGACTAAAGCAGACACTCAACTCCATTCTTCCCACCGGAGAGAGCTGGAGATGATTTTCTCACTAGTTGCCCTAAGAAGCAAACACATCTTATGGAGGAAAACCTACATTTTTTTCATAGATAATACACTAGATTCTCAAAGAAAGAAAGGACATTTCTCTCGTCCCCTTCCCCCCTCAGGGTTTCTTAAAGGCAGCAATAAACTATAAAAATGTCATTTTTTTTATAAAGGAGCTTTAGATTTCTGACCTGGCCAGACGTATTTGACAAAGATTGATAGAAGCACAGATCCTGGGCTTTCCTGTTGTTGTTTTTTGTTTGTTTGCTTGCTTGTTTGTTTTTTAATTTTGAACTTTTCCTAAGCTTGGTTGGAGGACTTGTGGATTATTTCTGTTATATCAAACAATTTTTGCATGTTTCACCCTTCCTTGGGGAAAACTTTGTACATTTTTAACATGGCAATCAAGTTAAGTTGTCCAGCAATCTGAGATGTAAGTATGAAATATTAGTAGAAGGCATGTACTTACAAATATATATGGAGCACATGCCTTCATTAAGGTCCCTGGATGGAGTGCTCTGGAGCTCTCAGGCTAAAGCCAGATTGGTCAATTCAAACCACAAGATCAGAGTGTTGGTAAGTTACACAGAAGGCTTGTCTAAGGGCCACCTAAGGGGAAGTCACTGGGAGGCAGGGGAAGGGAGACTGTTAATCAAAGGGCTGCTGGGGAGTCACAGCAGGAAATTACATTTCCTTGTGACTGCAGGCTGCTATCTAGAGCACATGCTGTCTGAGGGGACTAACCCCAATTTAGGGCCCCAGGAAGCTTCTTGGTCACATAGAATGGAGGCCAAGGCAGCAATACCAAGGCACAGCTTACCTAAATTCTTGACGGTTATTATTCAATCATTATTTTCCTGTGTGTGTGTGTGTGTGTGTGTTTTAATTTTTATCTGCCATTAACTTTCTACTTTGGATCTGAATTATTTTGTAAGCTAATGATGGCCTGATTCCTATATTTAATTCTAGAACTATATTTACATTTAGAAAATTATATTTTGTTTCCTGCATATTTTACCCAATTGTAATTATTTACTTTTGAAATAGCATTACATGCATGATTATCAGTGATATTATTATAGGTAATAAGAAATATATAGGGGTGCCTGGGTGGCTTAGCCAGGTAAGCTTCCAGAAGATTCTTGATTTTGGCTCAGGTCATGATCTCAGGGTTCGTGAGTTGGAGCCCCACATCAGAGCTGACAGTGTGGAACCTGCTTGAGATTCTCTCTCTCCCTCCCTCTGCCCCTCCCCCACTTGCATGTGTGCGTGTGTACAATTGTACTCTCCCTCTCAAACAAATAAATTTAAAAATGTTTTAAAAAGAAATACATATTTGGTCTTTGGCCTTGTTATGTTTGTGGCACAGAGTTCCCCAAACCCTTGGACTTTCCTAAGTGTTGAGACTGACCAAGGTGTCTCTGGTTATGTTAATGAGGGGCTTTTAGAATCTGCCTAAAATGGGAGCTGGTTGCTAGAAGGGAGGGCTGGAACTTTTAGTTCCATCCCCAATCCCCAAATCTTGGGAGGAGAGAAGACTTGGAATTTGAATCAATAACCAGTGGGTAATGATTTCATCAACTGTACCAATGAAATGAAGCCGCCATAAAAACCCAAGAGGACAAGGTTCAGAGAGGTTCCAGGATGATGAACATATGGAACTTTCCAGAGAGTGGTGCCCTGCAGAGGACATGGAAATTCCATGGCCTTTCCTGATACCTTGCCCTATGCATCTCTCATCTGACTGTTCCTGAATCATATACGTTTCAATGAACTAGTAATCTAGTAAGTAATGTTTCTCTGAGTTCTGTGAGCAAAATAATGGAACCCAAGGAGGGGGTTGTGGGAACCTCCAAACTATAGCTGCTCAGTCAGAAGCACAGGTGACAACCTGGGCTTGCACCTGGCATCTGAAGTTGTGGAGGAAGGGGCAGTCTCATAGGAGTGAACCCTCAGCCTGTGGAATATGACATTCCCTTCTGTAGATAGTCTCAGAATGGACTTGAATTCTTGGATACCCTGCTGACTTGTGAGAATTGCTTTGTGTTGTGTGGCAAGCCCCCCCACCCCACACAAAATGTTGAAATTGGATCCAGGAACCTAATTTATGATCACGTATGAGAAAATATCAATGGCTATACATACATAAATATATATATATAATATGTGCATACATATATAAATTTTAAAGTTATAATTTATACAAATACTGACATTGGTAATCTATATGAAGCTGCATGATTTATATTAATATATATGATCACATAAATATATATAATTTATATTCTATATATTTGTAATTATATACATACATATGGAGCACAGACAGACCTAGCATGTGTAACAGATAAATCAGTCAAGGAGATTTAAATGTACTCATTCATACCAGAATTTAATGAAATAAACAAGGTAAAATATAAGGACAAGTAGTGTCTTCCATATAAGTATAACCTGTCACCTCTTCTCTTTGTTACCTCTCTTAAATTACATGACAGCCTTTTATAAAGTTTGCAAAACTTGTGATTTTTTTTCTGACATTTCCTGAAATTATCTCCATTCTTAAATAAAGGCTTTTTTGGACACAAATACTGGTGTTTTTTTGTACAAATAGTTTTGATTTAATATTGGTGATGCTAATGAGCTCACTTATTAAATCCAAATTTAAACACTGACTCTTTTAACAGTGAACAACTTGTACAGTTTAGAGACTTAAATGGCAAAATTGCTAGACATTCCTAAATTACATTTGTCTCATGTTTTCATTTTCAGTAAACAACAGTCTGTGGATAATAAATGTCTATCATAAGAATGCCTATTTCCTTGTTTCAAATTAACTTAAAAGTCATACTTACTTATTATGGAAGGCTTTATAAAAATGTACCTTATTCTTGCTATTTTTATCATAGTTTTTATTACAGAAGTTGATAGTTTAAAACTTTGATCCTTTCTTCTGTCCCTTTTAGCTACTGCAAAAGGGACTAGGCAGACCCGAGAGGGAGCCCACATTACCTACTTATCTCAGGAGCTAAAGTGACATCATCTGTTACCCTGTTTACAAGCAGTAGATTTAATATTCAGACTCAGCCCAACACATCTAAGAATGGAAAAAAGCAACAAATAGCTTAATTTATTAAGTTTATGAAAAAAAATAAGCTGCACCATAGATTTTCATTCTTTAACACTGTCATTTAAAAAATTACTTTGAATACAATTACTTGGAATGTTTCCAATAAAATGCAAAGGCGTGAATAATTTCTAAACCACTTCGAATCTAGGGTGAGACGTGGAGATATGAAGGTGATATAGCCCCTTTAGGCTTTGAATTTCAGTAAGGTTGAGACATAGGGTCTATCTCCCCACCCTGTTGTAAGAACCTGTTGGTTCGCAGTATTCACAGCCTACATTTTTGCTTTATTGTGTTAGAGGTGATAAAACCCTTCTCTAAACCCCTTTTCCATTTCTGCCTCCTCACCACCCAGACTTTATTTTTTCCCTAAATCGAATGTATGTAAAAAACAATACCGAGCACAAAGGCGATTCACTTTGTATTCGGGCCTTGGGCAATAACAAAATAGAAATTGCAACATTTTACCATACTCATAATTCAGTGATACAAGGTCTCTTTGAAACAAGCACACCAGGCAAAAGACAGGGAGGACCTGTGTTGGGGTTGATCCTTTCCGGCTACAGTACAGCTATCCGAATTTCAGCCAGATAACAACAAAAAGAATTTCTAAATTGCCTTTTATACCTTCTCAAAAATGCATATTGATTTCATGTTTTTAAAATAATTCTAATGCCACACCATATGAAGATAATATTCTATTTGCCATGAATGTTTAATGCGCTTTGGTTTTATTGTTGTTTTATTTGGGCATGTTCTGTCAGAACAGATAGTGTGTTTCATAGCAGCAGAGGTAAAAACAAACAAACAAACAAACAAACTCTGGCATATTTAGAATTAATTCAGATATGAGACCTTCGGGACCCCTTTTGGAAATCATTCTTCCAAATTCCTAAGTAAGTTTACATTCATGTGAAGTTCTTATGTAAAAGTAATTCTGTGAGCGATTTAAAACTTAGGGGGGCCTGGGTGGCTCAGTCGCTTAAGCGTCCAACTTTGGCTCAGATCATGACCTCTTGGTTCATGAGTTAGAGCCCCACATCAGGCTCTGTGCTGACAGCTGGGAGCCTGGAGCCTGCTTCGGATTCTGTGTCTCCTTCTCTCTTTGCCCCCCACCCTCAAAAATAAACATTAAATGAATAAATGAGTAAATGAATAAATAAATAAATAAAAGCAAATTATTTGAATATACCTTTCAAAAATCAATTTTATGATACTTATAATGCATATCTTTTTTGTAATAGCTATGATGCATATCTCTGATTCTTTTCATTAATCCGTTTTTCCTTCTGGGCTTTCTGTCATCCGTTGATAATATTTATCTTAATTACTAAGAGCTTCTTTTACTGCCACCATTCACCTCCATTATGCGGCCAGTTCCTGCCACCCTCCCTTCCCTCACCATCACCAGTCCTATGTCCCTGCTCCTAAAATAATCTTCTGTGAGAAAAGGACTAGGGGCACCTGGTGGCTCAGTCGGTTATGCAGCTGACTCTTGATTTTGGCTCAAGTCATGATCTCAGGGTCCCTGAATTCAAGTCCACAATCAGGCTCTGTGATGATATTGTGGAGCCGACTTGGGATTCTCTCTCTCCCTCTCTCTCTGCCCCTCCCCCACTCACATTCGAATACTCTCTTTCTCTCTCAAAATAAATATTTTTTAAAAAAAGAAAGAAAGAAAAGTGATAGATATCAGCTATTGCACTGAATAGTAAATTAAACCTGTACATTTACAACGTAGGGAATATTTTCATTTCTCAGACATTTTAAAACTGACTAGGGTATTATCGGCAGGAAGAGGAGATTTTTAGGGGTGACGATGTTACTTCTTGACTGCATGTGATATTTTATTGTGGGCAAATATTTGTGCATCTGGAAGGAACAATACTTTATTTTTTTAAATGTGTACACTCTGGGCACCTGGGTGGCTCAGTAGCTTAAGCATCCAGCTTCGGCTCAGGTCATGATCTCACAATTGGTGAGTTCGATCCCTGCATTGGGCTCTGTGCTAACAGCTCAGAGCCCGGGGCCTGTTTTGGATTCTGTGTCTCCCTCCCTCTCTCTGCCCCTTCTCTACTCACACTCTGTCTCTCTCTCTCTCAATTTCAAAAATAAATAAATATTAAAAAAAAAATTTTAATGTGTGCACCCACTATCAATATGGCCAGTGTATTTAAAAATGTGTATGTTTTTCTAAGAATCATTCATTTGGGAAATATTTACATGTATATTTTCAAGAAATTAGCTGTTTTCTGCTAATAAGATTTGACGATATGCTAGTGTTTTGAAGTTTTATTAGGTCGATGGTAGGTGGGATGGTATTTGTCAACAAAATGAAAGCATCTTATACACTGCTCACTATTAACCATGTGATCTTGATCCCATTTCTTAGATCTTCTTATTCTCAGTTTCCATGTTTGTAAAATTCTAAAAATGTATCTCATTAAAATGCTGTCAGAATGTAATGGATAATTGGGGCACCTTGGTGGCTCAGTCAGTTGAGCGACCAACTTCAGCTCCGGTCATGATCTCACGGTTTGTGAGTTCCAGACCCATGTCAGACTCTGTGCTGACAGTTTGAAGCCTGGAGTCTGCTTCGGATTCTGTGTCTCCCTCTCTCTCTGCCCCTCCCCCACTCATGCTCTGTCTCAGAAATAAATAAACATTAAAAAAATTTAAAAAAAGAAGAATGTAATGGATAATTTATATGATATACTTAGCATACTATATTTCTATATGAGATAACTTTACACTATTCTCCAAAGGAATTCTCTAATTATGTTGGAAGCAAATTTTCACCTCCATAACTTTTCCTCTAACATACTGATTGAATTTTTACCAAAATAGATAGATAGATAGATAGATGATAGATAGATAGATAGATAGATAGATAGATGCCGGCAAAGATAATATTACAAATCAGTCAGAGTGTGTATTTCATGTCCCTCTCCCCCCAAAATCTCTCATGTATTTATATTTTTCCTCAGTAGTTAGTCAATAGGAAGCAGACACCTTTGTAAGTTATTAGGGATAGTAAATCCACTTATAATTTGCAACATACATTCTGTGTGAACTTAAATCCTGCTCTGCCCTCACCTGTCCTGGCCCCTCACATCCCTCTGTGAGTCATGGGCAGCATTCTTGCCTGAATTCTAGGAGTTTGTCTCATTAAACTGAGCTTTTTTTTTTGATTTTTTAAATTTTTATTTATTTTTGAGAGAGAAAGATAGCTCAAGCAGGGAGGGGCAGAGAGAGAGAGAGAGAGACAGAATCTGAAGCAGGCTCCAGGCTCCAAGCTGTCAGCACAGAGGCTGATGCGGGCCTCGAACCCACGAACTGTGAGATCATGACCCGAGCTGAAGTCGGACACTTAACCCAACGAGCCACCCAGGCACCCCAAACTGAGCTTTTTATTGAAGAAATAACAAACAAACAAAACCAGAAGTTCATCAAAAGTGTTTCCAGTTGTACTGTATATTTTGTGCTCTAGCCCTCTTGAATAGGAGAGAAAAGCTGTAACTGAGGATTTGTGGCTCAGGAAGCTGCCATGACATATTTTGGTCTTAGCCCTGTTCTCACTTCAGCTCCAGGTACTACACAGCCAGTTTGGTATCTGAGCATTTCCCTTCATAACTCAAAACACCTTTCCCAGGATATCTGGTCTGAGTGTATAACCATTTTCTGATTATTTGTTTAGGATTTAAAACCTCATCCAGAAAAATATTAAGTGAATATTCAAAAACATGTCACAGAAGTGATAAAGAGGATTACTAGTTTCTGTTGGCAGCATATGTCTTAATTTAATTTAAATACTTGATGAATAAATATGTACCCAGCACCACGCGTATTGAAAATATAATCGAAATGAAAAAATTGTCATCTTCTTAAATAGTAGTTAGGAAAAAATCCTGGGCACATAGTGGGTATACAATAAATACAGAAAATCATGGATGGTGAGCGCAATTTACTGAAAAAAAATCATATTTATTCACTATAACTCAGATACAAGAAAGCAGGAATAAAAAGTATATCCTTAATTTTTAAAATATAGTAGCTTCCTCTTACATTAGCCATTGTACATATTTAAAAAGAAAAAGTTTCAAAATACTATGAGCTACATATATCAAGCAGTAAGGAAGTGTCCCCAAAATTTGAACATTAATTTGCTGATACTCTTATTTTTGAAATCCTGTTGAAAAATTATACTGGTGTATTCTTAGCCATTTTACAACATGTATAGCAAGCCCCTAGTGAAAAGGCGTTTCTCTGTCTCCGTGACATTCGGGTGGTGCATTTGCTCCATACTGATTCAGAGACAGGCCGTTCAATTACAGTGAAGGGAGTTGTATATCCAATTCTCTCCGCACAGGTTGTGCTGGGGAACTGCCCCTTCATGCTCCTCTACTTTCCATCATTCAGACAGAACAGGTGGTTGCCATGGGCAGCAAAACAGTAGAGCAGCCATGATCGTTTAGTGACTGCTGATCATATGAGCCACTGCAGTCCATGAGGACTTGAGTTTCTGTGTTTACTTTCAGAATGAATATCCTAGAATGATGTAAGCCTAGACAAGGAAAAGCCTGCTTCGGAAAGAGACTTTTTTTTTTTCACCCTGGAAAAGTTTAGACAGCTTTTCTTCGGTTGAGGAGTGGGGGGGTGGGAGATGGGAGGTGGAGTACCAAAAAAAGCCTCATCTGAAAGCTATCAGTGACGTTGTGAGGTCATCACGTAGAAACTAAATAGAGTTTTTTTCTCTCTTTTTAATTTCTTTTGTGGGTTTTATTATGCTTTCAGTATACCTGCATGAAATGGTTTGTGGAAGAATAGATAATTCATCTCTCCATGTAATAGATTACATTCCTTTTCAATTGTTTTGACTGATAAGCAATTACTCCAAAATTCAGTGTTCAGTAAAATTTTGTTTATCAGAAGGAATGGAGTGTAACCAGAACATAGGTAATCCAAAGTAATGAATAATATAAAAGCAGTTAATCTTAAATTAAATTTAGCTTTGCATTACAATTAGAAAAATTAAGCTGGTATCATTTTTTCCTTTTATTTCTTTATACTTTACAAAATAAACCCATTTACAAGAACTGATTTTAATGTTCTAAATATTATGAACTGTTATACATTTTATATTTTAGATACATACAAATGCACACTTACACATGTAGTTGCATCTTCCCAAAATAATGTCCAACAACATTAGAACCTTCTTCAATCATTTTTTGGTCCCACCTACTCCAACCAGAAAGTTTCATGCAGTGACATTTTGAAAAAAATACTTTTTATGCCCTATTTTGTAACAACTCTAATTCAGAAAAAAAAAAAACATAGATATGGAAACAAAACTAAAAAACAATAATGAAGTTATGCCAAATACAATCTGGAAAAATTATCAGACAATGTCAGTGCTTTGTTTATAGAGTTGTTTGTTTAGTGGCTTTGATGTGAATTTGCAACCACAGTGAATATTTGTATCCAGGTGCTCTTAGTTATAAACATGTTGATAATTGTTACATTACATTGAAGATAAGTCTAAAATCTTATAATACCAGTTATGGGCTCTGATATGCTTTCCATTGAAGTGTTTTCCCACCTTGAAATGATGAGTTCAAACATAAACAGGGGGTTTCCTTTGAAATGTTTCATCCTAAAATTCAGTGATTGAAGCTGACTATGAATGAGCATCTGACATTTCTGAAAAAATGCAGAATTATGTAAATAAGATACACATTTTTGTAGGATAGTGAAACAGGATAGAAGCAGCATAACTGATAAATTAAGGGTAACATACATACATATGTGTATATTTATGTCACTAGTTTAAAGAACATCGTCAAGGGTGATAAAATGTGTAAAGAATGAAAGAGTTTAAATAACAAAATTGACTTTACCAGAGTTATTCTTTATGTATTAAATTCCATACAAAGGGAACATTTTAGACTTTAAGTCTGAAAAATCGAGTTTATATATTTCTTAATATAATTTTTCTCTTTTCATGATTACATCTAGCATACCAAGAGCTCCAGCTTCTTTGGTTTATGATCAAACATGGAGATAATTATATATGTTTCTTTAATGCTTGCTTTTCATGGAAATGAGGAATTCTTAGCTTTTTAAGTTTCACAGACTCCAAAAGAAAAAAATTGCAGAACAGATTTAAATATATGAGACCATAATCTTTTATTATGTGTTTGGATTAAGGGATAAATTAATAGCAAAACTAAGAAAATAAAGAAATTGAAGTTTATCAAAAACACATGGCAAATCATAGGACAAAAATGAAAAGAATTAGCTGGAAAGAAAAAAAAACTTGTGTGTTGCAAGGAATAATGCAAAAATAAAAACATTTTATTAAGAAATAAGTATGTGGTCATGAGTTATGACTACCATTTAGAAAACAGACTAAATTTGAAGAGAAGCATCATATAAATAAAGACAAGGACCAAATTTTTAAATGATGACTCAGACTATTTTAAGAACAGCTAACATTCGTTAAAATATAAAATCTGAAAACACAAAAGAAAGTGCATAGAACAATGAAAAAAATAATGGCAGAAATGAAAACATTTACAATAAAAGTCAACCAAGATTAAAAGATGATGCAAAGTATATTTCTCCTTTTTGTTAGAAAACCTGTGTGAGTTTCAAATGGAAAACAGGATTGCAAACTTAAAGACTGTTAGGTTCTGTGATGTTAAAGTCTAGTTTCTAAAAATGTGTACCCAGATCTTATGAGAAACATGACATGTACTGAATTATATTTGTCAAAGATGCAGTATTACACTGGGTACCAAATCTTATTCAGGGTAATGGTGTCTCTGTAGACCCTAGAGTTGTCCTCCGGTCATTAACTTTGTGTAGATCTCAGAGTCCTATGTCTGTGGGATTTCTAAGACATGTTACTACACTTTCATTCAGGTCATCACAGAGCTCAGAAATTCCATTAAAAATTAATCAATGGTGACACTGAAGCACTTAATTGTTTATTTGGGAAATGATTTCACACCAAGTAATACAGTGTAACCTCCTTTTCTATTGTATCCTTTAGCCAAGACCTTGGGGATCCTTCAGCATATCAAAGGCTTCTGCAAATGCTCTGTACCTGATAGTCAAGCAAGTCCCTATTCACCACCTTGTAAAAAGAATGGAGGATGTGGACTGGCCTGAACTCCTCTTAGGTGATTTAGAAGTTTCACTATTCCATCATTGTTTTGGCATGAGGAATTTATGCTTTCAAAGCCCAGTTTTAAAAGACTAGAAGTGAAGGGATTTTAGAAATTTGTCAATTCCCTGTTCATAAAGGCTTGGTAGCAAATGGAATTGATTACCCCTTCTGCCATTCTTTTTTTATTTGTAAGAAATATTTGGCTGTTTGTTCCAGAGTGTCTTTTTTTTTTAACTCACGGTGAGTGTACTGCATATCTATGATCATCAAATAACTGCTTAGAGATTTTTGAATCTTAATTTTGTCAAACTTCATATTAACTATTCATCTAAGTGCAATAGGGTGCGTGTTAAGAGAGAGATTAAACACAGTGCCCTTTCATAAGTCTTTAAATGCCAACTTCTTTAAGTGCCTGGAGCTGACTACATTTTAAGAAACAAGTAAATGAAATTATACTTAATTTACAGGACAAGACTTTTTTTAATTAAACTTCGTGACAGTTATTGTGCTTTGAATAGGTTATTCATTCAATTGTCATAACAAATCTTTAAAGCAGATACTATTTTTTATTCCCATTTTACATATGAAGAATCAATGTCTTGTAAACATTAAATGCCTTGCCCAGAGTCACATAGATATTAAAATGTAGTAGCAAGACTCTATGAAGTATATTCTTCACTACAATTCCACAGTATACAATAGTGAAATTAATAGATGGCTTTCATGATAGGTGAATGACCTTATCAGCTTCATGCCAGGTGGACACCAATTAGTGAGGTGACTAGTAATGACCACTGATAAGAAACTTCACTCAAACAATGTAAAAAAGTAGACATTATATATTTACACGATCTCTAGCTTTTGCTTTTCTCTTACACACCAAGGGCATTGTTCATGATAATGTGAATTATTTTCAAATCAAATTAAACTTTTACAAGTCAAGAATTTAAAATTAATAAGGAATATGCAAATTTTATTAAGGAAGTCACCACGAGATTGAATTGTGTACCAATTAAAAATAGAATAGCTGCAAGTGAAGATAAGTAGTACATACATGAAGGCACAGAGTTGAGGTCCCCATTGGCTTTACCCCTGCTGTCTTCCCAGCTCCCTCCTCTATGCATTCTCTGCCCCTTAGGTTGCATACTGTGCTACTTGGGTACCTGGACCCCAGACTCTCCCTTGTTTAGACATGATCGAGCCAACTGTTGCAACTAGTTGCTGAAAAGGATGCCAAGAGTGAACATGGTTTTAGTCACAGGTGCACAGCACCTCTGGGGGGAGTGCAACCTCAGATGCTGCTCCTCTGGGGTCACTCTTTGAGATACAAATAAGACTGCTTGTGAGTAGCAGTGACTAGCCCATGATCCCTGGCTGTCCAGTCTCCACCAGGATGCCCTATAAGCCAGTGTTATCATTTTCCTCATGTTCTCCTGTTACTCATTTGGGACACATAAGGATGCCATGGCATATGATTTAGAAAGCTCTCCCATTGAGCATTTTCTAGAATCCCATTGTTATTCTGATTTCTGTTCATGAAAAAAAAAAATAAATCAAAAATACAGGCTAACATATCTGCCTTGGACCTAAAACTTAAGGTAAAATTTAGTTTATGCTATATGAGCAATTGTTTTGATTAACACCTATGCATGTTCAGTTGGAAGTTGCTATTATTATCAGACATTGCTGTTTAATTTATGAAAACTATAGAAAAAATTTTGTACTCCAGTGGAAAACTACGTACTGTCTACAGCATACGCTTCTGAGTTATTTGATTTTAGTCTTTTATTATCTTTGAGCTATTTCACAATCATAATTGATTGTGTTAATCAGTAGATCACTGATTAACATGCAAATTCCACCGTAGCTAGTAGAGATTCAATTGACTTTTCTCTCTCACCCTATGGAAAACCCAACTTTGCCCCCAAGTATACATGAATTTGAATATTCCTGATCTATACATTTGTCTACTTTTTGTATTCTCTTTTGAACAAATGTAACATCTACCTGGAGCCTTCATTAAATAAATTAAATAAAATGTTAACCATTGTTTATTTTTTTTCTGAAAATGATTGTTTAACAAAACAATTCATGTACTACTATCTTATAACCCATATAAAAAGGTAAATTTAAATGAGATAATGTATGTGAACTTCTAAAAGCCCTTTACAGACAAAACATAGAGTTATGACAATAACACATTAAAGAGATATAAGAAATATCTTATTGGAGAAAAAATCTAGTACTTTCAGTAGAAAGAGAACTGCAAGTCTTATTTTTCTGTCAGAATAAATTCAAGTACACTGAAAATAACAGGAAATGCTGATCAGAGTTGAGAAAACAGAGCATTCAGAGAGTGACGAATTGTTTAAAGAAAATCAGCCTGGATCACAGGGAGACAGCCACACCTGACAAAACTGATAGTATTTTGCTTGATAAAATAATACAGTTGTCAGAGAAAATTGGGGACATAATTTTCCTACGGTACAAATCGTTCCCTAAATGACCAGATAGAAAACTCAATCTACAAGGTCAACCATTATGGAGGGATGTGGAAGACGGCTACTTGGATAAAGAACTGTCTTGAAGAATGAAGACAAATGATAACACAAGAAGAAAACCTCCACATGGATGGGAGTGACAAGTGTGATGTGTCAAAGATCCACATTAGTTCCAATTGTAGAAAGTTAGATACCAGTGATGTGAAAGGCAGAATACTCAACAAGATAAACAAGTGTTCACCTGAAAAAAAACTTTGAGTCTAAAGTCCGCAATTCGTTCAAGGATCAAGGTCACTAACTTCTCAAAGATTTGGCAAGACTGTGTTGAACAATGGTTTCCATAGACCAATGGTTTGAATGTCAGTCATTGTAGTGAAACTAAGAAAATTAAGCCACTGACAAGGGAAGAAAAGATCATTTCAAGTTCTTCAAGGTTACAATATATTAAAAAAAGAGAAAATGTCTTGGGTATATAGTGTGTGTGTATCTGTATATGGGCATATGTGTGCACATGCTTGTGCAGGCATGCAACGGAATAATCTTTTGTTTTATAGTGTCCTTCACCTTTCTTTTTTAATGTTTTTAATTTATTTTTGAAAGGGGGGAATGGAGGAGGGGCAGAGATAGAGAGCGAGACAGAGGATCCAAAGTGGCTCCACACTGAAAGCAGCGAGCCTGATGTGGGGCTGGAACTCACAAACCACGAGATCATGACCTGAGCCGAAGTCAGACTGAGCCACCCAGGAGCTCCCGTCCTTTACTTTTTTACCTAAACCAGAAGAGCTGATGTCATCATTTCAAATCTCAAGAGAAAGTTGCCTATTTATTTTAGCAGAGCAGGACATATTAGTAAAAATAGTGCTGAAATCATGAATGTGGCAATGAGCAACCAAATTGAAATTGCTGCGCAACCTTGGTGTCTTGGGTTTTCAAGAGAGAATTTCTGAGTTGGAAAGTGTCTTTAGTTAGCTGATTATCACGCTACTTCGAACAATTTGATAATTGAAAAGATACTAGTTGTACACAAATATTAAAGCTAATAGTGAAAAAGCTGTATTCTGTAAGGGCAGGTGCTAGGACAGGAAATGAATTATATCGAGGATATTACACAATCGATTGCTTTCAGATCAATTTAAATTGTTTTGTTTCCTAAGTATACATTAAAGACATGAAAATTATGAAAATATAGCAAAGCTTATAGAATAAAAGGCTTTTAAAGAATGGATATTTAATACTTAACCTGCATGTGTGTAATGGTAGTTTCATTAGTTGTTCTTGGTGTTGGTTCCCTCTAAAATTAGAGAAGAAAATGTTTATTGAGTTATAACATGGTACTAATGACTTCTCTAGGCATTTTTTTAACATAAATGGCCTCAGTTTTTAGAAAAAAAAAATTGAATACCCAGATATAAAACATATAGTTTATTTCATCCACACAGAGAAGAATGGAGCCTATGATTTTTGTATGTAATAATGTGAATATGTCCTATATATTGTGAATATGTATATTCACATAATTTGAATATGTCCTTTCCTTTTTTTTTTTCAGCGCAATGTACAATGTATAGGATCACTAAATGAGTAGAAATTCAAATGATTAAGTTTTTTAATTTAAATTTTAGTTAGTTAATATAAAGTGCATTATTGGTTTCTCAATGATTAATTTTTTTTAAAAACTAAAACTTGGGTGACAGTATTAAAATTTTATAACCTGATTACTGAATAGAAATGATGTACAGTATTTTTGTTTACTTGTTTTAAAAAAAATTAGACCAGCATTGCCTCCCAGAATTTTCTGCAAGCATAGAAATATTCTAGAATTTGTGCCGTCTGATACAGAAGCCACTAGCCACACGTCTCTATTGAGTAAGTGAAATAAGGAACATATTTTTACATTTTATTTAATTTCCAATTCTTGAAATTTAAATTGTCACGTGTAACTACTGGCTCTCATATTGGACAATGCATATCTAGGCAACTGTATTTTTCCTCTGGTTACGTCTGTATATTATTTGTGTTTTCATAAAGCTATCCACATGGAGATAAGATAACAACCCCGTGGGTGTTTTTATGACATCTGGGAGTTATCAGATCCTTAATATCTATGTTCTCATTCTCACTCCCTATATATAAATTCTGACACTTGTATGCATTTTAGTAACTTTAAAATAACAAAGCATCTATGAGCATTCCTTTGATAAGACCTGTACAAATGGGAAAAAAAGGATGATCTGAGCTTTGAAGAATGTAGGAAATATTAAAAAGTCACTAAAATTGCTAATACCACACCATTTTCAAAGCTTGTTGTCCATGTTCCTTTCTGAGCTCAGTTCAACCTGAATTCGTTGAATACTTTCCAGTGGATGTCATTTTGTTTGAATCTCAGTGGAGATTCAAATATTAATGGGAGATACTTCTTTTCTAGTGTGTGTGTCCTGGGAAATGTACTTTAATCACTTTTGTTTTATTTCTAACTCATTTTTTGTTGGTATGTTTAATATCCCTTCAGATTCTGGGGATAAAATGTAGAACTTCTCTCAAGGTATTCAGAGTATGGAAGGATCATGGCCACATAACACTGTAATGAAAATGCCAAACTAAGTTTGTAGAATATTGTGGGATTTAAAAAGAACTTTTCTTATTTGGCTGGTTTTGAAATCCATTACCTAGTGAGTCAAGGTAAAGCATTAACCAGTGAGAAAACTGAGACCCCAAGTCATTAATTGATGATTGAGGAAGCAAGAACTTGAACCATGTCCTGATTTTGAATCTAGGATTCCTTCCACTGAACCAATATATGGTTAAGCCAGAAGTGATATCACTATCACTACACCAGAGGACCTGTATATGAATGATGTTGAATTATTACAGAGTGATCTCAGAGACACTGGAAAATACTCAGATAAACAGTGCCATTTGAAAAGTAAACTCTGAATATTAATGGTTCAAATGGAAAATACATTTTTAAAATCAGTGAAGATTAGCTTTATGGGTTGGCCTATAGATTCTGCACGTTTATAAGTCCCCATAGACTTGCTTTAAAATGTTGCCTCTAAATATAATGTACAAATCACTATACATGTGCTTTAGGGTTGATTTGTTAAATGATTTCAAGAGGGTGTATTTTATTCATAATAAATTACATGAATACTTGCAATAAAAGTATTTCAGCAAATAACATTTAAAATCTAGGGCCCTAATCCTCTAGTTTATGGGTTCAAGGAAAACTCCAAATGTGTTAAGGAAAGCATTACCAGGACCCAAAGTCAGACAAATGGTAAATTTCTCTGAATCTGAGCTCTGGTTTGACTCTCACAAATCACGGGGAATGGATACAGAACTACATTTCTCAAAACATGTTCTGTAATAACATAATTAAATATTTGCAAAAAACAATAAAAAAATATGTAAACTATAGTAGTCAAGGGGTTGTACCAATTTGAATGGTTTATTTATGTCAGAGTATTTCTGATCCCTTAATATACTAACACAAATGTGGAGAGGGATATCAAACAAAACCAGAGGAGGGTAGATGGTAAAGTTGTGAAAACAGATACTATTTATAAAAACTATTGCAATAGGGAAAAAGAGACTTTGGCATTGAACTGGGCTCCATTCTGAATGCAGCATGAACAAGTGGAAATGTATAGCCAAGGAGCAGGGTGGGGGTATTGGATGGAAAATTACTGAGAGGAAACACCAGAGATATGGAGGCATTATGGCAATAGTAACCTAAAAGGATCTTGCTCAAGGCAGTGCCATCAAATACCAAAGATGGGGAATGAGGAATTTGATCAGATATCAAGGCTTGATATTCTTACAGAATTGACTTTGCAGGATTCTTGCTAGAACTGGACTCTACAAAGAAGGACACTGAAGCCCAACATGGGACCTAGTCAAAAAGAGAGCTCAGAAGAGCCTCTCCAAAATTTGGTCAGGGAGAGAATCTTGCCAAGCACTTGTATTCTAAATGTCAAAGATATTGTTGTTTTCCATTAAACCTCTCATAGGACCTGCTGTCACTTGGAACATACTTTGAGAAATTATAGGTGCAGCATCATTTCAGTCTGTATTTAGTCCATAGTCTAGGGTTCTCCAGTTTTAGCACTAAGGACAATAATTGAATGGCTTAATGACTTTTGCTGTTCCTGTCATGATGGGATAGGAAAGAAAAAGGATAATTTAATAAGAGACTTGAGTTGCAGATCTGGCTCTGATATTATCTACTGTAATTACGGTGTGCAAACAATTCAAACTCTCTAATCTTCAGTTAGATCATCTGTAAAATACAGATGTGGAATTTGTTGATAGTAAATTTATTTCCTCCAGGGGCTACTATCTGACTTTCTTTTGGTCGCTTTTATATTTTTTATTTGGCTGAGGCACTTCCCTGATATTACTTTGAAAACTGTTTATATTAACTTCCCTTACTTCTTCCTTACCTGTCCAGTTTTTCATACAACTCTCTACACTCCACCAGGGTAGAATAAAGGTAACTGAATCCTTTAAATTCTTCTTATATCACTGTTTCCGTCTTTTTCAAAATTGAGAAAATCACTTTCTAGCAACAATCTGATCTTTAATTTTGAACCGCTGTTCCAAAGGGTTAAAGAATATCTTGCAGCTAAAAGACTTAAATTGCGGTCTCCGGAAATTAACTGAAAACTCTGTCAGTCATTCTCCACCAATCCTAGGGGCTAGGTCTCTGAATGTAAAAACAAAACAATTGTCCAAAGTCTTAAATATCCTCCTACCATATTTTATGCCATTTCATCACAATTTTTACACCATATAACATATACGAGATAAAGGAAATATAACAAAAGTTTAGCTAACTGAAATACAAGACAAGGAAGTAAGGGATGAATGTATTATTTGTTAAGCATTCCTTGATTTTAGGCAAATGCTAGGGACAATACACTGAACACCCTGCATCTCTCCCTCAAAGCCATCTTATAGGTCATATTTTGTGCCATGCTCTTACGTATAAGAAAACAAGGTCCAGATGTTGTTAAAGAGCACTTGTCTACCAACTTGGAGAACCAGGATGCAAACAATGTCTTCCAGAGTCAACGTATGTTAAAAAGCAGAATTTGTAACCACGTTGGAAAACAAGAGCAAACAGAGATAAATACGAAGCAGGGCTGAGGCTTTTTTATAAGAGACAGAGAGAGAAAGATTTGTGCACATGTAATGTAGGTGGGTTCATCCCGGAGAGACATCAGAAGGACATTCCTATTAAAATTATTTTTTTTTTGGAGGGGCACCTGGGTGGCTCATTCAGTTAAGTGTCCAACACTTGATTTCAGCTTAGGTCATGGTCTTGTGGTTCCTGGTTTTGAGCCCCCCATCGGGCTCTATACTGACAGTGTTGAGCCTGCTTGGGGTTCTCTCTCTCTCCCTCTCCCTCTGCCCCTCCCCTGCTTGTGCGTGCTCTCTCTCTCTCTCTCTCTCTCTCTCTCTCTCTCAAGTAAATAAACAAAAAAAACTTTAATTAATTTCTTTTGGAATAGGATATCCCAGAAGGGATGTAAATGATAACCTCAGGCTAGAAAGATGAAGGCCCAGTGCCCAGATTAGATCTTGAAATTCTGCATCGCTTCAAAATAAAAGTAGCATCTTAATTAGTGGTTCTCCAGTCATGGTTACATATATTGTATTTTTCTAAGTTGATATTATAAAAAGTTCCGAATTAGAAAATACATTATGCCATAAACAGGCCATACCCTGCTACCCATCTTTCCTTGACTATTCCAAAACAAACAAGCAAGGTAACAAACAAAAACAAAACAAAACAAACAAGGGCATTATATTAGGTAAATGCTACAATTCTGTACCCTTAAAGGTTTTTAAAAAAATAATCAGTAATATCCTCAATAATAACACATTACACCTTTCTTCTATCTTATTAAGATAGAGGTAGGAATACAGAAATTGCATGTTTCCTTAGACTGCTGTGCATTCTAAAACATCTAACTTTGTTGTGAACATTTACAAATTTACAAGAGAACATCCTAACCCTTTTCCTATTATGAAACCATTCCTTTGTAACAAATTCCAATGTCTCTAAAGGCTTAAGTAGAGGGAGACCCTTTGTGCCAAAGATGCTAAGTCACATTTTTTATTGTTTGTTAAAGGTTAGGCAATTAGGGCTTTTTGTTTTTTTCTCCAAAATACATAGTATAAAATAAATAATATCATAGATTATGAAAAGGACAAACTTATGCAGAATTGGATGCAAACCCTATCTTGAGATCCAATCAGAGATTCAATGAAACTGAGGAAATTAAGCCTGTCCTATGAGAGACACTTCAGTTATTTTTCAGTGTTTTCATTTTTCTAGAGAAGATCAAGATTTCCTGCCCAAAACAAATGAAATGTAGAGCAAATAAGGAAAATTGACCTAGGTCAAAACACGAAAGTTAGTGAACTGGGACCTACAGGTCAAAGTTAGTGTACATCTACAGAATTGTCTGATATTTATTAACAGTGCTTATGTCACTGATGCATGTGATGGGAATGATTTCGCTTGCTACTATACAGGCTGACCAATTTTTTTCTCATGAGAATAAAAATCGAATTCTGTTTTTTTTTAGATTTATTGAAAACATTAAGGCATAAACATTTCTTTTCTTTTCTTTTCTTTTTTTTTTGCCTTATATGATCTCTGTTAGTACTCACCTCCCATTCTTTATATTGTGCACATACAGGGAAGTACTGTAGTAGAAAACAATGCAAAAAAGAAAAAAAGGGGGGAGGGTGGAGGAAAGGTGAAAATAAATCTTTAGCAGGATATTATCCTCATTACTTTTATTGTAAAAAGTAGGGTAAGGTTTGATCTCACAATGCATATTTGGTCATGTCAATGATGTCCTATGTATTTTAATTGCCATTTTGACTAATGACTAATGATTTTATCTTAGAGGGGTATGGAAAATTTAAAGGAATTCCTGCACAGAGGAAATAATTTGAATTTTCAAAGCATGCATGATAACATTAAAACTGAGAGAAACTGAGGCTTTACATATAAATATGTTGGCTGATTTTTCATTATCTTTATAATCTTTGTGGTCTTTTCAATTGTAATATAATAAATGCATAAATGTCACGTAAAAGCATACTGAGTTCTTTTTCATAGTCAATGCAATCCTCAATTCTTTCGCTATAAGGTATTGTTTTTTATTTTGCCAGGGGAAGCCATTTTTATTTGTAATATGATAAGAAAAATGGCTTTAATTAACTTGCTTTTAATGCCAATTACAGATATTTTATTATATTTTTATCATAACTTACTAAAGATTCAAAGTACAGGCATATTTTATTTAAAAAGAAAAGTTTTACAGGAATATTATAATTCCTGTATTATATTATATGTATAATATATATATTATTGTATTATATTATATATATAATATATATTATTATATTATATTATATTATATTATATTATATTATATCATATCTGAATGTTTGGGGACATTTTTCTATACATTCATAATAAGAACAAAAAAGATAATTGGCATAGTTAGGGACCAGAGTTGAGAGTTAAAATTAGTACCTGACACAAATTCAAGTTTTAAATTAAGATAGTATTTAGAATATTGAATCTATTTTTACTTTAAACTAAGATAGTATTTAAAATATTGAATCTATTTTTCCTCAACCTGTTAGAAAAGTAAGTTTGAGATCTTAGTGTGGTGGATATTTCACGAGATTCAGGAAATACTAGTAATCAGTTGTTGGTCTCCAACTACATTTTTATTTTGAAAGGAAACCTTTAGATTTTTTTTAAATAAAATAAAACTTCAAAATATAAGGAGTCAGTTCTTTTATATTAAATTATGGAAAGCAAACATCGACCACCACAACTTTTAAAGAGTGTATCCCTTTATCTACTATTCTGTATTGCAAAATATTGTAATTTCCATTATAAATAAGTTCAGGATGATCACTCAAGTAATTTAAATACAATAACTAAAATTGCTGATCAGTAGGATGCATGCATTTAGAAATTTACAATATTTGGTTGAAGACGATACTGCATATTATTTTTAGTGGAATAGGAAAATAGTTACCATTGAAAACGTTAAATCAGTAGAAATGTCAAATATATCATTGAACAAGCAGTATTCAATTTTTGACTGGTGCTGAGAGGGACAACTTGAATAAGGAAAAGTAAGAAACTGTCTTGTGGAGCTCTGAATTTATCAAAAATAAGAAGAATTAAGATAAGAATTTTTAAATATTTTTTATTTATTTTGCTGCACCTCCTTTGTTGAGATGACTTTAAACTTCTGGAAACTGAGCGAGCGTTAGCCGTACCTGAATTTCAAAATAAATGCATATCTTGGGCCTTATTCTTTGTCACACTTAGCCCTTCTTTCCCTACTTTTTTGTCTGACAACATTTTCCAGTAAAACAATTACTTGTCTTCCATGCTTTCAGAAGAAGTTTCAGAGGGAACTTTGATCTCTGGTCCCTGATGATCATTGATTTTGGACAATGAGAATTAAATCTTAAATTAAAGCACTTGTGAAGTGAAAAAAATTCTAGAAACAATCGTTAAAAGGAAACGAGAATTATAATTCAGTGATTGCTTAATTTTCAGAAGTAAATTATCTTGCAGAAGCAATAATAACTCAAGAATGCATGTCATAATTTCTAGTTTCACCATGAAACATTTTTAAATGTCTCTGTAATTAATAGCTTGTAAAGAAAAAATTTAAAAACGAAGGAAGGAAAGTAAGAAGAATACAAAAGAAGTGAGTAAAATAGAAAAAAAATATATTAGAAAGGAAGACATAAAAGCCAAGTGTATCATTAAGTAATGATTTAATTATAAACTAAATACTCAGAATAAAGGTTCAAGATTGTCTTCTTTGACTAAAAATAAATACAGCCACAGACAACTTACAAGAGCTGTAAATCAAGTGAACACAGAAAGATTTAAGTAAAAGGCTAGAAAAGATATATTATATTCTAATAAAATAAAATTCTTGTATATGCATGTAAACAGGATAAAGGCAAGTGAGTCTTATTTCAGTTACAAAAAATGGTTTAATATTTAAAGATAAACCCCTTTTCACTAACAGTGTGCTCGAAAAAAATTATGGAAAAAAATGTATCAATAGATACAGAAAAACTGATGACAAAACTCAATACACATTCATGGTACAACCTCCTTGATGACAATGATTCCAATAATTCCTTGGAAATTCGGAATGAAACAAAAACATCTGCTATCACCACTTCTGTTCAAGTAATATCTTCACACTATAAAACATGAAAATAAATAAAAAGCAAATAATTTGACAGGAAAGATGAACTTAGCGATTATTTGCAGATCATACAATTTTGGTCACGGAAAGTCTAGAATTTTACATTTAGAATTAACAAGAGTTTACCAAGGTTACCAGACACTAGCAAATTTACACAAATTTGAAAATTACTTGTATTTCTATCTGCTAGCAACAGATAGAAATAGTTTTATAGTTTAGTTTAAAAAAAATGTTTAAAAAAAAAATGACTTCCACTTAGGCTATCCCAAGACATCAAATGTCCAAGAACAATGAAAGATGTGTTGGACATACACATTAAAAATTTCAGAAGACCATTAAGTAAAATCAAGTTAAAGTAGAGAAAATGGAGGTGTGTGGAGAGATGAAAAGAAGGAGTACTTAGAATTTTTATGGCAGCGAAACTACTCTATGATACAACAATAGGTACATGTCATTTTACATTTATCCAAACCTATAGAATATACAACATCAAGAGTGAATACTCAATTGTGCTGTGACCCTAAAACCGCTTTAAGAGAGTCTTTAAAAAAAAAAAGGAAAAATTGTAAAACTCAAAAACTGTGTTCCTTTCTGAAGCTGGAGGTCCTCTTCTCAGTTGACTGCGGAGGTTGGCAGCATTCAATTCCTTGAACAATCAGCAGTCTCTACTTTCTCGGCTGTCAGCTAGCGCCTCCTAGAGGCTGCCCCCCAAGCCCCGTCACAACATGGCTATTTGATTATTTAAGACGGTAGAAGTCTCTCTGACTTTAAATCTCTTCCTTCAGAGAAGGCTGAGACCCTCTTCAGATGCTCACCTAAATAAGTTATTTTACCCAGATTATCTTCTTTTGGATTGACTCAACCTAATCATAGGTGTGAATCCCATCAAATTCATTCACTTAAGTCACTTGCTCACACTCGAGATCAGGGAAATATATAGGCATGTTCACCAGAGGTGGGAATCTTGGGGGCCAATTTACATTCTGCCTGCCACAGGTGTGTTCACTGTGAAAATTCATCAAGCTGTATATTTATGACATACATAGACACGTTTCTATATGTTCTATATGTTATACCTTAAAAAGAAACAGGTAAAGCAAGGCAGAAGTTAAAGACTAAAGCAGATGCCACAGGATAACTGTGGGGAGATCCTCATACGACTCAATGAGAGATACTTGATAACTCCAGACACTAGAATGTGGAGAACCAGAGGAAGGGAATTAGTATGAAAGAAGCAGTTCTAGGGTGACAACATCTTGAGGCAATCTTTTATTAAATGTCAGAATCATATCATTTGCTTTCTTCTAAATGAATCATATCACTTGCTTTCTTCTAAATGAAAAGCAACCTCAAGAGTTTAGGAAATGAAAAGAAGTCCGTGGTTGCATGTACATATGCTTAAAAGAACTATGCACACTTAGAGCAAATACCAACCACTGAATATTCTAAGAGAAACCAGAAAACTTTGCCATGGCAGATTCAGTGAAATAGTGAAAGAAAAAATTATTTAAAAGAAATTCTATATAGCAGTGCCTGGGTGGCTTGGTCAGTTAAGCATCCGACTTCAGCTCAGGTCATGATCTCAATTTGTGAGTTTGAGTTCCACATGGGGCTCTGTGCCGATAGCTTAGAGCTTGGAGTCTCCTTCAGATTCTGTGTCTCCCTCTCTCTCTACCCAACTCACGCTCTGTTTCTCTCTCTCAAAAAATAAATAAAACATTAGGGGCGCCTGGGTGGCTCAGTCGGCTGTTTAAGTGTCCGACTTCGACTTCGGCTCAGGTCATGATTTTTGTGGTCCATGAGTTCGAGGCCCACGTCGGGCTCTGTGTTAACAGCTCAGAGCCTGGAGCCTGCTTTGGATTCTGTGTCTCCCTCTCTTTCTGTCCGTCCCCTGCTCAAACTCTGTCTCTGTCTCTCAAAATAATACATAAACATTAAAAAAAATAAAAAATAAATAAATAAATAAAACCATTAAAAAAAAAGAAATTCTATAGATAATGTTTGGAGAGGTAGATGTAAATTGAGATACTTAGTACTTCATAATTCTATGATTTTAAAAGCGCAAAAGTTAGGGGCTCCTGCATGACTCAGTCGGTTATGTGTCCTACTCTTGATTTTGGCTCAGGTCACGATCTCACAGTTTGGGGGATCAAGTCCCATGTGGGGCTCTGTGCTGACAGTGTAGAGTCTGCTTGGGATTCTCTTTCTCCCTCTCTCTTTGCCCCTCCACCACTGATGCTCTCTCTCTCTCTCTCTCTCTCTCTCTCTCTCTCTCTCAAAAATTTGTAAATAAACTTTCAAAGTGGAAAAGTTGAAAGAAAATTTTAAAAAACCTCTTCAACAACAGACAAGCGATATTTTAAACTATGATACACCTATAGGATGTATTATACAGTAAATTTTAGAAAACTTATTTTTGCAATCATATGGTATTTTTCATGGAAACAGAATAGATACAGTTCATAGACTTAAGAATTTTAATAATAAAAATGATAAGTTGCACAGAATGTAAAGGAAATATTTTTATTTTTTTAATTGTTTTAAAATAATAAGTGCACGTACATTAAGGAAGAAATAAATAGCTCTGTATAAAATATAAAACTGCAGACATCAGAGGATAGATTGTAGATTTCTTAGGAAGTAAGAGAAGAGTTAGAACAAAAAGATATTCAGAGAGTAGGGTAAACAGATATTGCTAATAGCTGGCTAGGACATTTCTCTCGTCTTCAGAAAAGAGTAGAGGAAGGGGCGGCCAAATCCATCATTTAACCATTGAGCTTAAGTCTGTAAAACATTAAGAATTAGAATTAGGTGGGGGCGCCTGGACGGCTCAGTTGGTTGAGTATCTGACTTTGGCTCAGGCCAGGATCTTGCGATTCATGGATTCAAGCCGCACCTCAGGCTCTGTGCTGACAGCTCAGAGCCTGAAGCCTGCTTTGGATTCTGTGTCTCCCTCTCTTTCTGCCTCTCCTCCATTTGTGTTCTCTCTCTTTTTCTAAAAAATCAGTAAATATTAAAAAAAAAGAGTTAAAGTTAGGTGTGAAGTAGGGAATATTCTTCTAATATGTAGATATTTTTAAACTGGAACGTACTTCTCTCACAAATATCTGGTCTCCTTCACTCAACAGCCCTAACAAATGGGAAAGGTGAGGCAGTCTTTTGGATAACTTATGTTTTAGGTGACATTTTCAAAATTGCATAGATTAATTAAAAAAATTTTCAACAAGGCTTCATGCCTTTTTCTGCCTTCCATGTTGCCTGCTTTGTAACAATCTGGATCATAATGCTATTGCTTGAAAGTGATCTTGTTTTTAATATTTTAACAGAAGAGTGGACCATTGTCACTCTAATTTTCTACTTTGATCTTTCTTGCTAATATTAGGGTCACATTTCCACACATTCTGTTATCTCAGTAACCTGCAGATATGATGAATCCACTCTCCACAAAGGGATTTCTCGTAATGTTTCAAAGGATGGCTTAAGAATTCCTTTGAAGAATAATGCAGTCATGGATTATTTTAACTTTTCCTGAGCTTTATTTCATTCTCCTTTTTCTTGATAGAAAGTATTGAGGATGAACTGAATCTGCATATGAAAAAGATGTCAGATGCAGAATTTTGTTTAAATTAGTAGTGGTATTGTGGATTGAGTGGTGAATGTGGTACTGAGTATATGAATAAAAGTGATTAATTATCTAGCTAATCAAAGAATATATTAAAGACTGCATGAGCTTATACCTGCCTAGGGAATTGCTGTAACTTTGAACACTTTTGCATGCATAAGTATTAAAAATAAGGAACTTCCATCAAATGCCTATCATTTAATAGGCATTAGGAAATAGAATTCCTAATAAAGACCCATCAGGAAATAGAATTCAAACTCAAACTGAGGCAACCTATGCCAGCATCATCATCAATATTTTCTTAATTTACTAAAAATAATGACTTTAATTGAGCCGATTGTTCATGCAGGAAGAAACGGTTCAAAGAGAAAACTAGATTTTCTTTACCCTTCATTTTACAGCTAAAATCAACTTAGGAATTAAATAAGAATTGACCAAGAAACAATGTTTCCTTCCTCAGATAAGAATCACTTGATTGTTTAGAGACTTGTGATGAGTTACAAAGCATTTCATCTCTAGTCCAAACACCATCAGGATTAGTTGTGGATAAAAGTTGCTATAATTTAATGGATATTAAGTGACCCATGCGAATTGGCTAGTAGTCTGATGTGAGTCCTGGAGGGCAAACTGTCATATCTCAAGCCCACGCACATGGGCTTATAATTTATAAGGGGTTATAATTTAATGCATCAGCCTTTCATAAATAGTCCTTTGGAGTGAACTGTCTGCCCCTCAAAAGGTAAATCCCACAAGAAATATTAGGGATTTATGCATTTGCACGTCTTATTGCATGAATAAACATACCATTCTATGATTTGCCTTGATTTGAATAGAATTTAAAGGGTGTTTTTTTTTATTTTTTAAAAAACGAATCAAATAAAATGGGCCCAATGCATTATTAAAAGCACTAGATGAATGTTTTCATTATTTTTTTTTCACTTGCTAGGATTGGAAGCTAGCTCAGTGGTAAGTTCGCCACCATTTATTCTTCAGCTAAAAGTAACAGGACACGCTAAGCATCTTGACATATCCATTTAACCTCTGCTTTGTGTCTAAAAGCTGAACATTTATCAACCTCCACAGCCTTGGCTCTTTGAATTGCTTAGAGTAAGCATCTGTATTCAAACATATGCTGTGGATAACTACTGAGATATTTTAGCCAGGTTGGCGTAGCAGCTGTTCTGTAAAAGTGAGATGAGTAATTTAATAAGCAACTCTCCTTGACTCTGATACTCTTCCCCCAAGTGTATGCCAACCTCAGCCAGAAATGCAGCCTAAAAAGGGTTCACTGCTTGTGAGACATAAAGACAAGATAATGATTTATGCAGAGGACCATCTTCCAGGCGCTGACAGGCACTCACTGTCCCATAGAAGTCATCACTGCCGCTCCAAGGAAACAGAAGGAATTCTGCACAGATAGCATGAAACTTTGCTACTTTTCTGAACACATCTTGTTTGAACCAAGTAATAAAAAGAACTTGCCAAAATACAACTTGCCAAAGTACAACAAATATGGACCTTGGTCTTGCTCCTAGAAAAACATAACATACATTAAAAAATACTTTAAGAGGTGGATTAAGGTGAACTACCATATTTGTTATTTCCTATATTAAACCAAATAGTCTTACAACATGAATCCAAAGCAAATTCTTTGATGTATTGAAAGGTTATACCTGTGAAGCTATCAGAAAAAGTCTGAATTCAATAATATGATGACCACTATTTGTTCATTCATAAAGTGTTTGAAATGCTTCAGTATTTAATTAGAAATGTATCCTGGTTTTATATTTTTTAATATTTTTAAAAGAGAAAACAATAGACGACATCTGGATTTGTAATATTTTTTGATATTCCGTGTAATGATAGTGTGCTCCCCAACAATGCCCCAATAGACTACTTCCTTTATGATGCACCAATTTTCTTTTTTTTAATTTAATTTATTTTGTTATTTACGTCCAAGTTAGTTAGCACATAGTGCAACATTTTATTTAATTTATTTTTTCAATTTACATCCAAGTTATATGATGCACCAATTTTCATCCTATTATTACCTTACAGCATATTCAGTTCATTAGTCCTTATAATATATCCTAAAACTTATAGGAGACATGTGACTTTATTCAGAAAGCATATTTGTTCACAATTGGACCCTAGGGACATGGGTGTAGATAGCATAACCAATTGTGGACCAACGTGGCAAAACAATATACATGTCCATCGGAAAAACAAACGAAAAGTTGTAAGTGGAAATTTTGAGGTTCCTGTTCAACATTGTTAAAAAAGAGATTTGGCATTACAGCTATTGTTAAAACTGGCATTTTGGTGAGTTTGCCATCATAGGTGCCATATCTTCTCAGCCCTGGCTACACAATAGTACATCCAAACATCCAACATTGGCATCCACATCCTATAGGGAGTTTGTGGAAATACATACTTTCAGGACTCGGTACCTACTAAATCAGAATCCGCATTTTGGCAAGATAACTGGGGTTTCTATGCACAAATATTGGAAGCACTACTCTAATGCTTCTCAACCTTGACTCCACATTGGAAGAATCTGAGGAGCTTTGAAAAATTAGCCATGCCTGGGAAGCATGCCCAGGCCAATTACATCAGTGAAATAAGTG
Organism: Acinonyx jubatus; assembly: GCF_027475565.1. Classification (NCBI taxonomy): domain Eukaryota; kingdom Metazoa; phylum Chordata; class Mammalia; order Carnivora; family Felidae; genus Acinonyx; species Acinonyx jubatus. The sequence goes on from NC_069384.1 coordinate 22,963,574, forward strand.
TGAACAGTACAGTCAAGGCCCCTATTCCTTTTGAGAAGGCTTTCATTCTAGTCTTTTTATCCCTAAGAGCACATAAGTCCATATGCAGGGCATGGACAAAATTGGTGATCACTGGACAATTCCAATAAATGTAGTTAATGCTAATATTTCAAAAGCCAAACAGCTCTGTTGAAAATATGAGGCATTGTTCGATTTGGGTCATGATCCCTTTTTATTGACAAAGCATTCTGAAAAGCTCTCTACTCTCTACCTGCTTAACAATAGAAAGAAACACAATTTAAGATCTCTGAGCCACAAATTGATCTGTATGCCATTGTTTCTCTAGTCCATACATATCTTCATCAATATATGAAAACACGGTTTATTCTCTTTCCCTCCTTGCCATTGCTCAGCTGTAGGTCAATATAGAGTAAACACATGGAAGCCTCCTCTATGACTAGATAAGTGGGCCAGCCACAAAGACAAAACAGAACAAAACAAGGCAAAAACCTCAGAGGCAGCAAGGGAACCAGAGAGCATTCCTAAAATATATTTGAAAAGAATCAGAAATAACTTGATTTTTAACTGCAGATACATGGTACAGATCCCTAACAGTCTGAAGTGGGGTACTAATACAAGGAAAATGCCATCTGCTATGAAAACAATGCCATAATATTTGAAATCCATCCATAATTATTCATGTAGAATTGTATTTTGAATATGTGAATTTCTGCTGATGAATGTACATATGTATGAGTCAATATATACCTGTGTGTGTGTGTGTGTGTGTTTATTTGTATTAAAACAAAAAACAGATGCAACATCTTCTCTGTGATTTGGAACATAATTGATATCATGGAAGTGATTGGCCACACATTAGCCTTAAGGTTTGAGTACAGAACTACATACAGTTTATTCTTTTCTCACTTCAATCACTGGCATATATAACATAAAATCATTTTAAGTGGATATATATGCTAGTTGGACCTCTTCCTATGAGTAGAGGAAACGGGTGTTAAGCATCTCCATGCAGCTGCAATATTCCAGAACAGAGCTTATTCTTAGTCCGGACAAGTTCAAGTGCTCTGCCGTCACCTCTTCAGTGTCATGAGAGAGGGCCTTGTCACCTGGGGCCTTCACTGACCCACTCTTCATTTCATACCAACACATCCTTTTACTAGTGCCATTTCTGTCTGCCTGGGTCCTAGGCAACTTCTGGTGACTTAATTTCTGGTTGTAAATATAAACGTACCTGGTGCGAATGTTCCCTTCTTATAGATAAGCTGAGGAAGTGTAGTCACATCGGAATGGGCTAGGTCAGACAAATTGCTGACAGGAGTCTCCTAGTCCCTGCTGCAATACAAGTTGTGTGGGAGCTGACAAAGCTTTCCAACCCCAGAATTTATTTATTCCCTTGTCAGGAAGTGTTGATTTAGCACAGGGCCAAACTTTCTCATGTATCGTTAAATAGGTCAGAGTCACAAGATGGAAAGATGATGGATACTGAACTCCCAACGCCAGGGTCCAGGTGATGTATTTGTGACAGAAAAGGCCCTTGGTGCTTAAAATTAAGTAACCCTTAAGTAGTAGACAGCAGTATGGTGATCAAGTTCAAAGGCTTAGAAAGAACATGTGATTTACTGCCTCTCCCACGATATAAAAGAGAAGACTATTTGAATTAGGATTATTCCAAAACTTGACACTGATAAAATAGTATTGGTCAAAACAATGAATAAATGAGTGCCTAATGCAGAATTGCCAGCTCAGGAGAATATATGATGGTTGTGGGCTCTGTCAATTCAATTCGTTTCATTAGAGAAAATTTGTGTCAAGATCCTAATCTCTTCAAAACCATCTCTTAGTCTAGGCCACACTATGTCTAGATCGTAGTATTGTGTCTGAAGCAGAATAGGTCCTCACTGAATATTTATTGAATAGTGTGCCCTTATGTGGTATTATTGTGGATTGTATATCAGTTTCAGACAGGTCCTTTGAATAAAATTATTAAGTTTATTATCTCCTGGACTTTCAGAGAACATAGGGAATTTAAATCTGCAGAATTCTGGAAGAGCCTCAGTGCTCAGTTGCACACAGAGTGGCAATATCACACTTGATCTCATCAGAAATGATGCTGGCTCTCAATTTACCCACCAAAAGGAGAACAAGGTGCCTGAGTTCACAAATAACATTTAACCAGCTGCCAGACTGGCAGGCTTTTCTCGACAACTAGAATTTTAATATTCAGTGTTCTCTCAGGCAAATGCAAGCCTCTTTCTATGGGCAACCATAGATAAATCCCAACACTTTCACAAAGGTCTATCTCACAACAACAACAACAGCAAAACAAAACGAAACAGAAAAGAAAGAAAGAAAAGAAAAAAAGAAAAAAGAAATGACAAACTAAAAGTAATTATGGAAACTAGTAACAAACAAAAAGCAAGTGGTAAGACAAGAGGACAGAACAAGAGAGCACACTGTACTTGAAAACTTTTTGTCTTTCGGCCATTTACTCTACTTTGAAGCTAAAATCGGTTAAAAGCACAGCTGCAAAGAACACTTATTGTTTTAACTCTTATAATATTTGTTATTCTGCATACACGGTGTTAGAAAATATAGCTCTTGGCAAAAATGTTTAAAATCTGTCAGAATCAATGCTTTTTTTCCTCCAATCTCAATTAAATTTCCATGGTGAAAAAAAAAAGGATAGCCCAAGTAAAAACACATTTTTTATTTGAAAGCTCATTTCACATTCTTTGAAGAAGTGGTACTATTAGAATCTTGGGTGAAATCTAAGTCCTTACACCATAAAAAGAGACCAATAAATAATATGCTACACTAGACTTTATAGTTGCCAATTCAAGTTTCTCAGTTTAATATTTTGAATAACAGAGTACAAAATGTTCTAGCTTTGGGGGCAATAACTTTTAAAAATCTGGATGTCTCAATTCTAAAATGCCATACGGTGTGTGTGTGTGTGTGTGTTGTGTGAATGTGTAAAATAAACACTTTGGAATTATACTCTGATGAATGTCAGTAGCTCCTTAGCACAGCCCTAGTGATCCAGTTAATGTCGAGTGCACAGTGCTAACTTGTAAGACCTCCCTTTCCTGCATTGTTACTTTGGAGCTCCTTGAGGAATATCTACTATGCATCCCTAGTCCACAGAATCACCCAGCTCCAAACACAGGGAACCAGGGGGCAAGTTTTCATGTCATTTTCTGCTAAGAACTTTTATTATCTCTTACTTAAGAGCCTTCCCTACGCGTCTTTGGTGAGTATAAAAAATGTCGAAAGAGGATGAGTATAAGTCTGTTACAATGGCTCCATCTCTACCATATCTCAGATGTGTAAAACTTCAGTTTGAAAATGTGTGTTCAGTGAAGGTCACTTTTACTAGAAAATAAATAAGTGCTTTTATGGCAGGTTAATCAGCGTACATGTTTCTGGAAAGAACTACTTCACATCATCATCAATTATCCTGCAGAAAAGCCATACGTACATAGTTTCTGTGAACTCAATTTTATATTCTTTTATAATACATGGCATTATTTTTACAAGGCATTGTAGTACATTTGTTTGAGGTCACATATATTTCTAAGATGGTTTATAATTTTTCACAACTACTGTCATCTTACATTTAGGAATATTTTCTACTTTATCCTTGCTATGTTCTAGCAACTGGAATCACGTTGAGAAGCCATTGTTCTTCAGTGGGTTCTGCAGGTAGGCACATGGAAAGCTGAGATTTTGCTACTTGTTTCCAGATAAGCAAAGTGTTCATTTTAACTCTATAGGAAGTTGAGAGAATATGCTAGAGTGCTTTTCAGATCTTGAAACCCCAAGCTCTTCCAAAATACTGTGTAAGTTTAAAATTCCCTATATTATACTCCCTTCTGTTAAATATGTCCAGAATGTTGTTTTCCTGACCTGCACACTGTTTTAATATTTATGTGTGATGTTGAGATCTAATACCTAATTACCCTTCACATTAATGTAAAGCAGGCATCAGATGTGTTTACTATCAGCTTTTCCTATTTATGACCCAAATTTTTATGGCTAGCTGTGGTATCTTGACAAATGAGAAAAATTTTCAATTGCTTATAATATAATGCTTAAATTCAATCCTCCCAGTCTGACTTTAACTGAAGAACTAATGTCCATTATAAGAGTCCAAAATTAGTAAGTCAACATGCACAGAGTTTTAAAGGAAGTGTCTAAGAACTTATTTCTTGACTCTTGAATATCCTTCTTTTATTCAAATCACATTTTAAAACTCAGAAGGTTGAATGTTTTAAGGAAGATTTGCAGAAAGATACGCTGTTAATTCCATTTCAGTCTCCCACGAAACTGAATTGATTGTTGGTCCTTCCTTCAGCTAAAAGTCAAAAGGGGAGGAGCTTCACCAAAGCTCCAGTCGTTTTCCTACATTGGGACCACTCAGGCGCATGGCCTTCTGTAAGGCAGAGCCAAGAGAGTGCTAGTACCCAAGACTGGTCTAATACTCCAGAGTACTGAGGCAAAGTATAAAAGGTAAATCCTACGATTTGCATGCATCATGCATTGTGAAAACAACCTGGTGAGCAGTAGCTTTGTATCCTGTCCAAGATGGCTGTCTAGAAGGATGGAGAAATCTCAGCTAAAAGAAACTGAATCTAACTACAAGATACCTAAATCTAAGGAAACTGTCGCAAGTGACCACCCTTACTAAAGTGTCGAGATACCTCCATCCAAAGCGAGATAATTGCAGAAGAAGGGAGCAAGAGCAGGAAATTTCCAAAGAAACCTTTGCCAGATCCAGAGAAGGTGAAATTGACTCATAACAGCATCTATTCAAATAAGATCTTTCCGATCCTCTTCCCAGTCACCCAAGGCTGATGAACAGATAAACTAGATAGCTTTTGTGGAGGAAAGAGCCAAGAGGAAGATCAGTGCCTGGAAGATGAAATACAAAAGCTGTCAAGTCTGCCTATGTCATTCAGCAGTCTCTCACTCTAACCAGGCCCTAATCAGAAAGGGAGGAAGATTTGAAGCAAAATCAGGTTCATAGTATTGCCTAACATCTTGGACTGGACATTCCATTTCCTGAGTTAAGATGTGTTAAGGCAATGAGACCATATATGTATCTATTTCCTATGAGAGAGCAGAAAAGCTGTGGAATCTATAAGTTTTCTTGGAGGGGCAAGTCAGACTGCACCCCAGAATACTGCTTAAAGGGATAATGGGAGAAAAGTTTGAGTTAGAATTTGGGTCATAATTCATAGACTTGTGATTAGATTTTAGGTCACCCATGTTATGCAGGTACAGCTTAATTACATATTATATATCCATAATGACAAACAGGAGCATATTGACAAAAATTGGACAAGTAAAAAAAAATCTATCAGAATTCCATGTTGCATCTTGATTTAAGGTATTTTCTTTTTACTCATAAGAGGAGCATTTAATTAGTTATACTTAAGAAAATACCCCTTCAGCATGCCTGGGTGGCTCAGTCAGTTAAGAGTCTGACTTCAACTCAACTGACTTCATCTCAAGGTCTGTGAGTTCAAGCCTCACATCAGGTTCTGTGCTGACAGCTCAGAGCCTGGAGCCTGATTGCATTCTGCGTCTCTCTCTCTCTCTCTCTCTGCCCTTCCCTTGCTCGTGTTCAGTCTCTCTCTCCTCTTTCTCTCTCTCTCTCTCTCTCTCTCTCTCTCTCTCTCTCTCCCACTTTCTTTCAAAAATAAACATTAAAAAAGAAAAAGAAAAAAAAAAGAAAATACCCCCTTCAAGCAGATTGGACAATTTCTCTCAATGTTATCCTATAAGGAGTAGCTCCCAGATGAAACCTCTTATTTTTTTTAAGTGAAGAAAAAAAAAGCAGTTGCTTTGGAATCAGACAGATGGAGTTCTGAGTCATGATCAACACAATAATTAAATTCTTAGAGTTTTACTTTTCTAAACTTACACTAAAAATTGGGGATGGGGCAGAAGAAGAGACAGGACACCAGTATCTGTCTCATATGGTATGATCACAGGAATGAAATTAGAGAATATTTGTAAAATCCTAAAAATCCAAATAAATTTTAAGTTCTTTCTTTTTTATCCACTCTTCACATAGAAATAAACTGATAATGGACCTTCTTGCAATTTGAACTGAACACATCACCTTCTGATAATGGAAATAGATCCCTGTCCATCCCTAATGCAAGGAAAATAAGATGCTGACCACAACTGGATGTTGAATTTTCTGGATGAGAATTGGGCTGCAGACCCTTTCTATATTATAAAAAAGATAGCAATATAAAAATAAAGTTATTCTTAAAATTTATCTTAAAATTGATCTGCAAGTCAAAACCCCCATATGTAAGTCATATTAATATAGTTACTAGATTTATATCAATATCAATTATTTTTTGGTGTCCTCTAGTTACTGATGATACGTCCCTCTTTTCTTTATTTCCCTAAACAAATAGAGCTGAAAAAGAAATTCATCCTACCAGTTTTTCTTAACTATCAGCAAAGGAAGCTACCAAATGCGAAAAACTTTAAAATGCATTTAAAATGTAACTTCTACTTATAAACCTCAAACTCCTTTCCTAAAACTTTGACAAGAAGAAGAATACTGCTCACAGCTCAGCTGAATGACTTACTCCTCCTCAGAAAGCTATTGATTAACTCCCACAACTTGGTGTTCTTTTTATCTTGAAGATTCCACTGAGATCACCATTTCTCCTCAACCAGGCTGAAGCAGCATTTTGAGATTGGGTGGGTGTGAACATTGATTTTTGGAACTGGCAGCTGAGGTCAGCTCTTAATTTTTCTTGCTTTTATCTTTTACTATTAGAATATAATCCATAGTCCTGTGGGGTTAGGATTGAGTAGGAAGGTTTGAAAGCCAAGATACAGCTTCTAAAATGCAAAGCACTGGCTTACTTCATCTGTGAGCTTGGGGTTCCCCACCACAAGTCTGTAAGAATGCATTTAGGCTCCAGTTTGCTCAGTTCAGAAGTAAAATGCTCTTTCATTATAGGCATATATTTGGTTATCATTTATTAGAGGTGCAAGGAAGAAGCACAGCAAGAGTGCCAGGAGAGGTATACTACTAAAAGATCACATGAGTTCCCCAGTTGGAGACATCAGTGCTATTGGCAAACAGGACAAGTTTTTGGAATCAGAGGACAGGGGAGAAATCCTTGCTTACTTAGCTCTTCAAACAATACAGTCCATGTGTTTATTGTTTAACAGGCACTGAAATGAAGTATGGAGGCTACCTCGAATAGAAATGCTCTCTCTAGGGCAGTCTCAGAAGTGCAGCCTTCTGGTTTGTTTTCTAACCTGTAAACCAGGGATACTCATCAGAATTCTCAGCGCTAGATTAGTTATGAGCATTGAATCAGATGATTCATTTAAAGTATTCTCTATGTTGCCAACCTCTCTAAATATTAGGTGTCTCTTCTGTTAGTGTGGAGTAACAGACCTTAAGTTGTCTTCTGAATGATCAGTGTGTTAGGGGACCCACCAACTTTGACCCATTACATATTAATTAAGCTCTATATACTTTATGTGGGCATTGGTTTCTAAAAATAATATTTGGTCCATTAGAGTTAAAATTTTCATAATTTGGCACTAAGATAAAATCTTGTTCAAGGGTTAAGCATCTTGTACCTTCTCAGAGCCATTGTTATGAACTTCAGTAAGCACGGATTACATGGTAGTCTAGATATGCATGGTGAGAAAGCTGAGCCAAATCTGTGTTGAATTCAGGTTTCTTTTAAAAACAAATCAGAATCAGGATATTTTGCATACAATACGCATCTTTCTTATAAAATTAACTGAGAAAATGGGAGGGAAAACCCATTTACTCTGTTTAACAATGGGAAATTCATACAAGTTGATTCACTTTTACACACACACACGCAGACACACACACACATATACTTACATGTCATTTGTTTCAAGATTACCTTATGATTCAAATAGTTGTTTTAGTCAGACAGATGAGCTGCTATAACAAATAACCCCAAATATCAATGGATGAACATCATTTAAATTTATAATTTAGTCCAATATGGGTGTTCTTGGTCAGACAACTCTCCTGGGCCACTCTTCTTCAAGGAGTAATTTAAGGAAGGAAATTTCTTCTCTTACTGGGTCTATGGAACTTTGGCTCTTGCCATTTTGCCACTGAAAACAAGGAGGTAAAGTGTTAAGAATGTGTGATATTTTAGGTTCAGGAGTGGACCTACAGTACTTCTACCCATATCCCATTGCCCAGGAGCATGCTACTTGCCCCCATCTACTTGATAGGGGAGTGATGAAATGGACCCTTAGTATGTGCACAGCAGAAAATTGAAATAGTCCAAACAAATTATAGCATTGCTTTTATCATGGAAGCTCATTACTATGACTACATATGGATTTTTAGAAAAGTACATACTATTTGTCATTATCAATAACTGAGATATTCTCTAAATAAATACCTTACATTTGCTTACTATATATTTACAAAACGAATGGAAGAAATCACTAGAATTTGTGATCATGCAGTTCCTTTGCCAGATATTAATCTTAGGTTTTAACAAGAAGTGGACAGTTCAGATTACTAAAGCCAAATTGCTACATAACTTTTGATTCACAATTTTTGGGATCATGTGTAAGATAATGATATTCTCTAAACAACTTTCCACCTATACTTAAGCTTGAAAACAAGACCTATATACCAGAACTCAGGTGTTTTCATATAACGAACATAATCTCATTTTGTCTTACTGAAATTGAAAAATACAACTGCATAGAAAACCTCTTTCCTTTTCTTTTCAGCCATAACAAATTTGGATGAACATAACATTCAAGCTGTTTAGTGGTGATTTCTTTTCCTGACATGGTGAATAAAATACATTTCATTGTGATGTGAGTAAAATTTCATGGGGTGAAGACTATTATACAAGAAACACACCCACGTAAATGTTGTTGAGCCCTTTGTAAGTTGTCATAGGTCTACACTCGAGATCATCCATAAAAAAGTAATATGGCAAATCTCTTATAATTTCATATTTATCTTAAAGTTAATAACAACAAACTGTTGGAAATGTGAGTAAGGGTTATATATATTTGTTATAAGAGATGATTTTAAGTGTGTGCTTGATAACCTCTCTTATCACCTCATCAGATTTAGAGTGATGAAACTATGTATCATGTCATCTGTCTCAAACTCTATTGCACGTGTGATACAATAAAATCTACTCCATGCTTTTTAAACTAATGGTGTCATGATAGATAATTATTTGGCCAATGGTACTTGACTTTTTCATCATTTTAAATAAAAAAATAATTAAGCATGCTTCATGTATAATAGACATACAGTGTGATAGCATTGTGATGCAGATGACTAGTTCATTAAAAAGTACTTGGCAGAAATGAATTTAATACATTTTCCTCTGGATTGTTGGCTCTGTGGTTAATCACAGAAAAATCCTAATTATCCCCAATTAGTGTGTCTGTTAATCTAGTCAAGAAATTAGAAAACATACTTCCTGTTAGAACAGAAGGATGCATGACAAAGGATTGACAGATAAATAACAGTCAGTCCCTAATCTTCTAATTTTATTTTAATAATATATTCTCCAAGAGGCTATGAGTAACTTTAGATGTTGGCAGCAGTATCCGTACAGTGTTTTCCATTTTGTCATGGTGACATTTCAAACATAATAAAGCATTGCAAGTATAGTATGAAATTGTACCATGATCCCTTCACCAAGACATCCCATTTAAGCTTGCCAACTGTCTCAACTATGCCGCTGGGGGGAAATCTAATCATTGGTCATTTCTTGCATTGATCACCAAGTTTCTTTACGTTTCCTCATCCTGAAGTACTTCCTCAGGGCTTCTTTGATCTTCATGGCCTTCAATTTTGTAGACTATAGGCCATTCATTTTGTAAAATGTTCTTCAATTTGAGGTTGTCATGTTTCCTCATGATTAGATTCAGGTTATGCATTTTTGACAAGAATATCAGAATCCATTCTGTGTGCTTCTCATTGCATGTCAATCTATCACATTTCTGGGAATATTAACTTTGATCACTATGCTAAAGTTGTGTACTAGCTTTAACTACTCTTTCCCGCTTATAGTCAACAAGAATTCTATAGGGAAGTACTTTGAGACTATGCAAATATCCCAATGTTCATCTAACTTTTACATAGTATCTCTATCATCCATTGATGTTTGGGTTAATTATTACTATGATGATTACCAAATGGAGATTTACTATTTCAATCATTCCTTCTACATTTATTACTTTTTTATTTTGAGAAAGAACTTTCCTCTCTCTCCATTTATAATCAACTTGTATATTTACATCAGTATAGACTCATAGATTCCTATTTTGTTCAAAGGGATGTGTTTTGTTAGTATGGGTATATTGATGTTCAAGTTATCTTCAAAAACATGATCTTTGGATGAGTAGGATGAGGAGTAGGATGAGGAGATGTTCACAAATGCTGAGTTTATGGTGCAGTTCAATATAGTTTATGCTGGATTTAGGATTAGGAATACAGTATCTTCCTGGATATATAATATCTGAAAAAAAAACCCTTTTGGAAAGTCTTTGACAGTATTGTACTTCTTATTTTATATTATTAAATATTGTATTTTAATAATTCCAGAATTGTCTTATTCTAACCATTCAAGGAGACTCAAGAATGAGACTTCAAAGGGAGAGGAACCAAGATGGTAGAACAGCATGGAAGTTTTTTTGTCTGGCTGATCAACACTAAACCATCCTGCACACCTAGAAAACTGATTTGAGGATTAACACAACAATCTGCACAACCCAAACCACAGAACTCAGCAGGTACGTGGTGCAGAGAGGTGAACTGTAGTAGAGAGAAGTCACGGAGGGCAGGGAGATATTTTTGCATGTGGAGAGAGGACAGAGATGGCAGGGGAGAGAATATGGGAAAAGAACCCCTCCCCCAAAAGCAGCTAGAGAGAAAGTGGAAAAGTGGAAACAGCCACAGGGACTGGACTGAAAAGGGAGAAAAGAGAAAGGAGGTTTTAAATTCCATTAAGACTCTATAAACAGGGGGAGTGCAGAGTCTGAAACTCCACAGCCTGACACATGGTGGTGCTCTGGTGGGAAGGGCAAACCCCCAGGAGCAGAGTGAAGTCCAGGCAGTCTCCGGGCCACATGGGCAGAGGTGGTTCCCCTACTGGGAGGACATCTGGTAGAGGTTGTGTGGCTCCCCCACAGTCAAAGGCCCCAGTAGACCTGGGAGAACAACTACATTCACAGGTGGTGGAAAAAGGTCGTTGGGGGTGAAGCCTGGGGCCAGATGTGTGTTGTGATTTTCCATAATCCTTGAAATGCTGCTGATACACGATTGCATGAACTTTTTCTGGGGTGGGCTGGCACACAGCCAGTCTCGGCATCTGCAGCAGCGCAGTCCCAGGAGTGTTCTTGGGTGCAGCCAGCACCAGGCCATTGCTCGGTGAGTCCCTCCCACGGAGGGGCAATATGGGTCAAAGCCGCAGTCCCTCAGAAATAAGGGATCAGGAAAAACAGCCACATCTGAGATAAAACTTGGGAGGGAGGTGCTTCCTGGGGTGCAGTCATGGACAATGTAGTGGTGGGGAGTGGGCAGAACCTGAAGACAAAGGACGGTGCGCGATTGTTCTTGGGGAGAACAGAGTTCTGATACTAGAGACTGGGTAGCTGGGTGATGTCATTTTCACCACTCCTGCACATGCATGTATGCCACAACAACCCACCCCAGTAAGCTAAGCAGTGCCATCTAGTAGAGAAAGGAGCTGTTACACTAAGCCCTGCCCAATTGGGCCAACCTCACTATTCAGGAACAGAGATCTCTCTGCTTGCTTACTTTACAGACTATCAAGTGCTTCATAGTTTGACTTCTAGGGGAAAACAAAATAATTTCAATCTTATTTTAGTCTGTTTGCTCATCCATCTATTCAGTTTTCTTTTCTTTTTTCTTTTTTATTTCTTTTCTTTTTCTTAAATACTGAAAGAGAAAAAAATCTTTTTATTTCCAATTTTTATTAAAAATATTTTTCTTTAATTTTTCTACTATATTTTTACTTTTGTGTAATTTTTTTCAAATTCTCTTTTACTTCCATCATTTCATTTTATTCTATTTCAGTGTATTCGTTTTTTCAAATTTCCAAACGATTTCCTTTATTTTTTTGTCCCCTTTTTTGTCCACTCTATCAAGCCCCTTTCAACACCCAGACCAAAACACACCTAGGATCTTGCATCATTTATTTGATTTGTGTGTGTGTGTGTGTGTGTGTGTGTGTGTGTGTGTGTGTGTTGTCTTTAATTTTTTAATTTTAATTTTTTTAATTTTATTTTTTTTTACTTCATTTATTCCTTTTCTCCCTTCAAAATGACAAAATGAAGGAATTCATCCCATAAGAAAGAGCAGGAAGAAATGACAGCCAGGGACTTAACCAACACAGATACAAGAAAGGTGTCTGAACCAGAATTTAGAATCATGATAATAAGTATACTAGCTTGAATCGAAAATAGATTAACATCCCTTTCTGTGGAGATAAAAGAAGTAAAAGTTAGTCAGGATGAAATTTAAAAAAGCTATAATTGAGCTGCAATCTCGAATGGATGCCACAGCGGCAAAGATGGATGAGGCAGAGCAGAGAATCAGCGATACAGAAGATAAATTTATGGAGAATAATGAAGCAGGAAAAAAAAGGAGATTAAGGCAAAAGAGCAGATTTAAGAATTAGAGAAATCAGTGACTCATTAAAAAGGAACAACATCAGAATTATAGAGGTTCCAGAAGATGAAGAGAAAGAAAAAAGGGTAGAAGGGTTAGACATAAAAATCGAGGAAGTACAGAGGACTCCCATTAGATTCAACAGAAACTGACCATCAACAAGGCATATCATAGTCAAATTCACAAAATACTCAGGCACGGAGAGAATCATGAAAGCAGCAAGGGGAAAAAAGTCCCTAACCTACTAGGCAAGACAGATCAGGTTTGCAGCAGACCCATCCACAGAAACTTGGCAGGCCAGAAAGGAGTGGCGGGATATATTCAATGTGCTGAATCAGAAAAATATGCAGCCAAGAATTCTTTATCCAACAAGCCTGTCATTCAAAATAGAAGGAGAGATTAAAAGTTTCCCAAACAAAAATTAAAGGAGTTAGTAGCCACTAAACTAACCCTGCAAAAAATTTTAAGGGGGACTCTCCGAGGGAAGAAAAGACAGAAAATAAATAAATAAATAAATAAATAAATACATACATACATACATACCAAAAACAACAAAGACTAAAAAGGACCAGAGAACACCACCAGACATTCCAATTCTACAAGCAACATAATGGCAATAAATTCATACCTTTCAGTACTCACTCTAAATGTCAATGCACTAAATGTTCGAATCAAAAGGCATAGGGTAATAGAATGGTTAAGAAAACAACATCCATCTATATGCTGTTTACAAGAGACCTGTTTTAGACCTAAAGACACCTTCAGATTGAAAGTAAGGAGATGAGAACCATCTATCATGCTAATGGTCAACAAAAGAAAGCTGAAGTAGCCATACTTATATCAAACAATCTAGACTTTTTAATAAAGACTGTATCAAGAGATAAAGAAGGGCATTATATCATAATTAAGGGGTCTATCCACCAAGAAGACCTAATAATTGTAAACATTTATGCTCCCAATGTGAAAGCACCCAAATATATAAATCAATTAAGCACAAACATATAGAAACTCATTGATAATAATAACATGATAGTAGGGGATTTCAACTCCCCACTTACAACAATGGACAGATCATCAAATCAGAAAATCAACAAGGAAACAATGACTTAGAATGACACACTGGAACAGACGGAATTAACAGATATATTCAGAACATTGCATCCTAAAGCAGCAAAATATACATTCTTCTCCAGTGCACATGGAACATTCTCCAGAATAGACCACACACTGGGACACAAATCAGCCCTCTACAAGTACAAAAAGATCGATATCATACCGTGCATATTTCCAGACCACAACACTGTGAAACTCGAAATCAGTCACAAGAAAAAATTTGGAAAGGTAACAAAATACTTGGATACTAAAGACCATCCTACTAAAGAATGAATGGCCTAACCAAGAAGTTAAAGAGGAAATTAAGAAGTACATGGAAGCCAATGAAAATGATAACACCACAACCCAAAACCTCTGGGACTCAGCAAAGGCAGTCAAAAGAGGAAAGTATATAGCAAACCAGGCCTTCCTAAAGAAGGAAGAAAGGTCCCAGATACACAACCTAAACTTATACCTTAAAGAGCTGGAAAAAGAACAGCAAATAAAACCCAAAGCAGCATAAGACAGGAAATAATGAAGATTAGAGCAGAAATTAATGCTATCAAAACAAAAAAAAACAGTAGAACAGATCAGTGAAACCAAAAGCTGGTTCTTTGAAAGAATTAACAAAATTAATAAACCCCTAGCCAGTTTGATCAAAAAGTAAAAGGAAAGGACCCAAATAAATAAAATCAATAATGAAAGAAGAGAGATCACAACCAACAAGTGGAAATAAAAACAATAATAAGAGAATATTATGAGAAATTATATGCCAATAAAATGGGTAATCTGGAAGAAATGGACAAATTCCTACAAACATATACACTACCAAAACTGAAACAGGAAAAAATAGAAAATTTGAACAAACCCATAACCAGTAAAGAAATTGAATTAGATATCAAAAATCTCCCAAAAAACTAGAGTCCAGGACGAGATGGCTTTCCAGGGGACTTCTACCAAACATCTAAGGAAGAGTTTACACCTATTCTCTTGAAGCTGTTCCAAAAAATAGAAATGGAAGGAAAACTTCCAAACTCTTTCTATGAAGCCAGCATTACCTTCATTCCAAAACCAGAAAAGACCCCACTAAAAAGGAGAACTACAGACCAATTTCCCTGATGAACATGGTTGCAAAAATCTTCAACAAGATATTAGACAACCAGATCCAACAATACATTAAAAAAAATTATTCACCATGACCAAGTGGGATTTATACCTGGAATGCAGGGCTGGCTCAATATCCACAAATCAATGTGAATCGTCACATCAATAAAAGAAAGGACAGGAACCATATGATCCTCTCAATAGATGCAGAGAAAGCATTTGACAAAATACAGCATCCTTTCTTGATAAAAACCCTCAAGAAAGTAGGGATAGAAGGATCATACCTCGATGATCATAAAAGCCATATATGAATGACTCAACGCTAATATCATCCTCAATGGGGAAAAACTGAGAGCTTTCCCCCTAAGGTCAGGAAGAAGACAGGGATGTCCACTCTCATCACTGTTATTCAACATAGTACTGGAAGTCTTAGCCTCTGCAATCAGAAAATACAAAGAGATAAAAGGCATCCAAATTGTCCAGGAGGAGGTCAAACTTTCACTCTTGGCAGATAACATGATATTCTATATGGAGAATCCAAAATATTCCATGAAAAAACTGCTAAAACTGATCCATGAATTCAGCAAAGTTGCAGGATATAAAGTCAATGCACAGAAATAGGTTGCATTCCTATACACCAACAATGAAGCGACAGAAAGAGAAATCAAGGAATCTATCCCATTTACAATTGCACCAAAAACCATAAAATACCTAGGAATAAATCTAACCAAAGAGGTGAAAAATCTATACACTGAAAACTATAAAAAGCTTATGAAAGAAATTTAAGAAGACACAAAAAAAATAGAAAAAGATTCCATGCGCAGAGACTCATTAAAATAGCTAATATCCATATACCTGTCTCCATAACCAAATAATTGCCTTTATATTCTGCTCATATGACTGCATATTGCATAGAATTTCATATGTGAGTATGATCATTTATAAGATTTTAGCCATGAAACAGAGTTTTCCATAAATATATCAGGCTAATATGGTTGATAATCATTATACTATAGAATACTATTTTGTGACTTTGCCAAATTCTAAATGAAGAACAAACCTGTATTTCCACTTTGCTAAATCAATAAGTAGCTACCAATAAAAACTACATCAAAATGAATTCCTGAATATCACAAAATGATGCTTAAAATATAACTAAGCAGAAGTAGCTAAAATTAACCATTAAATAAACATTTAAATTGTTTATTTTGCAGCCTTATTTATTTTGACTATTGAATTTTTTAAATCTCTTTAAAGGAGATTTTCATAAATACTCTTAAATACTTTCAACCAAAATTTAGTACTCAGCATTTTTGAATCACAGATTTTATAGGATATTTTAGGGAAAGAAAGGACTCTTAAGTCTGGGAAAGTAGTTTATTTCTAAATTATATAGCAATTCAAATAGACGCTAAGTTATTATAATGTTATAATTTTTATAATCAAAACAATGGGTGAGTAAGAAATGTTTATTTCACCATGGCTTATTTTATTATTATAATTAAGCCGGTTACAAATGTTGTATGAAAACAAACAAACAAACAAAAACAAAAAACAATTTTCTGCCTTTTTGGTTATGTTCTTCAGAAGAGAAAGGAATACTTGTGACATTGCAAATATGGCCATGGACATTCTATCAACTGCTTATAATAAAGAGCAGCTCAGAAAAAAAGCAACAAGCAACTTGGGAGAATTAAAGACAACTTGGAAAAGACTGTTGAATTCAAGTGAGAAATAAGCCAACAGTTATAACCCTGAGTTTTTTCCAGAATAAGTTTAGCATTAGAACAATTTCATCTTTCTCTCCATTCTCCAAATTAGTTTTGAAAATAACTCAATGGATGTTAAAGGGTGAGACTTTTGCATAACTGTTTATTTAGGGATATACACTTAGATAAAGGTTCAGATATATAAATTGGGTTGCTATTGCATTCCACATGTAAAGGTAACAGTTATATACTCCTCAGTTGGAAAATATTCTTCATTGATTATAAACATAAAAAGAAGCTTCCGAGAGCTTAATCTGAAGGAATATTTTCACTCAAAATTACATCAAGATAATTTACTACCTATATTTTTAGATATTTTAATATAATATTAAATAATATATTTTAATATAGAGTGTTATTGTGTTACAATATGTGAATTAGACAAAATACTTGTTCACAAAAATTGATGATGAATACAGAGGAAGGTTTACACAAATACATACACACACACCATACATATATTTGCAGTATACCAGTGTTTTAATTTTCTATATATTTTCAATATATAAAATAGTTTTTAAATATTCAACATGTAAATTTTTATGTATTTTTATGTATTATTTACTTTTATTTTGTAATACAAGATAATCTTTAAATTACTTAAAATTTATTTCATTAAGTTTAAGTTATATTGTGGTGACGAAAACTGTATTTTACTTCATGATCTTCTTTTAGGCATAATTCATTAGTCAATGGGAAGTCCCATCATTCCATGCCAAAAATCTGTGTATGTGGTTAATAGCTTACTAAACTTATACTGCTAAATCTGTACATATATTAAAGCTACCATTGTCCTTCAGGAACTGTGAAATTTACCTGCTGTTCCTCTGTAATCTAAACTGTTTTAACAATATTTAAAAGTGATGCATTACTTCCTACATTGTTCCCCATAATCTGTGCTTAACATTTCCATCCATAGGGGCGCCTGGGTGGCTCAGTTGGTTAAGTCTGACTTCAACTGAGGTCATGATCTCACAGTTCATGAGTTCCAGTACCCCCCACCCCCATCAGGCTCTGTGCTGACAGCTTGGAACCTGGAGCCTACTTCGGATTCTGTGTCTCCCTCTCACTCTGCTCCTCCCCTGCTCGCACTCTGTTTCTCTGTTTCTCAAAAATGAATAAATGTTAAAAAATAAAAAAATAAATTAAAAAAAAATAAACACTTCCATCCAACCTGCATTTGCTGCCCATTTCTTCAACAACTACCATACTTACTGCTTCCAATTTGCTCTTTCCTGCCGTTATATTTTTTTCTGGAGCAATTGCAATTCAAGTAATCCTTAAACCTCTAGTACTAATGTCTTGGGATAGTTTTATTTGCTTAAAAATAATTGCTGTTTGTAAGAATCTTCAACACAATAAATTCTCCTGCTTGTCCAAAGGGAAATTCTCAGCAATATTACTTTTCAAAAATGACCTGTCTATTTTGTGTATTCATTTACACAAAAATAATAGTGACTATAATAGTATGTCTGACACATAATTGGCATCCAACAAATATTTGTCAGTTAGATAAATATGAATTGGCTTCCATTTTTTATAACTTTCATTTTTAGTTGCTTATATACTAGATACTTGACATTGATATATACTGTTACACATATATATTGATACATATATACGTATGTAGACATACATATGTGTGTCTATAGATGGATGTATAAATAGAGAGAGAAGGAGAGAAGAATGGAGGGACAGTCAGATGGGCAGACAGATACATAGAATTATCCCTACTCCTAGAAGGTGAGAGTGAAGTTGAAGAACTGGTCGTGGACTAAGTCTTACAGTTGGCAACATTGGCAGGACTCAAAACCTCTGGACTTTCCATTACATCCCTTCCTCTGATAATATTTATCTTCTTATGCAAAAGTTCCATATTTAGAAGAAAAAAATTCTGACTAAACAAGGAATTCATTTTTTATGCATCCATATACCTTTTAATTTTATTTTTAATTTATTTATTTAAATTCAAGTTAGTTAACATACAGTATAGCTTTCAGGAGTAGAAACTAGTGATTCATCACTTACATTTAACACCCAGTGCTTATCCCAGTAAAAGAGGAATCCATTGCATAGTCCTCGGATCTTTAAATTTGCTGGGGCATCCTCATGAAAATAAGTCCCTGGGAAAGGATTTTATACATTTAAGTTTAAATACAAAAGAAGTCACTATGTTAAAAACCAAACTACTATTTTCTGAGAAAAGGATATGCTAAGAAGCTTAGAACTCAGTGTATAAAATGAATCAGAGGAGTAAATCTTAGGGAAGTTACCTCTGTTTCTTTCCAGTGTACTCTCGAAGCAATGTATTTATGAAGCATTTATTGTTTTTAGCTCCAACTATAGCCATTTGATTCCCATCTGTTCCAGATTTGGAATTCCTTTCTATCTTCACTCTACAAAATAAATCAGTAATGCGAGGAGAACCCCATCATAGGAAGAAAATATTTTCACAGTTGTCTGCCTTTCAGTAATTAACACTCACTTCTCAATACACAAAACACTGGGCTCACACATGCACATGTTTATGAAATATTTCTTAGGTGAGTAATAAATATAAGTCTTCTAACATATTACACCCCAGATTGGTATATTTTATGCTAATTTATTTGGTATAGAAAACAAAGAACACAGCCTTTAAGCATTCCCCAAAACACTAATAGCTTACAATAGAACAGTTTATTTTTATCAAGAATGAAAAATAAAAGGTGAAAAAAATTACATGCATTGGGAAAAAAAGTGATGTAATATAAGAAAGATTTTGTGATTTTCCTTCCATTCGAGCATTAAAGAATAATATCACTTCAGGGAACTTATAGCCAAAATTGCAGTGAGTATCTATATTAAGGGCCAACTCTGAAAAGCAATGAAATGTTAAGGTATTAAAAAAAGGCTTTGAAACATTTTTAAAAGTCATTTTTTACCTTGAATTAGCCAGGATGTAAAATCTTCTTGGCACTCAATTGTTTGCTTAAAAGGATGAATGAATGAATGAATGAATGAATAAATGAATGGTTGGTTGGTCACTAGAAATATTCCTTAGGAATACAGCTTTTAGACCGGATTATTATGTCTGTCAGTTGATCAAGGTTTCATATTGTTTTCCCAACTCTGTCTCTCTATTTCTTAAGCTTCTACTGCCTAACAGATTCTTAAGCTTCAGCTCTACTCTGAGCCTCCTGTCTCAGGGCCTCTGACTGCTGCAATTCACCGAGGTACAGCTCAGGGAGCTTCTGTTCATCCTCCAAGTGGACCTGAAGGTCAGCATGCCTGCCCTTGGGCTCAAGTGTCTCAAAGTTATTCTGGATCTTCTTAATCGGATCTAACATCTGAAGTTGTTTTCCCCTGTTCTCCTAACTGCATGTTAATTTTTCAAGATGAAGCAAGTGAAATACTAGGAACATATTCTTATCAAAATGGAATGCATTACATATCAAATGATCATCTTTAATGTCATTGACATGGGAATCATCTGTATGACATTTCATTAGCAATCAGTCTAGAAAAATAAAGAAGTAATGATAGACCAAATCTTTGGACAACTTCTTGGGGTTTTTTCCTCCTGATAATGATGAGGTAAAACATTAAAATTCAAAGGTTAAAAAAAGATCTATCATGACAACTCTTCCTCCCACCTTGTACCCTTGCCACTTGGTTTTCCCACACTAACTACAAAACCCGTCTTATTAAACTTGCGTATTTTTTTCAGAGATAACTTACGTGCATGCATGAAGGACTAACTACCTAGCTGGACGTTTGTATTTTTTATACAAAAAGATGCATAACATAGAGTAGTTTTCACCTTACTATTTCCTTTAGCAATATTTTTAGAACTCCTTTCTTCCAATTTTCACTCATGTCCCTCTATCTTTCATAGGACTATGTGCAGCACATCCCTAAATCCTTACTACTTTGCTTGACTTTTGCTTATGTGTTTATTTGCCATTTCAAATTTGTAAATATATTGTAACGAAACACTCCAGGATGGGGTCTTATTGATTTAAAGGGTATATTTGTTAGTTTGAAAGATAACTTGCCCACATGCATTTTTAGTGCTTTGCAAGCCCACCAGCAATATATGGGAGGGTCTCTTATTGCCCACCTTACTAATGTATAAATAGAATCCAACATTAGCATCTTTGCCCATCTGACAGTAGAAAACCATACCACAGTGATTTGTGTTTCATTCATTTGTTATCAGAAGGAAGGTTGAAGACTGTTTGTCATGTTTAAAAGCTATTTGTATCTGCTTTTTTTCAGAACTCTTTACCGTATTGCCTATTTTTTCTATAAAGTTTGTTTTCTTAAGAATTTAAGAATTTTTTATGACTATATATTTTATTAACTATATATTGTTTCAGTTAGGTGTTGTAAATGTTTTTCCACATTTAGCAAATTCTTTCTTAAGGTGATTTGTTTTCTTATCTAGAAGATTTTTATTTTTGTTAGGTCAGATAAATTTTCATTGCCGGGCGCCTGAGTGGCTCAGTCAGTGTCCAACTCTTGAGTTTGATTCAGGTCACGATGTCAGGGTTTGTGGTCTCAGGCCCCGTGTCAGGCTCTGTGCTGACAGCCCAGAGCCTGGAGCTTGTTTCAGATTCTGTGTCTCCCTCTCTCTCTGCCCCTCCCCTGTTCAAGCTCTGTCTCACTCTCTCTTTTTCAAAAATAAACATAAAAAAAAAAAAAGTAAAACTGTCATCATGTGGTTTCTTCTCTACTTTTATGATTCTACTTTCTATCTTTAAATTTGTTTTCTGGGGTGCCTGGGAGGCTCAATCAGTTGAGCATCTGACTTTGGCTCAGGTCATGATCTCACGGTTCATGGGTTTGAGTCCCATGTCAGGCTCTGTGCTGACAGCTGGAAGCCTGGACCCTGTTTCTCATTCTGTGTCTCCATCTCTCTCTCTGCCCCTCCCCTGCTTGCGCTCTGTCTGTCTGTCTCTTTCTCAAAAATAAATAAACATTTTAAATAAATAAATAAATAAATAAATAAATAAATAAATAAATAAATAAATTTGGATATGGATTCAAGCATTTTCCCCCAGACAACTGTCATTAATTTATCAAAGATCTTCTTCCTGGCCTTTGCTATATACTAAATTTTTATAGGCATTTAGGTACCTTTCTGGACATTCCATTGTTTTACATTTACCTGTCTGCTCATACACTACTATCATACTTTCCTAATAATTTTATCTTATTACATAAGTATTTATCCATATTTTGTTAATAATTTTATTTCCTGATTTCCTATTAAAATTTTATTTACTTATTTATCATCTTAAAAATATAACATGTGTTCATAATATAATTGTTAAATTATATATATCGTTGTGTATACACGTATATATGTATATATCATATAGGTGTATGCATAATACATATAGTGTAACATATATACTTCTCACTAAATAGATGATTTTTGCCTTCCTGAGGATGGAAAAAATGTTTCCTGTTATGTTTCATTGTTATTTTAATATGTTTCTGGCTCATGTTTGCTAATACATGGTATTTTTGCTTGTATATTAATAAATCAGATTGTTTTATTTTTCTTTTTTCCTTTTTTGCAACATCTTTGAAGAGTTGGGACATCATGGCAGGCAAATTTCAGAAACAGTGAAAAAATCTTTTTCTTGTGACACCTGGGTGGCTCAGTTGGTTAAGTGACCGACTTCGGCTCAAGTCATGATCTCACAGTTCATGGGTTCAAGCCCCACATCGGCTCTGTGCTGAACACTTGCTCAGAGCCTGGAGCCTGCTTCAGATTCTGTATCTCCTCTCACTGCCCCTCCCCTGCTTGTGCTCTGTCTTACTCTGTCTTT
Source organism: Acinonyx jubatus (assembly GCF_027475565.1). Classification (NCBI taxonomy): domain Eukaryota; kingdom Metazoa; phylum Chordata; class Mammalia; order Carnivora; family Felidae; genus Acinonyx; species Acinonyx jubatus. The sequence goes on from NC_069384.1 coordinate 22,986,073, forward strand.
CAAAAAACAAAAAAAAAGAGAGGGAGGGAGCCAAACCATAAGAGACTCTTAAAAACTGAGAATAAACTGAGGGTTGATGGGGGGTGGGAGGGAGGGGAAAGTGGGTGATGAGCATTGAGGAGGGCACCTGTTGGGATGAGCACTGGGTGTTGTTTGGAAACCAATTTGACAATAAATTTCATATTAAAAAAATAATAAATAAATAAATATAAAAAAATCTTTTTCTTTTCAGAAACAAGTTTAAAAACTGTGGAAATTTCTGTTCTCTAAAATTGAATTCTCCATTAGTATGCTCTGGCCCTTTGGGTTTTTGAGGATTTAGGATCAAATTTATCTGTTTTTTTCAATGAACTATTTGTGTATTTGGTGTTTTGTCTGCACTAGTATTATTTATAGTAACGTGTTCATACTAAATTGTCCTTTTCATTCAGGATTTCACTTATTTTCATAGTTTTGAGCAAAACTGTTCCTGTTTCTTTAAAGTTTCAATGTATCAATGGTTATTTTCCCATTATAGTTGTATATGTGTGTTGTACGTGTTCCTCCTTATTTCTGATTATTACTGCTTCTTATGTATGTTCATATTTTATTCAGAGAATTGGATTAAATATTTAATTACCAAATATAATACTATTTTGCCACTGACCTATTACTTTTAGCTATTTAATATTTTCTTCCATCTTCTTTATTTTGTGGTTTTTCCTTAAGCTTTTGACTTATATGCTAAAAATGTTAAATTTTATTTTTAATTTAATATAAAAATTTAGAATTATCCATTATTCTCATAGTAAGTATTTTAGTTGTATCCCAGGTAAAGATGCAGTTTTGATTTTCTTTTGACCTAAGAGTTGTTTGAAGAAGAGTTTTCTTGTTGATTTGTTTTTTATTCCTTTTTAATGTTTATTTATTTATTTTGAGAGAAAAAGCACAAGAGGGTGAGGGGCAGAGAGAAAGGGAGAGAGACTCCCAGGCACTGTCAGTCCAGAGCCTGACAGGGGGCTCAATCCCATGAACCGTGAGATCATCACCTGAACTGAAATCAAGATTTGGACACTTAACCGATTGAACCACCCAGGGGCCCATGCTTTTTAATTTTTATGCGTGGTGGGCTTTTTAAATTCTGATTTGTTATCCGTAACTAGTTTTATTTCATTGAGATCAAAGAATGTTCTCTGTACTATTTTTTTTTATTGACAGAATTCATTGAAAATCTTTGTAGAGAGATAGATAAGATTGTTTAACTGTTCCCTGTATAAGTGAAAAAGAATGTCTAATTTCTGTCTTCCAGAGGTATAGTACGATATATTGGAATTAGACCTGACGTGCTATTAAGTCTTTATATAATTATCTCACTTGGTTTGCCATGGGATTGTGGGGGTATAGTAAAATGTTTTCTTCCTACACTCTGTCTCCATCTGTTTTTCTATTTTGTCCCCTGTGGTTGTTGTATGAATGCAGATGCTGTGTTATGTGTTGCATAGACATTTGTATAGTACTTTGATATAAACTTTAAGTGTTTGGGTATAAACTTGGTTGTTTTTCAGTTATTTAGAATATTTTCCAGTTCCACCCCCATCTCTTCCAAATCTGGAAGTTATTGTACTGTTTATTTTTTGGCAATCAGCTAGATGAACAGTTGTAGTTCATTGTGAATTTAATTTTCTTTTCCTTGACCATTAAGAAGATGAGGCACCATTTTCCATCACATGTTAATTGGTCATTTGGTTTTCCTATTAGTGATTTTTTTGTATATTTTTTCTGTTTCTATGTTGTAATGGATTTAATTTTGTTATCAATATATATAAATGATTTGTATAATAGAGTTATTAACCCTTTATTTGCTATCTGAATTTCAAACATTCCTCCTGTTTATTTATATATCCTGGGTGTGCCGTATAGTTTGTCTTACCAAAGTTTTAAATTTTATAGAGCTAAATATGTCTTCTTTCTCATGTACAGCTTCTAGGTTTCTTGTGTTGATAGGAAAGTCAAGCTTGAGATTATCTTTTTGACTTCCTAATGTGTCTCTAATAAGTTGGACCTTTATTTCCACCATAAACACAAAATTTTCAAGTAAACCAGCCATATGATTTCTGCCCCTTCAGGAACAGTCAGTCTATTCATGGCCTTTAGCTGTTGTGATCACTGTCCAGTACTATGGTGAACTGTGTGACTTTTAATTTCATTTTTATAGTTCTTATTTAAGAATGTGTTATATCTCACCATTGACATAAATTCTCTTTTAATGTGTATGTGCTTCATATATTTTTGTTTCTGCTCTAAATTGTCTTTTTTTAAACTATTAAAATAGGACCAGGGGCACGGCCTTTTGCAAAAATAGTTGTTCTAATTTGACTTGAGAATAATATGTAATCTCAAATTGTTGGGTGCAATAGTCTACTTATATTCATTAGATGACTTCAAACTGTTTCTAATTGTGCTGATTTTATTCCACATGCTTTTATTAGATTTTTTATCTGCTTTGTCTGGCAGAAATATGTTCTAAAAATAGTGAAGTTTATCTATTTTCCCTTTCATATTATGTCAAATTTTCTTGTCTATATGTTGGAGTTATGTGATCCTTTACAGAAAAATTTTGTATCCTTATCTATCTATCCAGAAACTATTATGTTTCAATGATCTCTTTAAAGAATAGGCATTAAATTTGTATGTTATAGACATTGTGATTTAGTTATTAAGCATACGTGCTCAAGTAGAACTGGTTTTAATTCCATATCCACTATTTACTTTCTATTTGACCTTGGCACTTCCTGCCTATTTCTAGGTCTTAGTTTTTTATGTAAAATGGAGATAAATGTCAGCCTCAAAGAGCTGTTATAAGGATTCAATGCAATAAGGTATTCAGAACACTAAACATGGTCTGACACTGAGAATGAGTTCAAGAACTTAAGGATACTGTCACTCCTCAGTTTTTCAGTTTGCAACTTCATTAAATATACATTTTTAAATTTGCATCCTAACTACTGCTTCTCTACTATTGATTTTATTGTTTTTTTTTTTACTTTCTTGAGATACTTTCAGTATTCCTTTTTTTAATCAAAAACAATAAGGTATTTGAAGGATAATTGTTCTTATTTTGACATAGCTTTGGTCACACTCCTAATTTTTTATTGGTAATACTTTTACTTTTCTTATTTTTTCAAACAGATTTTATTTTTAGAAAAGTTTTAGGTTCACAACAAAATTGAACAAAAGGGACAGTGGTTTTCCTTTACCTCCTGCCCCCACATGCATATAGTGTCCCCTATTACCAACATTACCCACTAGACTGGTATTTTGTGACTGTTGATGAATTTCCATTGACACATAATTATCACCCAAAGGCCATAGCTTAGAATTAGAGTTTACTCAGTGTTGTACATTCTGTTTTTTTAAATTATCCATTATTGTGATTTTTGCAAAATGTTACAGGAAGATTATTTAGCATTATATATACATACTTAATGTTGACCAATTCTACCTCAAAGTTATCATGTGTATAATCAAGAACTCAGCTCTTAGATTCATAGCAGCTTTATTTATTATAGCATAGGCTGGAAAACCAACTAAATCTCTGTGATTCTGGATTGATTTGAAAAAATAGTTTTAAATATTCATATAATGACTCAATTTGAAATTAAATTGTAATATATACCCAAACTTTATTAGTATTGCAAACTTTTCATATGTATTTTTATGGAAAACATAAACTATTTGTATGTCTGTGTACCTGTATGCATATGTGGGCATGTGTGCCTGCTTATAATTTTGCAGTGAGGCAGCTTGAAAGCTCCTCATGGAGGCTAGGCATTCTGTTTTCCACAAGAACCCTAATTCGGCTCCAGTGGTGCCTCTGAAGGATTACTGGGCCAGTGGAAGAGGCAAATCACAATTGTACCAGATATCCATATCTTCGGAAAAAGGATAAATATCCATGGCATACTGTCTCCATTTAAAATGGTAAGTAGAAAAGGTAGAATATATTTTTAAAAAATATGCAGATATAGTTGTTTTTACTAGAGGATTATGTATTATGATAGTAACAATTTTTAGAAACTTTTGTTAAGTAAACACAGCTAATAGAGCCCTCTATTCAACTCAAGCCCTGGAGGAATATCTGGATACTGCAGATCATTTGATGAAAAAAACATAGGCGGGCGCCTGGCTGGCTCAGCGGGTTAAGCGTCCAACTTCAGCTCAGATCATCATCTCCCAGTCCCTCATGATCTCGCGGTCTGGGAGTTTGAGCCCCACGTCAGGCTCTGTGCTGACAGCTAAGAGCCTGGAGCCTGCTTCGGATTCTGTGTCTGCCCCTCTCGTCCCTCCCCCACTCGAGCTCTGTCTGCTGTCTCTCAAAAATAAATAAATGTTAAAAAAAAATTTTTTTTAAACATAGGCATGTGAGTAACATAATGCTAGCATCCGCCATCATTATACACTCTTAAGTACGTTGCTAATTTGGGCCTCAAAACATAGAAAATCCCAAAGTATGAGATACAGATATTTTTGAAACAAATATTGTGTGGGAAGTATTGTAATTTTCAGAAGAGCTCTTTAAACTAACTTTATGGTATGGAATGTATATAATAAACAAAACATGTAACACATAATCACAATGTATAAGATACCACAAAGGAAATCGTGTGTAAGAGAAATCAACATGGATGTCTGTAACTAACGGAAATTTATCTATAGCTTTCTTTTGGAAAAATGAACAGATTCTGTTTTTCAGTGTAAACACCTAACTTGCTGTCAAGTAGATTCTATAAGGAAAAGTTAGTTCCTTTTCTGGCAAAAAAAAAAAAAGAGAGAGAGAGAGAGATAATTAAGAATTGCAATATTAATGGACATAGACTTCTTGAACTTATGTCTTATGAGAAAATTGGAAAGCATAAAAATGACAAATAACTGTCTTGTATTGAATATTCCTTCTGCCATAAATTGAACTTAATTTGACTCTTTCTGGACATACTACTCAAATGCTATTTGCTGCTACACAGCAATTTGATCTAAAAGGCCTGTGGGATATTCCAAAAAGTGTCAGCACATTTTTTCAGCATTTATTGTCTGCCTAGCACCATATCTAACACAGGAAAAGCAATTAAATGATAGATGAGTAATTGCATTGGTGAATTAATGAATGGATGAAAGAAAAATGTTCAATATGTCCACAATGTATATCATAATTATTTGACATAGCATTATTTCTTCAATCTCCTAGGATGTGTTCAAAAGACTCACTATCTTCTGTCTCTATCTCTGTCTCTCTCCCTCACAGACATTTGTGTGAAAACCCACTCATCCCATACAAAACCCTTGCGCAATTTTCAAGGAAGACAAATATTGCTTTGACTTCAGAACTTTGAGAACTATTATCACATCCAAATGCTTCCCTCCATCATACGCAAACATTTCCTGGGGGCAATGGGGGAGCAGACTAGGGGTCCTGCAAGAACTGGTGTCACTCATGTCTAAATCTCTAAACTCTTCTAGAATTCATCACCCTTACCACTCGTTTGACACTTCAAATATATATAGCTTCATCTGGTATAAACTATTTTATTTCTATTAGCTATACTTCCCCACTAAAAGGAAAAATAAACCTTTTTATTAAGAGGGAGGAAACACCCTCTTATAGTTAGTGGGTACACAGTTCTGATTGGTTAGAAGACTTGCGGAGGCAATAAAAGCAAATTCCTAAGTCAAAGGCGGGACCTAAACAGCCCATATCTCGTATATAGAATTACAAGTTTCTTATCACTTCTATAGCTATGTACTCTCTCCTGACATGTGGGTAGCACTTAAAATTCTCCCAGAGCTCTTTAGTCTTGTGTTGAAAAGTATTTTGAACTGCAGAGATGGTGTCCCACCTCAGGTCTTAACTTTTATCATGCCACCCCGAAATCCAAAATCTTCGAATTCAGAATTTTCTTATAACTCGTTTTGAATGACAAAGTATGGTCAGAATGATAATGAAGCTATTTAGACGATTCTCTTTGTATTGTGTTGCTGTTTTTAATTCCAATTAACATGTGTATGTTTCATCCACTGTCCTTCAGAAATACTTGTGTACTGCCAAGACCCTACTGACCTATGGAGTGATACGCATCGTATCTGTGTCAATTTATCTTGCTAAATTAGGGAACACCCGAATCCTAAAACACATTTGGCCCCAAAGATTTTGAGTAAGGGTTTGAGAATCTGTACTATTTATTGACCACATACTTTAGGCCATGCTTTCTCAAAAGTGTACATATGCAAGGAGTTGATTAAAAAAAAATAAAGCAGGGGCGCCTGGGTGGCGCAGTCGGTTGAGCGTCTGACTTCAGCCAGGTCACTATCTCGCGGTCCGTGATTTCGAGCCACGCGTCAGGCTCTGGGCTGATGGCTCAGAGCCTGGAGCCTGTTTCCGATTCTGTGTCTTCCTCTCTCTCTGCCCCTCCCCCGTTCATGCTCTGTCTCTCTCTGTCCCAAAAATAAATAAACGTTGAAAAAAAAATTTTAATAAAAAAAATAAAAATAAAACATAAAAGAAATAAAGCAAATAAACTCTGCAATGAATTGAACCAAAATAATTCTTAGCATGGTGAATTTTAACCTCCTTTATGGAAAACAGAAAATAATTTTTCATATTCAGTAGTTTAATAATAATTTTAACAATAAAAATGTTCTTCTAAATAATTCAGATTATGTAGAGTCTGTTTCTGTAGAGCAGAGAAAATGCACAGTGAGAAAATAATCCATATACTATTTCCTACATCATGTATATGTTCTTGTATTAGTAATTCATTTTGAAGTTTGGCACAGTTTATTAATATTTAGTGCATCTAACTCAGTGCTTTGCACATTGACTTGAAAATATGCTGGAGAGGTAAATTTAAATGACATTTTAAATTAAAACCAATTAGAAAATATTTTAAAAGGTAAACACAATAAAAAATAATTTTATAATACCTGTTAAACAGAATATTGAAAAAATATTTTTCCATAGCTAAAATATAAATGTTTAGATTCTTCTGGTTTAATAACTCCCTCAATGACATTTAAATCTATTGCATTTTAAGCTTACTAGATTTTTGTTGGTATATTAAAATCTTTAATATTTATCATCTCATCATTCATACTCTCAATTATTCTTTGCAATGTACATGCTGTCTTTGAGAAAGATAGGGAGATGGCGAGAGAGAGAGACAGAGGGGAAGAAAGAAAGAGAGAGAAATTACATTCATTCCTATAATGAATATGATCTTCACATTTATTGATATAAAAATTGAATTATTATATAAACTACTTCAAAAAGTCATTAAGGGTGTGGATACAGAACATGTTGCAATTTGTTTCTGATGTTTCCTGTTTTCCTCCTTTAAACCACACCGAATTAAAAAAAAGAAACAAAAAATACAACCAGAAAACCAAAACTTTATAAGCTGGGCTGCATTTTCAGCAAAACTAGAAGGCAGAGAACATCCTCATAATTCACATTACTTTTAAGTCATCACACATTCACTCAGAGTAGCACAGCCCTGTAAGAAGACATTCAGAAGTAAAACCAAAGCAGCAAGGAGAAATAGAAACCATCAGGAGGCCTTAGCAGTGGCAGATCTCAGCAAAAGTCAGTAAAAACTTATTTCCAGAAGGAAAGTACGTCACCCAAAATAGGAATCATTGTGAACAGGGCCAACGTCAACCAGAGTAGGAACATCAGACAAGGAAGAGTGAGAATGCTCATAAAGCACACATACAGCCTGGAGGTGGGAAATCCCAGAATATAGTAACAAATCTATTCATCCTAAAAGATAGGCATGTCCTGTGCCTTGGAGTTGGTAGCAGTGGGATCATGGGTAACTCAGGGCTGGGAAAGAAGCTGTCCCTAACCAAGGGAGGTGTGAGGAGAAGAGTCACCATAATTTATTGAAACAGTCTATCAATGAAACAACTGAAAGGGAAGCATTAATTTGAAAATTCTGAAGTCTACCTGACCCTTTCCAATTTCCCCTTCTCCAAATATCTGAAAATAGCAGGACACGTAAAATCCAACTAAGCATGAATTTTTGAAAAGGGAAAGATCACATCAACCATGAAAAAGTACTATAAAAAGTTTGAGTGTGGGGAAATTTCTCCACAAGAGAAACAACAACAATAACAAAACAAAAACAAAAGAAAGAAAGAAAGAAAGAAAGAAAGAAAGAAAGAAAGGGAGGAAGGAAAAAAGGAAGGTAGAAGACTTGGGTATAGGTAGAGGTTGAGCATATTGCAAGTTATGAAATTGTCACTTGAGTAAGAATATGAATGGACTAGAGCAATAGGAAAAGCCCACTTGAGCTTTATGGCTATAACAGGTTTCCTCTGCTATCCAAAACTAGAGCAAAGGAGAGTGTTCCTATGAGACCTTTTCCAAGCTGAAACGACATAAGGGAAAGGTAGCCCCCACTTTCCGAAGTTCACGTTATATCACTTCACTGTTATGAATACAGTGGAAATTTGGATTGTGAGTGACATGTTCTGCGAGCGTTCCACAAGACAAGCAAACACTTCTAATAAATTTTAACTTGATAAATGAGGGATGTCTTGCAGTGTGAGTAGTATGGGATGCTAAATGTCACATGATCACAACTGAGCCAATGGTTCTTCAAATTTGCTTTGATATACAAGTGCTTTGGATTACAAACATGTTTCTGGAACGAACAGTGCTCTCAAATGAAGGTTTTCCTTGTACTTGGTTTTTTTTTTTGTTTTTTTTTTTTTGTTTTTTTTTTTGTTACCCAACAGAAATCCAAAGAGGATTTCTGTTTTTACAAAAAAAAAGCCATTACTATTCTAATATAGGTACTTCATAAAAGGCAAGTGGCATTAAGCAAAATTTCAGAAAGCAGGGGATACCGATAACTGGAAATGAGATCAATGATCTTGGTTTGTGCTAAAAATACATTTTTTTTCAAATCTAGTGATTGATTCAAACTATTGCACATTACTTCCTGTAACCTCAGGTATGTCTTGTGAAAACTTCAGATCCCATTGTGGTAGAATGACTTCTACAAGCTGATGCCAAGAATTTGAAGATTACTTCCTGTTATTGTCTCCAACGCACCACAATTAAGGTAAGTACTCCAACACTTTGAAATTGAAACCAGACCCAGTTGCTGAGTGTATGGACATAAAACTCTAGTTGTAAATTGCCCCCTTCACTCAGTCCACACCCTTCCACACTTTGTTCCAGGTAAAAAGGCTTTCTTGAGTCATCTTTGGTTGTATGTGGCTTATAAGTCATGTGACCAATTTTCCCCATTGGCCAGCACAGTATTGGCTTAAATATGTTTTCCCAGTGTAATTATTGTCTTAAGTTTTTATTTATTTATTTTGAGAGAGAGAGAGAGAGAAAGTATGTGTGAGCATGAGGGAGGGAGGGGCAGAGGGAGAGACAGAATCCCAGGCAGGCTCCATGCTGTCAGCCCAGAGCCCAATGTGGGGCTCCATCTCTCAAAGGTGGAGAATACTGACAGTTAGAAATAATTGATATAGTTTTTCCCCTTCACATGCCAAAGCTTGTGTTTATTAGCTAGTAGATTTCATTCCTTTTACTACTTCAAACGTTAAGTCTTAACGTGTTGGATTGAGGTACCATCAGCTTTAAAAAGCAAAAATCTTCACAGTATTTCTAGAAAGAGCATGGTTAATAGGCATGCTTGCCCTCATTGTCGTTTAGTTCAAAATGCTCAAGATATACTTCTCAAATGTATTGTCTTATCTACTTTTTTTTCTTCTCCCACTTACATTATACCCACCCTTCCTTATCTAATCATAAGCAGTGACCTTTTTACAACTAAACTTTTTTTTATATTTGGTTGGCAGTAATATTTCAGAATTTTTCAACCTTACCACTAAATCACAATTTGGTCACAGAGAAAAAAGTGATATAATCATATTTTTTTTCTCAGCCCAGGTCCATAGAGATTTTTCAGAGACACAGTTTTGATTTGAAAATTTTATAGACACCCGAGCATATTCAACAACAAGGTTTTTGAGGGAAGACAGGCTTTCATATTCCACACAGCAACTTTTCTTCCTGAACAGGTAGGCAGCATCTCCATTTTTGATTCATGTAAACAGGGTTTCTCACCCTCTTGTGCTGAATAATCATGGCAAGGCTCTTCTGTGCACTGTGGGATGTTGATCAGCATCTCTGACTGCTTCCTACTAAATGACAGTAACACCTCTCCAGTCGTGAAAACCAAAAATATTTGTAGACATGGCAAAATGTCCCCCGGAGGGAAAAATCACCCCCTGGTGGAGAACCACAGCTTTAAAACAAATCTAAAACAAATATATTAGATTTTCAGGCTGCATTTCCAAAGGAGCTCAGTGAATTTTCATGCAATAATCCATAAAGCTACTCTAAGAAAGCGTACAAGACAAATGAAATACAGATTCCATTTTATTGATATAATAGCAAATCTTCCCAGTACTATGAATGTGTTTATGTTTTTATATTAAATTTAAAAAGAGTTACGTTTAAAGGGATGTGGCCTGGAGTTGGGCCTTGGCCTGTTAAGCTTGCATATTACTTCTGCCATCATTGTACTGGTGTCACAAATTGTACTTAGGTCACAATGTGCTCTGCTGATATGCCAAAGTAGGAGAAGAAAGGCACCATTGTCTTTGGGGCTGAACGTTTGTTCACTTATCACACATATTCATATAATCGTGTCATCTCAGACTGTCTCCACTTAACAATGTAACCATCTGAACGAAGAAGAAAATCAAACAGCCCCATAAAAGATGAACCCATAACTTTTCACTGATTGTTTTTTACTGTCTCCTTGCACAGATTCCCTGGATCTCTTATGTTTATGATTGTCTTTACCTTCAAAGGGTGAAGCAATCACACTATTGTACTTGAAGAAAAGATAAAGGATGAATTAACTGGTCGTTTGGATGGGTTCAATTCAATTGGCTGACCTAGAAAATGTGCTTAGATGTATTTCAGTGAAGGTTGAATTGCCTACATCTACACAGTTATGTTCCCCATTTTAAAAAATGTCCTTATAATTAGCCTTTATTTAACATCTCCCTATTTTCTGTCATTCAAGATAAATTCATCTGAATACAGAATTCCAGAAAACTCAAAAGCAAATATATTCACCCTGGAAAATGAGAGCTAGAACAGGACAGACAACTATGGATTTAACACTATTTCTACATACTCTCCATTAATGGAAATTAAGAAAACGATTAAGAAAGAATAGTTACTTTGACCACAAACTAGTAAGCTTAAGTGACTGAACTATTAAATTAGATTATAAAAAATTTAACGTTTATTTTTAAAACTGTTTTACTTGTATTTTTACAAGTTGATTGCTTTGTTGTTTTTTTTCCTTTAAATTACAAATGATAACTGATACACACTTAAACTATCGAAAAATTATTTCTCTATCTTGACCTTTATTGCATGATTCTTTATCTGCATCACACTGTGATTGAAATTTGAGGGGAGGTAACAATGGTTTACTAAGCATGATTAATAATTTACAAAGTCTGAGCTTTGCTTTCAATGATGTTTATATTCCAGGGAGGGTCTTGAGCAAGATTTAGCAAAAACATTGGTTCCCTAGTATTAGTGCCAGAAGGTCATGAAGCTCTGTTGAAAGGGGACTCCCATAATGTCTTATAATCATATAGCATCTAGAAATGCCTCTACTTTGTAATCCGAAATGAAAAAGGATTAGAGTATGCAAATATGAAAACCTCTAGCATAGAGATTTCTGAATCACTCTTGGTATTATAGTCCTACCACTTAAAAGTGAGTTATTTTGGAAAAATATTGCAATCAAGACATAAAATATAATAGACAATCAATATGCAGGATGCCAGCAAAACATCATATAAACTATGCATTTTTCCTTGTTAAAGTCTTATGTGAGCCATGAATTATGCAAAACAACCAAGAGATCCTATTAAAAAGGCGATACATCTTCAGGATCCTAAGACATGAAAGACCATTTGAGCTTTCCTCTCAAGGTTATTACAGAGTTATCAGAAGTCCTCAGAGTCTGAAAGTTTTAAATGGAAGTAAGGATATATTGCAAATTATATGGTGGTGGAAGAGAAACACTTCAGAAAAAAAAATTATTTTTGATGAAGTAATAAAAATCATTTATTTAGTAGGCCACTGATTTGCTCAAGAGCACAATTTATAAAGCAATAGCTTGATGTCAACAGTGATGTCATTGGTTAGAGCATGTTCTTCAAAGACGTTTCCATTAACATGCAAAACATACTGCCCAATGAGAATTTATATTGACTTATCTGGCAGAGTTCAGTATAGTTTAGATGTCTCTTTTAACGCTTTAAATTATGATTGCCAAATTATTAGAATTATTAGTAATAACACTGTCACTCAACCATGACTTAGGAGACTCTGATTAATTATGAGAAATCACAGAATAGTGGGTTCAGATGGTCTGTTAGGAGCAAGATTATGGATTTAGATCTGGTGCCCTGTTTGTAAGCCACCCTATATATTAAATATATTATATATTTACATATATATTACAATTATAATTTATATATTATATCTTATAATATATATTTATATATTACATATGTATAATTATATATATATATATTTATTAGCTTTTCCCTTCACAAATTATTTTGTCAAAACAAAGGCTGACGAATTTCAGTCAGATGTGTCTACAGAAGCAAAAGAGTAGATATCTGGTTAGTCAATGAAAGGAATGACAAAATGCCTTTCAGAACAATTTAAACAGTACAATTTTTACCCCGCAGGATGTCTAATTTCAATAATCTTGTGCGCTGTTTTTCAGTTCTGCCCCCACAACACACACAGTTTCAATTTAAATAAATGCACACTGCCATAACATTTACAAAAAAGGATTAGAAGGAAACAAAGCATAACAGTAAATGTGATATTACTACTTCAAACACCTGGAAACACTCAATTGAACTAAATCACTTTGAGAATACATTCTGGAGGGTTTATAACACACACACACACACACACACACACACACACACACACACGCAGATCCTTGATGCTCTGTGTTACCATTAGTGTTGTGCAATTACCATATTCCTTGTCATAGTCCAAGTTTTCACTGAAAATGGTGAAAGGAGTAGCAAAGGAAGGTTGTTACCCCATAAATCTTCAGAAACCTTGGAGCTTCTTAACCAAGAATCAGCATAGCTACTGGTTAAAAGCACGGTTTTGGAAGCATAACTAGCTGTGTGACTTCAGGTGAGTAGCTTGATGTATCTGATCCTCTTGAGAGCTGCCTTCTCTTTAAAATAGGGTAAGAAGGTAGCATAATACTTAGGGTTGCTACAGTGCATGCTGTCCTGGCACTTTCAGTTGCTCTTCTTTATATCACCAGCGGGGGGTGAGGGGGGCGGGGTGGGAAGCTGGGTGGCTCAGTTGGTGAAATACCCTACTCCTGATTTTGACTCATAAGAGACACAGTGACAAGGCAGCCATGTACAAGCCAGGAGAAAGGCCTCAGAGAAAATAAACCTGCTGGCACCTTGATCTTAGACTTCTAATGTCCAGAACTGTGAGAAAAAAAGCTTCAGTTGTTTCAGCTGTGGTATTTTGTTGTGGTGGCCCTACAAACTGGTATAGACAGGCTGGGGATATACTCTGGCTTCTCTCCTCTAACCAGAATGTCCCTGGTCTCTGCCTCCCATGGGCAAATATTGCTAGAGAATGAATGTGCATCCTGCAGGAGTACAGCCCCTTGTGGTGTAACAGTTTTTAATATTTATTTATTTTGAGAGAGAGAGAGAGAATGAGAGGGGCAGGGCAGAATGAGGAGAGAGACAGAGAGAGAGAGAGAGAGAGAGAGAGAGAGAGAATCTCAACCACAGCCCACACCACCAGCACAGAGCCAGACTCGGGGCTTGGACCCACGATCCAGGAGATCATGACTTGAGCTGAAAGCAAGAGTCACATGCTCAACCAACCGAGCCACCAGACCCCACCCCCCGCCTCTCATGTCTCTTTTATGTGTCCAAATCTCCTCTTCTTGTAAGGACACCAGGCAGATGGATGGCGGTTCACCTGCATGATGACATTTACCTAATTACTACTTTAAAGGCCTTATCTCCAAATACAATCACATTCTGAGGTACTGTGGGCTAGGACTTCAATTTTGCGTGGGGTTGGGGACACCCCCACAACTGTTTAGTCCACAACACTTTCTCTGCTTCTGTGGCCTCCCTAAGAACCACTGTATATCCTCTGTAAGTTCATCTCCCCCTTGTCATGTCTGCAGCTCTCCAGGGACAGTGGGTCTAGCTGCCACCAGAGAGGTCCTCTGTCATTCCAGCTTCTACTGGTGACTTAGGTCCAGGGCTCTGGCAATCCCTCCCCTCGTTTGGCCTTGCAGTTGAAAACTGGTATAGGTTTCTGCTGTTGTTAATTGGGATACCTACCTTCCCTTGTTTAGGTGCTCAGCTCTTTCATCCATGACCAGTTCCCTGAATTAAATTTTCTTTGTTTTAAATACAATTGTGTCCCCTTTCCTATAAAAGAAAAAGTAAATAGATACAGATAAGGAGCAAATGAATCAATGTTTGCAAAGTCAGCAGGAAGTAGTGTGATAAGCACCCTGCATGTGTTAAAATAAATGAACAATATTTCCTTATTCTGTGAACGGCTTCTGAAGATCTTCTGTACCTCACAGGAAATTTACTTTATAAACAGCTTCAAATCTGCTCTACCCAAGCTCTTTGTTATTTGTTATTACTTCTCTTTCATACATTGTTGTTCCTAAAAACCAAAGATTTGTAGTAAAACTTGGAAAATTTTGTTCTGTTTTTCAAATTGAAAAAAAAAAGATTAGGACAGGTTTTCTGTGGAGTGCCTGGGGGGCTCAGTCAGTTAAGGGTCAGACTCTGGATCTCAGCTCAGGTCATGATCTCATGGTTCATGGAATTGAGCCCCGCATGGGGCTGTATGGTAACGGCACAGAGCTGCTTGGAATTCTCTCTCCCTATCTCTCGACCCCTACCCTATCTGTGCTATCATTCTCTCTCAAAATAAATAAACTTTTAAAAAAATGAGAAAAAAAAAAGAATGGGTTTTCTGGGCTCAGTTATAGTCTTAGTTCTATTATTTCTAAGTGTTCCCATTCTTCTACAGTGATGGAGTTAATATGTGGGAGTTTTCACAGATTTGTAAAATCTGTGTTTCCATCCAGTTGTACTCTTTTACAAGGGTGCTAGTTACCACTTTCTCATCTGTAGTTCAGAGAGAGCCACACCCACCTGAAATTTAATATAAAAATTAATGTGAATTGTTAACTGTTAATGTGAATTAATGTGAATTGTTCTTTCAAACTCACTACTTTCTCATCTTTTCCACATCATATTATTATAACTTGACTAAATTTTGCCCCCACTTGGAGAAATACCATTATACCTGCTTTTAAGATGTGAATAAAACTTTACCCCAAAAGACTTAAAATTTGCAAAAACAGGATTATACCACAAAGAGGCATTTTATTAATACATCCTTTTGATCTTTCACTTAATAATTTCTACTTTGTAACACAGCTGCTGGCTTCTCCCCACAAAAAAAATTCTCAAAACTGAAGCCACTTCTCATTCTTTCTTCCCTTTCCCTTGATCCTTCCGGCGATTTTACTGTCTTGATCAATCCATTCCCTAATGAAAACCAACTGCTTGAGTCTTCTCCTCCTTCCAAGCTATTTTTCTTCAACCCATGATCATCTCAAGTATGCATCCAGAAACAAAGCACCATCAACCCAGAAACACACTATGACAAATATACTTTGCCATTTTTGTCCCTATTGGGTAATTGTGCAAGTATTCTCATTATCTTCCAGTATAACAGACAAGCAAATCAACAAACAAGCAAGGAAAACACACACACACACACACACACACACACACACACACACACACACACACACCTGACATCCCTTATACTTTTGCTTCTATGATCCTGGACTTTAACATGACATCACCAAATACCTCTTTTGCTTTATGGCCAAACATTTGGGGAAAGTGATTCATTTTCACCATTCCTTTTTCCCTTATCAATTTTTCCATCCTCAACTCCATGAATTCCAGTTTCTCCCCTTGTCATTTCATTCTAAATACTCTTACCAATGTTTCCAATAACTTAGGGATTATCCCCATAAATATTCTATCAATATGATCTTCTTTGACCTCTCTATAACTTTTAGCATTCTCAGCCATTGAACTAGGGCTTTCTTATATTGTCTGCCAAAGCTTTGCTCATGTCTTCTTTTTCAGGGCTTCTTTTTACGGGAAAGTTTGTTTTCTGGAAGTTTTTATTCCATGTTTTGCTGCCTCTGCACAGTTTGATATCTAAGACCTTACTTACCTTATCTAAATAATAGCTACAACCATGGCATTATTTATTACCTATGTATAAATGTTCATAAAATACTTATTCTTGCAGCAGATCTTTCCCTCATGTAACACTTGTTGTCCATGTAATTAACTATATGTAAAATATCTCCTAGTGGAAGATCTTCAGCAGGTAAATATACTAAATATGTGGAGTTGAACTCATCATGTTCTCCCCAAACCTGTCTCTACAACTAAGAATAGTTCTACAATCTAAATTTTTTTCTAAATCTGGGGTGCCTGGGTGGCTTAGTCATTTAAGCCTCGGACTTTAGCTCAGGTCATGATCTCGTGGTTCATGAGTTCAAGCCCCGGGTCAGGCTCTGTGCTGACAGCTCAGAGCCTGGAGCCTGCTTCAGATTCTGTGTCTCCCTTTCTCTCTGCCCTTCCCCTGCTTGTGCTCTGCCTCTCTCTCTACCTCAAAAATAAATAAACATTAATTTTTTTTATTTTTTTTCTAAATCTATAATTATCTACTTCTAATACTCTAAGCATTTATAGATACATAATTATAGCCCCTAATACATAAACTGCCCTCTTTCCATTAACATTGCTATAAAATTCCCTCATATTCTTATCATTTTTATTTAGTGATTTGCAAATACCTATCTCATCTCCTTGCTTCTTGTCTTGCCTGCCGTATGCCTGGAGCACCCATTCCCACCCAAACCAGGTTTCATATTGCTCTGGACTCTCCATCCATAAATGCAAATATGATTAGTTTCTCTGTACTTAAAATAATTCCAATAACTCCCTAACAACACAGGATGAAATTCATGTTCTTACTGGGGCTTTGAGAGTCACCGTGGGGTGCCTGGGTGGCTGTCGCTTGAGTGTCTGACTTTAGTTCAGGTCATAATCTCACAGCTCATGAGTTCTAGCCCCTCATTGGGCTCTGTGCTGACAGCTCGGATCCTGGATCTTGCTTCAGATCTGTGTCTCCCTCTCTGTCTGCCTCTAACCCACTCGCATTCTGTCTCTGTCTCTCTCAAAAGTAAATCAACATTAAAATTAAAAAAAATTAAGAGTCACCATACCTTACTTTCTTCACAGATTTTCAAGCTTAGTTCATCATTTCATGTTTCAAGTTCTTCTCTCTAGCTAACAAACAAGTAGCAAACAGAAGTAGCTTCTAGAAAACAAATAGCTTGGAAATAAAAAATATGCCATAAGATCTCCATTAAGCAATTTAACTACTGTTTTCCTCTTTGGGATCTGCTAATACTTTTTCTTTGCTAGTAACTCCAGTCAGTAGTTTTATTTGTCTGTTCGTGTGTTTTTAAAAAATCAGTTTGTGTGCATCTACTGTTAGAAGGTATCTTTTGATTACCCAATCTGCAAAAATTTTTTAAATTAAAAGAAGATGGAAAGATGTCATCTACTACAGTGTATTGGCATCCCCTATAGCAATAATTATGTTTTGCTTCCTGTGTAATGGTATCTGGAAAGCTAATTTCCTTCCCCAGACCACCTTGTGACTGGGGTGATAGATATACTGAGGTTCTATCAGATGCAATATCACAAAATATGAATTTAGAGCCTATTTATGAAAAGAAAGAATGCCACCACTTTGGACTACATGAGCCATGCAGTTGCAATTAATGATCTAACAGAGATAGTTTGGTTCTAGAATAAAATATGGAAACAGTGGGTCCCTGATCCATGGACAGAAGTAGCAGTGATGCATTTCTGGAGACATCAGCTCCATCAGTGGTTTATTGATTCTCCAACTTCCTGATTGTGGCACAGAGGGACCTATTCTCAAAAGTTTTCTGCAAGTCTTAACTAGATCTTAGAACATACTGCTTTGAGTTTACCAGTGATTGTGGAACACACTGTGCCCTATCTTAAGCCCCATTCTGTTTAATGTAGCTGGATATCTTCATAATAATTCTATTAGGTGAGTAACATAATTGTTTTCATTTCATAGATAAAGAAGCGGGGGTACAGAAAGTAAGTTTTCCAAGGTTACATGGACAGCAGGCAGTGGATCCAGAAAATGAACTCATGCATTCTCTTCCAAATTCTGCCCAAACCTCTATATCTATTATCTCTTGATTGTTGAAGAATTTTCAGTCTTTCAGTCTTGCAGGCAGTGGAACTTGATTTCTTTTTTTTTTCTTAAGCATTTTTTAAAGTTTATTTATTTTGAGAAGGAGAGAGAGAGAGAGAGAGAGAGAGAGAGAGAGAGAGAGCACACCCACGAGCAGGGGAGGGGCAGAGAAAGAAAATCCCAAGCAGGCTCCACATTGTCAGCGTGAAGCTCAACGTGGGCTTGAACCCACCAACCACGAGATCATGACCTGAGCCAAAACCAAGAGGCGAACTCTTAACTGACTGAGCCACCCAGATGCCCCTAGAACTTGATTTATTTAGAGCATTTTGGAACTCTATTCCTAATGGTGTATGCACATTAAAGGAATTCATATCAAAATGCCATCTGTTAACACAACAAGAAATGTAATTCCCACAGAGATGGAAATGTTTATCTCAGCCTAACTAGCATTGTTTTTCTGTCCTGCAGGAGATTTGTGAGGGAAGCCACATCATAATTAAAATGTTCTTGATTATCATTCATTAATAATGAAAAAATTAAGGAATAAAATATTTAATGGCTTTCGTATCCATGAAAGGTATGGTCTTAAATATAGGAGTGGATTCTTGAAAATTATTTGGCTTTAATTTCTTGTACAACTTTTAAGATATAATCAACCTTAGCAATAAATGTAGAATTTTTTTTTAATTTGGCTAAGCCCACTCCCATGAATAGCTCTTTAATAAAAGCTGTCTACCTTTGCTTCCATGGTCTCCTTGTATCTTAATTTTTTCCATTGGCTGACCTCTCTTCTGAGTAACGCTTTCTTTCTTTAGATCTGATACTTACATTCAGTAAATTATTGCTTATGTCTTCATGCTTTTGGACCATTGTTTTTTCATGAATTCATTTATCACTCAAAAGGTAATGTTGTTTACCTTACCTTGAATTTCTTACAGAAAACTCAATATCACCTCTCTTTACCCAAATACACTTACTATCCTTAATTCTAATCATCCATCATCTATTTCTCCAATGAGAACGAAAGCTCCAGAAAAGTAGACTGTCACATTTATTTTTGTAGCCTCAGTTCTTAGCATAGCACAGGGCAAGATCCAAAAGTACACCAAATAATATTAGGAACGAAATAACAATATACTTGAAGGGATTTTGCCAGTTGTAAAATGCACACTAATGTAAGATATTGATATTATGAGGTTTGTTGTTCAAAATATACTATCAGGATTTAAAGATAATGTCTATTGTGTTTGCCAAAGAGCAAATTATTAGAAAAGGTTTTATGTTCTTTATTTTTTATTCATTTCCATAGTGCTAGCTCTCAAGAACTCAATATGGTAAATTATCATTTTGAGTTCTGAGATAAGAGAAAAAAGATAAATGTATATTATTTCAGCACTTCACACTTCAGAATTGCTCCAAAAATGCCTTCTGAAAAATGTGAATACTCAATTGCCTTATTTGGCATTTCTAAAGATGAAGGAGCTAAAGAAAATATAAGATTAATTCAAAATATCTCTACTGGGGTGATAACTTATTCCCAGTATTGTACCATAAATATGCCACTGCAGCCTTATTAACTGATTCAATCTAATTAGTGTCAAAGGCAAGGTGCATGTCTTGAATGTAAGATTGCATTCAACAATAGCCATTGGGGCCAAAATACACGTAATGAGACACATTTTTCAAAGAAATGTTTTCATTGTGAGGATTTCTGGAGAGATGTTATGGGATGTCAGTTTAGTTTACTCCAACAAATATTTCCTGAGAATTTATCATGTGCACAATGTACTAAGCTCAAGGCAGGCACAAGTGAATTAAAAGCAATCTCATCAAAGAGTTTATAGTTGGAAAATTAGATATTCAAAAAGAAAATTCCAATTACATGTGACAAACGCAGTGATAAAAGTTTCAAAGTGCTCTAGAGAAGAAAAGAGGAGGATATATAACCCTGCCATAAGGATTAGAGTTGAGATAGTGATAAGAAATATGGAGGTTTTCTGGTTAGGGTAAGATCTAAGCTATGTGCTAAACAATGAGAAGTCTGAATCCAAGAGAATGGGAAGGGAACAATCTTTTTTCAAAGCAAGGGACTTGTGAAGTTGCAGAAACATGAAATTAATTGGTAGGTCTGGGAACCAAAAATAGATCATCAAAGTTGGAATATAAATTGCGAGATGGAAACTTAGTGGAAGATTACATCTTTTTTCAGTGACGGAAAACATCCATGTCATGGAAGTCTTTGTCTGCAAGGATTAAGAGTGGGTGGTGGAGACTGCCCAAAATATCTGTGCACATACAGTGTTTTGCACAAAGATGTTCTATGCATGCTATTGCCTCATCATATGCTGTGCAAACATTTAGTAACAGAGACATAAAGTTAGAACCCATTTAATTTGCTTTTAAAAAGTTATCTAATGTGAACCCACTTCAATATTTAAAAAACACTGAACTTAGTAAACTATTACAGACAATACTTGAACCTGAAAACTGTAGAATCAGGGGAAGTTGCTGCCTCCCCATTAAGCAAGCTTGCAGTGGTGGGTTACATTTGTACCTTATTATTTTATAAAATGTGTCTTTCTGAACCTGGCCAAAACTATAACTGGAATAGCATCCAGGCTAAGAGGCAGTCTGAAAACTACAGATGGAAAAGTGAGGTTACAAGCTACATAGTAAAGTTGGAAGATTTTTCTAACTCACTCTAGTTGAAACAAATCTCACACGGGGTATTGCGATTGCTTCCTTAAGGAGTATTGCAATTGCTTCCTTAATCTGTCATCCAGGTCTGTATGCTTCTCTCCACAAGACATTTATCCAAACTGCAGCCTAATATACTCTTTTTAAAACAGTAGTTGCGTTCTCCACTTCCACTCTTAGTTAACAACCCTATAATGGATTAGCACTGCCTTTATGATTAAAAATTCATATTTAACACAGCCTGTCAGGCCTTGCATATTTGGTTCTCTGTAAGAATCTCTAGCCTCACATTTTGCTTCTAAGAATCCTCACTCAAAATGAGCCCACTAGCCTGTTTTTGTACCAGCACTAAGCCACTGTATGCAGAATTCTCTCTGCCTAGGATGTTTTTCCTAGTTCTCCCCACGCTCCACTGTCTTTAATCAAGTTTATTGGTGCTCAACTTTCAGATCTCATCTAAATGGCCTCTCACTTACAAAAACCTCAACCAACCTCTTTATTGGTCCAAACCATCCTTAAGATGTGATTCACAGAAGCATTTACCTTTCCTTCTAAGCACTTGCTCAGTTGTTATCACTGTCGCTGTTATTATCATTTGAATAATGGGAACTCTTTCTTATAAAGTAAGCTCCATAGGGACAAGGACCACATGGGGACAGGGACCAGAATTCTTTCAGTTGCCATTGCATCCCTATGGCAATGCCTAATGTTACTACAGCTATTAAAAAATAAATGTTAAACTCCAACTTTCAGTAAGTACAATTTTTTCTTCTGTATTTTGAAAGATTGGATGGTGCATACAATCTTTAAAGTTGGTGACTGTTAAGTGGTTCCCTTATTCATATCTCTGATGTAAAGTGTTTTGAGGGAGTGAACATTGAAGGAGTAATTTTGAGCCAGATTGATAGGACCTGTTTTGAGTCTTAATCCGTTCTCCACCAAAGTAAGTAGTGATGCAAGGATGGGGTTCTTTCTCTAATGTCAAGCTTAGTCAGAAGAGGTTTCAACTTGGTCATTCCTGGAGCTTATTCTGTCCTTTATGTAGTTGAAAGGCACAGAGAATGAGATTCTGACTCATACTTAAGTAGAGTGGTGACCAGGGGCACCTGAGTGGCTCAGTCAGTTAAGCATTCAACTTTGGCTCAGGTTATGATCTCACAGCTTGTGAGTTCGAGCCCCACGTCGGGCTCTGTGCTGACAGCTCAAAGCCTGGAGCCTGCTTCAGATTCCATGTTTCCCTCTCTCTCTGCCTCTCCCCCACTAGTGCTCTGTGTCTCTGTCTCTCTCTCTCAAAAATAAATACACATTGAAAAAAAAAAAAAGAAACAAGAGTAGTGACCAATGGCAATAGGAAGAAATCTAAAACTTGGAGGTAACTACTCACTAGGTGGGAAACAAAGATGTGTGATTCCTGGGGCCAGCTGAGGCAACGAGCATAAGGAAGTCGGCACAAGAGACAGTCTACAGGGTGATAAGACACCGACAGTACGAGGTTGTAGCCTGCTCCACAGGGAGAAGATGCTCAAGTGTGTAAATCTGGGCTGCTGGTTAAAAGAAAAACAAAGTTCATGTCATGACAATTGAGGGAAACAGCAGGGAATTCAGAAAATATCTGTGAAGGAAAAGGAAAAAATATTTACTACTCAAGACAGCGCAAAGCCATCTTGCATAGTACCAATGAATTAACCCTTTCTGATTTCCTAACCTCTTCTCTGTCCAACCTTTTTGATCCCAATGGAGTTAAAATAGCAGAAAAGAAAGGGAAACTGATGAGTGATAACTGAAAGTCGAAGAACCATAGCTCTACCTCAAGGCAGCCAGCAATCCACTATAGCTGGGTTTAGCTGGCCAAAAAACCAAAAAAACAAAACAAAACCTCATCATTGAATGATACTTACTGATTGATCAATATGTTGGATGGTTTTAATTAGTGAATTGAAGATGTATTTTCATTACAATGTAACTATTTGACTTTCTGCTATTTAATAGTGACAAAAAAGATGTCATGGAGTCATTCTAGCTTTTCAATCAGGATTAAGGGAAGGACTGTTCATTTGGGGAAGGTTTAAAAAAATAGAAGAAAAAGTAAAGTTAATTTATAATTATACCCCATGAGTACCACCAATTCAGTGTATCTGTTGCATAGTACTTTATGCACATTTATTGAATGAGTAAGCTGCATTTCATCTTGCCTTTTACTAATAAGCTGTATGACCTCGGAAAATATCTGATAAAATTGGCCTCATGTGTAAAAGTAAGAAAGTCTTCTGGATCTCAGAGTCCATTTCCAGTCTCAAATGTCTACTATTCTTTAGTAACCTTAATTGCTTGGAAATCCCTTTGTAGAAAGTTTAGAATACTATAATGCCCCCAACTAATAACTACTTTGCATTTTTAATATAGAGACACCAAATGAATAGATACATAGCTGATATCATGGAGCTGAACATTTAGCCGAAGAAAAAGAAAATAGATAATCGTGATATATTTTAAATGAAATGAAAGAGCACAGAATCTAAGGATATAATATAAAACATATTTAACATCTTTAAAAAATAGATGTTTGGGGCACCTGGGTAACTCAGTTGGTTGAGCATCCAACTTTGGTTCAGGTCATGATCTCATGGTTTGTGAGTTTGAACCTTGCTTCAGGCTCTGTGCTGACAGCTCAGAGCCTGGAACCTGTTTCAGATTCTGTGTCTCCCCCGTCTCTGTCCCTCCCATGCTCATGCTCTTGTCTCTCTCTGTCTCTCGATAATAAATAAACATTAAATTTTTTTAAATAAATAAAATAGATGTTGGTTCTTTGTATGCAAAACCTTAAAATCAGAATTATACTCAGGATATCAAAGCTTCAAAGTCAGCTTAAATTTGAAAACAAAATAAATACCTATTATTTAAAACTAAGAAGATTTTTTTTTTTAACCAATGTGTTTTGTGGGGAATAAGCTTAAGAATTCCCTGAGCCTGCATTAATGGGTTAACAAGGCATAAAGAATTAGAAAGCCATAGGATATACACATTCAAGTTTGGGTAAACAAGATTAGGTAAATAAGAATAGGTAAGGTGGGGCAAAGGCCCCAACATAGGGCAGGGCAAAGGCCCCAGTAAATACAGGGCGGGGCAAAAGCCCCAGTATAGGACAAAGTTGTATGAGGTAAATAAGATTAGGTATTCAGGGCAGAAATGCCCCCCCAACTTAGTACAGTAGCAGAAAGCTGTTTCACAAGAAGGAAGGACCAAATTAGGTAAACAGGTAAATAGGACTATAGACCTCTGCAGGGCAAAGGTGCCCAGAGCAGAGGTAATTAGCAGAAGAAAGGTGCTTTGTTGACCTTGAGGTAGCATGCTCTTTCTTGTCTCCTAGACCAGTTTAGGTAAACAGAAGTGATGCCTCATGTCTGTGTAAACAACCTTTCCTCCCCCACCCCCCAACTCCCCCCCTCCCTGCGCCAGGATTTTGTTTTGTATTAACCCAAACCCCTAACCCTAAATATCTTCAAAACCCCCTTTCCCTCACACCCATGAGTTAATGTTCACAGTTTCATTGTCTCTTTGTGCACGCCTACAACCACGTTTGTAAGCCTTCTGACCCTAATAAAAAATGGAGCAAGGACCCTTAATCAGGGCTCTTGTCTTCTCCTGGACATTAGCCATCTCTCACATTTTTAATCCTGTGTCCCACTTTCTTGCTGGACAAGAAAAAAACTCCAGACCCAGAGTCTATGATAGTGTTTAATATAATAGATTTCTTTCTTTTTTTTTAAGTTTATTTATGTATTTTGAGGATCACAGAGACAGTGTGAGCAGGGGAGGGGCAGAGGGAGAGGGAGAGAGAATCCCAAGCAGGATCTGTGCTATCACCACAGGGCCTGATGTGGGGCTTGAACTCACAAAACCATGAGATCATGACCTGAGCCAAAATCAAGAGTTGCACATTTAACAGACTGAGCCACCCAGGTGCCTCTATAATCGAATTATTTCTTTGTTTGGTGTCATGAATCACTTATTTGTGTGGGCAATTACAACTTAATAGCATGTTTTTTCCAAGCATCTTTGAATGCTTGACCAATTTGAAACTCCAGGTATAGCGATTCAACCTGCAAAGAAAGGGCATGGTGTGAAATGCTTAATTAGTTGTGTAGGGCAGCATTTCATGAATATGTGGGGAATAATATCAACTTCATATCTTGTGTTAGCTTCTGAGAAAAGGAAAACAATTTTTTCCTTTCTTGTTAATTCTAGTCAAATAATTTAAATAGTTTTATTTTGATTACTATTATAGGTGGTAAGATAAACATCATAAAACAGTAAGTAATTTTATACCATCAGTAAATTTTATTTAAAAATATTTGAGAAACAATTCATCAAGATTAAACTTTGAAAAATGCAATACAGTAACTATCTTAGGAAAATCATATAAAAATAGCTTTCCATGGGGCGTCTGGATGGCTCAGTCGGTTAAACGTCTGACTTCAGCTCAGGTCATGATCTCACTGTCCGTGAGTTCGAGCCCCGTGTCGGGCTTTGTGCTGACGGAGCCAGGAGCCTGCTTCAGATTCTGTGTCTCCCTCTCTCCCTGGCCCTCTCCCCCTCGTTTTCTGTCTGTCTCTCTCTTTCTCAAAAATAAATAAACATTTTGCAATTCTTTTTTTGGCCTAGCAGCATATAATCATTCATTGTGAAATATATAAATGCTGCCTTAAACTGATACCAACCAACAATTACACTCTTAAATAGTAAAAAAAAAAAAAAAAAGAAAAAAAAAGAAAGAAAGAAAAAGAAAGTAAGAAAGACTACAGCTTTCCTTAAAATAGATTATTTTGGGGGGGGCCTGGGTGGCTCAGTCGGTCAAGCGTCTGACTTTGGCTCAGGTCATGATCTCACCGTCCGTGAGTTCGAGCCCCGCGTCGGGCTCTGTGCTGACAGCGCAGAGCCTGGAGCCTGCTTCAGATTCTGTGTCTCCCTCTCTCTCTGACCCTCCCCCGTTCATGCTCTGTCTCTCTCTGTCTCAAAAATAAATAAACATTAAAAAAAATTTTTTTTAAAGAATAGCTTTCCAGTGGGAAGGAACAACCTGGGATATTATACTGCCAAAAGATACCTAATAGTCGTAGGTAGTGGATTAGACATCAGTCATAATGTAAAGCTTTTTTTTTAAAGCCTTAACTTCATGTTTTGAATTTTCTATTCACTTAACCTTGATGCATATAAAATTTTAAGTCCAACTACATGAACTTGCGTAAACCTAACAGACAAAACTCATAAGTCTATAAAACACTGGCAATTCATACAGGCCATTGACCCAAATGAAGTTACCCATTAAAATTAAGGGAGGAAAATGACACAGAAAGTCCAGATTATATGTTTTATTTTAAGACAGCTATCTTGGGTTTTGGTCACCAATTTTAGTGTGTGTGTGTGTGTGTGTGTGTGTGTGTGTGAGTGTGAGGGGCAGGATTCCCCCCTTCCAAAAAGCAATGCTCAAGGTATCAGTTAGATATCCTTCAATTCAACTCAATTCTGACACTATCTACCCAGAGATAGCATCAGATCTCACAGAGGGCAGAGCCCCACAAAACTCCCCCTCCCCAACTTCAAACACCAATAACAAGTCCAGGTTGTTGATTGTGTTTCTGACCAACTGATTATAGACTACATATTTCATCATGAACCCCCTCCTTGGGTTCTATTAATTTGCTAGAGTGGCTCACAGAACTTCAACATTTTATTACTAGATTACTGATTTATTATAAAAAGGTATGTCTTGGGAATAGCCAGATGGAAGAGATGCATAGGGCAAGGTATGTGGAAAGGGCACAGAGCTTCTATGCTCTCTGGGAGCCCCACTGTCCTCAAATCTTCACATTTTCATCATCCCGGAAGCCCTCCAAATTCCGTGCTTTTGGCTCTTTATGAAGGTTTCATTACATTGGCATGGTTGATTACATCATTGACCATTGGCTACTGACTTGTCTCCAGTCCCACTCCCCTCCCTAGAGGTCAGGGGGATGACACCAAAAGTTTCAACCCTTCAGTCACTTGTTTGCTTCCTCAAATCCAGCCCTCATCCTTGGTGATCTAAAAGTCACCTCATCAACATAAAAAAAGACATTTTTTTTTTAAATCTGTCTCACCACTTAAGAAATTCCAAGGGTGTTAGGAGGTCTGTGCCAGAAGGGATAAAGACCCAATATATATTTCTGATCATAAATCACAATATCACAACAGCTTAGCAAGTTTTCTTAGTATTAAGAACACAAAAACTGCATTTTTTAACAGTAGTAAAGTTAAAGACATTCAATTAGTTTTTAAAATATTTACAATATTTGGGAACTTTTAAGCACTTTGGGACACAAGTGCAAATAGCTGTGAGAATATATATATCATATTAGGCATATGTTTGAATACAAGTTTAAATTTGGTTAACTATGTAGAGCAATACTCTGAGTAAAAATTCATAATGATATTAACAAATCCAAGTTTTAAGAAGTTTGACAACAGAGAATTAAAAGGAAACGCATAAAAGGTTTTATAATAGTCTCAGTTGGCATGAATAGGAAAAATTGATTCTATATAATCCAGTAGGAAAAATAGAGCTGTGAAAAATTGACATGACTGGAACCATTTTAAAACAGAGCAAAAGTGGTGACTACAGAAGAACTACTGTAGCCATCTTTGTTTGAACTGGTCCAAAACCTTTGGATTGGGTGAAAGGGCAATTGTCTTAAGCAATTGATTGAGAAGTCGGAGGCAAAAGGGATATCCTGATCACAAGGCTGATGGTTGTGAACTTTCTAAAGGTAGAATCAGTAGTCAATGTATAATCCAGAGTATCTTGGCTTGCTTAATACCCATAGAAAATTTTCTTCCATTTCTCCAACTTATAGAATTTCCTTCCTTCCTTTTCCTAATAAAAACCCCTTATTTTCACCCTTATATTTCACCTTTATATTTCACCTTTATATATTTCACCCTAATAAAAACCACCTTATTTCACCAATAATGTTGGCAGGACATTATTTGGGTTTCTACCTGAATCTGTGCTTCCTGAAATGCAGTTCTTTGATCTCAGAAAAACCCTCATTCACCTCTCATTACTCTTTATTTTATTTATTTATTGGTGTTTATTTTCAAGGTAACAGATGGTAAGTAATACATTATATAAGAGATCAAAATGGTAGGTGAGATAGAGGGTTGGCCAAAACTAATGCTGCTCTACCCAATTTATTCTTTCTTTGAAGTCTTTCTATATATTGAGAATAAACATATTTTCATAATTTACCATATACAATTTAGTAAAATTTTAAATTTCATAGTATATAATATATTACATAATGCACTTTCAGGTCTCTTCAACACATTCTGTAAGATTCTACATAATTCTTAGGACATATCCAAGTGTAAATACAACATGGACACCATATAATAAATGGTCATATATTTAGGCTCCACTAGAGTTCACAATTCCTTTAAAGAAAACATTTGGCAAGGATTGAAATTAGTAAATAATAACATGAGCACCCACTGTCTGTGAGGAAGTCTTGGGTTGGGTTACTGTTAGTTTGTTATATAACCTACCAACATCCGTAAATTGCAGCAGGAATATGTCAATAATTTGATCTCTACATTGGTTAATTTGTGCCTAAAGAAAAATGGTGCCTAAAGAAATTCAGAATCTCATATAATATCACAAAACTATACACTGTATTTTATTTGGCCTGTCCAGTCATCTCCTTTGTCCATTAATAAAAATGCTTTACAGTCTTAAAAATGTTTTAAATATCTATACATTTCCTACAAGAAGACTTTCAGGACTTCATTACTGTTATGGAAGCCAGCCTCCAGTATTATTCCAGTAACGCTCACCTTGTTGTGTTCACGCCTTTGTCAGGTCCCTTCCAACATGGCATCAAGTTGACTGGTGTAACCAGTAGGACACTGTGGAAATTACAGAATATGACTTCAAGGCTAGCTCATGAAAGATATATTGATGTCTGTGTTTATTGCATCACTCCCTTTGGGAGAATTCACTTGCTATGTTGTAAGTCATCTCTAACACCCCTAAGGATAGGGCTATGTGGTGAAAAACTGAGAACTCCTGCCAACAGCCAGATAAGTTTGCCGGTTCTGGAAATGAGCCCATCATAAAAACAGATCCTCCAGCCTTAGACAAGCCTTCAGATATCTGCAGCCAGAGCCGTAATCTTAAAAGGAACTTTATGAGAGATTCAGAGCCAGAGTCATTCATTCAACTAAAGTATTCCAGGATTTCCCCACCCACAGACACTGTGTGAGATGATGTATATTGTTTTAAACCATTAAGTGTTTGGATAATTCATTGTGCAGCTAGATGGCTAGCACAACTGCTAATCGTATTGGCAATTTGCATACTACATACTAATTTTTTTTTCACAAACTGTGTACATTGGTATATTTTATTCTTTATGGTCACATTTCCATTTGTTTTCCAGGTATTTATTTATTTATTTATTTTTAATGTATAGATGTTAGAAAAAACCTACTCACTCCGCACAATAGATGATTTCCTCAAGAGAAAAGTAGTGAGTTAACAATGATTTCTTCCCAAATCCTGATATTCATTCCCTCAGAAATATTTTTGAGAGCCTATCATGTGCAGATGGAGGTAATAACATATAAAATCCCTTCCCTCATGTAGATTGCATTCCAGAGTGGGGACACAGAAAATAAACAATGAAGTAAGTCAGACTGTGCTGAATATTATGGAGAATAATAAATCTGGCAGGAGGAGAAAGCTTTTGTGACACATGAACTGACTCATGTTTCAGTAGAATCCCAGGGCCGCCAATGCCAACAGGCAGAGTTTATGCAGCTCACATTGTTGACACAACTACCAATGGATACTGGAAAATGCAGCTGCTGGGTTTAGAAATTCAATATAGCACCTGATTTTTCATATGAACACTTTCAGTTGAAAATGGGCAATGTAGCCAATTGTTGACTTCAGTCATGTAACTACATTCTAGCC
Organism: Acinonyx jubatus; assembly: GCF_027475565.1. Taxonomy (NCBI): domain Eukaryota; kingdom Metazoa; phylum Chordata; class Mammalia; order Carnivora; family Felidae; genus Acinonyx; species Acinonyx jubatus. The sequence goes on from NC_069384.1 coordinate 23,016,249, forward strand.
ATAAGATGTCAAGTAAAATGAAGAAGAGTCTATAATTTTACCCTACTTGCCAACTAACAAATGAGCCTGCCATAGAAAATCAAGGACCAGGGGCACCTGGGTGGCTTAGTTGGTTAAGAATCTGACTCCGGCTCAGGTCATAATCTCATGGTTCATGAGTTTGAGCCCTGCATTGGTCTCTGTGTGGACAGCTCGGAGCCTGGAGCCTGCTTTGGATTCTGTGTCTCTCTCTCTCTTTCTGCCCTTCCCCCACTCACACTCTGTCTCTTTCAAAAATAAATAAACATTAAAAAAAGAAGAAAGAAAGAAAGAAAGAAAGAAAGAAAGAAAGAAAGAAAGAAAGAAAGAAAAGAAAGAAAGAAGGTCAAGGACCATGCTTCCATGCTGAGTCCATTCTGTCATTCTGTTCCGTGTATAGACAGAATGTTGAACACATACCTGTGGCAGGCTAATAAAATACATATGACTCCTTGGTCAGAGACCAGCATCATTTATCATTTACATTTGTTCCCTATACATCAATTCCCACAGGGAAATATAATGAGACCCAGAAGTTATCTGCATGTGCTGTAGGGTGCATCACAAGAAAGAAAGGTCAAAATTAGAAAACTTGGTCTTATGTAGCGCTGCTCATGACCTGCCTATCCTCACCTCCAGAGCAAGAAAGAGCAACAAGAACATTATCTTTATTGTGGAATGTAAGAGAATATGATGGTGAGGGAGAAGCCATCTCTCTGTATATAACCTTGGAATATGAACAAATCTCCTCCAAAAAAAGGGAAAAAAGCCTTAAATCTCCTGGTCTGTCTCCATACACAAAAATTGACTGTACATGCTTTTGCTCAAGGGACTCCAGCTGTATAGGAATGGAATCCATGGGAAAATGTCTTCGAACACAAAGGAGGCTAAGAAAAAGAATATGTGGCATGTTCAGAATGGTAGTGAGTTTCAGGCTCTTCTTCAAAAGGTAGAAGATTCTGAAAATATATAAAAGAAGTCAGATGCTGGGTAAACAAGAGAATTGCTAAGAACTGCTAAAATTGACCTCAAAAGTGGCTGATTCATTGGCACCGCAATGTGGACAGAAACCTAATTTCTTCTCATGTCTTCATGAATCCACCATTTTGGTTAATTTCAACCTCAAGCTGTTAAAAATATAGTAACAGCAGTCTCAGGAATCATGTAAAAATAATATCAACAGCAACAATGACAGAAGCAACAAAAAGTTTTAAAAACAGAAGAGATACTGTATTTTCCTGTGGCTCTATTTTGTGCACGAAAAAACTTTCAAAGCCTGCCAACAGAGTTTGCTTCTGGTTCTACTGTCTAGAATTGGATCATATGTCTGTTTCTGAAACTGCAAGTAGTATAGAGTATGGAATTACCAGAATCGGCTTAAATTAATCAATTTAGGTGGATATGGAAATGACCACCAGAGGGTGCACTGGGAATGGCAACGGCCCTGGCTTTGGAGGATCAAGAAACATTCTGAAGTACCAGACCAGGTAGGTTAAGTCTGAGCAAAATAGTTGAAGGGAGTGAAAGTGTTCCCTGTAGAAAATACAGCATAGGAACAGGGTGGGGCAGATACAGTTTTTCCAGGAATAGAAAGGAGTTTAATTTAAATGGAACTTTGATTTCAAGTGTGTAGTTACTGGAAAGAAGACCAAAAAGGCAGATTGAATTTAATCACAAAGAATCAAGTATAAGAATGTTTAAATTTTCCCAAAGGCTATGTTTGTGTACAATACTATATAACAATTCCAGCACAAGTGATTCTTTAACTCCATACAACACATATCCTACGCTAACATTAATTTCAAAATTTGGAACTACTTTTATAAATTTATACATATTCATTCAGTCTTCTATCTCCTTCCCCAAGAGTAAGTTTTTATTATTTGGTACTATCTTCCATGAGACTAGAATTCAAGATGAGACCAATGCTTATAGGTAAACAAGGAATGGCATATGTTAATCATGACACAATAGAAATGTTGGAAAGGATAATAACTTAGTAGTTTTTTTAATAAATGTGTAACATAATGGTTTTATTACCTATATGGAACATTTCATGTCTTTTCCTCTTCCAAATATTTCCAAGGCTTTTAAGGAGAACTTTTTGTTTAATTTAGCAAGCATTTATTTTGAGTTTCTGATCCTCTTTACCCTACTTGAAGTCATATTGCACAGTTACAATGAACAAGGCAGCATGGAGAATTTTAAGGATAAAGAGTTGTAACCTATTACACTTTCAAGATGACTTTAGTGGACTACTCTGACATTAAGGTCCTCTGAGATGTATTCTCATGAGTAGTAACTACATGAAATATTCAGTCTAGATTAAAGAATTTTCCTTCTTCCTTCGTTTTTATCTCATTACAATGCAGTAAGATATTATGTTTTCATTGACAATATCAAAATGGGAAACATTTTTTGGAAGAAACCCCCTGAATCACGATGAATAAGAGAACATCTTAACACCCACACAGTTAAATTAAAATTTGTTTTCATTAGAATTTGATACACAAGAGGAAATAAAAAAATAATTTTGTAAAAATACAATACACACTTTTTTTTATTCTAAAATAAGACACATTCATAATTGAACACACTAGACAATGAGACATCTTTTATGGTATGTTACTTCTTGAAAGTAAGTTATTACCTAACCTGATTGAAAGAGATTTTGGCTGTTCCATATTTCCCCTTTAATGCAGTTCTGCTGGCGGGGGGAGGGGGGGATGGATTATAAAAACATAAATATCCTATGAAGGAGGATTATATAGAAAGAAATAAGCAGCTTTCATAGAATTGTCAAAAAGCCTAAACTTTTATATAATAGGTACGCATCTTAAAAATAGGCAATTAATGGAACCAAAACATGTCACCATAGGTTAGAAAGAATGCAAATGCCCTTTCACACTTTGTTTTCCAACCTGCCCTTGGTTGGGAATACCCCAAAACTGTATGTTGAGGTTTAGGAGAATTTTTATCTTGAGAAGACTATGATAGGTAGGTTACTTTAGTATCGAGTGATTCAATTAGCTCCAGAGAAGGAGAAATTTTGATTTCTTTGGTTTAAGGAAGTAACATAAGTATACTATCACTATCAAGAGTTTTTATTCTAGGCTGGCCTGTCCCACTCACCTTAATATGATGGAAGTTAAGTTTTCCTGACAAATACTCCAAGTAAGAACAAAAATTATGGCTCTGAACAGAATCATTCAGAACTCAAGTGTAGAAAAAATTAAAAAGTAAAATATACTGCAGACACAGGAACTGAAAATAAGCCACTGTCAAGATGTTATCACCTTTTCCTGGTTCATTTGGCATCAGCAATGAGTGTTGGGGACTACTGGAAGGAGAGCGAGCAGGGACAATTCCCAAGAAATCATCGGGAGACATTAAAATAAAATCAAGTGATAACTAGAAAGTACTGAGAACATTTCACTAACATATTTCACAAAGTTGCATATCTTTCCCCTCACTCACAATGAGCATCAGACACCAACAACCACAGCTAGATTATGATGTCTATTTTTGGAAGTAAAAGTAAGCAGTTGTGTTTTCCTATTTTGTGGCTTTTATTCTTTTGATGACTTCATAATACTATCACCACTTCCACAATTTTCTCTCTTATTCTACATTTTCCTTTGAAAATAAGCTTCTACTGTAATGTCTGGCAAATGGGTAGGAAGGCATAATTGGATTAGGTGGTGTGGAGCGTGCTCATGGTTGGTAAAAGAAATAATGAATTTTTCTTTCTTGTCCACATTCAACTTTCTCAATTTCTCATAAAAAGATGCTGAAAATAGCAATTCTGCTTAAGTATTTATAGCATGTCAACTCCTTGTGTCCAAGCAGAAAATATATAAAATTTGTTCTGCAACGTCCAGCTTGTTTCAATACATACAAAGTGGAATAATTCATACATGCATAGAAAGACCACTGAAAAAGATGTCATGAACATTTTGAAAGCCCTGTGCATTTTATTATCTCCAATTTCCCTCTCTTGTAAAATTCTATTCAATTACCCATTCCTTTATTCTTAGCACATATGTTCTCAATTTGCACTGTATCAATTTGCATTTATTTGTAGATCCCTGTTGGTAAAACATTTCTTAATGTTATGTGAATGTACATTTATTTTTTTATCTCCACAACTGGGTTGAAATTTCGTGTAGGACAAGCACTTAATTGACTCTCTCTGCCTCTAAGCTAGGATGAGTGCTCAATAAAAGTGTATTGAAAATGAAAACTCTTGCCTCAAAATCACTCTTCACCACCAAACACAGAAATCATAAAGGAAAAGATTGACTGGCCCATACAAACATTTTAACTTCTGTGCTTTAAATATGGATGAATGAGCAAAATTGAAAAGTAAATAAAAATTGAGAAAACATAGACAGCATTTACAATATACAAAGCTTTTTAATCATTACTCAAGGAGTTAATTTAAATCAGTAGTAAAAAAATGAATACTTCGATCATACAATTTGCAATGAAGATGATAGATACATCCATATATACATGGATACATATACACCTAGATATAATCATATGAAAAATATACTGACACCAATACTAATGGAAGAAAATAAGATTTAAACTAATTCAAAACTTGTGTTTATCTCTTAAATTGGCATAGACTCTAGGAATAATAAAGTTAAATATCAGTATAGTTGTGGAGGAATCAGGAACTTTTTTAGACCTGTGGGAGGAGTGCCACATGGTATACACTTTATGGAGGAAGTTTTTACCATGTGAATCATATATTTAAATACATATTCAAATCTTGGCCCACAATTCTACCTCTGTGAATTTATTATATAAAAAAATAATGAGTGTATTCAATAACATACACTTTGTAGACAACTAAATATATTGTCTGAAAAGGGTATCGTTACCAGAAAATCAGTGGTAAACATAAAAAGATTGAATATTTGTCTACAGATTGCTGGTTGGCACATTGTGTAAACATATTGCATATGATGGATTTGGATTTCGTTTAAAAAATGAAATATAATTCTATCACAAATAGCGATTTTCATACTTTAAATTTTTAGTCACATAATGACTTCACAATACTTAGGCCTTAGATCCTGCATGCTAACATACAGTAATTGTCCAAAAGCAATCTAAATCTAAAAGATTAGAGTGTATAAAATTGTTCATGTTTGTGACTACTTCTATTTTTTTTTAAAAAACTGTGTTCAGGATTATTTCAAACTCAACTAATTTCACAAATTAGGTAATATCAAATGCACTATATATTTTTTCTTGAAAGAATAACTGATAACACTGATAATAATGTTATAAGTAATTGAATTTTAAATTACACACTATTCCAATGAGCCGAAGTATCAGAGAAAGTTGGTCATTGATATATAATTGGTATTTTGCTAGATTCAATATGACCAAAGAAAAGCAATTTGTTTATATAATAAGTAGTCAATCAGCAACTTCCTAAAAATATAAGAGTAGCACAAACAGGTCCCTTTTGGGGTAATCACCTTTAATGGATTAGAGAAAATAATGCTAACTGTACATTGTGCTTATTGTGTTTTCTTGGCCTACCGTATATTCTGCATGTTTTTGTGACATAAACATCTGTTTTCTTTGCTTGTGGTTATAATGCCAACAGAAAGAAGCTGGACAGAGTAGCAATTTGATTGTTATACTTTTCCAAGTGCAAAAATAAGTAATAATAAGAACGGTAATCATGTTTTCAAGCAGCACAACATGTAATCCCTTAAAAAATTGAAGTATCTCACATGTAGCAGAACAACTGTGGCCAATTCCAACTGGTGGCTACAGGGTATATGGGAGAACTACTCCAGAAAAGATTGATGGAGCACACCTGTTAGGAAAAACAATATGCGTGATCATAAAACTTAACTTACATACTTATGAAAAGGATGAATTTGAAAGCAAACCATAGACCTATTTACTTATGGCTCCTATGCCTACTCCATGACTCTGACTCTCAATTGTGACTTTCCACCTATAATTTTTGGTAGATTTATGGCTGTATATATATATTTTTTTCAATTTTTGTTCTCCTCAAGGCAAGCTGTTCATGTTTTCAACTGCCACTGAAGTATCTCTTGAAGGTAAATAGAACAGTTGAAAAGCTGTGAATAACTTGTTTGCTGGAAGTAAGAGATTCTCCTACTACTTGTAGTTTTCTACAAAGGCTCATACCAAGAATCCAAAGACTCAGCCTGAGGGGCTACCTCCACAGCCCAAGATAAATTTCAGCACTCCTCACATCTCTAAGCTCATTGTGATAGTGGCCTTAACAGTTAAACAAAGGAGAATGCGGACCCAACTTCATGACAGTCTGGAAAAAGCAAAACTATAGAGACAGTAAGAAGATCAGTGGTTGTCAGTGGTTAAGGGGGAGGGATGAACAGATGGAACAGAGGGGCTTTTTAGGGCAGTTAAACTATTGTGTATGATACCATAATGATGGGTACATGTCATTACACATTTGAATGTACAATACAATATACAATGTGAACTATGGACTTTACTGAAAAATACATCAATATTGGTTCATCAATTACAATAAATGTGCCACACTAATGGAATGGTGCTGACAGTGTCCTTTCAAGTTCATCTCTGTACTACTCAGATCCACTTGTTTCTCACAATAAATCCTCTCTGTACTGATAATGTTTCTTTCTTCATGATGGCAACAAAGCATAATTTCTTTAGGAAAAAAAAACTTACAAGAGGAAAAGTAATAGAACAATCTATACTAGCCACTGATACAATTGGTACTGAGGCTTAAATTAATACTCATCCTCTTCTGCCTTTTGGTTGGGTCTAGGTTGCTCACCTTGTGGGATAATCCATACTGAGACCCTGGTTTCCATACCATTGTCAAACTATGGTTACTCAATATGTAAGTATGTAAGTATGCCGACAAGAGACCCAAAGAATCAACTCAGGTCCCGTGATACCTTCCTATTCCTACTGTGTTGCAACTATCCACATTTCCATGAAAACCAGAGTCAGTTTCTCCTATAAGGATATTAACTCTGTATTGTGCTTACTGGTTTGCTGTCAGGTGGACACCAAATGACCAAACAGCACCAATAACGATAAAGTGAAATGCTAAGAAAGGTTCAGTTGACCTAGAATGGGTTTGTCTGGGAGGTTTTGCTTAGCTACGTTCTGAAGTTGGAGGTTGAGTTCAGGTCCTCTGCTAATATGTTCATTTTGGCTAAAGGAACAGTGCCTAATATATTATATTAGCATAAGAAACCAAAACATGCAATTACCCTGAAGACCTCTGCTCCCATCAAATTGCTTACATTTCTGTAAGCAAATAAAGCCATCCATTGGCAAAAGTAAGTCTGAAGTCCAAGCCCAGCTTCTTTGGGCAGGATAATCAACTCACCCACAGTAGGTGGAAGAGGGAAAGAATAATTGCCTGGGAAAATTATTTTCCTACAGCTTTCTGACATTGTTAAATGATTAAATTAATTAATGTTTTAATTTCTTAGGGCATCTCCTGGCCCCAAACACATGCTATGTAAGAAAATGCTAAATAAAAATAAATAAATAAACAAACCAGTGATCACTTGCAAAACCAAATAATTTTCCCAGTAGTATATATCCCTAGTATTAAAAGAAATAGTGATTCTACTGCTATAACTCTTCAAACTATCAGAAATAACTACCAATGATAACGTGATAGAACTAGAAAAGGAAAATCTCTTACCTCTGCACTATGAATATTATACCATATAATATAGAGAAGAAACTCTTTTCCAGAATACTATACTGCTTACATTTATATTTATTAAATAAAAATTCTTAAGACTAAAGTAAATCTTCAAGTTCAGTTCGGCTTCCTTAAAAGAAATGTAAATTCATTACAGAAAAATGAGGCAAAATTTCAAGTACAGCAAGCTGAACATCCCAATTATAAAACCAATTGTCTATGTGAGAGAATGTTGGCCAGGAATCCACATCAGTGGGCTGTACAGCAATTGCTTACAGTGATACATCAAAACCATAATTTATGCTTTGAGATGATATTTAGAGTTTGTATTTGGAATTCAGTTAGTATGTTGAAATAATAAGAAAGAGAATCAAGATATCTTTCCAAATCTTGCACTCTTCCTATGACAACCACCTTTATGTTATAAAGTGTATCCTTTAAATACTGATGTATATGATAGTGTTTTTCTTTCTTTTAATCATTTTTATAGAGCCCGTTATTCCATCCATACACAACTATGCTTCATTTCTATAAATAAAGTAGCTATTCTGAGACAACAGCCATAAGTGGCTTTCTAATGTATAGCCATCCACAAGCTGATAGCTGTGTGTGACATAAGCCATAAGACTGTAGAAACCCTCAAGGGAAAGATCTCATTTTTCTCTAGGTGTGAGATAAAACTACAACTATTAAAGAAATCTGCACCCAAGATTGGTCTATCTATTATTTCACCCCACATTATCCAACCCTTCAAGTGAAAGCCACACTCTGGAATGATGTTTAGATCACACAAGACAGCAGAAGTCCAACCAGCATGAAGTTAGTGGTGAGTTTTGTAGCCAGCAGTTGCTGTTGCTGAACAATGTGAATGGGAACTATTTTCCAGGAGGAAAATCAGATTGACTGACACTTTGATCTTAATGGATCATAAAGTAAGAAAATATGTCTGGAATTTAAACTAAGATTTTAGCAGGTAAGATTTCCACTATGTATTTTATCCCATCATAACAAATCCCATGGTAACCCATATGTTATTTAAAATACTGTGCACAGATTTATTAGACAAATGTATTATCCTCTTTACAAAAATTAAGACTTGATGCTCCAATTTGCTCCCTTTTCCCAGTGTATCATTGATATGAATAGAAAGCTCTTAATCAAATACACTGTTGTTCTATATTTTTAACTGAGATAAATACACAACTTGATGACCTCTGCTATTTCTAATATTAAGCTATAAATAAGGAAAATAAGAAAATGACTTCCATTAGCTGGAAAATATCTGAATTCAGTCACATTCGTGTATGAATTATTTTGCTTCAACCTCAGAGTCATTTAAAGGGAATTTGTGTTTTCTCTTGGACATTGTTAGATCTATAAAAATGTTACTAGGCATTATGCCATCTCAGCACTTCAGCAGTGTGATGATAATGGATTCCTCTCTTTGCTCCATTTTAAAATCTGCTACAATATTAAAAAGAATGAGGATTTGTGATATCATTGTGTATAAACTTAAGTCATATAAACTAACTTCACAATTAAGTCCATTAGGTAAAATACTATGTGCTGAAAACTACCTTAAGTTCCTAACCACTAGTTTTTGTCAGAGATTTTTTTATTCAGGCTAGAAAGTTTGTAAATTTGTACTATATATAGTTATATAGTTATATATATAGTTATATATATTATATATAGTTATATATGTTATATTTTTGTACATATATGTTATATATTGTACATATACATGCATACATGTGCATATATGTTATATATGTGTACATATATGTATTTAAGACTTATATGTATGACATGTATGATTTACATGACAAACCCTGTATAATATGATGAATAGCATAATGTACATCCACATATCTCTATGATTAGGGATCACAAATCTAAATGCTTTCTGTTATGAGTTGGATTGTGTCCCCCTCCCAAAAATATGTTAAAGTCCTCATCTATACTACCTCAGAATGTGACTTTATTTGGAGATAGGGTTTTTACCAAGGTAATTATGTTAAAATGAGGTCATTAATATTGACCATAATCCAATATGCCATGCATACTTATAAAAAGGAGAAATTTGGGGTGCCCGGGCAGCTTAGTCAGTTAAGCATCTGACTCTTGATTTCAGCTCAGGTCATAATCTCACCTTTAGTGAGACTCACCTACACTGTTGGACTCAGTGCTCACAGTGTGGAGCCTGCTTACAATCCTCTCTCTCTCTCTCTCTGCCCCTCCCCTGCTCTCTCTCTCTCTCTCCCTCTCAAAAATAAATAAATATTATTTAAAAACGTTTTATTTTTAATTTTTTTAATGTTTATTTATTTTTGAGAGGGAGAGAGACAGAGTATGAGCAGGGGAGGGGCAGAGAGAGAGTGAGACACAGACTGTGAAGCAGGCTCCAAGCTCCAAGCTGTCAGCACAGAGCCTGATGCAGGGCTCGAACTCATGAACCGTAAGATCACGACCTGAGTGAAAGTCAGCCCCCCAATTGACTGAGCCACCCAGGTGCCCCTAAACATTAAAAAAAATTTTTTTAAGTAATACATAAAAAGGAGAAATTTGAACATGGGGACAGACACACAATGAGGAAAGACAAAGTAAGGCCACACAGGGAAAAGATGATGTGTGACTAAAGCTATGTATCTACAAGTCAAAATATGACAAGGATTGCAGATGTCAGGGAGGGAGAAGTTTTTCACTGTCCAGGGTCCCTCTGGCTGCATTAAGAATTAAACTTTCATAGGAAGTTTAACAGGAGATTAACAGGAGAAAAAAAATCAAAATTTTTTTATGGGTCCACAGAGGCCCAACAATGAAATCCGGACCTAAAGAAATAACCAAGGCAGACAGTTTTTTGTGATTTTTAGACAAAGAAAATAAATCTGTGAGGACTAGGATGATGAAAACTTAACTTTGGACTTCAGTTAGCAAGCAATTCTAACCGGAATTTGGGCTGTAATAGTAAATTGGTAAAAACTAACAAGTGTGTATATAGCCTTCTCTGCTTTAAATTCTCTATCGCTAGTGGTAAGGGTGTCCTCTTTACCCCTTGGTACAGGGAGCTTACCTTCACATGGGATATTTATTTCCTGCTTTTAGGGGAATAGCACAGGGTCTGAGTGTCCCTTCTGCACAGACTGTCTCATAAGTAATTTTTATTTAAAATAATATGCCAATGTGGCACACCTTGGGCAACCTGTCCTCCTCAGACCCTACCCAGACAAACACCAGAAGTTAGAGGAGATGAGTACGGATTCTCCCCCAGAGTCATCAGAGAGAGCATGGTTCTACCAACAAGCACTCCTCCAGATCTAGCAGAGATGAAATTTTTGTTGTTTTAAGCCTCCCAGTTTTTGGTATTTTGGTACAACAGCTCTAGAAAACCAATAGACCTTGCTGGGCATTTACAAAAATAACTGACTGACTAATGAAAATACTTACATGAATCATATTTAGCCCGGGAGATTTTGTTTTGCATCCTCAAGCATAGATGCATTTTAATCAAATTTGTCGTAAACACAAATGTGAAATTGCTACTTAATATCATAGATGTCAGCAGTAAGATTTAGAATTATCTCAATACCCTGGAAACCTGGGACGGAAACAACAGCTATCATCTTAATGGGAACAAATGAAGTGTGAAAATGCACAAACTCCAGTTGATGTTAAAATTGTGGAGTATTTGCTACTCACAAGTATGAAGCAACAAGGACATAAATTGCTTACAAAATTGACACAATTTTAGAAGGCTACATTAAAAATATTTCAATCATAGGAACTATTATTATTCCAGGCTGAATGGAATAATACATAAAAATCATATCTATTTAGAAATGTCACCATATAACTGAGATTATGCAGACTCCAGGGTAAAGGCTGTGTGATATAAAAGCAAATGTAATGAATTAATTGGCCTGCATTTTAGTACAAACCTGGCTGCAAACTATATGATTTGAAGACGCGCACCAGGGTGGTGCAGTCAGTTAAGCTTCTGGCTCTTGATTTCAGCTCATGTCATAATCTCCTAGTTCATGAGTTTGAGCCCCACATCGGGGTCTGACCTGATGGCACAGAACCTTCTTAGGATTCTGTCTCTCCTTCTCTCTACTCCTTCCCCACCTGTACACACACACTCTCTCTAAATAAATAAATAAACATAAAAAAAGTTTTGTTGAACGAAAAAATAAAGCAATTCACTTGTCTTTTTGTAGCTCAGTATCAGAGATTATCAAAGAAGGGGCTTATATTCAGTGCTTATTCCCTAGGATCATTTGAAGCTACAAGATTCATACGTCTATTCATTTGTATAATAGCAATTTATTGAATATATGATGTGCTAAGAATTGTAATATATTTTAAGCCTTTAATAATGAAGAGGACAGATAAGTTTCATTTTGCAGGGAACTTACTTCAATGTGCAAAAGGAGACAATGAATTAGGAGTAAGTACTATAAAGTTAGGGGGAAAATATGAGGTCATAAAGAATGAACATGGTGTAAGGGATCCCAGAGTTGTTGCCATGTACTAAAAGCATTTCATGAGAGTAGTTCATTGCATTGTGGATATCATCTTGAAAAGAAAATGTTAAAATCATAGTACATTGAAAATTGAACAGGTACGATTTTTCAGAAGGAGACTTGTTTTGTGTGTCCCATAGGTACAAATAGTAAGGGGAAGATAATGGTCATAGTTTTGGATTATATCAGAATTCCAACACTGAGCATTGTACCTTCCATCACTAACATTTAGCATAATTTTTATAACATAAACAATATTAGGTTCATAAATTTGAACAATTTGCTAATCACCCTGGAAAAAAAAATCTGAGAAAGAATAACAAACCAATAGAGATTTTCATTTCAGTTTTACAACTTGAGAGAGTAACGTAATTACTCCAAGTGTTGTTTGTTTTATCTAAAGGTGTGTGTGTGTGTGTGTGTGTGCTTCCCTTGAAGCTATACATAGTTGTTTAATCAAATTTTTGTGAGTAGATAATTAAGAAAAGAGTGGGAAGTGAATCTGGAAAGTAGACTATCAACTATTTTAGAATGAAGACATTATGAACAAGAGATTTGCGAATGGAGTGTGCCTGAAAGATGGGCCAACAGAGTATTATCATTTTGTTGGAAGTAGGCTCCCTTTCTTCTATATCCCTGCTGCTCTGGGACTTTAATGTATTCTCCTTCCAGAAATGTCAGACTTGGAGATTTAAGGGTGTGATAGACTGTGAAGAAAAGAAAATCCAGTAATAGTATATCTGCTACATCATAATTTTAAGCTTACCCAAAATATGGGTTCAACACGACTCCAAAGACCAACTTTGAAAAATTTTATTCAAAATCTTTAAAATGATTGTTTTTCACACTACATTTTGAAATTATTTTGATTTCACAATATCTTATTTTTTTAAGCCAAGACTGCTGATTTTCATTCTTGGTTCTGTGTCTGAATGCCTGGGAGGCCATTTCTTATTCTCTCATCAGTTCAATAACCCATTTATAAATGGATATAATATTTAAATAGAGACAAAGGGTTATGTTAAAATTAATACATTTTTACACGGCACACTAAGATTTTTGCTTACTGCCTCATTTAAGGAAAAAATAATCTCACCCTAAAAATATCTTAATGATATAATGGAATTGTTCAAGAAAATTTAAGTGTCAGCTCTGCCCCAGTAATTTTTCAGGACTAAGTAGATATCTGAATTTCGGCCAGACATTTTAAACCAAGGATCTCCAATATTCTTTGATGAGTTCTAATTCGAAAGAGATGAACAGTTGTTTACAAATGGTGTAGTGTAGCCGATTTGAGCTGAAAGGTGTTCTTTCTTGGTTTCTGGAGGAAAGCCATGCTCCTGTATAGGTTTACACTGACAGAATGTGCACAACAGTTAATTAAAGATAAAGCAAAAATTTACTACATTTTAGTTTATAATTTGGTGGGAAAGCAATAAAACATGCAGAATGGTGGCTGTTCCATGGCCATGGCAAACTAGGTGGATATAGAATTGTCATGGACCTATCTCAATGATGCAATGGGGAGTTATGAACAATAATTACAGTACAGACTACAAGGCTGCAATTAGGGAGACTGGTAATAACATTAGACATTGTTTTTCTTCCATATTTCCCTGGAAAATCTACTTAAGTAATGAAATTATGTTCTACAATTTTTCCATTGTATTCAAAAACAAGGGGAAAGGAGAGTGATCCCAAGATGGTGACATAGAAGACTCCAGAATTTCCCTCCTCCTATGGACACACAGAATACACAGCTACATGTGGTGCAATTCCCTTTGTGAGAAATCTGGAAACCAGGTTTGAATGGCTCCTACACACTGAGACTAGGAAACTGCCCACATTGAAACAAGCAGAAACAAGCAAGATACCCACCCCAGACACAGTGCCTTACATCTGGGCACTCCCAACTCCCAGCTTTTCCCTGAGGAGCAAAGGGTTTAGACCACACCTACCAACTTCTAACGCTGTCATCCAAGGGACGGGTCCCCAAATCACCCAGCTTTGATAGCCCCTGAGGCTTGTATTCATGAGTTCCAGAGGACTATAGCAAACACATAAGTGGTTGTTAAAGGGGTATACAAACACTACCTTTGACTATTGTCCCCAGATTCAGTGCAGAGGAAGCAGACAAAAATGGCCATCTTTCAGTTTTTCCTGGAAGTTTGAGTGCATACATTACTAATGTATCCACTGCTTGAGGGTCCAGCTTCTAATTAGCCTGCATCTAGTGCTGACTGACATCCTCCCAGGAACCTAAAGAGCCAGTCGGCGCTTGTTCACATCCTTCACTTGGCTTGCTCCAACAATAAAACCAAACCTCCAACTTCACCCTAGAAGGATCTTATTCATGCATTTAATCACCCTATATTTAGGACTGTCACACAGAGCCCTAACAAACAGAGCAGTTTTTAAATGAGTGCACAAACACTCCCTGCAGCTACACACCTGAGCTCAATGCAGAGGGCACAGGCAAAAGCACCCATCTCCCTGTTTTTCTCTGGAAACGAGTTGACTGAATACTTGTCAGGCTGCTAGCAGAGGTTCCAGTTTCTAAGCATCGTGCACATAGGACCTGACTGGGATTCTCCCAGAAGCCTGAAGGAGCTTGGGCATGTTCCACTGTCTCCTCTGCCACCCTTCACACACACATTTCTCCAACAGTAAAACCAAGTCTCCAGTTTCTCCCTAGGAGCTTGTTCACATATATGGCACCCCAAATTTTATATCTTCTATCAGAGAAATTGGATCCCAAATCACCTAGCCCTGGAAGCTAGTGGGGCTCAGCAACCTCAGTCTCCCAGAGTCACACAAAACAAAAAGGTGGTTCTATTATAGAGCACGAACATTTCCAGAAACTATTCCCTCTGGCTTAGCAAGTATGAGTGAACAAACACCCAGTCCCAGTTTCTCTCTGATAAGGAGCTAGACTGCATTGTTTCATGTTCCACTGCTGAAAGTCAGGCTTCCAATTAGCCTGCATTGGAGAGCTGAAGGACCAAGCATTTATGCCAGGGATCTGGAGTAGTCATATGGGCATTTCCCCTGCTTTTGGGACACTGATGGGTCTTGGCACACCATCAACTACAGGAAGCTATTAAGAACAAAAAAAAATGGCTTGGACAAATCACCAAGGTTTTAGAGGCAATTGGGATCTCAGACAAGGCTGACAACGATTCAGTTCCTACACAGGACTACTCTGTAAGGACTAGGAGAGGTGGCTGTTTTACCTAATGCAAAGAAACCAAAACAGAGAGTCAAAGAGAATAAACAGGGAACTATATTCCAAACAAAAGAACAAGATCAATATCCTGAAACCAACCTTAATAAAACAGAGATAAGCGATTTACCCAACAGAGAGTTCAAAATAATGGCCACAAATATGGTCAGTGAGGTCAGGAGAGCAGTGCATGAACAAAGTGATAATTTCAACAAAGACGTAAAAATATAATAAAGTATCAAGCAGAAATCATACAGAGGAAAAATACAAGAACTAAACTAGAAAACTCAGTAGAGGATTTTAACAGCATACTAGACCAAGCAGAAGAAAGGATTAATTAACTGGAACACAGGGCAGTGGAAATCATGTTACCCTATTGTTAACATGATGGGAAAGCAGAAATTCTATTTTGTTTTGGGGCTCCTGGGTGACTCAGTTGATTGAGCGTCCAACAACCCAGGTCATGATCTCACTGTTCTGGGATCAAGCGCTGAGTCAGGCTCTGCCCTGACAGCCCACAACCTGTGTGAGATACTCTCTCTCCCTCTGTCTCCACCCTCCCCTGCTCTCTCTCTCTCTCTCTCTCTCTCTCTCTCTCTCTCTCTCTCTCAAAATAAATAAACTTAAAAAAAAAAGCAGTTCAGTTTTGTTTTTTTCTTGTTGGTAACCAATATATGTTCATCAACATAAAATAAATGGACATTAAACAACTCTAATAACTAATGTATCCATATCTTGTTTCTTTATAGAATTTGTACCCAACAAATTCCTCTGTACCCAACTCGCTTCGTTCCCAAAGGTCTTCATGAGCTAGTACAAATTCTTTTTAATGTGCCATAGAAAGTTATTTATATTCTTGCTTCTGACATCCAATACAGCATGTTCTCTTACCATTCTGTATGTTATGCCCTTTCCTCATTCTGTAAATTATTAGGTTTTGTTAGACTTCTCTTTGTTTTACACCTCCTTGTTTTTGTATACGGTATTCCCGCTGTCTGGAATGCCCTACATCTCACCTCCCACCCTGCTTCAACATATTAGTGTGTACACATGTGCACGCAGACACACACACACACACACACACACACACACACACACACACACTGACCTGGCTTAGGCTACATTTTCCCAGAGACAGACCCTGAAAAAAAAGATTTGAGTACAAGTAGTTTATTTGTGTCTCCAGGAAGTAGTAAAACGCCTGTAATATAGTAGATGCTGTATCTCATGTATTTAGCAACCAAAGAATGATAGCTTATGATGATAAATAACTTACTAATATTTGCTTCGTATGCTTACAACACTAAAGTGTTTTTATATCCACCATATTAATTAAGACAATTAGAGTCATTTTCCACCTTTTTACTAAAACAAAACTAATAAATGACAAACAAAAATGTAGACTTAACATTTGGGAAATTTCTGGCTCTGTGGCTGAAAAAAAAAGCTGAAGTTGCTCAGCAAGCTTGTAGAAGGAGAACATATTTAACATTAGTCTCTATACTCTCGAGGCTTGGTTTTACAAAACCAGCTGGCTTCCATCTCCACATAGGCCCATGTTGTCTAATTGAGAAAATCATCTCCATAAGACCCTGCAGTGCTGCTCTCAATTTCTATTTTAACAGTTGATATTGTACCTTCTAACTCAGTGGTTGAGTTGCGATGTTCTCAAAAATTTGCTCTATGGCATTCTCACTGTGCACCTTGACTCCTCCTCATTGTGTAGAGTTAAATCCCAAGTGATAGGCTGTAATGACTGGAAGGGGATTTGGAAGACATTTCAGTTCATTTATCTTGTTTCATAGCTGAAGCTGAGAAAGGATTATTTTGTTCAAGTTCACCAACAGAGGAGGGGCGATATTTAAAATATTGAACAACTTGTACAGCTGAGTATCAACCAGTCAAAACAGGGCATCAATCCGTCAGAATGGGCACGGGTCACTGAGCACAGCCACGCTAGTGCAAGGAGAGGAAGCATAGATCCTTCAGCAGAGACCGTATCGTATCCAGGCAGCACATGATGCTGCTGATTATGCACCAGCACAGCCTCTTCTCTGCCTAACCCTCTGCTGCATACTTGTAAAATAAATACAACTGGTATCTGTAATATGAAACCTTCACTATTTTATACTTTTTTTTTCCTGGATAATAATTTAAGAGCAGGAAGCATGTGTACAGAAGTTTATGTATACAGGTTGGAAGTAATGCAGTAAGGAATATGGAAAAATATTGGTTTTCCAGAGTTGGTATCTTTCTGCCTCACTTCCAGATCATACAGAACATTCCAAACCAAATCTAACAAGTCTTTAAAGCAAAAATTAAAAAAGAAAGAAAGAAAGACAGAAAGACAGAAAGACAGAAAGAAAGAAAGAAAGAAAGAAAGAAAGAAGAAAGAAAGGAGGGAGGAAGGGAAGAAAGAAAAAGAAAGAAAGAAAGAAAGAAGAAAGAAAGAAAGAAAGAAAGAAAGAAAGAAAGATAGGGAGAAAGAGAAAACAGTGGTTCTAAGACAAAGAAAAGCAAATTACCAACACATGAAGGCTCAGGTATAATCAAATGAATTACCATAGTGGTCTGAAAGCCCCAATCAAAAATTTATGAAATAATCAATAGCAGTGAAGAGGGTTATCTTGTAATCAATAATGGAAATTAAACACTATTTCTGAAATTCTTTATCTCTGAACATTCCTGATAAATAAGTATAACTGTGATCTTAATCTTGGTATAGATTAATTTATCTAAACATCTTCCAACACTTCAAAAAATATTTAAAAGGGAAAGAAGTAAGGTAAGTATATCACAGCCTATTTTTGCATTAATGCTATGAGGGCTTAACTTGGAACTTAATGTGTAATTCTTTATTTTAATGCACTAATATTATTTTTTGAAGAGATCATTTTTGGAGCTCTCACTGGAACATTAATTTTCATAGAGTGCTATATTATCACATTTGTTAGCAGGAAATTCAGCCCAATGTAGCTTGGAAATAATGATTACTTTCTGAGTGGAAATAAGGGTGGTTGTATCTTGAAATAATTCCTTTTCAAAAGATATTTTTTATCTCAGCTAGCCCAAGTATAGACCATGAACATCAGTACCTTGTTTTCTCTGAGAAAGTTATATGCAAAATTTTAACTTTGATATTAACTTTGACTAAATTCTCATTTTTCTTTTATGGTAATATAGTTCCATCTATTAACTATATTAAAAGTAATTAAAGTAGGGGTGCCTGAGTGGCTCAGTTGATTAAGTGTCTGACTCTTGACTCTGGATTTCTGCTCAGGTCATGATCCCAGAATTATGAGATCAAGCCCTGCTTCTCTCTCTCTCTCTCTCTCTCTCTCTCTCTCTCTCTGACCCTCCCCTGTTCTCTCTCTCTCAAAATAAATAAGTAAACATTAAAAAAATAAAAGTAATTAATTTTAATTTGTGTATATATTTGTACACCTGTGCATCTGTAAACTGCTTTTTTTTTTAAGAAAGGTGAAATAATTAGCTTGGAGGATAGTAAAATATTTAAAGCATCATAAGGACACAGGCTTTGAATTGGTAGGTATCCTTTTAGCTTGCAGTCTGTCTCCATTAGTTACATGATAGGCTCTTTGAGGTCAGAGAGCTCTGAAATGATTTTATTACCACTTAGTTTCTCCCAAACTTGGCACAATGGCATACATATGAACGAATTTTCAACAACAGCATCGTGAATGAAATTATTGAGATTGTTTAACAAACAGGACTCTTCCGTAAAAATTAGAGACAGCACATGCTGAATTCTCACACAATAATGTGTTTTACACTAGAGACTATTACTACTAATACCAATGGGATACGTTCTATATAACAGAAATCTTGTTACTCTTTGAGCATACATAAAACGGCTGAGGACACTCCACAGAGAAATTCCAAACATATCGTGTGATAGAGAACTATCTTTGAAATAGGCCATTTTACAAACTCTTCTTCATCTAACAGTGGATGTAATTTATGAAGTTTGTACAAAATAGGTATAAACATTTTCACAAGAATGGTGTGTATCATTGAAAGATTCTTAGCATATTTATGTTACTGTGTAGAATAGTAATCAATAGTGTGATGGCATTCATAGTTTTAAATTCATGCCAGGATGCCTGGAAAGGTTTTTTTTTTTTAATATTGTACAGAAGTTAATAATGGATAATATGCATAAATGTGCTTGTCTAGGAATTATATTTAGCTAGTACTTGAATTTCAACATAACCAAGCAGCTTAATTTTGCAAAAACACATGATTGCTCTAAGAATGTTGCATAGAAAAATCTCCCACTCTTCTCAACCTCTCTCCTATAAGGGTTGGGGCATAACGTAAACAAAAAAATATTTTGAAACATAGTCGGCATGTTGCTCATCTTTTTCCTTGTTTGTCCATATCAATTTTTTATCACAAGATAGATATTTTTTATGCCCAGGCATTTTTTTTATCAGTAAAATAAAGAACAATAATGAAAAGTATCAACACAAAAATAAATGTGGGATTAAGAAAAAAATCCTTTAATGAATTAAACATAAGCATGACTCATGCCATGGGTTAGTTCAAGTTCTATCAAAGGTCTGTCAGCCTTTGTAGATGATTAGCAGGTTGTCTGCACCTTTCAAATATTTTATGCTTAAACTAAAAAAAATGCTGTTCAGGGTTGGTGGGGAAAGTAAGAGACATGATAAAACATGATTATAAACTTTGTAAGATGAATTTCTCTAAATGCACTTGATGTTTAAGGGAAGTGATATTTAACACACAGAAAGGCTTCTGGTAAAAAAAAAAAAAGTAGAATTAATAGCTCATAGGCAGATGGGTACTACTGATTAACTGATTAAACTTCCTGAAGTATTCACATTAAATTAACTTTCAAAAACGTTGTATTAATAAATTATTGTTCTTTTTTAGAATATATATATATATATATATATATACACACACATATACACGCACATGCACATAGAGAGAGAAATTCACAAATATAGATAAACACACACACAACATGTGTATCATGTGCACTTTTATCCAAGGTATCCATTTAGAGACTAAAAGTTCTTGGCTTTCAGCTGTGCCCTAAATTTCATCTTTGGGCCAAGTTATATGGCTGAGCATGAAAGACTGGGCTTTATAATAGGGCTCCTGACAGAACTTTAATTATCCTGGTGTTATTTGAGTGCTACTGTAGTTAATTCTCTTATATACTGATAGCAAAAGCAACAGTGACTTGTAACCTGCAGCTAACACATTTTTATTAACTCCTTCCACAATTTTGATATTTCATTATAGATTTTGGCACCTTATTTTGCCCGACTCCTTTTCTATACTCAATCTTGATTTACTTCGATACATTGAGAAAAGATATTTTCTATTTATTTCATATTACTTCCTTGTCCCTTCTTCCCGCATAGGGCCATTACATTTTTAGTTAACTCAGTATATTGGGTTTTTTACTCAGTGAGTGATGTCTTTAGATAGGACGCTCCAATCAACCCAGTTGTGTTTACGTCAAGTTGGAGGCTTATGAGATAGTTAGCTATCTCAAGACATTTCCCCATAATACCATTTCTAACATATTTAATAGTGAATTCTTAAACTAATCAGAGTGTTAACTAAATATCAAACATTGAGTAGAACTGTATGAAAATTTCTCTCAAATTAGCTCCAAACTTACAAATTACAAGGAGTACATGACATGTCTTACCACAATCTACTACGGACTATACCCTAGCTTGATGAAGACAGGGTCATGTCATAATTTAATATTCATAGACCCAGTGTAAATGTGATTTGTTAAAGCTAGTAGTAAGAATTCATGTGAATTTATGCACTGGTTTAGGGGGCAGGGCTTGATGGGGACAAGTCATTTGCTTTGTTTTGGAAGTTACATATATGAAGATGTTCAGTTAATTCCTACCTTTCTCTCTATCCATGTTTCATTAGTTCATTAATCCCCTACAACTCCAACCATACCATTTCATCATTCAGTCATATTCCTGTTACTTCCAGGATCCAGAATCATGTCTGGATTTCCAAGCATGAAGTGAATGCTTAGAGTCTGCAACTTGGCCCCTTCTCCTTTTCTCATCTTTTTCCAACAGCCTGTCCCCTCCAAAGGCCTCCAAAAGTCAAGGTCACATTTGGATTTCTTTCTCATGCTGATTGTGTCTTATTTACTTGGTGAGGAAAAGCTTTGAGTCAGTAACACGCTTATAAAAATCCAACGAGTAAAGCTCAAATGCCACTTCCTTTAAGATACTTTCCTCACCCCATGAGAGAGAATTTCTTCTGGTTTGTTGCTTCTCTCACAGACATGACTTAATGAATCTGCACTGTAGGGATTTGAATCATGCCTCCTTCAGGGACCAGCTGTGGAACCCTGAATATGTTTTATTTTTACCCTCCATGTCTCAGCTTCTTCCTCATAAATCTGGGTTGTGAAGATATTATAGGTCTATAACCCCTTATCCAGTTCTGAATCCAAAACTCGCCAAAAAGTAAAGAAGCCTTTCTTTTGTTAATTCAGATGGCTACAAATTCAACATGACCTAAGTTCTTCCAGAAGCAAAAGCTGACTTGAATTAATCTTATAATCTTCATCATACTTAGTATGAATATTCACATTTTACTCCAGAAGTACTAGTGTATTTTATTACAGGTTGTTCTCTCAGATCCTCCTGAGCACGTTAAAATACTTTTGTGTATCCTCAATAGTGGTGTGTAAACAAAATGTTTAGAAACCAATGAACTGCAGTCCCAACAATTAGATGGTGATGGTGCAAGTCTGGCCTGATTGTGTATACCCAGCATACACCTTCCATCCCCTCATACCCTGCATTTTCCAGAATTTTTACATTAAATTCAGAATGAATGCCTAGATTAGATAGTCACTATCTTGGTAAATATGCCTTAATAACAAACTTGACGGGGAGCAAATCTAATTTAGCCTTAAAGGAATTTAACCTGAGGTTCTATTTATTTAAGGACAAACACAGCATATGAGAAGTGATGTTCTTCATCAAAAAGGCTTTTCAACCAGGAGGGGAAAAAAGTGAGTACAATTAGGTACATTTGAATAAACATAAGGAAGATCCAAGTTGAGGTTAGGTTAAATAAGCATCTCTCTCTCTAATGTGCACCAAGACTTCACTTAACTCAAATGATTAAACATTTCTCTTTTAACCTCTCCTTCATATTGTTTCATATCACATTAAAAGCTTTCCAGGCACACCTGGTGGCTCAGTGGGTTAAGCGTCTGACTCTTGGTTTCAGCTCAGGTCGTGATCTTGAGGTTTTGCAAGTTCAAGCCCCACATCAGGCTCTGTGCTGGCAGCACAGGATCTGGTTGGGATTCTTTCTCCCTCTCTCTCTCTCTCTTTGTCCCTCCCCCACTCATGCTCTTTCTCTTTCAAAATAAATAAATAAACTTTAAAAAATGCTTTCCTGTTTTTGGGGTTTTTGTTTGTTTGTTCATTTGTTTGTTTTAGTTTCTCTAAGCCAGACAGAATTTATCCTGAACCCATCCAAGTTACCAGATGTCAGTCAACCCATCAGTGAAGCATAGCGGAAGTCTAAAATGGGTCACAATCATCCAAGCATATATACATAACATAAGGCATTTTAAAAGCTTGGGGACTATGGGTCAATTGTACATTCAGCCTCTTCATCTAGAGTTAAGGATTTAGCTCCATAATTAGAGAACCGGAGAATCTTAAATACAGAGGTAAATGGAGTGGAAAAAGTAGAAAAGAGAAGCCCACATTCCCTCTAAGCATTCACAGTTGAAAGTGCCCAGCACCATAGGTAAATTTCCACATACTTATCAGAGAAAAAATATGTTTGGCAGGTATATTAATCTGCTTGGACTGCCATAACAAAATACTATAGACTGAGTAGCCTAAACAACAACAATTTATTTTCCCATAATTCTGGAATCCAAGATCAAGTTGTCATCAGGGTTGCTTGCAGACAGCCTATTTCTCATTATATCCTCATAACTTCTACTCTGTGCGTGCAGAGAGAGAGGGTTTTCTGGTGTCTCTTACTCTCCTTATTACAACATCAGTCTTACTGACTTAAGGTCCCATTCTGAAGACCTCATTGAAATTTTACTATCTCATTAGTGTCCCTATTTCCACATACAGGTCACATTGGGAGTTAGGGCTTCCACATATCAATGCAGGGGGTGGGAAGGACACAATTCGGCCCGGAACCCAAAAAAGGTATCTCACAGGACATTGTGGATTTCTTGCAGATATCCATTTTCTTTCCCTTTCATGAAGAACCTTGATTTCATTCAGGGATCATCCCTTCTTTGTCTTGCACATATGCCCCAATGAAACCTGACCATAACTCAAGGTTTAGTGTTTGGCCAGTATCACTTCAGGTGGAATAGCAATATAATTTATTACCTAAACTGGGACAATTTCAAGAGTGAAAGGGACACCATTTAATTATGACAGAAAACATATTTGGGGAAAACTGGGATGTAAGGTCACTGTTGGACATGTTTGGTTCAAGAATGAGATCATGATCCAGTTTGTGGATTTAAAGTGCATTTAAAAGCGGGTGCCTGGGTGGCTCAGTCGGTTAAGCATCCGACTTCGGCTCAGGTCATGATCTCACAGTTCATGTGTGTTCGAGCCCCGTGTTGGGCTCTATGCTGACAGCTCAGAGCCTGGAGCCTGCTTCAGATTATGTGTCTCCCTCTCTCTCTGCCCCTCCCCTGCTTGCATTCTGTCTCTCTGTCTCAAAAATAAATAAACATTAAAAAAAAATTTAAAGTGCATTTGAAGGTATTTGTTGGGGGCTTTAAGGAAGTCCTTCCTTGTTATTCTCCTTTGTACAGGGTCTTCCCCCCTCCCCATGTAACACTTTTAAAAGCTGTTATTTTATTTTATTTTATTTTATTTTATTTTATTTTATTTATTTTATTTTTTGTTACCATCTAAAAATAAAGTAGCCACTGGGGTGCCTGGGTGGCTCAGTTGGTTAAGCGGCTGACTGACTGTTGATTTCAACTCAGGTTGTGATCTCACGGTTTGTGGGTTTGAGCCCTACATCAAAATCCATGCTGACAGTGCAGAGCCTGCTTGGGATTCTCTCTCTTCCTCTCCCTCTCTGCCCTATTCACACTGTCTCTCAAAATACATAAATAAACTTTAAAAATTTAAAAAAATAAAGTGGCCACATGGAGAGAATCTTAGCAGAGGAGAGTTGGAGGTGCTACAGGATTGAATAAGTCAATCCTCAACCCCCAAATTATCCCAGCACATATAGATGCACTTCTAAGAATAGGAAATTTTTCTTATAGTTTAAGTTAGTTTGGGAAGAATTCTCTGTCATAGCAAGAAGCATTGTACATGGTTTCGATTTGTTTTGGCCAAGTTGTGAAAACAATTTATCTATTATTTTTCATGGTTAATTGCAAAACCTGATTTCTCTGAACCTCACTGTCTCCATTCCTGTCTTCCTTTTTTTTTTTTCTTCTTTTCTTGCTACGATTATCATTCTTTATTGTCTTGGTTTGGGTGATTCCATTATGGTTCCAGTCTCCTCCAGCTTTCTTCGGCCTTAAATCTTGTTCTGCCAATCACATTCATAAACCTGTCTTCAAACATCAGCTTTCTAAGACACTGGATGCTTTTAGCTAAAATGAATTAAAATGTTTGAACACAAAACACAAACACTTGGGAAATTGGGGATGTAGAAAAATAAATCACTAAAAGAGTAACACAGAGTAACCCTAATTGGTGGCTGCATTTGAGTAAACATGTAGCTTTTATCAGAATATTTGCAAAAGGGTGTTTTTAAGTTATTTAGAGCTGAGATATTTTTAACCCGACTCCAATTTCACAGATATGTCTACTTCTGTGTCTGCACCTATAATGGTCTCTTTATCTCAATCTTCAAGAATCTGTCTCTCTCCTACTCCCTAATATACTCATATTATGTTTATACTTATTATGTATTGTAATAGTTATATTGATTAATACTTCAAAATTATTAAATAATATTAATATTATAAACATTAATTATACATAATAGTATTATATTGAGGATTTGCAGAAGAGATAAAATGATGTAGAGGATACACTATTTCTAATATATTATGTACTTCTGTTTTTATACATTATTATATTATGTTATACTATATTATATAATTATATCAAAAAGCATATTATTGTGTATAGCATATAATAATAAATTATAATATAATATATAATATCCTATTATATATTATATTAATAATAACAATATAGTTATATAATAGATTATATATTATGTGTAATTTTACAATATAATATATTAGAAATAGTGTATTAATTGTAAGTTAATAAAATTATGATATACCATAATTATATATTAGAAATAGTGTATCCTCTACAACAGTTTATCTTTTCCGTAAATCCTGAGTATAATACTAACTGTCCAAACATAATAGGAAGTATAATAAGATCATTCTAGACAATATGCTTAATATTTTAACTGATAGCTCTAAAAAGACAGTTAAATGTGGCCAGTCTGTAAGACTTAAGTCACACAAGACAACATAAACATAGTTAGAAACATAGTGTTTTAGATTAGTGACTGTAGCACATCAAATAATAACATTCTGAATTCAATTTGGAGTCATATTCTTTAATCTCTTCCAGGTAATTCTGAGTGGGAACAGACTACAAGTTAAAACAGTGCAAAAAACAAACAAACAAACAAACAAAAAAACGACACGCACACAAAATCAGAGAATTTTAAAACTTTTGCCAGACATCAGAGTGACAGATACAGCTACATATCTCCAAGGATGCATTATCTATTTCCTCCTTTTAATCAGTGAACTTTCTACCCAGAGTTTAAACTGAGCACATAGTCAGAGATTGCATTTCACAACTTTCCTCACAGTTATGAACCATCACATAAATGAGTTCAGGACAATTGGGGAAGGACAGAAATGACATGTTTTACTTCCAGGCCTTTGCGTTGAAATGTTTTGTATGAGTGTGGTATTGTGACTTATAATGAGAAAAATATATTAGGTCTTTGTCCCCATTCCTGGCACAGAGCTCTTAACACTCTTGGAATTTTCTAAGGGTAGAGAGGGGAAAAGGTATCTTCTGTTGTGTTAATGAAGTGACTTTTGGACTCCACCTAAGTTTGTGGCCTGGTTGCCAGGATCTCAACCATGTGATTGGAGGGTTAGACTTTCAGTCCCACCCCAGACATCCAGGGAAGGAGCTGGAAGTTGAATCAGTGGCCAATGGGCAATAATTTAATAATTGTGCTATTGTAATGAAGCATATATAAAACCCCAAAAGTGGAGAGCTTCCAGGCTGGGGAACACGTGCTGGGGAAGTGGAACACTTTGAGGGGACATCAAAGCTCTGCACCCTTTCCCCAGACCTTGTTCTATGCATCTCTTCTACCTGCCTGTTCCCGAGTTATATCCTTTTATAATACTCTGATAATCTAGTAAGGGAAATGTTTCCCTGAGTTTTGTGAGCCACTCTAGCGAATTAACTGAACCTGAGGAGGGGTTCATGGAAAAGTGAAATCTATAGCCAGCTGGTCAGAAACACAGGTGGCAATCTGGACTTGTCATTGTTGTCTGAAGGTGTTGGGGGCTGACAGTGGGGATCCACCATGTGGGACTGAGCCCTTGCTGCAGAATCTGATGCTATCTCCAAGTAGATAGTGTCAGAATTGAGTTGAATTGTAGGACACCCACCCCGTGTCTGAGAATTTCTTGAAGGTGTGGGAAGAAAAAACCCACATATTGGAAATGGGCACAGAATATTAAGGAAGTAACCCATTCTCTCTTTTCTTTCCTTACTGTGGGCTGGCATTAAAAGATGAATAAACTCATTCTTACTGATGCCAAAGAGGATCATGGCCTACATGATGGGGAACAACAAGCTGACCTCTTGCTTAACTTTGTGGAGCAGTGTTGAAATACCACCCATTTTTTATTAGTAATTAGATATTGTTCTGACACCATTTCAGCCTTCAGTCTTCCTTATATACTCAGGAAAATTCCCTGCCACTTTAGTGCAAATATCCAAATATTTGTGTATGGTAAACAACTCATGCCTTTATCCCTATGCTTTAATTTTGTGTGTCCAATATAAGATGAAATGCAGTCTTTTCTAAAATTACTAATCCAAACAATCAGCCTAAGGAGACACACACATACACACACAAAGAAAGAATACTGTTATGCCCAGAATTCGTGATCCCCAAAGACCGCCAGGGACCCGAGTCCGATGTAAAAGCAAAAGAGCCTTTATTCGAGCTAGCTCGAGCTCAATCCCCTACCTGCACCGACGCAGTGGTGACATACTGGGGAGAGAGAGCGAGTTTCAAAAGGACAAAGGTTTTATTGGGGCCTAGGGGCAGTTGATGAGGTAATGGCTATGGCCTCAGCCGATTGGCTGGGGAAGGGTCCTGTTAGGCAGGTGAGGGGGGGGTTACTCAAGGGGAGGAAGTGTGGTCAAGGTGAAGGACACAGAACAAGATGGAGTCGGCCGGCGTAGGCCCGCCCTTTCAAATACAACACATAAGCCTCAACCATTTTCATTCACAGAAGCAAATCTTACTTCATTGACTATGTTTAATGATCATTTCCTCCTCAGAGCCCACCTGTAAGTCAGCGTTAGGTTCCATAATCATGAGGCACAGGGTACCAAGAGATCTCCTTTACCACAGGGTTTAAGATCTCATTTGTACATTTATTTCCAGGATTAGCTTTCCAAATTCCAAATTGTAATGAAACTTTGAAAAGCATTTAACCTTCATGAGGCATCTGAAAATAAGTGCTTATGAAAATGAAAAGCTTGGCACCCTCCAGAGGCCCTATATCAATCCTCACACTCACTCTCTTCATTTTCATATTCACATGAAGTTCCTGATAATAGGGTTGGCAACAAAATCTCCAATTACTGCTGGACAACAGTGATGTGTGCATGCTGAAACTTGATCAACCTGCACTTAATAAGAACTTGAATCTCAATATCTATGTTGAGTTTTAAAAAGCATTAGATTGCAAAGGGAAATTTTTTCTGTTTCATTAATTTTATAGTGAATGGCAATTTCCCACACATCTCATCCTACTGAATAAATTTGTTCATTAGCATAAAAACAATAATTCATAAAATGCTCATCTAGGTGAGTACTCAATTTTTATGTGCAGTCATGGTGCATTTAAAAAATTTATTTCACTTTTTAGAAACGAATTTTAACCATACTTTTGATTTCTTCTGTCACGTGGAGTTCTTTCAAAGATCAGGAATATGCTAGGTATTTTGATTTAGATGAACAAATAATAAATATCCAGTTTGGGAGGAATATAGTCACATATGATTTTATATAAACACAAACATATATGTATGCAGAAATATATACAGAGAGAGATATGTAACTGTATATGTAGGTATGTGTATGTGGGTGTATATATATGGTAAATATGTATTGCCTCAGCAATTGATAATATACAAATAGGTGTCTATCTCTATATACAGCTGTTTGTATATTATTCAATGCATGTGCAACATTCATGGAAGAAAAAAATGTCATCATTAATCCTAAAATTCTAAGCATCTTCAAAATGTCAATTATTATGACAGGGTGGTAGGGATTCTGATATAAAATAGTCTTGATCTTCAAGAAATTTTCCACTTTAAAGGGCTTTTAATTTTCATTCAGAAAAAAAACCTGTTTATAGCTCAGTGTGATAACTGCTATCATGCCTATAAATACTAAGTATTATGAAATTTCTGGTAAGAGGCATTTAACCAGGTCTGATGTGGGAGAGACTGGAAGAGGTAAGATTTTTAAAGTAGATAATTTTGAGATTATCTTGAATTGCAAATAAGAGATAGAGAAATGCACACCCGTGCTATTTCAATGTATAAAAGAAACATCTGTGCAAAGACAGAGTATATTTGCTGCCCTACGGTCTGTCTCTTGGCATGTGGATTATTTGGGGCTGATTGTTTTTAAGAAACAGAAGACTAAAAGAGCTTTTCATTTTGCTTTCTCCACTAAAGGCCTAAAAGAATTTAAAGGATCTGTTCCAGTCAGAGAGTGATCACTACAGGTAACTACAGTATAATATTAACTAGGTGTGGTAGATAGCAAGAAACTTGGCAATTTGTTAAAATATCTCTCCATGCCCTATTGTTTCTGTACAGTCCAGCAAAACTTGTTTACCAAACATTTAGTCTTTTCATCTTCCTGTGAATTGTCCTACATCTCTTTGAAGTCCCAGATCCACCCCCCCCCTTCCCCTTAGCTCAAAATGACCTAGAAACCCTCTACTGCCTGTCTGTGGGCTTCATATTCTCATGGAGCCCTATCCATATTCAATTAAATGTGATTTTTCTCCTTTTGACCTGCCCCATGTCAATTTAATTCTTAAAATGGCCAGAAGAATCATAAACAGTAGAGGAAAAACATTTTTTTTTTCCGAAACAAGCAGTGGATCGCATGTACATTGTTCTTTGTGGAGAACACTGTGCAAATGAGGTCATGGTCCTTGTTGGAACCAGATGCTCCTACTCCATCCCTCAGCACCTCTTTTTTCCATTGTCCCACCAACAGTTTCGACCATACACACAGCCATCAGAATGAAGAGGATAATTTTGTATTTAAAACCATGGAAAAAAATCGTTTTAAATTGGTAACTAATTTGATGAGAGACAGGGGTAAATGGGATAAAATTTTTCATAACAATATTTTTTCTCTTCGATACTTCTTTCCTTATTCAATGTGTCATAATTATTAAATGATAGTGTCAGTATATAGAGATAAATATGTCTTTTACCTTGAAAAGAATACGCTCGACTCAAAGAAATATTGTTAGTAAAATTGTGCATTTAACATTTCCCTGTAATTAAAAATAATAACAATAATACATACATACATAAATGTTCCTGTGATTTTTATTTCAGCTTCTTTTTCCCATTTTAGTGTTTAAAACAGAGACATGACTTCTGTAAATGTTTCTGCTGAGAGTACTTGAAATTCACTAAAGTCCATACTGCAAACCATAAGTATAATTTCCTTTTTAGAGTATTTTTCTTAAGTAATGGTTTTCCCCAAGTCTATTTTCCTATTCACTCTTCTAAATTTTTGCTTTCAATTACATTCCAGGGAATTGCCCCTTCACCTCCAAAATTTGGTTATACTTTTGTAAGGGTTAAATTGTAGTGTAGGGCTAACCTGTAGCCTTGGGAAATAACAGCTTTGTTTTGATACTGTAGGTTAAGAGATAACAGCCTTGTCCTATCAATCAAGGGAACAAAAGTTCAAGGAAAATCAACTGGATTAGTGTTTGGATTGGGGCAAGGGCATGTCTGAACTGTTTCTACCCCCATCTGGGAACTATTCCTTTGTTCTGTTCCCAGGTGATAAGACGATGTGGTAGACTCTAAAAATTCTGTACCCCGGCTGTACCAGGCCGCACTCTGGTCAAGAGTGTTGGTCCCAATCAGTCGGCCTTGCCTCTCATTGCAATAAACTTTGTTGTGACTGTCACTGGTGCCCGTAGCATTCTGTTTCAGGAGTCGTGTGGATGCAACACTTTAAATACAATTTAAGTCTTATATTTATAGATTCAATGTCATATGGCAGAATACTATAATTAAAATGAGCAGTTTTCAATTTAATTGCTCATATGTGTAAATACTATTTGTTTTGAAATTCAACCCACATGTAGCAAATTGCTTTTTAATGGTCTACCCTGCAAACAGGTGTAGTATGCAAAGTTACAGAGTTTTAATAGCTTTGCCTGTGGCATCTTTTTGCAAAGGATGAATTGCAGCTACTGCCTAATTTAAAAAAACAGAAACAAAAAGATAGTGTAACATATAAAGTATTGCAGGTACCCAGATTTTCTACCAGCCAAAGGAATGAAAAATATGAGTAATAATGTTGGGAAAAATAAGTAAAGTTATGCACCATAAGATGGCCTACTGGGGGGGGGGGGGGAACTAACATAAGCTCTAGTTTCTAGTTTAGAGAGTCCTCTTCCAGGTTCCTCTTCCTGCCCCGCTTGCCTCAGGCACCAAATTACTACTAATGAGGAATGCAGAAGTAACAGACTATAAATTGTCCCCTCTGTTGATGCTCTGGGCTCAGACCTCTGGAGAATGATCTCCTCTGATCCCACAGGTGTAAAATAAACCTCCTGCCTTCCAAGATCTCCGAGTGCCGCTTGGTTTTTCCGCCAGCGTTCCAGCCTGGTGCCGCAACAATAAGAATAATTTATCATTACTTCCATTGAAGCAACAACCAACGCTATGGCTAAAAATAAAATGACTTTGAGTCAAATGTCAAAATCATGTCATACACAGGGAGTAATTCTTGGGGAAGTTCAGTGCCCAGATTATTTGGCTACCCCTAGACACATTCTACCAGTGTTGTTGTTGTTGTTGCTGTTTTTTTTTTTTTTTTTAATTCTTTCTGAATTCTACTTCTGTCAAGAACAATGCTTGATTATCAGTTGATTACTCTGGCCAGTAAAGATAGGCAGTGACACATTTGTCCCAAAAGTCTGAGTGCAGGTTTAAACTTTGGTAACTTCAAATGTATAATCAGTATAACCTTAAAATTGAAAGTTTATATTTAATTTTCTTGAACATTTGTTTATTTTTGTAAATTTTTAATCAAATTCTAATTATCTTTACTTTCCATTTTGGTCCCTCAGATTGAAGGTGGTGGTATTGTGTAAAAACTATGCTTTTTTTTTTTTTTTAAACACAAATTTCAAAATCTAGAATTGTCTGTTCTTATCTTTTGCAACTTACAGATCTAGGTTTGGATCTTAATTCTGATACTATTTGTAGGAATTTGGAGAAAATATCAGTTATCTCCAATGAAATAATTTGAACCAACAAAATTGACTTTACAGGTTCCTATAAAAATTAATAAATATATATATGCAATTTCTACAATGGGACCTGAAATTTGGTAGATACTACTTAACTTTAGGCATTATAATTAATTTTGTGGATTCTTCATTTGGTTTTTGACTTCATGTAAAACATACTAGATGGTTAAGACCAACTAAGGAAAAACAGTAACATGTAAGTGGAACCCACAACTGAGAGGCCTGAGAAAATTGAAACTTAAAAGCTTAAGTTACGGGAAACTGAAACCTAACCAAGCTTAACCAGCTTGTTCCGCTTCTGTACAATTGCTTGGCGCGCCCATGTATTCCTGATCAATCATTATTGCCTGGCACATCCGTATATTCTTGATCAACCATTGTTACTTGGCACATCTGTGTACTCCTGATCAATCATTGTTGCTTGGCACATCCGTGTATTCCTGATCAATCATTGTGATACCCGTACCCCCGGTTGTGGTCTGACCTAAAGGCAGGAACCAATCGAATACTGTTAAGTGTCCAACTTTAAACACCAACCAATCGCAGCTCTGTAACTGTGGAAAATTCCTGATTTCCCCATGACTTGTTTGTACCTGTCTAAAAAACCTCTCTCAGGGCCTCTTGGCGTCACCGGCAACAGGGGCGCAGAGGTCCAGGTTCGAACCTGCAATAAATGACCCTTGCTGCTTAGCTTTGACTCTGGACTCTGGTGGTTTGTTTTTGGGGGTCTCCTAGACTCTGGGCGTTTCACAACAAAACGTATTATTCAATTAATATGACCTTTCTAATTATAAACCACATTTTTTTTTTTTTTTTTAACCACAGACTGATGAGGGAGTTATGAGGCAGGCTAAGGGGGAAAGCACAAGCTAGGCTAGCATTCCACCCCCCCCCCCACCCAGGTGGGATATGTGTGATATTCATTAGACACTCCCAGCTACACCAAAACAGGAAAGGACAAATAAACAAATGGTTACACCAATAAGAGTCTCCACCAGTTTATCGGAAAAAGGCAATCCCATCAATAGCCTAAAATCCAGGAACTCCCTTATTGTCTTAATGCTTGCTAGAGGGAAAAACAACCTTATCTCCACAATAGCTACGCCTCCAGTAATCTGTGTCTTTAGCGTATGAAAATCCCTTTAGGAACTCCCTCTCCCCTCCCCACTCCATAAAATGGTCACTCCCACACTTACAGTGCAGCTCTTCCTGCCCACAGGTCCTGTCCCCATATTTTAATAAAATCACCTTCTTGCACCAAAGACATCTTCAAAAAGTTTTTCTTGGCCATCTGCTCCAGACCCCACAAACACCACTATCACCCTAAATTTCATCACAGACCATCTTTTGATACGCAAAATAATACTGAGGCAATCATTTTAACTTCCACTGTATTCCTCATCACAACTCAATATAGTGCAGCAACGTCTTGAGGATACTGGTTTGGGGATCAGGCAAAATTGATTTGCATTCTTTGATATAACACTTAATAACTATATGTCCATGAGCAAATTTCTTAATCCAGAATCACCAAATCTCAATTTCCTCAGCTATAATATATGGGCAATCAATCCAACCCAAACGCATTTATGCAATCCAGACCTTGTGATTTAGAATAAACTGACTCAGTCAGCCTATTCTTCATTCTGCCCAAGTCCCTTCCCAAGTTTTCCACACATACCTAGGAGGTGAAGTGACTCTTGCCTTCTGTTCCAGGAAAATGAGTGTTTCTTGCAACTAGAACATTTGCACTCAGAAAGCATGGACATTTTTTGCTGTGTTAGCTGTTTATTTCCAGTGTCCCAACACTGCAAATCAATAATAGAATTTTTATCGAATGATTCAGTTAATAGACTTACTCTCCTTATATGTCTAGGTTCCTTAAATTCTCTGCTGTTCAAAATAAAAATAATCATTACTGAGGTTCTCAACGATTTAACACTATGAGTGGCAAAAGATATAAAATTACATTGTCTTCTGTCATACCACCAGAATGTCAGAATCACAGAGACTTATTTCCTTACTGTTACAGTTTGTCCCTCCACATCTTCTAAGGCAAGAACATGTATAGACCTTTTAAAAATAGAAAACATATTGAGAAGGAAAGCCAGTGAGAGCAGATAAAAAAAGGGCCAGCCAGATGTCCAAGGCCGGATACTCTCCTTGTCTGCTTTAGGCTTCAGTAATCTTGCTTGCCCCTTACATCAGCCAGCAGCCAGGAACCAGAAGCCTGACTATACTAGTCTAGCCTAACCCGGAAGCACATGTATTATAGAGGATCAGTAAAACCCAAGCCAGGTGCTCGGCCTTTGGAAATGACTCCACTGGGGCAGTACCGGTGCAAAATAAACAGTCTTTACTGATTCCCCAAGTGCATGTCACTTGTCTCTTCCTGGGCACCAAGTATTTGCTGTAACAATATTGTTTGCCTCTTAGATTTGTTATTTTATTTTATTTTATTTTATTTTTAATTTTTATTTATTTTTGAGACAGAGAGAGACAGAGCATGAACAGGGTAGGGGAAGAGAGACAGACACACACAGAATCCAAAGCAGGTTCCAAACTCCGAGCTGTCAGCACAGAGCCCAATGTGGGGCTCAGACCCACGAACTGTGAGATCATGACCTGAGCCAAAGTCAGACACTTAACCAACTAAACCACCCAGGCACCCCTAGATGTGTTATTTTAAAAGGGGATGTATGTAGAAGAGTCTTTATAAAATCCTCAACACAGTGTCCATATACATAATAAGTTCTCAATAAAAAGAGTTCCCATAAAACAGATGGAGTCCCATGCAGACATCAGTCTGTTGTCATTCAGAGATAAAAGAACCTATGTGATACTGGAGTTCATAATCAACAACCATTTAAAGATGAGGGAATTGAGAATTGGAGAGGTTGATTAAGTTTCTCATGGACACAGCTTATAAGGTGTAGGTAGAGCCAAGACTGAAAACCAAGCTTCATTATTCTGGCAATGACTAATGGCTATCAAAGTTAGTAATGCTCACTCTCAATCTGTGGTTTATCATACCAGAGACTGGAAACCACTCAGAGAATGGCAGTGAACCATGACCAAGAGAAGCAAGGATTGCTCATCTATTTCCTAGACTATCTTTTGCTCTTGGGGGACAGTCTAATATAGTATTACTCTTTATAAAATATGTTTAAAATATTAACATGGAAGGCTTATTATTTCCTACCCTACTCATATAGAAAGTTTTTCAACTTTTTCACCAGCCTGTTTTCTCCTTATTTATTTATTTTTTACTTCAAAGTCAAAGCTAAATGGAATTATTGATGTGAAGAAACACATTTGCACAGAGAAGACTGGATCTAGGTTAAATAATAGATATCTCATCATCTCCTCACATTCTTTTAAAACAGATTTCTTTTGGGCTGGATAATTATTTGTTGTGTGGCTGCTGTTCAGTGCATTTGGGATATTTAGTAATAACCCTGGCATCCACATACAAATGACAGTAGCATCTCTTCATTTGTGACAACAATGTCTCCTAAAATGTTGGCAAATGTCCCCTTAGATACAAAATGGTGAACAAATACTTTAGATTATGAATCAAGATATAATCTAGAGTGACTTTCAAAATTTGGTGTGCATCACAATAATCAGAAAAATTTGTTCAAACACCTCTAGCTGGACCCCCACATTGAGAGATTCTGATTGAGTAGGACTGTTGTGGGTCCACACAGTCACTTTTATACTAAATCCCCAGGTGATTTGAGCACATACAAAAGACAGAGAAACATCATCATAGAGAATAGGGAACATGAGCTCTGGTATTAGAGGAACACAAAAATAGACTCTCAGTGGCAAAGGCATCACAGGAAATCTGGCTTGGTTGCTCCACATAATCAAGGACACCCGAGCCAGAAGATATTTGTGTCACCAAAGGAGTCTAGGGACTACTGACATGCACTAATGAGGGCAAACAGAAAAAGCAGCTACCTCATCCATCCATTTCAGGCTGGACCCAGGATTGGACATAGAACCTTTGTCTAGAAGTGATGATTACAATGGATTAGCCAAGGTTTCACATTGGGCTTGATTCTCCTCCAGTTTGCATAAAGTCCAAATGACATAGTGGTCAGTATTGAAATTTACTGTATTGGATTCCAGCTTCTACCATTTCACAAGCTAAATGACCATACACAAGTTATTTGATCTCTTTCTAAACCTCAGTTTTCTCATTTATTTACAAAATGAGGATAATTATAGTTATCTGTGATAGACAGAATAATGCCCCCCTCCCCACACACATATATTGAAGTCTGAATATTCAGAACTCATGAATATGTCACCTTACCTGTTAAAGAAGAACTTTGCAAATGTGATTAAGGATCTTGAGATGGGGAGATTATACTGGATTATTTGGGTAGGACCAATGCATTCGCAAGCATTTTGGTAAGAGGGAGATTTGACTATAGAAGAGGAGAAGGCAATGTGAAAAGGGAAGCAGATATTAAGGTGATGTGACCAGAAGCTAAGGAATGCCAGTGCCCTCTAGAATTTGGAAGAGGCAAGGAAGGGATTCTTTCCTGGAGCCTCCTGAAGGTGTAGGCCTTGCTGACACCTTGAATGTAACCTCATGAGACTCACTTCAGGTGTTTGATCTCCAAAACTGTAAGAGAACAAATTTGTGTTATTTTAGGCCATTAAGATTATGGTAATTTATTACAGTAGCAACAGGGAACTAATGCATTATCTCTCTCACAGGGTTGCTATGAGGATTGAGTTAATACATGTCAAGCATTTAGAAGTATGCCTGTCCCATAGGAAGTATCAATGTGGTTCTATTTTATTTTATTTTATTTTATTTTATTTTATTTTATTTTAGAGAGAGAGAGAGAGAGAGAGAGAGAGAATCTTAAGCAGGCTCCATGCTCAGTGTGGAGCCCAACGCCAGGCTCAATCCCATGACCCTGGGACTATGACCTGAGCCAAAACCAAGAGTCAGACTTAACCAACTGAGCCATGCAGGTACTCTTCAATGTGTTTGATTTTATTGTCCATACTGCATTGTATGTCTCTAAATCATAATTTTGTTCTAAATAATCTACCATTACTAACTTATTCTATAATGTTTTCTCAGTAAACATATCAATGGTTTGCATGATGGAACAAGTAAAGCCTACATGACATTGTCCTACATGTTCCAATAGCCCTAGAGCTTCTAAGACTGAGAAAACTTTGAAGCAAATTCTATTAATCCCATTTTCATCTGAATGGTGATAAAATTTCCCTGTGAGGAAGTAGGCTGCCATTGTATACATCAGAGTTATAGGGTCACCCAAGACAAAAAGTCTGCATTTATTAAGGTGAAAGATTTATGCGATCTGAAGAGAAACCAGAGGATTAAAAGTCCACATTTATTGATGAAACCTATGGTTTATCATGTGTTCCTAATGTGTTCCAAACTGTGAAATTACGGTCTATATGTAGATTCTTTTTTATTTTTTCTTAAAAATATATGTGGTCGGAAGTTATGCTTGAGAAACTTTTCCTTCTTAAAATTTATGTTATGTTTTGTCTTTCAAAAATTCGTCATGTACACAAATCATATACATTAAAATAGAAAACAAGATAAATAACTTCTTATTCTCCTGTCTTTATACAAAGGTGGCCTCTTGATCTGATGGTGAAGTTACCAGATAGTCTTTTCTAGTTCCATAAAATAGTTCAATTAATATCCTTACAATATGTTCAATTTATAAAACACTTTTGCATATGGTGTTTTATTTGCATCATGTCTAAGAGGTAAGTAAGGAATGTATTTAATATTAGTCCTATTTTATAAGTAAGAAAATTGAGGGAAAAGGATTTTAATGATTTACTTCATGCTAACTCCTTACTCAATAGTAGAGAAAAGGTTATACATTAGATCTTCTGATTCCTAATTCAGCCTGTTCAATATTTTTGGCATAATTGGTTAGATTTTTCAGGCCAAGAGGAAGAGACACATTAGCATTTCCTATATGAATTTAGTGGAAAGAAATGGAGATGTACGTAGAAAAGGATGTATGTTTTTAGCAGCAAAATCTACACAATTCCTAGCCTCAAACTGTAGAACAAGAAGAGACTTCACAGAGAAGCAGGGAAGTTCTTCAGCACTGTGTGTGATGAAAGCCTGTCTGACTGACCACACCATCTTGCCTTACCCATGTTCTTTACATGGAGAATTTTCAAGGACTCTTTCTGGTGCTGTTTATCATGAGCTCCATATTTTCACGATAACCTGAGATAGTACTGATATGATGATGCTCAGCCCATAGCTGCTCACCTCTGGCTTGTTCCAAGTCGCCAGGTCAAGCCACTGTGGCTCTGGCAACACATGGTCTCTTACCAGGGCTGTAGTTCTGATAGAACTCTAAAGAGGGTCACTATCCAAGGGTGAGCCCATATGGGTCCAGAGTGCCTGTGTAGAGCAGTTGCTAAGGATAAAAGCACATTTTTCTTTACTGTGTTCAGAACTTTACTGCATGACACTGTGCCATTGATTTATGTACATAAATACTTTCATTCTTAGATCGAGGAAAAATGAGAAAGATTTTATCCTGTTATAGAACACATGCTGTCATTTGAAACATGATTAGGCAGTGTATTTTTAAAACTTTTTAAACCAGATAAACAAACTTTAGAAATAGGGTGAAAATACTGTTAGTAGTATTCTATGAGGATGTCAGATTTAATGCATAACCTTCCTGACTTTTTAATAACTATGTCATGTCGACTGCTGGTAATTACCAAATAAAGTGAAAACCTTATTTAACCATCAGGTCA
This sequence comes from Acinonyx jubatus, assembly GCF_027475565.1. NCBI lineage: Eukaryota > Metazoa > Chordata > Mammalia > Carnivora > Felidae > Acinonyx > Acinonyx jubatus. The sequence continues at coordinate 23,055,422 of NC_069384.1, forward strand.
ACAAAGTGACACTTGATATTAGCAGATCTATTATTTGGTAGTTCATACCCTCACATTTTTTTAAAGCAAACATCAAGTGGAAATTGATGTTCCTGTTTTTTTTTTTTTTTTTTGGTTGTTACTTATGGATTTAATCGTAACAATGTACATCAGAAGGATATTGCATTTTTAAAGGGAAATATTAAATATTCATTGAGAGAGTTTTCTTCATTTGTGAAGGATTACTCAATACACAGTCATGACAATTTCACACAATGAAAGACATTGCTTTGAGTCATCGAACGTAGTCCCTCACATCAAGTGCGAACAATTCATAATTTGCTCCTCTCCATCTCATCAATTCTCACTTATTCTTTTCTCCTTCCTTGTTACTCCTTTAAAAATAGAATCCAGAAGCCTAGGTTCTTGGTGTTAATGCCTGCTCTGGGAAATTCTGCAGTCAATTTTTCCCCCCTCTCTTATATTTTTAATCCTTTATCCATTGCTTTCCTATTCTAAATTGAAGAAAAAGTCACCCTTTGGCTTTATCTGTTTCTCAAGGGACCCACTTCCAACATCATTGGTAGAATTCAGAGTAAAGCTCTCAACTATGGGGATAACCACTGACTAGACCATATGAATATCATTGATCTTTCCCACATTCTTACATTTCATTTACTATTTGGTTCATTTTAAACTTTACCTGAAAGAGAAAAAAATATATACTCGATTTTTTTTTCTTCTGTTTCATATGATCCTTAGCATGCCTCCCATATTTTCTGAGTTTCTGAGTTTCCCATCTGTGATTTTATGATTTATAAGAAATGTATATTTGGTCATTCAGATAATCAAAATATATTTCTCCTATGTATCTGGTCTTGGTCCAGAGTTCCAGGTTTGGGTTCGCAGCTCCTAAAACCCTTGGAATTTCCTGTGATGTGGACCATAAAGTTGTCTTTTGTTATTTTAATGATGACCTCTGGAAAGCCCCTAGGTAACCTAAGAATGGAGGCTGATTACCAGGAGAGTTAACCAAGTGATTACAGGGTTGGAACCTTAAGTCCCACCTCCCTGAGCACAGAGGAATCAATCACCAATGGCCAATGATTTGATCTGATCAATCGTGAATATGCAGTGAAACTCCATAAAAAACCAAAGAGAACTGGGTTCTGAGAGCTTCCAGGTTAGTAAACATGTGGAGGTTCAGGGAGAGTGTCATGCCTGGAGAGGGCATGGAATCTCTGTGCCATTTCCCCATACCCTGCCTGTGCTGTCCATCTCTTCTCCTGGCTGTTGGTTTGTGTTTTCTGTCATATTCTTAATTAGCTGGTGTATGTAAGTAAGCGTTTCCCTGAGTTCTGTGAGTCTCTCTAGCAAATTAAAAGAACCTAAGGCGAAGGTCATTAAAACCTCCAGTCCATCACAAGCACAGGTCATGGCCTGGGGATTGCAACTGGCATCTGAAGTAGGGGTGGGGAACAGTCCTGTAAGGCTGAACCCCTAACCTGTGGAATCTGATAATATCTGTGAGTGAGAGGCTAAGAGAAAAATTACCAGGTGTACTCACAACTGCAAAGAAAAGATCTTTCCCCTCCCCCCCCGCCGTTCCCGAAACCAGCCAGGGCGCGCCTGGTTGTAGTCTGACCTAAAGGTGGGAACCAATCAAGTTCTGCTGAGTGGTTTGAAATAAAGGCGGGAACCAAACAAGTTCTGCTGAGCGTTCAAATTTAAATGTCAACCAATAACAGCTCTGTAATCTCAAAAAAAATCCCTAACTTGTTTGTGCCTGTCTATAAAAGAAGCTGTAAGATCCTTGCTCGGGGCCTCTTAGCGTCACCGGCAAGGAGTGCGTGGAGGACCGGGTTCGAACCTGCAATAAACGACCCTTGCCGCTTGGCTTTGACTCTGGGCTCTGGGGGGTGTCTCGAATCGGGGCATATCATGAGTAAATGGTGTCAGAATTGAGCTGAAGCTTTGCACACTGGCTGCTTTCTGAGAATTGCTTGGCATTACGTGTGGGGAAACTTCCCCCACCCTCCTTACATTGGAAATGTGTCTGGGAACCCCCCAAAAAACCAACATAAAATGAAGTATCTTTCACTTGATGCATATTTACACTTTATAAACTCATCTGTGACCAAACTACACTTAAATACTGAGTTAGTTATGTATGCCGAAAATTTTGCACCTTTTCTTTTTTTTAATTTTTTAATGTTTATTTTTGAGAGAGAGAGACAGTGCAAGCAGGGGAGGGGCAGAGAGAGAGGGAGACACATAATCCGAAGCAGGCTTCAGGCTCTGAGCGGTCAGTACAGACCCGACACGGGGCTCAAACCCACGAACTGTGAGATCATGACCTGAGCCGAAGTCAGATGCTTAACCACCTGAGCCACTCAGGGGCCCTATACCCTTTCTTAACATATGCACATTAGAGGCAGTGGCATAGTGATAAAGATCATGGATGCTGATGTAAGATGCTTTATGTTCATATATTTCTTTCGAGGCTGTATTAGCTGCACGACTGAGCAAGTTGCTTAAGATTTTAGAGGTTATATTTGTATCTTAGAGATAATGTCTATGGTTTAACTGAGTAAATACTACACTCCAAAACAGAAGCACAAATATAATCCTAACTAATTGAATATTTGTTTCAGTTAGATTGGACTAAGGAGGCTTTGAGTGAGAACTGTAGATCTATGAAGTTTGGGTGTAAAATAACAAGTTTAAATTTCCTGTGAGGTTTATTAAGTGCTTTAGAATCAAAATTCACATGGAATTTTTTTAATTATATGTGTCATAAATGATATTACAGAGAAATAAATGGTTGATCCTCATTGCAATGCAAGTCTATAAAATTACCATTTGGCACTCTATTTTATACTAGATGTATCTTTACATTTAGACATTTTGCAAGAAACTGGAAGTACTTATTTGCTCTAATTATCCCACTATCATTTTTTCAACTAAAAAGTTTTCCAAAACATTTAATGATTTTTTGACACTAGATGTGTAAAACATGAATCAAACAAACATCCTTTAGACTCTATGGTGCTCAGTATTACTGTAAAAAATACGTCTTAGAGTATGTTTTGTCTATTCTTTTAACTATAATTTAACTATAATATAATTTAATTATAATTTAATTTAACTAATTTAATGAATTCTTTGGGGACAATTTTCCCATGGATGTCTGAATATACATATAAGTATATATATGTGTACATTCAGCTAACTCTGAAAATCTGCTATATTAAAGATAAATTTAAATGATACTTTTTGTTTTATTTTTTTATTTATTTTTTTTCAACGTTTATTTATTTTTGGGACAGAGAGAGACAGAGCACGAACGGGGGAGGGGCAGAGAGAGAGGGAGACACAGAATCAGAAACAGGCTCCAGGCTCTGAGCCACCAGCCCAGAGCCTGACATGGGGCTCGAACTCACAGACCGCGAGATCGTGACCTGGCTGAAGTCAGACGCTTAACCGACTGCGCCACCCAGGCACTCCTGTTTTATTTTTTAACACTAACAACACATTTCTGTAAGTAAAGAGAGTTAACAATTTTCACCATTCCCAATGATGAATCAGTATCAACACAAGTTTTGCGAGTATTCCTTGAAATTATAGATTGTTTTGAATTGGAAGAAATTTTGCTAACTAGCAGATCTTGAAAGAGTGGACCTAGGCCGGCCGACTCCATCTTGTTCTGTGTCCTCCATCTTGTTCTGTGTCCTCCATCTGCCCCTAGACCCCTATAAAACCTTTGTGCTTTTGAAACTCGCTCTCTCTCTCTCCGGCATCTCACCTCTACGCAGGTGCAGGTAGGGGATTGAGCTCCAGCTAGCTCGAATACAGGCTCTTTGCTGCTCCAGCTAGCTCGAATACAGGCTCTTTGCTTTTGCATCAGACTTGGCTCCCTGGTGGTTTTTGGGAATTACGAATTCTGGCCATAACAATCTGACTCCTTACTTCTAAAGATGTAAATACTAAAATTGGAGAATTAGAGAAAACGACCCGGAGTCAAGCTCTTTTCTAGACTCAATCTGGGATCTGAATACATCATCATTTTTTTTTCTCTCTTTCTTTTTTTTTAAACCAATTTTCCTCCAATATTTTTACATGTTCTTCCAACCTAAATAATTAATTTCCTCTAGAGAATAACACTTAGTTTCTGCTGTTTGAATACATTGCAAGTTACCCATTGTGAAAATGGATTTAAAAAAACTCCGTTCTCATCAAAAGTACTTAATGAATGCAGTCTTCCAAGTCACTTTAACACGAACAGTCTAAAACTGACATCAACCAGATTTACTGTTACTCAGAAAGGGGGGGAGGAAGCCTCTAAAATTTAAAGTGCTGCTCTTGTAGCTGTCTCTGCTGCCAAGAAGTTTTAGATTTCAGATGATTTACCTTTGAGAACAACCAAGGATCAATAAGAGGGCTGAAGGAGTATAGAATGAGTGAAATAGGGAAAAAAAAAAACTGAAAGAAACATTACATAAAAACAAATAGATCTGTAGTATGGGAAAAACATAAATCATGGGCCGATAAAAGAGAGAGATTTTAAGTACCAAACTGAGAGACCTGTTCTTTTGGAAGAAAGAAAGAACGAAAGAAAGGAAGAAAAGTACAAATTAAGGGAACAATTCACATATTTTCTTCACCAGAATAAAACAAGTCATGACATTTTCAGGCAGGTTATGAAGTGAACATGTCTCCCAAATGATACTATAAGCGTAGTCACTGTCCTGAGAGTGGAGTTAATAAAGAAACAGTTGTACCCGGTGAACAGTAGGCAGCTCCCTGTACTCAACCTCTGCATCTTTGCTGGCCACACTCGCAACAAATTTCTTAGAAGGAACATTGTAAAATTAGCTATATGTTAAAAGAAAACCCAAAAGGGGCACCTGGGTGGCTCAGTTGGTTAAGCATCTGACTTCGACTCAGGTCATGATCTCACAGTTCATGAGTTTGAGCCCCGCCTTGGGCTCAGAGCTGGACAGCTCAGAGCCTTGAACCTGCTTCAGATTCTGTGTCTCCCTCTCTCTCTCTGCCCCTTCCCTGCTCTCTGTCTCTGTCTCTGTCTCTCTCTCTCTCTCAAAAATAAATGAACATTAAAGAAAACCCAAAAGATAGGCTCATCTCCTTCTTTCAAAATGTTTACATTCTAACACCTTCAGAAACCTTTCCAGATCCTTAATACTCATTTCTCAATATGAACATAACCTTTACCCTCAGCTAGCAGGTATATTTATTTTGCCCATCCTCTAGCGAACAGCCAGACCTTTTTAAATTTAGGTCTATACAATTTGGATCAAGATCATATTTGATTCTCTATTCAGATAAACCTTTGAGACACTATAGCTCATTCAATAGAACTCCTCATCTCCAACTTTTGCTTATAGTGATTACTTCTATTAGATCTGAATTTTCAACATTACTTTTGACCTGAAATCTCAAGATCCATCATCTCCTTCTAAAATGCCTTACATAGACAGTTATGTTCAAAATTGAATTGCCATAGTTACCATTAACCAAAAATTGTAATTATCTAAATTTCATGTAGGATGAACCCAAGTATAATGACTGAGAAATTTGAATTCTATACTCTACACAGTATTTAGATAAAATTAAACGTTCATTTTTATTTTTACAGTATAGACTTAAAAACCTGGAAACAGAACATATAATTTTATCTTATAAAGCCATTTTGTAATGGAACCATTTATTATGCATAGTCATTTATTCCAGACTTTATCTCCACCCTGAACTCGTATATTGGGTACGTCTGATACACAGAAATATTTCAAAGAATTTTGTAGGCTTCAAAACCATAATAAACTTGACACTTCTTAGAGTGACCGTGATGCAGTCTGTTTTAAAATATGGGAAATCCAGGGGCACCTGGGTGGAGACTCAGTCGGTTGAGCAGCTGAGCGCTTGACTTCAGCTCAGGTCATGATCTCACGGCTCATCAGTTCTAGCCCCGCATGGGGCTCTGTACTGACAGCTCGGAGTTTGGATCCTGCTTTGGATTCTGTGTCTCCTTCTCTCTCTCTGCCCTTCCCCTCCTGTGCTCTGTCTCTGTCTCTTGCTCTCAAAATAAATAAACATTAAAAAAAATTTTTTTTAATTTAAATATGGGAAATCCCCACTGAAGATTCCTGACAAAAATTTATACTACCTCTTAAATAAAGCAAATGAGAAGGAAGACAGAAATATTTTAGGTAGCTTAAATTGTTCAAAAATTTATGTATCTAGAATCATTTTTATTTTATTAATCTAAAATCTTCTTTGAAATTTATGACCATTGGTCTTAATTTCTCCCTTGAAGGAGTTCTGCTTCCTTTTGATCTTTTCATCATTCCAGTGTTTGGAATAGTACTGTCTACCCCGCTTCAAGTGTCATGTACTCACTCTTTATATATCATGATTTTGAGACTTAATTAACATTAGATGAGGCATCATGCCCAGAACTTTTGATTAGAGAACTTTCCTTCTTCTCAATAAATTTAGGGCATAGCATTTTATAACATATATTATAATACTTATAGAGAACATTTTATAGATGAAGCTGAGTGTTAGAGAAACCAAGAAACCTTTAAAAAAGTTAGTTTAAGACTCCATATTTGTCTGACTTCTGACTCAATGGTATTAAACTCTGTGTCACATAATTATCTTTAGAAATGGACTGAACATTGTGAAGATAGGAATCAAATAAAATTTTTATATGCCAAATAATATCTTAGGACATGGTAAACAGACAATTCAAGTATAGAAGGACTTTTACCTATTCTCAAACTTGATTTTTTGCTTCTAAGGTTTAGTTTCCCTACCTCTACTTTAAATTTTATTAACCTTCATTTGAATCAAAGCTAAGAATATAATGGTTAAATGTATAATTTTACAACTGAAAACAATGTTTGGGTTCCATGGTCTGTTCTGTCATGTTGGAAATATTTTCAAATATAATAACTGTCAGTATCTTGTGACTGTAGGAAATGAGCATCATAAACTATTAATGGACAAATTTGTATGCTTTCCTGAAAAATATTTGTTGTATATTACATGTTCATTTTATTGAAATGTTTACATTCCAAATGTGTGTAGATAGGTGAGTAAGCTCATGCCTTGGTTCTATATCTTGGTGCTATAAATGCATAGATAGACAGAAAAAAATTAAAATGAGAATATAAAAAGCTATTCTTGTTAGACTTACATAACATAGACATTTCCGGAATTTAGGGAAGGGACCAAAATACAGAACAAGGTTAGGGCTATAATTGCACACCCACTTGACTTTGATAGTAGGCACTGGAGCCAGCAATGGGATAGAAAAGTAATAGCTAAGGAGGAGACAAAAAGAAGTTTGCCTTCAGGAAGCTATAAAGCAAAAACTGGCAACAGTCACACATTTTGTTATCTTATAGGCATCTTTAATTAGGTCCGTTTCATAAGTGAACTGTAACATGTTAAAATGAATGCAGTAAAACTACTTTTTTTTTCTTTTGTCTATAGTCAATTTAAATTTGGGGTAACACATTGAAAACCTTTCATTGTTTTTAAAAGTAAAATAGGTGGAATTCAAATAGTATCTTGTCAACTTGAGCATTTATGTACATAACATTTAAATGATCACTTCTTGTCATTGTCTCCCCCCACCTCAAAAAATTACACACTTACACACTTTCAACTGGAGTGTACTAATTCATAGGCCAGACAACATAAAAACTCTAAGACGTGAATAATTTTAGAGACAATATATAAATGGAATTCTAGATCAGCAATTTCAGGAGATTCACAAATGGTGTGCTGGTTTACTCGCTATGCCCATTAATTCCTTACAGAATTATTATTTACTGACTTATGTAATGGACATGAAAACACATTAAGCTGAACTCCTAAGGAATCTTTATGGTTCCAAATTATGAAATACCATCAACGTTTGATTCAAAGAAGAGCACTTAAGCAAAGACATGAAATCTTTATTGGAAAGAATATCCCTTAAAGACAACATGTGGCTCATTGAGAAATTAGATTTCACTAATAATAAATGAAGGAGATGTTTGTTACAAAAAATAAAACTCTAGTAAAGATGAATATGTTCTAGGGTAAACTAAGTAAAGAGGTATTTTTCTATCATGTGGACAATATTTGAGAAACCTAATGTTCTGACCAAATGATGGCCAAGTTTTACTTGAATTGTAGAGATAATGTTCACAGTAAATAGCAAAAACGTCCCTATACCACATATTATATTTTTTCTTTTAATAATTCATATTATATGGTATTCCAAGTTGGTTTATCAACATAATCAAGGCTTCATTTCTCCAAACAACTGCTACATAATTTATGAAAAGAGAAAAGTGAAATAAACTAAAAGGCTCAAAAAATACTCTTTAAATTAATCCATTAAAAGTGATACTAATGTTTTAAACTGACTTGTATGGCAGTTATGTATACATATAGTTTGAAGAGTAAAATAATTCTACAAAGTTTCTTATGAAAAAGAGTAGTCTCTGCCATTGTTTCCTTTGTCCCACTCTTCTAAGGTTTCATTTCAGTTAGCTCACTACTTTTGACTTATCCCATTACCGGCAAATGTTGTGTTTATTTTGATTTTTTAGGTTTAAATATTACAGATTTCCCACCACAGAAGATGAAGAATTAACTCTATGCTTTCATCCCCATAGCCTACTTGTATGCTATCATCCTCCCAATTCAGCTACATGATAATTATGGTTAGACCAATGTTTACTTTATGAAAAAAATGCAAATGCTATTCATAATTATTCAGTAAAGTATGATTACTTTAAACTTTTACTAAAAATGTACCTATGATTTCTATAATTTTTTAAAGTTGCCTTTTTTAGTGTTGGTGTTGGGTTTTTGCCTATTTTATTTTATTTTACTGAGAGAGAGAGCATGAGTGAGGCAGACAGAGAGAGAGAGAGAGAGAGAGAGAGAGAGAATCTTAAGCAGCCTCCATGCTCAATGCAGAGTTCGACACTGGGCTTAATCCCACGACTGTGGGATCATGACCTGAGTCGAAATCAAGAGTTGGACGCTCAGCTGACTGAGCCACTCAGGCACCCCTGCTCAGTTTTCAACGTACACTTTCCACTACACTCATTCATATCTAAATCTTTCTTAAAATATTGAGACCATCAGGTATTCCATTGGTTTCATTTTTCTCCATGTCTCTTGGAGCACTTGGGCTGATCTGTCCTGGACTAGTTGCTCTCTATACCAGTTGCACACATGCCATCTTGAGATTTCTATTAACCATTTCCTGGAGATCCTATTAGATCTCTAGTTTATATATCCTAAGGCAGTTTGTTCCTTTGTGTTGTAGACTCTGAGTCTGGAGTTCTGTCTTGTCCAGAAAGAAAATGGACACAGTATTAAGATGCGAGAGAGACTAATGTCCGGGAGGAGACAAGAGCCCCGAGTAAGGGTCCTTGCTATGTTTTTATTAGGATCAGAAGGCTTACAAGCATGATGGATGTGCACAAAGAGACAATGAAATCATGATCATTAACTCGTGTGTGAGGGAAAGGGAGTTTTGAAGATATGTGGTGTTAGGAGTTCGGGTCAATACAAAACAAAGTCCTGGCATCAGGCAGATGGTTGTTTATGGCAGGCATGAGGCACTAAGTCTGCTTATCTTAGCTAAAGGGATAAGACAGACAGAGCATGTTACTTCAGGGTCAACAAGGCATCTTTCTTTGGCTAATTAGTTCCACTCTGGGCAACTTCACCCTGCTGAGGTCTACCTAGTTTACCAGTTTACCTATAATGGTCTTTCCTTCCTGCGAAAGCAGCTTTCTGCTATTGTACTTAACTGGGGGGGGGGGGGGGGGGCGCTTCTTCCCTTAATACCTAATCTTGATTACCTAATCTTGGATGCTTTCATCCTGAGGCTTTCTATTCCTATATACGTTGTTAACCCATGGGTACAAGCTCAGGGAATTCCTAAGTTTATGCCGCACACCTTCATTTTAGTGGAGTACATCTGCCAAAACCATCTAAAAAAGAGAAAATGGTAAAAAAATGTTTGAGGATGTTAAATTTTTTTTTTATGTTTTATTTATTTTTGAGAGAGAGAGAAAGAGAGCGAGCAGGGAGGGACAGAGAGAGAGGAGGACAGAAGATCCGAAGCAGGCTCTGTGCTGACAGCAGGAACCCCAACGCGGGGCTGGAACTCATGAACCATGAGATCATGACTTGAGCCGAAGTCGAATGCTCAACCAATTGAGCCACCCAGGTGCCCCATGGATGTTAAGTAAAAACATATTAATTCCTTCCTGACACATGCTAGAGTGTTAAAGTTTTGAAAAATATTCACAGTTGAAAATAAATTTGATTCAATATTTTAAAGACATTGTCCCATTGCTTTTGGCTTCTGGTGTCACCATTGAGGAATCTGAAGCCATTGTGTTTCCTTATCATTTGTATGTTACTTTTTTTTCCCTCAAATCTTATAGAATTTTCTTCTTGTCTACAATGTTATAAAATTTCATGTGCTTTGATGTGGTTCTACTTTCAAACATGTGCTGGGCATGTCAAACTATATACCTGTTTTGGGGAACATCTTATTTTAATTATTTTATGTATGATATTCTCTCCTGTTCTATTCTTTTTCGTTTGTTTGTTTTGTTTTTTCAGAGTTAGCATATATTCAGATATTAGGTTTCCTGGAGCAGACCTCTGATTATCATACCATCTCCTTATTTTCCTTATTTTCCTTATTTTTGTCATTTTGCTCTCTTCAAGGAGATTTCTCCAACTTTATATTTCAATATATCTGTTAAGTTTATTAATTCTGCCATCCTTACTTTAATTTCCTATGGTTGGTTCAATTACCAGAGTGTCCTTTTAGCTTTTAAATAGTAACTTTTTTGCATAGTTGCAATGTAATAGCTTTTGACTCTGTTATTAATGCTTGTTTTTTTTTTTAAAGCTTTTCTACTCTTTGCATAATATCTACTTCATCCAAATTGTTTTCACTTTGTTTTATTCTCTTTCCTTTAAAGGTTTCCCTCAGATGTCTGGTAATCCTTCTTTGTTTGCTTGCATTTAAAGTGGGAAATGAATAGCTGACTTTAAACTCTGGGCTTGTGGATGTAAATTGTCTTCTGAGATCCTCACTCTAGGGTAATGTGATTGGCCTATTTAGTTGGGGAAACTTAGCTATCAGGGTCTTTGTGTCTTTGGGGTTCATTAGACATCCCAGTGGAGAATTTGCCAATTTTCTATCTGTAGAGAAACGATATGTTTGCTGGCAGTTGGGGGATTGTGTAGAATTGTGTCTGGATATCTCAGAAAATGGAATACTTAATTAGATACTTAATCCTACTGTATCAATAGAGTCTAATTAGGAGATAGAAACCACATAGTAATTTGAACAGGGTATGTAATATATAAAGAATTATTAACTATGAAGGGTAAGGAAAATTCTAAGAATGTCCTTTGGCAGAGGCAGAGTTCCAAAGAAGGGAACAAACTTGGAAGCTGGGCCCCTTTTCAGGTCTGGAGTTCAGATTTCACTGGAGAAGGTATGGTTGCAGCCCTACCGGATAATGGAGAAGTTGAGTTGCTCCAGGCCAGCGCTAGTGCACACTCGATGGGCAAACAGAGAAAATACTTCTGGGATGGCAGAAGTCTGAGGGCAGGGAACCACAGCCAGGACTGGCAAGCAAGTAACTTCCCTTCTTGGTACAGATGGTTAGGAAACTAAGGCCTGAATAGGCAAGCAGCAAACATGCTTCTAAGGTACAGATGAGTGAAGCATCGAAAATGACCTCTGAGGACCTCTAGGGTGGACTCATTAGAAATTCATCCAAGGGGTGCTGCTGAAACTCTGTTGGGGGTGAGCATCACTGGGCATCTGCCTCATCAGCTGCTGACAGCTGTGCCCTAAGAGAAAAAAAAAGGAGCAAATAAAAGTGTACCAGGACAAAGGTCGTGATGGAAGGGGTGGGAATGTGTGTGTGGATGATATTTTGTGGGAAGTTTGTCGTTGTGTCACATAAGATTTCATTCCATTGGCTAGAACTTAATCGTATTATCCCTCTTAACTGTAGGAAAAGCTGGAAAATAATCTGCCCAGAATGAAGAGAAAAATGAGTTTGATGGTTACCTAGCAATATGTGCCACACCAAGATTATATGAAAGCTCTTGGGTCTTCCTGGATATCAAACTAATTGCCTACAACGAATCAATTTTAGATGAGGTAGGGTAGCTCTGTCACATTTCTTGATTCGAGTTTATGAACTGTTATTATATGAAAATAAAGAACTCTTATCACTGTTTCTCTCAAATTATTGCATTGTCAATAGGACTTTGACCCTGAGTATACATACAATGTGATGATAAAGTCACTTTTGTATTAAACACTGTCTGTCAGTATTGTGACTCCCACTTTAAGAGAATTCATTGAGTCGAAAGAGAAAAATAAACTTACATTGCCTACAATGCCTTACAATGCCTAAATCTTACATTGCCTCTTGTAGCCACTTTGTTACCAATCCCATTAGTTTTTCCACAAAGAGAAAATTGATGCTGAGTATCCAATTGCTACAGGTCTGATTAATTGATTTATTTCCATGAGCATTCATCAATGCTCATGTGGTAGAAAGTTTTAAATGCCAACATCAGTGGCAAAAGAAAGAACAGTGTTGTTGAAAGGAGCCGAGGCACTGGTGCCTAGGAACTCATCAAATAAAAATGAGAATTAATGAGACAGCAAATTGAGATTCCCTGGAAATCACATCTCCATGATTTTGTTTGAAGGCAAGAGGAGTTAGTATCAGCCATAGATACTTCAGGAAAGAAAAGGGAATGTGTTCATTTAGCTGTTTAGGACCAATGTTGTTGACTTCTGCCTCCTGTCAGGGGAAGAGCACTGTGGTTTCCCTTAATGTTCTAGTTAATATTTCACCATGTAATGAAGAAGAGGTCACTAAAATTGCCCTAAAATCTCATGGCAGACTGGATGTCGTACAGGCAACATTAGATTAGGAAACCATACTTCTCAAAATCTGCATGATAAAGTTTTGCAGTTCTTTATCTGCGGGAACACGCCAGTGTTCAGGTACTAAATCTAAGCGTGGGTACCACAGTTTTAACCAGTTTCTTCTGTTTGCAGGGAGATACTGAAATAATTAAAGGCTGAAAAATTGATTTTTAATATTTTTCTCTTCTATGAGTATTCTCTTAGAGTCCTCCTCGCATGTTTTGTTGGAAAATATAAACATAGGTATACAGTGATCATTTCCACATGTGGTCCCTTTCCAATGGTTCTAGGACTTGGTTCCCAGAAGGAATCCATTTTATTGTTTTGTATGTGTATTATGGGGTCACTTGACCTTCAGTGATTCTTTTAAGTAGATTATTTGCCACAATTTACTCATCATTATCTGGTGTCTCTGTTTCCTATTTCATTCCCTTTGAATGCAAACTAAATACATATTCCAGGCTAGTTTTTGGAAACATCTCTTTAGTCACCTTTCTCTTCACTGATCCGAGAATGAGTTTGACCTTTTCTTACCCAAAATATGAATATAGTCAAGGTCTTCATAATTCAATGTCATTCATCAACATATTTAATAGATGTCAGACTAGTCTCCTCATTGATCCACAAGCACAAAATATTTATCCCTGTAGCCATGGTTTTGCTTATATAATTCCTAGTTACTAGTTAATTTTTCCCGATCATTATATGTGATTCCACTCAAGTCATGATTGAATTCTTACAAGTTTCAGAGGGATATCTAAGGGTTCTGAAGGACAAAAACCCTCTATTTATTCCCTTTTATTCTGTTGTATTGAGTTTTTCTCCAGTGATATTTATGCTTTAGTCCTGCTCTTAGCTCTTTGTTATAATAGCATACTGTAAAATTGCCAAATATTTTTAATATTAAAAATTATACCATAGAAAATCATATGGTGTATTAAAAAATTCATGGAAGTGGTTGGAGATAATTTAAATTGATAAGACTTTCTACAGGGCAGATTTGATCATTTCTATCCTGAGCTGAATAACATCCATGAACCAATCAATTTCTGAGAATCCATCCTGTTATTCTGCACAGTATTAAATATGTGAAACTCAAAATACTTAAGTGAATCTTGTTAAATATAATTCTTATGTAAAAAATAGTTGATTTCTTCAATATGTGATCAGCTTGTCATAAGCAATAAAAAACAGACCAACAATGTGAGTTTTAAAATTGGTAAGTATTTGAACAGATAGTTCATAGAAAGTCAAACAAAATAGTTCAGGATTTTTTTTTTCTTTTTATTTAATCCTAACCTTAATGAAACTACTGAACACCAAAATAGAAGTAAAATACCTTTTTTTTTTTTTTTGGTTTTTAGATTAGCAAAGCAGATATGATGTCAAATATCATAAAATTCTGTAGGTGGAAAAACATGCGTAAAAGAAGTCCACATTGCTGGTATGAGTATGTGAGGTCATTTGCAAAACTAAAAGTGGACATGCCCCCAGCCCTTGTACAAAAAGACATCAATAAGGATATTGTTGAAGATAATTTCAGTGCCCTCTTTTTTTAAATTTTTTTTTCAACGTTTTTTATTTATTTTTGGGACAGAGAGAGACAGAGCATGAACGGGGGAGGGGCAGAGAGAGAGGGAGACACAGAATCAGAAACAGGCTCCAGGCTCTGAGCCATCAGCCCAGAGCCTGACTCGGGACTCGAACTCACGGACCGCGAGATCGTGACCTGGCTGAAGTCGGACGCTTAACCGACTGTGCCACCCAGGCACCCCTCAGTGCCCTCCTTATATCCTCTCTGCATCTTTACAAAAAGAAAGCTACTTCATGTGAATGGCTACATTTTAGTCTGAGGGTTTTTCTCCCCCGCTGTAAGAGTATGCTCAGACCCTGCACAGGGAAATCCAAAAGTGCTAGAAAGATAAGGTCCCTGTAAGCAGCTTGCAGTCTGTGATGGAGTGCATGAAAAGCTGTGGACAAGGGCAACAGCCTCCCAGCACTAAGAGTTCCCCAGAGTTCCAGTGGCCCACAATGGCAAGTTTCTTAAAACCTGGATTCTCTATCTTGGATTCTCTCCTTTCCCTGTGTCTCTTTTGTCACTTCCTGTCCTTGAATTTCTGGAAATCCTATCAAATAAACTATTTGTACCCCAGATTTTTATAAGGTTCTGTTTCTAGTAGAACCTCAAGTGAGAAAGATATTCATTGCAACTTTGTCTGTAAAAGGAAATAATTTGGAAAATATATTTAAATGCTTCTCTGATAAGACTGGCTGAACACATTAAAGTGCAACCTTCAACAGAGTGGGATGTTTCCTTTCAAACAAATGAAATAGCTCTCCATTTGCTGATACCAAGTGATAGCTAAGCTATGATTCCAGGTTTGAAAAAGCATGTAAAATAAGGAAGTACTAAGGTATGAGTTTATATAATCACATCATATCTCAAGTAAAATAAAAAAAGAATTGAAAATAATAGTTATGTCTGGTATTAGAACCTGGAGGCTATAGGGCATAAATAAGGGGAATTCAATATTTTGCTACAGATCTTTTTGTGCCTTTTGATTATTCCATTTTTGTACCTATTCAATAATTGAATAACAGTATTTCAAAAAATAGGAAAATTTTCTGTCTATGCTATTGCAGGTTGAATTTTACCTGTTCATAAGGCCTTGAGAAAATTACCTTGATAAGAAGAATAAATATATATTCCAAGGCTGTCATGCTAAGATTCTATTATTCCTTAGTAAATTTTAATCTCAAGTTTTAAATATAAGAGATATTTCACAGACCATTTGCTCTGCATGGCTGGCCATGAAAACAAAACAACAACAAAAATAAATAAAACAACATCAGTAACAAAACAACTGACTTTCTAACATGGTAAACTCATATTCTGACTATATATATGAAAACTTTCACGTATTTTGAGATGTGTTTTCCAAGAACAGGGCCTGAATTGGACAAGAATATGAAGAACATTAATTGAAAGACTAGGTCAGATTAGTTTACATGTAATAAGTAAAGAAAAGTCCTGTATGTTAAAGGATTCTGAAATCTGCTTGTGTAGTGGGAGCTTTATTTTCATGTTTTTATTTTTTGTATAATTATTACATTCATGTTTTCCAGTCAGGAAAAAAATAGTATAAGTAAAGACCCACTGTAATAAAATTATTCCTTGCTTGAAAAAAGCAGGTACGTCATTTATTGCTTCCAAATTAAAACTCCACATTAGATCACTCTCTGTAAAGTTCTTAATTTGCTCTGCTTCCTCCCCTTCCCCTTTTTGCCATAGATTTCTGGGTGTTGTTCACGCTGTTCAATAATTAAGGATTTTTCTCAAAGACAAATGAACCTTTACTGTTTTGGCCAGTTTGGCAATCTTCAGGCATTATCAAATAAAAACGTGTGTCCACAAAGAGCTGCAAAATGTATTTGAAAATGAAGTATAATTGGAGTTAACATTTTTTAGACCCTTGCTGTTAATATCATTCTCAGCATACAAAGGTGACAAGAGTAAATGATGTGGAGAAACTGGCATGTTGTGACACATTTTATGATACAAGATTTCTCTATATGCTCTACTTCTGTATAAAAGAAAAAGTGATACTATTAAATGGGAGGCTACAGACAACAACCAGTATTTGTAAAGTGATAATTACAAATTAAACTGGAGACAAAATTATTTGAAGATTCTTTTTTGCTCTAAGTATATAGTGATGCCAATAACTACATGCATACACTTTAAAGCTAGATATTTAGTCTTCATTTTTGTGGAATATGCTTCTTTGACAGTTTCCTAGATTTGTGCAGTTACTATAAGGTCTGTTTTATTTAACCTGATGGAGAAGAGAGTAAATACTCTTTTAATTCTATTGAATTGAGTGAGATAAATACAAGGTAACATAATCAGAGCAGCATTCAGGTTATAATTTTCTAAGAATGAGTCACAGAGCTGGACCACTACAATGAAAGCCATCAGCTCCATATCTGGACATAGGACACATGACATACGCATCTGTTGACATGACACTTTGCTGTGCCCTTCAGCCTGTGCTTTTTCAAAAGAGGGCTCCAGTTTTGAAGGGTCTGCCCTAAGTTAGCGCATCAAGGTCTGTACTTTTAGAATATAGAAGGGGAAGTTATTAACCCTCCTTAAGACAAGAAAATATTTCTAACTGGCGAGAGAGACACAGTTCCCAATACACAGTGATGGATCTCTTATAAGAAAGAAAAAATAATAATTTGAAACAAATTCTCATAGTGCCCCCTCTGTCAAAATTACACAAGGCAACAGCAACTAAAACTGACCCAGGAAATAAAATGTGTTGGATCCAGGTCAATACTTGTCTGTTGAAGAAATTTTCATAACATATAATATCTGTATAATTTCAGAGTCAGTCCCAAAACATTTAAGGGAAAATAGTATGTGACAAGAGTGACACAAGTGTGTCATTGTGTGTCACAAACACGCAATCCATAAGTCACTGAGGATACCTTAGTCCTGACTGAATTATGTTTGGGCTTCAGCTGCATTTTTCAATCTGCACTTAACATTTATTGAGTGCCACTTCATTAGGTGCTACACATTGAAAAATTACTGAGAGGTTTTTAAAAATAATGGATCATTCTTCAAGTGTGAAGATATAAAAATCCCAAATGTGTGTATGTGTGTGTTGCCGTGCTGTGTGTGTGTCTGAGTGAGAGCATTAGTCAAGATTCTGAAAAGAAATAGAACCAATAGGTGGTAGGAGAGTAGACAGATAGATAGATGATAGATAGAGATTTGACCTGAGAAATTGACTCATACGATTATGGAAGCTGAAAAGTCCCATGATCTCTATGTGCTGTCTATAGGTGGAGACCCAGGAAAGCCAGTGATATCATTCAGTCTGAGTCTGAAGGCCTGAGAACCAGGGGCGAGATAATGGTGTAAATCCTAGTCTCAGGGCCAGGCTGGAGAAGATGAAATGGGGTGTTGCACTTCAACAGTGAGGCAGGAAACAAACAAATCCCTTCTTCTTCGGCCTTTGGTTTTGTTCAGGTTCTCATTGGATTCCATGATGACCACCCACAAGGAGGAGGGCAATCCACTTTACCGAGTTGAGTTCACTGATTCCAATGTAAATCTCATTCTGAAAGGCCCTCACACCCAGAAATTGATTAATCTAGTCAACTTGTGGACAGTCAAGTTAACACATAAAATTAACCCTCTCAGTAAGTGTGTGTGTGTGTGTGTGTGTGTGTGTCTGTTTCAGTGGCAAGATTGGAAGAATTTCCTCACCCTTTGGCAATAGCTTGTGTCTATAGAATTCTATTAGTTCACAAATTCTTGTTTTTCCCTACTTGAAAAATATTACTTTTTATATTATTTCAGATGCACACAGAAGGATTATTGTCCATCAAAATATGAACTTTTAAGGGAAAAAAGTGATAAAGATAGCAATTTCCTGGGGCACCTGGGATGCTCAGTTGCTTGAGCATCAGACTTCAGCTCAGGTCATCATCTCTTGGTTCATGGGTTTGAGCCCCGTGTTGGACTCTGTGCTGACAGCTCAGAGCCTGGAGCCTGCTAAGGATTCTGTGTCTCCCTTTCTGCTCCTCCCTTGCTCATGCTCTGCTCTTTTTCTCAAAAATAAATAAACATTAAAAAAAATTTATTTTAAACATAGACATTTCTCCTAGCTGGAGATCAATATTCTGTCAAAAAAAATTATTAGATGCCTTTGTCACTTACCACAATTATGACTTTGGGCGAACTACATATCTTGTCTCCATTTTATCAACTTTAAGTATCATATGACTTTTCTAAAGATTAAATAAAAGTTAAGTTAAATATTTTAGGATTTTAGAAAAAAGCTCTGCACACAATCAGTGCACAGCAAATATTAGCTATTGCTGGTCTCACAAATATTATTAGTCTTGATGTTGCCATTGTTGTTAGTTTGTTATTACTATATATACTAAAATGTAAATAGCTCTTACCACTTACTTCCATACATTCTCTTCATCTCTTAGTGATCTGTAAGCTTTTTGAAGGAAAGTCCATTTTCTTACTCATCTTTCCTGAACAAAATGGTTAAGAACAAGAGATCTGGAGTCAGTCCAGTTTGATATTTTGATTATAATATTTTATTTATTGGAATATTTTCATGTGTATTTTCCTTGAGGTTTTCGCATCAATATTTTATGCCAATTCTTTGCTGAGTTTCTGTGGGAAATATTTTATACTTAGGTTAGAAAAAAAATAATCACATGAGGATTTCTTTAGGAAATATACCTTGACTTGCTATAGGCTCAAAAACCGTGTTGTTCTTCTATATAATAGTAGAAGGAATAAATTGACTCATTCTGGAAAAATAAATGTATAGATACAAGGACATAATGTAGTAAAGAAAAAATATTGCTGTAGCACGTTGCAGTAAATTATCATTTAATGTTCTAATTATTCTAGGTGATATGGATGCTACTGAAAGTAGAACAAACAAACAAATACCCTCAAAATGATACATCTATGCATTGAAGATTCTTCTTCTGATACCCATGGGTATCTCTATGACATTTGCAGAGTGAAGGAGCCAGATTCTTTACAAGTATTAACATCAGAATACAACGTGTCTTGCAATGTAAAAGAAAAAAAGCAAAGCATGCTCATGATGATGAGCACTGAGTAATGTATAGAATTGTTGAATCACCATATTGTACTCCTGAAACTAATATCACACTGTATGTTAACTATATTAGAATTCAAATTTTGTAAATAAATAAATGAAGTTTAAGAAAAAAGAACAGAGAGAAAGAAAAAATAAAATCTTATATGTAATTGCATTTATAAACACAGGTTAAGGCACGGGGAACAGGTCCACATAGGATAGGCTAGATTGTTGAAAAGAAACACTGGACAAATGTCTACTTCCAAAGCAATTAGATATAAATGCCCATTTATCAACAATATAGTGCGAGAAAGGGTTGTTATTGTGTAGTAATTTACATTAACTGAAGAGATCCATTAATTAGTTAATAACCAGGCCATTTTATCTGATATACATACCCTTGTTACAGCTCACATTTTATCAGTTTCCAACTGTCCTACAAAAATTTAATGCAGATAATTTCTATTGATATATTTATTACTTTATGACCATTTCTGACATCTTTCACTGTACTTCTCAGCCTCAGTCTTTTAATACCAACAACAAATACAACTTCAGACTATTAAAATGAAATCGCATTCTCCCAAGAAGCCATCATTGTTCATAACTATTGAAGTGACCATAAACAAGAAGTCACTCAAATTCTCATATTGTACATCCTAGTTCAAACATTGTATACAACACGTACAGTAACATCACTGCCTTTTATTCAAGGTTGTCAAAGAAAATTACACCAATGTTAACCAGGCAAGAATGAGTTTATTAGAAACTATTGTAATAGAGAAGAGAGGCCATAATTAAGTCCAAGCTCAATTCTGCTAGAACAAAAAAGGCAACTATTTTTTTTTTAATGTTTATTTATTTTTGAGACAGGGAGAGACAGAGCATGAGTGGGGGAGGGGCAGGGAGAGAGAGGGAGACATAGAATCCTTAGCAGGCTCCAGGCTCTGAACTGTCAGCACAGAGCCAGACATGGGGCTTGAACCCATAAACAGTGAGATCATGATCCGATTCGAAGTCAGACGCTTAACTGACTGAGCCACCCAGGCGCCCCAAAAATGGTAACATTTTTAAGGGCCGGGATGAGCTAGTGGAAAAGTGCTGGAGGAACCAAACTCAATTCCGTTTGCCTGACATGCAGCAAAGTCATTCACTGAGACAGCAAGTACACAGCAAGGAAAAGCTTTATTAGAGAAGTGGATAAAGGAGAAGACAGGAGGGTAAGTCTCAAATCCGCCTCCCCAAAGTGGGAGAGAACAAATTTTTTATAAGGGGTTGAGATTACATATACAGGAAAACCTTGGATTGTGAGTAACTTGTTCTGTGAGTGTTCTGCAAGACAAGCGAACATTTCTAATACATTTTAACTTTATAAAACGAGTGACGTCCTGCAATACGAGTAGTATATGATGCTCAATGTCACTTGATCACAACTGAGCCAATGGTTCTTCTCTTTCTGTCTCTCTCTCTGTGGAATTGTGTGTGATCCTTTCCCATCCTCAGATGCTTGGTCTCAGGCTGTAGTGATTTTTCAGAACACTGGAAGGTGCCCACAACTGGCACTAGTGTATTTTTGTGTCGCTTCAAAGCACCTATGGACACTTTTGCTTTTCCATATAAGAGTAAGCTTAGGAATGCTTTGTTTGATTCTAGGTCAGGCTGCCTGCAGATATAGACCCTTTCTTCTGCTGCCTTATTGACAGTTACCTTAAATATAGTATATGACAAGAATTTATTAATACTGTACCATATTCAACATCTGTGTGAGTGTATACAATGGCACACATGCAGAAAAAGATTCCATTGAGCCAAACTTTAGCAGTGATTCCGTTAGTGATGGTGAAAAGTCGTCCTCACCATAACCCTCCTCTCGTCTCCTTCAAACCAGCCATGAAGATTTTCAAAGGTAAGCGCAGGTTAATTTGTTTTTCCTTACATTTTGTATTTTCTTTATTATTTTGTATTATATTACAGTATTGTAATCATTTTTTATGAATATTTTTGGGTTGTGGAACAAATCATCTGAGTTTTCATTATTTCTTATGGGAAAATTCACTCTGATATACAAGTGCTTTAGATTATAATCATGTTTCAGGAATGAATGATACTTTCAAACCACAGTTATACTGCATATTGAAGAAAAGGGCAGGGAAATCTATGACTATTCATGAGGAAAGATGGAGCATGCGCATCAAGCAAACATATATGTAACATGCATCCCATGTTTACTTTAGGCTGGAGACTTAACATTAGAACAAGGCAAAGTCCAGCCTCTGATGTCAGGAGGTTATCTTAGAAGAAGGAGAAGGAGCTGAGGCCTGTTCCAAGAACAGGTCTTGGGCTCATTTCAGGTGAGGAATGCAGGGCCCTGCTTGTTCATAGGCTGGAATTATATCAGTTGACTCTGAGTTTTAGCTTCTGCCAAGACAGCTGGTGGATTTGTTAGTGGGGTCTGAAAAGACATAATAGCTGATTAGGAGAAACAGTTCTCTGTAAAACAAGCTTTAAATTTTCTGCTAGTTTCAACCTCATTAGCATTATAAGGCATGGTTTCAGAGTGTGTTAGGAATGTTGATCAATGGGTTGTATTGAGTCCATTGGGTTGTTTATTGAGTTTGTGATTAGGGCCAATGGGCATGGAATGTTTTTCTCTGTGATTAGGCCACCTCTGTTCTCTAAGGCCCAGCATGAACAGGAGATCAGGAATCTGAAGGCAGGAAGAAGCCTGTCTAAATTTTAGTTAAGCTATGGAGAATACACTTTTTTAAGTTTTATGCATTTATTTATTTATTTGTTTCAAGACAGAGAGTGCATGAGTAGGGGGGGTGGGCAGAGAGAGGGAGAGAGAATACTAAGCAGGCTTTGCAATGTCAGTGCATAGCCCAATGCAGGGCTTGAACTCACGAATCATGAGGTCATGACCTGATCCAAAATCAAGAGTCAGATGCTTAACCCACTGAGCCACCCTGATGCCCCAAGCTATGGAGAATATTAACGACATCTTGGCCAACACCATTCATCCTAAAATGTCCTCAGAGACAACAGAAAAGCTTTTCTAAAATAAAGCTTTTCTAAAATAAAGAAATGTATATCCAGGACTCCTGAGAAAGTAGTGTTCTAGAAGCTCTTCATCACTGACCTCAAATAAACCAAAATTTTCCATATGGAAGAAAGGTAACAAATTTAAAAATAGGGCAATATAGGGGCATCTGTTTGCTCAGTTGGTTAAGCATCTGACTTTAGCTCAGGTCATGATCTCATGGTTCATGATTTTGAGTCCCGCATTGGGCTCTCTGCTGTCAGTGCAGAGCCCGCTTTGGATCCTCTGTTCCCTTCTCCGTGTGCCCCTCCCCTGCTTGTGCTCTCTTTTTCTCTCCCCCTCAAAACTAAATAAACTTTAAAAAAAAAAAGAAAATAGGACAACATAAATTTCAGAGGGTGTATGAAGTGGGAGAGCTTTTTATGCTTTGAAAGGCAATACAACCTGACACTTTTTGTGGACAAACTAGGGTCCTTGGAAAATTTTTCAAGGAAGATTTAAAAAACCACCAATAACATGATCTAGAATTTAATGGGGTCGACTTTAACTAGACTTGTTTACTTCAATCCAAAATATAAGATGTCATTAATTCTTATACTGATTTCATCACTAAGAACACAAACAGGCAATAAAAAAATGTAGCTTTTGTTGCAATGTCAAAACTATGTAGATGAAAAAGAAGGGCATTGACACCTTTCAAATAAACTGGAAGGAAGGCTTCTTGTGGATTCACAAGTTCTAGAAAGTATTTACTTAAATTTGATAGTGGTAAAACTACCAGCAATAAAATCAGGAAAGGAGATCAGTACTGAGGTTATTTTGTTTTTTGTTTGTTTTGTTGTTTTTGCTTCCCCCCCATGGCATTACAGAGTCTCATAGCTGGAGATCCCCTGAGTTAATCACCCCAAAGGGAGTGTGAATTGACATAAGCATCCTTTAACACAAAGTCTACATTTACAAATGTATTCCACTTGTCAGTGTGACTGTAAAAATAATTAATTAAGATATTACTTTTAGTATGCCTAAGAAATTAACATGTGTTTCCAACTAAAAGTAATGTTTTGAAGTTGGAAACAATTTGGATTCGCCTGTGTTTCTGAACCAAGTTTCAATCTGATGAGTTCTGAAATTAATTAAGTTTGAATTGTTCCTTAAATACATAATTTAATTGATTAAAAGATTACTCTTCTAGAGTTTATAATATGAAAAGACTTATTAGAGAATGATCACCTTGCTGATGCATAGCAGGGGACTTCAAGCTTGGAGAGAAGCAGATTAATTATAACAGCGTTTTACATAATACCAGTAGAAAATCAGTGGTGGTCTTTATTGATGTTTTAATACATGTTAGGTACATTTACTTTTATGGAATGTAAAAAAGGTTTTCTTGAAAGGTCATTACTTCTACATTTCTTTGTGTGTGCTTTAATTAACAGCTGAAATAAAAACGTATGAATATATTTTAACAGTTATCTCACTTCATGGCATGTAGTAAGCAAGTATGTGTTAATTTATGTGACCTTTTATCCTTAGCATCTTGTTGTTTGTGGCTCCTATTTTCAGAAGAAATGGCATTAATTATAACATAAGTAATTTAAAATATCAGTTCAAAATTTTATAGCTTGAAACAGCTCATCCTTTAATAATTAAGTCAATAAAACTAACTTAATTTAATTTAATAGTAATGCTGTTTTTTAGGTCTCGTGGAGTCATTACAATTAGTAATTCATAATTAGTATTTTATTGATGTCCATGCACTGTTGCCAAGCATCATCAAGAAACTATGATGATTGGTGGTAATTTGATAAATATTCAGAGCCATTGCATTAATTATGTGTCTTCCAATTACATCTGAAGTTAATGAATGTATGTGAACATTATGGATATAATTTAAAGGACAGCCTAACCTTAATTATAAGATTATTTCTAATACTCTAAATTATAACTTTCCTAGTTATCAGCTTTTAGACAAAATGAGGCTTATCTAAAATATTAAATTTGAATATTGTTCATACACAACAACCTGTTTTCAATCTGTTACCAGAAATGGCAGTGATTGATTCAAAACAGCAGTCAATGCAATTTCTGCACAATATGATGAATCAAAAAGCTATAATTTTAGACTGAAACAAAGTTGGAAAAATATCCACAAAT
The DNA here is from genome assembly GCF_027475565.1 of Acinonyx jubatus. Taxonomy (NCBI): domain Eukaryota; kingdom Metazoa; phylum Chordata; class Mammalia; order Carnivora; family Felidae; genus Acinonyx; species Acinonyx jubatus. The sequence goes on from NC_069384.1 coordinate 23,080,263, forward strand.
ATGGTGACTAGAAAATCCTAAAGTAAATGATTTTGCTAACTTTGACTCTATTTTTAATATAAAACCTTTGTAGAAGCTATGCTGAATTTCACTTTATTTAGCTGATAAATTAAAATGATTGTAATAAGAAATATGAATATTTTAGTTGTCAGATCTAAATTTTGATCTAAAATTCTAGGCAACACTTGAAAGTCTTCATCGCTGCTTCCCTTATTGTCACCTCGTGCTCTTAGCTAACTCACTCCAATCACAGGCAGCCACCAAGTATTAACAATTTAGAATGTGATGTTCACTGTGAATGAACTTAATATATAAGATATTAAGAATATCTGAATATTAAAACTTTCTTCAATTTATTGAATAAGTGGCTTCATTTCCTTGAGGAAAATGTCTTCAGTTTGGTTATGGTGAAGATGATGATTTTGGTAATGGTAACACTGATGGAAGATGAAGTAATTTTTATTGTTGTTATTACTATATTTTTACGACGACTACTACATATGCCAGCCATAAAATCTTGCATTAACTTAATCCCAATTATGTCATATTTAAATCCGCCCAATACCCCATAGTATATGAATTATTATTTTTCGTCCTTTCCATACTTTGTATCACCATCAAAATATCCATTCATTCATACTATATATTAACTTTTCACTTTCAGGTATGCTTGTACTATACTTATCATTACTGTAAGGTTCTGCAATTTGACAGGGTGGTGAAATGGTTCTCTGGTCTAAAAGAATAAATGGACATTTCTAAATATAGCAAATGTTTTCATATCATTAGGCCTATAGCCAGTTGCCTTATCTCTCGATAGTTTTAGAAAACTCTTGCATTTGTTGTAAGGGAGAAGCTCAGACTTGCATAGCCATGGGGAGGTGGCAGCTGGGGGGGGGGGGGTTCCTACCCTGCTGGAAGACCCCAACCAAATGAATGCATAATGAAGTCTATTAAGTAGCCTTGAGTGAAGAAGGTTAAGCCTCTACTCTGCCAAAATGAGGAGATTGACTATGTCTAGTAATTTAAGGTTATATATCTGACTCCAATTCTGTATCAAAGAATTGATGAGTTTGCAGGCAGTACGCTTATGGTGCAAGAAAGAAAAGGAAACCATTTTCTTACTGATGCAGGCTTATACTAAAGATTGCAATGCTATATAGATAGACTGAAAAAGGTTTAATTGAAAGCATGTATCATAATGTCCATAAAAGTCTACACTATTGAGAACTTTGGCTAATAATGTATGTGAAAGTAGCTGTTTAAAAGCAGTAGCTATGTTTGTGTAATTCAAAAATGTGGACATAATACAACATTTAGAAAATTCTCTTAATTTCCCTGATTGCTGTTTGTGAGGTAAATTTAAGTGTTTAAGAGCAATATTGTATCATTGTTCTTATTGTATTCTGCTAAAAACAAAATTCTAAACGTTTCTTTCAATTTTAAATGCTTGGGACACAGTTTTCATTTTTCTATGGCTGCTATTATATTCTCTATAGGAAAATCTGTATTAAAAGTAATATTATAGCACTAAAACAATGTTATTTTATAAGACTCAGTGTTTTTCAAATATTCAGAATAGAAATTTCAGTGACCATTTCTTTTTTAATCTCAAAATACAGCCTAAAAATTATCACTTGGACAAAAGCCTGAGAAAAATACAAATGCCTTATGTGCAAGTGGACCACAATCCCTCAAGTTGCTAAATTGTAGTCTGACATAATGGGTGCAGGGAGCTTTCTCCAAGGAGTTGCCCCCTGGAGGAAGGCATATTATTCAGCCCATTGATGAAAGTGATTGTGTCATTCTTGATGCCAGTGAAAGATGCTTCCCACACAGAGTGGGAGCTTTGAAGTCTTAGTATTTTAGTCCTTAAGTTTCCATGTGTCAGTTCTGAAAACAAAATGTAGAAAAAAAGAGCTGTACACGAATCTCCAAGAATAGCCTGAGTCAGTAGCAAATGAACAGGCATTCTGTTGGATATATTGATTTAGTTTGTAATTTCCCTGTTGCTTGTTAAAAAACAGAATGTACTTAGAACCTTTGTCTCTGTACAGTGTAATATATCATTGATCTTTTCATTAAAAATATGTTGGGTGGGGAATGTCTGTCCACTTGAGATTTTACATGGGTATTGTTGGTTCCAAAAGCAAAACTTAATTGAGATGTATGCATAGTTTCATTGAATGGGCACATGAATGAAGATAAAGCAATGAATAGGAAATTATTCCTACCATATTTTCAGGGTCATGTAATGCAAATGCAAATCTTACAGAGATGAGTTGGAAAATGCTGCTTGTAAATCCAACCCTGTTCAATGAGGATAATGAACTCCTTTCACTTCATTGCTTCTGAAACTTTCACATTAATGGTTAATACTCCTGTTATAAAGACTCCCTAATTTGTTTGTGTTGCATAAGTATGATAGATAGACAGATAGATATAGATATAGATATAGATGTAATATAGACAAATCTAATTCTCTATATAAATCTATTTATCTATCTATCTATCTATATAGATAGATAGATATAGATAGATATAGATATAGATATAGATGTAATATATACAAATCTAATTCTCTATATAAATCTATCTATCTATCTATATATCAGCTAGCTAGCTAGCTATCCATCTATCTATCTGTAAAGTGATGGATCAAGAGGAACCAAAGAAAGCAGTGCAGAAAATAACCTGAAGGAACATCCCTGAATGAAAGCAACAAATATTTACCACGTGATTTACTGTATATGCTTTAATGTTTGGGTTTGGTGGGGACGTTAAAGGGTGGAAGTACAAAGATGGATAAAATATTTCCAGCCCTACAATAATTTGACGTATTTAAATAGATATTAAAAATTCAAATTGAAGACATAAATCAGAAAAAATATAGGAGATGCAATAAGGTTATATGATTATAATTATAATCAAAGTTAAGACAGTTGTTAGGACATAAAAGCATAAGGTGGTTAGAAAAGGCCAAAAAGGGAGAACACCAACACTAAATAGAAAATGACAGGGATGGGAGGTAGGGGGGCTTTGGGAGACACTGTCTGATGGAACATTGTATAAAAGAAGAAACATTGATGAAACATTGTACACAAGAAAATAAAGAAATGAAATGAGCATAAATGGGAAACTTTATTATTTATTTATTTATTTATTTATTTATTGGGAAACTTTAAATACACTACCTTGGCTAGAAAGAAGCATTCAAGAAGCATTTGTGGGAAGGAGTTAAGATGGGAGAAGAGTGGGGCGACCCTAAGCTTGCCTCATCCCTCGGACACAGTTAGATAAATATCAAATCATTCTGAACACCTAAGAAATCAATCTGAGGACTGAGAGAATAAAGCTGCACATCTACAGGTAAAAAATAAAAAAAAAAAAAACTACCACTTTGTAGAAGGTAGAAGCTGTGGAGAGATGACTTGGAGGAGAAAAAAACTGCAGGCGTGCAGAGGGAAGGAGCCCTGATTATGGAGAGAAAGAGAGAGATAGAGAAACAGCAGGCAGGGGATTGCACAAGAAAAACTCTTCCCCCAAAACAAAGGGAAAAAGAGAGCAGCTATTACCAGTTGTTATAAGCAGCTGAGCACGAAGTCTGAAGTTTTGGAAGTCCGTGCCATTTCTGGGGTTATGCCTGGTGGGCTTGGCAGTGCTCTGGTGTGGAAATGGCTGGAAACCTGGGAGCAGGCAGCGTCATCTGAGGACCCCCTGGGTCACACAGGAGAAACAGTTCCCCTGCCTGGAGTTCATTTGGGAGTGGCAGCACAGCCTCTCCAGAGGCAAAAGAACTATGGTGCTAGCATGCTACACTGTTTCCTAGCATGGGAACAAAGACTCTGGCTGAAGGCAACAAAACTTGGTGCTGGCTCTTAGCTGCAGTTTACCATAAACTGAACCCCTAGGTGTACCTGAGGCTGCTTTTCTGAGACAAACTGCAAATGGCAAAAGCACAGTGAGACCCTCTCCCAGAAGATCAGTGTGGGTCACACTGGGTGGGTCCCTAAAATTTGGAGTTTTGAAACCCAGCCACAAGTGGCTGGTTTATCCTGAGATAAAACACAGGAGTACTATGTTGCCTAGCAGGCAGACAGCTTAGACACAGACAAGGTAAAGTGAGGGATCTAATGGAAGCTGGGTACACAAGAGGGGTGATTGTTTGCTCTTCTGTGAGGTCTTCCTGACAGGCACAAACTCCCTGCTCCAGGAAGGAGAGAGTGGGGGGATGCCATTCCCCCCACCCCATCAGCACTGACTGACTTCAATGAGTAACACAGCACTGCCCAGTGGAGACCAGAGCTGCTTACAACAAGCCCCAACCCCCTGCAGCCTGGAGGTGCATCTGCACTAGGGCAAATCCTCCTGAGAATCAGTGCAGCCGGTCCCTCCCTCAAAAGACCAGCACAAACTCCTCCACACACCAAGTCTACTGATTGTAGAGTGCTATAAAGCTTCAGCTCTTTAGTGGAAATAGGATTAAGCTCCTCCTCCTCCTCCTCCTCCTCCTCCTCCTCTTCCTCCTTCTCCTCCTCCTCCCCACCTCCATCCTCCCCATCTCTCTTCCTCTCCCTCCCACCCTTCCTGTTCCCCTTTCCTCCTCATTCCCCTCCTCCTCCCCCTCCTCCTTCTCTTCCCCCTTCTCCTTCTCCCCTTCTTCCTCTTCTTCTTCTTCTTCTTCTTCTTCTTCTTCTTCTTCTATCTAGCTTCTTTTAATAAAGAAACTTGCCAAATAGTGGTCAAAGTATAAAAAGGCCCCCCAACTGCAGGCAAGAGGAGACTTTGCCAAGAACTGACCTGAGAGTAGGAACAGCCAAAACACAACAGCAGAGTGCATATAGGACCCCTGCCTTTTTTTCTTTTTCTTTTTCTTTCTTTCTTTCTTTCTTTTTTTTTTTTTTTTAATCTCTGCTTGTTATAGCCATTACTCTCAGGAGCAGGAATATAACAAGCCTTCCTAACAATCATACAAATAAACAGTGACTTAGAAAAAAATGACAAGATGGAGGAATTCTCTCCAAAAGAGAGAACAGGAGGAGGTAATGGCCAGGGATTTAATCAATACAGATATAAATAAGATGTCTGAATCAGAATTTAAAACAATTTTAAGGATATTGACTGGGCTTGAGAAAAGCATAGAAGACATTAGAGAATCCCTACTGCAGAGATAAAAGGGTCAAAAACTACTCAGGCCAAAATTGAAAGTGCTATAACTAAGATGCAAACCCAAATGTTTGCCATGACAGAAAGGATAGACAAAGCAGAGGAAAGAATCAGTGATATAGAAGATAAAATTATGGAAAATAATGAAGCTGAAAAGAAGAGGGAAAGAAAAATATTGGATCATGAAGGTAGACTTAGGGAACTCAGCAAATCCTTAAAGTGTAATAACATTCATATCATAGGAGTCCCAGAAGGTGGAGAGAAAAAGAGGCAGAAGGTTTATTTGAGCAAATTATAGCTGAAAACTTCCTTAATCTAGGGAAGGAAACAAACATCAAAATCCAAGAAGCATGGAGAACTCCCATTAAATTCAGGAAAAGCCAGCCATCATAAGGACATATCATAGTCAAATTACAAAATACATAGACAAGAAAAGAATCCTGAAAGCATCAAGGGAAAAAAAAAAGTCCTTAACCTACAAGGAAAGACAGATCAGGCTTGCAGAACACACTGAAGGGGGAAAATATACATCCAAGAATACTTTATCCAGCAAGGCTGTTATTCAGAATAAAAAAAGAGATGAAGAGTTTCCCAGACAAATAGAAACAAAAGGAGTTTGTGAGCACTAAAGGAAACCTGAAAGAAATATTGAAGGAGACTCTTTGAGTGGGAGCAGGGGAGCAGGGGAGACCAAAAGGAACAAAGACTAGAAAGGAACAGAGAACATTACCAATAACACCAACTTTACAGGTAACACAATGGCACTAAATTCTGATCTTATACCTATCAATAATTAACCTCAATTGTAAATGGCCTAATGCTCCCATCAAAAGACATAGGGTATCAGAATGGATTAAAACAAAAAAAGCAAGATCTATCTATATACTGTCTACAAGACATTTTAGACCTAAAGATACCTGAAGACTAAAAGTGAGGGGATAAAGAACCATATTTCATGTAAATGGACATCAAAAGAAAGCTGGAGTAGCCATACTTATATCAGACAAACTAGATTTTAAACCAAAGACTGTAACAAGAGATGAAGGGTATTATATAATAATTAAGGAGTCTATATATCAAGAAGATCTAACAATTTTATTTTATTTTTATTTTATTTTATTTTATTTTATTTTATTTTATTTTATTTTATTTTATTATTTCTTAATGTTTATTTATTTTAGAGAGAGAGTGTATGAGCAGGGGAGGGGCAGAGAGAGAGGGAGACACAGAATCCAGAGCAGGCTCCAGGCTCTGAGTTGTCAGCACAGAGCCTGACATGGGGCTTGAACTCACGAACCATAAGCTCATGAACTGAGTCAAAGTTGGATGCTTAACTGACAGCCACCCAGGTGCCCCGAGAAGATCTAACAATTTTAAATATTTATGCCCCAAACTTTGAGGAACCCAAATATATAATCCAATTAATCACAAACATAAAAAACTCCTTGATAATAATATCATAATAGTAGTGGACTTTCACACCCCACTTACAGCAATAGACAGATTATCTAAGCAGAATATCAACAAGGAAACAATGGCTGTGAATGGCACGCTGGATTGGATGAATTTAACAGATGTATTCAGTATATTACATCCTAAAGCAGCAGAAAACACATTCTCTTTGAGTGCACATAGAACATTCTTCAGAGTAGATCACATACTGAGTCACAAACCAACCCTCAAAAGAACAAAAAGATTGAGATCATACCATGCATATTTTCAGATCACAACACTATGAAACTAGAAGTCAACCACAAGAAAAAATTTGGAAGGATCACAATGCATGGACATTAAGGGACATCCTACTAAAGAATGAATAGTTTAACAGGAAATTAAAGAAGAAATAAAAAGTACATGGAAGCAAATGAAAATTAAAACATGACAGTTCAAAACATTTGGGATAGAGCAAAGGCAGTTGTAAGAGAGAAGTGTATTGCAATATAGGCCTACCTCAAGAAACAAGAAAGGTCTCAAATACACCACCTAACCTTACACTTAAAAGAGCTAGAGAAGGAACAGCAAATAAAGCTTAAAGTCAGCAGAAGATGGGAAATAATGAAGATTAAAGCAGAAAGAAATGATATAGAAACAAAAAATAGAACAGATAAATGAAACTAAGTGCTGGTTCTTTGAAAGAATTCATAAAAATGATAACCCCCTAGCCAGACTTATAAAAAGAAAAGAGAAAGGACCAAATAAATAAAATCTTGAATGAAAGAGCAGAGATAAAAATCAACACCACAAAAATACAAACAATTATAAAAGAATATTATGAAAATTATATGCCAACAAATTGGGCAATCTGGAAGAAATGGAAAAATTCCTAGAAACATACAAACTACCAAAACAGAAACAGGAAGAAATAGAAATTTGAACAGACCCATAACCAGCAAAAAATTGAGTCAGTAATCAAAAAATCTCTAAACAAAAATCCAGGGCCAGGTGTCTCTCTAGAGGAATTCTACCAAACACTTAAAGAAGAATTTAGACCTATTATTCTGAAACTATTCCAAAAAATGGAAATGGAAAGAAAACTTCCAAACTCATTCTATGAGGCCAGCATTATCTTGATTCCAAAATCAAACAAAAGACCCCACTAGAAAGGAGAATTACAGACCAATATTCCTGATGAACATGGATGCAAAAATTCTCAACAACATACTAGCAAATTGAATCCAACAGCACATTAAAAGGATTATTCACCATGATCAAGTGAGATTTATTGCTGGGTTGAAGGGGTGGTTCAATATTTGCTAATCAATCAACATGACACACCACATTACGATAAGAAAGGATAAGAACCATATGATCCTGTCAGTAGAGGCAGAAAAAGCACTTGACAAAATACATCATCCATTCTTGATAAAAGTCCTCAACAAAATAGGTATAGACAGAACATACCTCAACATAATAAAGGCCATATATGAAAGACTCACAGCTACTATCATTCTCAACGGGGAAAAACTGAGAGCTTTTCTTCTAAGGTCAGCAACAAGAAAGGGATGTCCATTCTCACCATTACTATTTAACATAGTACTGGGAGTCTTGCCCTCAGCAATCAGACAACAAAAAAGAAACAAAAGGCATCTAAATCGACAAAGAAGTCAAGGTTTTATAATTTGCAGACTACATGATACTCAATGTAGAAAACCTGAAAGGCTCCACCAAAAAATTGTAAGAATACCTAAATAGAGCAGAATCACAGGATATAAAATCAACACACAGAAATATGCTGGGTTTCTATACACCAATAATAAAGCAGCAGAAAATGAAATCAAGGAATTGATCCCATCTACAATTACCCAAAACCCCATAAGATACCTAGGAATAAACGTAACCAAAGAAGTAAAATATCTGTACTCCAAAAACTATAGAACACCTATGAAAGAAATTCAAGAGGACACAAAGAAATGCAAAAAAAAAAAAAAAAAATCTCATGCTCATGGATTGAAAGAACACATATTGTTAAAATGTCTATACTACCCAAGCAATAAACACATTTAATGCAATCCCCATAAAAATACCACCAGCATTTTTCACAGAGCTAGAATAAACAATCCTAAAATTTGTATGGAACCACAAATAACCCTGAATAGGCAAAACAATCCTGAAAAAGCAAAGCAAAGCTGGAGGCATCACAATTCCGGACTTCAAGCTATGTTACAAAGCCGCAGTCATCAAGACAGTATGGTACTGGTACAAAAACAGACACATAGATCAATGGAACAGAATAGAAAACCCAGAAATGGACTCACAACTATATGGTGAACTAACCTTTAACAAGGTAGAAAAGAATATCCAATGGAAAAAAGGTAGTCTCTTCAACAAATGGTGTTGGGAAAACTGGAAAGCAACATGCAGAAGAATGAAACTGACCACTTTCTTACACAATACACAAAAATAAATTCAAAATTGGGATGTCTGGGTGGCTAGGCTGGTTAAGTGTCTGACTCTTGATTTTGGCTTATGTCATGATCTTATGGTTCATGAATTTGAGCCCTGTGTCAGGCTCTGCACTAACAGTGCTGAGCCTGCTTGGGATTCTCCCCCTCTCTTCTCTCCCTGCCCTTCCCTTCCCCTTGTCTATCTCTCAAAATAAATAAATAAACCTAAAAAAATATTTAAAAAATTAATTCAAAATGGATGACAGACCTAAATGTGAGACAGGAAACCATCAAAATCCTAGAGGAGAACACAGGCAGCAATGTCTTTGACCTTGGCTGGAGCAACTTCTTACTAGACAGGTCTCTGGAGGCAAGGGAAACAAAAGCAGACATGAACAATTAGGACTTCATCAAGATAAAAAGCTTCTGCACAGCAAAGGAAGCAATCAAAAAACCTAAAAGACAGCCTATGGAATGAGAAGATATTTGCAAACAACATATCTAATAAAGGATTAGTATCCAAAATCTGTAAAGAACTTATCAAACTCAAAACCCAAAAACAACCTAGTTAAGAAATGGGCAGCAGACATGAATAGACACTTTTCCAAAGAAGACATCCAGGTGGCTAATAGACACACGAAAGGATGTTGAACATCACTAAACCTCAGGGAAATACAAATTGAAACTCCTTTAAGATACCACTTCACACCTGTCAGAATGACTAAAATTGACAACGCAAGAAACAATAGGTGTTGGTATGGATGAAGAGAATGGGGAGACCTCTTGCACTGTTGGTGGGAATGTAAACTAGTCCAGCCACTCTGGAGAACCATATGGAGGCTCCTCAAGAAACTACAAATAGAACCACCCTATGATCCAGCAACTGCACTACTAGGTATTTACCCAAATGATACAAACACAGATTCGAAGAAGCACATGCACCCCAATGTTTATAGCAGCATTGTTAACAACAGCCAAACTATGGAGAGATCTCAAATGTCCATTGACTGATGAATGGATAAGGAAGATGTGGTATGTGCGCGCACACACACACACAAAATTAAATCTTAGTCATCAAAAATAACGAAATCTTGCCAATTGCCACAATGTGGATGGAGCTAGAGTGTATTATGCTAAGCAAAGTAAATCAGTCAAAGAAAGACAAATATCACATGAGTTCCCTCATATGTGGAATTTAAGAAACAAAACAGATGAACTATGGGAAGGGAAAAAAGAGGGAGAGGGAAACAAATTATGAGACACTTAAAGATAGAGAACAAACTGAGGGTTGATGGAGAGAGGTGGGTGGGGGATGGGCTAAATGGGTGATGAGTATTAAGGGGGGCACTTTTTATCATGAGCACTAGGTGTCGTATGTAAGTTATGAACCACTAAGTTCTACTTCTGAAACCAATATTACACTATGTAAGCTAACTAGAATTTAAATAAAAAATTGAAAGAGAAAAAAAGAAGCATTTGGGAAAATTGGTAGTTGGGTAGTAATATTACTCACATCTGAGATCTCTTTGAGAGAGAAGATACAGTTTCAAGGCAACATTCTTTGCAACTATGCTGGGCCTTTGCCCAAAATAATGTCCTATGATTACTTGGACTATCTCTTTTTCAAAGAAAACTTTTCACGAATCATCTTTATATTCACAAAAATTTCATTGCAGAGTTCAATGAAATTATTACTTCTGATGAACTAAAAACTATATTTCTATTCGTGCATCTACAGTTCTTAATTTTTGAATGCTCCCCCAACTTCAGGGAAGTTTTTCCATCTGTATCTATTCATTATGGCATGGTATTTGTAAATAACTTTCAGCTCACTCCCTTGCTAGAGTTGGGTTATATGATATAGTGTTCATTAGACTTTGAAGGGTAACAGAGACCTAGATTCTGACTATGCCACTTCCTAGCTATATAACATTTGTCAAATTTATCTAATCTCCCGAAGTCACTATTTTCTTCCCTGGAAAAGAAGAAGAGTGTAATAACAATAATGCCTACCATAAGGTAGTGTGAAGGTTTAACTATATAAAAAATAGATTATTGCAACATTTGAATTAAGACAATATAAAATACAATAATGATAATGATAAGGAAGAAGAAGGAGAAGGAGAAGGAGAAGAAGAAGAAGAAGAAGAAGAAGAAGAAGAAGAAGAAGAAGAGGAAAAGGAAAAGGAGACAATGGAGATGATGACACAACAATAATATAATTACCATTATTAACACTACTGCTGAGGCCCTGGTGCTTTCACCTGTGATAAAATTCCAGTCTACACACACAGTTCTGGTTTATTCTTCTTTTTCCAACCTATAATGCTCCTTTTACTCTCAAAGTGTCCTAGTTTGAACCATTAATTGCTCATTAATTGAACCATGCTCCCCATAGAACTGCTGGGGATGATTCTTTCAATAACTGCCTAATTTTCCCTGCTAAAAAAATTTCCTCTTTGATTTGCCCAATGCCTTGCTTCTCCTTGCCCAGAATCTCAACATTTCATATCAGCAGTGTATCAGAGTTTACAATATCCCCACACTTCTCCACCCACACGGCTTTTTTTCTTCCTCAGCAGTCAAGAGAGTTCTTTGGAGACTGAGTCCAGGTTTCATCTTCCCTTGTTTTCTTTACTGCCTCATTTATTTATTTATTTTATTATTATTTGTTACTGTTGTAGTTTTGGTATCACAGAACACTTAACACAATAATTCCAATACATTTGTTAATTTAATAAAGGTCCTTAAAAACTCTCGTAGATGTGTTCCTAACTACCTCTCTAGATAATTGTATCCCCTCTCCCTCCCAAACACTCTGCTCTCTAGTTACATTCTCTCTCCCTCCACTTCCACACTGTCAATAGTCAAATGAAGAGAGAAAAACATGTAGACCAAAAAAAACACAAACCCACAAAACAAAGCCCAACCCCTTCAAACTCCCAAACCAACAATAGCAATAATAAAAGACAGTCTCATCCACCAGTACAACGACAGAAGAAGCACTTGGAACTTGGTCCAGCACAATCTTAACAAGGCACCGACTTTGTGTAACTATGCACAACCCCTGGCAACTTGACTCAGAACTTTCCAATTAAATCTTGTTTAAAGCTACATATCTCACCTCTCATAGTTAACTCTCAAATACTCTCTATAGCAAATATAGCAATTTCTGTTTGTGTAAATATTTTGTTCCAGGAAATTAAGAGTTATCCATATGATGTTCCAGCTTATCCAAGTTTTAAGATTATTTGTTTTGGAGCACCTGGGTGGCTCAGTAGGTTAAGCGTCCAACTCTTATTTTGGCTTAGGTCATGATCTCAGTTTTGTGAGTTTGAGCCCCACATCAGCCTCTGTGCTGATGGTGTAGAGCCCGCTTTGGATTCTCTGTCTCCCTCTCTCTCTACCCCTCTCCCACTCGCACTGTCTCTGTCTCTCTCAAAATAAATAAAATTTTTTTTTAAAAAAAGGATATTTGTGGGGCGCCTGGGTGGCGCAGTCGGTTAAGCGTCCGACTTCAGGCAGGTCACGATCTCGCAGTCCGTGGGTTCGAGCCCCGCGTCGGGCTCTGGGCTGATGGCTCCGAGCCTGGAGCCTGTTTCTGATTCTGTGTCTCCCTCTCTCTCTGCCCCTCCCCCATTCATGCTCTGTCTCTCTCTGTCCCAAAAATAAATAAAAAACGTTGAAAAAAAATTTAAAAAAAAAGGATATTTGTTATTTTGGGGTGTCTGGGTAGCTCAGTGGGTTAAGCATCTGACTCTTGACTTCAGCTCAGGTCATGATCTCACAGTTCATGAGATCGAGCCCCACATTGGGCTCTGTAGTGACAGTATGAAGCCTGCTTGGGATTCTCTGTCTCTCTCTCCCTCTACCCCTCCCCTGCTTGCACTGTGTCTCTCTCTCTCACTCTTTCTGAAAATAAATAAATAAAATAAATAAATAAATAAATATTGAAAAATATTTGTTGTTTTGCTCTTATCCCTCTTTTTCTTTTCCTTATGTGTATAGACGGTGATTATAAACTTAGGAGTAGGGACTCAGGCAGAATGAGAAGTCACAATAGTAACAAATGTTTATTCTTATCTCAGTCATTATAATGAAAGAAATTTTTTCTTCATGTCAGTAGAAGTTATAATCAATATGGGGTATTCCTAATAATTATCCTTAGCAATTTGGTAATTGACAAGTACAAGTTTACAGAAGTTGAATTTACTTCCAATCTTCCTTGGTGTAGCAACACTGTGGGGAGTAGACCCAGTTGGACAGTAGCATCTCTCATTCATGACTCTTTACCACACTCATATCCCTTGCTATATTGTAGCCCTGATTCTGGTCCTATAGACCTTCAATTTCTTATTTCTTACTCAAATACACTGATCTTTTACTTGTTCTTTTAGAAATGAGATGATAATTACATACATGGTCATATAGTTATACGGGTAAATAATCTTGGGGAATAAAGAGGACTAGGAGTGTCATGCTCTTTCCATTAACTCTAGGAATATTATTTATATCGATATATCAGAAAATGATAAATTAATTCATATTTTATTCCATATATATTTAGTCACCATCTATGCACATATTTATTTAGATAATTGGATTTATTGGGTCAGGGAAGAAGTGTTAGACATTTAGTTTTTTGCCTGATTTGAACTGCACCTAAAATTAAATGTGGAGATCACACATCTCAGAAGTTTACTTTGTTTCTGTGTAAAATAAGATTACTGGACTTGGAAACCTCCTTCTCCTAGCTTTACTAGGAGGCAAACCTAAGACACCAATACATATTCACTCAATCATTTTATTTATTTATATGTAATGTATTGTTTCAATTTTAATTAAGAAAATAACTAGGAAATATTATTTTAGAACTTAGACATACAGTTGAAGACAAAGTTTTTGCCTGTATAGGGAGTTAAATAATCACATATTTTAGCTTACCTTAAATTTGTACAAGTATTGCAATTTGTTATAGCTTCATCATTTTCTGATCTAAGTTCAACACAAACTTAATTTATACACTACTGTAGCTATTTAATATGATGTTGGTTTTCAAGGGGAAGGATACTTAATGGAGGGCAGAACCTCTCCTAACATCCTGTCATATATTCTGAACTTCATTCTTCATTTTTACTCACATAAGTATCATTAAACCAAATCTCAAGAAATTCAAAATTGATAATTCCTTCTTCCATCTAACTATGCTCAATACCCGTGTAGCTCAACTAAAGGGTAAAAAACAGAAATGACTAATGCAAAGGCTTATGGAGATTTTTAAAGGGGAAAATAACAAGTTTGACAAAGTGTGAGATGGAAAAATGCATTTCTTGACAAGAGAGGCTGTTAAATACGTGAACAGACTCCTAAAGGATTTTTGTAGAACTGGAGGACTTTAGAACATAAATATCTTCCTATCTATACTATGGATGATGATTTGGGTGGGATTATGACTAAAGGTAAAATAATAGATCTAATGAATACAAATGTAATTTGCTAGCTCTGTGGGTTTTAGATTTATTTTGGAGGCTATGATAAAATCAGACTTAAAAGTCATATGTCATTACAAAATCCAGAGAAGAAATTTGATTTTGAGATATTTCTGAACAAGGAAGATGACAGCAAATTGTCTATCTCACGTTATGCATTCAGTCTCTGCTACATACAAAACAAAAGTTTTATATTCCCATGACACTCATGAAATATTGTGGGAACCGTTCAAATGTATGGAGCTGGGAGATAAAAAGTGACAATGGGGGTGCCTGGGTGGCTCAGTTGGTTAAACGTCCGACTTTGGCTCAGGTCATGAGCTCATGGTTTGTGGGTTCGAGCCCCGTATCAGGCTCTGTGCTGACAGCTTGGAGCCTGGAGTCTGCTTCAGATTCTGTGTCTCCCTCTCTCTCTGCCCCCCTCCTGCTCACACTCTGTCTCTCTGTCTCCCAAAATAAATAAATATTTTTAAAAAATAATAAAAAAGTGACAACAGAATTGGAGAAATGGAGAAAGGTGGTCTTTGTTTAGCAAAATATTTTGATGGTCCATTTGGTTATAGAAAATGATACATGGAATTTTTCCTGAGGTCAGGAATGAGGTAAGTATGTAGACTATTAGGAAGATATTCGTGGGGTGAACTGAAACTGAGCATGAAAATGGGGGTGTAAAGGAGAAAAGTCACCCAGAACCATTTTTAGTCCCAGGGCCAGGGCACGTGGGTGCCCTGCCCCAGCCATGGCCTCAGCCTCTTTCCTCTTCATTGAAATGCTGTAAAGCCCGCTCCAGGGCCTAAGTGTGCCAAGGTCTTCAGTAGTCTCACTGCAACATCATGAACTCGGAGGAGGATTTTCATGGGTTCAGGGTCCTTTTCTCCCTTTAAAGGCCTCTCTGACATTTTTATAACCCTCTTTGTGAGGTCAACTCGATGCCTGGAGTACGTCCAGGGCTCACCCCTATGGGGTCATGTGGAGCCCTGTGGATGGCTAGGGTCCAGGAGAGCACGGGAACCAGTCACTCCCACTAGTCAGAGCTATATTTTTCTATAGGATCACTGTAGATAGGGGATGGATAGATCCCTTATCCATCCAGAATGGATGACTCTGGTCATGTAGGTGACTGTCCAAATGCAGGGCTCTGATTTACTGACTTTCAGCTTTTGAGGTTTGGCTTGAGCTATGAGTGAGAGAGTGGGAACAGGAGTTCAACAAGGCACTGCCTCTGATCTACAGCACTGGTGGGCAAGAGGGTGGTGGTAGGAATCACTTACTGTCTGTGCCACCTTGCTCAGGTTCCCAGGCAATCAATTGCCTTACCATAGGTGCGACCCCTGGCACATATCCACCAGTCTTCCAGGGGTGGCTGTACCTAGATCCTCTAAGTTTTTGAGGCCATTGCTCCAATGCAAAGGGGGCATAACATGGGAAAGATGTGGATAAGGGTCAGACAATCCTCTCTTATCTAATCCTCCTCACTGGTGGTAGTATGTGGAAGGCAGATATATGGTCAACATTGAAAGAGAGAAAATTCTAAAACTGCATAGATTACGGCTTAAAGAATTCAAGAGTTGATATAGATAAAAAATGTGCTATTTTAGATTGATTGTTAGAGAATTCAATATAATATATATTTAACATGACCAAATAAATGAACCATCATACATTTTTCTGCATAATCTTGGTGAGACTTCCATTTGTGGTCATTATCAACAAAGCCCAGTAGCAACCTTTGAAGGAATCATTCAGACCAGGATTCATGGACGGCTCAACAGATGATCCAGCATCAGGCATACTGATGAAGCCAACATTAAGTAAATGGTTTTCGGTAACTACAGGGGCAAAAAAAGTATATTTTGTTTTAATACAAATCACTCCCAAAGAGTCACTGGAATGTGACCAGTAGTAGTGCAGTCATATTTTTTCAGAACTTTTTTCTCATTGTGGTGGGTGTAAAGTCAAGCAATGAGGTAGGCAGAATTCTATGATCGACCCCAATGACTCCTGCCCTTGTATCATCCCCTCCCTTTTTACTATGGATGGAACTTATAAAAATAAGGAAATTTCACTCCTGTGTGGATGCTACATTGAAAGCAAAAGGGAAATATTCATGGTGAGCCTGGCATAATCAGGCGAGCCTTGTAAAAGCTGAATGTTTTATGTGGCTGGATGAAGAACATCAGACAAAAGGGCTTTGGCTTCCCTGGAAGAAAGCAAACATCCATTCTGTGAACTGTCTGTGGGAGCAATATGGTAATGAATTCCATCCAGGTGTTCTCCAAGAGTTAAGAGCCGTCTATAGCCAACAGTTGGCAGGACCACAAGGATCTCAGTCCTACAACCACAAAGAAATGATTCTGCCATCATTATTTAATGAGCTTGAAATGGAGCCTAGAGCCCAGATGAGAACCACAGTTCCTGCCCACAGCTTCATTTCAGTCTCTTCAGGCCTTCAGCAGAGAATCCAATCATATTGTGTCTTGACTTCTGACCTTTGGAAACTGAGAGATAATAAATTTGAGTTTTTTAAGCTGCTAAGTTTGTGCAGTTTTGCAGTAGTAGAAAACTAATACACCCAGGAAGGGCACAAATGACAATAAAGTACATAAAGAGATGGTTGATAGCCTTACACAGGAAATGACAGTGCCTGGACACACAAAAAAAATCTTCAAGTACACTCTTGGACAATGAACAAATATTTATGGCCCTCTTCTCTACCATCAGGAGAAACAGTCATCAGTAAATCACTGTACCTCACATACACCACGACGGTTTAAAGCATTTGTAAATAATCAAATCGTTCATACTGGCAGGTTCTGTGCTAAAAATATTTTCCCAGGACCGTGCATACCCTATGGGTATCACTACATCCTGACCATGCCTTTTCTGTTCTGATGGTAAATCTTTTCATTAAGACATAACTTAAGTTGAAGTTTTTGTTACTTGCAGTCAAAAGTACATTAAATGATATTTTGCCAATATGAATAATCAATGACCAACTATATTTTTTTCTGATTTTTTTTATCTCTGTAACAGGCTATCTAATGATTTTACCCTGGATGGATTTATGGTGTTGACACAGCGTCAAAACCTATGGAATTGTGGACAAATGTAATGACAAAAGTATTTGTGATGGCAAGTATGCACTTGCAGGGACTGTGGTTCTATTCATATATCATCTGAGACATTTTGGGGAAATATCCTCTTATTTAGCCAAGGCATTGCGTCTCTATTTCTTTTTTTTTTTTTTTTTAATGTTTATTCACTTTTTGAGAGACAGAGACAGAGTGTGAGCAGGGCAGAGGGCAGAGAGAGAGGGAGACACAGAATTGGAAGCAGGCTCCAGGCTCTGAGCTGTCAGCACAGAGCCCGACGCGGGGCTTGAATTCACGGACTGTGAAATCATGACCTGAGCTGAAGTCGGACACTTAACCGATTGAGCCACCCAGGCGCCCTGCATCTCTATTTCTTAAAATCACCTACTGGTATTTTAGAATCAATGCCATATAATTCTGACAATATATTTCTGTCAAATCCTAGGAACAATGGGGCCCAATAGAGTTAGGCCATCGTTATCAAAGAGAGTGACAGAAAATGTTAAATTCTTAAAAATTTTCTTTCAGTTGTATCTCTAAATACTAGATATTTCCTGAAGACATGTAGGTTACAAATAGCGCAAATTATTTCTTTCAAGATCACACTTACCATGGTTTAGCTCCTTTTATTGTTGCCAGTAATAATACAAGTAGGCTTTTAAGAAAAGAGAATAGAAAAAGTGTTAATGGAGTACCTAAACTTTGTTTGGAAATCTTGAAGATTCTGGGATAAGCAAGAGCTTTACAATGAGCAATTATTTTAAACAATAATTTAAAATTATCTGCAAGGAAATTTCTTCAGATTTGTTTACCTAGTTGTCTAAAACAATACACTCTATAAATATTAAATTATCTTTTATTATACACAGGGGATGCTAAAGTTTTCAGATTGTAGATGATTGATGGAAAAACTTTGCAGGTCACTGAGTATTTGTATACGTATGTAACATAAAGTACTATTATATATAGTCCCCTGTCCCCCTTCCCCCCATGGTTTTGCTTTCTGTGGTTTCAGTTACCTAAGGTCAACTGTGGGCCAGAAGCAGATGATCCAGCTTCTGGTGTATTCTCAGAAGTTCATTGGCAGCCTAATGCTGTCACAATGCCTGTGTCATTCACCTCACTTCATCTCATTATGTAGGCATTTTATTATCTTGCATTATCACAAGAAAAAAGGTGAGTACAATACAAGAAGATATTTTGAGAGACAGAGAAAGAGAGAGACCACATTCGCATAACCTATTACACATAACTGTTCTATTTTATTATTAAGGTATTGTTGTTAATCTCTTACTTTGCTTAATCTATAAATTAAACTTTATCATAGACATGTGTGTGTAGGAAAAAGTATAATATACATATGGTTCTGTACTATACACAGTTTCAGGCATCCATGGGGTCTTGGAATGTATCCCCCCCATGGAAAAAGGGGAACTACTATTCTCATAAATAGAAAAGGAATAAAATAAACATGTAAAAGTGTCAAGTCAAGATGAAATATACTTGCTTCAAATTTTTATCTTTGTTAATGCACTTAAACAGCTTGTTCTAAATGTATCGCTACGTTACATATTAATAATTAATTGGCTAATTAATGAATGGCTGATAATCTATTTTGCAAGAACACGCATGTTTTGTTACTACCAGAATTTAAAGTTGGTTTAATAATTTGTGATGCAGAGAGTAAAAACTCAGGTTCTAAATTCAGATTGTTTGGTTATTTTGTCCTAATGGTTGTGATAGTTTAGAAATAGATGTTGGAATTACATAGAAAGGTTAATAAACAATTTACTGCCGGCTGCCCATGGTAAAGCAAGACATTTATCTTAAGCCACGAAAAATTTGTAGTTTTAATTTAACTATGAAATTTCCATCTTTCCTAATGTCTATCATATATTTTTAACAGCTAATGGTGTGAGTTATTTTACTATTACACATTTATATTACATTTTATATTTATATTATATTGCATTTTATAAATACATGCAAAACACACTGAAACTCTGAAGGCACTAGAATTTCACTAGGCTATATAATATGGCTGTAAAGTGTTTACTTAACACAAATGAGATTTTTTTTTTTTTGAGAGAGAGAGCAAGAGTATGCATGCACATGCAAGCAGGGGAGGGGCAGAGGGAGAAGGAGAGAGAAGGAATCTCAAGCAGGCTCCACACCAAAAGCACAGCCCTGAACATGAGCACGCTCAATCTCACCACTGTGAGATCATGACCTGAGCCAAAATCAAGAGTCAGATGCTTAACTGACTGAGCCACCCAGGTGCCCTCAAATGAGAATTTTAGTAAGTGATACATTTACCACAAACATCAGTTTCAGTAACAAAACACATAGAATGAAAAGTTTCCAAATTCTGTTATCAAAATGATCTCTCATGAAAGAGAACATAAGTCTCTTTCAGAGATATTTTTCTTCATGTATGGTAAATATGTTATATGTTAAATATGTTATTACTTATATTAAAGAAACATTTTAAAATTACATTGCTACTTACCAGCCCTTTATCATCATAGGAAAAAGTCAGCAAATACAGAAAAAACTTTTTTCCAAAAAATTGTTACTTATATTTACATTTGGCACATTTTATAAATGCTTCATAGCCAATAGCTCAGATTCCAGGCTCAAAATTTCACTCTTTCACAGTTAGGCGACTACAAATATTTTTTCTAGTCTATATTCCAGTTGATTAATATTTGTTCGTCAGCATTTTATTAGCTTGTTTATTTATTAATTGATTTAGCCAGGCATTTATCATCTCAACTGTGAAATGTCTACAGAGTGTTTATACAGTTTAATTATTAAAAAAACTTATAGCTAATCTAAAATATACTTGCATGTCATAACTTCCAGTTTATATTTCATTTTCTGAAAATTAGATATAAATTATGTATCACTAAAATTTGTTCAGTGGTCCTATTGCTTATCTCTATCTTAAATGTAGATGATATTTCTAATTTTTTTTGGAAAATATCAAATCAGGCCTTCATTATTGCTATTATGTGCTGAGCAATGGTGCAAATCAAAGGAGTATGTTACAAGGACCTAATCCTCCTGAATTCAGAATCTGGTATAGAACACAATACCGTTAGGCACAGATACAAATCAGCACTATAGGCTCTCTTTAGGAAATATTTGAATATGAGTTCCAGTAGCATTTTAGAAAGTAAGTACTGTGCGTTTATAATAAATGAGTACACTGAAACGATCAAAAAATCTTCTCTGATGAAGAAAGACTGGAAATGCCCTTTAAAAAGGTAGTAGTATGGAGAAGTACAGAGGAGAGAAGAGATTCCTCAGGGACAGAATGTCAAGGTGAGGGACCATACACGGAAATGCCAACCACAGACTGTGGGGACAGTGAACCGACCACTGAAAGGTATGTAAAATGCTGGCAGTCAGAAGACAGGTTGAAGACAGGTTGAAAAGTGTTAACTTACTTGTACATCCTATAATGAAAGTCTTGGTTAGAGATGAACTCTTAAAACCTTGGAATCCTCAAGTTTTCTTGCCACAGAGGTGCCTCATAGGATATGGTAGCAACAAAATAATGTTCAGAGAGATTTTGTTGGAGGAACAAATTAATAGGAATCAACAAAAACTGGGGTAAATATCACATTTAATTATTTTAAAAAGCTTAAGCGAACTCATGACTCAAACTTCAATATTACCAAACGGTTTTTTCCATTGAGTAGCACATAGGTGCTTCCTTTCTTTGAAAGTGGAGACTTGAGTTAAGCAGGCTTGTTTACTCTTAAAATACAGGAAATAACTTTCTATATAACCAGACACTAACTTGCTATACGTTCCCAAGTTCTCCAAGTTGCTTGTCACCTTTTCTTTTATTATTTAGGTAAAATTGTCTTAAATCAACTCTCTATGGTGGGATTAGGGGAAGATACTTTGTTTTCAATGTCCTCAGAGATTACTGGGGATTTGGAAGAAAGGTTGCCAAATATTTCTCCTACGGGTCTCAAGCTCTAAATTCCTACTTCAGGTTCTATTTCTCTCTTCTGGATTTGTTTTTCTTCTTCTTCAGTCCACTTTCTACATGATGCCACTCCCCAGAAGTCACTGCTTTCTTGTTACTTCTGACAAGCCACCTCTTCTCAGGGACCATGAACTCAAGGTTGTATGTATACCAGACTTTACTGAACATGAGGGGCAATAGAGGAGATTCAGAAAAGAGTTTGGCGAAACCACGTTATAACAAATATTTAAGAATGTATTCTTAGTTTTGTCACACGTTTCTGCCTCTAGGAAATCTTCCCTTATGGTCCCTTTATTTATTTATTCTTTATTTTTTTATTTTTTTTCCTTATCGTCTCTTTAATTCAAGGACCAACAACCATCTACCGATGTAGTAGTGGTCATACACAACTAGTAGTATATTCATGGAGCACTAGACCAGTAGTAATAATGATAGCCAACAATTACTAAACACTTTATATGGATAATTAGTGTTCATACCATACTAACGATGTAAGAGAAGTAAAAACAAATACATTCTGAAGACAGGTAAAAAGAAATGCAAACAGATTAATTTTCCTTAAATCTCATAGCAGTGAAGCATGGACTGGAAATTAGAAAGTAGATTACAGAGCATGTGATTGCACTGACATACTCTACCAATACCATATTTCTGGGTTGGCCCCATGGTATGTGTAGCTATAAGTAAATAATTCTTGCAGGACCATATATATCTACAGGAGTTTTTGTTTTTGTTTTTGTTTTTGTTTTGTTTTGTTTTTTACTGTATCAAAAATGCACAGACCCGTGTGAGATAGAGTAATTTATTAATGAAAATTTAAAATAATGAATAGGAGTGAGGTTTTTATGTATGTATGTATTTATTGTCCCATAAGTGCACAGGAAGATTCTTTGTAGTGTATTAAATCATCTTTTCAGGCCTGTGGACCATCTACTCTTGTTCTTTATTGTCAAGTGTGCTATTTCTCACTAATTTCATAACTTCTACCGTAAGAAAAAAAAAAACTGGCAATATTATTACACATAATGGAATGGCTCTTCTCAGCCTGTTTGAATTGAAACTGTAAGGACCTTTTTGTCTCTAAAGTACTCAAATGCCATTTTTTTTAATGCTGTCTACACCATTACTCATGAGACTGTATCATTCATTGTGCCAGGCATGAATACTAACTTCAAAGGACTTCCTTAAAGACCGTTACTTTGTTTTATTGATAATGACCACACATACAATCTTATTCAGAGTATGACAAAAATTTGAATGAAAAACAGATTTTTTGTCATGTTATATTTACTACTGGTGGTTTATAAAGTACATGTAGAAGAAAACATCTTCCACCACATATTCTTTTAGATATTTTAGGCAATAATCATTGCATTTTTATTTGCTTTCAATGTTTATTTATTTATCTTGAGAGAGAGAGAGGGCATGTGCATGCACAAGCAGGAGACGGACAGAGAGAGAGGGAGAGAGAGAATCCCAACCAGGCTCTATGTGGTCAGTGTAGAGCCCAGTGTGGGGCTTGATCTCACAAATTGTGAGATCAGGGCCTGCACTGAAATCAAGAGTCTGGCACTTGACCAGCTTAGCCACCCAGGTGCCCAGTCATTGCATTTTTAAACTGTAATCTCTTTCAATGCTGACATTCCACACTACTTTTGTACAACTCATCGTGTAGAAGGGGGAATGGAGACCAGGTGAGGGGCCAGAATGAAGCTAGAAGAATGTCCCCAGTCACCCAAGTAATGTCTCTAGCTCAGCTTATGAACTACCTGGGAAAACATGAAATCACATTGATCAGAGGCAAGCATATGACATTGTCTAGAAGAGCCTATTGGTGTTATGGAGCAACAGGCCTGAAAAGCCTTCAGAGAATGTGGGTGTGGCCATCCCGAGAGACAGCCTGAGAGGGGTCAAGGAGCCTGACATGGGAGTGAGTGGATTACCCTGAGTGACGAGGCTGGGAAACACACAAGGTAAAGGGTGTCTGTTACCTACCCAGATACCCTTGGATGGTGTAGTCAGAGGCAGCTCTTTAGGTGGAACATGGTGGGGCAAGAACTATGGCATAAACCTACATATGCAAGTCAAGCCCCGGGGTTAGTGTGGGCAATCAGTAATCCAGAGACTTGCATTCTTTCTGTGAGTGACAATGACTAAAAATTCACATATCATCAACATCCTGCATCTCAGGGAAGAATGCTGCAGGTAGGAAACAAAATTCCCAACAAGATTCCCAAAGGAGGCTTAACCATTATTCTTTAGTAGTATCAGAGTTTTGCTATCATGTAAATATGCTATCGCTAATGATAAAATAACTAATTCAATAAAGAAAATCTGACCTGCAAAAAATAAAAACTCAAAATTAGATTAAACATATTTCATTGTAAAAATGTGTTAAAATGATCACCTCATTATAATAAATAAATAGATAAATTGATAAAAAATGAGTACAAAATAAATGAATGAATGGATGCACCAGGATTCAAAACAGTTTTCCAATTCCTACTCCAAATCTCTTGGAAGTAATCCACACTGCACATATTATTGATTCTTCTAATGCTCATGACAAAAGGCAATGCATAATTTAATTTAAACTGTCCACCAACTCTAATGAATCCCATCTAGCCTCAGCTCTCCACCATGTTACTCATATTTCAGTCATACCACAACCAGTTATTCTGTGATATAGCAATACCTTTATTTTTTTTTTATTTTTACCATAATAAAATGTTACTTCTTCATGTAAACTTAGATTTGCATCAATGAATGCTCTTGTCCTTATACTAACCATCATTATACTTCATTGGGGAGGGGGGTATAAATGGAGGAGGCAAAGTAATTAAGATCCTTGAGAACTTTTTGATAACAAAGACATAGATTTAGCTAATATATATGTCATCTGTGTTTTTATTTTTATTTTTTATTTTTATTTCTATTTTTTTTAATTTTTTATTTTATTTTCATTTATAACTTACTCCTGCTGGCGATGAAACAACATCCTTGCTTTCTGTTTAGACAGGACATAGGTCTTCTAAATTCACTTCTCATTTTATTTTAAAATAATATACAGGTAGCTGGTCAATACTGCCCAAAACAAAATTTGTATGTTCTCTTATTCATAGACATTGTTTCCCTACATGTTGAGAGCACTGGTCAAAAAAAAATTCTTGAAGAAGACGGCCTCATTAAATAAATAATCATCAACCTCCTATCTTCTACTGAAATAGATATTAAAATACCTGAGGGATTTGAGAAACAAGTATATCTTAACCATCTTCTAGCCAATACACTAGCTTGGCACATGGTAAGCATATAATGTGCACTCAGTTATGGCTGCAGAATGACTAAATAGGTAAACAGACTGTTCATATGATTTCTGTAATCAATTTAACTTTCTGTCTTAAATATCATTTTCTTAGCAAAAAATGAAAAAGACAAAATTTCCTATAATTTAGATATTTCCCTCCCTTCCTCTCTCTTTTTCTTTCTTTGTATTTTATTTCTTTTTAAAAAATATTTATTTATTTATTTTGAGAGAGAGTGAGTGAGGGAGCAGGGTAGGAGCAGAGAGAGGGAAAGAGAGAATCTCAGGCAGGCTCCCGGAGCCCAACATAAGGCTTGAACTCAGGAAGTGTGAGAGCATGATGTAGGCCAAAATCAAGAGTTTGACACTTAACCAACTGAGACACTCATCACCCCCTTTCTCTGTATGTTATAAAAGCATTTGTGATGGTTCATTTTTAGCTCATACAGGAAAAGCTGACTGGAAAATAACCTTAATGGACTTAACTCAGGAAAGCTTGGAATTGGTTTCCATAATCTGAAAACCTGGACCTAGGTTAAAAATTGAACATTTTTTCTAACTTTTTGGAAACACTCAAACATGAATTTTAATAACCCAAACCAAGTGGACATGGAGGACTAGCACTAGAACTATGGGTACATTTTCAAAAGGCAGGCTGTTCCAGGGCGACGAGCTAAATGGGGAAGGGGCATGAAGGAATCTACCCCTGAAATCATTGTTGCACTATATGCTAACTAATTCATGGGGATATAAAGTACAGTATGGCAACTATAGTTATTACTTCTCTATTGCATCTTTTAAAGTTGCTAAGAGAACAGATGTTAAAAGTGCTCATTACAAAAAAGTTATGTTAGTATGTCTGATGACGGATGTTAACTGGACTTATTGTGATCATTTTACAATGTTTACAAATATGAAATCATTATGTTGGACTTCTGAAGTGAACATAATGCTGTATGTTAAGTATACCTCAATAAAAATAAGAAATAAATTCCAAGGGTGGGGGGTAAAGGCAGGCTGTTCCATTTACAATAAATGTAATCAATGGTTCTGACCTCTACTAGACTATGAAAATTAAAAGAATTTCCTAATCAATACAATATAGAGATGCAGCAGACTCTCTTAGTTATGTTCCCAGCAAAAATTTTCCATCTTACTATTCTTTATTTTAGCCAATATCAAGCCCCAAGCCCAGAGTGAACTATGATTGGTGATCCCATTCCCTTTGCCAGTGATTGAACATGTCATGGGATTCTACATATTAGAATGTTGGTATGCATTACCTGGAGGTGCTTCAGTCCTCTCATACCCATGAAGTTTTCCAGAAATATACTAGGAATGACAGAACAGAAAGATAAAATGGACTCAGGTCTTTAATAATATCATTGAACCAGTAAATTAACAGTAAAAGAGCCATCCTTCCCTGGATCATTCTTGTTACTTAAGGTAATAAATCTACTTACTGTTCCATCCAATTTTTTTTTCCTGTAACTTATACCAGAAATTATCCTCATTGATAAAACATACCTATTAGGAAGACTTATTCCCATTGCTAAAATCTTACATAAATGGCTTATTAATAATTAACTAATTAATGGATAAATAAAATTATAGACAGTAAAACAGAGTGATTTAAGACTTACATTTATATATTCATATAAAATTCATTAAACATATATTGTGTGTTACACATTTGAAATACCATAAATCAAAAAACATTAAAAAAGAATTTTTTTCTACCTAAAAGCATGAACAAATGCTGTTGTAAAATGACAACCAAGAAGTATCCGAGCCATGGGTAAACTTGGCCTCAAGATCGGTAATGCAAAGAATTTACACATTTATTCTCGGCAAATGGATTCTTTTCAAGCTTTGTCTACATGCAGTTGTTTGACTAAATTGAATATTCAGTCAATTTATTTTTCAGACGGCATCTATTTCCTCACCTGTAACTTGGGAAATCTACAAGCAGTTTTTGAAGAATAACAAAGAATGAACATTCCAAAGTAAAAAAACTACCAGAGACTATGCTGAAAAATAAATATATAAAGAAAAATGGAGGAGAAATCAGATTGAATCCAAGCAGCTGACCAGGTAATTACCAATGACATATAAAATTTAATTCTGGACATATCCTTACCTATGACTAATGACATTAGTGTTAGTCATTAAACAGCTGTGTGGTCTTGACCAAATAATCACTTGTCCAGGTAGTCTTAATTTTACTCTTAAATCAGACAGTTGGAATGTTGATACCTGATTTGGTCCCTTGGAAAACTGCCTTTAATTGAGGAAAGGTATAAAAAAAAAGATAATTAGAACTCACTACAGTATTTTCAAGACATATGTCTCTACATCCTAAGGGCCTCCCTACAGACATTTCATTCAGGAATTAGTATCCAGAAAACAAGCAAGCAAGCAAACAAATTTTGCTCCCTTTATACAAGTGATTTCTTTTAGCTTAAATGAATTAGGAATCTCAGAATCAAGCATGTTTACTCTTTTGATTTGCCCAAAAAGAACCTAAAGAGATAAATTTGAAAGTGCTATCTCCTTAGCTTCCGCCCCCACCCCACCCACAGCCCAAAGTGTTATTGTGATGTAATTGACATATAATGTTAGGTGAGTAAGCTTAAGTTGTAGAGTGTGATGAATTGATACACATATATATTGGGAAATGGTTACCTCTATAACGTTAGTTAACAGATTTACCGCTTCACAACACTACCATTTTGTTGTTGGTGGTGAGTACATTGGAGCTCTATTCTCATAGCAACTTTCAATTGTACAATATTGTTAACTATGGTCTCATGCTGTACCGTAGATTCTTGGAAATTACTCACCTTGTAACTGAAATTTAGCGCTCTGACAATCATCTCCCATATCTCCCACCCCTTCCTCCCTGCCAACCACCATTCTACTCTTTTGAGCAATGACAGTAGAGAAGTACTCCTGACTTTGATTTGATCCAATATTCACTTTCTTCTTTCTGGTCCACTTCAGTTTCCTCATCTGTATAATTTAAATGTGTGTCCTATATTTACTTTTGCTAGTATTTGTGGATTGAGAGCAGATAGATGCCTGAGTCTCCTTAATATAAATCAACAAAATATGCATAAACTGGGTGACATCTTTGAATTTTTAAAATTCCATTTGTCTGTTTCGGCTTTCATTTAATTAGATGCTAAAAAGTTGTGATTATATATTTATTGATATTGATATTTCAAAGGAAGCCACTTCATCTCCAGACTTAAAAAAAAATCAAAGAACATCATTTGAAATAAAAAGATTAGTTGTACTAATCCAAATTTGTCATTACTAAAGGTAATTAAGAAAATAGCTAGTTAGAAAACACATGTATATGTATATATTTTATTAGCTTTAGTTTTTCTTCCTTGTCTGTAAAACTAATGGTTATTTTACCATAGTATATTTATTTTTCTAAGTGTAGCAATATTTTTAAAAGGTAATAATTACAACTTGTCATGTCCTGATTTTTTCTAATGGCACACTTTTAAAGAATTATTTAGGCATGGGCAATTTAATTTCCTTAATCATGTTCATATATCAGTGATGCATGCATTGCTATGTATCTCACAGTTTTAAAGGAGAATATTTCTCCAAAATGTGTTCCACGTGGATAAAATATAATGCTACTTCTCAACTGAAACATAAACAAATAAAACTACACTCAGGAAATCCTTCAATAGAAAATTAAACTGCAGAATTCTATTTGTCAGATTATCTTCCAAATCTTCAATCTTCTTCGACATCCCACAGAGTCCATTTCAAATGTGGGTATCAAGTTCCACCTAAGAGAGAAATATATTAGTTGAACTGTATCACATATCATTTAAATGTAAAAAAAAATCAAATAGCATACTTCTAATTTCATCAGACGTTTTTAGTGATATGACTAATAAGAATTACAAAGAATGGGTATTTTATGTAACATGAATCCTAATGCTTTTGAATGATTTTTTTTTCCTCCTAGACCAAAGCAGAATCAGTGATTAGTTCAGGTTTAGGGAAAGTGGACATCTGGCACAACACTTCTATTACACAGCTATTCCCCCTTGTCTGCAGCTAAAACTCATAGGCCAATTTTGGCGTGTGAGTCCATTTCATTTTGCTGTAACCACATCTTCCTTTCTTCATGTGCTAATTAGTCTATTATCTAAATTTCTACTTAATCCTTATGAGACTATATTACGAAAACTTGTACAGTCTTTTATAGGCTCCCCACTTCTCAGTTTCAAATATTTTAAGATTTTAATTATTCTGCTTTAAAATATTTTGCATGCATTTTAGAAAAATGACTTAACCCAAGAGAAAAAAAAATGTTGCTACCTTGATGCTTGTCTAATATTAATATATCTGTATAATGGAAATAATTAAAATGCACTTTAATTTCCCTTTTAAATTATATCCCATTGACAGCTGAATCATGAGGATAACATTCCAAAGCATGTGGGGCACTTGATCCCTTTAGTAGGGTAGTAGTTTGAAATCCAGGGTTCAGAGGAAGAAAAAGAGATATTTCAAATTCCTAAAGAGATATTTCAAATTCCTGAAGAGCCAGTCGGAAAGATTTAGAGCAGAGAATTCCAACACAGAATGAAGCCTATGTCAGTCGGGCTATGTAATGTTTATTCTTGAATAAAGGACAATATGACATGGCAGAAATATAATGCCTTCCCCTTCTCGTGTGGACTAAGAGAAAACAGAAGAAAAAAGAGTGAAGGTAAGTGACCAAACTTATTAGTTCTGTTCTCTCATTTCTTGGTTTGGTGTTAGATAAGTTGAGTTGAGGATAGAGACACAAGGACTCTCTCCCTTTGTCTCTATCACCTTCATATCTAGCTAGCTAGCTAGCCATAATCTTCTCTCATCTACCTAATCATCTCCTAAGAGGAAGTTAGGGTTACCCAGAATAGGCAGACAAACCTATTAGACTAAATCTATGATCTCTACCTGAAATGACAAAATGACAACATACTTGCTGAATAGAAAACACAGAAACAGAACTTGCAATGTTTTGGCTGGTGAGAAGAGATAAGGAGGAAGATTGAAAGTAGAGCATTCAACTGTACAATATGAACACTCTTTCCTTCCTATAGCCCACTTTCTCTGTCTCAGAGATCCATGCTTCTCCACATATTGCCAAGAATTTGCCAAACTGTTCTAGAAAGAAAGAAAGAAAGAAAGAAAGAAAGAAAGAGAGAAAGAGAGAAGAAAGGAGAAAGAAAGGAAGAAAAACAGACTATAGATCAGACATTTTCAGAACTTGAATTTTGTCATTTACTTAAGATCTGTAAAGTGAAGGATATGACTGGGTTTAATCATCAGCCAGAAGAAAAGGATTATTGCTGACAACTTCGAGAAATGTGAATATTTTTAAAAGTAATCTCTATACCCAATGTGAGGTTCAAACTCATGATCCCAAGATCAAGAGTCGCATGCTCTACTGACAGAGCCAGCCAGGCGCCCTGAGAAATGTAAACATTTTAAGCCAAATTCTGTTTGGAAAATTTCTTCATATCAAAGCTTTAAATACTTAAAAGTTGCTTATGTAAATGTATTCTACAGACATATTTACAATTCCTTATTTCTTTAAGGTTATTAAAATTAGAGAAGCAAAGTAATATGACATTTATGTGTATGAGCTCTTGAGACAGACACCATGGTTTTGAACTCTGGCTCCAACACTTACCAGTTGTGCCCCCTGAGTTTGCTCTATCACTCAGTGCCATAGTTTGCTCAGCTGTAAAAGTGAAGAATAATGATTCCGACTTCATAGACTTGTAAGGATGGTACAGGTTACTACAGAGAAAGTACACAGGATAGTACTTTCTCCATAGTATTACTCAGTATCCATGGGGCATCATAGTAAGTCAAGGCACATTTTAATAATTTGATACATATTACCAAATCATCTAGAAATGAGGTGTGTTTTCATTTTTTGCGTCAACAAATGAGATATGAGAGATCACTTTTCCAACATTTTTAACATTTCTTGCTTATTCATTGTCTTCCTTCTTTGATAATAGGGTATAAAGTATCATTGTGCTCAAATTTGCAATTATTAGTAGCCTTCTTTTCACTTTTTTTTTCTTTATATGTTTTCTCTTTCTTCTTTTTACCCATTTAGGGGGCATCTATGTGTGTCTTTAAAAATCATTCTGAAAATGCTTTTTAAATTAACAATGATATATAAGTATTCATAGAATAAATGGCAAGTATTTCAAGAGCACTTTCATCTATATTTTTTCTGGTGCTTTATTTTGTGCATGTAGTTTATATTATATATATTTTTCTTAGTGATTTCTCTTTTCCTTTATGATATCACTTTTATGTTATGATATAATCTGATCTCAAAATTGAAAATATATTCTCATCTCCAGTTTACAGCTTCATTTTTTACAATTAATTATGTTAATCATTCTGGAATTTATGCTGTAATATGACGTGAGGCTGGGGTATACCTTGATTGTTTTCTAATTAGTTAGCCTATCATCACAACTCCTCTGACATTTTATATAATCATTACCATTTGTTCTATCTTATCTTGACTGTCTCATTAAGTTGTCTGTCATTTCCATCTGTCAGTTAGTTCTTCAGGCAAAATGATGTTTTTTAAATGCTTTTGTGGCTTTGTATAATGTATTTGATATTTGTAGGGGAAGGTTCCTGTCCTCACTCTTGTTTTTTTCTTTCCACTTAATTTCATATTCCAAGAGTGTGAGCATGCGTCCCAATCCTTGATCTGAAGTGGAGTCTTCGGGGAAGGGGGATTTCTGGAAAGATGTGCCTTTCTTATTAAGAAAAGAGGGAGAGACAGACAGAAAGAGAAAAGTGAACAAACAGAAAGCCACCTTCTTAAATTCCAGATTGGACCTGGTCATATGAATATGTTGGGCTTCATCTACAGGAAAGTCATTGTGTAAACAATAGAATAATATGAAGGTGACCTAGAATCCTGATACTGTTAAGCAGCTGAATTATATAACCCTTGAACTACCTGCTTCAGGCTTCTTTTAATATTGAATAATTAAAGTCAATAATAATACATCCTGCTCCTAAAACATTCTAACTGGTATGATTTCTCTAGTGATATTGCTGAATTGAAATGTTTTCATTAAATTAACTGGTGATTGATCCCCCACCCCCA
Source organism: Acinonyx jubatus (assembly GCF_027475565.1). Lineage (NCBI taxonomy): Eukaryota > Metazoa > Chordata > Mammalia > Carnivora > Felidae > Acinonyx > Acinonyx jubatus. The sequence continues at coordinate 23,112,372 of NC_069384.1, forward strand.
CCCCTAATTCCTACCAAGTAAAAACCAAAGTCCTAAGGTCAACACTCAGAATTCTTCAGAATCTCTCCCCTATCTTTTTTCCAGCCTCATCTCTGGCTGCTTATTCATGGAACTAAATATTCATTTCATCTCCCCAGATTATAGCTTCACATGCTTGCAGTTAATTCTAGCTAGAACATCTTTTCTACCGTGACTTCCTATTGAAATTTTTTCTTGTCTTCAAGAATAGACATAATTTCCAACAGAATCATGAACATGTTTTCTCTCACCATAACTGAAATATGGCTCTTTACTCTGAGCACTAACAACATTTGGCTTATATCATTTAAATGGCACTTTTCCACATGAGAATCGAACCATTTACAGCCACACAGCTTGTTGTCTACACTAACATGAATTTAATATTCTACTGCTTGCAATTAACATGAATCTAATACTTCAGAAATGTTTTACCCAGAGAGATGAAGTTGTAACAACTTTATTAATTGTTTTGGAAACTTATTGGATATCCATTTATCTGAACAACAAGCTAGGCTACTTGCCCCTACGAGAGTAAATAGCTCCTTGTCAGAATAATGATGCTCAGTTCAGCAGAACAAACAAATCTTTACTCATCAAGACTCACTTAAAACCATTTTCTCACTGTGTCCACCAATCCTAAACCATTGTATCACAATCTTTGCCTAGTCCCAAACACAAACCCTGCGCTGGGAATGTTGGGCAAATATAATCCAAACAAAATGCCCAAGTCAGAAATGCTTTCTACAAAGGTAATAAAGAGAATTTTTATTCATAAAGCTTATTGAATAAGCATTAATTAAACCAGAACGTGATATGGATCACAAGCAATCGGCTAAGAGGCAGTGAAGACAAGAATAAATCTCACTCTTTTTTATATATGCATCCAAATACAAGCCTTTACTTACATGTTTTCAAGATAAGCAATGACTAGCCCTCAGGTCAGGTGACTTAATATCATTATTTGTCACACATAGTTCATCTTAACTTTACCTTCTTATTGGGGTGACCATCTGTGTGAGTTAATTTGCCTTATCTAGAGGAAAAACAAACTTCTCGTATCTTTATGACAGGAGGTAGTTTTGCAACTTGGAGCAAGGTGCCACAGAAGTTAGGCCTCTACCCTCCCACAGAGACTGGGAGACAGGGGTGCTATCTCCCTTGGTCAGCACATTGTAAAGAGATGGTTCCCAGGTCCTTGAGAAAGAGATGTCTAGGTCACTCACTAACAAAATGCCCATCTAGTCTTCGAAGGGATTTATATACTTTTCAAAGAGAGGAGAAAGTACTTACAAGTTTCTAAAGTAAATGCTCAAAGAAAAAAAAGGGAAGCGAGATCTCTTCCCTTATTTTCAACAGGGTAAATTAAGCCTCTTATTTTAAATTTACATTTGTCCTTACAGAAGGCCTGTCCTAAAGGAGATCTCCAAAACGTTTTGAATATACGACCATTAATGTCTCCTTCTGAGATTCTACTAGAACCTTGGCAAGTCAGTGGCCCCTTCTACTGCAGTAAGTGAGAAACTTAGGCTTTGCTTTACCTACAGGTTATTGTGGGGGCATTTTCCAGGACCTGGCAGTAGACACCCAATGTCTCATAATAATTTCGAAACTACCAAATATACTCTACTAGATTATAAGCTATTAGAATATGGAAAATGCTTATGTAAGTTTCTTTTTTTTTCTTTTTTTGTTCTCTGTGATTAGCATAAGACCTTAGACATTTGAATATTCAATGAATCAAACTTCCTTTTATAGTTTCAACAATATCTTGTCCATAATTTGAGTTGTGAATCAGAAAAATGACAAAATTAAGTGACTCTCCCTGGAAGATAATGTATACAACTACTCTGAATACAATTTAATCATAAATACAAACATAATAACACTCTGTTTAAGGTAAACTGAGAAAAATGACTGAAACCACCAGTTACAAAATACCTGCCATAAATTGGTATCATTTCATCGTATCTTCAGTGATATACATACAAAGAGTACTATTATAACAGAAATTATTGGATTTCCTAATGGACTTTTGAAATTACCTCTTACTCATTAATGAATCCCTTGTAATCCTGATCCTTAGGATTTTGGGCTGGTTCTCCATTTTCTAAAAGAATATGCTTCTTAAAAAACACTTCAGAGATACATAAATCTGCATCCCTCTGAAAATGACCTCCCCAAAGATATCTGCTTTGAGAGAGATTTTAAGCCCTTTCATTCCCAATTAACCCCCTACCCAGACATTATACAGTTTCTCAATCATCATAAAAGCCCCAGATTTCTTTTCTTTAAGCATTGCAGAGAGCAATGGCTCCTGCTGTGACTAGACAAAGGCAAGATGCCAGTACGAAGTTAGCCATGACCTTTTTCCTCCACCAGAGTCATCAGACAGAGCTACTTCAAGATCCCAGATAAAATAGCAATACGTAAAATGATAATAAACAGTTCGTCTCTAATTAGGGGAAAAAGAAGCCTGATATTGCAATTTCTTATTTGATACTTGTATTTAACTTGCAGGAAGCCTGTGAAAAGTGCTGAAAAACATACTAGGGAGTTTATTTGACCTACACATTGCAATTACCAAATAAATATCTGCCAAGGCAGGCAATTAAAGTGGGCTAGTGAAAAGCTTGCACAAACTGCAAATATCGTTCTAAAATGGAGTAAGACATTCTAAAAATACTTAGGAGAGTTAATCACATGTTTCTTTTCTATGTGCTAGACCTTCTCCTGAGTCATGTTTGGTTTTGTAATTCTAGAATTCAGCAAAGTTTTCATTTCAGCCATAGATACTTTTTCTCCAACTTAGGTAACTTATATCAGATGAATTAATTAGAAACACTATTCTTCCCAAATTTAAATAAATAGGAAGGAATTGGCAAACATAACGTGTTATCCCAACTATAGTTTTAAGGATAAATTTACACAAACTAAGATTAGAAGATAAATACTGGAAAGATATACTCTTTTTCAGAGAGCAATAACAGGAGCATCTAATCTAGTCTAGAACTTCAGAAAAATTTTCATAGACAAAATGACTTTTCATAGAGCAAAAGTCTTGAGAAATGAAGATTGAGGTGAGATTATATGGAGGTTATAATACATCCTAAAACTTTAAAGGGTCTAAATAGCACCTGAGAAGTACTAAATTATCTGAGAAATGTTTTGATGAGACTATAATTTTTAAATTCCCAAGCATCCAGACTCTAAATAGAAATAATAATACTTAGAGTTCCATATACTTCCTCCCAGAAAACAAAAATAGGGTAAGGGGAAAAAGAGTGAGCAGGTATCTGGAAACATGTGTTTTGAGTCAGCAGCGGGCATTTGCAGAAAGTCTCTTGAAAACTGTAAGGCCACTTTGCCTGTTGTGCTATTGTGAGAAGGTAAGGGAGGGACAGTAAAGGTATCCTTGAAACTGAGAAGGAAGACACTTTGAGACCAGAAAACAAAGCAGATAACTCCATCAGGTTACACAGAGTTTTATGTAGGGTAACTTACTGATAGGGGGGATAGGACAGGTGACGACTCAGGTAGCTGCACAGCAATTCCGTGCAAAATCCACAAATGTTAGTCCACAAATTTTATAGAATGAGGGGATGTGAAGAAGGGCACTGTAGTGAGATCAAAGGATATGCAGTCACCTCAAAAAGCTAACCTTTAATTAGATCTATATGGTTGCTAAGTCAATCTCAAAATTATACTGTACAGAGACAGAAAATATGAATGGCTCATTTTTCTATAAGGTAACATCTTAATCAAAGGAACTGACGCCACTCAGTTGGAATTAAAAAATAAAATAACTAAATTGAATCCATGAATCACTGGATTACTGAATTAGTAACTCATACTGTCTAATACTTTATCTGCTCATGTTAAACTTCCTTGTCGTAAAGGTAAAATTGCATTTTTTGGAAGATGTGTTCAATCACCGAATGACACAGGTAGTTCATAGGTTAAGTAAAAACAAGCATGAATGTCATTATTGTAGACTACTTACTATCTAGAAAAGACCAAAAAAATGTTAACTATAGTGAAAAATCATCTTTTCTAAGAAACAGAAAAGGAAAAATTGCTACAAGGCTCACCTGTCATTTTGAAATAAAGTCGTGTCCCCAAAACATTGGCTCTGATGACATTAAGACAGAACGAAATGTCACTGATGGCTCTACCCTCTGGACCACAGCACATTAGGTCACAGAGTTCAAAGATAACCTTTCTCAGCAGCTGACAGTGCTATTCTCTTATTGAATAAAATACTACTACTACTGTTTTTACACAAACTAATACATATTTGTATTTAGCAGTAAAACTCCAGTTATGCGATGGAGAAAACTGAAATGACGCTTTTTTTTTTTTTTTGGCCATTTTATTACTTTTTTCTACATTCAGATTAGTGTTAGGTCCAATTCCTATGGATGTGAACTCAGAGTCAATGAAAGTTTAAATGATAGCACATCAACAAATTAAGACTTGAATATGTTTCAACAAATCATAATGTGAAAGTGAGAACCCTGGACATATAGTTGCTTTTCTAGAGCCGATTTGTAAAAATCAGGAGCACTCTGAGAGGAAAGCATGTGCCAGCACAGGCATAGGTCATAGGACAACAAAAGCTAGAACACAGCACCGTAACATAGGCTGGCCGTGTTAAATTACTATGCCTTTAACAAAGCCTCAGAGATGGTGGATCTTACCAACTTGTTTAGAGTTTCAGTCCATATCTTGTTCTTCATCATGCAGTTTGTTCTGTAATCAGAGTTACCATTTTATTCTTTCTCTAACTAACCAACTTTATTCCTATTTCCTTGCCTTTGCAATTGCTCTTTAATTTGCTTTAAATATGTTTTGCTTCATCCTTTTATTTATAGAGAAGTCCAATCTTCATAAGATGGCTTAAATTCCACCTGCTTGTACAAAGCTTTTCCTGATTATTTTTTCTCTATGGCAATAGGAAACATTTGTTTTTACTACAGTAAAACTGACTCGAAAGGCTTGCTGGAGGTAAGTTATACAGGTCAGCTCTGGGTTAATTGAGCTCTTTCTATTAGGCTGGACTTGACTGGACTCAGGCATGGACTTAACTCCATGCACCTTCTAGTTCCAGAACACAGTGTGAAACATTGACCAATAGCTGGGATAATTTGTTTTTAAGGTAAGAAGAGTCTGAAATAGATTATATAGATATACCTAAAGATTGAACTTCAACTGTCATCTTGTATGTCATGTCTACATTCATTCTATTGGCTAAAACAAATTACTTATCCATACCTTACACTGGAATAAGAAAGTATGCTTCACTTTCTGGAAGATAATACTCTTAGCGGAGAAAGAGCAAATCTTCAAACAACACCAACTATTCCAATCTGCACTCTTGATAGCATATAATGGTATTTCCTCCTGTGTGAAAAATGTACTCAACACTTTCCCAAATGAATTTAATTAAGGCATAAGATGCAAAGGCTAGATCTCATGATCCAAATCACATCTGGATGCAGTTCCTTTTGACCAGAAAACAAATGAACACATAATACAAGTATATTCCTTATCTATATCCAATATTTTATGGTGAAATAGGAATACTGTAATCAAATAAACATACCCATTTAGATAGAGGAAGAAGAGGAGACAGTCACAGTCACTGTGTCCTGCAATTACTCTGTGTCACAATAGTGCAAGTCCATCATTACTAAACACAGGAAATGTTCCCTTACTAGACCCCAGTTCTACTCACTCCTGTGTAGTAAATCATCAATCCTTGTTTCTCATTTGACTCTGCCCTCAGAGAGGCTCTTTTTCCATCACTCTCCTTGACCACATCAGAAAGGCACATGAGAGAATATGTCCATCTTGGAAGCTGAGTAATTTTGCCCGAGTCTCCCATTAGAAAGTTGAGAGCTGAAAGATTGCTTTGCCTTTTAATCAATCTCTTTTAAACCAAGCTAGTGACACTTTTGGAAATATAACTTTCAAAAGTGTGGTGGCATTTAGCTATTTGATTTCAGTCAGTTCCTTATGCCAATAGTCACACCCTCTTGAGACATATCTTTTGTCTAGACTCCTTGATAGGTATTTAGATCTTACCAGACTTCTTTGGGACCACACATTTGGTTGCTTTTCTCTGACAAGTCAATGAAAAGTCTTTGTCTTTATTGGCTTTTGTGGCTCATGCTTTTTTTGCAGTTTATGTTTTACTGATGAGTTGAGTGTATCTTTCAAATCTGATTAAAAATATAACTATGTTTATAATATAAAATAACATATAATGTTAAGTTATAAATAAAATATGTTATATATAATTTAAGACAATATTTTATAAACATATTTATAAATACATTTTCATAATTTTTTCATATACATATATATGTACATGAATATATATACATATATATACATATATATATGTATATGAAAAAATACCTGTGAAAAGAAGTAGACAATAGCATGGGAGAGTTCAGAAATTATTTCAGCTTGAATTGTGAGAATATAAAGTATAAGGTAAGGTATAGAAGAAATAAATTTGGGAAATAAGGAAAAAGATCATGATGGACTTGAAAGACCATGTTGCAGAACCTGAAGTAAATTATGTGGGAAGCAGTATCAAATATAATTTTTACTCTTTGAATTGTGTACTCTTTTTAGCAAGTGATATAGTTTTAGGGCTAGTGCTAATTATTAATAGTGTTTTGTTGTTGCTGTTTTTGTTAAACCAATGAGAATAAAGGTATTTGTCAATATCTTAATTGAAGAATTGGAGTATTTAAGGATCTGAGGAATTTATGGGGGTGGCTGAGTGGCTCAGTGGGTTAAGCCTCCAACTTCGGCTCAGGTCATGATCTCACAGCTTGCGGGTGCCAGCCCTGCATTGGACTCTGTGTTGACAGCTCAGAGCCTGGAGCCTGCTTCGGATTCCATGTCTCCCTCTCTCTCTGCCCCTCCCCCACCCATGCTGTCTCCCTCTTTCTCTCAAAAATAAATAAACATTAAAAATTTTTTTTTAATTTGAGGAATTTAAACTCAGTAATGAATTTTTGACTTCTATTTATATGATCAATGGTTAGATAGAGTCAGAGGACCCCAAAATGGACCAGAATTGTTTATAAAAATTTCCAGATAGCTCTTGAATTCATAAGTTTCCTGCCCCCTTCCCCCATCCCTCCCCCCACGCTTTAAGCCTTAAGCATCTGTCATCAGTGTTGAGGCAAAACATTTTCTTTTAGTTCACTTAGTCCACTTGAATCTGAAGCACACCTATTGGGGAGAAACTTTGTAATTCATACATGTCCTAAAGAGTTTTTCCCATCTAAATCAGTGAATCACTTTTGAAATTGTGACTTAATAATCAACAAATGGCTCAGCAATTCTTGAAATCATGATTTTATTGAGTTGAAGTCATTTCAGCCAAGGAGAACTGGTTCAATCTGAAACTACCCACAGCATAATCAAGTCTAAGGTTGAAGATATGTAAGAGACAAAATCAGCAAAGCAATTTTTTCTCTGCAGTTGCAAATTCATTGGCTTGATCGCTCTTGTCCCAGAGGAAAGAAATGGCAACTCATGTTAAGCTCAGCTGAGGAGCACGTATCAAAATAAATAAAATCTTTATAATCCTCTTAAAATTCTCCAGTTGATTTTTAAGAGTGTGAATGTCAAAATGTTTATTGCTTTTTAAATTTGTCGACACTTTTAGCAGTGAATCTGATTTACAAACTTAGAGCACAAACTTCCATTATAAAGAATACAGTGGAAACCTGGTACATGTATCCTTTTGACCAGAACTTTCTTTTCTCATACATTTCAGATGCCCCATTTAAGCTGTTTATGAATGTAGGCCCCAAATGTTATACTCTTTGCTTACAGGTGGTTAAGATACACCCCATTAGATAAACTAGTTTACTTATTACGAATAAGAAGCAGGTTGAACATAGAGGTAACAAAGACTGAATTTCTTCACAGAATACCTGTTAGATATAGTCTCATCTTGGGTTTGGAAGTACAAAAGAGGTGATATCCCATGATATCTTACTGCCAACCAAAACCTCACTGTGGGTTGATTATTAGAGGTAAATAGAAAGTAACTTGATGTATCAATTCTCTATAAAGCCCGGAGGATTGTTATTCATTGTTTTGTTCTTTTACTATTAGTTTTAGAAACATTTTTGGCATATTCATTTCTGCATATTAATAAAACATACCCCTTTTTATATTATATATGGGGAAAGTTTTAAACTTATTTTTAAGGTAACATACTACTGCTGTTTTATGCAACTACAAACTGTTGGTCTTTTAGAAGTTGCTTAATTCAAACCTTTTATTTTTAGAGTAGACTTTTTAATTGGTCATATGAAATATGCAATAGAGATGTTTATTGTATAAACATCCACTAATTCACATTTAGAGAAAGCACTCAGGTTGATCTAATCGGTAGGGAGTTCATTAAAAGTAAAGATGGGGAAAATGATGCTTTTAAATTACAGGAAACTAAAAAAAGGTATGCGATAAATTAAATGATTTAATTTTTTTATTTTCTCAAGTTACCATTTACTGGGTCAGAAACCAATTGTATCACTATATTCTTTAATAGCTTTTCATTCTAATCCCTTAGTCGAATAGATCTATTTTTTTAAAATAATTACCTACTCAACAATGCTGCTAGATATAACACACAGGCTAAAACCTCACCACTGTAACAAATCTTTAGCAATGAAATCATACACACAATTCCACCAATTTCTCTGGTCCAACATCTAATTATGTACATACCCATTACTTATTTCACAGAAGTGAATGTCAAGCTAATTAGGACTTTTATTAGGTCCTTCATCCATATAGAAAATTAAACTCTGGTCAGATTTCCCAGTAAACTGAAAGGCTTCCTTACATGGGACACTAAATGCATTCTAAGATTTTATTATCTGAATTTGTTGTTGCTACTGTGCAAATCTCTTAAGCAATTGTCAGCGCTATCCTACGACTCTTTTGACTTCTTTAACACTTGTGATGGTGAAGATGGTACAGATTTGAAGGAGCCAATGAGTCTCTGTGCCCATGGAAAGAGTTTCTTTCTTCTTTCTCTCCATAATATCACCACTACAATCAGTCTTGGAGAACATGGACACATATCTCATTATGCCCTATGTCTTTGTGCATCAAAGGTCATAAGATGCCCAGAAATCCAAGGTCATGCCTCATCCACCTAGAAACACACATCCTTATACGGATTTGCACATTGCTTAATCTGACTCCATCTGCTATCCTCCCCAACTTCTGAAATCCTCTCATTGTGTCCTCTAAATCACATGACCCATGAGCAGTAAAAAAAACTTTTCTAACCCTAAGCTCTACCCTCATCATTTTACTTACCTTCTTGCTTCAACTGCTACTTGGCTTTTACCTGAGGTCATTATTTTTACCTGTGACTCTCAAAAAACTGGACCTGAAAGTGAACAGTTATCTTTCTTGTTCCTCATTTGCTCAGACTACACGCATCCCTTCATCTCTGCCTTAAGACACTTTTTACTAGATTTTACTACCTGCTCTCCATCCTTTTAAAAAACTTATTTATAGATTCTGTGATCAACTACCCTTTGTTTCGTTAAGATTTTAACTCTTTTCTAAATGAACCTTACTTCTGTATAGATCCTCTCACAGTTTTTCCTGATGGCAGTACATAGTAGATGATTCTTCTGCTTGTAAGGTGTCACAACATCTGTTGTTACTGGATATGCTGATTTTCTCCTATTCAGGTAGAATGGCACTTTCTGGTCCCCTTGTTGTTAGGTGGGGTCGTTTGCTTAGCTTTGGCCAATGAGTTCTGATTAGAAGTGATTTAAGTGTCCCTTGAAGTTAGAGCATTTAACTATCAAGTTCAGACCTCCCTGAATTTAACTAATAATGCTATGATGGGAAAGAAATAAACCTGGATGTTTTAGGCTGCTGATTCATATTTATTTTATTTTCTGCAGCATAACATAGTTTATTTAACTGCTGTGCCTGGTCTCTCCATTCTTTGCACCTTAATAGTAAAAGATCTACCTTAGTTAAATTCTATTCATTACTGGCGGAGGCCAGCTCCAGCAACCAGGGGTTCCCGAAGGAAAAACGGCGTCGGTGAAAATAAAACAAAACTAAAATAAAAAACTAAAAAATAAAAAAAACTAAAATAAAAATGGACACAGACAACAGCAGCGTGTTGAACTGGCCGGTTTATTGTAGTAAACGTGGCATCATATATGCTAGTGATTTCCTTGTAACATACGTCATCTATGTTTTTCTAACATTACCTAATTTTGTGTAAACAACCTTTAAGAAATAACATGGTGATTTTCCCCTAACTTTCCCGCATACCCTTTGATTATTGATTAATTTATTCCCTTATTCCATTATGCATCTGCCTTTATCTATAATCTACAAAGCATTTGCTTTGCTGTTCTCATGAAAGGCCCTCCATTTCTCAACACCTCAAGTGGAACAGTTACAGGGACATGACCTCCTAACCACATGAGGCCAGAAGAACAATGTGTTTGCCTCGGTCCGAGGTGCCAGAAAGGGGCTGAAAAGGCCTTAGAAACCGATGCCTCATACATTGTCAGAGAGACAATGCACCTAGGAACCAAGGAACCGACTAGGTTCAGTCATCATCTGGAATGCCTCCGGGGGGCCAGGTGGGCCTAGGGGTTGAAGTCACCTGTGCCCAGAGATACACTCTTTAGTTGCCAGAGTGGGGCTTTCAAATCCATATGTCTCTCCTTTACAGGCCCTCTTTGCTGGCAAAGGTATGAGGCTATCCTTCCTGTAAGTAGAGGAATCTCCTTAGGGGATGGCAAGGGCTAAACTAAGGCCACACAATTTCTTGCGGAACCTTATTTTCTTCCCTAATGGTTCTTTTCCAAGGGGGCCTGCCAAGGGCAATTCCACAACAGACAATATCCCAGGTAGTTTTAAGGCCAAATTACCTAAAAGCGGGAGTACAAGAAGCTTCACTGTCGGTGGGCCGCCTTCAGTCACCAATCCGTCCACAGCCCGGGCCTTCCACTCAGGCTGGGAGAGCTCGGCTTCCAGCACATCACTATAACCGTAAGCTTGCGGCTGAATGTGGCTGAAAAAGAAGAAAAAGCCTTGCTGACTGATCTGACTTTAAATTCAGAGCTTCTAGCAGCATGTGACCCCTCAGTGGCACCCTGCAATCCAACCATATTTTCCTAGTTTTTTTAACCTCTCACTCACAAGCAATTATTATATTCCTTCTCTTCTGTCCTTGAGCATCTTCTTCTACAGTTTATAAGTGATAACAGTATTAGAAAAAATGGTATTAATACATTAAAGCCAGATATCAAATATTGTTTGTGATCTTGTTTCCATAATAACTTAGTAAATGTATTTGGGACACAGAAACGGGAAAGTTAGAACACACACTCCTCAGCATCTGATTTAACTTTTTGACTTAACTTATACATTGAAATTTTTGGTTAAATTTAAAATAGCTATTATTTGTTTAGTGCCTGTTGAGTGCCAGGCAATGTGTTACACTTTTTACAGGTAAGAAATTATTTAATTTTCAAAATGATGTTATTACTTGCTATCATTATTCCACTTTTCAGATAAGAAAATGAAAGCAAAGATGTTAAATACTCCATCTCAAATTCTAAGTCAGTCAACCATAGATGTGGGATTTAGAGAGGGGTTGATTGTGCATTTGAGAGACATGACCTAACCACTACGTGCTATGGTTCCCACCACATACTGGAAAGAGTTTGAGCAGTTTGGTTGAGAGGCGGGAGGAATAAGGAAGGTTATATTGCCTTCTGAGCTTCCGAAATTAGGAGCTGTCATGTCCTACTACAAAGGAAAAAAGATATGTTGCACTGTATTGTTCTTGGTAGCCAGGTGATTGTTATGATAACTCCAATGACATTTTGAATAACGGTATATCTATTTTGGAGTTTAGATACACCTTGTTTTACTCCCAGTTTGTTACTTCTTATGTGACTTCAGTTTATCTTGATTTATTTTATTATATATAAATATATATATAAGATAAAACATAAATTTAATATAAAACAGCAATCCTAAACATTACTGACCATAGTGAGCATTAGGGAGATAATATATGTGCAATATATATTAGCAAGATAAAATATGTGTAGCATGTTGTCCTTTCTCGGCTCTAGTGGAGTTTGGGATATGGTGGCTACATTGGTTAGTGTGATTAGTAGCCTCCTCAGGATTATCAATGGATTTTTAGGCAAAGCACACATTCCTTAATCATTATCAAATGCTTAATATTTTTATAAGCTTGTATCTACCTACTTCCCCAGATTTGCAGTCACAGATGTCCATGGAATATAGAAGAAAGAAACTCAAATCCCATCTGACAAAATGGTGATTATAGAATGTTGTGAAACACAGATGACAGGAAAAGATCATGAGATGCCTAGGGGAAAAAAATGTATCAATGAAAAGAGAGCCTGGAATGGGGCCCAGACTGTGAGAGGGTCTACCTGGTAGAATGAAGCAGTCATTTTGGGTAGAATGCAAGGCTGTCCATTAAACTGTCAACATTCCCATCTTGCCATGTTGGAAAGGAGAAGGCTGTGCAATAAGATAAAAAGACGGTATCACTGGGTGGTGGACAAACAATTCTACTTTGCAATCTGTTCACAAGAGTCAGACATGTTGAAGGGAATATAATTTCCTATCTTCCAGAGACAGAGGTAAAACTCAGGAACACAGAAGCAGGCACAGATGGTAATGAACTCAGAGTGGCAACTGCAGAGGTAAAGTTCCCAAAGGTTGTCAAGGTCAAGTGATACCCAAGGGTTTGTTCAAGGAAAGCACTGTTCACGTAGCAGACCCCTGCGGGTGGATTAATGCAGAACAGAAGTGACACAGAAAGAAAGGCAATGGCATGTTAAGAAAAAAAGGAAGTTAGAAAACTAAAGGCCACCAGGCAGTAATTTAAATTTTTATGACACGTTTTTGGGGATTCCTAGAATCACAAGCGGAGTAGTGGCCTGAGACTTCTATTTTTCATGGGTGATGTCTAGTGATCCAAGAAATTGGGAGCTAGCTGCTAAAGTGCCTTTCCTATAATCTTTAACCTAATATGAATTAGGGCATATTTGTTTACACCAAGTAAAATATCTGGTAAATATTGTTATCATCAAATATTTGTTCCTTCCCTGACAATTCTATAGCCCATTCTGTATAAGTAGGAAAATGGTTTTAGTTGTACAAATTTTTATCAAGGCAAGAGCTTTCATATTGTATAGAGTCTTATTTTGGAGTGAAAAGCAGAAATGCATTTTGGCTATTTATTGTAACCTCTACTTTTTTCCCGCTAAAAAAAGGCAGATTCCATTCAACTTACCAAACAAATTAAATTTCCACAATATTTTTGTAAAGGTCTGTTTGCTTATGGTTAGTCCAAATGTGCTAAAAATTGCCAAGTTCCTACCTTCTTTGTTGCAGGTAAACTTGTCCTAGAAAATGAATTTAGGGATTAGTGTACTTTTTCCATTACAGGCTGTTTGTGTAAACCTTTCTACATTGTCAAAATAAAGACTTTATTGAAGGAAAGTGAAATAGAAAAGGAGTAAAAAAAAATAAATAAATAAAGTTGATGGATTAACTCAGTATTTCCCAGCAGAAATTTTTTATTCTCCTATGTGTTGTAGTTTCTTATCTCACTGGACTATATCTCTAGTTTTTTATCAATTACCTGAGGGGCACTTCTCTGCAAATACTTTCAATTCTATGGACTCTTTGGGCAGACCTCCCTGTTACCTTTGGCTCTTTATCTCTGCATTCTATCAGGTGCTTTCAAGAGAACTGTTCTGCAGCCAGCTTTTGGAACCTGAGCACTAGACTGTTTCAGATCTTTTTTCTGTGAAATAGCTAAGGGTCCCAAGATGCCTATTTTAAAAGCAAACATCATTTTGTAAAGGCTGAAAACTCTCCTCGATTCACTCATGATAAGAACATTTTCTATACGTTTTAGTTTTCTTAATTTGTATTGCTTTGCAAAATTACTATGGAACATTATAAAGATATATATACGTGTGTGTGTGTGTGTGTGTGTGTGTGTGTGTGTATGTATATATATATATGGAGAAAGAGAGGTACAGAGCAGAGTCAGGTCATCTATTCACTGTTGCTGACTATTTTTAAAATTTTAATTGAAGTAGAGGTGACATACAGTGTTATATTAGTTTTAGGTGTACAACACAGTGATTCAACGATCCACACATAACACTTTGCTTACCACAACATTTGTATAGTTACCAACCGTCACTATACAACTTCATTATAATATCATTGACTATATTCCCTATGCTGCACTTTTCATTTGTTGTGACTTATTTTAAAACTGGCAGTTTTTACCTCTTAATTTTCTTCACTTATATTGCCCAGCACCGCCAGTCCCCTCCCCTATGGCAACTCCCAGTTTGCTCTCTGTATTTGACTTTGTTTCTGGTTTGTTTGTTCATTTGTTTTGTGGGTGTGGACTAAATTTTTAAAGACAGTATTCTCTACTATTGAAAATGAGTAGCATTTGAAAAATATGTATTTCTGTTACTTAGAGGTTCTTCATCAGATGTCTTCAGTCATTCAGTCGCTTCATGGATAGAATGTAAGGAATCCATGGGAACTTAGATGGGAAAAAAATACATATTTGTTTTCGTTAGTCTCCAAATGAAATTTGGCACTTTCTTTTTTCAGTTATAAGTGTGGATAGCAAATTATAGCAGTATTTGCAGTACTTTGTTACCAGTAGAAATCATTATACATATTGTTCTATTCCTATCCCATTAGAGATATTATGTATGTGCTTTATTTTACAGTCAGCATTAATTTGTAATTATAATTATTAGACTCTTTCTGCTAAAGAATATTAATGTATTTAATAATGAGGTACCGATTCATAAACCACGCAATTTAAAAATTATTTTATAACCTTATTTCAATATATTTGTGTTCCTATTTATGATAGGGAAAAATCTGTTATATGGTGGCTGACAGGACTGATAAGCAAATTTGAGTCCCTGACTGAAGACTCCCCTGCCAGGTTCTTGTTCCCACCCTGCTTGCCTCAGGCACCAAATTACTAGCAATGAGGAATGCGGAAGTAACAGACTATAAATTGTCCCCACTGTTGATGCTCTGGGCAGATCTCTGGAGAATGATCTCCTCTGAGCCCACTGGAGTAAAATAAACCTCCTGTCTTCCAAGATCTCTGAGTGCTGCTTGGTTCTTCTGCCGGGTGACCCAGACCAGTTTCCATAACATTTATTCTTAACATTTTAGGTTAAGGATTTAAAAATATTTTGAGAAGGAAATCAAAGGTGTCATATAACTGCCAAAAGAGTCCTTATAAAATAAATAAATAATTAAAAACTTACGAATTCTCAGTGCAAAACCTCAGAAGTCTAAGAAATTTCAGATTCTTTATATACTTAAAATTACAATTATTATTAAAATCTTCACTCATAGGGTGATTCCAATTAATAAAGACTTTTCATATGTTTTGTTCATTCAACAAATACTCATTCAGCTTCTGCCATTTGCCTAGTATTGTTCTAGTCACTAGAAAAAGGAGTGAATAAAATAGACAAAAATAGACTATATCTGACTTTGCAATCAAGGATTTTATATTTTTGTATAAGAGATAAAAATAAATAAAATTTAAAAACAAATGCTATAGGGGCACCTGGATGGCTCAGTTGGATAAGTGTCTGACTCTTGATTTCAGCTCAGGTCATGATCTCATGGTTTGTGGAAGTGTTAGGCTCTGTGCTGAGTATGGAGTCTGCTTGGGATTCTCTCTCTCCTCTCTCTCTGTCCCTCCCCTCTGCTCCTGCACTCTCACTATCTCTCAACATAAATAAATAAATGTTAAAAACAAATGCTATCACAAATTTGAAGGACTCACACTAATTGCCTCTAACACTTATAAAACTGCAATATTAAGAGAGTGTGGTATTAATAAAAAGATTGAAATTTAGATCAAAAGAACAGAGTAGAGTTTCTAGAAATAGATGCGTGCATAGATACTCAATGATTTTGCAAAAAGAATTCAAATGAAGAAACCATCGTCTTTTCAACCAATGGTGGTGGGACAATGTGACATCATAGGCAAACAAAACAAAACAAAACAAAACAAAAAACCACAAATAAGAACTCATACAAAAAAATTAATTCAAATAGGTGACAGACTTAAATTTAAAAGTTGAAATTATAAAATTTCTAGAAGAAACCATAGGACAAAATCTTTGTGCGCTTGCAAGTATAGTATTATCTCAGTAATTTTGCTTGGCAATATCCTACAAGTTAATGGTGTTGAACTTCTTTTCATGAGCTTATTGGCCATGCATATATTTTCTTTTATCAATTGCCTGTTTTTTTAACAGATTATTTTTTTTTTAATTTATCTTTGAGAGAAACAGAGACAGCAGAAATGGGGGAGGGACAGAGAGAAAGCAGGAGAGAGAGAATCCTAAGCAGGCTCCATGCATTCATGGAACTGTGACCATGACCTGAGCTGCAACCAAGAGTTGGAAGCTGAACCAACTGAGCTACCCAGATGCTTCTATCAATTGTCTGTTTAACTCTTTTGCCCATTTTATTCATTTGTTTTTTAAATGCTTATTTTTTTATTTAGAGTGAGCATCAGGGAGAGGGAGGGTGTAGAGATTTTTTCTGCTTCTTTTAGTTCCTTTCCTTTTCTGGATAAAATTTGAATCAGCTTGTTGATTTCTAAAAACAAAGACAAAACAAATAAATGAAAAAAAAAACTGTTGTAATTGGATTTGCTGTTTTATTGGATTTGCATCAATTCTTTAGAACTATCATCTCAACAATCCTTCAATCCAAAATCATGTTTTATTTAGATATTCTTTGCTTTCTCTTCTCAATATTTTGTACTATATAATTTTAAATAGAAGCTGTAAGAATGGACATCTCTGTTTTGTTCCTGATCTTTGCAGGGCAGGATTTAGTCTCCTATAATTAGCATAATGATAGCTGCATGCTTTGGGTAGAATCTTTTGGGTTTTTTATTGGGGTATTTATGGCCTCATAAAATAAGTTGAACAGTGGTCCCTTTGCTTCCGTTTACTAGAAGAGGTTTTGTAGAATTTCTATTATTTCTTCTTAAAATTGGTGGAATATGCCAGTGACATAATCTGGGCCTGGAGATGTCTTTGTAAGAAACATTTTCAATGATTAATTCAATTTCTATAGTAGATTTAGGACTACTCATCACATCCATTTCTTCTTGAATGTGCTCCTGAGTACTGTGTGTCTTTCAGTTAATTTGCCATTCCACCTCAGCTGTCAAATTTGGGGGCATAACATTGCTTTAATAGTCTATTGTTATACTTGTAATGTCTTTATGATTTGTAATAATGGCTACTCTTTCATTCCTGTTACTAGTAATTTATGTATTCTCTCTTTTTCTTCTCACCAGTTGGGCTATAGGATTGTCAGTTTTATGTAATTTATTCAATATTATAAATATTTATAGTATTTTAATTAATAATTATAGTGATCTAAAATTTATATTAAAGTTTTTATAATTTAATATAATTTTGATATAGTTGAATTAAATCTATCACTTATTAATTTCTTTCTTGTTCTGTTCTTCTTTCTTTGATCTCTTTTTTTCCTTTTTTTACTTAATTGTGGTTGAATTGTTTGTATTTATTTTTCTTATTACATTTATCTCCACTACTGTTTTATTACTTGTACCTTTGTAAAAAAAAATTAGTCATGATCTTAGGGGTTATAATAGTAACTTTATTTTATTTTCAAATTTTTATTTAAGTTCTAGTTAGTCAACATATAGTATAATATTGTTTTCATAAATAGAATTTAGTGATTCATCACTTACATTATATTACACCCAGTGCTCAACATAACAAGTGTCCTTAATTCCCATTACCCGTTTAGCCCATCCCCTGCCCACTTCCCCTCCAGCAACCCTCAACTTGTTTTCTATAGTTAAGAGTCTTCTATGGTTTGTTTCCTTCTCTTTTTTTTCCTCTTCCTTCTGTTCATCTGTTTTGTTTCTTAAATTGTCCATATGAGTGAAATCATATGGTATTTATCTTTCTCTGAGTGACTTATTTCACGTAGCATAAGACACTGTAGCTCCATCTGTCATTGCAAATGGCAAGATTCCATTCTTTTTGATGCCTGAGTAATATTTCATCGTCTATATATACCACCTCACCTTTATCCATTCATCAGTTGATGGACATTTGGGCTCTTACATAATTTGGCTATTGTTGATAATGCTTCCATAGACTTCAGAGTGCATGTGCCCCCTTGAATCAGTATTTTTGTATCCTTTGGGTAAATACCTAATAGTGCAATTGCTGGATTGTAGAGTAGTCTCTTTTTAACTCTTTGAGAAACTCCATACTGTTTTCCAGAATGGCTGCAACACTTTGCATTCCTACTAACAGTATAAGAGGGTTCCCCTTTCTCCATATCCTCACCAACTGTAATAGCATTTTAATATGCCACAGGCTTTCTTCAGATAACATTATACTAGTTTATCTTTAATGAACTTGTTGCAACATACGTCAAATCTCACTCTCCCAATTTTTGTGCTGTTATAATTATCTTTTTTAATTATACATATGCTACAGAACATTACTACCATTATTCTTTAAAACATAATTTTTTTTAACAGAGTTTCTCAATATTGGCACTGTTAACATTTTGGATCAGGTAATTCTTTGTTGTTGGGGCTGTCCTGTTTTATAGTATGTTAGCAGAATCTCTGGTCTCTATCTACTAGACTGAAATAGCATCCCCTTTTACTCACCCAATTATAAAAATAACAAAGTCTCCAGAAATTGCCAAACGTGTCCTGGGGAGCCAAAATTGTCATTGGTTAAGAACTTCCGCTTTAAAGTCATTTAACAAAAGAAAAAAAAGGATTTGTACATTTACATATATTATATAAATTTCCAGAGCCCTTCATTTTTTGTGTTTGGATGTACTTTTGGTCTGTATAAAATATGTACATCATATTTTTCTGGTCCATTCTCTCCCTTTCTTCTCCATCTGGAATGTGAATTATATGCATGTTAGATTAGGTGTCCTTGTTTCACAGTTCTCTCTTCAGTAATTTTTGTTTTTACCCCCAGAATTTTCATTTCACTTTTTCTTATAGTGTTATCGTCTTTGGTGAAACCCCCCATCTATTTTTCCATGCTCCACTGGCTAGTTTGCCATATTAATTATAGTTGTTATAAATTATTTCTCTGTGAATTCCTACATAGGGGTCGTCTCTGAGTCTGGCCCTGTTGATTGCTTTTTTTATTGATAATATTTTTCTTTCTTCTTTCATGAGTTTCATATTTTGTGACTGAATCTTAAACTTTCCATGTGTAATGGTAGAAACTGAGTTACTTTTTCAAGAAAATTGTTAACATTATAGTTTACCTAGGTGTTTATTGTTGTTCAAGTGTGTGTGATATTCTTTCCTGATTTGTATTTCCTAGGCAGATGTTGAACCAGAAAACCATTTGAACATACAAGTGACATGGTCTGATTTATAACTTTGTTAAAAGATAACTCTTGCTACTCTACAGAAGCTGTAAAGTCGAAACTGGAGAAATAAGTCAGCAGGATATTGCAATAGTTCAGACCATCGTTGACCATGTGAAAAGTTGTCAAATCATGATATAATTTAAAGGAAGAACTTAGAGAATTTTCTCATGGATTAATGTGGATATGAGAGTGGGATAAAGAAAATTTGCAGGTAAATGTCCTGAGTAATTGGATGGATTGTGGCGACATTTACTGAAATAGAAGATAATGGGCAGGGAGCAAGTATTTTCTAGGAGTAGAGGAAGAGAAGAATGAATCATTCATTCATTTATTTAACCAAATAATTGTTATAATTTTATTTTATTTGAAACATTAGGGGCCACCCAGGTGAATCAAAAATACGGTATTTATCCTTGAAGCATGAGTGGCATAGGACTATATGCAAGAAATAACAATACAGCATGACAGATTAAATTTTTTTAATGTTTATTTATTTTTGAGAGAGAGAGAGAGAGAGAGAGAGAGAGCGTGAGCCATGGAGGGGCAGCGGGAGAGGGAGACACAGAATCTGAAGCAGGCTACGGCTTTAAGCTGTCAGCACAGAGCCCCATGCGGGGTTTGAACCCATGAACCGCTAGATCATGATCTGAGCTTTAAGTTGGATGCTTAATGGACTGAGCCACCCAGGTGCCCCAGTATGACAAATTAGAAGACATTACCAATTCAGTACATTATGGGAACATTCAGGAGGAACACCAGTGTTATCTGACTCTAAATGTTGTTCCTACAAAGTATAGAAAATATATAACTACAAACATGAAATTAAAAGTGTTCACTTAAGCAACTAAAATTTAAAATATGAAACTAAAATTAAGAATGACACTTCCACATTTCATTTTTTAATACTTCCTGATTATCAAAGATTTAAATATCTTACAGTTAGTACATAAGTCTCTCCCTGATCTGACCTCTTTTTACTTTTATGCTTCAAATCTACAAAATTATTATTCCTCTCTCTTTCTTTGACACTTTGTCATATGATATTATGTCTGGTAGAAGTGGCTACTCCTACATCCTCAATTCCAGGTGCCATCTGGTAAAATCTCACACAACCTAAAATAATCAACTCAATTTTGATCTCTTCATAGAAGCTCTCTTGCCAAACTGTAGAAAGAGTTGGCATATTCTCCTCTCTGTTTCTTTTATTTTCTTACACCAATTTTCTCATCCTTTTTACTTTTATTTAATTTGTTTGCTTAATTGTCTCTACTTAAGATTCTCAGTTCTTTTCATTTTTTTAATTCATAACAGAGTATGTGATTTATATGAAATGGCTTATAAACGTTTCTAAAATGAATAAAAGCCTGTATGAATAATCCATTCCTAAAGTAAATACATTTTATAACTATCAATTGGAGAAGACACACTGATGAAAACATTTCTTCATTCTTATAAATGAATTTCCCAGATTACTTAAATGTAAAGGGACAATTATGAAATTATTGACTTGGAAATCCTTGGTACAATCAACATTCTCTACAGGAACCCTACAATGTCAACCGTATCCCTCTGTGCATGTGTGTGTGTGTGTGTGTGTGTGTGTGTGTGTAGAAAAGGGAGTGAAAGTGTTGGTAAAGAGGGGAAATATGTTCGTAAGAGAAGGACAGGAAAATAGGGAAAATGAATATAAGACTGAATTTCTTGAGTTAAGCAATATGTCTTGATGATTTTCCTATTCCCAGAGTCTGGCTCAGGAAAAAGCCAAAGAAAAATGATTTTCTAAGATGGTTATGATTGATTTGCATATCTCTTACTACTTCCAAACCAAAATATTCTATTTCCACCATCTATTAACCTGTAATTTTAAATATCTTATTTTCTCTTTACATCACTAGAATAAGAAGCTATATAGAGAAGTACAAGATACTTTTATAGCACTAATGCATTTACCTATTAGCATGACATAGATATTCAATTGTGTTCTCTCTCTCTGCCCCTCCTCTACTCACGCTCTGTCCCTTTCTCCTTCAGAAATAAATAAACATTAAAAAATATATACATACATATAAAAAGGGGCTCCTGGGTAGCTCAGACAGTTGAGCGTCCGACTTCAGCTCAGGTCATGATCTCGCAGTTTGTGAGTTCAAGCCCTGTGTCGGACTCTGTGCTGACAGCTCAGAGCCTGGAGACTGCTTCAGATTCTGTGTCTCTCTCTCTCTCTCTCTCTCTCTCTCTCTCTGTGCCCCTCCCCCACTCACACTCTGTCTCTCTCTCCTTTGGAAATAAATAAACATTAAAAAATTATTAAAAAAAGACATTCAATTGTGCACTGCTAACTAGATTATCCATAACTTTATTAGTTGGTTGAATGTGGAAAATGCATCACCATCTTCTTATGCTGCCTAGATCCCAGTACTTTAAAAGAAAGTCTAATACCATTCTAATGTGTAAAACTTATGACACAAAATTCCTTAAGTGAGATTCCCATTGGAAATTTACACCTTTGAATAAAGCCTCATTTATTATAAAGGTATATATTTACTAATAATATATAATATAATAATAATATTAGAATAATATAATATACATAGTTTTATCAAAGATAAATATTTACACAATGAAGAGATTTGAAGGTCAACTATAACTTCCTAAAACACTTTCAAAAACTTATGGAGATTTAAATAATTATTTACTCAAATTGAATCTAAGAGTGGCAAAAGAGCTATCTAAACTTTCATTTTGTCCTCTCTCTGTTAGTTACCATGCTGAGGACAGAGATGTTTCCAGCAATTACTGGGAAACAGTAGTGTTATAGTCTCTTAAAGAATATTGACATTTCTGGAGCAGATGGGTGGCTCAGTCAGTGAAGTGTCCAACTTCAGCTCAGGTCATAATATCAAGGTTCCTAAGTTCGAGCCTCATGTAGGGTTCTCTGCTGTCAGGGCAAAGCCTGCTTCAGATCCTCTGTCCCCCTCTCTCTGCCCCTCTCCCACTCAAGTACACACACTCTCTCTCAAAAAAAAAAAATAAACATTAAAATGGTAACTGTAAAAAAAAAAAAAGAATATTGATTTTTCCTTTGAAAACTGATGCTTTGGGCTGATTTCTTAACCCAAATCTTAAAGCCTAATTTTGAAAATAGGAAATGAAAACTATTACATAAATTATTATTGTAATTTTGTATGTGTGGAATTTAAACTTGTGGGCCAGCTACACCTTACACACACCTTCATTTCAATGAAACAAGACAGGAACTTTACAAATCTTTATTGAAAAAGTTAGTCTATATTTATTTGATGTCATAGAGTTTACCTATAAGATTTTTTTTTTGCCTAAGAGATATTAGGATCTTTAGGGAATTTTAGTAATTTTCTCTGATTATTTGTGGGAAAAAAATTGTGTGTGAGAGAGAGAGAGAGAGAGAAAGTTATAGAGACAGAGATCAGGAAAAAGTGTGTAATACCCTGGGCTGAGTTCAAGAATTCATTTCTAAGAATAAACTTTTTTGTTTATTACACATTTTCAAGTTTTATAAAGCACCGAATTCTAGAAAAGTCTGACTATACCAAATTCCTCATAATCTTAGTGATTAATAACTTAATAGAAGGGGACGGATTGTTGTGCTCTCTCCCTGTTTCTGTGTGTATGTGTGTGTGTGTGTGTGCATGTGTGTGTGTACGAAAATAGAACAGTTTTCCCAAGTTAAAATGAAAGTAAACAAAATGATAATTTGCTGTGCAATTCAAGTAAATATATTATGCTTTATTTGCTTTGTCAAAGTTGCTATTACCTTTAAATTTGGGAATGGATAAGACAATTTTAAAAATTAACAAACATTGATTCCTTTAGGAAAATAAAATTATATAAGAATCTCATTATTTAAAGAGAATAGTTGACTCACGCCCATTCACCTGTGTATGTGTGCTGTTTATGTGTGCCTTGTGCATTATTTTTGCTGCAGCGATAGTATCCCTTTTCATGATATAGCTATATCTTCGCAGTATTTTGATATCCATCTGACAGAAAAATATGTGAAGTAGAAGGATTATGTATGTGTTTACTTAAAGTCGTCATCAACAACAACAAAATCTCAGGGAAATGTAATTTCCACAGGGCATTAACCTTGTTCATGGTGTTAGACTGCATGGTAAATTTTGTCCCTTTGCTGAACTGAACTGCTATTGAAATACCATTTTCATGATTCTCAATTTTTCAAATTTATGCAGGTGTTGTACTGCATGAGCAAATCTGCATTTAGTATGCGAATTGGAATTGGCAAAGGAGGATGGCTGCTCTCCTGCTAACTTTAAATAAGTCATGTCACAAATTGCATGCAAGCCTTATAAAATATTAACATTGGGAGACACTGAAACAAATCAGTATTACTATTAACCTGGGAAAAGAGCTTCCAAATGTATATCCATACAAAACAAATACTGAAGAAAAGTTTTGGTTTTCAAACCAGGTTTATGGAATATTTTCCTGAAGTTTGTATGATTATTAAGAAGGTGACTCAAAAGGTAGGGAAAAGCGGGAAGCTTGCGTGTTCCAAAGCAGATCCTCTTACGCTTGGTTTCTCTATTACCTTGGACTGGCGGATCCGCAGACATGAAACATTTCTGAAATTAACAAATGGAAAGGGTATAGAAAACACATACTATGCACTCTTATTGAAGGCTTCTTTCTCTTTTTTGGCCCATGTATGAAAGCCTACTTTTGAACACATTAATTAATGGGACTTATGCAAAAACTATTGTGATTATGACAGTGTAGCTGTCTTTTTGAAGGAAGTGCAGAATACAGTTCATAAAAGTTAATTTGGGGCATAAATCATACAGTGGCATTTGTTTTTATTTTTGTTTGTTTATTTTCTATAACAAAAAGGATAAGTTATCTGGGGCTCTTGGGTGGCTCGGTTAAACATCTGGCTCTTGGTTTTGGCTCAGGTCATGATCTTGTGGTTGGTGAGTTCTAACCCTATGCTGTTAGCACAGAGCCCACTTGGGTTTCTTTCTCTCTCACTCTTTTTCTGCCCCTTCCCCACTTGCATACTCTCTCTCTCTTTCTTTCTCTCTCTCTCTCAAAATAAATAAACTTTTTAAAAAGGGATAAGTAATCATGAAAAGAAAAGTAACTATAAAAAGCATAACTTGGCATCTAGATACACCCTGCTCTCATGCTAATTAGTAAAAAATGAGAGAAAGAGTGAAAAATGGGAAATTCTGTTTTATTGACTACACCAGATATGCACGAGGGAGGAGGACTTTGTGAAGTGTCAGCCTTACAACTTAAACTATAATCAAGCTAGCTTATGAGCAGTCTAGGCTTTGTAAACAGGTACATAGATGATGGATAGATAGATAGATGATACATAGATGCATATGCTCAGACATAGAGTGAGTGGACAATTAAAACCTCTTTTATCTAAGATTGATTTACTGGTAACATACTATATTTTTAGTACCAGGATAGATATTACATATTATGCATGATTTATTGGTAACCTACTATATTTTTAGTACTAGGGAAGATACTACACATTATGCATATTGAACTTGATTCTTAGTACCAAGGAGAGCACCAACTTTTATGAATAGAATTGGCCATTGATATGATTCATTTTAGGAAAAGGAATCTATCAACGTCGATTTCCAGAGGTGAGGAGGATTTTGCATTCACATTTTACTGAAACATTCTAATACAATTGATAGTGCCAGTCACTTCCTGTTTGGTATGCTCTTATCCTTTGTCTTTGGTCCCCAGGATTCTGGTAATTCTCCTCAAATCTCTCTGACCATTATTTCTTATGCATTTTTATGCACTTAACTTTTTCTTTGCAATGTTGATATTTCTTTGCAATATTTCTCTGCAATATTAGTATTTCATAGCATTCTTTCCTCAATTAAATGTTCTTTTTATTCATCCTGCTCTCCATTGGTGATCAAAAGAAATCACCTAAACTCAAATACCATCTAAGTGCTGATGCCACTCAACTAAGTCCCTGGTCTCTCTCATGTAAGTTCAGACTCACATATTAAACTGTGTGTGTACATCTTCACCAGGTCGTCATAAAAATGTGTTCAATACTGGATTCCTTTTACTCAGACAGTGGACATTCGTCCTATCTTGACCACCCAACATCAATTTGAATGCTGTTCTTGATAGCATGTAAGTGTCATTTTGTAGAAATATCTTGATTTCATTTGGGTGCATCTTATCAGTCCAAGAGCTCTGTCTTCTCAAAACAGAAGCCAAAAAAATATTTGGATAATAAAAAAGGCCATTTTTGCTAGATCCTTTCTTTTACCGTCTTCTGTTGTCTAAGGGTGAGCCCATGACTGAAATCATCACTGGATTCTTTCTCTTTCATTTTGAAAGACGTGATGTGTGGATTGAAAACTCAAAGTCTACTGATTTCCATAGTGGCATCCTTCTTGTATGATTAAGTCATTCTAGCAGCCTCAGTTCTTCTCCCCAACCCCTGCTTTCTGTCCTGTTTCTGTGGGTGCTTTTCCAAATATAGTCTAACTGATATCTGCCTATATTAGTTATCTGTTGCTGTACAACAAACTGTCAAGAGCAGCTTAAAATGACAAATATTTATTGTCTCTTTTTTTTAGTTTACTTAGCTCCAGAATCTGGGAGTGGCTTGGTTGTTTGCCTCCAGCTCCAATTTCTTGAAATCATGCTGTTGGTGAGGCAACAGTCATCATCAGGTTCAACTGGGGCAGGTGGAATCTAATTCCAAGCTTACTCATGTGGCTGTTGACAGGCCCCAGAGCATCTTTTTCCAAGCTTGCTACATAGGCCTAACCACAGGACCTTCTGATGACAATTAGCTCATCAGGATGGGTGATCTAAGAGGAAGTAAAAGAAAGCAGGGTGGAAGCACAGAACTTTTACAACCTAATCTCTGAGATGACATCCCACCCATTCTGCCTTATTCTACATATTCCAAGTGAGTCAATAAATCCAGCCAACCTGGGGAGAAGATTATGCAAGGGTGTTAACCTCAGGGGGAGTAGACCATCTAGGGCATCAAAGGCATACCATACCTTTCAATACATTTCCTTTCTGCTTCAGATAGTCAGAGTGCCTTCTAGTGCTTGTAGGCCCATGTCTCTAACTGGCAAACTATGTCAGCATTTATTTACCATCTGTATTGCTGTATCTTTGGTGCTACTATGAGCCATCTGGGCACCAAATGTGCAAATCTTAGATTAATCTTTGTCACTTCTCTTTCCCCAATATCTCACATCAAATATATTCCTATTTTCCAATTTACACCCTTCCTTCAGTTTCCCAAACCACTTTAGTTAAGGGAAATCTCCACCACCAAACTTTTCCTCCTTTGTTTTCGAAAATCTTCTGTCTCTAGAATCTAGTCTTGTATTTCCACTTTTTAATTCCTCGAATGCCTTACTCTGGGCTAATTTTCTTTTCCGTTGTTCATGTGGTTTTCTATAACACTTTCTCTCCCATATCCCTAGTCCCATACCAAATTAATTTCTCAGTTCATGCTTTTAGACCCAGTTTAGTGGGCACCTTACCCAGAAAACCATTTCTTACTAAGTCCGAATAAAGCATTTTCTTTGTGAGTGCACAATACTATGAGAATATCTCTGTTTTGTACTTCTTACATGTTATTAAAATAATCTGATAAGTGTCTGTCTTTCCCATAAGACTGGATAGTTAACTCTAGTTTTTGTATTCATTTGGGGATCTTGATGTTTTTGCATGTGCGTCTCTTACATAAGATTCTCAAAAGATAATAAATCGTAAACAAATTCTAATCAACATTCTAGATGATTCAATCAAGATAGTTATATTGAATCATAACTAAAATCAAATAAAGTAAATGTCTGTGTGGAGAATAAATCACTAGAAATGTCTTATGTTAAGTTTAGAACACACATTGATTTGGCAATTTATGAATTCAGAAGTATACCAGAAAATAAAAATGAAGAATCAAAGCAATTACAGATGTATTTTGTCATAATTGCAAACTTTTTCCTATATTACATGTAGAACTTATCATATGAGTTTATAAGAGCTACTATAAGTGTTTAGGGTGAGTGAAGACCTATGTATCAGCAGAGGCTCATGGAGCAAAATGAAGAACTTGTAATTTTTGAGGATTGGAAATTATGTTTACATTCAGTGTGTGAAGTAATTTTCAA
Organism: Acinonyx jubatus; assembly: GCF_027475565.1. Taxonomy (NCBI): domain Eukaryota; kingdom Metazoa; phylum Chordata; class Mammalia; order Carnivora; family Felidae; genus Acinonyx; species Acinonyx jubatus. The sequence goes on from NC_069384.1 coordinate 23,140,136, forward strand.
AACTCAAATTTTAGAAATGATTCATATCAATACAGCATAGGCACAAAACAGAGACAGAGGAACTTACGGCACAAAAGAGATGTGTGCCACAATGTGTGTCTAAAAGGCAAGACACTAGGAAATCATCCTTTAGTGGCATCATTTTATGAGGGCCAGCTTTCTGTAAACTTTTTGAGAATTGATTTTTATGGTTTGTAGTCTTTACTTAAGCATGTTTCCCTTCTGAGAAAAAAAAGACCATCATATTTAAATCTGAAAATCCAATTTATTTAATCAGAGTACGAAATTTTATTGGTATACATATTTAGACTAACTCATTTTTCTTGAAAAACTTAGCTGCAAATTAAATTTTTTATCTTTTACCTAACTCTTCATTTTAAATTATAAAATAAGAAATGATCCCTGATTATAGTCCTGCCATTGATTGTTTTAACATCCTTCGTGGAAGTAAGAGTGAAGTCCTCCAAGTGTCTTGTTGTTTTTTGTTTGTTTGTTTTTAGTTTAGTGCTTAAAATACTTTTATTTATATATTTATTTATTAAGAATGAATTTTTTTTAAAGTCCATCAGTGGCAATAGATTTTTCTCATCTGAGCACATGCATCATTAAAAGAGATATAACATTTATGCTTAGTCTATATTCAGATTTCAAAATTTGAGTCATTAAGAAGATTCCATTTCATGTTTATACATATTTGTCTATTATCATCGAATACGCATTTTTGGTTTTTAAAATGTAATATAGTTTATTTGTGGAATAAAGTTGGACATTGTAGCTCCTACTTATTGTCATCACTTAAAACATTGGCTATTTTTAGTGGAGTCTGCAGCATAAAAATGGACAACACTTTTATTTTTAGAATGTTCCTATTCTATCTTTGAAACTGATAAAGTATTCAACCACGTATCCAGATTTTTACACTTTTGGAACATTCTTTCCAGAATTATAAAAATCTGCTCTTTGCATTATGAGACTTCCTTTAATATCCATTAAAAAAGAGAGAGAGAGATGATATTCTTTAGATAGGTAAGTAACTCAGGGTAATTTATAGCTTCAAGAACACCCATTGCACTTTCATTTGTGTGTGTGTGTGTGTGTGTGTGTGTGTGTGTGTGTGTGAACTAGTTTCCAGCTTAATAGTATGCCATTGTTAAACCATCTTTAACATTTTACTGATTAGATATTTGCTTCAGGTCTAGCTCTTAAGAGTTTCCCACAGAGCTGTAAACTAAACTGTTTTCAACACTTTTATTCAGATTTTGATGCTAACATTTAAAGTATATAACAATCGGGGCGCCTGGGTGGCTCAGTCGTTGGGCGTCCGACTTTGGCTCAGGTCATGATCTCGCGGTCCGTGAGTTTGAGCCTCGCTTCGGGCTCTGTGCTGACAGCTCAGAGCCTGCAGCCTGTTTCAGATTCTGTGTCTCCCTGTCTCTCTGACCTTCCCCCATTCATGCTCTGCCTCTCTCTGTCTCAAAAATGAATAAACGTTAAAAAAAATTTAAAATAAATAAATAAATAAATAAAGTATATAACAATCATGTTGAGGATGTTTTCTGTTTAAAGTAACATTTTACAGAAAATAAGAAAAAATAATTTTACATAAATTTTATCCATTATACAGAGGAAACTCATTGGGTCTTCTGGATAAAGATAAAAGACTCAATTTTGGTAGAATTTGTTTGAAGGAAAATGTTATAATATATGTTTTCTGAAAATTTCTATCTGCATCAGATCATGTTTAATAAAGCAAATATAAAACATAGCTATTCTTGAAAACTTTAAATATGCATATGACACTTTATCTGTTTCCCACTAAACTTTCTCTTTTCATCTTCTTCCTTCTACTTTATTATTCTTACATTCCAAAATTCTGAACACTGAGGGTTGTTCAACATGACATGTCCTTTTATGTCACCATATATTTTAATCTACTGATCCTGTGACATGAATGCTCTATTTTCAAGTGGCCTTTTCTCTCTAATGCTCCAACTTTCAATACCTATGCAATATAATTGTGAAGATACGTTTTCTAGTTGCCCTACATTTGGCAACTAGAATTCAAGGATAAAGAAAAAGAGACAGTAAATACTCCATCTTCCAAAGAAAGAACCATCAAAACATTTTAACAGTCATAAACATTTATGAGAAGTTACAAAAAGATGATTACACTAGGTTTCTTACCCCACAACCATTGCCCAAGCTTCCCACTCATCTTTGTTTATATAGATTACAGAGAAGAATAAATGGAGAATCATATTACTTGGGGGTTTCTGAGCTAGTTCCTTTCCCATGCCTAAGACAATCACTCTTATATATTGAGATGTCTAGAGGCAAGGGAAATGAAATCTTGATCCCTGGCAGGAAGTTTGATAAACTGAGAAATCAGCAGTTTAGCAAAGCTGGGGAGAGCATGGGGTAAGGGCTCATAGGACAGCTTGATATGTATCATGTGATTTGGGGCAATGACTATGATCACAGAGACTGGTGTTTTCTTCTTTGCTGGAGATGTTTGAGCATGAAATGTTGGTTTAAGCAGCCCACACTATCAGAATGAGAAGGGATGACCAACAACCCTGAGTTAATTAACAGCCTATATATGGGAAGAAGAATTGGAAGACTTTGGAAGCCTCTGAAAATATTCTTATTGAAGATAATATTCTTATTCAAGAATATTTTCCTTGTGAATGTATTACTCATGAATGTTTTCTTATAGAAAATATGCAAAATTATTTCAAAAATATTTTTGGAATGTATTATTCACATATCTTTTCCTGAATGTATTAAAATTGTATTCAGTTAATATATTTTGATTATATTGTCAATGAACATAGTCAACATATATCCCTATATTCTAATAATGTATACATTTATTGAATTTGTAGTGAATAACACATTTGTTGAGTTTTATACTTATGGTGGTCTTATTATTTATATATATTCTTTGTTTCTGGATGCAACTAGCAGAGAACTCTGATAGACAAATTAACAATACAGTAAAACCTTGGTTTGTGAGCATAATTTGTTCTGGAAACATGCTTGGAATCCAAAGCACTCATATATCAAAGAGAATTTCACATGGGCCCAGTTGTGATCATGTGACATTTGGCATCACGAACTACTCATACTGCAAGACATCACTCATTTATCAAGTTAAAGTTTATTAGAAATCTTTGTTCATCTTGTGGAACGCTCACAGAACAAGTTACTCACAATCCAAGGTTTGTACTTAAAATGTTATTATCAAAAAGAGAATGAACACTGAATACTAGAAGTTGAGAGAGGACAGATCCTTCTACAATGAGATCCTATCCCCCCACCTCCCACTCAAGAAGACTGGAGTTACAAGCCTAGTGAAAACTGGCTACATTTCTTCACCCACTCCACATCCAACATACAAGTATGCATAGTGCAGGGGGAGCACAGGAGATGGATTCTGAGTCAAGCTTAAGATTGATATTTTCACCCAGGCTTTCATCACAGCTCTGGGAAGAGGGATGAAGGAGCAACTTGATCTCATCGAGTAGAAAGAGCCTAAGCTTCAGAAAATGATAGACATCAGTACTCATCTATTTCCTAACTTTGTGACTTAGTCATATTATTTTCTCCTAGAGTTTTAGTCATGTTAAAAAAGAGTGGACCATTAATTCTATCCCAGCTAGACACATGTGGTACATGGTTTGTCCCCAAATCTTTTATTTTTTTTACTGGTACAAAATGTCCTGACATGCTTTCTTCTGGCAATTACTTTCTCTGCTTTGAAGTGGGGATTCCAAGATGATGAAGATACTGTGACTGTTGTCAAGGAGATGACAGAGTAATAAGAAAAAAAATGTGGATAGTTAATTTTTAGAATACAACATTAAAATAAAGCTAGTTGTGATGATAAAAAGAAAAGAGGAAAAAGTAATTGCCAGAAGAAAGCATGTCAGGAAATTTTGTACCAATAAAAGAAATAAAAGATTTGGGAACGAACTATGTGCCAAATGTGTCTAGCTGGGATAGAAGTAATGGTCCATTTTTCTAACATGACTAAAACTCTAGGAGAAAATAATATGACTAAGTCACAAAGTTAGGAAATAGATGAATATTGATGTCTATCATTTTCTGAAGTTTAGGGTCTTTCTACTCGATGAGATCAAGTTGCTCTTTCATCCCTCTTCCCAAGGCTGTGATGAAAGCCTGGGTGAAAATATCAATCTTAAGCTTGACTCAGAAGCCATCTCCTGTGCTCCCCCTGCACTATGCATGCTTGTATGTGTTATTGGCATATATTAATCTAGTTCAAATCTGCAAGCGGTATTGTCTTCTTGCCGTGTCCTAGCACCTGGTGATACAGAAGTCAAAAGAAAATGTTTATTACAAAGTAGAGTAGAGAAGAACATGGGAAAATCTATATGAAACTTCAGTAGTATAGATATATGTTTAAAGTATATGGTTGTTGAGATGAATGCTTGCTCAGACAAGTGGTAATATCCCAATTTCAGCTGCAGTGTGCACCTTTCTTATCGAACTTGTATTGAACTCTTACCGAACTTTCTTTCTTGTAGAACTACTGCCTATCTGAATCTGGAACATAAATAGGGATTAGATAGTTGAAAGTGTAAAATTATCTTTTAAGTCAAGTGTTGGTAGATATTTTCTGTAAGGAAAGGCCAGAGTGTAAATATTTTAGGATTTGAAGGTCATACAGTCTCAATTGCAACTACTCAACTCTGCCAATGTAGTGTGAAAGCAGGCATAGACAAGTCTTAGGGAATGAGTTTAGTCTTGTTCCAATAAAACTACAAAAAAAGGAAAAACACTGACCTCTGTTTTATGCATAGACATTAGTATAAAGCGTAGCTAAATATAGTTTGCAAAGAGATCTAGAAGCAATTAGCCATTAATGGTAAGTTTTGTGAAAGTTTAAGAAGTAATGAGAGCTAAAATAAGGTTTTCACATTGAAGGCAGACCAGGATAAGCTTTATTTGTCACTTTAAGCAGTTGGGACTTTTGCCAATAAATCAGGGTGAGAAAGGATAGCTAAAAGGTAGTGGTGATATCTGAAGCAGAATCAGCTAGGAAGATTTAGAAATGAGTAACTTCACCTTATGCCATACAACAATGGTGAAGAGAGTAGAAAGGTTGGGAATACTCACATTAAAAAATGTCAGTAGCTAAACTTTTCCATTTAAGTAGGACCACAATGTATGCCAGGATGACACTGAGGAGGTTAAATCAGGGCTATGGCATGGCCATATTTCCTTTAGATATGCTATTCTTGGGAGCTTATGGACACTTACTTATGGGGATCAAATGAATAAGAAAAATTCTGAGATGGTCCAAGTGAAAGATGATGAGAAATTTTATAGGGCAAGAATGGTGAGGATGGTAAGGACAAACAAAAATTATTAATGTAAGTTTTGCTGACTGGGTAATTCATAGTCATCAGGGAAGATGGAAAAAACACTATACAGTGTTTGTATTTTAACTTGAGTTGATATTTGCATATTCAAAAAGGTAAAAAATTCAGCAATGGAGGAAATTGGGTATATGTGTGTACAGGGAATTCAATGACTTCATTGTTGAAAATGTTGACTATTTTCATATTAACTAGATAATATAAAACAAATCAATGGCAATAATATTAGTGTTCCTCAATAGGAAAAACAGACTGACTGCTTTCTGGTGGAACCGCATACTTGATTTTCCTGTGAACTCTTGCTTTTTCAAGTAAAAAATTAAGTTGGAGAAATGTTGTGTTCATATACTTGTCTTTTTTCTGGAATATTAGACTTCACTTGAGGCAATGTCAATGTTGAGGTATCAGTTCTTTCCCTGGAAAAGATAAATGTTGCATCACATCTAAATCATGATTTTTTTTTCTCACAGTGGGGAGAGGGAGGCAGAGGCAGAGGCAGAGAAAGGAGAAAGAGAAAGAGAAAGAGAAAGAGAAAGAGAAAGAGAAAGAGAAAGAGAAAGAGAACAAAATAGAGATAGAGATGTGCACTATGGAGGAATGAGTCAAAGGGGTTTGAAGAATGACTTTGTATTCCCATGTAGTTAATTATACATTTCAGGGGCAGAAATTTGACAATGACTTTAATAAATGTTGTGATTTTGTACATATCTATTTGGACATATGCTTCCAGCTGGATGTCACTAAAACATTTGGTTTCTTCTTTCCTTGGCAGCACAGATCTATTCAGTGCTAAGTATGACAAGAGTGATTGGTAGAGGGTCTTTCAAAGGATTTAAAGCCATCGCTGAGGGAAGGGTGAGAAGGAAATTCCATTTGTAAGAACCAAAGAAGAACAAAATCCCCATTAAGGATTGAGATTTGAACATCACTTAACTGTGTCTCCTATCTGGTCTCATGTATCACTTGAAACGTATTGAAACTTCAAGCACAAAGTGTGATAGGGTAAGATTAAAGGTCTAACAAACTTACATATCCTTTCTAGAATGAGTTTCCAGGGAGGATAGCTAAGATCACGATTCATCTTGATGTTTCTTTGTAGTTATTGTTTTGGGGCATGAAAATCATACAAATCTTTCCATTTTACTTATTATTTGTAGGCATCATGTTTATATTCATAGCTTACAAAGTTGCTTGAAAGCATGATCCAGAGTGGGAATACCTCTAATGTCAGAGAATGATGTCAGAGACCAGAACAGGTGAACTTTTTTATCTTTCTCAACACATCACCAGTAACTGAATGCACAAAGAAAAGTTGGATACTTTGGGATCATTACTTTTGAATTTTTCAGGGTTTAGATAATAAAGCATTTATATCACTTCCTCTTTTCCTTTAATATATTTGTCTTGAGGATTAAAAAATGTCTTCCATATGCATAATAATGAGGTCATTTGAATTACATTTATTTCTATACATTTTATATATTTATAAAAGCTCTAACTTTATTCTTCAAAACTTTGAAGTAACATAATTTCACACAATTTTTTTTCCTTTTAACAATTTAATATCATGTTAGGTGAAAATTCAGGAAGTAAGGCTAATACAGATTTAAATCTTTAAATCTAGGAAAACATGATTAGTAACAAAAAAATAAAGTGTAAAGCATAGGATAAAGCATATGATTAATTTAGCTAGGATGTCAAGAGCCAAATTCCTGACATTCCAAGCTGTGACCTTGAGTCAGCTGTGAACTTGAATAAGTGATTTTACCTCTCTCTGTCCTGTGTTATCCATTTATAAAATCAGCTACTTCCCATGAATGCAATGTAGATTTGATGAGTTATTAAATATAAATCACTTAAAAAGCCAGACAGTACATATGAAGTACTGAATAAATGTTACTGATTTTCAACTATTAGCTATTAATATCCCTTTTCAATAGAAAATAACTGAGAAAAATCCATTGTCTATATTTCTTCCATTGTTTTCCATGGAGTACAGTGTAATATAGTTTATAATGGTGACTAGGACATGCACAGATACCAAATTTCAAAATTAATGCTCTAATAAAGAAAACACTCTGTTTCACAGAGAAATTAACCTAGACTGTTTTCATGTAAACTTTCATGAAATGGCTGATGTTTTTATTCAAAATAAAGTGAAGCGTTGACATATTTTCTTGGTTAATATAGTCTCAAATCTTTATACTGAAAGTGAGATCTTTATGCTGCTTCTAGCTCCTGTTCTTGCTAGAAATTATCTAGATTTATAGTAACTAGTATGTTAAAAAAAGAAATACATATTAAATATCTATTTAAGTATGAAGACACATAGATATCTGTAATTATGAAGATGTTTGGAAGCTTCTGTCCCCAATTCAAATTAAATATAAACACATTCTTTTTCTCTCTCTAATATTATATTAAAAATTATTACATTAATATAATAATTACAGAGATAGATAGATACACATATATGTGTGTATGTGTGTGTATACACATGCACTTTATATGTGTATATAAACTTTATATATACACATATATGTATATATCTTTAATTGACAGATAACCTCAATCATGCCTCAGTATTCGGGGATAATCCAACAGAAAATTACTGAAAACAAGTTGCATTTTGGAAGCCAAGAAATAATCTAAGAGTATCCAAATTAAAATGGGAGCATTTCTTTGGTTGCTTGCTTGTTTGTTTTAACACAGGCATCTATGGCAGCTGTGTTGTTCTTGCTGCATTTCAAATTCTATAAATACAATGGCATCAGTGTAGATTACTGGGTTCTCTCCTCTCCTTGTTGCTCTATTTCCTTTAATTTTGTAGTGTGACTGGACAGATCTCCTTGTATATAAGCCAGTTTAAACAGAACTGTCAACAGATCATGTTTCATAAAGACACAGTTGGAGTCATCATTCTGTGCAAACTAAAGGAACATCTCTGCCTGTGGATGTGAATGGAGGGCATTACTTTGATATTAGCTTTGTTTTAAATCTCTCTTAGATTTACCAGCCTTCCCAAAAGAATCAGTCATCTCTCAGGCTCAACCAGAAGATACACATGTAACTCTCCTCTCCATGACTTTACATTGCCTTTACTGCCCAGGTGACATGAGGGGAAAAGGACCCGGATATTGAGATGTGTAGCATGACTTTTTCTATATCTCATTTAACTAGGTCCCTTTCCAAAACATTTCCCTTCTTAGTAGGAATATCTGAAGAGAGGGGTTGCTATGGCTTTTTATCAGTTTTTATTTTTTTAGGGATGAAAGGAACCTGGTTCAACAAAAACCTTTACCTGGTGAAGTCCCTGGTAACAGAGTATAGTTTAAAAATGCTCCTGAGGAGGGGGTTAGAATAGACATCTAGAAACTTAGGCTGACAGATTTATAGTAGAAGAATAACCTCGATATTTTTGGTTCCTCCAGTATACATTACGAAAAATATTGCTAAATCTCTAAAACACCTTTACAATAACCTAAGTGCTTACAGTTTTATACCAGTGTATCTCAGTTACCGAACCGGAGCAAAAGCATTTCTCTTGTGTAGAAAAATTGGATGACTGGCTTCACAGCAGATTTGCAATTATTAATATTTATGCCAATAATAGCTTCACAGTGCATCTATTAATATATATGGAAAAATAATGCACATAGGTATGTAAAATTGGAAAATAAACATATAACAAAAGAGATACATCTATCGAACAGATGATATATACATGCACATCAAATAAAGCAATAGCTGTAGTGACCATGATGTTTAATTCTCATTTTAAAATTGGCTACATTATTGACAACCTGAAATGGCGATGGGCAGTGAGGCTAGAGGGAAAGTTTCAATCAAAGTCTAAAAATAAAGGCTATGTACACAGTGGATTTCTTTTTGCTTTTGTACTCTTAAATCGCAGAAATTTATACACTTAAGTAGCCATCTGTTTTCTTCAAGTAGAACTCATTCTCTTTTCTCTTTTTCTTACCCTGAAAACAGCTGTCAGCCAGGAAGGAAGAGCTGAAATTTATTGCTCACATCGCGTGAAGCATGGGACAGACTTCACTGCTCCTTCAGACTCAAAGGGGTGCCTGGTTTGCTCAAAACTTTGCCTCTTACAAGGTTACCTGTGTTTTGTCTGGTGGATCATCGGCCTTTCCTTTTTTCCTCTCTTGTGCTTTTCCCTTTTTCTTTTTCTGATAATCCAATTTGTGGGTGACTAGGTTCTGTGTTAGCTGTGATAATTCTCTCAAGAAATATTGAAATGCTAGTAATTGGCAATTAGTCACTATTCGCGTGTTTGAAATGTAGCCATTATTTTGAATTTGAAAACCATAGGTTAATTTTTAGGCCTCTATTTTGCTGGGGGCAGGGGGTTGTTTGTTGGTTTGTTTGATGAGTCCTTTTGGTTTTGTTTTCTGGGTTTGTTTTTGTAATTGTTCACTCAGTTTTTTTCTGAGGCATGGGACAGTTCTCCCAGGTATTTTTTAAACTGAGCTAAAATCTGCACACAGTTAAATATACAAATACTAAGTGTACAATTTGTAAATTCTGACAACTGTACATGCCTGTCTAATCAACACCATTTTTTTGTTCCTCTTCTGGTCAGACTATGCATGCCATAGACAAAGGCTATTTTTTGAAAACAATATTTTAATGCTTATTTATTTTTGAAAGAGACAGAGACAGAGTGTGAGCAGGGAGGGGACAGAGAGAGAGAGGAAGACACAGAATTTGAAGCAGGCTCCAGGCTGTAGGCTCTGAGCTGTCAGCACAGAGCCCAATGCAAGACTTGAACTCACGAGCTGCAAGATCGTGACCTGAACCAAAGTCGGATGCTTAACTGACTGAGCCACTCATGTGCCCCAGACAGAGGCTATTTTGAGTTTTGTTACCTAAATTTATTTTGCCTGGTTTTAGCATTTCATATAAATGGGATCATACAGTGTGCATGTATTTTTTTCGTGTCTTGCTTCTTTCTCGACCAGCATGTCATAATTAAAATTCCATATCACTTCATAATTCACTGGTGCCAGGTAGCCAACTAAGAAGGATGGTTTAGCTTTAGCATAACAAGCGTGAACATAGAAAGGTAAGTTTGAAGCATATTTGTGACAGCTTAATAAACAGCTAAAGCAAAGACATGAGTATGAAGGCTATTATAATCAAACATAGTGCATGGTCAAAAATGAAGAGAGAATGTAAAAGAACAAAAAAAGAATGGGTTAAAAAATACACAGAAATTTATGACTTCAAAATAGTTGTGGTGGACTCAGACTCGAAGCTAGCTTAAACAATCAACCAACTAACTAGCTAGAGTGGAAACACAGAGATATTGATACCAGAATTTGGAAGCTTTTCCACAAACTACAATCATTCAACTGTAACTGAACCAGGTTGAGAAAAGTAATTATGGACTTACCCATACTGTACTGGTGGCATCGAGCAGACTTACCAGCAGCAACATAGACAGAAATGTCATTTGTTTTCTGACTTTAAAGTCTGACCCAGAGACCCAGATCTCTACTAACCGGAAAACCAGATAGTTATCATTATGCTGTACAATTGATACGGTTTGAAGGGATTTTTTTGTACTCTTGTTTATAGTTTTATAGCCATTTGGGAATTGCAATGCTAAGAAATCAATGCAGCAGGGAGTCAGGGAGACTGAAAGTGGTGAAGAAGGCTATAGTGTTGCAACCTAGAAGCACTTTCATCCAAAATAAAGCACTTGCAGCGGGGTGGAAATGAGAACATTCTTGGAAATAGTACATTCTCAGCATCCTGCTATCCCTTATTTTAGATTATCAGAAAACCAAACAATGGTTTTAGTTAGAGCTTAGTACAGAAAACCTGTATTCTATGGATGCTGTTGGCTTATGGGAATAGGGCAGAACTCTGCATTCTACAAATCAGCTTTTAAGTCCAAATATGAGGAGGGGATTGAACTAGTGCTTACATGACCAGATAAGGCACGATTCTCACATCTCAATTAACGAAGGGATGCACCTGAATAAATCTCTTCTTGGTCACTCTATAATGAAGAAATTAAAGGGGAAAAAAAAGCAAAAGTTCCTATGAAACTTTATGTAAGGTGAAGTAAAGAAAACATTATCATGAAGATTCAAGAGAAAAGCAAATATCTGAAAATTATCTATTGTAGAAACCCAAAGAAAATTAAGATATTTTTTTCATAGAACAAAGTGGCCTTTGTAAAAGAACATAAACTAGTAAGCACAAAATAGGTAGCCTGCCTAAATCCAAGAACTTTCAGTTGTAAGATGTTGAAATCCACTTCCAACAAGACTGAGGTGGAAAAAAAACACATGGGAGATTTTATGAAAGGATCCAGGTTGTGCCAGGGAATTCAAGGGTAGCAAGCCCTCAAAGGAACTCTGGGCAATGGAAAATATCTGGAACCTCTAGCATGATAGTCATTCTGTCTGTCCTTCAAGTATATGTTTTTCACATTTGTTTCACTTTTGTCTCCACAGATCAGTTGCCCATGAAACACAAGCCTAATAATGTTCTGACCAACACAACTTGGAGCTCTAGAGCAAATATCACTCACCAGATATCACTTCTCTATCAGACCTTTATATTCCCACCTCTCTCAGTCATCAGATATGGGCTGTCCTGGACAGCATGTGACTTTCAGGAAGGCAGCTCTCTATAGTTGAGATGAGTCATGAAGGAGTCAAGCCACTAGTGCTTTCTTGAAGGGGAATGTGGATGAAGCATCTCTGTGACCACCACAGTCCACCCCCTGTGCCTCTTGGATCTGCTTTTTCATACACTTTCAGTGGTCAGCTCTTCCATGAATCCATGGGGCTCTTTTCTGCAAGGAAATCAGAAGAGAGAGGTTAGTTGAATGAACTACAGATTCAGTACTGTGGGCCTAGCTGACACTCAGATTCTTTTCTCCACTATCAGCTTCTTGCACCTTCATGCTCAGCTACCACTTCTGCTGGCTTCCAGGTTGACTTAATAATTAGGCCCAGACTCTCATCCCTGAGGGTCTGACCTCCTTATCATTATAACTTCTCAGGCCAGGTTGCTGTATTTGTCTTTTTATAGTCACAATTGGGGAAGGAATTACCAAGGGGCATGTATGTGGACTACCTGGCTTCCATACATAGTCTTAGCTTCTCTCTCCTTTTAAAAAAAATTTTTTTTTATTTATTTTTGAGACAGAGAAAGGCAGAGCATGAGCAGGGGATGGGAAGAGAGAGAGGGAGATACAGAATCTGAAGCAGGTTCCAGGCTCTGAGCTGTCAGCATAGAGCCCGATGCGGGGCTTGAACTCACAGACCGTGAGATCATGACCTGAGCTGAGGTTGGATGCTTAACCGACTGAGCCACCCAGGTGCCCCTAGTCCTAGCTTCTCTTACCTTTTCATAATTATCGGCAACAATTACCACTGCTAAGATGGTTACTTAACTTTTTATCTACTTGTCTCTGGCACAAGGAGCCCAATGTACCCAGAGGGCAACTATAATTTTTAGGTAAGTGGGCCACTTGCTGTTTGCCCTAGCAAAAAACATGAATCTTTTAGAAACCTAAAGACTACTGTAAAGAGCCCAGGGTTGCAGGGATAGGAAGTAGAAAGTCCTTTAGTGTGTCCCTGGAATAATGGCCTCGAGTAATCCTCTTGCTTCCTGTCCTTGTATTACAGACACATGTATCTTTCTATTGGGACACAGAACCATATAAAGGTCTTTGAGTCAGTGTATATCCTGCCTACAGGGTGATGACATCCCATTTTCAAAGAATATTGCCTACAGACTGCTGACTCACATATGTATCAGCCATTGCTTCAATTGTGTATCAGGCCAGTAGATCCTGACTGGTATAGTATGTAACCAGATCAGTGGGTCCCATGGTCATGGGCCTACTCATGTGCTGAAAAGTGTGCCTCTTGAACTCAGGAAATATAAGGTGGAATCCAAGCCAATGGATTAAACACTCTGCAAACCCTCAAATAGTGGTGCTTGTTGAAGTCTTGAGTCCAAGAAAGGCAAATTCATATCCAGAATATGTACTTGTTTCTATGAGACCAAACTGTTGTCCCCTTCAACAGTGGCTGGATTGCCTCCTAGAAAAACAGTGCCACACTGGGTCCTCAGTGCTTACCTTTATTTCTAGTAGACTAGATTTGACAATGGCAGTAACTAGATCAGTCTTGATAAGTGAGTGTCCATTCAGTCAGGCCCATACATCTTCTCCACTTCTGCCATACTGACAACATCTTTCTTGTGCCTATTGTTAGTCCTGGAGTGGTAAATGGCAGCAGCTGATAGATATTAATCTACCCAGTGATTTTGTCCTCTTCGTCATTTAATATCTGTAGTAGAATGTCCTTTGGTGGTTGTTAACATGTGATAGACATAGCTTCACATATTGTGCCCATTCCACTGTGTCATCTTCATGCCTCTCCCCCTGAATTCCTTACTTCTTCCAATCCTTTTCTTTCCAGGCCCTTGACCAACTGACCAGGCCATTTGAAACTGCCATATGACCATATATTGGATAATCGTAGGTTCCCTTTGTTCTACATAAAGTAGATGACATGATGCTGCTCCTGAAACTGCCCACTGGGAGCATTTTTACTTAACTCTATCTTTCAAGATTACCCCTGAAAGAAGCATAATTCAGCCACCTTCCATTTTTAATCTAGGATTGTTGAAGTGCTGTGTTCAAATTTAAGCCAAATTAAAAAAAAGATGGGGTTTCGAAAGAGACTTTCATAAATTTTGGGGGGGGGAGGGGCAGAGGGAGAGGGAGAGAGAGAGAGAGAGAGAGAGAGAGAGAGAGAGAGAGAATCTTAAGCAGGTTCCACGGCCCAGCATGGAGCTTGATGCGGGGCTCAATCTCATGACCATGAGATCCTGACCTGAAATCAAGAGTCACCCAGGCGCTCAGACTTTCATAAATATTGTCAAGGAACAAAAAAGCCAAAATAAGAATTATAGCTATTTTAGTTAGAAAAAAGAGAAGAGAAATGAGAACAAAATAATAATTCAAGAAATACTATAATCAATTCTAAAACCCTAATCGTTTCCTACATGTTAGTATTTTTGAAAGAATGAAAAAAGAGGCTTAAAATAAATGCCATAGTTTAATTGGCAGGACTTTTATTTTCATAGTGAATGTAAAATAGTGGCATGTTGTACCCCTGATGGGGATATAGAATTGATAAAACTGGGTAAGTGAAGAAAAGAAGCTATTAAAAAAAAGGAAAGAAACAAAATTAAAAAGACTGAATTTTCAATCTATATCCAGATTGAAAAGAACTCTCGCAATAAGTAGAGATCACAGCCTAGAATTTAAGTTACATGAAATCAGGGACTTTGTTTACTACAGTATTGATAGCTCCAAGAATGTTGCCATGTCTGGAATTCAAACTCTGATTCTGCCACTGTCATAAATACTTGTAAATATTATTGGTAACTAATTCTCTTTTTCTCCAGACCATGTGATAAGATTATAATTTTGTATCATCATATTTGTAGTCAAGGCCATGTGACTAGTTTTGTCCTATGTTTGGCCAGTGTATGTCACTTCTGTTTGAGTCATTTGATTTCCAGTACAAGGCCTTTATGAACTTTCTTTCCCTACATTGGACATGGAAGCACACGTTGGGCCATCAGATCAAAGTATTTGAACTTTGAACCACCACCAGGAGCATAGCTGCCTTCAAAAGCTATCTGCTTCTGCACCATACTTTTACAAAAAGGTACCCTTTGTGGATTTCTGGTGTTAGTTACTACAACATAATTTAGCCATATTGACTAATAAGGAACATATACATTGAGTGACATTAGGTAAGATATTTATCCTTATACAACTTGGTTTTTGTGTCTTCAAATGGCTAATGATTGCACATATACTTCAAAGTTTTTCAAGGACTAGATATCCTAATCTAAATAAAGTAGGCCTGTAAGTTCCTTGCTCATATTCAGAGCTTGTTAGGCAAAGAAGCATTTTATAAGTATAGGAAAATTATCCACATGGCAGGAAAATGAGATTGGCCATAATTTAAGAATATAATGAAGTGATATTTTCAGAATTAAGAAGAAAATAATCTGCTCCTTCAATAATTTTACCACAAATGAACTTGTCTTTCACACGTGAAGGCCACAAAAATATTCTCATATATTAGAACACGGAAATTATAGACACTTGGGAAAACTTCCTGAAAACAGATTGAGACAAAAGCAAAGAGGTTAATCAAGATTAATAATTCAAGATTAAGAGAATTATAAAAATGGCTTATCTAGACTTACCTCATTTGAATCTCAGTCTAATAAATCTTGGTAGGTGGTATTTTGTAAGCATTTCAGTTGGATTCCACATCTCAGGGGTAAAATTTAGTTTGAGCCGCCTTTGCACACAATTTTTTCTTCTCCTTCAAGGAATTATTGGAAGGAAGAGAGCAAAGATGTATTTTTGAGTTGGTATCAGCACTAAATTAAAATATATTTTGATTAGAAACATGTTAAAAGCTAAGAATGTTTTGTGTGTGTAGTAGGTTGAATAATAGCTTCCCGAGTGTCCTTGTCCATCCAAATCCCCAGAATCTGTTATCTTATACAGCAAAAGCAAGTTTGCAGATGTAATCAAGTGAAAGATTTTGAGATGGGCAGATGAACATGGGTTATCCAGGTGGGCCCACTATAAGCAAAACAGTCCATGTAAGAGGGACACAGGAGGAGTTGAAGTCAGACAGAAGACAATGCAACTATCAAAGCAGAGGAACAGGGAATGAAATTTGAAGATGCTACACTTCTAACTTTGAAAATGGAGGAATAAGGCCAGGAGCCAAACAATGTAGATGGCCCCTGGAAGCTGGAAAGGACAAGGATATGGAATCTCACTACAGCCTCAGAGAACACAATCCTGGTCACCCATTTTAGACTTCTAACATCCAGAATGGATATGTGTTGTTTTAAGCCACCGTCTGTGGTAACCAGAAACAAATATGTGTTATTTTGAAAGATGGTTTCTAATGCCACTGAGTTTTGTTTTGTTCTTTTAACAGTTGGTTTTGAGCTTGTTGGTTGTTAATCAACATCTTGTGTCATTGAAATATTTTTGAATATTCAATTTTCAGTAATATAAGTAGTGTGGTATCTTTGCCATTTTACCTTTTTAGTTCTAAAACTTATTTTCTCATTTTCAATAGCAAAAATAATCCTACATAGCTAACATTTTATATTCCTTTCAATTACAATGCCTGTGTGACTATACAATTTACAGTAGTATTCATGTAACACTAATAAATAAATATATTTAATAGATCAAAAATTAAATTAAAATGGAAGAGACAGAACACACGTGAATAGAACATCTAATACCTTCAGCACTTCACTGGGCCATACTGTAGACCCCCTGCAATTTTGCTTCTTGCTTAGAAGCCATTATATTAGATAACTGGTACAGATCACTTCCTACTGTTTAATGATTCTCTCCTTTTTCTACTGTGAGATGTTAATGCCAAATGTAGCACAGATTTACTTAGATGCTATGGGGTATGGTACTGAATAAGCAATGTGACTAATCCTCATTGTGCATTCCCAAGCTGACTCTTAATACTCTATTTTCATGTCTCTTGAGCACTATAGCTTATTAAAACTGACTATTTTTGCAGTGTTTCAGTGAAAGGTATTATGATGCAATGCATTTTCTTTCTCAATTTGCAAAGGTGATGAACTAAAATTATATGATCATTTGGCTAATGACATTAATTTATCTGTGTGAATATATATTTTTGAAAAATCACATGCTGTTATGGTAGGAAATGAGATTAAGTTTCTCACATTTTGAAAAATCAGATAATATACATGCCACAACCAAAGAGACATTTTGTTGAATGAGTCTATTTTAATCTCACTATGATGGTGCCAATCTTGTGGTTTTCCATATTAGAGTGAAATGTAGAACAGAGCTTTTGTATTTCTAAAAATCCTGGGTTTCTTTCAAAGTTTCTGGCCTCCAGACACCCCAAGTGACCTAACCCATCATCACAATGGGCTTTAATTTACATGAAAGAGGAAAAACAACCCATAGTTGCTGCCATTAATGAGATGGCTCCAACTATCTGCCAACATTGAATAATTTAAATGCAAAATGACTTAAAAAGGATGGTGGTGTTTTGAAATTTAAAACATCTGCTAAAACCTGCGTTTCACAAAGGGCCCTAGTAACCTCCCATAGCATGACCAAATTCCTGCCAGTAATATTAAGGTCAGTAATAACAAAGACAGAAATAACAGGCAATCCCCATTAATGCATCTTTGCCTTCAACCTTAAACTTGACTTTTTTTTTTCTTAAAATGAGTTATTTTGCTACCCTGGGATCCAATTATGTCTACAGACTATTACAGGTTCCATCTTGCAATCAATACCCAGAAATCATCTCTCTTGCAGAAGATTCACACAGACGTTGGTTATCACAGAATATTACATCTAACTCATACAAAGAGTAGGAATGTCTGAAAATGGCCTTGAAACTTTGCCTTTAGCTGCATGAAAAATGATCCAATGGAATCTGGAGGGGAATGGCATGCCATGGTGTTCTGGCAACCTTACATGTTGTCTACCCAGGCCATGGATGCGAAGGCTTGAAGCACTATTATCTGAATCTTAGCAGATTGCCTTGTGGTCCCCTCTGAAAGGGAGAATATCAGAGGCTTGTGAGGTACCACCTGTGGGCTATCTCTCACTTGCCCCCCTTTCCCCTGGGAGGCCATTGAGGCAGTTTCTCATTGTCCCCAGGGTTCTGAAGAAGTATCTCCCCTCCACTTAGAGTATAGCTGCAAACACTAAAACCAGTGAGCCGCAGTTGAGAATTGATTCTCAGCAGATTTTCTTACAACCGGCACTGCATCCATGTTGTTCTTCTTGTTTCAAATGTCATCTTTTTTGGCATGTGGGATATGGATATAAGGAGGTGGTAGCTTTGATTATTTCTTCCTTTCACTGGATACATTAAGTAATAAACTGAGTCTCAAAGTGGCTGTTGTATCTTTACTGGCTGAACTGTCAGACTTGGCCTCAACCTTGCTTACATAGGACCGTGACCAATATTTTTCTAACAGAAGTGACTGCAATGACATTTAGCTCCTGTGGAACTGAAAGGGATTCAATTCTCAAGATGCCCCTATTTTCGGACAATTCCTGAAAACAAATAGAAGCCAATCCACACTGCCTGGCATCCAAATCTGGAACTTATGTGTGTTCCTCCATGGATCAGATTGCTTGCCTAGTGGATCATCCAGTCACCAGCATGTCCCTCTAAAGGATGATGAGAATATGGGCAAAACATGCCTGTTTTCCCTTTGCTGGGTCTTGGCTTCTGGAATTCTCCTTTTTCCGGTTCATTCTATTTAAGGTTTGGAAATTTTCCTGACATCTAAGGAATGAGGGGTAGTGACCCTGATGAAGTAGACATTTTAGAACACTAATGGTTAAGGAAACAAGCTGAATTGTGTCCTTCCAAAATTCATATGTTGAAAGTCTAACCGTAAGTACCTCAGAATGTGACTGTATTTGGAGATAGGGTCTTTACAAGGTAATTAAGAAGAAATGAAGTCATATGGGTGAACCCTAATTCAACTGATTGGTGTTGAAATGAGAAGAGGGAATATGGACACATAAGGAGACATCAGAGAGGTATGTGCATAGAGGACCAACATGTGAAGAGGCAGCAAAAGGGCAGCCATCTGCAAACTGAGAAGAGAGGCCTCTGAAGGAATCAAACCTGCTGATAAATTGATCTTTGTGGGACACAAACACATCGATGTTTATGGGAATTCTTTATCTAATAATTGCCAGCTTCCATTTGCCTTTGAACTTAGAAAACCCAACTCACATGGAAAGGGAGACCTCGGGAGCTGGAAATGTCATGCTTCATCATGCTGACTCTTTCTTAGGTTGGAGAGTTGATTTTTAGTCTGAACTGCTGACTCTGGCCACACCACTTGTTCATCAAGTGTTTAAGGAGTATTTCTTTTGCCCTGGAAGACTTTCAGGTCATTCTCAATTCATTGGCCTGTTTTGGATATTGATATGCCCTAGAATTCTTTCTTACAGGCAAAGATGAAGTCTGTGTACCACAGGTACTATACCCTGTGGTACTGGATTAATGCCTCAGGCCATGTGGAATGGTCTGTTCAGAAACCTAAAGAGAACAGTACATGGCTTTCTAAGGTACACCCTCATTTGTTCAGCTGTTTAAGACCAAGATGCCAGGGCATGTTTGAAATATACAGGTAGGCTTGATCCTGCTACTTGAAGTCTTGTTGATAACAGCCTACAGTAAATGCTGAAGAAGTCAAATTAAACAGATTTTGTCCCAGCCACTCACTATCAGATTAACCACCATAGTCAATGGAGAGGTGTACTTATGAGGGAATTTCCCAGAAATCAAGATTATAAAAACTGAGGTGCAGATATTGTTGGGAGACAATCCTATATGGATGTCTTTTATTTCTGTACATCTTGGTATAGATTTCTTTCAAGGATGTTTGCACAGCAAAGAGACTTGGAAGATAGAAATAGTATCTCCTTTCAACACAAAGGGCAGATCTGTTAACTGTCCAGTACAGCGAAATAATGTCTATGTCTGGAGCAACGGGAAGTCATGCTTAGTACCTATAATAGAATATTAGGTTCCCTAAGCTCACAGACCCTTCCCTCTTGAACAACTCACTCATGTGCAAGCTTTACCTGGCCATCTTTGCCAGGCACTGTGGGAACTTGAGCCTGAGGAACTTGCTCAAGAAAATGCTGATATTCTGGCTACTGAAGTTGTTGTGTCTAATCAAGTCATTTGTGCCTCACCTGGGAATGTCATGACTTGCTAACATCCATGAAACAGAGGCAGGCTAACTTGTCAGCTTTCAAGAAAGACAACATCTAAGACTCTTCTCAATACTGACACTCTGAGCCATGCTGTGAATATAGATAGCCCAGTTCTTACTCTTTAAAAAAAAGAATTATTACAAAACCTGTAGAGACTATATCCAGTTATTACCTAATATTATCTCAAGTAGAAAACTAAAAGAAACTTGCTTTAAACTCCCTATGAATATGTCCATCTTTGGGATTTTTAAAACTCTTTCTTTGACACTTTTATATAAAAATATGATTTGATTCATTTACAGCAAGATATGGAGAAAGGAGTAGCCCCTGTTCTTTGGGAAATAAGCCTGTAAGAAAGTGAGCAAGAAGCATTATTGAATAATATAATAGAAAGAGTGGGATGTCTATTGATATAAAGGACTCTGGGAACTGGTGCAAAGGGAAAAGGTCCCCAAACCTCTGTCTCTAATACAGCTTCTTTTTAATCTGCAGGCCCACATATTGAGGGTCATATTCATTCTGGTTGCATTGGCACGGTTGCAAACATGTGAAATACACTGTATGAGCCAATTAAAGCTGCTGTCCCATACACTTAAGCACCATCTGTTTGAACTGGCAATCCTTGCTCCAGCCCTGGTCTGATGGACCTCCAACCATCCAGCAATTAAGCTCCTCTTTCCCTCCCTGCTCCAGGGAATTAGCCATCCACCCTGATTAACCACCACTGCCTGTGCTATATCACTTATTAAATTTTTTTAATATCACAACTGACTAATTATTAACTTATGGATCATACTGAAATCTCAGTTAATATATCCAAAATCAATATCTTTATATTTCCTCCAAACGTATTGTCCTCCTCCTCTGAATTCTAATGCAGGGAGAGTCACCACTAAATCCAATTCACCTGTTGTCAAAGAAATTTTTTACATTTCTCACTCTCTTCTCCACATCCAAATCTTTTCTACTCTACTTGTTATCTGTGTAATATACTTCTTACTACCTCCTTATCCCCTTTATCACTGCCGATTTCCTTCTGTTTCACCTTCCTCCAATCCATCCATGCTCAAGACAGCTGCTGGAACAATCTTTCAAAATACAGTCTTACTTGGTTATTCTCACTTAAATTCTTCAATAGTTTCAGCATAAACTTTTCACCTGGAATTTTAAGATCTGGTATCTGATGACCTAGTTAACTCATTTCTCACCAATCTACCACTCATACTCTTGCCCCAGCCATAGCAGACTACTTATTATTCTCTACAGTTCCATTTTTTTCTCTCTCTTTTTTAATGTTTATTTATTTTTGAGAGACAGGGAGAGAGAGAGAGAGCATTAGTGGGGAAGGGGCAGAGAGAGAGGAAGACACAGAATCCAAAGCAGGCTCCAGGCTCTGAGCTGTCAGCACAGAGCCCGATGTGGGGTTCTAGCTCATAAACCATGAGATCATAACCTGAGTCAAAGTTAGACCGTTAACTGACTGAGCCACCCATGCACCCCTATAGTTGTTCCATTCTCTTAATGGAACAACTGGTCTGTTGAACAACAAAAGGTCTCTGGACCTTTATCACCAGGAACAGTTTCTTCACCTCTTCCCTGTGTTAATTTCTGCTCAACTTAAAAAAACTAGGTGGGTGGGCTCTTGGGTGGCTCAGTTGGTTGAGCAACCGACTCTTGACTTGGGCTCAGGTCATGATCCCAGGGTGGTGGGATCATACTGAGCTTGGAGCCTGCTTAGGATTCTCTCTCTCTTTCTCTCTCTGCCCCTCCCCTCACTTGTGTTCTCTCTCAATTTTTTTTTTAATTTAAAAAATTAGGTGAATAAAAAATATCTCTTCTCATCTGTATTGTATCATTTGTGTATTTAATTTTGTATTTGTTGTTTGCTTACTTTCCCAGCTCTTCTAGTTTGTAGTGTTGGTTCATGACACATTATAAGATCTCAATAAAAGTTGGTTAAATGAATGCATTTATTCCTACTGAAATATCTTAAAAGTTAACTGTGGGCATTGTGTTAATTTTCAAAACTATGCATGACAAAGTGTTATGTACCAAAAAAATCTTGAAATCTTGATAAAGAGAACAGCCAGCAAGTTTTCAACATGTCAAAGAGTGTTCATGGTAGAATGATATAAATAGAAGATCAATTAAAAACTAAAAGAAGTCCAAGCTGTGGGAAATTCCAGGAAAATATAACAAACGATCCCTGCACCATTGTGGACATAGTCCCCCGGGATCTACATCCTCTCCCCCAAACCTTCATATATAAAAGGCCCATAAAATTATGAAAATTTTGCATATGGAAATGAAGCTACATTCCAATAAATTATTGTCCTTAGAGTAGGTTAGGAGAATACTCACTGATTTTATAATTGTTTTTAATATGTTTTAATAATAAACATTTTAGAGACAGGAAGTCCTAAAGAATAATTGTCCTAGAATGAGAAAGTGTTTGAGTATGTCAGTAGAAATTGGTTGATGATTACTCTTAAATGTTTAAAAGTGTGTCATTTGCCTTTATTTGGTACTAGTTTTAAACTTCTGTCTATATTGAATTTAATGGACTAGAAATAAAGCTATGAAGTGGGTCTTGGTAACTAGCCATCCCAGCCCCCACCAAAACAATTTTTTTTTCTGGGTGGGGAGGGGGAAATGCCCGTTATATATTTAAATTTCAAGGCCATCTGTGTATGTTTTCATTAAATTTATTCGCAAGGAATCGTTTTAAGTTTCAGGGTAGATTAAGAATAAGATCCTGACATCTATGGAAAACTTCAGGTTCATCCAGGTAATCTCTGGGTGAGCAAATACAGTCCTGGTAGATTATAAAAACTCTTCATATCTAGATGTATTGGTAAATTATGTCAAACAAACTGGAAGAAGCTCTGTATTCTGGTGAATCTTTAAGATGCATCAAGGCTGCTATCCAGATTACTATAGTGTTGTTCAAGTCATTATACTAGGCATTAATTTATTTTTTTCTTTCCTGGCAGCAAATTTAATTGCATTGAGTTAGGAAAAAATTATTCTTTGCCCATAAGATTCAAAAAGGGAGAGGTGCCTGGATGGCTCAGTTGGTTAAGGATCTGACTCTTGACTTCTGCTTAGGTCGTGATCTCATGGTTTGTGGGATTGAGCCCCACTCGGGCTCCATGTTAACAGCACGGAGCCTTACTTAGGATTCTATCTCTCCCTCTCTCTCTGCCCCTTATTAGATCACGTGCACGTACATGCACATGTTCTCTTTCTGTCTCTCAAAATAAGTACATATACATACATACATACATACACACATACATAGACTTAAGAAAAAAGATTCAAAAAGAGAAATCCTCTTCCATGTTTCAGCTTTTTGTCTAGTTACCTACAGTTTACACTTTTCAATTAAGTTTCTTTCTCTGTTTTATGTTTAAACCATGACTTGGTCTCATCCATTTTTCTTAGTGTAAGATAACTGCTGATATTTGGCTTTGTTCAGTCAAAACACATTTCAGAATCAAAATGGACTCAGGGAAACCAGGCAAGTGATTTTCTTTTAGTTCAGAAGTGTATCCAAATTCTGTTGTCCTGACATGTGTCTCTGTATCTAAAGAAGCAAACAGTGAATTATTTCTGTTACCTTAAAAAATAATGTGAATAAACATTTAAACTGCCACTGCCGCTGAGTAGCTTACGTCCTTCCTCTCTGAAAATATATCCCTATTTTAGATCCTTGGACTAACAATATTTCCTGGCAGAATGATGTCATAATCTCTGATTCCACATGGCTCAGACTTATGATTAAGTCAGCTTTCCCTCAGGTTCCCTCTAAACTAACATTCTGATTCTAGAAAATGGCACTTTTTTATGATAGTCATCACTCCAGAAGCTACCATTAAATTCTGTTGACATTAAATGGTGACATTAAGTTCTGTTGATATTATATGACATAGACTTTGGATTTTGAACACTGAACTTCCTGACCACTGCAGGCAACCCATATAATATATTCTTATGTTGCTCATTGTGGGGAATTCTCTCTTGTTTCTCTATTTCAAAGACCTGAAACTTGGGGAAGAAAGGGAGATTGAGGTCCCTGTCTCTTCCTCCAGGTCTGTTTTCCATTCTACTCCTATTTCTGATGCCATATCACCACTATTAGGATTGGGTTATTCATGTGCATTCAATTTTTTTAATTAAAAATCCTCATATATAACTTTAACTTAATTAAAA
Organism: Acinonyx jubatus; assembly: GCF_027475565.1. Classification (NCBI taxonomy): domain Eukaryota; kingdom Metazoa; phylum Chordata; class Mammalia; order Carnivora; family Felidae; genus Acinonyx; species Acinonyx jubatus. Next base: position 23,164,613 of record NC_069384.1, read on the forward strand.
TTCCACTAACAACTTTGTTAGAATAATCTTCAAGCATATGAATTTATAAATTTGATGCATATTGCTTTGCATATTATTTGCCAGTTGTCTCCCACAATCTCTGTCATAGACTGACCTACCATATCCTCCACCCAATCAGCACTCCAAACACACTACTTTTGATAAGATGTGGAATGAATGATAAGTGTTAGGACGCTTAAGATCATAGAACATATTAATGGCAGGCATTGCAAGTATCTCCCCACATTTGCCAGGCAGGAAATTTAAGTGGGCAAAGCTATTAGGATGCAGATGCTTGTTCCAATGGTGAAGGCAGTGAAACGGAGAGGAAATAATGGCATTGGTTTTGTCAAATTTCTAATATTTCAAGTGAACTAACATTGTCATTTTTATATAACATCTCTCAATGTCAAAATATTGACTAACTTTTTAAAAATTCCACATATCAGGGTGCCTGGATGGCTTAGTCGGGTGAGTGTCTGACTTCAGCTCAGGTCATGATCTCACCGTCTGTGAGTTCCAGCCCCGCGTCGGGCTCTGTGCTGACAGCTCAGAGCCTGGAGCCTGCTTCAGATTCTGTATCTCCCTCTCTCTCTCTGCCGCTCCCCCACTCATGCTTTGTCTCTCTCTGTCTCAGAAATAAACGTTAAAATTTTTTTTAAAAAATTCCACAGATCAAACAAAACATATCAAATATTTTTCTCAGAGGCTACCACTTTGCCATGCCTAATCTAGGGGTTATTTTTTACTTCTTGAATTTTGTTTTCTCTCTCTCTTTTTTGTTTTTTTGATGAGTTGTTACTCCCACATATATCTGAGAATATTAAGTGGGAAAAATAATACATAGTAAGAAAATTATTTTGTGGCCCATAGGACAACCAGCAAAAAACATCTGAAATTGTTTTCTTCAAAATATTGAAATCTAAAGATAGATCTTATGGAAATATCATGTTCCCTTACTACTTTAACCATATACACTTATGAAATGCTATAATGTTAGATAAAAATAACATAACATTCATCTACGAAAGAAACATGCTTTCACTTGACTGAATTTGCTTATAAAACTTATTTTAAAAAATAATGTTAATGGATTAGTCTGCAGAACTTCCCAAGGTGTGTGTTTAGTATAAACTTGTGCCATGAATGGATAACTGTCATCCATTTAAGGATTATTTCAATGGCCAAAATACTGATCTCTCAATTGAATCTTCTTAAGGCTGGATATAAATTAAAATCACCTAAAGCAATATTAAAAATGTATTTGAAGGGAATCCACCTGAAAGGATTTTTTGTTCAATTATTTAGAGTCTCTTTTCATACTGGTTAGAAAATAACTCAAAAATAAAGAAGGACAAAAGAAGTTAGTTATCACACTTGAACTAATTGACATGTTGTAGAATACTGCACCCAACAACAAAATTTGCCTTCTTTTCAAGTGTATATGTAAGGTTCATCAAAATCAATCATATGGTGAGCCATAACAAAGCCTCAACAAAATTTAAAATATTGAAGTAATTTGAAATTTTAAAATATTTGAGGTAATTGTGGTGCCTGGGTGGCTCAGTGGATTAAGCCTCTTGTGGTTAGTGAGTTTGAGCCCCGCATCAGGCTCTGTGCTGACAGCTCAGACCCTGGATCCCGCTTCGGATTCTGTGTCTCCCTCTCTCTCTGCCCTTCCCCAACTCACACTCAGTCTCTCTCTCTCTCTCTCTCAAAAATAAACATTAAAAAAATTTTAATAATAAAATAAAATATTTGAGGCAATTCAAAGTATATTTTCTAATTATAGAATTAAGATGGAAAACACAGGACACCTGGGTAAATCAGTCAGTTAAGAATCTGAGTTGGCTCAGGTCATGATCCCACTGTTCATGAATTCAAATCCCACATCCGGTGAGCATGAGCCCCACTTCGGATGAGTCTGCTTCTCTCTCTCTCTCTCTCTCTCTCTCTCTCTCTCCCCCTTGTGAGATTTTCTCTCTCTTTTCCTCTCTTTCTCTGCCCCTTGCTCACTTGCACACTCTATCTCTCTCTCTCTCTCAAAAAAAGATGGAAAACAGAAACAAAACTATGCTAAAAAAAGATGTACTACCTGAAAATTAAATAACACGTTTCCTAAACACTCATGGGTGAATGAGTAAGTCAGCATGGAAATTAGAAAATTATTGAACATAATTATAACAAAATATGACACATAAAAACTTGTACACTATAGTTAAAGCAATATTTAAGGAGAAATATTGCCTTACATGCATATATGTGAAAGAAAAAGGGTAAAAATCAACACTTTAGCTTTCTAACTTAATAACGAGTGTAAAAAAAAGAGGTAATGATAAAGAAGAAAACAGAAACTAATGAAATTTTAAAAATACTATAGAATAGAGAAAATAATATGGGGAGACTCATATTATTATAGAGATATATAGAAATTTTAAAAATACTATAGAATAGAGAAAATAATATGGGTGGCTCAATTGGTTGAGGGTCTGACTTTGGCTCAGGTTTTGATCTCAGGGTTCTTGAGTTTGAGACCCTGCATCAGGCTATCTACGGCCAATGCAGAGCCTGCTTAGGATCCTCTGTCTCCTTCTCTCTCTGGCCCTCCCCACTCATGCTCTCAATCTCTCTCTCTCTCTCTCTGTCTCTGTCTCTCTCTCTCAAAAATAAATAAACATTAAGATTTTTTTTAATGTTTTATTTTTGAGAGACACCGAGAGACAGAGCATGAGCAAGTAAGGAGCAGAGAGAGAGGGAGACACCAAATCAGAAGCAGGCTCCAGGCTCAGAGCTATCCTCACAGAGCCCGATGCAGGACTTGAACTCACAAACCATGAGATGATGACCTGAGCCGAAATCAATGCTCAACCAACTGAGCCACCCAGGTGCCCCAGGACATTTAAAAAATCTTAAAAAAGAACAGATAAAATAATAAAGCCAATAGTTAGAATTTTAAAAATATTAAAATATTAATTGATTTGATAAATCCTTAACAAGATTGACCAAGGGAAAAAAAAATAGTAACAGATAAACAGGGAAACAAAAATAAAAATGGAAAAGGGGGCATAAATATAGATCTATAATATAAATAATATATTATGAACAATTTAAGCAAATGAATATGATAATTTAGTTAAAATGAACAAATGTCCCACAAATACAATTTACTGAAGTTAAGGGATAACACATAAAACCTCAGTAGTCAGGCATGTGTTAAATAAATTAAATTTGTTACTTTAGAGAAATTCCCACAGGAAACTACAAACAGATGGCTTTAATAGTAAAATCTCTTCCAACTATTTAAAAAAGAAATAATCACAATCTTGCACAAAATCTTTTTAAAACATAAAAAAAAAATTGAAGGTGACCTTTTCTAACTTCTTTTATGAAGCTAACAAAATTTTGAATTTTAAATCCTGTTAAGAATATTCAAGAAAGAAAAATAAATCATATCAAGAGAAACAAAAAGAAGCATTTGTCTAAAATTCAACAATACTTCATGAAAAATCTTTTAGTAAACTCAGACAAAAGTGAAAAATTTTAAATGATAAAGTGTCTACAGAGAATCTAGAGGGGGTATACATTTTGTGATTTAAAAAAAAAAGTTAGACTTTATCCTAAGGAGGAGGAAAGGGACATTCATTGTTTCCACTTTAATATAGTAGTAGAGAGTCTGAACATTGCAATAAGGCAAGGAAAAAAAAAAAGACAGAGGAGCATAATGATTGGAAAGAAATGAAACATTTTCTTGGAGATAACATGAAAACTAAAAACTCTAAAAATATATGAATCATTTTATTAAATTAATGAATGTATAATCATCACTAGACCCTTGATCAATATCAAACAACAGTATAAGTATTTCTATAGAAATAAAACAACACAGTTGAAAATTTAAGTGTAATACCCTTTACAAAGCAATAAAAATAATCAAATATCTCAGAATAAATCAAACAAAAGTTTATAAGCACTTTATACTAAAAATATATCATTGAAAGAAATGACTATTGACCAAAATAAATAACATATTTATGAAGATTTGATATTGTGGATATATGAGTTCTCCTCAAATTTATTTATTTATACTGGCAATACTGACCAAATGTTCACAAGTATTTTTTTTTTCTCAGAAATGGATAAAGAAATCACAAATTCTTAAGGATATGCAAAGTACCAAGAAAAGACAAGGTAATCTTCAAGTAGAAGAAAAATCCAGGGATATTTTAATACCAAATGCAATTCTACTACAAAACTATAAAGCTATATTAAAACATTGTGTCCTGACAAAAGAATAGAAAAAAAAACCATTATGGAATAGGGTATAGATTCTGGGAGCACATCAAAATGTATAATGTCATCTAATTATGACAGTGGCAATACTGCAGTCAAGTGGGAGAATGATTGTGCCACCCATACATGTCAACTGAACATTAATTTATGAAAAGGAAGTATCTTTACTTTTAACTCACACCCCACACAAAAATGAAATCCAAATAGATTGCAGATCTAACTGCAAAAGAAAAAAATCATAAAGATCTGAGAAGGAGATATCAAAAAACAACTTTTTGAACTTGGAGCAGACAATAATTTCTTAAACAGGATGTAAAACATGCAAAAAGGACAAATTAAACTGCATTAAAATTAAGAACTCTGGGAGCGCCTGGGTGGCTCAGTCGGTTAAGCGCCTACTTCAGCTCAGGTCATGATCTCGAGGTTCACGAGTTCAAACCCCATGTGGAGCTCTGTGCTGACAGCTCAGAGCCTGGAGCCTGCTTCAGATTCTGTGTTTCCATCTCTCTCTGCCCCTCCCCTGCTCATGCTCTCTCTCTTTGTCAAAAATAAATAAAAAAAATTAATTAAAAAAATGAAGAACTCTGGCTCATCAAAAGCCACCAGTAAGAGTAACAATTTAAATTACAAAGTGGAAAATGACATTCATAATTCATATATCTAATAAAGATCTTATAGGAAAAATAAATAAATAACTCCTACAAATCAAAGAAACCAGATAAACCTTCCTTAAAATGGGCAAAAGAGATGGTTCAAAAGGCCAACAAACATTAGAAATGTGGTTCAGTCTTAGGAGTCATCAGGGAAATATGCATTAAAGTCACAGGTGATGCTACTATACCTTCACTAAATGGCTAAAATGAAAAAGACAATATTAAGCATCAGTGAGGATGTGAAGCAATAAGAACTTAAGTAGAATGCTAATGGGGGGTATATTTTTAAAGCCATTTTAGATAACATTATAGCAGTGTGATTATATCTGTCTGAAAGAGGACTTCAACTACCTCCATTTTGATCTCAAACTTTCTAATTGGTTAAGTTCTTCTTTCCGGTTTATCTCTTCACTCAGGCAAAAGACCCATTGGGCAAAGCATCCCCTGATGGGAACTGAAACTATCCACTCAAGCAATAAGGATCTCCCTGACCCTGCAAGACCCCACGTGATTGATAACTATCCACCTGATCTTTACCGCCTACCTGCCTGTACTCCCCCACCTTTGCCACACAGCTTCCTTATATAAACTTGGAAGTATTATCTGTTCTTTGGAGATAATCTTTGAGACATTGGTCTGCTGTCTTCTCTATGTTGTCTCTGCCTTTGGATTTTTCAGGGGCATGTGGTCTATCTGGTTTTTCTGGGACCCCTGGAACAGGTGCTCTTGTACATCTGTGCCCTGCCTATACATGTTATATATGTTATATATGTTCCATGTGGTTATATATCTCATATATCTCATGTTCACCAACCAGGAGGCTTTCCAAATCCCATTGTTCAGGAGTTTTTTAGAATCCAACATCTAGTTTCCTCCCTTCTCCAGAGGCCAGAGGGTGGGGCTAAAAGTTCCAACCCTTTAATCCTGTGTTTGGCTTTCCTGATGACCAGCCCCTATTCTGACACTAACGAGGGACCCTGCGATGAGTCAACCCCTATAGCATAAACTCAGGTGTGGGGCTCTTAATGAAAAGAGAAAAAGATACTTCTATCACTCAGGACATTCTGAAGGTTTTAGGGGCTCTGTGTCAGGAACCAAGAAGAAAGACCAAATACATATTATACCACATATCCTAGAAAGAACATTCTCTAGATATGAAAAGTCTGCAAAATTCTCCTGAGATTTATATTTTTCCAAACCTTCTACAGCTTTTAAGTGTTTCCCTAAATCAGATTTCACTTAAAAAATCATTTTGGAAATGAAGCACCATCTATTTTTTTGCTGATTGTATGCACAACAATATGTTATAGCTTTTCCATGTCTGCACTAAGGGAACCTGTGTAATTTCATCAGACCCAGTGTTTTCCACATATTTAAACTTAATGTCCTTTTGTGTGTTTGTAAAATTACTACCAAATAGCTAGAAAAAAATTAAAAAGTTTTAAGGAATACACTTTTGGAAAACTGTCATTTTTCTTTCTTTCTTTTTTTTATTTTGAGAGAGAGAGAAAGAAACAGAGCATGCACACGCAAGTGGGGGCAGTATAGTGAGAGAGGGAGAGACAGACTCCCAAGCAGACTCTGTGTTGTTACTGAAGAGCCCAACACAGGGCTCGAACTCACAAACCTGGAGACTGTGACCTGAGCCAAAACCCAGGAGTCAGATGCTTAACCAACTGAGCCACCCAAGTTCTCCAGGAAACCAAACCTGAATTCCAAATATTTCTTATATTCTTTATGAGTCTATAATATGTTTGTCTATTTGAATTTGTTTTGTGAACTAGTTCTCAATTCAAATTTAACTAACAGTGTGAATCTTGCATATTTTTATAAATTGATCATGTTTTGGGATATACTTATACCTATGCCTATTTTTATATTTTTATTCGTGTTTTAGAGGATTTGTTCCTCTGCTTCTCTGAGATTCCACTTCCTCAATTCAGATAATCAAACTATCCTTTGTTTTGTTTAGCTAAGACACAATGGTTGACCTCACAGTCTTGTTCATTATACCTTCCATACAGGTCTATCAAAGGAATTTACTCTTCCCAAAGTAGTAGTTTTATGATATACACACTCACCCTGGGTGTTGCCGATTGCTTCCACCTCCATTCCCTCAAAGTCTGCCCCCCAAATGCAATCTCTGAAGGAGAGGGCAAGTGATAAATTGACCATAGTCATCATCACATGTGCCCTAGGAGATTTCCTCTCAGGCAGTCCTGTAGTTGATTGAGTATATAGTTGAATAACCATTGAAAGCCCCAACCATAACTTCTTGGGGTTCATCATTATATGAAAATTGACCTTCTGACAGCAGCTTGTAGTTTACATGTATCTGTGACTCTCAAATTCCATATCAAGAGTAAACATCCAGTTTTCATTCCTTGGCAGAGTGTGTGTGTGTGTGTGTGTGTGCGCGCGCGCGTGTGTGTGTGCTTATTCATAAATTTGCATATGCATATTTTTATATTTATGCAAGTGTACACATAGATATAAATCATCCTTATGTTGCCAAAGCTGTTAGTTAGCATGCCACTTGGAAATGGTTGCTGAATTTGTCATTTACCCCTGTGTGGGCATTAATACACTCTCCCCTCTGAATATCAAGAAATGGAATATGAAACCAGTGTTTCCATTTGTTATTATTTTGAATGACTAGAGAAGAAAATACACATGGCAGCTTCACTGACTGCTCTGCTCTGGACTGCAAATTTTCTGCTTATTTAATAAATTTACATATCTTATTTAGAAATATCTTTGATAGTGACTGGAGATAATCCTTGAATTTTTGATTTCCATCAATTTGAATACTTCCAAAAATAACAATCTAAATATTATTTTCTTTGGAACACATTAGAATAGAGAATCCCATACTAGAGAATATATTTTTTCCTCAGGGTCCACAGTCTTCATCATGAAGTATCCCTGAAGTTATGGTTCCCACCTTAAGTATAGGGATTGCATTATTTCTTCTTTCCTTTTTTTAAAAATTTTTAAAAAATGTTTATTTATTTTGAAAGAGAGAGAGAGACAGAGCATGAGCAGTGAAGGGGCAGAGAGAGGAAGACACAGAATCTGAAGCAGGCTCCAGGCTCTGAGCTGTCAACACAGAGGCCGACGCAGGGCTCGGACTCCTGAGCCATGAGATCATGACCTGAGAGCCAAAGTCAGGCACTCAACCAGCTGAGCCACTCAGGCACCCCTGTGCTATTTTTTTCCCCTTAAAGTTTATTTATTTATTTTGAGAGAGAGAGAGAGTGCAAGAAGGGGAGGGGCAGAGAGAGGGAGAGAGAGAATCCCAAGCAGCGCGGAGCCTGATGTGGCGCTCAAACCCAGGAACCATGAGCTGAGCTGAAATCAGGAGTCAGTTGTTTAACTGAGCCACCCAGCTTCCCCAGTGCATTGAACTATTTTAAAATCTCTATTAGTTAGTGAAAAAGACCAGGATGTTTAGACTATAAAAATTTATAAATTGCCATAAGAATGCCATTTTTCTATCCTCTTTTTTTTTTTTTTTTTTTCTGTTGCCACTTTCAACCTCCTTACTGAGTTCTGGGCCGATATTCTGTATGCATCTGTGATGGTTGTAGAAGGTGAAGTTAGCAATGTTTCAGTTTCTACTTACTTTAATGTGGCTACCAACATAACAATATGCTTTGCCCTGTGGCCCTCTGGTTTACCCAGTGTAATATGGACTTGAGTCATGACACCATCTTAAACTCATGCTATGAATGGTGTGTGTGTGTGGGGGGGGTGGTCAGTAGGGTGGGTGTTTGTGTGTTATGACTTTCTCCTTTTCACTTGAATTAATTCTAGCAATGAAGGAGAATCTTGGAGGGAAGCTCTCAAAGATTCTTGAGAATCAGGGTTTGAGGCTAAAATAACTCAGGTCTGAGTAAAGTGAGAAGGTGATTCCTACCTACAAGTTCTCAATCACTGCCTGGCTTTCTGAATCTCATTCCTTGATCTCCCCTCTGCACTGCCTTTTGCAAATATTTTCATATTATTACAAAACTAAAATTATTTTCAACTTCTTATAACAGATGGTCTCATTCCACATATGTTTCCTTGGTGATTTCTCTGCTGTCAAATTCTTCATCGAGTGTCAGTAACCAGTAAAGTACAGGTAATGTAGTCTTGGCTTTCACCCCAGAACCACCTCAGCACTAGGCCCCCAAAGCTTACATCAATTGTCAAAGTTTTTCAAGCTCTCAGAAATATTATGCTATAATATTTTTCTTATGTTCAGAGTACCATTCAAATGCTTCAGTTTCAACACTCACTTTTCTTCCCTTGTAAAATTCCTTAGTTTTCTGTACCTGGTACAATCCAGATTGGGATATGTAGAAAAGATTTAGCACCGCAGGCCTGAGACTGTTATCTTTGGAAACAGCTTGCAAAATTGGCCTTTGTCTGCACCCGAGATTAAGGGAGGTTTATGCCATTTTAAAAACTAATAAGAATAGCTTACTGTGCCTACACTGTACAAACAATGCGGTTTATGCAGAATACTTGCTTACCTTCTGGGAGCCTGGAATTTTGAAACATGGTAGGTAGAGGGTGCCTATGTGACCAGCCTCCAATTAAAACTGTGGGTACTGAGACTCCCATGAATTTCTCTGGTATACAATATTTTACACATGGTATCCCAGCTCATTACTGGAGGAATTAATCCCATGCTGCATGACTCAACTGGAAGAGAACTCTTTGAAGCTTGTAACTAGTTTCCTTTGCAAAAGCACTGTATTAGTTAGGTTGGACTTCCATGACAAAATAGTATAAACCGGGTGGCTTAAACCCCAAATGTGTTACAGTTCTGGAGGTTGGAAGTCTTAGATCAGGGTGTCATCATGGTCAGGTTCTGGTATGAACTCTTTCTTGGCTTGTAGTTGGCCACCTTCGTACTATATCCTCACATAAGGGAGATGATATAGATAGATACAGATTAAAGATACAGATATAGATAGATTTTATATGTGTGTGTGTGTGTGTGTGTACAGAGAGTGTGAGTGTGTGTGTGTATATGAGAGAGAGAGAGAGAGAGAGTGAGAGGAGAGACAGTTGTATGGTGTCTCTTCTTATAAGGCCCACTAATCCCATCAGACAAGGAATCTACTCTTTGAACCTCATCTAATCTTAATCATCTCCCCAAATCCTTATCTCCAAACACCATCCTTTAGGAGTTTGGGCATCAACATATGAATTTGGGAAGAACACAGTCAATAACTGGCTTCACACACCTTTCCCTTTGCTAATTTTGCCTTATCCTTCTGCTATAATAAATTATATTCTTGAGTATAACTGTGTGCTGAGCACAGAAAACAACCAAACCTGGGGTTAGTTTTAGAATTAGTATTAGAATCCTACAACACAGCACACATCATTTAATGTGTCCTTTATTCCAGGGCACCAGTCCAGATACCTGGCCCTTCCTAGGTCATATCTGTTGCTCTGAGTTCTCCTACCAATTTCATGATATTGCTCAAGAATCTACCTTCCTTTTCCAGAAGGAAACCTACTTTTTAGACAGTTATGTGTTGGACAACCTATGTACGTGAACTATTGCCCATGAGCTGCTTTTCCATGGATGTGTCTTATAGGGCTTTGTATGATAAAAATCACATGGCTGAAAACAAACAAACAAAGAAATAAAAAAATAAAAATTCACTTTTGTTTAGGGATTCATTCTCAAAATATGACCCACCAAGTAACAATGTTCTAGCGTTGAAATCACTCTTTTTCATGATAGCCCTTTCCTGAGAGGGTTTATCCCAGGGCCATTATTGCTTTTGCCAGATGCCTTTTGCTTTGACCAAAATTAAGTTTAGCTGCTGTGATGGCCTGCCAATTGACTTAATTCTAAAATGTACTTTAATTCAAATTCAGCACAATAATATGCATGGAGACATACTGCACTCCAGATCAACTTTCCTATAGATTAACACTCCAAAAGACTCATGCTTAAAGTTGAGAAGAAAGCCAAGAATAGCCCATAGGTCTTAGATGATCAAATTGCCCTCCTCTCTCTCTCTGACTTGAAGAAGGTACACAATGTATTTTTCAACTTCTGTTTCCTCCTATCAGTCCATATCTAAATCCAACTCAGATAGATATAAGGAAACTCTTTCTCTATGATCTCTTACCCTCTTCCTCTATTGTCTCAAAGCTTGCTGTTGAACTTTGGCAATAGGATCTGTTTCTTCACCCTTTAATCTTCTGATTCAGTCTCTTTTTTGTTTGACTATGTCACCTTAAAGGGTTGGGGTTGGGAACAGATTATACTTCTGTCCTAGGAAACAGGGATTTAAGCAATAATGTCCTTCTCAATCCTTCACAAAAATCCAAACTTTCCATGGTTTACCTTGATCAAGTCATGATATTAATGTGCAGGGCTTACATTATTATCTATATCCATGAAACTCACTTTAAAAAATGTTTGTTTATTTGTTTATTTTTGAGAGAGAGAGAGAGAGTGAGAGTGAGAGCATGTGGGGGAGGGGTAGAGAGAGAGGGAGAGAGAGAATCCCAAGCAGACTTCTCACTGTCAGCACAGAGCCTGATGTGGGGTTCGAATGATTACCCAAACTGTAAGATCATGACCTGAGCCAAAATCGAGAGTTGGACACTTAAGCGCCCTAGCCACCAGGTGCCCCCATGAAACTCACTTTAAAAAAATCTACATCTGACCAAAAAAAAAAAACCCTCTCATCTTATAATTTGCATATAAATTTCGTTCTTGATATCTCCACTTGATTCAAACATGTCCCACATTAAAATCATGATTGACCCCTTTATTCACAATATAGCCTTCTCCAGTGTACCTCCATCCATCTTTTTAAACACATTAGAAACCTAGTTTTCCTTGATATTTTACATTCTCAGATCCCTTAATAATCAATTCTTCACTGAGCCCTGCCAATTTACCTCAGCAGAATATGTCATATCAGCTTCTCTCTTTCTTTCCCTACCACCAACATCCTTCTTATCTGCAATATTGCAATATCCTTCTGAATAATCACTTTTAATTTAATATTGTCCCCATACAATCTGTTTGTCACACATCATTTTGTTCATTTTGAAATACAATCTGATCATGTCACTAACCTCTGTCAAATATTCTCCAGCTTTCTATTGGCTTCAGAACACAAGTCACACCCTTAAAAAATGAGCTACAAGCTATTTCAGTTTGTGTTTGTATAATCTCTTCCCCATTGCTCCTCTGCCTTCTATTTTTTTTTATTTTTTTTAATGTTTATTTATTTTTGAGAGAGAGACAGACAGAGTGTGAGTCGTGGAGGGGCAGAGAAAGAGGGAGACACAGAATCCGAAGCAGGCTCCAGGCTCTGAGTTGTCAGCACAGAGCCTGATGCAGAGCTGCAAGGTCATGCCCTGAGGTGAAGTCGAACGCTTAACCGACTGAGCCACCCAGGGGCCCCCTCCTCTGCTTTCTTTCTGTGCTCCCACATTCCAGTCCTCTTTCAGTTCGCCAAACACCCCATCTTCCTCTATTTGCACAAGTCGATCTGTATGCTAGAACAACTTCCCCCAAATCTATTTAATATTATTTCTTCATTTCCCAACTTTCCTTCTCTGATGGCTTCCATAATGGTTATAACCATGTCAAATTCTACAATTAAGAAAGACTAAAATGGCACAATGCATCTCCCTTTTATAGAGAGAACTATCGTTTGTAATATTATATTTATTTTTATGTGATTATCAGAGTATGGTTTTACTTACAAAACACTGGGCTCAATGTGGGTAGGAAACATCTGTGTTTATTTACCATTGAATTCCCAATACCTAGTATAATCCAGCTCATAGTTGGTTCTCAATAAACGTTTTATGAGTTGAGGAATGTATGGACTATCCTTTTGTGTTGTTATTCAAAAAGTATCTATTTTTCTCTTTCCAGCTTTTCTGAAGACTTCATTTTGTTAGCATAACCTGGGATTTTCCCGGGATCCAGATGTAAAAATGAGTGCACACAACATCTTGCAATATATGTATATAGAGAGGGAGGAAGGAATGAGAGGGGAGGATAAAATGTGTAAAAAAATTTTTGAATAAATTTCACATTAATAATAGTCTTAATTTTAGGAAGAGCTGTTTATTAAAATGTTTAGATTTTAGATTTTTAAAATGAGTCCCAGACTCAGAATAATCTTCTTTAAAAGAACTGGCTGTTACATGTAAGTGATGAATCACTAAATTCTACTTCCAAAAACAATATTACTTTATACATTATCTATAATTGAAATAAAAATTTGAAGATAAAAATACCCCTTTGATAATTCTTCATGACTGTCTGGGCACAGTATATATTTTAGTATTACTTTCAGTCTTGTCAATAGACACTTCTCTGAAGCAATAGTCAACCTGTTTTCTTCTGTTTGGCAAGCGGTGAGTGGTGCTGAATATTATCAAAGTAAGAAATCTAAATCCAAAGAACTGTTATGGCAAATCATCTTTGGAAAGATGTGATAATTTCCTCATCAGCTTAGATAATTTTCTATCTTTTTTTGTTCCCCTGTATACTCCTAAATGTTAATTCTCACTTGATACAAATGTTCTTGTATCTGTCTCAACTGGCCTCTCTTTCTTTTTCTTTTTTTAATTTTTTTCATGTTTATTTCATGTTTATTTTTGAGAGAAAGAGAAAGAGAGATTCAGAACGGGAACAGGGGAGGGGCAGAGAGAGAGGGAGAAACATAATCCAACCAGGCTGTCAGCACAGCGCAGGATTCAGGGCTCGAACCATGAACCGTGAGATATGAGCTGAGCTGAAGTTGGAGGCTTAACTGACTGAGCCACCCAGACACTCCAACTGGTTTCTTTTTCTTCTCTACTCCTTTCCACGTCCCTATTAAGCAGGTTTTATTTTTTCAATTTTGTCTTATGACTAACTTTACAGCTCTTTTACAGATGTGAACAGTGGTGGACTCTTGTCTCTGAAGTTAAATCTGATGCCAAACATCATATATATGTATATATATACATATATGTATTCTTATATTTATGTGATACACACACACACACACACGCACACACACACACATATATATACTCTTCGTATATACATGAAGAATAGAAGGTCAATGAGTTGAGCCTTATCAGTAGACTTTATGTCCACTTCAGTCATGATCCCTACTTTATGATTTCAATTAGAATATAATATATAGATCAATGAAAATAATCATTTGTTTCCTTTGACTTTGGTGCCTGCCTCCCTCATTAACACTATTAATTTTTAATTGTAGTATCTTTGATGGAAGAGATTGTGCCTAAATTCTCTATTTTTCCTGAGTTGTAAGGTATAAAGTTTTCTAGACCAATCCATTTGCAAAATTCCTAATATAGATCTGTTTTTTTAATTTTAATTTTTAATTTTTTAAATTTACATCCAAGTTAGCATATAGTGCAACAATGATTTCAGGAGTAGATTCCTTAATGCCCCTTACCCATTTAGCCCATCTCCCCTCCCACAACCCCTCCAGGAACCGTCTGTTTGTTCTCCATGTTTAAGAGTCTCTTACGTTTTGTCCCCCTTCCTGTTTTTATATTATTTTTGCTTCCCTTCTCTTGTTTTTGTCTGTTCTGTGTCTTAAAATCCTCATATGAGTGAAGTCATATGATATTTGTCTTTCTCTGACTGACTAATTTCACTTAGCATAATACCCTCTAGTTCCATCCACATAGTTGCAAATGGCAAGATTTCATTCTTTCTGATTGTCGAGTAATATTCCATTGTGTGTGTGTGTGTGTGTGTGTGTGTGTGTGTGTACCACATCTTCTTTACCCATTCATCCATTGATGGAAATTTGGGCTCTTTTCATACTTTGGCTATCGTTGATAATGCTGCTATAAACATGGGGGTGGTTGTGTCCCTTCGAAACAGCACTCCTGTATCCCTTGGATAAATGCCTAGTAGTGCAATTGCTAGGTCTTAGGGTAGTTCTATTTTCAATTTTTTTGAGGAACCTCCTTACTGCTTTCCAGAGTGGCTGCACCAGTTTGCCTTCCCACCAGCAGTGCAAAAGAGATCCTCTTTCTCTGCATCCTTGCCAACATCTGTTGTTGCCTGAGTTGTTAATGTTAGCCATTCTGACAGATGTGAGGTGGTATCTCATTGTGGTTTTGATTTGTATTTCCCTGATGACGAGTGAAGTTGAGAATGTTTTCATGTGTCGGTTGGCCATCTGCATGTCTTTTTTGGAGAAATGTCTATTCATGTCTTTTGTTCATTTCTTCCCTGGATTATTTGTTTTTTGGGTGTTGAGTTTGATAAGTTTTTTATAGATTTTGGATACTAACCTTTTATGTATACGTCATTTGCAAATATCTTCTCCCGTTCCATCAGTTGCCTTTTAGTTCTGCTGATTGTTTCCTGTGCTGTGCAGAAACTTTTCATTTTGATGAGGTCCCAGTAGTTCACTTTTGCATTTGTTTCCCTGACTCCAGAGACATGTTGAGTAAGAAGTTGCTGCAGCCAAGATCAAAGAAGTTTTTGCCTGCTTTTTCCTCGAGGATTTTGATGGCTTCCTGTCTTACATTAGGTCTTCCATCCATTTTGAGTTTATTTTTGTGTATGGTGTAAGAAAGTGGCCCAGGTCCAATTTTCTGCATGTCACTGTCCAGTTTCCCCAGCACCACTTGCTGAAGAGACTGTATTCCATTGGATATTCTTTCCTGCTTTGTCAAAGATTAGTTGGCCATACATTTGTGGGTCCACTTCTGGGTTCTCTATTCTGTTCCATTGATCTGAGTGTCTGTTTTTGTGCCAGTACCATACTGTCTTAATGATTACAACTTTGTAATACAGCTTGGAATCCGCTAATATATATCTTTTAAATGAATTCCTTTTTACACATATTTAGTGCTTCTCTGAAGCACAAGAAAATGCCAGACTCTTTCCTAAGAGCTCAAAGTATTGGTTGAACCCCCAAAGTGAGGGACGATCAATGACACTGGGAAGTTCTAAGAGCATAATTAGACTTGCTCAACAGTGACCAAAACAAGTTGTCTGACTCTCATTCTGCAATCACTTTTAGCCAACATGTCCAGGCAAAGAAGAGATTTATGAGAGAGGGTAATATTTGTTTAGAGATAGCACTAGCCCCTGCTGTGCATTTACCCTTTGTACACCTTCAAGCCACACAGGTACAGTGGGAGTGAATTTCAGGATTTGTGGAGTATGCGAGTGTCTCCCAGGAGGAGGAAGCCAGATTCTCATGAACATGTCTTGGTCCAGTGCTGCTACGGGAAAAGAGCAGAGCAAAATAAGAATTTTGGGGGAACAACTTGAATTACTAGAATTTTTGGAGAATGAAAATTGTGCTTTACTCTTTCCTGGACAAACCTAAATAAAGAAGGGAAACTGCTCCAAGTTGCCCATGGTGATAGTAAAATCTCTTCCAGGCTGTGTTGACAGCCATCTTTGTCTCCAAAGTTTGAGTTGGCAAAAACAAGTATCCCTTTACTGAGTTTAGTAGACATGGTAGAAGGAAACTAATTTAGAGAGATTTCAATATTTTCCAAGCAGATTACTTTTGAAAGTGAGGGAACCAAAGAATGGTTGTATATAGTTAACATTTTTTTATGCGACATGTCAAGATAAGCTGCAGCAGCTATTATAACCGAGGTCTAGCATGACTGGGAGGTAGGGAGCAGCATGTGAAGAACACATATGAGAGAAAGTGCTGTTAGTCTCAGAGGGACACCACTGGCAGTTAAAGTGGTTCCAGCCAAGCAATATTGTTTGTTCCTTTGTTTCTTTTAATACCAGTGCCTTTCCCTCACCCAAATCTGTCTAGCATGTTTCAATTGTTAGATGTTAAGTGTATTAAAATTTAATCTAAACCCTTTAGCTTTTCCCATGAAGTGTAACAAGGTCATGAATGCTCAACATGGCACTTTCTTCCTCCACCTCTTAAATATTTTTGTTCCAGATCATGTATTCCATCATGATTCTATACAAGCCCACTGCCTCAGTAAATATGAATAAATTCTGTTCTATGAAAATTACTAGTTAACGGAAATGGTTTATCTTTTCAAACAGTATTTAAATCTTGTCTTGCTGCTATGGGCTATTTGTATCATTTCTACAATGTCCTAAATGAAAATAAAAATCATTCTGAATAAAGAATCAACAACGGGCGCTTGGGGGGCTCAGTCGGTTAAGCTCCTGACTTCAGCTCAGGTTACGATCTCAAGGTTCACGAGTTTGACCCCGCTTGGGCTCTGTGTTGACAACCCAGAGCCTGGAACCTGCTTCAGATTCTGTGTCTCCCTCTCTCTCTCTGCCCCTCCCCCAGCAGCACTCTGTCCCTCCCTCTCTCAAAAATAAACATTAACAAGATTTAAAAAAGAAAGAATCAACAAGAGCTGTTAAAATCTCTTAGAATTAACTGTTATTAATTCTAAGCGCGATATGATTTCATTAAGTATACAACACAGAATAACAACATGGCGATATGTAGAATATCTTCTTCAGAGCTAATATTTTTGGACTGAAGCACACTAGTTCAGAAAAGAGGAAGTGTAGTATAAAGCAGCTGTATATATTTCTTACTTTCCTTTTTTTATTTCGCGTAATTTCCTGAAACAACTGCTTTTTTTCTGTAAATACTTAAGCACACGGCAGTTAGCGATTTACCTGAGGCTTTATTTTAAAGCAAATGATGTCATTTCCTTTTCTTCTCTGCCTTCACTTCTGCCTCCACCGTATCACTCGGTGTTACCTGAAGGAGAAACTAGACCCTCATTTAAGCCATAGGAAGATCACCTGAGTAGTTTAAACAGGGGCACTTTCTCTCCAGAACCAAGAAGATCACTCAGCTGTTGTAGGAGTGGTGAGAAACCTCAGTGTATCAAAGTAAAAGCAAATTTCCCTGCGGTGGGGACGCATAGCCCCAGCATGATGGTAAATTACCAGTAGTAGTGTAAGGTTAGGGCATTTAGCCCCTCACCTAACAGAGTCAGCAGAGGTGAGGCCACCTTAATCTCCACCAGCGGCTGACAAAATAGCAATGTTAGAACTTGCATTGATTGTGGGTTTTCTTAAATAAAGTTGTATAAAATTGAATCCACAGACAGGTCAACTTTCTCATGTTTATGTTATTTTTCTGAGTTAGTCAGAAACAGTAACGACAGTGCAATCTTAAATCAGTAGCTTCCTCTCTCAGACCAGTGATAAAGCAGCTGTCTGTTCATTTATGAATTCGCAGAGGGAGTAGGTAAGTCTATGATCACCTGAATACCTATAACTCTAAAGCCAAACCATTTGCCACATTTAGTTATGAGGGATTGGGAGGCAGGCTGGTGTACCCAGAAAGAAGTGCTGGCAAGCACCGACAGAGCAGAGGGCTGTGGTATATGACAGAACACAAGTGCCCTTTGGTTTAGACTACCATGTGAATGGGGCCCTCTGAAGCTGTGCAGGAATGGAGACCCCGGAAAAACAATGGGGTCTGACTTCTGATTTTGTTGCTTATTTGTAGGGGATCTTGGGCAAATTACTGCAATGACAGCGGTCTTAATTTTTTTCCCTTAACATTGGGAAAATTAAACCTAACTTCTGGGGTCCTTGTGCTAATTAAACCTAGCTTCTGGGGTCCTTGTGACCAATAGAAATACTATTCCTGGCACGTACAGAACGATGAGGTTTAGTCATACATGTGCTAGTTCACAAAGACAGGTATCAAAAGGGTAGTTCTCCCAAGTAGAAAGGACAGGGTAATAATAGAATCATGACATTAAAAAGTGATAAAGTGGAGAATGTACTTGGTGAATACATAAATGAGACAACTGAGACCCTGGGAGATGACTAACTCCTATTAAGATTTTTTAAAAGCGCCTAAGTTATCTGGTATGTTTTACTTCTTTTTTTTTAATTTCTAAAGTTTATTTATTTATTTTGAGACAGAGAGCACAAGCAGGGGAGGGACACAGAGAGAAGGAGAGAGAGGTTCCCAAGCTGGCTCCTTGCTGTCACTCTTCTTAAATCTACAAATTTCACTTCCCAGAGACTCTGAGTTGGACAATTTGCCACATAGTGGCTAATATATGTGGTGAAAAAGCCTTCTCCAAACTGTTCAGATGCCCCCTTCGGATTTTTAAGGCATTTAAAAATGTTCTTTAAAAAAAGCTCTTAGGGGCGCCTGGGTGGCTTGGTCAGTTAAACGTCCGACTTCGGCTCAGGTAATGATCTCACGGTCCGTGAGTTTGAGCCCCGCATCGGGCTCTGTGCTGACAGCTCAGAGCCTGGAGCCTGTTTCAGATTCTGTGTCTCCCTCTCTCTCTGCCCCTCCCCTGTCATGCTCTGTCTCTCTCTGTCTCAAAAATAAACGTTAAAAATAAATAAATAAATAAATAAAAGCTAGTAATGAAAACTTTAGAGTGAACTGAAGAATATAAAAATACAACATCATTAATATATAAAAAACTGTACATTCACATTCAGTTCTAGTTCTCTGTCCTTGCTATTTTGGGTAATATTGTGTCAGATATTAGGATATCACATAAAAATGTAATATCTGTAACAGAAAATACTGAAGCAGCAAAAGTTTAAACTCACACAATCAAGTTATTATTACAGTTGTGCCAATAATGATACAAATCTGAACTATATTTTTAAATAAAGGGAGCATCTTCTTTGGGTGGAAATGATAACATAAATTTTTATAAACAGCATTGCTAGAATATGTTCATCAGTGGGTGCCTCAATATCCCAACAAAAAATAACAGAATATTGTATGATTTGAAGAAGGAGGTTTTCAAGAAAGATCTGCTTAAGTAAGAGTAGTTATTTCAGGTGTATTAAGCCTCTATTATAGAAATACATAGGGAAATAAAAAGGATTGGTAGTGTAGAGAGAAACGAGAAGTTGTGCTAGTTTTTTTTTTAATTTTTTTTAACATTCATTTATTTTTAAGAGAGAGAGAGAGAGAGTTTGAGTGGGGGTGAGACGCAGAGAGAGAGACACACACAGAATCAGAAACAGGCTCCAGGCTCTGAGCTGTCAGTACAGAGTCTGACGCGGGGCTCGAACTCACGAATCATAAGATCATGATCTGAGCTGAAGTCGAACTCACGAACTGCGAGATCATGACCTGAGCTGAAGGGGGACGCTAAACAGACTGAGCCACCCAGGATCCCCAAAGTTATGCTAGTTTTAGTGCCTGTATGTTTACCTGACTATTCAGTTAGGGCTCAGAGGAAAGAGTGTGCAAAGCTGTCAAAGTAGCACTGTGCAAACTAGGCTTCTTCTGGGTCTCTAACTTTTCCTCTATCAAAATTCTGAATGAATTCAACAAAGTCCTATTTGCAAGACCTGGTCAGCAAGAGAAGAACAAGCTGAGGTTTCCCTCGTCTCCCCACAGACAGAACTGTCAGAGCCTGGGGGCTCAGGGACATCCAAGGCTGTGTATGTTCTGCGGGATGTTGCTCTGCTGTTATTCTTCATTGCATGAAGCAAGTATGAGAGAGTAATCTTGTGAATGGAGAAGACAAAGGGAGATTGGTCTGCAGCACCCTAGAATTGTGATGCCGACCACTGACAGAAGTTCTCTTAGAATACCAGCTGCACAGCACCTGGAGAGCTTGGCTCCCATGACATGTTACATCCTACTCATCATGAAGCGGCAACAGCTTGTCGCTTAGGAAACTGATACTGGGTGCAGCCCCTTCTGGTGAGGGGATGTGGGGCTGGGAGGGTGGAGCTCCTGTCTCAACTGGCTCGGGGACCAGGAAATGCAGAGTGAACGCCCATGATCATTTTTGGACAATTATATTCATTTCATCACAAAGCGACTGGAAGGGGGGAATTTAAACCAAGCCAAATTTTCAGGGGAAAAAAATCACAGTAGGATAGCACCCTTCCTTTGTACTATAGTAAGAACAATTAGAGCAAGCTGGAACTGTAAGAACATGATGCTTTTTAGGGAAGTTTTGGACTGAAATGAGACTTTAAGCTTTTATGCCGTTTCCATGTCTTGAAAATATAGAAGCAATAAATCTCCAATAAATAAACGGAAGGATGAGGCAGAGCATTTTTGTTTGAGGCACAGAGCAGAACTGAAGGAAATGTGAAACAACAGCAGAGATAAAGTCAGAAGACTGCTAAACCTAGACAAAGAAGCAAAAGTTTAATTCTGGCCACGTTCTAGAGATCCATGGATGTATACAGCCAGATGGCTTTAAATGGGCTATAATGAGACAGGGAACCTATCAGGTAGTTTACTTCTGAATGAGTAACATGCATGGAGCAGTTTTAGCACTCATGGGTTTGAGGAGTCAGATTCATAGTGATACATGAAGGCTTCCTACACCACACGGGCTCCCAGAACTAAGTGAATGACCTCATTTATGATTGTTCATCTAAGAGGTGACAATGAAAATGATGTCAAAGAAGACCATGGAGTTGAATTATTAAACCTGTTAGTTACGATTGGAGTCTTGCCTTCTTTGTAGAACCACTATAAGTTTTGTCCTAATTTAGATATTGGCGTGAAAATCTGGGGTGGGATAATAAATGTGTACACTGAAAAGCATACACTTCTATTGCTTTATTATTAGATAGTTCTTATTTGTTGTCAGACCTTCAAGAACATAAGTGTACACAATCTTATAATACTTCTAGAAAACTTGTGGTTTTTTGGTAAAGATTTTAGAAGTGCTAATTGGTTTGGGTGAGATCAATATATTAAGAATCACCATTTTTTCCATTGGTCAGATACACAGTCTCTTGTATAATCCGTAATACCCTTGAATGGCATAGTCTTATGTCTTTGGAAATCTTTTTGTCGTTATTGTTCTCGTTTACACTAGGTAGTCATTCATACTTCACCATCATCTTCTTCCTCACCTATCTGTTGAAGTGAAATAGCCCTTTCTGTTCTCTGAGAAAATATTCCTTTTTAAAAGTTTTTTTTTATTTTTGAGAGAGAAAGAGAGAGAGAGGAGCATGAGTGGGAGAGGGGCAGAGAGGCAGGGAGAAAGAGAATCCCTAGCAGACTTCGCACTGTCAGTGCAGAGCCCTATGTAGGGCTCGAACCCATGAACTGCGAGATCATGACCTGAGATGAAAGGAAGAATCAGACACTTAACCAACTGGGCCACCTAGGCTCAAGAAAATGTTCTTTAGTAAATAAAAGTGGCAACTGATTTCTAATTTTACCTGGTTTAACTGAATCAGCCGGAATTATTCATTGAAAAGCAGATGCTTTCAGTATGATTTCCCTGGAAGGGTTGTTCCATCAAGAATACAAATTCACAAAGAAAGACAAATACCGTATGATATCCCTCTTGCGTGGAATCTAAAAACCAAACCAACCAATCAACCAAACAAACAGAAACAGAATCATACATTCAAAGAACTGGTGAACACTGGTGGCTGAAAGAGGGGAGGGGGTTGGGTGAAATAGGTGAAGGGGATTAAGAAGTACAAACTTCCAGCTATAAAATAAATGAGTCACAGAAATGCACAGTACAGCATAGGGAAAGGTACAGCATAATCAATAATATCGTGATACTTTTGTAAGGTGGCAGATGGTAACCACACTTATTGTGGTGAGCATAGCCTAATGCATAGAATTGTCAAATCACTACATTGTAACTAATACATATTGTATGCCAACTATAATTCAATTTAAAAAAGAATAACAATTTCATATTTTATTCAGGATAAGTGAACATGAGACTCATTCACTCGTTCATGTATTCCACAAGTGTTGTGCACCTGCTATCTATAATCCTTTTTTTGCTAGCTGATAGAATGAAACGGTTTCGGAAAACATGCCTTGAAGATTTCTTCCATCGATCTGTCACTCCTGAAGATTTACCTAAACTCTCAACCAAGATTGGTACTTAACACTCTTTTCAAAATGGTTTTATTTTGGAGACCTATTTGTTACAGTAGTCACTAAGTGATCCCCTAACTAATACAATTGTGCACAAAGCATGGAAGATTTTGTGGGTTATGGGATAGGCAAGTAATTTGATATGGCTGGAGTACTCTGGTACTGTGCACCTGATGGTAATAGGATGTCAGAAAAGTACAGCAGAAATTAAGCTAGATTGAGGTAATGCAAGTCGATTGAGGTACTGCAATTTTAAGTTCTCATCTTCTTTCTCTCCAGCATATTAAACAGGCAAATGCATATGTGAATAGCTCTAATTAAAAGATGGTTAGAGTGTGGGTTCTTTTGTCTGATGGCTTTGTCTTGAATTCTGGCTTGACCATGTATTAGTTGTGTATCTTTGGGCATAGCGTATGTTTGCACATATATGTTAACGTCTCTGACATCGATGTCTTATAGTTGCTACTGTCTTAACATTGAAGTCAGTCAGAGAGTAATCATGGCATAATTGTCACTGTCTGTACATTTTGGAAAATTGAGTTTCCAGCTTTAAAATCTAGAGCATGGATGGCAGAGGCATACAAGATAATCTGAATGATAACATCGGAGTTTTCTTTTTATCTTCCGGATTGGCCTAGTTTGGGGCAGGCATCAGGGAGCTGGTGAATCAAACATGTAGAGCAATAATCTCTGAGTAGTGTTTTTATGCAGTTAGCTTAACATCGCACCACCAGTGGGTTTTGGTTAGTTCATAGAGTCTTTTAAGGAATGTTGCAAATTCACAATGACACAGAGGAAAATATTGTCAACATTGCCAAAAAGTGATTAACTATTATATTCTGAATGTTAATACATTTTAGGAATACCTGAACTAATGACTTTTACTTACATATGCACAAGGTGATGACTGACTAATAAAATCTGTGTCTAATTTGTCTAAAAATCTCTAAGCGGTAAGAAGGAACTGTGTCAGATTTTTAGCATTTTAAAACTTCTTTCTTGCTGATCTTTCTTAGTATCTT
This sequence comes from Acinonyx jubatus, assembly GCF_027475565.1. Lineage (NCBI taxonomy): Eukaryota > Metazoa > Chordata > Mammalia > Carnivora > Felidae > Acinonyx > Acinonyx jubatus. The sequence goes on from NC_069384.1 coordinate 23,188,436, forward strand.
ATTTTTCATGAAAAGTAGGAAAAATGCATACCCAAGAAAGAAGATTAAATTAAATAACCCTTGAAAAATGTCCTAACAAACAGAAATACATATTATTGTTTAATGTCAGTGGAAAACTATGGACATAGACCATAAGTGTGCAATAAAATAATAATTTTATGATATAAATTATTTTAAAGCAGTCTTTGCATTATCCAGCATTTATTACTTTGGGATTTTTAAAAACTACTAATGGGCCAAATTACAAGTGCTCCACTCTGAGGGAGCCTTTGAAAAAATTTAGAGGTATGACTCTTAAAGCAATCTGAAAGAAAATGATGGTCTTGATCATCTGAAAGAGAAGGACCATCAACATGGAGCAGAATACATTTATTCTATCTGCTGAAAAAGTTCTGATTTTTTTTTTAACAGACCTCCTGGTCTAAGAATGAGTGGTAATAACCACTAGCTGTATCGCTCTTCCCCTGAGATCCTATTAGTTCTTTTGTGCTTGACCTTCCCCGATCTGGCGGTTTTATTGGCCAGTTCTTCTGGGAAACTTGGTGCATTTGTGAAGCAAAAGAAGCAATAAAATATCTTCAAGTCCCACTCCTATTTTGTTCAAAAGACAGTGCTCTGTTACCACAGTACTACCCACCAGCCATTATCCATCACAGGGTTCCAGTTCAGCTTCCAAGTGCAGACTGGTCTCTACGGAAACTGGGATGAAGAAGGGGAGGCAGGAGGGATTATCACATCGCTCTAGTTCTCCTACTTAAGTTTTATTTTTGAATGACCCAGACAGCTCTCACAAATACTTGCAGTTGACTATATTTTTCTTGCCTTTAGATAAGAGTGCCTATTATTTTAAGACCACTCAATTGCATTCTATTTACAGGCTTAAATAATAAATCAAATAAGCTTTCAGATTGAGGAAATATGGTTACTACTAAATATTCATTGGGAGTGAATGCAGCAGTATGTCTTTGTTAATGTGGTCTTCTGGGTTGAGTTTTGTGACTTATTTAGCTAAATTCAATTGAACTTAATTGATTTAGCAAAGCCAGGCATAAAATATAGAGAAATAGAGTGCCTATGAGAGAACAAGGCAGTTATGAATTCATAAATGGAGACGGATATAAGAATTATAAATAAGATCCAGGATGCAGAGCATAAAACTTAAGAAGATAAACACGGAGGAGTTTATGACATGTTTGCCTCAATCAATCTATTCTCATTTCTCTAAAAATATTTAACTTGTGCATCTCAGCAGCAGATTAATTTTGACCCATCCCCCCACCCTCTGCCCTTAATTGCATCATTTTGTTTCTAAAAGCAGAGTTTATGTTTCATGATGCTTATCTGGAGGCACAGAACTTCTTTAGTATCATTCAAACTTGTATTCTATTCCCCTGAGAAGAATTCCTTAATTTCTTCATTCATTCAAAAATATGTTTTGAATCTCTACTATCGAGTAGGTAGCTAGTTACAGAATGAATCTGACTGAATGCAGGGAAAGGAAGAAAAAGGAAACCAGCATAGTATCCGGAATTCTACTGTCTGAGATAGAAAACAAAGGATGGAAAGCGAATTTGAGGCAGAGGTGACAGAGTGTATGATTTCTGTTTTGACTGTGTGGAGTTTGAATAACCTGTGGGACAAATCAGTGCAACTAGCCATTAGGCAATTGGATACGTGAGTGAGAAGCTCAGCAAAACTATCTCACCTGGGGATAAATTTTAGAAGCATATAGAATTGAAAAGGCATATCTTACTTAAACAGCCTGTGAGTATAAAACAAGGACCTATTTGTTTTTGTAGGTGATATTAATTATTCAGTGGTACTTATTTTTTTTAAGTCAGGTTTATTAAGGTATAATTTACATACAGTAAGATTTACTCCCTCTAGATATACAGTTCTTTTAATTTTTAAAAATGTATGTAATTATGTAACCACCACTGTAGTCAATATATAAAGAATTTCCATTATCTCAAAATGTTTCATCGTGTCTTTTTCAAAACTTATTTGTTTTCATAGAGAGAGAGAGAGAGAGAGAGAGAGAGAGAGTGAGAGAGAAAGAGGATATGAGCAAGCAAGGGAGGGGCAGGGAGAGAGGAAGAAAGACAATCCCAAGTAGCCTCTGAAGCACAGAGCCTGATGCGGGGCTTGATTCCACAACTATGAGATCATCACCTGAGCTGAAACCAAGAGTCAGATGCTTAACCCACTGTGCCCCCTTTGGGTCTGTTTTCAATCCCAGTCTTTGGCAACCTGGAAACTTTTACCTTTCCTTTGAATTTTACCTTGTGCAGAATGTTATGTAATGTAGTTATACACTATGCAACATTTCGAGGGTGGCTTCGTTTACTCGGCGTAATGCCATTGATTTAGTAATGTTGTGTGCATCAATAATTCATTCCTTTTTATTGCTAAGTAGGATTCCACCGTATAGGTGTTCAACATTGTGTTTGCTCATTCAAAATTTTGTGGATATTGGGGCTGTTTCCAGTCTTGAATGATCATGAATACAGGTGCTACAAATATTCAGATATATATTTTTGTGTGGAAATGTGTTTTTTATTCTCTTGGATGAATATCTAGAAATGGAATTGCTAGGTCATGCCATTAGTATATATTTTAACCTTACGAGAAACTGCCAAACTTTTCCCAACTGGATGTGCCATTTCTACCAGTAATGTGTAAAAACACTTCTAATTGTTAGAGATCCTTATTAACATTTAATATTGTCAGTGTTTAAAAAAAATTAATTCTAATAGGTTTGTAGTGGTATTCTAATTGTGATTGTAGTTTACACCTCACTAATTACATCATGCATTTTATCATGTGTTTGTCATCAAGATATTTTCTTTTTAAGATATATTTCATAGTGGGGCACCTGGGTGGTTCAGTAGGCTAAGCGTCTGACTTCGGCTCAGGTCATGATCTCACAGTTCGTGAGTTCAAGCCGTGCATCAGGCTCTGTGCTTACAGCTCAGAGCCTGGGACCTGCTTTGGATTCTGTGTCCCCTTCTCTGTCTGCCCTTCCCCCGCTTGCATTTTGTCTCTCTCCCTCTCTCAAAAGTAAACATATATGTATATATGTATATGTATATATATGTATATATACAGGTATATATATTTTGTGTCACATATTCTGTGACTTTCAGTATATGTCTTAGAATTTTTTTTTATTAACTTTACTCTTAAGTGTTTTATCCTCTTTGTTGGTACTGTAAATGGAATTGTGTTCTTAATTTCATTTTTTACATTGTTCATGGCTAGTCTCTAGAAATACAACTGATTTTGTGCGTTCATTTTGTATCTGCAACTTTTCTGAAATTCTTTAAGATCTTGTCATCTGCCAATAGAGATAATTTCACTCTTCCTCCAATCTATATGTTTTACTTTATTTTCTTGCCTAATTGCCCTGGCTAGAAAAATACTGTAAAATATTGAATAGTGCAATATTGAATACAAATGGCAAAAGCAGACACCCATGTCTTGCTCCGGATTGTAGGTGGAAAGATTCCAACATTTCACTATTAGCTATAATAGTAACTATGGACTTTTGTAGATGCCCTGTATGAGACTGAGGAAGTTTCCTTCAAATCCTAGCTTGTGGAGTGTTTTGTTTTTATCATGAATACATGCTGGGTTTTGTCAAATGTCTTTTCTGCATCTTTGAAACAATCCTTTTTTCCCCTTTATTCTATTAATATGGTATATTACCTGGATTGATTTTCATATGTTGAAACAATCTTGAATTCCTGTGAAAAGTGCAGTATTTTCTGGTGTATAATAGTTTCTGTATGCTGCTGGTTTGGGTTTGCCAGATATGTAAGCAATGTTAATATTTTTCATCCAATTTGGGAAATTTTTGATCATTTCTTCAAAAATTCCTTCTTCCTTCTCTCCTTTCTTTCCGGGATTCCCATTATGCATATGCTGATATGCTCCATGGTTTCCCACAGGTCTTGGGCTCTGTTCATTTTTCTTTATTGTATTTTCTATCTCGGATTAGATAATCTCATTGACCCATCTTCATTTTGCTGATTCTTTCTGCTCAAATCTTCTATTGAGTCCCTTATTGACTATTTCATTTCAGTTATACTTTTCAACTCCTATGTCTCTATTTGGTTCCTTTTCACAATTTCTATATTGTTATTGATATTCTCTATTTGGTGACATATTCTCATACTTTCCTTTTTAAGACATAGTATTCTTTAGCTTGCTGAACAGGTTTCAAATAGCTGATTTAAAGTATCTGTCTGGAAATTCTCATGTCTGCCTGCTCAAGTGCTGTTTTTATTAATGACTTTTTCCTCCTGTGTATGGGACATACTATTTCATTACCTTAAACACCTCTTCATTTTTTTGTTCAACACTGGACATAAGATACACTGGAAATCAGATACACTTCTTTGCCATGGATTTTTATTGTTGCTGCTTTATGTAGTTGTTTTTATTTGTTTGATGCTTTTCTTCACTAATTCTCTAAAGTCAATATTTTTTTGTTGTGTTTGCCACTGAAGTTCTCTGTTCTATTAGCTTACTAGTCTGTTAATGACTGGACAGAATTACCTTAAATACCTAGAACCCCCCAAAAAAATCTTCCAATGTTTGCTGAGTGGTTCTCTGTATATGTTGGTGAGCACTTTCAACATTCAGGCAGTTTACAACTTTGTCTTAAGAGTCACTTTGTGCCTCCACATAGACTCAAGGTTATTCAGAGTTGAGTACTGAGAAACTGCTCAGGTCATTTCTCAGGATGTACATGACATTGTACATCCATGTACAACATGACATTGTGTGAACTTCTAGCTTCCTGGGGATATGTTGGGACTTTTCAAAGCCCTTATGAACATCTCACTAAGCATCCACTTCTCCCAAGCTTTTCAAGTAATCCTTCATTTGCTCTAATTTTTATCACCACTGGCAGCTGTGACTAAAAAAAGTCTCCTGTAAATGTTTTCGACAAACAACCCACAAAGGCAACTTTAGCCAGTTCTGAGTCAGGTGAAATGCAAAACTTTTGAGCTGATCTTCCAAGGAATAATTAGGTAAAAAAAAAAAGTAATAATTACAATTATTTTCAAATGAGGTCTGTTCTGTTCCCTCCCATCCTAGGAATGTGGGCTGTTATTTTCAGATACTACTGAACTAGGGAATGGAGTATCAAACTGGCTTAAGTTAGAATACCACACAGTTTGCTGTGCTTACTGACATTCCACTGTTTTTTGTTGTTTTTTGCTTTTTGTTTTTGTTTTTTGAATAAGCACTCTATGTCTTGCTGCAAGTCTTAACTATTATTTAGACTTTGAACAAAAACTTGATTTTGATCTGTTTCTTTCATTGCTTTATAGAGGAGAGTGGTTTTGAGTTTCTTATTCCTCCATTTTGCTGATATCACCCCCAGCCCCTGTATAATAAAGTGAATTTCTTATATGGCATATATTTTGGACATGGTTTTTAATCCACTTTGGCTAATATCACTTCTCGATTAGTATGTTAAACCATTTACAGTTAATGTGATTATAATATTTCAGTCTATTATATTGCAGTCTGTTTTCTATTAGCCCCCTTTTTTTTTTAATTTTGTTCCCTTTCTTTTCTTTTTAGCAGTGTTGTCTGAACTTCTGTATCCTTACTGATTTTCTGTACAAGCATTCAATCAATAACACTCTTCTTCTTGGACTCTAAGCACGATGGTAGACTATTGAATATTGTCCTATGGATTTAAATTGTTTTTCCAATTTTTTTCTCTTTGTGTTTCAGTTTGGATAATTTCCACTGAACTATTTTCAAGCCTGCTTTTGATATGTTTGAAGAAATTCCTCACCGTTGATATCATGATTTTTAATTCTACCATTTCAACTTGACCCCTTTCTTATAAACCCCCCTCTTTGCTGAAATTCTTCTCTCTTCCTATATGTTGTCTACCTTTTCTAGTAAGTCTTTACCATATTAATCATAGTAAATTTATCTCCCAAAGAGGTTGTCCCTGACAATGCTCTTCTATTGGATCAAGTCTTTATTTCATTTTGTTCATTTTTTAAATTTTATCATTTTACTCATTTAACTAAACCCTAAGTTACTTCAGAGTAATGCTTCCATTTTGGTCAAAACACATTACTATACCTCTCCTTATGCCTGACACAAATAATTAAGAATAAATATATTTAAATGAAGACTAAACACACGAACATGTGAAGATGTGTTTAGTTGCTTCCAAATGCATGATAGCCTTCTATAAAGAGACCTTTGTGAGATTCCATAGGATAATGAAGTTTCATAATATGAAAACTCCACGAGACCCAGGTCATTCTCTTGAAATGGTGTGGTGGATTGAAGAGGGCAGTATGAAAATTAGGCACTATCTACACTTACCTTAAGATTTCTCTTTAATCTTAGCATGATTTGGTATAACAAGCCTGTCTCTAATATTTTGTCATAATTCCTTGAAGACCCCAAAGATTCCTGGCACGATGTAGCTGAACCCAATTTACAAGTTTTAGAGCCATTTTTAATTTTTTAGGGGAAATTTTCTGTCCATTTAATGACAGAATAGCAGATAGAGGCATCTGATCTTGGTTCAATTGATGGTTTTACGACTTAAGAGTTTGAGCAGATTGTTTCTTTAATATCTCATCTATAAAATGAAAGAAAAACTAAGAATACATACCTCACTGTGATACTGCATGAATTAGATAAGAGAAAAATCTGTGTCATACTCAGTACCCAAGACATTCTACAATAGTTGTAATTGCTGTTGTTGTTATTATTGTAAATATTAACCTTTTAGGACTGCATCAGAATCCTTCCCAAGGGTTCCCTTCAGGACCTCCTCAAATGTGAGTTAAAAAATGTCATTTTTTCTATAAATTTTTTATTGATGCAATTTAAAACATAATAATAATTGAGTAGAGTTTTGTTTTGGGTTTTTTTTTTGGTAATATTGATCTAATGTGCAGAATATAATTATTTTGGGTAGAGATAACTTTTTGCTTAGTTGGGGTTCAAAGTTCCTTATCATTAATTGATTACAAATGTTCATCTGTAAAAAACATCCTCAGCTCACAAGTGTCAGTTTGTTTTTTATTTGCAGAAGAAATTTGACCATGAGCTTGTTCTGTTATTTGGTCTTTTCCCGAAAAATTTATCAATCTGTGAATTTTCCTTAGGTATTTTTCTGATTCTGTTTTCCTTCATGGTTACACAAGAACTTGTCTGATACATAGGAAACTCTCCTTAAATGTGCCTTGAATAACTACATACTGAATTTTTCAATGAGTTACTTGTTTCAAAGTATAATGTGGAAAGAGAAAAAAGAGACATTATTGTTTTCTTCCTATGCATTAAATTTCCCAAGTTTTAGTATGCACAACAGTCACTGAAAAGTTTTTAAAAAGAAGACTCCTGACCCCCACCTTACACCAGGTGGACCTGAACTTCCTGAGTGGATCCTGGCCCATAGAGCAAGTAGGCCCCAAATGTTCTCTTTTAAAAATACTGAACTACATTCCAGTGATCCTGCTAATTTTCAATCAAATCCAAGGAGGAGAAGAAAACACATTCTAACTTAAGAGAAAGTACAGACAAGTTATTACATTAATCTTTTTCCATAAGTTTAACAACAGCATGAATACTATGTCATGAAATGATGGAATCTGGAAGAACACTATATGTACAATGACACAATGGTAATTGAAATATGTGTTTTAATTTTTTCAGTTAAAAATGCAGCTCAAATTTACTTAAAAAGGAGTAAAAACAGAATGATCTACAGTGATTCTCAAAGGTTAGAGAAGGCTATTCTTATGTGAAATAGCATATGATCTGTGTCTGAAAATATGTTTACAAGTACTTTGTTTCTCTTTTGAGTATTTTCGAGAGATCAATTCAGAAGTTAACAAATAATACTAAACAATTACTGGAATGCACAAAAACAGGAGACATTTATGCTTTGTCTGTAATATGCATAATACCTATTGATCTTGATGCAAGCTAAAAACATGTATGTCAGTCTCATAATTGAATATCATTATTTCTTTTCATGTTGAATCACAACTATTATTTTTGTGACAAATGAATGATTTTAAAAGCAAACAGTACAATTCAACTAATGGTAAAGAGTAAGAAAAAAGCATAACTGTTCACACTACCACAGTAGTTTTCAAGTAATAAATAATACGCTTTTATTTCTTTATGTTTATAGTAATTATAGTTTTGATAACTTCAATTTCATCATATTTTAACATTTTGTCAAAACCCTCCTATTATTAAAGTTATTAACTTTTCATATACTACTCAATTTGAAAATTCTCTTTCATACACACACACACACACACACACACACACCCCAAACAGCCTCAGTAACAAAAGCACTGCTTTTCTACTACTTTGAAAACATGAACTTACTATTTATGTTTTAGTAAACTAACTTTGCTGTTTCCAAGCTAAAAACATTCCCTTAGTCAAATAAAAGTACAAAAAACAATAGTTAGAACAAGAAACAGGCTAAGTTATTATTTAAAACATTAATCATATCTTAACTTTTAGCTTTAAAATTTGAATACAGAAGAGCTTTTGGTGTCTGGATGGCCTGGAAGTAACACACACCTAATGTGTGGAAGCAAGGCTCAAATCCATGGTTCCTTCTGACGTTGCAAGAATCTTTTGCCTCTATCAAGAAATCTGGCAGCTCAAGTTGTCATTAACAGAGGCATGGAAACATATTTGTGCTTCTGAGTTACTCTTCCTTTGATTAATGGACTTCTATTACCACATTTTGTTAATTTATTCAGTGATCAAAAGACATGTTGGTTGCATAAATTTGGGGCAATTATGAGTAAAGTAGCTATAAACATTTGTGTGCAGGTCTTTGTGTGGATATGTGTTCAACTCATTTGAGTAAATACCTAGGAGTGTGATTGCTGAATTGTATGGTAAGAATATATTTATTTTGTAAAAGAAGCCACCAAACTTTCTGTCAAAGTGGCTGTGCTATTTTGCTTTCCCGGCAGCAATGAATGAGAATTCCTGTTGCTCCACATTCTTGTCAGCATGTGGTGATGTCAGTGCTCAGAGTTTAGCCATTCTAACAGGTGTATCATGGTATCTCATTATTGGTTTACTACTTTGCAATTCTCTAATGACGTGATGCTGATCGTGTTTCAGATGCTTCTTTGCCATCTGGATATCTTCTTTCGTCAGGTGTCTATTCAGATTTTTTGCCACCGGGTCCTTTTGTATAAAATTAAGTTTCAGAAAACTAGCCACACAAGAAAAATGAACTGAAGAAAAATTATTTTACAAAATTACCTTTGTTTTATGAAAAATTCACCATAGAGATACTTTAGCCAAGTGTTTTAGAATATTCTAAATGTTATCTGATCTATACAAATTTAAAACATATCAGCACAAAATAAGATATAACTACATTACAAATTTAGGCAAAATGCTCAGGAAATGCACCATTATCTGCTACATTCCTCAAGGAAATAACAGTTACTGATTTTATATTTGATGCTTCATATCTTAATATAATCTTGGATTTAATATTTACAAAGAAAATCACTTTGATTATCCTCTTCTAGGCTGGGTATCTCCCTAAAGGGAAACATGAAGAGACTATGCTGGCTGGCCTTATATCTAAGGTCACCCTTAATGACAAAAAGCACTTCTTTTTCTTATGTGAGAATCACATCTCAGGCGACAAAAACACCAAACTTAGTTATGGGAGATTGGGGAAATACCTACTATCCCAAGGGAATTCCTGGGATGTATCTTAACTTTTAGCTTTAAAAATTGAATGCAGAAGGGGCACCCAGGTGGCTCAGTCAGTTAAGCATCCAACTTCGGCTCAGGTCATGATCTCGCGGTTTGTGAGTTCAAGACCCCTGTCGGGCTCTGTGCTGACAGCTCGGAGCCTGGAGCCTGCTTCGGATTCTGTGTCTCCCTCTCTCTCTGCCCCTCCCCCGCTCATGCTCTGTTTCTCTCTCTCAAAAATAAATAAACATGAAAAAAATTTTAATGGGTATAGAGTTTCAGTTGTACAAGAGGAAAGAATTATGGAGGTGGATGGTGGTGATGTTTGCACAATATTATGAACATACACTGAACTGTTCTCTTAAAAATGAGTAAGATGACAGATTTTATGTTATGTGTATTTTACCACAATAAAAAAACCTGAAAAAAAAAAAACCAACATATCTATTAAACTACCGCACAGCAATAGTTCACGTCAAAATCACCAGAAACCTGGAATTTGAATTTATGTTCACAGCTTAGTCGGAACTTTATACAAATGAAATCATGCATTGTTTTCCTTTTCTTATTGCCTTTTTCACCCATTATGTTTGTGGCTCATACATGTTGTTGTGTGTACCCATTGTTTCCTCATTTTATTGCTGTAAAGTAACCCACTGCATGATACTACATTACCACTACCTACCCATTTTATTGATTGAAATACATTTGGCTTTGTACGTAATGCACTATTAGTGTTTGAGTTCATGATTTTGTGCACATTGTTTTGGGGCATGCTCCTAGGAACAAAGTTACTGTATAACATGGCATGTCTATGATCAGATTTTGTAGTTAATACCAATGAAGTTTCCAAAATGGTTGTAACAATCTGTGTTCCCACTTGCAGGTATGAGAGTTGCAACTGATGTCCATCTTCAACAAAACTCAGTATTATCAGGTTTTTAAATTTACCCTAGTTTGGGTAGGTGGGTAGTGCTGTCTCATTAGCTTTAACTTTATTTCCTCTGGAAACTAGTAAGATTTTGTACTTGTTCACATATTTGTGGGATATGTGGAATCTCCGGTTTGGCAAAATGCCTGTTCAAAGGCTTTTGTTCTGTGTTAAGACTGACTTGTATCTTTTAAAATTTTTTAGAGTTTGATACTATATAATCTGAGACCCTATGTCTGATGACTAAATAGGTAGGAAATGTAGGCCATCTGTATGTCCCACATTTCACAGACTAGTGATAGTTAATGATAATAACATGTCCTAATTTAAACATTGTGTGATTTCTTCATACTTAACACTTTTTATCCTGGCCAAGAAATGTTACCTTATTCCAAGTTCATGAAACTTTTTAATCAAATCATCTGCTGGAAGCTTTATGGTTTTATCTTGTAGATTTACACCTTCTACCTCCACCCTCCACCTGGAATGGGTGTTTGTGTGTGATGTAAAACAGTTAAGATTCACGGTTATTTATTGGCCTGCAGTGTTCTTTTTGTCGTAATTAAAGAGTTTATATGAGTATAGGACTGTTTCTGGACTATTCTATTCCACTGAATTATTTTCCCAACCTTGCACTTAAATGGCACTGTTGTCATTAGCCATGCTATCTTAATTAGTATAAACTCATAAGTCATGTCTTCTTACAGTGTGAGTCCTTCAACTTTGGCTGCTCTTTTATGCTTGCAAATCAATTTTAGAATCAATGTGTATAATTTTACACACTTACACATGTACATGCACACACAGACAATGCTGAGATTTTGTCTGATGTTATAATTAATTGATATCGATTTGGGTATCTATAGAGAAGTAATATATCTTAAAATATTGAGTATACCAATCCATGAACAAAATATGTATCAAATTACTGGCAACATCACTCTCAATTATTTCTTTATATTTTTCTGTACAGAGACTTTGTATACTTCTTAGAATAATTTTAAGCCTGTAGACGATTGTTGATTTATTATGGATAATAATTTATTTTGTTTTCTGATTTTTTGTTTTTGATGATATGGAAACAAAATTAACGATTATAAGCTGACCATGAATTCAAAGATCTCACTGAATTATTTTATTCATTCTAATTGTTCACCTTTATTTTCTAATTTCCATGAAATATTTTCATCTGGGAAAAACAACAGCTTTATTTTCCCCATTCAATCATTATATGTTCATTTCTTTGTTCTTACTCTGCTAGCAAGGACATCCAGAACAATGTTGAACTGAAGTGATGATTGCAAGTGCAACTAGGTATGATTCCAGTTATAATTGCTGCAAAAACTAATAAACTACAGTAAACATTCTTATTAAAAGCTAAGCAAAATATTATTTTTAGAAGGAAACTAATGTACCAAATGTAATAGCAAGTAATATCCTAAATATTGGAATAATGCAATCATTTCTCTTGAAATTAACAATTAAACAGGATTGCCTATTTTCACTGTTATTATTTAATAGCATTTGAACTACTAAAACATGGCATGGGAAGAGAATATTGATGATTTGTAAACATTGTGAAATATAAATTTAAAAATTTCTCTTTACTAATAATATATTTGTTCATATAGAAAACTCAAGTGGCATTAGTAAATAACTTCTAGAATTAATAAGTGATAAATAAAGGATAGAAAATTTAAGTGTAAAAGTAATAGATTTCCTCCACTTTGGCAATAAGCACTTAAAATATACGGAATAGTTGCTTTACAATAGTGATAAAAATGGCAAAATAGTTAGCACTAAAAAAAAAAAAAACTTTCAGGTCCTCTATGAAGAAATATATAAAATATTACAGAAATATATGAAATAAGACATGAACAAATGCAGAGACAACACGTTTCTGGACGAGAAGAGACGCAAAGACATAATTTGCTCTGAATGGGAAGACACCGTATAATAATGTCAATTCTTCAAAGTTAATAGAGCATTTAAAAACATTTTAATTAGAATCACAGCTGTATTTTCTTTGGAACATCCCTTACAAGTGTGATCGAGGAGTCACCCTACCTGCGTGCAAACACAAATATCTGACTTCTGGCTTTTTTCTTCATATTCCCATGCCTCATTTTCCTTTTGTGTAAAAGGAGAATAATAAGAGCACCTATTTAGTCGATAGTTATGAGGGCTAATGAGATAATAAATTTAAAGTGTATACCCTATTTCAGACATAGCACTCAGTGAATGTCATGTGTTTTAATAAGCCATATATTCAGGTTTGTACCTCAAGATTTTCTTTTTTTAATTTTTTTTAATGTTTATTTATTTTTGAGAGAGAGACAGAGTGTGAGCAGGAGAGGAGCAGAGATAGTGGGAGACACTATCCAGGGGTCTGAGTTGTCAGCACAGAGCCCAAGGCAGGGCTCCAACTCACAGACTATGAAATCATGACCTGAGCCAAAGTCGGATGCTTAACTGACTGAGCCACCCAGGCTCAAGATTTTCACACCTGCCTAATGTTCCCTTGGCCTAGATCAAGGCTAAGCTAACTGCTGCCCATGGGCCAACAACCTCCTGCCTGTTTTACTGGAAAACAGTTGTGCTTCTTTCTTTATTGTGCATTGTGGCTGTGTTTGTCTGCAACAGAGACCACGTGGCCTGCAAAGGTGGAAATACTTACTCTTTGGCTTTTTTCTAGAAGAGCTTACTTCCCCTGACCTACAGTGTTCTATGTGTAATTTTTTTAGCTGACTGTTATATTCTTTCGGTCTTATCTTGTGTCACACCCTTAGTTAGATTTTATATTGCAAACTAAACTATGTTCTCTCTCCACATCAAAAATTGTAGTTCTTTATGAATTTTTACAATGTGTCCCCCATAATTGACTGTATACTTCATAGGACAAGGAAGCCGTCTTGTTTGTTCACTGCAATACATTATCCAGTTTCTGATATAGCCTTTAAGCACAGTATCCAGTACACGTTTTTTAGATTAATCAATGAATTAAAAAAGTGAGTGAATGAATAACCTAAAGCTGTAAATTGCCTTTTATAATGGTTCAATCCAATTATTCATTTTTATTAAAATATAAAAACACAAGCTAAAAATAAGCACACAAACTCAAAGCTTCATAATCCAAATGAATCACAGTTACCATTTAAGCATATATACATATATATCACAGAGGTAGTATCATAGGCTATAATATCATACTGAATTTTAGCACATATATATGAAATATATGTATTGCAAAGGTGGTATTGCATAATATTACAGTGAACATTGCTACTTTTTAATTTTTACTACCTTTACACTCACTTTGTACTTCAGCAATATTTCTATTGTATGAGTCTTGCTGACAGCATTGGTCTTTCCATTCTAATAAAGAATCTCAAGGGGCCAGATAATGCTCAGATAACTTGAGCATGTGACCAGGACTCAATAAATCAGATGTTCATATCAGAGGTGGCACTATGAGGTCAGTGACAGTGAAAGCAGGTCGCCTACAGCAATGCCACCATCATGGTATCTCAGCCAACTGTTTCTGTGAGGTGTCTTTGAATTTACTTCTTACTGCTTGGCCACTTTCTCCATTAGCTTTGATCTCTAAGTTTCTCTAAGATTTCCAGCCATTCTGTGATCTTTCTATGATCTTTCTGATGATTTTCTTTTCTTTTCTTTTTTTATGTTTATTCATTTTTGAAAGACAGACAGAGACAGAGCACAAGCAGGGGTGGGGCGGAGAGAGAAAGGGACACAGAATCTGAAGCAGCCTCCAGGCTCTGAGCTGTCAGCACAGAGCCCGACACGGGACTCGAACTAATGAACTGAGAGATCATGACCTGAGCCGAAGTCGGATGCTCAACCTACTGAACCACCCAGGCGCCCCTCAATGATTGTATTTTCTACTTAAGTTAGAAATAAGCTGGAGTCCACTAGTCTTATTTGCAGTGAGATATTTTGACTGATAATAGTATTCATTTATTCATCTGTCCATCCTTTTAAAGAAGTTTCCATCATGTGCCAGGCACTGAATCAGGTACGTGACATCTATTTTATGTAATTGTATATACACTATTTAATTTGATTTTGCACCTTTTGCTTGGGCAAATCTCAGTTAGTAAATGTGTCTCCACCAGTTTAGAGAACTATTTCTGAGAGCGATATAGGAAATTTTGTTGTAGATTTTGTTTGTAGACATTCCTGACAGCACCTGATTAAAATTAGCCAATTAATAAAATTAGCGATAATAACTATGTTTTTAAACCAACTTTTCATTCAGTATCTTCTGATAATGAGCTTCTGACCTTCATCTGTGACATATTTAAAGAAGGGGAGAGTAATGTGTTCCTATAAAGAAGGTTTGCTCCTGTCATGATTAGTATTTTTGAGGGAAAGTGTGCTTGGATTGAAAGCTAATGGTTACTGAAAGTCAATTAGAGGGCAAAGCATGTAATCAAGATTTCTTGGAAAAAATAAGAAAAAAACACCACCACCACCACCAAATGGCTTCATTGCTACATGTCACCTACTTTATGACTCCTTTAAAAACATCCTTTCAAACTATGAAAAGCCACTTCCTCTAGAAGTTTATAAGTCTGGAATAGATTGTATCAAAAGAAAGCACCAATATCAGGAGCTAAAGAATTATTATCTTCTGAGGCTTTAACATAATATTTCAAAACAGAACTTTTTGGTTTGCTGACCACGTTTAGTTGTCTTTAATTCCTATACTGCTTAGAATTGAGCTAAATAGTTGCAAACATAGCCTAAATTGCTCAAATGAGGGGTGCCAGGGTGGCTCAGTCGATTAAGCCTCTGACTCTTGATTTTGCTCAGGTCATGATCTCATGGTTTGTGGGATCGAGCCCCATGTCAGGTTCTGTACTGACATCGCAGAGCTTGCTTACAATTCTCTCTCTCCCTCTCTCTCTCTCTCTCTGTCCCTCCTCCACTTGTGCTCACTCTCTCTCTTTCTCTCTCTGTCTCAAAATAGATAAACTTTAGAAAAAATAAACTGCTCAAATTAAAAGTGTCAAAACACACACATAGCATTCCCCTCTCCACGAATTCTTTCTGTGCCTCCCTTTCAGACCAAGGAAACTCTTTTCATTTATGTAGCATAACCATAAAAATGGCAAAATTTTCCAATATTTTTCACATATATATAATCTTATTAACTTGGTTTCTAATGGTGTCTAAAATCTTTCTAAAATTTAAAGTAGCCTTGAAAATGTAATATTTGCAAAATATTCTTATAAAATAGTTTATATATATATTTGAATTCAGGTTATTTCGCTGGTAGATAAATACTGTGAAAGACTAAAATCCACTGCACATCCACCTAAGCCACTCCTTGGTGGCAACACTGTCTTAAGTAGTATTTTTACTGTCCCACCACTATCCCCTAGTGCTGCTACAAAATTCGCCCACCCCACTTCTCGTTCTCCTTGGGGGTTGTTTTCTGATTTAAAGTGCCCACTCACTGGGGTAAAGAGTTTGGCCATGACAGGATCCGGCCCGTGAACTGCTGTGTTTGAAGTAGTGTTTTCACAAAATTGAATCCGTTGCCTACTTTAAAAAAAATTTTTTTTAACCTTTATTTATTTTTGAGACAGAGAGAGACAGAACGTGAACGGGGGAGGGGCAGAGAGAGAGGGAGACACAGAATCGGAAGCAGGCTCCAGGCTCTGAGCCATCAGCCCAGAGCCCGACGCGGGGCTCGAACTCACGGACCGCGAGATCGTGACCTGGCTGAAGTCGGACGCTTAACCGACTGAGCCACCCAGGCGCCCCAGCCTACTTTTAAAATGTAGGGAATTCACATTGAATTTGGAATTTTTAGCTGTTGGGAAATGTCAGCAGATCTAGAAATGGTGTGCTGATTCTCTCATGGAATCAATTGGCCTGAGCTCAGTAGCAATTGACTCCTATAGAAGGGCGAGCCTCCTTTAGTTCTCCACTTACTCAACCCAACACAATCCTATCCTTGTGTTACCACTTGGCTCCTGTTGGAACTGGAATCTTCAATCCCTGTAGCACAGATGTTAATGTATGCCTATAGAATCAGACTGCCCAGATTCCAGACCTGGGACTTCTGTAGTTTTAGTGTTGCAACTCCATGTTTGTTTTTTTGTTTGCTTTTTTTAAGAGGCATGAGATTAGAGATGACCTTTGGGGGTAATATGTGAATTTGCACCTTCCTCTTAATGCCTACACAGTGGATTTTTAATAAAGATATCTGCCTTTTATCTTTCATAGGTGAATTAATGAGATAATATATTGGAAAAGGTTTTTGTAAATGTCAAAAGACTATGCCAAGTTAAGTTGGTATAAGAGTAAAAATGTAACATGGCTTCAGTTGCTTCTGTTCTATCACTTTTAGCTTAAGAAATGTGTAAACTGGGACCCCTGTGCTGGAGCCACATTCTATGTCCAGCTGTCACAAATGTCATATCTGAGGCAGGGTGTTCTATAGAGATATCCTCCCGTCCCCAGGGTTTCTTGTCCATTGCCTGGGCCACCTTTTGGTTGGAACTTGCCTGCCTTTGGCTGGAACTTGCCTGCCTTATAATAATTATACTCAAGCATAGGGAAAAATCTAGAGCAAGTTCCTTCTTGTATTTTCAGAGGTTTAGACATTTCTGCCTTTGCGATCATGTTGCACATCATTATCCTGTATGAGCATTGCTTTTGTGGCCAGCACTGCTCCAGAAAGTGCAGAGTACCCTGTCTGAAAGTGAGTCCTGGAGTGTTTCCAGTTCTACAAGGGGCATTGATGTTTTAGCAGTAACTAGAATTTCAAACTTTGTAATACAAGATGAGGAATACAATATTTCAAAAACAGGGGTCATAATAATAGCAAACACTTCTTTAGTACTTTCTATGTGACAAGCATCATTCTAAATTATTTCTAAGTCATATATATTAATTTAATTCACACTACAACCCTACAAGGTAGTGGCAACTCTAGAAATTCACTTACTCGTTTTGAATCTTGGTATATTAATCTGAACAATGACAATAAGGTAGAATATTATTGTTCAGAACCTGGAAATGCCATCATTCAATATGAAAAAAAAATCCACTGAGAGTTTGTGTATGTTCCTGTATTAAGCATTTGAGACTGACTTTATGAACTACAACAATAATTTAGTAACGCTGTGAATTCCATAAGGCTTAACATAGGAGGGTTTTCATTTGTTCATTGTTCCAATCCACAAAGCATACTGTAAACAAACCTCTTCTAGATACTTAGATGGCAACTGATTGGTATCTGTCTGTTGTCTATACAAGCATTTGAGAGAGAAAATGACATTGGGGACATGAAAACTAGTGCATTTTTTACCTTTTTTTTTTTTTTTTTTTTGATGTTCTCACACCTTCTTTGGTAGACCAGGTAGAAATCAAAGAATTGCTAAAACAATAGATATTAAGAGCTCTAGATCCCAAGTTTGTTTCTTTGTCTTCCAAAATATTAACAGAGACTATGGTCTGTTGGACTCCATGGCTTTTTGTCCAGGGTTAAATACAGGGTGAGCTGAGGTTATGGAGTGGATACCATATTAAAATATTTGCCCACCAGGGTGGGTTGATTTTTCCCTGCACATAGGCATCCACTGCTGACTTTTTCCTTAGCAGCAGATGCTCTACTCTGTTCTCCTCAGGGCCCTCAGATAATTACACACAGCTCTTGAATAGTCCCATTTTCTCTGGGTGTTATTGCCCAATTTACTTTTTAACAGACTCATATCATTGTTGCCAAAAAGATGTGCTACACTCCAGTAGTGAAATCTCCCTGACAAAAACAGACATACAAGGAAGAAATAAAACACAAAAATTTCTTGTTAATTGCTATTAGATGATTATAGGTTCACTCCATTGCTCCCTGACACTCTTATTAAATAGTATAAGAATATTATCAAGGATTCTCATGAAGACTAAAAATTCTCCAGTATTGAATCATAGTTTCCCTTGCACAACTAATATTCTCAAAGATTTGTCTAGATTTTCCTTGCAGGCTAAGTTATAGAAAATCCATCATTTTCTAGAGATAATGCTACAGAAAGGAATCATGCACAGTACATATAAAGGTACATTAAAATTACATGGCAGAACAAAAGGTGAATTGGGTAAGTAAATTTGACATTTAAAAGTCCTTGTTATTATGGCTTTTAAAAACTCAATTCTTTATGAACATTCATTTTCAGTTCTCAGAGGAATAATGACCCAGTTATGATTATGTTAGTTGAGGAAACTCTAGGGGTGTGACAAGAAAATGATTTGCTTTTGAGACTGGGTGTATCTGTCGTATTTTTTTAGTGCTAGCAGAAAAATTATTTCATAAAATTAAAAAATATGTGAGGATGAAATGCATTTGGATTTTGTTCTAGGAAAAAAAAAAATAATCAAGAGTAAGAATGATTATGGGGTATGTAGGCAGACCAAGGAGAGAATTTTCAGTATGTGAGTGGATTCAGAATTATAGTACTTTTGCTACATATACTCAGTCAGTTGTCATTATTTAGTTATCATGTGTTGACTATCCCTATTACCAAGATTCATTCATAGATGAATTTATTAATTCAGTTAATCCTGTCATTTGCAAGAACAGGGATGGACCTTGAGGGCATTAGGCTAAGTGAAATAAGTCTGAGAAAGACAAATAATATTGTATGAGATATCTAAAAAACAAAACCAAAAACAAACCAAACTCAAAGAAAAAGAGATCAGATTTGTGGTTACCAGCAGCAGGGTGTGGGAAAGAGGAATTGGAGAAAGGGGGTCATAAGGTATGAACTCCAGATGTAAGATAAATAAGTATTAGGATGAAATGTACGACATGATGATTATAGTTAACACTGCTGTAGGATATATAAAATAGTTTTTAATTAAATTAAATTAAATTAAATTAAATTAAATTTTTTATAACTTTTTTAATGTTTATTTTTGAAAGAGAGAGAGAGAGAGGGAGAGAGCGAGCATGAACGGGGCAGAGAGAAGAGGGAGACCCAGAATCCAAAGCAGGATTCTTTGATTTCTCTGAGCTGTCAGCACAGAGCCCGACGCGGGGGGTGAACTCACAAACCATGAGAGATCATGACTTGAGCCAAAACCAGACACTTAACTGACCACCCAGGCTCCCCTAGGATAGTTTTTAAGTGAGTAAATCTTAAGAGTTCTCTTCACAAGGAAAAAAGAATTTTTTTCTTTGCTTTTTTCCCCCTTAGTATATGATTTGATAAATGCTAACTGAACTTACTGTGGTAATCATTTCACAATATATGTAAGTCAAACCATTATACTGTTAAAGAATGTTTTCCCTCATATTTTTTACTGGGACTTTGGTCCACATGCAGTGAATGGATTTTACATACCTTTTCTATTAATTTGGTACATATTGGTGTAATCAATTTACAGATACAGGAAATAGGGCACAGAGGACTTAATAACTTATCAATGTGACAAAACTAATGCAGTAAATTACAGAATCAGTATTAGAAGACAGAACACACACAAAAAATGTGTAGCTTAGAACATTATATTTTTTGTTATAGAATAATTACATTCTATATTCTATAACTATTATAAGAGTTATATTCTATATTTAACTTTGGAATAATTATATACTCATTAGCTACATTTTAAGTGTGAAAATAGAAGTCCAGGCCACTTATTCTAGGTTTTCTCTAAGACAAAATAAAATCTGAATATTCCATTCTATGTTAACAAAACTCACATCATATATTATCTATAAAAGCATTACCAATTTTAGAGATAGATGTCTTATAGTTTTAAGGTATTTAAATACTAACAGACACCATTCTTATGTTTTTGTATGTATACGTGTGCCTGTTAGGACAAACAATAAATGCAACGGCCAGATTCAGGCTATGCTCAAACCTTCTTTTATTCAAAGAACTTCTAAATGTTTTATTTCTAACCTGACTGGATGACTGAAAGTGAATGTACAGAATTGTGCTTTGAAGTTTCAAGACGTATTTTTAGGCATCTCTGGTTCCTGTCCCCTATGTCTTTCATGATGACAATATTGCATTCTACTTGAGCCTGGTGATTCTAGAAAACAGTGGAGGTTAAGAAACCCTCCACCCTTCTGTATTCTGAAAAAAGGCCAACTGCAATAAATCACCCTCCCCCAAATGACTTAGATAAGGTTCAGGGATATTTCCCTCATTTTCCTATGGCAAAATGAGACACAAACTCTCCAAATTCTTACTCTTTGCTTCATAAATCAGCAGCTGAACTACTAGTCCCCACTGATCAACCAGAACAAAATGCTTGTTAAAGCAAAAGAAAACAGAACAAAACAATTTGGGTACAGCTTCTCTCCTTCCCCAAGTCCCTAACTTTGGCTGGCATGCAGCTCCTTAACAGCTCTTCCTGAGAACAGCCTGGCCTCAGACTAAAACATTCTCTGATCTCCTATCTGATCCTGCCACTCTCATCCCACTCCCCCTACCTGGTTCCTTTTAGCCTTGTTCACTCCTCTCTGTAACAGAAAAACTCTTTTTGCCTGCCCTGGAGACACTCTAAGATCTTATGATCAGAGTGTTCTCATTTATTGCAATTCTTCCCCTCCACTATTGCAATACTGCTTTTTACCCTTGGAATTATCTTTCAAATACAGTCCTTACTAAATCCACATTTTTTTTTGACAATGATGGAGAAAAAATGTAAACACAGCACCTTCATTCCTCTACTCTTTAGCCTCTATGATAAAGTATGTGAAGAGGGGTATTAAGTTAGTGCTGAAAAATAAAATGAATAAAATGAGATACTTTCATTCCAATAAAAATTAGTAGGTATCACTTAAGCCTGGCTTCAATGGTGGGTACTGGAGCAAGGCAGGATGCTTCTCTTTTTTTCTGTGAACACAGATTATAATCTCTACGAACCTAAACAGAGAACACAGCTCATAATAGAACATGAATTCAGTAAGGATTTTTTTGTAGCTGCTCCAAGATAAAATTGTGGCTTCTGGCCCACAATAGCATTATGACTACATTGTGTCATTTGTGATGAGCAGTTGACAGGTGGCCCTTATTTTTCTGAATAACCACTTTGAAGGAACATGAATACCTTTATTAATAAAATGGATTCATTTTGATAGCACCCTTTTCAAGGAATTTTATATCCAGATGTAGAAATAAAAGGTATGGAATAATGTGTTTTGTGGTAATAGGAAACACGGATGTTGGTAGGAAATTATTATAAAATTAACTAAAATAATTCCACCAAATGACACAGAAAATAATATTTGACTGGATTTGGATTCAAGGAAACTAAATAAAGTTTGGAGACTAGCGATCCACGACCAGTCTACTTTGTGCTAGTTACAAGAAAGAGAATTCCAGATAATGCAAGAAGGACCTTAACTTTTTCTTCCAAAAACTTTCTGGTCACTTATGGTCACTCAGACATTAAGAGTTTTGTCGAAGAAGAAAGAGACCTTTATCCCATGGTTAGACCATCTCTGACGCAAGATACTGAACAATGCGTAAGCAACAGGCACTTTCTAGAAGTGTCAAAGAGTATGATTTCACAGGCTCCTCAGCCACTCAAATGTTTTCCTGCTTTTTGCAGTATAGACCATTGCTTTGTGAAGCATATTTTTTTTAATTCCATATTAAAAACAAAATATTTCATTAGAATGGAGATGCATAGTTAATTATTGTCTTGAGACATTCTCAGGTGAAAATGATTTTTGCATCATTGATTTTTCAATATTCTATGTTCTTTCTGGTCCTCCTTCAATTTGGATGTTGGAACTTACATGATTTCCTCAAATGTCTTCTTTCTTTATATATCCCAATTCCTTGTCCTTTTTAGAGCAAGCCTCAATATTAACTATACCTCTTTGTTAACTTTTCAGCAGTATCCATTTTGCTATTTAGCCTATGTATTGAGGATTTTTTTTCTTTCAAAATACCCCTATTTTTATTTTATGGTGTTACTCTGTATGTGTATGTATGTTTAAAGCCTAACTTACTTTAAAATCCAATCTTATAGCTCTGTTTCTCTGTGTTAAAATGTTTCTCTTCATTGAGCCTGCTGTTTCTTTGTTCTGGTGTCTGCGTTCCCCTCTTGCTTCATCAGTCTTGATATTGTTTTGTTGGGATTCCCTGCTGAGAATGGAGACTACATTCCCACAGCTTACTGTCTACATTAACATGCCTTTATTTCCACCAATGACTTCATGGACTTAATTTTAGTACTACAGAAAACTTTTGCCCAAGATGATAAAAATTGCAAATAATTTCATTTTTCATTCTAGGGTATTCCTGAATATCAAGACCTTTGTAGTACTTGCCTCAAAATTCTCTCCTCCCTGTCTCCACAATCCTAACAGATGTTGTTATGGTTCTACAAAATCCTAACCAAGCCTCCACATTGAATGACCCACCTTAAACCAGGCTTCAAAATCTCATTAAGTGCTCTTTTGCCTCTACCAAGGTATTATTCTTTACCACGGGAAATAGTGAATCCAGGCTTGTCTCATCAACCTGTTTTCATGATATTTTAGAAAATCAGCATTGAATATTGCTTATATTTGAACAAATCTTTTAAGAGAATGCTCTGCGTTGTTTGCAGTGAGAGTAGAGGCAAGTAAGCCCTGCGGCTGGATGGGATGTCCACTCATGCGGAAATCTCCATTACTTCTGTGTGATACTAGCACACAGGTCTTGCACCCCACCCCTCTCCTCTCCAATAACCCATACTCACTGCTTTCCAGCTGAAGTCAGGCGTCATTGTTAAGGCTCACTCTAATTAGACGGCTACCTTTAAACTAGAAATTTGGAAGCTATAATTAATTTATAACTAATTGTGAATCAATTCTAATTGAGTTTAGGCTATTTAAAAAAAAAGTACAAATAATTGGGTATCTGATCATTTTTTGACTTTCAGACAGGGGACTGTGACGGAAGCAGAAAAGCCCCAGACAATAGTTGCTAACAGAAAAGAAAATGATTGTAGAAAATGATTCTGTCAGAAGATAAGCCTCAAGGAAGTCATAACCTTGATTAAGGTGGCCCCAATTTATTTTAACTTCTTTGGGGAAAAGGGTACTGACGCCTTTCCATTAAAAAAACCTGCTTATATAGATAGCTGTTTTCATTATGAAGATCCAGTCTATGCTTAAATAAAATACTTTGGTTTTAAAGGAATCTGTTCTTTGAGGAATCATTATATTTTATACACTGATTACTTTTCTTAAATGTTTTCTACCATACTAGATACTATATTTCACGAAACGTAGTTGAGGTTTCACTTTGTAATATGCATTTAAAAAAGCAAAAGTAAAACCAAAACAAATTTTTTCTTCCCATCTTCTATTTTTTAAAATCTCGAGTTTGCTACTGCTTATTTTATTTAGTGATTTACTGCTAAATGCCAGGTCCTGACGACTTAAGGTGGCTTATACAACTACTTTCATGGGGCAGGAAGTTTTGTGTTTATTTTTCCAAATCATCACTCTTTCTTAAAATAAAGTAAATGCTTATATTAATACAGTTAATATTCCACATATTCACCTCCATATAACTCAGTTCAATCTTGAAAAGTGACAATTTAATATAGTGTCTACAAAGCTGGAGGACCTGTCTGTTTAGACGTAATTCTAAGAAGGTCAGAATAACCTGTAACCATTAGTCTTCATCGCTGGCAATTCTTCTACTTGAAAGCAGCTTTTGATCTCGAGGTTATACTCTTAGTATAACATTTTAATCCCTATAATAGCATCATTTAAATACAGTTATGATGCTTTAATGGAAATGAGAATTTTTTAAAAATTTCCATTCACCCACTATTTTACAGCTTTTTTCCCCAAATAACTGTTGTCACATTCCTTTTTTGATTTTACTTTTTTTTCATACTGACAAACATTTTGATATCTGAAGTAATGATTAAATGAATGAAAGATAAATAATGGCACATTAAGGTTTCAAATCAGTGATGGAGAGAAGCAGCTCATATTTACATATTCCTCTATAGTTTCTTCAAAGTAGTATACCTATTTTTTATGAGCACATCCCACTGATGTAGGTAGAATCAATGGTACTCTTCCCACTTTCCAAATGAGTAAACTAAGGCCTAAGAAGACTATGTGATTATGATAAAATTGCTGGTCAGTACAGTTGGAAAGACTCTTCCATGTTAACATAGATCTTAAAATTATTCAGTTGTAACTATCATTCCTATATACATTTAGAACTAAAAAGTATTACTCTATTCTTGATGTTTTAAGAGTAGAGATTACTCTTTCTACTCAGAACTCATTGTGGTCTTTCAGTTTGAGACGTGTCTTCCTGTATTTCTAGAAAAAAATTAATTCATTTCTGTTTCAGCATAGCCTCTCTTCCTTATCTTTCCCCCCAATTTCTAGTGTTCCTTTAGGACATATTTACAGGCTCTTATCCTGTCTGTGTAGCCCAATCTTCAGCTCTAAACTCACTGTGATATATTCCTGGTATTTCCCTCAGATCTATTGACCAAATAATCAATTAAGCAACGAGTAACTAAACTCTCAAATACATCACTTTTTAATGTAATGCCAATAGTAATTTTTGGAATTTAGGCATTTAAAAATATCCTAGAATATTATGAACTCTACTTTTTCTTTTATATATTTGAATAATTTAACTCTATTATAAAAAAAATTTCATGTTGTTCTAAATCACTAGATTCTGGCTGTGAATTTTCCCTTTTATTCCCTTAATTCATTTCCAGAGGGAAGGATTTATTCCAATGCTTTTCAGTATTCTGTATGAGTGCTTCTTTAAAGGGATTGTCAAAGCACCAGGGTGGCTCAGCCAGTTAAGCAACCAGCTCTTGATTTTAGCTCAAGTCATGATCTCATCGTTTCGTGAGTTCAAGCCCCACATCAGGCTCTACACCTGACATCACTTGGAACCTGCTTGGGACTCTCTCTCTCCCTCTCTCTCTCTCTGCCCCTCCCCTGCTTGTGCTTTCTCTGTCTCTCTCAAAATAAATAAATAAACCTAAAAAATATAAACAAATAAAAAATGGCTTAAAAAAATAAAGGCATTGTCTTCAGAGTCTCCTGTGTTTCCTGGGCTGTAGAAGCATTTATTGAGGACTGGTGTGCATTCAACTCTCCCTGTGCCTGTGCCAAGTGTCCAGGGTCAAACTACACCCCTTTTTGTAGTTTCCTCTTCACTTTCCTCTTCACTGTAGAGGAGAAGCAGGGAGCTACCTTTTCCAGAACTCTTGAGATATAGTTTACCAATAAAAGTGTTTATACAATATTTAGGTGTTTTTTTCCAGAGTTCTGGGCAGACTGAAGAATCACAAGAGCTTCTCAACAAGAACGTGAGAAGCCCCCATTTTGGTGCTGTTGATGAGACAGTCGAAAAGACAGTCGAAAAGGTGCTGTTGATGAGTCGGGTGGCTCAGTTGGTAAAGCCTCCGACTTCAGCTCAAGTCATGATCTCATAGTTCGTGAGTTCGAGCCCCAAGTCAGGCTCTGTGCTGACAGCTCAGAGCCTGGAGCCTGCTTTGGATTCTGTGCCTCCCTCTCTTTCTGCCCCTACCCTCCTCACGCTCTGTCTCTGTGTCTCAAAAATAAATACATGTTAAAAAAAAGGAAAGAAAAGAAAAGGCTTTCAACCATTCATACCAGTCCTTGAGAAGGACCTGATCCAGTGCTTAAGATGAGGACTTGATGTTTGCTTTCCTTCCCCCTCACCTGCAACGGCCTTGTATTGGGTGACAATTCCTCTGACTCAAGCTTCCCTAGCTCTCCCCACGTAATTCTAATGCACTTTTTAAACCAATTATTTCATTAAAGTGATTTTGTTTGCTGATACAATCATGACTGATACAAGTCCTTACGGAAACCCTTTATGTTTGAAAAATTTTTATGGTAGGTTTTCAAATAGAAGATTTGTCCCCAGAACTTTGGGGTTCAGACTGAAGTGTCTGTGTAGCCACAAACGACACTCTTTCAACTCATAATCTCTCACTTCAGTCAGCTTCCTGGCAATCGTTGGCAGTATCTCTGCCCATTCACAGATAGGATGATTTCTTTTGGTTTTGTCATGGTCTATGGCCTTGTATCCATCATGCCATCGTTTTATGGGCATTAAACACTCAGCACGTTTGGATTCTATAACCTCATGTGTATAATGACCACATAATTTTTCTTCCAAACCAGAAAACATCTGAGAATACAAGGCAGTGCTACAAGTTGCACTCGCATGATAGGCACACGCTAGAACATCCCAGGCAAACCAGGTCATCTGATACACATGCCACATAGCTTCAACTCCATTTCCTCATTTGCTGCTAGGTAATCTGAACATTCCCTTTGTTAATTTCAAATTTCTCTTTCTCTCTCTCTCCATATATATACATATTATACATATTTTTCATAGATTATGCTCAGCATAATATATTACATATTACATATTATATTACATACATTACATATTATTATAAAATATGTAAATATTGCATTATATTACATATTATATATTACATATTATACATATTTTTCATAGATTATGCTCAGCATTTGTATGTCTCAGTAGCAGAAATGTGGCATTCTGTCTGTCATCTTAGCCAGATATCTGCTCTATGCTTCCTTTAGTAATTATCCCGGTTTTTCAGGGTAATATTAGTAATCAACAAAAGAGACTTCCTTATAAAGTTGCTAATACAATTAAGATTCAAAATAGTCTTTCAAGTCATTTATAGTGATAACATATTTTAGTAGAAAATTCTGACATTTGATAACCATATAAAAAGGTCTAAACGGGAGGCCCAGAAAACAAGGTCCCAATTCTTGCTCTGTTTCTAATGAGCTGTGTAGTTGAGGCAAATTCCTAGACTTCTCAGTATTTTCCTCATTTGTAAAGTATGTATATAATAATTGCTATTTTTGAGTCTCTCCTCCAGTTTAAAGATTCGAGTTTATAATTTGAGTGAGTGTATTATTTTTTGTAAATAACAAAACGTATTTCAGAGACAGTCTTGAAACTAAAGGAAATATTTGCCCTTTGATTATTAAAATATGACCTCTGAAGTTCTCTTGTTTTTCACAGTATCAGATTCTTTCTGGAGTATGGAATGTTTCTCTATGACAGTTCTGTCAGTTGTGAGTTGGACTACAACACTTAATCAGGGTTCAAAGACTGGCAAGAATGACAACCGAGACTCAGCTAAAGTCGCTGTCACTTTGGTTTACCACTGTCCTGGCAAATAAGAAATACGAAGGACATACAGGATGAGGGTGCGTGTGTGGGGAAAGAGCTCGGGTGTTTTCCGAGTGTCTTCCTGAGACTGCAGGAAAGTTCACTGTTGGATGTATCCCACGTAGAATGAAAAATTAAACAGGTCAGAAAACAACAACGGACTTGCTGCCTTTTATAACTTTCAGCTGACCAAGGACTTCATCTCTACTGAAAAACAATTCCTTTTTGCTAAATTTTCATTCTTCTGTGTAATGGTTCCTTCTGACCCATGTAGGCCTAAGGTGGCCCAGATTATGGCCTAGGATATTAATTTTGATAATCAGATGTCAGTCTGTAAAATTATCATGGCTATTTTTATACACAACTTAAATACACGTACACTTTAAATTTTGGAAGCAATGACATAGTTAGCTTTGAGTCTTTCTGGGTGAGAACTACATATTAATTATATTTTAATTTGGACTTTCTTTTGATTTTATTAAACTATAAAGGATACATTAAGAATGTGACAGTCTAGGATGACCTAAGGTTCTTAAAAGAGATGATCATTATAACAGTTATAGGTTCTAATATTAGTAAATAATTGTAATATTTATTGCTACATGAATACTAGGTGCCAAAAACCAATAGTTATTAAAATACTAAGTAATTTAGCTATAATTTAATAGACCAATCATAACTATGTTGACTACATTTAATTGAATTTTTATTAGCAAAGTACTAAGGGATATATAGGGAAGATAAACTGTATCTGTCTTATATATAAAATGTCTTTAGGGTGTTCAAAATAGTTGAATTTATCCAGTTAGTTATTCGCAAAGATGCTTATGTATTTTGGAGAACTTGAAAAATGTCATACTCACATAAATTTGGAGAGCACCAACTGGGAACACAGTTTGAAGAATAAAAGTCTGAAATTAGTGGGTATTTCAAATCCGGCTCACTGGTTTTCCATGTAATCTGCCTTATATAGCTTTGTTAATGTTTGTGGAAAATTAAAGCTAGCCATAAATCCTTTGTCACTTTTCTACCCAGAGGTGGAGTTGATGTTCCTTCTTCTTGAACGTGGGAGGTTTGTATGACTGCTTTGACAGATAGTGTATATATCAGAACAATGCTGTGACAGTTTCTAGGCTCAGACCTTAGAAAAGTGACAATTCCCACTTCAAGTCTTCTGGAAATATCTCCCTTACAACCCAGCCATATCCAAAGAAGAGCCCCAAGCAGCTTCAAGGAGATAACCCATTAGGAAAGGAGCTGAGATCCATGACTGGCAACTATGAATCAGCTAACAGCCATGTGAACAAATCATCATTCCTGTTGAGCCACTGTCCAACCACACCAAATAATGCTTTGGAAAGTAAAGAGGAGCCATCCCACCCCAGCCATGGTAGAACTGTAGATCTTGGATCAACGTAAATAACTGTCATCGTTTAAAAGCAGCCAACTCTTGAGGTGGTTGTCTCAACAGCAAGAGATAACAGAACAGTAATGTTTACAACTTCTGATATTATACTTTACTTACGTATGCTCAGTGAAATGCAGTGATATACAGCATTCCTTTATTAACTTAGAATATTTTCTCAGTCTCTGTGACTGAGGTCTAGTTAAAAATAGCTGAAATTATTTTGGTAACAAAATTTTCTATATATAACTTATATACTTCTAGTGTTTGTTATTTGATATAAGGATTCTGGACATTTGCAAGACTATGTAAGATTTTTTCACTCTGAGAAAAGGGCAATTTAGATAGAGTTGAGATTTTTGTAGGAAGGGGTTGACCAGATATATGATACTTAAGATCCATTTTAGGTAAATAGAACTGCATGTGAGACCAAAGAGAATAAACAACAAGTTATACCTTTTTTGTTAATTTTGCCTCATGCTTGACATGTGCTATTATAGTAAAGGTTGGAACTGAACTTGGGAGGAATATGAACTTTTCTGAAATCTTACTCATTTCATCTAAATTGCATGCTGACGAACTATTTCAAGGTAAATAAACTTTCCTAAAGGTCTGGAGGCCAGACTCTTTGCCAGTACTATAAATTACTCAATTAAGAGGAGAAACAGAAATGACAGAGATGGAGATAGAGGTAGAGAGATCAAATAGACTGTGCCAGTGACAGAACTAAATATCTAGCTGGAGAAAAGATTTTATTGAACTAGTGATCCTGAATGATAGAGTTTTTGTGTGCATCACTTTATAAAACTCACATGCATATTCAGGAACATCTCTCTGTCTCGGTCTATTATATACACACAGGACTATGAGGAATCCTTCCAGATTTTCACGTTGGCTTTTAGCCTGAAGAATTGTAAAACTGGTCTTCAATGGAGGCACATATAGAGATCTGACACCAAAGAATATTCTGAAGAGAAATTCCTCATAAGAATAGCAAAAGCCTTGAGTTACAGTAAAGAGTTAATTTTATTTTAAACCTACCTCTTTTACAACTTAATACCAAAGCTGACAATTGCCCATGGTTTTAGTTGAATACTAATGCATATACAGTTGAGGTATCACAGATTCCCCCCTGCTTTCAGATATGTATACTCCTTGAAGGAAAACAGCACAGGATTTTCGCTCAGAACATATTTTCCTCAGTAGAATTTTGAAGGACATTTGGGGCTTCTGAATCTGCAAGAGCGGGGCATTTTTTTAAGAACATACATTTTAAGGAGCTTGCAAATAATGTCAGTTCTCCCTATTTTCCACATTCTTTACATTTGAATATACTTGTATTTTTTCCTTATTGTTTCCAGCCCTTTCTTTCTTTCTTCATTAAATTGTGGACCTAGCCAGTACTCTGGTTCTGTTTTCTGTTTTTCATTTGCTTCTTAAGCTTATTAAAAAAAAAAAAAAAAAACTAAAAACACAAGAAAATAAATGAAAGCACTGTTTTCAGTTTACAGCTGGGATTTTGCACAGCATGTAATGCTACCCGCATCTGTGCAGAAAGTCCACCATATGGGTGGGAGGGGAATCATTAAATTTAGTTCATATGCATGAAGTAAGTGAAAGTTGACTATATTGTAGATCCTGCCAAAGTTAAGCAACAGCAGAGCTAGGAACAGAATCCAAAAATTTTCATCATCAATCTTGTGTTCTTGGTAAACTACTCTATCTTTTAAGGCTATGCATTTGTACATGACAAGTGATACATCCTTACACCGAAAATGTATTTTTAAATGTATTTTTGTTGCATACTATACTGTATAAAGAGTAGATTCCATTTACAAGTTTTAACCTCTGAATATTTGTCTTGGAATCTCTTTATTGAAAAATGTTTTAAATGCGCAATTTAGAGGAAATTGAAATGTATATAATACTTGAAAATGATACCATTTCTGGAAAAAAAATCAATACACATTATATTAATTAAGACACAACTGTAATCTAACCCAAGTAATGTAACTTAGCTGGAGTTAAGGCCATAGAAATTTAAGGAAGTTTATGAGAGTGATACTGACATATGGGATTTACAAGGACATTTGTCATTCAGACATAAAGGGCAGAGAGAACAGAATGTAAGAAAGAACATTTCAAGAGCAGAGACCATGTACCTAAAGAGGAAATTTACTGTTATTATATTCAGCAAAGTCACTCAAAATATTCCATTTACTTTATAAGAACAATCCTCCTACAAGTCATTTCAAGGGAGTTTTGAGCATAAGCCTTCAGTTTCCTCATCTATATTATGGAGAGAATGTCTACTAGGTGGCATCACTGTGAACATTAAAATGAAGGTGTAAGCATATGTTCTATATCTTCTTGGAGAAGGAATTTTAGGGAAGGTGGATTCACTATTCTTTTTTTTTAAATCTTATTTATTGCTATGGAAAAAAATAAATGGCCATGGGAAGATCATCCCAACTATGAACTCAGAGTTATTATGTCAAAATAGAACTATGGGACTCACATATATTTTTTAAAAAGCAAGTAGAGTACTTTTTATGTACAAATAGGTGTTAT
The DNA here is from genome assembly GCF_027475565.1 of Acinonyx jubatus. Taxonomy (NCBI): domain Eukaryota; kingdom Metazoa; phylum Chordata; class Mammalia; order Carnivora; family Felidae; genus Acinonyx; species Acinonyx jubatus. The sequence continues at coordinate 23,220,321 of NC_069384.1, forward strand.
TTCAATAAGTCCCCCATGAAGTTATTGCACATGGTTGTATTGATTTGCTATGAAAGTTCTCTCCACTAGGTGGCACTAAAGCAGCTATTAGGATTAATCCACATTTTTCACTGTCATGTAGTTGTAATTACTAATTTAATTGAAATGAATAATTTAATAAACTAATGAAAAATGCTTGCAAATAGTCATTTATTTTATTCTATTTAAATTAAAATAAATAGTTAACTTGAAAAAGGTCAGTCATTTAACGAAATGTCATGTTAGAATTAAGACAAGGCAGTTGTAAGAATTATAAAATTTACTGAATATCCAGATGTTTTTTAATTTTTTTAAGTAGTTTTTTTAAAAGCTTCTTTCTTTATTTTTAAGAAAGAGAGAGAGCACAAGCAGGGAAGGGACAGAGAGAGAGGGAGAAAGAGCATCCCAAGCAGGCTCTGAATTGTCAGGGCAGAGCCGGAGGCCAGGCCCCATACAGGGCTAGATGCGGGGCTCGAATTCGCAAACCCTGAAATCGTGATCTGAGCCAAAACCAAGAGTTGGATGTTTAACCAACTGATCCACCCAGGCATTCTGTCAGATGTTTTAAAAAAATCCTTGCTTTCTTAGTTATTTCCTGTTGGTACTTTATTTCTTACTTAACCTTTTAATCAATATATGTGTGATTTATTAAAGAAAGATTGTATAGCTTTGGAATTGTTGAAACATTTTTTTTTTACATTTATTTATTTTTGAGAGACAGAGCACAAGTGGGGGAGGAGCAGAGAGAGAATGAGACACAGGATCTGAAGCAAGCTCCAGGCTCTGAGCCATCAGCACAGAGCCTGACGCCAGGCTCAAACCCACAAATCGTGAGATCATGGCCTGAGCTGAAGTCGGATGCTTAACCGACGGAGCCACCCAGGCGCCCCTAGCCTTGGAATTGTTTAAAAACTTCAGACAGTAAATGAATATTGGAACTAACTAGCTAGATAACATATATGTCTGCCTTATGATTCTCCTTGTTAACTGATTTGTTGGTTAATAAACTAATTATCAACCCCAATTATGGAAGTAAAGAACATAAGAAGGTTTCTCCTATATATTTTATAATGTGTTCATATATTATAAGTACTTAAAAGGTATTTTGTGATCCACAAAGTGAAAAAGGTTTTTGAATAGTATAAGACAAAAACAGTGTTTTGAAGATTTTACTTAGTTTCAACTCATGCCTAATATAGAAATTTTCAGTGCAACATCCCTGCCAGTTGGTCATCAAGTCCTTACTTCACAGAGTATTTAGATCACATCTGGGGGATATGTTGCAAATTTTTGGTTGAGTTCAGTTTATATTGGGAGGGAAAGCCCTATTGCATTATTATGCATTTCATTATACTCTAACAAATATTTCAACACAAAGATGGGCTAAGGGGATAGTGTGAAAGTGTTTCACAGAAGTAGCTAATATAAATCTAGATATTTTATTTAATTGTTAAATTAAAAAATTTCTTTAACATTTATTTATTTTGAGAGACAGAGAAAGAGTTTGGGGGCAGAGAGAGAGGGAGAGAGAGAGAATCCCAAGCAGGCTCCACACTGTCAGTGCAGAGTCCAACGTGGGGCTCAAACTCACGAACTGTGAGATCCTGACCTGAGCCTAAATCAAGAGTTGGATGCTTAACCAACTGAGCCATCCAAGCACCTTTGTCTCATTAGTTCACACAAATTCCTATGAATTCTGTTTATTATGACAACTTTAGAGATGTACCACTATTGACAGAAGATACCAAGAATGCACAGTGAGATAAATTTTGAAGACAATTATTTCTGAATAAAGGTCTAACTTTGTGGTGGCCAGGTTGTTAATCATTTTGTGGGGAGGAGTTACAAATAAGCCGAGGTCGTGAAATAGTGCGTTGAGAAAGACACTTTTTATTTTATTTTATTATTTAAAATTTTTTTTAACATTTATTTATTTTTTGAGAGACAGAGAGAAGCAGAGCATGAGCAGGGGAGGGGCAGAGAGAGACAGAGGGAGTCACAGAATCCGAAGTGGGCTCCAGGCTCTGAGCTGTCAGCACAGAGCCTGAATTGGGGCTCGAACTCATGAGCTGTGAGATCACGACCTAAGCTGAAGTTGGACACTTAAACGACTGAGCCACCCAGGCGCCCTGGCACTTTTTATTTTATAAGTTTTGATTACAAAATCTATGCTTGAGCCACATGGAAGACGTCCAGGTCCTAGCTTCCATGATGTGACAAACATCATAGTTTCAATAAATTGCCTAAGATTCTGAGAGCCAGAATAAATTCTATGTGGGAGTTACTATGTAGAACCCAAGATTCTATTGCAAAAATGATATTGGTACCTACAATCATCTTCTAGTGATCTGGAGTAAACTTATCACACAAGGCAGCTTATTTATTCAATTTTTTAAATGAGAAGATAAATAATTGCCATGGAATAGTGACTATGCTAGGCATCATATTAGGACTTCATGTGTGTAAATATCACTTATTCCTTAAAAACTGCTTTGTGCGATAAAGATTACTAAATGCATAGTGAACACAAAATCCTTGAAGTTCAGAAAGGTTTCATGGGATCAGAATATATGCACAAAAATGTAAGGATCCTGTGCTCTTACTGCTTTAAATAGTTTAACCATTCTTAACCATTCTTTTGTGGCTGGAGTATGGAAAGGCAGTAATCCTCTATGTATTCCCTCTCCATCATTTTAAGGAACTTCTATCTATCTATCTATCTATCTATCTCGTTTTTTGAGAGACAGAGGCACGTGTGCATGCACGTGGGAGTGGGGAAAAGGCAGAGGGAGAGGGAGATAGAGAACCTTAAGCAGGTTCCACACTCAGCATGGAGCCCAACGTGGGGCTTGATCTCAAGAGCATAAGATCATGACCTGAGCCAATGGATGCTTAACCGATGGAGCCACCCAGGTGTCATATCCATCTTTTTAAAGAACTTTTAAAGGAGTTTTATTTATTTATTTATGTATTTATTTTCAACGTTTATTTATTTTTGGGACAGAGAGAGACAGAGCATGAACGGGGGAGGGGCAGAGAGAGAGGAAGACACAGAATCGGAAACAGGCTCCAGGCTCTGAGCCTGACGCGGGGCTAGAACTCACGGACCACGAGATCATGACCTGACTGAAGTCGGACGCTTAACCGACTGCGCCACCCAGGCGCCCCTAAAGGAGTTTTTAAAGAAACTCAGGTAAGAACAATTTGAAAGCTACATGTTGGTTATAGGATATATATATAACTCACTCATAATCAACTTACCATTATTTATTGTTGTTGTTGTTCCATAATATGTGGCAAACACTTGAAAGCTGTTAGGGATATACAGGCCAAATAAGCATTACTTTGAAGGTCCTATAGTCTGGAAGGGAAAAACAGATATAAAAGCAATGAAACAGTATGCATCTTCGGTGTCCTGCAAGAAATAGGCACATGTGTACTGGATGGACAAAGAAAAACACTGTCAATGTATTCAGGAAGCTTGAAAGCGTCATCATAATGTGGGGGACCCTTCATGTATATCCTAAAAGAAGAAGCCTTGTGAGATTTTCAATAGTTTTGCATTAAGAGAAATAATATTTTCTGTGACTTTTAAAATGATCTCTATTCCGTTCCAATGACCTAAATTTAATTAGAAGAAAAGCATTCATCTATATGGTAGAGAAGTCCTTCAATAAAAATTTCAAAATTATTTACAGGTGAGGTTGAGGAATTTGGAGAGGCTTCATTTTCAGAAGTACAGCAGAAGTGTAATTATCAGTTGGTTTAGTAAGTCATATCTTCTGTACAATTCATCTTAATCATTATTGAGTACCAAACTTTCTTTTCTAGTTGCTGGGACATTCTAGTGCAATGAACAAAGGCTACAAGAACAGAGGAGGTAGAATACTATATTTTTCAAAGGTGAAAAATTACTCTGATTACTTAAGTAATGGATCATTTTACTAAAGAGGAAACTGCAGCTCAATGAGATAAGTGACTTGCACAAGGCCAACTGAAATGATAGATTTGAGATTGACTTCTGGTCTTCTCTTTCCAGTCTCGATGTTTCTATCACTGAAGAGGACCAGACAGTCTCTCAGATTTTCATAAATCACTGCAGCTTGGATTGTTATTTCTCCAAGATTAATCTTTTTCTGAAAATAATGTGTATCACTAATGGTTAGATGTTTTGTGCTCTCTCCCTTTTCCTTACTGTGCTCTACTAACCCTGATTTTGCCAGTTGGATATTCCAGAGGCAGATTTTGAGAGGCAGTTTGGGATGCAAAGTATTTAATAAGAATCAACACATGTGAAGAGAAGGATGCTGACTCAGGATTTGGCAGGGGAAAGAATGAAATTGCATTTACAGGCTTGACAAAGCCTGGGCCCATCCCATGGGAAGCTCTGGGGTGAATACTGCTTGTCAGAATGCCCACATTGAGCTGAAGTTGCCAATCCTTTATGCCCCCTACTTGAAAAGTCACTGAATGCAGGCTGCTCAGGAAGGATGTGGTCTTGGAAAGTTAGCTTTCTGCAGCAGAGATAAGATCCTAAAAGGAGCTGACAGCTGGAGTCTATTGAGTGACTTCCCAGAACTGGCTGCAAGTCTTTTCTTAAAGGGGCATCTGGGCCCCACATCTCTGTGTCTACCACATCTTGCATCCTGGCAATGACCTTGAATTGCCTCTATTTCTTTAGAAGTTTTTAATTTACAATGTCTGACTTTCTACTAGAATTATTTCTTCTATCGTACTTTGCAACCACCCAGTTTCTTTAATGACTAGGTAAAAAATTGAGAGGAGCTCGTTTGCCCCAAACCCTTCGCCAGCAGACTGCTCAGAAATGTGTTCATGGTGCATACACATAACGAGGGCCCCTGAGCAGGAAGGTCAACACGACCTACAGATGGCAGGTCCCTGGAACAGTGTCTTTGCCTTTTGTAACTTCACAATCCCAACGTGACCTAATTGTACTTCTCCCGACACATTTCTAAAAATTCTTTTTGTCAGTTAACTGTAAGAATCTGGGTTCTTAGTCACACAGGTTCTTAGAGGATTTGTGCCTTCTAGCTCCCCTGATGGTGCTCCGTAAGATCCTTTTTAACCTCAATTGAACTCCCATGCATTAGTGCTTGCTCAGCCACAATTTAGCCAAGACTAAAAATTCAACAAACCCAGAGACCTTTGACCACTCTTCCAAAATCTCTTAGTTTATTACACATTTTTTGCCCTACAACTTTTCCCAGCTGAATTCAGTATTACGGCCAAATGCTACTTCTTCAAATACATAGGCTACAACATCCCTTACCTCGTTTATCCAGGAGGGGGAATGAGGAAAGCCAGTGAATAAGCAAGCACTTGTTGTTAACATTCGAAGGTTATGCCTTTTGCAAATTACTTAACCGCTTTAAATTTTTGCTGTTGTTCATTTGAGAAGGGGGTAAATAATGCCTCCCTTAGAATACTGATGTCAAGGTTAAATATCATACTATATTTAAAGTTCTTGACATATGTAAGCTCTCAAACACTTTGATTACCCTTGCCTAGCAGTCAGTTTCATTTCATTTTATTTTATTTTCCTCTAATTCAAGCATTCTCACTGACACATCTCCTCACACACAGTCATTCTGTAATTTTAAATGGTACTATTAATCTTGCTCAGTGAAACACCACTTGAAAAAAGCAGAAAACAAATGAAAATATTCCTCTTTATACTACTCCTTTTAAAGTTGGCCCTTTCATGCACACCTTTGCCATTTATCTTTAGAGAATACTCCCTAGAGAAGAGCCATCATAATTTTTCTTTTCTTTTCTTTTTTACCACTCCAAAGTAGATTTTTCTCCATGTATATCAACCCTTATACAGAACACAGTATATTCAATTATGATTTTGACATTTATCATTGATTGGACTTTACTAGCATTACAATAGGGATGACGATTACGGTGAAAATGTCGTGTTCTAGATACAAACTTCTGCCCACTTTAAAAAATTTAACTTCCAGTCTTTAAACAAATGGATGCCTAGAAAGATAAGATTGTAATAATTCAATTTTATTTGGAGGCATAAAGGATTACTTTCCATCTTTAAAAAGACTGATCTCTTCAGCCTTTATCTGCATCTTATTCAGATAAATAGTAGCTAGGGAAAGAATATCCATATGACAAAAGGCTTGCCAATGTTTCTTTGAATTACATCCCTCTCCAACCCAGCTAGGGAGGGAAACAAATGAAAGAATAGCCAGTTCACTGCCATTTCTGTTTCTTTCAAGCTACTTGATAGAATTGAAGATAGTAACTTTGAATTAAACTATGGAGACACACACACACACACACACACACACACACACCCTCACATAAATACATGCAGACACAAAAATAGTGCTTGTAAAATTATAATGTAGTGTGGAGTGTGTAACATTTCATATATTGTTTCACTTTTCCCCTGCTCATTTCAAAGCTTTCATGAGGTAGGAAAAACAAAACTAAATCTCCTCATTACTCTTGTTTATAATTGATTAAGTACACTCTTACTTTGGTTTTGTTTACATCAAGCTAATCTTTCAGTAGTTGCCTAAACAGATTTGTTTTGAAAAATTCCGGTTGGAGTTATGTCTGACTATATTGGTTTCATTTTGGTCAAAATCCAATTATGGTCAGAGAAATATGTCTGCGCTTCGAAGCAAAACTTGTAGGAGGGGGTAAAACAGAAATGCCAAAGTGCTTATTATTACTTTCATGCTGAAGTGCGAAACATCTAAATTTATAGTTGAAAGTGCTTTAAAAATAACTTGGAAGAATTATCTTAATATACTGATTATTTACTTTAAAAAAATAAACATACAAGTTGGATGATAGTGCGGTCTCCTCTCTTTTCAAGTAATTGTCATTAAAAAAAAAAAAGAAAGAAAGACTGAAGTCCCCCCCCCCCACCCAGCCTTACAAAGAACTTACCCATCAAAAGGATCTTTTTGGGTGAAAGGTCTAAGATGGAAATTATTACACAAGATGAACTTACAGATGTTTGTAACAAAAAAGCTCCAAATAATCATTTCAGAGCAGTCATGAATTAGCCTTCATGTAAGAATAATGTGTTAGATGAGTCAGTTATTGCTTCATCCAATAAAGTATTTTTTTAATAAGTAAAAACATTTTTGTGGTCAAATATACACATAAAGCTTGTCATTTTAACCATTTTAAGTGTATAGTTCAATGGCATTAAGTGTATTCACATTTTTGTGTTACCACCACTTCTATCAACCTCCAGAACTTTCTTGACCTTTTCAAACTGAAACCATACTGTACCTAGTAAACACTAGGTCCCACATCCACTTCTCCCAGCTGGTAACTATTATTCTACTTCTACCTCTATGAATTTGACAACTCTAAGTTGTTTGTGTTGTTGTTGTTGTTTGTTTTTGTTTTGAGAGAGACAGCATGCACACGGGTGAGAGGCAGTGCGAGAATCTCAAGCAGGGTGGGGCCCAGTGCGGGGCTCAATCCTGTCACCATAAGATCATGACTTGAGCTGAAATCAGGAGTCAGACACTCAACTATCTGAGCCACGCAGATGCGTCCACAACGCTAAGTTCTTCATATCAGTGGACTCATACAGTATCTGTCCTTTTGTGACTCACTTATTTCACTTGGCATAATGTCTTCATTATTCATTCGTGTTTTGGTATGTTCAAATTTGCTTCCTTTTAAAGGCTGAATAATAAAGATTCTATGTTATACACACACACTGCATTTTATTTATCTATTTTTCTGTTGATGGAAAATTAGATTGCTTCTATCTTTTGGCTATTGTGAATAGTGCTGCTATGAACATGAAAATTTCAGAAATAATGTGGAAAGTAAGCAAGGTTGAAGAATCTGCCTCTGCAGGTTCCTGAACTGAGACTTCTGGAGGCAAGTCCCTGAAGGCCTAGAGAGGGGGCATCAGTCTTTCCCTAAAGCCTGGTCGCTCTAGGTTTCTGGATTTCGAAACATTGAGGAATATATATCCTCCTAGGACAGCAATATCTATCTAAAGTCGGGGGCATTCTCTTATCTTTCTCTTTTCTTCTATTAATCATTGTAGATTCTTAGCTGCTTCTCAGCTATCTCTCTATGGAGGGCCAGCCCAATTTGCTGGTAGTTAGCATTCTTTCCTTCTACTTTAGCTTTGTTTTCTGGGTAATATATATATTTTTTCATGACATACTCCGGCAGCCATTCTCTTGTGATGGGTACTGGGTAAGCGTATACACTCTATTACTCCCTAGTTGTGTGAACTTCCTATGCCCAGATTTCCTGAGAGTTTGTCGCAGTGTGAATGACTCAATACGTATATACACATGGAGCATAGAATCTGACACATGAAACTGATATTCTGTTCTTTATATTTTAGTCAAATAATTTCTCTCCATCAGGAATACCGCTCACTTATTTAATCTGCCACCATCTGGTTGGCTAATTATTTGAAGCCTTCCCTCCCCAGCTTTCTTGGTTTCTTCTGTTTATGTGTTTGCCTGACTCCCCTACCTTTTGGAACACAAGTGCAAAATGCTGGATTGATCAAAATCTTTGATTTATTACACACAAACTTCATTGGTACAGGTATGGACATTTATTATTACTTTAGTATCCAAAAATATTTACTTTAATGATTGGATGACTATCTACAAACATATTGCCAAAGAAGTGGACCAGTTAATGCCAACAGCTCTTATCTATCTGTGTGCTCCCCCTATTATATCACTCCTAGAAGTAATCCCTACTTTGTTTAATTAATTAATTAATTAATTTAATGTTTATTTATTTCTGAGACAGAGAGAGACAGAGCATGAGCGGGGGAGGGGCAGAGAGAGAGGGAGACACAGAATCCGAAGCAGGCTCCAGGCTCCACGCTGTCAGCCCAGAGCCCAACACGGGGCTTGAACTCACAGACCATAAGATCAAGACCTGAGCCGAAGCCGGCCACTCAAACAACTGAGCCACTCAGGCACCCCAGTAATCCCTACTTCGAATGTGGGGTTTATCATAGCTCATTTTATTTTGTAATCAATACATATATATCTTTATTTTTTATTCAAATCTTCTCGATTCTTTCTTGATTTCTGAAACAAAATTGATTTCCAGATTACTATAGATATGTCTGAAAATTTTACTTTTTTTTAAAAGCTCTTATTTATTTAAGTAATCTTGACTCCCAACGTGGGGCTCAAACTCATGACCCCGAGATTAAGAGTCCCACACTCTTCTGACTGACTCAGCCAGACACCCTGAAAATTTCCTTTTAAGTCTTTGATTTGCAATAGTTTCAAAAAGTTGTTCATCTATTTCAACCAAAGAATATCACATATTCTAGACGGGCCTCATTGCTTTGAAAATGTGTTGATATTGTTGTTGTTTATACAATGTACTACTTTTCCTTTCCGTAGGTAAAGAGAAAGTTTTGATGTCTGCCACCTAAAGCCATATCCTGAATTCATGCAGCTAGGCACCTAGAGATCATGTGAGTGCTGGAATGGTTTTTGCTTCTGAAAAAAGCCCCATAGATCCAAGAGGCTATCTTATTCAAGGTTCCTTGCTTTGGCCCTTCAAATAGTGTAAGAGATGAAGTAAGTCCGAAGATGCTTACCTGATACTTCTTGCCATTACAGTAGGAAACCCCCAATGGACCATGTGTTTTTTTTTTTTTTTTTTTTTGTACTTCTGGCTGAGAAACCAAGTTAGAGATATCTAAGAGGCCTAGATACACAAAGACTCTTCCTTATAATTGAATCCTTGTTTCAATAGTACCTGGTTAGGGCTGGTCAATATCAGATTCATGAATTCTAGCCAAAGCAGTTCTATTTGAAACTGCTCAATTAGTTCAATTAAAACTAGTCAAGCAATCATTAAAAAAAAAAAAATCAGTAAGAACTAACCACAAACCACCACCTCAAACTCATGTGGCACACGTTTAGAACCAGGTCCTAGGACAGACAAAGTTGTTAAACCTTTGTATGTAACCCTGTTCCCCCGAAGTTTTCTCATGGTGCCTGCTTAATGCATCAGAATGTGAGGGTCTCAGCGAATGAGTTAAATAAGAATTATTCCTTTACTTCCACTCCTCAGAACAAATTGAGAATAAAGACTGTCCTCAAAGAAATGCAAAGTCAGGGAAACAGAGGCTTCCTGAGACAGTAGCTAGCCAATTAAGTGAATCTATTTGTCCTAAATGTCAGTATCTTCTGAGTCAAGGATTTGGTCTTGATAGACGAATATTAGATCTAAGAGACTCGTAAATACAGAGACCACACAGGGTTGCTGGAGGGATGTTGGGTGGGGGATGGGCTACGTGAGTGACCGGCATTACGGAGGGCCTTGTGATGAGCACTGGGTGTTATTAAGTGATGAGTCACTAAATTCTACTCCTGAAACCACTATTACACAATATATTAACTAAATTGGATTTAAACAATAATAATAATTAACAGTGTAAAAGATCTGAAGTATCTTTAAATCCTAAATTTTCTGGAATCCAGCATTCTTTCATACAAAATAAAATCTAACCCTTGGGACTGAATGAGTCTTAGAAGAGAAATTAAACAGTTTGTGGATAAAGTACAAGGAATCATGAATCACACTGTAAACCAGCACAAAATGAGGTCATCTTAGATATATCACTAAGAAGATACATGCAGTACTTATTTCTGGGGTAAGCTGTTCTGACCTGGACATTCCCTAAAATATAGGGTATAAAAACTTTAGCTTTCTAGGCCAAATTGAGATATCAAATAACCTTGGCTCTAGAAAAAATAGAACTTTAGACCTGGGAAAATATGTGGCAAGTAAAAGAAAAAATATATTAAAAGTGTTTGTGTCATAACCATTTAAAAATACATTTCTGTGTTTTTGAACATAAATTTATCAAGTCAATTCCTTTTTAAGGCATTTAAAAGAAATTATTTTCCAAATTAAAGTTATTCAAATCCAAATATTGCATTTTTAAAAGAATGGTTTGCAACACTAAGTACCACTTTTCTTACAGGTCATTTTTTAAAAAGATTTCTACAAATAGGAAAGTAAAAATAGACCACTGCCTTGTAGCTTCTGTGCTGTTCTGGGGAAAGAAGAAATAGAGGAGGAAGAGGACAAATGGAATATCCTTGACTTTAAAAGTAAACATTTTTTTTAAATAGGAAGCAAACTTCTGCATTTTCAAAGGTGCTTTCCTGAAATCTTTGTTTTGGAAAGTATTTTATTTTTCTTTTCAGGTAAACATGGTAAGCGCTTTTATCTCAGTTCATATAGAGAAACCATTCTAACAAATCATTTCCTTGCCTGATTTTGAAGATGTCATCAGTTATACATGAAACATCCACTAAGTGAATCAATTGTTTTGGTCGATTTTTGGCAGCAGCTCTTATCCATAGCTGTGCATTTGAATCACCAGGAATGTTTTTAAAAAATATACTGATGTGTGGATATCAGTGCATTTAAAACTCTCCCCTGGTTATAGAAATAAGCAGCCAGATTTGAAAAACACTGCTTCAGGGAATCACTAGAAAAAATATAACACTAAATTTTAAAATGTGACATAGAAACACATAGACTTTTAATAATCCTTATAAGAATTCATATTTATTGGATCTCTTTAGAATATTAAGGTATGGATAGTAGCTAGAGTTTGTACTGAGCTTCACTGGAAAAAAAAAAGAATGATAGATACAGGGAGACAACCCCACCTGTGATAGTACATAATATGTGAGTCAGAAGGTAGAGGGCAGTGAGAACCCCGCACAATCCAGGCAGAAATGTCAAATAGTGGATGTTTGTTTTTAGTGATCTCTTATTTTTCCTTTAACACACTTCTTATTTTTTCCCCCAGTTTCTTTGTGTCCTCAAATATCTTTTTGAGTCAGTAAAATAGCCCTGCAAACTCTACTCTTCCTTGCCCAAATTCATACATGCTTGAATGTTCACTTTCTTTCTTCCATTACCATCCATGTCATTAAAATTCCCATTTTCCAATTCAAAACCACAATAAGATATTATCTTACTCCAGTTAGGATGGCTAAAATCAAAATTACAAGACAAAACAGGTGTTGGTGAGGATATGGAGAAAACAGAACCCTCATGCTCTGTTGGTGGCAATGTAAATTGGTGCCGTCACTATGGAAAACAATAAGGAGGTTCCTCAAAAAATTAAAAATAGAAATACCATATGATCCAATAATTCCACTCTTGGGTATTTGCCCAAAGAAAACAAAAACACTAACTCAAAAAGATATATACACCCTTATGTTTATTGAAACATTATTTATTATGTAGCCAAGATACAGAAGCAACCTAAGTGTCCATCAATAGATGAATAAAGAAAATGTCACACACACACACACACACACACACACACACACACACAGGAATATTACACAGCCATAAAAAAGGATGAGGGATGTGCCATTTGAAACATGGATGAACCTAGTGGGTATTATGCTAAGTGAATAAAGTCAGACTGAGAAGACAAAGACTGTATGTTTCCACCCATAAGTGGAATCTAAAAAAATGAAAAAACAAACAAAAAGAATCAGGCTATAAATACAGAGAACAAACCGACGGTCGCCAGAGATGGGGTAGGTGGGTTTGGGAAAGATGGATGAAGGGAAGAGGGAAATACAGGCTTCTGGTTAAGGAATGAATAAGGTACAGCATAAGGAATACTGTCAGTGATACTGTGATAATGATGTAATGATACAGATGTAGCTACACTTGTGGTGGACATAGTATAACATTTAAACTTGTCAAATCACTAAGTTGAACACCTAAAACTAATGTAACATTGTGTATGAACTAAACTCAAGCAAAAAAAAGAGAAAGATGTCCATTTTCTTCTTTTCACCTCAGAATGGAAAAACAGCCAACTAAGCTAAGCTGCACAAAATTGACAGCACTTTAAACTATCAGATTAATGTCAAAAACTAAAGAACTTTTCACTTAAATCAAAATATAATTGGTAATAGTTGAGCTAACATGACCAAAGAAAGTAAAAAAATACAGATTTTGTGTCGTTAAAACACTTTGGGTAAGGAACATTTATTAATTAAAAAATATTTACTGGCTATTAACTATATCTGGTGACTAAAATAGGTAATAATGATATAGAAATTAATAAGGGATAGTCCCTGGATTCCAGAAGTTTGTAAATGTAGTAGGACAAATGTGTAATAAAGAGTTAACAAAAATGTTACTGGTCACATAGGAGCCACTTCTTAGTGGAGAAATTTCAAAGAATACCAACGATCCTTTTATCACACCAGTCAGGTAATGGATAGCTTTCCTTCCACATATGGATAAAATACATATTGTGCTTGTTTAAAAAAAAATGATTAACGAAGCAAGAACACATTTTCTGGATTAAATATTTTTAGAGAATCTGAGAACATGTTTATTTTTAGTCTCTTAAAGTGAGAAGATAAATTCAAAATGTCACATATTTAATAAAGTACATTAATTAAATAATATGCATTTGCCATTTATAATTTTTTCACATTTCCCTCTATAAACCTCCACCATGTTTCTACTTTTAATCTTCATACAGACTAATTGAAGCTAAGAGAGATAGAGAAAAATTTGGAAATACCAAGGTGAGAAAAATGAGATACTTTGCTGACAGGTGATAATAGCCAAACTTTAAAAAAATGTGATATATGTGAACAGAATGTGTACTTTTCAATAAGTATATGTATATTCATCAAATTAGAAGGCAAGTTGTCATAATGAAAAAGAGTATACACTTTATAGGTAGAGAAATCCAAGCATTTAATTTAGTAGTGATAATAATAATAAATGGATACATTCCCTATTTTTAAAAATGTTTTATTTTTGAGAGAGAGAGAGAGAGCAAATGCGAGTGGAGACACAGAGAGGGAGACACAGAATCTGAAGCAGGCTCCAGGCTCTGAGCTGTCAGCACAGAGCCCGATGTGGGGCTCAAACTCATGAACAGTGAGATCTTGACTTGAACCAAAATTGGACACTCAACCGACTATGTCACCCAGGCACCCCAGTTCCCTGCTTTTTAAAGTAGTTTCAAATATTGTGTCTTGATCAAATATGAAGAACCTTTTTGCTAACATGGATATAAATGTTATAAATACAAAATCACATGTTTCTGCAGAGACTGTTAATGTAATTTTGTAATTGATTTAAGTTTGGGGGAAAATAGAATTTTCATTATAAAGATTTTGTCATTTTAAGTAATTATAATAATATATACATTAATAATATACAAACAATTCTGGTATCAAAATAAAAGTAATATTCAATTAATATACTTATTTGGATTTAATCACAGGGTTCTCTAAAATGCTTTCCTGTCCTTTTTACATATTCAGACCTGTTATGTGCAATAAGGCATCATGTCCAGCGAATCAGTTTTTATTTATAAACAATAAAGTCCAAAAAATTAACAGAATTACCAAAATATTTATGAAAAAATTTTATCCATGACAACTTTTGTTAGCTCTGATGAGGTGTTAGTTATTCACTGAGATGACGTTCCCCTCTTATGTCCTAATACGACTCTGGAATATCACCGAAGCTTAAAGAAGCATTTTTCATTTAGTTTGGAGGAAAAAGTTTTATATTATCATTACCCCTTTATGATTCAGATCAAAACTTTCTGTTTCACCTAGGCGGCTCATGGTACCACTGTCAGCCTGCCTCACCCAATGCACGTCTTATTAAAAGAAAATACAGTGTCTTTTTGAAATTACAGTTTTCTATCAGTATGTCACTTTTTTGTTTTTGTAATGGAGGTGACATTGATAGAAGACCTATGGAATGATGAGTTTTCACAGTTCCACACACATGAGTAACCCCCTCTGATACAAAGACAGATAAAATTCAAAATTTAAAATCTCAGATAGAAAGGTATCTCAAGTCCCTTTTCAGTCAATCCTCACCTTCACAATTTCTCAACCAATGATTCCTTGGATTCTTATCCCATCCCCACCTCACACAGATGAAATTGTACAGCATTATTCTTTTCTGTCTGCCATCTTTTGCCAGCATGTTGTTGAGAATCACCCAGGTCGTGGTAAATAAAGTTTTGGTTTTCTGTCTCTGATGGTTCAGTAGTAATATTCCATGATATTGGTATATCATCATCAGTTTATCCATTATCGTGTTGCTGAACATTGGACGGTTTCAGTTTGGGCTACTATGAAAAACATGTTTCCTACAAATATTTCTACATAAGACTATTTCCTTTATACACATCTTCATTTCTTTGGGGGACACCAGTATTTCCAATTTAGTTCATTTTTATAGGGGTTAAGAGTTCTTTCGATGTGGTTTAAATCTGCATTCCCTTGATAACGAATTTAATATTTTTGAACAGTAGGTTAAAGGATACATGCTTACTGATGTATAACACATGAAGCCAGGCTGAGGGATGGTCATTAAGCACAATTTCCTATGTTTCATCAATGTCTGTATGGTCCAGAACAGTAAATTAAAGTCATCAACAGCACTGACATTGTCATTTTGATGAATCAACTATAGGACAAATTATTCCTGTACTTACTACATTTTACAATCATTGATACGATTTAACTCACTTTCAACACATATTCTGTTGCCTGAGATTGAAAGGCCTTGAAGTTGGGCAGAAAGACAAGAAAGAGTGGGGCTTGGAGAAGCTTCATAGTTTGAGGCAGAAAATCTGTTGCAAATAGGAGACTGACCATAAGACATAAAGTAAGAGCCAGACCAAGGACAACTCAGCTAATGCAATGGGTTGAGTTGGCAATGTTAGAGCCAGATGACATGATGTGCCGACCATATTTATTTCTTTGGATGAATACAAGTAGATATGCCGACCAAGTATCAGAGGCTTCCCTGTCGATGCCATGACTGTGCATCTGCCTTTTCACAATTTTTACCTATCCTGCAAAGGAAGGGGAGTGGGAAAGATGAGTTGCCAGAAAATACTCTTAATTCACTATTTATACTGAATTAACACACGTTAGGCATCTGCCTTTTCACAATTTTTACCTATCCTGCAAAGGAAGGGGAGTGGGAAAGATGAGTTGCCAGAAAATACTCTTAATTCACTATTTATACTGAATTAACACACGTTAGGGTTGACCATGTTAGCATTAACTTTAGGAGAGAAATTTAGAGTTGAATTTTTGGACATATTTCTGTGCTGATATTTTACTTGTGTATATTCTTGTTTAGTTAAGACCAACTCAGACAAACCCTTAGATTTACCTCCTGTCTCTAGATCCATCTATCATGAGTTTGACTGAAATTAAATGCATAGGTGTGGTGTAACTCAGATGCCATTACATTTTCGATAGCATCATAACAAAGGAAACTAACGGCACCTGGGCGGCTCAGTTGGTTAAGGGTCTTACTCTTGATTTTGGCTCAGGTCATGATCTCATAGTCATGAGATTGAGCCCTGTGTTGGGCTTTGCTGAGTGTGGAGATGGCTTGGGACTCTCTCTCTTCCTCTCTCTCTCTCTTTCTCTCTCTAAATTAATACACATTAAAAATTTTTTTAAAGAAACTTACAAACTTTAGCTCTTATTTTAAATTGAAAGGTGAACTGCTCGTTTTTTACAAAGAAGACATTAATGTAAATCCCCTTATTGTCTTTAATATTGTCAAAGAAAACATCCTCTTTCAATTCCCCTTTTCACATGTGAATTCCTTCACATGTGAATAAATATAAAAACAGACTCCCTTTTTCAGATTTGAAACGGTGACTGCTAAGGACAGATTCTGACACATTCCTGGTAGCTTACAGGTGGCTCAGGTTAGACTGCCTTTCGGTTCCTAGGCGGCTTGTTACTCAGAAGGAAAGAGAAAATTGTCTAGACTTAAAACTACTTTTCTTTTAAATAAACGAAACCTTGCTTTGATGGCACCTTTTATTGTAAGAAATTGTCAAATGACTCTTGGGGGATTCCTAGTACAGATTCATTATCTTCCATGAGTGATGTCAATCAGCAGAGGATATACAAAACTTCTGTACTAAGAACTCTCAGATAATCTGGTTAAAACTAAATTATTCATTACCAAAGATCTGTTCTCTGGTCTTCTATCTCCTGGGTGAAGATTTCCTCTTTGCCTTTTTTTTTTCTTCTGTACATACCTTCCTAATCTCTCCCCTCTTTCTTCTGATCTCTTTAGAAAACCTTTGTGATCACGTAGTTCCTTTAATATCTGCATTTACTTTTTCATTTTGTTTTCCTTCTGTAGGTTTTGTTTGCAATCCAGTGAGTCATACTCAAAAAGATCTAGAATCCAGAGGAGACGTATGTCAGTAAATTAAAATGTGCAGTCCTCTGATATGGATAAGGACTTATTTGTTCATTACAATTAACAAAAGCGCAAATAAAAATTCCAATTCATTACAAGATGTAACAATAAAACACTTATGAATAGAAGTCCTGAGATATTTTGGAAATTAACCTGAGAGAGTAAAAACGAGGGCGGGATTTGTTAATAGTTTTTTCACTAGTTTATTCACAGTGATTAAGATCTATTTATATAATGGAAGGTAGAATCAGATTCAGAAATAGGAAAAAAATCTTGACTCAGAGCCTAAAATAAAATGGAACTACCTTGAAAATAAAGCATATTATCGGCAAAAACACTTACCTCAATGTTTTTCTACACAATATATATTTCACTTGGCTTCATTACACAACAAACTGTTGATATTGTATCAATATTGCCAAATACCATGATCAGATGAGGTAGTGCTATAAAGAAATTATATAGTAGGTTGAAATCCAAAGGGAATAGCAATTTATGCAAATACAGTAGGAAACATAGAGGTATTTCACATCCACCTACCATTCTATTCCTGATATTCTTTGGGATTTCTTTTTTTTTTTTTTTAACGTTTATTTATTTTTGAGACAGAGAGAGACAGAGCATGAACGGGGGAGGGTCAGAGAGAGGGAGACACAGAATCTGAAACAGGCTCCAGGCTCTGAGCTGTCAGCACAGAGCCTGACGCGGGGCTCGAACTCACGGACCGGGAGATCATGACCTGAGCCAAAGTCGGCCGCTTAACCGACTGAGCCACCCAGGCGCCCCTCTTTGGATTTCTCAATTCAAGCAGAGGATGAAATGTTCCACTTAGTTAATTATAAAACAAAAATATCTGCAAATCAGATTACCAAATATTTATTGAATATATATTGTTTACATGTTACTATTATTTTCAAAGGTTATAAAAAATTTAGAAGTTGGGGATATCAAACATAAATAGACAATCAAATAACAATTAAATGGAATAGAAATTTCATAATTCAGTACATGGGTTTTTGTGATAGCAGTGATGCAGAAAAGATGAGTTTTGATCTATAGGCTAGAGAAATCACCGTGAATTGGCTTTCATGGGTGAGTGACATGGAGCGATATTTCAGTATCAACTTAGCTTACTATATTGATCATTATCAATATTATCTTAATGAAATGAAAATGAGATCACTTATTGTCCTTTGGGTTGTCTCAGTTCAAACAGAAGCTAATTTATATTTGCCAGCTACATCTTGAGTATATTATTGACAAAAGTGAAGGAAACAGTGTATACCACCTTCAAAATATAGGGCGCCTTGGTGGCTTAGTCGTTTAAGCATCTGACTTCAGCTCAGGTCATGATATCATGGCTCATGAGTTCGAGCCCTGTATCGGGGTCTGTGCTGACAGCTCAGAGCCTAGAGCCTTCTTCGGATTCTGTGTCTCCCTGTCTTTCTGCCCCTCTCCCACTCATGCTCCGTCTCTCTCTTTCTCTCTCAAAAATAAATAAACATTAAAAAAAATGCTAACCAGGAAGATTTATAGTCATCACTCTTTGGCATTCTGAAAGGAAAATTAGACTTTACATGTTGTACATTTGGATTGAAGTTTGAAAAAAAAAAACCAAAAAACAAAGACACAAACCTAAAAGTGCATTGGGTGGTCCACTACTTAAGTATTCTGTTTTCATCCCTGAAAAGGGATTTTCCGTAAATC
Organism: Acinonyx jubatus; assembly: GCF_027475565.1. Lineage (NCBI taxonomy): Eukaryota > Metazoa > Chordata > Mammalia > Carnivora > Felidae > Acinonyx > Acinonyx jubatus. Next base: position 23,239,332 of record NC_069384.1, read on the forward strand.
ATCTTGGCTGTTCCCACCACTCACCACTCCTTAATATTTCTTTGGAAGTAGGATGAGCTACCTGGTAGGGGTCGGAGTCTTCATCCAAATGTCTCAACTAAGTGCAGCCATGGGAGACATTTTGTTTACTGTCTGCCCTCTATCTCCCTGCCCCCTGCCCCCAGTCCACACATACTCCAAAATCGCAGAAGACAGATGGATCGATAATATCTATTCTACAGTTTTATGCATTCCTTTGCATGCGCAATTCCAAGAACAGTAAGAAGTTATGAAAACATCTTTTTAATCTCGAATGAGTTCCTTCTTTTATCAGTTAAACGAAACAGAATCATATGTTAGTTATACATCTGCTAATTCTTTGTTTTTTCTCAGTTGACTCCAAACTTAGTGGAAAAAAGTGATTCTCTGCCTTTACTCGTGCATTTTAATCCATAGTTTTAATTTCTCACAAACTTTCACTGCCAAAAAATCTTCACTATGTAACTATCCCTTTTAACTTTTTGACTTAGAAATTAAATGCATATTTATAAAATTGAATTGTAAAAGATCAAAATCAGAAAACATATGGTTATTTTCTGACTTTATCACCAATCATTCCAGTTCCTATTTGAAAGGCTAACATTATTTTATATAGAAGGAATAAGGTTAACTTTATTAATTCCAATAATACAGTTCACCTAATACCAAATGTTATCATAAAAAAATACCTGCATGCAGTTAAATTTGCTAAGTAGAAGGGGAGAAATGTAAATAAAGGAGAAACACTGAAAAATAGTTCAAGTGTCAATTAAAATGAGGCTAATATCAGGTAAAGTGATCAGAGAGATAAAATTTATTTATCATTTACATGAGCAAGATAAAATGGTCTAATTTTATTAAAGAATCAAATTTGTCCAAATAAATTGTTGGGGACTGAATAAGAAGGACCGATATTTTTCTTAAAAGAAACTATAAATGGCTATTTGATTATTTTGTAATAATAATAAACAGTGATATTTTAAACAACATAACATAAAAAACTACTGCTATCGTATTTTGAATTCATAAAATGGATTATATTGCAATTATATCATTCTTTTCAATGCTGCTAAGTCTGCTCCTTCCTTCTTTCCTTCTATCCCTTCCTTCTTCCTTTTCATTTCAACATGGGTGAAATAATTCCCAGAATATAGAGGTATTTTGAGAATCAAATGAAAAACTATACACTACTATAGTGCTTAGAATATAGCTGACTGTCAATAAATGGTAGCCTATTACAATTACCCTAAGTGGTATCACACGCTTGAATCTATTGCTTTAGTTATAAGAATATATAAGATGTTCATTTGCACAGAAATAAAATTCAGGTAGGATATTTCTTATTGATTCCATGTGGCAAGACTTTATGTCCTGAATCATTAGGATCAAAAGTTTGAAATTTTATTCTAAATTATAAATTGTAGGTGGTACTATTTATATGTCAATCTTTTTTTGTCTCCTTTGCCTTGAATATAGCTGCAGAATGAGTTACTCTAAGTTTTCTTGGTACTCATTCTCCTGTCCGCACATAATCATTTCTCACAAAAACTATGAAAATTAAAATTAAAAAGTAGTGAAACAGAGATGGCTAAGGGTTTCCATGCTTATGATATCACAGGGGTTGGATAAATCACAGTAAATAATCTATAACCTTTTGCTTTACTCTCTTCAACATTGAGTGTGTAACAGTCTACTAAAATGTTACCAGGAGGTTGCAAAAACTAGCATTCTAGCAAAACATTGTGCATTAATTTTTATTTAAGATGATGCAGAAGATGATAGGCACAGAAGAGTGGCATCAAATTTAATAGCATTTAAAATACTTTAAAAAGTTAAATATATGAAGGTGTCAAACTATTTTGCACACATCAGTAATTTCTAATGAACTCAGTGGTTATTCATCAACCTAGACAGACATAGGTTAGAAAGACGGAGGTTTAGGAGTTCGTATATTTTTTTTTGAGAAATACATATTTCTCATATTACTATTACATATAATGAAATGATGTAGCTAAAGCAAGTAATATAATAAAAAGAATCCTCCAAACTATTTAGCACTCTTGAAACAAACTTTAAATTATATTCTTCCTCTCTCTGTTTTTAAATTTGCTTAGAAATCAATTATACCATTTTAGATAAGTTTGTAGCAAGTATTATTATTATTATTCTTATATCACAAATTGAAAAAGTAAGATGGAAACACATTTTCTTTCCTAAAGCAACAAGCAAGTTAATGAAATAAAAAATGAAAGAAAAATACTGAAGAACTTTTCTTGCTCTTCTGATGCCATATCCCTTTGCTCATGGTGAATCATTTCATAGTTTCATCCATTTGTTAATATAACTAAGAGAAACTAAGGAATATCCCTGAGAACTCCATATAGAAAAAACTTCTTGAAAATAAAGAAAACTATAGCTAGGTACTATAATATAGTAATAATATACTAATTTTAATGTTGAGGTTATATTATGCATATTAAGAGATTTACTTATATGATGTTTTTTATAAATGAAACATTTCCTATGTGATAAAATTGTCAGTCAAAAAATGAATCAGAGGTAATATGTCAACATAACTTTTGTTAAAACTAACTTCACAATTTCATAAAACATTAAAAATAAGTTATTTTAAAACTACTTTGTTTTATGAATTCTATGGCCTTTGCTCTTACAAAATTGAAGGTCACCTATAATTTCTCCTCCAGTGTTAATATTATTTTGTCTCTATGTAAAATGTGGTCACTCTCTCCTTGCTGATGTTCTTATCTGTCTTGGTATTTAGGCCCCTGAACTATTTTGGAATCCCCTCATCCTCCTGATTTTCTTTCTCCTTTCCAATTCTTTTCGGTGGATTATTTTCTACATTCTCTGAAAGTGAGGGTGATTCAATATTAGGTTTTTGGCCATTTGGGCATTAATTTTTGTATCATCCTTGAGAGCTTATGAATTCTCACAGCTTTAGAAATCAACTCTCTAGGCATGATCCTAAAACTTGTTTTGCATTCATATTTCTTTCTAAATTATGGGGCTAAATTTTTGAGTGCCTCATGAGCCCTGTAACTTGGAAGTCTTACTATCATTCCCAAACTCAGGTTGCCTAAAACAAAAGTAAAGCCTATTCATAAAAATTTTTCCCTTCATTTATGTTATCAATATCCAGATTAGTAATTTCCAAGACCATAGTTCTGACTTCATGGCTACTCTATCATTTTTTACTGATTCTGTTAACTTCCGTGTAACAATTTTTTTTTCTAATTTCTTATTAACCCCCTTTTTATAATAAATGCTATAGGTATAGCCAAACCACACCTGAATCACAACTGATTAAATGACTTTGCCTCTATGTTCACTGTTATTAATAATTTTAAAATACACATCATTAATGAGCTCCTAGTTGGATACAAAATATGTACGAATCCATTAGTTATATACTCCAGTCTTACAATACATATTATTATCCTCTATTAAATAACATCAACAATAGCCAAATTATGGAAGCAGCCCAAGTTTCCACAGACTAATGAAGGGATAAAAAAAGATGTGGCATATATATTCAATGGAATATTACTCAGCCATAAAAAGGAATGAAATCTTGTCATTTGCAATGACATGGATGGAACTAGAGAGTATTATACTAAGCTAAATAAGTCAATCAGATAAAGACAACCACCATGTGACTTCACTCATATGTGGAATTTTTAGAAAAACAAATGAGCAAAAGGGAAAAAATAGAGAAAGGGGCAAATCAAGAAACATACTCTTAACTACGGAGAAGAAATCCCTCATCATTGTAACATTTTCACATGCACCTCTTTATGGAAATATTACCCTAACTCCTTTAGAATTTTGCATCTCTAGAATGTAAGCTCTGATAGGGTGGAAATCATTGTCTGTTATGTTCAGTTATGGTCTCCAATACCTAAAAAAATGCCTAGCACATAGTAGGTGTCCAGAACTGTAAAGGGGCTGAGACTTATTCTCCTTTCAAGCTAACAGAAGATCCTTGCATAAGAGACAAGTGTTTTATTTGTTCGTTTTTGTTTTTGTTTTTACTTACAGCAAAAATGGTACAACGAGCTTCATGTTGTTCTGGTTCCCAATGCTTCCCAGATCTCATGGCAATGATTCGGATGGACCACCATGGATGTAACACAGGAAGTATTTTTGCTCCCATCTGAAGAACTCCAATTTCATAAAATGTCAATCTTTTATCAGGTGATACAATCAAAGCAGCCAAAGCTTTGCCCCAGAGGGATCATAAACCTTATTATTGTGGCTAGCAAACAAATCTCATTGCTCTAGAGGAAGACACCATCTCTATCTTTCTGGGTGGTAAACTCTGTACACAGCCCTGAAAATATGGTCTGGAACAAAAGCTGTCAGTGCTTTTGCTAGCAAGATGTCCGGAAACATAAGGAACCTGTAGAGAATTGTCTCCCAAGAGGTGGTGCTCTAAAACTATTTTTAGACAAAATGAAATACAGAAACTTTTGATTTTACTTAGGTGGACATTTTTCTCTTCATTCTCTTGAATTAGTCCTCTTTTCTATGTCTTTGGCTTCATTTTCAGCAGCGTTTTCTCCATTGCCTTCCAATACTGAATCTTCCATTCATTTTTTAAGGTTGAGTTCAAGTCTAACCTGATATAGCCTGTTTTATTTCTTCTCTGAATTTTACAGGGATTAATACACAGTTCAACTCACTTCATCCCTATAAATACATATTTTACTGTATTTAGGGAAAACTGAAAGGGAAACAATGCACTATGCCTCAAAAAAAAATCCTTTCCTTAAATTAAACTTCCCCTTGCCCAATGTTCTAATACCAGATAATTATTTAAATTTTCCTTTAGCAGAGGGACACCTCAGTTGATTGAATCTTGAACTTGATTTCAGTTCTGGTCATGATTCCAGGGCACTGGGATTCAGCCCCAAGTCAGGTGCCATGTGTGGAGCCTACTTAAAATTTCCTCTCTCTCTCTCTCTGCCTCTCTGCCTCTCTCTCCCACTTGCTTTCTTCCTCTCTCTAAAATAAAAACATTTTTTTTTACTTTAGCAGAAAAGATAGTCTATATTCAAGTATATATATCATATTCATAGACAAATACCCGCTATACTATATTAACTAATGGGGAAAGAAAACTCCAGATCCAGTATCACTCCTAATAAATTAATCAACTCATATTCTTTGTAGTTTAAGAGAATAGTCTGTCAGAAATAAGCCACTACGCTTTCCTCCATCTAGAACAAACTAGAAGTTGATGTCATTATAATGTGAACTGGAAAGAAGGAAAGGGCAATGCCAGACTTATTTGAATCTTCCACTTACCATGATGCATTACTCTTTGGATTGTATAGACAAGAGGTTTTCCACTGAAATGTCATTCTTTAAATCTCTATTCTATGAAAAATAATATGAAACCCAGGTCATTTTTACGACACTCAAGTATAAAATGATAAAATCCTAAATTTAATGGCGCATTATGTACTTGTCCTAATTTCCCTTCAGATAAAGAATAAAATATCTCTCTGATTATCTTTTAAAATATATGTATCTATGTTTATTTATAAATTAATGTAGGCTTATATTACAGATTACCTGTTAAATCTCTAGTACAATACTTCCTTATTTGATTAACTTCTTATATGAGTTTTGTGTAATTAATATTATCTTTGTTAGAGTTTAATAATGTTTTTTCTTTTTTCATATTGTTTCTTGAATTATTGTGTACTCTTTGACATAGAAAATGAATAATTAAACCCAGTATTTCTATTATGATCATATACAAATGTTAAATAGTGGTACCTGAATAAAATTAGGCTATTAATTTGTGAGTGGCAATAAGCATTAATATAAGACAGTATAACAATAATTCACTTCAACTCCTTTAACACCTTTCTCTATATATCCATATTTATCTATATCTATCTATATCTTCTCTCTCTATATTTATATGTAATTAATATATATTAATATTATTATATTATATATTATATATAATTAGGAAACGATGAATAAACATTAATGCATTATGCCTTAACAGAAATCCTTTTCTTAAACTTAAAATTCCTATTATACAATGATTTGTTAATTATATACTAGACACATAAGATTTGCTTTTAATTCTATTTCACTAAGAAAACTGCCTCCACATCTAGTGCATATAATCATGTATTTGGTAAATATATATCAAAACATATAAACTGATATGTAATAGGTAAACTCTGATAAGCATGTATTATTTCTAATAAATAAATTAGCTAATAACTTTTGTAGTTTAAAAAAGAACAGCCTGTCACAAATGAGCATCTGTTCTCTCCTCTTTCTGGAAATAAGGTCAAGTGGTGGAGACCATCGTGAAGGTTGCAGAACTGAGACACTGTCCTCCTAATTGAGAGGGTGCTTCTTTATCGACTGGTTGGGAGGAAAAAACAATGTTTCACAATAACCATGGCTTCCATTTTGTCTCTTTCTTTTCTAAATTAATGCAGGATGCTGAGTGGCTTTTTTAAGTTCTTGGATATAATTACTTCAATAATCATCTTAAACTGTGAACATATACTCAAGTACCTGTTATTCATTTCAGAAATTAAATTTGGTTATTGGAATAAAATTATAATAATATTTTGTACATAAAATAATTTAGATTTCTTCCTTTTATCCATCATCTTAAATGTTTCCTTAAATTAAAAATTTTATATGACTTTTTGGGCACCTGGGTGGCTCAGTTGGTTAAGCATCAACTTCAGCTCAGGTCATGATCTCACGGTTCGTGAGTTTGAGCCCCGCATCGGGTTTGGTGCTGTCAGCTCAGAGCCTGGAGCCTGCTTCAGATTGTGTGTGTGTGTCTCTCTCTGCCCTTCCCCTGCTCGCACTCTGTTTCTCTCTGTCTCAAAAATAAATAAAACATTAAACAAATTAAAAAAATTTTTATATGACTTTTCTTTTTTTAGCTTTCAAAACAGGTGCTACCCTTGTTCTCATGGCATTTTAATTTCTATTTGCTTTTATGTTCACCAAAGACTGAATGTAACCTATAAACACACAATGTGAAGAAATAAATGCTTCTGTCCTGCCCAATTTCCTTAAAGAAACATTAAGTGAATCTTGATTCACTTTTGTGCTCCTTTTGCCTTTTAGTAGAATCTACTGTTATTCAATGCCTTGCTTAACATTACTCTTCTGTCTCTTAGGTAAATATCCCAAATAATATGTTGTTTACTTTTGGGTTGTATGACCATACTTAAGTCAATATCTATCTTACAGATACATTTGTTGTTGTTCTATTATGAATAATACTGATGGTGCATGGCTTCTGGTGTATGAGACTATATTCCTGGAAGTGTGATTGCTGGATCATAAGGATTGTACAAGTTCAACTTTATAAGATAATGTAATGCCAAATTGATTTTCTCAATAGCAGTACCAATTTGTCCTTAAGAGTGTATCTGCTGTTCCATATCTCATCAACAATTGAAACTGATACTATTTTTTTTCCTATCTGGTAGCTAAACTTACTTTCCGAGTACCACTTATGAAGAGTTTATGATTTCCTCAGCAATATGAAATGCTAACCTCATCATACATTAGATATTCATATAAGGCAGTCTTTTTGACTCCTTTTTTCTATTTGTTCCTGTGCACACTCTCTTGGTTCCCATGGCTGTAGAACGTCCTGATATCTTGTATAGCAAGTCTCTTACCTGCTTCTTATCAAAAAATGTCTTTCAAAACTTTTCTTTGCATTTTGTCTCCTGAATGATTAACCCAAAGATTATTGTGGGTTAATACTTGGCAAAACAGATAAAAACCTGAAATAAGTTAATAAGGAAAGGTTTTTTTTTAATAAGGAAAAATTTTAAGACATATTTCTGTGTACCTTAATTCATAGATTTTGATAAATATCTGCTTCTCCTGCAACACAAAACTGTTCAAGATATCTTATCAATAGTCTAATTTTGTAATATAATAAACTGTGTCTGAAAAAAGTAAATCCTATTTTTATTACTTTTAACATCCTGTTCAATTTCAATGTCATTTTCACTTTTCTATCGAAGATAACTTTCAGTTGAAAAAATAAATTTTCCATTGACTAATGGACATTGGATACCTAAGCAGGAATCAATGCTGAGAATAAAGGGTGAAACTGGAAAGACTATGAACACTGAATAAACTCATGCAATTCACACTGTAATCAAGTTCAGGGCTTTATATATCTGCTAGTGCTAGACATTCACACTTGTGTTCTGAATTGAAATCCTATTCAATTAACCTATTTTGAGTTTACTCATGGTGAGCCAGTGGCCGCAATGCAGTAACTTCACACATAATGTCATTTTCTCTCTTTTGGTTAATAAAAAAGAAACTGCCTATGACACATATTTTGAACAGGCGAAGGTAGAAAAGGTATCAGTTTGCATACAGTTTAGCTTATTAAAATAATAATGACTTAACAAAAGACTTAAGATGTGAAAATGTAAGCAAGATGGAACAAATATATTTATATATTTATATATATAAATATATATTTAAAATAAATATAAAATAAAAATTCAGATTGTTCTTCTAGTTTGTCATTTATTATGCTGCAGTATTTTAAAACCTTGATTATACAAATTAATATAACTTTGCATAGTTTCAAATGAAACACAGATATTTATGAGAAAAGATGACTGTTCTTAATATTATAACTCAAGATAGCTTTTGGGCTGTCATCTACTATACTTTTTAGGCTAATTTGGGTTTATATATAATCCTTAATGAATGTGCAAGGACTGAAACAAGAACTCGGTAATTACTTTCTCAAATTATCTATTTTAATTATATTCCAGCTATATGCAAAAAGGAAGCAATCTAGCAGCTCTATATTTAAAAAACAACAACAAAAAAACCAAAAATCAAAGATTTCTTCAATATGAATGCTTTCCTTAAAGATGGCTGAGCTGTTACTGCTTCAAAATCATTATTTCCCTCTTCCCCCCAGTGTGATTTAACATGCTAATAAGCAAACTCGCATTTAAAAAAATAGCCTTACTTAATGGAAACATGGTGTGGCACGCCTCTGCCATCTTCCCAACTATTAAATATTATTTCTCAAGAATGGCACAAACGTTGGCCTTGTTCCGCAATGTATGAGCCTTCCATCTTCAAAATATGTGCTATTTAATTGGTTTCCAAAGAAAATCCATAACTTTACACTTTCCCATCAACTGACTATATTATATATCATAACTATCTTTTAACTTGTTCGAAATGATAAAATTGCTTAAATGTAAAATTATTTGCTTATGCATTATTAGGCAAGCTCATGAGAATTTTGAGTAAATATTAAATTTTTTTTAATGTGTATTTATTTCTGAGGCAGAGAGAGACAGAGCATGAGTGGGAGAGGGGCAGAGAGAGAGGGAGACACAGAATCGGAAGTAGGCTCCAGGCTCTGAGATGTCAGCACAGAGCCCGACACGGGGCTCGAACTCACGGACCATGAGATCACGACCTGAGCCGAAGTCAGACGCTTAACCGACTGAGCCACCCAGGCGCCCCGATAATTTTGAGTAAATATTAAAATAACTAAAGTTATCAATTTTGTTGGCATATACCCATGTATATACTTAGTATAGTAACAATTATATAAAATTATAATGTTTATAGATAATGGGACTTCTTAAAACATAGTGTTTCCCTTAGCAGAGCCTGGTTGATCTGTATAAAAGGGACACGTGCACAATTACTAGGTTAGATGACTTCAGAGATCCCTTTAACAAATACACAAATCAACAACAACAACAATAATAATAATGAAAAACAACAATAAAATTACCATCCTTGAACACTTACTTCTTAGCATTGTATTGAGTACTACACAAATATGGCCTTATTTAATAGCCATGATTACACAAATGAAATCTTCACTAGGCTGATTTTCAAGTGATAGAATTGAAAGTTAGGGAAAATCAATTACTTGCTGAAAATTACACAGATGGTAGAGGAGGGATTCAAATTGAGATAAGTGTTTCTATAAGCCCACACCTCCTTCTCTAACACTACTCATTATTTTTTCATTTGGCCAGATTTCTAGTAAATAAGACTTAGTTATAAATATACATCATATGCATAATATAAATAATATGCATACAGGCAAAATATGCAATATTTTGCATTATTAGATCCTTTGAGTTTTGGCTTTTCAACATTAGGAAGAGTGGAATTAAAACAATCTCTATTTCCAATTTATAAATTTTAAATTATCTGTTTCTTAAAACTACTTTTCAAAAATCTCTCCTGCATTCTGTCATGTTTATTGGAGATAATCTGAAAATTAAAGCTATTTTAAATCACTACGAACACCTAATTTTTTTTTTTTTATTTTCTTAATGTTTATTTATTTATTTTGAAAGAGAGACAGAGAGCGAGCAGGGAAGGGGCAGAGGGAGAGGGATAAAATCCCAAGCAGGCTCCATGCTGTCAGCACAGAGCCCAATGCGGGGCCCATACTCACGTAACTGTGAGATCGTGACTGGAGCTGAAATCAAGAGTCAGTCGCTTAACCTATTGAGCCACCCAGGTGCCCCTCACCTAAGAATTTTTAAACGTATATTTTTATTATTATAACCAATAGTAGACCACATAACTGTTCACACGTTTGTACACATCTAAATGATTTTCCACCAGGTGAAATTTTCATAAGTAGAATTACTTCATCAAAGTACTGTATGCACATATCAAATATTGGTACATATTGTTAATTTAAATACCCTTGACTGGTATAAAGGTATACCTTAACTGATAATCTATTTATCACTTTTACCAATCACATAGACAAATATAGCTCTTACAGAATTAGACCACAGACCTGGGGCTGGAAGTCACACACTGAGTTAATGCTAATCTGTTTCTGGATGTTCCTGATAATTTTCTGGAGCAGAGAAATTCTGCCAACATTGGGATATTCACCACTGCCTTTTATGTGAGAGAAATACAGTCTACAGCACTTGAGCAATTAAGCATTGTTCCTTATTTGGTTCTGAATTGATAAGGGCTTGATTTATCTCTAGCAGCTTGGATCATTACATAGGCTCAAACCTGCATTATGCAATGGTATTAGTATTTGCTACCCATACCCCATCAATGATGAGAGCTCCCTTTTCAGTATCAGCTGCTTATATATGGGTTTTTTAATCCCTGAAATGACATCTCTGAAATGATTTTGAGCATAAAAAGGAATTCAAAAGATGTGTCCTGTAGTTCATCTAACATCCATTTGTACTATAGTAAAAACCCTGTAGCATATTTGCTCTGCCATACAAACACTTACAAAATTTTCTCTTTGTTTTTTTTTTAAAGTTTATTTATTTATTTTGAGAGAGGGAGGGGGAGAGAGAGAGAGAGAGAGAGAGAGAGAGAGAATCCCAAGCAGACTCTGCACTGTCAGTGTAGAGCCTGATATGGGGCTTGAACTCAGGAACCATGAGATCATGACCTGAGCTGAAATCAAGAGTTGGATGCTTCACCGACTGAGCCACCCACATGCCCCTGTCATTTGTTTTTAATCATGTATTTTTTAGTTAATGCTCTCTAGTTTTTGAAGATTAAATTGTTTTATTATATAGAAATTCAGACAATAGAGTATTATCTAGCCAGTAGAAACAGAAAGAGAAAGTTATGTATTCTCACTTGGAATAAGCACTTACTTAACTCTGTCTCTCACACACACATGAATGCCCACACATGCATACACACACTCACACACACAAATATACACACTCAACACAGACACTTAGGCATACAGCAATTAACTTTTCTTACAAATTTCTAAGTTCAATTTAAGCTGGTGAATGTCTTATAAACTAAGATAACTATATGAAAGATTACACTTAGGGACTCTCACTCAACATTGATGTACTATGGATGTTTTACATTTTTTAATACACACTTACTACTTTTTTGGGGGTTTAGATCAAAACAAATGTTCACGTTTTGAAACAAAGGTTTGCTTCAAAATTCAGTTTAATTCCCATACATGCAATCTTTTGAACAAGTTATTTAACATAGCCAAGTTTTATTTAAGTATAATTATATTTAAAATATTTAAGGGGCACCTGGATGGGCTCAGTCGGTTAAGCTTCCAACTTCGGCTTGGCTCACGATCTCATGGCTGGTGGGTTCAAGGTCCCCATCGGGCTTTGGGCTGACAGCTCAGAGCCTGGAGCCTGCTTTGTATTCTGTGGCTCCCTGTCTCTGCCTCTCCCTCGCTTGTGTTCTCTCTCTCTCTCTCTCAAAAATAAATAAAATAAACTAAAAATAAAATAACATAAAATAAAATAAATAAAATAAAAAATTTAAGGATACTATTCTTCCATGTGCAGTCAATTTAACATGTAAGAACTATATTTAACTTAAAATTACTATTTGAAGAATCAAAATTTTAATTTCCACAATGATGAAAGAACAGATGCCTGCAGAAAAACACTTTGCTTAATTTCTTCTTTTTAAAATAAAATTCTGCAGGTGCCTGGGTGGCTCAGTTAATTAAGCATCCCACTTTGACCCAGATCATGATCTCGTGGTTCGTGAGTTCGAGCCCTGTATTGAGTTCTGTGCTGACAGCTCAAAGCCTGGAGCCTGCTTTGGATTCCGTGTCTCCCTCTCTCTCTCTGCCCCTCTCCTATTCACGCTCTGTCCCTCTCTCTTCTCTCTCAAAAATAAATAAACATTAAAATAAAATTCTGTTTATTTGCTAAGTAAAAAGCATTATTTAACCATATAATAGTTTATAAAGTTTGTTAAGAGTAAGTAATAACATGGATCATAAATCAGTTTAAAATATAAGTTAGTAAAGGCTAATGATGCTTATCCTAAGGAACATAATGACATCTTGATGATCTGAGTAATTTTCATGTAGAAAATGAGTTTATAGAAAGGTAATAGAGGTTATAATTAGAACTTATGTAATGCAGTGTGAAATAAATTGATTATGATATAGTTGAGTATTCAGTAGTTTCATACAACACACACACACACACACACACATATTAATAAGTCACTTATATTAATATGCCAGTCAGTGGTTCTTAATTTGCCTTCATTTGTTTAAGTATATTTATTTTGAGATAGAGGTATCATGACCTGAGCCAAAGTCAAGAGTCAGATGCTTAACCAAGTGAGCCAGCCAGGTGCCCCAATTTGCATTCATTTTTAGATAACTTAGCATAACTTATAATTATTTATTATTACTACCGGTCAGATACACAGATTCATGGATGAAGTACACAAAGGAATTTTCTCTTTTGTGCTGAAACTGTCAATTATACCTCAATAAAGCTGAAATTTAAGAATCTAGTGTGTCAAGGAAGACAATTTTCCAAATATCTGAATAAACTTATGAAATATGTTCATGGCATACTTTGACCATTTTGTTTCTATAATTTAATGTCCTGCTAAAGTGGGTATCAAATTTTTTAAGTTAGCACTCAGGCTAAAGAGCCCAAAATATTGTCCTATAAATGACAGGGTTTGTTTTTATTCTGATAAAATATCAGTCTAGTCATGTGCTCTTCAGATTCCTCCACTTCTAAAGTATTGTTAAGTTTACAGAGCTAAATTTTATGGACATAGTCAAGAAATTTGAGGATAAACTGGCTTCTGGAAGTGTAAAGGATTGGGGAGTCAAATGAGCTTTGTTCTAGTTTTATATGAAGCATGCAACCAGAACGGACTCTTGATTATTAAATGGAAAACAAACAAAGTCAAATCATGCCACCTTACCTCCTTCATTTTCTTTGAGGAATGCGTATTTTAGATAAGGGCTTATTACTAAAACAGAAAGAAAAAAGATTATACCTATGACAGAGTCTCAGTTTGGACAACCATGCTGTAATTATCATTCTGGTGTTTACATCCAAAACCAAATTTAATCTGGGAAAAAAGAATTTGTAGACTCTCAAAGATGAGATTTGGGGGAAATAAAATTTCCAGGCAATGACGATTTGTTTTCTCTTCTGATCCTTTTCTTTTTTTTTTTTTTTAATTTTTTTTCCAACGTTTATTTATTTTTGGGACAGAGAGAGACAGAGCATGAACGGGGGAGGGGCACAGAGAGAGGGAGACACAGAATCGGAAACAGGCTCCAGGCTCCGAGCCATCAGCCCAGAGCCTGACGCGGGGCTCGAACTCACGGACCGCGAGATCGTGACCTGGCTGAAGTCGGACGCTTAACCGACTGCGCCACCCAGGCGCCCCGTCTTCTGATCCTTTTATATAATTTGCTGGTCTGTTTTTTGGGGGAGCATTTTTAGATATAAGGTAATTCATATGCGATAATGAAAAGACTACATGCACAATACTAACGTAGAGAAAATACAGGCGCTGCACACCTAATGGAGATCTGGCAAATTCTTTGTCAGAAAATGCTTGTGTTTAAAAGAACAATGCACAATTTGTTACTCATTACAAGAATTGTTAATATTTTTGATGTTTCCCAAACAATCGGAGTATGTCTTCAAGGAAATTGTCCTTGTTTATTCTTTGACATTAAACACACATGGAAAGCAAGAATGCCTGTTAGAAATGTGTTCAGAATACAAGGGCACATTTCAAGGTTTTGTGCCAAAACAAACTGAAGAAATAAATGCCACATGTTCTGCAGTTTGCAGACTTCACAGTGAATTTCATGTGTCCCTCAGCTTTGATCTAAACAATTGCTATTGATAAATGGAACAAGATCTTGTAGGCAAGGGAACAGACATCTCCCCAATTTCTGAACAATTTAGCTGCTTACAGGCTTTCGTTGGAAGAGACATTTCAATTTACACACGAGTTCCTATTCAGGAGAGTTGGATGAAGGCAGAAATATTTTAAAAGACTAGAACCCAAGATTATTGATAGAAGCATGAAGTGGTTAATTCAGAAGAAACTACAGGAGTGTGGTGAGGCTGTAGGGTGCACAGGAAGAGGCACAAATCCTGGTTTCAAATTTACCTGTGACTCTTAAAAACAAACCTCAGCTTTATTGAGGTATAACTGACAAAATCATAACACATTTACAGTGTACATCATGGTGATTTTATGTACATATGCGTTGCCAAAGGATATTACTCGTGCACTTAATTAACATATCCATCACCGTATGTATATATGTATGTATGTTTGTATGCATGTATGTTTATATGTATGTGTGTAAGAACATCTAAGATCTATTCTATTAGCAAATTTCACTTATATAGTACAGTGATATCAGTGATAGTCACCATGTTTTACAGACCTCATTTATCTTAGAGTTAAAAGTTTGTACTCTTTTACTACACTCCCCAGCCCTTGGCAACCACTTTCCACTTTGTTTCTAGGAGTTGGATTTTATTTATTTATTTATTTTAGATTCCACTTTTAAGGGATACCACGCAATATTTGTCTTTCTCTCTCTGGCTTATTTCACTTAGCATAATGCAGCGTAAGGCTCCACCCATGTTGTCACCTATGGCAAGATTTCCTTCTTTCTAATGGTGGAAATATATTCCAGCGTGTATAGATACTACGCCTTTATCTGCTCATCCACTGATGGAACTTTGGTTGTTTCTATAACTTAGCTGTTTTGAATAATGCTGCATTTATCTCTCTCAATCTCGTCTAATCATTTAAAATTTCTCATCCTCTTCGATCTTCGATTTCCCCCTCTTAAAATACAATAACAGAACCTTAGCAGGTTGTGAAATTAAAAGAAACCAGGCTTATGGAAAGTAAAATTTAAGATAAAATGTACTGTGCATTTTTAAAATAAATTTTATTTGATCTGTGAATATTAGTCACTAGTCAGATAGCGAATAACTTTAAAAATCTTTAAATGAGAGCCAATAAAATCGAGGCACATGTGTGGCTCAGTCAGTTAAGTGTCTGATTCTTGATTTTGGCTCAGATCATGATCTCACAGTTTGTGAGTTCAACCCCCACATCAAGCTCTGTGCTGACAGTGCAGAGACTGCTTGGGATTCTCTCTCTTTCTCTCTCTCTCTCTCTCTGTCCCTCCCCTGCTCACACTTTCTCTCTCAAAATAAATAAAAAACTTAAAAAATAATCCTATATAAAAAGAGTCAATAAAATCAAATATATTTGGAAAATTTGAAGTGGTCAACCAAATGTTAGTTTTAGAATAGAAAAACAGAATACATCCATAATACTGTAAGCAAATAATGATTTAAAAGAATGAGGTAGATCAACATGCATTGGCACTGAATTCCCTCAAAGATATATTGTAGTCAGAGACACACAAATCAGAGAACGTATGCATAGTATGCCCACATTCTTATAAAAATATATGTATTTTGGAAGTTGGTGAAGGAGTTTTAATAGCCACAATGATTGGAATGGTGCTACCTACATTTAGGGAATGATAGTGAGATATGTGAAATATTCTGCAATGCCATATGCAATTGCATAAACAGAAAAAACTTACCAGAGTCTGCACAACTTTGAAAACATCTCACTGCAGGGGCACCTAGGTGGCTTAGTTGGTGAAGCCTCCAACTGTTGGTTTAGGCTCAGGTCATGATCTCACAGTTTCGTGGGTTTGAAGCCCACATGGGGCTTTGCTTGGGATTCTCTCTTTCTCTCTCTCTCCCTCCACCCCCCCACTCGTGTTTTCTCTCTCTCAAAATAAACTTAAAAAAAAACTCACTATACACCTATGTGAGCTAAAACAAAACAAAACCAAAAAATGGTTAATACTTATCTGAGCCTAGTATTTAAATTTCGTTTGGATGTACGTAGTGGGAAATATTTAGTTTACTTTAATATGCATTAAAAAAAAAAGACTAAACTAGACTAAGAGGAACAAGAGGTTTCCAGAATGTTGGAATAAGGAGCTCAGCAGACGCTCTCTTTAGCAAACAACAAATTAATTCATGAATTTTTAAAGTCATTTAAAGATTCTGAAGAGTCTGAAATCACCGGAAATGGCAGGACTTGCTCATGCTCAGACTCTTGCCTGCTTTGCCCCTTCTTTTCCTTTCCACCTGTCAAATCTTAACCTTCCGCAAGGCTCAGTTCCAATGTTATCTTTTCCATGGCATTTCTCTACTATCTCTCATTCTCTTCTCTTCACCCTGAGCACAGTTTTGTGTCAGTAATGACGCATGGCCTGGTTAATTCTGGACAACTCAGTTCAGCAGACATTTTAGGCATTGTCTATGAAAAAAGCTCTGTACGAGGCATAGTGGGATATAATGAGAAGACATGGTTCCAACCTTGAAGGGATCAGAACTGGATGAAGGAGATAGTTACCACTCTTGAAATATGGGGCATGATGAGATGAATAAAAATAATAATAGTAATAACAGTAAATTTTAAAAATAGAGACTCTGGAAGTTGTCCTAAAAAACGATATAAATAGAGGAATGGCCATTCAAGAAAATATAATAAATCCCTTCAAAGAATGGCAAGAATCTATGGCCCTTGAGCCACAACCTCATCCCTTACCACTACTCTCTAGCAACATGTGCCAGAGCTCTATACAGGGCATCTTATTGCAGGCAGGTCATACCAAGAAGATGGGTTCCTCCTCCAAGTTATAATTCTGGGATTGTGGTTTCAACCTAGGAGGGGCATGCTGCCTGAATGTCTCACTTACTGTCCCAGCTCCCTGTTGCAGAGACTCTATTCCGTGCAGGTGCACATTTGATAAGACTAAGTCTTCATTCCCCTGACATTACACTTACATGGTGGAAATTCTTACCCAAGCATATCAAACCAAGGATACTAGGGCCCCTAATACCTCTGCCTTGACTCACTTTTAAGGCAGAGGTTCATGTTACAAGAAGAGGGAGCAAGCTGAGAAAACCAATGGTTGCCACACCTACCCAATGTCAACGAATAGAGACAGGATGTCATTCCAGCAAAAGTTCTGCTTGAGGGAGTTGATTATAATTGGGTCAAAGAATGGAGGCCTTCATGCCTAGTGGTGTCAAAAAAAAATAGAGATCTTGTTGTAGAGAAAGATGATAGGTTAATGATATAAGCAAAATGGTAGAACAGCCAGAGGCTTAATAGAGAGAACTGAAAGGAGAGAGAGCCAAGAATAGACCTTTGGGGATAATCATCAACTCTGGGAATTGGGTGGCTTGTGTACATGCATTGGGTTGAACTCAGTCACAAACAATCTGAGCAGGATGTGGGGTAGATTTGAAAGCATCCCCAAGCCATGAACAGACTTAGAAACACAGGATGCAAACAAAACCTCTGACCAAACTATTACTGAATGATCGAACTATTCTCATAAGTTAATTAAAAAATTCAGAGTGAAATGCAAGTTCACCCTATCCCTTGCAGTTTAGAAGATTGAGTGCATGCTCAAGCCTAAACCTTTCTTCAGGGTGACCAGAGGGGATACCTCCAAGCTAATGATCTGTGGCTGAAACTGGGGGCAAAATAAGCCACACATATCTAACAGGAAATGGGATCATCTAAATGACTAAAAGGACTTAAGTAAAACCTTTGTAAAATGCAGCTTCTACCAACTCAGGGAAGACCCACAGGTAGGCTGACTAAAAAGATAAAAGCAAGAAAAATGATCTCAAAAGGGACATCACAGGCTTCAAAATGGAGCAAAAAGTGATTTCACAGAATTGGTTTTGCAAAATCACTACACAAAAAAATGACTAAGAAACAACCACAAAACAACCTCTGGGAAGGTGGAATTTGTACTGACAGTTGCTACACTATACTATCTAGACTGTCTTCTTTTCACCAAAAAAATTACAAGTCATGCAAATAAACCACAACAGAAAGTATGACACATATAGAGAAAAGAAAGCAGCGACAGAAACTGCCTACGAGGGGCAGAGTGTCATTCCTATGAGGGACAGAGATACACCAGATGGTGTATCAGAATGAAAGATTTCAAAGTAGCTGTCATGAACAGGTTCCAAAACTGCTTTTATTTTTAAAGGGAAATATAAATATTATCAAATAGAGTATCAATGAAGATATTTAAATTATTACAAATATCAGAATGGAAATTCTTCAGTTGAAAACCATGATGACCAAAATGAAACACTTATGAGAAACTTAACAATCATTTCCAACTAGAGGAAAAAAGAATAAGATAAATTTTAAGAAAGATAAATAGACATTATGAGGAACTAATAGAAGAAAGAATGATGAAAAAATTATAATGTTTAAAGGAAATGTGAGACCCTAGTAACTGGAAAACATACGTGAAACTGGACCAGAAAAAGAAGAGAGACAAAAAGAAAAAGAAATATTTGAGGAAATACTGACTGAAACCTTTCCAGATCTGATGAAAAGGTCAATGTGCTCACTGATTCACTGAGGAAGCTCAGTGCACTCTATAGAAGAAAAACACAAAAAGTTATACACTCAAGGGCATAATAGTTAAAATATTAAGAGGAAAGGAGGGGTGTCTGGGTGGCTCAGTCAGTTAACAGTCCAACTCTTGGTTTCCACTCAGGTCACGATCTCATGGTTCGTGAGTTTGAGCCCTACATTGCTGACAGCATGGAGCTTGCTTGGGATTCTCTCTCTCTCTCCCTCTCTCTCTGCCCCTTCCCTGCTCTTGCTATGTCTTTCTCTCTCGCTCTTAAAATAAATAAATAAACTTAAAAAATAATTTTAGAAAAGTTAAAAGCAAATATAAAATCTTGAAAACAGCAAGAAAAAAACTAGTCATTATTTATATGGGAGCTCAATAAGAAATGAACTGACTTATCATCAAAAACAACAAATTCCAAGAAGCAATTAGACAATCCAACTTACAACTGCACCAAAAACCATAAGATACATAGCAATAAACCTAACCAAAGGGTAAAAAATCTGTACTTTGAAAACTATAAAACACTGATGAAAAAAATTGAGGATGACACAAGGAAATAGAAAAACATCCCATACTGATGGATTGGAAGAAGACATATTGTTAAAATGTCTGTTACCCGAAGCAATCTACACATTTAATGCAATCCCTGTCCAAATGCCACCAGCATTTTTGACAGAGCTGGAACAAACAATCTAAAAATTTGTATGGAACCACACAAGACTCCAAATAGCCAAAGTAATCTTGAAAAAGAAAAAGCATCACGATTCTGGACTCCAAGTTATGACACAAAGTTGTAGTGGTCAAGACAGTAGGGTACTGGCACAAAGACAGACACATAGATCCATGCAATGGAATAGAAAACTCAGAAATGAAGCCACAATTATATGGCCAGTTAATCTTCAACAAAGCAGGGAGGAATATGCAGTGGAAATAAGACAGTCTCTTCAACAGATGATACTGGGAAAACTGAACACCAACATGCAGAAGAATGAAACTGGACCACTTTCTTATACCGTACATAAAAATAAATTCAAAATAGATTAAAGATGTAAATGTGATACTGGAAACCATCAAAATTCTAGAGAACAACACAGGTAGAAACCTTTTTGACATTGGCTGTAGCAATTAGACATGTCTCTGGAAGCAACGGAAACAAAAGCAAAAATGAACTATTTGGACCTCATCAAGATAAAAAGCTTCTGCACAGCAAAGAAATAATCAACAAAACTAAAAGGCAGCCTACATAATGGGAGAAGATATTTGCAAATGACATATGTCACAAAGAGTAGTATCCAAAATATATAAAGAATTTAAAAATTCAACACCACTCCCCCCAATAATCCAGTTAAAAATGGGCAGAAGACATGAACAGACATTTTTCTAAAGAAAATATACAGATTGCTAATAGACACATGAAAAGATATTCAACATCACTCATCCTCACAGAAATACAAATCAAAACTACAAGGAGACATCACCTCACACCAGTCAGAAAGGCTAAAAGTAACAACACAGGAAACAACAGGTGTTGGTAAGGATGTGGAGAAAAGAGAACCGTCTTACACTATTGTTGGAAATGCCAACTGGTGCAGTCACTCCGGAGAACAGTATGGAGGTTCCTCAAGAAACTAAAAACAGAACTACATTCTGATCCAGCAACTGCACTATTAGGTACTTATACAATGATACAAAAATACTAATTCGAAGGGACACATGCACATCAATATTTATGGAAGCATTATCAACAATAGCCAAATTATGAAAAGAGCCCAAATGTCCTTTGACTGATGAATGGATATTGGATATAGAAGATACGGGGTGTGTGTGTGTGTGTGTGTGTGTGTGTGTGTGTGTGTGTATTTTATTATGTTATAGGTCCAACAGTACAATTACATAATACTGTTCTAGAAAATTGTTTTTTTACATCAGTAAAGAAAAAAGAGAAGAAATGCAATTATATATTTTGTAATTACCTATATAATTACCCTTAACAGAACTCATTGTTTTATATTTCATTCTGATGTCATTTGCTTTCACCTTGAAGAATTCCTTTAGAATCTCCTGTAAGATATGTCTCTTATATATACATATATATATATACATATACATAAACATTACTTAGAGACATATCTTAGAAGAAATTCTAAAGGAAATTCTTCAGGGTGAAAGCAAGTGACATCAGAATGAAATATAAAACAATGATATATGTATACGTATATACGTGTGCATGTGTATATATATATATTACATATATATATATATATTACATATATATATATATATAATGGAATATTATGCAGTCATCAAAAAGAATGAAATCTTGCCATTTGCAATGACATGGATGGAACTAGAGAGTATTATGCTAAGCTAAATAAGTCAGTCAGGGAAAGACAAGTACTATATGATTTCACTCATAGGTGGAATTTAAGGAACAAAACAAATGAACATGGGGGGAAAAAGAGAGACAAACCAAGACACAGACTTAACTATAGAGAACAATTTGATGGTTACTAGAGGGGAGGTGGGCAGGGGATGGATTAAATAGGTGATGGACATTAAGGAGGGCACTTGTGATAAGCACTGGGTGTTGTTTATAAAAGATGAATCACTAAATTCTACACCTGAAACTAATATTACACTGTATGGTAAGTAACTGAAACTTAAATATAACAACTTGGAGGAAAAAAAAGAAGTAACAGAACATATTCAAATAGATGAACGAAAAAACCAAAACAAAAAACCGTCAGTTGAGATTCTGTTATCTATCTTACACTAATTATAAGTAATTTTCCAAAATTATGGTAAATGAAGACATTTCCAGATAAATGAAAACAGAATTCATTGCTTGGAGACATATCTTACAAGAAATTCTAAAGGAAAATCTTCAAGGTGAAAGAAAGTGATATCAGAATGAAATACAAAACAATGAGTTCTGTTAAAGATAATTATGTAGGTAATTACAAAATATATAATTACATTTCTTCCCCTTTTTTTCTCTTTACTGATGTAAAAAGCAGTTGTCTAAAACAATATCATGTAATTGTGCTGCTGGACCCATAACATATTGAAAGGTAATATATTTGACAATTACAACACAGAAAAGGTGGGTGAGAAAAAGCTGTATTGGTGTAAACACATGACACCAATTAGCAACAAATCTGCAAGAAATGAAGAGAAAAAACCAATAGCAAATAAAAACGTTATTATAAAACAAATTTTGTATGTATATATTTACTGTCTTCTCTTAGCTTCTTTAAAATACATATGTACAGTATAAAATAATAACTGTAACTATGGATTGTTGGACTTAAAGCAAATATAGAGATAATATGTATACAAAAAATAACATAAAAAGTGGAGGAGGGAATGAGCAATACAGGAGGGTAGTTTCTATATCCTCATTGGAACTAAATCTAAAAGCTGGAGTCCAGTAAGTTAAGATTTATATTGTAAGCCCTAGTACAACCACAAAGAAAATAATTCAAGAGATAACTTAAAATTATTAATTAAATTAAAATTTTACACAACACAATATTCATTTAATGTAAAAGGAGTCAGGAAAGAGTAAATGGAAGAATTAAAAGATAATAGCTATATGGAAAGCAACTAAGTGAAAGATACAAATCAAACCTTATCAGCAATAACACAGGAATGAAGTAACATTCAAAAGTCAAAAATTGTCAGATAAAATAACAAGATTCAACTATAGGCTTTCTACAGGAGACATATTTGAGATTTAAATATGCAAATAGGTTGAAAGTTTAATGGTGCAGAGGAAATACCATGCAAACAACATTAAAAGAACTCGAGACTGCCCTAATATTAAACAACATAGTTATTTATTTTTTTATTATTATTTTTTAAGTTTATTTTTTTAAGTTTATTTATTTATTTTGAGAGAGACAGAGCAAGAGAGAGAGAGAGAGAGAGAGAGAGAGAGAGAGAGAGCAGGAGCAGGGGAGGGGCAGAGAAATAGGGAGAAAGAGAATCCCAAGCAGGCTCTATGCTGTCGAGGAGCCCAACATGGAGCTTGAACCCACGAACCCCGAGATCATGACCTGAACCAACCGACTGAGCCACCCAGATACCCCAGACACAGACAACATAGTTTTCTAAAGCAAAAATGTTACTAAAGGGATATTTCATAATGATAAAGGATCAACCTGGATGTTGAAGAGAAAACCTGGGACTAACATTCCCTTTCCTTTTTCATTCATTGAAGTTGCTCTCTCAAACATTAACTACAATGATTATAATTCCAAATACTCTCATGACCTTTTCCACTTTACTCCATTTACGTTGTCTTCCATGACGTAAACTTTTTGAATCTTGATTGCCTCAATAGGCAGCAAATAGTTTCTTATGGTTTTAATTTGCATTTCTGTCATAGCTAATGCAACAGACTGAATGTTTATGCTGCTCATCTCCATACTCATATGTTGAAGTTTAAAACCCAGTGCAATGGTATTTGGGGGTAGGGCCTTTGGAGGATGAATATCCGAATAAAGGAGACCCCAGAGAGAACCCTTGTGCCTGACCATGTGTGGTTATAGTGCAAAGAGAGCCACTGGACACAAAATTTGTTGGTATCATCTCTTGGTACTTTCCAGACTGCAGAACTGGAAGAAAAAAAAAAATTCTGTTGCTTATTGGCTACGCAGTCCATATTTTTGTTATAATAGCCTGGCTGGATCAAGACAGGTTATTAGTTTAATTTTGTCTAACAGTTTTGTGAAGTGTCTGATCAAGCCTTTGGCCCCCACCCACCCCCACTTTGTTTTTGGCTTTTATATTTTTTTCCTTCTTTTTTATTTGTCTTAAATTTACTGATATGTTACATTCTAGATTCAACTGCATTGTTACAAGTGTAAAATACATGTTTTGTGACTGTTTTCTTTTGGGGATCCATTTCTAATTTTTTATGGTGTTGCTTTATTTAAAAAATTTTTTTGATTTACATATAATCAAAACTAACCATTCAAAACTTGTTTTTGTCTTCTTTTAGAAATATTTGCTTGTCTAGAGGTCAAAGAGTTAGTCTCTTATGTTTTCTTCAAGGAGTTTCAGACTTCTGCATTTCACATTTAAGCATTTCTCACAACCCACACTAATTTTATGTATGATAATATGAGGTAGGGTTCAAGTTTCATTTTTTCCATTGTGGATTTTCAGTTGTTCTTTGCACAATTTATTAAAAATATATTCTTTCCTGTCTTGAATTGCTTTGATAGCTCTATAAAAAATAAATTGGCTATATGTATGAATATATTTCCTGACTCTCTACTTTTTCCATTGGTACATTCATCTTTCCTATTACCAATATAACACTTTCTTAATTATATAGCTTTATAGTAAGTCTTGAAATCAGGTAATGGATGTCTTCCAAGTTTTTTTATTCATTTTTTTAAAATATTATTTTGGTTAAATTTGTTCCTTTCCATTCCTTAAATAAAATTAAAGCCAGTCTGTCAGTTTCTAAAAGAAAATCATAAAAACTGTTGGAATCTGTTGATTAAATTGAATATATAGGCTAATGCATACATGTGATATTTAAAAAATATCAAATCTTCTAATTTAGAATATCTCTTCATTTGTAAAAATAACCTTTCAAAATTTTTTTATACTTTTTAGTGTAGAAGCCTTGCCAATTTGTACATTGTGATATATATATATATATACATATATATATATGTATATATGTATATATATATATATATATATGTATATATATATATATATATAATAGGTTTTTGTCTTTTCCACAGAGTCATGTAGATGGAATCATAATAGTATGGAGCCTTTTTAGACTGGTTTCTTTTACTTAGTAATATACAGGTCTGTTTATGGCTTGCTAGCTCATTTATTTTTAGCACTGAATAACATTCCATTGTCTAGATGTACCATATTTATCCATTTACCCTTTTTGAAAAACATCTTGATTTCCTGTGATTTTTGACAATTATAAATAAAGCTGTTATAAACATCTCTTCTTAGGTTTTTGTGTGGACACAAGTTTCAACTTTTTTTGAGTAACAATAAGGAGTGTGATTGCTAGATCATGTGGTAAGAGCATGTTTAGTTTTGTAAGACACCACTAAAGCATCTTCCAAAATGTCCATACCATTTTGCATTCCCACCCTCAACGGATGAGAGTTCTGTTGCTCTATTCGGTGTTGTCAATGTTCTGGGTTTTGGCTCTTCTAATAAGTGTGCAGTGGTATTTCACTGTTTTAATTTGCATTTCCCTGAATGGCATATGGTGTGAAATACATTTTCATATGCTTATTTAGAATCTGTGTATCATCTTTGGTAAAGTGTCTGTTAGTCTTTGGCCTATTTTTTTAATTAGAGTATTAGTTTTCTTATTGTTTAGTTTTAAGAGTTCTTTGTAAATTTTGGATAACAGTGCTTTCGCAGATTTGTCTTTTACAAATATTCTCCCCCAGTCTGTGGGTTTTCTTCTATTTCTCTTGATAGTGTCTTTCACAGAGTCAAAGTTTTTAATTGTAAACAACTTATCCATTACTTCTTCCATGGATCATAACGTTGGTGTTGTATGTTAAAAGGCATCACCATACCTGAGATTATGTAGGTTTTCTTTAATGCTATCTTCTAGGAGTATATTTTATAGATTGGCCGTTTACACTCAGGTCTGAGATCTATATCGTGAAGGGTGTTAAGTTCTGTGTTTAGATTCATTACTCTGCCTGTGGGTGTCTAAGTGGGTTACTCACACCACTTATTAAAAACAACAACAACAACAACAACAACAACAACATTGGCAAAAAACTATCTCTGTTCCATTGCTTTACCTTTTATCTTTTGTCAAAGATCAGTTAACTATATTTATGCGGGTCTATTCTGGACTCTCTATTCTCTTCCCTTGATCTTTCTATATACTCTTTCCTTTTTTACAGTAAGAACCTCAAGTGGGCATTTTATTAAACAAATACATATTTGAAATGTTTATGGTAAAATATATCAATATCGAACAAAAATGTGTGTAAACAGTGATTCTACAACTGGGAAGACACCTCAGTTTTATTAATTTTGGTGGTATCTTCTCAACCATGTCTAACTCTTAGAATCTTCTTTCTTAAGCATGGCAGGGAAAATATACCTTCACATAACAGGACAACAATTGGAAGGAAAACAGCTGTCATAAAATTTGGAGGTGTATACCATACACATTGTTTTATTTATTTCAGGAACAAATCAATGCATGTATTGTGACCAGCAGAAGGGCAACAAGTCCTAGTGTGCTCTGAACATAGTGAAATTCCCTCCACGTCAAAGAGCTGCTCACAGAAGGATAGACGTCACAGCTAACAGAGCCAGTATTGCAAGTGCTGTCACGCCCAGAGACACATAAATTTCCACTCTGCAAACCTCAGGCTCAATTGAAGCATCCTCTTTATTTTGTTGGACCTGTTGACATGCCCAGTTTAGCAGCTTGTATCTGTGGGATAGCCTCATTGGACAGGATAAACATACATTGTTTGCAGTACAGCAAAAATGAAACTGAGAAGCCCAAATTGTTTTATTGTTAACTTCCATCTACCCAACCAATGTGGAAATTTCTTATATTTGATTCCATTATGAAGCTGTACAACAGCTGCTATCACACCTGGCAAATAAACCAGAACCAAGAGGGTGATGGAAACCATTG
Source organism: Acinonyx jubatus (assembly GCF_027475565.1). NCBI lineage: Eukaryota > Metazoa > Chordata > Mammalia > Carnivora > Felidae > Acinonyx > Acinonyx jubatus. The sequence goes on from NC_069384.1 coordinate 23,266,337, forward strand.
GCAAGACTTTGTTGATGACCAGGATTGAAATTTTATACAATACTGTTGATGGAAAGTTACAAAGAGTGAGTTATTTCCCTCAAAGAATATAAAGAAAAGTCAGAGAGAATGCAATAATAGCAATTTTAATTGGCATGCAGCATTTTGGAAAGAGTTCCTGTTTGTGCCCAAGCTTGGGGGGTGGGGCAATCAAATTTATCAAAATGGGTTGTCTGGTGCATGTGCAAAGGTACAGGTCTTTTCAGCATGCTGGTCTCTCCCGAGTCCTTATTCAAATAATCATCTTCTTCTAGATACCTCCTAGGCTTCATTGTCAAAGTTCTTCATTCGTAATGTTTTGGGTGCTCTCCATTAACTGTAAACAGAACTGGTTCATCCACCTGCTTCTCAGCCCAACCAGATGGTAAGTTGTAGTGCAGCTACTGTGGGGAGGTAGCAGCCCCACACCCATCTGTATACTCTTTCATTGAAACCACACAGTCTTGATTTACTATAACTTTACAGCAAGTCATGAAGTCAAGTAGCCTCAGTGCTCCAACTTTGTTCTTCTTCAGTACTATGTTGGTTATTCTGGGTCTTTTGCCTCTTTGAAAACTCTATAATCAGTTTGTCTACACACACACACACACACACACATACTTTTCTGAGATTTGGATTTTTAGATCTGGACTGTATCTTTTTTATTTCATTTTATTTTACCTTTTTTTTTTTTTTGGACTGTATCTTTAGATCCAGAACTGACGTCTTGACAATACTGGGTCTTCCTGTCCATCGATATGGAACATCACCTCATTTATTTAAATATCCTTCTATTTCATTCACCAGGGTTTATTGTTTTCCTCATATAGATCTTATATATGTTTTGTTAGATTTGTACCAAAATATTTCACTGTTTGGATGTTTATGTAAATGGTGTTATGGTTTGAATTTCAAATGTTATTTGTTCACTGCTGGTATATAGGAAAGTGACTGAATGTATATATTGACCTTGTTTGCTACAGTCTTTTATATATATATATATATATATATATATATATATATATACGTGTGTGTGTGTGTGTGTGTGTGTGTGTGTGTGTATATATATATAGTATTCTTTTTTTATTTTAGAGAGGAAGAGCAAATGAGTGGGGGAGAGGGGCAGAGGGAGAAAAAGACAGACAGACAGAGACAGAGAGAGAATCTTAAGCAGGCTCCACACTCAGTGTGAAGCCTGAGGCAGGGCTCAACCCCATGACCCTGGGATCATGACCTGAGACAAAAATCAAAAGTCAGAGTCAGACACTCAACCAACTGAGCCACCCAGGCTCCCCTATCCTGCAATCTTCTGTATATCTTTTCTTTTCTTGTCTTATTACATTAGCTAGGACTTTTATTATGGTGTTAAAAATAAGGGGTAAAAGGGGACATTCTTACCTTGTGCTTTTCTTGAAAAAGCAATGATTTCATAGTTTAGTTTCTTAGGTTGGGATTAGTGATCTAAGAAGATTTATGACTTTTGTTATTATACATAACACAAAAAATAAATCATTATGCTAAAAGTTTGCAGTACATCATGAACATGTTTATAAGTATTTACATAATTGACACTGCATTTAGTATCGTTTTAAGACAAACAATAATTTTTCCAATGTTTAGTAACACTTTTGATTTTCTTAAGTATTTAAAGACTATTAGTAACATTTATACTTATCAATTATAATTTGATTTAATTTACTGTGTACTACATATTATTGGGAATTGTGTAAATATGAAACTTTGCCTTCAAAGTTTCAAACACAAATGCAAGGCTATTGCTTATTTTACATTATAAAATAAAAGTTAAAATTCACTGATAGCAATTTTAAACAAAAATAAAAGAGACAACACAGTTATGGTTGAGTCTCTGTTAACCAAATTTCCTTTGCTCATTTTTTTGTGACACAAACATTTTCTAGTCATTCTTGCAATTAGATGTGGCCACATCAATGTGTTCTAACAAAGGAATTTAAACAAGTTATGTTTTGTTTTTGTAAGTTAAGACTTTTTTTTCTTTGCATATCTATGCCTTCTATATACTGTTCTTCTGTGGAAAATGAGGGCATAAGAGAGAGCAAGGCCAAAAGATCGAAGAACTTACCTTTCTGTTTCACAAAGTAGGTTAAAGGCATTTATTATTTCCCTGAAAATGTAAATTGTCACAAGAAACCAATCTTTTATTTCATGTGACCACTCATTGTCATTATTTCTACATTTCTAATCTAAAACAATCTTTTTCGATATAGCGCATTTATGTGGGAGGAGAAAATCCTGAAATATTTTATAAGCTTTTTCTGAAAAGACATTTCTCTCCTACTTGAATTTGCCATCATTTATCATTAAGTTTTACTGAAAAATAGTATGAGGAGACATATTGAGATAAAATACTTCATTTAAAAAATAACTCCTACTCATTCCTATGAAAATTGACACTAGATTATTTTCCAGAAACTTCAAAAAATTTGCAAAATAACAGGCATACTTAAAATATCAATCACATTCTAATATATGATTTTAGTATTTAGTGGCATGTAGGTCTTTTTTTAATGTAGAGCAACACAACATAATGAGTATGAAAATATTTAACAGAAAATAGCTTCTTAGAACATAAAAGTAAAACTGATGAACATTGTTACACTAAAAATGGAGCCATACATAAAACTGGCATTAGGACATTCCACCTGTTACAAATATGTATTAAGCAATTTTTATACAATCCCAAATCTCTCTTCAAATACTTGAGTTAATTATTTCACTATAACAATGTATTGAAACATTTGGTTTGGGAAATATTTGCTTACAAGCAAACCATAGTGGTGAATAATTTTAATATCTCTACTTAAGTCTCTTTTATTTGCGGTACATATCTTTTTAAACATGAGCCTATAAGAGAGAAGCTCTGAATTAGTATGCACTAATTGGCATTTTTATCTCTATTGGTTTCATTCTGCTCAAACTCTGTTAATTTCATGTAATCATAGCTTATTATAGCCTGAGGGGACCTCAGAGATCAATTTGTGATTCCTAGTACCTCCATTACAGATCTGCACACTATGGCTCAGAGAAGTTGAATGATTTTTCCCAGGTCTCACAGCTTCTTAGCAACAGAGCCAGTACTAAAATCCAGGCTGTATTTTAAGTGCTAAGATAACATTTATTTTTTCTTAATTGGATATCATTTGTTAAATCATAGGTATTTTCTTTGGGCTTTCTAGAGAGACATTGAAATACCTAATAATATACTCTTTATTTTTTCCATACAAACAAGGGCTTTAGATAATTTTAGTGGGTAATAAGCTATCTTTAAAAACTGAGAGCTTTCTCCCTGAGGTCAGGAACATAACAGGATGTCCACTCTCACCACTGTTGTTTAGCATAGTGTTGGAAGTCCTAGCCTCAGCAATCAGACAACAAAATGAAATAAAAGGAATCCAAATCAGCCAAGAAGAAGTCAAATTTTCTTTCACTTTTTGCAGATGACATGATTCTCTACATGGAAAAATCTGAAAGACTCCACCAAAAAGCTGCTAGAACTGATCCACGAATTCAGCAAAGTCACAGGATACAATATCAATGTACAGAAATTGGTTGAATTTCTCTATGCCAATAATGAAGCAACAGAAAGAGAAATCAAGAAATCGACCCCATTTACAATTGCACCAAGAACAATAAAATACCTAGGAATAAACCTAACCAAAGATGTAAAAGATCTGGTATGTCGAAATCTATAGAAACCTTATCAAGGAAATTGAAGAAGACACAAAGAAATGGAAAAACATTCCATGCTGACGGATTGGAAGAATAAATATTATTAAAATGTCAATACTACCCAAAGTAATTTACACATTCAATGGAATTCCAATCAAAATTGCACCAGCAGTCTTCTCGAAGCTAGAACAAACAATCCTAAAATTTGTATGGAACCACAAAAGACCTCAAATAGCCAAAGTAATGGCTTCTTATTAAAGAAAAAAACCAAAGCGGGAGGTATCACAATCCCAGACTTTAGCCTCTATTACAAAGCATTATGTAATCAACAAGGCAGTATGGTATGGCATAAAAACAGACACATAGACCAATGGAATAGAATAGAGAACCCGGAATTGTACACACAAATATATGGTGAACTAATCTTTGACAAAGCAGGAAAGAATATCCAAGGGGGTGGGGAAACAGTCTCTTTAGCAAATGGTGCTGGGAGAACTGGACAGCAACATGCAGAAGAATGAAACTGGACCACTTTCTTACACCATACACAAAAATAAACTCAAAATGGGTGAAAGACCTAAATGTGAGACAGGAAACCATCAAAACCCTAGAGGAGAAAACAGGCAACAACCTCTGTGATCTCAGCCGCAGCAATTTGTTGCTCAACACATCTCTGAAGGCAAGGGAAATAAAAGCAAAAATGAACTATTGGGACCTCATCAAGATAAAAAGCTTCTGCACTGCAAAGTAAACAATCAACAAAACTAAAAAGCAACTGATGGAATGGGAGGAGATATTTGCAAACGATCTATACAAAATCTATAAAGAATTTACCAAACTCAACACCTGAAAAACAAATAATACAGTAAAGAAATGGGCAAAAGACACTTTTCCAAAGAAGACATCTACATGGCCAACGGACACACGAAAAGATTCTCATCACTCATCATCAGGGAAATTCAAATCAAAACCACAGTGAGATACCATCTCACGCCAGTCAGAGTGGCTAAAATTAACAACTCAGGAAACAACAGATGCTGGTGAAGATATGGACAAACGGGAACCCTCTTGCACTGCTGGTGGGAATGCAAACTGGTGCAGCCGCTCTGGAAAACAGTGTGGATGTTCCTCAAAAAATTAAAAATAGAATTACCCTATGACCCAGAAATAGCACTACTAGGAATTTATCCAAAGGATACAGGAGTGCTGATTCATAAGAGCACATGTACCCCAATGTTTATAGCAGCACTTTCAACAATAGCCAAATTATGGAAAGAGCCTAAATGTCCATCAACTGATGAATGGATAAAGAAGATGTGGTTTATATATACAATGGTATCCTACTTGGCAATAAGAAAAAATGAAACCCTGTCATTTGCAGCAACATGGATAGAACTGGAGGGTATTATGCTGAGTGAAATAAGTCAGTCAGAGAAAGACAGATATCATATGTTTTCACTCACATGTGGAACTTGAGAAACTTAACAGAAGACCATGGGGGAAGGGAAGAGGAAAAAATAGTTTCAAACAGAGAGGGAGGGAGGCAAACCATAAGAGACTCTTAAATACAGAGAACAAACTGAGGGTGATAGGGAGGGATGTAGAAGGGAAATGGGTGACGGGCATTGAGGAGAGCATTTGTTGGGATGAGCACTGGGTTTTGTGTGTAAGTGATGAATCATGGGAATCTATCCCCAAAACCAAGAGCACACTGTATACACACACTATATGTTAGCCAACTTAACAATAAATTATATTTAAAAATACATGTATAAATAAAAATGAATTCTGGAAAAAAATTCTTTCACATTTCACCATATTTTTAGTAACTGCATCTACTACTCTAATTCTAGTATTGTTAAATGAAAGTTCTTTTTCTCTTATTGTGTTTATCTGTGTAAATATATTATATCCTGAAAGTCCTGCAACATATGTTTGGAAAATCTGTCCTAATAGTCTTCAGTTAAAAGCCTGGTTATGGAGGCACTGAGTGGCTCAGTTGGTTAAGTGTCCAACTTTAGCTCAGGTCATGATCTCATGGTTTGTGGGTTCAAGCCCGTCATAGGGCTCTGTTCAGTGTCTTCCTCTCTCTCTGCCCCTCCCCACTCACACTCTGTCTCTCAAAAATAAATACAAATTTTTAAAAGAAGACTGGTTAGAATATTATTCTGCAATGTAATACTGGCTACCTACTTATACCTATACTTTACCTATACCTTATTTACTTATAAGTAAGATCCTGTACTTGGAACATTGATTTAATGGAACCAGTGTGAATATGTATTGTCTAGCCTAAAAGCCCCAGTGAAAAATGTAAAACATGATGTTTTAAATGTACTTAACATGTGCATTAAGAGAACTTGTTCCTAAATTTACTTTGAATGCTGGTTTTGCCTATTAACTGGGAAGTTTTTATTTCTCTTTGTGCTCCGTTTCTTTACCTATAAAAAATGGGAATGATAGCAGATCCAATCTCACAGTATTAGAGGGTTTAATCAATTGGTTATATGTAATTATTTCAGAAAATTGGGTGGTATATAAGTCCTCAACAAATGTAAGCTTTTAAAATTTATTACTAGGTATGAAAATTGAAAACATTACTTTTGGCTAATGAGTACAGAAGACTATATTAGCACAGAGCTGTTTAGTGAAATAAATATGAATATTACATTCACAGGAAATACTTTCATTCATGTCAATTTTCCCATTGTTTGTGAATCTCCCTTTAAAGAAGAATACTAAAATTTCTTCCACTTAAAACCTTATATTTTAAATGGTGTGTTCCTAATTTACTATCTTCTAAATCCTGAGTTCAACTGGAGAAGTTTGACAAGGGTCTAGTCAAATACAGCAGAATCATGATCGAACAAATGTCTCCTGATTCCTAGTCTGCTATAAGTCTTTATCTTGAAACACAGTATCAGACAACACGTGCTTGTATGTGGGTGTGTGCACATTAATTTAATGTAAAGTGCTTTTCCTTTTCTAATTTTGTGAAGACTGCATTATATAGTATTTTCTTGAAGCTCCAATAAGACTTGCAGTATTTTGATACAAATAAATGGAAAGATATATCATGCTCATGGATTATAAGAATTAATACTTTTAAAATGTCCATACTACTCAAAGAAATCTATAAATTCAATGCAATCCCTATGAAAATAGCAATAAGATATTTCACAGAACAAATAATTCTCTTTCTTGAAAGTTTATTTATTTGAGAGAGAGAGAGAGAGAGAGAGAGAGAGAGAGAGAGAGAGAGAGAAGGTGCATGGAGTAAGGGAAGGGCAGACAGAGAAGGAGAGGCCCGACTTGGGGATCTATCCCAAAAACCAGGAGATCATGACCTGAGCAGAAATCAAGAAATCGAGAGTCAGATGCTTCTTGGCGCCTGGGTGGCTCAGTCAGCTGAGCATCTGACTTCAGCTCAGGTCATGATCTCACGGCTGGTGAGTTCGAGCCTGTGTCAGGCTCTGCATGACAGCTCAAAGCCTGGAGATTGCTTCAGATCTTGTGACTCCCTCTCTCTCTGTCCCTCCCCTGCTTGCACTCTGTCTCTCTCAAAAATAAATAAACATTAAAAATGTTTAAAAAAAAAGAGTTGGACGCTTAACCAACTGAGATACCCAGGCATCTCCAGAACTAATAATTCTAAAATCTGTACTGAACCACAAAAGATCCCAAATAGCCAAAGCAATCCTGAGACAGAATAACAAAGATGAAGGTGTCACAATCCCAGATTTCAAACTATATTACAAAACTATAGTAATCAAAACAGTATGGTACTGGCACAAATACAGACACATAGATCAAGAGAACAAAATAGAGATCCCAGGAATAAACCCACATATATATGGCCACTTGATCTAAGATAAAGGAAGTAAAAATAACAGTGGGGAAAAGACAGTCTTTTCAATAAATAGTGTTGGAAAAACTGAACAGCTACATGCAAAATAATATAGCCAGACTACTTTCTTACATCATACACAATGGTAAACTCAAAATGGATTAAAGACCTAAATGCAAGGCCTTAAACCATAAAACACCCAAAAGAAAATATAGGCAGTAATCTCTTAGACATGGGTCTTAACAACATTTTTCTGGATCTATCTCCTCAGCCAAGTGAAATGACAGCAAAAATAAACAGTTGGGACTACATTAAACTAATAACAATGAAGGAAAATATCAACAAAAGGGCAACCTATTGAATAGAAGATATTTGCAAATGATATATCTGATAAGGGGTTAATATCCAAAATAAAGAACTCATGCAACTCAACAAAAAAACAAATAATCTGATTTAAAAATGGGCAGATGACCTGAACAGACATTTCTCCAAAGAATACATATATTTGGCAAACAGACATATGAAACTGATCATCAGGGAAATGCAAATCAAAACCACAATAAGATATCACCTTAAACCAGTCAGAATGACTGGTAAAAAAAAAAAAAGACAAGAAGTAACAAGTGTTGGTGAGGATGTGGAAAAAGCAAACCCTTTTGCACTGTTGATGGGAATAAAAATTGATGCAGCCACTGTGGAAAACAGTATGGAATTTCCTCAAAAAATTAAAACTAAGAATACCATTTAACCCAGTAATTCCACTGCTAGATATTCACTCAAAGAAAACAAAATCACTAATTTGAAAAGATATATGCACCTCTATGTTTATTGCAGCATTATTTACAATAGTCAAGTTATGGAAGCACCCAAGTGTCCATCTTCCGATGAATGGGTAAAGAAGATGCGGTATAGGGGCGCCTGGGCAGCTCAGTCGGGGAGACGTTGCACTTTGGCTCAGGTCATGATCTCATGGTTTGTGAGTTTGAGTCCCACATCGGGCTCTGTGCTGACACCTCAGATCCTGGAGCCTGCTTCAGATTCTGTGTCTCCCTCTCTTTTTGCCCCTCCCCGCTCATGCTCTGTCTCTCTCCCTGTCTCAAAAATAAATAAACATTAAACATTTTTTAAAAAAGATGTGGCATAGTAATGGGATATTACTCAGGTGTAAAGAAGAGTGAATCTTTTCATTTTCAACAACATGGATGCACCTACAGGATATTATGCTAAACAAAATAAATCAAATAGAAAATAAATGCCATATGATTTCACTTATATGTGGAATCTAAAAAACAAAACATATGAACTAACAAACAAAACAGAAATAGACTCATGAAGAGAACAAACTGGTCATTGCCAAAAGGGAGGGAACTAGGGTGCTAGGAGATGAGCCAAATATGTGAAGGAGATTAAGAGGTACAAGCTTCCAGTTATAAAATAAATACATCAATAAGGATGAAAAGTACATCATAGGGAATACAGTCAATGATATTATAATAATACTGTATGGTGACAAATGGTAACTATACTTATTTTGGTGAGAATTTTGTAATGTATACAGTTATTGAATCACTATGTTGTGCACTTGAAAATAAACTAATATTGTATATCAGTTACACTTCCAAAAAAAAAAGTCTTTCAGATTTCACTGCCATAGTATCCTTTTTTTATTTTTTAAATGTTTATTTATTTTTTGAGAGAGAGAGAGACGGAGCATGAGCAGGGGAGGGGCAGAGAAAGTGAGACACAGAATCCATCCAAAGCAGGCTCCAGGCTCTGAGCTGTCAGCACAGAGCCGGATGTGGAGCTCGAAATGACAGACCATGAGATCATGATCTGAGCCAAAGTCAGAGCCCTCACTGACTGAGCCACGCAGGCACCCCACCTTTCTATTGTAATTGCCTATTCACTTCTCTGTCTACCTTATATAATTATGCTTTAAGAAATCTCACTATTTTTCTCATATCATGTTTCTAGTACAAGATCAATATATGTTCAGCAAGTATTCAATTCCAATTAATTGACTCTAATGCCAAAAACCTTCCTCCGTTTAGCTCTATATGTATCTGGCAATTTTATATCCATAGTCTTCTGACTATAAAGAGAAGGTGAGCTAATTGGGGTGTTTCTCACACAAGCCATTCAAATGTTTGCACTTCTTTCCTTTTTTTTGGCTCATCACCAAAGCGTGTTTTATAAAAACATCTCAAAAATGTGATATATAAAACATATCCCATGGTTCCATGGAATCGACCTACTGTAACAATAATTAATTTATAAATAATTACATGGGTATTGACTTAGATACCATTTTGTCCTATATAAACTTGAAAGCATATCTTTGAAATTAAATTTGTCAATAAATGAAATGTTTAGCTAGTACCATGCATTGTGCTTTTACAGAGTAAATCATTGATAGTGCATAACTTTAGATAAATGGCCATGCCAGAGGGGAAACCCAGTGTTAATTCACCTTATCAGTTAGAACACAATTGCCTCAACTGTGTTTCAAAATCAAAAGCAAGAGAGAAAGACATTTTTACAAAAGTTTATTTTTTCTTCTAAAAAATGATCATAATTGCCATTATGATCTCTGTGCAATATCAATCATAATGGCAAGAATTAACTTTTAAGTTATTTCCAGCTCCACATGACAGAGAATTAACTGTTTTGTTTTACACACACAAGTCTCTCCAACCCACTCTTAGATAGGCAAGCTTAGAAAGGATCCTTAGTGAACAGACAATTTTGATGATTTGTCACATGGATCCTTTCATTATAAAGCAGGTGTACATGCACGCTGTCCTGTGTGTTACAGAACATTCCTACTGAACTGTAATTCATTCACAGTGGTCAATTTTGGATGTACTCCAGGTTCAGTTAAATTACAATTTCATCACATACAACCAGGGAGTTCTAGATTTTATGGAATTTTCATTTTTAATAAAATTAGATTGTCTTCATGTGTCTCTCAAATGACAGCTACCACTTACTGAGATATTACTGTTTGCTAGATACTGTGCTAATTAATTTGCCTTTGCTATCTCAATCTTCATAACAATTCTATCAGTCGCCTATTATTATCTCTATTTCACAGATGATATAACTAAGGCTTACTCATTGGACTACACTGGATAAGATTATGAGAAAAATCCATGGAAGAGCTATAATTTAAACCGCATCATTCTGCATCAAAAGTCCCCAAATATTTCTTAAATATTGAGATTACAATTAAAGACAGAGTGGTTGGTTTAGGTATAGATATACCGATACACATTTCTTATATGCTTTTTAAGAAACACTTTAGGCTACATTCTATAAATATTAATATTTAAACTTTAGCACTTTAAGTCAAAATCAGTTCATAGATTAAATACCAAGCAATTAAAGATTTATCAGGAAAATTATATCCTCTTCCTTTCTACATTCATGTCTATTTTACTTGTATCTTTGAGATCACATGCTAAAATAATTTCACTTTAAATAATTGTCAGATTTCTACCTTCGTTGCAAGTAAACTTCATTGCAAGTAAAATGTTGTCAGAACTGTCAACATTTTAAGCTACTCATGCTATTGAAATGATTAATGTATATTAAAATTATACATTTAAATGCAAAAAAGTCAAAACCACCAACTTTATAAATCCTAATTCATTTAGGCTTATAGTTAAAATACCTAGAACAATGCATAGCACATAGTAAATGTCACACAATTATTGACAGTTACATGCACAAATATAATTATATGTGTCTGTATGTGTTAATATCACTATAACATTGACAGGTTAAAACACTATTGTTAAAGGTGTGTGTGTGTGTGTGTGTGTGTGTGTGTGTACGTGTATGTGTGAGAGAGAGAGAGAGAGAGAGGAAAAGAGAGGGACAGGAGGAGAACATGTGTGCATTTTGGGTTACTCCATAGCTGAACTGAAATAAGGATAAGAATGTTTGGCTTAAATAAGTAGGTTGATAGGTGTTCTTTGAAGGTCTTTTCTGAGATGATGCACTTATCATTGTATGCTCAGCTCTCAGCACATAGAGATGCTAAATAAATGGACAAAAATGAATAATAAACAAATGAAGAAGAAACTAAGCTTATATCTTTCTTGTGATTTCTAGCATTAATCACCAATATAAAAGTGCTGGGTTTCAAGACCCAATTTTGAGACAGTTCAATGCTGGAAGAGACTGAGAATCTGGATGGGTCTGTCTCAAGACTCAGGGCAAAGGTTTAAAGTTATGGTTATGGGAATAAAGAAACAAGTATATCACATACATGGTGTCTAAGAAAGAAAAAGACCTAAGAGGAATGACTGATTTTGTAGTTTTTAATCCACACAAAAATTTGATCTCTTCCACCAGGCTTATTTTGCCTTTAGTATTCATCACACAGTTAGAATAAATGCTCAGCATACTTATACTAAGTAAATACATACTCTCATGTTTCTCGACTTTTCTCATTGAGACTGGTTGCTGCAGCTAATATAGTTTATTTATTTTTATTTATTTAATGTTTATTTATTTTTGAGAGAGAGAGAGAGAGAGAGAGAGAGAGAGAGAGAGAGAGAGAGAGAGAGAGCATGAGCGGAGAAGGGGCAGAGAGAGGGAGACACAGAATCCAAAGCAGGCTTCAGGCTCTAAGGTGTCAGCACAGACCCCGACACGGGGCTCGAACTCACAAAGTGTCAGATTATGACCTGAGCCGAAGTTGGACGCTTAATTGACGGAGCCACCCAGGTGCCCGAAATATAATTTCTAATAAGGTTTTTTTGTGAGTCATGGTATTTGCTTTAAAAATCAGTCATTACTAAAAAGAAAAATAATTAGATAATGCGATAAAGTTCGCTTATTGTTGTTTGTGACATTAGTATATTCCCAGGTATCAAGCAACCAGTTTAGACAAAAATACACTAGCAATGACTAAAATAATTCCAGCTAGGGAACAATGGTTGGCTTTATATGTTGCTGGGCATTTATTTCAGTCATCATGGTAACCACATGGGATAAATTTATTTTCAAACAGTGCATCCATACTGCTGCCAACACTATTCCAATGATTTATTCTAGAATTCAAGTCTCTGCAGAGCATCATGCTTTGCTCCTAGGAGAGGATAATTGTTCCTGTGTCCTAAGGCTTTGACTCTGCCTCTCACTTAACATTAGTCAATAAAATAACAATTGTGTTAAGATGGAACTCAGCCTCCTTGTTTCTTAGTCAATGTAGTAATTGCCCAGATAAATCTGTTCCCTTCAGAAGCAATTTTTACATATGTGATAGGTTCAGTGGCCTCTTCAGAGACAGAATCAATAATAAGAATTTGAAAATATTTTCACAAGTATAAAATCACAAATTAAAATGGCCTATAAATCAGAAGATTGTTCTTCTTTGTTCCCCCAGACACACAGAATAAACTTTATATTTTATTTGATACACAAAAAAACAATTAATTAGACAAAGGCCATTACTGAAAGGCTCTGAAGAATTACTTTTTTTAGTTTGTTGACTGATATATATTAACAATTTTAGCAGTTGTTTATCTCTTGTTCTTTCCCTACATTATTATTTTTCTCTCCCTACTTATCTCTCACTCCATTTTCTAGACATACTAAGAAAAAAAAGAAAGAAAAATGGACAAATGGCCAAAAAAGTTTGTTAATTCTTTCCTGGGCCAGTATTCTAATACGTTTCATATTTAATCCATTAAAGATGTAGAAAAATATATCAAGTATATATACTGAGTAACCGACCTACCCTGCTAAATAAAATGTTTTAGATTCAAATTTTTCTCTCTCTTTCTGAAAACACAGGTTTATAGAAAATGTGATCAGTTACTATTACAAATGATAAGCCAGGTAAACATAACTATTTATGTATTCATTTAGATTTTAAATAAACTTACTGATATACTTCTTACAAAAAAATGTTGTTCAAAAATGTTAGTAAAGACCACACATACTCTCTTTTCAGTTAATCTAGTTAACCTGCCTCTTGGTTTGCAATCTTACATACACCCTCCCTTTATATCCTTTTATTGTTTCTGCATGATGTTACTTACTAGAAAATTTAACCAGCTATGATTGTTATATTAATTAAGATAAGCTTAACTCTGGTAAACATTTAAGCAAAACAAAAAAACACCGATTTTATAAATCCTAATTAGGTTATGGTATAAAGTGCCAATAGTAATGACACACATGTAATTATATGCACAAAAATAATTGTATGTTAATAGTATTATAACATTGACAATGATGTGCCCTTTATTACACGCCACTCATTGTTATAATCACTCTACATATTTAGTCATCACAAAACCTTCTGAGTTGATGAAGATGGAAAGTAAGGCACAGAAAGCTTTAAATAAATTGACCAAGGTAACAGAGGTAGATGGTAACCTAGAACTCAGCCCCAGGCAACTTGGCTCCAAAGACTGTAGAGGAAACAGGAAAAAAGTAAAATTTTCAGAGTGGAGGTATTTGTGTGATTTATTTGGTTTCTTCTCTATACTTTAAATTTTCACATATGTTGTTCAAGAAGACTAATCATAGAACTTAAATGCTTGAAGGGATTTTAATCTAATCACAGGGATTTACTTTTATATTTTTACTTAAATTTAACTCCTGCAATTCAATGTACTCATTTAAACTATACACCTCAATGTATTTTAGCATATTCACAAGGTTGTGCAACTATCACTATAATTTACTATTTTTAATGTTTATTTATTCTGACAAACAAAGCGACCCTGGGCAGGGAAGGGGCAGAGAGAGAGGAAGACAGAGGATCCCAAGGCTCCACGCTGTCAGCACGGAGCCTGACATGAGGCTCGATCCCACAAGCAATGAGATCATGACTTCAGTCTAAATTAAGTGTCGGACACTAATCCAACTGAGCCACCCAGGCACCCCTATTTATAACTTTGAGATATTTTCTTCACTCAAAAAACAAAACAAAACAAAACAAAGTGCACAGCCACTATGAATCACTAAAATTCCTATTAACCATCATCCCCCTCTCCAGTCCCAGGTTACACAGATCTTTCTTCCTTATGAATCTGCCCATGCAAGACATTTCACATAAAGAGATTCACACTAAATAGCCTTCTGGGTCTGCTTCTTTGACTTAGAATAAAGTTTTCAAAGTTCTTCCATGTCATGTTTCTATGCCTTTTAGTTTTTATTGTTAGATTATACTCCATTGTACTGATATACAATATTTTGCTTATCCATTTATCAGTTACTATGCATTTAGGTTGTTTTCACTTTTTGGCTATTACAAGTAATGCTGTTATAAGCATTTATGTAGGCGTTTTTACATGCATGTATGTTTTCAATTTTCTTGGGTAACTACCTAGGAGTGAAATTATTGGGCCATATGGTAATTCTTTATCCTTTTGAGGAACCATCAATCTGCCTTCTAAAGTGGGTGTACCGTTTTATATTTTCACCACCAATGTATAGGGTTCAGATTTTTCTACATGCTCATCAACACTTGTTATTACTTGTTTTCTTAGTCATCCTAGTGTGTGGGAAGTGACAACTTACTGGAATTCTGATCTGAATATCTACATTTTTTTTTTAACGTTTTATTTATTTTTGAGACAGAGAGAGACAGAGCATGAACGGGGGAGGGGCAGAGAGAGAGGGAGACACAGAATCGGAAGCAGGCTCCAGGCTTTGAGCCATCAGCCCAGAGCCCGACACGGGGCTTGAACTCACAGACCGCGAGATTGTGACCTGAGCTGAAGTCAGACGCTTAACTGACTGAGCCACCAGGAGCCCCTGATCTGAATATCTAAAGACAAATGATGTTGAAATTGCTTCATGTGTTTATTGGTCATATCATTATACAGTATTCTTCGGAAAAAATGTCTATTCAAAAATTTTGACCATACTTTACTTGGGTTGTCATTTTTATTTCTAACTTGTAAGAGCTGTTTTTCATTTTTTGTTTTGTTTTCTTTTGTTTTTACAAAATCTGGATAGCGGATCCTATCAAGCAAAAATTTTCTCCCATAATTTGGATTGTATTTTCACTTTCTTGATGGGGTTTTTTGAAGCATAGTAGTTTTAATTTTTAATAAAACCTAGCTGATTTTGTACACTAGTATTGTATTCTATTGTAAATATGGCAAAGTTGTTAGTGCTAATTGTTTCGTGGACTCCTTACAATTTTTCCAGACATAAAATCGAGTCATCTGCAAGCAGAGACATCTTCCATTCTCTCCTTGGTGACTTTTATTTACTTTTTCTCTTGCCTAACTTCTAGTGTAAAAACCAGTACAATGTTGAATAGAGTGGCTTGAGCCACCTGTGTCTCTGATGTTAGGGAGAAAGTTTTCAGTCTTTCACCATTGAGTATGATGTTAGGTGTGGGGTTTTTATATATGCCCTTTATTGGGTTCATAAAGTCCCATTTTATTCCTAGTTTGTTGTGTTTTTGCTAAATGTGAGTGTGGATTTGCTAAATGTGATTTCTACTTCTATTGAAAACATAATGCGGTTTCTGCTCTTTATTCTGTTGTTGTGATATATTAAATTGTTTTTTGTATGTTCAAACCCGTTGCATTCTGGAAATAAATCTCATGTGTTTTTGCTGTATAATTCTTCTGTGTTGCTGGAATTGGTTTGCTAATATTTTGTTGAGGATTTTTACATCTATATTTTTAAGTGTAGTGAGTTTAAGGATTTCAGGTCTGATCAAGGAAAAACATACGACTACTAGGTGGCAGTGGCACATAAGGAGATTTACATGAGTAGCACTTTGACAGGTTTACATGTGAGGATAAGTCCCTCACAGATAAGACCTTTCAGAGACAATATAGGGCCACCACCCAGAAGAGGGCAGGGTACTCCTGGGACTCAAGGGAATTGGAGAGGAGCTCTACCTATCCAGGGACTGCTGCTCAGGAGCATAATTTAGAATTACCAAGTCTGTGAACTCCTAAGGGCAGCAGTGGATTGAAGCTTTTGCAGCCTCAGGGTTTTATCTATGGATAGATTTGGGGTGCAGTTTTGTGGAATATGCAAAGTTAGGCAGGCTCTAAATGCCTACAAAACTGTTTACTTGGGAGGCGCCTAGTTGGCTCAGTCAGTGGAACTCTTCGCTCAGTCAGGTGACTCTTCATCTTGGAATTGTGAATTCAAGCCCCATGTTGGGTGTAGACATTACCTAAAAATTAATTAATTAACTAATTAATTAATTAAATCTTTAAACAAAACAACAAAAGTGCTCACGTGGGCTATATTGAAAGCAGTTAGACCTTTAAATATTTGAGTTTGTTGCCAACAGGCTTTTGAGCTAACAGTCCTAGCTTGTTGTAAAGAAGTAAATACCATAGGGCCAACATATGGAAACCATTTTTGGCTTATTTATATAACAACAAGGAATATCAGTCTGTAGTTTCCTTTTCTTTTGATGTATTTTTCTGTTTGTGGTATCAGTGTAATATTGGCCTGACAGAGTTATAAGTATTCCTTCCTTTTCTTCATTTGGGATAGTTTGAGAAAGTTTGGTAGAAATCACTAGTGAATTCTTTAGTTTGGGGCTTTTCTTTGTGGGAGTCTTTTAGTATTAATTTAACATCTTTACTTTTCAAAGGTCTTTTCAGATTTCTTATTTCTTTTTACATACACAATATTTGTGTCTTTCTGAGAATTTGTTTCATCTAGGTTATTTAACTTGCTGACATAATTTCTCATAGTTTTTCTTTATAATCATTTTTATTTCTGTAAGGCCAGTAACAATGCCCTATTTGTATTTATGATTTTGTGAATTTGAATCTTCTTTTTTTTTGTTTCGTCAGTCTACATAGATGTTTGTCAATTTCATTGATATTTTCCAAGGACCAACGTTGGTTTTGTTGATTTTTTTCTATTATTTTCTCTTTTCTATTATTTTCTCTTTTCTATTCCACTTATTACTGTCCAATCTTTATTGTCTCCTTCTTTCTGTTTGTACTGGGTTTAGTACTCCTCTTTTTCCAATTTCTTCAGGTAGAAGCTGAGGTTACTGATTTGAGCTATTTCTCCTTTTTTTTAATAATGACTATCACAGCTATAAATTCCCCAGGAAGCACTGCTTTTGCTGAATCCCATTAGTTTTTGCATGTTGTGTACTTATTTTTATTTATCTCAAGGTATTTTCTAATATTTCTCGTGGGTTTTTTTCTTTGACCCACTGTTATTTACAAGTTTATTGCTTACTTTTCACAATTTGTTAATTGCCTAATGTTTCTTCTGTTACTTTCTTATGTAATTCCACTGTGATCGGAGAACATACTTTGTATGACTTTAGTCTTTTAAAATGTATCAAGGGTTTTTATAATAATAATAATAACTTGTGGTAAAATAATAGTCTAATATTATTACTGTCTTACAAAATACATCTTAACCCTTGTAAGTCCATCGACAGCATTTTAAAATAATTGCTTATGCAGTTCCTTTTAATACTGATAGAAAAAAGAGTTGCACCAAAAATATATTTATACTGTCGTTATAATACCTATGCAGTCAGCTTTACTGGTGCTTTTTATTTCTTTGCATGGATTTAAGTTACTATCTGGTTTCATTTCAGCCAGAAGGATTTCCTTCAGTTATTTCTTGCACAGCAGGTCTACTAGCAATGCAGGTTATTTTTGTTTATCTGAAAAAGTTTACATTTCTCCTTCAATTTTGAAGGACCATTTAGCAGGGTACTGAAATTGGAAATGACATTATTTTTCTTTTGACAAGATGTCATCTGTCTTTTGGCCTCCACAGTTTCTGATGGAAAGTCAGCTCACTGGGATTCTTTTTGGTAGGTGAGGAGTCGTTTTACTTTTGGTGCTTTCAAAATCTTTTTTTCTGTCTTGGTCTTTAAATGTTTTTAATATAATGTACATAGGTGTATCTATTTGTGTTTATCTACCTGTATCTCATTAAGCTTCTTAAATATGTAGAAGCTTCTTGAATATGTAGATTTATTAGTAGTCATCATTTTTAGAAAGTTTTCCATCACAATTTTGTAGTATCTTTTGTGCCCTTTTCTCTTCTTTTTTGGAGAAAGAGAAGATATAGGTACATATAGGTACACATATAGGTACACTTGCACTTTTTGGTACACCTGATGGTGACCCACAATTCTATAAGGCTCTGCTCATTTCTCTTCATTTCCTTTCTTTGTACTCCTCAGCCAGGATAATCTTTATTGACCTATATTCATGTTTGCTATTTCTTTCTTATTCTAGCTCAAACTGTTTAGCTCTTCTAGTGATTTCTTTTTAATTTATTCAGTTACTGTATTTTTCAACTCACAAATTTTTTTTTCATAATTTTATCTGTTTATTGGTATTCTCTATGTGATAAAACATCACTGCCATACCTTTCTTTAATTCTTCAGGCATAAGTTTTCTTCTCTTCCTTGAACATATTTATAATGGTAACTTAAATTCTTTGTCTTCAAAGTCCCAAATCTAGGCCTCCTCAGGGAAACTTTCTATTGTATCCTTTTTTTCCTTTATATGTGTATACTTTCCTATTTCTTTGCATAACATACAATTTATTGTTGGAAATGGGGTATGGTAGATTTTAGATAATATATTGTAACAATCCTGGTATCATATTCTTTTACCTCCGAAGTTTATTTTTGGCTCAGGTCATGATCTCACACTTCATGAGTTCAAGCCCCATATTAAGCTCTGCACTGACAGTGAGGAGCCTGCTTGGGATTCTCTCTCCCCTCTCTCTCTGCCCCTACCCCAGTCATGCTCTCTCTCCCTCTCAAAATAAATATATAAACGTTAAAAAAAACCCTTTAAAAATACCAGCTTATTTTGCCCTTGTTGCTGAGTATCTGTTTAGCAACTTTCCTGGAATAATTTATGGATTCTGTATTTCCTGTACTGTGTGGTCCCTGAATTTTGGCTATTTTATTTTATTTTATTTTACTTTTTTTTCAGCTTGCCTTCCTGGGGTTAACACCTGATATTATAATTTAGTAGTCAACCAATGACTGGTCACATTTCTTTAAATGTCTTGACTGTATGTCTTCTGCCCTTTGACAAGAGGACCTGTGTGAGAAGGCACACGTTCAAATTGCAGACAGTTTACAAAACAGCCTTAGTTTTCATTTTCTATGATTGTAGCCAGAGGTCAGTGACCGGTGCTTTTTCTTTCTCTAGGTATTCTCTGGACATGTTATCAGTCTGGTACATTCCTTCAGCCTTTTAGATGAACAGGAATATCGTGGGGCTTTTCAGAATTACTAATGGTCCGTAATTTGATTGTTTTGTGACTTCAGAATAGATAAAGGATGAATCTGAGAATATGAAAAGTTTATTTAAATAATCATTGGCAGTGGGGAAGGGTAGCTGAAACTGAATATTGAAATAAGAATCTAAACATCCTTTCCTTTAAGTTTAAAAACACTTCATGTTGTAATAAAAATAAAAAAGTTTGTTGTTAATTGTTACATATATTTTGTGATAGATTTGCTAAAATTTAGTGGACATATGAGATGCCATATTTTTTTTCTGACAGAAAACAAGCTTTCCATTAAATGGACATGAACAAATTGGAGTTTATGTTTGAAGTATTGATATATCAGAGTCAAGTAAATATTCACCAACAGGATAATGTAATTTTTACTGATTTTTTTGGTGTTTCATTTAATAACCTGCTAAAATGATATGAAATACAAACCTATTGGTTATAATGTATTACTACTAAGGGAATTTGTCAGCACAACTTAAACATTACCTTTGAAACTCAAATTATTATTCATAATACCTGGCCATTATTTTTAACAATGCTTTAGAATTCATTTTGGAGCTTAAGATAAGTACATTAAGTAGAAATGTAACCTAACCCTAAACTCTGCAACTTGTTAAACAAATTGTTAAAAATAGTTTCTAAGAAAATATTAAGCTTAAGCTGTTTTAAACAAATTCAAAATATTCTTTAGAATTTCATTCTAATTAGATTGCAAAATACATAACTTTTTTTATGTTCATTTATTTCTTTTTGAGAGAGAGAGAGAGAGAGAGAGAGCACATAAGATGGCGAGGAGCAGAGACAGAAAGGAAGACACAGAATCCAAAGCAGGCTCTGGGCTCTGAGCCATCAGCACAGAGCCCAATGTGGGACTCAAACTCAAGAACTATGAGATCATGACTTGAGCCAAAGTTAGATGCTTTAACCAACTGAGCCATCCAGGTGCCACAAAATACATAACTTTTAACCATAAATTTTTATAGTTATTAGACACCATTACTAAAGGGAATTACAAAACTATTAATTGTAGTTTCCAGAAACAAAAGAGTAATATGCTCAGGGTACCTAAGTAACTTTTTGTTGATGATGCATGACAGGTAAAATGCACTTTGTACCCGTGAGAAAGTTTTACTATCCTTGAGAACAAGAACAAAATTTCTAATAGTAAAAAAAGTGCATTTTAAAAGTACTAAAGTAAACAATTTCATTTCATTTAATCCAGCAATATGATATTAGAATACTGAACGCGATCAACAAAAGACACACATACACACACATACAGGCATACACAAAGTCAATCATTTCTGCAAGAAACATTAATTTGAACCAATATATGGGAAATGGGTAGTGTTTTCACTTTTCACCAGTTATTTGGTTCTTATATACAATCTACTTTGGCAACATTTTTGCAAAAAATAAAAGGAGAACAAATTGAGAATGCTTTCATGGTCTAATAAGCATGTGTTTTGTCATGATTAGTATTTTTGTAGATCTTAGAAGTATGAAACATTTCAGTTAATACTTTCAAAATGACAAACAAAAACATTAACATAATTGAAGAGATGTAAAATGGTGATATGTTCTAAAATTTGCATAGACTTTGAATTCTCCATGCATTTGGAACAAGATAATTTGACTGCATATAACATTCTACACAATTCGAATTTAAAATAATGTATTTTATTTCCAATTTATTCAGTAAAATGAATAGATTATCCCCTGTTTAGAAATGATAGTCTTAAGAATTAAAAAAAAATAAGTATGCATTTATGACAGCTGGCAGAATTATAAACAATATGTATAACAATGAAATCCAATGCACATGAGACATGAAGTCCAAATCTAATTAAGTAAATTCTATAAAATGAAATTAATTGTGTTTACCACCAAAACACCATCTGCTTCTAATAACTGAAAATAGTGAAGAAAATGGAAGAGCTGTATTAGGCTGAAAAATATTTCTGATTTGACTTCACAATGGAAAACCCAAACAAGAATCTCTTAACTGTTGTATGTACCATTACAGAATTTTCCTAGCCAACTATCAGTTGTTAGACATATAATGATTTCTGTAGTTATTTAATTATGCAAACAAACATGTGTGTGCATGCATATTTATGTCTATATTATTTTCTATGCCTGTGAATTAAATACATTTTGCTCTACTAGTGAGAAGGACAATTTAACAAATTATTATTGTTTTCCATATATTCTCTGACTTTTTACTCTCACATGGTGAGTATGTAATTTTCTGTTACATACCAGTGCTCAATTGCATAAGAAAAAACGACCAAAACGCTTCTATAACAGCTAGAAATTGAATTCTGTAATTTTGACAGTTATTAATTGG
Source organism: Acinonyx jubatus (assembly GCF_027475565.1). Classification (NCBI taxonomy): domain Eukaryota; kingdom Metazoa; phylum Chordata; class Mammalia; order Carnivora; family Felidae; genus Acinonyx; species Acinonyx jubatus. The sequence goes on from NC_069384.1 coordinate 23,288,509, forward strand.
TAAAGTGAAGAACACATATAATTTAGTTCTATAAAATAAGACAGTAAAGACTTTGAGGATAAATACCATTTCCATGATATTTACTTATTTTTTGTCCCAATAGGACTGGAGATTAAAGTCTCTAATTCTGTTAATATTTCCTCAATTGGAAAGCCATATACTTTGTTTTGCAGTATTACAGATACAGTTCTTGTGCTACTGAAATTGTTTTACCAAAATAGTTTAACAAATCTCTGAAGGATTACCTTGATAATAATTCTGAGTAAAAATATTCTTAAATTGAAATGGGAATAGGTTGTACTGCCTTTGCTCAATTTCTTTTCTCCTTCCATCAATTGGATATTAATACATTACTTTAAACTTCACCTGGAGGAATTTGAACTAAAAAATTGTAGAACTCTGAAAAGCAGAAAATCTCATGACAATTTTTGAAAGAGCTTGCCTTTTGCAATCTGTGAAAATGTAGCTCTTATAACAATTTTGCTTCTGTATATTTCTACAATGAGAGTGAGTGATTGTAATAGAATGTGTTTAATTAGTTGAAGTAAAATAATCCTCTATGAACTAACAGTATTTTAGTTAAATTGACATATTCTTTTCTCATGCTTGTGTGCTTTTATTTTCTTATAGCTTTCTAAATTTTGTCATCTTTATGGAGAACTGGGACTCTTGCATTTCATTAAGATAAAAGGATGTGATATAAGAACAACATTCACTGGAAGTTTAGTGGAACCATCTACTTCTGCTAATAGTTCCAAAGGCATAGTGTCTATAAAACTCTGAGTATAAAGTTACAGTAAACATGGATTACATTTCACTGACAGTTTCAAATGAGATAAAACCAGTTTCCTTGTAGAGTGTGGGAGGAGGTAGGAAATCCTTAACTCTTGGATCATGTAGATAAGGTGATAATGTAAAACCTACGGCATAAGTGGAGGATAAAAACAGAAGGGACAAGCAGGTAACATGCAGAAGCATCTCATTTTAATTGGCCTGGATTAAACTGCAAGGACTGCATAATCAAGTTGATTATACTTTCCTTCAATATTAGGGGGTCTGAGCCACGTAGATACATTAGTCTCTCATATATTAAATATGGCCACAAATTCTTGCTACTTGTCCTATTAAGAGGTGGAGTGTAATTTACTCCCTTTGAATCTGGGCTTGCCTTAATTATTTACTTGATTACCTGAATGCATGGAAAGGTACTTTCAGGAATTCCAAAGCTACTTCACAAGAAGCCTTGCAGCTTCTGCCCAGACTCTTGGAATGCTGCCATTAGGGTAAGCTGGCCACTGTGAAAAAAGACCAACAATCTTGAGATTGTCATACTGAAGAGAAAGGGAAGCAAGGAGAGAGGAGAAGACTCCTGCCTGGGTAGCCTCAGCTAGTCCAGTCAGTCCAGCCTTGAGATCAGGTGTCAAGACATGTGAGCGAATGTGATATTCTTGGATCAGCCAACAGCCAGGAATAAGGCTCCAGACACGTGGCTCCAGATAAGGCATCACAGTTAACTCATTTTCAACTATTTGAAGCACCTAAGCTCAATCATTGTGGAGCAGAGATGAGTCCTCTGTTATGAACTGCCAAAATTCTCACCCATAAGGCTGTGAGCAGTTTACAATAGTTGCTGTTTTGTACAATCACATTTTTTTGTGTTTTGTTTTACAGCATAAATACCCCCAAATGAAATAAAATAGAAACACTATAGTGAATAGACACATAAAAATGCTCTTGCAGTCTGTATTTGACAGTGGGGAAATTGATATTAACATTTATCATCTTTGGCCAGAGGCAGTGTGCCAGTTTGTGTGTGCTGTGTGTGTCTATATGTGTGTTGGGTTAAGGGGTTTTAAATTGATTGCACAGGGAGCCAGGACCTCTACTATCATGACCCATACAGGAAGTATATGGAAATGTGAGTTTTGTCCCCAATTATTCTGTTTCTAGTTCCTTAATTTAAAACCTTCAACATTACCATAATACAGAGAGAACTACAAGAACAGATTTTAAAAAGACAGCCTACAAGAACAGATAGGGCTCAAAATAGAGTAATCCATAGAATAATATGAAAACCAGGCAGCATGTACATCCTGCCTTACACATACTTAGCATTTGTGATTTTAACTATATTTGGTACAACTTGTAGTAATGAGGAACTGAATTGAGGCATGTATGTTTGCAAACCTTTCTGGGGAGATTCTCTTTTATCTTGATAAATAATGATTTGACCACCCTGAATCCACATGAATAATATTTTTGAATATTTCTTTATTGATCACTGTTTTTTTCTGCCATGATCTGTAATCACATTCTTGGGGAAAGTGTGAAAGTCACCTCAACAAAGAAAAAGGGATATGAAAAAGGACTATGGGGATATGGAAAAGAAATGTGGGCTGAAATGAAGGGCAAATTAAGAGATTAGGCTCCAGGGGACTTGTTCATGCCTTGTTTCACACTTGGGGATGGAGGACTCTGTTTTATAGAATGATTTTCCGACCCGTGGCATTATCGCCAAGAGGGGAGAATTCAGAAAATTTTCAGGTCTTTTTCACATTGAATAGGAATTTGGTGTGCAAGGCATGAATAAATCTGGCACAAGATAGCTTTATCTGCCTCAAATACCTATAGATCGGGATCCCCACCCACCAGTTTGATTTTCATAGAAAATCTGGGTAAAAACTCATGACTCAAAGAGAGAACTTGTATAGTTGACTCTTGAACAATACAGTGATTGGAGCTGCGAACTCACCACATAGTTGACAATCCTCATTTAACTTTTGAGACTCCAAAGACTTAACCACTAATAGCCTACTGTTGATGGGAAGCCTTACCAAAAACATTAACTATCAATTAGCACATATTTTTTATGTGATATGTATTATATACTGTATTCGTACAATAAAGTAAGCTAGAGAACAAAAAATACTATTAGGAAAACCTTAAGGAAGAGAAAACACATTTATAGTACTGTACTGTACTTATTTAAAAAAAAATCTGTGTATAAATGGACCTGTGTAGTTCAAACCCATGTTGTTCAAGAGTCACTTGTATTTGGCTCTCCCAACAGTGTGTCTTAGGTTCAAAACCTTGACTCCAACCCTTATTTTCTGATTGATTTGGGTACACCTTAACTTATTCTTCTTTTTATTTTTCTTAAAGGTCAACTGTAATCACTTCAAAGCATTTTGTGAGTGTTCAGTGATTTACTGTATAGAAAGAACATCTACTGTCAGAACACTTTCCAAATGTTAGATGATAATAATATTATTACCATTATTATTTTTTCTTTTCAGAACTGAGGAAATTATATGCTTAGAGACTATTTTTTATATTTGGAAATATGTAAAGTTTAATCCTTTACAGATTACCATTACATTACATCTGAGAAATTAGCATTAATTAGCAATACTAAGACTTGGGTGCAAAGTGTAAAGGCCTTTTGTTGCGGAACTCTTAATCTGCTTATTGCCCTCTTAATGTACTAAACAGGTTCTTTACATCTATGTTAATCAAACATGATGTTTGAGTGTTTTAGGCAATATTCCAAAGTCCTTACAAGACAGAACATTTCCATACTATCATCTTATCATTTGTTGCCTTTGCCAGACTTATCTGTGTCTTTACATGTTTACATTATTTTGTATAGTAGAACAGAGATTAAAAGTAAAAATTGCAACAATGGGGTCATGGAAGTAACATGAATGAGTGAGTGGATTTATTGCCCAAAGTAGTGTGTGTGTGTACATATGTGTATATAAGAGGTGTGCGTGAATACATATGTATGATGCACATATAGACCATGTGTATACATGAATTTTATACAGGCCTACTCTTTTGCCTGTTAATCAAAATGAAATCTTACCTTACGCATGCCCTTCACAACTCAAAGAATCAAGACGTAATTTCATTTTTCTTAAATATGTCATTGACTTAAACAATAGTTGGAGAATTATGAGAAATGACTGAAACTTAGGCTGAGCTGTGGGCAGTGAGCATTGTAGTGAACAGTGGTACACAGGCCTGTCTAAAGGGAGCAAGCTCCTGCTTGTCTCCAAACAATTGCTCCTAAAAGTTGAGAGTACTTTAGACATCATGTTGACAAGTTTAAGATTGTTGGGAAAAGCTGAAAATTGGAATTTTACGTGAAATACCACAATTACTAAATGCTGAAAACTAAATATGTATTTTTAGAAACCACAGGCACAACCTCTACACCAATGTCTTTGGAATAAAACAAAATCCATTTTGGACTAAATGATTTTTGAGAATCTGAAATTGGCTATATCTGTAAGGTATAATGATGAAGGGAGAGAAAATATGTATTGAAAGCTGCCCATTTTATAATCCTTACCTTTAAAGTTTATTTTTATTTATTTTGAGAGACACAGAAAGAGAGACAGACAGAGAGAGCACAAGGAGGTAAGGCTCAACATGGAGCCCAAAGCGGGGCTCAAACCCATGAACCCTGAGATCATGACCTGAGCTGAAATCAAGAGTCAAACACTTAACTGCCTGAGCCACTCAGGATCCCCTGTAATTCTTCTAATGAAGAAGGATTACTTATTACTTATTACTTCTTTATAAGATCCAAATAAAATGTTTGAAATATTTGGATAGATAATACTTTAATGTAAATCGTCCCTTAATTTTAATGACAGAATAAATGACCGAATTTTTATAGGACATTCTATCGCTTTGTCCTATAGCATGATGCTTCACTCTATCTCTATAGCTCTGGTGTATGATTCCAGCCAGCTACTGCTGTCTTGTCAGAATTGTGCTTCTAAAGCCGAATCTCTGTCATTATATGAAGTTGTTGTCCTTTTACCTCTGCTCAAAACATCTCAGCCGATGACCCAGTATCTCATGTCTTTAAGAAACTAGGATCAAACCTCTCCAAAATCCTCTACTCTACTTCTTAATGTATAATTATTTTCATCTGTCTTTATCTCCTCTTCCATCATAAAAATAAATATTGTTTGAACTCCAGGTAAGCTAACTCTTCCACATATGGTCTTTATTCTAAACAACCTTACATTCTTTAATCATTTATTTCAATAGTTCTTACCACTTCAAGATCTTACGTCTATATACAAAATTACTCAGCCATCTTAAATTCTGAATTTTATATATTTCAGCCATATTCTCTCCTTGAGCTATTATACTATTTCTATTCTAACTGTTAAAAATAATTTTAAAATATGATTTGAAAAAGTATACTATACTTCCCACTTCTATTTTCATACTTCTACTTTCCTTCATGTATGTTGTTATATTTCAGTGTCCTGATAATTCCAAGCAAGCTACAATAGAAACAATCACGCCCCTTTGGGGTTTTAAAATTTACCTTTAAAACATTTCTCTGACACCTTTCATGATAATATTTCAGTCTGAAACATTTTATACATTCTCTTATATTCAATGTTTATTTAACACATAATTTATGTAGAAATATATGGCTTCACCCCCAAATACTTGAGGATTTTCTATATATCTTATGTTTAGTAATTTCTAATTTAATTCTATTGCTCTCAGAACACAAACTTTGAATAATGTCAGTCTTTTGAAATGTATTGCAATTTAGGCTCAGAATGTCATCTGTTGCTGGTGAATATTCCATGTTTCTTTAAAATGTGACTGTAGTTTTTGGATGTAGTGTTCTATTAATGTCAGTTAAGACAAGGGGCTCCTTTCTTTTTACTAATTATTTGTCTAGTTGTTTATCAATAACTGAGAGTGGAGAGTTAAATATCTCTAATTACGGCTGTGGATTTGTCATTTTTTGATTTCTGTATTTGAATCTTTATCATCAGTTGCACGCCAATTTAGTTTTGTTGTGTCTTCTTGATGAATTCACACTTTTATCATCAGGAAATGCCCTTCTCTATCTGTTGAGTTCTCTAAGAATACTTTTTCTACTATAAATGCAGTTACACCAACTTTCTTATAGTTCATATGTATTCTTCTGATATTTATTTTGCAATCTTTTTGTGTCTTTGTGTTTCAAATTTGTGGAGGTTTTTTAGTTGGTTTATTTTTTTGCCCTTGTACTCTTGTTTGCTTATCGAATCTTAAAATGTCTGTCTTTTAACTGGAGTGTTTAATTTATTTATATAATCGAATAATTGTATGTGTGTGTTGAAATCTAACATCTTCATATTTGTTGGTTTTAGCTAAAGAAGTTCTTTGTTCTTTTCCCCTCTTATTTCTCTCACATCTTTGGGAATAATTATATTTTATTATTTACTTTTATCTGCTCTATTGATATTCGAGCTATACCCATTTGTTTTTAATTTTAGTGCTTGGTCTAGATCTGAACTGTCCAACAGAGCAGCAACTAGGCAATATGTCCATTTAAATCAAAACTGAAATTAATTAACATAACATATCATTAAAAATTTAGTTCTGCAGGTGGCCTCACCATCTTTAAAGGCCTATAACATATGTAGCTAGTGGTTACAGGTTTGGAGAGCATAAATTAAAATATTTCATCATCACAGATAATTCTAATGGACAGTGTTATTCTTGAGTGTATAGTATGAATATTTAACTTGTCACATTTGATCTTCAAATAATATTATATTATTTTAACAATATATGAACTTCAAAGCAGTATGATTTCACTTGTGCCTTTCTCTGTTCTTTGGGGTTTTGTATTCTTACATTTTACTTCTCCCTATGGTATACCTCCCAGAATATATTTGTATCATTTTTGCTTTAGTCAATAATATTTCAAAGAAAATTATATATAAAATTATATATAATATATGTGTGTATTTATATATATATGTATAATATATGTGTGTATTTATACACATATACACATTTATACATATATAACAGATATGTGTGTGTACATATTCACACATATATAAATACATATATATATATACACCCACTCATAAAAGATCATAAAAAGGTCATTTATGGCTATTTTTACTTTTGCAGTGTTCTTCTTTCTTAGTGAAGATCTGGATTTCTTCTGGAGACAAATTCTCTAAGGCATTTCTCTGAGAAAATGCTTTTGTTTTAGCCTCATTTTAAAGAATTGTCCCACTAGATAGATTGTTTCTCACTTTCACAACCCTATACACATGTTGTTCCATCAGTTTCTAGTCTCTATTTATTCTAAGAAGTCAGCCGCATAACAACGTTCCACCATATCTAACACTCCCTGTACTGCCTGATTTTAACTGTGCTCTTTGCATTTCTCGGGTACTATCTAAGATGAGGGGCACTGAGGTCTCATGGCCTAGACTTGAGTCCTAGATTTGAAATTTCAAAATGCTGTAGCATAAGCAAGTTACTTGGCTCTCAAGTCGTTGAGTTTTTCCATCTCTAAAGTAGGAGAAATAATAATAAATCACAGGGTATTAATTAAATAGATACATATGAATGCTTTGACTGACACATGACACTTGTCAAATGATCAGTGAATGGTAATTACCATCGCTATGCTGGAAGTGTTTATTCATATATATTGCTCACGTACAGATGGTGAGCTACTTGAGATTTAAAAAACACCATGTGGTATTCAGTTTTCTGTTTTTGCAGCGCTTAAACATTTCCTCATTCTATCAGTATTCCATGGAGAGTAAATGTAGAAAGTATCTGTGGACTTTTATTTCCATTAGTATTTATTTTGTCAAAATGAAACTTATTTGGAAGCATATGCGTGTGTCAGTGTGTTCCATTTTTGTGTTTAGTAAATATATTTGTTTTATATGACAGGGTTTACTGGAAATACTGTCTTTTTTGTCTAGTTGATTTTCAAGGTCCATATGTTAAAGAAAGTGCAAGGTTCTAGTGAAGAGAAAAATATTTTAATGTACAAATATGAACTTTAAAATACCTGCATTAAATGGAAAGAGGTTATTCACAAAAGAAGAAGTGAAAAAGAATGTTCAATAAATATTGATTCGCTTATTTAACAATGGTAATTTTGTACTTATTATAGCCAGACACTGTTTAGGGGCTGACAATATATCATGAACTAGACAAAGACCCTAATAGTACATTAGACCCTAATAATAGATTATTTTTTTCATTGTAGGAGATGGGAAAAACACCAATAATAACAAACATGTAAATGAGGCTTCAAAATTCACCACCTGACAACTCTGATATGCAGAGAAAATACTCAACTCTTTTAATTTGTTGAAACCTTTACACATCGATTTTCTTAAAAGCTACCGCTAGATGTTTAATAGGAAGACAAGTGTATTTAGTTCTGTTCAATAAGCTAAACTTCTGATAATTCTTTTGATCCCAATGAAGATTTTTTTTAAATAAAACTATAAATGTACAGTATTCTTCAAAGGTAGAAAAATCCTTTCAATACCCTTACAATACCATGTGGTTTAATAGTAATCTTTCTTTTTAAAACTAAATTTGTAATTGATAATGCACAATTGATTTCTTGTGAAATGTTGCACTTCTGTTTTTAATCTTCATTGCCTTTCTTTAAACCAAAGATAAGGACAATTTACACTACTGCAACAAGCCAAAACGGGCCTATCTTATTAGAGATGATAAAAAGAATGTTAAATGATGTTGCTGATAAATACAGTCAATTAGCTGGTACACACTGTGTGTTCATTTACCAAGGCTGCCAGAACAACACTACAGACTGGGTAAGCTTAAACAACAAAAATTTATTTTCTTATTGCTCTCGAGGCCAGAAGTCCAAGGTCAAGTGTTGGCGAGTGTGATTTCTTTTGAGCCTCTCTTTTTGTCTTTCAGCTGGCATCTTCTTGCTGTGCCTTCACATTGGCTTTTTCTTCATGTGCATGTATCCCTGGTGGCTTTTCATGTGTGTGTGTTCCAATCTCTTCTGCTTATAAACACCAGTCAGATTTGACTAGGGTCTATGCTTACCGCCTCATTTTAACTTCATTTTCTTTAAAGGGTCTACCTCCAAACACAATCACATCCTGAGGTACTTGGGGAGTTAGGGCTTCATTATGTTGAAATGTGAATTGATGGGAGCAAGCAGTATAATACTGTGTCTTAAAAGTTGATCGGGTCAAACTTATCCCTTACTTAAAATGCAGTTGCTCTGATACGTGCAGGTCCGTGCTAACTTACTGACAAACTATAACTGGTCTGAATACATTTTTCTGGCTCTATTTCCTTCTTCTGGCGGGGGGGGGGGAGAAAAAGAGAACATCACTCCAGTTACTAAGAAGCAGGGAGAGCATCACTGTTCCAGAGGGACTTAGGGAACTCATTCTCTCATGTTCCTCTCTTCTCTCTCAGCCCCGCTGCTGTCATTACAGGTAAGTGAGAAGTGCCAGGATTGTGCTATAAATCATGTCCTAAGTTATGAACTTTGGATATAATATGAACTTATCTTTAGAAGCCTTTTGCCTTTTCTGAGCTGGAACTGTAAGTAGATAGATGGACTCAGTCTCGAAGCTCACCTCATTTTTAGAGTACTACAAAAGGTCATCCCGATGCCGTATAAAAGTAGAATCAGAGGGAAATTTAAATCCTTTCTACAAGTTCTGACTGAGGACTTGAGACCAGTGCTCTGGAGTTTTCTGACGAGAAAGACGGGCGTGTTGCAAGGAATGGTGCAGGGTGTGGTGAATCTTTTCACTATTGGTTTTGTCCTTAATTATCTTCCAGTTTAAGAGGTTTTTTTGTGAGTTTGGGTGGAATTTTTGATGGGTCAATCTGAAGCCACTTGTGTTCAGGTCCAACAGTCCTGTCCTTACCAAATGGATTTTTTTTTGCCGCAAGAAGTCCCAGCCAACTTGCTATCTTTAATTTCGGCTTGATTTTGGCATAAGAGTACTGGTAAGTTCATTTCGAAATTGGCTTTGACCTATTTTGGATAAGGATTTCAAGAGAGAGATCTTCAGAAGATCTTGATTGTGGCGATTCTTATTTGTACAATGGATCCCTTCTTATTAAGGTACTAGGTGTAGGTTCACATATGAAGGAAGAACATTCTCCAGTTAAAGTTCTGGCATAGTAATTATTAAGCCCTCAGACGATTACCACCACGTGTATAGTTTGTTGACTCTGAGTGAAAGGCTGTGCAATGGTGGACTTAACTTTGATATTGTAGCACCTGTATCAATAATAATTTTGTAAAATTGTGTTTCAATATTTAGAAAATTATATTCTCATGAATTTCAGGGTAAAACAGAGAAATGGGCTCTTGATTGCACCACTGTAAATCTTCATTGATCTTTTTTTTTCTTTTACCTTCTTAACAGGTTAATCCTTTTTTCCAAAGTTTTTTTTTTTTTCTGTTTATATATCAGCTACAAGAATCCTTATCAAAAGAATCCTCTATCCTGCTGTGTATTTACTGACTGAAGTGGGAACATCTAGCTTTTGTTTTCTATAGGCCCACAATTCTGAGACCTATTCTAATTTTGTTTTTAGGCTTTTTTCAAAATGTTCAGCTTGCTCCTGTAGGTCTGGCGATGAAACTATTTTTCATTCTATTTTTTGCTTGTGTATTAAATCTTCTTTTCTGCTTCAACACTATTCACAGAAAGTGGAGTGAGCCAGTCACATATGGCTCAGGATCCACTCCTGAATTATCTCTCGAAATGAGCTCATATCTATGATGTTTCCAAATCACGCGTCCTTTCTCTGCTTGTGGGACTTAATCAGAGGAAAGGCTTTGAGGGTAGACTCCAAAAGACCTTTCCCCAGTTTAGCTTTTCTAAACAACTCTGGTAGCCTATACATTTTGGGATCTTTTAACTCATCTTCAGGGTCTTCTTGTTCTGTTGCCTATTCTAAATTTTTCAACCTATATTTTCAAATACTGCCACAAAAACTATCTGTTCATAATACAAAGCTCAGTTTACTCTTACTGCAGCAAAGGAGATCACTATGTGACAGACTCTTGTAAGTAGCCAAAAGATGGGAAGATAAGTCTGGGGACTTAGGAAATTTTGGAGTCTGGTTAAAGGTCAGTATCTAAATGATACAATAATTTAGCGCTGGTGGACACAGAAGGTAATCGTATTACGGTAAGGGGACTGATAGTCTTGGGAAGTAAAACTTCCATTTCATGTTATCTGTTCAGGTATTGTTTACTCAAATGGAATTTTCTGGATGTCCCAAGAAGGAACAATTAAGTCATTGGCAACTCCTGGAAGAGTAAATACACGATGATAGAGACAGGGAAATAGTCAAGCCCTGTTAATATAGATTATAAAGTTAGTAGATATAGATAATTTCAGTTCTCAGTTTTCATCACTAGGGAAGGTGGAAGGCTACGTAAACCTTGTAAATCTGAATATTTAGAAAGGAATCACTTGGCCAAAATATAAAAGCAACCAGTTTCCTTGAGAAGAAAATCGATCACTGATCATCATCGAACTGAGGTCCTCAGGGCATTTCCAAACATGCACTATAGACCTTTGGTTTTGTGTTAGTTCACTAGAGCTGCCATAACCAAGTGCCAAAGACTGAGTGATTTAACAGAAATGTATTTTTTCATAATTCTGGAGGTCAGCAGCCTGGAATCAAACCGTCATTGGGGCCATGCTCTGGATAAGATACTGCCCTGCTGCTCCCTTTTTCCAGTAGTGTTGTTGGCTTACAGCTGCATCATTCAAATGTCTGCCTCTCTCAGTATAAAGCATTCCTATTGTTTTTGTTCATGTCATCTTCCCTCTGTGCTTGTCTGTCTCTGTCTCCCTTCTCTTTCCATAAGCACACAGGCCATGTTGGATTAGGGTCTGCCTAACTGACCTCATCTTAACTTGATTACATCTGCAATGACCCTATTTTCAAATATGGCTACATTCACAGGTGCCAGGAGTTAAGACTTCAACATATCTTTTCCGAGGTATACAATTCAACCCATAATTGGTTTAAAGAAACTTTTGACCTCAGAGGCAGCAAATGAAACTCAGAATCAACCAAGGTTGGAAGTTGAATATCATACTGTCTTGGTTAGCGTAATATGTAATGGCACAGAAAGCTTAAGGTTATTTCTCATATGAACAGTATAGTGGGGAGGGATGGTGGTGGGAGGAAGGGACACCACAAATGCTGGCAAAAAAAGTGAAGGCATGGAACGCTGTGTGTGGAAATTTTTAGAAGCATTGTTAGATGTCACTTCCATTAATGTTTTACTTACTCAAATTCAACCACATAGCCACATCTAAACTTAAGACAGGAGGAAAATTATTAAAAGAAATTTGGTGAGTAGCTGGCATCTCTGCTACGGAAATTATGATGCGTGTACTACCATGAAACACTCATAACTCTAGGAGACTTCAACAAACTTTTCTTGGGAAACAGAGGAAAAAGGAAAATCTGTGACAGGATGTATCCTTAAGCAGGTCTACACATGGAGTTGAAGCTGATATTCACCACTTGGATACTGTAAGAAACCATAAAGCAAACAAGTCAATTTAAAATGATTCTAGAGGAGTAGTGCACCAGGTACCTGGCAGTTGAAAGATACATCCTTCCCTAGTAATCCATTTTTGTATCATGAATAAATTGCTAAATACAATGAAGACCTCACAATTAAAAAATAATGATTATACACAAGAAGGTCACCAGGAAAAACAACAGAAAATCACATTTGTTTCACTTGGTTCTAGGAATATGTTAAAATGTAAACTCTAAGGCACCATTAAGATCTAGTCAGAGAGAACATGCATTTTATCAAATTTCCCAAGTGACTCTTAGGAACATTAAAATGAGAAAAACCTCCCTAGTATAGTATTTTTCTAGGTGAGCTGCATATCAGTAACTTGGGGGAGTTAATTCCTGAGTTTCACCCCTCAAATTCTGATTTAATTGGACTTACTTATGACCTAAACTTCAAGATTTTGAAAGAATCCCCAGGTGACTCTAATGTGCAAAGTTGCGATCACTCTCTCTAGGAATGTTGTTTCATTTCTCCCTTGATCCCCACATATTCTAACAGGTTCACTTGCACTTAGTAGGTTTTCAATACATGCTGATTCCATTGGGGCTTCTCTGTGCAAGCACATTGTTTTCCCTAAAGAAATTGGAATAGTATTCAATTCTTTTTAAAGACAGGATTATTCTTATCTTCAAAATACATCACCTGCTGTTCACTGCTTTGCCAGTCATGAGTTGAAATTTAAATAAGATAATTGAAGGCAAACACCTTTCAACTAGTCATTTTAACAATGGCTGTAATTTAACAGACTTGATTCAGATACAGACAAATTTCTTCTCTAAAAGAGAAAAATCTCATAATAATGATATAGAATTTTTAAAAATTTTACTAGTTATTAGTTACCTGGTAAATAAATCCTCAAGAATTTATGCCAAGTTTACAGTTGGATAAAGAGACCATTGTTAACAGGCATATTTATGTATGTGCAAATATACACACGCACACACGCGCGCGCGCACACACACACACACACGCCTGTACCTCCAAGGCTAGAATTTTAATTTTTTTTAAGTCAAATCACTTTTTTTTAGAGATACGACTTTTCCCAGCTGGCTGTGTTTTCACTCCATAAACACTGCAATGTTCTGTACTGTTGAATGATTCTGAGTTGATTACATTTCCCCAAACTCAAGAGATACTGACTTTCTAGAAAAGATGCATTAAAAGGGAAAGAGAAGAAAACATTTTAGAATATAATATGTAGCAATATGCCCAAAGATTCACATAGGAAACAAGATAAAATTTGAATTTTTTTCAACTCCAAGTCATCGTCTTTGACAGTTATTATTTTATCCATGCTCTTCTCAGGTGCTACTCTGTTTTCAAATTTTTAAGAAACAATGGTAGGATACCTTATTATGTACTTTGTCTCATTTCAGTGACATAAGGTAGGTAATTTTAAGTATATACAAATAAGGGCTCTTTTCATCCCTACATCATTTTAAAGCAGAAGAAGAAAACAAATCTCTATTCTAGGAAACTATGAGAAAATAGTTTTTGGTGAATAATTGGAAAAAAATAAAGAGGAACATTTGTCTTGTCAAGATTTACACTTTGCACAGTGCTACTTTGGGCTTCTCCAGTATTTTCCACAAAGCATTATAATGTATTATAATCTTCAAGATTAATTCTTCCTATTTGGTATATCAAAGTTAATTCTTGTCCTCATGGCCTAGCCTTATAAAGGGCTTCCTAATCCATACTAAATGATTTGTTGTTTCAATAGAACACAATCAATTATCATGAGCACTATAATAAATTCTAATACAAAAATCTACCCTCTTGAGATATCATGTTAGCTTGGGGATTTAACCACCTGAAGCTTGCCTACACATTTTGTGGGCATTTGGCTTTAGACTGCATTTCTGGACTTGTTTTGTCTGTAAACAAGGGACTTCTGCCTTCAAGGCAGTCCATCTGGCTGTTGCTGCAGACCTAAATTGCTTTGCACATTTTGGATGTGCAATGAGCCAGGCTTTCCAGTGAGAGACAAAGTGTAAGCACTTTAGGAAGCTGCATTAACTCATTCAGCCACAGAGGTGTCCTGTTAGCCCATCCTGAGGTTTTTCACTGGATCGACAGATCACCTGGAAAAGTGGGAAGTGACAGGCTCAAACCCCCAGGGAGGTTCACTCAGTAACGTGAGGCCTGATGCATACTCTAATCTGCATAAAACACTGTGAAAGTATGAATTGAATTTGAATTTGTCCAGAATTCAAAATAGAAAGGTCAACTCCTAAAAGAACACATTGTGGAGTTTAGTTAGGCCAGAACAGATCAGTTTCTACATGACCTCTTGGTGCTTACTCAGTGTTTTGCATTTGTGTGTATATAAGTATTTACCTTTTAAACATTCTTATGATTGCTTAGCATTTTATCAATTTATTTAACATATCTCTGGCTAATAGGAAGGAATAGTAGTCACTATAAAACTAATATATGTCCATTTTAAGGCTACAAACTAATTTCTTATAATGTCCTTGATTATCTTCATTATTCTGATATTTATAAAAGGAAAATGATACGACATTTTGTATTTCTTTTTAAAACAAACTGATCAGGGTGGCCTGAGTGGCTCAGTCGGTTAAGCATGGGACTTTTGATTTTAGCTCAGGCTCTGCGCTGTCAGCACAGGATTCTCTCTCTCCCTCTGTCTCTCTCTGCCCCTCCCTCATTTGTGCATGCTCTCTAGCTGTCTCTCAAATTAAATAAATAAACAGACTTAAAAAATAAACACAATAAATGGATCAGGCAGCTATCACTGGGATATATGTACGTATGAAGGAAGGTAGGACAGAAAGAGGGAGAGAGAGACAGAGAGACAGAGAGAGACAGTGAGAGAGAGTGAGAGAGAGAGAGAGAGATTGAAAACTTACAATAAATATTTCAGATCGTTCTATCCAGATGTGTTTCTCTGTTGTGCTACCAAAACATTTACATTGATTGACTTTACAGGTCTACCACTGGAGAAACTAGTCTAACAAAAATGACCCAGGGGCGCCTAGGTGGCTCAGTCGGTTAAATGACTGACTTTGGCTCAGGTCATGATCTCATGGTTAGTGGGTTCGAGCCCCACATCAGGTTGTGTGCGGACAACTCAGAGCCTGGAGCCTGCTTCAGATTCTGTGTCTCCCTCTCTCTTCCCTCTCTCTCTACCCCTCCCCACTGCTCACACTCTGTCTCTCTCTCTCTCCCCCCCGTCTCAAAAATAGATAAAACATTTGAAGAAACTTTTAAATGACCTGAATTTATTGCGCTTATAATCTAATGATTCTACATATTTATGATAACTTGCACAATAAGCTTTGTACACAAGTTATTTCATCATCTAACTGTTGCTTACCTCCCCAGTCTTATTTCCATTATCTTCCCTATGTGTAATATTTGCTGTAGGCCGATGAAACCAATGCTAATAACCCAAAAGGTATATACTGTTTCAAGTCTAATATCCATTCAAACGAAAAAGCCTTCCTGTTTCTTTCAGAGGGCATGGATGGTTCCTATTTTTTGCTTGGAAATCACTTCTAGAGGCATCAGACTCTGAAAAAACATCCTGAAATTTTCAGCATAATGTAGACAATTTCCTTTACGCCCATACCGCCAAACTTATACAAAACTATAATAGAAAAAATACATTATTCTAGTTTTATTGATTTATTCTCCAGATAGTCTATAAGATCCTTATAATAGAAAACATATTTTAATCTATTTCCCAATAAATGCCACTGTAGATTGCACATTGCAAAGGCTAATAAATATTTGTTAATCTGCTGTAGATGATTTTTTTGCAGTCTAGTCAAACAAAATGATCCTCCTTATTATAACTTTTGTGGAAAAGGATAATTTGAAATTTTTAATCAAGAGAAAAGTGTTGAGCTTTGACATTGTTCATGTGTGAATTGGTACAAAGATCACTTTAGAAAGAATATTAATAATTAATCCTGGTAACAAAGGAGAATCTGATTATTTTGAAATAGCTAATTTTGAAAAGCTGTGACTTTTTTGTGCTGTCCTAGCACTAAGTCAGTATTAATCACCATTGAGAGATCTAGAAATTTAATATAGTGCATTTACTGACAAAAGATAGTTTGGAATTCTGTTTTGGACACGATAGTCTCAATATCCCCTTCTCTCTCACCACTAAAAAACAAATTTTTAAAATTTTTCCACCACACATGTATGCACAATTTTATCCTTTTCATTGTTTCATAGTAAGTTTCCTATTAAAATCACGAACTTCTTTTCTAGTCAGCCAGTTTTCTTGCAGAGACTGGCTAGTCTTATAACAAGAGAAAAATAAAACATTCTATCCAAATTTACATTAAAATGAATTTTAAAGTAATTCAGAACATTGACTTTTGGCAGGATTTTACTTATTATGAAGAGGAAAAGAATGGGATCTGCCTATCAAAATAATGAAACTGAGCACATATCTGCCAAATACACTATGTATGTTGCTGAAATGTATTATTAACCTTGAACACAATATGTTTTGTCAAATAAAAGAAATCCCATTAAGGCTGCCAATTCTAATATCAGTGACATAGCTTTATTCACAAAAAGCCATGAGGTTTTTATAAATCACAAAAGTATGAGGTGGATATATAGTTTTTGGCAAATCCAGTGACTTACCTACACATGAAAACATGATGTTGACTATGAAACTTTTTTCCTATGAGTGGCTCTTGTCTGGTAGGAAAAAAAAAAAGAGCCAAGAGCCATAGATAAATGAAAGGACACATTTTTTTAGCAATCCTTTAAAATTTCAAAAATACTGTTGAAAACCTATTTTAAAATATTTTGATAATTCAAAGCATCAAAATATTGTTAGTCTGTTCACAAGTATATCTCATGGAAATCACAGATTACTTTGTCGGATTATTCAGAGCTTTATTGTTGTAGAGGCTAATAAAGAGGGGTTCACAGAAAGAAATGGGATAGGGCACCTGAGTGGCTCAGTAGGTTAAGCATCTGACTCTTGATTTCATATAAGGTCATGATCTTGCATTTGCTGTGTTCCAGCCCCACATCAGGCGCTGGGTTGACGGTGTAGAACCTGCTTGGGATTATCTTTCTTCCTGCTCCTCCCATACATTCTCTCTCTCTCAATATAAATAAGCTTAGAAAAAAAAAATAAATGGGATAAACTGCACTGTCAACCAGCGTATGTGGCAAAGATAATACGGATTCCAGTGTCCTGTGTTTTTCCTTGGAAATTTTGGGTATGCTACAGGTGTCTGTTTTGGTTGCTATCACGAATCTGCCTCATCAGTTTATTTTGCAGTCTGCTTTTTGTCTTCTGGATAGTTCTTTTATAATGGATAACCCCACTTTTTTTGGCTTTATTTTTCTATTTAGTGTTTTTCCCTATAGATAATTCCATGTTTGTGATTATTGTTGAAATGATTGTTGTTGGAAGAAAAGCCACTACATTTCTATAGGGGGTATATGTAATTCTGTTTTTATTCTTAAATTAAGATGGAGAGTATTAGAATACAGTACTCATCCCATGATGCAGAGATGTTGGGAGCATATGCATCTCAAATGCTAGTTGGCCAGGTTTTACATTCCCAGAAGTCAAGAGCCTAGACTCAGAAAACAGGATCAATGATTAGATCTCAAAGGAAAGCATCCCCTTTAGCGCCAATAATGACAAAGACCTCTAGTGTTGACTCAGATACGGGATTAATATGACATAGTAAGATAAACTAGGAAGGAATTAAAAATCCACTGTAAAATAAGCAAGTGGTAGAAAGATAGCTCGTCCATTTACATGTTTAGAAAAAGTGATTTAAAGCTACATTTGTGACACTGAATTGTATTTTTCCCTTAATTTTTAAAGTCACTAAACTTTACAAAATTTTCAAAGTCAGATTTCTGACTATTTTTACTGTAACCATATCTGAGTACAACCCTTAATGGAGTGATGGCAACAGGGATATATTATGTAATTTTTACTTTTTCCATTGCCAAATTTCATCAATTGTCTATAACATACCAATCATTGTCCTAGGTAGTTAGGTTATAACAGGAAAAGCAAAACAGAAATAATGACCCCTTAATGGTGACCGTGTCTGGTGTGCCCACGGAACAGCAAGGAGACTGTGGTCAAAACAAAGTGAACAAGGCACGGAACGAGCAGGCTCTCTCCTATGACACCTGAGGTACCTACACAGAGCCTCCTCTGTTCCAGCCATTCCAGTCCCTCCAGTTTCAGGCTAACAACAACAACAACAACAACAACAACTACAACAACAACAACAACAGCAACCACATTATATCCTGACCTATTATATTCTATATTAATGCTATATCTGCTTTACTGTCTCATAATTTTTGTTGTGGATTTAGGGCAGATACCATAAGGGAAGCGGTTTGTGGGCATGCAACCCAATCCCCAGCTAAAATCCTTTCACAATTAGCAACGTGCTCCAATCTGATGATGTCTGGGTAGGGACATTTCATTTCCTATCATTTTGGTTCCACTTTCAAGTTCAGAAGTTCTTTGTTTTAGGATCAGTAATCGTTGCTGGGCCTACACCTCCCAAAGATCATTCTCCTTTTTTTTTTTTTTAATTTTTAATTTAATTTTTTATTTTTATTTTATTTTTGATCATTCTCCTTTTAAACAGTGCAAATAATGAACATATTTGTAATTTTAAACACAGAATGCCAGAATGTAGAACTAAATGTTATTTAAGAACAGAAATAGGTAAGGGTCAGTTTTGATCAGTATTGGAAAACAAAAATAAGGAGACAGTGAACATTAAGATGGGCAGATAAAACGAGATTTTCCTCTAAGTGGAATGCAGAGAAGTAAGATATTTCAGGACCTTTGAAGACATGGCAATATATCCTGGAAGATTTTAACTATTTTTAGTTTCATAATGCGAGCTGGGATCTCTGTCTTCTTTGGCAACTTAGACATTTCTCACTAGAGTTTTTCATATCACAGCACACTGAGAAAATAATAATGTACTAGATAAATGGAAGAGGAAATTCTAGCAAAAACAATAGTTCTATGGACCTGAAAGCTGCAAGCTCTACTGTCCTCTGTAAGAGTTGAGGGGATCAAGAGGCCAGCATTACTGCTGGAGTTACGCTCTTTTGAACATTGCTGCGCTTGGAAAGTTCTGGGCTGGTAGTAAATAAGGTTTGCAGTTGGGGTTAGCCTTTCTCTCCGTACACTTTTTATTTTTTTAAGTTTATTTATTTTGAGATAGACGGGGAGAGAGAGAGAGAGAGAGGGAGAGAGAGAGAACAAGCAAGTGGAGGAGGGGCAGAGAGGGAGAGACAGAATCCCAAGCAGGCTCCTAATGTCAGCACAGTCCCCGACGTGGGGCTCAAACTCACAAACTATGAGATCATGACCTGAGCTGAAACCAAGAGTCAGTTGCTTAACCGTCTGAGCCACCCAGGTGTCCCTCTCTGCACACTAAGTATGATGATTTTACAAATGACTTCTGAATTCAAATACTTACATTTTTACCTGCCACAGGCATCCAATGCATTTTACATGTTGGACCAAATCCTATCAGACCACAGGCTCTAATCACTTGCTCTAATCACTCCAATCATTTTTGTTTTTCATCTTGTTACACTGAAATTAAAAAAACAAAACAGTGGACTATGCCACAGTGTTGTACTTTTGGCTCATGCTGTGACATAAACATGCAGATATTAATCTTTTAAAAATGTAGCTTCTTTATCTGGGTCCATAATATAACCAGTTTAAATTTATATTTCTCATATGGTGAATATTGATCTACTCAAAATCCAGTATACATTCATGATTTAAAAAATATGCAGAATTTCAAAATGACTGTAGTGCCATCATTGTGTGCAATTAATTTTCACAATGCATTTAAAACACATTCACCACTGAAATAAAATTGCATTTCCAGGGAGCCTCACATTATACTGTAAGGTATATGTAGGTCATATAATATGTAATACTAAAGAGCTTTATTAATTAAATGCCACCACTTTTTGATTAGTCAAAGATATGTCTGCCTTATATAAAGTTCCACTAAATTGATAACACATAGTCAAGTTCCTTTGTATTGATGCATTTTTTTCTAATTTAGTAATCTCCAACAGTGTTGTCACATTGTAACTCAAACATAAAGACTGAAAGTATTTATACTTTCATTTATAAATGATTTACTGAAATTAATCACAGCACAGTTAGCTTATATGAAGACTATTTTTACAAATTTTTACAAATTTTACAAATTTTTACAAATTTATTACAAAGCCTTGATGAATTTCTGAAAAAAGTCTAATCCATTTGTAGGTAATTCAGAAGGGAAATCCAAAAAGACGAAATTATGGGAAACAGCTGATGATTACCTTAGAAAGAGGTCCAAGTTTTAATTTTTATCTTTGTTTTATTTTGAGAGCAATAGAGCAAGAGTCTTCATATTATTCCCCTCTTTATTCCTATTGCATCATCATGTAGAACACATAAAAAGGGATTGTTAAAAGTAGCACTGAATGGATTATCCTCTTTCAAACAAGGCTTTTCATCACTATCTAATACCATCTGAAATGTACTTATGTAATCAAAGTCAGTCTGCCAATCATGTAATTTCTACTTTGTGATTTGAAAGAACTTTCAATACAGGTAATAGAATACGAATTTTTGAATTCTTGAATTATATAGATGTTGTTGAAGCATCTTTTATATTTTGACAAACAGATTATTTTACATTATAAAATGTAGCTAAAGTTATAACTTGAATAGTAAATGTTTCCACTTTGCTGAATACAGGATAACAATTTTTCTCATTAAGTGACAAAATTTATTGGCTGTATTTATAAGCTGGGAAATGTCATCACAAGATGGCATAAATGTGTTTTCTACTATGATCTACTAGCCATACAAAAAAAAAAAACATTTTTAGTTTCCTGCAAAACAAAACTAGATTTGGTCATCAGATTCAGATGAAAATTAAGTAGAACAAAAATTAAAATGAACATTTTAATTGGTATCTTGGAAACATGGAATGACATTAGGTTTTGTCTCTATATGCAAGGGAACCTGTATTTTAAGATATCTTACTAATTGCTTATCTTTTGATTAGTTTCTAAAAATTGATAAAGATTAAAAATGTGCTCTAAATATATTAATATAAGTGCACTAAATAAAACAAAATAATGTATTATCTCTTTATTCCTATCCCTTTATTCCTTTTTCTAGTAGTTACCTAATATACACGTCAGATGAATAAAAGAAGCATTTCCTTTCATAAATAAGCTACTATTTCTCAAAAATTTCTGTTCCCAAAAAGGTGATGATAAGTTTAAAGACAATACCAAAATGTTCCAATGCCATATTTTGGTGGCTAGTCAGAGAATTAAAGATCAACAAGAAGAGAGATAGATACGAAGCTTTGGTTAAACAAATCATAATACTGGATGATGCTGGAACAGGATAAGATTTGTTATAAGATTTCTGAATTATAGGAATAGGGATGTTCCTTAATCATTTGATGGCTAGTGCACAAATTTAATTTAAAGTAAAAAAATGTTATAGCATGGCACTCTCATGCTGGTATTTTCTATACTACATAGAAGACAAACACTTAAATACTCTTTTTAGTATGATATTTAACTCTAAGTATATAAATTTGACCCCAATATTGCATGCTCATAGTATCATAACGACTGAAGAGGAATGAGCTACATTTTAAACACAATAGCATATTAATAATTCCATGCAACACACAGATTACATATCTTATAAACTCCATTCATGTAGCAACATAAAACACAATGTGTTATATACATCAGCTTTTTACACAAATTTAAGTCGTTGTTAGTTAAGACTTTTCTCAAATATGGCTTCTTTACGATGGGTACACTTCTTTCCCATGATCCACAGTTGCAAATGACAACTTGTAACCAAACAGAATATCCTTTGGCTCTCTGTTCATTGCTTTTTCTACCATGCCATACTGCTTCATAGCTATAAGTACTTGTTTTGATGCCTGAGAACAAGTGCCCAAAATGCTAAATGTACTTTAGATATAAGTAGGGCAGAACACTGACTTTTGAAGATTCAGAAGCCTGAGATGTATTCTTAGCCATATGTAGAGCAATCACTTAGACATATGGGTATCATGGATGCCTGTGATTATGGAACACATATTTTGTTTTTCCTTCCAATAAAGAGATTTTAATCTAAGTGCTTTGATAGGTATATAATTGAACCTAAAATTTTGTTCCAAATGGCACAGAAGAGACAATTTTGACAGAAAATGCTTAAGACATAAATTAAAGAAACTGCATTAATTAGAAAAAAATATTTGGGGCACCTGGATGGCTCAGTGGGTTCAGTGACTGACTCTTGATTTGGGCTCAGGTCACAATCTCATGATTGTGAGATCAAGCCCCGTGTTGGGTTCTGTGCTAGAGCGTGGAACCTGCTTAGGACCCTCTCCCTCTCTGCCTGCCCCTCCCCTGCTTGCTTTCTTTCTCAACAAACAAACAAACAAACAATAATAAAATAAATAAATAAATAAATAAATAAATAAATAAACAAACAATTTGTATATTCTTAATGCATGACCTAATTTTGAAAAGGTCTGCCTTTTTGATAAACGCATTAAGAAATAAAAATTGGAAAGTGTTCCCTTAACCACCTCAGTAGTTACCCAAGGTCTCTATTGTTTTCAGTGGATACTTGTGGTGAAGCAAAAACAAAAATGTCATCAAGAAAGAGGAAAATGTCCTTTTTGTCTGTTGTAGCTGTCCTGAAAACACCTAATTTACCTAAAGAATTAAGAAAAGTAGGTAATAAAATGTTAAGTATACTCGGAAAATACTTTTCTTTCCTTTTTATTAGAAACTTGACCTTAAAAATGGTCTTTTTAGCAATTTTGTCCTAGCAAAATGAAATGATGTGATTTTGGTTAATACGTTGAGGTATATTACACAATTTGAATCACAGATGATTTATATTTATATTATCTGGAACTTTCAAGAAATAAGTGAAAATGATAAGAATGTTATTTTTAAAAAATTCTCAAGCAGATAAAAGAGAATAGAGTAGTTCTCAGAAATGGTCTAGTTATTCATAACACTTGGCTGCTTCTCATAGTCCATTATATCAAAGATTGGTTGCATAGTTTGGTCAGATGAAATATTGACCTGAATTCTTGGGTCTATGATTTGGACTGAATAGAGGAGTTTCTTTTTTTTATTTCTGACGTATTTTTCTATTTTCTTTCCTAACATGTAATAGACTACAGTGTATTCTGGTAGAACTAATTTTACTATTCTCTCCAGATAGGGTTCAATTAAATAGTTCAGTAGTAAGTAGGGCTCACTTCACTGCAAAGTAGCCACGCAGGTTTATCTATCTTATGTCTTCTCCAGGAGACTCTTTTGAGTTATGGTGTTTGGTTGGCACTTAATGTACTTTTTTAGATCCAAGATAAGAATAGAGCTAAATAATGGAATTGAATTTTACATGTTTATGTGAGCTTCTGAATATTTTCATCCAAATATACAATGACATGGGAAGCCATGCCTTTCTACTTGCACAATGGTTTGATCCAAGAAGCCCAAACTTTGATGTATGTTCATTGAAGTATATTTTTAAAGACCTCTAATTTGGGTAAAGTAACTTGAATTTTCAACTTCTAGCAAGTCTTCCTTTTCACAGTGTGATGAAATAATTTATTTACAGAAATTGCAGAATAAATAAACAAACCTAGCCTAGACTTTAAACATTATTATGCCCACTTATCCAAAACTGGTTTATATTTTTCTCTATTCTATTCTATTCTATTCTATTTTAGAAAGATAATGTGACTGGGGGATTGGAGCAAATGGAGAAACAGAGAGAGAAAACAATCTTAAGCAGGCTCCATGCTCAGTACAGAGCCTGATGTGGGGTTTGATACCAAGACCCTGGAATCATGACCTGAGCTGAAATTAAGAGTCTGATGCTCAAATGACTGAGCCACCCAAGTGTCCCCAAAGCTGACTTATATTTTCTTTTTTTGTTAATGTTTTTATTTTATTTTTGAGACAGAGAGAGAGAGACAGTGCAAGGTGGGGAGAGACAGAGAGAAAGGGAGACAGAATCTGAAGTAGGCACCATGCTCTGAGCTGTCAGCGCAGAGCCCCATGCTGGGCTCGAACTCACGAATGGTGAGATCATGACCTGAGCCAAATTTGGATGCTTGACCAACTGAGCCACCCAGGAGCCCCATGATTTAGATTTTCAATGAAATCCTAAATACAACCCCATTAGGTAGCTGTGGAAATTGATAACATGATTGTAAAATTCATATGGAAATATAAATGGCCAAGAATAATTAATCTAAGACTAAGAAAGAAAGAAAGAAAGAAAGAAAGAGAGAAACTTGAGGTCAGAACCTAGCACACTGAGGTTTAAAAAGCTGAGGAATTAAGAGAGTGTGGTATTAGCATATACATCAGTAGGCTAATGACGCAGGATATGGTCCAGACATAGACCCATACCTATGTTACAAACTGATACACAGCAAAAATGACCCTGCAGAGCAGTGGAGAAAGGGTGGTAGACATGCGGGGTCAACCGGATAGCTATATGTGAAAAATAAAACTTGTATTCTAACTCATATATACAAATATCAGGTCCAAGTGGATTATTGATCTAAAGGTCAAAGGTAAATAAAGCAAGCTTTCAGAGAAAAATATGAGGATATTTTTCTGGCTTTGGGATAGGCAAGGCAATAATTTTTAAAACTAGACAGAAACTGTTGTCCATAAATGTACAACTAGATGTATTAGATTTCATTAAAATTAAGAATTTATGATTATTTATGAATTTATGACTAAAATTAAGAATTTATGATTAAAAGAGATCATTGAGCAAAAGGTAAGCCACCAAGTGGGAAAGAGTTTTACAATACCTACTATTTACGTAAGCCACAAAACTATAAAAGACTATTAAAGAACTCCTACAGTCATTGAGAAATAAAAGCAATTCATTAGAAAAATAGAGAAAAGACTTAATTAGCCATTTTAAAAAGAGGATGCCAAGGTGATCAATACACATTAAAAGATGGCCAAATTCATTAGCCACCTCGCAGAATGACTAATATGGGAACGATGGAAAATACTAAAAGTTAATGAGGATACAGATCTGCTGGAACTTTCATGTACTGTTGACGGGAGAGTAAAATTCATGAAAACAACTTTAGGAAACAGTTTAACAAGTTCTTCAAAGTGATATTGTAAGACTCAGGAATTTCACTTCCAAGTACGTACCTCAAAGAAAAGAGTAAGTATGTTTACCAAAGTACATGTATATGAATGTACGTGTATATGCTGTACCAACAGCAATATTCAGAATTTTGGATGACAGGTTAATAAGTACTTTTCCCTGGCTGTAGTGATTTGGAAGAAGCTTGAGAACCCTTCTAGATTGCTGATAATGTTTCCTGATGTAGGTGCTAGGTATATAGGTGAGTTTGTTTTATTAAAGAAAACTGACCTAAAAATTTATGATTTGTATACTTTTCCATTGGTATGTTTAACTTCAAAACAAGATTAAAAATTAAAATGCTTATGGATTTATGGATTTGGAAATATGAGTTTTATTTAAGGTACTTTTTTTTTCTTCTTGACATATTTTAAGGAGCAAAACAAACGGTTCAATCTTTGATTATCAAAAATAAATATGGTAGTCAATGCTGGTTGCAGGTTATCAACATTCTCTTGGCTTTTGTTTAAAGCCATACTTGATGAAAAGAACAGCTTTAGTAAACAACTCTCAAATTCTAGAACTTAGAATGTTAATTTGGGGGGCACTTGGGTGGCTCAGTCACTTTGCCTCAGGTCATGATTTCATGGTTTGTGAGCTCAAGCCCCACATCAGGATCTCTGTTGTCAGTGTGAAGCCTGCCCGGAATCCTCTGTCTCCTTCTCTCTCTGCCTTTCCCTGGCTTGCACACATACACGCCCTCTCCCTCTCTCTCAAAAATAAATAAACTTAAAAAACAAACAATATCTATTTGGGAAATAAATAGTCCTTGTTTTATATTACCATTCTTCTCCTCCAAAATTTATATTTATTTTTTGTGTATGGATTAAGATGGGTACACTAATGTTTGGCAGTAAAATATGCTTAATGGTAAAATGTCTGACATAACTTGGGACAGAAGGATAGAAGAGAAAATGCTTATTTTTAATCAATAATCTTGTTGCCTTGCAGAAGAATGAACCTGGACCACCTTCTTACACTACACACAAATATAAACTCAAAATGGATGAAAGACCTAAATGTAAGACAGGAAGCCATCAGAATCCTCGAGGAGAAAGCAGGCAAAAACCTCTTTGATCTTGCCCGCAGCAACTTCTCACTCAACACGTCTCCGGAGGCAAGGGAAACAAAAGCAAAAATGAACTACTGGGACCTCATCAACATAAAAAGCTTCTGCACAGCGAAGGAAACAATCAGCAAAACTAAAAGGCAACCAACAGAATGGGAGAAGATATTTGCAAACGAACGACATATCAGATAAAGGGTTAGTATCCAAAATCTATAAAAAACTTATCAAACTCAACACCCAGAAAACAAATAATCCAGTGAAGAAATGGGCAAAAGACATGAATAGATACTTCTCCACAGAAGACATCCAGATGGCCAACCGACACATGAAAAAACGCTCACATCACTCATCATCAGGGAAATACAAATCAAAACCACAATGAGATACCACCTTACACCTGTCAGAATGGCTAACATCAACTCAGGCAACAACAGATGTTGGCGAGGATGTGGAGTAAAAGGATCTCTTTGGCATTGTTGGTGGGAATGCAAGCTGGTGCAGCCACTCTGAAAAACAGTATGGAGGTTCCTCAAAAAAAAACTAAAAACAGAACTACTTTACGACCGAGCAACTGCACTACTAGGCATTTATCCATGGGATATAGGTGAGGTGTTTCAAAGGGACACATGCACCCCCATGTTTATAGCAGCACTATCAACAAGAGTCAAAGTATGGAAAGAGCCCAAATGTCCATTGATGGATGAATGGATAAAGAAGATGTGGTGTGTGTATATATATATATATATATATATATATATATATATATATATATGTGTGTGTGTGTGTGTGTGTGTGTGTGTGTGTGTGTGTATGTGTGTATACACACACACACACACACACAATGGAGTATTACTCGGCTATCAAAAAGAATGAAATCTTGTCATTTGCAACTACGTGGATGGAACTGGAGGGTATTGTACTAAGTGAAATTAGTCAGTCAGAGAAACACAAAAATCATATGACTTCAGTCATATGAGGACTTTAAGAGACAAAACAGATGAACAGAAGGGAAGGGACACAAAAATAATATAAAAACAGGGAGGGGGACAAAACAGAAGAGACTCATATATATGGAGAACAAACTGAGGGTTACTGGAGGGTTTGTGAGAGGGGGGATGGGCTAAATGGGTAAGAGGCACTAAGGAATCTACTCCTGAAATCATTGTTGCACTCTATGCTAACTAATTTGGATGTAAATTTTAAAAAATAAAAAATAAAATTAAAAAAATAAAAAATAATTTTGTTGCCTTGATTACTGTGAATGTTCCCTTAAACCTATTCTACTTCTAATTTCTCCATTCAGTTGTGGAAATAGCAGTGTGATTCCTATTTGACTCATGAAATGATCACTAAAAATTAGTTTATGGTAAGATATTTCCACTGTATTTGAAGAGTCTGTTTGCATATTCATTTCATATGTGTGTGCATACTTAAGTGTATATCTGCATATATATGTGTGTGAAAATGTATATGTATATGTTGGTCTCATCAGAAATAGTTTCTCATTGGAAATAGTTTCAGAAAAAAATGGTCCTTATTGAATGTTTTTTGCTTAGTGTCTATAACTGTCTCTCTATTGTTATTCAGTTTTTTGGCTAAAAGCCTGAAACTATAACGATTAGCATATGTGGTTTCTAAAATTTAGCTGATTTATAAACATATAATGACAAGAGGGCTAAAAGGTTAAGATATTTGATGAAATCATCCTGAAATATTCCAGGGAAAACATCTCCTAGTGTGTTGCATGTTCCAAAATAAGCATTGAATTTGAAAAATAAGCTTTTCCTTTTGTGATTAGAAGTAAGAGTCTATGTATTCTGAAAATTGATAATGTGGGTGTTGGACTGGCTTTGGTCATATTTTTTTGGAATGAGGATTCAACTCTTTGTTATGAAGGAATGTCAAAATCCCAAGATGCAATTAATAATGACTAAGTTTCAGAGGATCAGAGTGAAGGATTGAGACTTCAAGAAGAGAAATATAGGAAAATTATATTTATAGGTGTTTTTATCTGTTGCCTAATCAATAAATGAAGAATGGTCCTGATTAGATGAACAAATGAAGAAAAATTGGGAAGCATAGTTGACAAACATGTGACCTAGAAAACAGAAAGACTTATGTTTATGGTATGATTCTGTTTTATTTAGTTTACTGTGAAATGGCTCAAAAATATCTTATTGGAAATTTTTTTCTTTTTTTAAAATTTTATGAGAGAGAGAGCATGCATGAGTCAGGAAGAGGAACAGAGGGAGAGAGAGAGAATCTTAAGCAGGTTTCACACTCAGTGCAGAGCCTGATGTGGGGCTTGATCCCATGATCCTGGGATTATGACGTGCACTGAAATAAAGAGTTGGACACTCAACCGACTGAGCCTCCCAGGTGCCCTGGAACCCTTTTATTCTTAAGAGGGCATACTTCAGTGGTCTTTGTCAACTGGCTTTGTATAACCAGGCTATTTTGTCTACAGTTGGAACTTAATTTGGTTAAGGTAAGCCATGAATTTCTTATTCTGGAAAATATCTGGAATTCTAGTCAGGCACTGACTTTCAGAAGAATTTTTTACCATAGTGTTTCATAAAAAATTATTTCAAAATATATGAGCCATAGTTCCTATAAAGAGTAATGTGTTAATATATTCAACCCCAGGAAAATTATCTTCCTTTCATGATGAATACAAGGAATTAGGTATAATTAACCATGAGGAGAATAACTGTTGAAAACCTGTTTTGAAAACAGTGAGATCCAACAAGTTAGACTTAGTTGATTGTAAGAACTATGTACATCATATCACTCTGCTTTCTCAGTTTCACTGATAAGCTCAGTATTTCTAGAATTAAAATTGTGCAAGTAAATTCTTTCTAGATTATTCCTGCCCTATTATGTCAATCTAAGTTAATAAAATGCTCTGAAAGTAAGTCTTAGCAAATATCCACCAATCACCTAGCTAGGATCATTAATTTTAACTCAAAGTTTTTCTAATACGGAGCAAAAATATTTCCAAGAAATGAAAACAAGATACTGAACCAAAACTTGAGTTATATCTGGATATCACAAAGTACACATCTCTGTGGCATAGAACTTCTGGCCAGCAACACTACTTAGAAAATACCTATTACTTTCACTTAATTTTTTGGTTCCTTTTTCTATCACTTCAGGAAGTGTGTGTGTATGTGTGTGTGTGTGTGTGTGTGTGTGTGTGTGTGTGTGTGTCCGTCTGCTTATACTGTGGGTGGATATACAAGGTCTTTTCTTAGTAAAATATAACAAGACTGAACTTCTTCTTTTTTCTCCTTCTCCTTTTAAATTTTTTTTTTCAACGTTTATTTATTTTTGGGACAGAGAGAGACAGAGCATGAACGGGGGAGGGGCAGAGAGAGAGGGAGACACAGAATCGGAAACAGGCTCCAGGCTCTGAGCCATCAGCCCAGAGCCTGACGCGAGGCTCGAACTCGCGGACCGCGAGATCGTGACCTGGCTGAAGTCGGACGCTTAACCGACTGCGCCACCCAGGCGCCCCTCCTTCTTCTTTTTTTAAAAAGTGGTCTTCACGTCCAGCATGGAGCCCAAGAAGGGGCTTGAACTCAGGACCCTGAGATCAAGACCTGGGCTGAGATCAAGAGTTGGATGCTTAATGGACTGAGCCACCCAGGTGCCCAGAGATTGTGCTTTTTTATAATTCCTAATACTTTATAGATGGTTGGAAAATAGATTACTGAATGTACTTATCAAAATTAAAAATATGCAGAGTTGCTGAGATTCAAGATGAAGAGAATGAATATTAGGGGGCTGAAATCAAACAGTGATCAGAGAAAGATGCTGAGATTCTAAGTCCAGGAAAAGAGAACCACCTCAAGTAGAAAATAAAGAAGTAGAGAGAAAAGTGGAGTTATAGGAATTAACCTAGAGCCCTCCATATTCTTTTGCCCATTTATTGGGCCACTTTGGGTGGTGTATAAAGCAACTGATCTGGCTTTCACGGTCAGAGGCTGCTTGGGAAACTTGCTGATATGAGGTATATAAGACACATTTTAATGAATTGTCAAGAACTGTTATTCTAAGAATGATTTAGGAACAAGTTTTAGAAACCATTTTGAGGGCATAAAAGCACTTTTAAGAGGGTAAACATAAAAATAGGCATTATTAAGCTCTCAATGGTCAAAAGGACACCTTTTACAACTGTCACCTACTAGTTGTTTCCCTTGGAATCAAAAACAAATGAACTAAAGATTTGAAAGATTAGCAGATAAAAAGATATAGGCAACAAAACTTAAAAAATAAAAATAAGTGGAATCATGTAGATATTTTATAATGAAAATTAAATTTCCCATAATATCAAAAGGCCATCTTCTGACCCAAAAGAAACAAAAGCTGTAAACAAACTTCTGGGCATAAATGGAATTTGAGCTTGAAGAAATGTTCCTGATGGTGACAGGTTAATTCTTGATCAAAAGGATATGGAAACCAACAAGTTAGAAATTGGAATGTAATATTAAAGGACTTTGGGTAAATACCTGATGTTGCTTAGAATTATAATATATTTTCCTACATCCAAATAACATTTGTGAATTGATCATAAGGATTCTTAGGAGCAATAATGCTTCAGAGAGAATAGATCATATATCTTATACATAATGTATTTAAATGTCAGTGCATAAGCCAGAAAGAGCAATTTATAACTGAGGGCTCTAGAGTTCCCATTTCCCATAAATTTCTAAAAAAAAAATGAAAGAAAATGAGGTGAGCATGGAACTATTTGAACTAAAGTAATTTAGTTTACTAAATTAATGTAAATTAATACCTGGGTGGCAAAAAAGTAGATAAGGACGTTGATGGCATTACACAATGAAATATTACTTCTAAGATTGAATACCAGTGGTCACACTCATTCGCTTGGGTTCCATGACATTGAAAATTTCTTCCTACCTCATTTCCACATACAACCCCATAAATTTCTTTGTTTTTCTTTCTTTCTTTTTATTTGAGTGGAGCTAACACATATGATTACATTAGCATCAGGTGTACAAGACAGTGATTCAACATCTCTATAGGTTATGCTATGCTCATCACAAGTGTAGCTAACCATATGTCACCATACAAGCTATTACAATATCATTGGCTATATACCCTATGCTGTATCTTTTATTCCTGTGACTTATTCATTCCAAAATGGGAAGCCTGTATCTCCCACTCTCCTTCATCCATTTCTCCCATCCCCCCACGTCTTCCCTCTGTCAACTATCAGTTGGTTATCTGTATTTACAGGTCTGATTCTGCTTTTTGTTTGTTTATTCATTTGTTTTACTTTTTAGATTCCTCATATGAGTGAAATAATATGGTATTCGTCTTTCTCAGTCTGACTTATTTCCCTTAACATAATAAGTACTCTAGGTACATTCATGTTGCTGCAAATGGCAAGATCTCATCCTTTTTTGTGTTGTGTGTGTATGTGTGTATCTTTACCCATTCATCTATCAGTGGATACTTGGATTGCTTCTATATCTGGGCTATTGTAAATAATGCTGCAACAAACATAGGGGTGAATATGTCTTTTTGAATTAGTGTCTTTGTTTTCTTTGAATAAATACCCACTAGTGGAAATTATTGGATCACATGGTATTTCTATTTTTAATTTTTTGAGAAACCTCCATATTGTTTTCCACAGAGGTTGCACCAATTGACACTCCCACCAACGGTGCACAAGAGTTCCTTTTTCTCCACATCCTCGCCAACACTTGCTATTTCTTGTCTGTTTTATTTTAGCTATTCTGAAAAATATAAGCTGAAATCCCACTGAGGTTCTGATTTGCATTTTCCTGATGATTAGTGAAGCTAGCATCTTTTCATGTGTCTGTTGGCTTCTGTATATCTTTGGGAAAATGTCTATTTAGGTCCTCTGTCCATTTTTTAATTGTATTGTTTGTTTTTTGAGGTCGATTTGTATAAGTTCTTTATATATTTTGGATATTAATCCCTTATCAGATATATCATTTGCAAACATCTCCCATTCAGTAGGTTGCCTTTTTGTTTTGTTGATAGTTTCCTTCACTGTGCACAAGCTTTTTAGCTTGGTATAATCCCAATTGTTTATTTTTGCTCCTTCTTTTGCCTTAGGAGACATATCTAGAAAAATGTTGCTATCACTGATGTCAAATTACTGCTTGTGTTCTCCTCTAGGATTTTTAAGGTTTCAAATTTCCCATTTAGATCTTTAATCCATTTTGAGTTTATTTTTGCATATAGTTTTAGAAAGTGGTCCAGTTTAATTATTTTGTATGTATCTGTCTAGTTTTCCCAGCAACACTTACTGAAAAGACTGTCTTTCTTCTTGTATATTCTTGCCTACTTTGTATATACTCTGTAGTATATCTTGAAATGTGGAATTGTGATACCTGGAGCTTTGTTCTTCTCAAGATATCTTTAGCTATTCAGGGTCGTTTGTGACAACCCCATCAATTTCTGAATACTGTGTCTTACCTAAACTTCCACATGTTGAAATGCCTCCTAATATTTCATTTTTTATCCCCAAGAATTATTTATATATTTTTTTCAATTTTCCTTTGTGTGGAGATTTTATTTATTATCAGTTAATTGTATTCTAACTTAACTGCACTGGGACCAAAGGACTTGGCCCTTGACATGTCCTGTGACATTTGTTGGTATTTATAATATGGCTATAAGGGCAATGTTTGCAAATAACCTGTGTTTTATAGCAGTGTTAATTATTTAAAGCTCATTAATTATGCTGTTTAAAACCTTTAGTCTTAATAATTTTGTCACTTATAGCCTTTAAATAACAAAGCTTCATATATATCCTTTATGAAGGTGGATTTATTTATAAACAAAAAAGGAGTATATTGATTTTAATAATTAGCTTCCTAACACAATGTACCAAATTACAACAAATTTAGTGATTACAGGAACACTCACAGGTTAACTCAGTTTCAGAGGTTAGAGACTTGCATAGCATAGCTGTCTCTATTCAGGGTACCAAAAGGTTGAAATTAAGATACCAGCTGAACTCAGTTCTTTTTTTTTAAGTTAATTTATTTTTGAGAGAGAGACAGAGAGCAAGTGGGGGAGGGGCAGAGAGAGAGGGAGACACAGAAGCAGGCTCCAGCTTCCAAGCTGTCAGCATAGAGCCCAATGCAGGGCTCAAATCCACAAACCATGAGATCACGGCCTGAGCTCAAACCGAGAAATCAGATGTTTAACCGACCAAACCACCCAGGTGCCCCTGAACTCAGTTCTCATTTGGAGGTTCTGGGGAAATTTTCTCTGACAAGTTCATTCTTTGCATTGGCTGAATTCATTTTCTTGCTGTTGTAAAACCAAAGTCCCTATTTCTAGGCTATCAGCTGGTGGCTTCTCTTAGCTTCTAGAGGCCACATGAATTCATTACTATGTGCAACTCTCTGCCATCTTCAGCTGCCAGATCTTTCTCATAATTCAAATATCTGACTTCTCTAATATCAATCAGAGTAATCTTTTTGCTGTAAAGAGGTCTTGTGATTTTGTTAGTCACACCTGGATATTTTCCTTTAGCAATGTCCACTATGCCACACAACATAATCTAATCATGAGAGTATGATTCATTACATCATAGTCTAAAGGATTATGCATGGTACATATATCTGATGGGAAGAAAATCTGCAAGCCATTGTAGCACACAAATACTATAGACCATCATAAAAAACAATGGTTCAACAGTCTGATCAGTGGTTCAATAGTCTGTTGATTTTTGCTCTGGAACAATTTCTAGCTTATACATATTCTATACATGTTTGAACTGAGTCCCTTCATAAAAGCATCTGGGGCTGGAAACTTTCTTCAAAGTAATTTTTTATCAAAATAAAGTATTTTTCTTCAATCTATGGGTGTTTGCCCAAATTTTAAGTATTTTACATTTTTTTCTTTCTTCTTCCTCCCTTCGTTTCTTTCTTTCTTTCTTTCTTTCTTTCTTTCTTTCTTTTTCTTTCCTTCCTTCTTTCTTTTCTTTCTAATTTTTTAATGTTTTATTTATTTTTGAGAAAGAGAGAGAGAGAGAGAGAGAGAGAGAGAGAGAGAGAGAGTGCTGACGGGGGAGGGGCAGTGAGAGAGGGAGACACAGAATCTGAAGCAGGCTCCAGGC
The DNA here is from genome assembly GCF_027475565.1 of Acinonyx jubatus. Classification (NCBI taxonomy): domain Eukaryota; kingdom Metazoa; phylum Chordata; class Mammalia; order Carnivora; family Felidae; genus Acinonyx; species Acinonyx jubatus. Next base: position 23,323,385 of record NC_069384.1, read on the forward strand.
TCTGAGCTGTCAGCATAGAACCAGATACAGGGCTCGAATCCACGAACCATGAGATCATGACCTGAGCTGAAGTCGGATGCTTAAATGATTGAGCCACCCAGGCACTCCTACATTTCTATTTTTAAAAAATAATTTCCTTTATGTTAACTTTTAATACTTTAACTTAGATATATATATATATACATATATATATATATATGATTGTTTTAGATAAAGAAAATGGAGTATATACACATATAAATACTGTTTCAGAAAATGCTGACATATGCTGTAACATGGATGAACTTTGAGGACATGATGCTAAAGTAAATCAGGTAATCACAGAAAGACAAATACTGCATGATTCCACTTACATGTGGTATCTAAAAGAGTTAAATTTGCAGAATTGATTCAAATGTGTATGTTTTCTACTTCATTTTCTTTTCTTATTGCACTAGGTAAGGAGTCAGTGATCAAAAAACACTCATTTTTTGGAAACTGGACAAGGATATTTGGCTATTTCTGTTGCACACAACATTTTAAGATGATAGCTAGAATTATGACTGATAACACTACATCAGGACATATCTTTCTTCTTGTTTTGGTTAACCTGGCTTTAATCGGTGTTTGTTTGTTTGTTTGTTTTGAGAGAGAGAGCACATATATGCACACCCTTGAGCACAAGGGGAGGGGCAGAGGGAGAGGGAGAGAGAGAATCTTAAGCAGTCTTCATGCTCAGCATGGAACCTGACACAAGGCTTGATGTAGGGCTTGATATCACGAGTTGGATGCTTAACTGAGTGAGCCACCCAGGCAAACCTAGTTTTATTAGTTTTTAAAAAATCTTTTCAAAAAATCAGACTTGGTTTTCCTTTTTTCAATTTCATTGACTTCTGTTGTATTTTTTGTTTAAGCTTAAATTACTCTTCTTTCTCTATTTTTCATGTTAGAAGCTTAGATTATTGAATTTTGAATTTTTTCTAAAATAATCCTTCAATTCTATGAATTTCTCTCTAAGCACGTCTTTGCTATACCCCACAAATTTAGATAAGCTGTATTTTTTATTTCATTTACAATATTTTTCAATTTCTCTTAGCATATCTTTCTTTCTCATGAAAAGAAAATATCAGTCTATCATATTTAATTCTTCAAATTTGATCCAATAACACTTTACCTAGGAGTAATTCCTGGACATTGCTTCTTTGTGATGAAATACTTACGATATTAATGTTGGTAAAATATTTCTTTTGCTATTTTATTTTAACATAAGCTACAAATAGAGTTTTCATGAAATTTCCATTTTTAATCATTTAGGACATATTTATGAGAAGAAATATAAGGAAAGATACACATTGATATATTTTGAGTGTGAAATTACATGTGTGTGGAAGACAGATTAATGGATCTAGAAAGTATAATGCCAACTGAAATAAGCCAGTCAGAGAAAGACAAATACTACATGATTTCACTCATGTGGAATTTAGAAATAAAACAATGAACAAAGGGGTAAAAAAAAAAAAGCCAAAAACAGAGACAGAGACAAACCAAAAAACAGAATCTTAACTGTAGATAACAAACAGATGGTTACCAGAGAGGAGGTAGATATGGGGATGGGTGAAATATATGAAAAAGATTAAGAGTACCCTTATCTTGATGAGCACTGAGTAATAAATGGAGCTGGTGATTCACTGTATTGTACACCTGAAACTAATATTATACTGTATTTTAACTATAATGGAATTAAAATTAAAACTACCAAAAAAAGTAAAAGCAAACAAACAAAAACCATGTCTTCATACAACCTTGTATTTGAATTGTTGTCTGACTATATGTTATTTTTATAAATAAAAAAAACCAAAATGTGTACTTAAATCTGTGGCTATTTAGTTATTTACATATAAAATAAAAGCAAATTGCCTATCCTTTATGTTAAATTCATAACGACAGATATTTTATATTTTTCCCAGTTTGTTGACTTCAAGGTTTTGTTGACATCTTATATTTTGGAGTTCCATTTGTAAACATATATAAAATTCTTTATATGGCATATATATATGTATACACACACACACACACACATATACACACACATATAAAACACCTTTGAATGTTCTCTGACAGCCCTTTAATACTATGTCTTAATTTAAAAAAAAATTCAACTGATTGGAATATGTAAGGAAGGAATGTTTTTTCATGAAGTTTATGTGGATGGATGACATAGTTTGAGATTTTGCATATCTAAGGAGTGTCTTTTGATTACCTCCACACATGAATAACAAAGCATTTCTGTTTTGAATTCTTACACCATAAACTTTTACTCTCAAAGCAATACAGCAATTTCCCTTTTACCCTTCAACATTTCGAATGACAGAGGATAAACCCAACATATTTTTCTTTTTTTCCACATAAATTGATTGTCTCTTTTGGAAAATTTGTGGGGTTTTTTTTTTGTTTTGTTTTTTGTTATTTATTTATTTATTTAGTTAGTTAGTTCGTTAGTTAAATGTAGTCTAATTCTTCTTTTACATTAGGCTTTTTTTTTAATCATGCAATTCCTCTGCCCCCTAAAAAGTTGTTCCCTACTTTCTGAGGTTGTGGAAGTTTTCCCATATCTCAAATTTTTTGTCTATTTCTCACATTATATTCTTACATCTTTATTCCTCTTCTCTGCTTTCTTTCTGTTCCTTTTTTCATCTTCTTTCTTTGATATGCTTTCATTTTATTATATAATTTTCCTTACAATAGAAACAAAATGACAGTAGAAAGGACCAACTTACATTAAACTGTTGCTCTCACAATCAATTCTCACAAACAATAAATTCTCATGAAAATAAAAAAAAAAAAAAACTGCCTCAGTAGGTCAAAACGGTTTAAAAGGAAATTACCTAATATTAAATGATTTAACATGGGCAATCAACATTGGTCCTACATTAAGTGTGCACATGTGTGTATTGCTGACAATTTAGTTAAATGAGGTAAAATTTTTGTTGGTTGAAAACAGACAAAAAGTAAAATAAACAGATTTATAGGGGGACTATTTAAAATTTTTTTTATTGTTTTTTATTTTTTGAGAGAGAGACAGAGGGCAAGCTGGGGAGGGACAGAGAGAGAGGGAGACACAGAATCGGAAGCAGGATCCAGGCTCTGAGCTGTCAGCACAGAGCCTGATTTGGGGCTTGAACTCATGAGTTGCAAGATCATGACCTGAGCTGAAGTTGAACACTTAATCGATTAAGCCACCCAGGTGGCCCACTAAGCCACCCAGGTGCCCCTATAAGGAAACTATTTTAGAAATTGGAGCTTTAAAATATGGCTTTGATAATAGCTTACATATGATTGTAATTCTTCCCATCCTCTACAGATTCTTACTAGTAACATCTAATGTTGACTGATGTTACAAGGCTTCTACTTCTTAAAAAAATGAGTAAAGAAGACAACTTAGGTGATACAAACACAATTTATATAACACTTCATGAAATGGACAGTCTCACAGAACTCCAAAATGAGGCAGAAGGAAGGAAGGTTTTATAGGATAAAGAATCAATCAAGAGAAAAAATTCAGATATCTGAATAGCTGGGGTTACACAGTCAACCTTGTTAGAGGTGAGGAATTCCAGCCAATCTGAGGATTGGCTAACTGGATAAACTACATTTCTGTTCAAGTAGAGCATTTACAAGAACATAAAAGACATCTGTTTTGATTTGCTGATGTGGTACTCCAGGCAGGAGTGGCTCCATCTTGGGCCTAGAAATTTATTTCAGCAGTCCCTTCATTTTGATCATTCTCTTAAAAACTGAAGAGGTTTGATCAAAAGTAGCAGTTCTAGCTTGATTCTCGGTTATCATTGCTTCTTTGAGTCTCAGTGTACTATTATCAAGAGAAGATGGCAGGCTCCTATTGTTGGAGCTAGTTACATTTTTCTGTTCTCTTTTGTTGCTCTAGTCAGAGAGAAACCATCTATCCTGGTCAATGGCTGCCCAATGCATTTCAGAGAGAATATAGCATATTAGGGAGACAATAATAATTTATTTGTGAGAAAACAATACCTCTGGTTTGGAGAGCCCTCCGAAGCCAAGGTAACCATCCAAACCAACTAGAATCAAGTCAAGAAATTATCCTGAAGAACAGGACACTTCTTTAAGGCATTCTGTGCTATTTATGTGTTTCATGTAATTGTGTTTCCAATTCCCAAAAAGTGTTTATCCAGTGAGCTGTCCTAGGGAAACTGATACATTCAAAATCAGGGAGAAGTTTGTGATAGGCAGGAAGAATTCAGGTTCAAAAGCATCACAGAAAATCCAGTCAGTTGAAGGCTGGAATATCCCCCCAATGCAATGGCCTGAGATAAGGGAACAATGGCTTTATCTTCCCAGACCAGGACAAGACAAAATGTGGACAAATTAAAAACAACAACAACAACAACAACAAAAAACCTTCATATGTAAGGATTTGGAAAAGAATGGTCAGAAAAAGAAGCAGAAATAGAAAGAAATATTCTTGATCTGATGTTTTGGGAGAAAGCAATCTATATCAGTGTTAACTACTTCTCTTCCTAGTCAATTTGATTTTGAGGTCTCTGGCATTTATGCAGATGACCAGATGTCAGGTGGAGCCTTCTTCAGTTGTGAAATAGGCACCCAAGGTTTGACCTCTTATAACTTTGCAGTAGTGTAATTGGGAAAAAGGACTGGTAATTTCCTTTCAATGAATCTCACTTCTGCAAAAGCATCAGAGTAAAATAATTACTGCCTATAAGTTATGAAATGCTTAAAAATGCCCGTTGTTAAAGATGAAAGTTTATTATAATGGGATTGACAAGGAAATTTCTTATTATTGTGACACACATTTTAAGATAACTAGAATTGTATAAAAACATATCAGATTTTTAAGAATTTTGTAAAATTTTTGGAACACTTAATTAGATGAACACATACAAATACAACCTGAGAAGGTTAAATATCATTACTTATTTGACGATGTTCCCCAAAATACCTACTTTTCTTGAATGAACATATTTTCCTTATTACTCCTAGTAGCGTTAATTACATACATCAGTTAGAATTCTTAACCCTTAGAATCCTTAATTCCTAGTTAAAACTAAGAAGTAAGGAATTTGTGCACTTTCTGTTACACTAGCATTCTGTGGATTGACAAATTTATAAATACATTTTATAATTTCTAGAAATATATTCTTCCTGCTAGTATATTTTTCAATGTAGACAAAACATATTTACTAATACACTTAAATGTCTTTAGTTCCTCTGTAAAAGTAAGTCAAAAGTGGACAAGCCTATGTTCATAATTAATGTATCAGTATTTTATCATATTTCAAACTGATTTATATTCAATGAGTGTCCACCATTTAACTTATATCATTGTAACTTTAAAGTATTAGGTTATCAAAAAATTTTTTCAAGGCTATTTTAAGTAGGCATACAATTAAGCATAACCATTATTGAAAAAAATCATTTATAAATTTTGGTCTTGCTTGCATCTACTTAATTTACTTGTTCTTAATAATTATGTTTAGATTACTCATGAAAATTTCATGAGAAATTAAGTAGCTAATCATTTTAAGTTATCTTTTTTGTTGACAAATTCCTAACAGAGATAACATGAACTTATTTGACTTTTAGTAAACCTATGTAGAATACAATTATATATCTGATTTACATTTAATGTTGATAGCTCTAAAGACATTCTATTTTATCTTAGCCGACAAACTTAACTAGCTTTTATCTATTGATTATCCTACATCATGTGAACATGAAAAACATTTGGATCAGTATTTATATTTCTGAGAGTATACTTGATTTTTACAAATGCTTAATTTTTTTAAAGCCAGTTAAAAAGAGCTATTTATAACTGGGGTGCCTGAGTGGTGCAATCAGTTGCAAGCATCTGACTCTTGATCTCAGCTCAGGTCATGATTTCACAGTTTGTGGGTTTGAGCCCCACATTGGGTTCTGCATTGATGGTATGGAGCCTGCTTGGGATTCTGTATCTCCTCTCTGCCCCTCACATGCTTGTGCTCTCTCTCTCTCCAAATAAATAAATAAACTTAATTTTTTAAAAAAGCTAGTTATAAATTAATTTTGATAATACCATCTGGAGGTCGAAAAAATACCACATATCTATAACATACATACATGGGCATATATAAATACACAGACAGATACAAATAAAGATCTTATTACTTTTGTTTTGAAATTTTAGCCATGAGACAGATATGATAATGTAAAAACTTACTAGTTTATATAAAAGAGTTGGATAAAAATTCTGTTTCTGCCAGATGGAATAAGTTAATGAGTTAACTTTCTCCACTAATATTTGTGGCAAACATTTTTGAAAATTTTAATTTGCCTATAATTTTTAAATAGCTTCCTTTTTTTCTCTTTCTGATAAGATTTATCTTCCAGAAGTCTGTATTTCAAAGAGATGGCCCTCAGTCCCTAGAGAATACCAGACAAAGTTATATCTCAAAGGCACAGCAAAACAATGAAAGTTCCTCCAAGAATGATTTTTTTTTGCCACATCCATAATTTTTACAATACTTACAAGTTTTTTGAGATACATAGGGGGTATTTTGGGATTGGTAAAAAGGATAGATAGGCATTTTCTGTTCTTACATAGACTCAATTTGTAAGACGAATGGTCCTCAAAGATTTAGGTTGCAACCTGAATATCAACCAACTACAATTTGCTTCTTTTTTTCAGAAAGAAATGTTCAAATAAATAGTAATCTAAAGATCCCCGTGTTCTAGATTTAGAGTTATTTTTGGATTGGAATGTTTATTTTTCCCTTTGGGTACATAGTTTCATTCTAGCTTAGGAAAGAAAGCCTGAAAAAGAGTTCCTATCAAGCTCTGAGTATCAGCTTCTAGTTTGTCCAATTTCTGACTGTAGAGCTACAAAAAACAAACAAACAAACAAGCAAACAAACACAACTTTCAAATGTCCTGTCACGTTTCAGCTGGGACAAAGAGTAAACATTCCTGCCAGTACTGAAAATCTCATGTGCACAAAAGGCATCCCTTAAAGGTGGTGCAGCAGCAGATTCTCCCCTCCTGAGATCCAGAGTCACTCCCAAAGAGAGCCAAAAGAAAGACAATTCCCCTGAGAGCTGACAACAGGCAGTAGGACCCTAGCTACAAATGGACTGTAACCTACATTTCTGTCCTGCCATATCTAGCTGCAAATGAGATGCAATCCACATTTCTGTCCGGCCATAGTTTTGGGCCCACAAATTGACGGCTGAGCTGCCTAAATATGCAAGAAGCAACAACCTGCATGTCCAGGGCAGACAGACAGTCAAGCCAAATTCTCGATACAAAATGAGAAAAACAAGAAGGCAACAGCTATTGCTGGGAGGGAAAGAGTCCATAACCAAGGAGTACACCGAAACCAAATTCACAAGGATAAAGATTCGGGACTGATTGGACAATGTGAAATTTTACCTTCCTTTCTCAACCAGACACTATACAGATTCAGGAGAGCTGACGCTGGTTAAGAATGCTCACCCTTTCCCAGCTTCTGCCAGTTTTCCAGGATTCCATCTGTAGGCTCAAGTGAGTTTAAGTAGAGACTATAGGTCCAAAATATAGTATCTACCAAAATTTGGCAAGGTTTCCATACATTTGAATTTTAGTTTCCCCTGGGATGTTTATGGGAGTATCTGGCAGTAGCAGTTTGCCAGAGAATCTTTTGGAATCCATCAACCCAGGAAGGGGCCCATTTTGGGGACCTCCTTTGAAGGCAGTTATTAGTTATGGGGACATTCGAGTTGGTGTGGAAGAATTTGATAAAACGTTCAAGGGCAGTCTTTTTCCCATTGTCCTAGTTGATTACACATGAAACCCCAATTTCCGGGCCAGTGTTTTTCTGATGGCCCTTTGGAGGGTACAACAGAGGAGAGTGGACTAGGTGTTTTAGATCTCTGGCTTTGGAGCTATTGTAGTTGTAAGTCCACTAAGTTGGTGGACTTTTTTTGTGGTTTTGTGGTCTCTTCAGGGTGGAAAGACAATTCAGATGGAGGATTATTAGACCATGAGTGCTCAGGTAAAGGAGGATATTTGGAAGTAGGAGGAATCATGTCAGTCTTGGAGTCTTTCATTTTAGGTACCACTTAGGTCTTTAATTTTCAGTAGCCTTTTGCAGTGAAAATTTCAATTAAGGTATTTTGAAATCCTGAAGACCTATGTAGACTTCTGCATGTCAAATAAAATAGGTATTCCATTTTGTTTGTTGACTTGGGAACCCTTGCTTTCAAGTGCACTTCTTAAATGAGTGGTTTGTATAATTGAAACATTCCCAATAATAGCCGTTGTCATTCTAGATTGTCTTAATGAGATTTTTCCATTTTTGTAGATATCTATAGCTTCCATGACCACGGCTCTTACACATAACATAAGCAGTGTGCCAAAAGGCAGTGTGCTCAATTCTTTGAAACTTAAAGATCCCATTTCTTCAGCTAGGCTTGAGTTTCTTCAAAAAAATACCTAAGAGGCATCTTACAGTGTGCCTCATTGCATGGAAATTTTCTTGAGGTTGGCAGGTAACCTAATGTTAATCTAACTCATTCTGTGCCAACTTATCCTAGCACAGAGTTAAGTGGTGAGCATTCTAAATGTTTGAAGTTCTCCAAACATGCCCACCAATTTCACATCTTTGGCTTCTCAAATTCCTATTAGCAACAGATCTATTATTATTCCCTTCACCAGAAGATTTCTTGATAGCAGCAAACACCCTAATAGCTTTTTAAAAAATGCTTATTTATTTTTGAGAGAAAGAGTGCAAGCAGGGGAGAGGCAGAGACAGACAGGGACAGAGGATCTGAAGTGAGCTCTGAGCTGACAGCAGCGAGCCCAGCGCAGGGCTCAAACTCACAAACCATGAGATCATGACCAGAGCCAAATTCAGATGCTCAACCCACTGAGCCACCCAGGTTCCCCTTCCAATATCTTTCAATAGTCTGACTTATATCTACTTAGATTTTGATATATCCTTGGTAAAAAAACAGTTCAAATTTCTCGTCTTAATTTATTTCCCCAAGTCCCCCATCACTTTATGCTATGGACTTACCTCAAGTTTGTGAATCTCTTGATGGCTGCCACCTGTTGCAGACTCCCCATATAACTACCCCAGGACCTCTTTGGGATCTCGGGAACATTTCTGGGAACTTTAACAAACCCTGGAAACTTTTTGAGACTCCAGAACCTTAATGGGAACTATCTATCTATATATACAATATGGGAAATACACACACACACACACACACACACACACACACACACACACACTTTATAAAGTTAGTTTGGATCAGAGAGATGCACACAAGGGAGCAGAGCTCAAATCCAAGAGTGACTTAGTCATGGCCCTCTGTGATGACAAGAACAGATAACTCGAAGGGATCAGCAGTTGCCTTGATTACGCCTCCCATCTGGCATGCAATTAGCAAGAAGCTTCAGATCCCATTCCTTAGCACCAAAAACTGTCACAAAATGGGTAAAGAAGATAATTTAGATGATGCAACAAATTTATTTAATACTTTATGAGGCAGACATTCCTTCAAAGAACTGCAAAATGAGGCAGAAGGTAAGAAGCAATTATAAGACAAAAAAATAAAGAACAAGGAAGAGAAAAAAGATAAAGTTTCTGATTATTTGGGGACACAATCAACTTTGTCTGGAGTGAGAAGGCCAGAGGTGGCTTGGTATTTGGAGACTGGCTGACTGGGTGTACTGTGTTTCTCGTCAAGTGGCACATTCACTTGGACACAAAAGTTAAGTTTCCATTTGCTGGCATGGCAATCCAGGCAGGAAGGTCTCCATTTGGGTCCTAGAAATTTATTTCAACTTACTGATACATCTGAAGGCATTATAAATGCATTCTAACTTTGGCCAAACTTTAGCCTCCTACATTACTTTAGAGTCTTAATCTTAGTTTCATTTAGAGTTCACGTGGGAAAACAGAGCCATTACCATGGGAATAAGGAGATTCTGGATTAGACCTTATTATCTGTAGCACTGGAAATCCTACTGGCCTCCAAAATAGGAACATGAAGGAAATGCTCATGGAGAAGTCTATGGAAAGCTGCTCACTGTCTGGAACTGTTTCTGTGGATCTGCAGGGAAATATCCGGTATGAGCCTGAGTCTGCTCTGTGTCACCAGCAACATAAGTAGGAAGACAAGCTGAGTTTAGAGTGAAGAACACTCACCAGGTACTTTATATTTTACAGCATTAGAATATTTTTAGAACAGTTTCATATATTATCTAGAAATTTATTGGTAATTTTTTGTTTCCATGAAAAGATCAACATATATAACACATGTATATTAAAAAAAAATCTTTCTTGGTTCTCTAGAAACCTCTGTGAAGAAGGCTATTTAAGCCATAGCAGGCTCTATTACCAGTGCATTATTGTGCAAGAAAATTATTTTACTATTAAAACTCTGACACTGGTTAATATATAAATAGCTAAATGCTTCTATCTGGTGATGATTATTTATTCAGTCCCTTTGTTTTAAGTGACATGGACTCTTTGGAGCAGAAATAAGATTGCTAAGCAAACAAAACACACTCATGAAACAAGACATGGGATTCTTCTCATTAGTAAAACACTGGGCACTAAGTGCTAATAGTAATTAGAATCTTATAAATGTTCTCAGGAATGAAAAATATGATAAAAATATTGCCTGTGCTTCGCCCACATACTATATGAACCAGTATCATTGAAAGAGCAGCAATAGAAACCTGCCAAAATTTTATAAAGCCAGTGTTCCTTGTTTCGCAGGAAATCGCTATAAAGGTCATTACCATAGGAGAGTTGATTTCTATGGCCTTGTAGAGCAACAGAGTGCTGAATGCATCTCTTGGGAATTCAGGTATGTCAGGAAGATTCTGCTTTCGCTCTTTTTTTTTAACCTCTAAAAAATTTCCCCTAATTTGGTTATATATTAAAAATTCTATAAACCCAATCTGTTTATTTAATTTAAGGTTCTTACTTGCTAAAAGATGGTTCTATCTCTCTACTTCCTTCAAAAATTTAAGCCATATTCAACTGTTCAGTTATTTGTACATGTGTAAATAAGCTACAAAATCCATTCCAAGAGTCAGTTTTTAAATTACTTTTTAACACTTACTTATTATTGTGAGACAGAGAGAGATAGAGTATGAGCATGGGAGGGGCAGAGAAAGGAGACACAGAATCCAAAGCAGGCTCCAGGCTCCGAGCAGTCAGCACAGAGCACGACGTGGGGCTCTAACCTACAAACCTCAGGATCATGACCTAAGCCAAGTTGGAAGCCCAACCGACTGAGCCACCCAGGCGTCCCACCGAAAGTCAGTTTTAAAGAAGCAAATTGGTAAAACAAGAGTAAAACTGAGAGGTGGCATGAGATATGCACCTGCTTGGATTTGTCTTACATCGGTGACTTGATAAAAGTCACGTATTGGTAAATAATAATTATTACATTTCTATTCTTAAAAATAAAGTTTATTCTTATTTGCTTTTTAAGACGATCCAGGCCCAGCTTAAAAATCATAAGAATTTAACCTTGACCCAGTAACTTTACTTCCAGGAATTTATTTTACCAATATTCTCAGATATGTGAGAAATGACGATTTATAATGCTGTGTATAGTGGCATCATTTGTGATGGCGAAAATTGGAAGTTGACTAAATGTCACATCTAGGGTTCTGGTTGCACAGATTTGCTACATGCATAGATAATGTGTATTTATGGGGAAAAAAAATGATGAAATCTCTGGCTACCGATATGGAATGATCTCCCAAGAATATAAAGTTAAAAACCAAGGTGAAGAACAGTATGAATGATACTGGTTTTCCAAAAGAAGAAAACTAGGTATGCTTATTTCTTTATTTTGCATGAAATATCATTGAAAGTTTTTTTTAAATGCTTATTTATTTATTTTGAGAGAGGGAAAAAGAGAGAGAAAGAAAACATGAGCCAGGGGAGGGATAAGAGATAGAAGAGAGAGAATCTCTGCATTCTCAGCACGGAGCCTGAGGCAAGGCTCCATCTCACAACCTTGAGATGAAGACATGAGCAGAAATCAAGAGTGGGAGGCTTAACCTATTGAGCCACATGGGCGAAAAATTTAGTTTTAAAAAATGTAATTTGGATGCCCTAAGAAGGAAGGAAACTGGATAGTTGGGGAGCAGATATAAGCAGGGGAATAGTAACTGTATGCCCTTTCTAAAGGTGATTTTGCAACAGGTGAAAGTATTACCTATAAAAAATATATAGACATAAACAACAAAAAACAGATGAAAAATAAGAAATAATTACCTAAATTTGTAATAGTTTTTTTCTTCTTTTAACCCAAGACAGTTTTTCAGTGGGGTTTGAAAGTGCCATATGATTCCAAATGTATAATAAACTTTCCACGCAAGATGAATAATAAAAGAACAGTACTGAGTAGCAACGAAGGGATCACATAGGTGGGGTCTAGACCAAAACAAACGAATGAACAAACAAAGAAACCAACTATATATGCCATTTGAGCTGGACAAGTAACTTCCCTATTTATATGATGCAACATGATTATAATTATTATTGTTATTTTTAATTTGAGAGAGGGAGAGAGACAGAACAAGCATGAGCAGGGGAGGGATAGAGAGAGAGAGAGAGAGAGAGAGAGAGAGAGAGAGAGAAGCTTAAGCGAGATTGTGAGCAGCGCCAACACAATACATGATCTCAGGACACTGAGAGATCATAACCGGAGCCCAAATCAAGAATTGGACCCCTGACTGGGCCACTCAGATGCTCCAGATGAGACTTAAGAAAAAGAAAAACAAAGAAAGAGAGAAAAAAGGATTTCTAGATCTTTAACTTTCCTATACTTTGCAAAATACAATTTTTAGACTTCAAGTTCTATTTTTCTGTATCTTTCAATTTTTAAGTATAAAATTTTGAAGATTATCTCACGTTCATTATATGATTACTCTGAAAAACATACAGTGACATTAATCATATAGCAATTGTGTAAAATTTCACTTTGTATAACTAAAGATTGCTTTTCTCCTACCTAACACAGCATGAATATTTAAAATTCTGAGTCTAAAAATGAAAAAAAGCAAATTTAAATGTATTTTCTTTTTAAATGTGTGGTGCACAGTTTATGAAAATGTATTTTCAGTGTTCTCTGACTATATTTTGATAGCTCATTCATTTCTATTGTCCAGAATATGAGGGTACCAAAAGAAGAAAAGAGAAAGTTAAATATTCTGAAATATTTTTCAAATAGCGAATGTTTTGGGGCACCTTGGTGGCTCAGTCAGTTAAGCGTCCGACTTTGGCTTGGGTCATGATCTCGCAATTTGTGAGTTAGAGCCCCAAGTCGGGCTCTGTGCTGACAGCTCAGAGCCTGGAGCCAGCTTCCGATTCTGTGTCTCCTTCTCTCTGCCCTTCCCCTGCTTGCACTTTGTCTCTCCCTTTCTCAAAAATAAATTTAAAAAAAGAAAAAATGTTTTTCTCTCTATTATAAGTTGCTTCTAGCATTATGCCATGTATATTGAATAAGCATAAGTTTTCCGTGAATGTATCTTTATTTTTTCTGGTTACACATATAGTATACGTTTAAAAATGATAGTAAAAATATATAAAAAAAGAAAGCAAGATGCATGCTGATATCAGTATCCATCTAGAAGTAAATATTGTTATGATTTTGTGTATGTATTTTGTAGACTTATACCTTTTATTACCAGATAAAAAATACACATTTATTATTTTAAAATGTAGGTTCTTTAAAAAAAATGTCAGTTCTTACCACACATGCTGTTCGTATGTGACAATCCACCATGGTCAGAGGTTCATACATATGATAAATATGCACTGATGCACATATATGTATATATTTGCAATGCTGTTCATGTACCTTGCACTATTGTTTGATATATAACTCAGGAGATCAAATTATCAGTGGAAATAAGATTTGTACCTCGTTAAACTTCAATACAGATTGTCAAGTGATCTTCTGGAAAGTTGACCTGACTTCACACTCATACTGAGTTGTCTTAGCTCACGCGGGCTCCTATAACAGAATACCATGGGCTAGGTGGCATATAAACAACAGAAATATACTTCTTGGTGCTGTGGAGGGTAAGAAAGTCTAAGATCACAGTATCAGCAAATTCAGTGTCTGCTGAAAGCTCACTTCCTTGCTCACAGACCAGGAAGATCATGGTCTTTGCTCTCTATGGCGAAGGGAGGGATTCTTTGGAGTCTCTTCTATATAGTCATAACCCCATTCATGAGGGTACCACATCCCAAAGGTACCACCTCATATACCATCAGTTTGGGTGGTAAGATTTATCATATGAATTTGAAGGGGAGGAACACAACCTTCAGCCTACAGAAATAGGGACTGCATTGAATCTGTAGATGGCTTCAGAAAGCATGGACATTTTAACAATATTAAGGTTTCTGATCCCTGAACATGAGATATCTTACATTTATTTAAATCTTCATTAGTTCTTTCATTATGTTTTGTAGTTTTCAGTGTGCAAGTCTTTTCAACTACTTAGGAATAAATCTAAATGTATTCGTAAGTATACTATTCTTTTTGATGATATTGCAAATAGGATTGTTTCCTTAAGTTCTTTGGGTAATTCATTATTAACATATAGAAATGCAACTGACATTTGTATATTAATTTTGTGTCCTGCAACAGCACTGATTTTATTTGTTCTAACAGCTTTCTGCGTGAGTACGTGTGTGTGATTTTTAGCGTTTTCTACACCTATTTTATTATTATTATTTTTTTAATTTTTAATGTTTATTTTTGAGAGAGAGACAGAGCACAAGCAGGGGAGGTGCAGCGAAAGAGGCAGATTCAGAATCCGAAGCAGGCTCCAAGCTCTGAGTTGTCAGCACAGAGCCCACTGAGGAGCTCGAACTCATGAACCATGAGAGTATGACCTGAGCCAAAGTCGGATGCTTAACCGATTGAGCCACCCAGGTGCCCCATACAGTTTTCTACATTTAAAATCATATCATCTGCAAACAGAGGGAATTTTATTTTGGGTGCATTTTATTTCCTTTTCTTTCCTAGTTTTTCTGGCTAGGACTTCCAATACTATGTTGAATAGAATTGGTGAGAGTGGGTTTGTTTGTCTTGTTTCTGAACTCCAAGAGAAACACTCAGTTCTTTACCATTGAGAATGATGCTAGCTTGTGAGCTTTTCATATATATGGCCTTAATTATATTGAGATAAATTCCTTCTATAGTTTATAGTTTTTATTATGAAAGAGTGATGAGTTTTGTCAAATGCTTTTTCTGAATCTTTTGAGATGATCACATGATTTCTATCTTTCATTCTGTTAGTGTGGTGTATCACGTGAATTCACTTGCATATGTTGAATCATCCTTACAGCCTATGGATAAAGTCCAAGTGGTCATGATGCATGATCCTTTTAATGAGTGTTTGAGTTGGGTTTCTTAGTATTTTGTTGACAATTTTTGTGTCTATGTTCATCAGGGATATTGGCCTGGAGGTTTCATTTCTTGTAACGTCTTTGTCTGATTTTGGTATCAAGGTGATGCTGGTCTCATAAATTTGAGTTAGCAAGTGTTCCTTCCTCTTCAATTTTTTTTGAAGAACGTAAGAAATATTGATGATTATTTTTTAACTTTTAGCTAGAATTCGCCAATGAAATGATCTGGTCCCCGGCTTTTCTTCACTGGGAAGTTTTGGATTATTGATCCAATCTCTTTCTTCTTTCTGGGTCTGTTCAGATTTCTATTTCTTCATAATTAAGACTTGGTAACTTGTGCTTATCAACTTCTTTTCATCAATGTTATCCACTTACTGTATAGGATTGTTCATAGTAGTCTCTTATGATCCTTATTATTTCTGTGGCATCAATTATAATGTCTCTTCTTTCACTTATGAGTCTGAGTGTTCTCTCTTTTTTCTTAGTCTATCTAGAAGTTCGTCAATTTTTTTTATCTTTTCAAAGAAACTGATTGATTTTCATGGACTTTTAAATTATATTTCATTTATTTCTATATTAATCTTTATTATTTCTTTCCTTCTGCTAAGTTTAGGTTAAGTTTGTTCTTCTTCTAGTTCCATGAAGTTTAAGTTAGCTTGTTTATTTGAGATCTTTCTTGCTTTTTAATGTAGGTGTTTATCACTATAAACTTCTCTTAGTATTTCTCTTGTTGAAATCCATAAGTTTGATATGTGTATCTTTATTTCATTTGTCTCAAAGTATCTTTTAATTTCCCTTTTGATATATTCTTTGATTATAGGTTGTTCAAAAATATTTTGTTTAATTAAACATATATTTGTGTGTCAGTTTTCCCATTTTCCTTCCATTTTTTTATCTCTTATTTTATTCCACTGTGGTCAGAAAAGATTTCATTCTTCTTAAATTTGTTAAGACTTGTGATATAACATGTGATCTGTCCTAGAAAATGTTCTGCATGTAATTGAAAAGAATGTGTATTCTTGGGGTACTTGGGTGGCTCAGTAGGTTAAGCGTCTGACTTCAGCTCAGGTCATCATCTCACTGCTCATGGGTTCGAGCCCCACATCAGGCTCTGTGCTGACAGGGTGGAGCCTGGAGTCTGCTTCAGATTCTGTCTCCATCTCTCTGCCCCTCCCCTGCTCATGCTGTCTCTTTCTCTCTCTTTCTCTCTCTCTCTCAAATACAAAATAAAACATAAAAAAAACCCAATGTGTATTCTCCTACTGCTGTGTGGAAGATTCTGTGTATGTCTGTTAAGTTCATTTAGTCTACAGTGTTGTTCAAGTCAGATGTTTCCCTATTGATTTTCTGTCTGGACAATCTACTATTGAAAGTAGCATATTGAAGTCCTCTACTATTATTGCATTGCTGTCTATTTTTCCCTTCAGATCTGTCAATGTTTGTGTTAAATATTTAGGTGCTCTGATGTTGGGTGCATCCATATTTGCAATTATTATGTCTTCCCGATGAGTTGTCCATTTTACCATAATATAATGACCTATTTGTCTCTTGTGACAGATTTAGACTTAAAGTCTATTTTGTTTGATGTAAGTATAGCCATCCCTTTTGCATGAAATATCTTTTTCATCTCTTCATTTTCAGCCTATTATGTCCTTAAATCTGCAGCACATTTCTTGTAGATAGCATGTGGATAAATCTTGTTTTTTAATCCATTTAGCCACTCTGTCTTTTGATTGAGGTGTTTAATTACATTTACATTTCAAGTAATTATTGATAAATAAGGACTTACTATTGTCATTTGTTCATTTTTTCCTGTCTTGTAGATCTTTGTCCTTTCCTTTCTTACTGTCTTTAGGTTTTCTTGCTTTTTTATACTGATATGATTTCATTTCTTTCTCTTTTCTTTTGTGTGTCTTTTATAGTTATTTTCTTTGTGGTTACCATGAGGCTTACATGAAACATCTTACAATTATAACAGTCTATTTCAGTCTCATATCAACTCAATTTCAATCATGTACAAAAACTCTACTCTTTCTTTTAGCTGCCTACTTTGGGTGTTTGTTATTCTTCAGTTTTCTGGATTCTCCTCAGAAACAGATTTTGTAGCACATAAAGCAGCCCCAACTCATAAGGATCTACTTCTGTGGCAAGTGATGGGCCAGTGAACCTTTCATTTCTCTGGGCTGCTTGGGTGCAAAAGCTAGTGTTCTCCAGCTTCAGTGGAGAGGAGCCAACCTGACTGTTCTGCTCTCTTGCAGATCTTTGGAGAGCAGGAAACTTCCCAATTCCATCTGTCCCAGCTTTGCTATCCTTGTCTGTGGACCCCACATGTCTTCTCCTGCCATGCTCTCTTCTCTAACTATAACTAGAGTGTTTGATAGTTTCCAGGTGTTAGACTGTGAACTGCCAGATAATGTCTACGGTAAAAATAAACATTGCTTTCTGCCATCCATCACATTCTAGGTCTAGCCAAATTTGTAGGCTTCCTTACAATCTACCTGCCTTTATCTTCAGCATTTATTTTGTTGTTAGCGATTTTGTAGCTGGTTGGAATGCATTTGAGGGAGGTTTGTAGGGATATAAGTTTAGGATTTGGTATTTTCAGAATCCCCTTTAACAAATAATTGTTATTAACATGTATACAGTATTGCATTTACTTACTTTTCAGAATATAAATTGATTTTCTACTAATTAAAAAAAGAGGCTGTACAAAAAATATATTCAGAAATGAAATGAGCATTTAAACACATCATTTGTCATTAAGGAACCACAAATTTAAAAAAGATACACCCATACCCTTACTAGACTGGCTAAAGCCCACAACACTGATAGTAAATTCAGACAACAATGTACAGCAAATAGGAACTCTCGCTCATTGTTGATGGGACTGCAAAATGCTATAGCCACATTGCAAGGCAGTTTCACAGGTTTTACAAAGATAAACATAGTCTTACAGTATGATCCAGCAATCAGGCTCCTTGATTTTTTCTCAAGTAAGCTGAAAGTTTATGTCATACAATATTGAGCATTTATAGCAGCTTCGTTCATAATTGCCAAATCATGGGAGCCATAAAGATTTTTTCCCAAAAAATGAATAGATAAGTACACTGGGTTGCATCTATACAATGGAACACATTCAACCATAAAATAAATAAGCTATCAATCCACAAAAAGACAAGGAAAGAAAGTTAACTGCATATACTGCTAGGTGAAAGAGTGAGGTCTTAAAAGGCTATATGATTCTAATTATATGACATTCTGGAAAAAGCACAAGCATACTGACAGTGAAAAAGATCAGTGGTTGCAAAGTGTTTGGGAATAGGAAGGAAAGGATGAGCAAATGGATCAGAGGAGGTTTTTAGGACAGGGCAGTGAAACTATTCTGTGTGATCTTGTAATGGTGGATATGTAACATTCTACATTTGTCAAAACCAATAGAATTAGAGAAAATAGGAGTGAACTCTAATGTAAACCACTGACCTTTAGTTAAGAGCAACGTATCAGTATTTGTTCATCAATTGTAACAAATGGACCACACTAATGGAAGAGGTTAATCATAGGGAAGACTACTGGAGAGAGGGGAGAGTGGAAAAGCATATATGGGAATCCCTTGTACTTTCCATTCAATTTTTCTGTAGAACAAAAACTGCTCTAAAAAATAAGTCTATTAAGAAAAGAAAAAAAAAAAAGAGGAGAGGGTGTGAGGGGAGGAAAAGGAGCTGCCATAGGTCAAGTAATGACTGTATCCCCCAAAGATATCTATACCGTAATCCCTGGAACCTGTGACTATGTTATCTTACATGGCAAGAGGGACTATAGAGATGTGATTAAGATTAGGGATCTTGAGATGTGGTGATTATCCTGGATTATCCAGATGATTCCAATCTAATCACATAAACTCTTAAAAACCAGAGAATATTCCCTGGCTTGAGTCAAAGAGTAAACACGGAACAAGAAGCAAGCATGAAAGGGAACCATCTTGCTGTTTCTGGCTTTGCATAGGAAGGAAGGGAGCCAGGAGCCAAGGGATTTGGGCAGTCTCTGGCAGCTGGGAACTGCTGCATCCCTGACAACCACAAGGAGCTGAACTTTTCTAACAACCTGACCCAGAAAGGAAACAGATTCTCCCCCAGAACCTCCAGGAGGAAGGCAGCACCACTCACACTTTGATTTTAGTGCACCAAGTCAGTGTTGAAGTTCTGACATATAGATCTAAGATATAATGAATATGTGTTGTTTTAAGCCACTAAATATGTGGTTATTTGTTATGGCAACAATGGAGAACTAATACAGAAACTAACTGAATTTGTTCTGTACTTCTCGAAAACACAAAAGTATCAATTAGAACAATGTGCATCCAATGTCAACCCCTCTAATTGAAGCACCGTACCTTATCTTTTTCCCACAACACATTTTTGTTATCTTTTATGTATTTTCTTAGTGATGTGTACCTAAGATAAAAAAAACCCTCTCCAGCCCTAATATCCTTTGTTCAATTTGAAATACAGGAACATATTTTCTAACAAAAATAATATATTTATTTCAAGCGTAAATATGTGTCTAAATAAATGTATAGACAAATAGGTCAGAAGAAAAAGTTTCCATGTACTGTATGGGCATCTCAGAGAATGTAAAGAAATGACATTGGGAATGAAAGATGAAAGGGAAAGCATGGTAATATAAAACAAATTCAAAACATAAGTGGAACAAAACCCTTGCGTGGACTGATGCTCAATTCCATTCTATGCAACTGAAGACCTCAAGAGTGAAATAAAATAAAAATTAAATTATGTTAAAGTTGGATTTTTAGATGTAGTACCATCTTGAATGCTGGAGTTGCACATCATGAAATGTATTCCCAAGTTAAATTATAGATCTTCATTTATGAAGATTTTAAGGCACGAACAAGGAACTACCCCTTCCAGGTAACATATTCATATTCTTTAAAAAAATGATTAATATATGAATTAGATCTCTAATGGTTTCTTCCAGATGCCTTATCCTGGGGTTAAGTATATTATTGTATTAAATACAATGTGTGTAGTTCTGGGTGTAGTTCAGACTCTCAGGTTAGATACTCAAATCTGCCATTTGACTGAGGCATGAGATGAGTTAAGGCTGTGCATGTCCCTCAGCCTTGGTTTAAGTATTGTCTGTCCCTGGTGGTAAAGTATATGAAAGTGCATTATAGACTATAAAGTTCTGAGCACTTGGTAAATATAATTCTTCATACTAGGCGATATGTTAACAGCGACATTACTGGAAATGAAAAGTTACTTTATATTTTCCTTCTCATTCTGCTATTGAACTAATTAATATCTCCCTGTGGTGATTAATTTCTAGCTGATCCAAGACATATTTCATGCTCATACTTAATGGCATGCTAATTTAGGGGGTTTGTTTCTACTTCAAATTATCTGTTAGGCCACTTTTTATCAGGATAAATGGACAGTAAATATGGAAATTTCCTTATTTCACCATTCCCAGCCCCATCTCCATGTAAACAACCGTATTCTCCATGTAAACGCATGGAGTTTACCCATGAAACCAGTATTGAATCAGAGCCTCTAATACCCTTCTAGCCTTTAAATGCAGAATCTTTGATACATGTGGCATCTGTATCCAGACTTAGATTTTCCACCCATAAAACACCATGGAAATAGACACTGTATTTACTCTCTGATGGCAATAGGGCTTTGGGTCTAGAGTAAGTTTATTTTAACTTCCTTTCATTCAATCAACTGAATCTCAAGAATTGCATTTTATTCACCTAATATTGTTATTCATTGACTAATATTAAGAAGAACTCCCATTTTCAATAACTAATTTGTACCAGCCACATTTTATATTCATTATTGCATTTAATTTTATTTAATTTTCAAAACAACCCTGCATTGTATCTATCTACCTATCTACCTATCACCTATCTATCTCCCACCATCACCACCACCATCATCATCATCATCATCATCATCATCATCATCATCATCATCGTCGTCTCTCTCCCCATCAGTAATTCCTTTAAGGTTTTTACTTGAACTTTTCTTTTAATATCCTGTGCTGAGGTTTACTTTGCCTTTTTATTTCTTGGGCCTTCCCTGAGTAAAGGACTCTAAAGGTGATGATTTCTCAGACATTTTAACTATGATAGGTATGCTGCTTTCCTTCTATTAAATGTTTTGTCTCAATGAAGCACTACAATTATGGAGAATGTTCTGTAACTGCACTGTCCATCATGATAGCCACTTCTAGCCACATGTGGCTACTGAGCACTTGGAGTACAGCTATTATTAAACTTGAGAAGGTAAAAGTTTAATTTAATTTAACTTTACTTCTTTTATATGCAAATTTAAATAACCACACCTGTTTAGACACTGCCATATTCTGCAGTGCCATTTTAATGTATCCTTAAATACTTTCTTTTTTATGGAAAAGTCTTATTTTGTATTTGATTTATTTCTATTTCATTCTTTTGTTAGGAGGGCCACTGATTCCATTTTTCTTTTCTTTTTTTAGAAAGACTTCCTAATATTCTTATTAAAATTTCAGATATATTTACAAATATGGAACAAAGTCAAACAGTTTTTTGTTTGTTTGCTTGTTTTGTTAGTTTTTATTTGAGAGAGAGAAAGAGAGGGCACAGGGGAGGCAGAGAGGGGCAGAGGGAGAATCGTAAGCAGGCTCCATGTTCAGCACAGACCCCAATGTAGGGCTCAATCCCATGACCTTGGGATCATGACCTGAGCCAAAATCAGGAGTTGGATGTTTAACTGACTGAGCTACCCAGGCTCCCCTGAACAGTTTTTTAAAGCAATTGTTTTGAAAAGTCTAAAAATGTCTTATGTTCTTTTTGTTTGCATGTTTTGTGAAAACATTTAAATTCTCAGAAAATTTCACTTACACAATACAGTGCTATCAACTATAGTCACCATGTTACACATTAGGTCCTCAGACCTCACTTACCTTCTAACTAAAATCTCACTTACCTTCTAACTAAAATCTCAACCCTTTTATCAACTTCTCCATTTCCCACACCCACCCAACCCCTGGCATCCACTTTTCTACTCCCTGTTTCTACAGTTCAACTTTCTTTTTAGATTCCATATATAAGTGTATGATACAGTTTCTCTGTCTAGCTTATTTCACCTAGCATAATGCCCATTGGATTCATCCATGTTATCACAAATGACAAGATTTCCTTCTTTTTTAAGTCTAAATAATATCCCTATCTATTATCTATCTATCTATCTATCTATCTATCTATCTATCTATCTATCTTTCTATCTATCTTACATTTTCCTTATCCATTCATCTGTCAACTGACGTTTTGGTTGTTTCCATACCTTGGCTATTGTGAACAATGCTGCTGTGAACATGGGTGGATAGACATTTATTCAAGATACTCACTTCATTTCCTTTGGATGTAAACCCAGAGTGGAACTGTTAGATCATATATCTGGTGGTTCTATTTTTAATTTCTTGAGGAACATCCATACTGTTTTCCATAGTGGCTGTACCAGTTTACATTTCTACCAACAGTATAGATACACAGTATAGATACCCTTTTCCACATCCTCATCAACACTTGTTATTTCTTTTTTCTTTCTTTTTTTTTTTTGACAAGCAGGTGTGAGGTGATATCTCATTATGGTTTTGATTTGAATTTACCTGATGATTATTGATACTGAAAACCTTTCAATATATCTGTTGGCCATTTGTATGCCCCTTCAAAAATGCCTATTTAGGTCCTGTAACCATTTAATTTTTTTTTTATTTTTTACCTCAATTTTATTATTATGATTTTCTGCTGCCACGTTGTATGAGATCCTTATATATTTTGCATTTTAGCCTCTTATCAAATATGTGGTTTGCAAGTATGTTCTCTCATTCCACAGATTGCCTTTTCACTTTGTTGATGGTGTCCTTTGCTGTGAAGAAATGTTCGATTGCAGCAAAGTCCCATTTATTTATTATTTTCTTTTGTTGCCTTTACTTTTGGTATCAATCCAAAAAGTCATTGCCAAAATCAATGTCAAGGTGCTTACCCCTATGTTTCTTTAAGGATAAGTGGAACCTAGTGGGACAGTTTATTAAAGTTATTGCTTTAAAGAGTTTAAAAATGTTTTACATTTTTTATTACCTAATGGAAATTAATTCACAAATCATTGGTTAATAGTAGGAGATTTGCCAGCATATCACTGGCCCTTTAAAATATGTTGTAAATCTCTTTTTCAATACTCTTTTAGGTTTTGGCAAAATTGTGTATGCCATTGCAGGTGGAGTCCTAACTATTGTAAGGAGAAACATCAGTACATAAAGGCAGAAAACATAACTAGCTTCAGACACATGAGGACCAAAGTTTGAGTCTAACTCTGCTGTTTGCTAATCATGTAACTCTGAACCATATTGTTTCAGATATGCAAACTGGTCTTAGCATATACCTACTTCATAGTATTTAAGTCACATATGTCCTGAATGTATAATATTAAACTATAAACTTTCCTCCATTTTATTTACTTTTTATTCTACCGCAATCTCCATTTTCCAAGTGAGGCACAGTGACAAAATAATATGACAAAATAATATGACAAAAAAATATGACAAAATAAGTGGTCTGAAAATCACCTTACTGAAAAGCAGTAGTGTTAGACTTAAAACCTGGGCAGACTACATCCAGAACTCATCCTCAGGCACTGGGCATTGATTATCCTGCTGTGGCATTAAATGAGTGATCGGACCCCACGGACTTTCAATGGTCACTTTTTTGTGCTGAAATAACACAGAGACCATTTAGAGATTAGTTTTCTGTATTTAAAAAACAACTCATTAAACAGACAAATGTCTTTTAGTGGAAAGCTAATATCACTCTATGGTGAGGGGAATACGTTTTCTTATATGCTATTGGTAGAAGTATGAATTGGTATAGTATTTCTGAAAGCAATTTGATAATAAACATTAAAATCTTTAAATATAGATACAGTTGTACAACTTATTCCTCTTTTAATAATTTATTTTCATAATAAGCATAGGTTGAGAAATACTTCCTCAATGTTTCCAGCAAACAGTTTGTAACAGCAAAACCTTCATAGAATCCAAACACCCAGTAATTAAATGCTAGTTGAATTAATTATCTTTTCAATACCCATGAAATAGAATATTACATAGCCTTTAAAATGATATTGGAGACATACATTATTTTGGAATATAAATTGTTTATATTTTCAGTAAAAATATATGTTGCAAATCAGTAGTTGTAGATACATAACAGTAACTACATATATGTGTGTATACATATATATGTCATATATATGTATGTCATATATACATATATACATATATATATATATGTGAGATTACCAGAACATCAACTTATTGACCTTTTAAAATATACTTCACATCTCTTTTTATTATGTATTATGTATTATGCTTTGTAATATTCTACATCAAAATGTTCCAATGTTCCTTGTGAATGACAATGTATTTAAAAATTTTTTAATTTCTTTGTTCTATTTTATTTTCATTAATGATGTATTATTAAAAAGAAAAAAAAAACTGTACAAGGTCACCTGGATGACTCAATTGGTTAAGTATCTGACTCTTGATTTCAGT
Organism: Acinonyx jubatus; assembly: GCF_027475565.1. Taxonomy (NCBI): domain Eukaryota; kingdom Metazoa; phylum Chordata; class Mammalia; order Carnivora; family Felidae; genus Acinonyx; species Acinonyx jubatus. The sequence continues at coordinate 23,348,433 of NC_069384.1, forward strand.
TCAGGTCATGATCTCACTGTTCATGGGATTGAGCGCCACATCGGGCTCTGTGTGGACAGCATGGATCCTGCTTGGGATTCTCTCTCCATCTCTCTCTGCCTCTCCCCTGCTAGCACTCTTTCTCTCTCTCTCTCTCAAATAAAGAAATAAATTAAATAATTGATTTAATTAATTAACTAAAGGCAAATAGAGTTAATTTTGATATTTTTGAATGAAACATTCACCTGACTCTTCTGAAAGCTTGATCATGATAACTCCTGACATGCCTTGATATTTGTCTGAATTACCTTAGACCAGGCAGAGATAGAAGCAAACACGCACACACACACACACACACACACACACACACACACACTAATAAAATCAGTTTGGGAAGGATTCTCAAACTCAAATCTCCACAGGGGTCTGGCTGGCTATATAAATGGGTAGAATTAGCTGGTTTAATTTCACACGCATCTTCTATGTGACTACACACTACGGTGGGCACTGCCAACTAAAGCAAAAGCAGTTGCTACTCAACTGCAGCCAAGTGCTGTCAGGTTAAAATTGGCATTCGTTGCCACCAACACTTACAAGTGCCCAAGAGAAGTTGTATTTTTGTGCATTTATGTGAGATCTTCCAACTTTTAAATGTTAGTTGTAACTTCTTTTAAACACTGTAAAAGCCAAACGAAACATATCCACAAAAGAAGTATGTTCCTTAATCTGGCAGTTGCCACTCTTTGCTAAGCATCAAGGCCAAAAATGAGCCACAGAGTGGCAGTAAATAAGAAGATGCTTCTTGAGGCCGTTGAGGAGGATGTGGCCCTAGACTGCCTCTACCGTGATTCTACTTTATCTTTCTATAATTTATGTTGATGACCAGAAAACAACATTTGCTTCAAAGAGGATTCTGGATCGGTGTTTATTTATAAATATTCAAAATATCAAATATAACTTGTAGCTAATTTATAGATGGGAGAGCTGAGTGTGCGGACAATTGCAGAAATAAATCCTAGTTACATCTAGAGGAAAACCGTATGGGAAAAAACATCATAACCGTGTTGTTCAATGGAACAATTTTCAAAGATATCAAGCTTTCTGTTTTGCTCCAGTAAGCCTTAATTTGCACCGGCATTTTATTGGGAGTATGTTATTACTACTTTTGTACATTTTTGTTGATGTTTGAAGAAAAGCAGTATCAGTGTTCAAGGCACAAGTCATTTACTTCTAAAAAAGGGTGAAAAAGGCATAGCTTCTAAATGTAATTTCCTAAAAAATCCATTATAAAAATACATGATTATGAAAATGTTCAGTATAATTAAGGGATCACTGAGTGCTTAACAATGTCTAATTGGATGAATAAAAAGAAATTAAAATAGTTTAGAGCAAATCATCTCATTTTGGTGAGGAATGCATTAATTGATCTAAATTATGTCTCTCATTTTGATGTTTGTGGTTCTTCAATACATGGGTCTTTTGACCCATTTGCAATTTGTATAAATGGAAAGAGACAAAAGTACCATGGGGAAAGAGAAAAGGAAACCCTGAGCAGGTTTTTGCTAGCAAACATTTTAGGAGTCGACGAGTAGAATTCCTCCCTCCCATCACATGGCGCCAGATGCCGTTTTGTCTGAAGCCACAAGCTGCTGTGGATCCCTACGGCACTATAAACACAATCAAACCTGGCACTGTTATCACAGTTAGAGAAACACCTATGCTAAAAGGCTCTGTGTTGTGAAACTGGTTAGAGACTATATGCAGAACTTTCACTATGTTCAGTTTTTTAAAACATTGATTAATGTGCCCAAGAAAGAAAGAGCCATCCCTAGTAACATAGGAAGAGAAACCAGCCTCAAAGCACTAGCTATACAATGAGCACATTTTGCACACAGTCTGTTTATTCCACTCCCTTGGTGGAAGGGGCATGATTAAAACTCAGCTTTTAAAAGTATATGTATGCAAATAACTATAAATATATGTACATACATATAATCAAGTGGAATATGAATTTTACAGTTGATTCATGCTCACAACAATCTATTCTTCCCCCAGGAGATCTTATATTTGACATCAAAGAACTATTGTTCTATTGTTCCTTCTCATTCTCTATTGTCTCTCCTTTGAGTATTTTGTCTAACTTGAGTAGCTGAATAGATTGCCTATACTGAGTGTTGATTCTATTGCATTAAGGTGGGCTTAGGCTCTACTTCCCAACTAGTAGAAGTTTGATCATGGGCAGCTGCTGAATTACTCGTTTCTTAAAAAACTCAGTTAATGCATGCTTAAGATCCCCCTAGAGAGCAGGCTCCTGGAAAAAACCTTTCTTTTGCTAATAACGTTCTTGTCTCTACCCTCCTATAAAACCTTCTATTTTGTACAACTCCTTCGAGCCACCTCAACCTGCTAGATGGGATCCTGCGATTCATAAATCATGTAATAAAGCCAATTATATATTTAAAACGAACCAAAAATGTATTCTTAAGATATACAGATTATCATGTAACATTAAGGAAGAATATTTAATAAAAATGCTGGCATGATTCTGTCCCCAACTTAAGGGGCAGATGTCTGATATAAGAAAGTCAAACTCAACTACATTTCTCTTCCATTTTTTTTCTTTCCTCAGTGGACCACTGGCATTGTCTTCTGTCTAGCAAGGTTTTTACTGTCTTGTGTTTAAGGTATAGCTACATAACTAGGCTGAGCCTCTTTATCTTTCCCCAGTTTTCTGGAAAAACTCCATGATTGGTTTGCTTGACATTTAGATAATATCATGTGATGTGGGATTTGGGGGAAGTCCTGAATGAATCTAACAGATAATTTTTGAAACGGGATTTTGGGAAGGCTTGGCTCCATCTATTTGCAGATTTTTGTAGTGGTAAATGATTGCTGCTATATATCCAAAAATACAAATTGCTCACTAGTGTAATCATGACCTTTAAGGAAAACAACTCTGAAATCTTAGTCGACTTCATTTACTGCTCACTCTTTCTGTTCTTACTAGTAGTAGATATTGTTGATGCCCTACCCAGATTTTCTTTACCAGGCTAAGACTCCCACTACTAGCTGCTAAAGGTGTTAAAAGCTAAGGGCTCATACTTTTCATCCATCACAAAGAACTGCCCATGATGGCCGGTACTTGGCAGACCATACTATATGTACTTTCTCTCATTCTTAGGCAGCATCTAGTCAATGACTAAACTCAGGCTAGAGTTAGCACATCTTAGCTTCGTCTCTTCCTGTTCCCTACTTAAGTTTCTCTCACTTCTTTACAGGTTTCTTCTTTAAAGAGTCTCAGAAATCACTTATATAAGGATCTACGGCTCAGGCTTTGCTTCTGACTGAGGAACTCGACTTTACACCTGCTCATATATCAAATGTTTATTAAAAGGAATGGGGGCTGTTAAAGTAAGTTAATGGGACTAAATAGGAATGGTTATAAACACAAACAATCATTACCATAATAGAGTTTAAACAATGTGATTCTTGGTAGGATAAACATTTTTGATTTTCACTTGATGCGGAACATTGGGTGAAATCATTTTCTTGAGGTTCTTAAAGCCAACAAATTTTGGTTTTCCTCACTACCCAGGAAAGCAACAACCACAGGGATTTTATAAACTACAGGACTGGGCAGTAATGACGAAACAATTTCTAAAACATGCTAGTTTTGTGATGTGAGGGCCTGTGGTGAAAAATAAGTTGTATACAAAGTATCATACCCTTTTTAGGGTTTCTAAAAGAGTGCAGTTAAGCATTGATAATCTCAGAACCTTTGCTGATAGTGCCATTCTCTAGAACCTAGAGTCTAAAGAAGCAATGGAATTTAGGTAAAAGCTGAGAGATTTGAGAAAACTGATGTTTCAGTCATCTTTACTTTCCTTTTCCCTAAGGATTCCATTTGGAGAAAAAAAGTTAAATTTCAATTCCTACTTTATCTATTCCTTTCTTGCTCTTTTTTGCCTCATCTTGCTGTCTTCTAAATAGCAGCAGCTGTCTTTATTCATAGATTCTAATCCTGTCCTCAGCTGGTTACCCTTTCTCCCATTCTTAGGAAGAAGATGTTTCAACAGCCTCTGGAATTTAACCCAGGCAATGTAAACATCCTCCATTAAACACACAAAAGTCTGTTCCCAAAACCAGAAGAAAACTTGCTTCAGAGAGCAATCATTGCAATCTCACAGAATCTAGCCTGGGATGAGGTTATCTATAGATTTCAGGAAACTCATGTTTGGCTTTGTGGCGATTACAAGACTCAGGAGCCTGGGAAGCTGCTGCAAAATTCATTACAAAGATGTGTTCATGGAGCAGTATATTCTCTTTCTCATTTTTGCTTAATATCTTGCTATATAATTATAATCATTTAAACAATATGTACAAAATTAGGTTGGAATTTTGTAGTGTCAAGAAATGAATCGGGTTTATTTTAAAAATATGCAATACGGGTAACCCAGACCAAATTTTCAATCTGTCAAACCTTTGGTCTAATGACCGTCAGGGAAGACTGAAAGAGCCATGGTTTTTAATTGGTCTTTCCTAATGGAGTGATACTTTAAGGCTCATAGTTTTTATATGGTACATGCAATTTTAACTGCTGCTCTATTGTTTTATGTATTCTAATTTAACACTTTACATGTTTCGCTTGCATCCTTAAACTGATCTAACCATGAAGGACACAATATTATAACTTGAAGATTGACTTGGAGGAACATATAAGGGATTCAAGGGAGAAGCAGAGAATGCAAGTAGCTTCAGGAAGGTTAAAGCCCAGAATTCACTGAGACCTTTGAAGAAAGTGAAGGACAAAGCAAAGCAGCTAGTTTGGCATAATGCAGAGCATGGCAAGAAGTACTGTGGTATGAGTTACGTTTTTTAATAAAAGACAAATATAGGGTATTATTTGATTGTGTTTTGTTCTTGTCTTCTCTACCCAAAATAATTAGTTTCAAATTTAAAATGATAGAATAAACACAGTTCAGAGGAGAACACTGAAAAGCAATAAAGGTATAAACATTTTGAGTAACCAAATGAAGTTTTAAAAAGTTAACAGTAGGAAAGAAGAATAAATTAAAACTAATGAGACAGACTTAAACCGGAATCTATAAGACTATGCATATTTTTAAGAGACTCATACGGGGTTTTATAACTCTTCACATGAATTAACAACTACAACTAACTCTAAGAGATTTGTCCACTGATTACTAAAAAGCAGACAGAACTAACTATAACACAGCTACCAAATTATTTTATTCACAGAGAGTAGTAAAAGACTATTAGTACCTCTAAATGAATTCAGGTCTTCAGGACCAGATGAAATACATTCAAAGACCTAAAATTATAACAGATCTAATCACAGAACCACTTCATAAATCTCTGGGACTTCATGGAGGGGAGAAGAAATTATGGCAGCATAGAGGTGGGTGAGATTGGTAAAGATTCCAGGATTCAAAGTGAAACATTCCCTCCATTTGCTACCATCTGACTTGGGACCGGCAATGATTCTGTTGTTTTAAAAAATGCACTTTTAACACTGTTAAAAGTCAGCACACCAGGATTTTTGAAAAGTGAAATTGGGGTTGGAAATCAGAGGTTGTAGCAACAACCAAATCACTACCAATATTAATTTCCAACAATACTGCAGAAAGAGTAATAAAATGAAATGACATGAGAAAAAAAAATTAAGGAAGCATTACACTCTGGAGGCTCCTGTGAAATCATGCTGTAAGTAAAACCCAGGTTACTAAATAAGATTGATTAACAGATGCATTGTTCCTTGATTTTAGCAATGAATTTGAGACAATTTCTCAAGATGGTTATAAGATAAAAAATCAAAAATATGAACAAACTATCGGATTTTACTGAGTAATTATAGGCAAGTTATTTATTTATAGAAAAGCATTCCCCAAAATGAGGCCTAGGTCTTCATCCAATAATCTATTCCAGTGTTGTAATCAATGCCACATTGGAGAACACAGAATGGCAACAGATTACTGTTTTTTCAAATATCGAGTCTCTACAAGAGACTTACAAGGCATTTTTCTAAGTGCTACGTTCACAGTAGTGACTCCACATTTTAGAGTGGGAAAGATAGATAATAAACACGGAAGCCAAACCATGCAGTATCAGATAAGAGAAGGTCCTATAAAGCACATAGAAACATTTGGAATGATGAAATAAAGTTTTGAAAGGTTACCAAGGGGTAAGAACAAATTAGAACTAACGAGACAGACATATATAAGGGTCTATAAGACTATGTACATGTTTTAAAGGACTCATGTGGCACTCTGTAACTCTTCATGCAAACTGCCAACGATATTAACAAACACAAACCCCAAGGGATCATATCCACGGACAACTGAAAAGCGTGTGGAGATAATCATGTGGCGTTACCACCAAAATGACTGTGCAAACTTCACTGAGATTAGTAAAGGTGTTGAGAGTTAACGGGCATTTTCATTAACAGATTGATAATACAAGTACATTATGTTCAAGGAGAAGGCAAAAGTGAGAATTTCAGAGAAGAAATGAGGACTATTACACTGGAAAATATTAAAACTAAAATTAAGAGACCAGTGGATGAGTTAAAAGCTGGAGAGAAATTTTCTGACCTGGAGATATCAGGAAGAACTTACATAGAATGAGGTAATCAGTCAAAACAGAAAGAGACACGTGGAGGCAAAGGAAGTGACCAGGGTTACACAGGGAGAATACCTGCCATATGAGTTATTGGAGTTCCCACAAGACATAATGAATGAGAACTTTACAAACTGGTGGAAGAAATCCATCTTTAAATTGAAGAGATATTATAAATACTAAGCTGAATCAATAAAAGAAACACGTACCCATTCACACCAGGCTAAAACTTATGAAAGCCGAATATAAAGAAAAACATCTTAAAAGCAGACAATATTGTTACCACTATGAAATGAAAACATCAGAGTGCAGAAAGAAAATACACCAATTCAGAAATCTATTCTTCATTATTGAAGGTAAGATAAAAACATTTCCAGAAAAACAACAGTGAGAGATTAGTTATCTACATACCTGCAACAAAAGAAATACTAATTTCTTTTTTTTTTTTTTTTTTTGCCTTCTAAGTGATCCAAGATGGAAGTCTGGGGATACATGAAGGAGAGAAGAGCAAAAGGAAAAGTAAAAATGTAAATTAATGATTAAGTCTAAAGAAATATTACCTGTATAAAATAATAATCTTATAGGCTTTTAAGTACTGGGATAGTTAAAATATATAATAGTACACTGGGAAAGAGAACAGATTGATGTGTTCCTCATTTCTTGCATTATCCAAGAAGAGGATACAATTATTAATTATTATCACAATGTGATAATATCCACAAGTGTTTATCACAACCACTGACACTACCACTAAATAGTAAAACAGTATATAACACAGTATATAAAACAGTATATAACAGTATATAACAGTAGTGTGGGTGTGGACAATTATCAATTATTTGATCTAGGTGACAGCTACTTGCTTTTTCACCTTATTAGAATTTGATAAGATACATACTTTTTCTTTCTATTAAGTTTTTATTTTAATTCTAGTTAACATACAGTGTCATATTAGTTTCTGGTATACAATATAGTGAGATATACACCTTTTCCTTATGGATTTTTTTCGGTATAGGTTATATTCAACACTTTTTTTTATTAGGTAAAAAAAAAAGACACACACAAAAAAACAAAGGAAACTGGAAAGTAAACCTGAGAAAGTAGGACAGGACTAGACAAATTATCATCAACATTAGTAGAACTGTCATGTAGAACTTTTTTTATGCAATTCTAAGATTGATGTTTTAAAAGAATTAAAAGAAATAAAATAAAGATGTATCAGGTCAACATGGAGTAAGAAAATTGGATTCCTAAATAGCTTTTGATATAAGCAAATGAAAAAGAAAAATTTTGAATAGTTAAATGGCATTTCCACGGTCACCCGGCTATATAGAATGGCAACTCTGGGACTAGAATGCAGGTCTTTGAGTGCTATTTCATTGCTCGTGACACTACACAGATGTATGTGTCTTTAAATGTGGAGGTATTAAACAATTTTTTTAAATCCTCCTTAGTTAGTCATGTCCTATCAGAAGGGTTTTTCACCTAGATGGAAAAAGAGTCTAAATGATGTCTGAGGAATGTGAAAGGGAATTCTTGCATTTATTTGACATTTGAGCTCAATGACTTATTTCTGGTTATATGTGATGGTTAATTTTATGTGTCAATTTGACTAGACTAAGAGATCCCCAGATAGCTGGTAAGATATTCTTTCCAGATGTGTCTGTGAAAGTCTATCTGGAAGAGACTGGCATTTGATTCTGTAGACTGAGTAAAAATCTGCCCTCACCAATGTGGGTGGGCATCAGCCAATCCTTTGAGAACCCAAATAGAACAAAAAGGTTAATAAGAAAGGAAGAGTTCCATATTTCTTCTTCCTCTGGGTTGCCCATCTTTTCCTGCCCTTGGACATCAGAGCTTCTGGTTCTTAGGCCTTTGGACTCTGAAACACACCAGCTGTCCCCAGTTCTCAGGCCTTTAAGCCTTGCACTAGGAATTACACCATTGGCTCTCCTGGTTCTCAGGCCCTCAAACTCAAGACTGAATTGTACCACCAACTTCATCAGCTTGTAGAGAGCAGATTGTGGAGATTCTCAGCCTCCATAACCTAATGAGCCAATTAGTGTAATAAATCCTTTGTCTCCCTCTCTTTCTTAATCTCAATCTCTGTCTCTCTCTCTCTCTCTCTCTCTCTCTCTCTCTCTCTCTCTTTCACACACACACACACACACTCTCTCTCTCTCTTTCTGTCTCTCCCTCCCTCTCTCTCTCTCCCTCTCTTTTTCACACACAGACCTTTTCTCTCATATCATATTGGTCTGTTTCCCTGGAAAACCCTCACTGGTACATTATATGATTCCCATATGTATCTTTATAGGATTTTACAAAAATATGAGATGATTTAAAATCAAGGAAACCTACACAAACTATAATAACCTGAGTTCATTGGCACAAACTTCTATAACTTCTCTCTCTCTCTCTCTTAATGGTTTTCACAATAAACAAGATGTTTGTCATTGGCAGGTATTCATTTTGTTTCACACATTAAATAACAGAACCATTTATTGTTACCTGTAGTGATATAACTCAATAACTTTTTGGAATCTTGACTTCTCAAACTAAAATTTTGATTACAGTCACAGAAATTTTTTTTCTTAAGTGAATATATTGTTTTACAAAATTGTTCTTTAAACAGAGGTGATTTTTGACTTTTTTATTATTTCAAATATTTTACTCTGATAATTGGTTATTAGTTATATTGCCCTCAAAACATTGTGCATTTTTAAATTTGTATTGCTTTGTCTAATATGCTAAGAGATGCTGTAGAATTTTTTTTCTGCATTTTAGAACAATTAATCCTGGAAATCCAAAGTTCCACAGAAATCTAAGAACCACCCTTCAAATCAGCTTTGAAGTTGCATTAATTTAGATGCCCATTTTTCTCTCTGTCTTCAAGAAATATTTTGCATACTTGTATTAGTGTTCAAAAGTTGCCATATTTAAATCTGAAATAATAAGCTACATTGCAGTACCTTCTGATTCATTATCCTTATTTTCCAATAAGAAATATATGAAAGGTAGAACAAAAAGTGGAAGTAAAATATCAGTTTCCTCCATACAATAAAATGGCAACCATCCTGAGACACATCAAAAGGATTATTCTTGTAAAAAGAGGCAAAATCAATCTAAAGAAATCTCATATGTGTGCCCCATATACTACATCAGGAGATGTGATGTCTATTTATTATAAAAATTTCAAATTGTTCACCATAACCATAATGGTAAATTTTATGTGTCAACCTTGCTAGGCTACAGTGCCCATTTATTTGATCAAACACCAGTCTAGATGTTGCTGTAAAGATATTTCTTAGATGTGATTAACATTTAAATGAATAGATTTTGAATAAGGTAGATTATGCTCCATAAGATGGGTGGGCCTTATCAATCAGTTGAAGGCCTAAAGAGTAAAGACTCCCATTTCCTGAAGAAGGAATTCTTCTAAAGACTGTAACTGCTGACATGCTATACAGACTTAAGACGTGGAAATCTCCATGATCATATAAGCCAATTTCTTAAAATCAATCTTTTTTTCCTCTCTCTCATGTATGTGAGAGAGATCTTATTAGTTCTGTTACCTAATACAGTCACCTATATTACAATTACACTTTGGCTGTAAATTATCCTTAGGGGAAAAAAATGAAAGAGGTAAAAGGAGAAAAAGACTTTCAAGGTTAATACCATAGGAATATAAAAAAACTAATTTTAAGAATAAAGATGCCATTGAGAAGATCAAAGGTTTGGGGATACTGGCATCAAGAGTTGTTGAGTTCTATCCCAAAGGAATAGTACAAAACAAACATCTCAGAGGCCTCAAAAATCTTGTCTCTTCCTTATCCAGTCTGAAGTCCCTATATAATTACTGCCTCCCTAATCATTTCCTTTAAAGAGGAAGTACAAGAAGCTGGCTCTTCTCTTGACCTCTTCACTCCTTCTTTTGAAGATTCCGTTGGTCTTTGGGGGCAGATAATTTGCTTTATTAGCAGACATTTGAATCTTTCATCTTTTTGGTGTGGGTGTTAATTCTTCATTACATGTCAAATAGAATAATCAGCGAAACAATCTTTTCCCATGTATTTCTTTTTTTGTCATTTTTTAATTGCAAGTTTAATTTCTTTAATGGTTACAAAGTATTCAGATCATCTTTTTTTTATCATGGTTGAGTTTTGGTAGTTAATGGTCTTTGGAAAACTCATCCTTTTCTGCTAGGTTGTTACATTTATGAGCATAACGTTGTTTATAGTATTAACTTATTATTCTTTTAAAAGCTACAGGATCTCTAGTGAGATCTTGTTTCATTCTTGATGTTGGTGGTTTGTGTCTTCTTTTTTATTTTTGTCAGTCTTGCTAGTGGTTTGTCAATTTCATTTATGTTTCAAAAAACAGTTTTTGTTTTATTGATTTTTTTCTCTTAATCTTTATGATGTTTTGAGTCACCCTGTTAGTTTTTCACAGTGACCAAGTCACATAGAGTCCTATGTTTGTGGACCATTGTCATTTCCATTGATATCAGTCATGGACAATTTACAGATATATAAATTTGCATAAGGAAAATGCAAGGCAGAAACACTGTTGGTTGAGACTGTTTCAAAGTTTTTCAGAAATTTGGCCTGCAGTTTCCTCCAGAAATTCTATCTTCTGCTTGTTCTTTCTTTCTCTCTTTTGCTCGGTACTTGTGGTGAATGTCTTTAGTACTGCCATTCTTAGAAGTGGGAACATAAACTGCCCGTAGAGCAGTAAGAGTTCAGGGTCATATCTAGAATCTTGATAATGATGCAGAAGGAAGATACACAACAGCTCATGACTGTCATGCTTTCTCAAGCACAGAAAAGATTTAGCCTAATTAGTCAGCCCATCTTCAAATCCTTGCTGAAGAAAATGACCCACCACAATCTTATGCGATCTTATTCTGAAGGGTCAAATTGTGTAATAGTTTTCTCTATTAGAATATTAGAATTCAAGCAGAATGTGAAGTGTCACTTGAATGCACATGCCTACCTGTTCCAACTTCTGCTTAACTGTAGAGAAGCAGGTATATGTGATAGAATTGGGACAAGAGGGAACCCTACCCAAGTCAAACTGTCATCTTCTCATGTGTTCTGCTGGGAAATAGTGATTGCCACAGAAGTGATGCTGGATCTAACGGGCTTTGTGTTCTGCATAAATCTTATTTTTAAGTAAAATATTATTTTGGATGCTAGTATAGTTTTCAAAAAGACAAATCTAGTTGGTAAATTAGACAGCAGGACAATCTTAAAAAAGATACTTAGGTACAGTTTTAGATTTTATGCAACTTCCATAAATGGTGTAGAATTTAGTTAACTAGTTCTTGAGGCACGCATACAGTTTATAATATGTTAGTTAAAATAATTTGCATTTAACATTGACTATTTTCTCTGACTTCTGATAAAATCTAATAGATGAAGCAAGACTGTTTTCATGACAAGTGGGAAAAGCAAATATGCTTCATTGACACTATTAACATAATGATTGTCCTTACTTTTTCATTACTTTTCGATCCAAAGTATAATAAACAGCAAACACTATCCATGTATATAATGATGGTTGTGTCATCAAGCATGCATAAACAATAAATTATTTCTTTTATTTCTCCTAAGTTAAAAAGGCATATTATTTATGTTTTTAAGCATACAGTTCACAATATCTAAGATTCTGTAGTCTTGGAGGGTCCAGAACTCTCACATAATTTTTCAAGAAATGAAACACAACCCCATTTAAGGGGAAAAAAAGTAACCATTCTGAGGCATGTATTTGAAAAATAATACCCTCAACCCCTCTTTAATACTCCCATTTTGGAGTTGGGCATTTGACAAATGCATCCATCTGTCCACTTATCACTGATTTTAGAGTTGATTTCTGACTTTGTGAGGGGTCTTCTCTTGAGTTTGACAACTTTTGATGAAAATATGAAATTAGGAAAAAATAAGCTGAGCTCAGACAGATGATCAACGTTATCTGCGGCACTGAAAATAAGTGCCCTAGTCTTGTTCTCAGATTGATGATGATTTACTTATCGAAATGCACTGGGGAAAGTGAAGACTATCACAAATGATTGAAGGGACAAGCAAAAAGGATAAAAGGGCAATAAATAAATAGGTTAACTTGAACAGTATACCCCCCAAATTTCAAAAATTTCTAGACAGGCCAAGAATTTGCTATAATTTAAATGCCATACTCTTTATAAACTTATTTGATAAGACAAATATATTCAGGAAACAAAAATGAAATATAAAAATATTATTTAGGAAGGCATTTTGATATGCCATTCTGGATAAGATAATTTCATGGTGAGTAGAGAATGACATTGTTTTCAGAGCTAATGTTATGTCCTTAGAAATTTACTATAATATGATATACAACATAGGCTGGATATATTTTCTATTCAGTTGTACAGTTTTGAATCTTTGTGGTCCTCTGCTAAGTGTATATGATTGTATGCGAGTGTGCAGTTGTGTCTGTTTAATAGAGAGTGCCACAAAAAATAAACCATACAAATAATAGTTATGTGAAAGGATTTCAATCTAAAATGGAACCATAGGAGATGAAATGGAGACTCTCACACATGTGCTTTCAGGAACACATGCGTAACTTAAGAACTGAGAGAATAATTTCCATTAAATGCTTGATTTCCAGAAGACTGAGACTTATTTTCTGACCAGTGAACACCTGCCAAGAGTCTCTCCATATCCTCAAGTCCATGAACACAGTGCTTACACTCTGGCTGGACTGCCCCTTCTTTGCACTCCTTGTCCATAGATATAGCCTACCCCAAACCCTCAATGGATTTGCCTATAGCTTGCTACAACATGCATTAACCAAATTGCAATTCCTCTGCTACTTCTGAATGAACTCAATTTCTGGTAATGTGACCTTGCCTCAGTTTATCACCTTATTTGGATTAACGGTATACGTTTTTACCAGATGGATTTTACATAATCATAGAAAAATGTCTCTAAACCTCTTTCTGTGTTTTCACATGATATATTATGTAGCTAATTTTTATATGCAAAGCCCAATGTAGCTCTAATTTTCTTAGTTCCTTCTTTCTAACATCTTTAGGCTCTTTGAATTTCTGTGCTGTTTTAGAAAACTTTAAGATCAGATCATTTATCTATTGCAATAACAACATCCAAGAAAGTAATATTCCTCATCGTATTGAACTTTCAATTAAGCCAAGTAGTGTAAGGTCAATCAATATTGTAATTGGGAAAAGATTATATTATTGTTGGCTGCCTTTGGCATATTGCCCACGGGCTATGTGCCAAATTAATAAAAATATTCAGTATTTGGTTTCCCTGATATTTCATATATTTGCTGCTCCTGAACCAGAGCCAGTATGTTCTCTTTGAGAACTGTAATTCATTCCTCCCAGCTAAGTCAAATCTCAAATTGATCTGCCTTGACTGTGATTACTAAATTGATGGAATTGACATTCATCAAGTAGATTGTTTTTGGCATATTCATAAAATATTTATTACATTTATAAAAAGAGACAGAATCACATTTTGTTTCTGTAGAAAAAGGAATTTCAATTTGTTACTTTATGACCGAGTTCAACAAACTACAGCTCATGGGCCAAATGTGACTTGCAGCCAGGTTTTGTAGCTAACACTTTATTGAAACTTAGCCATCCCCATCTATTTGCATATTATCTGTTCCGGTTTGGGGGTGGGGCTACAAGGTCAAAACTGAATAGTTGTGACAAACCCCATATGGCCTACAAAGCCAATATTTACTTGCTGTTTGGTCTTTTACAGAAAATGTTTGCAACCCCTGCTATAAGAACAAATAATTTTGAATTTTAGTTTGCTGCCTAGAAACTTCCGTTAATAATAATAAAAATAATGATAACTAAAAACTACTACATGGCAGATGCTGTTCTGATCACTAACCGTCGTTGAAGTGATTTCATATTCACAACTTATATGTCAGAAGTGTGAGTTATTTCAATATTAAAGATGATCGGACTGAAGCATATTGAGGTTAATTAACTTATCTAGGGTCACACAACTAACAAACAAGTGGCATCACAGGGATTAAAACCCTCAGATCTAGCGCCACTGTCTACACTTTAACCACTACACTATTTCCATGACTGCGAGATATGATCGTTGCTTAAGGTCTGTTTTTTTTCAAGTTCACTGTCATCTTGATATTTTAAATTTGGTTATTACATTCTACTTTTTAACTTGGAAAAACCACACTATGTCAAGAGTGATTTTTAATATAAATTAAAATTATAAATTAAAATTAAAATTATAAATTATTTTTAATAATTTTAACATTATCATATGTACTAGTAAAAGGACTCTTTTAAAAAGATGCTGATATATTTAAGTTCACTTGATTCCCACCATTCTAAATACAACCACACCCTTGCACTTTTTCCTTTCAGCAACAATGCTATAATAATTATAAATATAATAACTCTGTGACACTTTTCCAATATTTTATGGTATCGATTTAGTTGTACTTTTTTAAGTCCTTGGCAATTCAGTAACTAACTGGAGCACTTACTTAGCTAGAATATTTCATTCACAACCATTTCAACAAGGGTTTTCTCCCCTTTATATAAGAAGTGCGAACATTCGATGAGTACAGTAAAACCTCAGTTTGTGAGTATAATTCATTCTGGAAACATGCTTGTAATCCAAAGTACTTGCATATCAAAGGGAATTTCAAGAACCATTGGCTCACTTGTGATCATGTGATGTTCAGTGTCATGTATACTACTCGTATTGCAAGACATCGTTTGTTTATCAAGTTAAAATTTATTAGAAATGTTTGCCTATCTTGCAGAACACTCACGGAACAAGTTACTCACAATCCAAAGTTTTACAGGAATGAGTCACTCACATCAGGCCCTACATCATCAGCCACCCAACTCCCTTCAGTTCTGTCTTACCAACTGTCTGTACTTATCTCCTAGGTCCTGTGTATTTTGCTGCTCAGAGTTGACACCTGTGACCTTTAGCTATGCGACCCTTGGCATGAGAACTCTCACTTCTTTGTAGAGCATTATACATTGGCTAGTTTTATGACTACACATCCACAGCTTATAACCAATGACTGATTAGTGTGGGGTTACCCAGCCCTTCATATTCCAGATTTTCCTGCAGAATCAGGCAGAATATACCAATACACCTAACCTTCTACCCTAGTTTGGCTTCTTACTGTCTACTATCTTGCTTCTTCCATACAGGTACTAATTTCTCCTGGGGGCACTTCCTGAATCCATCACTTTCACTTTGAACCCATGGTCAGGTGTACTAATAGAATCCGCCTGGATATTGTAAGAAGGAAGTAAGATACGAGCAAGAAAAATTAGGACGTACTCCACACTGATATTTACAGATTAACCAATCTTAAGTAAAGGCGGAAGAGGCCATTAAACAACAAGAACAGCAACCAAAACTGTAAGCAAAAAATCTGGTACTTTATGGAGCACCTGGGTGACAGAGTCGGTTAAGTATCTGACTTCAGCTCAGGTCATGATCTCATGGTTTATGAATTTGAGCCCCATTCTGGGTCTGTGCTGACCTCAGAGCTGGAGCCTACAGCTTGCTTTGGATTCTGTCTCCCTCTCTCTCTGCCCCTCCCCCACTCATGCTCCATGTCTCTCTCTCTCTCTCTCTCTCTCTCAAATAAATAAACATTATTTCTATGAACTTCTTGTATACAGCAGTAAATGACAAAAAAAGAAAGGAGGGGCAATGGTGTGAGTCTCTCGGGCAGAAATATCTCTTCAATCTGTATGTTTTTTTTTTTATTTTTCTTCTCCATTCTTCACTACACTAAAGCTGCCTTGGGCCTAATTGAACTTGACTTTGGTGTGTGTGTGTGTGTGTGTGTGTGTGTACACATATGTGTATATCTACACAGAAACACTCACTCACACATATTGTTTTTCCACTTTGGTACAAAGAGGGGAGTAAGAAAGAAAAGAGAAAAATACAACTTTTTCTTGGTCTTTATTCTTCGATATTCTCAAATTAAAATCATAATATAAAAAATATTGCATTTAGTATTCATGGTTCTTGGAAAACTAAAACAGATGTTTTTGTTTTCTTACTTTGTTATAATATGTTATTCAAGGTATAGTTTTATAATTACCTTGATTTCATCATTTGCTTTTAACTATAAATTTGAGTATCTTAAAGCATGAAAAAAATTCAAGAGTTTCAGCTGATATATGACCAATGCACGGGTTCTCCTAGGATACTTTGTGAGCAGGGGAAGTCAAATTGCTACACACTGAGTGAATAGAGTTTTTCTCCTCCTACACTATACAGAATGATGGTCTTCGAACTGGGGCATCTATACCTTAAGAGTATACAAAGTTCAAAACATATAAAAGACTACATCTCTATGGTCCAGTGTCCATTTCCTCAAGTTGGTCTGCATTAGCAAAGATCTATGGTCCAGTGGTATTCCCTTTCTATGATCTTCTCACACATCCTTCACAAGGGACTTTTCTCCTGATTTTCAAAAGAATGTCATATTTTACTCAGATTATCTTTTGTTGTTATGTCGTATAGTGCAAAATCCTGGGCAATGTGGTAATTCCTGTCAATAATATATTTATAAGGAAGAACTGAATGAATCAAACACCTAACAACAAGGCACTTTCCAACATAGGTTATTTTCAATTTTTTTAATGTTTATTTATTTTTGACAGAGAGAGAGAGACAGAGTGTGAGCAGGGAGGGGCAGAGAGACAGAGGAAGACACAGAATCTGAAACAGGCTCCAGGCTCTGAGCTGTCAGCACAGAGCCCGACGCAGGGCTCAAACTCAGGAACAGAGAGATCATGACCTAGACCAAAGTTGGATGCTCAACCAACTGAACCACACAGGTGCCCCTTAATTTGGGTTATTTTCAAATCATTATTCCAACAAAACTGAAGAACCACTGAATCTGGGTTCCCACTTATGAATAAAGTTTTGAATGCAATAGCAAAACTTTGAAGAAGTGAGTTATATTGCTAGAAGACAGTTTGTTCTATTCCTTCTACCTATTTATGGAGACATTAAGTTCTTACTATTTATATTTGTTAAGAAAAAAAGAGGTAGGGGTAGAATTAATACTGGAATCATATCTCATTCTAATAATCAATAACTTGTGCTCATGCATTTGTGTACTGACTGGAAAAACTAAAACTCTTCTCATTGCATTAAAAGCTATATTTTCAACAAAATCTTTTAAGATTTAATAAAGATACAAACTTACAAAATACTTGTTTTTATCAGTTGTTTGTTATTGTACATTAATTTTTTAAGCTTATTTTACTTAAGTAATCTCTACACCCAACGTGGGGCTCAGACTCATAACCCCAAGATCAAGAACTACACGCTCTTCCAACAGAGCCAGCCAGGCATCCCTGCAGGTTAACTTTTTAACAACAAAGGGACTCGCAGCTTCTCACCAAAAAGGAGTTACATATGTGGGTCTCTATTCTCTATTCTCTATTTGTGCCATGGTTATTTCACTAATACTACCTTGAAGTACGTGGCTTTACAGTAAGCCCTGAAATTAGATAGTGTGGATGCTTCCACTTTCGTTTTCAGTGTTGTTTGGGATATTCCAGTTTGTCTTTCCTTGTCAATGTTAGATTTCAGATTGTAGGTTTTTCTACAAACAATTTTGCCACAGATTTTGAGGGGTTTGGGTTTACTCTAGAGATGTATTGAAGAAAACTGACATCTTGACTATGTTGAGTCTTCTACTCCATGAACATACTGAATGCTGAAAAAACAAATGAGGTGTTTTCCATTTCCTCTTTTAAGTCCATTTTTCCCCCTTTTTTACCCTGATTGGCAATCCAGGACCCTGATCTTTATACTACATCGAAGGTGTCCTTATCCTCTGGCTTCCTATTGGCTTGGGTCAAAGAGGGCACCTATAGGAGTTCAGAAGACAGAAGATGAGGGAGGGTGAGTTTCGTTACCAAAGACACAGCTCCTATTCAGCAGCCTTCTTCCACAATTACAACTCTCTGGACTTTTCTCCTTCACGCTTACAACTGGCAATGATATACACTATCCTTCACTGATTTCTCTTACATCTGCCTAAATCTTTGAAATTGGCCCTCAGTTAAACTCTCTTAAATTGTTCCTTTGGAATATGCCATCATTCTACTGCCATGGTCATAACTTTGTGTATGTGTTTTCAGGTGAAGTGTCATTTAAAGAAAACATGAATGTGATTACACACACACGCACAACACAGAGTCTCTACTATTGGTAAATATACTTACATGTTTGCGAATTAAATCAGATGACCAGTATCCTTTAATGTGTATTTTCATTTTGCAGGGTACAACTATGTTTGTACATACAGAGGGCTGTTCACCTGAATTAATAGATTTTCATGTTCTATGAGCTTTCTCACAAATAAAATGCTCTGTGCTATGAATTCTGAAATCATATAGCACATATAATAAATAGACGAGATGAAATGATCATTTCTCCCTGGATCTAGACACTTCCAATTGTAAGACCAAGAATTTTTAAATGCAATACATATTCTAAAATCATCAGTTTTTGTAGATGAAAAAAATTTTTAGATGTTTTAAATTATAATATTCTATTTGTAGTTTAAAATGTGGTCTGTAAAATTTAGCCTATTAAAGTGTATATTAAAGAGTCACATTTGGAAAGGAGGAAATTGTGATGAAATCCATATAATGTGTTCCTTTAAACAAGAATGCATGTATTTCATTGAAAGGGGAAGTATTAAATGTTATACACTATCTTCATTGTTATCAGAACTCTGATAAGATAATGGAGTGCTCAAGAAGATTTTTAAAAAGCTAATGCCATCATTTTTCCATATATCTGAATTATCACTGATGAGAAACTTCTAATTAGCATTTTGACCTTTAAGCAGATAATTCAGTGAAACTTTCATTAGTAATAGATCAAGAAGAAACTGCAAATTAAAATGCAATTTTCTGACTTTTTAGAAAACCTGCTTACTGAATTTAAGGACATCTATGTATAATTATACAATTTTCATTATCAGTTAAACATGCTGATAGTAGAACCAGTCAAAAATATGTCACAGAGGATACATAAATTATAAAGTTTAAGAATTTAGATTTTATCTTTTGTCCATTACTAAAACAATCAATTTCATGTAAAGTTCTTTAAAATGAGATAAGGGATAATATGTAATATTTTCTCTTATTTCATTAAATTTTAGTAATGTTTTCCTTTTGATAGTCAAATATTATTTTAAGGTTGGCAGTGATTTTTTTTTTAAGAATGAAAAGGACAGATGCGCTCTTTCTCCCAAAACTTCCCACCAGTTTTTTGTCTGTTTGTTTTTTGGAGAGTGAGAAGTAAAAAAAAAATAGGTTTATTGTTTTCAACTACTTCCTACAGATGGTATTGAATGAAAATCACCAATTCCATATCACCAATTCTTCCATCTTAGTTGTTTTGTGTAACTATGTAAACAAATCTTTGCATTGTCAAGCTTGCAATATCATTACACTTATCACTAGCAGCCTTTTGGAAAACAGCAATCTATATCCTCCTTTTACAGATTGATTTCTCGTCGCTGAACAAATTAAAGTGTTACTAATGATGGCAATGATTCTTGCCCTCAGGACAACTCCAGTGACTACATGTGTTTATGATGGCTACCGTTTGCTACTCCTGCCCTTTTGAAAAGCCCGAGGTTGCTCCCTGGCATAGTTAAAGATTATTAAGCACATCCCATGATTATAGTTTATCCGCAATTGCATTGTGGGATAGCGCAACACAATGGGAAGACTAAGAGTACGACTACCATTATTCCAAGTCTTATTTGCACAAATTTACTACAAGAGGATTGACAAGTAAAATCCATGTCACATGAAGACCAATCGCCTGATACTGAAATAGTAAGAAATCTTGTTGTGAAACCTGGGCCAGTAAATCATTGAGGTGGATTGCCTATGTGAGGATTAAAAGGACCACAATTTCTAACTACGCTGGAATTGAAATTAAAATTTAAAAAAAGGCCCTACAATTTTCAAGGCAGCCACTGATTTTAAGTTGTACATCTTCAGAGCTTAAGTTGCACAGGTTTTGAAGTGAGAGACTTAAATATGTTTAGTGCATTATCCCTACATATTAGTGAACACTTGAGAATCACTTCCTTTTTCTTATATGGAAAACCTTTAGTAAATGCCTACTACATTCCTATAAATGAAATATAGTCTTTCTCTGGTGTCCAATTCTTTACATGAAACAGGCTGCAGGCATTACATATAATTGGAAAAGCTATATACATGATCAGGAGTCCTAGAAAATTTGATACTGTGTCAGCATAAAAGAAAAACAACACTTTTCTTAAGTTATATCACTCAAACTTAAGTATCTATTTTCTCTGATTTTTGCTTTTGCACCAAGCAATCAATATGTGAATATGAACGATGTTGGCAGAGTATATAGAAATGAAACATAACATAAAATTTTAATGATTAAATGTGTTTATCAGAAAAGGCTAAATACTCTTTAAAAACTCTAGAAAAGAACTCTGAAGAACACAGAACTCTAGATGTGGTCTCAATGAAACTAAGTATGATGTATAAAAATTGCATTTACTTTAGAATGTTTTCATCAAGTGTGTGCCAAGCCTGTCTGATGAGACAGCAGATTAGGGAAGCATGTCACCGAACACTGAAAATCTGAGAAAACGATACTCAAAATACATGACAAAGTTAAAATTAAAGAACTATGAAACGCGTAATAAGAAGAGAAAAATGAAATGGTAAAATCGGAAGGGAAGCAAAGGAGACCAGTTTTTAAAAAGGGTCAGTCTGTTAAGCAGTCAGGTTTGCACGGGTATCAGGCATACTTTTTATAATTTCTGTGCAAAAGGACCCACTCAGGTTACTTTCATTAATGGAGATACTGAAATGAAGTAAGTAGGACAGGAAATTTTATCAGTTGCTGCAAAACTAGAGCTCACAGAAAACTGCAATAGAATAATCATGGCTAGGATGCGTTACAGATCTAGCCCTGCACGGCAACAGTGGTTCTAGACAAGTATTCCCATAGTCACACATGTGGCCACAGTGTCTTGTTCTTGCCTCTTCCCTACTGCTTTACTGTAATGCCACGGGAGTGTTCTCTCTACTTCATGGTACCATTTTCTTCATGACGAAAAACACTTCTTGGCTTCTGCTTATTCAGGTTTCTAAGCTTCCCCAATTTTGACCTCTCTGTTCTCTACTAACTTTCCAGTGTTCCCTATCAGATTGTTAAAAAGGGATATCTGGTTGAACCAGCCAGTTATGATCCCAGTTAAAGTGTTCCTGAGGGGTTGAGCATCTATTTCATATTCTCCTCCTTTAAGCATGAGGGTCAGGTACCAGTTATTTTCAAACATCTAGTTCCATGTTGTACAAAGCATAGATTAATATGTAATTCTCTGTGGAAAAGTCAAAAATTTAATGGGCACAACAGAAAGCTGTGACTTTCCCTCTGGCCACCTTCAATTTAGGTACATCTATCTAACATGCCCAGTGTCTAAAAAGTTGATTAATTAGACTAACTTATGCAAAGTCCCAAATTCCTTTAAATTCCTTGCTGTTGTTTTTAAAAATAATTTGTGTGTTTTAGTAAACAAATTTAAACAAGGGAGAAATATGTAAAAGAAAACCTGGAAATTCCCTATAATACACCCTGAAAAAATTGTTATTAAAATTGGCTGTTTCTTCCTTGTTAGCTTGCAATCATACCATAAAAATACTATGTTTTCTAGGAGTACCTGGGTGGCTGAGTCCGTTAGGCATTTAACTTTGGCTCAGGTCATGATTTCATGGTTCATTAAGTTCAAGCCCCACATTGGGCTCTCTGCTGTCACCACAGAGCCCGCTTCAGATCCTCTGTCCCCCTCTCTCTGCCCCTCCCCCACTTGCATGTGAGTGTGTGTGCATGTGAGCTCTCTCTCAAAAATAAATAAACTTAGAAAATAGATAAATAATAAAAAATATTATTTTTTCTAAAGTGGGATAATCGAACAATTTTCTGTAACTTGTAGATTCATATTCATTCTAATGGCTACCTAATCTTGTATATAATGTATACTTAATTATTTTTTGACACTTTACTATTAAACAAATAACACCTTTATAACTCTGTAGTTATATATGTGTACATTTATGTAAGAATTTCTACACTAATTCTAAACATAAAAAAAATATTGGATCAAAATTTCTATAGATAAATCTTCATTATTTAGGTACTTAAAATAAATCATGCAATGTGGAACATGATGGTGATACAAAGGTGAAAGTATTATATACCTTAAAGTCTTGTGTATCTCTTCAGCTATCATTCTGCTGGTGTTCTCAACCCCATACTTCAGTGCTATTAAATTGCTCTTCTGCAAAGCAACCTCACTCTGACCGTGTCTAACCAGCAGCCATCTCTGGACTTTTCTCAAGAGAATAGTATGTTACAGAAAAAAAAAAAAAAACAAAAAACAACTGAATGAATGAACAAATGAATGAGACAATGCACTCCCATGGTTACCAAATTCAATGGTTCCTAAAATCTGCTGCCAAATTCTTTCTAGTTTTTCCTTGTTTTGCTCTACTTCCTGGAAATTATTCTTCACATTTTTCATAGAGATTATTCAAAATGACTCTATTCTCCATAAATCTTGAAATCCATACCCTCTCTTAGAAATCATCTTGCCTTATGCATCATACAAAAGAAACCACGTGATCAGACCTCTCTTAAAATCCTGGTATGAAACCGCAGTCTCTTCCCCTTCCTGTAAATACAAGAGTGTTAGTGTTTCCTTAATCTAGGGTTTTACAGATCCCAAAGAGCAAGGCCTTGTGTTTCCTGGAGAAGACAGGTGCTGGCTGGTAAAAGAAAAAAAGAGAAGGGAAAGTCACTAGGATCTAACCTTCTCTTTTGTAGATTCAGAACCTGAATCTTTTCACTGTTCCTGAGATGAGCATCTCTGGAGTGCTTCCCTACACACACACACACACACACACACACACACACACACACAGCAAAAATAAATAAAGAAAACAAAATAATCATAAAATAACAATGTGCATTTAGTAAATCAGAAATACATATTTTTGTATAATAAGAACTTTAAAAGCTATGAGGACAGGAGATTATTAGTGACGAATGACTGTTTTACTTATAATGGGATGTACAGAAAACTGAATTAAAATCACATGTTCAATTATCACAGAAACAATAAATGGAGTTACTTGCATGCTTAAAATGTCTGATATATCTGCCTTCACAGGAGAGATATATAGAGGGCTACCCTCTTCTTTGAGAACTGTTTGATTTTCTTTTAATTTCTGTTTTTACTCTGGATGTGGATCAATTCTCAGTGAGAATTACTATTGCCTACTTTACAGACCTTGTCTAATGGAAAGTTAAGAATGGTTATTTAAGGGTAGTTCATGCTATTTGCACAGTACCTCAAAAGTACTAAGCACCTACCATGTTCTTTATACCCTTTCAGCCATTAGAACAATCCTTGGCTTTATACCTGTATTTCACACATATATACAGAAATTACAAAACCCCTCTGTAAACAGAAACTGAAAAAACACAAGCATACTTACCTTTATGTTTCACGAAACTGTATTCATGTAATTTTCCTCTGATTATTCACCTCTGTTAGTTTTGGAACATACTGAATCTCTAAAATGTTGTTTCATTTGTTGGATGAAAGCGCTGGAAGGAGAGACAGGACACATGGCAACTCATTACAGTGAATTAAATATCCGTTTATCTCTGTGATCAAATAAACATTAAATCTTATCATGTTATTGCAGCCGGGTCTGAGGCAAAAGCTGCAGTCTTGCTAGACAAAAAATTTTTGAAATATTATTGCTCTAAAAACAAATTCCTCATTAAGTCTAGGGGCGCCTAGTGACTCAAGTGGCTGACTCTTGATTTTGCCTCAGGTCATGATCTCACAGTTTGTGGGATCGAGCCCCGTGACAGGCTCTGCCCTAACAGCATGGAGCCTGGTTGGGATTCTCTCTCTTCCTCTCTCTCTACCCCTCCCTCTCTCTCCCTTCCTCTCTCAAAATAAATAAGTAAATACTATAACAATAAATTCCTCATTAAGTTGGAGTTAAATGAAAAAGCTAAATAAGGTGTCAGAGGCTATGCTAGAAAAAATATGTTGTCTACTGGAATTCATGCTTTCATTGGACAGCATAGTCACTCACTGGCTAAGTTACAAGACGAAAGGTCAATGGGTACTATCAACAGAAGAAATAAAAGGTAGAAAGAAATCCACTTACCAATCCAAGCACTGGATGACTAGGTAAGTGAGGAATAAACTTTATATATATAATATGTATAATATATATATGTATATATATTATATATATAACTTTATGTATATATAATACATATGTTATATTAATATATATGTAATAGTGGTAAAATTACTGAACATGAGATATACCCTCTTAATAACTTTAATGTACAGTACAATATGAATAAAGGACATTTGGTATATCAATACAATGTAGTATTGTTCAGCCTTAAAAAAAAGAAGAAAATCCTGCCATATGCAACAACAAAAAAGAATCTTGAGGACACTATACTAAGTAGAATAAGTCAGCCACAGAGGGAATAAACTTTTAAGACAATGACATTTGAGGGATTGTATTTTTAAAGCAGCTAGTTTTGTATTCTCTAAAACAGTGAGTATATGCATTTGTTTAAAAATGTGCATTTTTTATAGGCAGTCTTCTTGAAAAAAATACAAAATTCTTGACTTCATAGAGCCTACATTTTAACAGAAGAAAGGTGAAAAATAATTAAGCAAATAACTGGACATGACTTGTTTCTTAGAAAGCTAAGCATCAAAGGGGGTGCCTGGGTGGCTCAGTCGGTTAAGTGGCCGACTTTGGCTCTGGTCATGATCTCGCAGTCCGTGAGTTCGAGCCCCGCGTCGGGCTCTGTGCTGATAGCTCAGAGCCTGGAGCCTGCTTCTGTTTGTGTCTCCCTCTCTCTCTGCGTTTGCAGCAATTCATATGTGAATAGATTGTGATCAAGTATGAGTCATGCGGAGAGAACACTGTGCCAAAGAAGAAGGTGGCCAAGCACCTTGGGTGTGTTTGACTGCTAAATTGATAGCAAGGTCAACTTAGATCCTAATAAGATAAAAATGGAATGAAGAGGTGCTACAAACGGAGGTTTGAGCTGTACCAAGAGACAACAAGCAGCATCTTCCAGTAAAACAGTCTCTGGATTTTCATCTAAAGACTATGAGAAACCACTAGAATGTTAAGTAAGGATGTTAGTGGCTTTGTTTTATGTTATATGGATCATTCTCCTCTCTGTCATCTGGTTGACGAGAAACAACAGTGGATCCTTAGACAAGAAGACGATTCTGCAATTTTCCAGACAGGTTTTGAAGATGGCTACAGACAGATGATCATAGTGCAGGTAGAGAGCACTTGGTGGATTCATCACCATAATTTCGAGGGAAAGTTATATTCACAGTGGCATTTGCAATTTCATTTCCTCAAATATGATTCAGATAGAAGTCCTATTAGTAAATGGAAGGAAATATTTACCAACTACTGATGCTTTTCTGAAGTTTTTTTTTTGTACAGATATAAGAGTTAGATATATTTGGTAATCTCATATTAAGACTTAATAAATTTCGAAAGTGAGCAGAACAATGGGTAAATTGTTCATCAAATATTTGTATACCTTTGTTGGCAACATTTGAGTGTAATGAAATAACATAGCTCTGAACAATGTTTTTGTCTGCCCTTTTTGAATTGCATTTAATACAGGGTGCTTTGAGAAAATGATAGATTGACACATACAGAAACTTTGCACAGGAAGCTTTAAGTTGTAATTTTTTTTTCCTAACTGGAATATTATCTGGAGTTTTTACCTCTACATAAAATAAGGCACTAATACTTTGGTACTCTATTAAAATGTAGTGTCATTTTGATGAATTAGGTAATGGGCTGACATCAATACATCAAAACAATGAGTTTCAGGAGAGATTCAAAAAGCCTTATGAGCTTAAATCCAAAGATACTGAATGTTGAATGCTAAGTAGTAGTTAGCAACAGAATATGGAATTTGAGAATGTTAATGTGTATACATGAATTAAATCTACTGTGGCCAAAGGCTATGTATGTTATTCTCTAAATTAATTAATATCAAGTAAAAAATCAAAATAATCACATACATATGAAAAATGGAATCTCGATCAAAAATCTGTGTTATTAAATTTGTTGTTTTATCACTTTAAAGAACATGGTGGTGTGAATAAGAAATGAGGTAGTTGACTAATTACACAATACAAAGTAGATCTACAAAGTAATTCATTTAAATAATGATAGAATCTGAATTTGAAGGGTTATTTTGCTTTATGAAATAGCGAAAGAAAGCATAGTCCTGATCACTGGATGACTACATACAATTGCTTTCATGACTGGGAGGTTCCTTTTTTGCCTCTTGCTATTGGCTTGCTCTAAGATCTCCTATAGCTTGGTTTATTGCAAGTCTCAATAGTTCTCTTAGTAAGAATAGAATAATTCACCATTCTCCAATTTTCTCCTAACTTTAATTTGAAATCAAGAAGGTGTGGTGTATAAAATACTGTAGTGCAGCTATGACATAGGTAACAGCCTTAGCAAAGGCAATGAGTTATGCTAACCTAGAAGTAACTATTAATCTTCCTTATTTTTTAATACATTTATTTATTTTTGAGAGACAGAGAGAGACAACGTGAGCAGGGGAGGGGCAGAGAGAGAGGGAGACACAGAATCCAAAGCAGGCTCCAGGCTCCGAGCTGTCAGCACAGAGCCTGACATGGGGCTAGAACCCACGAACTATGAGATCATGCCCTGAGCTGAAGTCGGAGGCTTAACCGAGTCACCCAGGTGCCCCAAATCTTCCTTTTTTAAAATATGAAATTTATTTTAAATTGGTTTCCATACCACATCCAGTGCTCATCCCAACAGGTGCCCTCCTCGATGCCCATCACCCACCCCCCCTCCCTTCCACCCCTTCATCAACCCTCAGTTTATTCTCAGTTTTTAAGAGTCTCCTATAGTTTGGCTTTCTCCCTCTCTAACTTTTTTTCCCCTTTCCCTCCCCCATGGTCTTCTGTTAAGTTTCTCAGGATCCACATAAGAGTGAAAACATACGGTATCTGTCTTTCTCTGTATGACTTATTTCACTTAGCATAACACTCTCCAGTTCCATCCACATTGCTACAAAAGGCCATATTTCATTCTTTCTCATTGCCAAGTAGTATTTCATTGTGTATATAAACCACAATTTCTTTATCCATTCATAGTTGATGGACATTTAGGCTCTTTCCATACTTTGGCTATTGTTGAGAGTGCTGCTATAAACATTGGGGTACAAGTGCCCCTATGTATCAGCACTCCTGTATCCCTTGGGTAAATTCCTAGCAGTGCTATTGCTGGGTCATAAGTAATTATTGCTATAGTAAAAATACTGAACAAATTTGTGTTCTTAGAGTAAGGGTATATGCATGTATTTATGTTTTCACTTGAGTGTGTGCAGATGAGGTAAGAGTTCAAAGTTATTTGAATCACAGGATGAAGAAATGAGATATACAGTCCATTCCTGTTATCTATAGTAGTTGTATTCTATAAAGTCACCATGAACACTGAATTAGTGAGTACCAAATCCTTATTCCTAGGGAAAATACAGGGTTGGGTTTTGGAAGACTTTGGTCAAAACATTTTATCAATACACCAATACCTAACCTTGTTTTATGTGCACTTATTTTATTTTTTTTTAAATATTTATTTTCGGGGCGCCTTGGTGGCTCAGTCAATTAAGCTTCCCACTTTGGCTCAGGTCATGATCTCACATTTCCTGAGTTCAAGCCCTCATTGGGCTCTGTGCTGACAGCTCAGAGCCTGGAGACTGCCTCAGATTCTGCGTCTCCCTTTCTCTCTGTCCCTCCCCTGCTCACACTGTCTCTCTCTTTCAAAAATATAATAAACAAATTTTTAAAATATTTATTAATTTTTGGGAGAGTGCAAGCAGGGGAGAGGCAGATAGAGGGGGACAGGGGATCAGGAGTGGAGTCTGCACTAACAGGCTGACAGCAGCAAGCCTAATGTGGGGCTCGAACTCACGAGATCATGGCATAAGCCAAAGTTGGTCGCTCAACTGACAGAGCCACCCAGGTGCCCCATGTGCATTTATTTTTAAAGATACCTTATTTAATACATATTGTTGATTCATTAATGCTGCACTCACAGCCAACACATTAACTCATGACTCAGTGAAGCTTACTTAATGTACTTATTTTCCCTGTAAGGTGCATCATACTTTATTGCATTTAGGAAAACTACACAGTATCCAACACTACACTTAGGAGCCATCTTAAACAGCTGGAATCACCATCAACAAAAACAACAAAAGACAGAAAAATGCAATAAATTTGGCAGTAATTATAACGCAGAAAGGACATGTTTACCATATGAAAACGTGAACGACCAGGTTTAACCTCACCTGGGAATGTGAGCATTAGGTCACATAGATTTTTCACTATTCTGTGCATGTGCATGTCCACAAATGGCCATGAAACACTCCAAGTGTTGAGTCAGGATTACAAAGCATTTTAGCAAGTAGGTAAATTCATGAACATGAAATTGCTAATAATGGGGATATGCTGTTTAGTCCTGGAGAGTAGACACATTAGTGAAAGTAGAGCACCAGCATATATCAAGTTTCTTTTTTTTACAGAAGAAACTGACATTTTTTAAGTAAAAACTTCCATCTTAGTCTTCAAGCTCAAGTTCAAGGGAATTATGACTATGTCAGTCTTGCCCTTTAATGTTCTGATTTGAAAAGGTTTGAGAACACTGGTTTTCTGTTATTTAGAAACACTAGACTCAGAATAAAAAAAAAATTCTTTCCTTAACACTTACTTGCCTTCAAATAAATCATGAAGTAGTTTTGAGGAAATTTTTTCCCTTACCTGTGAATTGGGGTAAATAATACTTGTCATGTCTATATGTCCATTTCTTGATCATTCAAGACAGTCACTGATGGCCCATTATAAGTCAGCACAAATAGAGTGGAGTTATGGCTCCCTGACTCCACCTGTGTTGACTCATGTCAGTCATAAATTCGACTACAGGACAGATATTGGAGGAAGTATGTTACACATCAATTCAAAAAGTTTTGATTAAGTACCTATATTTTATTAGGCACTGTTAATTGCAGGCATGTACCAGTGAACAAAATAACCCTGGTCTACTGCCTTTGGAGAATTATAATTTACGGTGCCTCATCAATCACAGTGTAAAAATAGCTGCTGGTTTTTGTACATACCTGTACAGGTCTACTCAGATTGCTTTAATGACCATCAGGAACACTCTTATACTTAAACAGAAATATCTACTGGTTTGAAATATTTTGTGATTAAAAACATGGTTATTATTTTTAAATCAGTTGAGGAAAGGAGATCCAAGCCAGCTCTATTCCATCATTGAAATAGTCTATTAATATTGATCTTGAAATATTAGTCATTGAATTAATATTAATATTTCTTAGTTCCAGAAAATATTCTAAATATGAATGACCGCTACAGATGGCATAAAAAGTTCACCATATCTTTATAACTGCATGGAAGGACTCCTGTCTGTATTTTGAAAAATATAAAGAGGGTAAAGTGATTGGGAAAGGAAAACTGAACAGCCTGTAAATTGTATACATACAATACACACATAAAAATGAATAGATATAGATACAGTTATATATTGTGTGCATATAGCAATTTAATATTTTTAGAGCACATTTTGAGGATTTATGATATGTCAGTTAAGTTTTTCTCTTTTTATTGGTGTACAATTTACCAGGATTACTTAAACCTGAAGGCAAGAACATCTGTCTAACTTTTACAGTCAAGTTCTAGGACCAAAACTTTACCTCTTTCTCTGTCCATATATTTTGCTAAGCCATGAAACTTGGGATATGATTATTATAAATAAACATATCACCAATATTCCATTATTGATATTGAATAAGCAAAACAAAAATACTCTTGAGGGTTGGTCAATATTATCATCATCTTATACAAATGTCAAAGTCCAAATGAGAAGTTCTACGCTTGAGGAACTTTCCAACCAAGTACCAGCAGTTTTGGTGGGTATGCGTCAAGGAAACATTTGGAAATGCCTGGAACCATTTTTTTCAAAGAGGATCTTTAACTGATAAACTCAGAAATACAAAGGACATGTGATTAAAATTTATAATATTCTATTGTGTGCTCCCAGATAAATATATTTTAGGAAATGAATTGCCAAGATACTTTAAAATTATATTTCACGTTAAATAATTGCATAAAGTTTAATGAAGATAGATTTCTATCTATTGATCCTTCTAGCTATCCAAACAGCACATTGATCTCAAATGCGTCTTTATTTACATAATATGAAGGAAGGTGTGTTATTATTGGACAGGGGAGCAATATCATTTCCTAAGGAACTTACAGGTAATTTTAAGCAAATAATACTAAAATTTTTTTAAAGCTAAGGATTAATATAAATGCTCTTATATACCAGTAATGTTTATGAATGAGCTTATACTTAATCAATTGTATAAAAGTTAATAGAAACAAAATGATTAGTACAAATTCTATTTTTAACTAATTATATTATCTGACTTTGCACAAATTGCTCTCTTCCTGTTGTCTGTCAACCTCACCTACCTTCTCTGTGGGAAAGCTCCTAAATTCACTTTATAAATACAGTGGTGACAACACTGACTTAAAAGATAAGCACAAAATATGTTGTCACCACTGATGTGTTTATATACACCTGCATTGCAACTGGGACAAATATTTTTGTCTTGGAAACAAAGCCAGGTGAGCTTGAAGTAACTTGTCTGTTTTAAGCACTGAGCCATTAAATTTTTAATGACTTTAAGGTTTTAAATTATAAACAACTTTCTCAAGCTTTTTTTTGGATCTCTGTAAAAAGCAGATTGATATGAAAAAGAAATACATACAAAGAAGAAAACAAGGAAATAAGATAGTCTTATTTTGGTTGCTTTTGTTGACATTTCCTAAGTAGTATCAGTTGATATTAAAATATAAGTTAGGATGTGCAAAGGCTCTAATGGAGAGATTGGCAAAAAGAGAATATACATATATATAAAATTCTTAGATATTTATTTATTTTTGAGAGACAGAGACAGAGCACGAGTGGGGGAGGGGCAGAGAAAGAGAGGGAGACACAGAATCTGAAGCAGGCTTCAAGCTCTGGTATTTCAGCTCAGAGCCCAATGTGGGGCTCAAACTCATGAACTGTGAGATCATGACCTGAGCCGAAATTGGATGCTTAACCAACTGAGCCACCCAGGCACCATGATTAAATGTCCAACTTTTCACATTCTCATGACAATAATTTCAAGCAAGTTATTGCTTATTATATTACCTGTTCAAAGGCATTTAAAAGTGATGGCAAGGAATTTAGGTCTACTTCCTTTCAGAGCTATCTTAATTTTATTTTTAATTTATCAGGGTACAGTCAGGTAAACAAATTCAGGCCAGGTGTTTCAATGGAGGGAATTTAATATGGAAAATTCCAGAATTTTACAACAGGAAAAGGGTAATTAGAGAAGAATGAAGAAATCTCCAATTTAACAACTACTAGAGGCTACTACCACTCTTAGGGTTGAAGAAACATTGGGAAGGAGGTAGTGGTACCAGTTTCAGGAGTTAGAACTTGTAGTGAATGGAGGGGCCAGAGTAGATGTACGTGACAGGACCTGGGACCACAGAAACATAGTTGGTGTGGTGAGAGCTGGCAATGCAGAAGATGCTGCCAGAGATGCTGCCTGAGGAAGGAATGTGTAACAGACACCTACTCGTCAAATTTCCTTCCATCCCTAAATCTAATGCATTGAGTGAATGAACCTAGTCAGAAGTGAATAGACAAGGGAGTCTGGGAAAAGTGTGCAGTCCCCACTGTTAGGCCAAGAAAAGCAGCGGCGAGGCAGTGAATGAAACTGAGAGCAAATGACTAACACAGTCCTTTTCTAAAAGCTTTGATCTATTTATGTCTCTTGCAATTTTTAAAGTTTCTAATGTTCCCCACTGTCAACGAAAAAAGAGTTAACCTTCTTTAGCGAGATCTTCATTTTGCAGCCTAGCACTAGCCTAATTTTCCAGCTGGTCTTCTGTCACTCCTGAACTTTCAGTCTAACACAGAGGGAAAAACTGAATGCCGGGTCCTTACCACTTAGAGTAATATCAAGTCACGAAGCCTTATTTTTGTTATTGCTTTTGTCTAGAATGCCTTTGCTGGTCATCTCTCCGACCCCACCACTATCCTATCCCATGATTCTTTATACCTTAGGAAGTCAATTCAAATGTGTTTCTGTGGATGTTTTTTGACATGCACGTAAAATTAATTACTTTACTGTGATGAGCCATATTATTAGTATAATGTTTATAATATTATTATTAATGATATATTTTCATTTCTATTAATAAACAACTTCTTCAGGGCACAGACCAAGTCAAGAAGCACAGAGAATGGGTTATTATCAGTTGTCAGTAAATGTTAAATATATGAATGGATTATGTTTTCTTAGGATCCAAAAATTATATTTGAGTTCCAAGAAAATTTCCAATGTATTATTCATTGTGGTGACTTTCTTTTTGCACCTGCGGGGTTAATGCTCTGCAGGTTCTCAAGACTTACACTGATATACAGAAAAGCAAACTGTTTAATTTTTGCACTACCAACCTCTTTCCTAATTAGTATTTTATCAGACGTTTTCTTTAAAAACACTATGTTCCCAGTAATATAGTATTTGCAATCTCACATGGTTGGTAGAATATCATTATTGTCATTTGCAAACTGGTACATAATCAATGATGCCTGCAGACCAAAGAAAGATGATCATGAACGTTGAGTTTATTAGTGATAGCCATCATTTCTTTTCTACTCACATCTATTTCTACTCTGCCCAGAGTCTGAATAAAGAAGTCCTATGTAGTGTAAGAACACAATTCTCTAGCTACGAATGACTGAGTCACAGATAAATTATTGACTCAAACTAGGAGGAAGTGTCCCTTAGCAATGTCTGAAGGTTGTATCCCTCCCTAGCATTATGTTTGCATTTCAGGTAAGAAGAGGGAGAGATAGTAAGTAAGAATGCCTTTTTTCCAAACGCAAAGTTTTTCTCAATCAATTCCAGTTCGGTTTCACTTTGTGTTTCCTTGTGTTACATGGCAGCCCTTACAATAAAAGAAAGCGAGAGTGGTGTGCCTCAGTGGCTCAGTCAGTTAAGTGTCCGACTTTGGCGCAAGTCATGATCTCAGTTTGTGAGGTTGAGCCCTGCCTGGGGCTCTCTGCTGTTAGCATGGCCCCATCTTGGATCCTCTGTCCCCCTCTCTGCCCCTCCTCTGCTTGTGGGCACATGCATGTGCATGCTCTCTCTCTCTCAAAAATAAATAAACATTAAAACAAATAAAAGAAAGTGAGAAATCATGGTCTTGGCTTTTCAATCTCTATAGTAGAGGAAGGAAATTGAAAAAGGAATGCAGATGGCATTCTGAATGAGCGAACACACAGCATCTGACCAAACAGCATGGAGATTTGGAGTTAGGAAGCACAGTGAGGCAGTAGAGGCCTTTAAAGGTAATGAAATCTCCTCCCTAAGCCGCATGCAAACCACATTCTCCAATGTAGAAAGTAAAACTTTTGCAGAGGAAAGCGGTATGTAGAGATGAGACTAGAAGAGAACAGAAAGGAAAAAGACCACGTGGCCCAGAGTAAGAGATAAAGAGAACAGCCGTCTGACGTTTCATTTGCTAAGCAACCAGGTAAAATTCTAGTAGGAAGATTTCCAAGATTCGTATCTTCAGAAAAACTTGTCTTTATTTAAGACGGCTCAAAAGAGTTTTTGTTGTTGTCGTTGTTGTTTCTTTACAATAAAGTTTCCTGGTTTACAGAAGAGCTGATGGAGATGGAGAGTCAGCCAACATCTTTTCTGTCTCTTCAATATGTGTCCCCGCCCTCATATACTCTATGAACTCACAGGAAAACCCATTCAATGACTGTATTATTACACTTCTCTATTATCTTCTCCATTTAAAATTATCAGCAATCTTGAGAAGAACTGTTTTAAAGGATAGCTTTTTCCAACTATCTAAACATTTAGCTAATCATTTAGCATTTAATGGGAATCTGTCAAAAGCAAAATTAAGACGAATGAAATGCAATGAAACATCTGTTCTTGTTCTTCTTACCTCATGATACGCTACTTTAAGTAATGTCTCCTCATAAAGTTTCCTTTGTAAATATTAGGGTCTGTGAAAATGCAGCCAGAGGTTATTACTTATCATTCTCTTAATATGTATTTCTCCTTTTACTTGATATGCTTCATTTCTGTTTAATACGCATCTATGGGATATTAGGGAATTCAGTGCATTAACCCAAACATTACCTGACAGATTTTAGCAATTCTCTCTGTGGAAGTTTGTTTCCTCCTTGATGCTTTTTCAAACATCCTTCCTAAAGCAATGCAATTGCTTATAAGATCAATACATCTTTTTGGAAGGAGCCATCTGATTGCCAGGAACAAAGCACATAACATAAACTTTAAAAATATATGATCTGTTAGAACTGTAGAATGGCTAAAAGGGAATCAAAGCCTGTTTTGTTTGTTTTGTTTTAGTAACTTATTAGGGGTATCTGGGTGGCTTAGCCGGCTAAGTGTCTGGCTCTTGATTTCATCTCAGGTTGTGATCCCATGGTTGGTGAAATAGAACGGGTTCTGTGCTGACAGTGCAGAGCCTGCTTGGGATGGTCTCTCTACTTCTCTCTCTGCCCCTCCCCCACTCACGCTCTGTCTCAAAATAAATAAATAAACTTAAAAAGGTAAATAAAATAACTTAGTAATGATTCAATATTTGGTGATAGATAATACTGAAAGAATTTTTATTTTTCTAAAAGTTTTGCTTATTTTGCATCACTTTTTATGATATTAAGCATCCCATTTGCAATTTCTGCTTCAATTTTGTTCACAAATTATGCATCCTATAGACACATCTTCCATGTATGTCTGTATGTATAATACATACTTAGCCTAGATCACTGAATTATGGATAGAAGATAAAAGAAAAATATTTTATCATTTTCCTCTATGACATCACATGACAGCTTTAAAAAGGACATGGTAATATTTGAAATATGTCTAATAGTTTCATGCATTTAAAGACATAAAGTCACATAATTTCTGTGAGTTTCCCATTCCAGAGTAATTATAGCTAGATATTTAAAAAATACCTATTATATGTATTAAATGCATATCCAACATACCATCAATAGCTGATTTAAAGAGTAAGAGATCAACAGTAGAGTTCAGGACCTTTTAGAACTACACTATATCATGTTCTTGTTAAGAAGAAATTACTGGGGCGCCTGGGTGGCTCAGTCAGTTAAGCGTCTGACTTCGGCTCAGGTCATGATCTCACGGTTCATGAGTTCAAGCCCCGCGTCGGGCTCTGTGCTGATGGCTCAGAGCCTGGAGCCTGTTTCGGATTCTGTGTCTCCCTCTCTCTCTGATCCTCCCCCGTTCATGCTCTGTCTCTCTCTGTCTCAAAAATAAATAAACGTTAAAAAAATCTTTTTATAAAAAAAAATTAAAAAAGAAGAAATTACTAAATATAACAATTTCACTGGTATCGATTAAAAAAAACTTTTAACATTTAAATGGAAACAATGCAAGATTTCCAGTCTCTGTGATGTAATTGTTTTGTTCTCTAATAATAGAAAGGGGATGTCAAACATAGAAGGCAGTATGAATAGTAAAACCTACACTATGCCAATCGATAGTTAAAATATATCCTAAAATATAATTACAATTTGAAAACAAAATAGTATTTTCACTGTTTTGAAAAAAATCAAACAAAAAGCAAATGTTGCATTTCAGAAAATATGCTCCTTTGTATTGTTTTTGAATACACACATGGAAACTGGGTAATTAAAAAAAAATAATGTGTATTTTTGAGAGAGAGAGAGACAGATCGTGAGCAGGGGAGGGGCAGGGAGAGAGGCAGACACAGAATCTGAAGCGGGATCCAGGCTCTGAGCTGTCAGCACAGAGCCCGACGTGGGGCTCAAACTCATGAACCGTGAGATCATGACCTAAGCCAAAGTCGGACCCTTAGCTGACTGAGCCACCAAGGTGCTCCGAAAAAGGATAATTTAGAATAATAAGGATACTGCCACATGGACTCTCAAGTGGCAACCTGTAGAGCTCTTTCCCCTTTAAGGACTTTTTTAAATATGGTTCAGGAATTTAAATTCAAATATTAATCTTTTATTCAACATCTATTTATTGTGATCCTGCCATATACTACCCATTTTGTGTTAGGATATAACTGTGAATTGGGTAAGGCACAGTCTCTACTCTTATGATGCTTATCACCTACTTGATAAAAGAGATTAATCAGAGAACACTTATAGAAAATATTTAGAATAAAGAAACTTTGAAATGAAATTTCCAATGTGAAGAAAATAGATCAAGGTCTTTATGAGAGTGAAGGATTGCGAGGTGGGGTGCTATTTTAGATTGGAAAGTTAAGGAAGGCGACTTTGAGAAGGTGACAGTTGAAGAACTTGGCCATATGCAGATGTGAAGAACTTCTGGAGCAAAATAAATATCTGTTGTAGATAACCTTCACTGAAGGACGCTTTGCACATCTCATAACTGAAAGGTGGTTGATGTGGCTGAAACTTCAGGGAGAGCAGTGTGAATTGAATACCAAAAGGTAAGCAGGGGCTTGATTATTTAGATCCTTGAAGGCCATGGAAAACATGTGGGTTTAACCTTACATACATATTAAAAGCCTTAAAGTAGGCATGTATTTTTACTTAAGAATAGCGGAAGAGTCAGATATAGTTGGGGATGGAGCAAGTAAAGTAGAATGGATACAAATATGATGAACCATTACAGAATTTCAGACTGATGGAAGACATAATAGGGTTTATAAGACAAAAGTTTAGCAAAACTATGAATGGTGATCAGAAGGGTGTGATGGTAGTAAGGAAGACCAATTAGGTAACCATCTTAGTAATCTAGAGAGAAGTAACCTAAGCCTTACTTCAGAAGTACAGAGGAGGTCCCCATTTGTAAGACATTTATTAAGTAGAATTAAGGGCAGTAAGATCCTGAGTTCCTGGTTAGACATAAGAGAGAGATTTTTATATATGTAACTATAGGCACATAAATAGATAAAAATAGTAATTGCAAATATGCACATGAATTTTGAAGGAAAAAGGATACATTTTATAGGGAATTAGTTTCATAACTGTGTAGTATAGGGGCGGGAGATACTCCCTAGGCTGTTCATAACTGTTCAGAAAAGACACTATTTCAACTGAGACTAGGAAAAAGAAGAGGTATAAGCACCCTTTAGCAACAAGATGAACTGCTATTCGAAATGTGGTTCTGATGTCAAGACTGATGAAGCTACATACACACCAAAAGGAAATGGAAGGTTTTTTCTACATGATGAGGCTCTCGGAGAGCAAAGCAATCCTCTCAAACTGATCTAAAAATGGCTTGAGCGAGAAGGAAAGGGGACTTGCTGGGGGGCGTGACTGGGGTCATGAGAAGGGTTCATATGCACAGAAAGGGGGTTGCAGCAGTATGAAACTACGACTGGTACCACCCAGGCTTTCTTAGCAGCTTGTCCAGCCATGGAGCTGAAGAGGAAAGGTAAAGTGTGAGTCTTAAAAACGGTCAGAAATCAAACATCCAAAACTAGAGACTCTCTTATGGAAAGCTATCTTTGGACAGAGTTGGATGATGGCTTGGGAGAGGGCTGGTTTAATTCTAGAAAGAAGGAAAACTAAGCACTCAAACCTTGAGGTCTGAGAGAACTGAGCCTGATCAAAGCAAAATACTAGTATGGACACAGTATGGTACATAAAGGTGAGGAAATGTCTAAAAATTTCTAGCATTGTTTTTCCCATTTCTTAACCAATATGTCATTCAGAATAACATAATTAGAATGGGCACTAGCCTCAGCTCTAGAATAAGATCCTACTGGTTTTCTGTAAGCCACTAACTAACTTTTTAGTAGTCAGATCACATACAAGCCTATGAGGTATTGCGAAGATGGAGGTGCCCAGATCAGTAGGCACCTCGTTAGGAAGCTCACCCACTGGTTTTCTCCCAACGGACACAAAGTATTTCATTCTTTTAAAATTGGTATAGCCCTAGCACTAGCTCCTATAGACTCATCTTTTAATATTTTCTACAAGTGAAGGATGTGGACACTGCAACTTAGGATAAAAAATGAGAACAAAGATATAAACATTTCAAATAATAACATTTCTTAAATTTTAATATATATATGAAGTATAAAAATGAAAGGTATTGAATATATAACTTGCATTCTCTTAGTTTCAGAAACATGCATATTATATAGGAATATGACTAGTCCATACATAAAATCATGTAAGTTTTAAAAAGATTTCTTTTCCTCTGGATGCAAATATCCTCATTCCTCTTCTCCTGATTCAGTGAGCACCACAAGCTGAATTTCGGCTCCTCTGTGCCACTCAAGAGGCTCTTGCACAGTGCACAACTTGAAGCCGTGTACAGTTTGGCCTTAATGTTACAATTCTTGAAAAATAATAATGTAAATTTTATATTTTGAAAATTAGGGAAGAAAAGAATAGTTGTCTTGCAAGTAATAGCAATGAGTTATTATATTTGTATATCTTATTCTATTCCTTATTATGTTCTATATACATTATGTATATTCTAATTCTATATCTATATATTCTACTGATATAGATATATATTATAACTTTAATGCATTTCAATAAAATATTTGAATATTTCAGATTATTAACATCAGGTTCTGCAAAGCCTTCTGCTAGAGGAAAAACAAGAAACAGCAGCCACTGGTCTTCTGTTCTGAGAAAAGGAATTGGTGAGAAAAATGACTTCCTTCATTTCTTATTCCTTTTAGTTGTGGGTTGATGGTGAAATTATCTCCAGTGTAAAAAGGAAGGACTCTTTTGGATATTTGCTTTAAAATATCACTAGAAAATCCTTTCTTGCACTTTTTTCATAGATGATGGACACAAAACAGTGACATACATATATGCATGAGCAAAATCACCAGCTGAAATTAACTTTTATTTCCCTGTGGGAACATAACAGAAAATAAGTTGGAATTTCACTTTCATTGTTACTTTTTTTTTTATTTTATGAAAATACTAATTATCCTCTGGTAATACATTATTTAATCTTTCTTTGTTGAAATAACCCAAATGTTGTCAGACTATTCAAAATAGGTTTGTCAGTTTTTAAAAGGCAGTCTTTCTGTCAAATGTGGGTGGAGAGGTTGATGAAATTACCTGACAAAATTCATTGGTAAATAATAATTCAGTTTGCACTATTAAAGCATTTTTCATTTTACAGCTGTGATTAAAAGTCTTCGCTTTTTCTTTTGCATCTTATGATGTTTTGGGAGTATATAAATAAAGCTACAATGATTTTTTTTCCCCACTGAAAGAGACTTTATATAAACATGTCTTAAGCAAAAAGGAAATTCATTTTTATGGTTGATTTTTCACAGTGACTCAAAAAGACAGACTTTTTACTACAAGTGTATAGCATATTTAAATTGAGAAACCCTTCTTATCTAAGAATTGGTTTTCTCTTTTCCACAGTACTTTTTTTGTGAATCCTCTAGCTGTCTGTATTTTAATGAGAATGCTTATGACCAAAGGAATATATGGATTAAATCAGGCACAATAAACCATTTGCAAGATCAAAGTAAATGCCTTTTGGTAAAACTGTGTGCCCAGACTGTGTTGATAACTGAAGAGTTCTAGTTAAATAAAAAACGCTGACTTATCTTAAAAGTCCACTTTCATAAATCTGCTTTGCCTAAGATTTTGAAGAGCTTCTAAAAGGAATATTTTATTATGTTGCAAAATAATTTAATTGGCCAAATTTCCTAACAGAGTAGAAAACATATAAATATTTCCTTGTAATACAGTGTCTCTACATATTTATAAAAAGTTCGCAATCAAAAGGAAATGAATCAGCAAACTTATTTCAACGTACTTATAACGTTGAAATTTGTAACGGATGAGCAAAGATTAAAGATTCATACATTTTATTGTGTGAGAATGTTACAAAAGCCTAAACTACAACTGATAAAAATATATAATGAATTTATAAGGTTTTTGAAAATCAATTGCCTGATACTTGCCAAGTGAATTTTTACATACTCCCATCTTAAACAACTATAAAAATGTTAATTATTCATCTAAAATTATAAAACTATGATTGTACAGAAGTAACAAATATAAGCTCTGAAATTAAAATAGGTGTGTTTAATACTGTATAGTATTAATTTATGGAATAATGAAATTTTAAAATAGTGGCAATAAGGGAGAAATGATTATAATATTTTTCATTATCTAAAATAGTATTTGGAAATATTCTATTACAAGAAGACACATTCAATAAATGCATTACCAAATATTTCTGTTTAAACACCATATACAATATCAGTTTCAAAAATCATATGATTAAAGTTGCTTCAATTAAAATTTAAAAGAAAGTTTACAAATTTATTTGCAAATACATATTTTTATAAAGTCATATTAAATTTATAAAATAAAAACTTTTTAATTGATTATTTTTCCTTTTCATACTGAAAAAGGATAACTATGATTCTCATAAATTGAGATGCAATGACCTTAAGCAAAATAAAATGTAATAAGAATATTGCATTTATTTTGTTAAAGGAGATTCAATCATTCTTCTTTCATTTATGTAGTAGTATCATCATTACTAAACATAAATTTGAATGCAGAGGGAATATATAGAAGAGAATGTAAAACCACAACTAGAAAGAAAATGGACATGAAAAAAAGTGCTTGGATCCTCAGGTCAAGGGGAGCCTACATACACTTTAGTTAAAAAAAAAAAAAACATAATCACGGTATCATCTACCTTGTACATCATTTTATCATTCTAATCTCCATCGAGTATGTTGGTTAAGCTTTGGGTAGCTCACTTACTTCAGTACCAACAAACAGCCTTGCTGAAATTCATTCCTGTGGCAGATGGCAGAGGCTGTCCTTGTCCCAGGTATAACTCATAGATCTCTCAGTGTGCAACTTCCAAATGCCTGAAGGCTTTTGTCTCTGGAACTACTGCAAGCAGAACCTCCAAGGAATGAACGTGATCAGCAGTCCTAAAAAAGCCTTTTCTTTTTTCATGTAAACAGAGTCTCACTGTCTTTACCTTTAGGTAGAAAAATTTTAAGGTGTTTTTTTTGTTGTTGTTGTTTGGTTTTTTTGTTTGTTTGTTTTTTGGGTTTTTTTTCTTTGCGTTATTTCCACATTTTTTCTATGGGATTAAGTTCCTTGTTCATAATTACTATACATAAAACTGAACTATGCCTAGAGGTGACAAGAAACAAATGCGTACAGTAAGTTATTTCTCCATACACTATGTTGAGTATTTACTTTAAAGTAATTCACCAGGTTTACAAAGCCATTAGTTTTAAATCTATTCATTTTAATTCAACAGGGTTTATCAACAGTAATAGGAGCTCAGTGTTGCACCACTCACAATGATGGGTCTCAAGACCCTAGACACTCTTCGTGTTTCACAGTGTTCACAAATAATTACATTTCCATTTAAAGATTCATGAAAACAGACCACATTCTGGGCCATAAAACTCACCTTAACAAATTTAAAAGAATAAAACATCGGTGCTCGCTTTGGCAGCACATATACTAAAAAAAGAATAAACATCATACGAAGCACGCTTTCAGACCACCATGGAAATAAACTAAAAGTTATAATAGAAAGATAGCTACAACACCCCCAGATACTTGGAGATTAAACAATATACTTCTAAATAGCACATGTATCAAAGAAGACATCTCAAGAGAAATTTAAAAATTTTTTGCACTAACTAGAAATGAAAATATAACCTATCAATCTCTATGAAATGCTGCAAAGCAGTATTTTGCAGAAAATTATGGCACAGAATGCATGCATTAGAAAAGAAGAAAAAGCTAAAATCAATAATCTCAGCATCCACCTCAAAAAACTAGAAAAAAACCCAGCAAATTAAATCCAAGCAGGAGAAAATAAGTATTAAAAGTTAGAGCAGGTATCAATGGAATTGACACAAGAAAACCAATAGAGAAAAATCAAAGAAACTGAAGTTGGCCCTTTGAAAAGATCAATGAAGCTGATAAAATCCTAACCAAGCTAATTAAGAAAAAAAAAGAGAAAACACAAATTACTAGTATAAGAAATGAAAGAGGGTTATCACTAACACTCCAATGGACATTAAAAGGGAAATAAAGTAATACTATGAAAAACTCTATGTCCACAAACAAATTTGGTAACTTAGATGAAATGAACCAATTCCTTAAAAGCCACAATCCATTAAAACTAATTAAATAAGGAGAAATAGAGAATTTGAAAAAAAATATATATATATAATTTAATTTGCAATCAATTATCAATAACCTTCTAAAATAGAAAACACCAGGTCCAGATGGTTTCACTGCTGAATTCTACCAAGTATCTGAGGAAGAAATCATTCCAATTCTCTGCAATCTCTCTGAGAACACAGAAGTGGAGGGAACACTTCTCAAACTAAGTCTGTAGGGCCAGCATTACCCTAAATACCAAAAACAGACAAAGATATTACTATTAAGGAAGACAACAGACCAATATTTCTCATGAACATGGATATAAAACCCTTAACAAAATATTGACAAACTGAATCAAAATGTGTATGAAAATGATTATACATCATGACGAAGCTGGATTTATTCCAAGAATGCAAGATTGGCTCTACATTAAAATATCAATTTATATAATTCATAACATCAACAGGCTAAAGAAGAATAATTTTATGACCCCATAAAAAGATACAGAAAAAGCATCTGATAAGACCCAACAACTACACAATAAAAACTGTCAGAAGACTAGGAATAGAGGGAAACTTCCTCAAACTGATGAAGAACATCCACAAAACAACCTACAGCTACCATACTTAGTGATGAAAAACTAGAAGCTTCCTGCTAAAATCAGGAACAAGGCAAAGACC
Source organism: Acinonyx jubatus (assembly GCF_027475565.1). Classification (NCBI taxonomy): domain Eukaryota; kingdom Metazoa; phylum Chordata; class Mammalia; order Carnivora; family Felidae; genus Acinonyx; species Acinonyx jubatus. Next base: position 23,392,209 of record NC_069384.1, read on the forward strand.
TCTCCTTTCACCAAACTTACTCAACATCATAGTGGATATCCTAGCTGATACAATAAAATTATAAAAGGAAATTAAAGGCATATGGATTGATATGAATAAAACTATTTTCATAGATAACATGATTATAAATGTAGAAAATCACAAAGAATCAACCAAAAAACTTCTTAAAATTTTTTTTAAATGTTTTTATTTATTTTTGAGACAGAGAGAGACAGAGCATGAGCAGAGAGAGGGGGAAACACAGAATCTGAAGGAGGCTTCAGGCTCTGAGCTGTCATCATAGAGTCTGACGCGGGGCTCGAACTCACCCAGTGTGAGATTATGACCTGAGCTGAAGTCAGATGCTTAGCCGACTGAGCCACCCAGGTGCCCCCAACCAAAAAACTTCTACAATGAATTAATGTTACAGAAAGCCTGCAGAATATGAGGTTAACATGCAAAAGTGAATTTATTTTCCCATAGACAAGCAATAAACAATTGGAATTTGAAATTTAAAACACAATGCCCTTTATATTAGCACTAAAAAAAGAGTGAAATACTTAGGTAGATTTCTAACAAAATATGCCCAAGATGTATATGAGGAGAACCATAAAACTCTGAGAAAGAAATCAAATAATATCTAAACAAGTGGAAATATATTCCATATTCATGGATAGGAAAACTTGATATTGTTAAGATGATAGCTTTTTCCAAATTTAGCTCTAAGCTCAATGCAATGCAAACCCAAATCACAACAAGCTACCATATATATATATATATATATATATATATATATATATATATATACACACACACATATGTGTGTGTGTGTGTGTGTGTATATATATAATGAAATATGGAAAGGAAAAAGAGCCAAATAGCCAACACAATATTGAAGAAGGATAAAGCCAGAGAACTGGCATGACCCAACTTCAAGTACAAGAAAACAACAGTAGTAAAGGCAGTGTGATATTGGCAAAAGAGTACTCGGTGCAAGAGAATTAATATCCCAGAGATGGGCCCACACAAACGTAATTAACTGATCTTTGACCAAGGAGCAAGGGCCACTGACTGGAGAAATTTTAACAAATGGTGCTAAACAACCAGCCATCTTCATTCAACAGCAACAACAACAGAATTCTAGAGACTGACCTTATACCTTTCACAAAAATTAACTTGAAAATCTACTCACAGAGTCAACCTATATGTAAGACATAAAAGTATAATACTTTTAGAAGACAACAGAGGAGAAAATCTTTGTGACCTTACATTAGCAATAAGTTTTTTAGACACAAGACCAAAAGCATGACTGACAAAAGAACACATTGATAAGTTAGAGTCCATTAAAATAAAAAAAATAAATAAATAAAAATCTCTGTAAAAAAACAAAACAAAACAAAAAACCATTTAAGAGGATGAAAAGAGAAGCCACAGACTGGGAGAATATATTTGAAAAGTACATATATAATAAAGGGCTTATTTTATACTTTCTCTCCTCTCTCTCTCTCTTAAAACTCAACAGTAAGAAAACAAACAACCCAGTTGAAAAGAGGGCAACAATCTGAACAGACACCTAATCAAAGAAGGTATACCAATGGTAAATAAACATATGAAAGGATATTCAACCTTTATGTCATTAGGAAATTGCAAATTAAAACAGTACTGAGATACCACCACAGATTGGGTGTATTAATATGGCTAAAATCAAACACAAACTGACAATACCAAATTCTGGTGAGGATGTGGACCAACAAACTTTCATTCACTGCTAGGAAAATGCAAAATGGTACAGCCACTTTGGAAGATATTTACGCAATTTCTTACAAAGCTAAACATAGCTTAAGCATACAATTCACTCTCCTAAGTATTTGCCCAGATGAATTGAAAGCTTAAGTTAACACAAAAATATTGACATAGATGTTTGTTTGTTTGCTTGCTTTTAAAATTTATTTATTTATTTATTTATTTATTTATTTATTTGGAAGGGGAGGGACAGAGAGAGGGAGAGAGAGAATTCCAAGCAGGCTCTATGCTGTCAGGGGAGCTCAATCTCAACAACCATGAGATCATGACCTGAGATGAAATCCTTAGTTGGATGCTTAACTGACTGAGCCACTCAGGCACCCCTACACACAAATGTTAATAAGCAGTTTTTATCATAATTGCAAAAATTGGAAGTAACTAAGTTGTTATTCCATAGGCGAGTAGATAAATAAACTATAATACATCCATACAATGGAATATTATTCAGCAATAACAAGAAGGGAGCTATCCAGGCCAGAAAAGGCATGGGGACCCTTAAATGTATACTGCTAAGTGAAACAAGTCAGTTTGAAAATCTGTTTGTTCTAACTATGTGACATTCTGGAAAAGACCCAACTGTAGAGAAACTGAAAAGATGCGTGGTTGCCAAGTTTCTGGGAATGAAGGCACAGGGATGAATAGGTAGAGCACAAAGGATTCTTAAAGAAGTGAAACTATTTGTGTGACACCATAATGGTGGCCACATGACATTATGCAAAGAGGTGAACCCTAATGTGAGCCATGGAACTTAGTTAATAATGTATCAGTATTGGCTTATCAATTTTATCTCAAATGTACCATACTAATGCAACATGTTAACAATAGGGAAAACTGAAGACAGGGAAGGAAAGAGTGTTTGGAAACTCTTTGTACCTTCTGTTTAATATTTCTATAAACCTAAATAAATGTACTCTAAGCAACAGCTTATTAATTAAAAATAAAAATCAACCTTCCCACCCCTGCCCCCAAAAAAGGATTGCATTTCCAAGTCATCGGCTTATGGTTAACTTTTGAAAATATGTCTGCCAGATCAATGAACCATATGTAAAATTAACTCACGTAATAACTAGAGAAAATATATGTTAAAAAGTAATTTTTTAATGTAAATAATTAAGTAAACAAAATGGATATTATGAAAACTTCTCCGATCACCTTGTTTAAAGTTACATCTCCCCAAACCTGGAACTCACTGGGTTTGGGAGGACAAACTACCATTTTTCCTACTGTACCACTTCTCTTGCCTCACTAGAATGTAGTTTCCTTCAGGGCAATATTTTTTGACTGGATTGTTAACTGCTGTATCTCCAGGCCATGTAAGTACATAGAATATGTTCAGAATAAGAAAAGATTAAAATGGTTATGTATATATGTATGTATGTATATACATATATGCCATATATATGTGTGTGTGTGTGTGTGTGTGTATACACACACACACACACACACACACACACACACACACACACATTCATGGTTCCAGCACAGAGCTCCCAAAACTCTTATAATTACCTAAGTTATAAGAGCTCCAGGAGCACCTTTCCCCCCCTAATATTCGGTCTTTGATCCTGATTCCTAACACAGAGCTCCTAAATCCCTTGGAATTTCCTGGGTGATAGCACTGTCTTTTGTTCTAATGAGGTGACACTTGGTGGGCTCCTGGATGGGGGCTGATCATAGATCGACCACGCTATGATTAGAAGCTTGGGACTTTCCGCTCCACCCCCAATCCTATGGGAAGGCGAGAGGTGCTAGAATTGGAGTTAATGATCAATCATGTCTACATGATAAAGCCTCCATAAAAACCCCAAAAGCACAGGCTTTGGAGAGCTTCTGGGTTGGTGAACATATCCACTGCCAGGAGGGTGGTGCACCCTAACTCCATGGAGCCAGAAGCACCTGTACTTCCAGAACTTGCCCTATGTGTTTCCTCATCCGGCTATTCATTTATATATCTTTTACCATACCTTTTACTATATAATAAAGTGGTACACAGTAAATGTTTTCCTGGGTTCTTCGAGCTGCTCTATCAAATGATGGAACCCAAAGAGAGGATCATGGGAACTCTCATTTAGAACCATTCCATCAGAAGCACAGGTGACAACCTGGACTTTCTACTGGCTTCTGAGATATGGGGGTCAGTCTTGTGAGACAGAGCCCCGAACCTGTGTGTTCCGGGCTTACTCCAGTTAGTGTCAGAATTGAATTGAATCACAGGTCACCCGGCTGGGGTAGCAGAAAATTGCTTGGTGTGGGGAAAAGCCCACATATCTGGTCTTGTGAATGTGGTGGTAGAGCGTGAGTACAGGAGACGCAGAGAGATTTTCCTTATCAGCTATAAAGGAACAACCTGTCAGTTGTTCCCAGGTTGCATGATAAGAACCATGTATGTGCTCTGGGTTAAAAGCCACCCCCTATTACTAGATTCCAATGCATTTCAAAGTCTCCCACAGCTGTTTATTCACAAAACCAATGAAGTATTTGAGGTAATTAATACCTAATTTGGGGGGAACGTTTTATACATAACCAAATATTTTCAGTTTGATCTAAATTGAAGGGGACAAAAAAGAAACAAATGCACACGCAATAATACAACTAGAAAAAAGTGCATTAAATGCTATCTTCATCAGATACATTTTTGAACACATAAATACGGATTAGAAAGTGTACATAATATAAAGACTAGGATATGTGTTTTGTAAGCACAATTAAATTATAATCTTTTTTATGCACACATCACAACAGATATCAAGTCTTAACAGAGAAGAAGCAAACACATGAAAAATATGTTCAAAATAAGATAGTGCAGAGGGAGAAATAATATATAATTACAGACAATCACAGGAGTAAAAAACATTGCATATTGTGATTCAAGCAGCAGGTATATTTCATAGTCAGCAGATTGGAAGCCAGTACTGAAAGATAGAAGCAAACAAGGCACAGAAGGTCAGAAGGTATTCCTGAGAGGCTTGGATTCACCACTTAACTTCAAATTCATTTTGTGCTCCCATAATTCTTCCCACTTCTATCTGATCTAATACACTTCATTTTACGGCAGACCTACTTAGCACATGTATGTCTCTCAGCTTTTCAAAAACTAAGACTTGCCTTATTCAAATTAGAGCCATCAGTTCTTAGCACTGTAGTTTTTTAATTTCTGAATTTGAGTTTAATGGACGCATGCATTTAGGGAACTCGAAGACATTTTAAATATTTAAAACCTCACTAAGAAGTTACATTTTGGGGCTAAAATATCATCTGGTAAAGCCCAAAGCCATTTATAGATGGATTTTGAAATATTCACTGTTTTAAGCTACACTCTAACTTGTTCTAACAGTACTGCACATTGAGAAAAATTGTATTTTACTTTATTTCAGAAGAGCCAAGAAATGCGTTATAAAGCAACAGGATAGCAACACTTATTGAAGATTTATAACATGTATTAAAATTTTGGCAACAAATTCCTGAGGCAGTTTTTATTCTTCTCTTGTTAGACTTAAGAAAACAGTAGTCCGCAGTGCCTCAGTTACTTGCCCAAGGTCACACAGTAAGTAAATGGCAAATGATATCTCCATCTCTCTGAAGATTCTTCTTTTCATATATCACATTAACTAGTAGAGAACAGCAGAGGGTGCAGAAATGACTTTTTCGAAGCCATGGGAGTATTTTGTGTCACTCTCTATGAAAAATTTTCAGCCATGTATTTCCAACCCAGAGTCATAAGGAATAAAGATAAGCCTCTAAAATAGCACCAAATAGCAGAAGAACATGAAATTTCTTGTGCACAATTCCCACCTCTATCAATCATGAGTTATATAACATATAGGTCATGCTAACCTCTGTAAGTCACGAAACTCTTATCTGTCAAATGAAGGTTAAAAAAACCACATTCATAGTGCTGTTATGAAGATGAACTAAAACAATAATTTAACATGCCTCTTAGCATCTGGCACAAAGAAACATTCCCTGGGCAAGACAGATGCTCTTTTTACTTCTTAACTATTCCTCCAACCCCTGAACACATTGAATAAAAGTTACTAGAGTATTTGTTATGTGCCAGACCCCATATCTAGATACTTAATATATTAAGATCTACAAAAAGATAGTATCTTAGCCTTGATTCCTTAGATAACAAAGCCTGAAGCAAATAAAAATACTGATGATTTATTTAAGTGGTGAGAATCTAGGGTATCAGGGTGTGAAACAATAAAAAGGTAAATAAACAACTGTGTATTGATGCATTCGTTTGCTGGTTACCATTTAGGAAAGAACCCAGAACTGACTCACTTCTGCAGGTGGCTCAGCAGGTAGAGTACTAGATGGGTCATATAGCACCAGTGCTGTGCTGTTTGGCCCCCAAGAAGAACATCTAGACAGGACGCACAATGAACGCATGTCTGAGAGTGGTCAATCAGGGAAAAGGAGGAGAGGAATTATGGGCTTTTTAATCTACTGTTTCTTATTAGTCAAAATTTATCCTACAAGAAAAATACGTCATACCCATTTCTGCAATGCAATACTTAGTGACTTGGACATCCTTCAAGGATCCTAGATACCCCGACTTGTCATGTGGTGTTGCATCCAAATGCATCAAGTGAGTGGGAAGTCTAAAATTCCATGATTTCACCAAATAGACAGTCCAGCAGAAATGGCCAGAGAAAAGACTCAGGATTCTCAAAGCAAGTGAACTGTTGGCCCTCAAAAATGATAGCATCTTGGGGAAGCTGGGTGGCTCAGTCAGTTAAGCATCCAATTCCTGACTTCAGCTCAGGTCATGATCTCACAGTCCTGTGATCCAGCCCTGCATCGGGCTCTGTGCTGGGCATGGAGCCTGCCTGAGATTCTCTCTCTCTTTCTCTCTCTCTCCTTTTCCCTCTGCCCCTCCCCCTCTTGTGTGCTCATATAGGCATGCTCTTTCTCCCAACATATAAATAAATAAATAAATAAATAAATAAATAAATAAATAAATAAATAACAAAATAAAAAATGGCAGCATCTCACAGGTGAAAGTAAGTTATCAAAGTATTATATTACGGGCACCAAGAGAGAAGCATGCTTAAAGGAGAAGTTACAAAATGTGTCCACTGCTTCCAAGAGAGAAATAGCCATAGAAATGTCAATGGAATTGAGTAGCATGGACAACCTAGTTAATATTTGAAAGAGCATGTTCTTTGGAGGGGTCCAAAAGACAAATTAGAGTAAAAAGGAAGCATAAGTGCTATTTGTCTATCCAATATTCAAGGCCAGCCAAGAAAAACAAACAAACAAAAATATATGACATACTGGGGAACTAGATGGCTAGGATCAGAAAATAGAAATGGTGTTCTGATGTATCAGAAATATTGAGGCATCTCCTGATGGAATGAAAATACACTGGCTCTGGGTAAGAAAAAGTTGCAACGGAGGCCATTAATTGCAGAATATGTAGGATACAATAATAAAATCAAAAGTAGCAATACTCAAGAAATATAAACAGAATTATTGGTAGAAATTATAAAGATGTAAAAAAAAACCTTGAAAAAATAAGATAACAGAAATAAAATATATATTTACATGACACAAGTCATTAAAGGAAGACAATTGCCAGGAAGGAGAATAAATAATAGTAAAAAATATAAGCATCAGACCTAAACTAGAAATAAAGATATATATAGCTAAAGATAAGAAATTTTAAATTTACATACACATGTGAAAAGTTTTCATATTAGAATTAAAATACTGGAAGTCAGTGTATATGATTCCAAGGAGTGGAGTGTAAATATATGATTAATAAAAGCAATCAATAAAAAAGAAAACCAGAGAGAAGAAATAAAAAAAAAGAATAAAGGCAGGGAAAATACAGCCCAGAATAAGAGATTATACATATAAATATATATATTTTATATTCATATATCTATATTAAGAATAAGAGAATATGTTCATATTATTATATATTCAGAATAAGAGAATATATACATTCATTTATATATTCATTTACATACATACCCATAAGAAATAGGTGAAATGAATTAAATTTATACATACACAAATATAAATATTTTAGTAATCACAATAAATATAAATGGATTAAACTTTTTGGTAGAATACAGAAATTATCAGACTGAAATTATAAAAATCTATGATATTTACTAAAGACATATGAAAAAACAGAAAGTACAATGTAGACAAAGGATTGAGCTAAAAAATGAAAACTTATATATAGATATATATTATACAAAATTAACTTTATTATAAAAAGACATTATTAGGAATAAAGAAAGCCTGTATTAGGGGTACCTGAGTGGCTCAGTCAGTTGACCGTCTGACTTCGGCTCAGGTCATGATCTCCTGTTTGGTGAGTTCAAGCCCTGCATCCAGCCCGGTACTGACAGCTCAGAGCCTGGAACCTGCTTGAAGTTCTGTCTCCCTCTTGCTCTGCCCTTACCCACCACCCCCCCACCTGTCTCTCTCCCCCCCCCTCTCTCTCTCTCTCTCTCTCAAAAATAAACATTGGGGCACCTGGGTGGCGCAGTTGGTTGAGCGTCCGACTTCGGCCAGGTCACGATCTCGCGGTCCGGGAGTTCGAGCCCCACGTCCCGCTCTGGGCTGATGGCTCGAGCCTGGAGCCTGCTTCCGATTCTGTGTCTCCCTCTCTCTCTCTGCCCCTCCCCCGTTCATGCTCTGTCTCTCTCTGTCCCAAAAATAAATAAAAACGTTGAAAAAAAATAAACATTAAAAAATTTTAAAGAAAACCTGTATTAAATAATGATTTAAACATCCAAAATAAAGTTAAAAAGGCAAAGAGAATAATTTTTAAAAAATAAGGAATAGAAGAGGTTAAGCAAAAAAACATCATTACAGACAGATGATATGTACGTAAAATTTTTTAAATGAATGTGTACAACCATGTTGTTATATGTAAGGTCAAAAAATTCAACTGAATTCCTCTTTCTCAGTAACAAATATAAAGAAGTCACAGTTCATAGATGCTATTTGCAATACCAACAAAATATGACATGTCCTGGAGTAAATCTATAAAAGATGTTCAAGAACTCAATACAGAATATCCTAAAGCTTTATTAAAGTAATTTAAAGATAACCTAAATTAAGATAATTTGATCCTATCCAACCACATACTAAGGCTAATTTTAAAGCTATAATTAAAACTCTGAGGCATAGACATGATAATATATGCAGAGGCCAGTGAAATAAAATAGTTTATAATTTGATAAAGCATATTTAATCGTATGAGAAAATGGTCCTATTATATTGTTAAAGAGAAACAAAGAATTAAAATGTTACATGATAACATGACTACCATCATCCCAACTACACAAAAAACATAACCAAAAGAGAACAGTAGCATGTTGGATGATAATGATGTATAAATGTAGGTTCATTAACTGTAACAAAGTTACCATTAGTGGGGATGATGAATAATGAAGAAAGCTATGCATGTGGGGAGGCAGGGGGTATATAAGAAATCTTTGTACCTTCTACTAAATTTTGTTGCTAACCTAAAATTTCTCTAAAAAATAAAATCCATTTAATTTTTTTTTAACATTTATTTATTTTTGAGACAGAGAGAGACAGAGCATGAACGGGGGAGGGTCAGAGAGAGGGAGACACAGAATCTGAAACAGGCTCCAGGCTCTGAGCTGTCAGCACAGAGCCCGACGCGGGGCTTGAACTCACGGACCGCGAGATCATGACCTGAGCTGAAGTCGGCCGCTCAACCGACTGAGCCACCCAGGCGCCCCAATAAAATCTATTTAAAAAAAGAAAAAAAAAGAGGGCTGCCTGGGTGGCTCAGTCTGTTGAGCATCCAACTTAGGCTCTAGTCATGATCTCAGTGTTCATGAGTTTCAGTCATGCATTGGGCTTGCTGCTGTCAGTGCTGAGCCCACTTCAGATCTTCTGTCCCCCCCCCCCCTCTCTGCTCCTCCTCTGCTTGCTCTCTCTCTCTCAAAAATAAATAAACATTAAAAAAAAAAGAAGAAAAAGGAAATCAGAAGTAACAAGGAGTGGGGAAAATGATCCACCTTTTGTTTCTCCATTGTCTTTGTAAGAGAGGGAAAGGTATTGCCCCACCATTAATTAGCATTCCTTTCACTGATTAAAGCCAGTTAACATCATCTAAAGGTTATAAAACCAGAAGAAGCAAATGTTACTGTGTGTATTGTCAAGAAAGAGACGATGTCCTGATAAGTAGGACACATTCTGTCAATTCATAAATATCTGTAAAATCTTTCCAGGAACATTTGGATATTTTGATTATCTATTATTTTCCATTAGTAGAATGTATAAATAATTTGTTTGCTAAAAATCATCTATTGTACCTCAATTTTTAAACAACTAATGCATGTAAGTGGTATCTAGCTTTTTACATGGCATGTAATATTTGCATTAAGCTTGAAGACAAATTTCTGAACGTTTTCAATATGATTAAATGTAGTTTTATCAAGCAGAATGAAGGATAAATAATATACATAGCTAAATCCTTTTGACAGCATTAATACTTAGCCTGAGGAGCCTGAGTCTCCCAAATGTTAAAATGCACACATACATGGGGCGCCCGGGTGGCTTAGTTGGTTAGGCGTCTGACTTCGGCTCAGGTCATGATCTCATGGTCTGTGAGACTGAGCCCTGTGTCAGGCTCTGTGCTGACAGCTTCAGATTCTTTGTCTCCCTCTCTCTCTGCCCCTGTCCCGCTCATACTCTGTCTCTCTCAAAAAAAACTATGACTAAAAAAATGGTTTAACTTTTTAAAAAAATGTACAAACACATGCACACACAAAAAGGTTTTTTTTTTTTTTTTTTCATTTTTTGATTACCATCTCTCTGGGAACTATTTCATGAACAAAAATAGAAAGTACAAGAAAATAAATGGATTTTTACCTGATGGAAAACATTAAAAGCTAATATTTCAAGTTAAAAATACTTGTCTCAATACCACATAATTTCATTTATATGTGGAATCAAAAAAAAAAACAACAACAAATAAACAAACAGAAACAGACTTATAAATACAGAGAAAAACTGGTAGTTGCCAGACCAGAAGAAAATAGGGGAGTGCATAAAGTAGGTGAAAGAAATTAAGAGTCACAAACTTCCAATTATAAAATAAATAAGCCACAGAGATGAAAAGTACACTGTAGGGAATACAATCAATAATTTTGTAATGATATTGTATTGTCACAGTTGGTAACTACACTTACCATGGTGAGCACTGTGTAATGTATAGAAATGTCAAATTACTATGCTGAATACCTGAGAGTAATATAATATTACATGTCTATACAATATTGTATATTGAATGTCTATTCTTCAATTAAAAATTTAAAAATGCTCTTGTTTCCTATTTTGCTGATAATGGATAAAAATGCTCCCATTTGCAATATTTGTAATGAGTGAAATTAGATAATATGTAAAATCTAATATTAGCCAATTAAAATGTGGCTTACTGCAATGGTAATATCTGGTAAACTAAATATTTTTCTACTTTTCTAATTTCATAAAGTGGGGAACTGTTTTATCAAAAAAAAATTCCCAAATCCTACTATGCGCTTTATTTTTATGTTTTTTAACTTCAGCTTTATTTTTTTTTGTTTTTTTATCTTATGGTTTAGCTTCTTATATCGCATTGAATCAACCTATTAAAATCTTATTTTTTGAACAATCTTTTAGCATATATATTTGGTTATTTTATTTGTTTTAAAGCTATCTATTTTTTTGTTTTATTTTATTTTTTCCTCATATTTCACTTGATGTTTCATTTCTATCAGACTTAATTTTAATTATGCAAAGTACAGCTTTTATTTAAGTTGGGGCATATATGTATTTCTGACATCCTGAACTTTGTTTCCAAAAAACAAAGATACAACGGTGTGAAGAAGCTCTATTTTCCTATCCCGTTCAGTTGTACTTTGCAGCCCATTCTCTGTTCTCTGAGGCAAAGATTGCAGGTTTCTAATAGCAAAGATACATTAAGCAATTTCAGTGCTTTGGGTACTGTTTCATACACATTTCCCAGTTTAAATTTTTAACAACTGAGAAAACATGTCTGTACACTAACGATTGCCCTTTTACCGTTTCTTATCCCTCCTCCTTCCTCTTTCCCTCATTTTGGAGAGTTAGGCTTTTTTCATTCATGACTCCACAGAGGGCTAAACTGAAAAGAATCACAATCTTAGCTTTTGTGTTAAAAGTTTAAGATATAGGGTATAATCACTACATTTGGCAATGCTATTTATCAAAGAAAGGTCTTTTTTATAGCACACCCCTGATATTTCATTATATCCCCTATACTCCCTACATATACACACATACAAATACTTGATGCATTTGATTTGGGGAATGGGAGAAAGATGAAGAGGAAAAGAAAAAGAACTCAGACTCTGATGAATCCCTGAGAAGTTTCAGTGCTGCAGCCTATACTGTCCTGGGTAGCTATCAGTGGGAGACAGAATCCTGAAATAGCATCCAAACAGTCAAGGAAACCTCTGTCCCCTGTTATCCAAGAAAGTGTCAGAATCCCAGAATTCTCCCGAGTTTACCATGGCTCAAGAGTCTTAGAATTAACTGAGGTGTCTGAATCCACAAGACAAAGATTGCTCAGGGGTATGCAGAAGCCTTTCTCTTGGGCCAAGAGCCACATGAAGCAAGCACTGAGAGACAGAGAGACAGAAACCTGAGGAGAATGACCTGGCAGAAATTGGCTGACCTGAAGTGAAATCCTCAGCCTGAAACATGAAAGGCTCACTGAGTAGATGGCGGCATGACTGGGACATGATGTGATATGCCCCTAACCCCCAGCGCATGAACACACGATTGCCATGTGTCTGATTTTTCCAATCACTCTCTTATCTAGAATTTAGTGGCTGGCCCAGGAAATGATGAAAGAAAGATGACTTAAGTGAGATTTTATTGGTCAGCCAGTAGAATGAGGAATTTAATTAAAGCCCAGTTATAGATAAATAAAATTTTCAGCACATGTGCATTTGTAACTTGATATTTATATATACGTCTTCAGACTGATGAAATTTGGCCATCTGTGTTTGATGGATGGAAAAAAAAAAAGCAGGCCCAGTATGACTTATTAATTTCCCAAGGCCACATAGCTAGAACACAGCCAGAATTGAAATACTTGTAGGCTTACACTGAGCCTACACTTTGAAATGATGTGTCTTCTCAGAAATTATTCTTTATAGTGAAGTTAGCAATTTTTTTTGAAGGTACATGCTTTCTGCCAAACCAAGGACTATCTGGATGAATTATATCAATAAATAAACACATTATACATGTGTGTCCTAGGTTTATGATCTCTCGTGCCCTCTCCTTATATATATAATATATACACATATATATAATTTGAGGAGTTTTGCTTAAATGTTTAATATATTTTCCCATCTTCGTTTTCATTAAAATAAAGGAAAAATTTGAGTGATATTTTAAAATTTTACAAGATTATTAGAAAGTCATTCATTATCAGATTAAAATAAATAAACTGGACATCTTCTTTGTCCAAAATATTATGTAACTGAGGTACACAGTCCCTAATCTTAAAGAATGAATATGGAGAGGTATGTTTTAATTTTGATATCATATAGTAACTCAAGCATGTGTTAAAAAGGAGTTACAGGGAACATGTTGCAATGGTTCTCATCAGGAGTAAATGTTTCTATTTCAGAAGATCAGTGAAGGAGATACCATCTGGGCCAAATCCTGAGTCAATGTAGTAAAGTATCTACGGGAAGAAACACAAAATAATAACAATCTAGTTTTGGCATAATGTATCGAAGCCCAAAGGCCAAATGGTAATACAAGTAGTATTGGGAGCATCTGTAGGATAAAGTAGGGAGCAAAAGGAGAGTCTTGAAATATCACTGGAAGATTGATCGGAGAGGGCACAGCATAAAATATTAAGGAGTTTGAACTTTATTCTTAAGAAATTAAATTACGTGACCTAAAATATAATATATAGAGATATAGATATTTAAGAGCTGTGCCTGTTCACTGAACCACCCAAAATGGTATGTGTCATCCACACAGGTTCTGATATAAATATCCCCTAGAGGTGTGCAAAATGGTGGCTCTGAAGAGAACCGTTTGCAAAATAAGGAATATATCAAAATAGCAGCGGCCAAACAAAATGAGACCTGGAAATGGAAAATGAGACTTAAAATTTAGTCCAGTGAGAACGTAAGACAGTGGTTTTAGAAATATTTGAATTAGAGAACCAAAGAAGAATGTTCTAGATTTCAAAGGATTGCTCTTGCCTCCAAATGCATCTTTCTTTACTGGTTCTGCAATCAAAGAGATCTAGAGCAAGCACAATAGTAAGTTCTATCAGTAGAGAGCTCTGGAAAGACCTTACAGGAGTAAGGTGCTTTTCCTCCTACCTCTATTTTGTTGCCATTTTTGTTTCTCCTTTCTGCCCTTGTGTAGTGATTGTGCCTAAGCCCAGAGCATGTAGCTTCTTAGCAAGCTTGCTGACCCCACTCTAATCTGGTAACCACTTTACTGCTGCCCTCCTGAAATAAACAGTGCACACCCCAGACCCTTATGCTGTCCTGGCAGTCAGCAGGTCCCAAAGTTCCAACTCCCTCTCCATCTTTGCTTGCCAGCATCAGTCAGCCCACACACCCTCAAGGGTAACGGCAGCTAGCTTATGCGACCCTACGGATAGCACACTGTGTATGTACCCCAGGCTCCTGACGCCTCAACTGCTTCTGTGCACCTTTTTCTCTGCCCACTTGCACATCAGATGGAGTGTTTTCAGCCCCTACCTATAGCTAGGGTACCCAATGAACATTTAATGCCATCCAATGCGATGCAACCACAACTTCTCAAAGGCAATCTGTATCCCAGCCTTGGGGAGAGGACATACTTGCCCAATTTTGTCCTTTCTTCCTTATGTATTCTGAAATTCTCTTTAGATCTTGATCATTTCTTTGCTCTTATTACCAATTATTTATAGTACTCTTCTGTTCAAATTAAATTGTGGTTTCTGTCTCCTGAATGCACAAGGAGGATCAAATAAAGGCAGAGGAAAGAGAAAATTGGATGTACCTGTGTTTGTTATGATTTGACACATAACAATAGAGATGATTTCTGGGAAAGTGATTAGGAAAACCAAAGAAGTATCATTAGAAAACTTTCACTGTCTAATAAAGAATCTGCTTAATAAATACTTGACTGTGTGGCTGAATAAGTTAATGAGGTATGTCATAACACAGTCACTGTATTCTTTATTCCATTCCTTAGTTTCTAGTTTCTAGACTTTAAATATTTTAATGTATACAGAGATGATTACTAGCTTACATTAATCATACTCACAATACATTTTTGTCCAAATAGGCTTTAATTTATTTACAATGAAAATATAACTCTTTAGTATGGCATAATGTTTTTGACAGCTTATCAAATATATGTTAAATACATGTATAGCAAGTCAGTACATCTTCTATCTTTGAAGCTTCAGAGAATTTCCTGGTAACAATTTGCTGTTTAGTCCCGGCCTTGCTAGTTTCAAATGAGTTATCCCTTATTTTATATCGTTGTTTCTTTAGAGAAAGGACAATGTGATTGTTTAGGTATAAATGTATTTAATTACGTTGTTACTAGATTGTATTGATTAGAAACTGGGTATTTCTTCACCTGTTAATTTACAAATTATAATTTTGGTGCAACAATTGTTATAGATGGTCAATTATAATTATTACATAGCCTCATTTTATTTATACTATGTGTGTTAGTTTCCTAGGGCTGTTATAGTAAATTACCACAAATTGGGTGCTTAAAACAATAGAAATGTATTCTCTCACAACTGTGGTGGCCCAAAGTCTAAAAATTGAGATGTTGGCAGGGCTAGGCTTTCCCTGAAGGCTCCCGGGGAGAGTGCTTCCTTGTTTTTTACAGATTCCTGGCATTCTTTGGTTTATAGCAACATACTTACACCTCTGCCTTTGTTTTCACATGGCCTTTTCTCCATAAGTATGTGTTCTCTGGTCTTCTTTTAAGAACACTAGTCATTGGATTTAGACTCTATCTTAATTCTGTTTGACTGCATCTTAATGAATTGCATCTGCAAAGACCCCATTTCCAAGTAAGATCACATTTTGAGATTCCTGGAGGACGTGAATTTTGAGGTACATTATTCAACTGGTAGGGATCATTAATTCTGTAGGGATGTTTAATTTAAATTTGGGGAGATTTTCTAGAATGGAGTATGAAAAAATATGAGTAAATTAGAGATAATTTCAGTTTTTCTTAAGCTACTTTCATTATCTGGAATATACTACATGCTTGTTATAGCAAACACTCAAAGAGAAAAACCAATATAGCTGGATATGTTCATCTAAGTCCCAATCCTCTCTTCTGCTTCACACTCTTTTAGCAGGGATGCTGTTTTGTTTAAGCCATTTATGGACCTTGACACAGTGGGCTAAATTTCTGCCAAGGTTCTCATAGGAGTCCAAGTGGTACTGTTCAACCTCTAGATGTTTCCCAAATAAGAAAGCAATAAACTCAATTGGCAGAGTGGCTATCTGAGACCATTGCTCATATATATCATAGCAATTTTCTCTTAATTTCCTCCCTACAATATCAAGGTGATTAATCTCTGATCCTTTTAGCACAAACTGGAAGTTATAATTGATCATCTTTTCTGATTCCCAGATAGATAAGTATTTCTTGACATTTGGTTTATGAATTAAGATTGAGAACATTATTCTAGCAAAGTCTCAGTAATACATACAGTAATTAACTATAAGTCACGATTTAAGCCAAAGCATTAATATCCAATAGTGTATGACGTCTGGTATTCAAATTCTCATTCATGACCCTACATATTTGTTTAAATATTCTCATTCTCCAAAGGGAAGTGATCATTATTAATTAATAATCATTAAATGGCCTTTTAAAGAATCTCCATAGAAGGCATGACACCTGACTTGTTCCCAATAATTGCCTTCATATTGTTAGGATATTATATCATTCTGACAAATAAATAAATAGATAAATAGTCCAGATAATGAGCATATGAATAAAAATAAGAAAGGGAACAGAGATTAGAATTTTAATGCAGGGCTCATTGGGAATGGCAATATTTGAACAAAGGAGGAGACAGAAAGATTTAAAAAAATGATAGCCAGAGATAAGCTTTCTAGAGAAAGAAACAGCCAGTGCAAATGTCCCGAGATGGGTGTTGCATGATGTGTTTCTAGGACAGCAAAAGAGATCAATGTGACTGCAGCACAATGAGCAAGGGTGAGATGCAGAAGCTGACATTGCAGAGTTACAAGGTGGCAGTGGAGTTAGGGAACATCCTCTAGACCACAGTGAGGACCTACATTTAGTCTGAGTAAGATCAGGCCACTGGTGGGTTTTACCAAGAACAGTGAGATTATCTGATTTTGATTTTAAAAGATTACGAGAGCTGCTGGGTTGCCAGTAGTCTGGGTTGGGGAGGGACAAAAATGGAAGCAGTGATATTAAACAAATAAGAGACAGCTTATTACAATAATTCAAGTGGGAGATGCTTTTGGCTTTGACGAGGGTGTAAGAAGGGAAGATGGTGAGGTTTAACAGCACTTTCAAACATTTTTTATATATCCACTTAAGGAAACTCAGTGATTTTGCAACTCATGCATATTTACACAAGTAAACTGCCTCTTGTCAAATTCAGCATTGACTTGCACATTTTTAAAGCCAATGGTCAAATCTCAGCCTCCATCTCACAAAATTTGCTCTCTGACTGTTAGGGATACATAGTGGTGGGGAAGTCCATGGGTACAAAAGGTTGGGGGAAGGGAGTAAGGAATTTGTCAGCCATGTCTAACCTGAGATAGCTACCTATATGCCACCTGGATGGATATATTGCATAGATAGTCACATATATAAATCCAGACCATACTAGGAAGGTTCAAGTTAGAGAAATACATTTTAAAGAGGTATTTTGGGTACTTTTAGCAATGAGGAACAATGAGATCAATAAGGGAGCGAATCTATCTCAAAAAACAAAGAGAGCATTTGATGTTAAGAAATCAGAAAGAAGAGGAAGCAGCTGCAAAGGGAAGTAGAAGGGCATGAGCTATTGAGGGAGGAATAAAACCAAAAGCGAGCTATGTGCTGGAAACCAAATAAAGGCAGTGTTCCAAAGATATGGGAGTAAATCATGAGCTGTGGTAAATACTGCTACCAGGTCAAGTGAGATAAAGACTGAGAATTGATCAGTGGCTTTAGCATTGTGGAAGGCATTGGTGATTCTGATGAGAGACCATTTACTTCAGTAAATGTGGACAAATCACAGAAACTCTGAGCTTCTGTGTCTGGATGTATAAATTATAACATTAAGTGACCCATGTACCTCAGTACCATGTGGCTCAAATAAGAGATAATTTATATCAGAAGCACCTTAACATTGGCAAAATATTGTACAAATATAAGGGAATATGCCTTTTATTATTAATTATAATTGACGTTCCATGCATGTCTTCTCCTTGTCAATGAACTTTATTAAACAACTGTTTGCTATACTTTTTGGTTTTGTTTTCATCAATATGCTTTTACTCTATGTCTTAAAAGATAAAGATATAATTTTTGTAAGATAACTGGTATTAGAAACTCTTTACTAACCCTTTCTCTTTGAACTACGTCATCTATGTGTTTCTGCTAAAAAGCTCTAATGTGCTTAGGTTTGAATTTCATTTTTATAGAGTTCCCACACTTCAAAAAGAAGTGCCCAATAGCAGGCAGTGAACAACCCATTTTTTAAAGAGTGATATGGGTTTGTATTGTCTTGTAAATACAGATGTATAATAGACGTATTTAGTGCAGAATTTTTTGAGTGTGAAAATACAATGTTATGCAAAGCATGTGAGGATCTGATTTTGCTGCTGTTACTAAATTTGTGGTCAGAGGACAAGACATTTGAATCTATCTCAAATCTTAGTTTCTGAAAATAATGCATTTAGATCCTTCTCTAAATTCCTTCCTTCCTCTTAATTACTATGATTCATTTCTGAGAATGATGCCCAAAGATATTTGCTCCCTTACTTCTAGTTACTTCCTTTCTTCCAGCTTTTCTGGGTATCATATTTTATCAAATTGTAAGTAACTTTTTAGGTGCACTGTGCTACTCTTTTCCCATAAAACCCTTAAGTGTGTCTTTTAAACTCATTTAAATTTAATTTTAAAAAAGAAAAACCACCTAGATTGCTCTTAAAACATTTTATTAAGGCATTCATTGTCTAAATACATACATACACTCTGGTTGTGGAAAATAATTAATATTAAAGAACTGACATTTAAAAATATTTTAAATGAAATCCAAATATTTCACTGGCCTGCTATTTAAAATTCACTTCTGAAAAAAATATTATTGATATGTTAGGCATAATCAGAACCTATTGAAAGTGTATAGACAGATGAGTTAGTAACTACATTTTATATAATTCCTGAAGTAATTAAATTTCCGTGTTTCAAAAGTTGATAAAGTATTTAAAGAAAATATTTAAATAAATTTGAATCTGCAATTATTATATACTTATTGTTAGGTAAACAATGATTTTCTGGATGCTACAGTAGAAATAATGTTGAATAAAGCACACAATCTGCCTTTAAGTGATTAATAATGCAAGAAAAGAGAGAAGGTCAAAATTATTTATAGTGATTTTAATCCACATTAGGTATTGTGCTAGATCCTGGAGATATAATAGTGAATATGACAATATTTCTTTTCTTTTGGAGCTTACAGTCTACTGGGGGAAATAAATGAATAAGTACATAATTAAAATAACATCTGATAAACGTTATAGTGTAAATAAAAAGAGTGCAACGAGAATTCAGGGAAAAAGCATTTAATTCAACCTTACAGATACAAGGAAAGTGTTCTAGTGAGAATAACATTCAATTCAAATCCTGAAGGAATGGAGAAGAGGGATGAAAGAAAGTGAAAACAGGAAAACTAGATAAACTTAAGTAAGAACACAACATATTTGGAGAAGTAATATAGTTCACCAGATTTTAAAGGTGACATGTATTATGAAGTAATTTTGCCTCCTCCCCCACATTCTTATGTTGAAGTCCTAACCCTGGTACCTCCTCATGTGATTGAATTTGGAGACAGGTTCTTTGCAGAGGTAATTAAGAGTAAATGAGTTCATTGGGGTGGGCCTTAATGCAATATATACAGTCAGTGTCTTTATAAGAAAAGGATATGAGGATATAGACACTCAAAGAGGAAAGACCATGTAAAACAGAAGAAGGTGGGCACCTACAAGCCAAGACAAGAGATCTCAGAACAAATCAACTTTGCTAACACCTTAATCTTGGGACTTCCAGCCTTCAGAACTGTGAGGAAAAAAAAAAATTCTGTTGTTTAAGTCACTCAGTCTGTTGTCTTTTGTCACAGCAACCCTAGTATATCAACACACCATGAAATGTGATTTAAAATATAAATCAGGAAACCATAAGGAGTTTTTTGAGCTATTTTACAAATTTGGACTTCATTGTGAAGTATTCATAAAAGGTTTACATTGCTGTAATCAGTGGAGTATTGACTTCAAAATGTCACTCTACCTGCAATCCTAAATAAATTGACAGGAGACATGAATAAAGGTGGGAGAGTAGGAGGATGGTGCAAGTGACCCAGCAGGAGATGATGGCAGTCTTCACTAGAACAGATACAGTGAGGATAGCAAAAGAAGTGAACTGCCTCAGGACACTTGAAAGGTGGAATTGCCAGGATTTGATTGGCCATATGTGAGTGTTGTAGAAATAGACAAGCATGCCTCCTACTATTAGAAAGTGGAACACTGGTTGGATGGAGATGCCTTTCACTGAGTGGATGATTATAAAATGCTGGAATATACAACAAATAATCTCCCTTTCAGGATGAAGGCACATATTTCCTTAGACCCTGGGAGTATTGGTAGTTGATGGTTCTCATATGAACTGCTTCTAGGAAATGCCATCACCTGAAGAAGCATCGTTTCTCAGAGGTAAACTTTTTTCTCAGAAAGTAGCTCACACATCCAATGGCTATTCAAGGTATTTGTGTAAAGGCTAGGCCCCTTTCCCTCAAGGAAGGTAACCCTGAAAGCCTAAGAAAACTCCAGAGACCCTGGGGTATCTGCTGTGGTCTATAGTCAAACTATATTGTTCTTGAAGTTCAAATTTTCCCATTGCCCATTTCTGATTCCTTCATTCTGGTATAGGTGTTGTTTCTCAGACACTATCCAGTAAACCCCCTGCCTGTACCTTTTTCTTTCAGTACCTACAGTTAATACAGTTGAACCAGGAATTGTCCTAGGAACCAGAATTTAAAATGGGATTTTGGGGCCTGGATCATTTACTTGATGGCTAATTGGCAATGAGGTCCTGCATATTGGTGGTACGTGGAATAGTGGCAGCCCCAGGTTCACTAGTGGTACAATTCGACTACTAAGGAATTTAGTTGGGGTACTAATGGAAGGAAATGCATTTAATGGTACAATAGCTCAGGCAGTTGCAAACTATGTGGGAAATGATGACCATAGGGACTGTGGGATCAGTTGACTGTAACTAGGTGTTACCAATATGTCAAAGACAAAGAAAAACTGAGATTGTTGATCACTAATTTAAGTGGCTATGAAAGTCGGAAGGCCATTTTTAAAAACACATTTATCTTCTGTACTCAAAGGACAGAAACTTAAAAATTAGGCCCAGGACTTAGTTCTAAGTATAGACTAATCCCTGGAGAGGTTGGATTCTCTCTTCTGAAGTCAGAACACTGATTGGAAAGGCAAGGGACTCAGCTTGAGCCAATATGTTTGATATCTCTTGATGAGGGAACATAAGGCAAGCTGAGGGCAAAGTATAAGCTAGCATTCCCCTCCCACCCCAGGTGGGTGTGTGTGATATTCCTCAGGGACTCCTGGCTGCCCAAGAACAAAGTAAAGGAAAGAAAACAAAAGATAACTGATAGAGATCACAATTATGCAAGACATGAGTCTCCATCAGTTTACAAATATCTTAGTAAATTATAAGAAAAAGGCAATCTTACCAATAGCCTCACCTCCAGAAACCTATAGACTCAGTTTTCTGGAACCCCAACATCACTCTCCCCTCCATAGTGATGTGGGGAACAAAGGCAAGAAGGAAATAGCAGGTTAAACTAAATTTCCTTATAACTTGCAGCCCATTGACAAATACTTGAGGCAAATACAGAGTAGAGCATTTCTCCATGAACCCCCTACAGTTCTAATGTTAATGCCATACTAGGAAAAAAAAACAACTTTAGCTTGATAACAGCAAGGCTTCAGCTATCTTAGGAGTCTTATTTAGCATATCAAAGTCCTTCCAGAAGCCTCCCTTCTGCCTTTACCTCCCCAACTCCATAGTATATATAACCAGTCACTCTTCACAACCCCAGTGCAGCTCTTTGTGCCCATGGGTCCTGTCCCCGTGTTTTAATAAAATCACCCTTTTGCACCAAAAACATCTCAAGAACTCCCTCTTGGCCATTAGCTCTGAACCCCACCACCTTTCAAAACCTCATGTTTGACATCTAGCTTTGCTAACAGAATGATGTAGGGATATCTCCTACTTGATAGCACAATTCACCCCTTCCTCAGGATCTGTTCAATCTTCTCATCCTGACCACCAGATTATAATGATGGTCAAAGAGAATTGGTTCTGGGGTCTTCTAGTTGTAGAAAGGGACCTAGTCAACATATGCAGGGAGAAGCCATTGCAAGCACTGGATTCTGAGGTGGCTATGCCAAAGGGAGGGGGTATGTTGTTGGAAAATTGCCATCGTAGAGTGAACACAAGGCCAGAAAACTCACCAGCTAACTGTTTTACAGGAGCACCCAGAAGATGCTTTATTATTAGTGAAGGGAACAACAAGCTTGCTGAGAGGCTCAATGGTGGCTATCTTCTCTGGGACAGGAGTGACAATATAGAATGCTAATAAAGAATTGGTCTCCTTCATAGCATAAGGAAAGAAAGTGATGATAGGATCTCAAAAAATAGATACCAGATGACTATGTTAAGCACAAGGAGATAGCAAGAGTACAATTCAGTACTAAACAGTATAAACGTCGGATTGGCAGTCAGAAATCCTGAATTGCAGAGATTATGGAAAATGAACAGAACTGAGTATTTCTAGGGGAAAAGAAATGTGCAGCCAATTAAAGTATTTCTCATGGTATAGAATTTTTAAAAGTACAGATGAATATCAAAGATGAATAGTGGGTGAAGGCAGACAATCTAATAAAATCATGATCACTTGCTCAGTCTCTGGACCCGACCCAGGACTCAGACTTGGAACCCACTGACTGAAGTAGAGGCCAGTTCCCTTGAAGAAAAATGCCATAACACCTTGCCAAGTGCAATGAGTAATTCTTCCCTAAATGCACTTACTGCCAATTAGATGGTAATCATACATAGGGTGAATTGGAATACTCAGACACTTCAAAAACTATTGAAGTTGGCATTGATACATAGGCCACAAAACATCATCATGGATTGAATAATGAAAAATGGAACCCTGTTTTCCAGCTCTGACTCACCATGAGTCCACTGGGTCCATAAAACTATCCGGGAGCCATTCTAGCAAATGCACAGCTGGAATAAACATACTTGATAATTAGCAGAACCACCACAGTAGTTCTTTGGCATAAGGGTAAGAGGTATCTCATTGGGAAAGCCACATGGAATCCTCTAAAACTGCATGCCCAGCCAAAACATAAATCAAAAACAGTATTGCATCTGGGAAGCAGGGAGAATAGCAGAGATTATTGAAGTCTTAAAATATGCAGAGGAAGTGGTCTCAGACATATCCCTATTAAACCAGCCTGGCTCATACAAAAACAGGCAGATCCTGGCAAAGGAATACTTTAAAAAGTGATTGCCTCAATTGCATCTGCTGTGCCAGATGTAGTATCTTAGCAGATTAACATATTTTTGTTAATACATTTTCTTTGCCATCCCTGTCAGAAATGAGATTCAGAATCAGCCATTATTGATGTGACATAAACATTTACTTCATGCCCTGGTAAATTCTCCCATTTTCTGACATCAGTAGTAGTGAATGACCTGTTTTTTTGTTCTGGGAATCGAAAATACATACATTGAAAGAGTGGGGATCAAAGATAACGAAGTTTCGAGAAATGGCATATGGATGGCAGTGAGCACAAAGTACAAAAGATCTCTGAAATTCAAGTTAACGGCCACCAGAGAGTATACTCAATGGAAGAGGCACTAGCCAACCAAGTAGACAGAATGGCACAAAACCAACTGACCTGAGCAAACTTCTATCACTGAGCAGTGGCACAATGAATGAATCGTAACAGTAGCCATAGTGGCAGGGATCATGGCTGTAGATGGCCCCAGTAGCATGGGCTCCAACTCTCCAAGCCTGATGTCCAAATAACCAGGAGTGTAGACCAGTAAGAACCCCCTAATACCTGTTGTTACATTTCTTATGGAGTACCACTTCCAACTTGAAGCAATAGTGATTCTTCTTGATCGGGCTCCATATCCATTCCAGTTAGGGGTTTATCTTTCCTATAGGGCTTTGGCCAGCATAAAATTCAGAGTCTCGCAAACATGTAATCCTACATAAAATTGCTTCAGACCATGGAGACCACTTTATAGCAAAGAGGTATGCCAGGGAGCTCATGACCATGACAGCTACTGGTTGTACTGCAAACCATACCACCCAGAAGCTGCTATCCTGATAGAGCCACAAAACAGATTTTGAATCTGCAGATGATACAAAACTTAAAAATGATACTCTGGAGTGATGGGGATCCATCGTCCATACACCAGGATGCAGCAGATATCCTACAACAATTATCACATTATGGTGTTGGATCCTGAACAGGTAGAATACATAAATACGGGAATCAAGGAATGAAAATAGAAATGTTCTACTTATTGTCATTCCACAAATGGTGAATCCATGCTTCTTGTCTTCACAACTTCAGGCTTTGTGGGTCTAGAGATCTTGGTTGCCTGAGAACTTGGTTGCCTGGTAACTCTGTTACCAAGAGACAGAGTAAGAGTATCACTAACCTTTATTTACAGCTACCAGCTGGTGATTCCATCCCTTCATGATAAAAACTAGTATCTCATACTAGTAAGAGAAGAGGCAAAGATGATCTTACATGGTGGGGGGCAGGAGAAAACTCATTTGGCAATCATTTGTGGTCTGTCTTGCTATTCTCCTATCCAATGTTAGTTGCAAATGAACAAATGCAGCAGCCACCACCTGAGAAGGACATGTTGAAACAGGCAAACCCAGAAACCTCTGGAATCAGTATCTGGATCATCCCACTCTATAACCTACTTGGGTTAACAAAAATACTTTGAGAGGGCATGGAGAATCTAGACTGGGCAGTGGGAGAGAGAAATGTTAGGTGTCACCTTGAGAATTACAGCACTGGTGGAAGCATTACTTGTGCCATTTACCTTCTTCTAAGTTACTCCAGAAAGAGGCCAATAGGAATCTTAGGGAATCTATACCTAGCTGGGGTTGATGCATGTTGTAAGTCATGAACTTTGCTGAGTCACCCAGACTACCCTTCAGAAAGAAGGTAGTCATTCATCCAGCTACAGGAATTCTGTCAGTGCTGGCTCACCACTGAGGCTTTCTAAGGAACTGCTCTTGGCCAAAGGAGATGCATCTCTTGAAGTTACTAACCTTCCTACAAGAGTCAGTCAATATGTAATGACCTCTGACTGCCATGGTACAATGGTTTAACTCCCTTGCCTCAATTTGGACAACCCCAAGGGTCCATCCCAACTCCAGAGCTCACTGCGTTACTGGCTAAGCTTCTATTGCTACTGTTGTTACAAGCTACTCCTTCTCTCAGCCAACTCAACCTTCCTGACATCTATAGGAGATGTTTCCCATTACTTTCCCTGAAATTTCTTGCAGGCAAATTTTCATTCTAGAGTCTGTTTCCAGGGAAACTGACCTAAGACAGGAAACATGAGTACAAGCAAATTGGAAGAAACATTTAAAGAACTTAGTTAATTTTACGGTGCTTTGGAATCTTCAGGAGCCTGGTGGATATATGGGCTTAAAGCTCATTGAAGTGATCTGGGATGAAAATGTCCATCGATGGATGAATGGATAAAGAAGATGTGGTATATATATACAATGGAGTATTATTCGGCAATCAAAAAGAATGAAATCTTGCCATTTGCAACTACGTGGATGGAGTTGGAAGGTATTATGCTAAATGAAATTAGTCAGTCAGAGAAAGACAAAAATCGTATGACTTCACTCATATGAAGACTTTAAGAGACAAAACAGATGAACATAAGGGAAGGGACACAAAAATAATATAAAAACAGGGAGGGGGACAAAACAGAAGAGACTCATAAATATGGAGAACAAACTGAGGTGTACGGGAGGGGTTGTGGGAGCAGGGGTGGGCTAAATGGGTAAGGGGCACTAAGGAATCTACTCCTGAAATCATTGTTGCACTATATGCTAACTAATTTGGATGTAAACTTAAAAAAATAAAAAATAAAATTAAAAAAAAAGTGATCTGGGCTGGAAGTATGTTTGTGAGGTAGAGACACAGAGATGGTAACTGGTGTCGCAAGAATACAGGCCACCCAGTGGCAAGTGTTTGAGTGAGAAAAAAACAAAACGTAGGGTGGAATACTGAAACAAAAGTGCAACGGGTGGGCAGAGGGTTAGAGTTCGGCAAAACAAAAGTGGACACTGAGGAAGGAAGAAGGCATTTAAGAAGGATCCTCAATAGATACAAGTAATAGTGAGAAGTCAAGAGAGCTACCGTGTGAAAATTCACCTCTCACAAAAATGTTAGCATTGATGTCCCAGACAAGAACAAAACATAGTAGCGGAGGCAAAAGCCAGACTGCAACAGCTGAAACAACGTGTGCTAGAGATCTGGATTCGTGAACATCACATAAAGCTTCCAAGAGGTTTAACTGTGCAAGAGAAGAGAGAGACGACTGAAGCAAGATCTGGGATTGAATGAGGCATTTTAAAACTTATGTTTTTTTTGGATCAGAAAATCATGTGAACACATAAACCACAAATTCCTAAATATAAAATATTTCTAAAATATTCCAAAGAGAGACAAATGAGGTGCTATGGCAGTTGTGCATGGATATATCTCCCCAACAAGAAATTCTAAAAATGTTGAAAATAAAGCCCGTAAGTAGCAAAATATGTGTGGGCAGTTTGAAGAATCTCTAGTTCTCTTACTTTATTTATTTAATGTTCAGGCTATTGCTTCATGAGCAGAAGTGATATTAGCATTTTGCTGCAAGTTAAAAGCTATGAAAATATACTTGCTAGGGGAATATATTAAGGTGAATATAATAAAACTAAAATTTTAGTATTTAATATTTAATAAATACAAACATTTAGGGTTAACATTTAATGTATAATTAAGTTATTGATTATAATACTATTTTCGACTAACACAGACAAGAGACCTGCCTACTAACTCTTATGTTTAATAATAAAAATATGTCTTTCAGTTTGTCCATTAAGAACTGGGAATTATGTATTGTATTAAAAACTTTTGATGTTCACACATGTAGGAGGAAAAGAAGTTTAGCTATTTTAAAGAGTTATCCCATGAAATGTTTGAGTACTTTAGGCTATATTTAAGTTTTAAAGCTCTGGGATATAGCTAGGGGCTAATTTAGTTCAGCATTCTAGACGATGTGTTAGTATTTACTTAGCTGCCGATGATCCCTTCATAGCTTTCTAACAGCTGAATTTCTTTTGACTCTAAGTGCCAAGTATCCAGTCAGACATGGCTGTCCAGTGGTGAGGGAGAGAGGGAGAGAGAGGATGAAATCAGATGCATTGTATAAAGCGGAAGTAAAATGTTGGACACCAAATCACTAACAGCATTATGAAAATTTGGGGGCTTGGCCTAAATATGGGGATGGTATAGAGAAAATAAAAGGATGCCAACTTGTTTTGAAAGTCATTTTTTGAGCAAGCACATTCTAAGTGTTTGAACTTGTTTTGAAAATATTATCAAGAACAGGTATAAGCTTGAAGATTAGATATCTAGGTTAAATTCAGTTTAACAGTGTCAAATAAATTTAAGGACGGGGAAACTCATGTTTGGTTTGCATAAAATAAACTCAATATTCCCTATGTTGACTGAATACATATAAACAATGAGGTGTGACTGGGAATCAAATGTATAGAAAAAAATAATAAAGCAGTGATAGATTTCTGCATATACTGGATCTTCCCATATAGCTACTTTGAAAGAAAGTGTGTTGTTCTTTTCTTTAGGCCCCTGTCCCTCTCAGCTGTAAATAATGATAAAGAGGCATAAATTCAAGTCAATGACAGCCATTCAATAGCTTGGTCAGCTAACTTTGGCTTGTGGCTTTTGTTGAATAGATAAACTGAACAGATCACATAGTACTCAATGGACTTGAGAATCTAAGAACTAATTTCTTCATCTGTTGATAGGTGTTAAAGCTAGGCATGCGTGTACTCTGTTGGGAGAGTACATGCAAAGCAGAGAAATCAAAGGCAGGTGCTCAAAATGGAGACACACATGTAGGAGTGGGCAGTATCAGAGAAGAGAGGAAAGAGAACAGAGAAAATAGTATTTGGTCTGCAAATGTTCCATAGCTTTTTTCCCTACTGCAGCCTATGTTCATTTTTTCCCTAAGTTATCAGGCATCTGTACCTTTTCATACACTTTTCCTAAGACCATTTAATTAATTCAAAGTGTCCAGAAAAAAGGAAAAGGAAAGAAAAGGAAAGAAAAGGAAAGGAAAGGAAAGGAAAGGAAAGGAAAGGAAAGGAAAGGAAAGGAAAGGAAAGGAAAGGAAAGGAAAGGAAAGGAAAGGAAAGGAAAGGAAAGGTCATTTCGTAGAAAAGGGCAGAGAAATATTAATTTCAAGACCATACAAGAAAAATAAACAGGATAGGAAAACAAGAGGCCAAGGCAAATTAAGGCAGCAAGTGATAAAATTTTTGTAAATATGAGTTTAAAAGGCAGTGCAAGATTTTGTAAACATTTTTGTAAACACTTTGATTTGAATTTTGATTGCTTTCAGGTTTGTTCATTTGCGTCCCTTGAATTGCTTGTCCAATGATGTGAAATAGATATTTCCCAATGTTGATGTAGAATCTGCAAATACTACAGTTTATTTGTACAATGATACAGGTCTTTAAGTTTCCAATTTTAAATAACTAATTATCAGCATTTCTGTGTCTCTTACAATTTTACTAGAATATATGGTATATAGTCCAATATTTATCACAGGAGCCCAAAAGAAATATTCTTATCATCTTTGAGCACTTATTTTTCAGGGATAGTTTCAACACTTTATTTCTGATCCTGGCCACTTTATTTCTTCACCATTTCCAACAGTGCAAATATAATGGAATATAGTACTATAGGATTGAAATCTATGCTACACAGGGAATATATTCAGAACGCTATCATCTTTTACTGCATCTACTAGATATATTCACACTTGGCATATGATATGCTCATGAAAATGATGATCCCAAAAGAGAAAATGAGACACCAAATTCTCCTCCACACAATGGAGAGAAAAAAGGCAGGAAAGACATAAGTGCAGATTATTTTTGTTACACTAGGTAATTGTGTGGATATCTTTAAGTCCCTAGCAACTGCTATATCTGACTTTCTGAGAATATTCTTCTCTTCCATGTTACATCATGATCTCCTGGGATATGACATATTTGATACATTATGTTTTAAAACAAGAAAATATAACATGTCAAGGGTTATTACACACCAGAAGCAAACAAAGGAGGTAGGAATAACAAGGTGTCCCCAAAGCTCCAGAGGACTTACTTCTTGGTGTTTGAAATATTATTGACTGGTTCAGTGCACTTCAACTTGAAAATAGAAAAGACTAATAATGTCATTATTCCAGGCTCTCCTTCTACTTAAGGGTTACCTTGGACTTCACAATAACAATCAAACTGAGAAAGGAGAAAAATGTAAATGAAAATGTCAAGCAATCTCACTATCAACAGATTTTGTCATAAGTTTTATAAAATCACAACCTGATGATTGAATCGATCTAATATTCTACTGTATAAAGCTATGTAACTGAGATTTATAACTGATCCACAACATGCTTGTGTTGAAAATATTGTAGGTGCACTCAATGAAACTCTTGAACACTTAATGTGTGTTTGATGGAAAGATTAAGTCTAACTTCCCAGGCTAGTGAAGGAAAGAGCTTTGCAAACAGAACCCAAATTCAACGTATGTGTGAAAGGAGGGGAGGCTGGCAGTCAGGGGAGTGGGGAGAGATTGACGGAGAGAGAGAGAAAAAAAAACAGGTGAGCAGTATGTGTTTATGTGTTGCTCCAATATTTGATCGGAAGATGATAATCCTCAGTTCATTTATTTCTCTAGACAATGCTGAATGCTTACTGATTCATCCTAGTCTCAATTTCATATTTTTTTCTCTACTAAACATTTGTTTGTCCCTGATTGAAACATTCTTCATCTTAGACATTGATTCTGCTACAGACTTGAACCTGCACATATAGGTAGTCTTTTTCTGAAGCAAGATCCTGACCTCTTTATTAGAGAAAACTGCTCAATGGCCCATTTGTGTATTATTGCTTGGAAGCATTATACTTTACCCAAGGTTAAGTCAACTACTGCAAGTTGATTTTCCATAGTTCCACTCCTAGGTTTTGGGAGGTATCCTGCTTACTGCTTAGAGTGATGAATGCTCTAATAGAGGTAAGGAAATTGACCTGTGCAGCACAGAAGAGAAATACATCCAGAATGCCATTATTCTGATGGATCATATTAAAATAAGGCTTTCCTACATGGGGAACTTAAAAAAGTCATGGTGTCTGATCTAAGCCGGGTATTCAGTAAGGAGAAGGTAGGAAGGGCATTCCAGGCACAAAGACAAACCTAAGTAAAAGCACTGAACCATGGAAGTTTATTCTGACTAGAAACAAAGACACAAATCACTCGGAAGACATATAACTGCCTTCTTGGAAATCAGAGTACACTTTTGTCCTCTCTGTCCGCCCTTATTCAAGAGAAAGATTTATCAATTTATTCATATTTTCAATAAGCTCAATTGTGTGCTCATTACCATGTCATAAACAAGAAATTGAACTTATGAATAAAGTATACTGCCTACTTCAAAACACCAACATCTCAGAGGAGGAAGAGAGCATTTGAATTATAATTATATATTATAAAATACATAATTATAACTATAATAAATGTGATAAAGATAACAGAGGCAGCCTCCAGGATCCAAGAAAATAACAAGTAAACCAGCCTGGTTAAGCAGGATAGGATAAGTGGGGGAGGAAGCAGTTAAGGAAAGCTTCATGATGGAGAAGACAAAATTCCTGCTCTATTTTAAAACACTGGTAGGAGACTGAAGAGAAAAGACGAAATAAGAAAGTCATTTTAATTAGGGAAAATGACAAAGCAACAGAGATTACAGGTGATTCTGGAATATAAAGTGTAAGCCTGGGAGCAGTAAAAACTTACGAATGAGATGTCGAGAGATCATACCATGAAGGCGCTGCATTCCATGTTAAGGAGTTGCACTTTGCTACAGAGCCATAAGAGCAATTGTTGAAGATTTAAAAAGAGAAGGGACACAATCCGCTATAAATATGAGACAGATCATTCCGTAGGTCTGTGGATGATGGATTTGACAATGCATTATTAAAGGGAGGGAGGCCAGGTCACAGTATTTAATTGAGAGATGATGAGAAGCCTAATTAAGGCTGCATTATTAGGGACAGAGATTAGTGAGTATGCTGATAAAAAAAAAATTATAAGGCAAATATGCCTGGCTTTGTGATTAAGCTGTAGGAGAGACGGGGAGGAAACAAAGTTGAATTCACTTTCAGCTTTATAGCTCTGGGTTGTTTATGGACAGTGGTGTCAGCAAATAAGATAAAAAGGAAGAAGAGAATTATTATATAACTTTCAGACAGGACAAGCTTATCTTTGTTGCATTTCAAAGCACTATTAAAATGGCAAGAGGCATATAGGTCCATAAGAACCAGACAATGGAGAGAGAAGAAAAAAAAATGACGAAATAATGTTACTGCCTTTATTTATTTGTTTGTTTGTTTGCCT
The DNA here is from genome assembly GCF_027475565.1 of Acinonyx jubatus. NCBI lineage: Eukaryota > Metazoa > Chordata > Mammalia > Carnivora > Felidae > Acinonyx > Acinonyx jubatus. Next base: position 23,424,095 of record NC_069384.1, read on the forward strand.
ACTGATTTATTTAATTTATTTTTTTAGTGGGCTTCACACCTAGCCTGGAGTCCAACACAGGGCTAGAACCCATGACCCTGAGATCAAGATATGAGCTGAGATCAAGATTCAGACGCTTAACGGATTGAGTCACCCAAGCACCCTGTAACTGTGTATTTCAAAAGAAGAGAAAAGGACAGACATTTAAGGGGCACCCAGGTGGTTCAGTCAGTTAAACATCCAACTCTTGATTTCGACTCATGTCATGATTTTATGGTTCATGAGATCAAGCCCCACCCTACATCAAGCCCCACATCTGGTTCTGACACTGTGGAGCCTGCTTGGGATTCTTTCTCTCTCTCTGCCTGTCTCCCATTCATTCTCTCCCTCTCTCTCTCTCTCAAAATACATAAATAAATGGTACAAAAAAAAGAGGAAGGGACGGACATTTGAGCAGAGCAGAGAAAGATGGAACGTGACTGAGAAGAGGGATAACAATAGGAATAAAATCAGTCCAGTTGTCCTGAATCTTTTAAGTTTCAGGGTTGCATGGACCTTGGGGACAAGTGGAGGACTAGACACTTAAATTAGAAGGATTGGATCAATAGCTGAATCTGCATCTGCAAAGAGACTTTTTCCAATAAGTTCACATTCATAGGCTCCAGGTGTTATGGGATATGAGCATATATTTTTGGGAGCCACAATTCAATGAACTATACACCCCACACACCCAGAGCAGAACATGTTGTTGTCATTCTTAAATATGAACTGGCAGCCAAACTTCAAAGCAAGTTGAGAAGGGGTGGGAAGTTAATGAAGAAGTGAAAGAAAGGGGAGATAATGAGAAGAGAGGAAATGGAGGTCAAGGTCCACGTAAAGGAGTTCTGTAGTTGTTGTTCAAGAAGAAAAACCAACTCACCATCTGCTATTAGAGAAATGGAGATGAAAACGAATAGAAGTGCATGATGGTTTATGCACAGGGAGCTTGAAAACATGTCTGTGGCCTTACTTGGCTTGTCGATGTACTGTGTCAGCTGGATCCTCCAGAAAGCAGACACTGAGGCACAGTCAGGAGCAGAACCGTCTTACTGGGGGATAGTGCCCATAACAGATAAATGGGGTAGAAAGCAGGATTGAAGAGAGAGCCTCAGAACTTACCACACACCTTTCAGTGTCTCAGCCAACACAACAGGAAGCTCCAGAATCAAGTCAGAGCAGTCCGTATTTGTGCAAAAACAGCCAGGCCATGCTTAGTCACTGATGGAAGGCTGCCCAGAAAGAGTGTGGACTGGGCTCAAATGCTGAGGGAAACCATGAAGATGCTGCCTCCAGAGGCTGCCAGCTCCCCGTCCTCCTTCAGATGCATCCAAGTTCTTTCTAGGAGGGAGAGCAGAGCAAAGACACTCCTTGGCGACTACCATCTGTAGGGAGGAATGTTTGCTATGAGTAAGGGAGAGCAAGAAATCTGTAGATGAATTGTCAAGAATATCTCACGTACTAAATGGTTTTTGGTAGAATGGAAGCAGAGAGTAGATAAACTGGTATGTGACTCAAGTTGAGAGGAAATAAAAGATCCGAATAGTCATTTGATTTTACTGAGCACAAGAAAGTGCTTAAGAATGGGGCCAACATAGGTAAATTGTAACATGGATATCTATTTGGTAGGTGTTTTTTAGAGGGAGGAGGTGCTGGTGACTGCCTCTGGAGTAATAGATGTCCAAGAGCATTTCAAGACCTCATGAACTCTGGGGATAAGTCAAGGGGACAAGATATAAAGTCCCTTTTAGCACCTTACAGCTTTCCCTCCTTCCAACATCACTAAACATAGCTGTTATATAATCAGATGGTAGAGGGAGGGGAGGGATTTGCACCCAAAACAAGAAATCTGACTTATTAAGAAACCATATTTCTCCCTGATTTCCTTTTTCACTATGCTGACATCTGAAGATATACCATGATCTTTGTGAATAAAATATTGCTGTTTTCTATCATGACTATACTAATGTGAATTTGATAACATTAGTAATGTTTTGTTCTAGATTTTTTTTTTTCCTTTTAATACTGCTGTATTTTTCATTTGGTGAACCAGACCTTCTTCTAAGTCTGGTATCCTTACATTCTTTAAAAGTAACTTTCTTTACCCCTTTTCTAAATGTTTCTGCTCTGAGTCTGCCTTCACCAGCATCTTAGAGGGGATGTTATAGTGAGGCCAAAGATAAAGGGCAGAGGAAAGCATAAAACACCACCCAGGCACCTGGGTAGCTCAGTTGGTTAAGCTTCCGACTTCGGCTCAGGTCATGATCTCACAGTCCGTGAGTTCGAGCCCCATGTCAGTCTCTGGGCTGACAGCTCAGAGCCTGGGGCCTGCCTTGGATTCTGTGTGTCTCTCTCTCTGCCCCTCCCCTGCTCACTCATGTGCACATGCAACCCTATTCTCAAAAAATAAAGTAACATTAAAAAATTAAAAAAAAAATGAACACTAATATTATGAAAGAAAGGAAGCAAGCAAGCAAGCAAGCAAGCAGGGCCTAGAGTGGAGAGTTTGTGTTCTGAAAGAGGGATACTACAGTGGATCATTTCTGAGTTAGAATCATTTGTATGAGAAGATCCACTGTGTGAATCAAATGAAACAGAAATCAAGGCCACTGAAATGAAGATCTACTCCTTTCAGCAGCCTTCAGAGACATTAAACTCTCCCAGGATTGTGATAGAAGTTGGAACGAATCTGTGATAGGCAGAGATCCAAAATTTTCAGGGAGGGAAGGGGCATTCCTAGAAAATATTGATGCAAAAGATTAGAAAATGATAGAGTACAATCACATGAACCTCAAAGAAGGGTTTCATATAAATGAAAGAAAGTTGTTCTGGGATACATAAGTAGCCAGTCAGGAGACAGAAGGCTCATCATCACTCTTCCAACCCTCATTTCCTGTCACAGGGTTTGTGATGGCTTATGTACAGAAACATGAGTTCCACTGGCGAAGAGTATAGGAAAAGCGGGGGTTTTAAAACATGCTCACTAATTATTTGATACTCGCCTTTCAAGAAGTGGCATTAAGTCCCTTCATCTGAGAGTGGCTGAAAATAGTAACTCACTCCTAGTGAACAGGCTAAAGCAGAAACGATGCTGAGTGTGACTTTGGACCCCAAATCATTATTAAAAGCACTGAAACTTCCTCCATAATCCCTTGTAGTGCCACGTTGAGAGGCCTCTCAAGTAGTCTAGGGACAGACCTATGTTGCAAGGACCTGAGGTCCACTCTCAACAGCCATGGGAGTCAGATTCCTGGGTGGCAGGACCTTCTGGTGCCTTCAGCCCCAGCTGACATCATGATTCCAATCACGTGAAAGATCTTGAGTCTCCCAGCAAAGCCAGTCCCAAATTCCTGACCCACAGAAACTGGATGATAATAAATGTCTGTTCTTTTAAACCATTACATCTGGGGTCATTCGTGGTATAGCAGTAGATAGCTAACACTGGTGGAGACACATTACACTGAGGGGAATAAGTGGGAGGACATTTTGTGAAAACTAAGAATGTCGGGAGTTTATTAAAAATTAAATACTTCTAGGGGCACCTGGGTGGCGGAGTCGGTTAAGCGTCTGACTTCAGCCAGGTCACGATCTCGCGGTCTGTCAGTTGGAGCCCCGCGTCGGGCTCTGGGCTGATGGCTCAGAGCCTGGAGCCTGTTTCCGATTCTGTGTCTCCCTCTCTCTCTGCCCCTCCCCCGTTCATGCTCTGTCTCTCTCTGTCCCAAAAATAAATAAAAACGTTGAAAAAAAAAATTATAAAAAAAAAATTAAATACTTCTAAAATATAACAATAAAAAAGATTAGAAGATGAAGTGAATATTTGGAGAGTCTGTAAGTATGTGCTTTCACAAAAAGACAAGCATATGACTGATGAAAAAAGACCAACAAATACACAGGGTATTTTTGTTAGAAACAAAATAAATGAACATTCTGAGAGACGTTTATGTACACGAGGAGAGAACGCTCTATGTTTCTAGATCGTGATGTAGCTTTGCAGAGCCTCAAAGTTTCCCATTAATTTTTTTTTTAACGTTTATTTATTTTTGAGACAGAGAGAGACAGAGCATGAACAGGGGAGGGTCAGAGAGAGGAAGACACAGAATCTGAAACAGGCTCCAGGCTCTGAGCTGTTAGCACAGAGCCCGACGCGGGGCTCAAACTCACGGACTGCGAAATCATGACCTGAGCCGAAGTCGGATGCTTAACGGACTGAGCCACCCAGGCGCCCCTCCCATTAATTTTTAAATAATTGGCCCATATCACCTTCAAGGAGTAAATATTTTGTCCATCATGAAAACCATTACTGACATCCTCACAGGTGTTTTTTATATGCAGCTGTCGAACCCTTAACATAGACATAATGGACCCCACACACACTTTGGACACAGCATTGAGTGATGTCTGATTCCTTGGGTCCACTAAGTGTTAATAAGCAAAACAAAGCATCTCTAAAACCTTCCCAATCATCTGCTCTGATATGTATGAAGTGGAACTTGATTTTCAAGGAATATTCTTTAGTAGGCCCAGTCTTCAGTCTTGACTGAAGGCCCTTTATGCACAGGCAAAGAAAGCTCTAGCTGGTAAATGGAAGATGAGCGCAGAGACAAAAGTAAAGAGATGTAGTGAAAGAGGATGGCTGTGAAGAAGATTGTGATTGGATACAACTGGCCTCAAATACTTAATTTTTACAGTACTTGGGCAAGGGGGAATTTATGAACCAGGTCAATTAAGTACTAAAAATAACTTTAACAAAAAAATGTGTTTCTAGGGGAATTTTTTTAGTTGGGAATGAGAGATCTGAACAGAATTTTGGAACATAATCTGCTCACCTGCCAATCTATAGCTGCTCATGTAATACACAGCACGCCGCTATATGGTGTTCAATCACCACTAGTCATTACCCACTCTCTCTGCAAGCCTGTAGAGAAAAGTCATGCGGCTCAAGAGGCCAAAGAAAAATGGGAAGGAAAATAAATCCCAGCCTTTTTCCTAAGCCTCACCAACACATTCCATTTACTTTTGTGTGAGCACTCACCGGCCACTGTTCTAAAAGTTCACAGTGCCTGCATGCTGTCCTAAGCTGCTTGGGGGCCCCCACTCTCCTCCCCAACCTAAACTTGACCTACACTCCCCTCCCCCCCACCCAGGTTTTCATAATCCTGGGTCATCTTTATATCAGGAGCTTTGCATTTGGCTATTGCATCTAGAAACTCATTTGTTATTCTAGCTCTTTTTGGCTTTGTTTTCACACACACTATAGATATGCACACTTATGCAAGAAGTGTAAAAGAGATACTGTTTTAAAAGAAAAGCTGAAGATTACATAAGCATACAGTATCTTGAGGGAAAAAAACCCACCCAAATTGCTAATAAACATGTAAAAAAAGCAAAAGAAGACTGAGGACAACTAAACATATTCAATGGTCACCAGAAACTACCAGGAATTTGAAAGTAAACATATTAAGCTCAGAACTGGGAAAGGAGTAAAAGTGTAAATCAGAGATTCAGATTTCTTTCAACTGAAAAATATTTGTTGCAAGTCTGACATTTTTGCTAGTGAGCTAAAGTTCTTTTGTAACCAATTATGTCTATCTCTTGCAGTAAAGTCATAGTTCTTCACAGGTGTTAAATGTTGAAAAGCAGACTTCTGTCGACAATGCGAATACAGTAAACCAATTTATGAACATGACAAAGATATCTTGAAGTGAAAAAAGTGGGTCAAAAAGAGCAGCTTTTATATTTTTGCTGTTGTAAAATGTTCAGGTAGCAGTCCAATACAAGGGCAAATAAATTCTGTATACTAAAAAGCTGTACAAAAGTCCCCACCTATAACTAAAGCAATATAGTATGGCTTAATGTTGCCTATAAAATACTTGTGTGTACATATTAATTCATATGATTATATATGTGTGTGTGTGAGTGTGTGTGCACATATTATTTCACACAATTATGTTTCCTTGCAGAAAAATAGAAAAAAAATCCACGGCACCTGGGCGGCTCAGTTGACTGAGCATCTGATTTCAGCTCAGGTCATGATCTTGCAGTTCGTGAGTTCAAGTTCCACACCGGGCTCGCTGCTGTCAGTACAGAGCCTGCTTCATATCCTCTGTCCTCACCTCTCTCTGTTTCTCCATTGCTCATGCTCTCTCTTTCAAAAATAAGTAAACATTAGAAGAAGAAGAAGAAGAAGAAGAAGAAGAAGAAGAAGAAGAAAAGAAAGAAAATCCAAACTGACAAAACAGTACCAACATGCTTTTGAGTGAAAAAAAAAGTGTTTAACTATGAGAAAGAATATAGATTAGTTTCATGAAATCCTTTACAAGATCAGGAGGTATGTGTTAATGTCATTACTTAAAAACTACTCCATTTTGTCCCAGTTCGTAATTCCCACTACACCTGTATGGTAGTGTTCCAAATGATTCCGAGGAACTAGAAGTGGGCACCTCCCTGAGAAATGTGTCTGAGTTACCACAGACACACAGACAGAATCAATGGGGATAACTGACTGTGGTGATAATGATAGGTCTTTAATAGCTGTCCTTTCAAGTCTTCAGTTGTTTAAGAGTACTCCTGCTGCATACAAGTAGGGGTTAACTGGTCTGAAGCTAAGCTCCTGCAGGAGATACTACTAGACAAAATCCTCGTGGCCCCCAAATCCATTGCTTAAAGGAAAGAATTAAGGTCAACTTCAAAGCTTGGGTCCCAGTCCCAATTCACCCATGAACAACGATGTGGCAAGGAGTTTGTCATATGACATAACTGCAACTGTATGTCTCCTGTCTCGGCTCCCAAACATATCCATTTAGAAAAGAGAATTTTCCCCTCCTGACTTCAACCCCTACCTACACTGAGCTGGCAACAGGGCTGCCTGGATTCAAGGTTCAGAACCATCATGTTATTTTTGCATTTTCGCCCCTCCTACCACTGGAGAAGCGTTCTCTTTCCAAAAGGCCCACTGCCCAAGGACAGCTGTCTGTTTCCCTTAAAGCTCACTTCTGGTCCCGTGAGCTCACTTCAGATTTCTATCAGCTAACCTAGAATGTGGTGACCAGTCCATAGGACTGCATGCCTGCGACTGATTTTCATCTCTGAAAATTCCAACAATAAATGTTGTTACGGCAAACCTATTCTTCCTGCTGGACTTTTTTGCATGAGAGTAAGAGCACATTAATTTGGACACGCAAAGAAATCACCGTGTCTTCAGCTCTGATTCCTTAAACAGACTTTAATCATCAAATGACAATTTGAAGTCTTTTAACAAATTGTAGTTGAACAAAAATGTTCTTTATCCATCTTTCATTTGGATCACAATGCACACAAATGAATAATATAAATAAATAAATATAAATAAAAGGTCAAAACATTTGTGTATACTCATATTCTATTTGCTAAAAATGATTTACTTCCAGCTATCATTTTGATTTGTTTATAAATAAAAGAGGAACAAAAAAAAAAAAAGAAAAAAGATGAGGTAAGGGTTTCAAATATTAACTTCTCTATTTAACATTTACCCCCCTAAGGCAAGTAAGTCCCTCTTACAAATATATGATAAATGAGAAAAAAGGGAAAAAGACTTATTGCTTTGGGACTAAGAGAACAGCTATGTAAGTGAACTCATCATTTTTCATCTTTTCTTTCATGTTGTGCATTTTTTGTAGGTTTGCTCAAAATTGAAAGTTAAGTGGATCTAAAAACAACATGTAACATTTGTTTTACAATCAATACATGATGTTCTGACAAGTTGAAAGAAATGGTCAGTTTAAAAACTATTAATTTAACACAAGATTCTGATTTATGATGCAAGCAAACCTTTAAACTCTTCATTAAAACAATTGGACCTCTATATCTTACCAATGTCTCAGCTGAAATATTAAGTAATGTAATTTATCATTTAAGAATTACTATATTGCACTGAAAATGGATTTAAATGACACCATTAAAATAATGTCACCACCGAGAAGCACTATAAATGATGACACTCAGTCCCTTCAAATACCTGAAATTAAGATGAAATAAATTTTTACTTTGCTACATTCCTCAATTGTATTGATATTTTATGAATCATTACATTTTAGATGCATTATGCTCTGGGACACTCAATATCCTAGGAGAAAAAGCAACTCTAGTTGCTCTAGTCTAAATCATCTGATTCTTGGGGTGACAGAATTCAGATGTGTTGAAAAGTAATGATTCCCAAGTAATCATTCAATAAGAAGTTGCTGAGTGAATGACATTAAGAGGAAGGCAACATATCTGGAAAATGCATCATGATGTCATTAAAAAAGTTTAATAAAATTCTCTCAGTGCAAACTGCAAGTGATTATATGTACTAAACTCTGTGCCATGAGAATGACCCAGAATGTTCTACACTCAGTTCCCTTCTCCATCCTCCTTTCCCTCCATGCTTTCCTCATTCTCTGTGTTTCACCCATGCTGTCCTGCCTTCATTGCCATACACAGAGTGTTCCTTCTTCTTATGAGCATTTGAGATTGCCTTTATCTAAATTTTGTTCTTCTGCTTTGTCCCTTGTTAATCTATTCATTCTTCATAATCATACTGCAGATCTCCCTGGAGAGAAATTTCCTTTCTTCCTCTGACCAGGTCAAGCTCTCCTCTTCCACCATTTCATAGTACTGAATATTTTTCCTTTTCCATTTTTTCAGTTACATATTTACTTATGTCATTTTTGAATTTGCTTTTGTCACCTTCCTAAATTGTAAGTTCTATGATGGCTGGTATTACTTCTTGTCTGTTCAAACTGTACCCCTAGGGCACAATGACAGACAAAGAGAAAGTGCTCAGTATTTGTTGAATGGATGGATGGATGAAGGGATGGAGGGAGGGATGGATAAATAGATGAATGGGGATGGATCACAATTTGCTGTATAGTCAATTAATAAGGTTACAGATCAAATGATATATTTTATTATTTTAGTATGCTCATCCTCCTTGAAATTATTATATTAGTACATCTGTAACAAGGCAAAGAAATGTAGAAGGGAACACATTCTGTCCAACTATATACAGTGACGTCCCTAAGACCTCTGTCACCAACACACACATAGTATACATTGCCTCAACATTATAACATGATCTCTGGATACTGGGAATGGGGTGATAGAAGGCACTTGTCCAACCATGAGAGTGAAAATGAACATTAATATATGGAATATATTACATAAATTCTGAAGTACCAGTCTTCGTTCTCCTTGTATTTCGATCAGTTAAAAAACTGAAGCTCCATCAATATGAAAACTTAAAATTTCAGAAACAATTAGAAGCATATTCCACTGTCATGTTAGTGTCCACACATTTCCATCATCCTCATCAATTTCAGTCTCATTGCAACAAACATAAACAAAAACGAAACCAAAAACAAGAAATCAAAACAATACAAAAACAAAGGATGGTAGGGAATAATCTTAGTCCAATACTTTTTTTTCAACTGGAAGAGTATCATTAAAAGGATGTTAATTCTGTCATCCTTTTTAAATTTAAAAAACAAAAAAACCTTTTGAATTTAAAATCAACGTAATATATTGCTATCATATACATGACTGCTTTGCAGGGTGTCCTTGGGGACTGAAGACTATTGCTCCCAACAGTGAGATATAAAGTATTTGTATTTGAGTAAATGGCCCAGTTATTTGCTCTTTCCTTGCACTTCACTTCGTGCCATATAACTCCCCTTGGTCAAGAAGAGAATAACCAAATAAGAATTAGAATGTTTAAATCAACTTTTACATTCCTTAACCCCCTCCCTCGATTTTGAATATGTAACATTTGGGATGTCACGATAAAACTGAATAGATTGATCTGCTTTTTGCAAGAAACTTTTCTAAGTATGTTTAAATGAAAAAAATTCCAGTCATATAAAATAATTTAGGAAATGGTACTTTGGGTTTACTGAAAGTTATCCATGATAAAATAAGTAGATTTGTACTAAAACTGATAAATGGTAACATAAATTTTAAAAGTCAGTCTCTTGTACTTGAGTAATTTTTGAGTAATATTTACTATATATTTTCACCAAAAGTTCAAAAAAATTTAGACCATGTATTCCTTATAATTTTATATGCATATATATTGCTTACCATGATAATAGGGGTAATAAAAGTCCCAATATATTCTTTAACTTGTAGTAAAAAAAACTATATCTATATCTATATCTCTATATATCTGTATCTATATCTATAACTATATCTATAACTATATCTATATCCATATCCATATCTATATTTATATAAATAAGCAGTATAAGGAGGTTCCTGATCAGTGACTACAGTTTTCTTGGAATCATTACAGTCCATCAATTATTTCAAAAGTCATCATATTGGGTCACTTGGGTGGTTCAGTCGGTTAAGTGTCCGACCTTGGCTCAGGTCATGATTTTGTGGTTTATGAGTTTGAGCCCTGTGTTGGGGGCTGTGCTGACGGCTCGGAGCCTGGAGCCCGCTTCAGATTCTGTGTCTCTCACTATCTCTGCCCCTCCTCTGCTCATGCTCTCTCTGTCAAAAATAAATAAAAACATGCTAAAAAAATTTTTTTTAAGTTATCATATATTCGAAACCACATCAGGTCTATTTTACAGATCATTCATTCATTCATTCGTTCATTTATTCTTCTCTGGCCAACAGAGAAATGTTTGCGCTTTTAAGCCAATAAAACCTGTACAGTGTACCATAAGATATAGAGGTATACTTAATTGCAACATACTTAAAGTTTTTCAGGATTTCTTTCAAATATTTGAGATTATTTTAAGCCAACTGAATTCCAGATTGACTGGCAACCTACTTCTGCATTGATTAAAAACAGTGGTCTAAAATTTTACTATTAAAGGTTAAGGAGATTTTTTTTAATGAAAATATAGTTATAGTATAGTAAAAGGTGCTCACTTACTCACACTTTAAAGTTCATAATTAGTCCAACAAAGTAAAAATGTTCAATCACACTCAAATATGATTAATCTCATCAAAGGAAATAAAAATGTAAAACCAAGACAAACAGGAAATTAAGTAGCAAGGAAATTAAAAGATTCAGAGTGACTTTAATCCTTTCTCAGATTCTGAGTTTAATTGCCAGTTGCAGAGTAAGCTCAATTATAAAATCGCGCTAAGAAAACTGACTTTTTAATTTTAGGTTAATTTCATGGGTATGGATGGAGCATTGGTTGGAAAATCTGAAGAAATAACAGTCCCTTTATGAAATATAATTAAAAGTAGTGTTCTCACAACAAGTACAGTGTTCCAGCAATTGTAAAGTCAAATAGATGCTTATCAAAAAACCAAAAGGTACTAATATTTAATATGTATCTTTTGTTACCTTCAAAAGTGTACTCTTTGAAATGTAGGTGGATGGCTTTAATCCCATAAATCATCCACTTAAGCAAAAATAATATTTAATGATGAATTAATTATAAAAGGTCTCATAACAATTTTTTTATGAGAAAAAAATTGTTTAGCAACCCAAATGGTTTGAACTGAATTAAAGCACCATATTGTGTATGCTGAGTCCACATCTTCCCACAGATTAACATAATAATGTGATAAATATTTGAATGTAATCTTTCTACCAAGGCAGTTTTCCAATCCCATTTAGGAAAAAAAAAAGTACAGTATGTGTCTCGTTTCTTTCAGATTTATTGTATGAAAAATACTGTTTTGTACAATAGAAATGAAATCATTTATCTGACCAATTCTTCAAGTCAATTTTCTGGTTTATTATTTGCTCATTCTTCACTGTGGCTTAACTGCGTATACAATGATCCTACATATTGATATTCCAAATTAGGTTTGTCAAATCCCTAAAGAATTAAGAGTCAACATTTTATAATACCCACAGTCAATAGTTCCTTATTTAGAACGCGAGTTTTTTGCTATTGTGATGTGTTTTGAAGCTCTCAGTGAATTGCCTTGATTTTTTGATCTTTTAAAATGTTTTAGTTGATTTTTAAATTTTTATTTTACCTATTTACCTATTTTCTCCTGTAATCACACATATAATTTATATGCATACATATATGTGAAATTATACAGAATTCATTTTATATATGTATGCAAATTTGAATAATTTACTATGTAATCACACTTTCACACATATATAAGAATTTCAAGAGAGGGAGATAGCCTGGTTCATATGATTTTCAGCATTAAGAAGTCTATTTAGAAAAACCTCTATCTTTGTATATTTGTTCTGGTATTGCTCTCCATTTCTTTTTATCGTTAATAGCCACCTCCCCAAGCTACATGTTATAGGAATCATTCTTAAAGAATCATTTCAACTCCCTGATCTTTGGTTCCTGCTATAAATTGATTCTACACACAGCAGTCTAATGAAATCATATAAAAAATACTTTTGTGATTCTAAACCATAGAAACATATAGATGTTCCTTTCGTGAAAGATGAACTTAAACCCTGGTGTGATTCTTTATCTATTCACATTATTTTTCAGGAATAAAGTAGCAAAACCACAAAGCCCAGAGAGAGCGCTTGGGTTAAGTGTTTGTGTAACTCTTTTTCTCAGTATGCAATTTCTTATTCTCCTTCTATATTTCTTTAACTGACTCTCACTATGTCCTCGTTATATCTTCCTTTAGCAATGCTTCAAAATACTGTCATTAGTGAAAAGGCCCTTTGCTCTGACAGCAAGTGATGAAGGTGTAAATTACATGAGTAGAAGAAGAAAAGATGTGCCCTAGGAATTTAAACCCATTTTGCCTTCATGATTCAGACCAATTCATTCAGTGAGCTAATGAGCTATGAGAAACGAGATACATTTTAAACATACTGCTCAGTGTAGGGAATGTTTTACTAGCCTTGGTTCTATCATTAGAGTTGTGGTCTCAGATACTGAATTAGGAATTAAGAATACGTTTGATTAATGTCTTTCATTTTTAGAAAGAGTAATAAAAACAGTGAGAACTACCAAGAATTTTTTTTCTTTTTGAGAAATATGATGTATTTAACATGCCTTTTTAATGGCCAATAGTATTTTACTTTTTGTGTATCTGTTTTTATACAACTTGATTTATTCAAAATAATTTATTGTGGTTAGCAGACTTTATAAAAATAGCCTGCCTGGGGCGCCCGGGTGGCGCAGTCGGTTAAGCGTCCGACTTCAGCCAGATCACGACCTCGCAGTCCGGGAGTTCGAGCCCCGCGTCGGGCTCTGGGCTGATGGCTCAGAGCCTGGAGCCTGTTTCCGATTCTGTGTCTCCCTCTCTCTCTGCCCCTCCCCCGTTCATGCTCTGTCTCTCTCTGTCCCCAAAATAAATAAACGTTGAAAAAAAAATTAAGAAAAAAAATAAATAAAAATAGCCTGCTTGAGAACTGGCACCTGTGATATAGAGAAAAATAGTTACATGTGACTGAGAGTGAGCCCAAAGGTCAGAGCAATGGTAAGGGACAAATCAAATTAAGTGTTAGGTACCACAGATTAATACAAATGTAAACTTAACGCAGAAGGAAACAGAGAAGATCACAAAAAGGCTTTCCTGATAATCTCATGCATTTCAAGGAAGGAGTTCTTTAGTATTTCAAAGATTACATTACAGAAACATGGTGAAGTAGAAGCATATTTTCTGTGAAGTCTAAAATACAAGACCATCTTTCTACCTGAAGTAGGGAGTTTTGTTTTGTTTTGTTTTGTTTTTTTGGTGAAGTAAAATTACTTGACTTAACAGTAACATGACATGATTCCATTATTATTGAATCACTGTGAGCATACTATTTGTATAAGATACTGGATTTTAACCACAACAAAATATCACAAATATCGCTATTTTTTCTCTAATAATTTCCAAATAATATATGGCACATTTAAGGGGCACAGCTTCCCACTTCTAGATTACTTATGAAAGTGACCAATGAATGCCCTGCTCTTACGGGCAGGTAGTAAAAAGTCAGAACCAATTATAGCTGTGCCTTCATTAAGTTACAGAAGTGGGGAGGAAATACCGAGAAAACATTATACCTAAAGTATTCGAAGTAAATAAACCTTTAATTTTTTCTAGGTTTCAGGAAGAAACAATCCTTGCTATTTTACAATTGTATTTTTAGAGTGCAGCATCTTCCTTTTTCATTTACCTTTTCTGCTTAATTTAGGTAAAATTAATAATAATAGTTGATACTTACTGAACATGTACTATGAAAAAATTTTTGAGTCTTCCACTAAACCCATCTTCCTGTTCCTTCGTAGGAATAGGGTGGTTCAAAGCATGAAGCTTTCCAATTAGAGAATTGATTTCTTAGCCCATTTTACAGGTACACATAGCATATGTGATCCAACTTTCCCCATGAAAGTGATTGGCAGCGTGCCACTTTGGAGCCTGAGTCTGTAAGACTGTGACCTCTCCATGTAGTCTCTTTCTCTTTCTCTGTTACATGGAACTAGACTTCTAGAACCGCCTGTGTAACATGCAGATTATCACAGGCTGTTTGCTAATGCCTTCCAGGAAAACTGTCATTGTGAAAAAAAAAATGCTTCCTTGTTTCTTTTTACTTATTATACTATAAAATGCTTTAAGAAATGTAATAGGTTAGCCTTTTACTGCAGCTAATAAGTTTAACCTGTGTCATGAAATCTTCTAAGGACTTTATAACTTAATCATCAAAACAGTTATGTGGGTACGCTCACTGTCACAGTTTAGAATAAAGAAGCTTAGTTTCATTTAGATGAAGTAAGCTGCCCATCTTCACTATGCTACTGCCATATTTGAGCAACCCTAAGGTGCACATTTTTTCCATATCATAACATCTCTGAAATCAAGATGTATCTTGAGATAACTGGTACCTTACAAATCATTTGTAGGAGTTGCTTGTGTGTGTCTGCAGGATAATATAATGATGTATGCTCTAAACACTGATGTCTTAGGTTTGGTGAAATAAGTAAACATGGTTGTAGGTATTCAAACCCAGGCAGTCCTGCTCCAGGACTTTTCATGTGAACTACTGCACTTAACAAACAAATGACTTCACCATAATACAAAAGTGGTGTCTAGGAAGGGTAATTCTGTATATTTTTCAAGTTGGTTTGATTATGTTTATTTTCAGTTTCTCCTATCTTTTCCAGTTTTTATATTAATAAATAAATGACTTTTAATCTTCCAGCATAAATTGACTGCTTTGCTAAAACATCCAAACAAATAGTGATAGGTGGGAAGGTTTTTGCAATTTTTTACAGTATTTTCTTGTTGATGCAAGAATACAAGACAGGACCAAATCTCATCCTCTAGGATATGCCCTGCCATAATGGAGTTAATAAATCAGATAAAATGAATAGTTTACAAGTAAGATACCTTTTAAAAACCATCTCAATACAGTAGGTACAGCTTCTCACTAAGTTCTTGCCCAGGTGATGATGCATTTTTCCTTCCTCCTTTCTTTCCCTTTCTCTCCAATCAATCAATCCTCTTTTTCTTTGCCTTCTTTAAAAATATATATAATTTTTTTGAGGGGGCATAGGAAGAAGATTCAATTTTAGCAGTTGGAAAGGTTTTGAAAAAATCAGAAGTGATAAAACTATGTAACATACTTTGGTTTATCAACTAGACTATGAACTCCTTGAAGAGACATGGTGAATGATTTTTTTTTCTCTGTGCTCCAAGTCTTAGTACAAACCCTACTAGCTCTGGAGAATATGTTAAATGTAACTGCATTGTGAAAGAATAAAAATGGTAAATTTTTTTCAATTACTTAATTCAATAATATTGATCACCTACTATGTATCAATCAGCATTTCTGGCAGAATTCAAGTATAAGAAACATATATAGGGTTATTCTAAAGTTAGCGACTATTTATGTAAAACTTAAAAAAAAAAGGACCAACATTTCCATTGTATATTTCTCTTAGTGTTTTTAATTTCCCTCATAAATTTGGACTGAGCTCATAAAAACATAATTCCCCCAAATCCATTTTTATGTACTTAAACATACAAACATACAATTTCCAAAGAACATTCTACTTCAGACAATATTTCCTAAAGAAACAATCCTAAACATAAATATATATATATAATATATTTACTAATTTACTAATATATTACTAATTTACTAATAATATGTATATATATATACACACATACATACTTGAAACATAAAGCAACAAATTAAAACAATTTCTAATTTTATATATACATATATATAGAGAGAGACAGAGAGAGAGAGAGAGAGAGAGAGAGAGAGAGAGACTGTATCACAATAAAAAAGTAGCCGTCTTGACATTTTGATACCAGGGTGTATTTTTCTTCTCTTAATTTAATTTTTCTGTGATTACAGAAGTCTGCTCTGTATAGGTCTTAGTACTACTGAATAGGAATAATGAAATATAGTGTAATGCTTTTTTTGAGCACTTCTGAAGGCCAATCAGTATGCAACACAATTTATAAGAATTATTACTTCATTATTCATTACAAGCTTATGAGATATTATACTATTATTCCCATCTTATTACTGAGGAAATAGCCCAAGTAGATGAAATTTTACAAAAAACTGCAAAATAGAGGAATCAGTGCTGGAGCCCATGTAATTCTTGAACTGTGTTTTGAACAATCAGTTATATAATTTTCCCTGAAATGTAATGTCTCCGTTCTCAAGCAGCAGAGAAAACAGTACATACGTAGGAGACAATGTTAAATACTGTTCTGTAAAGAAAGTAAAAATCAGCTTGAACTGAAAAAAGACAAAGACCCCTTTCATTAATCAGCCCAGGGAAAAGGGTGTGAGCAGACACAGAAAATGACAGCTACTAAATTAACAGGAAATGTATCTCCCAAGTCATATAGAAGCTGTAAAATGCATTAATGATCTCCTTTTGGAGAGACTACTATTTCTTACCAATCACACTTCCAGCCTCTCTCTGCTATTTATATTTATAATTAGAGATACCTAATTACTAAGTCATCTTCACTTTACGCCCAATGACTAATTAGTCTCCACTTCTTGCCTTAGAAAAAGTGACTGATCCAAAACTAATCCTTTCCTTAGGCCTTTCTCAAAATCATTCCATGGGAAGCCAAACCTTATAAAAGATACTTCTCTGAAAAGTTACCCTCGCTGCATCATGTCACTGTATCTGACTTGTTTGACCACACGGATTTAGACTTTATCGCATGGATTGCCTTAATACAGAAAATGATATGGTAAATACTGTTAAACAAGTTTAAGTATTATGTAGTTGGAGCAGTGAAAAGAAAGTGATTACTTCTGGGTTAAAACCAATGAAAGTTTATATACAGAGTCCTTCTAGAGGCAGGCTCTAAATTGGAGACCAATCTGGTTGCCTGAGTAGATTTCAGGATAAAGGAACAGTTTGAACATGGAAGGACATTGTCAGAAAACACCAAAGCATTCTGCTTGGTTTGAATTAGGTTTAAGGATATTCGTTCTGGAAAGGAAAGTTGGAGATACAATGTGAAATGTCTCAAATACTACAAAATAAAAGTTAGACATGTTCTTCTGCAGGCCATCAGGTTGGACACAAAGGCATTTGAATGGTGTACGATGGGCACATCTTTGGATGAAGGCCAAAACAAATCTAATGTCAGTTAAAGAATGGACTTCGATGTGTGAAATTTGAGACAGGGAGAACATTTAGGAAGCCATCGCATAAACTGAGTGGATGTTCCATTGCCAGAATAACTGAAGGAAATATATGTGTGTGGCAATATTTGATGAGAGATAAAAGAGAGAGAACAACAACATAAAACTGTGGTAAGATTTTTAGTAGAAAACAGTGGCAGTCTCAAGAGTTTATGACATTATTTTCCAAGAGAGGAAGATGAATGATTTTTTGTGTGATAGGCTGCCAAGAGCAGGCACTGAACTGAGATGGAGCTAACCAGCTGACATATGAAAAGAAGGATCTAGAGCGGAAGCAGAGTATCTGAACTGGAAGGAGGGTTGTCACTACTGAAGTGATTTTTCCAAGTACATCAGTAGAAAATTTAAAAGAAATAATGTGAAATGAGAGGAATAAATCCCTTTAGGAACCACAGTTTTGGAAAGAGCAAAGAACAAAAATCTGGCAAATAACCGAATAAAAAAAACGAGGAGAGACAGAGAACAAAAGTATATGGTCTTTAAAAATAAAGAGTTCCAGGGTGCCTGGGTGGCTCAGTCCGGTAAGCATCTGACTTTGGCTCAGGTCATGATCTCACAGTTTGTGAGCCTGAGCCTGGAGCCTGTTTCAGATTCTGTGTTTCTCTCTCTCTCTCTGCCTCTCCCCAGCTTGTGCTCTGTCTCTCTCTCTCTCAAAACAAACAAACAAACAAACAAACAAATAAATAAATAAGTAAATACATACATACATAAATGAATAAACATTAAAAAAATTAAAAATAAAGACTTCCAGGAAGAAAGAAATTGACAAGTGTCATATAGGTCATCGAGTGTGAGAAGGAAGAAAATAAGATGCCCCATTCAGAAAGTACTAAGACATTCAAAATCTTTTTCTAAAGCTCTCTCTTATATTGAGGGAGGACGTTAAATAATATATTACCATATTTAAATTTATAGCATTTTCCCCAAATCTATACCCCTTCCTAACGTCTCATTTATTTTATGACCTTTCAAGTCCGATATTTCTATAAAGTGGAAGTTCTTAGGAATGAAGGTCCCAGCAGAACGCGGCAATGCAGTGTGTTATTGAATGAACACAGATCTGTGCTAGGAAATAAAATGCACTGGCAACTGGCGAGCATCTCCGAAGCACCTGCTTGTATTCAAAGCACTGTGTTATCCCCACTGTTCTATGAATCCATTACTTAAGAACAATTGATTTTCTATTTAAGTATAAACTTTCAAGGTCACTTAAGTCTAAAGAGTATATATCATATATTTGAACACTGTGGGTAACTTCAATAAATGTTTCATCTATAATCTCTCCTCGGCACACATATCTGATTTATTGTAGCCTCATTGGTGCTAACTCACCTTGTAAGTGAAATGCCAAACAGGTTAATTTTCCCTGTGAATGTGAACACTTTTATCACTTACCATTTTTGCCGGCTTTTCTTTTTCCTAATACAGGTACACCACTCTCAACGCAAGAGCTATGTAACATTTTGTAACTTACCTTTTATCTGTTGAGTCATTCTGGAAACTGCCTAGAGCACCTTTAAGGACAATGCTGGGTCAATTACTGTAATCACTTCCCACCTCTTTCTCTAACAGACATTTGCCATTTTAAGTCACAGCTTAGTTCTGAATGGTCTCTTGATTTTAAACCTCTTGTTGAAAGATTCACTCTCTTCTCAGATAAGAGTCAATTTATTAATTTTTTCCAGAGCTTTTGACATATTTGAAAAAGTCACCTTCTCTTCACTTTACATATCATTTTCACCAGGTAATCACTTCTCTATTAATTTAAGTGGAAAAATCCTCCCTAATGTTCTTCATAAAAACTTTTATATTCTCCCATTGCCTTCCCCTAACACGCTGCATTCTACAATATCCTTATTGATGCATTCTTCATTTTATCTGCAGTAAGCAATAATCATGTTTGTTTTGTTTTTTCTTGCTGGGCTACTCTTCTCCACTTCAAATCCTTTCTCAAAATTCACATACTCATTACATTCTCAACTCTCCAATGGCAAACGCATAATTGCTAAAGAAAAAAAAAAAAGGGAGGAGGGTGACAAGTGGGGCCCAGATTGATTTTCTATCACACAGAAGTTAATGACTATGGGAAAAATCTTGCCTTCCTAAACACATGTGAAGAAACCACTCTTCACAGTATCTAACAAGTATTTTTACATACTTTGATAACTTGTGTCACTTTAGATATATACAAAACTATTCAAAGTTGGGGCACCTGGGTGGTTCAGTCGGTTAGGCCTCTGACTTCGGCTCAGGTCATGATCTCACGGGTTCGTGAGTTTGAGCCCTGTGTTGGGCTCTATGTTGACAGCTCAGAGCCTGGAGCCTATTTCGGATTCTATGTCTACCTCTCTCTGCCCCTCCTCCACTCATGCACTGTCTCTGTCTCTCTCTCTCAAAAATACACATTGAAAAAACTAAAAATATATATTATAAAATATTTATAAGGAATTTACTTCCTTCCTGTGCCCATGTTTTATTTGCATCCAATTATGCCTACTTTCCTGAACACACGACTAGAAACTTTTTTCTAGTTCTCCAAAAAGTTCTTTTCAAAGCTCTACCTCCTGACTCTTTAACCTATACATATATTTTTAAGGACTGAATATTTTTGTCCTTGAAAAATTCAAATGTTGAAATTCTAACCCCCAAGTTGATGGTATTTGGAGGTGAGGCCTTTGCGGGGTGGTTAGGTAATGAGGGTAGAGTCCTCTGAATGGGATTAGCTCTCCTTTAAAAGAGATCCCAAAGATCTCTCTCCTCTTTTTCTCCCATGTGCCAGAAGCCAAGCCATCCAACCAGCCTGATGGCAGGGCCCAGGTGGTGGACGGATAGGGACTGCATGGGCGGCCCACCGAAAGTGAAGCTTCTTGTACTCCTGCTTTCATGTAATCTGGCCTTAGCACTGGTCAGGGCAGCCCCCCTACCAATGAAAGTACCTGGGGATCTGTTGGTTGGGGAATTGCCCACGACAGGCCCCTCCCCCCCCAGCACCCTCCTCCCCAGGAAAAGAACCATTGGGGAAAGAAATAAGATTCTGCAGGGAAATTATGCGGCCCTACATCTAGCCCTTGCCACCCCCTATAAAGACTCCTCTACCTAATGGAAGGATAGCCCCATGTATTTTCCAGCCAAGGAGGGGACAAATGGGTTCAAAATCCTCACTCTGGCAACAAAGGAATGTATCTGTGGATACAAGTTACTCTGACCCCTAGGCCCACTTGGCCCCCAGGAGGCTTTCCAGATGATGGTTGGACCTCATGGGTTAAGGTACAGAATGGTTCATTATTTCCTAGGTATACATTGTCTCTCTGGGAACGCATAAAGGCGTGGCATCCCAGGGCCCTCTTGGCTCCCTCCCGGCACCCCAGACCAAAGCGAATACTTTTATTCCTTATACCGCAAATGGTTCAAAGAAACAATTAAGAAGTCATGTCCCTATAAATGTTCCACTTGAGGTGTTGAGAGCTAGATGACCTTTCGTGAAAATAGCGAAGCAAACACTTTATAAACTATAAATAAACGTAGATACATAATGAAAGTAGTATGAAGCAATTAATCAATAAGCAAAAGGCAGGAGGGAACGTTACAAAGAAATAACCATGAGGTTCCTTAATGGGTGATTACACAAAGGAACATTTTTAGAATTAGGTAAAGCCAAGAAACATAGATGACGCACGCTACAAGGAAATTGCTAACAAATATAATGCCACGCTTGCCACAATAAAGTGGCCAGTCTAACACACTGCTGTTGTCTCAGTCCATTTGTTATTTTCGCCCATGCCATTCATCCTTCAGGAAACTCTGGACCTGCTAGGGCAGGACCCCGGCACCCATGTGAGGATATAATGAGAAGACAATTGTTTGCAATCCAGAAGGAAGTAACTTCATAAGAACCTGACCTTGCTAGCACCCTGACCTTGAACTTTCAGTCTCCAGAACTGTCAGGAAAAAAAAAAATTGTTTTTATAAACCACCTAGTATATGGTACTCTGTTAGAGCAGTCCTAACTGACAAGGACACACTCCTTAATGCATGCTTAATGTATCCGTTCTCCAAGAAGACTTCCAGCCCCCCAACCTCTGCCCTCAATCCTGTCCTGAGCTGGTGTCTAAATCGGTTCACCTTCTGCTAAATCTCTTTTCACGTTGCTACTTATGCTTTTGTCTGAACTCATAATCTTATTACATCTTAGTTTGCTACAAACATCTACTATACTGTCAATGAATATTTTCAACATTTCTCAGGTAGGAAACAAAACTCTACCTTTTCTGCTCCATGTCCAAACTACTCAGGGAACATCATTTCTCTCATACCCATTATTTGGAGAGCTTCACTGTCTCAGGATAATTGGCATCCCTGGAGTTATTTCTGTCCAGAACCTCTCCCAACAAAACTAACAAATTACCACAGTATTTTTGAGCACTTACATGTAGACAGAATGACATCACTTTCCTTACAATTCATTCATGCATTTTTCTCTCCAAATACTTTTCCAAACAACTAGTATGGAGGATATGGACTTTAAATACAGGTCTGCTTCCTACAGGTGTATCTCCCCTTTGGACTGTAAATTTTATGAGAAGCCACTGAGTTGATTTGTCTTCATATCCTCAGGACAACTAACAGTAAGGTTTCCTTATAGTTTGTGCTCAACAGTGATTTTTTTTTTTTTAATGTTTAAGTTTCAACTTTCAAAACCATTGCAGGGGACTCTGTATTGTTGAAGAATCCAGGACAGCAGACGATAAACTATCTAACTAAGCTACAGGGCTATATATGCCTCCAGAATCTTCGGATCCTAACAAGAGGATTAAAGCAGCAGAGTGATGACTGATCGCTGATTGAATAATGAGTTAATAAGAGTTAATATGAGGGACTTTGGGGCCTTCCAAATATCCGGGAATTTTTTCCCCTTAAATTGTACTTTAAACTGTATCACTTTGATTAAGGATCTGTTATATAACCTATTTAGATACAAAGTTACATGCTAATAAGAAGTAAGATTTCCCCCACTCCCTCCAAGAGAAAACACCCATCTAAAACTCTTAATTATTCCACAGAGTTCATGGTTTTGTATTTTAGAGATTCTATACCTCGAGAGGGCTATGGAGAATTCATAAAATTATCTACATTTTAAATGAATATGCTTAGCCAAGCTTGCATATTTGTTTATGCATGTTAAGCTTGTTTATGCATGTCAAATACAACACTATCAGTATCTAAGACACTAGCGTTAAGTTCCTCTTTTTAAATAGCACACAGAAAGAGTTGATTCCTGCTTAGCATTCTGTATTTAAAAATGTAAAATGGTAAGTAGCATATAAGACCACTGGTTTCTTCAGGTCCTGCCCACCTCTTTGCATTCAGAGAGATAAAGACTTTCACATTATTTAAAGCCATCTATGACTCAAGGAAAACAGAAGGATGAATTGACAGGTAGGCAATTAGCTCATTTCAGGCTAGGCAGGTGGAACACTTGCCCTTTAAGCAGGGTCTCAGGTGTTTTCCTGAGCTGCTGGAGAAGAAAGATGGTCATCAATTCCCATTTACCCTTTTCCTAATGTCTCTACCACAAGGAACACAATTTTGACTGAAATGTGTCTGAATATACTTAGTATTTATAAATACCAATATAATATTCTAAAACAGTAAACACATACAAACAAACTGAGATACTATAGAGTTAAATTTTTGTGCTTTTTTTTTTTTGTTTTTTAAGGCTTTTTTGTTTTGTTTTGTTTTTTTAAGGCACATTTAGATTTTAACCATTCATAACATACCAGTAAGAAATCTGATGGAAAGAGGCAATCCTAGGACATTTCCTAAGAGTAAAGAAAATACTACCAAAATACAGAACTCTGTGGTGACAAATTTCTCTAGCCAAATAATTACACCCAGTTTCTTGTTATCACTGTGAAGTAAAAACCAAGTATCAACTAAACTCCATGCCAATATAAAATTAAACTAAACCTCATTGTTGTCTATTTGTAACCCCTTCTAAAATGATTTTAACAAAATTTAATGTGGCAGTGAATATTATAAAAAGAAAGAGATGATCCTTCATTTTTTGCATTTCATATATGGCCATTATAAAACATTTTTTTTCTTGGTATTCACTCATTTGTGATTTTTTTTTTATTGAGTAACTTCCAAAACGGTAATATAATGCAATTTAGAGATTAATTATCTTTTTTACATTTTTGCCTTTAACCCAAAAATATAATGTAACTGTAAATCAATTCATTCTTTTGGATGAGTTGATCTATAGGCCCATGTAGCAAAAACAAACAAAAACCAAAAAAAAAAAAAGTTGAGGGGCGCCTGGGTGGCGCAGTCGGTTAAGCCTCCGACTTCAGCCAGGTCACGATCTCGCGGTCCGTGAGTTCGAGCCCCGCGTCGGGCTCTGGGCTGATGGCTCAGAGCCTGGAGCCTGTTTCGGATTCTGTGTCTCCCTCTCTCTCTGCCCCTCCCCCGTTCATGCTCTGTCTCTCTCTGTCCCAAAAATAAACGTTGAAAAAAAAAATAAAAAAATAAAAAGTTGATGACTTAATGCCATTTCATTGTGGATATTAATGTTGCACTTTAATGCTACCCATCCTCCTTTGCTGATACTTGCCTGTTCTTCTACTTTTAATCATATTTAGCACCCCTTTCATATCATTTGGCATGTGGCTCATGGCAATAGAGATAGCATGCTTACTTCAACAAAAAGAAGAAAAGGCAAAATTTCTTTCACAACTTTTTTAAAATATGGAACTGAATTTGTTTTATAAGATAATAGTATTCTTTATATAATTTATGAAATGATAATTATTCCTAACTATTTTTAAATCCAATATAACTACATAGTTTGTTTTCTTATAAACCTATGTGTGTGTTTTTTTTTTTTTTTTTTGGTCTTTGTGTGAATTATTCATAACAGGGTATAAAATAGATTTTAAAACCTGGCTGAACGGAGGAGTAGGAAAGGACACTGGAGACCACTTAGTCTCACCTATCTTCCTTCACATCCTTTTATGCCTAAATTCTTTTACAACGTTTAACAAATGATTAATGCAGATTCACCTTTCTGTTTCTAGGATTGTCTGTTCTAGAGACCAGCTATTCTACTGTGAACACTGTACATTATTTTAATTAAAATACATTCACAAATTAAATAACTTCACACTATAGTACTGAAAAATGAACAAAATTATTATATTGACAATGTTAACCCTAAAAATAAAACTGTCAGTTATTTTACCAGCAAAAATGGATTTATTTGAGAATTACAATCCAGGATATGGAAGGTACGGCAAAACCATAGGCAAGTATGAAGCACAAACAGGAATCTCTTTTACAGAGGAAATGAGGGAATTTGGAAGGGATGTTATAAACAGAAAGTCCTTTGTAGTAAACTGGAGTTCAAAGTATTGTGGCTTTTCATTGGCTGAGTTGTGGCAGTCTCTCATTGGCTGGGCTGTTGCTGGGGGAGAAGGAAACCTTTCCCCCTCCTGTTACGGTAATATAGTAATATTGACTTGCAAAGTACCACTTCCTTCCTGTTGGGGTCTTCAGCTGATGAGGAGTGATAGGGAATGAGACACTCCCCCCCCACCCCGCCCCAGCCTCCATGCTGGCTTCCCAAATCCATTTTAGTCAAGTTTCCCTTTATTAATTTTCATAACAGCCATAATGGAGCTATTTTGTTTCCTCATAAATAATTATTCTTAGTCCTTAATTTGCATTAGTATTGGTGTTATTTTTGTTTTGTTTTACAGGGCCTAGAGTAATAATAGTTCTTAAAAGTCTTTCCTGCTATACTTCTCTCAAGGCAGGTCTCCTTGTTTTTATATTATATGGTTGATTATTTAAACATACATTCCTATGTCATACTAGGAGGACTGTTTCTAGTGATGTTGGAGGAATGACATGCTAAATCCTACCATAGATAACAATTAGATAATACTAAAACTAGATCATACTAGGAAACAATATCAACAACAAATGATAGTGAGGATATACAGCAACTGAAACTCTCATGCTTCCTGGTAGTAATCTAAAATGGTATGATTTCTTTGAAAAATAATTTGGTAATTTCCTAAAAAATAATATAAACTTACTATGTAATTTAGCCATTGCAAGCTTGAATGTATACTGAAGAGAAATGACTAATCCAGGTAAAATCTCATACACTTTTATTCATAATAGCTAAAACTAGCAACAGTGCACACATTTATCAAAACAGCGGATAAGCAAATCATGGCATATCCGTTCAATGGAATACTACTCGGCCGTAAAAATGAGTACATTACTGATACAAGCAATATAATGGATGAATCTCAAAATCATTATGCTGAAGTGAGAGAAAGCTGGTCACAAAATAGTATACAGGAAGAACAGCAATAATTGAGGGATAAAGACTCAGGAAATGAGGATATGAATGAGGAAATTGAAATGATGAAAAGATCTTCTATCATAAATGTGATTGTGATTGCACAAATTCATACTTATTTTAGAATTCATCTAGCTTTAGACTTTAAGTGGACACAGCTTACTGTTGGTAGATTATATATAAAAAGGTTATTTAAAATAGTATATCAAATTTAAACCATCTACAGGGATGCTTAATAATCGTGAGTGCTGATTTTGCATGCAGGTGATTAGTTTTAATTAAAAAATTATAAAACAAAAAGCCATGCCTTCAATATTTTATTGTAAGCCCACACTTATCCAATGTGAATATATTCATATTCTGAAAGGATAGAGGTATGGGTGTGGTTGAAGGGTGAAGTGTTGGAGTACAGAAGGCCTACAAAGTTGAATAAAATTGACACCCCAAAATGATAATTTAAAATAATTAATTAGCAATCTAAAACTTATTTTGAAATGTACTGCGGGCACTCACATATTCTGTACTTATTAATAAAAATTCTTGTTAAACAAGGCACTGCCAGATTGAAATAAGCTCCATTAGAGGATATTCGGAGCCATTCAGAAGGATAGTTTCACTCTGTTCTCATTTTAGATTTACTTTAGTAGGACAATTTGACACACATTATGGGAATTGCCATTTTAATGCTCAACAAATTATTTCCTTGGCTATAGTAGAAATCTCCATCCAGTAAATCATCTATGCATAAATCAGTAATCTTTGTTAACATTTTCCAGGAAGTACAAATCTAAGTTTCTACATTATGCCCACAAGGGGATTATCGAAGATATTTTCTAAATGTCTGTCAAAAAATAAATGAATTCAAAGTATTCTACATATGAGGCTCTACTTTTCTAGAGGGGATGTATATCTTAAAATTTATTTTGAGATCTAAAAGAAAAAGGGAATATTAGACCAGAGAAACTGTCCTTTTTATTTCAATAAATAAAAAAATATGGAAAGTAAGGATCAAAGGAAGCCTTTACTTCTGGTATGAATAGCCTCTTCTCTTTGAAAGGCCAAGATACAATTAAGACTCCTTATATTATTTCTCAATTGTTAGAGGGCTCTGGGTTTGAACACTGGATGTCCAACTCACTAACTTTCTCATCATGGACAATATTTTTAATCTGTATGTTATCTCATTTTCAACTTCTTGTAAATTGGGATTATTACTGATATCTACCTCTCAGTTTGAAGGTCAAATAGGTTATTATCTGGAAAGTGCTTTAAAAGTATTTGAGGAGCACCGAGGTGGTGGCTCAGTCGGTTACATACCCAATATTAGATTTCGGTTCAGGTCGTGATACCAGGGTTGTGGGACTGAGCCCTGTATCAGGCTCTGTGCCGAGCATGGAGACTGCTTAAGATTTTCTCTTTCTCCCTCTGCCCCTCTGCCGTACTTGCATCTCTCTCTCTCTAAAAATAACTTTTAAAAAGTTTTTTTTAAAAAATAGAAAGTATTTGAAACCGAGTAAGAATTCAATAAATATTACCTATATTTACTATGTTTGATTTTGACATCTTATCCCTGAGGCCTGTGAACATTCTATTTAGCACATCAAATATTTTTTTATAAACTTCTTTTTTATTATACTTGCTCATCTAATGCAAAATAAGAGCTTATTTTTCAAGATATACTCAATTTAGAAAATGGTTTCAAAACTAACCTTATTTATGCCTTTTTAACTTGTCTGTTTGAATCTACTCTTAAGTTTCTAGTGTGAAGTTCCCCTGCTTCACCATGAAAAGTGCTGGCAATTGACTTTCACTCTTCACTCCACACTTTCACTCCATATTTCTGTCACTGCCGTGTTATCAGACATTCCACTAAGAGTTAAAATCAGACTATAGAAGCATTTCCCTTTATGTTTCCACAATATTCTGAGATAAAATACTATGGTCTTAAATCAAGAATTTGTCAAGTATTCTAGTTCCAAAATAGTAACAAGATGTTTAGATAGTTCAAGGGGAATAGAACAAATAATCCAGCTATTTGAGATCTTATTCAAGATCTCATTTAGAGAAAAGTGTAAATGTGAGAATAACCTTTTCTTTGACAATCATAACACTTTTTAAAAATTTTTTTAAATTAATAATATTCACGTCCAAAAACACAACCATATCTCCCTACTGTAATGTGAGTTTCATAATTTTTTAACTTCTCAAAACAACAGTTTTTTAGTAAATATACTTGTATCTACAGGATGTAGGTAACATTTCCATTGAATATAAGTCTTAGGATGACTCACATAACTAAAAATAAATAAATAGATAAAGATGCTAATTGTCTTTTTCTCTGACCAGACAGAATAAACATTAACTTCTCAAGAAGGAAAAACTATAGTGACAGCAGATCAGTGGCTGCCAGGAGCTTAGGGTGATGGGAGAGAATGTCCACAAAAGGTCACAAGGTAACAATTTATGGTTAGTAAAATATACTTTTTATTAGGATTTGATCTTGCTGGTAGTTATAGACTATACAGGTGAGTGTCAGAATTCATTGAATTGTATATTTAAAACTGGTGATGGGTAATATTTTCTGTGTGTACAGTTCAGAAAAGGCTAATAGTTTTTAAAATAACAAAATCATATTTACCATGTACAATTATTTAAAAAAGAAACTGTCTTGCTCAAAGTCTTATGGAGGGTTCAGTCTTGGGTGACCAAATTCGTACCACAAGATCTCATTTGACAAAGCTTGTAGAAAGACAATCCAGGTAGTACAATAATTTCTAATGTGGCCAATCCATTCAGAGTTGATAGTTATCATTTAAGTCAGATTCTTTCAACTCTTACATCTAGTTAGCAGGGGGATAACAACTTGAGTTCAAAAGAAGACTAGAACCAGTGACTGAGCATGGCTTTTTTTTTTTTAAGTTTATTTATTTTTGAGAGAGAGGGAGGGAGGGGCAGAGAGAGAGGGAGACAGAATTCCAAGAAGGCTCTGCACACTGTCAGCACAGAGCCTAACGTGGGGCTCGAACTCACCAACTGTGAGATCATGACCTGAGATGAAATCAAGAGTTGGATGATCATCTGACTGGGCCACCCAGGTGCCCCTGAATATGGCATTTTGAGTCTTTATGAATGTGCATTAAGGATTGTTTCTAAGATCCTTAGCACTACTTTAGACACAGAGCATCTATTTCTATTTGCTTGAAACTTTCCATTCCTATGATTTCTCTTTTTGATTTTCCTGTAATTGTCTCCATTATTGTCCTCAGTGTATTCTTGACCAAATTCTATTACCTCTTATTTGAAATGGCAAAAGTTAAGTTTCTTTTTGCAACCAAATCAAGCCTCAATATAAGTAGGATTATGTATTTATTATTCAAACTGATGTTCAATTGCTGCCCAGGGAACTCTATCATGATTTCAGTCTTGGCCAACATTTGGGAGACTATCTTGGGATATTATGGAGCCTTTGATGGTATTATGCTGCCCGGATTATCTCACAGAACACACTTTAGAAATAAAGTTGGTGGTACCTAACCTATAAACAAGTGTCAGTTTCAAGTGTCTCTTTGTGAATTCTTTACCGTACTATTGAGAGCAGCTCATGGGCCTATCATTGGCTGATCTGTCACATCCTCTCCCACATTAAAATAATAATAATCTGATATTAGTCATTCATACTGGTTGACTGATGGACTAATTTATGTTCTAACAACAGGTGCTAATTCTTACATACTGCACTGCTCTCCTGGCTTTTCAGATCAACTCACTTAGTCTCCAAACAGCCCCCTTACACACATGAGAAAACTAAAGAAAGGGAGGCTAAGTGATTGCCAGAGGATTAGCCCAAAGAAAGAGTACAAGTGCTATTCCATTCTGGGCAGTGGGGCTCCAGAGGCTAAAAATGCAGTATTTCTACAAATTAAAAGATGTGATTTAAATAAAAAAGTAGAATAAGATATATTCTTCTATGACACGAATTAATGTTTTAGTCAAAATTAGCTTCTGATTTGTAGAAAAGCGTAAGGGGAAGACATTTTATGCATGCTCCGCACAGTCAAGATATCCTAGTTCATACTGCTTTACACCAAATGATTCTACTTCATAGTAAGTACCATCATATGTGACTCAGATGGCACTTGCAGGATTTTGTTCCCTCCAGCACCGCAACACACATGCACACACATGTAAATAAACATACATACCAGTCTACTATTCCATTGGAATAAAGTGATCTCACACGCCCACGTCCATTATATCTTTCACATCTACAGATCCTTAGGAAATATTCTATATGTCAAAGGCCACTGAGATCTCTAAAGATCAAAACATTACGCCTCTCTCCAAAAAGTGAAAAACAGAAAAATCAGGATAGCAGGCTACAAGTAAACAGCTGATTTTTATTAGACATTTTAAATTTTAAGGGATTGGGAGCAGGGTGAAATGCTAACTAAAAACCCTGTTTTTCTTCAAAAACCTTTGTGTACTTCGGAAGTTGAAACTTCCTGAGGACAGATGGACATCTGCTGGGACATAATAGTTCATGCTGAGGCACTTTTCCATTTAGTTGCAAATTTCTGCTATTCATTTCAACTTTGTGTTTTTACTTTTAAATTCTTCCTACTCTTTTTGATATGCTGATATCTTGTGATATTGCACCTTTTATTCAAGCTATAGTGAATACTTTCTCCCTAGTCTCCTTTGCCTATTTTTTATTCCCCCAAAGGCATTTCCTTCAATGTAATACATGGCTTTATAGTCCTTCATAAACCCGTGGAATTTAAAGTCCTTTGTACCTATGATCTCATTTCTTTGATTCTTTCCCACTTTCAAGCAATTCTTGCATGGTTGTGAAACAGACATTTAGAATAACTCCCTCTTGTTGAATTCTCTGGCTTAGACAATATAATTGACCTCTCAGCAACCAGGAAATCTTTTTGGTCTATTTTTAGCTATATTTGTCACCACCAGCTGTCGAGGTAGTTAAAATTCCCCTGGAGAACACTATTAAACAGTTAGTGAGGGCTGCATTTCAAATGCAGAATCGCACAGCATCGGAACCTGGGTTGTGTACATACTGGCTCCACCTCTTAGCGTGGATCAATAATGCTCTTGTTCTTCTTTAACTTCAACAAAAAGGGTGTCAGCACACTGATCAAGACCATATAAATATTATTTCTTCTTTCATCAGCTAGAAGTATGAGCAATATTTCTGGATAATAGTAGATAAGCAACACAGAGATTTTATAAGTAACAGCAACATTTTTTACATGATATTCAGGAAATTTTTCCTCTTGAATATAGAAAATATATTTGGGGACGCCTGGGTGGCTCAGTCAGTCAAGCGTCCAACTTCGGCTCAAGTCATGATCTCACAGTTTGAGTTTGAGTCCTGTGCCAGGCTCCATGCTGACAGCCCAGGGCTTGGAGCCCGCTTAGAGTTCTGTGTCTGCCTCTCTCGCTGTCCCTTCCCTGCTCACGGTCTCTCTCTCTCCCAAAAACAAATAAACATTAAAAAAAATTAAAAGAAAATACATTTGGAAAATTATGGAAAGCAGGAAGAAATTAGGTCAACACGCAATCCAGGCACTTTGTATTTAAAATTAAAGACTAAAGTAAAAAGAATAAAGTAATTACCGCTTTGAAGTAAGTTGAAAGACAAAAATTTTAATGTTTAAAAATAATTAAATGCTCGTCCGTTTTCACATAAGACTAAATACTACTGTAAGTAAATTTTAGGAAGTAGTTTTCAGAACATTTTGCAATTGGTTTACAGTCTCTAAATTTCGTAAAAGAATTACAAAGGTGAAAAACATGTATAGTTTTCGACTGTTCTTCATCCACTAAAATTAATTGACCATAAATTTGTTAGCAGTTGGACTTTGAAGTGGGATGGAACTAAGGCACTGGTACATATTATTTTAATGAACAATGATGTGTGAAACGAATCATAGCCATGTCAACAAGATAATGGTGAATTATAGCCTATTCGTGGATGAAAGGCTGTGTGACAAGTATGTGAGGTAGTTGGTAAAAGATGCCGGTTGAGTTTTGTACTTGAAAAAGGAAAAACTAGGCAGCCTGCAGCTTTTAAGGCATGCCCACACAACAAACACACTGAAGCCCCGTTGTGAAGATTTTGGATGAAACAGAACATTTTATTGCTTTTCCATTGTTGCTGTAACAAATTTATCATGAACAGTAGCTTCAGACAATACAAATGTGTTGCTGTACAGTTTCCCGGGTCAGGAGTCTGACGGGTCTCACTGGACTAAATGGTGTGGTCAGGGCTACATTTCTTTCTGGAGGCTCCAGGGGAGAATTCATTTTCTCCTTATTTGGATTGTTGAAAACAACTCTCGGTTTCTCGCGGTTGTAGGTCTGAGATCAACTTTTTCTTGCTGGCTCTCAGCTGAGCATTGTTCCCAGCTTCTACAGGCTTCCCTTGTCCCTTGACTCATGGCTCTCTTCCTCCATCTTCAATGCCAATATAAGGATAGGCTGAGTGCCTCTCCTTTCCTCTCATCTCTCGAAGCCAAAAAAGATTCTCTACTTTTAAAGGTTCATATAATTAGGTTAACTAGGTCAACCAGGATCTCAAGGGCCCTCCCCTTAATCACACCTACAAAGTCTCTTTTGCCATGTTAGGCAACTTAGTCCCGGGTTCCACTGCTTAGGGTGTGGACATCCTCGTGGGAGACCTTATTCTGCCTATTCTGACTCTGATTCTTGACATCAATTACTTTATCCAGGGTATTAGTTTGCTGCGACTGTCAAACAAAATACTTGAGACTGGGTTGTTTAAACAACAGAAATTAATTTTCCTCACAGTTATAGAGGCTTCAAGTCCAAAATCCAGGTTTCAGCACGTTTGGTTTCTTTTGAGACCTCTCCCCTTGATTTGCAGATGGACATCTTGCTGTGTCCTCCCCATGGTGTTTCTTCTGTGTGTGCACATTCCTGGTAACTGTTTATATGGCCAAATTCCCTATTCTTAGAAGGAGACCAATCAGATTGAATTAGGGCCTACCCTAAAGGCCTCGTTCTAACTTAATCACTGCTTTAAAGAGCCTATCCTCAAATGCAGTCACATTCTGATATACTGGGGATTAGGACTTCAACACATAAACTTGAGGGAGACACAATTGAACTCAAAACAGTAATTTTAGGGCTTTGAAAGCTAAAAGGGACTTTAAAAGCCACTTCCCCAAATTGTGACTGAGGAAACCGCTAATCAGATAAGCCAAGTAGCTCAAGGATGTAAGGAATTCTAATCCACTACACCACATTTACATCACAGACTTCATTATCTCATTTTGCCATGTTCCTTCTCAACACAGAGTCATATAATTTTAATATATACATTTCCAGATTTCAATAGCAGTGCTTGATTCTGAAAAACAAGAACATAAAAGAATAGTAATATGTGCCTATATACTGTGTATACTGTGGTTTTTGAATATACATGTAACACTCTGGTTTTTTGTTTTGTTTTTATAATTCATGAATGTGCACAGACTTAAACTTCTGACTACTCTGCTCTCCCTTTTGTTTAGTTTTGCCTTAAAAAAAAGGAACACTTTTTTCAGGACTCAAGGAAACACTTCTTCACACTAAACATAAACTAATATTAAGAATGTGTATATATATGTGTGTGTGTGTATATGTGTATATATACACACAGGTATATATATGTACCTATACATATATATATATATATATATATATATATATATATATATATACATGTATTTGCCATATACATGTGCATATATAATAGCCTAACATAAAATAATTAAATAATTCTGGTCCTGATTTTAAATAACAGTGAATTGACAAGGAAACTGGAAATCCCAGTACACTTGGTTATGTACTATGATTTCGGGTGGTCCAGGCTTCACACAGGAAGGACACGCACAGAAGGAAACAACGTAGGAAGGGGGCACAACTGGACAGCTAATGGAGGAGCTAACACTAAGTTTGTCAGGTGAAGGAAGGGAGGTGAGTGGAGACAGACTGAATAGAACAATGGGAATTCAGCAAGTACAAAGCTCAGAGGACAAAGAGCATTGCCAGTTTAAAGACTTGAATGTAAGTGGTTCATTCTCCCTAGAACCTGGAGTAGTAGGAGTGGGTCTGGCAGGTAAAGAGAAGGGGCACTCACTGGCTGGGAGAGGTATACCAGTGGAAAGGTACGAGACGATGTAAACAAGGTGCTCAGGATGAGAGGCCTAGCATGCTCTCAGAAAACGTTAGGATTTCATCTTGAAGGCAAATGGGATTTCCTGAAAAGCTGAAGGTAGATAACTGGAATGATCACATTTACATTTTATCAAAACGAGTCCAGTTGATGGGTGAAGGATAAATGGGAGTGGAATCTGAGAGCATGAAACAAACAAAAAGCTGCAGCAATAATACAAAATAATTAATACTCATTGTTATTCCAGTGGATGCTTAAATGATGCACCTCCTTTAGACTTAACTCTTTGAGTTGGTATTCTTTTTCACCTTTACGAATGACGACACCCAAATACGGAGACTTTAGATGACTTTTCCCCAACAAAATATCTGTTAAGTGATAGTGGTATGGTTTGAGCTCTGGTACTCTGACTTCTGAGCTCATGCTCTTAAATGTTACACAATCCACACCCTTAAGGAAGGTAAGACAATGAAACAGAGAAAAGTCCAAAGAAGTGGAGACATATATAGGATGGACAAACAAATCTGTTAATAAATTGAATCTGAAAAGTGAAGGGGAGGGGGAAAAATGCCACATAATTTTCTGACTTAGGAAATCCATCTTTACAGAAACCTCTGTTTTCAGTGGCAATTTGTGTATTCTTCAGGTGCAAATGTTTTCGTTTTTACTTTCAATTTAGGGATTTGTTTTCTCCTTTTGATATCTGACTTCAAATTCTTTATAGATAAGGATTAAATTTTATTTTTCTTTATTACCTCTACCTAGTTCCTAGCATGGTCCTTTCCTTGTAATGGTATATAATAATTTTCTTAATGGGAAATTAGCCTTTCTCATTTCTGCATTCACTTGCTATGAGCTACAACTATATACACTGTAGACTGGCTTTTTGCATGCAATGTGGACGATGATATTGTGGGGACAATAAAACAATCCTGGCAATCAAAGACCCCTCTTACATTCAAATGAAAAGAAATTTCCCAAAGAATTATATATATATATATATATATATATATATATATATATATATACATGTATATATATGTATACATATATAATATATGTATATATATATAATATATATAATATATGTATATATATATTTTTCTTGGAGAAGGAAGGGAAAGTATATATAAAATAAAGATATTTCAGGGTGCTTGGGTGGCTCAGTCGGTTAAGTGTCCAACTCTTGAGTTTGGATCAGGTCATGATCTCATGGTTTGTGAGTTTGAACCCCACATCAGGCTCTGTGCTGACAGTGTGGAGTCTGCTTGGGATTCTCTCTCTCTCTCCCTCTCTCTCCTTTTCCCTTGCCTGTGTTCTCTAAGTAAGTAAGTAAATAAATAAACTTAAAAAAAATAAAGTAAAATAAAGATATTTGTTTTTTTTAAATTTTATTATGTTTCTTTATTTTTGAGAGGCAGAGAGAGACAGAGTGTGAGTGGGGGAGGGGCAGAGAGAGAGGGAGACACAGAATCCAAAGCAGGCTCCAGGCTCCAAGCACCGAGCTGTCAGCACAAAGCCTCATGTGGGGCTTGAACTCACAGACCGTGAGATCATGACCTGAGCCGAAGTCAGACGCTTAACTGACTGAGCCACCGAGGCACCCCAAAATAAAGATATTTGTTAAAAAGGATTGTTAGATAGGGGAGCCTGGGTGGCTCAGTCAGTTAAGCGTCCGACTTCGGCTCAGGTCATGATCTCACGGTCCGTGAGTTCGAGCCCCACGTCAGGCTCTGTGCTGACAGCTCAGAGCCTGGAGCCTGTTTCAGATTCTGTGTCTCCCTCTCTCTTTGACCCTCCCCCATTCATGCTCTGCTTCTCTCTGTCTCAAAAATAAATAAACGTTAAAAAAAAAAGTGGAAAAAAGGATTGTTAGATATGAACCTAGCACAATAGTGAGAAGTCACATGCGTTATAAAGGAGACCTTAAAAAACAAAAACAACCCTGTTAAGTATGTATTATAGAAAGATCAGTCAAGCAAAAAATATTTGAAATGAAAAATTAATCTGACATTTTCCAAAACATAAGTAGATGCTCTTAAGTCACGTAACCTGACAAACTCATTTACACCCGTAAGAGTACATTTTGCAGATAATTTATTCTGAAATATCCATCAAGATGTACTTCTACTTGAAAGCAGATTTTCCACTACCATCTTGCTCCCGTATAGACATAATGGCCAATTTATAACACCTGTTCTTAAATATTTTTAGTTCCAGATGGTCTGTTCCAAGCTTTATGGGGCTGAACTTTGGATCTCAAACCGCACATGTCAAAATACTTAACTGAAACTAAAACTCTTTTTTGAGGGGAAAATATATATATATGTTGTCTAACCATGGGCATTCTGGTGTCCTATGTCCCTGGAAAAATGAACTAGCCATCTGTCTGAAGGAGAGGTCAAGTCAAAGTCCTAAATTTTCATAACAGCATATCAATAATACTACCTACATATATCTTCTATAAAACACATGAGTTATCTTTTACTCATCAAGATGGAATACTGACATATTAAGCTCTTGGAAAGAATTTAGCCAATGAATTAGTTGTAACCTTGTGTTTCCTGAAGCTTGTTTGACACCTTTAGGATCTAAAAGCATTTTCTCTTTTTCTTAAGGCCTTCGAAGTTCTAGCCCTCCACTAAGCTGTATTATTAGAAAGCAGTTTATATACATTATTTATGTTAGTCTCCATAGAAACACACTCACTGAGTGATGGCTAATATTTCATTTTTTGCTTTTATAGAGACATGAGAAACTAGAATATTTGCCAAATTTTGTCATATATGATCAAAAATCATATTTTATGATTTTATGAATGTCAAGTTGATAAAATTCTTCCAGAAATCATTTCTAGTTGAAAAGGCCTAGCTCTCATAATGTAATTAACTACTCTAATCAGGCAGTTCAAACTCTGAAATGCAGCATGCCTTTCTTACTCTGTCTTTATCAGGATTCTCAAAGCTGTTTTCAAAAAATACTTTTTCTAATGAGTTTTTTTTTTCAAATATACTCTTTAAGCTAGCCCCCCCCGCCCCAAACATGTTTGAACTTGTGCTGATTAATTTTATGTGTCAATTTGGCTGGGCTAAGGGATGCCCCGATAGCTGGTAAAATATTTTGCAGTGTATTTATAAGGGTGTTTCTGGAAGAGCATGTGATTCAGTAGACTGAGTAAGGAGATTCACCCTCCCCAGCGTGGGCAGGCACCATCCAAGCCACTGATGGCAAGATCGCAACACAAGTTGACAGAACAGTGAATTCTCTTTCTTTTAGAGCTGGGACATCCACCTTCTCCTGCCCTCAGATGCAGGCCTTCCCTGGTCCTCATGGCCTAGGCCTGGGATTGAGTTACACCATCAGCTTTTCTAATTTTCCAGTTTTTAGACATTAGACTGTGGGACTTCTCAGGCTTTGTAACCCCATGAACCAATTCCTATAATAAACCTCTTATTTCTCTCTCCTCCCTCTGTTTCTCTAGAGAACCCTGACCAATACAGCACTTTTCCTAATTACTATTATTGTTGTTCCTAAGTGGAGTGGACTTTGCAGTTAGGCACTATGCATTCATTGCCTCACTTAATCCTGAAAACAAAACTGTGAAATTGGTATTCCTTGCTTTATAGATGTGAGAACAAATATAGAGGGGTTAAGTGACTTGTCAGACATCACCAGTAAGTTTCAGATCCTGTCGTGAGTAGAAATCATGCCCACTTGTGAAGTTACATGGCCACTGGATTAGATGTTGGAAGGGAAGGATGAGGTCAGATGTAATCATTCCATTTTTCTAGTTGAGGACAGAAGATACAATAACAGAACAGGTATCAAAATCCCACTTTAATGATCTCAGTATGCCAATGCAGAGCTCAGTAAAATGAGATTTAGGTTTAAAGCATAACTGGGGGGGCCCCAACATGAATTTAAATGATCACAGGGACTGAATTAATAGGCAGTTGAGAGAGTGAGTGAGGTGGAGGGAATTATACAAAACAAAAACAAAAAAAATAGTAGATAATAAATAAAACCAACAATAATAACTGTATATCATAAGGAAAAAAAAACAAGAAAAATGTATGGGCTTGATTTTTTATTTTTCTAACATACAGTTCATGCCCTGGGCTCTAAATCAGTCATTTCAGGAACTTCTCTTCCCTTAGCAGACATTAGAAAAAGAAGACCTGGAGAGCGTGATGATCTGTTAGAGCAACAATCAGAGAAGCTTCTCCTTCTTCATCTTCAACAAATATGGATGTTAAATTTTAATTAGTTACCTACTGGGGCACTGGAGTGGCTCAGTTGGTTAAGTGCCTGACTCTTGATTTCAGCTCAGGTCATGATCTCACGGTTCATAGGTTTGAGCCCCACTTTGGGCTCCATGTGGCAAGTGTAGAATCCTCTTGGGATTCTCTCTCTCTCTGCTCCTCACTGCTTGGCTGTGCATGCACGAGCACTGTCTCTTTCTCAAAATAAATAAACTTCAAAAAAAGTTGCCTACCGAGAGCATGAGCCATTGACAAGTTACTTAATTTTGTTAATTACATCATTAATTACACATGAATCTAAGATGATAAGGAAGATTTTACCTTCAGATTAATAAGTCTATATAAATGTAACACTTAGCACATGCTAATTGGTTAATAAATGTTAATTATCTTTCCTTCATTGTTTTCGTTCAATCAGAAGATAAGTTGTCATCTAATAGCATCTCCAATTTTCCCATTTCTAAAAGGGAAAGGTAAAGCTGAATTCAGGATTAAATGGAGTTAATGCAAAAATAACATATTATAATATTAAGCTATTATTCAACTAGGATCTCATGT
The DNA here is from genome assembly GCF_027475565.1 of Acinonyx jubatus. Lineage (NCBI taxonomy): Eukaryota > Metazoa > Chordata > Mammalia > Carnivora > Felidae > Acinonyx > Acinonyx jubatus. The sequence goes on from NC_069384.1 coordinate 23,463,097, forward strand.
AAATAGATTCTGTGTCAAACACATTTGTTCATAAAGCATAGATAGCCATTTTAGCATAACCTACCACACTTAGCATCACTCCCCACCAGGAACTGTGTCACATGCTTGCATGGACAAGGGCCACATACTTGGTTTAATGCTCTGCTGCTGATGTCTTGAAATTTTCTGAGAATTTTTGAACAAGGGGCCCCATTTACATTTTTGCATCGGGCCCTACAAATGATGTAGCTGGTCCCACTCCCACCTACCATAATATAGATAAGTGGTACTTTCTTCCTTCTTCTTCCAGCATGAAATTAAAATTAATGAAATCAAAACCCAGAAAATTCTATTTTTTTTACAAATAGAATTTGAGAATTCCAGAAAATCACAAACTCCTAAATGTTCATTAAAGTTAGATACATTTGTCAGATTTTTTTTTAAACTGGTCTGTGTCCCCAGGCCAAGGGGTCTTCTCCAAAAATCTAGGCTTCCAGGTGAATTTGGTTTTTGACTGAAAATTTTACCACTAGCATTGTCAGAATTCAAATTCTAAGTATCTCCTCTGTGCCTTATACTATCTTGAACACCTCAAAGTCAGGTGTTATTTTTGGTCCATATATTAAAAAAGGGGGGGGAGAGTGAGAAATACTCTCCATTTTTTGCCTGTAAGTTCCTTAAGTTCTTGTTCCCATTTCTGCTTCCAACCTCTTTCTGCTGAGCTGTAGATCTCCCTTTACAACGGTTTTCCCTTAGCCTCTTGCTAATCCAGTTGTAAAATACAGCTCTCATCAGTGGATGCCCATATATTAGAAATTTGCAAACAACAAAGCCTTTTGCACTGTACAACTTACAAGTGCAAATTAAAAATATTATTATTATTATTATTATTGTTAGGAAAACTTTGTTCTTTATCAAGAATTGTTCTATATCAAATTACGTGGTCACTCTACAAATCAAACCTTTTTCCTAAATCAAATTTCCTCATAAAGTCTAGTTCCAGACCATGGTTCTTACACTACTTTCATTTTTATATTTTCCCCCTCTTTTGGTGTCTAATCCAGACCTCAAATTCCTACTCCTTTCTTATTCTACTCCCTCATTTCTTATCAATGTAATTTATCTGATTTCTACTTTTGTTGTCTTACACTCACCTAAATCAAACCACTTTTTAACAAAAAGATCAGTTTTACTTCTAAGAGTTAATCTGCCACAAGAAGTTAAAATAACACTTTGAAAAAGCTCTGTAAGTAACTGGGTAATTTAATATAGAAAATAACGTACAAAGGCAGAGAAGTTCAGGGTGCTATGGGTATCTTCATGAGAAGCATTTTGGGGGGAGTTACCATGGGCTGGCTTCCCAGTTGAGGTGGCAGTTAGGATGAGAAAAAAATGAAACTATTATGTTACACATAGATTAAGGAAAGGAAAGCATGAAACATCCAAGACAAAAGATGAGAAGGTATACTTGGAGAAATGACAGGAAGTCAATAGCCCTTGAATGTGGAGTCAGAGGAGACAGATGCAGAAAGGAGGCAAAGGTAGAGCAAGGACATGATCCCCAGGATTACTAGAAAGTTTGTGCTTTTTCCTAAAAATGAAAATGCTGGAAGAAATTTAGGCAAAGTGGTAACAATCTATTTTCTACCAAAGATATTATACTATGGCTACAATATAAAAAAAAGATTGGAGGAAACAAATGTGAAAATTCCGAAACGAGGCATGAAGTATTGTGGAAATCCAGATGATGAATGACTATGGTTTGAAGCAGGGTAACAGCATGGGAAATGAAACAGGAAGAGGTATGAGAGGACGCGCCATGCGCGAGCCAATGTTAACAAAAGTTCACTGAATTTTGAAATTCACTGCACATGAGAGAAATTTGTTGATTTCTGCTTTTGACACTAAAGGCAAAGTCTGTCTCGTTAAACCGTTGGTTATTTAAAAGTTTTTTGTCGCCCAGCCCTAAGGTTTGATCTACACTTTGAAAATGACAGAAAAGATCCCTTTCACAATTTTTATTTCGATTTCCTTAAACAAAATACTAATCAAGAAAAACACGTGAGTTAAATATTTTTTCCCTCAAGAGAAATGATAGGATAAGGGATGGGCAGATTAGGTATGAATTTAAGACTTGTTTCTTTTATATTTTCAGAGAATGCCAGGTTTGGGAAGGGCTTTAAAGCACATCCTTTTCATTTCCATATTTAATAAGAGGATTCCTTTTAAAAGCTTCTCTTCTAAGGATCACAGAACCTGGTGCTTCTCAAATTTCAAAGTGTACACGAATGATCTGGGGATCTTGTTGAAATGCAGATTCCAATTCCATAGTTCTGGGGAGGAGCATTTTTAATAAGTTTTAATATAAAATTTTGCATTTTAATATTTTTCCAGTTGTTGCTGATATTCTTGTTGTAAGCTATCTTTGAGTACCAAGGATCTAAGTTATACTTGAAAACAAGGGCACCTGGGTGGCTCTGTCAGTTAAGCATCTGACATTGGCTCAGGTCATGATCTCAGAGTTCATGGGTTCAAGCCCTGCATTGGACTCTGTGCTGACAGCTCAGAGCGTAGAGCCTGCTTTGGATTCTGTGTCCCCATCTCTCTTTGCCCCTCTCCCACTCTTGCACTGTGTGTGTGTGTCTCTCTCTCAAAAATAAATAATGAACATTAAAATTTTTTTTAACTTATACTTGAAAATAATTCTTAGTTAAATCCAATTCATAGCTAATCCCAACATTTTGGCAATGTAAGAGAGCCGTGTTTGGTCTAGAATTTAGGTTAAAAAAAAAGGCTTGTCTTCATCTTTCATTGTATATACATTGCTGGACTACTCAGAGAGCCCACATAATAAGCTCAAGTTTCCCTGCAAAGTGAAGGGTAGATGGTACCTTCTCCTTCTGTAAAACTCATCAAATTAATTTAGGGTAACCAACTGATCTCCATAACTCTCAATCCGTCTTAGTGAATTAACATCAAAATAAAGATCATTTAGTTTAGTTTAAAAGTGACTGTGTGGGCACCTGGGTGGCTCAGTCAGTTAAGTGTCTGACTCTTGATTTCGGCTCAGGTCTTGATCTCACAGTTTGTGGGAGGGAGCCCCTGTATCAGGCTCTCTATATATCATAATATATATTAATATGCTATTATTTTAATAATAAATAAATATTTTTTAAAAAGTGACAGTGCAATATGTCTGTATCTACAAGCAAGTTCTTTTGCTTTCTTTTCATATTTTACAACTGATAAAATCACAGATGTTTACAATAGCATTAACTTCACATTCAGAAGAACGGCTTCTATTGTCAAAGTTAGAAATTTAGGATGAAGGTCAAACCACAGTGTATGAATTCTGTAATTCACTCACAGAATCACTAATGAATCTGAATACTTTAACTTTGAATATAACTTGCATTTGAGAAGCTTCAATGGTTTCTTACTTATTTCATGTCTGGTATTCTTTTGAAAAATAAGAAAAGAAACCACAAGACAAATATTACTCTTTAAACTTACTGCTAGCCATCATTTCAAAATAAAATATTTGATGTAGCAATAATATGTGAATGATTACCAGTGATGAGGTCATAAATATAAATGATCTGGAAGAGTTCCACATAACGTAAAGTCCATTTGGGAAGAGTGAGAAAATTATTAGCCATGTCATTTGAGAAATATTCATGCAATTAGGTTGATTTTTCGTGTATTTGTTTTACATTTAAAATTTACTAACTGATCATTTATAAACTTTGTAACATTTTTCTCTGTTGTTCATGCTTCCTATTTAGCTATGCAACAGAATCGAAGATACATGAATGAACATAATAGTTTTTTAAAATTATTTGTCCATCAGCAAAGAGGATTCTAGTTTCTCTATTATTATGAAATTACTGGCTTAGATACAAGTAATACATGATGGCTTTACTAGGTCAGAACATGACAGTTTAGATTTCCCAGCTCACAGAATTAAACAAATTGGTATTTTTTGCTTGGACAAAATAGCTTTAAAGAAAACACTAATAAAAACAAAATAGAAAAAGTGAGTGCTTTTATCACCGCCTTTACATTTTTAAGACTCGTCTAAAATTTCTTGTTGCCATTACATAAACATTATCCAAAAAATGTCTTTATTATAATATATATGTTAAATATAAATATTATCTTGTTAAATTTGATGTTTAATTTCCAAGTAATCAATTTACTAACATTAATTACTGACATCAATTTAGTAAGCAGAGGCCTATGAACTCACTTGAAGTAGCTAAATCCACTTACACAACTACAATCCATGTAAAAGCCAACATTCTCACCCACCATGATGTTTTATTACACAAATTTTCAGTGACAAAAAAACCTCATCTTTTACAAAATAAGGAATTTTATTTTCTAATTTAATAGCTCAATGAGGTAATGACTAGAATTATTATTTTATTTTTAAATTTTTTAAATGTTTACTTATTTTTGAGACAGAGAGAAACACAGCATGAGTGGGGGAGGGGCAGAGAGAGAGGGAGACCCAGAATCCGAAGCAGGCTCCAGTCTCCAAGCTGTCAACACAGAGCCTGGTGGGGGGCCTGAACCCACCAACCCTGAGATCACGATCTGAGATTCTCAGACGCCCAACCGACTGAGCCACCCAGGCACCACCTAGAATTATTTTAAAGAGGAAAATCACTGGCCCTCCTTAGTCTACAGCTCTAAGAGAGCAACATGGGGATCCTGATTCCAGATGGCCTTCTACTGAAAACAAAACAACAAAATTAGGTGCTTGCTCTGCTAGGGAAAAATCTGTTATATGATGGCCAGCAGGACTGATAAGGGAATTTGAGTCCCTGACTGTAGACCTCCCTTCTGGGTTCTTGTTCCCACCCTGCTTGCCTCAGGCACCAAATTACTACCAATGAGGAATGCGGAAGTAACAGGCTATAAATTGTCCCCTCTGTTGATGCTCTGGGCTCAGACCTCTGGAGAACGATCTCCTCTGAGCCCACTGGAGTAAAATAAACCTCCTGCCTTCCAAGATCTCCGAGTGCCGCTTGGTTCTTCTGCTGAGAGATCCAGACCAGTTTCTGTAACAGCTCCAGCAGCACATACAATTTTAAGAAAATTTTCCTTGGTATATAATGACATGTTAATTTTTTTTAATGTTTATTTATTTGTTTTGAGAGATTGAGAGCATAAGTGGGGAGGGGCAGAGAGAGAGAGAGAGAGAGAGAGAGAGAGAGAGAGTCCCAAGCAGGCTCTGTGCTGTTAGTGCAGAGCCCCATGTGGGGCTCTATCTCATGAACCATGGGATGACCTGAGCAGAAATCAGGAGTAGGAGGCTTAACCAACTGATCCACCCAGGTACCCCCAAATATTAATTTTTAAATGATCCGTGTTTACCTTTCTTTTACTTTGAAACTCAATTTATAAAAAATACCTCAAAAAAAAAAAAGCACTTTTGGGGAGGCTGAGTGGCTTGGTCGGTTGGGCAAGGCTCAGGTCAGACTCTGGCTCAGGTCACGATCTCACAGTTTGTGAGTTTGAGCCCCATGTCGGGCTCTGTGCTGACAGCTCCGAGCCTGCAGCCTGCTTCAGATTCTGTGTCTTCCTCTCTCTCTGCCCCTCTCCTGCTATCTCCCCCTCTTTCTCAAAATTAAATAAAGATTTTTAAAAAGCCCTTTCATAAACTTACAAAATTATCCAGACTATTTCACACTGCCCAAGTTTATGTTAGAATTGTTTAATTATTTTGTCTTGATGCTGATATTGTCCTATGACATAATTGTAGCATTATTAACATTTGCCTCAAATAAAAATGAATCCAGGCTTAGATATAAGGAAAGACTTTACTTAAAAAGACTAATACAATAGGGTGAATGTTTAGAGCTCAGAAATCTGCCAAGTATATGAAAATTAGACAGAAAAAGGCTTTTCTTTTACAGAGAGGTAAGCAGAGCTTAGCAGAAACTTTCCAGGGGAAGCTGGGCAAGGGGGATAAGCAGCATAAACAGCTATTTTACTAACTCCATGTTAGGTGCCACCTAACAGGAAATGTGTCTATGGAGTCGCTTAACTGGGGGATCGGTGATGAAAAGTACATATTCTGCATCTTAGTTCTTGCCCAAGGCTGGGGACAAGCCGTAGCTCAGGGGCCTGTGGGGAAGACAGAAACCCAAATAAAGTTTGGCCAAGACAAAGCAGAGGGTAAGAAATGAGTAATTGTGAATACTTAGTCAGGAGCTATTAGAATATACTGTTCGTTGAGGGGGCAGGGTTGTGCATTAATTGGTGGCCCAGTATTTCACTGTGCTGGTGGTATAACGTTGTGGTATTGTTGCAGGATTTTTTACCTCAATACGTAGGGTTCACCGTCTCCTGCTTTGAAGAATGAAGAGGTAGACACTGAATAAAAGGAGCATCAGGCAGAAGTTTATTAGAATGTAAGATCAGAAAATGAGAATAGCTTTGATGAGGGAGCATGAGGCAGGCTGAGGGGCAAAGCAAAAGCTAGCACCCCCTTGCCCCCCACAACCCAGGTGGGATCTGTGTGATATTCCTTGGATACTCCCAGCTACCTAAGAACAAGGGATAAGGGTTTAAGTGCATGCCAAGGCATTGTGGGAACCTAAGGGGAATGAAAAATTAAATTCCCTTACTGCCTACAGCTCATTGACATCTAGGAGCTCAGCTGCCTTGATGATGACACTTTGCTAGGGGCAAAGAGAACCTTGGTTTAGCACTGTCCCAATCCAAGGATCCTGTAAATCTACTTCCTTTATCTCAACTGCCCCAGGATATACGCTGACAATCATGCTCCAAGTTTATGCCCCTCCCCATATGCATCTGAAGGGTCTCAGGACTGAGGTTTTATTAAATGGTAATAAGTGGTATTTCCCTAGCAACAGCTAGCCCCTCAAGGTCCTGGAAACCTTGCTTCCAAAATTCCTTAGAGACTTACTCTATTCCTGACCCCCTCCCAACCTGAGGGTATATAATGAGTTACCCTTGACAACCCCAGTGCAGCTCTTCCTGCCCATGGGTCCTGTCCCCATGCTTGAATAATATCACCTTTTTTACCCCAAAGATGTCTTCAAGAATTCTTTCTTGGCCATTGGCTCTGGACCCCATGAACCCCACAATCACCCCAAAACGTCATCAGTATGAAAGCTATCTTTATAGAGAGGGAGTATTTGAAAGTGAATGCCCCCAACTATAGGTCCTCAACTATATTCTATAGGGTTTTGGTTGGCTCCTTTCCTTTCTCCCCTGTTTCTTCTCAGATCCTACCCTTATTGGCTTGACAACTCTAGGTTCTGGGTTGTCCATTCCTGATTTGCTCAATTCCATTGTGTGAGGAGTCAGACTATAGTCGTACAGTCCCTCTTATAACACAAGTTTTATGGTTTACTTATTTTAGTTAGGTATTTTCCTTATCAAATTTCTCAGGGGAGCCTAAGGGGGAGTAGGGGGTGTCTGTTACATTCTTAAGAGGAACCTTACACTTGAGGTAGTTTGGGCATGGAAGATCTCATCCATTTTGGCTGTTCCTCAGTGGTATCCTTTATAATAAACGATCAAATATAAGTGTTGTCCTCAGTTCTACGAACAATTCTAGCAAATATTAAATCTGAGGAGGGAGTTGTGAGAACCTCCAGATTTACAGCCTGTTGGGCAGAAGTTCGCATGGCTTGGGACTTGCGATTGGTACCTGATGGGGGGGTAGTCTTGTGGGACTGAGCCCCTTTAACCTGTGTGATCGCCAGGTAAACTGTCAGAATTGAACAGAATTGTTAGAAGACCCTCTTCATGTCAGAGAATCAGAGAGATAGCTGGTGTGAGAAACAAAATCTTTCAAGAATATAAGATCCAAGATTCAGTCTGCATTAAAGTTAGACAGTTTAGCCTTTTTTTTTCCCATTTATAAGCATATCATAAATCCTGAACCATTACTGAAATTCTACTGGTCATAAGAGGGATTGAATGAAACAGTGTTTAAAACTGTTAAAAGATATTTTTACTACTGAGAAAAATAACTTTAAGCACAAGTTTTACTGATGGGCCAGTGGTGCTACATTTGCATATGAAGGACAACATATTATTTTCACCTTTCAAGTACGTGGAGACTATTATCATATCTTTAGACAACTGATGCTTAACTAAACAATGCATTTTCAGTCCCTGCAATCTTTCTTCATAACTCAGTGAGTTGATTCCATTAATTATTTCTGCTCTTCTCAGAACTCTTTCCAAATCCCCATGTGTGTCTGATATTAAGGTAAATAAAGCAGAAAGAAACAAATCTGGTGTCCTCAGAGTCACAAACTCCACATAATAGATTAATTCTTATCCTTGACTCAGGAAGTCACACTGGTCCATCAGTGGCAATGAGGAGCTTTATGGTTTTCAAGTGCTGTGCAGCCCAGCTTTTGGTAGGTGTGGGGTGAAAAGTCTCCTCTCCTGTGGGTGGGCTCAGCTCCACTATCAGAAAAATCCAAATCCTCACCTTTGGTGACACATGGAAGGATCCATTGCTTCAGATCAGTCTTCCCCTCCACCCCCAAGTTTATTTATTATTTTGAAAGGATGAGAGAGAGAAAGCACTAGTGGGGGAGGGCAGATAGAGAGGGAGAGAGAAAGAATCCCAAGCAGGAACCTGTCAGCCTGGAGCCTGATGTGGGGCTCAAACCCAGGAAGTACAAGATCATGACCTGAGCCAAACCCAAGAGTCTGACACTTAACCGACTGAGTCACCCAGGCACCCCTTCAAATCAGTCTTTCTTTTTTTTTTTAATTTAATTTTTTATTTCTTTAAATTTACATCCAAATTAGTTAGCACATAGTGCAACAGTGATTTCAGGAGGAGATTCCTTAGTACCCCTTACCCATTTAGCCCATCCCCCCTCCCACAACCCCTCCTGTAACCCTCAGTTTGTTCTCCATACTTATGAGACTCTTCTGTTTTGTCCCCCTCCCTGTTTTTATATTATTTGTGTTTCCCTTCCTTTATGTTCATCTGTTTTGTTTCTTAGAGTCCTCATATGAGTGAAGTCATATGATTTTTGTCTTTCTCTGACTGACTAATTTCACTTAGCATAATACCCTCCATCTCCATACACATAGTTGCAAATGGCAAGATTTCATTCTTTTTCAAATCAGTCTTAATAAAGACAGTCTTAGTGTCAATACCCCAAAACAAATTACCCCAACTTCTCTTTTGATGACTATTTTCTCCCTTTTTCTAATCTCAAGAACTAGGTTATAACCCTGCCCTAATTCTATGGCTGGACCTCAAGCCCTTATACTTATGCTTCTATTCTTCAGTAACAAGGCTTTTTTATCAAATATGGGACATCTGTATTACAAAATATTTGGGGGGGTGCCTGGGTGGCTCAGTCGGTTGAGCGTCCGACTTCAGCTTAGGTCGTGATCTCATGGTCCGTGGGTTCGAGCCCCGCGTCGGGCTTTGTGCTGACAGCTCAGAGCCTGGAGCCTGCTTTGGATTCTGTGTCTCCCTCTCTCTCTGCCCCTCCCCTGCTCATACTCTGTCTCTCTCTGTCTCAAAAATAAATAAAAACGTTAAAAAAATATTTGGGACACAAATCAGCCCAGAGGAAGTGCAAAAAGATCGAGATCATACCATTCATATTTTCAGACCACGTTATGAAACTCAAAATCAAACACAAGAAAAAATTTGGAAAGGTAACAAATACTTGGAGACTGAAGAACATCCTACTAAAGATTGAATGGGCTAACCAAGCAGTTAAAGAGGAAATTAAAAAGTATATGGAAGTCAATGATAATGAAAACACCACAAACCAAAACCTCTGGGATGCAGCAAAGGCGGTCCTAAGAGGAAAATATATAGCAATCCAGGGCATCCTAAAGAAGGAAGAAAGATCTCATATACACAACCTAAACTTACACCTTAAGGAGCTAGAAAAAGAACAGCAAATAAAACCCAAAACCAGCAGAAGACAGGAAATAACAAAGATTAGAGCAGAAATTAATGCTATTGAAAGCAAAACAAAACAAAACAAAACAAAAAACACACAAAAAAAACAGTAGAACAGATCAATGAAACCAGAAGCTGGTTCTTTGAAAGAATTAACAAAATTGATAAACCACTAACCAGTTTGATCAAAAAGAAAAAGGAAAGGACCCAAATAAATAAAATCAAGAATGAAGGAGGAGAGATCACAACCAACACAGCAGAAATAAAAAACAATAATAAGAGAAGATTATGAGCAATTATATGCCAATAAAATGGGCAATCTGGAAGAAATGGACAAATTCCTAGAAACACTACCAAAACTGAAACAGGAAGAAACAGAAAATTTGAACAGACCCATAACCAGTAAGGAAATTGAACTAGTAATCACAAATCTGCCAAAAAACAAGAGTCCAGAGCCAGATGGCTTTTCAGGGGAATTCTACCAAACATTTAAGGAAGAGTTAACACCTGTTCTCTTGAAGGTGTTCCAAAAAATAGAAATGGAAGGAAAACTTCCAAACTCTTTCTATGAAGCCAGCATTACCTTGATTCCAAAACCAGAGACCACACTAAAATGGAGAACTATAGACCAATTTCCCTGATGAACATGGATGCAAAAATCCTCAACAAGATATTAGCCAACCAGCTTCAACAATACATTAAAAAAATTATTCACCATGACCAAGTGGGATTTATACCTGGGATGCAGGGCTGGTTCAGTATCCGCAAAACAATTAACGTGATTCATCACACCAATGAAAGAAAGGACAAGAACAATATGATCCTCTCAATAGATACAGAGAAATCATTTGACAAAATAAAGCATCCCTGCTTGATAAAAACCCTCAAGAAAGTAGGGATAGAAGGAGCATACCTTGAGATCACAAAAGCCATATATGAACGACCCAACACTAATATCCTCAATGGGGAAAAACTGAGAGCTTTCCTCCTAAGGTCAGGAACAAGACAGGGATGTCCACTCTCACCACTGTTATTCAACATAGTATTGGAAGTCTTAGCCTCTGCAATCAGGCAATGCAAAGAAATAAAAGTCATCCAAATTGGCCAGGAGGAGGTCAAACTTTCACTCGTTGCAGATGACATGATTATATGGAAAACCCAAAAGATTCCACCAAAAAACTGTTAGAATTGATTCATGAATTCAGCAAAGTTGCAGGATGTAAAATAAACACACAGAAATTGGTTGTATTCCTATACACCAACAATGAAGCAGCAGAAAGAGAAATCAAGGAGTTGATTCCATTTACAGTTGAACAAAAAAACATAAAATATCTAGGAATAAATCTAACCGAAGAGCTGAAAAATCTATACATTGAAAACTATAGAAAGCTTATGAAAGAAATTGAAGAAGACACCCCCCCCCAAAAAAAATGGAAAAAGATTCTATGCTCCTGGATAGGAAGAACAAATACTGTTAAAATGTCCATACTACCCAAAGCAATCTACATATTCAGTGCAATCTCTATCAAAGTAACACCAGCATTCTTCACAGAGCTAGAACAAATAATCCTAAAATTTGTATAGAACCAGAAAAGACCCCGAATAGCCAAAGCAATCTTGAAAAAGAAAACCAAAGCAGGAGGGATCACAATCCCAGACTTGAAGCTATACTACAAAGCTGTAATCATCAAGACAGTATGGTACTGGCACAAGAACAGACACTCAGATCAATGGAACAGAATAGAGAACCCAGAAATGGACCCACAAACATATGGCCAACTAATCTTTGACAAAACAGGAAAGAATATCCAATGGAATAAAGACAGTCCCTTCAGCAAGTGGTGCTTGGAAAACTGGGCAGCGACATGCAGATGAATGAACCTGGACCACTTTCTTACACCATACACAAAAATAAACTCAAAATGGATGAAAGACCTAAATGTAAGACAAGAAGCCATCAAAATCCTCGAGGAGAAAGCAGGCAAAACCTCTTTGATCTTGCCTGTAGCAACTTCTTACTCAACACGTCTCCGGAGGCAAGGGAAAGTAAAGCAAAAATGAACTACTGGCACCTCATCAACATAAAAACATTCTGCACAGCGAAGGAAACAATCAGCAAACTAAAAAGCAACCAACAGAAGGGGGGGAAGATATTTGCAAATGACATATCAGATAAAGGGTTAGTATCCAAAATCTACAAAGAACTTATCAAACTCAACACCCAAAAAACAAATAATCCAGTGAAGAAATGAACAAAAGACATGAATAGACATTTCTCCAAAGAAGACATCCAGATGGCCAACTGACACATGAAAACATGCTCAACCTCACTCATCATCAGGGAAATTCAAATCAAAACCACCATGAGATACCACCTTACACCTGTCAGAATAGCTAACATTAACAACTCAGGCAACAACAGATGTTGGTGAGGATGTGGAGAAAGAGGATCTCTTTGGCACTGCTGGTGGGAATGCAAGTTGGTGCAGCCACTCTGGAAAATAGCATGGAGGTTCCTCAAAAAACTAAAAATAGAACTACTTTACGACCGAGCAACTGCACTACTAGGCATTTATCCACAGGATACAGGTGTGCTGTTTCAAAGGGAGACATGCACCCCAATGTTTATAGCAGCACTATCAACAAGACCCAAAGTATGGAAAGAGCCCAAATGTCCATCGATGTACTCCAATGTATACAATGGAGTATTATTTGTCAATCAAAAAGAAGGAAATCTTGCCATTTGCAACTATGTGTATGGAGCTGGAGGGTATTATGCTAAGTGAAATTAGTCAGAGAAAGACAAAAATCATATGACTTCACTCATATGAGGACTTTAACAGACAAAACAGATGAACATAAGGGAAGGGAAACACAAATAATATAAAAACAGGGAGGGGGACAAAACAGAAAAGACTCATAAATATGGAGAACAAACTGAGGTGTATGGGAGGGGTTGTGGGAGGGGGGGTGGGCTAAATGTGTAAGGGGCACTAAGGAATGTACTCCTGAAATCACTGTTGCACTATATGCTAACTAATTTGGATGTAAATTAAAAAAAAAAATTGGGGTTCCTGGGTGGCTCAGTTGGTTAAGTGTACAACTCTTTTTTTTTTTTTAACATTTATTTATTTTTGAGACAGAGGGAGACAGAGCATGAACGGGGGAGGGGCAGAGAGAGAGGGAGACACAGAATCGGAAGCAGGCTCCAGGCTCTGAGCCATCAGCCCAGAGCCCGACGTGGGGCTCGAACCCATGGACCGCGAGATCGTGACCTGAGCTGAAGTCGGACGCTTAACCGACTGAGCCACCCAGGCGCCCCAAGTGTACAACTCTTAATTTCAGCTCAGGTCATGACCTTACGGCTCATGAGTTTGAGCCACGTGTTGGCCTGTATGCTGGCAGCATAAAGCCTACTTGCAATTCTTGCTTTCTCTCTCACTCTCTCTGCCTCTCCCCTGCTCTCTCTCTCTCTGTCAAAATAAATAAATAAACAAACATTTTTAAAAATTACCTATTATTTTCATTAGTACATATCTGTGTTCATTTTTACATTAATATCAAAAACTATTCTAATTGTTAGTTTTTTGGGTAGAAATTTAATAAAATATCCTATTTCCATAAGTATTTCACATTTTTTCTTGAGATATTCACTTCAAATCAGTGTTCTTAATCATAATTTTTATTTTTTAATGTATTTTTAAAGTTTATTCACTTATTTTGAGAGAGAGAGAACATGCAAGTAGGGAAGGGCAGAGGGAGAGGAAGAGAATCTCAAGCAGGCTCTGTACTGTCAGCACAGAGGCCAGTGCAGGGCTCAAACTCATGAACTATGAGAGATCATGGCCTGAGCCAAACCAAGAGTCCTAAGCTTAATCCACTGAGCCATGCAGGCGCCCCTTAATCATAATTTGTAAACATCCTTACTGAGATACAGTTCACGTATCATACAATTCACCCACATATAGAATACAATATAATGTTTTTTGACATATTCACAGAGTTGTGTAACCTCAACCACAATTTAAATTTAGAACATTTAATCAATCCAAAGAGAAATGTTGGTCTATTAGTAGGTTCTCCCCCTGTACCCCTCAAACAATCCTAGACAACAAGTCTATATTCTGTCTCTATAGACCTACGTATTCTGGACATTTCATACAATGGAATCATATGATATGTCATCTTTTGTGAGTGGCTTCTTTCTCCTACAAAGTTTTCAAGTTTTATCTATGTTGCAGTATGTAATAATAGTTGATTCCTTTTCAACAATATTTAATAATTAGCTGTCATCAATATTTGCTTATCTATTCATGAGTTGATGATGGGTATTTGTTGTTCCACTTTATCGGTATTACTAATAATGCTGTCATGAACATTTGTATATGTTTTGGGGTTTTAGGGGGATGTGTTTTATTTCTCTTAAGTATTTATACATTTATCCTCATGTCAGTACACACTGCTGGATTACTGTAGCTATGTAGTTAAGAAATCAAAAAGTATGAATGCTCCAGGGACACCAGGGTGGCTCAGCTGGTTAAGCGTCCAACTTCACAGGTTTAAACCCCACGTTGTAGGTCACAGGTTTAAACCCCACGTTGGGCTCTGTGCTGACAGCTTGCTGACAGCTCAGAGCCTAGATCCTGCTTTGGATTCTGTCTCCCTCTCTCTCTGCTCCTCCCCCTGCTTACTGTCTCTCAAAAATAAACGTTAAAAAAAATTGTTTTTAAAAACCATGAATACTCCAACTTTTTTTTTTTCAAGATTTTGACTAGTTTGCATTTTCATGTGAATTCCAGGATCAGCCTGTCAATTTCTACACACATACACAAAAATCTAGCTTGGGTTTTAACCAGAACTGTGTGGGATCTGTAGAACATTCCTGAAAGTAGGGCCATCTTAAGACTATTTAAGGCTCCTGATCCGTAAATATTGGATGTCTTTCCAGTAATTAGTATCACTTTATTTTTATAATAAAAGTATTTAATTTGGGGGCACCTGGGTGGCTCAGTCGGTTAGGCGGCCAACTTTAGCTCAGTTCATGATCTTGCAGTATGTGAGTTCGAGCCCCTCATGGGGCTCTGTGCTGACAGCTTACTTAGAGCCTGGAACCTGCTTCAGATTCTGTGTGTCCCTCTCTCTCTGCCCCTCCCACCTCTCTCTCTCTCAAAAATGAATAAACATTAGAAAAAAATTGAAATTTCTAAATTTTATTTCTAGATTGTTCATTGCTAGTGTATAGACATACAATTAAATTTTATATATTGATCATGTATCCTGCTAACTTGAACTCATATTAGTTCTAATATTTTGTAGATGGATGCTTTAAAAACTTGTATACACAAAATAATATCAATGACAGAAGGCAGATGTCTTTGTCTCATTCCTGATCTTAAGGGAAGTCATTCAATTTTTAACCAATAAGGATGATTTGGCCATGGAATTTTATAAATGACTATCAAAGTTCCTTATTATTCTTAATATGTTCAGTGGTTTTATTAGGAAAACTGTCGGATTTGTAAATTGGTTTTTCTGATTTTATTTGAGATTTGTTTTTTTCCTTTACTGTATTAATATGGTATATCACATCAATTGATTTTTTAATGTTAAACCAACCTTTTACTCCAAAGACAAATCTCACTTGTTCAAGTTGTATAACCTTTTTTATATTTTTCTGGATTTAACTTACATTTTTTTGAGGATTCTTATCTCATAAGGAATATTGATCTTCTCATGTCTTTGTCTAGCTTTAGTTTCAGGATAAGATTGGCCTCAAAGAATATGTTAGGAAATGTTTCGCCTTCTATTTTTGGAATGTTTTGTGAGGGATTAGAATCAATTATATTATAAATATTTGGTGGGGGAAACAAGGGAAGCCATCTGAACCCAAGCTTTTCTTTGTGAAAAATTTAAAAATTACTAATTCAATCATTTTACTTTATACTCTAATCATATTTCTAAAAATTCTTCTGGTATAAGTTTAATATTTTGTGCTATCCTAGGACTTTGTTAATATCTTCTAAGTTATCTAATTTCTTGACATACAGTTGTCTGTAATATTCTCTTACATTCTTCATTTCTATGAGGTCTATAGTTATGTGCCCTCTGTTATCACTGATTTGAGGAATGTGAGTCTTTTTTTTCTCTTGGAGATCATATATAAAGTTTTGATGAATGTGCTAGTCTCAAAAAATCAGTTTTGATTTCAATGAATTTCACTATTATTTTTCTATTCTGTATTGTGCTTACTTCCATGATAATGCTTATTATTCTCTTCCTTCTTGCTTTAAGTTTGGTCTCTTCTGATTTCCCAATTAAAATGAAATATTTGGCTACTGATTTGACTTCTTTCTTCTTTTTTTACATAGGTGTTAGCAGCTGTATGTTTCCCTCTTGACATTTTTCAGCTGAAACCCACAAATTTGTTACATTGTGGGTTTATCTAAAATTGTTTCCTAATTTTCCTTATAACATTGTTTGACTCACTGGTTATTATGGAATGTGTTGTTTAACTTCCATTTTATATAATCATATGTGTTTTAAAGAAGGGGAGAGAAGAAACAAGAGGATATATTTATATCATTTATTATACTAGTATTTTTATCTACCTTTGTTTTCATTTCTTTCTGTGTATTTGAGTTCTCATCTAGTGTGATTTCCTTTTCTACATAAATTTGTTGTCACTTGCCCCTTCTGTGCTCTGTCAAATATATTTATTATGTTTCTAAATGTTATAAACCCAACAATATAATTATATACATTTTTAATGCAATTGTCTTTAAAATACGTCGAGAAAAAAAGGAAGGTCTGCTAGCAATGGATGCTTTAAGTTGTTGTTTATATAGGAATATTTTTAATTCATCTTTTTGCAAGATAGTTTTGCTAGTTATAAGATTTTTGGTAGACACTTTTTTTTTCTTCTTTAACACTTTGAATGGCATTCTACGGTCTTGTGGAGTCACTGTTTCTTATGAGAAGTCAGCCATTAATCATGCCAGGGTTTCCTTGTTGTGATGAATCATTTTCTCTTCCGCATTTAAGATTTTCTTTTTGATTTTAACAATTTGACCATGATGTGTAGATCTCTTTTTATTAATCATACTTGAAGTATGTTGACATTTTTGGATTTGTAGATTGATATTTTTTCAGATTTAAGAAAATTTTCACCCATTATGTCTCTGAATAGTTTTTATGACCCTTATTCTCCAAACCGAGTACTGCCATTCTACATGGGCTGATGTGCCTAATGGTGTTTCATATTTCTCCTTGGCTCTGTTCATTTTCATTCCTTTTTTCTCTTGTCATATTATGTAATCTTTATTCATCTATCTTGACTTTGAGTATTCTTTTTTCTGCCAGATGAAATCTACTGTTGAGCCTCTCCAGCACATTTTATTCTAGTTATTGTAATTTTCAATTACAGATTTTAATTTGGGTTCTTATTTATAATATCACTTCCCTGACATTCTTTGGTGAGAAAGTCTTTAGATACATTTACCTTTCATTCTTCAAACACATTTATAGTGGCTGCTTTGACACCTTTGTCCAATAAATCCAACACCAGGGCTTCTTCAAAAGCACTTTTTAATGTCCAGTTTCTGGTCTTCTCCTCTTCTCCTTCTCCTACATTTTTCCTTCCTTCCTCCCTCCCTCCCTTCCTTATGAGTCACACTTTTTTCCTTTTTTTGTCTGTCTCAATGTTTTGTTAAAAACTGCCCCCTCCCAGAACCTCAGAGGGGGTAGTTTGATATTGTGCTGTTATTGTTTCCTTGGGTCATGTTTTTCTCCCTCCCTTCCTTCCTTCCTTCCTTCCTTCCTTCCTTCCTTCCTCCCTCCTGCTCTCTTTCTTTCTCTTTCTTTCTTTCTTTCTTTCTTTCTTTCTTTCTTTCTTTCTTTCTTTCTTTCTTTCTTTCTTTCTTAACTTGGCTTAACTACACCTGTAGAGTCTTCTTCCCCATAGTGTGCAGCTGTAATGGCTCTTGGTAATGTTTGTTTTAAATGTTTTCTTTCAGTCTTTTGGTTTTTTTAGTCACTTTGTGGTCACACCTAGGTCGTTTAAGCTACTTTTTGGTCAAAGATGGTGCTTAAATATCCTTAGTCATTTAGATATTCATTCTTTACTGTTAGATGTGTATCTGACATAGAGGGTCTTATCACAATTTAAAAAGATTTCTGATTTTGTCCCATGTTCATCTAGCTAGCGACTAATAGTTTAGGATTTTCCTTTCTGAGAATTCCTAAGAGGGCACAGCCTAAGGCATATACACAGTCTTCCACTCTGCCAGCAATGTGTGTGGTTTTATTTTTAAGCCTGGCTTCCTGAGATGTGCCCCTGAGTCACAGTAGTTTATTGTTCAACCTATGTTTTGTCAGAATTATACTTAAGTTCCTTGTGCCCGTGAGGATTCTGCCCTTTATTGATGAGTCTCTCTGTGGCTTGGGAATGCTTTCAAATCTGCCTCATGTCCAGCTCTGATTCCTCCAATGTTGGTGCAATCTAATATACACGCAACATTTCTGAACCCCATGGCTAACTTATTCCAAAGAGGGCTCTTCAAAGCTAGCTTTTCTCCTGATTCTCTGTGCTAAATTTCTTGTTTCTCTGCCATGTCACCTGATGCTACTATATCATGGCACTACCCATGTGCCCTTAATTGCTTCCCTTTAAGGTCCTCATGGTTGGCAACAACCTTATACATGGAATTCTTTGAGAATTCCAAATAAAGTCAGTCCCTTCAGGCAGAGCTGTGGAGTTTTAAGTCATTATGGCTTGCCTCTTCCCCTGATTAAAAGCTTTGCAGTTCTGCGCAGAAGCTGGAGGTGAGCCAATGGCCCACTTCTTTTAGAAATGACGTTCTAGCTCTGTAAGCAGGCACTGGAAGCCGTTAGCAGCCCCTGGTCTTCTTGGCTTGCCCATCCCTTCATGGAAACTCTGCCCTATGAGCAAACAAGCTGAGGCAATTCTGCCCAGTACTACTCTATCTATTCTGGAGTGGAGCGGGGTGGTGCCTGCATGCTATAATTAGATCCTGAGTAGAGATAACCAGCCTCAGTCTTCTGAGTTCTATTGTTTTGAATAGAGGTCTGTAAAACAGGACTAATGATGAGAAATGCCAGCTGCCTACCTCTTCTGAGGTGAAACCATAGCTCACAAATGGAGGTAGACTGAAGATTCCCATCTTTATGGTTATACCCTCCTGAGGTAGAGCACCCAGAGAAGAGTTCCTTTCTTGCTTGCTATTTCTTTTTTCTTTCTTTTCTTCTCTTTCTCTCTCTTTCTTTCTTCTTAATGTTTATTTATTCTTCAGAGAGAGAGAGAGACAGCGTGAGTGGGGGACAGGCAGAGAGAGACGGAGACAGAATCTGAGGCAGGCTCCAGGCTCCGAGCTGTCAGCACAGAGCCTGACGTGGGGCTCAAACTCACGGACCATGAGATCATGACCTGAGCTGAAGTCAGACGCTTAACCAACTGAGCCACCCAGGCGCCCTAAGAGATGAGTTTCAATACATGGAGCTGGGAGTAGGGAAGCACAGTAAGTCATGGCTCAAACTTCACAGTCTCCTGCTATTCTTATTGAGATTTAGTAAGTTGTTTTGTTTATTTCCAAAATAAGACCACTCCCTTAATCAAAATTCACGGAATTGATTCTGTAGGGGCCAAGGATAGGCCGCCCCAACATGGGCCACTTTGGCATGAAGATTATTTTAAAGTCTAAATAAACAAAACACAGCAGATTCAGGAATAACTCTTTACCTCCATCCTCAACTGTCTAAAAAAAATTTAGAGAACCTGCTCCAGGGAGAGAGCTATCACCATCAATACTACTTTAACGATACGAACATATCTTATAGTAGGCAAGGAGGAACCTAGCAAGGTCTGTCTGATCCAAGTCCTCTCCTTTGCCCCATTGTTTCTGACTGGCCCAGCACATACTTGTTTACCAAACATTTACTCTTTTTCATTTTTCTATGAATTGCATTTTTTCCCTTTGAAGTCCCAGCCACCTACCCCCTTGCTTTTTAGTTTAGAATGACATATACACTTCATTTTGCCTGTCTTTGGAATTTCCATGCCTATGTAGATTCCCCATGTGTACACTATTACGTGTGATTTTCTCCTGTTTCTCTTGTCTCACGTCAATTTGATTTTTTAATCAGGCTAGAAGGACCCTTGAAGGGGATGGGAATTCTTACTCCCTGAAGATTCCACATTGCTATAATTTTTAAAAACATTAAAATGTATTTTTCATTTAATTTTGTGTTGAACTGACTTAAAAGAAACTTTAAACTATCAAAAAAGTGATGGCAGAATATTAAATACATTTAAGAATTTGTCTACCAAAAATTAAGAATATATAAAGCACCATTTGTATTTTCATCAGGGCTCTTTTGAAACACTTAATATCTCATATCTCTCATTTTCATTTTGCCTTCCTGAAGTATACAATTTACCAGCTCTATTGAGAAAATAAGCTTAAATATTTTCTCTTGCGATCATTGTGAAAAGTCAAGAATTTCTAAAGGCTCATCAATAGGTCACATTAAGAATTTTCAAAACAGATTTTAGGCTAATAGTAATCATCGAAGTTGGTGGGTTTACATTAAAGAAGACCAAATATGTAATGGTTAATTTTATGTATCATATTATACAACATATTCATAGAAAATTCCCTATGTACATTAAATATTTACATATTTATCTGGAGCCTAGACTACTTGTGGGAACTTTTTGTCACTCTGTCCTCATTCCTCTTGACTGTTTCCTAATTTTTCTGTTAAATGATAGAGCTGCAGAAATAAAAACAAAGCAGTAATATCATCTAATCCAATTCTTCATTTTACAAAAGTGAAAAACTATGTTCTGGAGAGAAAAATCAAGGTAGTATGACTTTCAATGCACATCTGAAACCTGGATGTCTCAGACAACTCCTCCCCAGTGAATATTCTGTTCTGTATGTAGCTGTTCCCCCAAAATAGCAAAAGGTGGTGGGAACTGAAATCGTACTGCCAGAATCATACAGCACCTTCCTCATGTATTTCCCTACCCTACTGCAGTTCCAGATGTAGTGTTATGAAATGGAGGTAACATTTGAAAATAGGTAATTTCCATGTTGGACACTTTGTTTCTGTTCACATCTTTTGAACATCCCCTATATTTCTGGAAGATCATGTTCCCCTAACTTCGTTGAGAGGAGAGAGAGAGAGAGAGAGAGAGATTTCTAGGACATTTGTGACTCTGATTAAGAATGGCAGGCAGGGGCAACTGGGTGGCTTAGTCGAATAAGGGCCCCACTCTTGATTTCAGCTCAAGTCATGATCTCATGGTTCATGGAACATGGACCCCACTCAGGATTCTCTCTCTCTTCCTCTCTCTCTCTGCCCCTACCCCACTCACACTTTCTTTCTCTCTAAGTAAATAAACCTAAAAAAGAAAAAAAAAAAAAGAATGGCAGTCCAAGGTAGGAGAAGTATTCATCATTGAAGGGTATTCCCCAAAGGCCACACAATCAAGTTAAAACAGTAATGAGTAAGGCCTACAGAGGACAAAATGCTTTAAATTGAGGGCATGACAGAATTTTATCCTAAGGTAACAGTAAAAGTGTACCTTCATAAGTTACAATTTCTTTCCACTGTTAGGAAAAAAAAAAGTAAAACTTTGATAGAGAGAATTACCTTTGATCAGTGTATCTGGTTCATTGGGTGCAATTCAACTATCTGGAATAATATTCTACGTCATTTAAAAATATTTTATCGACAAATAACTTATAAACAGATTACCTCTGACGTTCACTGAAAACCTGATTTCTTTTGCTATCTTTAAAGAGAAACTATAAGCAAATAATCTTTAAACAATTTCCCAAGTATGTTTGGAGCCTATCAATGTAACATTGTGCGATGCTTGTTTCTTTTCCTAAAATCTCAGTGGGAATCTTCAGTCAATTGTTGCAATGATTAGATCTTAGTTTTGAGGCATGTTGAAGCACTTCAAATCAGGACAGAGGAGGAGAAGAAAGCTCTCTTAAACAGATAACTTGTATACAGCAAGGCATTCTTTTGTTTATGGACTTCAGAGAGAATTCTTTGTACTTGATACAAGTCCGCATTGTGAAGAACAAAGATGGGATTTCAAAGGCTTGCCTCTTTTGTGATAGAAGAGAAAGCATTTTCCCTCTGTAGGTGAATATTTCTAAGAAAGATTAATAAGTAGAAAAAAAAATCATCTTCAGAAAAGATCAGAGCTTGAGCGGTACTGTTTGCACTTTGTGGTTTTATACATCCCCTCAGTAAGAGTGGGTTGTGCATGGAAAGGTCTTTTTTCTTCTTTTTTTCCCTCCAAACTTTCCTTGCCTCAAGTTAATTGACAAACATAGCTACATCTAACAGAGGGAAATCTGCAATTTAGTGGGCGTAGACATTGTATATATATATTCTACTTTGGGCAAATATTCCCCAGATGCTTTTATTTTGCAGTTGAGAACATATCTTCTGCTATCATTCTCTTTTACTCTTCACGAAGTCATTTTTATACCCCCATATACACATTTTCAAGTGCTTCTGAGGAAGGACTTGGTCTAAAATATCCCCCTGTCTCAATATGACTTCCTCCAGCCTTAAAAATCAGACTCTGCCTTCGCTCTGACCACCCACTTAGCATCTTTGCCTGTGAAGAGTTTAAATATTCTATCTTCAGTCATTTCATATTTCTATGTATTCTATTAAAAATCAAGATTCTCCTGACAAATTCTGTAACAATGATGTTCTATTTCCTACTCTTTTAAAATAATTACCAGCATGGATTACCTCATGCCTGACATTTGTCCCTGTGTAATGTATGCCTGTCAGGATTGGATTTTTTAAATACATATTCTCTCTGTAGAGTTTAACCTACTGTAAAGTAGGTTGCTTAGCATTGCCATTGCATTTCATTTTATAAATAATATTCATAAATAATCATGAATAGTGCTTCTGTAGACCAAGGACAATTTACGGAGTTTTGAAAGAACTCAGTTGAGTAAATTGTGCTGTGACTATATTATATAATCAGCTAATGCTTTTTTTTTTTTTTTGGAAAATGGAATTCTAGGGTTTCTAGGAAATTCTGAGGAATGTAACAAATATTCCTAAAAGTCTTCCAATGAGCGAACTTAAAAATTTCCCAGATTCTCATTTGTATAAAAATACTGAGAGAAATAATTGCATGATAGGAGGTATACAGCAGCCTCACTGCTAAAAGAAAATGAGCCAAAAAAAAAATTAAATGCACAGAAGTAATATGGCCAGATTATATTAAGGGCAGAGTACACTATCTGAAACAGAAGGTACTGGAGTCGAAAGGGATGTCCCATGCCTCTATGTCCCTGCTTCCTTAAATGAATAAAATTACTCTCACGAAGAGCATCACTGTTTCCCATTTTTCTTGATGATGGGCAAGCTGTGTCAGGAGAAGGCATTTAAACCCATGAAAAGAAAATTTCTCAAAACAAATCAGTATAATAAGTAAAACACATAAAATGATAGATTGAAACTTCCAGGAAAAGACGTACAAAATAAGAAAGAGGCTGTGGGGTGGGGGTATGGATGGAGAAAGACTAGTTTCCAAGTCCAAGATTTACATGTATGGTCATACTCATGTGACACTGAGATGTGCAGAAAATATGTATTTTACTTACTTCTCTAAAATTTCTCTTTCATTTGCGCTCTTCTTACAACAAATCTTCCAGGTATAAAAGAATAGCGGGACACATAAGTTTAGTAAAAATTAAAAACTTGGTCTGATCCATTAATTTAAACAGGATCTTGAGATTGAAGTCAGCATCTCTGAGATAATTCAATCTTTTAAAAAAACATTTTTTAAAATGTTTATCTTTATTTTTGAGACAGAGAGAGACAGAGCATGAGCAGGGGAGGGGCAGAGACAGAGGGAGACACACACTCCGAAGCAGGCTCTAGGCTCTGAGCTGTCAGCACAGAGCCCGATGCGGGGCTCGAACTCGTCAACTGCGAGATCATGAGCTGAAGTTGGACACTCAACTGACTGAGCCACCCAGGCGCCCCTGAGATAATTCAATCTTAAGGTTTCTTGTCCATCTTCCACTTGCTGCTCTCACGGCTGGCATGAGGGATATGAGGAAAAGGCTTATATGATTTTGAGGCATTTGGGGAAAGGGGAGCTTCTCACCTTATTTCCCAGGCTAGCCCTTGGATGTATACTGTCAAATAAAAACAAATCCAGGCTTCAGTGAGGAGGAATTTATTTAAAAATAAGGAAACACATATAAAAACATATATTTCAGTAAATATATATAATATATAAACAATATGTTATATATTATTCTACCACATATATTGCAGTAGAGGGAGGAAGGTTATTGTGATGGGGCAGGACACTTTAGGCAACAGGGCTGGGAGATCACTGTAAAATAGCAAATCCACCAGATATCTGTGAGCATATCCACTGGCATCAGGGGGGAAAAAAAGGCTTTTCTTTTGCAGAGAGTAGTAAACAAAGCGAGAAATAGTCAGGTGTGGGGAAGTGGGATGGGTGGTGGTGTGACAGGTCAGTGGATGGGGTGGGGGACATGTTCCCCTGTCAGCCAGTCCCCAGGGGAGGCTGTGAAAGAGGGCTTGTCATTACTGCCACGATCACGCAGTGGGCGAAGGTTCAGAGGCCTGGGGAAGGAGATGTCTGACTCAAGTTTGGTCAAGTTAGCGGGCCTTTTGTCCAGATCGCTCGGTGGCAATAAACAGTGCAGCTCAGCATTTAGGAGACAAAGGAGAATTTGGAGAGTTCTAGTGTGGTCTCGTCACAGGCGAAGCGGGGGTTACCCACAGGTCTCGTCTACATCATAGCGGGAAGGGCGATTCTTTGCAGTTGGCCATTTCAGAACACAGAAAGGTTAGAGAAATTCTTGACTGTTGACAGGACTCTGGTACAGGTGAACAGTGTCACTACTGGTGGAACTTGGCTGGCAAGTGTTGCAAATATCCCCAGTTGGTGAACCTGCAGCCTCCACTTTGTCAGCTCAGTCAGGGCAGAAAGACAAAGGTCAGATGGCCCACGTTCCTACTGTCTCTCCTTGGAAGAGACCTCGGTGAGTATTGTAAAATGATTCTACTACCATTTCCAATGTGAGGGCAGGGAGTTTCCCCACAGATGGAATTCTCCAGTATGAGCCGGGAGTTCGGCAATTCAATTCCATTCTGGCACTATGTACTTCGAGATAGCATTCAATCCCACAGGTTAAGGGCTCAGTCCCACAGGGTGTCCCCACCACCCTTCAAACACCAGTCTCAAGCTTAGGCTGTCACCTGTGCTTTTGATCAAGTGGCTACAGATTGGATGTTCCAAAGATGCCCTTCTTTGGTTCAATGCATTTGCTGGATCAGCTCACAGAATTTGGAGAAATATTTTAGCTACTAGATCACCAGTTTTATTATAAAAGAATATAATTCAGAAACACCCAGATGAGAGAGACGCATAGGACAAGGCACAGGGAAAAGGCACAGAACTTCCATGCCCTCTCTGAGTGCGACACTCCCTACATTTCTACCTGTTCACCAACCTGAAAGCTGTCTGAACCCAGTCCTTTTGGGTTTTTATGACAATTGCATTAGATAGGCATGATTGCTCAAACTGCTGGCCATTGCAATTGATTCGACCTCCAGCCCATCTCCATTCCCCCAGGTGTGTGGGGGGGGGGGGCTGGGTAAGACTAAAAGTCTTATGACACTCTAATGACAGGTTGGCTCCCCAGGCAACCAGCCCCCATACTTAGGTTACCTAGGTGCTTTCTAAAAGTCACCCCCTTAACATAATAAAAGACACCTTTGTTGCTCTTATCACTTAGAAAATTTCAAGGGTTTGGGGAGCTTTGTGTCAGATACTGGAACAAAGACCAACCTCACACTTCTTATAAATTATATTATCACAATATCATATTCTCACTTTGACTCAGTCTGGATGGTCCTCTCCTCAACAGTGACTCAGCCACAGACACTTACAAGTTGTGTCTTTCAATTCTCAGCTGAACACACACACTGTGAAGGACCTGAAAAGAGGCAAATCAGAGGAGCTGGCTGCCTGGCCATGCTTATTTATGTTCTTAATTCATCACAAACAAAAATGTTGGTACTGGATCACCTCTAACAGTGACATTTTCCAAAGTTTGAGGTAGTAAACAGACTCCTTGTTCACAACAGAGCCTTTCTAGAATACAATGTACTTCCAATCAGATGTCTATCTTAAGCTAACCAGAAAGACAATAAACACACAATTATATGGAGGAGATGGGGAAGACAGGGGAAAAGACAACATTTTTCTTTCAAAAAATAATACCTACTCTTACAAAGTACATATTCAGAAACACATAAACTAAAGACAGGTTTGCTCTATATCAGCCTTCAGGTCAAAAAAAAAAAAATAAAACATAGGTAATTAGACACCAATGGAATATTGATCAGATTAAAGGAAACTATTAATTATTTATTACATAGCAAGAGTCAGAGGAAGTAATCAGACACTCATCTAGGAACAGCTTTTTGGTAGTCAAGGTGCAGAACTTGGTGGTGACAAGGGAATTGAACCAACCCGACAACTGCTAATTAGGAAAGATTCTCTGTTGTAAAAAGCACAGGAATTGACATGGGTGGCTGAGCTGCTTTATTTGATTCTTGTGCACCCAGGAGTACTGCATGATGTAATCAGCACAGAACTTACCAGGAACTAAGACAGCTGAAAATTCAAAAGCAGAATAGGAATGGGGGTTAGGCAACACTGCAGCTCTCTTCCAGAAAGTAGATTTAAACAGGCTTAAAGAACAAGGTGTTCTCTAAGTCTCACAGGATGGAGAAATTCAAGGGGTACTGAAGGTTAAGATAGACAGCTTTAGAAAAGTGTTTTTTTTTTAATTGGCGAATAAGTGCAAAGACAGGGAGAACTTACTTACCAGGCAATGATCTGAAGGAGTTGAGAAATAAGCAATGATACTTCAAAAAGGCTAGATAGTCAGACATGGATGATTATCGAACAAAAATATCTTAAAGAAGCGAGGAAATCTGGAGTGGAATACCTCTACAAACACTTACTGGTTACTTACGTGCTGGCCACTGGTATTATTTCATTTTTCCTTCACATGGAAGGGAAGGGAGGAGGAACAGTACAATATGACCTTGCACGCTATTCCCTTAAATGGGTTTTGTTGAGTATCCACTGTGCCTCTCAGACACGGTCCCCTTGAGCCTCTAATGGATAGCCTATTTCCCCTAAGTGATCTTTCTACTTTCTAAAATGGATACTGGCTCTCTCCTAAAATCTCTCCCCTTTGTCCATAACATTTGGACCAAAGTCTGGACTCCTTACTCCAGAATTCCAGATGCTTCACAAGTTATTTCTCACTAGTTTCCTCATCATCACATTGAAACTCTCTGTGCTTCACCATATATCTCAGCCATATCAATCTCGTTTAATTTCTTCACACAGGACGTGTGCTATGGTGGCCAGTCACTTCGCGCATGCTGTTTCCTGTGGTTCGAAGGCCTTTCCTTCCATTTTTCATCTGGTCATTCTCTACTCATTTGCCACAACACATCTCATGCAGTTTTCTTTGTTTCAACTCAGTTGATGTAAAGGCTTTCCTCTAGACTTTTATTGGAGAATTTCTAATTCTACTAATTATTCTGATTCTACTACTAATTCTAATTTCTCATCTACTGCCCTTTTATCAATGTATGTATCACACATGGTCATAAAAGTTACCTTTTTAGTTTAGTTTCCCAGTAGCACATGAGCTTCATTAGATCAGGGTCTTAATCTTGTATCTCTCTCTCTACCCCTAGTACCTATCCCACTGCCTGGTATAAAGTTAACCTTTAATTTCTAATTTTTAAACAAATGCTGAATGAAATGATCAGCACTGACTCAATGACACTAGAATATTGACCTAGAATATTGACTCCAGCCGCATAAATTCACTCCATACACTCCATTCTTTTAAATCTGGTCTGGGGAAAGGAGAAATTTTACACACTGTCCTTTTAAAACATTATAAAAAAACATTTATTCATTTTTAAGAGACAGAGAGAGACAGAGCACGAATGGTGGAGGGGCTGAGAGACAGGGAGATAGAGATCCAAAGCAGGCTCCAGGCTCTGAGCTATCTACCAAGAGCCTACCGTGGGGCTCAAACCTACGAATCCTGAGATCATGACCTGAATCGAAGTCAGACGCTTAATCAACTAAGCCACCCAGACGCCCCCATACTGTCCTTAGATACTTTCTCAGCCTCAAGTGTTCCTCTTACTCCCACACAGGCCTTTCATGTGCCTGCTTCTCCCCACCTTCACTGTCCCTCTCTCTGAAGTCTGGACACACTACATAATAGGATGCTGCTCTTTCCTCAAGGGTGGTCAGTGACTGTAAGGCAAGTCAAACTTCTTTTTTGCAGCTTTTCCTCTTATACCATTCTTGGAAGGATGTATCAAGCTTTACCGAATTTCTGAGTAAGTTAAATTTGATTACTCTGAAGGGAAAAAAATATTAAATGTGAAGTAAGATTTTTAAACATATAGTACAAAGGAAATTACGCAGGGGAAAAAAAACATTTGGGGGAAGGGAGAGGGATTCTTCATAACGCCATTCCCAGTTCCTCCCCTCACTCCCTTTTTTGCACCCATGCTTCTCTGTGACAGCATTTTCCACCTTTAAAATCAACTCTGTGACTGTTCTACTTTGGAAAATCCACTTCCTATCCAAAAAGGATGATCTCAGCCCAAGTTACAAACTCCTCCTTCTAGGAATTCATCCACAACCTTGAGCTCTCAATCTAACCATTGGCTGAGCTGTGCACCTGCTCCCTTCACTGCTCAAAGTTGGGGCTAACATTGGAATTTACTAATCATAAATGGCCAAAGTTCATACCACCCCTTGCTAGCATTCCTCAAAAACTTGCATTTCACTCAGATAGTCAGATGTCTTCACAAACCACCATTCTGTCATCTTAAATTTTTTTCTCCTGCTTACTCATGAGTCTCTAGACATCCTGGTCTTGTTTTTCCCATGGAAGCTGTCCAGCCTTAGGGTTTTTCAATTCCTCTTTTCACTGCCTGGGACAGTTCTCCTCCTAACCTTTACACATAGCTTCTTCTTTTGTATCAGGCATCACCCCGAATGTAAACCTCTTATGAGGCATTTCCTGAGCTTCTAGTGCGAAGAACTCTGTTAATTTTGTATTATTTACTCACAGCACTTGTCATTCATCCTAATGATCTTGCCTAAATATTTGCTTACTTATATTGTATTCTCACCACAGCCACAATATAAGCCTCAAAGAGCAGGAAACTCGTCCCTCTTGTTCACTGTTATATATACACAGGACACAAGACCTAGCACGTTAGAATCACACAATAGATGAATAAGTGACAAAATGAGGGTCAAGAAAATACTTAGTCATCTACATACTTGTTTTCTTTCTGAAGACAGAAATTAGAACTTTATTCTTCCAGGAACAACTATAATTGCTTTTATATAATAGATCAGTCATAATTATCACATTTACTATAACAACAAAGTTAGCATTATTGCCTGCTGATAGGTCAATGGATAGATCCAGTGTCAAAAGGTTTCACAACTATGCAAAGAATGTTTCCTCAAAAGTTGTCTGAGAATACTCCTCAACCAAAGAATTTCCCAGAAATGTATATAAAAAAATTTCCTTGATAAGAAGACTGGTTTTTAAATTTCAAATCTGTTAAGAACAGCAAGCCATTGATTGACAAACAGCTTAAAATGAGTTGAACTCTGAAAGTGCTAGAACATTATTCTGTCACACTTTGATACAGGGTATCAGTACGAGTAGCAGTTAATCAGAATGTACAGACCAAAGGGCATGGGGCATCCGAACTATCAGTATATGTTCTACCCTGTGGCCCCATTTATAATGCAAAAGCCCTATAAGTGCGAATAAAACCAGAACTCATAAAGTAAAATTTAAGACACATCCCCAGAACATACAAAATGAAATTTTTAGCTCATTACTTAATCGCAAAATAACATTACTACTTACAGGCCACCTTTACTCAAAGATACATAGACACACAACATTACTTCTTAAGTTTCTGCAGGCCACAGGTTAAGACACTCACCAAAGGCATAAATTAAAGCAAGTATAATGTGAGAAGCATCTTTCTTGCAATTTTTTGCAGAATTTTCCTGAGAACAGTTTCAGGAATCTTTTTACAGAAAAGCTGTCTGTATTGGACAGGCTTTGCTCCTATGCAAAGATGGTCTGTCATTTCTTCTTTGCTTTGACAAAACATTTAGTGGCCTCAGCACTATTCATTTTTGCTTTTTGTTGTTGTTGTTAGTAACAAAACCAGGAATTTATACGAGGTGTCAATGGATCTAGCAAAAATATTTCATTTTTCAAACTTCTTTTCTACTGCAGATGATATTGAAAAATAGGGAAAAATACTGAGAGGTAATTTTCAGGAAATCAATTCAGAGTCATGGCCCTTTGCCCCTTGATCCTCCCCTTCTCCCTAATGGATTCACAACCACTTGACCTTCAGGATAGAGGTCAGCTACTCCATTATACACTATTTGAACTTCTGGAGAGAAGACACAGACTAACAATGATGAAGCAGATACAGTTAAGAAGCCTGTGTCCTCAGGGGCACCTGGGTGGCTCAGTCCTTTAAGTGTCTGGCTTTGGCTCAGGTCATGATCACATGGTTGGGTGTGTGAGTTCAAGCCCCACATCCTACTCTGTGCCGACACTGCGGAGCCTGCTTGGGATTCTCTGCTCTCCCTCTCTCTCTGCCCCTCTGCTGCTTGTGCTTTCTCTCTCTCTCTCAAAAATAAATAAACTTCCAAGAAAAAATAAGCCTTTGTAATCTATCTCTCCACTTGATTAAGGTGAGAAAGAAAACAAACCCCTGAGTTTTGTTTTGAACCCATTACAATGGGGTCTTTAATTTTGACAGTCAAAAGAAAATTCTTAGTGATAAATGGGCTTATTTCCATGGACAATTTGAAGCTGCCCTATGATGAGAGGTCAGATTAACGCAACCATGAAATCATACAAATAAGATATAAATAATAAAAAACAAAAGTGAGAAATAGTGATGGCTACAGATATTTATACAAAAAACGCTGTATTTAAAGAAAGAAAACAACTAACAGTGAAATATATTTTCCCTTTGAGCTTCCTGAAAGTTAAGAAAACATGGAAAATTTGATTAATATTTTTTAAAGTTCCATGATCAAAAGAAAGTCTTACATCAAAAATGATACAATACTACTACTGTTAATAAGAAATTTTATTTTATTGAATGCTAAAATATTGTGCCCGCCATTTTATATTTCATTCAATTTTCACAGTAAGCCCACGTGGTAGATTGTTTTCCTATTTCCATTTATAGTTGATAAACAGAGGAACAGAGAGGTTAAAGAGTCATTAGAGGAGGCAAACCAGTTTGCTAAGCCTGAAACAAAAGCATTAAGAGTAAGGTTATCATGTTTAATACTGGGGTTTTTGTTTCTTAATTCCTAGCTGTGCCTACATTTCCCTATCTGAATATGGGAATAATTCAGTTCCTACCTTTTTATACTGCCATAATGATTAAAATATTTAATATAAGTGAGAGGCATGCAGTAAGCCACAGTATTTTAGCTATTATTGTTTTTATTATAATTATTACTTGTATCAGCAGAGATTATGTTGTCAGAGCTTACAATCCTGTTCTTTAATGGTATTCTAACAAGTGGTTTGAAATTTTAGCAGAGAAACAGAATTTCTTTTTCTTTCTTTCTCTCTTTCTTTCTTTTTTTTTTTTTTTTTTTGAGAGAGAGTGAGCAAAGGAGAAGGGGGAAGGGCACAGAGAGAATTTTTTTTTTTTTTTTTTTTTTGTGAATGAGAGAAAATTGAGAGAGAGAGAGAGCGCAGGCACAAACCAGGGAGGGGGGACAGAGGGAAAAGGAGAAAGAGAATTCCAAGCAGGCTCCCCTGTCAGCTTGTGGTCGGATGCAGGGACCATGAGATCCTGACCTGAGCCAAGATCAAGATGTGGTCTGATGTAGGACCATGAGATCCTGACCTGAGCCAAGATCAAGAGTCAGACGCACAACCAACTGAGCCACCAAGGCGCCCCCTGGCTGATCATATCTGGCTCTGGTAACTGGTCCTTTCCAGAATTCTCATCTCTCCCTTTTTTAAGGCATTTTTTTTATCAATATGCTTTGCAAAAATATATGCTTCTAAACATAAAAGTGTACTTCTAAAGTTCATCAACTGTTTGTAAGCACAGCACGTCATAAAACTGAATGAATACTTTTTTGGAAACGATTCTTGGTTGCAGCTCAGTGTTTATCAGCCAAGACCACCTGTACAATTGAGGAGACTGTGTTGGGTACCTAGTTGATGAGTTGAAGCTGACTCTGTGTGTGTGCGCATACGCATGTGTTTACTTTGATGATCCTTCTCCAGATCTTTGCACTCAGCATTAAGAATATATTAGGACAAAAAAAAAATAAAAGAATATATTAGGTTAAATTCTTCAGCCACTGGAAAGTTAATAACTCCCCAGTGACAGGTAAGGCCACATTTGACATAGTCCATAATTGTGTGCAGTTATTTAAGGTATCTTAAATAGAACTGTTAAGAAATATACTTGTGTTAAAAAAAAAGTCCCAGGAAATTGTTTGGCAAAGGATAAGAAGAAAACTCTTATTGTTTTGTAAGATTTTGCATGTCTATTTTTTTTTAATCTAAAGCAGTCAGTCATATCAGTAGCAAGACTGAAATTCACCAACAGTCTCATTATAAAATAACCCATGTCTCAACTTCCTTGTCCTTTTATAAAAGGAAGGATTATTTAAACACATATTTCAAAAAGATATGGTATTGCTTTTGTGAAGCTTTCTTGAGGACATAAAATCAAAGAAATGGAGGTGTTTTCTATTCAAAGGTAGCTTATTGGCAAATATTTGGTCCAAATTTTTAGGCAGTTTTGATAGGTTTTTGGAAATAGGTGGTGAATATATGAGAGACAAAATGTGGGCAAAGGGAGAAGTGAACAGGGTTGAGAGGCAAGATAAATTTTTACTAATTTCTACGATATTTAAGATGCTCTACTAACTACTAATAATGTACTAACCTCCTTTACATTGTTCAAAAATATATATTAAACATTTTCTTGCTTTTGGTCATTCTGGCATTTGAATTGGTGTTCATTCAAATGAGATACCACTTTGAAACCAGAACATCATCGAGACCAATTAGATTTAGGTTTACTTGCATTTGTTCAAGATATATTTCACTCTTGGTATTATCATTCTTGGTTTTGTTTTGCAAATCCCAGTGACATAAAGCAATAGCCCTTACTAACTCTGACAAGCCTCGTTGTTTGCCGCAAATTGTGCTGATCAATGTGCTGGCCTGATCTTGACTGGATTTATGGGTCAGTGGGCAGCTGTCAGATCCACCGAGGCTGACCATCTAGGTTGCGCTGGGAACACTCACTGCTGTTCCACCTGCACCACTTAACCTGCAGCAGGCTGGCCTCGCTTGTTACCTGCCTGGTTTCAGGCTTCTGGTGGCATGAGAGAAACCATGTAAAGCCTTAGCAGCCAAGGCTTATAACTAGCATCCTATCACTTCCACGTCAGTCTATCGGCCAGAGGAAAATCCATAGCAAGTCTATACTAAAAGGATGAGGAGACAGATGTCAATTCTTTTTTTTTTTTAACGTTTATTTATTTTTAAGAGAGAGAGACAGAGCGCAAGCAGGGAAAGGGCAGAGTGAGAGAGCGGGAGACACAGACTCCGAAGCAGGCTCCAGGCTCTGAGCTGTTAGCACAGACCCTGATGCGGGGCTCGAACTCACAAACTGTGAGATCATGACCTGAGCTGAAGTTGGACGCTTAACCAATTGAGCCACCCAGGTGCCCCCAGACTTCAATTCTTAATGAGAGGAGCTTCGAGGTGACATTTCAAAGGACATCATCATACATAGGTAAAAAATGAGATTTTTCTGTAGTAATATGCTTAATAAAATGAGGTCTGTTTGTAAAGCATTGAAGCAGTTTAGACTTTGCTAACTTTCCCTTTAACAAAACCACTCTGATATGTTTTTTGGAGACAGAATGTTTCTTAGGGACTATTTAACTGTGATTTCATAAAATGAAGGCCTTAATTAATACATTTATAGTAAAAAACTTCTAAATTCTTACTATGTTTCAAGCAATGTGCTACAGTTGGACAATAAATTTGGTAGGAAGACATACACCTCACACACACACACACACACACACACACACACACACACACAGAACTTTGCCTTTACTTGGTTTAGAGAATTGTAAACACCATAAATCAAAAAGCCACAAAAAATAAATACATAATTCAAATGTGGTAAGATCAAGAATGAGTAAGTCTAGAGTTCTGGAAGATATAAAGGTTTTAATCTAGTCTGTCAAGAACATTCCGTAAGTGTGTGGCATTTTAAAATGACATCAGAAGTCAGAGAAGAGATGTGGGCTGGAGTTTGTGATTCACCAACATAAAATTAAAAACAAAAGCCTTGCGTGTATGTCAAAAGGTTGCTCTGGAATAAGAGGAAGATAATATCTAAAAATAAAGCCATTCACACAATCACATGGTAAAGGAGGATTTTTCAAGATAGTACAAAGGTTTCCTCCTAGATGGGTTAAAAAACAAGCTCATGAATGCAAGTATGTTAAATTGTCTTAATATTCTAAATGTACTTGTAAAACTTCTGGGGATTTCTGTTACAGTTAATAGATATTCTCCAGAAATTCATGCAACAGAATTTCAGAGAATAAGAAAGTATGCAGAGAGGCACCTGGGTGGCTCAGTCAGTTGAGCTTCTGACGATTTCAACTCAGGTCGTGATCCCAGGGTTGTAAGATCCAGCCCCGAGTCAGGCATTCTCTCTTTCTCTCCCTCTGCCCCTCTCCTCCACTGGTGGTCTCTAAGAAAAAAAAATAAGTATTCAAAAAAGCTGTTTTCTTTTGGGTCCCAGAAGAGTGTGTATGTGTATGTGTGAGACAGAAACAGAAAGAAAAAAAGAGAGAGTGAGAGAGTTTTCCAACAAACTCGATGCCCCTTTTTATTTATTGCCTCTTGGCTAACTATTTCTGGTTATACTGAGAATGAGGTTAGCTTTGCAAGTGTAAGTTTCACATTATAAAATTAATAACAGTTTTCTGAATTACTAAAATTACTGTCACTTGCTGGAGGGAGGCAGGCAGGAGATGTGCTAAATGGGTGACAGGCATTTAGGGCACTTGTTTGATGAGCACTGAGTTTTATATGGAAGTGATGAATCACTGAATTCTACACCTGAAATCAATTTTACCATATATATTAACTAAAATTTAAATAAAAACTTGAAATAAAAAAGTCACCTGCAAATATCTGCTGTAGAAATACAGATATTTCTCTGTTATTCTCAAACAATAAAATTTATAACAAAGGATGTTCAGACAGAATACCTGTTCCTCATAGAGATACCCATGTAATACAAAAGTACCTACGTCAATGACATGCTTTTCTGTAGTAGGAAATTTCTTGGAAAAGAATAACATTTTAAGTGACTTTCAATGATCGCTTTTTATAAAGTATCAATATACAATATTATGAAACATAAAATGAAATCAGCTGAGTCACAATGTATTTCTGTAAACTAATTTAGAATCAGAAAAACGTTGCTGTTCTATCTTGGTTTACTTAATTCTTTAACCAATGTCAATTCTGTTTTCTACCCTTCATTTTTTTCTTCAGGGTTTTACAAATAGTAATGTAAAGCAAAAATGAAATGTGTAAAGTTCTATTAGAACTTGAAATCACTGAAGGTTAGTTATCCAAATATTTTTTTCAAAATTATTTTTCAAAATTGCTTTTGCCTTTTGCATTTTTATACATACAGTAGAAGGAGTTTGTCAAAGTCTACAAAACGTTCTGCTGGGATATTCACAGGAATTGCCTTGTATCTATAGATCCTATTGGGGAGATCTGACATTTTAGCTATATTGAGTCTTCTGATCTATTAGCATGACATCTCTCTGTGTTAATTACATCTCCTTTTATTTCTTTCAACAACGTTTATAGTCTTTAGTGTACGGGTCTAACACGTGTTGTCTTTTAAAAAAATGTTTATTTATTTATCTATTTTGAGAGACAGAGACTGCAAGCAGGGGAGGGGCAGAGAGAGAGGGAAAGATAGAATCCCAAACAGGCTCCATGCACAGCACCAAGCCCAAAGTGGGGCTCGAACCTATGAACCGTGAGCTCATGACCTTGAGCAGAAATCAAGAGTCAGATACTTCAATGACAGAGCCACCCAAGTGCCCCCATATGATGCCTTTTGATTTGAATGTTCAGACTAGCTTTGCTTAATAGGAATTTAATGTAAGCTCCATATGTAATTTTAAGGTTTCTTGAGTCACATTTTTAAAAAGTAAAGATAGGAGAAATTAATGTAATACTATATTTGATTTAACCCAATACATCCAAATACTATTATTTCAACATGTTAACAATAACAAATTTATCATTAATAAGGTAAATCTCATTCTATTATCAGTAGTAAATCTTCAAAATTCAATGTAGATTTTACATGTACTGCACATCTCAACTTGGACTAGGCAATGTTCAAATGCTCAGTAGCTACATATGTAAATAGGGCAGTGAGGATTTAGACCATTAATCTTTAATGTGACTTATTCAGGGATAAACCTACCAACTTTGTTTGATTTCTAGTCATCCATCTTTGTTCTGGCATCTTTCCTCTAGTCCTGCTGATTTTTATATTAATTTTTAGTACTGTTTGTGATTCCAACTTAACTCTTTGGGTGAGTTAGCAATACCACTTGAGTGTCTATATAAGGGACTGTTCTCATGATTACAATATGCATCTTTAAGTTCTCATGTTCTACTTTTTTTTTAATGTTTTTTATTTATTTTTGAGAGAGAGAGAGAGAGAGAGAGAGAGAGAGAGAAAATGAATGGGGGGGGCAGAATGAGAGGGAGACAGAATCTGAAACCGGCTCCAGGATCATGACCTGAGCCGAAGTCGGACATTCAACCGACTGAGCCACACAGATGCCCCTCACACTCTGCTTTCAAATATTATACCATTTCATGTATATTTTAAACTTTACAACATATCTCTATATGTCTTACCCTTGTTCCATTGTTATCCTATGATATAATTTTATATACTTTTTTAAATGTTTATTTTTGAGAGAGAGAGAGAGAGAGGGAGAGAGAGAGAGAATGAATGAGCAGAGGAGGTACAGAGAGAGAGGGGACAGAGGATCCAAAGTGGGCTCTGTGCTGACATCAGAGAGCCCCATGTGAGGACAGAATTCATGAGCCATGAGAGTATAACCTGAGTTGAAGTCGGTTGTTTAACTGACTGAGCCACCCAGGTGCCCCAGGTTCAACCTATTCTATCTTCAATGTCTCTGTACATAATCGTTCTTCAGTTACTGGGGGGGAGGGGGGGAGGGGATCCCAATGAACAATTTCTAAAACTTCTAAATACCTTGGGTATATACTGTTTAAAAAGACAGATATTTTCTGCCATTGCATATATATCTAATATTATAAATTAGTATAACAATGAAATTATATACACCTCAGCCAAGTTTCTAATCATAATATTAAATTTGCCATCTATGGATTAAACAGAGTCATGTTTATAGCTGTGAATATAGCCATCAATCTAGTGTCATTCTAGTTAATTTGAGGGTTTTGTAATTATGTTTTTTAAAAATAGTACATAAATGAGAATTCAGTATTCTTTTTTTAAATACAACATGAACTTCTCTTTTACATACAATCCACAAAATAGTCTCATTGCTTCTTTATTAAATTTCAGCCATTTCAGATTTAATAGCAATTCTTAGGATAAATTTACTCCTGATTGCATTCATTTCCCTTCTGCATTTCATTGCCAAGGATGAGGTAAAGTTAGCATTTTTAGGCTACACAAGATTAAATACCTTCTATTCTGATGTCCATTTGAAATGAACAAGTGCAAAATTTATAACTCATCTGGTAAAATTTTATATTCTTTTATCCTTCAGCAGTTAATGCAACAGGATCGTGGGAAACAGTTTTACAACATGTAGTTTAATGAGTAGAAAATATTCTCTTATCATTTTCATCCCTTCAAACATTTCATCATCACCCCATGGTGCAGAAAGCAGTCATTCATAGAGAAGTCAAATTTGTCTACGGCATAATTAGTTAAAAAATCACCGAGATTTTGTAGCAATCTTAATAAAGATTACCATCCTCATTTTAGATTATATATACTAAAATATATACCTTTCTCAAATCATTAAAATTATAATTTTATACATACATATACATATGATATATATTTATATTATATATATATTTCATATAATGCTATATGAAACAAGGATTAAATGAAAAATGGGTCATAATTCAGTGAATGCAAGTTATCAGAAGGAGACCCACATGACCATAGCATCATCTGCTAAGGCCAGCAATTCTTACTCTCTGCATATCAATATAGTGACTTGAATGTCTCCATGACTACTCCTGAATGAACGCTAATATCTCTGTTAAAGAGTGAAGTTTTGGGGCACCTGGGTGGCTCAGTCAGTTAAGTGTCTTACTCTTGGTTTCTGCTCAGGTCATGATCTCATGGTTTTGTGAGTTCGAGCCCCACATCAGGCTCTGCACTGACGGTGTGGAGTCTGCTTGGAATTCTCTCTCTCTCCCTCTCTGCTCCTCCCCCACTGGTGCTGTCTCTCTCTCTCTCTCTCTCTCTCAAAATAAATATATAAAAACTTTTACAATAAAGAAAAGTGAAGTTCTTCAGGAATTTATTTCATTTTGTACAACTTTGTTAACTCAGCTACCTATTAAACTATGTATTAAGTGTGGTCGTACTAGCCAATATTTGATAATTAAAATGTTGGTGATAAACAATGTTTGTTTTAGTCCTCCTTATGAATGTGAATAGGAAATATATTTTTTCTATATCTTCCTATTATTTGCTATATAATAAGCCCTACAATATGATACTTAAATGCATGCATGATGCCCTCATTAAAATATTGTATAAGTATTTTTAACATTTTAAATAACAATATAGTTTTAAAGATAAAATTACTACTAAATTTATTATTTTAATATTGAGAGAGAATGTATACAGAACAGCCATTTTCTCTAGGGATGAAATTATTAGGATGAAAATGTAAACAAAGAGAGAAAGAATAAATAACAACAACAAAAGTGCAATGTCAGACTTTGTAACCTTGTCAGTAAACCATGAAACTCACAATTTCTTTACCGAAATCATCTTTTACCTCCTATGCCAATTACTGCTGCAAACTCAAGAGCTGGGTCATTTTAAGCAGCATTCAACCCAAATATAAAATGACTTGAATCTCCAATAAGAAGCCTAGTCCCGCCAAGCATTTTATGTTTTTGTGCACTTTACTAAAGATGAAAGATGTTTGAGGACAAAAGGATTGTATACAACCACAGAACACTGATAAATCCACGTAAGCCCTTCTGTTCTGTGAGGTTTCTTGGCCAAATTACACTTGACATCTCTTCCCCACAAAGGTGGAGTTGTGTCCCCCCCCCGCAAATTCCTATGTGGAAGCCCTAACTTCCTCTACATTAGCAAGTGACTTTACTTGGAGATATGGTCTCTACAGAAGTAATTAAAGCTAAATGAGATCGTTCGGGTGGATCCTATTCCAATATAGCTGGCGTCAACAGGACACAGACCTATACAGAGAGAAGACCACGTGAAGACACAGAGAGGAGATGGCCACCTCAAGCCGAGGACAGAGGCCTCAGGAAAAAAACAATTCTGCAATAACTTGATTGTGGGCTTCTGGCCTCCAGAACTGTGATGCTGTTGTTTAAGTCTCCCAGTTTTGGTACTTTGTCACAGCAGCCCTCGCAAAAGGCTTTCACACTAGGCCTTCCAGTACCAATCGCTTCGTCTCCTCTCTGTCAGAGATCATAAGCACACGACACAAGTTACAGAAGATGGTCTTTTGTGGAGATCTATAAAATGTTAACGGTTTAAATTTTTTTTCTACCTTTGCCTGGAAAGAGAACTGACAGACGCAGCGGAAATGAGAGTGAAATCGGTTTAGTTGGTCTCTTCAGCTCTGCAAGTCTGTGTGTCACTAACTTCTAAAATGTGAAGTTTGTTGCTATTATGTTTTACTTTCATGTGGAAATACAAAAGGGATTTTAACAGAACTTATTTTCCTGTGCTTTTAAGAAACAGGGTGTCTGTTGCAATTTCTCTGATATAATTTTAAAATATTTCTTCTGAGGGCCATCATTCAAAAATACCATGGAGTAACAGTTACATACCTTAAAACAATAATCCTTCTCCCTGAATATATATAAATCTTTGCAAAGTTTTGAGATTTAGGACTATTTTCTAGTAAACATGCAGGAATCTTTTTGCTTTTTAAAAGACTGATAAATCACATCCTGTTATATTATAGTGTGTGTGTGTGTGTGTGTGTGTGTGTGTGTGTGTGTGTGTTTCTGAGCAAATGTCCGTACAAAATAATGCGCAGATTTTAATAAATATAATGACAGTGATTTATTGATATCAGAAAAAAGCTCAGTTTTTCCTGGTGATGCATATTCACATAGATTCCAGATCATATATTTTTTTAATGCTGTCACAGTTGGGTTTCTGCTATATGCTTTATTACGGTGCTTTCAACTGATCTTTCTGCTTTTAGTTTCAGCATCGTTTGACTTAACATCCACGCTCACTTGAAAGCCCATCAAAACTGTGCGTGCGCACGCGCACACACACATACACACACATTCTAGCATTCGTGTGCACGCACACACACACAGGATTTCAGGGCCTGTTGTAGCTTGAAGCATTTAAGACATGAATTTAAAACACACTGTTTAGATATACAAACCATCATCTCAAGACTTCTCCAAAATTTAACTTCTGTGAAGTTTTGAAGCAATAGTCAAGTTTTGGTTTAAGACAGGAAAACTGACCAATTTGGGGTATACTACTTGAGAAGGTTGGTCATGGGGAAATGACAGGTTGTACCTGTGAAGTGATAAGGTTATTAATCTAAGACATGAACACTCACTGGCATATCATGCTTTTGGAATTAGGAATAGACACAGAGTATGTTCTAATTATGGTCTCTAATGAAGAATATTAAATTCACTAAGCCCTCGAATGATATTTTTCCTTGAATTTCTCTCTAAAAGAAACATAACAGAGAACATGATTTCATATTTCCCAAAGGAAGGGTACATATTTCCTCCTTTATGTTCATTTTCCACCTTTGTAAAGGCTAAATTTTCTTATTAAATCAAGAGTCCAGCTCATATCTCCTGGATAATATTACTTGTCCATTCTTACCTTACTTAAGTTGAATTCTTCCTATACCATTGTCAGATGCTGTACTCTGTGGACCAGTAGATGACATTACTTTCTAGGAGATACAGAGCAAATTACACACACACACTCTCACACACACACACACACATATATGCATGTATACATATGTATGTATATATGTAAATACTATATCTACACAATCCTAAATACACATAAACATACACATATATACGTATATACACACATATATAATCTTTGCTTTGCTTCTCTATTTCTTTTCTTTCCTTTGCTATTCATAATGGAGTGCTGAGTATATGAAGGTTTCTTCTCTGTAATGGTTACATATAAATGTAGTTCTATGAGAAATGCTCTGAAAGCTATTCACTTACCTTAATGAATATTTACAGGAGAAAAGCCATATTAGACTGAGGTTTGGTAGCCACCTGAAGTGATTATAATAAGATTAGATGAGCCCTATCTTTGCTGGCTTGCAGTGTATCACATTTCCAGATTACTAATCATGTTAGAATAATACTGAATGGCTCTTTAATACCATATCCTACTTAGTATTAAACACTGGACTCATTGATAACACTGATGATACTGTACATAGTAGAGTGGAGGGTGGGGTGGGGATAATACATCAGATGAATCTTGTTCACCCAAATTTGTATGATCAAATGGCAGATCTAACCAGAAAAGCAGGCTGGAAAGTTTACTTCATTTTTCCTGCCTTCACTGAAGAAATTACTATATACCTCAAAGGTATCATATTAAGTTAATTTATCATCTTTTGGAGGAAGGGTCTAAAAATCCATTTAAATACTCCTGGTAAACTGACAGTTGTGAAATAAAATGACTGTGTAAGTTCACATTATATTATGTTAATCACCCAAGTGTACGATATTCTATTCAGTTGTTAGATATTTTTCAAAACAGAATGTCTTTTCTTCTAATTGTAACTGGAGCTTTTGCTACAATCCAAATTGTAATCAGAAACTGCCTTCTGGTAGTCACCCCACAGATCTTTCCACTAGGCTTGACATAAGTAATAACTGAGGAAATGAACAGTATCATAAATCTAGTTAGTGAATTTCCTGTAGGATAATGTATAGAAATCACATTTCTATCCAGATATTTAAAAAATACTAGGGCTCAGAAGACCAAGTCAATATATAATATATCATACAACACTATCTCTCAGGTTTCCTTAATGTTGCTGACAGCTCAAAACTGAAATAGCAGAAGCTACGGGCAAAAAGAAAAAAAAATAGACAAAAAAACAAAAAACAAAAACCACCCAAAAATAAAACAAAACAAAAAACCAAAACAACCCCCAAAACAAAACAACGGCAACAACAACAACAACAACAAAACGATCTCTATCACATTGCTCAAGATGGTTGCAAATGTGAAGCGGGATTCCTACCTGACTACAACACAGCAATGCACTGGGAAACCAGGGAGGGAATCAAGGACACTTGGCAAGCTCAAGATAAGGAAATTCAATTTTCCAGTTAAGTAGACGAGAAGAAATGAGAGGTATACCGCTATTTGGATTAGAGTGATATACACATTTTTCCTATTCTTCACAGGATGATATGGGGTCTGCACACTCTAGTGAGAGTCCTCTCCCAGGACTGTCATTAGGTAGCTGTGTTTCTGTGAACAAATCATTTCTGTAGACCTTGATTTTATCTTCCATAAAAATGAGTGAGAGATTGGGAGCATGCTGGCTTCTCATTACCTTCTATCGCAGATACTTAGGCATACATGACAATCAGAAACATTATATATAACACTATTTAAAATGAAAGGGAGGTAAGGAAATATATGTGGCATACCGCTAACGATACACACAAAGTTAATTCTTCCTTGTTCTTGCAGATCAGGAGGCTTTTTTTGTTTTTTTTCTCCCTTTTTGGCCCAGGAGGTAAGGTACTTCATGTATTCATCTATCCATATATAGTTCTTTATCGCATGCCTACTCCCTTCCAGACAGTCTCCTAGGCATCAGGACACAGTAGTAAATGAGTCAAAGGCTCTGCCTTCATGGAACTCATGGGGAACTTCAGACTCTCTTTCAGCTTGGAGTTGCCTACATGGAGGTGGGGTTCTAAGAGATTTACTTTGTCTTCACTAAAACAGGGAAATATGCAGCTGGAATCTTCCCTTTGCCATTCTCTCTAGCTTTTCCTCTTGCCCTATTCCTACTTAGGATGCCGATGAAATGTATAGAGTTGTTTATAATTTTTTTAATGTTTATTTACTTTTCAGAGAGAGGGAGAGAGAGAGAGACAGAGCACGAGCGGAGGAGGGGCAGAGAGACAGTTCTGAGCTGTCAGCACAGAGCCCGACGTAGGTCTTGAATCCATGAACCACGACATCATGACCTGAGCTGAAGTCAGACACTTAACTGACTGAGCCACTGGGCGCCCCGAAATGTACAGAGTTGTAAAAGACATATTATAGCTTGAGGAGGATTGGTGCATCTTATAAATTATATGAAGAGAATTACAGGATGTATAAGAAATAAATAATGAACACAATATGTGTGTATATTAGTCAGCTAAGGCTGCCAATACAGAATACCACAGACAGGCTTAAGCAACAGAAATGTATTTTCTCCCTGATCTGGAGGCTGGGCTGGATTCTGGAAAGACCTCTCTCCTTGACTTGCAAATGGCTGCCTTCCTTCCATGTCCTCACATGGCCTTTCCTCTGTGTGCATGCACTCATGGTGTCTATTCCTGTTCTTATGATGGCACCAGTCCTACTGAATTAGGGCCCCAACCCATGACCTTATTTAATTACTTCCCTAAAGGTTCTATCTCCAAATATAGTCACATTGGAGGTTAGGGCTTCAATTTATGGACTTAACTGCATCCCCCTAAAATTCCTAACAGTGTAGACCAATGTTGATAACTATTTTTCTTCTCCACTCTCACAAGGATGTTTTCTAAGAGCACTTAAACAGGGCAACATCATTTTCTGTGCTAGCCACCATTTCAATCACAGACTTCAATGGTGGAATTGTAATCCCTTCCTCTTCATTTTCATATTTACCCTACTATCTTCAAAGTTTTTCGTTTCTGCTTTTTTTTTTAACATTTCTTTATTTATTTTGAGAGAGAGAGAGAGAGAGAGAGAGAGAGCAAGCACATGCACAGGCAGAGAGAGTGGAAGAGATAGAGAATCCCAACCAGGCTTCACACT
Source organism: Acinonyx jubatus (assembly GCF_027475565.1). Taxonomy (NCBI): domain Eukaryota; kingdom Metazoa; phylum Chordata; class Mammalia; order Carnivora; family Felidae; genus Acinonyx; species Acinonyx jubatus. Next base: position 23,507,639 of record NC_069384.1, read on the forward strand.
GTTAGCACAAAGCCCAACGTGGGGCTTGACTACAAATGAGATCATGACCTGAGCTGAAACCAAGAGTCGGACACTTAACCGACTTGAGTCACCTAGGTACCCCCACTTTCTGCTTTTACATCACAACTAAACCTCTAAATTTTATCCTCTGCTTTATAGCCAGGATGCTAAACACTCCAGAAAATTACCACATAATTTATAAAATGTTGTGGTTTCTCGTATTGAGTTCACATATTCCTACTTCTGTGCTCATTAAAACCTTATTCATCCTTTAAGACTAGTGCAAGCAAATCCAGTACTATGACACATTTCCTAACCGTAACCCTTAGTTAGAATTAAATACTCTAGCCTATCTACCACCACTATGTCTTGGGGATCACTCTACTAGAGTAACTATGATTTCAGTATGCTTGTTTAAAAGTCTATGCCCTTTATTAGGGGGTATTTTGAAAATATGATCTGAATCCAGCAGTTTCCAGTACATATTGAGCTCTCAAAAGTCTTACATATTATTATTTGCTTTGCCACTCTCTATTCCATGGAACGCCCTTGCTCTATGATACTGGAACAAATCAACTCATTGAGTTTGTTTCCTTATTTTTAAAATGGAATTATGGTATATTACTTGTAGGACTGAATGAGAAATATGTGAGAAATTCTAGCATGAGTCTGGCACATAGAAGATCTACCAAAGTAGGCACTGGAAGAATTGACAGGTTCAGAACGAGACTGAGGTCTAACTGTGCACTGCTCAAAATTGTGAGCTACGGGGTTTAGTCCTTATGTAGCTAGCAATGAAAAATTTTGGGTAGAGTTGTAATATGAACAAAGTACTTGGAACATGGATGAAGAAACTAAGGCACAGAGACATTACATGAAAAGAAATTTGTAGAGCTAGCCCTTATAATGTAAACATAAACTGGGTTACATAAATTTTTCTGTCTCTAAAGATTCATAGCAACCTCTACTACAAATGTCTTAATGTCACTTAATATCCCTTTCTCCATCTATAAAACATAAAGGGTGAATTAAATGATTGCTTTGAGGTAGTATAACCAAATATCAAGGACTATGTTTTGATTAGCTTGTGAAAATGCTAATGTACTTGTAGCAAATGTTAGAAACACTATTTCTCTTTATTTAGCACTCTACATTGAATGTAACATTAAAACAGAGAAATGTCTCATATTAAAAGGATTGAAAAAAACTACAATTCCACAGCAAGAATCATATTTAAAAGTACTGAATGCATGAAGTTTCCTACATATGAATTATGTAGTGATATTTATAAAGACAAAAGATTATCCTCCAGTTTTTCTTATATTGCACAGGTTAACATATCAGCCATGCTTAAAGCAAGGACTACTATAAGTAAATTTCGAAACTCATGGCCCAGGGGCATCTGGGTGGCTCATTTGGTTAAGCATCTGGCTCTTGATTTCTGTTCAGGTCATGATCTCGTGGTTCCTGAGGCCCAGCCCTGCACTGGGCTCTGCGCTGACAGCCTGCTTGTGATTCTCTCTCTCCCTGCCCCTCCCCCACTCGTTCTCACTCTACCTCTCAAATAAATAAATAAAACATTAAAAAAATCATGGCCAAGAGAAATGAAGTGAAAAAGAACTAGCCTTCCACAAGTATTTTTTTATACCATATTATTAACATATAATTTGCATAGAGTAAAATGAACTTATTTTAAGCAGACAGGTCAGTGAATTCCAATACATGTACACAGTCATGTAACCATCACCACAGCTGAAATAATGGATCATCAGTCCCAAACATTCCAATAGTAAAAAACATTCTCCTGAACCCTCTGCAATCAATCCACACACCTCCCTCCACCTCCATCCAGCAGCAACCACTATGTACTTTTTATCTTTATAGTTCTGATTTCTGCAAAATATCATATAAATGGAATCAGACAGATGCAGGGTTTTGTTTTGTGTGTTTGCTTTGCATCTAACTTCTTTTTTTTTTAAGTTTATTTATTTATTTTGAAAGAGAGGAAAGAGAGAGCACAAGTAGGGGCAGGGCAGAGAAAGAGGGAGGAGAGAGAATCCCAAGGAGGCTCCATACCACCAGTGTGGAGCCCAATGTGGGGCTCGAATTTATAAACTGTGAAATCGTGACTGGAGCCAAGATTGAGAGTCGGACACTTAACTGAGTGAGCCACCCAGGCACCCCTGTATCTAACTTCCTTAACTTAGCATAAAGATCCTGCATTAATCTGTATCTATCTATCTATCTATCTATCTATCTATCTATCTATGTATATAGATATATATATCTATATAAATACAGATATATGTATCTATGTATGTATAGATATCTATATATGTGTATATCTATATACATAGATATCTATATTGTATATGTATATACAACCTATATATGTATATATCTATATATGTATATATCTATATATGTATATATCTATATACATATATATCTCTATACATATATATGTATATATCTATATATGTATATATCTATACGTATATATATCTGTGTATCTATACATATATATTGTATAGATATATATATATATACGTACAGATATATACATATAAGTAATTTGCTTCTTTTTATTGTTTAGTAGTATTCCATTACATAGTATTGTGATGATTTGTTTACCCATTTTCCAGTTAAAGGTCATTTCATTACTACCAGTTTGGGGTTATCATGAATAACGCTGTTCTGAACATTTCTTAGAAAAATATTTGGGTGGACACAGATTTCTCATTTCTCTTGGCTTAATACCTAGGAATGGGATTGCTTGGTAAAATGCTGTTTTCTTGCATGGAACACAACTGTGTTCCTTTTCAAAGTGGTTGTGTTATTTTGCATTTCCATCAGCACCGGTGTTGGAGTACCAGTTAGTTTACAACCATGTTGCTTTTGTTGGGTTTAGGGTTCTGAAATCTCTATCACTATTCCTCCTTTAACTTCTGTAAGACTTAGATTTGCATATTTAAAGGTCTATTATTAAGCCTATATGCAATTAGGAAACACATCTTCATGACGACATAAGCATTTTATAATTATGAAATATCCCTCTTCGTAAAGTGAAGGGCATTTGCAGATGTAATAAAGGTCCAAAATCCACTGATTTTGAGTTAATTAAAAGGGCCATTATCCTCTGTGGGCCTGAATTAATCAAAGGAACTGAGCCCTTCCTGAAGTCGGAGATCCTCTCTACTTGGCTGGCTTTGAAGAAGTGAACTCCCATGAAGTAAGCAGCCATGACGGGGAAGCCTACCTCAAGACGAATCATGGGTGGGAGAGGACAAAGCCTCTCACCTACAGCCACAAGGAAAAGAATACTGCCGGAAACCTGAGGGAGCACAGAAGTTAAGTGGCTTTTTGCTAGTCTAGCCTCCTAGGAGCCTGTAGCTCCAGCCAACCACGGTACTGCAGACCAGGGAGACTGAAACACAGAACCTAATTAAGCTATACCTAGAATTGGGCCTTACAGAAACTGTGAGATAATAAATGCGTGAAGTTTTTAAGCCATTAAGTTTACAGTAGTTTATAACACAGCATTAATCACTGACTTTAGAATCCTTAAGGAGCCAGACTTCATGTGGACGTCTCAGTTCTGCTGGACCGCCAAAGCGATTCTAAGAACTCAGTATCTCTGTTACAGTACGTGTCTTTACCATTTATCCAATGGAAGCCCCAGTGATGCTATTTATATACTGCTAATCCTTGCCTTCTCTGATTCTCTTTCTCTGTGTGTCTCTCTCTCTCCCTTCCCCTGTAAGTGGAAGTCACTGAAAGTTTTTCTTGTTATGAAACAAAGCATTAAAATCAAAATACAGTTAATGTGCAAATGGAAGCAGAACTATTTTTAATATAACATAATATGATTATAAAAATATATTGGTATATAAACAAATAATTAGGTGGTAAAGACTCTTTAACTAGGTACATTTTTCACCTTAAAAAAAGGTATCCGAATAATACAAAATCTGTTTTCAAATGTGAATAAAATAGAAATAAGACTTTTGAATAACATACATATGCTAAATTTTTTAGTACTTTAATTGGGAAACCATAGATTTAATAAGGCAAAAGAAAAGTCAACTTTCAAATTCTTCATAACTGTGGTTACTCTAAATACTCTGGCTTTAATCATTATTTGCCTGTCCAGCCCAGCCTCTGGAAAAATCTACATACCTAGTCTAGCATGAGGACTCAGGTTTATATATCCATGCATTGTTAATACATATCTTCAACCAAGACTTCTTATTATCATTTTATTCTTCACATGTTGACATAAGGCATTTTATTCCCTGAATTGACTATGTAAATTCAAACTTCAAATAAAGTCTCCCTAAATCTCAAACCTGTAAGAAGAATTTGCTCAGTGGTATTATTTCACCAAAATTTCACTATTAATATTCCATAGCAAATAAACCTCATCAGAATTGATCTTTTTGAAATGTGGACTTCTGGAACAAAATATAACGTTACATAGAAATATAGTTTCTATAAACCTGCAATGCATTAGAAGTGTATGAAATTTCAGAACTTAAAATGCTCATAAATATTGAATCTGAGCTTAAGCCTCTCTCTTTCTCAGATAAAAATCACACATCTCTCTTTTTCTCTCTCACAGATAAAAATAACATCTGTGTGAAAGAAAACAGAACGAACCAAAGGCCAAGGGCTAGAAAGTGCTCTGTTTTCGGTCTCCTCACTACTTTGTCAAGAAGAGATATGGTAAGACCAGGATAGAGCATGGTTTTGGATTTTGCACTTTTTTTTTAAAGCAAAGACCTATATAATCAAAACAAATAGTGTTGAGTTAAACTGAAGAGTCAATCACCTAGGTTAAACGACATATGAAATGACACACGAGAGTCATTTTGCATCAAAATGAAAAGGTTTTTTCAGCTGCTGAAGTGAATCTTAAGCCACTGAAGGTGTGCACATTTAACAAATTGCTCTGCTTGAGCAATTCTGTCAAAAAGGACAGTGATGTCAGGCTGAACTATATAGGCTCCCTGATTAATAGAAGTCCCCATATGATGGAGTAGGTTACAACCTTAATGTACAAATAATGAACCTCTATTAAAAGGAAGGGTATCATAAATCAAAATACCGTAGAAAAACCATAAACCTGTGGCAACATAATGGCCACCAGGGCCCAAGCTATATTAATCTTGTATGGTGCAATATCATTTCTCTAGGTGAGACAACTAAATATATCCCATATGAAAGTGAATTATGAGTGTGATAAAGGTTCTGGACTTCATTTAAGTTAATGGCAAGGTTCATATTGAGATACCCCCTGGTTAACTCCTCCTGTCTGTCTTGAACCCTGCTTCAGCTAAAGCAAACATCAACTTGCTCAATATTCATTCTAAGCCTTTTATTTGTCTGAAATGTGCTCATAAAGAAAAAAAGGAAAACAAAAATAGGACAGAAGTAAACATAAATTATCTCTCCTTCCAAATAATTTTAGCTTTCCTTTTCCTCAGCTGGTATACCTAATTTTATTTGAACATTCTGTATATATAGTCTATCTCTATTCACATGTATACACACTATTTCATAGCCTTATAGCACTATGTCTAACATTGAAATATATGCCTTTTAATTTTTTTATTTATGCCTTTGATCTATTTTTTTTCTATTACGAATTGCATATTAGAAGTAAACCTTCCACATGAACTAAATTCTGAATAGCAAAGATACTATTTAGCATAAAGTATCACAGCACAGAATTTTGTTTGGAAACTTTTCACTTACAGTTTAATGTAACAGAAGTAATTTTCTGTTAGTATACTCTGCTGTGCCCTGATTTACAACCATCTCCTATGGATAAGACAGATTCTAGTAGGATGGAAAATCCAGGTTGACTGTTTACACATTTTTTGCCTATTCAAAAACATTTGCATTCAGTCTTATTCTATTCGAAATTGTTCGTGTGATCACGGTGTTTCCACACCATCTGGAGCAAGATTCAATCGTATCTGCTGCTTGCTTTTAGGGATACATGTGGTCTTAGTTGTAACAGGCGTGTATTTTAATTATTTGACTATTTACTTGCCCATAATGAATTTAAACTTAGTTCTGGAATTTGGTTCTATATTAGATACTTTGATATTATCCACACAAACATATCTCGGGTTTTTTTCCCTCTGAGTCTCCTTTGGTAACTTAGTCAGTTGAGGATGTCCCCTATTTAGCACCAGGCTGATCCATACTTCTAGGCTCATACTTGTTGGCATTAATTCACTAAATTATATGATCATATGGAATCCCAGAGGGCCTTTGGTTGTTAATAACTGTCTGTTTCAATATCTATTCTGTGGGTTCCACCATCATGCCAGAATAACAAGCTTATACAACCTTTACATTTTGTGCCTGATTTTTCAAGTCATTATAAAATCCTAGTCCCCTAAGGTAGGGCCAGGGTAATGGATAGGAGGGTAGGGAACTGTTATTTTCTTGCTTGGCTTTGTGACACAGGAGACTTAATTAGGCGACATATATACATAGAGTGATAACAATAAAGAAGTGGATGTAATACAGTCATACATAATGTGAAGGTGCCTAGATGAATCTTCTGCTTAGGATCATGAGAAGAACAACCTTTGAGACAGCACTAAAATGAAGAATTGTCATGTATGCGATCATTTGAGAGGTTTTTGAATCAGAAAACAAATAAAACCCCAAAATGACAAATAAACAAATTGAAAATGCCTTGGAGGAGAAAACTACTTAGGATTTTGGGGGGAGCAGAAAGAAAGTCATTATGACTAGGGTGCTGAATATCAGGTAGCGATTATAGACATGTGGCCAGATCAGATTAAGGAGCCAAATTTGTAGGCTATCATGAGTACCTTGATATTTATGCTTTAAAAACTTTATTATGGTTGCTTTACAAAAAGAAGATGGGAGCACAACAGGAGCAGAGGGAGAGACAGTCATTTGGACACAAGAATTAGAGTTTTCTGGAGAAGTGATCACAGCTTAGAGCAGGAGTATAGCCCCACAGAGAATGAGAACTAATAAAAACAGATTTGGGCCTGAGCATATCTCAAAAAATTATATGTATTAAAGATATGAATGGTGTGGGGTGCCTGGGTGGCTCAGCTGGTTGAGTGTTCAGCTGTTGATTTCAGCTCAGGTCATGATCCCAGGGTCATGGGATTGAGCCCTGCATCATGCTCTGTACTGAGTGAGCATGGAGCCTGCTTTAGATTCTCTCTCTGTCTCTCCCTCTGTGTCTCTCTCCCCCCTCTGGCCCTATCCCTCACTCGCATGCACTCTGTCTCTCTCTTTCTAAAAAATAATAAATTAATTAAATAAAACAAAAACAAACAAATACAGATACAAATGGTGTAATAATTTCCTTAAATGGAGAAGACTTAAAAAAATTGTTGTGGGTGAGGGGATTGAAGGCTGTGTTCTGTTTTAGCCACATTCATTCTGAGCAATAAATGATCTGCTGTCTTGAGGCATGTACTCCACAACTACATTTGAATAAAGGGAGACTGAATAAATCAATGATATACCTGTAAATACCCAACTGCAGAAAATGTGTGTATATATATTCTCAGAACAGTATTATGTGTAGGTCAGGAGTATGGTTTTGGGAGTCATCACATACAATGAGCATCGAGAACAAAACTAGAATTCAAATTATAATAGGCAAAGGCATACTGTAAGGGTGTTGAGAGAAAGCTGGCCTTAGGGTAGGAGAAAGACCAACTGGCTGTAGTGTCATGGAACACTATCCTACACCACAATTAGATCAAAAGCTCAGATCCCTAGTATATCTAGATATTCAATACATACCTATTGGGTGCTTATAAGTTTCTGAGCCAGTCCCTAAGACAGAGGGAATAAAGAGATGTCCATACTACATGGTCCATGACCATACTACATGGTCACTGTCTTTGAGACACTCACTCTAATGGGAGATAAGGGCATAAATGAATTACAAGACATTGTGGCCAATGCCAAGATTTTAGTACTCTTCTCTCCGAATAACATTTCCTGAAGAGAATATGTGAAATGGACGTATCTCAAACATCTAAATCATAGAGCTCAGGGTGACAAGAGCACAACCAGGCTTCTAGTTCTCATGAACATGAAGTGAAAACATTCTTCGGGATTTTTGCCTTGTTTGTGTGATAAAATAGGCATTTTATTTCTTTAAATGTACATTGTAATCAGAAATAATACATCCACTTTAAAAGAAAGTAGAGTAAATACTGAATAAATGCTAACTATTGATGTGTTGCAACATGAATCCAACTTGAAGATTTGGGGAGTTTGGGATTCTGAGGATCAAATTCCAAAAATTATTGCTATAGATTATTGGGATAATATTGTAATACTGTGATAATATAATATCAAGTAAGTACTGTGATATCCTAAAACCTCTGGAATTTCTTGTGGTGAGAACTAGAAGGGTGTCTTTTGTTATGCTAATGAGGTGATTTGCAAAGCACTCAGCAGGAGCTCACAGTGTGATTAGAAGTTGGAACTTTCAGCCTCCCACCTAACCTCCTGAGAGGGGAAAGGGGTTGGAGATGAAGTTCAATGCCCAATGGCCAACGACTTAATCTATCATACCTATTAAAAAAAATAATAATGTTTATTTATTTTTGAGAGAGAGAGAAAGAGAGACAGAGTGCAACCGGGAGAGGGGCAGAGCAGGAAACACAGAATCTGAAGCAGGCTCCAGGCTCTGAGCTGTCAGCCCAGAGCCAGATGCAGGGCTCGAACTCACCAACCGTGAGATCATGACATGAGCCAAAGTTGGACGCTTAACTGGCTGAGCCACCTAGACACCCCTATCATGCCTATTTAATGAAGCCTCCACAAAACCCCAGAAAGATAGGGTTCAGAGGTTCCTGGCTGATGAACCTGTGGAGGGGCTGGGGAAGTGGCGTGCCCAAGGAGGGCCTGGAAGCTCCATGCTCCTTTCCATATACCTCACCCTCTGCATCTCCATCTGGCTGCTCCTGTGTTAGATTCTTTTATAATAAATGGTAATCTAGTAACTAAAATGTTTTTCTGAGTTCTGTGAGCCACTCCAGCAAATTAGTCAAACCCAAAGAGGAGGTTGTGGGGACCTCTGATTTATAACCAGTCAGACAGAAGCACAACTAACAACCTGAACTTACAATTGGCATCTGAATTGAAGAGAGTCTCATGGGTCCAACCCTTAGCCTGTGGAATCTGGCACTATCTACTGGCAGAATTCTGTTGAATTGTAGGATTATCCACCTTATATTCCAAAACTGGTGTTATGTTAAAACACACACACACACACACACACACACACACACACACACACACACACATTGGAGTGGGGAATCAGAAACAGTAAATTTTTTAATGTTTTTTTAATTTATTTTTGATGGAGAGAGAGAGAGAAAGCATGAGCAGGGGAGGGGCAGAGAAAGAGGGAGACACAGAATCAGAAGCAGGGTCCAGGTTCTAAGCTGTCAGCACAGAGCTCAATGCAGGGCTCAAACCCACAAACTGTGAGATCATGACCTGAGCCGAAGCTGGACGCTCAACTGACTGAGCCACCCAGGCGTCCCGGAAGTCAGGAATATTAAATGAGAAGTTTATATCACTGTATTTTTTTGTTACTGTCTAGAATGTATAATAAACTTTATTTTTTAATATAACAGAAATATGCAAAACATATGTGGAAATAAAATATTTCTACTTGTAGGATCGAGTGACAGAAGTCAAATTGCACCTTGTAACAGAAGCTGAAGGATTCTGGGAAATTTTTCGGTGTTATTTACAATGTCCTAAATGAGTATATCTAAGAAAAAATACCATATGTATTTTGAAGTCAAAGTAAAAACAAAGCAAATGTGAATATATTGTTACATTAAACTTGATGACATTTTAAATGGCAATGTTAATAAATGCATTTCTATAAAGTGGTGGTGATAAAATAAAATGTTTCTATAGAGAAATGGATGTCATATGTTAGGCTAACAGGCCGAGCTTTTTGTTGAGCACTCATCTGCCATACGAGAGTGATGAAAGCCACAAAGAGATCAATAGACTTTTCCTTGGACCATTGACAGTAACTTTCTGTCAGAAAAAAGAGACTAATTCCATTTAGGGTGTATATTCTAAACAATTATATAGTCTCAATCATAACAATGCTGATAAATAAAGATTCATTTAATTAAGAATATTTCATGAAAAATTAAAATTATTTACATTTGGCACTGAAAATTATGTGAAAATACCATCACAATATTTTAATACCCTCACAACCAATATTCAAATATGCAGGTAAAGTTAAAATTACTCTTTCCAGTTCTCAAAAATACTAATAGATCTTATTCAAAAAAACTCCAGTAAATATCACTAGTTAATGGATTATGTTCAATTAATAGATGATGACTCAATGCACAGATGCATAACTTTTTATCTAACTGGTCTTCTATTGCATACTTAGGCTGTTTCTTATATGGCTCTGTTAATTTTAAAAAGGTGTTTAGATTCTATTACAATACTAGAAAGGGTTTGCAAAAATTAGACATGCTTCCATATTTCTGCTTCCCTTTTTGTTCCTTTAATTTCATTTTTCCTAAATTATTTCAAAGTCAAAGTCAATCTGTTGAATCATTTTACATTAGCTAGTAGTTGTCACTTTGGTGGTTTAGTGATATAAGAAAGCATCAGGCTTAATTCCAGACCAGTGTAATTTCTGTTGCTCTCACATTAGATGTTGTATTTAATTTATAGTTTCACTTTAGGAGACATACAATTTGTAGATAAACAATTTGTAGATAAGACCAAGCTAATCACTTGAAGGACTGTGAAACATAATGGAGTTAGACTTTGGATTCTCTCTCCATAGCCTATTAGAATTTAAACACTCCTTGGTCTTCACTTTACTCATGTGAGTGAACAAACAAAATTATACTACTCATTAAAGAGTATCATTAAAAAAATATGTAAAGAATAGCAAATTGTCTACTATCTAGAAAAAATTCAATAAATGGAAGAAGTTATTTTTATGGACTTATTTTCCCCAGAATTTTGAGAAGCTTTAAAAGTAATCCTCAGAAATAAGAGACTAAAAACAACCTAAAGTGAATATATATGCTTGCTCATCAATGAATCTTACATTCCTTTCACAAATAATCAGCTGATGTGATGAGAAATTTTCTTATTTTAGGTCAATATGTCTTATAAGTTCAATCAAAATAAGTTTGTTCTATTCTTAAGAAACTTATCTTGTAGAATAGGGAAATTTGAAGAAAGATAACAAATATTCATGTAATATATGATAAATAAAGTACAGTACATAATATAAAAATTTATTAATTTTAGATATTTTCTTAGTTAAACCTGTTATACAAGTTCCAGTTATTTAGAACTACTACTTTGCTCATCAACTTAAAACTAGTAAAACCTTTTAAGCAATAACGTCTTTTTTTTAAAAAAAATTAATGTTTATTTTTGAGAGAAAGAGAGAGACTGCACGTGGGGGAGGGGCAGACAGAGAGAGAGGGAGACACAGAATCTGAAGCAGGTTCCAGGTTCTGAGCTGTCAACACAAAGCCCAATGCATGGCTTGGACTCATGAGCTGCGAGATCATGACCTAGGCCGAAGTCAGATGCTTAACCGACTGAGCCACCCAGATGCCTCTTAAACAATAACATCTTAAGTTTATCCATGAAAAGTGAGAGACTGAGTGTACAAATGGACAATGGCCAGACCATATATAAAGGCAGAACTCTGACTTCTAATCTGTAGCAACCAGCCCAGGAACCAACACATTTTCTAGAATAACCAGCACAGGAAGCCAAACTACTTTCTACAAGTCAATGCAGGAATTCAGACCACTCATTATCTCTATCAAACATTCCAAAAGTCAAACAATAACACCTGTAACAATCAGCCTAAGATGGCCAGGTCTTGATTAGTAACTCTCAGCTTCCCTAATTTTTGTCCCTATTTCCAACACAGGACCAAACAGAAAAGCCAGACAAAGCATGCCTTGATTGGAGTCTGTTAGCCCACCTTTATCTTGCCCATGCCAACTGCCTCCAATCTGGACATACCTGAAGCCTCCTCTTTTTTCTATTATAAAGCTTTCCTGTGTTGCCCACCTCTGAGTTTCTGCCAAAGCACAAGTGATGGTGATGACTCCCTTGCAATTGCAAGTCCTGAAAAACAGCGTTTGCCTGTTCTTATTCTGTTGGTCTTTATTTCCACAAAAGAAAAGACAAAGTAATTAAAAATCATTAATAATTTCTAATATGAAGCAAACCTAAAAAGTGAGAATATGGAACCAGTATAAATGAAATAAAATCTCACTCGAAGTGGATGCTACAACCTTACCAATATGTCTACCCTAAATTGGCACCATCCAATAGCTGTGTTTCCTTCCTTAAGATTTAAAAGGATGACATAGAAGCCTAGATAGGGCGTAACACGTTAATAGCGAATTAGCACATGCCTCTCTAAAAACTAATACAAAAGAGCTTTATGATTTTTTCTTTTACTTTTCAAATTGAGTGTATAAGAATATTAAGTCAGAAATAAATGTCTCTAAAAATTCTTTGTATAAAGTTTTTATAGAAGACATAAATCTAAATTGAATAGTTATTCAGAGAAGTGAATGACCACCAAAAGGTCTCACAGAAGATTAGGGAAGGAGAAAAAGGAGAAGGAGAAGGAGAAGGAGGGGAGACAGGGGACGGGGAGGGGGAGGAGGGGAAGGAGAAAAGATATACATTATAGGGATTGAGATAAATTATAGGGACTGAGGAGGAGAAGGAGGAGGAGGGGAGAGGAGGAGAAAAGAAATACATTACAAGGACTGAGATAAATTTATACAATGCCATTAAGGATCTCTTAACACAAAGCAACTAACCATCAAACCAGATTCAAACGCAGTAATTTTAAAATATGACCTGAAAAGGGAAAAAAAATCATCTAATTTTGCTTCTTCCCCAGTAAAATTATTAAATTCTAAATTACTAGAATTTTTAAGCAAAAAGAGGGATTCCCTAATATAAATAACAATTATAAACTATTATCCAGTCATTTTGGATACAAAAAACTATACAAAAGAGCAATATAAAAAAGCTATACATATATTTAGCACAAATTAAAAACTCAGTACTGTGAAAAGTTCTTGTACATCTAAGTCACTCACTTAATGAGCTCTGTTTGATTATTTAGAATCCTATGATACAGACTTTCTGTTGACCAGCGCCTCATGTGACATGCCAAATTCTATTCAATAGTCACTTAAAATGACAACCTGTTACATAATACATAAAGTATTCCATTTAAGACTATCAACTCCATTAACAACAAACCATAACTCCTCTTATGGAGTTCACTGTTAAAAAAAAGTCCATATGCATAAAAACAGCCCAAATTGCTTTGGAATATATATATATATGTTTAATGTAGAGTGAAAAATATAACTTCATGTCTTTCTGTTTATGTAACGCTACACCAAAGAAGTGAAATTTTCAAGAAAGAAGATGTAGATAATTAGGTAATCGGTCCTTTTCAGAGTTACTACCATGCTCAGTTTAAATGATTAGAGCTTAATATAGTTGAGAAGGAAGAAATGTAGAAATATATATTGATATTTAATTTAGGTAATTGTGTTATAAAGTAACTGGGGGAAAAAGGATGATTAAGGGAAAAAGATAAATCATCATTACACTTCCATTTCCAAAACTGGTAGCTGTTGGATATGTCATATATTATAAATATCATTAGACCTTGCCAGGTAATTGTAGTATGACATTAAGTCAAATGGTTCAATTTTAGTCCTTGTATTTTTTTTCCCCTCAGATATGATGGATTTCATGCAAAGCAAAATAAACCTTTTATAATCAATCATATAATTGATTTTTGAATATCGCACATGATTCACAGAAAGGGATATTGTGGGATCTCTATTTTCCATTTTAAATCTCAATGAAATATAATTTCATTTAGTAGCATATGGAATCATTTAAGTCACAATTAAATATATAAGTTTGGATGTTTCTCAGTGTGTGAAATATGTTGCAACAAAATCACCCCGAAAAGCTATCATTTATGTATATCTACAAACTTCTTGCAGCATATTTCACAGGAAAAGGTGCTGGTTCTGTATAGAAAAAAATAAAACTAAAAAATTAAAATTATTAAAATTGTAAAGAAACCCAGAAAGGTAAATTGTAACTGGGAAAATTAAAGGAAGAAATAGAAAAAATAAACAATGTGCAATTTTCAAGAATAATAAACTATTATTTAGTAAAAAATTCTCTAGCAATATCATATTTTGAATTGATTTAACTACTGATTTTTTCTGGCTATTTTGGGTTAATTTCTTTACCAGTAGGAGAATTCAATTACTGAGGCTTCATTTTCCCTGTTAACATTCTACTTGTCTATTATGTGGTCACTACTCTTTTACATGCAGCTTTATCAGACTGTATGTGCACAAAAACACAGGTGACAAAGCAGGGCTTAGAAGACTATGTGAAAAAAAACATACATACGTGTGATTTTTCAGTAGAGCATTTACTGTGGTGAATGCTATAATATATAAAATGTGAAATTCTTATATAGTGAGAGCCTGAAAAATTAGTACCTAAATTGGATGTCATGTCAATGTATAAAATTTGTTCCTGTCAAGCATGTTATTGAAAGTGACATTATCACACCCTTATGTAAGTGTCTTTGATTGATTGGTATAGCCAAATACATGTAATAAAGAACAAGGTAATATTTGATATCAAGTAACCTATTACCAACCTGTTTTAAAATTTTAGGTTTTCAACCTTATTTCCTGGTGGTTTTAGAGTTTAAAAAGAAAGTTTAAGTGACAGACTACTATTTCACCATTTTTACTATCAGTATATAAAAGCCATTTAAAAAATCTGAGATATTCTTAAATAATCTGGTCAATATCAATGTACATAAACAAACTTCCTGAGATAAAACTCTAAATATAGAAAATTTATTTACATTTTACTCTAATTTTGAAGCATGTCATACAGTGTTTCACCCCAAAAATACTCTATTTAAATACCTTATATTTTTCTTCCATAACTTCATTTCCCACAGAATTCAGCAATTTAAATCCAATACGTTTTAAAATTGTTAACTCATTTTTTTTCTCGAGCAATGCACTTAGATTCTACACACACTAAATCTATTTTCAGTAGAGAAAATGATGAAGTAAACAAGGTTCAGAAATCACTGAAATAAGTCCTGAAATGACCCTGATAAGCGACTTGCCTGATCTTGCCTCAGTTTCCCCATTTGTGATCAATATTTGCGCTCTCAATTAGAACAAATGAAATTGTGTTTCTGAAAGCATTTGGTATACTTTAAGCTTAAAGTTGCTATGCAAATAAAATATTATTATTACTATGTATATTTCATGCGTATATAAGTCAAATGAATGTCAGTAGAGGTTGTATGTCTGAGATCTGTTCAGTCAGAATTTATTTATATTAATCAATTACAGAATGCAAACTGTCAAGTGTTAAAAGATTGTAGATTTGTATGTGTACATATGTCTATAATTACATTAAAATACTGAGAATGCTCATTTTAAAGGAGCATCTGCTTTAAATGACAATCTAACAAGTTTGTCAAACCAAGTTATTTTTAAAAATCCATACTTTGCATTAATAAACAAAAACAAATTCTTCAACAGGGAAGAACAAATAAACATCTGAAATTACATTTTACAGCAATACATTTTCTGTGTAATCCAGAATCTTTATGTGTCTTCTTCCTATAAATTTTGTTCAAACATATAAGAATAATATTTCCTTCAGATAAATCCCTTAGTCTCATTTATTTTCAGCTACAATGTAAGGTTTTCTAATCAGGGTACAATATAGAGGGAAAATTATTGGACTAGTTTTCCAAACACAAGAGTTCTTAATATAGCACTTTTAGTAACTAGGCTGCTATATCACCCAAATCTCATCATAATTTTTCCATGACTGAATGATATAACTAATATGAAAATTTTGGGGTTTGCCTGGGTAGCTCAGTCAATTAAGTGTCCTGCTTTTGATCTCAGCTCAGGTCTCGATCTCAGGGTCGTGAGTTCAAGTCCTGTGTTGGGCTCTACACTGAGCATGAAGCCTACTTAAAAAAAGAAATTCTTCGGTAAGGATATACTACTGCTTGCTTAAAAGGTATTAGGAATATTTCACTTCCTCCTGTAGCTTCCAGTAGTACTGCACAAATAATTCCACTTGTCCTAAGAAGTTTGTGAAGTCATAGATATGAAGTAGCATGGGTGTAGAAATCAAATTAGATATTTCATGTAAAAATTCTTTTAAAGAGTAAATGTTGGTCAGCTGTATTTTACCATCATTTTTATTTTTAATTAATTTTTTTTAACGTTTTATTTTTGAGACAGAGAGAGACAGAGCATGAATGGGGGAGGGGCAGAGAGAGAGAGGGAGACACAGAATCGGAAGCAGGCTCCAGGCTCTGAGCCATCAGCCCAGAGCCCGACGCGGGGCTCCAACTCACGGACTGTGAGATCGTGACCTGAGCCGAAGTCGGCCGCTTAACCGACTGAGCCACCCAGGCGCCCCCATCATTTTTATTTTTGATTCCCCTTCCTATTTTAGAAGTGAGGGAATGAGACAGAGAAAGACAGAGATAGAGAATATACAAATGGGGAAACTGTTTAGGACATAATTTGCTTCTTTAGGCTCCTCCAATCCCACAGTATTAGCATTAAAAGAGATTTCTAGACACTCTTCATGGAGAAAAATTAATTAAATCCCAAATTTAACATTTAAAACAGAGTAATCTATTCACAAACTCACCTTTTATCATTCATCCACATCTTTCTAAACTTGTTACAAATTCACAGGCATGAAAACTATCCCTTAATTAAATTTCAAAATAAAAATTATTTATTCAAGTTCATGATGAAATACTATTTAAAGGAATAATACAGCTTAGACTCCAATTAATTTTGCAACTAATTTTAATGATGTCAACTACATAATTTCTTAAATTAATATACTAAACATTTTAAAAACTAAATATGGAATACCTGAGAAGATACCCTCTTAATATTTTTTAAAGTTTTTTTTTGTTTTTTTGTTTTTGTTTTTTGTTTTTTTAGTGCTTATAATATTTATTGTCACCAGGGAGCATATATTGATTTTTTTCTTTTTGTTATTAATTTTATTTGTTAAATTTATATCCAAATTAGTTAGCATATAGTGCAACAATGATTTCAGAAGTAGATTCCTTAATGCCCCTTATCCATTTAGCCCATTCCGCCTCCCACAACCCCTCCAGTAAGCCTCTGTTTGTTCTCCATATTTAAGAGTCTCTTCTGTTTTGTCCCCCTCCTTGTTTTTATAATATTTTTGCTTCCCTTCCCTTATGTTCATCTGTTCTGTGTCTTAAAGTCCTCATATGAGTGAAGTCATATGATATTTGTCTTTCTCTGACTAATTCGCTTAGCATAATATCCTCTAGTTCCATCCACATAGTTGCAAATGGCAAGATTTCATTCTTTTTGATTGCCAAGTAATACTCCATTGTATATATATACCACATCTTCTTTATTAAGGTTTTTTTTTAATGTTTATTTATTTTGAGAGAGAGAGAGAGAGAGAGAGAGAGAGAGACGGCGAGCATGAACAGGGGAGGGGCAGAGAGACAGAGAATCCCAAGCAGGCTCTGTGCTGTCAGTGCAGAGCCTGATGTGGGTCTTGATCTCAGGAACCATGAGATCATGACCTGAGCTGAAATCAAAAACCAGATGCTTAATGGAATGAGCCACCCAGGCACCCCCGTATACAGTTTTCCCGGAGTCACAAGCTAATAAAAGATGGAGCTGGTCTTTGAACCCAAGAGGTCAAATATCAGAGTTGTTGCTTTTTGCTTTTTACAACACAATCTTTCAAGAGTGTTTTGTTAGAATGAAAACCAGAGGATGCTAATGTGTAATGAATAAAGACTGAGGAGTCTGGCTCCTGGTTAAAAAAACTACCTGTGGATTTTTAGGCCTGGCCAAAGAAAATTACAAAGGTTTTACCTAACAGGCCTCACAGAGAAAGTTCCCCTCCACACACCCAATGTGGTACCTAGGGCATTACAGTTTCTGGAAGGAGCAGCAGCCAAGGACCCTGGCCCCCTAGGCTGGTCATGTTCTTATAGTTACATTCATAGCCCAGGTGCCTCTACCGAAGCCCCTTATCAGAAGGGAGGAGAGAACACTGAAGGCACTTTCTCTCCACTTGGACTCAGCATTCAGAACTTCACTCTTACCCTTTGCCACTGCCATCTCCACATTCCCTGGGTTCATGACATTGTAGGAGACTTTTGTTGGAGGGGGAGTCCCTTGGCAGTGAGATCACTGGGAGGCAGTGAGACCCTGCATCTGTTCTGATCTACTCAACCTTCAATACGCCCTTCCTTGAGGTTAAAAATGAAATAGGGAGGAACTATGCCATTGAGCCTTTTGTTTATACTATTGCAGTAAGTGATGAGAGCCTTGATTTTTACTTTGATTTTGGCTTGCTGTCTTAATGACATACCGAACACCTGGCAGTTCAGCTCAACTGAGCTCCTGACAAGGACATGCACAATTGCATCAAGTTCTTAGAACACAAGAAAGGAAGACAATCCAAAGATATCTCTGGAAATTAACAGCATTGCTAGAAGGCGGCTCTGAAGAATGGTGGAGAAGTTGGGAACCCATGTTGGGAAATTCTACAATCAATGTCAGTTTGGGGAGGTAAAAAATCAAATGCTGAATGTAGACTGCATGTCAGAATCTTTTTTTTTTTTTTTTTTTGGTGAGACAGATAATACCCGAAAGGGGCTATGAGATTGAGGGATTTGTTTTGTGTTGTTTAAATATGGTGAGACTGAAGTGTTGTGATAGTAAATAGAAAGTCAATTAGGAAAGCCCGAAGACACGGGGTGCTTGGGTGGCTCAGTCAGTTAAGCTTCTGACTCTGACTCTTGGTTTTGGCTTTTATGATCTCACGGTTCATGAGTTTGAGCCCCGCATTGGACTCTGTGCTGACAGTGCAGAGCTTGCTTGAGATTCTCTCCCTCTTCCTCTCTGTCTGTCTTTCTCTCTGCCCTTCCTGCTCTCTCTCTCTCTCTCTCAACATAAATAAACTTAAAAAAAGAGAAAAGCCCAAAGATAAAGGAGATAAAATATTAAATAATACTAAGTTTCTAAAAGTGGAAGGGGCACCTGTGCAAGAATTGGTCTCAGATGGGGGTAGGGTCAAAGTCTCCATTACAATAGAAGAAAAAAAAAGTAAAGGACGAGTGCAGATGCCAGCCGACTTGGAGAAGTGATGGTAGCAAACACAGGTTCTTATAATTTATCACTGTGGAAGCTGGGATATTTATGTCCTATAAGAAAAGTAGATATTGGGGCGCCTGGGTGGCTCAGTCGGTTAAGCGGCCGACTTTGGCTCAGGTTGAGATCTCGCAGTCTGTGAGTTCGAGCCCCATGTCGGGCTCTGTGCTGACAGCTCGGAGCCTGGAGCCTGCTTTGGATTCTGTGTCTCCCTCTCTCTCTGCCCCTCCCCCGTTCACGCTCTGTCTCTCTCTGCCTTTCAAAAATGAATAAATGTTAAAAAAAAAACCAGAAATGTAGATATTACAGAGGAGCAGATATTGGGAAAAGTGTGAGAAGTATAAAAAAACCAAGAAGATGAGAGTGTGTTCACTCCAAAGGCATACACCTGATGCTGAAGGCAGAACACGCAATACAGGAAGAGTTCAGTAGTAAGGATAAACAGCTGGTTTTCCAAGTTCCCCCAAGACACCATTCAAAACCCTGGAATATGGCATCTTGCTTCCAGAAGCCTCTCATAGGGCAATAGTTCATTCATTTTAGAAACTGAATTCCAAGGACTCTGGTCTCGGGCAAAATAGACAAAGAAAAGGGTAGGTGCTTCACTGTAAACAGGGATCATTTGAAAATCTGACTAGGGAAAACTAAAATCTCTGGCCCAGTTCCAGAACACCTAAAATTTGACTTTTATTATCCAAACAGGACAAAAGGATCTTTTTTTTAAAGTTTATTTTATGTATGTATGCATGTATGTATGTATGTATGTAGAGAGTGAGCAGGAGAGGGGTGGGCAAAAAGAGAGGTAAAGAGAATCCTAATCAGGCTCCTCACTGTCAGCACAGTGCCTAATGCAGGGCTTAAACTCACAAACCCTGAGATCATGACCTGAGCCAAAATCAAGAGTCAGATGCTTAATCAACTGAGCTACCCAGGTATCCTAGGACAGGAAGATCTTAAAAGAATTTAAGAACTTAAAAATCTACTCATAGGGAAGACCATTAGAACACCACTCTGAAAAAAACATAAATTATTGATTCTGCAATAATGCCCACCAAGGGCAATGACTATTTCCTTTGAACAGAAACCTTTAAATCAGCTTTTCAACGACTCACTAGTATGTGCACATTGATCATAATAAGTTTGAGGAAAGACTCCATCAAAATATAGAGATGAAAAGCAGA
Organism: Acinonyx jubatus; assembly: GCF_027475565.1. Lineage (NCBI taxonomy): Eukaryota > Metazoa > Chordata > Mammalia > Carnivora > Felidae > Acinonyx > Acinonyx jubatus. Next base: position 23,528,160 of record NC_069384.1, read on the forward strand.
CATACATACACAGACACATACACACATACATTTAAGAATGCATATGAATTATAGTAAGGAAAAATAAAACATCAAAGACATTTTATATCTTCTGAAATTTAAGATAGTGGAAAACTGAGAAAGGAAACAATATAAAAAGAACAAAAAGAATAAGAGATCTTGGAATTAAAAAAAAAAGGACAGCAAAAGTTTTAAAAACCCAGCAAAGAGCTAGAAGATATAAATGTATTTATTCTATAAGAAATTGTAAATATCTTATAAATTACACAATTCCAAAAATATGGAAAATTTTAAATTTATAATTAGAAATATTCATAGTAACAAAAAATTAAGAAAATCAGATGTCTAATGCTGTATCAACAAAAAGATAGGTATCAGCAAAGAAATGTGAAGGAAATGAGAGATTAATTCATGAATTTTACAATCAAAGAGTGGTGAATATTAGAGGAAAAATAACTTAATGGAAAGAATATTACCAGTTTTTCAGGATACCTGCCTTTGATTTCTTCTTGTCATTCAGAGGTCAGTTGATTAATCAGCTCTCTAGAGCAACTTTTGTAAGCCAGAAAATCGAATGTGAACTCCCTGACTTACTAAGACAATATCACCTTAAAATTATTTACATACCATTTATCAATATCATATTATTCAATATTTTTTTCCTGCCTATTTCCACACACTAGAATTTGTATTCTATGAGAACTGGAATCTCACTTGTTCTGTTCAACCACCTGGTGGAGTTCCTAGCATGTGAATAGTTGCTTAATAAATTTTAGCTTAATTTTTGTCGTTGTCCAGTTTTGGTTTGTGTCTTCATTTGAAATACTTTAGTTGTCTCCTTCAGCTACTTATATCTCTTTAAAAATACCGACCTATAAAAACTCAAATTTTTTTTTCTGTTTTCATACTGCAACAATTACTTTTCATTTCTCTTCTCAATTTTAGTAAAGTTAGAATTTACTATTTCAGTGTTAACATGTATTCCTAAAACATGGCAAATTTGGGAGTAGGCCAAGTCATAAGTGAACCCCTCCTTAAGCAAGAACCTATTAACAAGTACCAGGAATACAGATAAAATGCTGGACACAAATTCGCCAAAATTCTTGGAAGAAGGGGAAAAGATGAAAATTATATTAAAGTAGCAAAGTCTGCTATCAGTACCTCACTTTTTAAAAGTTTGCCTTATTATTCGGAAAAAAAAATAAATTCTCTTTGTGTAACATTTAGGATATGCTGGAATTCAGTACATTCTAAAATTATTGCCTGCAATTAATTTATACTTAATCATTCTAAGAACAGATGGCAAAATTAAATAGCTTTTACATATTCAGAATCAAAAAAAGCAAGCTTGTTATTGAAAATTCATAGCGAGATGTTTTAACAGGATGGTCACTTTTCTAGATAAAAAGTTCATTTGAACTCTCACTTTTTATACTTTTCAGATATACATGTCTTCAATAATTAAAAAAATTAATGTTTAACCTTGCTTCTGTTATAGTCATCTAATTCATCTAATTATCCATTCAATCTGCCTTTTAGTATGTTCCAATATTCCAATTATTATACATGGTTATAAATGACACAAGTGTTTGAAAGGACTCTGTTGCAGATGGTTAATTTCTTATTAATGGGTAGGAATGTGCCTGTCATAAATCTATATCTTGAGAAGAAAAGCCAATCAGTTATTCTGCCTAACAGAGTAATTTACTTATTCATATCTATTTTTGTCCCCAGACTTGACCTAAAGCAAAGAGATTTTAAACTCTAACTTCTAAAATATTTTCAAACTCTTCTGCCATCTTTTCTTTTTAATAGCTCAGTCTCAAACTCGTATGATTGATTTCCTAGAAAATACATTTCTAAATTATTAAGCTACATTCATTGTATACAAAAGATAGTGTCAGTGTTGACCATATTAGTCAAAGACAGATCCTTTCTCAAGGGAATTTGGAGTTGAGAATGTCAGTCTCAGTTTAAGTGGATACTTTACCAGAAGATTTTGAACACATGAGTTGTGAGTTGGACATGTATATAAAAAAGGAGAGGAAAGTTTATCTGTAGATATACACATACAAAGGGGGGGAGCGGGAGACAGTGATAAAGATATATGTGGAGAGTAGTTATTAATATCTTTCTCATATATTTACTAAATTCCCTCTTCATGTTCCCTTTGCTTTTTGGTTCACTAGATAATCTGAATATAACAAACTTCCTACTAACATAGGATCTTTTTTTTACTAAGTCAGCAGCAAGTTTTAATTTTGATATTTGGCATTAGAGAATAATACCTCCAAGGTTCTCTCTGTCTTCTATGAAGATGGCCTCCCTAAGTGCCGTGAAATTTTATAAATGTGTGTCAACTCTTCAGCAAGTGGCAAGATGTTTAAAATAAAATACCAAGTTATATTTCTTAATTTACAGCCAGCTAAAGTGTATCATTGTTGAAAGATGGATGTCAGTCCACAATCAAGATTCAGACACAGACAGATTTATCCAATAGAATATTACTTAAACCTTTTCATAGTATCTAGGAACAAACAAACAAAGAAAAAAACAAACAAAAAAAGCATTTCCTATTATTTGGCAAAAAAAAAATCCAACAGAATTATAGTGAATTAATTTCCTGCTTGTTACGGGAAAAAAAGTATCCATGCTTTAATGAAATATGATGTATGCTAGAAAAATGCTCCCCAAATTACATCAAAGATTATATGTCCCTTTAAAAATACCTGGGACTATTCTTTATGTATCAAAATATATTATATAAAAGGTGCTATAATATACAATACCAATCATTATTTCAAACTAATAATGAACCAGATGACAGATTCTTCAAGCCAAAATAAGAGTACATACTTATTTAAATTAAGTATCATTAATTTCATACATTATTCTATTTAAGTAATACATATAGTTCAGCACTTCAAAAAGTCAATATTTATATTTTCTATAACATTTCCAATATACAAGATTCACCTTACTCTTAGCATATAATCTCTCCTTGAATTTTCTACAGTAATTGGTTTGTTTTGTATATCTGATTTTTGCCAATTCTTTAGTCAGAAAATACTTATTACTCCTTTTCTATCTCCTACAACATAACTTCAAAAGTAATAACAGAACTTTGAACCAGAAAAGTTTGTATAATTTAACAGAGTAGGTGAGCTTCAGCTTTTCAGTTTTCTTTCACTTTAATTTCCTTTTAAGAGTCTCGCTGAAGTTTTTTTTCCTCCTTTAACTCAAGTTTAACTTTTTCCTTAATGGATTTGCTAAAAATAGGAATAAAAAACTGATAAGTACATTACTATTAGTGCTTAACTAGTTCCTCTTCGCAATTACCAGCCCTCCAAAAAGTCATACGTTGAAGCCTTAACCCCTAATATGATGGTGTTTGGGGATTGCACCTTTGGTGTATAATTACCAGCCCTCCATAAAGTCATACGTTGAAGCCTTAACCCCTAATATGATGGTGTTTGGGGATTGCACCTTTGGTGTATAATTAGGGTTAGATGAGGTCATGAGGGTAGAGTCTTCATGGTAAGATTGGTGTCCTTATAAGGATACAACACCAGTGAGTGTTCTCTTTCTCTCCACCATGTGAAGACATATTGAGAAGGTGACCACTTCTAAACCAGGAAGAGAATCCTCATCAAAATTTGACTATGATGGTCCCCTCATCTACGACTTCTAGCCTCTGGAACTGTGAAGAAATAAATTCTATTGTTGAAACCACTCAGTATATGATATTTTGCTATGGCAGCACCAGTAGACTAAGGTTGGCAGGAATTCAAAAATATATAGATTCTCACTCTCTGTGCCACTAAGTAGAATTTTTAAATAAATTTGAGTACTGTTGTTTGAGGTTTGTAAATGAAAGGAAACTCACAGTATAACTTACCTGTATAATATTTATTTGTAGTATTAATGTTTAGAGAAGTATACTGTAAACATAACTTTCATGGGCACTGGAAAACCCAAAATAAAATTCATTTGACCGGCTTTATTGTGATATTAACTACATTGCAGTGGTCCAGAATCAAACCTGCAGTATCTCTGAGGTATGCCTGTATATACATATTTTTTAGGTTTAGGTTTGTGGGCAGGAGCTCTGTCCTAGGGTCATCATACACTGACCTAGACGAAAATAAGTGGCAAATTTTCTGTCATTTCTTGGGTGTGAAGAACTTCTTAGCTTGAGAATGTATAAATAGCAAGAAAAATGCAGGCATTCCTGGTTCTCTAGATAAATGCCAAAGACTACAAGAGAACTTCATTTAGAATTCTAGTAAGAATTACTGACCTGCTGATTCTAGTAAGAATTACTCCCCACCTGAGGTGGGGAGAGAATGAGGGAGGGTTTCACAGAAGAAATAACTGTTAAGGGCTGGGTTTTGAAAAACAAATAGGAGTTCTTGAGGAAGATGGTTCATGAGGAAAGTGCAACAAAGCAGAAAAAAACAGGCTTTGAAGTCAAAAGAAATTGGTTCAAATCTTGGCTCAGTTACAAGCTGTGTAAGCTTTAGCCAGTCCCTTCCCTTCTTTGCGTCTGTTTCCTGATCTATAAATCAGGGTTAATAAAACAAATGATGCTTACCTGCACACACTCCCTCCCTCTCTATAAATTGTCCATAGTATGTGTGTACATGCATGTGTATATATGTAGATAGATAGATAATATAACAGAGATGAGAAAGAGAGAGAGAGTGTTCCATTTCCATCTAAAAGGTACAGATAGAAAAAGACCATGTCTTTTTCACCAACCGAAAAATATAAATAAACTAGAAACTAACAGATTTTCATTAACTCATCAGAGTGCTAAAGTCACAGGTTAATCAAGTAGCCTGAAATCTAAAGACAGACAATAGGATTGTCTGGCAATAGGATATGAAATACTAGTAGCAGATACCAAGCACCTCACAAACACATAAGAATTCAGCAAACTTAAAACAACAACAACAACAACAACAACAACAACAACAACAAAGAAACAAAAAGATTCCAAGATGAGAGTGGGATCCCTTGAGTATAGAAATCCGTGGAACTGCAGACACAATAGAAGTTCACAGAGACTCTCATCACGTTCTACTCCACATATTCTACTCTCATTTTTTGTTCATGAGAAATACTGGGAGGATAGGAATTCATAGAAAGCCTCCCTGTATGGTGTAGATGTCGAAGAAGGAAGCACTCATTATAGAAAAGGCATAAAGCCCTGCCTAGAGTCTCCTCGCCTACAAAGCAATACAAAGACACAACTGGAGGACAAAGGTAGGAAGAGTAAAATAAAATAATGAAATAATCACTAACCCAAGGGAATGGTAGTCAACCATTCTGAACCAGGATTATTTGAGATCCCCTATCCCTAGGAAAGAGGCAAGAATCACTCTGCTACATAATATCTGACAAAAATTCAAGCTGAGTTGGTTGCCATGGAGACGAGCAGCAGATGAATGAACAAAGAAGACCAAACCACCCCTAACATCCAGAAAAATATGAACTATCTAAGATTGAGGGTGGAACAGGACAAGAGAGCATTCCCGTTTACCTCACACTGAGATAACAGCACAGAAGATCACCACAGAAGAAATAAAGGAGTGTGTAAAAATACTCCTACTGAGGTGTAGTTGTACAGTGAAGATTGAAAGCTAAGCATAGAGTGGAAATATTAAGAAAACTTCTCAAGCAACCCAGTCTCCACTATAACTAAGTTCAGGACACCACACTAAAGGAACTTTAAGCCAGTGGCACAGTAACCTTAAAAATAACCTGAGTGATTATTTTTAATCCCAAACCCAGCTCAGCTCCTGACTAGGCTGGCACAACTTCCCACATAATGGATTAGAGAGAAAGAAAATAAAAAGATGTGTCCCCATCTCTAGTCATAAATACTGATTACTTAAATTTCGACTCTTCCACCTGTGAAAGCTGATATTTAATCTAAAATTATGAGACACACAGAAAAGCAAGAGTTTAATGTCAAGAGGCAAAACAACCAAAAGAACCAGACTAAGAGATTATGTATATTTTGGAAATATTTAACTTGAAACTTAAATAACTATAACTAATGTATTATAAGATTTGGGAGAAAAATTAACATGCACAAACAAAAAAATTCATTATAACAATGAGAAATACAAGAAATAAAATAAGTACAAATTAAAAAAAAAAACACTGTAACAGAAATGACAAAATCTCTCAAAGAGATTAGAGTTGGGTTTTATACATAATTATCTTCTAGGGCTTTCTGCAACAAAGTAACCACAAACTAGTAGTATTAGAACAACAGAAAATTTTGTCCCTCAGATGTTTGCATGACAGAAGTAAGGTGTCATTGGGGCCATAATCCCTCCTGACTTGTGGTAGCCTCAGGTATTCCTTACAGAAGCATCACTTCAATCATCCCTCTTCACATGACTTTCTCTGTCCTCAAATGTGTCCTGTGCATGTCTGTCTCTGTGTCCAAATTTCCCATTTTTATAAGATACCATTTGTAGCAGATTAATAATTTCATTTTAACTCAATCACCTTTATAAAGATACATTTCCAAATAACACCACATCCTAAGGTATTGGGGATTAGGAGTTTCAACACAACTGTTTTTTGAAGGGCATAAGCAAACCCATAGCAAGTGTCACCAGTATGCTTAAGAGAGATAAGGAATCAGTGGACTTGAAGCCAGGTAAACTGAAGCCAAGTCAAAACAAAAAAGAAAAATAAATGGGGAAAGAAAAATTAAAAAGCATTTAAGAGGTGTGGAATAATATTAAATAGTGTAACAAACAAATTCCAGAAAGACAGGAGAGCCAGAATAGGGCAGAAAAAAGAGTTGAAGAGACATTGGTCAAACATTTTCCAAACATAATAAAATATATGAAACCACAGATCTAAGAACCTTAGACAGCAATTGCAGAATAAATAGCACACACCCATACACACACACACACACACACACACACACACACACAAAGAAGCTATTAGAATACCCTTCTCACTATGCAAGCCAGAAGACAATGGAATAATATTTTTCATGTGGTGGTAGAAAAGAAAAAAGAAAAATACCAATTAAGGATTCCTATACACTCTGAGGATAGCCCTTAAAAATAAATATGAAATAATGATGCATTAAGGAAAACAAAAGCTATGAAAACCCATTACCTGTGGAAGAGCACTATAAGAAACGGTAAAGGAATTTCTTTAGACAGAAGGAATATGATACATAAAAAGCCTTATATCAATACAAGGAAATAGAAGTCTCCATAAATAGTTAAAATACTGGGGTGCCTGGATGGCTCAGTCGGTTAAGCATCCAACTCTTGATTTTGGCTCAGTTCATGATCTCATGGTTTGTAGGTTCAAGCACCACATTGGGCTCTGTGCTGACCGAGTGAGTGGAGCCTGACTGGGATTCTCTCTCTCTCCCTCTGCTTCTCCCTAACTCACAATCATTCATCGGTGCTTTTTCTCGCTCTCTCTCAACAATAAATACATAAGCATTAAAAAACAGCTAAAATACTGAAGAATAAAAATATACTGTCCTTATTTTTATTTGTTTCAAAAGACATTTGGCACTCTAAGGCAAAAATAGTGAGTTTATAAAATTTGTAAAAGTAATATGTGTATGCCAGAAAAAAAAATAGGAGGGAGAAGTTAAAAGTGTACTATTTAAGATTTTTATACTGTAGGTGAAAAAGCATAATATTATTTGAGGTTATACTGTGATTAAATAAAGATGTGTATCATGAATTCAGCCAAAATAATAAAAGAGATATACTTAATAAGCCTATAGTGGAGATGCAATGGCATAATTTAAAAATGCATACAGTGCAAAAGCAAGCAGAAAAAAAAGAGTAGTATTTGAGGAATTTAGAGATAAACTGAAAAGACCACTGCTACTAAGAGGTGAGGCTAGATATAAAGCTAGCCATAACAGTAACTGCAATAAATTATAAAATGGCCTAAAACACTGATTCAAAGTAGATACCCAAGACATGATGAAAAAGCAAGTCCCCACTATATGCTGTCCAAAGAGTCTGCCCTAACAAATAAGGACAAGGGTTAGAGGATGAAGAGTGGTATCATAAAAAGACTAGAAGAAACCTAGACTATGTATATTAATACCAAAGTTTACTTCAGAACAATGAACATTATCAGTTATAAAGAGGAATATTACATAAAAATAAAGGTATCAGTACAAGAAGATATATACACTTTTAAAAAGAGGTTCTAAATCTATGAAGAATAAACTGATAGAACTGAAAATGGAAACAGAAAAATCTCACTGTTCATTCTGTAATTGACATATGAAGTAGACAGAGAATCAGCAATGGCGTAGAAAAGATGAACAACACTAAATTGACCTAATTGACATTTACAGAACACTCCTCTCAACTATAGCAGATAGCACCTTCTTTTTTAAATGTTTATTCATTTTTGAGAGACAGAGAGAAACAGAGTGTGAGTGGGGGAGGGGCAGAGAGAGAGGGAGACAGAATCTGAAGCAGGCTCCAAGCTCCAAGCTGTCAGCACAGAGCCCATGCGGGGCTCGAACCCATGAACTGTGAGATCACGATCTGAGCCGAAGTCAGATGCTCAACCAAATGAGCCACCCAGGCAACCTGACAGCACCTTCTTTTAAGTTGATATGGAATATTCACCAAAATAAGTCAGATTCTGTGTCATAAGATAAAACATGACAAACTTAAAAGAATTGAAATCTAAGAAAATATGTTCTCTGACAACATAGAAGTATTAATTACATGCAGATATTTGGAAAATCTCAAAATATTTGAAAATTTAAAAATAAACCCTACCTAACCCATAAATCAAGGAGGAAGCCACACAGAAAATTTTTACATATTTTCAATTGAAGGAAAATGAAAACAACATATCAAATATTGTGGGATACAGCTAAAGCAGGACTTAAAGGAAAATGTATAGCATTAAATATTTAGATTAGTAAATAAATGTTTCAAATTAACAATCTAAGTCTCTACCTTAAAAAAAAAAACTAGAAAAATAAAGAGCAAGTTAAAAACCAAAGCAAAAATATGGGTATAAAGAAGAAAATAATAAAGATGAGAACAGAAATGAATGAAATTGAAAAAGAAAACCTTATAGAAGATCAGTGATATCAAAACTACTTTGAAACACCAATAAAATGATGAACATCTTATTGATGAATAATCATCAATAAGAGCCACAAATGACCAATAACAGGAAGGAAAGAGAAATAGCACTTTGAGCTATTAACAACTTAGATAAAATGGACCTATTATTTGAAGACATGAATAACATGAATGGTTCTGTCTATTAAAGGACAAGAGATTTGAAGCTAGCTCGTTTCTAGCATTGCCTCAGATATTCATTCGTGCCATCAGAAGCACAAGATTCTTCTACATTTTTCTTCTATCCTCTCTATAATGTTAGATTTTAATTGTAATACATATAAATTATGGCAGCAAAATGGTTGACCCAGTTGTAATCATGGTATTTACAATGGCAGCAAGGTGGGGGGGGGGGAGCAGAAGGAAAGTTAACAGGTTTATCCACCTCTTTTATCAAATATTGAAAAGGTTTTCTAAAGCTCCACAACCACCCAACACACTTCCCTTTATGTCCACTTTGTAAAAGCAGTGTTGCAATGGCCACTTTTGGCTACAACCAAACAGAGGGGACAAGATTCTAATTACTGGCTTAGTTCAATCACCACATATCATTTGCAGCTAGGTACACTGTTGCTTCAAAGTAGAACAGGTATCTTTTTAGCCACGATATTTGTAAGGAGTCTGTCTGACACATCATTTTACTGGAGTCTCGCTTTCTACCAAATTTTGAAAAATGACACCTACATAAGCTAGAAAACAAAAGATTTAAAAAGTACCTTCAGTGACAGATGAAAATGGATATTTAAAAAGTGCTATCAGTGCTCTAATACAATTTTATTCAATAAAAATTCTTTGCAACTTTTTTTTTGAGGTTTTAAATTTGATTTAATTAATTTTTATTTTTAAAGTAAGGTTTTCTCTGCCTGTGGGTAGAATCCATCTGTCAGACCACAGATGAGCAAGCCAGATTGAAGAGGGACAGACTTTCATAGTGGGCAATATGTATGAAATGTGGTAATTTTGCAGATTTGGATGCTTAAAAATCTGTGAATCCCTATAAGCAAGCTAGGAGCTCGAGCCAAAATCATTAGGAAGAAAAAATTAAAATTGTTGCATTGAAAACTCCTTTTTATATGCAGGGGCCTCTGCAATGATTCTGAACCGAGTTGCAGGATTCAGATGTGTTCTTCCCAAGCAATATCGGATAATTCATGGAATGTTGTATATTTCTATTTCAGGTACTATTTATAATAATAGTATACAATGCTTGATCTTTTGTGAATATGATGACAGGTCAATATGAATAAAATATAAATTAATCTAAAAGCAAGAGAATACTTTCAGATTAAGTGAGAGTGGAATGTTTTGCTTCAAAACTTGGCAGTAATTCAGCATGTGTTGCATGCTATAGATATTCAAAATAAAAACACAAGCATTGTGCTCCTATAAATGTAAATTTTTGTTTTCTTAACCTTTACTTTCATGATTATTAAGCAAAATCTCCATAGCAGTAGTCCTGTTATTCAAAGTTTTATAAATGATCTGAAAATAACCAAACAAATGTGAAACATGCAAGTTATATATTAAAACTATAAAGTATATGCTCTTTAGTCTATTTTCCATATATAATCACAAAAATATACATTCATTTTTGTTCATGTAATGTATTTCTTCCACACAATCATTTGTTACTGATTCCTCCTATTTGGTTGTGGAACATTTCCAGCTTCTGTGTATTGCTTCATTACTTCTGTGGGGTATGTATGCGTGCATGTATATATGTATTTATATATATGATATATATATACGTATATAATGCATATCATACGTATACTTCATTTATTCTAAATACATATAAAAATGAAGCATTCCATTATCTTAATTTTTTTTGTCATTTTATTTATTTGAGAGATAGAAGGAGAGCATAGCGGGAGAGTGGGGCAGAGGGAGGGAGAGAGAATCTCAAGCAGGCTCCACACCCAGCACAGGAGCCCAACACGGGACTTGATCCCATGACAATGGGATCATGACCTGAGTGAAAATCAAGAGTCAGAAGCTTAACTGACTGAGCCACCCAGGCACCCCAAGCATTCCTTTATCTTAATATAGACTTTGAAATAACATCATAGAACTGAAGTCTATTAAAACAGTATTCGCTATTTTCAAAATTATGTAATATTTATTTAGGACATTTATAAAGGAGTAAAGAATGGCATAATGAATAATTATGAGCCAATGATACAGCTCAAACAATGAAACTTTAGGTAGTTTAGGTAGCACTTCCGTGCATGGATTTATCTTACCTTTCCCTCCCTAGAAGTAACTACTATAGTAAGTTTAGTTTCAATTATTCCTATGCATTTTTAGGTAGTTTTAGCACATATGTACTCATCTTTCATTATACATAGCTTTATTTTTCATGAGTTTAAACTGTATATATCCTTTGAAAGCTGTATCTTTTCTCAATTTTATGTTTGTGAAAATCTGCTATGGTAATACATTGAATGAACCATTATATTTAGGAGGTAGAAGTCTCTATACCACTGATGAAATTTAGGTTTTACCCAATTGTTCCCAGGAGACTGTACTATATTCAAAATTATCTTGTACAATGTAGAAAAAGGAACTGCAGTTTATAAACTGAAGAGTGGAATTTATTGATTTTCCCTGATTTTCAATGAAATGCTTTTAGCTTTTCCCCTTTACTTATAACTCTTGCCATAGATTCTCAGGTAGACACCATTTAGCAGACTAAGAAGGTTCCTTTCTAGTATTAGAGTAATAAGAAATTTTTTCATGGAAGAATACTGAATATTATCAAATACATTTCTAGTCTCCTAAACTTAACATTAAACCTATTAATATGTAACTCATTAAGCAATTTCAAATGTTAAGCTACCCTTGCTTTCCCATGCTAAATCCAATTGTGTATATTGTTATATACAATATTGGGTTTGACGTGTTAAAATTTACTTAAAATATTTGCATTATTTTCCCAAGTACTCCTTTCTTACACCCATTTATTTTCCACAGTAAGATTATAATGCTTAAATGAATTGAACAAATATTCCCTAATTTCTTCTTTACTGGAAGAACATGTATTAGTTGGAAAATATCTAAGTCTTTGTTTTAAATAATGTGCTAAACCATGTAGGCCCAGATAGTTTTGTGTATATGTGGGGTTTGGAGATGAGGGTAAATATTTAATGTTGATTAATTTTAATTATTTTGGAGGAGTTCAGATTTTCTATTACTACTTGAGTAAATTTTTATAAATTATATTTCTTTAAAAAATTGAGTATATCATAAACCATGAATTATCAAGCAGAACATTACAAACCATAACATGAAACTGACATTTAAAGGGTCCAAGGCTTAGTCTGCAGATAAACAAGTCACAGGCTTTTGAAGTGTAGATTTCTGTTTCTTTGGTAATTCATCTCTTTTGTAAACTTAATAATTACCATTTTGCTTCTTGTAAATTCCATGTTCAAGTAAAACAAGAAAATTAGGCATAATATTTATAAGGAAAACTTTTTGTCTTTCTCTACAAGCTTTTTTGCTCTTCTAGGGCCTTCTCTCAATGTATAAGCTCCCTTAAGGACATCTGGAATAATGGATTTGGGTGGAAAAGCATTATCTTTAATATATCTTTATTAGCATGTTACCAGAACTTGATTAACTGTATCTATAGCTTGCTAAGACAAATACTTTGAAGTCATGAGCCTTTACTGGGATCAAAAATTGGGGTCAAAAAATATTTGGGTTTTTCAGCATTCTCTAGCTTCTTGGCAGGGGTCCCTGGACAACACTTTGAGACCAGTGGTCTAAATGTAGCTTGAGATAGTGTGTTAGCCTCTGTCACAGGTAGCAAGAAGTATCTAACATGAAGCAACATTCTATCATTTTCTACCATATCAGATAATGCTCTGAACTTGGTCAGCATACTGAATAATAGTTCTACTAAATGTTGTGCCAAAACATAATGGATATTGATGAGGGAGCTTGGGACAAGCTGAAAACAAAATACAGGCTGACACGCCGCCCTCACCACCCCCAGTGGGATCTGTGTGATATTCCTTGGACACTCCCAGCTACCCAAGAACAAAGGAAAGCAGTTTAAGTGCTCGCCATGGTAATGTGGGAAACTAAGGCAAATGAAAAATTAAATTCCTTACTGCCTATAGCCCACTGACAAGTCCTGACCTCCTGCTAGGAGCTCAGCTGCCTAGCTGATACTTTGCTGGGGCACTTTGCTGGGGGCAAAAGAGAACCTTAGCTTAACATTATTCCAACCTCAAGGATCCTGTTAAGTCTACTTCCTTTATCTCAACTGCCCCAAGAGTTATGCTGGCAATCATACTACAAGCTATGGTCCCCCAATACATCTAAAGGGTCTCATGACTGAGGTTTTATTAAATGGTAATAAATGGGGTTTCCCTAGCAACAGCTAGCCCTCAAGATCCTGGGAAGCTTGCTTCCAAAATTCCTTAGAGACATACTCTATTCCTGACCCCCTCCCAACATGAGGGTATATAATGAGTTACTCTTAAGAACCCCAGTGCAGCTCTTTCTGCCCATGGGTCCTGCCCCATCCCTGTGCTTTAATAAAATCACCTTTTTGCACCAAAGGAATCTTCAGTAATTCTTTTTTGGCCGTCGGCTCTGGACCACCCCACCATCACCCCAAAACTTCATCAGATATAGTGAGTTTTAATTTTGTATTTTCTTTTTTCAAGTGCTCCCATTTTGGTAAAGAAATACACACACACACACACACACACACACACACACACACACACACACAGTGGTAATTAGAATTAGGTTTGGCAGTGAAAGAAAACCAAAAACCAAAACCAAAATAATAGAAGCTTGATAATATCAATTTTAACTCTTTATACAAAACTGAAGTTCAATTAATAGCCCAGGGCCAGTGTATCACTTCTACTTCAAGAAATCATCACTCAAGCTCATCATGTTTCTCCACTGTACAGAACCTTAAATCGCAGGATTAAACATGGCTATCTAAACATTCCAAGTGGCAAAATGGAGAAGTAAAAGATAAAAAAAGAGATGACCAGTCTTTCTAAAGACATTTTCCACAAACTGCGCACACAACTTCTTACACCTAATTTCACTGCATTTAGTAGTACCATACCTAATTTAAGTCATCTGTTGAGTTTTGCTCTTCATTCAGAGTAGCCAAATTTCTGATAAAATTTAGGATTCTATCAATGAGAGCAAAGGGAAAAACCTTTTATAAGGAAATGTATTCATTGATATGCACATTTTAACTTATTCTCTTTGTTGCTATTGTTTTATACTCAACATTATCACTTCAAATTCTCCAGAGAGTTTCTTTATACTCACACTGCTAGTTTGGGAAGACCACACAGGTCGTCCCCTTCCCTGACCATGATCATGGGCTGAACACATACAGACCCCCACCCATGATCACATGCTCCCTGCCTGCTCTCTTACTCTTACCTCCTCAGCCTCTTCCCATAAAACTCTAGGTGTCCACCTTGTGGGTGGGGAGGTTGATTGTTATGGCTTGTGCCTGCCATCTTGCCTGGCTGCTGACACCCAAAATAAATCTCTCCCTTTCTCTTTTCCAACCTTGTCTGCTGAGTTGTTGGCTTCTCTTGCAATGTGTTTATCCACAGTCTGTCTCGCAACAGTGTTGGCAAACATAGCCAAGAGCTAAGCTTTAAATTTGTCCAGCCCCCTGGAGATTCCTCATGAAAGAGCCCTGGCCGCTGCAGTGCACCAGGGCTCCCCATTTGTTTCCTGAGTTAGAAGCTATGGTAGATCATTCAGTAACATGACCAGGTACTTATTATGTGGCATCTAGAGACAGTTTTAAAGAAGTACTAAAGAAGTGCTGATGAAACTTATACAAATATATCAGGTAGAAATTTCTATTATCTTTGGAAATATGAATTAATCAACTTAAACATATCTACTTCAAAAAAAGTTAACCAAAAATACTACAAGAATACCTCACAATTTATTATCATCATTTGGATCATCTTATGTTTCTGCCTATGACAATTATGTACTATATGAATATACTCAAATGATTCTTTTTCTTTATAAGGTATATGCTCCAATCTGAGAATAAGTGCTAATTATCAGAATCATATGGGGACTAATTTGGATGATGGGGTTGATTTGTTGACACATTCATAGAAACGTTTTGAAATCATTAAGCTTTGAGTTATTAAGTTCATGTAGCATTCAATAAGGAATTTCTGTAAATAGGATGAAAGAATTAGAAGAAATGAGAAAACCCAATGGAGTAAGAGGGAGCAGTAGGTATTTATTAGGGCCAATGGCAGGGCACCCTAAAATGGACCACTTTGGTATGAATGTTGTTTTAAGTGATCAAAACAGAACACATTCAGGAAAAGCTCAATGGCCTGCTTGTACCAGGAAGAAAGTTATTAACAGAGGTTCTTCTTTATCTAAGAAACTTATCTGCCTTATAGGGCAACTTCTGTTTGCCAAACAACTTTGACCTTCCTGCTAATAATCTTTCTCCTCTTTGCATCCAAACCTTTCTCTCCCCTTAGCTCAAATAAGCATCTTGTTGCTTCACTGTCTTTGGAATTTCGACGTGTGTGTGGATTCCCCACACATAGCTATTAAATTTGATTTCTCCTGTTAATCTGTCTCATGTCAATTTGATTCTTAGTCCAGGTAGAAGGACCTTGAAGGGCAGAGGAAATTCTTCCTTCCCAAACATATTAAAATTCTCCCCAAGGAAGTCTGCTTTCTTCAAGGTTGGCATTATCTCTTGGATAAATGTCGGAGTGTGGAATGATTAACCCTTCCTGATGGGAACACCAAACTAAACTAAACCAAATCAGCTACACAGGGTCATGTATCTCCCCAGAAAAAAATGGATAATGTTTGACATACAAACCAGTAACAAAATGACTTATTATTATTTGTGGGAAAAGCTCACGTTGTTTGGTTTTTAGTTTTTCTGTAAATACTGAAAAGACTGATGAACAATGTTACTCAATAAAAGAGTCTGTTTGTAACAGAAACCAGCCAATATAAAAAAATAATATATCACATATACCTACAGATTTATCGAAATAGGCATAGTATAGACATATATTACATAACACATTATATATTCATTATATTGTGTGTGTTACATATTATTAATTAGCATACATTTGAAAATATTTGATTACATACTCAGATTTTTAGTAAAGACTTAAGTGGACAGTTGGTAAGCTTTACTGTTACTAAATTCTACTCTATGGAAACTCCCAATGGCATTGTGAAGACCATCCCAGAACTAGTTTAGCACGAATATATGGAAGCCTAACTTATATTTTGCATTGCATGCAATTAAAGGAGAATTGGTCCCAGTGCTAATATTATACCGTTGTTTTTATTTTCTGTTTAAACTTTTATAGCATAACTTGTAGCTATATTATGTCCTTGTTCATAAAGAATATAAGAATCTAAATTTTTTTTTTTATTATTTGACAGACATTAACTTTACTATTGAAGGGGAACAAAAGAGAGCAACACAAAATGTGTCACTTTCGTATGTAGGCTATTTTGAGTTGAAGGCAATCAAGAATCATTCTCAGGAAAAAACTTACTTCTCCCTTAATCATTTAAAATACTTTAGAGAGGGGGCCTGACCTAGAAACAGAACTATCATCAGAGAAAACATTTTACTAAATGTTTATTAATTTTTGAGAAACAGAGTATGAGTGGGGGAGGGACAGAGAGAGAGGAGGGCAGAGGATCTGAAGCGGGCTCTGTGCTGACAGCTGGGCTCAAACTCACAAACCATGAGATCATGACTTGAGCTGAAGTCAGAGGCTCATCTGATTGAGCCACCCAGGCACCACAGAGAAAAAAGAAATTATCTGAAAGATAGGGCAAACATCTGATTACCAAACGGCTGTTTTACTTATCTTCCTGTGAATAACCCTCGTTCCCTTTGAAGCTTAGACTCCTATCCCATTCCTTAGCTCAAAATGGCAAATAAGCCTCAACTGCCTGACTACCTTTGAGTCTCATTTTTATGGGGCTCCTGCACATTCAAAATTAAATTTGCTTTTTTCTTGTTAATCTGTTTTGTGTCAATTGAATTATTAGACCAACCAAAGAACTTAGAAGGGAAGAAGTGAAAAACTTTGTGTCTCTACACTGTGTTACTTGTGAATATTTTTATTTTTTATATTATCTTGTTGCCAAATTTTGCTCTTTAATTGTAGCAGAACTAAAGCCATTTTGAAGACCACCCCCCACCCCCGAACCTTGTCTTCTGCTTAGAATTGTTTTAAAGTAAGGTAATCTATACATAGGAAACCCTGACTTACAACTCAAACCAAACTACGTCAACAGTCTCCCATGTCACTCTCAAACACAATCTAAAGCTTAAACTATACCCAAGATAATAATCAATATTATTTAAAGCTCTATAGGGAACTTAAAGGGTGCAACTAATGCCAACCCAGAAGCACGAGACGATCCAGTAATTGCTCCAGACAGACAGCTAGCCACGGACTAGAGTCTACAAGTTCCCCTGAAGAGTCATAATTAACCTTTGATTTTATCTGCTTAAACTTTGAGACTTATTTCCCCTTCCTCTCCTCTTTAAAATTCTCTGCCTGCAGTGAGGTGGTAAGACAGTTATTTGGGACATTAGTCCACCATCTTCTCTGCTAGCTGTCTTTCTCCAGTAAAGTCCTATTCCTTGCTTCAACAACTTGTCACTCGACTGTACTGGACTGTTGTGCAGTAGGCAGATCAAACTTGGGTTGAGTAACATCTTGTTTTTAATTATGCTTATCTTATGCATATATTGCAATTTTTTTTTTCTTTAGAATATTTAACTAAGTTTTCCTCTAGTATGCAAGTAGCACATTTTTTTTTCCTTCAGGGGTGATAGTAAAGCTTAGAAACCCACTTTCAGATTGTGTCTGGTAATAATTTATCAACTGTCATGGTCTAACACACCCTAGTAATTTCTTCAGGTGTCTGGGGACCTGTTTGGGCATCTATTATAAGGGATGAAATGCCAATAACCAGGTGTTCTTCTGTCACCGTGGTTACTGTCACTCCCAGGAGTCTCATGGTCTCCGTTACACTGCAGAGGTTAACACAAGAAGTTCAGAGAGAACAGTCCGTGCCAAATTTCACATCAACTGGGCTTATTTTCCATAGAATCGATTAAATTTTAGATGAAACAAGAAGGACTTCCTGGTTATCAAAATTTTAAGAATTTTTTTAAATTAGAAAACTATTAGAATCATTGGACAAGGATCTTCCTTCTATTCTCTGTTCTCTCTGCCATTCAGACCTTCGGTGAAACAGGATTTTCATCTTAGGTGATGGACATGGCAAAACCAGTGCCTTTATTCTTACTGTTGATCTATTAGGATAACCTTGGTGCATGTTGTTCATCATCACACACATTTTTAAATATTTTATTCAATAGTGTGAAGTTGTAACAGTCCCTTAAATGACTTCTGGAAGTTGGTAATTACATTTTGTAAGGTAACCTTTAAGTTTAACATGATGAAATAAGGTCACAGCAAGCCATAAACATATTTTAGTTTTATTTAACAAAACATTCCTCTACTAAAAATACTACTTTTACTACTGCTACTAATTAACCTTGGATAGTTACATTTTCAATCCTTCCCACAGAAGGGTGTAAAACCATTTCATATCCTTTTAATGCACTATATCATTTAATTGCATAATCTTATACTAACAGGAGCTCAAATAAAAATTAATTTACTAAATCAATGCCTTTATGTACTTTTATAATGCAGCATAAAGGAGGTATATTTGCAATGTGTCGGTGTTGATTCTTGGAAAGGAAACCTGTGTTGCATATACTTAGCTTAGAAACTTCCTGCAGGCACAGATAGTATGTGCCACTGACAGAAGTTACAGCTACAGAGTATCTGAGAAGGAAGAAACTGGATGGATTAAGGGTTTCTTAAGAATAACAGTTTCACAAAAAGCCTCCAAATCTCTAATTAGTACTGAATCCACTGCTCTGTAACTATTGTTGGCATATCTTGTTTTGACTGCTTAAGAACAAAAGCTTCTTTAGTTTTCTTTGCTTCTGTTTCTATGAATAATGAGGGTAGTTCTGAGCCACCTACAGAGCTTTCTGTGGGTGAAGGTTAAATGAATTCCAAGGGGTGGGGGAGAGAAAAGGTGCAAAAATATTTAAATATTGATTCAATAAATCTCAAATATTTACTCAGAACAATCATTTGAATTTCCTCATTAATGTGAATGAAATTATTTGCTATTTAACTAGAATAATCCTAGTAGATTCTGAGTCTTCTCCAAAACATCTGGTAAAAATAAAAAAGGTAAAAAAAGAGATGAAGAAAAATATGGACATTCTGTATAGTCAATGCAGAAAAATATGTGATATGGTCAGATTATCCTAGTGAGTGTGAACATCCATTCACTTTAATAATAATTTGTACTGCTGAGAAAAAGTTCTGAAATAGGCATATTAATTGTCAGAAAAATTTAATATTAAATTATGATGTATTTTCTAATGAATCATCCATTTAGATTAAAAATTAGGTTTTTTTTTTCACATACACATTTTTTACAAGTGTCATGTTGAGTAAGTCTGAATACATTTACTTACGGAATAATTTTTTCCCTATTCCCTCTTTATTCTGATGCAACCTTTCTTCCTTGAGAACTAACTTAAATGGGAGAACTATTAGATAAGTATTATTAAAACATACGGTGTCAATCTCAAAATATTCTGTTACTAAACAAGGAGATGCATGTGACATTAGTTGAAACCACGTCTCTAAAGATTACCATTTAAAGGAAGTCATGTGATTTACTGAAAGAAATGTATGATTTGAAGAAAAAAATATTTAACATATAGTGTTATTCTTTAACTTCTTCCAGAAAGTTTTCAAAACCACTGGAATTTACAATTAAGGCTTAACACCTTCCAGCTTATATTATTTTCAGAATCTCTTCTGGTGTGGAGAAAAGTTTTTCATATGTAAAGTGGATTTTATACATATTCCTCCAAAAGCCAAGACCTGAGTGGAGGTCTGTAGCCTCTACTCTTTTAAAAAGTATTTTTAGGGGCACCTGGGTGGCTCAGTCGGTTAGGTGTCCGACTTCGGCTCAGGGCATGATCTCGACTTTGGCTCAGGGAATGATCTCGACTTCAGCTCACGGCATGATCTTGAGGTCTGTGAGTTTGAGCCCCATGTCAGGCTCTGTGCTGACAGCTCGAAGCCTGGATCCTGTTTCGGATTCTTTGTCTCCCTCGCTCTCTGTCCCTCCCCCATTCATGCTCTGTTTCTCTCTGTCTCAAAAATAAATAAACGTTAAAAAAATTTTAAAGAAAGTATTTTAATAGATAATTTTCACTATTTTATAATTTTAATAAAATTCATATGACATAAATTCAACTATTTTAAAGTTCATCTTAAAGTGAGCACGTCAGTGATATATAGTATATTCACACTGTTGTATAATCACAACTTCTGTCTATTCCAAAATATACTCATCGTCATCTCCCCCCCCAAAAAAAATCCTTTATCTATTAAGTAATTACTTCCCATTCTCCCCTCTCCCAGCCACTAGCAACTGCCAATCTGCTTTCTATTTCTATAGATTTATCTATTCTAGGTATTTCATATAAACGGAATCATACACTATGCAATCTTTCCTGTCTGGCTTCTTTCACTGGGCATACTTTTTCTGTTTTTGAGGTTCATTCACAGTACTGTATGCATCAGCACTTCATTCCTTAACATGGCTCGATAATATTTCATTGTACATGGAGTTGTCCATCGATGCCTACTCATTTGGGTTGTTTCCACCTTTGGGCAACTGTCAATAGTGCTGCTTTGAACATACATGTATGTGGACTTTTTGGGTTCTTGTTTTAATTCTTCAGGTAAATATCTAGGAGTTAAATTGTGGGGTCATATGGCAATTCTTTGTTTAAGGAAGTTTGAGAAACTGCCAAATTATTTTCCACAGCAGCTGAATCATTTTACAGTCCCACCAGCAATATATGAGGGCTCCCATTTCTCTACATATTCATTGATGAAGTTTTGGGGTGATTGTGGGGTGGTCCGGGGCTGGTAGCCAAGAGAACTCTTGTAGATGCCTTTGGTACAAAAAGGTGATTTTATTAAAGCACGGGAAGAGGGCCCAGGGGGCGGGAAGAACTGCACAGGGGTTGTGATGGGTAATTCATTATATACCTTCGGGTTGGGAGGGCATCAGGGATAGAGTAAGTCACTAAGAAATTTTGGAAGTGAGATTTCCAGGACCCTGAGGGCGTAACTGTTGCTAAGGAAACACCATTTATTACCGTTTAGTAAAATCTCAGTCATGAGACCCTTCAGATGTTATCAGGGGGCCATAAGCTTGGAGAATGATTGCCAGTATATATCTCGGGGGAGTTGAAATAAAGGAAGCTTCCAAAAGAATTTTTATATGTTAAAGTAGACTTACAGGATCCTCCAGGTTGCGATAATGTTAAGCTAAGATTCCCTTTTGCCCCTAGCAAAGTGTCATCATCAGGCAGCTGAGCTGTTACAGGGAGATCACTCCGTTTTTCAAGGACCTGCCAATAGGCTATAGGCAGTAAGGGAATTTAATTTTTCACTTGGCTTAGTTTCCCACATCACCATGGCAAGCACTTAAACCCCTTCCCTTGGTTCTTGGGTAACCAGGAGTGTCTAAGGAGTGTCACACATATTCCACCTGGGTAGGAGGTGAGGAGGTGCTGTTAGCCTATATTTTGCCCTAAGCTTGCCCCACGCTCCCTCATCATTCATCAGCACTTTTTTTCCTCTTCCTTCTTCTCTTCCTATTTGTCTTCACCTCTTTTTCTCCCTTCCTCTCTTCCTTCCTTCCTCCTTTTCTTTTTCTTTCTCTTTGGTTACAGCTGACCTAGTTGATGAAAAATGGTATCTTGTGGTTTTTATTTGTATTCTCCTAAAGGTTAATGATGTTGAGCATCTTTTCATATTGTAGAGTCAAACTGAAATGGAGTCACCTATGTCAAGGACAAAATAGAAACAGTCAGTGCAGGTGCCTAATGAAAATTTAATGTGACTTTATAGGAATTTAGAGATCTTCTCAGAAATTATCAGAGGACACCAGCCAATCCCCAAATGCCTAGTCCGTTCCTGCCATATCTGGTCTCCCTTGTTCCCCTGACTCAACTACCCTGATCCAAATAAGAAAGAAGACTACTAGACAAACAACCAAAAGCCAAAAAGCTTTTCTATTTATCTCATAAATATCCCTCAGTCTGTAAGCAACCCAGAACGCACTGCTCCCTTATTCTTGAGTTTCCTGGTTTGCAGGTCAACAGCTTTGCAATAAACACATTTTTCTACTTTGTTTTATTCAGTATGCAGTATGTTTTTTTTTTTAATTTTTGTTTTAGAGTTTGTTTTCTAGAAAGAGAGAGAGAGAGAGAGAGAGAGAGAGAAAGAGAGAGAGAGAGAGAAAACAAGTGGGGAAGAGGCAGAGAGAGAGACACACAGAATCTGAAGCAGGCTCCTGGCTCTGAGCTGTCAGCACAGAGCCTGACGCGGGGCTCAAACTCACAAACCACGAGATCATGACCAGAGCTGAAGGCAGACACTTAACCGACTGAGCCACACAGGCACCTCTGCAGTATGATAGGTATTTGATCATATACTTGTTAGTCATCTGTGTATCTTCTCTGGAAAAATGTCTGCATACAACCTTCATCCGTTTTTTAACCGGGTTGTTTTACTGTCTTTGAGATGGAAGCCTATACCTTTGGTCATGTGCGGTTTCTGCAGGTACTTCTCTTTCAGCTTGTGTTTAACTTGTGGTTTGACAGTTTCTTGAATGCTGAGAGGCAGAGAGGTAGGAAGCAGGTAGGGGGATAGGAAGCAGGAGAGGGAAATGATGGAAAATCTCTCCCAGTTTTTGCAGATTTGGTTCTCTGATGGGGCAACCCTTAGGCCAACTAAAACTCTGCCTTAGCCTTCACATCCTGCTTGCCCTGTGTCAAGAGGTCAGCCAGAGGAGTGCATTTGCGGGTCTTTTCTGAGAATGTGTCCCTACTTGGGCATGCATAGGATTTTTAAAATTCCCCAGAACTCAGAAAGTATTTTAGAATGTCCTCATTTCCCAAGGAAACTCTTTTTGCAGTCTTTTCTGTCATCATTTGCCAAAGAAACTCTGCTCCTTTTCCTCCCAGGCCTTTTGCACCCTGTTGTTTGCTTCAATTGTAATCTTTTGCCCCAAGTGACTATGGGTTTTTCATTTGCCTGACAATGTTTTTGAGGTGATCCCACAGATTTTCAGACTTGAGTGAGTTCTGAGTTAGGCTAAACAAAGACAAATTCCTTGCCTCAATACTTCAGGCAGAGGGAGCCCCCAGGGAAGTTAGAACAGACAAAACAATTCTTTGAGAATAAGCTCTTTTCTGCTCTTTCTGGAGCCAGGGACCAGAGTCCCATTGGGGACACAGGCTGCCATCTTCCAGCCTGTTGCTGAGCTGGAGAGAAGGTATGAAAAGGGCAAGTGAATGGCCAAAAAGCATTACTGCCATTTTAAGTTGCCTTTTTCTTGATTCAGCATTTGCTTAGTTGCTGTAAACCTTTTACCATTTTCCAGAATTGTGACAAAACTGATGACAGTTTTTATGTTTTGTTTTGTTTTGTTTTTTGCTTGAGTTTTCAAGCAAAGTTGAAAGTTACACTTGTGGAGTGCTGGTCCCTTGGAGCAATCTATTACACCATTTTCATGGAGATCACTCACTCATTTGTTTTTCAATCATAGACTTTTCATCTGAGTACCATGTCTATATACCTTCTAGCAACTGATCATGAAGACTGAAACTTCTACTTCTCACCCTGGAGGCCACAAATGTACTCTCACTGGGACAGTGAAAATGTCATCAGCATCCCAGATAACTTATTTCAAATTTTCTTCACTATATCAAAAGTTAATACTTTGAAAGCATCGTTAAGCCATATATAAGTAAACAGATGTTTTTATTATTCTGTACTCAAAATGAAACTAACCTATTTCCTTCCAAACCCTATAGTTCTCCTGGTCGTATTGTTTCATTGTGCCCTTAGTCCCACCAAAATTGACACATTAAAAAAAACAAAACAAAACAAAACAAAACAAAAAAACAACAAAAAACCAGGAAAAGAGAGCTGTTTTAATGTAATAAAAGCCCTGGCATGGAAACTCTCTACATTTCTGTAATGACTCTGAGTTTGCAGAATATTGAGGCATTTGAGATGAATGTAAAATTCCGTCTTTGATATACACAAGCTGACATGCAAGGCAGGCATCCAGGGTATCCTGCCGTGTAGGCGATGAGGTGTCGCACTGCAAGAAAGCTGTCTAAATATGAGAACTCAGTTTTTGAAAATTATTCATGAACAGATAGGAGATGAAATCACAAGAGGAGAAATCCCTCGGCAGTGAGGATATAGTGACAAAGTGAATCCAACCCAGTTATAGGGTATATTTTCATTAAAATAAGTGGAAAAGGAAAACACAAAACTTGTAAATTGAAGGGCAACAGATTACAGTGTTTAAACTTCCTTGTATAATTCTTAAGAAGGGATTTCTAATCCTGAATTTCAGACACATGCATGTAAAGAAATCCATACAGATATTTGGATAAACAAAGTGTAAGTACATTTTTATTTTATTCTTTAAATGCTTTTATCTATAGCCTGTATTTTTAGGCAACTAAAAAGAAGGCACAATGTAAATGACACCAATATTTGTATCTATACATGAAGTATATTTCTTTTCTCTCCCTCTGATGATTCCTTAAGAAAAAAAGAAGAGTAGAATAGTGCACAGAGGTAGAAGGAAAGGCAATAATTGTTACTAGAGAGACTTTGACACATGTTTGGAAAATGAGAGGCAGATGGAAACTTACAGCTACGTCAAAGATAGTGGAGGGAGTCATGGTCCAATGCACACATAGGAAAAGGCTGCAGTAACACTGTTCGCCCCAGCAGCAGCCTGGAGAAGCTCAATGCTAGGAATAGAGAGGATGGAGAGATGGAATGAACAACAGAGAAGGGTATTAACTGACAGTTATGCCAATGGCTGGAATCTGTGCCAATCATTCTTCCCTACCTTTTAACTTCACCCACATGTTGTGTAGAGTCAGTAAGGCAGTATGGCAGTGTTTCCCAAAGCAGAGCTTTAAAGAAGTAGAATGATCTGCCTAGAAATCCTACTATAGTTTTAATCAGGCCAAAATAAATTCATCATCTGCATTTTACTCATTTTAGGTTGATTATAGTAGTCATCATTGTAAACATGGCTCTAATATTAGGTTTGCTCCTGGAAACACCATTCCTACAAACACAAAATGCCCCACTGTTTCTCAAGTTCAGAAAAAACAGCTATTATGAAAGAAAGAATATATATGTATGTGTGCATTTTCCCAATAAACCTATAAGTGTTTAGAAAATACTTAGAATATGGTGAAGAGAACCCTGCCCTTGGGGTGCCTGGGTGGCTCCGATGGTTAAGCCTCCAACTTCGGCTCAGGTCATGATCTCATGGTTTGTGAGTTTGAGCCCCATATTGGGCTCTGTGCTGACAGCTCAGAGCCTGGAGCCTGCTTCGTATTCTGTGTCTCCCTCCCCCTTTGCCCCTCCCCTGCTAGCACTCTGTCTCTGTCTCTCTCTCTCTCAAAAATAAACATTAAAAAAAGAGAGAGAGAGAGAGAGACAACTCTACCCCCCAAACTGTAATCTAATCAGTCTGGCATAGGGTCACATAATTCATTAAAAACTCCTTGAGAATCTTTTAAAGAACAGCCACAATGAAGAACAGTATCTATAATTATAAACAGATAACTAATCAGGTATAGTACATTAAACATTTTTAGAACCTAAAGCATAAAAAATATGTGTATATACATATGATTTTCATTAAACTGATATCAAATATTCTTTATCAGTAGTAAGTGTTAGAGAACAATGGAACAATATTACATGGGGAAATTAAACAGAACATAAATTTGATACCCAATAGAATTCAAATCAAATATAAGGTCAGACACAATAAACATTTTAAGATAAGCAAATACTTCATGCAGAAATTTCAGAAAAAAAATATATGAGGATATATGTCAACAGCATGAAAATTAAATCCAATGAAAAAAGACACAACAGAGATTATAAACAGTGGATCAAAACTGAAAGTCACTGAAAAGTTAATATATACATTTAGAAGTCAAACTCTCTACTGAAACATTTAACCTGAACAGAGGACTGAAACTACCATCCCCATTTACCTATGTATATTAGCCTGCTAGGACTACCATAATAAATACCACTGACTGGATGGCTTAAACAACAGAAACTCAGAGCAGGGAAGCAAGGTCAAAATTTATTGAGAAGTTCTGGAAGCTAAAAGTCGAAGATAAAGGTGTTAGCAGGACTGATTTCATTCTCTGGTCTCTCTGCTTGGCTTACACATAGTCATCTCCTTTTGTCTTCATGTGGTCTCTTGTGTGTGAGTATGTCTATGTCCAAATTTCCTATTTTTTTAATGGAAACTCTCTACATTTCTGTAATGACTCAGTTTGCAGAATATTGAGGCATTTGAGATGAATGTAAAATTCTGTCTTTGATATACACAAGCTGACATGCATATATTTTTCAGAAAGAGAGAGACAGAGAGAGAGAGAGAGAGAGCAAGTGGGTGAAGGACAGGGCAGAGAGAAAGGGAGACACAGAATGTGAAGCAGCCTCTAGGCTCTGAACTATCAGCACAGAGCCCGAATCAGGGCTCCAACCCATGAACCGTGAGACTGTGACCAGAGCCAAAGTTGGATGCTCAACAGACTAAGCCACCCAGGTGCCCCTTCAATTTTTTTTTAAGTAGGCTTCACACCCAGCATGAAACTCAACGTGGGGCTTGAACCATGACCCTGAGATCAAGACCTGAGCCAAGATCAAAAGTCAGATGCCTAACTGACTGAGCTACCTGTTGCCTCCAAATTTCCTATTAGTAAAAGGACACAGTCCAATTGGATTAAGGACCACCCATGTGACCTCATTTTACATTAATTATATTTTAAAAGTCCTAGCTCCAAATACAGTCACATTCTGAGATACTGGGGGTTAAGACTTCAACAAATGAATTTTGGTGGGATATAATTCAGCTCATAATACTATAACAACATGCCTCAGCTAGTCCACTGTCTTCCTTAATATTACTGTACCTTTTCAGGAGTCTCTGGTCCAGATAGATGGCTTGATTGTTCATTGTTGAACTTCTAAAAAAACTATCAAGTCTTTAATGGAAATCAACAACTGACAGTTTGTATCCTAAGACTCCTTAAATCTCCTGTTTCAAAATCCTCACCTTCCTTTTTCCATCAATCCCCAACTAATCATATCATGATTTTTACCCAATCCAATCAAGCCTACCAGTACTGAAAGTCTTGCCTTGAACCAAACCTCCAATTGTTAATAAAATCCTCACTCCCAGATACTACCCAACCTCTACAGAAATACTGTTCCATTTTACCCTGCTGATGAATAAAGTTGGTTTTCTCTTATCAAGAAGTTGTGCTATTGATATTTGAGGATTACAAGGGAGGAAAATTTTAATTTTTTTCTTCTACCTTCCCAGGTTCCCTGATCGGGATTTTGCAAATTAGATTGAAAACAACAACAACAGATAACAAGAGAAGAGCTAACAGAGTTTGTTATTGTGTGCAGCACATGTCACAAGGGAGAAACCTCAGTGATGAGTAACTCCAAAGAGTAGCTAGAACTTGAATTTATATAACATCTTAAAGAAGAAACACACTTGTAGAGAAGGGGCAGGCACAGTAAAAGGGGTTTAGGCTTTTAGGGTGCAGCAAGTTGTGAAAAGGTAAATATATGGGGACACAAACGGAGTAAGTTCATTTGTGTAGCTCCATCTCAGCACCTACTTTCTGTCTTCTTCATGGCCACAAAACTTCCCCAAGAGAGATTTGCGGCAGTCCTCATTTCTTAGAGTTGCTGCTTTTAGAGTAAGGGCAGGGAAGGGAAGCTCCAGGAAGGCTTCTGTCTACATCTAGCCCCAAATAATGCTTCTGCCAAAATGCCATATTTTGGGGGATGACATATTCTGAATCCTTCCAGGATCCAACATTCTACAACTTGCAAAAGGATTTATTTATACATGTGATTTAAGACATTCGGTGTTTTATTAACTTTTAAAATAGAGTCATAAATATCATTTACAAAAGTGAAAAACGGCTGTTGTATACTTGAGATAAAACAATATCAAAGTCATGTTCCAATTATGATACAATTTGAGGTGTAAATCTGCAAAAAGCAATTGTGTACTATGTAAAGAGAGTCATTTCACCTTGATGCCTCTAACACTCATTCAAATAGACATGTTTAAATGCCTTCTAATATATATCATCCTTCCTTGCCCATCAATCTTCCTAGTGGATAATATTTATATAATCATACACTTACAAGCACTCTGCATTGATTTTAATTTTCAGAATCAACTTACAGACATTTATAAAGGAAATAAAAAATTCTACCAACAGAAAGAGTCCTCCATACCAATACTGAGAGGAGAGAACACAATTTGTTATTGAGTAGACAGTCAGATTCCCTGCTTGCAGGTAGTCCCTGAAAGACCACTAAGTCTAAACAAAATATAATACAAGTTTACATACCAATGTTAGAAGGAAATATCAATTAAAACTTTCCTTATCTCCTTGAGAGACACATATTCATAGCTGTTACACAGTTTCCTGTAAAACTCATGAGAAATTCTGAAGTCAATTTCAGAGTATGTGTTTACAGCTCCAACAGTCAGAAAACCTGAGATCTGGCAGCATTAGATACAAAAATTGAAGCTATTTTTGAGCCTATCATATTTCAAAGAACACTCTAGTAATGGAGAGCGTGTGGCCACCTCACCTTTACTAGACAGAAAATTTTATTTTATTTACTCTTAAACAACTCATCAAAACTTTCAGAATGTAAGTGTTATAGACTTTGATAACCTACAGGAAACGAAAATACCATTGTTGGAAGTTGGAAGCTAAAACTCTTTGAAGCAGGTAAGTGTAGGAACATTTTTTTTTTTTTGCTTTCTCTCTTTTTTATATACAATGAGATGGTCTAAAATTGATGGATTAAGAAATATAAAACTAACACAAATATGTGGTATATTTCGGGGATAGGTTAAGTAAGACCATTTCCCATAAAGGTATCTGAATGGATAGTTTTCAAGTTTGATAAAGTGAGGTAGAAGGATATTGTCAAGATTACAGACATGAGTACCAACAGAATTATGAGCACGTATCTACTAGTGTGACTAGATATGCTGGATAATTATATGACTTATTAGACCTCACCAAGCATACGTATGTAGGACTTATTAAGGTAAAGGATACAATACAGCAAGAGAAAAAGCAGCTCTCCAAGGTCTTTCCTTTAGTTATACAGAATTCGCTTTGTCTCTGGAGAAGAAACAGTGATATACATGTAAAGAATCTTGGTCTGGGGAGATGTTCCACCAAGTTTCTCATTGGGACACTCATACCCCTCGTAATGGGGCCAAACCAGATTCTGAACAGCCGTATCAGGTGTGAGCTACCAATAAGGAAGACTGCCCTGGCTGCCACAAGTTTTCAATATTAAAGAGCTCATTACCAATTGTTACCAGACTCGTTCTTACCCTAGCCAAAGGTCAAAAACAAATGTTCAGGCTTAGCAGGATAAATAAGCAAAGAGCTGTTCTTGTCAAGTTGTAAATAATTCTGTTACACAAGGATAGTATAAGAAGTAAAGTGAAATACTCCTACTTTCAATTTTTATTTACCTGTTTGAATTTGATAAACAACAATGCTCAACATTAATATTTGAAAGATATGCATACCATCTGGTAAAGCATATGTTAGCTTATTTTTGCTATTATACTTCAGTAAGTATAAAAGAGCTAACAGAGCTCCATTTAAGATATGCTGACCAATAAAATATTCTAATAAAATCCTTATATAAATATATGACATTTCCATTAGTTTTTGTCACTGAAGTTATTTTTACTGTTCATAATGACACAACATCAAATTAGTTGTCACAAGACATTTAATTTCAATTGCTTGCTCTTTCAGAATAAAAATTAAAATTTAAAAATCAATAGACATGTGATTTAGTTTTTCTATCTACCCAAAATAGAAATAATTGTCTACATGTTCAAATAGAATTGTATAAATTCTATTTTGTGCAAAGTTCAACAGTCGTGAAATAGATAAATATAGTTCCAATTTACTTAGTGATATATCATTCTAAAGTTGTATAAAATTTCATTAATAAAATTGAATCCGTGGTGGCTGAACTGATTTGGTAAGAATAATTTACCCTTCTCCTTTTTACATAGGAAACTAACTGAGGTATTTTTTTCAATAGTTTGGTCAGGTTTCTTTCTTTTTAGTTTTTCCTTATTTTAGCTTCACACATATTGATAGTATTTTGTTGACTATATTAAGTTTAGAATAAGTCACCATCTTAGCAAGTCTCATACCATTTTACTTATCCCACATGAACATTACTAGTCTTTACTGAGGATGTACAAAGGAATAAAAAAAAATACTCCTCTATTTTATTTCCTGGGTAATGTGGACTTTTACTGTTGCCACCATTCACCAAGCAGATACGGTCATAAAGCTACAATGGAGAGAAAAGAATAAGGTCCCATCAGACAGAAATGAGTAGAAGGCCCTTCTGGTACTGGGTGGAACAGGAAGGAGAAAGGAGTAGAAGACAAGGGATAAATATCCTGAATGTTCAATATCATTTTCCTCCCTAAACACACACATGCACAATCACACATAAATTTCTATAAAAACTCTAATTTGGGGTGATGAGAATGTGTTTTAGAAATGTCTAGGAGAAACTGTATAAATCTCACAGAAGGAGCTCATGTTCCTTGATTCTAAGAACACAGGCTTTGAAAATATTCTGTGTCTTAGACATATATGGCATCCAGCATGCCGACTACTATTCTGCTAGAGCTCTGGATTAGGGGGAAAAAAAATACTTTAATGAGAGTATTTAGGCAGGTGGTCCAGAGTACAACCACCCACATGAGGCTGGGGTGGGGGAAGGCAGCCCATTAGTGTTAAGAATCTTACAGTTTTTTTGTTTTGTTTTGTTTTAATTTTATTTATTTATTTATTTATTTATTTATTTATTTATTTATTTATTTATTTATTATTTGAGAGAGAGAGAGAGAGTGAGCGAGCCTGAGTGGGGGAGAACGGCAGAGGGAGAGAGAGTATCTTAAGCAGGCTCCATGCTCAGTGCAGAGCCTGATGGGGGACTCGGTCCCACAATCCCAGAATCATGGCCTGAGCCAAAATCAAGAGTCAGACACTCAACCAACTGAGCCATCCAGGTGCCCCAGGAGTCCCACAGTTTTAAAATGTTCTCAAAGAACAGACATATCAATAGGTACCTGGTGTATGAAAAGTCTGAAAAAGTAGGGAGGACAAAAGTATGGAAAATCAAAAACAGCATCTAGAGACCACACATATTTTTAGTATCAGGTACAGCTCAGTGCCAAACACACACACACACACACACACACAGGAACAGAGGCAGAACTAGATAGGTATCAGCTCACTCTGGCATATAATGACTAGCCACCAGACAAGATAAAGTACACTTGTTTGGAGTCCAGTACAAGAACCATAAGATAAACAGACATCTCTCTTTCTCTCTGACACTAATGGGATCCATAACCCCCTGAAGGGAAAGTGTAGAGGGAAACCTAGACTTGAATGGATGTAAGCCTTGAAATGATTACCTGGGAGTACCTTGGTAGCTCAGTCGGTTAAACCTCTGACTCTTGATTTTGGCTCTGTTCATGATCCTGGGGTTGTGGGATCAAGCCCCACATTAGGCTTTGTGCTGACAGTGAAAAACAAAAATGCTCTCCTTAATACCCAAAGGATACAAAAATACTGTTTTGAAGGGATACATGCATCCTAATGTTTATAATAGCATTATCAACAACAGGCAAATTATGAAAAGAGCCCAAATGTCCACAGACTGGTGAATGGGTAAAGAAGATGTGTAACATATATACAATGGAATATTATTCATAAAAAATAAGTCTTCCTATTTGCAATGACATTGCTAGAGCTTGAGAGTATTATGCTAAGTAAAATACGTCAGTCAGAGAAAGATAAATACCATATGATTTTACTCTCATGTGGAATTTTAAGAAATAAAATGAACACAGGGGGGAAAAAGAGAGAGAAAAGCCCTTTAATATCTGACTTTATATACTATGACATAGACCATACCATAGCTTATGATCCTCCTCTGATTTGACGTTACTCAAACACAGTGCTCAAATACCCTCCATTCTTGCTCTCCAATTGCAGAGAATTCTTCTTGTTCCTATCCAATTACTTGTATCCTTGATCTTTGCTTCTTTTAGCCAGTAGCCACAAACTGGAGATCCATTTTATGTCATACATTCATTTATTTATTTACAAACACTTATTGAGTACTACTATTAGCCAGACACTCTTTGGGCCACTGAAATATAATAATAAAAAATAAACAAGCTTATGATCTCATAGTTACTGAGTTTAATGCATTGGGTTCTGCACTGGTAGCATGGAGCTTGCTTGGGATTCTCTCTCTATCCCTCTTTCTCTGCCCCTCCCCTGCTTGTGTTCTCTGTCTCTCTCTCAAAACAAACACACTTAAAAAATTAGTCTATTTTCTAATGAACGTATGTCATCACAGCAAGAGTAATATATGTATATAACCATATGTGTGGGTTTTTTTGGTAAACAACCTTTGTACACTTAAGATAATAGTTTGAGACATTATATCTTTATATATGCTTTCTCCTTATTCACAGACTCTAATTGTGGAATGCTTCTGGTTCTTTCCTGAACTTCTCCACTATTTTTTCTTTACCTTTCCTTCTTTCTTTTCCCCTTTTATCCTATCTTCTTCCCTTTATTTTATTTATCCATCATCAGTTCCTCAAGTGGAAATTTTAAATCTCTCTTATTTCCTTGTCTTTAACTATGTGTCTTGATAATACCATATTGGCAACATAAAAGTTTAGTATTCTAGCCCAGGACTCTGTATTGTAAGGTGTAAGCATTATCTCTTCCAGAGGAGACAGAAAAGTCTGGCCATGGACTTTGCTAGGAAGGGTGCAGTGTCCTGCCCACAGCTTTGGTTCATATAATACAAGAGAGAAGTAGCAACATTTTCTTAGGATAGAGAGGTGAGAATCAAGGCGGGCGCAGGAATCAAGAATTTAGATGTAGGGTAATACTGGCTTATTAGTAAGTTAGAAAGACAAGAACAACAATACTGAATAGAAACTGGTGAGTGAAAAAAGCAATCAATGTTCAACACTAGGATCTTAGAACCTACCTAAGGTAGGACATATACATGTGTAAGAGAAGCTTATTTAATGAATATGGAACAAATTCTAATACTGATTTTTTTTATGTTTCTCAGTATGAATGAATACTGAGTGAGGAATTTGTTCATTTTTATTTTTTAAGTTTATTTATTTATTTTGAGAGAGAGAGAGAGAGAGAGAGAGAGAGAGAGTGTGTGTGTGTGTGTGTGTGAGTGGGGGAAAGGGGGGGACAGGCAGAAAGAGAGGAAGAGAGAACCCCAGGCAGGCTCTGTGCTGACGGCATGGGGCTCGAGCTCATGAACCATGATATCATGACCTGAGCCAAAATCAAGAGTTGGATGCTTAACTGAGTCATCCAGGCATCCCTTGAATGAGGATTTTAAACTCTATGTTCAAAATCTAACCCATTCTTTCCTTCTCTCTCTTTTCTTCTTACATTTAACTGTTGCATTATAATCTGCTCTTAGTTTTGTTTTTCTCCTCTTGGTTACCAGTAAAACAATCTGGTCAGATATCACAGTTATAAAAATATTAGCAAATTGGAATATAGGTCAATAGAATATAGTATATCTAGACTAAAGGGCAAGGAGAAAGAATAAATAAAGATAAATATTTCAAGAAAGAGTGCAAGGGAAATGTGAGGCATGATAGAAAGGTCTAACATTAAAGCATTTGCTATTCCAAGAGGAAAGGTGAATGACAATGAAGCATGTACAATATTTGAACAAATATATCAACCATTTTTTCTTAAGCTAATGAAATACATAATGCTACATATTTTACAAACTCTGAACAACCCAAAAGGGGGATTAATACAAAGAAACATCATCTAAGCACATCATAGTAAAAATGCTTGAAAACTAAAGGCAATGAGAAAATCTTGAAAGCAACCAGAGAAAAATACACATTATTTTCAAAGAAGTAGCACTAAGACTGACTCAAAGATGATATGTGAAATAGTGAAGTAAGACAAAAAATGTAATGATAGCTTTAAGTATTGAAGATAAATAATTGCTAAGGTACCCTTCTACATTTTTTCTATTTCAAAAATAAAGGAGAAGTAAATATACTTCCATATTTTTTTAAATGTTTATTTATTCATTTTGGGACACAGACACACACACAGAGAGAGAGAGAGAGAGAGAGAGAGAGAGAGAGAGAGAGAGAGAGAGAGAGAAACAAGGGGTGGAGAGAGAGAGAGAGGGAGTGAGAATCCTAAGCAGGCTCCTCACTATAAGATCAGAGTGTGAAGGGGGGCTCAGTCCCATGAACCGTGAGATCATGACCTAATCCAAAATCAAGAGTTGGAGGTTTAACTGACTGAGCCACCCAGGCGCCCCTAAATATACTTGTAGATTTAAAAACAGAGAGAATGAGGGCACCTGGTTGCTCAGTGGGTAAGGCATATGACTCTTGATTTCCGTGTCATGAATTTAAGCCCCATGTTGAGTATGGAACTTACTTTAAAAAAAAATCAACTGGATTTAATAAAACTTAAAAAAAATAGAGAGAACCCACTGCCAGGAGACTTACATTATTAGATGAGCTTTTTAAGAAGAAAGGAAATAATCCTGATGAAAGAAGAAAAATAAAGGAAAAAAGAAAAAAGAAAAAGGGTCCAGTAAATAAAAATTATTATTAACTTTATAAAACAATGTGACAATGTCCAGTAGACTGTAACATATTTATATAATTAAAGCAAATGACGTGCATAGAAAAAGTTAGATATTAAGTGAGTTAAAGTATTCTCGGTGTTTATGAGAATGGTAGCTTTAAAGGATAAATATCAAAATAAAACTATCAACTTAGATTATTTATTAAGCAACTACCCATTTTAAAAATCAAGGTAAAATAATAATTTTTCAGGTCAACTAAGCTGAGAGAACATGTTGCCAAATGAGCAGTATTCAACTAATATTAAATTTAAAATCTACCTAATAAAGGGAAATGGTACCAGATAGAAGCTGATTTGGAAAAATATGAAAAGTTCCAGAAACATTGTATTTTGGGTAATTATAAAAGATAAACTTTTCTCAATTTTAATGTCAAAATAATTCAGTTTAAAGAAAAACTAGTTACAATGGACTAGAAGATTATAACATACGTGGAAGAAAATGTATCACAAAAATATCGCTAACAATGGGAAGAGAAAATATATTATTAGAAGATTTTTAACTTATATTCAAAGTGGTACACTATGATTTCATGGCATATTGTGATAAGTTAGATTCATATTGCAAACATGAGGGTGACTGTGAAAGATAAAATAATGGAAAGGAAAACCAAAATTTCAATAGGAAAAATAAAATAGGATATTAGAAATACTTAATACTCAATAAAAAGCAGCATATGAGGAGAAAAGACAAAAACGAACAGAAAGAAAATAGAATGCAAATAGTAATATGATAGGATTAATGTAATTTGTGATTTCAGTCAATGCAAATAGTATCAAACTTCCAGCAAAAAAGCAGAAATTAGAGATAGAAAGGACAAAATCCAACTATATATGTAATAAGTTGAAAAATGACACACCAAAAGATATGTCCAAGTTCTAATCTGGTGGAGGAGAATAAAAACAAAAGGAAAATTAGAAATAATTTGAACTGAATGA
This sequence comes from Acinonyx jubatus, assembly GCF_027475565.1. Taxonomy (NCBI): domain Eukaryota; kingdom Metazoa; phylum Chordata; class Mammalia; order Carnivora; family Felidae; genus Acinonyx; species Acinonyx jubatus. Next base: position 23,564,337 of record NC_069384.1, read on the forward strand.
TGATGAAAACAAACATAACTCTGCAAAGGACTACTAGAGGCAACCTTATACCTTTAAATCCCTACACTAGTAAAAAAAAATAATAACCTTAAATGATTTAAGAAGCTAGAGAAAGAAAAGAAAATTAAATTCAAAATCAATAGATGTTAGTAAATAATTAAAATAAGAATGGAAATGAAACAGAGAATTGAAAAACATTAGAAAAAATCAATGAAAAGATTTAAAAGATTGATATATCTTTAGGTAGACAGTTCAAGAAAGCAACAACAACAAGACAGATATCAGTATCAGAACAGAAAGAGGAAATAAGACTACCAACATTTTTTAAAAAGAAGCTAATATTGTGTATAAATTTATGGCAGAACAGATTGCAAATGTACATAAAAAGGATTAATTAAAAGAAAAGTTAACAACATTGTTCCCAGAAAAAAAATAGAAAATTTAAATGAGTCGATATTGTTAAAGAAATACACGATTAAAACATTTCCAAAGAGGACTCTCTAAAACCTGGATATTTTCATTGCTGAAATATACTACACATTTAAAGAAGCAATATTACCAACTGTGTAAAAAAATACTTTTAAAAAAAATGAAAGAGAAAAAGTGCATCCCCAACTTATTTTTTGAGGACACAATTACTCTGATACCCAAAGCAGGAAAAGGCAGTAAAATAGAAGAAATTTAAAAATGAGTATCCCACCTGAGCACACATGCAAAAATACTATCAAATCCAAAATATCAATATATTGAAAAATATATTGTGAACAAATTACACTTATCCTTATAAAGCAAGGTTTATTTAATATTAAAAGTGTATCAGTATAGGGGCACCTGGGTGGATCAACTGGGTAAGCGTTCAACTTCACTCAGGTCATGAACTCACGGTTCGTGAGTTCAAGTCCTGCATCAGGCTCTGAGCTGTCAACACCGAGCCCGAAGCCTGCTTCAGATTCTGTGCCTCCCTCTCTCTCTGCCCCACTCCCGTTTGTGCTCTCTCTGTCTCTCAAAAAAAAAGAAAATGAATAAAAGTTAAAAAAAAATTTTGTAAAAAAGTGCACCAGTATTAATCATTAATAGAATGAAAAAAATCTGAGTATTTCTATATATACACAAAATCATTTGAATTAATTTCAACACTTTTCAACACAACAAACTAGATCTAGAAGGAAATACCCTTGGCCTGAGTAAAGAACAGCTGTAAAGAAGCCCCCACAGCCATTATCATACTATAAAAATTCTGAATGCTACTCCTCATGATCAGAAACAAGGCAGTAATGCACAATGTCACCACCTCTCTTCAGCGTTGGACTAGAAGTCCTACCTAATGCAATAAAAAAAGGAAAGGAAATAAAAGGTATAAAGGTTTGAAAAGTAAGTAAGTAATAAGTAAAGGTGTCTTAAAAGACAATCTACTTGTTGGGCTATTCTACTAAAATTGATTAAAAACTTCCAAAACATTTCTAATTACGTATCTACCAATACTGAATCCACATGTCCTCAAAATACGGTAGCGTAAAATACTATGAACAGTCAAAAAATCTCAGAAAATAAGAACAAAGTTGGAATACATAATTTTACCTGATTTTAATGTTTACTTATGAAGATATGGTAAGCAATACAGTGTGATCCTGATGTAGATATAGACATACAGGTCAGTGGAAGAGAATGTGGAGTCTGGAATAGATCACATGTAGCTATTCATTTATAGTCAGCAAAATTACCAAAGGAAATTAACAGAACAAAGGTAATGTTTTTAGTAACTTTTTTTCTTGATCTGGATATCCACAAGGAAATAAAAAAAAGAAAACAACACTCACACAGTATACAAAAATCAACTTAAAAATGGTCATGGATCTAATACAAAAGATAAAATTAGAAATCAATATTCACAACCTAGACTATGCTAAGGTTTCCTAGACAGGAACAAAAAATTTTCATGGAACATGAAAATAAAATACTGATGACTTCAACTTAATTAAAATTTTTAACTACTGTGCAACTAAAGATAGTATTAAGAAATTAGAAAAAATTAAGGCCACAGACAGGAACAATATATTCCCAGTACTGATTCACAGTACACAGAACTTTCATTTAGAGTACATGAAAATCCCTCAGAACTCAATACCATGAGGATAAACAAGCCATTGGTTTTGAGAAAATAATCAAATGCGCTGACAGGCACTTTATAGTGAAGATATACAAATGGCCCATACCGCATGAAAAATTTCTCAACATTCTTAGGGAAATGCGAATAAAATAAAAACGAGGTATTAGTGCACACACACTACAATTTAAAAAAAACCTGACAATTCTAAGTGTTGTCAAAGGTTTGGAGCGTCTACAATTCTCATGCATTGATGGCGATAGCATATATTGCGATAATCACTTTGGAAAGTGATCTGAAGTTTCTACTAGCATTATCATATGGCCTAGCAATTGAACTCCTCTTTATTCAGCTGACAGAAATGAAAATGTGTGTTCACCCAAAGACTTTTATACCAATCTTCACAACAACTATTCATAATAGTTCCATGGGAAACCGAAGTGTCCTTTAATAAGTGAATAAGTGGACACACTACTCAGTAATAGCATTTATATAATATTGATACTCAGAATCATGAGTAAATTTTAAAAACTTTATGCTGAGCAAAAAAATACAAACACAAAAAAGTACATGCACTATGTTTCATGTATCCATATATGTTTATATCTCTATACCTATCTCTATGTACCTCTCTTTCTCTCTCTCTCTCTCTCTCTCCTTCTCTCTCCCTCCCTACCTACTTAATTTCAGTGGTCAAAGATAATCTATAGTGACAGACAGGTGAACTAGTCTATTGGTCCAGGCATGGGGAAGAGAAGATTAATGTCAAATGGTCACTATCAAACATTTTGGAACTATGAAATGTTTCTTCTATATTTTGATTATGGTAGCACACAGACACATATATTTCTCAAAATTCATTGACACTTTTGTACACATTGTACACTTAAATGTATGCATTTTGAAATTAAATTGTAATGTAGTAAATCTGATTTAAGTATATCACTTCCAGAAAGTCCATAGTAGCACTTTTTAATGAACAAAAATTGGAAATAATGCAAGGATGCACTGTTTGGGAGGAGGAAACATAGGGACTTCTTGAGAACTTATTTGACATTCTTATCTCACTTTGTGAAATTTCACCAAGTACATAAATCATTTGTTGTTATTCTGAATCAGTTATATTTTAATAAATAAATCAAATACACATAAAAGAGAATTCTAGGAGAGGAACTGGAGACAGTGTGTTCAAGACTACTCTTCCAAAGGCTTTCCTTAGAAAGTGGGGAAAATACGTGACCCAGTAACTTAAAAAGAAGTAATTCCAGATCATTTGCATTCTGAAGAAAGCTGAAAAGAGGAAGATTACTCTTGCAGAATCCTTGTTCAAGTGATATACAATGGCATCTAAGTATAGCGTAAGTACTTGCCTTAGTTAGAACATGGATAGTTCATCCATGATAACAGTGGAAAAACAGAACACATAGGTATAGATGCAAGGAATTATTATGAACATTACATGAATGTGAATTGATAATATAGGTACGGGTGCCTAACATACTGTAAATATTCAACACAGTACTTATATTTTTTAATTTGGTCTTTTATTTTTTTATCTGAGAGAGAGAGAGAGAGAGAGAGCACACATGTGCTAGTGGGGGCGAAGGGGAGAGACAGAGGGAGAGAGGGAGGGAGAATCTTAAGCAGGTCCTGCACCTGGGATCATGACCTGAGCCAAAATCAAGAGTCAGATGCTCCACTGACTAAACCACCCAGGTGTCCTCAACATGTTACTCATTATTAACTATATTGATACTACTCTACCAGGCTACCACATGACTACTAGCAGTAGTGTTGGTAGTGGACAAATGCTGAAGGATGTGAGAAAGAAAGTGAACAGGACCAGAAAAAAAAAAAAAAAGTGACTCATTCTTAGTGACTTTCATTTGGTTTTATGAAATTATAATTAATTTGTGTGGCAGAAAATTTTACACGTTTAGGCTTATATCTAGTGAAATATGCACTACCAAACAACAACAACAAAAATGCTGTTAAAATATATAAGAATTCCAACCCCTTGTTTTGAAGAACCTCCATATCATTTCCCACAGTGGCTAGACCATTTGCAGTCCCACCAACAGTGCACCGGGATTCCTTATTCTCCACATGCTGGTCAACACTTGTTTCTTGTGTTTTTTTGATTTTAGCCATTCTTAAAGTATGAGCTGATAACTCACTGTGGTTTTGATCTGCATTTCCCTGATGATGAGCAATGTTGAGCATCTTTTCATGTGCCTGTTGGCTACCTGTGTGTCTTCTTTGGAGAAATGCCTGTTCATGCCTTCTACCCACTTTTTAACTGGATGATGTGGTGTTAAGGTGTTTAGCTGTTTAAGTTCTTTTGGATACTAACTCCTTATTGGATACGTTATTTACAAGTACATTCTCCCATTCCATAGTTTGCTTTTCAGTTTTGTTTCCTTTGCTGTGTAAAGCTTTTCATTTGATGTAGTCCCAATTTTTGCTTTTGTTTCTCTTGCCTTAAGAGACCTACCTTAAAAAATGTTGTTATAGCCAATGTAAGAAAAATTACTGCCTGTGCTCTCATCTAGGATTTTTATGGTTTCAGGTCACACATTTAGGTCTTTAATCCATATTGAGTCTATTTCTGTGTATGGTGTTAGAAAGTGGGCCAGTTTCATTCTTTCACATGTAGCAGAGCAGTTTCCCCAGCACCATTTGTTGAAGATACGGTCTTCATAAAGCATATTCTAGCCTGCTTTATCAAAGATTAATTGACCATATGATCGTGGATTTATTTCTGGTCTCTCTATTCTACTCTATCGATCTATGAGTGTATCTCTGTGCCAATACCATACTGTTTTGATTATGACACCTTTATAGTATACCTTGGAATCTGGGATTGTGAAACCTGCAGTTTTCTTCTTTCTCAGGACTGCTTTGGCTATTTGGTGTCCTCTATGGTTCCATACAAATTTTAGGATCATTTCTTCTAGTTCTGTGAAAATGCTATTCGTATTCTGATAGGGATGGCATTAAATCTGTAGATTGCTTTGGATAGTATGGACATTTTAATAATATTTGTCCTTCTAGTCCACGAGCATGGAATACATTTCTCTTTGTGTGGTGTTTAATTTCTTTCATCAGTGTTTTATAGTTTTCAGTGTACACGTTTTTCACCTCCTTGGTTAGGTTTATTCCTAGGCATTTTATTATTTTTGGTCAATTGCAAATGGGATTGTTTTCTTAATCCCTCTTTTAACTACTTCATTATTAGTGTACAGAAATGCAGTGATTTTCTGTATACTGATTTTGCATCCTATGACTTACTGAATTCATTCATCAGTTCTAGTAGCTTTTTGGTGAAGTTTTTGAGGTTTTCTATATAGAGTATCATGTCATCTGCAAATAGTGAAAGATTTACTTCTTCCTTACTAATTTGGGTGCCCTTTATTCCTTTTTATCATCTCACTGCTGTGGCTAGTACCTCCAGTAGTATGTTGGATACAAGTGGTGAGAGTGGGCATCCTTATCTTATTCTTGATCTTCGGAGGAAAGCTCTCAGTTTTTCACCATTGAATATGATGTTAGCTGTGGGTTTTTCATAAATGGCTTTCATTATGTGGAGGTATGTTCCCTCTAAATCTTTCTTGAGGGTTTTTTTTATCATGAATGGATGTTTTACTTTGTCAAATTCCTTTTCTGCATCTATTGGAATGGTTATTTTTGTTTTTATCCCTTCTCTTACTCATGTGATGTATCACATGGATTGATTGAGTTGCAAATTGTGAACCACCCTTGCAAACTGGGAATAAATCCCACTTGATTTTGGTGAATGGTTTTCTCAATGTATTGTTGGATTAGTTTTACTAACGTTTTGCTGAGGATTTTTGCATTTATATTCATCAGAGATACTGGCCTTTAGTTCCTTTTTATTGTGGTGTTTGTATCTAGTTTTGGTGTAAGGGAATGCTGGCCTCACAGAATAGAATGAATTTGGTAGTTTTCCTTCCTTTTTTTTTATTTTGTTGTTGTTGTTTGTTGTTGTTGTTGTTGTGTGTGTGTGTTTTTTTTTTTTTTTTTTTGAAATCGTTTGAGAAGGATAGGTATTTACTTCTTCTTTAAATGTTTGGTAGAATTCACCTGTGAAGTCCTTTGGTCCCTGGACTTCTGTTTGTTAGGAGTTGTTTGATTACTAATTCAATTTCATTACTGGAAATCAGCCTGTTCAAATTTTCTATTTCTTCCTGATTTAGTTTTGGGAGGTTATAGGTTTCTAGGAATTTATCCATTTCTTCTAGGTTGTCCAATGTATTGGCATATAATAATAGAATTATCATATGATCTGGTAATCCCACTACTGTGTATTTCACCAAAGATTATGAAAACAGTAATTCAAAAAGGAGTGCATATTGGCACAGTCCTTTAAAGAATAACTTATCAGTACCACTAGACACTAAAATATAACAATCCCCCCATTACCCAGAAGTTATACTGTTTAATATATTTCCTGTGTGTATGGAAGAAAGCATACACAATGACATTCTTTGTGACATATACTTGTGACATATGCACCCCTATGTTTTTTGCAGCATTATTTACAATCTTCAAATTACGCAAGCAACACAAGTATCCACTGATATGTGAATGGATAAAAAAGATACACACACACACACACACACACACACACACACATAATGGAATATTACTCAGCTTTAAGAAAGAATGAAATCCTATGATTTGCAACAACAGAGATGGATCTAGAAAGTAAAATGCTAAGTGAAATTAGTCAGCCAGTGAAAGATATACATCATGTGATTTAATCCCTATGTGGAACTTAAGAAATAATACAAATGAACAAAGTGACAAACAAAGAAACAGACTCTTAAGTACAGAGAACAAACTGGTAGCTACCATAGTGTGTGGGGGATGGGTGAAATGGGTAAAGGGATTGAGTACACTTTTGGTGATGAATACTGAGTATGTATAGACCTGTTGAATCACTATACTGTGCACCTGAAACTATTATAACATTGTATGTTAATTACATTATAATTACTATTTGTAAAAATGTGCAACCAAAAAGAAAAATAAAATGAAACACAGAAGCCATAAAGAAAAAAAAATCATAGTTTTGACTACGCCAAAATTTAAAACTTTAAAAATTAGGAAACAATGCTACAGACTGGTAAAATATATTGTCAACCTATATAACAGAGAAGACACTGTAACCAGAATAGATGAGCTACAGATGAGAAGAATATAGTTTTCAATTTTTATAACCGGAAAAGAATCATTTCCTATTCCCTACAACAGATACAGAACTCATATAAATCAATTTTGAAACCATAAAAAATTAGAAAAAAAAAACACCTTAACGTTTGATACTATTGTATGTTGAGTCTGCGGCATATTTGATACTGCAGGACTGTAAACTGGCATAGCTCTTTTAGAGAATGATTTGTCAGCACCACTAGAAGTTAAAATAACAACTACCAGCAGTTGTACTGTTTACTATCTTTACTAAAGAAATAGCTATCTGTGTATGGAAGAAGGCATATACAATGACATTCTTTGTGATACTGTCTGAGACACTGAAAATTTAAAACACCGTAAATCCTGGTCAACAAAAGAAAAAAAAAAAGAATTTCAACTCATAGGTAAATACTGTCAGTGTGTGCATGAGCGTGTGCACACACACACACAAAGATTCTTAAAACCATTTCTGATTGAAAAAAAAGTCTTGAGAACAATTTAACATTGTGAATAAGATCAAATGGGCTGTCTATTGCCTAAGAAGATTTCGTAAGGTAGCAAATATTTTAAAGAATGACTTTATTTGCTTTTTGATCTACAAGCAGTATAGTTAAAGATGTAATTCATGTTTTGACTTGCTTATCTGACATTTACTCATTATTTGAGACTCAGAGTGAGTGCTAAATAATTGGATTCAATCATATGAAAATGGTGATATTCAAACATTCTGACCATCAGAAATGACACCTTCTTGTGGCTCAATCTAATAATATAGCATAAAGAGAATAATTCAACTTTTAATGGGGACTATTTTCTTAGTTTATGTTTCCAGGCAGAATTCCATTTAAAAAGAGAGATCATTAAAGATTATTTATTGAAACACAGGATGTGTGCATGCCCTGTTTTCTCAAAAATAAGTGTGCTTGTGAAAAGCAACATATAATATTTAATATTGTAAAGTACAAATTAAAATTTTCTTTAGGTCAGTTCTCCCATTTCTAAGAAGATTCCAAGTTTTAGTCTCTTGGGAAAATACCTCTTTTTAAATTTAAGATAGATTTATCTAGTAATTACTAATTAATCTCAGACATTGTTTAATATTCAAGCAGTTTGTGAAAGTAAATACTAGTATACTCCAAATTTTAAAGACAAAATATGCTCAGAAAATTTATGTTACTTGTGAAATGTTATGTTGATGATTGTGTGGCAAAACATCCACTATTAGTCAGTCTGCCTTGATTCTAATGTTTGTTTAATATTCCAGACTGGAAAACTATACCCTTGATGGGCCAGATGTCTCTAAGCACTTTTTCCTTTGACTCTTAAGTTACCAGGTGGGGAAATGAATATATTCAGGGGAGGGCTGGAATTGGTAAAATAAGGTAGAGTTAGGGCAGATATTGCTTGAGTCATTATTAATAATTTGCATGATTGTCCTCTGATTTTAGCACTGGGTTTTACTTTGGGGATTAGGGATACTATAGCTTCTTCTCAGATTATGAATAGAAAACATTATTATCTGAAACATAACTTGAGAGATTCCCCATTTATTTTTGCTGATAATTCTATCAGATATTGTGTTAAATACCTCTTCAAACTCTACCTTTTGGAAAACAAAAACAGAGGAAGTGGAGCTAAATTAGCTCCATCAGAGCCGATTTGACAGTAAATTTCATACATTAAAAAAAAGAGCTGAAATTTGAGAAAGAATTTGATTTTACAGTCACAGCTATCCATGAATGATCCAGTTTAAAAGGGAAGATTTGGAGGGAATACAGACAAACTCAGTAACAGAACTAATAGATCAAAGCAAAGCGAAGATGGGAGTTGAGTTTATATTATGAAGGCAGAAGTTTAGAGAAAAGAGAGTAGACTGGTATCAGTCTCTGTAAAAGAATAAGGTAAACATCCATCCCGAGCGTACAGAACCATTCTTTTTAGAGATAAATGTGATAGAATTTCCAGAACCTTGAAAACACTGTAAAAACACTATTTCAAACTCAGATGAGTAAATATGTCTCTGTGTAATTTAAAACAAATTTTAGGGGTGCCTGGGTGGCTCAATCAGTTGAGCGTCCGACTTCGGCTCAGGGCATGATCTCGCAGTGTGTGAGTTCGAGCCCCGCATCAGGCTCTGTGCTGACAGCTCAGAGCCTGAAGCCTGCTTCGGATTCTGTGTCTCCCTCTCTCTCTGCCCCTCCCCCACTCATGCTCTGTCTCTCTCTTTGTCAAAAATAAATAAACATTAAAAAAAATTTTAAACAAATTTTATATCACATTCTTGGCACCTCTGTATGTTCACGTGTTGCAATAACTCTAATTTTAGACTGTGAATTTTAATATTAGACTGAGTTTCAATCATATTTTTATATTAAATACTTTGTACAATACAATTCTACTTGTCTATGCAGTTTAGCATGTTTCCAAAATATAAACATAAAAGCATTTCTAGTTTTAGCATATTATTATTATGATTATAATGACTTGAAAAAAAATTCCTTGACTTTGACTTTGATAACACATGTTCAGTTAATACTGATCAAAGAAAATACTGAAAAATCAAGAAAGACTTATGAAATAAACAATACACAATTACATAATTGCAGCAAGTTTTATTAGTAATGTATTTCTCTGAGAATTTACTATATATTAGGTTATTAAGTGAGAATTTACTATATATTAGATTGCAAGTTAATACCCCTTATATACAAGAAAGCTGAAAACAGAAAGCTAAAGTAATCTGCCAGGGGTGCCTGGGTGGCTCAGTCAGTTAAGCATCTTTGCTTTGGCTCAGGTCATGATCTCAGCGTTAGTGAGTTTGGGCTCCGCACTGATAGTGATAGCCTGCCTGGGATTCTCTTTCTCTCCCTCTCTCTCTGCCCTTCCCTGCACACATGAGCTCATGTGTGCTCTCTCTCTCTCTCTCTCTCAAAATGAATAAATAAACTTAAAAATAAAATTAAAAAATAAATTAATCTGCCACAACTCAAACTGGCTCTACTAATTGTGTCAGGATATGAAGTTTGTATTCTTTCCAATGTAACTACCACGTCCTCTGAATCTCTTACATATTCAAGACACAAATCACTGCCAGGAAGCTAACATCGGAAGAGATGAGCAGAATTCCTGCAGAACTCCAGAAAATGGGTACAGAATCAACTAAGGATCACAGATATATATGAACTTAAATGTCACATTCCTGAAATAGTGATAATCACCGATGCTGATGACATTTGTTGCTATATGGCTAAACTCTGGATTCAAGCTCATGTTTATTATACATGTAGTATTTTACTATTTAACTCAACCTTCTTCTGAAATTAACATGTGCCTAATAAAATCACACACATATAAGTATATAATTGCATATTTATCTACATTGTTTATATTTATATAAATATGCCTTAGTACTATAGATGTGTAAGTATATACATAATCAATATAGGAATTGTAGTGTGATCTTTAGGCAAAGCAAATGTAATGCCAGCTTTAAGAGAATATTATTTAAATATAAAAAAAAACATGTTTATTAAGATCGTTTTTCCTTTCTTTCCTTCCTTCCTTTCTAACTGAAGTGTAGTTGACATACAATATTACATTAATTTCCTGTGTATAATATAGTGAAGGTCTTCTGACTTTTAAAGGTAAGAAAACCAAATCCAGAATCTGTATTTTAATGACATTTCCTAAGGGATTCTTGTTCTCTGTTGCTGTAATTTTATCAGTGCTTCTGCCTGCTAATCATTGTGATCTGTTCATATAACTAGGATTTGCATATATTTTCTCATTCTGAATCATTTTAAGTGCTGTCTTTTGAACTCGGTCTCTGGATGCCCGTATTTTTTCTCAGGGGACTCAGGATATCAACGATGAAATTTTTTTCCCTTTCCACTCTCATTTTTGCCTGCAAACATATTAGTTGCATTTACACCTTAAGAATCTTCCAGTGAGACTGCTTCTTCCCTGAAGATCATATTCTTGGCTATATTCCTTAAATCATATTTCTTAGAATATTATGTCATTTCTGGCTTCCTCTTCCTCAGACTAATTCATTAATCACTGAGAGTTATATCTACCTCTTCCAACATTCCACACAACCAGGTCCTCTAAGGCTCCTAATGACTTCTTAATCATAAAGCCATTCCCTTTACCACTATCTTGCTTAACATCTTGTTTGATGAAGTAAAAAGAGCACAGGTATTTCAATCCAAATTTTGTCCCTGTATTATTTTCCATGTCTTTTTTGCCCATGTACACAGAATTTAGGTAAAGTAATTTGTAAGGTTGTTATTTGACCAAAAATAACTTATGAGAAAAACCCAAAATACTCAACACAATTTGATGTTCAGTATTTACAGACTGCATTTGTCTTACCAATCTATGTTTTATTCAATTATAAATTACATGAGAATAAACTAATTTAACCTATGTATTTTAATATATTCACAGTAACATATATAGTAGTACAACTTTCTGTAGGATATTCATCTTGAAAGAGTCAGCTAGTCCCATGATTTCAGAAATCTCCTGTATGGTCCCTAAATCTGCATTCCTGGCCTTGAAATCTTGAGTTCAAGTCCTACATGTTTGGTTCATTGATAGTCTACGTGTGCTGCAAACTGAAAATAAGCACTTTTGTTGATGTTTCAAGATACTTTGGAAAAGGGGCATGATATAAAAATTATCAGCAATATTATCCTCCTGTTCACTGATATTATATCACCACTCATTTAAACGGTGCTTCCATTCTCTCAGGCACTATTTGCTTGGAAATACATAGCCTGTGACTAAGTTCAGATAATTAAATTGCAAATTGATCTCTTAAAATATATGCTTCTGTAATTCTTTTCTTGGCCAACATTCTACCTTGTTTTCTTTTACCTCAGAATTTTGAAAAAGAATAGTGATTACCCATTTTCTTTTGTTGTTGTTGTAATGTATTTCTTCTGTTTATCTTTTTCTTCTCTTTTATTGTGGTAAGAACATTTAACATGATCTATCCTCTTAACAAATTTTTAAGTGTGTAACACATCATTGTTGACAGTAGGTTACAGTACTCTATAGCAGATCCCTGGAACTTATTCATGTTGCTTAACTGAAACTTCATGCACATTGATTAGTGACTCTCCATTTCCCCTCCCTGCAGACCCTGGCAACCACCACTGCACTCTTTGATTCAATGACTTTGACTATTTAGATACCTCATATACGTGGAATCATGTAGTATTTGTCTTTCAATAACTGGCTTATTTCACTTAGCATAATGTCAACCTCTCAAAGTTAACCTCTGTTTCCACATAATGCAGAATTTTCTTCTCTTTTTCAGGTTGACTGGTATTCTATTATATGTGTATACTACATTTTCTTTATCCATTTGTTTCCAGACATGTTGTTTCCACATTTTGACTATTGTGACTAATGTTGCAATGAATATAGGATTGATAATATCTCGTTGAGATCCTGATTTCAATTAGTTTGAATAAATACCCATAAGCAGGTTTACTGGATTATATAGTAGCTTTATTTTTAAGTTTTTTTGAGGAACCTATGTAGTTTCTGTAGAAATGGCAACATTTTGCATTCCCACCAAAAGTGAGCAAGGGTTCTAATTTCTCCACATTCTCACCAACACTTGCCTTTTTTAAAAAAAAAAATGAAGTATAGTTGACACGCAATGTTATATTAGCTTCAGGTGTACAACACAGTGATTCAATAACCATATGTTATGCTATACTCATGGATGTTCCTCAAAAAGTTAAAAATAGAAACAACATATGATCCAGTAATTCCATTTTTGGGTATTTACCCAAAGAAAATGAAAACACAAAGTCAAAAAGATATATGTATCCTTATGTTTACTGTATGTTTTTAAATAATAGGCATGCTTAAAGTATGAGGTGATACTTTATTTTCTTGTTTGTTTCAAATTTTTATTTAAAATCTTATTAACATCTTGTGCAGTCTTGGTTTCAGGAATAGTAGAATTTAGTGATTCACCGCTTACATATAACACCCAGTACTCATAACAAGTGCTCTCCTTAATATCCATCATCCATTTAACCCATCCTCCATTCACCTCCCCTGCAACAACCCTCAGTCTGTTCTCTATGGTTAAAAGTGTCTTATGGTTTGCTTCCCTCTATCATTTTTTTCCATTCTCCTGTGTTGATTCTGTTTTGTTTCTTAAATTCCACATATGAGTGAAATCATATGGTATATGTCTTTCTCTGACGGACTTATTTCACTTAGCATAATACACTCTCGCTCCATCAACAAGATGCCATATGCCATATGCATGCTATATGCCATTGCATATGGCAAGATTTCATTCTTTTGATGGCTAAGTAATATTCAATTGTATACCACATCTTCTTTAACTATTCATTAGTCGATGGACACTTGGGCTCTTTCCATAATTTGGCTATTATTGATAATGCTGCTATAAACCTAGGAGTGCATGTGCCCCTTTGAATCTGTATTTTTGTATCCTTTGGATAAATACCTAGTAGGGGAAACGCTGGTCATAGGGTAGTTTGGTTGATTGTTTCCTTCACCATGCAGAAGCTTTTTATCTTGAGGGGGTCCCAATAGTTCATTTTGGTTTTTTTGTTTCCCTTGCCTCCAGAGACATGTGATGAACATGGATGCAAAAAAATCTCAACAAGATACCAGCAAATCAAACCCAACAGTGCATTAAAAGAATTATTCCCCACAGTCAAGTGGGATTTATTCTTGGGCTGTAACGGGGATTCAGTATTTGCAGTATTTGCAAATCAATCAACGCAATACACCACATTAATAAAAGAAAGGATAAGGACCATATGATTCTTTCTATAGATGCAGGAATACAGAATCCATTCTTGATCAAAACCCTCAACAAAGCAGGAATAGAGGTAACATACTTCAAAATCATAAAACCATATACAAAAGACCCACAGCTAATATCATCCTCAAGGGGGAAAAACTGAGAGCTTTTCCCCTACAGACAGGAGCAAGACAGGGATGTCTGTTCTCACCATTGCTATTTTAACATAGTACTGGAAGTCCTAGCCTCAGCAATCAGACAACATAAACAAATAAAAGGCATCCAAATCAGCAAGAAAGAAGTCACTTTCACTATTCATGATACTCTATGTATCATGATACTCTATGTATAAAAGAGTATTCATGATACTCTATGTATAAAACCTGAAAGACTACACCAAAAAGTTGATAATCCTGATACACAAATTCAGCAAAGTTGCAAGATATAAAATAAACACTCAGATATCTGTTGGATTTCTATTCACCAATAATGAAGAAGCAGAAAAAAGAAACCAAAGAATCAATCCCATTTATAACTGCACCAAAAACATACAATACCTAGGAATCAACCTAACCAAAGAGATAAAGGATCTGTACCCTGAAAACTGTACAAAACTTGTGGAGGTAACTGAAGAGGACTCAAAGAAATGAAAAGACATTTCATGTCCATGGACTGGAAGAACAAATACTGTTAAAATGTCTATACTACCCAAAGCAATCTATACATTTAACACAATCCCTATCAAAATACCACCAGCATTTTTCAAAGAGCTAGAACAAACAATCCTAAAATTTGTATGGAACCACAAAGGACCACAAATATCGAAAGCAATCCCTAAAAAGAAAAGGAAAGCTGGAGGCATCATAATTCCAGACTTCAAGCTACATTTAAAGCTGTAATCATCAAGAAAGTATGGTACTGGCACAAAAACAGACACATAGATAAAGGGAGCAGGATAGAAAACACAGAAATGGACCCACAACTATATGGTCAACTAATATTCAACAAAGCAAGAAAGAGTATCCAAAGGAAAAAAGACAGTCTCTTCAACAAATTGTGTTGGGAATACTGGACCGCCACATGCAGAAGAATGGACTTGGACCACTTTCTTACACCATAAATAAAAATAAATTCAAAATGGATGCAATACCTAAATGTAATACGGGAAACCATCAAAATCCTCGAGGAGAACACAGGCAGCAACCTCTTTGACCTCGGTCAGAAAAACTTCTTACTAAACACATCTCCAGAGGTGATATTTTATTAATGGTACCCCAAAAAACAAATCTACAGGTAAATATTCTTGATGAATTCAGATGCAAAAATTATCAATGAAATACAAATAAACTGAATCCAATAGCACATTAAAGGGTTATACATCATAGCCAAGTGGATTTTATCTCTGTGATACAGATAGTTCAACATAAAAATTAATTATGACATGTCACGTTAACAGAATAAAGAATAAAAATTATACGAGCATTTAAATAAATGCAGCAATATAACTTGACCAAATTTAATATACTTTCAAGATGAAAATTTCCAGCAAACTAGGAATAGCAGGAAAGAAACTAACATAATAAAGGAACGTATGAAAAGCCCGTAGCTAACATCATACTCATGGTGAAAAACTGAAAGCTCTTCCACTAATATCAGAAATAAGATAAGGATGCCCACTCCCACCACTTTTATTCCACATACCATTTATTTAAAGTCCTAGCCAGAAAATTAGGCAAGAAAAATAAATAACAGGTATCTAAACTGGAAAAGAAGTAAAGTCATCTGTGTGCATATGGCATGATCTTTTATATAGAAAACCTAACTCCAAAGATTCCACAAATAAAACTGTTAGAACTTCTTTAAAATTTCAGTAAAAGTTGCAGAATAATTAACACATAAATATACCTGTATACTAACAACAATCTATCAGAAATTTAAAAAATAACCATGTATAACAGCACCAAAAAGATTAAAATAAACTTAACTAAATAGATGAAAGACTGGTACACTGAAAACTATAAAACGTTGCTAAAAGAAATTAAACAGTGACAAAATGTCATCCATGTTCATGGATTAGAAGACTTAATACTGTTGGGGGTGCCTGGGTGGCTCAGTCAGTTAAGTGTCTGACTCTTGATTTGGGCTCAGGTCATGATCTCATGTTTCATGGGTTCGAGCCCCACATCTGGCTTTAAGCTGACAGCTTGGGATCTTTCCCGCCCTCTCTCTCTCTGCCCCTCACCTGCTTGTACTCTCTCTGTCTCTACCTCTCTCTCCGTCAAAATAAATAAACATTAAAAAAAGACAACACTGTTAAAATGTCCATACTACCCAAAGTGATCCACAGATTCAATGTAATCTCTATGAAAAAGAACCAATTCTAAAATGTGTAAGGAACTACAAAAGAAAACAAATAGTCAAATCAATCCAGAGAAAGAACAAAACAGGAGATTTCACACTTTCTGATTTCATAATATACTACAAAACTACAGTACTTAAAAACAGTTATAATGGGTGGCTCAGTCGGTTAAGTGCCTGATTCTTGATATAAGGCTCAGATCATCACCTCACAGTTTGTGATATTGAGCCCTGCAGCGGACTCCACACTCAGCATGGAGCCTGCTTGGAATTCTCTCCCCCCCACCTTTCTGTCCCTCCCCTCATCATGCTCTCCCTCTCTCACAAAATAAATAAATATTAAAAAAATAAATAAAAAAGCAGTGGTGGCACTGGCAGAAAGACAGACATATAGACAGGTAGAAGAAAAGAGAGACTAGAAATAAATCCACTCATATATGGTCAACTGACAAGGGCACCAAGAATACACAACAGGAAAAGGACAGTCTCTTCAAAAAATGGTGCCAGAAAAATTAGATATCCACATGCTAAAAAAATGTTATCAGACCCTTATCTTAGGGCATACACAGAAATCAACTCAAAATGGATTAAAGACTTAAATCTAACACTTGAAACTGTAAAACTCTTAAAAGAAAACAGGAAAAGGTTTGTCATAATAGTCTTTCCATGATTTTATGGATATGGCAACAAAAGCACAGGCAACAATAACAGCAAAAATAAACAAGTGTGACTACATCAAACTAAAAAGTTTCTGCACAGCCAACAATCAACAGAATAAAAAGACAACCTATAGACTGAGAACACATCCTTTTGAACTCTACATCTGACAAAGGGTTCATCTCCAAAACATATAAGAAACTCTTACAACTCAAAGGCAATAAAATGAACAACCCGATTTAAAAAAGAGTTAAGGACCTGAACAGGTATTTGTTCAAAACAGACGTATTCATAAATGGCCAACAGGTACATGAAAAAACGCTCACTCTCACTAATAACCAGGGGGATCAAAACTACAGTGATTCCCATTTTTGTACTAAAGACAATGAAGGATGCCCATGATCTGACCCTGGCCTGTGCTCACACCATTCCAGTTCTTTATCTCACCGTCCCTCTGTGAGCAGCATCCCTCAGCCACATTAGACTAATCAGTATTACCAATATAGCCTTAGTAACTTTCCATTGATGTCCATTTCCTTCACTGCTGGAATGCCTCCCTCTTATTCATATCTTTCTTTGAAAGCTACTCATTCTACAAGGACTGGGCTGTGTTCTAATGCCCCAATCGCACTAAACCTTTTTAGAATATTAGCCTGAAGGAAATGTGGGCATACTTGGCCTTCTATAACACACAAATTCTTTTTTTGGTGAGGGAGTAGTGGTGAGAGAGCATTTATCATTATATTAATCTGAACATTATATATATTTTATTTCCACTGCTCACTTTTTAATACTTGGAATCACGAACTCAGTCATAGATATGTTTGTATTTCTGAAACTTGTGAGGAATGATTCTTGTATATCCTTTTATTGTATCTGTATAGATCTTTATGTGACATAAATTATTTCTGCATATATTATACTTTTTTGTTTGCTATAAAAAGCTTCATGAGACAAAAAGAGATAAAAACGGGATAAAATACTGTATGACAGGGCAATTGCAGTGAACTCATAACACATTTTATTCTCATTTAATCAATACCAAAACTGTGGCTTTGAAATATTTGGGGGCTTGCAAAGTATCACAGCCATAAGTAGAGGCTCAAACAGCACTTCACAATTTTTTGAACCCTAAGATTTGGGAACAGCTTGCATTTGGGTAGTGCAAAACAAATGTGTCACATTTCATGAAGATATATCTCTATTTTATATTACAGTGAGAGCATAATTGCCTACCTTGTTCTGGGGGATACAGAGGCCTGGGGTGGAGATGAGCAGTCATCCCAGTCTGAGTCAGCCTGGGTCACTGAATCACAGCATGTATGACACACTATCGAGAGTTTCTTGTGCCAAGATCAGACATGGTGTGGGCAAGAGTGAATTATGTGTGCATGAGTTAAACCAGAGTTTCTGTTTGCTTGTTAATTACTGCATCATATTCTGTGCTATCCTAAAATAGTTTGCAATCCTACAATTCTAATTGTTTGACTATAGATTTTTCCAGGTTTTCTATGTAAATAAACATCCTCACTTTGCAAAATCTTTTTTTTTTCCAATTATGATGGCTTTAAATTTTGGGTTTGTTTACTTCAATATTTGTTTATTTGATAAATGTTAAATATAAGAAATGCAGTGGACTACTTCATTTGCTCTTGATTTTGAAGGGAAATCTTTTAAAAAATTACTATTACATGATATACTTGTAAGTTTTTAACAGTTATCAGGTTAAGAAACTTACTTTTGTCACTCTATTTACAGTTCTTTTATATTTAATCATGAATATGAATAATCTAATGACTCTCTAAATCCATTGAAATAAACATGATTGATTTTCTTTAATCTGCTAATCTAGTATATTGCATCAATGGATTTTAAATATTCATTCAAGTTTGAGTTATAGGGAAAGATTATATTTTTAAATCACTGCTAGATTCAATTTTCTAATATTGCTCATTTTTTAAAATTTATATTTATGAGTATAGTAGTCTGTAATTTCCTTTTCTCCTAAGGTTTATGTATGAAATCTATAAAAGATTCATAACGTTATTTAAAGAGATTTGTTATTATTCTTGTTTAATACTCTAACTTTTTGAAAGCTAGACTATTTTGCCTCTTGAATATTTGGTAGAATACATCATTAAAATGATTTGGGTATGATGACGCTTTTTGGTTAATGTTTAAGTATTGATTTCATTATTTGAAAAAAAAACAATTCTGAGTAGAGCTGACACATGGTGTTACATTAGTTTCAAGTGCACCGTATAGTGATTCAACTTCTTATACATTATGCTCTGCTCTCCACAAGTATAGCTACAATCTGTCAACATACTATGCTATTCCAGTATTGTTGACCATATTCTCTATGCTGTGCCTTTTATTTGTGACTTATTCATTCCATAAATGGAAACCTGTATCCCCTTTCCCTTTCATCCATTTTACCTATCCCTCCAAGCCTCTCCCCTGACAACTGTCAGTTTGTTCTCTGTTTTACACCTCTGATTTTGCTTTTTATTTATAGCCAAGATAGGAAAGCATCTTAAGGGTCCATCAATAGAGGAATGGGGAAGGAGATGTGATGTGTGTGTGTGTGTGTGTGTGTGTGTGTGTGTGTGTACATACACAAAGTAGAATATTATACTGCCATAAAAAAGATAAAATCTTGGGGTGCCTGGATGGCATCTGACTCTTCATTCCATTCGGGTCATAATCTCATGGTTCAGTGTGGGATTTTCTCTCTCCTTCTCTCTCTGCCCCTCCTTCACTTGCATTCTCCCTCTCTCCCTCTCAATATAAATAAATAAGCAATTTTTTAAAAGGATAAAATCTTACGTGATGAATAAATGAAAAAAAAAGGCCTAAAATCTTGCCATTTGCAACAACATGGATGAACCTAGAAGGTATTATGTTAAGTGAAATAAATTAGCCAGAGAAAGACAAACACCATATGAGTTCACTCATATGTGGAATCTAAAACAATTTACTATTTCATTATTTAACAATGTGGAACCACTTATATTATCTAATTTTTGTTAATTATGGAAATTTATTTTTCTAAACAATTTTCATTTAAAACAATTTTTTCTTACTTGCTGGCATATATTTTAATATATTTTCTAATTAACTTTTAGTTTTTCTACTACATTTTTGTTTTGTGTCTTTTTAGTTCTTAATTAATATTTCTCCATCAGTGCTGTTGGAGGCTGGCCAATTTTATTAGACTCTGAATTACAAGAATTTAAAATAGTTGATTTTCTGTATTTTTGAAAAATTCTTTTATGTTCTGCCTTTATTCTTATTCTTTTTTTAAAGTCTCAAGATGGAGATTTAAACTGGACTTTTCCAAATATTTAAGGACAAAACTGTCCTGTTAAGTATGCTTCCACATGCACATGTTTTTACACATGATATGTTTCTAACATTCCAATATAAATAAATTTTAATCCATTATGATTGTCCTCTTACCTGTGCTTGGCTTCAATATGCCATATTTTTTAAGTTATTTTTATAGTTTTTTTTATCAATTTCTAAATTGCATTACGGTTAGAGAGACAGCTCTGTAATTTCATATTTTTTAAAGTAAGTTTTTAAATAAGCTTTCTTTACTGATTATAAGGTTAATTTTTGAATGTGCCATGAATTCTAGAAAATAATGTGTGCTCTCCAGCTGTTGAATAAAATGTTCATATGTCCACACTAGATTAAGTTTCTTAATTGTGTTGTGCAAATCTTCAATTTTCTGACAGATACTTTTGTTTCATTTATCAGTCGATTCCCAGGAAATATGTTTCCTCAATATGATTTTTTCACTTTTTTATAGTAACTCTGTCAATTTTGTTCCATCTACTTTCAAGCTGATGACAGACACATTCTCCATTAGAATGGTTATATCTTCTTGTGGAATCAAATATTTTAGCATTATTTAATATCTTTTGCATTAATGTATAATATGCCTAATTTTTCTCACATCAATTTAGCTATACCTATCTTACTTGGTTTAATATTTCTAACTATATCTCCTATGTATGATTCAAGTTGCGATATTTATAAAAAGAATGCTGTGACTTTCTTGTTACAAAAAAACTCAATAAAAAATAATTTGTAGATAAAACCCCAAGCAAAAGACCTATTTGTCTCTTAGAACATTACATGGATATCTGACAGATACAATATGTTATAGTTAAGTACTGTGTATTAAACAATATTCCCAAATTCTGTTATTTGAGCATAACACATCTATGTTGGTTAAGGGCAAATATTTCTCTGTTAAGCAACTTTCAGTTGGGTTAGTTTTTAAATCCTAGAATTAGAAAAAATAAAAATATGATTTTAATGTACAAAACTACCTTACTTCATATTATATTTGTGATAAATTCAGTATCTGCTGGCTTAGGGGACTCTTTAATGTTCCTGTCATCCCCTCGAATGGTGACTTCTTTCTGCACGTGTTTTGTGATTTATAATTTGAGTCCAAGCTTTATGAACACTTTTAAGGGATTTTTTAAGGTAAACTTTGCTTTTGTTTCTTCCAGGGAAGTAGAGGTACTATCTAAATGAGCTCTATTTAAACCAAATTATCCACTTAGGTTTTTCTGGAATCAGGTGTAGTGTAAATTCTAGTCTTAGGCCTCTTTGTGAACAGTCATGCAATTAAAAATTTTTTAGGGAGTTCTTTTTGCCTTCTTTATTCAGAGTCAAAGCTGATATAGACATTTGTCTCCATCTCTACCCCTGCAGGGTGGGTAATTCTATTTCCACTGAACAGCACCTCAGGTTTGTCTGCTGTGTCCAAGCCCTGAGCCATGAAGGAATGTGTAGGTCCTAAGAGCTGGCCTTTGGTATTGCTAAATTACCTCTCTGATCTCTATTTTCTCTTAATTTCTCTTAAATTTCTCTTAATTTTTTTTTATTTTCTGAGGATTTTTCTCACTTTCTTGTCAACCTCTGGATATGTGTATAAATACACTGATATGCATGTTGCTATCTCTTGTATTTGATCACAAAGAATAGATTTTCTAAAAAGTATTCTTCTTCTTGGACTGCATTTTCAGATGTATATATTTTAGTCATGGAACCTTTAAGGCAATTCTTCCTTGCTCTTATGCTACTGTATATCTCTTTCAGGTTATTATCTATTTTTTTGGAACAAGAAGTATGTAGTCACACAAGGCAATTACTTTCCCATTAGCCACTTGTTTGGTGCTAGTTTCTCCCCCTCAGATTTAATGCTAGGAGACAGAATCTTATTCACAACAGTCAGTTCAGATTCACATGGTTGGAATCCATCTAGCATAGTTCTAGCATGTGAAGAGATACACAACTGCCCATACAGGCAATACAAAATATTTCCAGAATATCCTGGCCTCAAGCCTTTACGTTCAATATTTACACCTTTCCTACGTCACCTGACTTTCTAGCAGGGGAGTGAGGTGTTGAAATCGCTTTCAACAGGCACCTGGGTGGCTCAGTCGGTTAAGTGCCTGACTTCGGCTCAGGTCATGATCTTGCGGTTTGTGGGTTTGAGCCCTGCGTCAGGCTCTGTGCTGACAGCCTGGAGCCTGCTTCGGATTCTGTGTCTCCCTCTCTGCTCCTTCCTCGCTCATGCTCTGTCTCTCTCAAAAATAAATAAAAGTTAAAAAACAAATTAAAGAAAAAAAGAAATTGCTTTTAAAATGACTTTTACTGGGGCGCCTGGGTGGCTCAGTCGGTTGAGCGTCCGACTTCGCTCAGGTCATGATCTCACAGTCCGTGAGTTCGAGTCCCGCATCAGGCTCTGTGCTGACAGCTCAGAGCCTGGAGTCTGCTTCAGATTCTGTGTCTCCCTCTCTCTCTGGCCCTCCCCCCGTTCATGCTCTGTCTCTCTCTGTCTCATAAATAAATAAATGTTAAAAAAAAATTAAAATGACTTTTACTCCAGTGTGGGGAGAGTAAATGGTTTTTGATTGGCATATAACCTTTGTCCTTGATGTTAAGTCTGGGGTTTTGTACAGGGATGCAGACTTTTACTACAGTTATCAGGATATAGTACCTGAACTCCAAACCTTTATTTTAGAAGCTCATCTGCATGACTGTTTAAATATTTTCCAGTTGATCTCGCAATACCATTGTGGTGGCAACGAACACTGTCACAAGCAGTTATGTTGAGTTTTTCCCATTGTCGTGGAGAAACCATGGCCCCTTACATTTTCCTCAGCCATTCTTGCTTAGCTGAGCCTTACACGTTAGAAAACCTGGTAAGGTGGTTCTATAATATTAATTCATGGGAGAATTATTTCTCCTAGTATTCTTTTACTTCTCACAGACAATAAATTTCCTGAACCAAAAAGAGATTAAAAAGTTAAATTTCAGCTCTAAATTATGCCCTGCAAGTCACAGAGCAGTAAAATATACTTAAAGCTGTGAAGGCACTAAGGGAATCATCATAATTTGATGTTGCTAAGAGCAACTAGGACATTTAAAGAGGAGAATTAAGGGCAGTGTACCTAATGTGAATAAAAATTAAGATCACAGTAAAATATAGAAAAATGTTTCAAAGAAATGATGAAGACATCTTGGTGGGCATACCCTCTCTTCAACCAGTCAATATTTTAGTCTATTTATGGGTAGATCGGTTTTTACTTTTTCTGAAAATAAATAATGCTTTCTATACTTCTCATTCAACTCCTTTTGCTCAGGTCTCCAACTTGTATCCAAAAACGCAACAGACTTACTTGAAAAAACATATGTTTTAGACTCAGACATATCTAGAGTTATATGATAATTCTTCAACTAATGTACCAAATGGTATTTTGTTAACCTCACTAAACCTCACTTTATTGTTTCATTATTGTTCTGAAATGAAGCATGTAAGATGCCTAACACAGAGGTGTCCTAGACAGGTATGAGACTTAGTATGGCATTTTTATTCATTTCTTCAAAGCTATGCACGTACCCAAATTATCCACAAACTGCTTGTATGTGTATCATGCTTCAATAAACTGGATAATAATTAGATATGCTGTCGGGGAACGTCATCAAAAAGACATGAACTCCGACTGACCTGCGAGCTGGACCAGGTACTTGGGGTTTCCTTTCTGCTTGCCTTTCTGTTCCCACAGGCTGCTTCAAGGACATAGCCTTGAGATGGTGATGTGATGTTGAGAAATACCTGCACGGTATACAAGACTGAACCAGTTAAGGTATCTTTACAGACTTTTGAGATCTGGCTGGCGGGTGCAGGACCCATTTGTCTTGCTGCCATGGAAGACCAAGCTCTCTGTGTAAGTTCCCTTGCTTAGTAAGACTGCTACCTACCAAACTGGAATGGCCTGCCTCTGTCTTTGGTCCTTTCTTGACTCTGTGTGCTGGGCAATGGGTGGCCTGTGGTGTGTGTGGGAGAGTGGGGAGGTGGAGAATTGTTCCAGATTACTCCAGGAAATCTCCTAAGAGGGTTGTGAACCAACATATGCTTCCCATATCTTCAGCTGGAAGCCTGGTTCACCCACATACCTCATTAGGAATAACTTAAGTATTTATGAACTAATTAGATTATAACACAGAGGTAACAGGGCCTTAAGTTCAGTATTTCATTTTTATAATACAAATGCATTTTTCTTAATTACAAAAACATTATTTGGGTCTCTAGATAGATACTATGAATACAATTTTGAAATAAAAAAATTAACAACTAACTTTATTTGACTTCAAAAACAGAGTTACTAAATGTCATCATAAAGAGTGTGTAGTTTATTCTAAAGATATATGTGGGGCATTTAAGGATTCAAGGCTTGCTCACTAATTTATAAACAGTCATCATAGCATAGCCTTTTCCCATAAGAACAGGAACTGGCCCAAGATGGCCCTAGGGATCTCAGCTACAAGAAGTCATGGCCTCCATTGTAGGGCAATACAATTAATATGACATATTTTTTTCTAGTTTCGGCAATATTCACTTCTTTATCTAAAACATTCCATATTTTTACAAAATACAGATTTGTTTTAAATATTCCAATTGCTTATACCTCACAAAAGATGGTTTTCTAGGGTGCCAGCGTAACTCAGACTCTGCCACTCACCAGCTGAATGAACTTAGGCAAAATTATTTGAACTCTGTGCGCCTTGATTTTTCTCACCACTATAATTAAGATAATAACAATATCTCCTCATAGAGATGTTGGGAGGATTAAATGAGTTATCGTACATAAGGTACTTATGGCACTAAATTAAGCAAAGCGGAAAATGGAAGGTAGATGGTAGAAGGATTTTGGGGGTAGTCTGCACTGTTAAAAAATTAATTCCAAGGGCTAGAAATACTTCATCACTAGACTTCAAACACTTTTTGACAGCTACTCGAGGTAAGAAATACATTTTATATCACAATCCTGGGAAACCGTTCATGTATGTGTATACACATTAATAAGTGTCATAAAATATTTTTTATTATATATGATGCACATTCATATTTTTAATTATTCTGTTCTACTTTATTTTGTTTTGTTTCAAAAAAATTCCAGGCCACCATTTATTACATAAATTTTACAACCCACCTATGTATTACAACATCTAGATTAAAAGGAATAGTCTATAGAATCCTTAGATATATTAACTGCTTCCAGGGCACTTTCTCCTTGCTTTTTCCCCACTTCTCCCCGATCTTTCTCTTTCTGTCTCTGATCTCCATATGGCAGAGTATATGCTGGCTGAGAACTTGGGAGTCCTATCTTTTAAGCTTTAGGGATCACATAAGAGTGACACTTCTCTACCAGCTTTAAAGAAAAAAAACCTGATGGTTCTGGTCTGAATCGAGCAGTCAAATGCTATTTCTAACCTAATCCCTAGTGAAAAGTGTACTCCTCACCCAACACACAAATACACCTAAACAAAAAATGCCACCACTCTACCCCCTTGAGAACCCAGAACTCACATATCCTTGATTATACAGACAATGACCTTCACTTACATAAACACATCCAAGAATTTCTAATCCAGTGCAACTGTCCTATGTGCCAATTTTGTAAATAAAGACGCCGTTATGCCTGTGTTTGTATGTACTATCACATCTTATTCCAGAATATACACATGAGGTACACATGGACTTTAAAATGTCCAGATGTTTCCCTGTAACCTTGGAGCTATCTGATCATTTAAACATGACTCCACATACAAAATATACCGGTGAATGCAAGAACAAGGCTATTGCAATAAACGTTTTAAGTTAGAAAAGGCTACAAGATGCAGAAATATACAGTGATCATTGGTAAAGGTCCTCTGCCACATCCTACTGGATAGGAATTCTAAGTAAATTCATTATTGACATATTTCCAAGGATGACAATCTGCAGACTGCCCATTCATTGTTGATGTGACTATGAAAGCCCATGAAAGGGATATTCGTACATCCACATTCAGCTTAATGCCAGAGTTCTAATTTCCTTAAAACCTTAGATTACTGCCCAAAGATTTAATTGGGGCAGGAAACTATCTTATTAATGTCCAGCAGCAGAAATCTTTTAAATCATAAAGTTTTAATGTGAAGCTCACTCTTGGACTCTTTTTTTTTTAATTTTTATTAATGTTTATTTATTTTTGAGAGAGACAGAGATAGAATGTGAGTGGGTTGGGGCAGAGAGAGAGGGAGGCACAGAATCCAAAGCAGGCTCCAGGCTCTGAGCTTTCAGCACAAAGCCCAACACGGGGCTCGAACTCATGAGCTGTGAGACCATGACCTGAGCCAAAGTTGGAGGCTCAACCGACTGAGCCACCCAGGTGCCCCTTGGACTCTGTCTTTTAACCACAGATGTAGAGACCTCAGTCTGCGGCCTTTGTCTTGGTATTTAACTGTGACCAATGAGAAATACTAGGTAAAACTTCCTTGCCTACCAGCTTATAAATTTCATCTATGTGTAAGGATTTATTATTATCTTTGCCAAAAATAGCATCCATTGGAGTTTTCTGGGAGGGAATAATGATTAGGCTCCCTATTTTCTTTTTATTGTTGTTGTGTTAATTTCCCTTTGGATGCCAAGCTAAATCCTGATATTTCTTTTTCTTTTTTTTAAAGGTTTTATTTATTTTTGAAAGAGAGAGAGAGAGAGAGCACGTGAGCAGGGGAGGGGCAGAGAGAGAGAGAGGGAGACACAGCATCTGAAGCAGACTCCAGGCCCTGAGCTGTGAGCACAGAGCCCAATGTGGGCTCGAACTCATAAACCACAAGATCATGACCTGAGCCGAAGTCGGACACTTAACCGACTGAGCCACCCAGGCACCCCTAAATCCTGATATTTCTGACCTTCATGTTTTGGCTTGCCAAACTACAGCATGTGGCAGAGAAGTCGCTTTTGCCAATTTCAAATTATGCACACTTAACAGTGTTGGATCTCTGGCAAAAAGCACAAAGGTTTTCTTTTTTCACAACGGTATACATGCCTGTTCTCCTTTTAGACAGATTCACTTAAATTGAAGCTTTTCTCTTTAGTAGCATTGACATTTGTCTCTTTTAGCACTTACTGAGTAAACATAAGTCATGGACATACACCAATAGCTTGATATCTTTGAGGGAGTCTTAATTTTTAAAAATGTACCATATTCGCCAAAAGTCTTGACTGTGAATTTTAAGCCTAGAATATAGGATGCCCAGATAATCTGAATTTAAGGTAAAACAAAAAATAATATTAGTATACATGTTCCATGAAACATTTGAAACATACTCATACTAAAATCTATTGTTTATCAGAAATTCAAGTTTAACTGGTTGGTATGTTAATGCTATGCAAACAGAAAATGGAAGACTCCTCGTCCTCATCACACCAATTGTGATCCAAAAATTCCATATTCAGGACTTATCATTTGCAATCCCTAATAAAATACTGCAGCATTGTCACAAAGATTGGATGGTCCAGTTTCATTGATATATTCAGAAACTCAAAGGACATACAATGCCCAATCCTTCCTATACTCAAGTACTAGATTTACTAATGCCTTATAGTTCTGGAAATTATTGATAAATATTTCTAACAATTTCTTAAAAAATGTAAAAAGGAATCCTGTGATGGGAGCCTCACCTTCATTATATGTTACATCCAATTACTCGCCCTCCTCCCTAAAGAGGTTGAGGTGAATAAGGAAGTTGAAGGAAACCTGAATATGTCACCCCAAAATATGCCTCTTTGACATGAAAGTTATTTTGAGCTGAAGGCAATTAAGAAGTAGCAAACCTGAAAGAGAGTTCCCTTTTTTCTGTGTAAAGGCAGGATATAGTATCTCCGTTTACTGGAGACAAATTCTCAGTCTAGAAAAGACAGCACAGGAATCTGCAAACCTTAGTCCGTTAGCTTCCTACCATTATATCTACCTTCCCAGTCCTCTGACCTTGGAAGCCTAGAACTTTCATTTAAGCCTGTTTTTCTGTCATCTTGTCATTTCTCTAAAATTTATTGTTCTTTTTTGAAAATACAATATAAGCTTTGGCTCTAAACCACAGCTTTGATTTACTTTTCGTTTAGGTTCTTCTATGTAGTGTATATTGCATGTGTTAATAAACTGATTTTCTCTTGTTAATCTGTCTTTCTGGTAGAGTTCCAGCTGACAACCTAAGACAGGTAAAGTTATGCCTCCCCTACATAGTTTAAGGAAGGTACTTTCTGTACCATACAACAGGATAAGTACTGTCTTGTGACTTTTAGATTCAGACATAGTTTTTATAGCCATAATTCTTATATTTTCAACCTAATAATTTTCATTTGCATGCACACTGTCACCTAAACTAAATATATATAAAACCGAGGCCATGATGCTCTTACCAACTCTGGCCATGTAGTAACTTGACCCTAGCAATCATGAAGACTAGATGCTTCACCATTTTCAGATGACTTTTAATATTCTCTCTCAGGATATCACCAAATCATTCTAATTCTTTGTTCATGTATTTTGTTACGTGTAACATTTTCTTTTAATTATCCAACCACGATTTAGTTATTTTCAATAGCTATAAATGGTGCCATAGCCTCTTTACAAGGTTTCCTGACTAATAGTCTATTCAATGTGTATTAAATAAGAAGTAATAGTCAGCTAAGGCAAGTGTCCTTTTGATCCCATTATTCAGGTTCTTATAGCACTATCGTGTTGCCAAATGGCCACTTATATCAAATGAAAATTACTGACCATGTCTTTTAAAATATTACAGCAATTAACATGCAGAGACCCTGCAATACACAGATATACTTTCCTGGGATGAGCTCATTCCATTTCATCTCAGCCTATCTTCTACTGCAGTTCCAAATACCATTTTATGGCTCAATGTATGAACTATTAGCCTTTGTAAAACATACAAACAAATTTTTAAAATTTTCTTTGACGTAGATATAATATGGGCATTAAATTCAGAAGGATTTAAGAACCTAGTTTCACCACTTAATTTACAGTCTGGCAACACAAAAGGGCTTTTAAACTTTTGTTTCTTAGTTAACATATATGTTTAAAAATATAGATAATATTACCTATATCAAGTATATAAAGCTAATAACATGTGATATACTTTTCCTAAAAACAATACTGGAGAAAAAATTCACAGGAAAAGCAGCTCATAGAGCATGCATGGCGTAAAAGAAACAAAACAAAATGAAAGAAATAAAAATTCACCAAGGTGAACAAAGGACAAATTACCTCAATTCTAAAAACAAATGTAAAGGAGTTTAGAACCTCTATTGCTAAAAATAGAATTTTCATGTTGGGTTACAAACAAACAACAAAAACAAGACCACAAAGAAAAGCGGGGGAAAAAAATCACTCCCTCAACTGTGAATTTTCTGAAGACTTAACTACAAAAGTAAAGCAAAGTGAACCAAATATCTTGACAGTACAATTATTCTCAGACTAACAACAACCATCAGAATAACCAGGGATTAATATGTTTACAACAAAATATAGATATCAAGAAAAATATTATTAAATAAAGTTATTCAAAAAGACTGGGTTGGGGCGCCTGGGTGGCTCAGTTGGTTAAGTGTCCGACTTCAGCTCAGGTCACGATCTCACAGTCCGTGAGTTCGAGCCCCGCGTCGCGTCGGGCTCTGGGCTGATGATGGCCCAGAGCCTGGAGCCTGCTTCCGATTCTGTGTCTCCCTCTCTCTCTGACCCTCCCCCGTTCATGCTCTGTCTCTGTCTCAAAAATGGATAAACGTTAAAAAAAAAAAAAAAAAAAAGACTGGGTTAATCATGAACTTCAATGCAAAGGAAGGAATAACAAATACATTTTTTAAAATATCCTATGATTGTAACCACAAAATGCACTAGAATAGCAGTTTCAAAAACCCCTTAACCCTTGAGCAGTCAATGGGGCAAAAGTGGATGATATGAAAAAATACATGCAGTACGATTAATGGTATAGAATAATTAAATAATTAAAACTGTATATCATACAGAAGACTAATGTCACTTTTTAATGTCTATGACTAGTTCCATTGTAGTGGCATTGGTTAGGAATTAAAACATACCCACATATATGCATAAAAAACCTTTTTAAAAAGTCAAAGGGAAAATTTTACAGTCTCCATTTTCTAATGATGTTTCAAAATTACAGAAATAGAAGAAAAACCCTCAACAAAGTCCTCACTCTATTCAGTTACTATATGATTCTATAAGGCCAAATCACAGGTTTACAAACTTTTCAGAAATTTCAGAAACCCTTAGTGAGGGTATATATTGCAATATAGGGATTTTGGCCAAGAAAATTAAAACCCAAATGAAATGATACTGAATTAAATCAAATCAGGTCTACCAATTAGCAGAATATTATCAAATAAGCCTCAAGAGTAAATAAAAATAGAGGGAGAAGTAATCATGAAGAGACATGTAGCACTGATGATTAACCCAAAGAACTGCTTCTTCAGGGAAAAAAAAAACAAAAACATTAACAGTTAAACTAATTCTAATAAAGAGAAAAAAACCCAGAAAGGATAGAGAAAAACACCTTCATGAAGGGGTGTTTGGATGGCTCAGTTGGTTAAGCATCAGACTTCAGCTCAGGTCATGATCTCACAGTTCCCAAGTTCAAGCCCTGAGTCAAGCTCTGTGAGCTGCTTTGGATTCTGTCTCCCTCTCTCTTGCCCCTCCCCCACTTGCACTATGTCCTCTTTCTCTCTCAAAAAAGTAAATAAATATTGGAAAAAAAATTTAATGACCTCCATTTTACCAACTTACCACATAAAACAATGCTTTCCAGTCCTTCTGTTAAACATATTTAACTTAAGTCTATGACTTGCTGAATGCTTTTGGCTCACATAACTTCTGTCTCCCATACTTATGTTCTCTTTGTTTCGTAGTATGTGTACCAAGTATCAGATGTGTTTATCCCCAATCTGTTTGCACCAGTTGTTTTTGTTTTTTCACTTACATAATTTATTTAAATATCACTTAAACTTATGAAAATAGGAGTGTGAAAATAAAGAGTGTTGTTTCTATAAAAGCTGAGTTGTATGCCTTAAAAACAACTCCATAAAGGTGAGTTGCTTGAAATATGCTTTCAAGGTAAGTGTGGGTTTGATAAGTATAAAAAAAAAATACCGGGGAAGAAATCACAGGCATCTAAAAGAATTTTGCACACAAATTGCTTACAAATGGTTGTAATTGCTTGATGTACTTTAAAGAGATGGAAATAGAAAATTGCATAGGATTTATTATGAGTATAGTTTATGTAAAAAAAAAAAAAAGAAAAGAAAAAAGAAAGTGCATAGGACTGTCCATCATTTGACTTACAAGCGAAACCACTGGCCTTAGATGATAACATTTTTAAATGAATTCACATTTAAATTTTCAAAGTTAAAATGAAATGTATAAAATCTATACTTCCTTTATTGTAAGGTTGCCTGTCAAGTTAAATTATTTGGGTAAAAGGGCTTTTTCCATATTTTGAATGATGCTAATCACTATGGCTGACTGGTCCACCCCTTGTTTAATGGAAAATGCCTCAGCATAGCCACTAATGTCCCTCAGTGTTTAACATCTTTGTTTTCTCCCTCCCTTACTATGCTATGGACCTAGCTGATTGGAAAAAATGGTGGTAGGCCAATCTAAGAAAGTCAACAGACAGAGGCCAATGACCACTGACCTGTTCTAAAAATGTGGAATGGAAAAGTCAGGTTCATTTTTTGGGTATTCAGATTTCAAAGGATATAAAGATCACAGCTATTAATAGTGGTTATGGATATTAATCAAGTTTCCTTGAGGCATACTCAGGGTCAAGGTACTTTGAAATTGTGTGTAAACTAAACTTAGGAGGGGAATGGACTAGGCATTCAAGTAGAATGAATTTGTGATCTTCATTAAAAAGCAATAATGTCATGAAATAGGATATATTTTATTACTGTTAGCAGTACCCCCCCTCCCACACCCGCTTTTTAAATAAGGAGCACTGTATTTACATTTTGCACATTTTACCCAGCCCTGGGAGTGATGATGATGACAACTAATGACAGCTTCTTACGGAAGACTCAGCATGTATTAGGTCCTTTGGCAAGTGCTTTCTTATAAATCTCTTCATTTACTTCTTAAGTTAGCTCAATTAATTTTACCATTTCACAGATAAAGAAATTGAAAATTGGAATAAAATTTGCCAAAAATAAACTTACTTTGAAGTGACAGAAACTGAAAATAAGTCCAGGTCTATCAGAATCAAATGTCTACCCTTTTAATAATGATGTAGAGTGATGACCTCCTTTAACCTTGCCCCTTCCCACCATTCATTCATATGCTCCCCTGTACACAAGTGTATCAATGAACCTTTGGCTTTTGTAAGTGAAACTGTCTAACAATTATCAGAAGTCTGCAATATTGTAAAGAGATTCCATATTCAAGAAAAGGTATCTTTTGGCATTGTTTTAATTAACATTAGCAAAGTTATTAGCACAGAAAGTTAAGAATTTCATACATATATACTAGTTATAAATATGTATATATTTTGCATATTTATGTAATCATGCACAATGGAGTATTATATAATACCATGAAGTGTTTTTGTGTTTTTTTTTTCTGTATTTCACTCATTATGAATGTCAATTTGTTGAAATTAATGTTGGGTCTCTAACTTTTTAAAAAATATTGATGTGTTTAATTGGCACTAATATGATGTACTCAATATGTATGCATATGTATATATATATGCAATTTTAATAATGAATTTGATTACAGTATAGGCCCCTTCCTCTTTAGAGATCAAAAATTTAATCATGGGTGTGGTCATGTCAAGTAAATATAAATATTATTAATAGTTATTTCTTCTTTTTTATTTTTAATTTTTTTAACATTTTATTTATCTTGAGAGAGAGAGAGAGAGAGAGAGCATGAGCGCACATGCCTGGGGAGAAGGGGCAGAGAGAGGAAAAGACAGAATTCCAAACAGGCTCCAGGCACTGTCAGTGAAGAGCCCCATTTGGGGCTTGAACTCACCAACTGTGAGATAATAACCTGAGCCGAGATCAAGAATCAGATGCTTAACTGACTGAGCCACCCGGGTGCTTGTATTTCTTCTTTTTTAAATCATGACAACATATACTATGGTTTCACCTGCAGTGAAGCAAATTCTTACATTTGTGTGATATATGAACTATAGTACAGTATAGTATTATAGTATTTATAGTATTAGGTTCACTCACTGTGTATATAAATTAAAAGTAGTTAAATATTAGCAGTTTCATATGATTTGACTTTATATATAGTGCATACTAAATATATATGTATTGCTGAATTCCTTAAGTTCCACTAAACTTTTTAAATAGAAAGGCATACTGTCCTATGAAATGTTCAGTATCTCAAGATCTAGTCATTCCCTATTTTGGATAGCAGCTTTTACACAAAAGTTGTATCTGTTTTTTGTGTCTTATTTGTTGCTATTTCTTAGTCTTGAAATCTGGCTTAATAATAGCAATATATAGGGGTGCCTGGGTGGCTTGGTCAGTTGAGCATCCGACTTTGGCTCAGGTCATGATCTCGCAATTCGTGAGTTTGAGTTCCGCATCAGGCTCTGTGCTGACAGCTCGGAGCCTGGAGCCTGCTTCCGATTCTGTGTCTCCCTCTCTCTGCCCCTCAGATGCTCATGTGCTCTCTCTCTCTCTTTCAAAAATAAATAAACATTAACAAAAAAGAATAGCAATATATATTTTGCAGTCAATATTGCAAGACTGTTTTATGTCAATTCCATTCCTGTTGTCATTTCTTTAACAGCCTTTATTAAAACAGGACATACAAAGGTGAATATGGAAGGAAGCAAGTACCATTTCAATTCTGAATTTTGATTTGAACTTTGCAAAGAGCAAGATATATGCACACACAAGTACAGACATATAGACACACATTTCTTATATATAATTTTTGGTTTTATGTCATTTACATAAAATCAAGTATTTTAAGACTCTCTGAATAAGAACTAAGCTGTGAATAAAAGCAGGAACTAATGTTCTAGTGAACCATAATTTTATTGCAGAGTGATTGCTAAGATATGCAAATGGTTTTCAACTATTATCAGATGCTTAACTCAGAAATTCCTATTCCTCACTATGGATTTTTTTCAAGTTTTTGATTGCTATTTTCAGATGTCTATTTAGCTAAGATAAGTAAAATGTTATTCTTATGGTTCCATTTACTATTATGAGTGTGTTTCATCTTTATCTCATATAAATCGAATCAAATAGGTTTCTCTATTTGGACAATAACAAGTGAAAAATAGATGGCTCCAAATACCAAGAAATAAAGGAGGAATTCAAGCAGAAAACAACATATAAATATTGATAGCAAAAAGGAAGACATAACCAAACTCTTTGCAAAAATGGGTTCTGTCTCAACACTAAAAACAGGTTATAATTATTTTTTAGGGTTTTCAGATACTGATGTTCAACCAATGTGCCTTCCTGAACATCTCATTTAACCAGATACTTGTCATTTACATATGGAGATGGGAGGATAATGTTATGCTTATATACTGAATTCAATTTTGTTTGTGTTTATTTTTTTAAGAAAGGAAATTTACAAAATCCAATTTCAAATGAAAACCCTAAAAAAGCTTGCCAACAGTGAAAATGTTGCTTTACACAAGATTGATTCCAAAAGCACCAACAGAGAAGACCAAGTCTGATGAAATGGCTTCAGAAGTGTATACATATATATATATATGGATGAAATTATTATAATAGAAATAACTAAAATGTTACATCCAGTGAATGATATTATAATACACTAACTCATACAAACAGGTTTTAACTAATTCTAAACAGTGGTATTTCAAACAGATCTTGAGTTGATCTCTATTTTTGTGTCATCTGTGCCGAACCTTAGGAAACACACACCACTGACTTGTTATGTCTACATGAAAAAAATTTCATATATTTTAATTCTTCATTTTGCATAATATCAATGCACCTAAAAAACTAGTCACAATAATTATTTATTATTATGGATATAAATGGGTTGGAAAGTATCCCTTTGCTCTCTAATGTTTTCTTTTGTTTTTCTTTTTACCTAAAGCTTTATTTTTCATTGTTGCTGATGACAAATAAAATATTTTCTTAAAGTGGGCTAGAATTTTTAGTATCTTA
Source organism: Acinonyx jubatus (assembly GCF_027475565.1). Taxonomy (NCBI): domain Eukaryota; kingdom Metazoa; phylum Chordata; class Mammalia; order Carnivora; family Felidae; genus Acinonyx; species Acinonyx jubatus. The sequence goes on from NC_069384.1 coordinate 23,600,034, forward strand.
GTGTCTTTTGATGAGTACAATATTGGAGTTTATCATTCTCTGCCTCAGTTTCCTCTTATGTAAAATAATAATACAATGATGATGATAAAAATAGTATATCCTGGAGTGCCTGGTGGCTCAGTCAGTTAAGCGTCCACTTTGGCTCAGGTCACCATCTCCCGGTTCATGAGTTTGAGCTTTGTGTTGAGTGCGGTGCTGACAGCTCAGAGTCCGGAGCCTGCTTCAGATTCTGTGTCTCCTTCTCTCTCTGCCCCTCCCCCTGCTTATGCTCTACCTCTCAAAAATGAATAAACATAAAAAAAATTTTAAAAAATAGTATGTCCTTTTTTTAGAGTTATCTTAAGTATTTAAAACCAATTATATAAGTAGATAATTGAGCACAATACATATAATAAGCACTCAATAAATACTGGCTTAGATATATATTCATAAACGCTGAATAACATTGGAAAACTACATTAATGGGATGCATGTTGTAGTACTTTATCACTGAAACAGGTTATAGAATAAGGCAAATGGATTCATGACTCCAACACATAGTTAGCTATGTGACTTTGGGAACGTTTTCAAAATGCCCATGCCTCTTTGTTCATTTGAGAAATTAATGATAAAACATTATCAACAGAATTGTAAAAAGCCACAGAGCTTCAGCATGTGAAAGCCCCCTATTGTGAAGTGTTATATAACTCTAACTTTTCATATATTTGCTAATTTAACCAACATATATTTAGAACATTTAGTAAGCACCTAGTAGAACCAATGCTGTGCTGGCACACAGAATGGACTAAAACAAATATTCTCCCTATTTTGGTAGTGTTCAAAGTTTATCGAAACAAGCACCACTGTAGTACCAAACTTACTTCTTCTGAGTAACAACTCCTCATTACTTAAGAATGCAAATAATACTTAAAGATCGAATAGATTATTTTTTAAAAATGGTATGTGTCATTTGAGTTTAGGGGTTCAAACTATCAATATTTGACTATTATTGAATGAAAAAGTGTATTTTAGGTGAAAAGTCTATTCAAGTCACTTCACTGAAATATAAAGAAAGGAAATTCTTTTTACTTTTCAAGAACTAAATGATTATCCAGCTTTTATTTACTTCTTTTATTGACTCGACCACCTCAATCATTTTTATTACTAACATGACACCGACTTGAAAAAAAATTAAAGAACCACATGTGGTCTTTGATTAACAAGACATAGATGTGAATGTTATTAGTGTTTTAAACAAATAGAGTTTTCGTAAAGCTTTAATGAGGGGATTGCCTACAGATGTGTATGGGAATTAAAAGATACTGAGGTACTTAGAAACAATCAAATAGAAAGAGTCATTTTCAGGGGTGCCTGGGTGGCTCAGTCAGCTTAGATCATGATCTCATGGTTCGTGAGATCAAGCCCCACGCAGGGCTCTGTGCTGACAGCACGGAGCCTGCTTGGAATTCTCTCTCCTTCTCTCTCTGCCTCTTTCCTGCATGAATGCACATGCTCATGCTCTCTCTATATATCTCACAAAATAAATAAACTTAAAAAGAAAAATAAAATAGAGAAAGTCATTTTCAAACCTAGATCCAAAAGTGCAACAGGACTGTGAGGGGAAGGAAGTATGGATGACATGCTTCAGGGAGAGTGGAACACTAACTACCACAGAGGCCCTGAACCAGCATTCTAGCATCATGGATAAAGGAAGACAATTGGGATTCTCCCTGGGCCTCCTATTGTTGTTTCCTATTTGCTGGGCCCGATGTGGAGCAAATGAGAGAATTACACCATCTGATCCAGGCCAAAGGTTCAGGCTCCCAGAGCACAAAGTCAGAGACGGAAGGTATACCAATGAGTATGGATGTAAATAAAGAATAAACTGCACACATGTGATGTCATTACGATTATACTACGATTTAGGTGTTTGTTTTGTTGTCTATTAATTAATGGCCTTTAGTTTAGCAAATATTTAAATATGAACTCATAAGAACAAACCAATTTAGAATGGGTTAGATAATTTAATGATACCTCCTCTAATATTCTTTGTATTCAAGAGGTTACTTAGGAATGCCAATTTTCCCACGGACTCATGTTTGGTCTATTCAAAATTTAGACCATATATATTTTAGTGTACTTCTTCATAATAAGGACACTTATGTAACATTATAGCACCCTAAAATTTATAATACAGAAAGTGACGCCAACAAGATGGCAGGCTGGAGGTCCTAACGCAAAAACAAAAAAACAACTAAGAAACAACCACAAATCAAAGAAAGTAGCTATGCAAAACCCCTGGACTACAACAAAGCAGTAGAAGCTCCCTGGAGCACAAAAACCAACAACTGCCACACAGGAAAGCATAGGAAGCAACTTACCTGTGTCATTCCAGTCTCATCCTCTGGAGCCGTTCAGTGCCTGGACGGATTCCCTCCAAGGGTTTCCACTCCACTAGGAAAAAAAACAAAAACAAAAACAGGATTTCAGCAATCCTCATCACTTCCATGGACATCTGTATCTTTTTGCTACTGAGGATCCCAGTCTTTAGGGTCAGTCTTCACCGAGGCTGATCCCAGATGATGTACCTGCCTGGAGTCCCTGAGCAATCCTGGTGGCGAAACTCCCGCCCCCCCCCACCAGCTGTGACTCCCTCTCCTAGATGGGGTACCACAGTTCTTGCCACCAGTGGTTCTAAGTTGCTGCTGCACTGTGCCCACCCACCAGATGCTAAGTTTGCTTTGCCACCTTTGGTGCCCTGCTGTTAGTGCTCTGCACCCAGCCCTCTCCGGTGGCTAAGGAAAGGCTTTGATCTGCCATCGCTAGGGCTGTGCGTCTGCACAGGGCTCTGTCCCCTCAGTTCTGAGTCAGAGCTGTGACCAACTATTCCCAGGGCTATGTTGTCTCTGCTCTGAGCCCTGTCCCTGGGTCCTGAGTCAAAAAGACATGGGATCATAAGTGTTAGTGAGGATGTGCACTATTGCTAGGAATGTAAATTGGTACAATCACTATGATAAACTGTATGAAGCTTCTTCAAAAATTTAAAAATAGAACTACCATGTGATCCAGCAATCTCATTTCTGGGTGTATATCTAAAGGAAATAAAATCGGTATCTGAGAGATACCTGCACTCCTATATTCACTGCAGCATTATTTAAAATAGCCAAGATATGAAACAACCTAAGCATCTATTAATGGATGAATAGATATAGAAAATGTAATATATGTATACATGCATATATGTGTGTGTGTATAGATATACATATAGTTAGTTCTGGTATTTTTTCTTGAGTGCATTTGCTAAAAAATACAAACCATTTTTAATGTATCTTAGAAAAGTAGCAAAAATTAAGAAATTTGAGCACATTGCATTGTATAATATTTAGATAAGGATCTATGACAATTATAAATATTTTCCTTTTCAACATAGTATATCACAAAAATACATTTTTCATTTTTTAAAATTATTTTTAATGTTTATTTTTGAGAGAGACAGAGTGTGAGCAGGGAGGGACAGAGAGAGGGAGACCTGAAGCAGGCTCCAGGCTCTGAGCTGTCAGCACAGAGCCTGATGTGGGCTTGAATCCACGAACTGTGAGATCACGACCTGAGCCGAAGTCAGACGCTTAACCGACTGAGCCCCAAGTACATTTTTAATTTTTTCCATGTATGTTTACTATAAATTATAACCCTATTAAAGGAAAATGCTTGATCATGAAAAACATTCACACACTTCTGAAATTTTCTGTACAGTAACTACAAAAGTAAAACCAAGGCGCCTGCCAGCATTTTGACAGTTAAAATGATTTTAAATATTAGGAGGAATTCAGTTAGTACCAAATATATAGAGTAAAACCTTGGATTGAGAGTAACTTGTTCTAGGAGTGTTTCACAAAACTAGCGAACATTTCTAATAAATTTTAACTTGAGAAATGAGCGATATCTTTCGATAAGGGGTACGTGACACGAAATGTCACATGATCACAACTGACCCAGTGGTTCTCTCTCTCTCTCACTGCAGGGTTGTGGGCGATCGTCTCCCATGCTCAGATGCTCAGTCTCAGGCCACGGTGTGTGGCAGAAATCAGTGATTTTTCAGAACGTTGGAAGGTGCCCACAACTGGCACTAGTGTATTTTTGTCTCTTCAAAACAACTATGGACGGTCCTTCACTTTTCCAGACAAGAGTAAGCCTAGGAATGCTTTGCTTCATGCTAGGTCAGGCTGCCTTCAGACACAGGCCCTCTCCTCTGCTGCCTTATTGTCAGTTACGCTAAATACAGTATCTGACAGAGTTTATTAATACTGTACTATAGTCAACATCCACCAGTGATAGTGAAAGTCATCCTACACAATAATCCTCCTCTCTCTTGTCTCCCTCACACGAGCCATGAAGGTTTTCAAAGGTACATGCAGGTTAATTTGCTGACTTTTCTTTATATTTTGTATTTTCTTCATTATTTTGTATTACGGTAATTGTAATCATTTTTATAAGAATATTATTGGATTGTGGAATGAATCATCTGAGTTTCCATTATTTCTTATGGGGAAATTTGCTTTGAGATACAAGTGCCTTGGATTACAAGCATGTTTACAGAACAAATTATGCTTGCTAACCAAGGTTTTACTGTACAATGGAACGACATTCAGGCAAAAAGACATGTAGAAAACTCTGCCATTCATGAAAACATGGAGGAACTTAGAGGGCATCATGCTACCTGACATAATCTGCCAGATAAAGACAAATACCATATGGCATCACTTATTTGTGGAACCTACAAAAAAAATTAAAAATATGTATCACATAAACAGAGTAAAGTTGTGGCCGCTGGGAGTTGGGGGGGCAGGGGAAATGTAGAGCTATAGGTCAAAGGGTACAAATTTTTAGTTATAAAGTGAGTAAGTTCTGAGTAACTAATATAGAGCATGGTGACTATGGTTAATAATATGGTATTGCATACTTGAAATTTTGAGAGTAGATCTTAAATAGTCTCACCACACACACACACACACACACACACACACACACACACACTTATGTGAGGTAATAGATTACTTACTGTGATTACTGTGTTAATTACTGTGATTGTGGTAGTGATTGCACATTATATATGTATATTAAATCTTCATACTGCACATTTTAAATATGTATAATTTTATTCTCAATTAGTCTTCAGTAAATATGGAGAAGAAATTTTAAAAAATGTTTATAATACAATGTACATCATGTGGAAACTAAATCATAAAGACTAAGTTTTGTTTTTTGCTCTATTAGAAATTGCTTACCACAATGTTTGAAATATTTGTAAATCAGACTAGATTACACTGAGAATTTATTATTATTATTATTATTTCTATTATAATTTCAGTTATATTCTAATAAATGTTTTTTTTTTCTCCTCAAGCAATAACAGTGTTAATAGTATGAAGAGGAAGAAACATGGATGGGCATAGATTGTGGAAGTCAAAGTTTATTAAGAAAATCACATTTTAGGGGCGCCTGGGTGGCTCAGTCGGTTGAGCGGCTGACTTCGGCTCAGGTCATGATCTTGTGGTCCGTGAGTTCGAGCCCCGCGTCAGGCTCTGTGCTGACAGCTCAGAGCCTGGAGCCTATTTCAGATTCTGTGTCTCCCTCTCTCTCTGACCCTCCCCCGTTCATGCTCTATCTTTCTCTGTCTCAAAAATAAACGTTAAAAAAAAAATTAAAAAAAAAAAAGAAAATCACATTTTACAAAATGAATAAAAAGTTGTCAACTAAATTCTCCTTATTATGTACTTAGAAGCATTTATATTTCATTGTCATGTATCTTTAAAGGAAGGAAACATGTTTATACTGTAATAATTAACACTTATTTTTTCTGAATTATTACAACTATATTACATATTTAAATATTTACATATAAAATATACCTAAAATGTATTTATTGTTTTGACTCTCTGCCATTTTTTTTACACAACCATAACACCACTTCAAGGTAACATTCTCTGTATTAGTGAAAACAATGCTAGCTGTTATAGCACTGTAAGAGATCAATCACAGTATCAATAATTAAAAACAAAACAAAGAATGCCCGGCAGAGTAGAGACAGTTACCTATAAACTCCAGGATAATCTGTTTACATCTGTGTTCCATTTTAGCAGATGTTTTGATCCTCAGTGTTTATACTGCATACAAATAAATGTGTTCTGAATCTTTTAATCTTACTGATACATTTTGACAAATGTGTTTCCAAGGAATAAGTATTATTCATACTTTTTTGAGGAAAAAAAGAGTTTATTTCTTAATTTTTTAAAAATGTTTTTATTTATTTTTGAGACAGAGAGAGACAGAGCATGAGCAGGGGAGGGGCAGAGAGAGGGGGAGATACAGAATCTGAAGCAGGCTCCAGGCTCTGAGCTGTCAGCACAGAGCCTGACGCAGGGCTCAAACTCACAGAGTATGAGATCATGATCTGAGCTGAAGTCGGAGGCTCAACCGACTGAGCCACCCAGGCGCCCCAAGAGAGTTTATTTCTTATTCACACCACTGAGTTGAGAGCTAGTGAGTGGCTGTGCTTAACTGGTCGTTTCAGAGACCAAGGAACTTCAACATAGGAATTTGAATCTCTGAGTTTTCTCTATGCCACAGGTTGATAAGAAAAAGAACATTGCTGTCCGATACATTTACCATTTTGATTAAAACAAAGTTAATTAATAAAAAAATGGTGAATTTTAACTGAGAATTAAATATGTGAATATGCAAGACAAATTAGGGAAATCAGTAATGGAGTCTTACTGAAAGGATAAAAAACTGTGGACTCCATTATGCAGATAAAGGTATTAACCTTAGGAAAGATGAGTGCACAGATGTGAATCTGTTTATATTTTGTAGTATTAAAATATTTAGCCTCATCTTATGACCTCCATTTTCTCTGACAAGTTGATAGCAAAGACATTTGTTATGGTTAAGGATATCGAGGGGTATCAAAATTTGAAGAAAGGGGAAAAGATCAAAACATTTTGTGGATAGAAGGGAAGTCCCAAGGGCTGGCTTGTGAATGATGATACTGCATTTTAGGAGGCTAATATGACCTCATGTGTGAAATTATCTAGCACTGCTCAGCTGCTGGGGTAAGGGCATCCTATATTATGATGTCTAGGTTATCGAAGGTTGTTGTTTTGCTTGGTAGGCTCAATAAGAATAACAGAGGAACAAGAAAGTTTAGAGTATTTGCAAGAATGTCCTTGAAATCATGGACCATGAAACCCAAGCTGGATAATAATAAAGTGAGAAAAAGAGGTAGATGGGGAGAAATTTATACAGGTCTCAGTTCCTGACCAGGAGTTTTTGAACAAGCAGATAGACAATAAAGGAGGCTGTGGTCACAGCTGGGAATCACTGTATTATTAGTCATATGGAGAGATAGAATAATTGCATTACAGGTAATGACAAGGTCAAAACTGAAATTGTCAAAGTGGATTGCTGAATGAGAGTCTAAAAGGTCACTGCTCATGAAAAAAATTAAAAATCATCAAGCCAAGAATCTGGTTATCTTCTGGATTGTCTGTGTAGACATCTAAACTCAGGGTGGTATGAATAGCATCTAAAGGAGGACAAAATGATTGTCAACCAGGTACCAAAGTGTTCAAGGAAAGATAAAAGGAAACAAAAAGGAGCAATAAAAAGAATTTAAAGAGAAATAATAGTCTGAAAGAAGAGAATACCAAACTCTACCTCTGGATTCTTAGTTCAGAGGGAAGCAGATAATAAATGATCATCCAAGAGAGTTTTGAAATAGTCTAATATGTTCCACAGAGAGACAGAATCTGAGTTTAGTTTATGCAGTCATTACTGAAAATTAATAAAGTTGAGAGTACAGAGAATTCTGCAGTTACCATGTTTCACACTGGAGGACTTGGAGGAGAAAGAAGGTGAAGGCTGAGACAGTGACAATAAAGTATACGTCACTGTGGTAGAAAACAAGATGTTACAGAACTCTTGTGAGAATGGGGTGGTATTTTGTATATTGACAGATGGAAGCAAAAATGACACGCATCGAACCAGTGGATTTTATCTCAGTCGTGTTCTTGATTTGGATGGATATTGTACCTTTCCATAAAACATGTGGTTCAATCTGCTGGGAGATCCTGGCTCAGAAGACGAGAGTATATACCTGCTTGGTTTGGATAGTTAACTCCTCTTCCAGAACATATTATCCCTGCCTGCAGGCTGTTCAGCCTATATGTAATTATGTTTACATATATATTTCTTTATATCCCTAAATTTATAGTAACATGTACAATTGGAAAAATATAATGTATAATATAAAATGACCTAAAATGGGAGAAATTTTGTCTTGGTTTCAGTTGAGGCCCTAGAGGCCAAGAACAGTAGGACATTGTAATAAATATGTCAATATCTTAAAGAGGGGATTGAAAACATATGAAGTGCATCCTAAGATTTTAAGATTTTAGAACATTGTAATAGATTTTAAACCCGGAAAATTTAGCAATAATCCACTGCAAGTTTTTAGGTGTCTTCATTTCAACAGAGGCTTCAAAGGACAAGAATAATAGAACTTTTCAAAATATCTCCTACATACCAAAGAAATGAGAGACCACACATCTATAACACATCCAAAAATTTCAAAACTGGATCCAAAGCAATAATTAATCATTCACTTTGAGGTATTCTCGTTCTGCTAAGTCTCCACAGGCTAGAAATGATATTATTATCAGGTCAAATGCCCTCATATACTACAGAGGTATTAGACCACATATGCAGGATATACTAAGAGATTTTAAAACTAGATCAGCTAATAACAATCCAGCACCAACTTCAAAGAGATGCAGTAAATATTTGAAGAAAGTTGTTTATGTGCTACATGTTTCCACTACCTCAGATCTCCTGAGGGCAGGTGAAACCACGCTTCAAAGATGTGACACTTGGGGTTTGGCCTTAAAGTGGCAGGCCACAGAGAGTAAGCGCTGTCCTAGAGCAGGCTTCAGTTATATCTGGGTTAGGGCAAAGATGCTAACTACAAAATGTATCTACAAAAGAGAGCCCACCAAGGGGTGTATTTCAAAACACCTCTCTCCAGCAGAATTGGCTGCAGGAGTGAAAAGCCTCATCCAAGAGAATAGCTGTGAATGGACAGTCAGAATACCAGGGGCGTAAGAGGATTCATAAGTGTGAGCAATGACCCCAAGAGGGGAATAGTGAACATACATGCACACAGAGTATACTTTAAAAAAAAAAAACATTAAATGGGGCCTATACCTTGGGTGGGTAAATGGTGTCTATACGAGGCTCTATGTTTAAATTGGGGAAAGGAAGTACAGAAAGCATTGCACATCACCTCCTTTTTCTGAATATTACTACACTTTAATTTAAAAGTTCAATGTTTAATGATCCTCCAAAATGTCTGACAAAAAAGCAATACCCTTTCAACTTAAAAAAAATTGGGAGAATTCTCTAAACAAATAAAGTTGTTCAAAACTTAAGTGCCATTTGGAGATGTTCCAGTTTTATGTAGATTCCACATTTGATTCATCATCTCTCCTAATACATAATTTTTAGGGTGTTTCATTTTTTTCTTGATCATACATTGTGTTTTTGAATTAAATTTAATTGCTCAAGTTAGATTTCTAGACGTGGAATTTGCAGAATGGTTTAAACTAACTCCTGTTTGCGAGTGGATTTCCAGAAATACTAATTTCTATTTCTAGCAACCCATCAATGCCGATTTCAGCCAGCTAGCATGGTGTGTTACCACATTTTAGAAATTTACCAGTTTGAAAGGTATAATGTTATTTTTCCATTTCTTTTCTCTTTAATTTTTTATGATTAGTAAATCTGAATATATCATAACATTTTCAGACATTTATAACTCATTTCAATGTTAAAATTTTTTACGCATTATGTAAAATGTTTAAATTTTTATACCCAATATATTGTTTCCTTTTTTTAATTTTTTTTTCAACGTTTATTTATTTTTGGGACAGAGAGAGACAGAGCATGAACGGGGGAGGGGCAGAGAGAGAGGGAGACACAGAATCGGAAATAGGCTCCAGGCTCTGAGCCATCAGCCCAGAGCCTGACGCGGGGCTCGAACTCACGGACCGCGAGATCATGACCTGGCTGAAGTCGGACACTTAACCGACTGCGCCACCCAGGCGCCCCAATTGTTTCCTTTAATATTAGAAACACATTACATTACATATTTAGGGATCTGTGTAACATTTTATCATCCTAAAAATTAAATATTGGAATGAAACATACATTTATTAAAAAGTTAAATACTTAGAAAAATGGAAGTAGCAGCGGGTCTACAAATTAAATTTATATCTCCTAGTTCCAAATAGAGAAAAACGCACATTAAAATGAGTAAACAATTTGGAGTAATAAAATTACAAAGGATTTGAAAGTTCACTGGCTGTAAAGTGAGATACTTAGGTAGTACTGTCTTATGATTTAAGAAGGAAGGCTTTGATTCTTGGACCAGGGCTTTAGCGATCCCAGCCATGACTCACCCGTCCAAGTAGCCATTGTATTGAGGGGATACACTCACACAGAGCCTAGCCCCATCTTTCAAACCATGATCTGGGACCTTGGAATCCCCCACTCAGTCACCCAAGCCTGTTCCTGACCCTGTCTTCTCTGAGAACCTCATTTGTGTTCATGCTCCTGGGCCTAAGAAATGACCAAAGAGGGTAGAGTAGGAAGATGTAAGGCTTTTCAGATGAAGCATGGTTATACGGATGTTTATTGCCAGAATACATACATGTTCAGGTGGCTAGAGGGTAGGAAACAGGTGTGAGAAGTAAAGAATGGGCCATGTTGTGAACTGGAAAGCTTCCTTTGTACTTTTGTCAGGACAAAAGTAGGCCTGCACGTAAATTCTAGATTATCAATGTCATTAGCTCAATTCTGAATAGAAAAGTCTCTTATACCTCGTTTCCCCACTTGAAGAATAAAGGGGTTTAACTTGTGTTACTATCCTTCAGTTGGCTTTGTCCTTTTTTAGTGAATTAAGATTCTTTAAAAAAACATAGAGAAAATAAAATTTTAATATAATGTATACATAATAATTGATTTTTCTACCTTAAAGGAACTTTTATACTTTTTAATAAAGCATTGAGAAGACTTTTATACCAATTAATTTTCCTGTTATGCAAAAAGATTTTTTATAAACCTACAGAATGAAACATTGTGTATATGTGTATCAGCAAGGACAGCCATTAAATTTCAGCTTTGTAGTTTTATATGTACGCTCTAAAAATGGCATTTCTTGCAACAGGAATTATCTCTGGTTTATCTAGTTTCCTTGTATGAGTCCCTACCATACTTTTTGTCCACTTTCTACCATTTTCCCCTTTCACTCATCCCTTTTTATGGAATGGTTCCCATTATCTGCTTATCAAACCCTCATCCTTATTTTCCATGAATGTGGAGGATGAGTTTCACTTTTGCTTAAGATAATTCAGCTAACATTGCTAAGGGGTGATATATTATTTTACTTTTTTGTTGAATTAAAGACATTCTTTTCTACTTTTGCACTGAGACTTTGGAAGTATTTGTGTAACAGAAAAAGAGTTCAATGTTAATGAATCAACAATATATATTACACAAGGTGTCTTTAAATAAAAACAAATGTAAATACACTGTTGATATAGCATATCAATCCATAATTTAAAGTAAGATTTAACTTACCCTGCTCTTCTTACTATACATTACTTTAGGGAATGGCCCTAGCTCCAGCAGCTCGTAAAGTCATCACTCAATATACCCCACATCATTCTATATCTGTTTTTTAAATTGTGAATTCCATGTGTCTAGCATGTTTTTAATGTATTCAACTTCTCTCTAACTGCCTGAATCAGTATATAATGCCTTTTTTCTTCAACTATTTTATGTATATTAGTCATGTCTACATAATTATATTGTAAAAACTGTAGGTGAGAATACATCTTAAACTTTCCTGTATTTCACGGTAGTGGTAATGAATTTGTAGATGCTGAATAAACACCAGTTACTGTTTCAATTACTAAAGAAAATTAATAATCTATATATGCTCTTTAGATATTCAGATCATACAGAACCCTTTCAAATTGCCACACCATATGCCATATATATGTACATATACATACATCCATATAAAATATCTGAATGTCTGTATCTGTTTATATACAGTGATTAAGAGAGTTGCAAAATCTCCAGATATAATGGTTCACATTTTTGTAACTGATAATTATTTAATGAAGTTCATATCATGCCATTTGTTAGTTTAAATGCATTCACATATGCACAAATATATGTAGTATTCTTACTTTTTTGTAATTATAAGTATATATGTCATGAATTTTGGTAAAAATACTTTCCAAGTCCCTATTAATATTGGAGTCTATAAACCGTATAACATATAACTTCTCACATCAAAATCAACTGGTTATGATGATGTAAAATATGTACAGTTCAGATCTATTTAGTGACTAAAATAATTAACATACAAATCTGTTTCTTCATTCTTTTTCCTATATTGTTTTTGTTCTCTTTTTGTCAGGTCACAGCATGGTGCTTCTTATCTTTGTATTCAAGTGGCAGATTCCTGCTAAGAAAGAGTGTCACTGCCTACGCATAGGCTTGATAGAAAGTTATGATTTTGTAGTGTATAAAAGCATGAAAGCATTTTTCATCAGTTTAGATCTTACTTCTCTCATCTGATTTCATTTCAGAACAAATAGGTAGTAAAGTGGGAAAAGCAGTGACTCAAATAAACCTAACTCACAATTATTCTGTACATTTTTTTCATAGTGGAATCCAGGCCTTAATTATATTTATCACATGCACCCAGCTATATAATTTTGTCTTTCATAGTCACTCTGCATCTTTAATCAAGAATTTCAACTACAGTACTTTTTTATAATAAAATCACTTGTTCCTTGGCATGCTTGTTCAGGAGCCTAAGAGATCTTTTTTTTTTTCCTTCATCATTGTCTAGCAAGTTGCATTATCTGCTCCTAAGAAATGCTTGGCATATGTAAGAAACATATGGCAGAGTTTTATAATTATGTCAAGTATGAGCAATGCAAATTTTCTTAGAAGGACAGTTATGTCTTGGGCTAGCTAAGATATTACACACAGATTCTTATGTAATTTTTTCTGATCAGGAAATAGTAACACTATTTATAAGTGCCAGCAGCATTTGTTATATTAAATTAGTTATTCACTTTTATCTTTCCTAAAAAAATAAACACATGATAGATATAAGTATTTTCCTTTAATAAATGCTGATTTTATAGCTTTAAAGAGTTTAATTTAATTTTAAATTTTAACCAGTTGGGTTGAAAATTAGATATTCTCTATCTTGATTAAAACTTTTATTTTCACAGTATAACTGATTAAGACTATAATAATATTCCCCATCAAAAGAACTGTGTTCTAGTACATGTATATATGTCTACATTGGTAAACGAATGGTTCTCTTTAATAAACAGACCTATATGAGGAAATTTCATTTCTCTCCTAAATAAGTTAGTGGTTATTTCACATTACAGAAATGGAAATTATGGATACAGGAGGGAAAGAATGAAATCATGGCCATGAGGCAGTACTACATGTCTTCCTTCTTTAAGAAGCTTATGCATTTTTTGATGTTATAAAAAATAGAATAAATAATATAAAAAATAATTGAAAGAAGTGGTTGGTAATATAAAATTACCCTTCAAGGTCAATTTTTATGTTATTTATTTATTTTTTTAAGGTCAGTTTTTATTTAACCAAGTTACTTTTTTTTCCCTTGCTGTTGCCTAATTCAGGAATGATAAGGCAGTGGATAGAATTTTATATGTATATGTGTATGTACACATATACATGTATAGGTATATATATTAAACATGAAGTATCTTTCATCAGTGCAAGTGTTGCTTGACTGACTTGCACAGCTTGTGATTAGGAAATAAGGAAGAGCTCCAGGAGGTTTTCTTTGTTTTGGGTCTAATGAAGAAAATAAAGACAATTGCTTCTGTACTGTGATCAACAGTAATTAGTTAAATTTGGAAAAAGAGAATGTATCAGGCAAGATAGCTATGGGTTCTTCCTCTGCCATATACAACAGTGTCTGCTTCTTCACTGGCCCACATCCAGGTGGAGAATGCCTATCTCATGCTACCCAAGTAGAGTCAGTCATTCTTCTGGATTCTCCTCACTTCTAACTGTCAAGAGAACATCTTCCTTTCTACATTTGTTTACCTCCTCATGTTTCAAACTTGCCCTTCATACTGTGCTTATCCATCTCCAAAACTAAAATCAATAATCAAGTCAACAAGTGTCCAAACTTTCATTTAGCTCTTCTTTCAATCTCCATCTTTTCTTGTATACTGATTTACATGTCCTTCAGGCTCAACAAAACTATACTTACCAAAATTTTAAAAAAGGAAGCTTTCTGGGGGCACCTGGGTGCTCAGTCAGCTGAGCATCAGCTCAGGTCATGATCTTGTGGTTCTTGAATTCGAGCCCCGCATAGGTCTGTGTGATGACAGCTCAGAGCCTGGAGCATGTTTTGGATTCTGTGTCTCCCTCTCTCTCTGTCCTCCCCCAACTCACTCTCTCTCTATCTAAAAATAAATAAACACTAAAAAATAAAAAAGGAAGTTCTCTTATATTTTGTATACTGATTAATTATAGCATCATTTGTCAAGCCAGAGAACTAAGGGTTTTCCTACTTATTCTTATGAATCATTTCCACAGCCAATCAGGGTTATTGCTTATAATGTAATATAAACTCAAATATCTGGAATGTTTTTTGTTTTCAACCCCTAAAGTTTTCTGTCTTTGAATTACTTACTTTCCTGTATGAGATTTGAAAGTATAGAGAAAGATTGAAATATAAGCTCTGAGAATAGAAATGATAATTAATAAGGGGGAAAACAGGAGGATTTGCATTTTACTAAAGCTTAAAGTCAGAAATATGTAGCAGTACAACTTTTCCCCCAGAATATCTTAGTATGTCCATCACCAGAAAAATTTTGTCAACTGAGATAACATACAATCATACTATACATCATGTGGCATATATATTCTTAAAAATCAGTATGCTATACAAAATCACACAATAAAAACACAGGAACTATGGGTAAAATGAAGAGTAAAATACTCTAAAACTGTGCCAGTAGTGCATGAGGAAGAAGGAAAAGGAGGAGGAGGAAGAGGAAGGGAAAACACTAATACAGGTGTATATATATCATATGGTAAAAAAAAATACATAAACGCTACAATAAATATGCCACTTTAGCTTGGAAAATATCTGAAGTCTATTTGTAGAAGTGGACATTGAAATGGCTGCACATTATGAATTATTGTGAAATGGTGGATGCAGCATTATACAAAATGGAAAGTTATATGCCAGAGCTACAAAGGTGTGCCTCAGAGCACTCATGTTGAATCCAGGTGGTAGGCAGATGTTTGTGGTATGTGTGTAGCTATGTTTTATATTTTCCCACATGGCTTGTTCTGACTGGGTGGAGTTTTTTCCCTTTTACTCAGTGTTTTTTTTTTCCTACTCAAAACTGTAGAGTTATTTTGGACAAAGAGGAGAAGGAGTCAAAATTGATAACATCTTTAAGATTCTCAGAAGCTTAAAGAAATTAGTAAAGATAAATATTGGTGAAGCAAGATATGAGCCTCAGAAGGTGGTAGATTTTTTTTCAATAGAAATAAAATCAAAGAAGATAATAGTGCCATCTCCCATGCTGTATATGGGTTATTTTACAATTTGCATGTGAGCAAGCTGTAATGGGAACTTAGGAGAAAGCCACATTTACTTGAGGCAAGAAGATGTAAACATTTGATTCAAAATGAAAAAATCAGGATTATGGTTTCTGGTTTTGTATGTAAGGAGCTGGAAAGTTTTCACAGCTGGAAGGTTTTCACTCTGCCCTAACAGAAAGTAGACAGACTGAATAGACTGAAAACTCAGCAACTCTTCTGGGATCTATATGATAGAAGAGAATATAGGGAAAATCAGTACCCTCAAGAATGGAGACAAACAAGGCAACTACAGGGAGATGTTGTTTACCAGAGCAGGGACTCATGAGCAGAAACTGATGTGGGAAGCAGTGTTGGGATAGGAAAGCCTCAGCTGTAATTGGTGGATTGGTAGAGGTTAAGTATAGCCAACTCTGAGAGTTAAAAACACTAGGGGGATCCAGTCTTGAGGAAGAACCACGATATTGCATGCTTTATCTCCAGAAGCTCGACATGGTTCTCACAGCAAGTATCAGAGAAAAATCCCCTCAGGCTTCTAGCAGAGGATGACAGAAAAGGAACCATATTGAGTATGCCAAAGCATTCTGTTCTTAACAAGGCCTGCCTCTTGGGTAGTTAACCACAGCCTAACATTCTGGGGTATTATCAGATCCTAAGTGATCTCAAGAAGGGAAATACCCAACTCCAGCCCATTCTAGCAATCCACTTCCCACATAAGTGGGGAGAAAAAAAAAACTAGGCAACTTTTGTGAAGATAATAGTCCATAGATATAGGCTTACTAAAAGACACGGATCTAATCATAGGACTGAAGAATGCTTCCTCTATCTGCACACCTAAACACAATATTACTAAAAGCCTATTTTTACCAGTTCCTTTTACCTGGTACATCATGTCCTACTATCAAGAAAAAAATTATAAGACATACTAAAAGACCAAAAAACACAGTTAAAACAACTATAATTACTATGTTAAAGGCTTTAAAGGAGAAAGCAGATGACATGAAAAAAATAGATGGGAAAATGTAAGCAGAGAGATAAAAATCCTAAGAGGGAAACAAAAAGGAATACTAGAAATAAAAACCACTATGATAGAAATAAAAAAATTCCTTTGGTGAATTTATTCACCAGGACGTGCTGAGGAAAGAATCTCTGAACTAAAGATAATATCAATAAAATATCTGAAAACAGAAAAACAAATATAACAAAGATGAAAAAAAAAAAGGCAGAACAGAATATCCAAGAACTGTGGGACAATAATAAAAGGCATAACATACCTGTAAAGAAAATATAAGAAGGGGAAGAAAGAAAAAGGAACAAAGAAATGTTTGAAACAATGATGACTGAGAGTTCCCCCAAATCAATGTCAGACATCAAACCACCAATCCAGGAACCTCAGAGAACACCAAGTGAAATACATGACAAAAAACAAACAAGCAAAAAACCTTATATCTAGATATAATATCTTCAAATTACAAAAATCAAAGGTAAGAAAAAAATGAAAAAAAAAAGCCAAAGCAGAGAAAAATACCTTAATTATAGAGGAACAAAGATAAGAATTACACCCAACTTCTTAGAAACCATGCATGCAAAGAGAGTGGAAAAGAATATTTAAAGGATTGAGAGAGAAAACACCTCCAACCTAGAATTCTGTATCTCATGAAATTATCCTTCAAAAGTAAAAAAGAAATAAAGACTGTCTTAGAAAAAAATTGAGAAAATTTGTTACCAGTAAACCTGCCTCACAAGAAATGCTAGAAATTCTTTAGAGAGAAGGAAAATGTTATAGGTCAGAATCTTGCATCTATATAAAGAAAGGAAGAGCATGAAAGAAGGAATAAATGAAAGAAAAATAAAAGCTTTTTTTCCTTTTCCTTAATTGGTCTGATAGGTAAAATTTCAAAATAATAAATGCAACAATGTATTTGACTATACACACACACACACACAATACATGTGTACAAAATATACACAATATTATATGTGTAAGTATGCTTATATATAAATTAAATGAATGACAACAATGACTTAAAGAGATTTAGGGAAGTAGGATTATTCTGTTATTGTGAGATATTCACATTATTCATCTTAAGTGGTAAAGTGCTATCTGAAAGGGGATTTGGATTAGTTGCAAGCATATTTTACAGTCTAGGGAAACCACTAAAAAGGATAAAAAGGATAAATTATATGCTAAGAATGGTATCATATAAAATGTTCAATTAAAACCACAAAAGGTAGAAGACTAAATAGGAGCAAAGAGTAAGCACAGCAAAGAGAAAACAGCAGAAAGCATGGTAGATATTAATTTACACTATATCAATAACCACTTTGAAGACTATGGTGTAAATGTACCAATTAAAAGACAGAGATTGTCAGAATGGATCAAAACACAAGACCCAACTATAGATGTCTACAAGAAAACCACTATAAACATAAATACACATATAGATTTAAAATAAATTAATGGAAAAAATATGCCATACTAATACTAATCATAAGAAAGCCAGAGGAGCTATATTAATTTCAGACAGAGTAGATATCACTGTAAAGAAAGTTATAAAAGATGAAGAAGGGAATTACATAATGATAAAGGGTCAAGTTCTCCAAGAATACAGAGTAACTCTTAATGCATATATGCCTAATGACAGAAAGTGAAACTATATGAAGCAAAAACAGATAGAACTCCTAGGAGAAATAGATGCATCCACTATCATAGTTGGAGACTTCAACACCCTTCTCTCAGAAATGAACAGATCCAGCATGCAGAAAATTAGTTAGGACATAGTTAAACTCAACACTACCACTGATTAATAGGATATAACTGACATCTATAGACTACTTCATTCAACAACAGCAGATCGCACATATTTCTCAAGCTCATAAGGAACATTCCACCAAGAGAGACCACTTTCTGGGCCATAAAACTTGCCTTAACAAATTTGAAAGAATACAAATTATAGAATGTCTGCTCTCAGACCACAGCGGAATTAAACTAAAAATCAATAATGGAAAAACTGAAAATCTCAAAATAAATGCAGGTTAGACAACACACTTCTAACATTTAAGTCAAAGAAGAAATCACAAGACAAATTAAAAACATTTTGAATTAAATGAAAATGAAAACATGAAAATTTGTCAAATATAGTACAGACAGTACTTACAGGGAAATTTATGGCACTGAATGCAAACAGCAGAAATCAATAATCTTTGTTTCCTCCTTAGGAAAGTAGAAAAAGGAAAGCAAATTAAATCCAGAGTAAGCAGAACTGAAGAAATAATAAAAATTAAAGCAGAAATCAATGAATTTGAAACAGGAAATCAATAGAGAAAAAATTAATGAAACCAAAAGCTGGTTCATGAAAAAGATCAGCAAAATTGATAAGCTTCTCTCAGGACAACTGGGAATAAAAGAAAGAAGATACAAATTACTGATTTCAGAAGTGAAAGAGGGGGCATGACTGAAAATTCTATGGATATTAAAATAAAAAAAATACTATGAAAAACCATATGCACACAAATTTGATAACCTGGGTGAAATGGATAAATTCCTTGAAAAACAATTAGCCAAAACTCACACAAGAATAAATCAACAATCTGATAGGTTTATATCTGTTAAGTTGAATCAATTACTCATAATCTTCCAAAAAAGAAAGCACCAGGCCCAGCTGGGTTCAGCAGCGAATTTAACCAAAGACTTAGGAAATAAACTGTACCAATCTGTACAATTATCATTGATAATTATACAATAATACTAGGGGACTTTAGTATCCCACGTATAGCAATGGATAAGTCATTTAAGCAGAAAATCAACAAGGAAACAATGGCTTTGAATGACACACTTGATTAGATGGACTTAATAGATATATTCAGAACATTTCATCCTAAAGCAGCAGGATACACATCCTTTTCGAGTGCACATAGAATGTTCTCCAGAATAGATCACATAGTGGGTCACAAATCAGGTCTCAATGAGTAGAAAAAGACTGAGATCATTCCATGCATATTTTCAGAACACAATGGTATGAAACCTCAAGAAAATACTAGGAAAGACCACATATACATGGAGGTTAAAGAACATCCTACTCAAGAATGAATGGGTTACTCAGAATATTAAAGAAGAAATTAAGAGGTACGTGAAAGTAAATATAAGTGAAAACACGACAGTCCAAAACCTATGGGATGCAGCAAAAGCAGTCCTAAGAGGGGAATTATATTAAAATATAGGTCCACCTCAAGAAACAAGAAAAGTCTCAAATACACAATATGACCTTATCCCTAATGGAGGTAGAAAAGGAACAGCAAGTAAAGCTTAAAGCCAGCAGAAGAGGGTAAATAATAAAGATTAGACAGAAATAAATGATATAGAAACAAACTAATAAAAACAAAAAACAGTAAAACATATCAATTCTTTGAAAGAATTAAGAAAATGGATACACTTCTAGCTGGCCTTATTAAAAAGAGAGAGAGAGAGAGAGAGAGAGAAAGGGCCCAAATAGAATCATGAATGAAAGAGGAGAGATCACAACCAAGACAACAGATGAACAAATAATTATAAGAAAATATTATAAAAAAAATATATGCCAACAAACTGGGCAATCTGAAGAAATTGACAAATTCCTAAAAATATACAGACTACCAAAACTGAAACAAAAAAAAGATAAGAAATTTTGACCAGATCCATAACCAGCAAAAAGACTGAATCAAAATTAAAAAATCTCCCAACAAACAAAAATCCAGGACCAGATGGTTTCCCAGGGGAATTCTCCCAGACATATAAAGAAATGTTAATACCTATTCTTCTCAAACTGTTCCAAAAAATAGAAATGTAAGGAAAACTTCCAAACTCCTACAATCAGGAAATCCTGATTTCCTTCATTCTAAAACCAAAGACATCACTGAAAAGGAGAATTACAGGCCAACATCCCTGATGAACATGGACGCAAAACTTCTCAACAAGATACTAACAAATAGAATCCAACAGTACATTTAAAGAATTATTCACCATGATCAAGTGGGATACATTACAGGGCTGCAGAGATGGTTCAATATTCACAAATCAATTAATGTGATACACCACATCAACAAAAGAAAGGATATGAACCATAAGATCCTGTTAATAGATGCGGAAAAAGCATTTGACAGAATACAACATCTTTTCTTGATAAAAAACCTCAACAAGGTAGGGACAAAAGGAATATACCTCAAAATCATAAAGGCCATATATGAAAGACCCATAGCTAATATCATCCTCAATGGGGAAAAAACTGAGACCACAGCTAATGTCATCCTCAATGGGGAAAAACTGAGAGCTTTTCCTCCATCATCAGGAAGAGACAGGGATGTACACTTCACCATTACTATTTAACAAGGTATTGGAAGTCTTAGCCTCAGTAATCAAACAACAAAAAGAAATAAATGACATCCAAATCAGAAATGAAGAAGTCAAACTTTCACTATTTGCTGAGGAGATGATACTCTGTGTAGAAAACCCAAAAGACTCCACCAGAAAGTAGCTAGAACTAATCACACGAATTCATGAAAGTATCAGGATATATAATCAATGTACAGAAATTTGTTGCATTTCCATACACCAATAATGAAGCAGCAGTAAAAGATATCAAGGAATCAATCTCACCTACAATTGCACCAAAACCTATGAAATACCTAGGGATAAGCCTAACCAAAGAGGTAAAAGATATGTACTTAGAAAACTATAGAAAACTTATGAAGGAAATCAAAGAGTACACAAAGAAATGGAAAGACATTCCATGCTCAAAGATTGGAAGAACAAACATCGTTAAAATGTCTCTACTACCCAAAGCAATCTGCACATTTTTTTTATTTTTTTTATTTAAAAAAAATTTTTTTAATGTTTATTCGTTTTTGAGACAGAGAGAGACAGAGCTTGAATGGGGGTGGGGCAGAGAGAGAGGGAGATACAGAATCGGAAGCAGGCTCCAGGCTCTGAGCCATCAGCCCAGAGCCTGAGGCGGGGCTCGAACTCACGGACCGCGAGATCGTGACCTGGCTGAAGTCGGACGCCCAACCGACTGAGCCACCCAGGCGCCCCAACAATCTGCACATTTAATGCAATCCCTATAAAAACACCACCAGCATTTTTGGGGCGCCTGGGTGGCTCAGTCAATTAAACATCCAACTTTGGCTGGTCATGAATTTGTGGTCCGTGGATTCGAGCCCCATGTCGAGCTCAGTGCTGACAACTCAGAGCCTGGAGCCTGCTTCGGATTCTGTGTCTCCCTCTTTCTATGCCCCTCCCCTGGTCATGCTCTGTCTCTCTCTGTCTCTCAAAAATAAATAAATGTTAAAAAAAATTAAAATGAAAACACCACCAGCATTTTTCACAGAGCTAGAGCAAATAATCCTAAAATCTATGTGGAACAAAAAGGAACCCTGAATAGCCAAAGCGATCCTGACAAAGAGAAGCAAAGCTGGAGGCATCGCGATTCCAGATTTCAAACTGTTCTACAAAGCTGTTGTCATCAAGACAGTTTGGTACTAGCACAGAACACACTGATCAATGGAACAGAACAGAAAACCCAGAAATGGACCTACAACTATCAATGATATGGTCACCTAATCTTTGACAAAATAAGAAAGAATATCCAATGGAAAAAAAAGACAGTCTTGATTCAACAAATGGTGTTGGAAAAATTGGACAGTCACACGCAGAAGAATGAAAATGGACCACTTTCTTACACCATACATAAAAATAAATTCAAAATGGATGAAAGACCTAAATGTGAGACAGAAAACCATCAAAATCCTAGAGGAGAACACAGGTAGCAACCTCTTTGACCTCACCTCAGCAAGATCTTACCAGACACTTCTCTGGAGGCAAGGGAAACAAAAGCAAAAATGAACAACTGGGACCTCATCAAGGTAAAAAGCTTCTGCAAAGCAAAGGAAATAATCAACAAAACCAAAAGGCAGCCTACAGAATAGGAGAAGATATTTGCAAATGACATATCTGATAAAAGGTTACTTTCCAAAATCTATAAACAACTTATCACACTCAACATAAAAAAAATCCAAACAAACATATAATCCAGTTAAGAAATTGGCAGAAGACATGAATAGACACTTTCCCTAAGAAGACACCAGATGGCTAACAGACACATGAAAAGATGCTCAACATCACTTATCATCAGGGAAATACAAATCAAAACCATGATGAGATACCACCTCACACCTGTCAGAATAGCTAAAGTAAAAAACAGGTGTTAGCCAGGATGTGGAGAAAAGGGAACGTCCACGCACTGTTGGTGGGAATGAAAACTGGTGCTGTCACTCTGGAAAACAGTATAGAGTTTCCTTAAAAATAGAACTACCCTATGATCCAGCGATGGCACTAGTAGGTATTTACCCAAAGGATACAAAAATACGTATTTGAAGGGGTACATGCGCTCCAATGTTGAAAGCAGTATTATCAGCAATAGACAAACTATGGAAAGAACCCAAATATGCACTGACTGATGAATAGATAAAGGAGATGTGTGGTATGTGTGTGTGTAACTGTGTGTGCGTGTGTGTGTGTGTGTGTGTGTGTGTGTGTTACATGTATACACTGTAAAACCTTGGATTGCATGTAACTTGTTCTGTGAGTGTTCTGCAAGACGAGCAAACATTTCTATTAACTGTTTTTATTTATAACTAACTAAAAACATTTTTTATTTGTAACTAAAAACATTTTCACTTGATAAATGAATGATGTCTTGCAATACAAGTAGTATGTGATGCTGAACATCACATGATCACAAATGAGCCAAAGGTTCTTGAAATTCACTTTGATAAACAAGTGCTTTGGATTACAAGTGTGTTTCCAGAACACGATTCTCGGAAACCAAGACTTTGCTATTCATGTATATATATATATATATAATGGAATTATTACTCAGCCATCTAAAAGAATGAAATCTTGCCATTTGCAAAGACGTGGATGGAGGTAGAGTATATTATGCTAAATGAAATAAATCCATCAGAAAAAGACAAATACCATATGATTCACTCACAGGTGGAATTTAAGAAACAGAACCAATAAACATATGGGAGTGGGAAAAAAAAAAGAAGAGAAGGAAACAAACCATAAAAAACTCTTAAAGATAGAGAATACTCAAGGTTGATGGAAGGAGGTAGGGGGGCAAAGGGCTAGATGGGTGATGGGCATTAGGATGGCTCATTAGTGATGAGCACTTGGTGTTGCATCGAAGTGATGAATCACTGAATTCTACTCCTGAAACCAATATTCTACTGTATATTAACTAAATAGAATTTAAATAAAATTTAAAAAAAAAATTAAAAATTAAAGACAAAATAAATATTGGCCAAATCCTTAACAGGCACCTCACCAAAAAAGATATAAACATGTTAAATAAGCATATTACAAGATGCTCCATAATAGGGCAATGAAAATTCAAACAATAATGAGATAAAATATTTCCCTATTAGAATAATCAAATTGTGGACCACTCACAACATCTGGTGAAGATGTAAAACAGCAAGAACTCTCATTCATTGCTGGGAGGAAATGCAAAATGTTACGGCCACTTTGGAAGACAGTTTGGTGGTTTCTAACAGAACTAAATATCCTCTTAGTATATGATCAAGCAATCGTGCTTCTTGGTATTTACCCAAAGGAGATGAAAACTATGCTCACACAAAAACCTGAACACAGATGTTTAGCAGCTTTATTCATAATTGCCAACACTTGGGAGCAATCAAGATATCCTTCAGTAGGCAAATGGATAAAGAAACTAGTAAATCCAGACAATGGAATAGTATTCAGTGTTAAAAAAGAATCAAGCTATCAAGCCATGAAAAGACATGGAGGAAACTTCAATTGCATATTATTAAGCAACAGAGGCCCATCTGAAAAGCTACATGCTGTATGATTCCAGCTACATGATATTTACTGAAAGGCAATACTATGGAGAGAGTAAAAAGATCAGTGGTTGCCAGGGGTGAGGGAGAGATGAATGTGTAGAGCACAGAGAATCTTTAGGGCAGTGAAAATACTCTCTGTAATATTATAATGATAGATATATGTCATTATACTTTTGTCCAAACTCATAAAATGTACAACACCAAGAGTAAATCCTAAGGTAACTACGAACTTCAGATGGATATGATATGCCAACGTAGGTTCATTCATTGTAAAAGTATACCATTCTTGTGAGTGATGTTGATAATAGGGTAGGGGGAGGGCTATCCATGTGTTGGGACAGGAAACTATACTTTCCTCAATTTTGAGGAAAATTAAGGAAATCTAAAACTACTCTAAATAAAACATAAAAATGTTAAAGAATATTAATGTGACCTTTAAAAATAGGATGGGTTTATGGAAGGAAGAGCAGTAATCAGTCATGAAGATGGGAATATAGGAAGAGAATAAATAAATGGACAGACTTATTTCTTGAGTGATGACCCGGTTCAAAAGACATACACAGCATGGTAGGTTTATCTGTTAACTGGGATTCTGATAGAATCAATCCCAACTATCTCCTTCTGTAATGGGTGTTGAGGACTATTACCTGAAATCTATAGAAATCTGCATCTGAGGAATATTTGTGTGTCTGCACTGGCACTCAGTGGAATTAGTTCTCACGTCATTTTAGAAACTTGACATGTGTGGTTGTGTTTGTGTGTCATGTGAGTGTGTGTTTAAGGAGTCCTGGACTAGTGTGCTTGGGAGAAATTAACCTATTCCATTAACCATGCTACCTAAACACAGTCATCACTTACTTAATGAAGAATTAGTAACTGGAATAGAAGCTCCCAAATTAAGGATTCACTTTACACTTTGTAAGAAGACTGTTTATTTATTCTCAATATTTTCTTCTTTTATCTTCATGAGAACTTGGGTAATGTGCCCGACGTCTCATGGAGTTCCAGTACTGGTTCCATATAGTAGCAATTATTTGACTTCCTGATAATCAAGTTAGCAATTACTTGACTTCCCAATCCATAGTATTTGCAACTCGTGAGGGCAGGGGGTCACATTAAAATTTTTATAACTCTGAAACTTAAAATGGTAACATAGCTAACAGAAGTTCTTAGAAAACATTTATTGAATTAACAAATAAATCTAGAAATAAAATACTGGAAACTATCAATGACATATTTTAGCCACGTATCAGATAACATTTTCAAGAGCATGGTGTTGGAAGTCACAGTTTACCATTTCTGTCCAAGATACT
The DNA here is from genome assembly GCF_027475565.1 of Acinonyx jubatus. Lineage (NCBI taxonomy): Eukaryota > Metazoa > Chordata > Mammalia > Carnivora > Felidae > Acinonyx > Acinonyx jubatus. The sequence goes on from NC_069384.1 coordinate 23,625,968, forward strand.
GTGCCCTGCATAATAGAAAATACTAGAACACAATTAATCCAAGGGGAATCTACTTCATGACAACTCCCACACTTGGAAGTATATTGCAGTTAGGAACTACTTGAACATGAAAAGTGGAATGACCTTAATTAGTAAGATATAAGAACTTAAAAAAATGTAATTTTACATAAATGTAATAGGAAACCATAGATAAGGGTGTTACTCTCAAAGAAGGAACTGCATTAAGACAATAAATGTTGAAAAGTCAATTCACTATACATCTTTCTTCATTCCAGGGCCCATGAGAATATAAAAAGAAAGGTTTCAAATTCAGAACACTTTCAAGAAACAGAAAGAAACACTTAGGACCCTGTTCTTTGACATTTATGGTTAAAAACATAGCTAAGTGCTCTTTCCAAGCACTGATTTCCCATCACCTCTCCAAACACTTCAGTTATATTTACCTTTCCATGAGATTAGTTTGGTCAGTACACTCTGGAGAATAAACTGAAAAATGCTTAACACCGTCCTGACTCACACAAATGGTGTTAAATAAAGGCTGTACAAGTACATGTAGTTAGTTCATTGACTTCTTTAAAAACTCAAGCCTCTCCTTATTACTGCTATCACAGAGAACCCAAGTCTATCTTGAAAAATATTTTTGTAGTGAAAGCTTTTATAAATCCTGTAATATAATTTAAAAAGTAACATCATCAATGGTATAAAGGCTTTGCATTCTTAAAATATGTAATTATTTTATTTAGAACTAAGAATTGAGTGATAGCATTTTTGTTTTGTTTTAGTTTTGATGGGAGGGGGAAATCAGCTGAGAGGAACCTACTCAAGATTAGTAACTCCCTTACATAACTGGGAATATACGTAAACCAAAAGGAATTGGGGATTATTTAAATTTCTTTGTTTCAGGTGGTCACTGAAGTTCTTCCCTCATACTCAGCCAAAGTATGCAGTTAAAACAACAATTTTATTCTAGCACTGCATGGAATACTGACTGAGAGCTGATTGTCAGTTTTAAAAAAATGAAAACCTTTTGTGCAATTTTGCAACACAAGTTTAGTTATGGGTGTTTTGATGTATGCTGGAGAACAGTGTTGAATTGTTAACATAGTGTTAAATCTGTAACTGTACATTTGATCACGTGAATGTAATTTAGATATTAGATGTCTGTGCATTTCAGTAAGACATACATTAATGGAATTAAGAAAATGGACCGTCCCTTATGAGAGCTTTATCAGAAGCCTTGTGACACTAACAAATTAGCTCACTGTTACAGTGGCTTAAACAAAAATACCTTCACTGTTGTTTTGGGTGTTCGTTCTGTGGTATATGACTCAGAGCTGACAGAACTGCTTCCAGCTCAAGGTCCAAAGAAGTCATAACAGTTTCCAATATCTCTCAGACAGAAACGGACAAAAAGCTAAGAGAGTATATGTGTTACTTTTAAGAGCATGAACCAAATGGCATATATCAGTACTTTCCAAGGACCTTTGGCCAGCACTGAGTTACATGGCCACAAGTAACAAGGGTGATATGAGAATGCAATGTCAGGCTAAAAGTCATGTGCCTGAGACAGAGAGAAAGGAGTATTTACGGATAATCAACAGCCGCAGCCAAAGAATTGCTTCCAAATTGTTAGGTCAAAATTCATTAACTTTTTTCCATATCCTCCCTTTATGTGTCTCAGGAACAGATTCTAAAGCATCACTGAAAAAATAAGAACTATTTAACTCTTACGACTACGTTTGTGTTTTACCCTCTGTAACTTTGCCCTTCAAATGCAACTATCCTATAAATGCTTAAACCTGTATCAAACCTAGCATTGTCTTCTCAAACCATGTTGTTTCGACATTTTTCAATTTACCTTTTTTCTGCTATAAATTCAATATTCTCAAAATCACAATCTACAAAATTTTTTGAAACTTTTCATGATCTATTTCCTCAGCAATCCATCACAAGATTCTATCTCTATAACTCCAATGATTCCTCTTTCACTAAATTTATTAAAAACCTCCTTATCCCTCAGATGTCATTAGTCTCCTATTTCTCTGTAGGTCATTGTTTGTCTCCATTATTGATTCTTTTTCTTTTGTCAATCCTTTAAGCAATAGTGTTCTCCATTTTCACACTGAACCACTGATTTTTTAAACATAGCTCTGTTGGGTACTGTCATTATTTCCATGATCTGTATGACATCAACTCCCCCAAATCTGCAAATTTATTTAACTGCCCTGTTCCATACATAAGTGAGTTTTGAAAAACATAAGAATTTTTTTGTCTTGTATTCTGCAAAATATGTAGCTAAACCACTTGCTCATAAACGTGGAGTTGTTAAAAAGCAAATTTAGCACCAATCATTAAGCCTAAATAGTCACCTACTTTTCATGGGTGGCCTGATGAGGCAGATCTTTTCCCTGCATAAATGCAAAATCAGTTCCTAGTTGCTTATCTTTAAAATTTACACAGCATTTAGCTGGAGGACCACCTTTGTCCAGTAACGGTCACATAAAATGGTCATGTTACCCAGCCTTAAAAAAGAACAGGCACTTTGGCAAGTGTCTGTTGTGCGTATAGGTGATGGTGAGGGAGGAGATAAAGCTTCCGCTTTGTTAAGTAGAAACCAGAAGCCTTCTGTGAGGGAACGGACAAAAACTCCTGTCCACTGAGTGTCAAATTTAAGGAACCTGGCTAAGATGGAACTGTGTGAAACCGGATGAAGACCCTGAAGGAAAAAAAGAGCCCCTGGAATAAAATTCAGGGAAACATAAGTGGGATGAGTGGGAAGAATAGATTTTGTGAGGTTTGTGAGGCAGAGATCCTAACCAATTAGTGACCTGAACCAGTTTTTCTGGGAACAAATTTGTGCCAAGAGAAAGGGGATAGGTCAGTGAATCAAAAAATTACGAACTTCAGAACCTTGGCCAGTTCAGCATAGCACTATCCCAACTACATCATTGGGAAATGGGATGTTTCCTACAGATGCAGGAGCAGTCACTACCATGAAGGTTACAGGAATACTGAGGTGGGGATTTCTATCCATTTCAGTGGTCAAGCTTGTGGTATTATTCTCTGAGATTCCTGGATGTGTGGTTTGGTGTCTGCCCTTAACTTTACAAAGTCCTTGGCCATTATTATTTTAAATATTTCTTCTGTTCCATTCTTTTTCTGGTATTTAAGTTATACATCTATTACATCTTTTGCTAGTGGTCCACTAATGTGAACACTCTGATCAATTCTCTCTCTTTTTTTTTTTTTCTCTTTGCATTCCAGATTGGAAAGTTTCTATTGACCTCTACTCAAAGCTCACTGATTCTTTCCTTAGTTTTGTTAGGTATACTGATGAACCTGTTGAAGGAATCTGTGGTTTGTCACAAGTTTTTATTTGTTTATAATTCTAGCCTTTGCTTTTCATGCTTTTCAGAGTTTGCATGTTATCTGCTTGCATTACTCATCTGTTCTTGCATGTGGTCCACTTTTTGTATGATGACCTTGAGGATACCAGTTATTTTAAATTCCCTTTCTAATAATTCCAACATCTGTGTCATATCCAAGTCTGGTTCTGGGGCTGCTTATTTCTTCATGCCACACTTTTTCTTGCCTTTTGGCATGCCTCATAATTTCTCTTGTTGAAAACTGAATTTGTTATATATAAAAAGTGAGGTAAATAGGACTTCAGTGTATTTGTTATTATGGCCGGGAACTGGCTATAGCTGTAGATGCCAGAGGCTTCCAGAAGCCTTAGAATTGTGGAGGGACTTCTCCTTCAAGCCTCTTACCCAACCACTAACTTTCCTTGTGAATCACTGGTGGAGGAATATAGAAATGAGTTGTTGAGTGGTGGCTGGCTTCCCCTGTTTGGGGAATTTCCTGGGATTCTAAACCCTCAAGCTAGCCCACATCTATAAGACTTTGAAATTCCAGTTGCTTGATTTCCTGCTTCTATGGCGGGCACCTCTTCTCCCTTCAGATATGCTTAAAGCAAGCCACCTCATTTATCTAGTCTGCCCACCCTACCTCTCTGAATTGGCTTCAACTGGATTCACCCATTCTTTGGATTTCATTGCACCAGGGGGCCTTGCAACCTTAGTCATCTGATGAGCTTAAAAAGAAAAAAAAAGATTTTGTAGGCTACTGAATTTTTTGTTGTTTTTGTTAAAGATGATATGGTATTCTCCTATTTTCTACATAATAGGAAGTAGAAGGCCAAGCAAAGCAAGCATGCTTAGATTTTTATTCTAAGCATTTCCAGACATAATGACTGGTATTTACATAGAAAATATGATTAACCATCTCCACAGGACAGTAAACCATTCTTTTTAAAAATTAAGTATGCACATATGTATATGAATATATATATATATATATTCATTTTTATATGTTCAGCTTATTGGACAAGGTAGGCCCCTTCATGGTCACCACCTGCTAAGTACCAGATTCAGTGTCAATTCCATAACTTTATGCTGAGTGCAGTAGGGAATAGACTACACTGAGGAGAGTGAAAGCTCACAAAAACAAGGTCAGCAAGAGATCATCCCACTGTTCCCCAGAAATACGTCTTGTGGCTAAGAAGCTCTACTATGTGTGCAATATGGGGTCAAGTTCATGAGGGAGTACAGTCCCCCTCAGTTGTACTTCTTTTATAGGAAATGATGAGAAAGTATCAATTCTATGAAAGAATACCCAGGCAGTTTGGTTCCAAGCAAGTCTGGGTTCTGTTATCTTACCCAAATTTACTAATCACAAACACATTTCTGCTAAGTAACTTTGACAACTCTTCTTCTTCCAGTACTACCGAGTGTTCCCTGACCAATAATGCCCCGTCAATAAGAAGCATTGTATCCTACATAAAATTAACTGCTGCCAAACATGCACACAGGTTTGTAGCAGAAGCCCATGAACGAATCTTACTTAAAGGATAGTAGCACATGCTCCCAAGCACACATATCTGGAAGGCAAATAGGTTAGAGTCTCATTTAGATATTATGGAAACACGAGAGCTTTGGGGAACAATTTTAAATTTAATAATATAATTAGCTATAGCAGAAAGCTACAAATGAGATCTTCCTGTAAAGGAACTCGGTAAATTGCATCAAGATAACCCTAGTAGTTATTTAGATGCTTAAGTAGAATTCTTTGAGAGAATTTCTTACGTTTTATTCTGTACCCCTGCTTTATTTCTCCATTACGATGATTTTATAGTGAACATGCCTGCTTGTAAAGTAATTTTAGCAAATGTTTAAAAGTATCTTCCGGGCTGAGTGTATTAAGTTTTATATAAGCTGTGTTTTCGATGTTCTGCTTTATTGCGACTATGTCCATGGACCCTATAGTGTTTATGTAAGCTGCAGGCTACTGCCATCATCTTTAGAACATCTAGCCAACTGCTTTTATGTCTTTAAGATACTCTAACAGCCAAAATAACATTGGCAATAAGCACATCAGGAAATAAAGATACATTTCAGGAATGGACTTCCCTAAAATTCTGCCTCTCTGATGGTTGAATAGGCCCATAAGTGCTTTTGTAGCTTTTGCAGATAATCAAGAATGGGATTTCTGTTCAGATTTTTATTCTCAGAAGGAGCTTATTTTCACTTAGGAAAGAGAATATGTTCTGATAAAACCATATGTGTGATGGTTTCACTGTGTCAATGTTTATGGCAGTATTTGGACTTCTTTGATTGTTTTTGGAGGTAGGGGGAAATGACTGGTTAATTTGAACAGCTTCTAATTTACCTAAAAATTTGGGCTCGTTCTATAAATTATCCCTCGCAGAATTCACAGGAAACCAAAGAAGTATTTAAGTTCCATATATTTATTTCCCTTCTCCCCCTAAAATTTCAATCAATAGTATTATGCAATGAGAAAATTAGAATAATTAAAAATGCTTTGATTTATAAAATAAAATGTTTTAGAATTTTATTTTTTTAATTTTTAAAAGGGTTTTTATTTAGTTATTTTGAGAAAGAGAGAGAAGGGCACAGAGAGAGAAAGAGAGAAACAGAGAGAGAAGGAGAGAGAGAGAGAGAGAGAGAGAGAGAGAAAGAGAGAGAGAGAGAAGCCCAAGAAGGCTCTGCACTGTTAGCACAGAGCCCGACGTGGGGCTCGAACTCACAAACTGCAATCATGACCTGAGTCAAACCAAGTCGGACACTTAACTGACTGAGCCACCACACAGGAGCCCCTTAGAATTTTAAAAACAGGTGCACACAACAGAGTTTTGGCAGAAACCTAGGCATCTAAGATTTAGAAGACTGGAATAGGAGGATATTGTAACTTCTTTTTCATTTTCTAATCCTCTACATTTTCTGTGCATTTTATTTGTATATATGTGTATTTAATTTTGTAACCTGGATAGAATTAGATAGTAAGAATTCGAATTCTTTATCTTTCCATTATTTATTCGTTAGATTTCATCTAAAGCAACAAAAATTCAAAAGTACACTTTTGTATTCGAGTAATATAGCAGATGCAAACTATAACAACTGCAACTACAATAACTTTCATGGTGATGGGCACTAACAAGGACAATGAAATAAATGACTTAGCCTGAGAAAAGGAGCGTATTATGCTGTTCCCAATTATATAGCAGTCTTTGGTTATTATGCTTATAAATATTTATAAATTTTAAAATGGAATATTCTAGTTTTACAATTCTGCATTACTATAAATATGAATTTTATTATTTTGAGGGGTCAACAGTAGGGTTACATATATTACATTTTTAAAGAAGACTTGATAAATATAAATCTTGACTTATGGCTAATAATAAAAATCAATATTTCTGACATGAATGTTATATACTAGAATATAATTCTTATTGAAGAATTTCAATAGAATTATTTAATAGTACATGTATATTAGATCAAATATGTATCTTAAAATTACTGCTATCATGATCTAAGGGAAGGTTAAACTATCTTCTAGAACTATATACTTTTATTTAGCATTGTATACATCATGGCCTCTCATGATATTTAGTGATGACACACAAAAAAGAGGCTTTCTAACCACTCATTGTATTCTAAAAGATAATTTTTAAACCTTTCAAATCAGATGCACAAAAGAATAGCACAGCATACAAAATAAGGAAAGAAAATGATGACATGAGCAAAATAGAGGGGAAACATTTAGTTTTTCACTTATACTTGATAAGAGAAGAAAGCAGAAGTACTTCAACATGGCATGTTCCTTTACTCATAAATATTATTGCATATTTGGGACTGCACTGGTTCAAATTTAACCAAATAAATTTTTCTCTCAATATCAGTTTTCTATAGTCTTTGAAAAGTGAAAACAATGAAATACAGTGACATAAATGGTTAATTCTTAGAGAAATATATATTGAAAACTCAGTCTTTACCATACATTATAGTAGGCATTTGAGATGTAGCTATGGTTGAAGTCCAGGAAATGAAAAAGTTCACAGTCTAGAACTATAATAATGACACCAACAGTATAAGCTAGTATTTTTCAATACTAGCTAATATTTTTAAATAATAGGTATCTTACATAAATTATAATAGTGAACTCTCAAAGTAACCCTGTGAGAAGACATCACCAATATATCCACTTTACAGCCAAGGACGCTTCGTTGCTCAAAGTTAGACATTTTCAGAGCTGGAATGTATAACTAGAAGGCCTTAGCCTTTTTAAAATATCTCCCTACTAAATTAGGATAATTCACACAACAGCCTTATGTTCTGAGCTAGGATTTTTGTGTATATTCTGCTTTTCTTCAAGTTTTTATTTAAATTCCAGTTAGTTAACACACTGTGTAATATTAATTTCAGGTATAGACTTTAGTGATTCAGCACTTACGTACAACGACCAGTGCTCATGGATTTTTGTGTACATTCTTACTTACATTTCTCCTTTAATAAATCTCAGTGACTGCTGTTTTCCTATTTGAAATTGTGGAGTCAGGTTGTTCAAATCTCAAGATTCCTATTTAATGACTGCAATCAAATTTAGAGAGTCAAAATACTAAATGCAAACTAGAAATCTTGGGGGCAAGAAAAGAGATTAAAATTAGCATATACACAGGGAAGTTAAAAACATGTGCAAAAAAGCGTAAGAGATACACGAAAGATGGCTTACTGGGAAGGGCCTTAAAATAAAGGAATTAGTAGAGTGAACACGACCACATTATCATACAGTTTGGATTAGGCATGGTTGGTCTAACTTTACCATGGCCAATATTTTATTAGAACAAGGCTCCATCTCTATAATGCTCAAAGTGTTTTTAGAGTTAGGAGTATTGCAAATATCGTAGCTTCATTTATGCAGACTTCAGTTTTTGTTTGTTTTTTAATTGAGCTACTTTGGACCTTCTAAGTCTGCTGCTAAGCTAATAATATAAAGATTGAGGAAATGAGCATCCAGGTAGGTCAGAATGGTCTCCTCTCAGCTCCATGAGCTACCTGCACCTTCTCAAGACAGACAGTCTAGGGAAGAACAGATATGTATATAAAGGTCAGTTCTTTCTTTCTAAGCTTTTTCTTAACCTTAATTGCATTTGATGCCATGATTATTTCCTCAGTTGCCCAAACACAGCTCTGAATCATTTCAATATTTTTATTTCCCTTATAGAATGGCTGTTTTCTAAATATGTCAAAGTCTATTCTTCTCGTTTACTATTATCTCCACCTTAGTTCACATTCTTATGACTTTCTTCTAATAATTGCAGTAATCCTTGATGTGATTTTTCCATCCCATTACACTTTTTTGTTCACAGCTGTTTTTAAACCACTACCAGTATTACATTTCTAAGGACAAAAGAAAAAAAAAACAACCACAAATACTTGGAATACTTGACTAAACTTCCTTCCCCCACTGCCCATTAGAGAAGGGTTGAAATAAAGCCTTGCAAACATCATGAAGTGAACATATTCTGGGATACTGGATGAGAATAAGGAAGTGGGTATGGCTTGAGAAATGTGAGCAGACATGTGAGGGGAGTAGTAAGAGCACCTGTCAAAGAGGTAATGGGGCCAGTTTTTAACAGAACTTTGGTGATGGTGAGGACTTCAGTTTTACTGTGGATCTTTAGAAAGAGAGAGGTGGCATAAGAAAATTTATGTGTCATTGGGATCACTCTGGAGGCTCTATTTTGTAAATAGACAATATGAAGGGTTCAGGAGAAGAAAAACAATTATGAAACAATTATAATAATCCATGTGCAAGATGACGGTGGCTTGGCCAAATGGTAGTGGTGAGGGTAGGGAAAAAGAGAGGATTCTCTTGTGGTTCTAAATAAATATCCAAGAAAATAAGAGCACAAATTTATATCTATCTTAAAATCATGCAAAATATGGAATGTTATATATGTGTGAGACAAGTAAAAAAGAAAACTGACCAGGCTCCTTCTTGTGATCAGTAATGGTGAGAATGCTGAGTCAGAGTTACCAAGTTTGTTTTATCTTTGTGTTTACCAGCATCATTTTACAAGTTGTGCATCAATTAAGATTTCTTCAGACAAATAAGACTACTTTACCATCAGATGTTACTGAGTGAAATAAAATGTCACCTTCTTCAGTATCTCTTATTAATAATGGTCTGATGGTTTTCCTTCCTCTTGATTCTCTTTCTCAGTAACAGTGAATGCACTGATTGATAATAGGGATAGAAGAGGCAAAGTTGTGAAGAGAAATTGATCACTCCCATAAATTTATTCCATAATACATTTTAATTCAGACATAGTGAAATAGGTTGGAATATCCCACTTCACATGACACTTCTCTCCCTTAATGGAATGTGTATGTGGGGGTGGTGGGGTGTAATGCACAAATTCTTACCACCGTTTTTTGATATCTTAAATAAAAGAATGTTCACAATATTAATATTTTGAATTGCCCCTTTGCTTGATGTGATGGTTGATTTCATGTGTTAACTTTATTTGCCATTGGGTGTCCAAATAAACATTGTTTCAGGGTGTGTCTGTGAAAGTGTTTCTGGAAGAGATTAGCATTTGAATTGGTGGACTCAGTATAAATGGCCCTCCCTAATGTAGGCGGGTATCATTCATTCTGTTGAGAGCCTGAAGAGCACTAAAGGTAGAAAGAAGAAGGAATTGATCCACTCACCCCCTTTTGTTTCCTGTATCACAGTTTGAGCTGGGACATCTCATCACATCTTCTGTCCCAAGACTGGGATTTACACACTGACTGACTCAGTTCTCAGGTCTTTGGACTTGGAATGAACTACATTTCTGGCTTCATGGATCTCTAGCTTGCAAATGACAGACTGGATTGTGGGACTTTTCAGTCTCCATAATCACATGAGCCAATTCCTCATAATGTCCCATTATATATATACTGTATGTATATTTGTGTTACTTATATATTCATGTTATATATGTGTTATATACATATATCTGCTACATATCTATATATATTCATTTATTCTTTTGGTTCTGTTTCTCTGGAGAACTCGCATTAATGCACTTGGCATCCTTGAGGCTTTTTATCCCAAAGGGAAGTAACTGTGAGGTATCACGATGGGTAAAGGATAGGCATGAATAGCTTTTGGGAATGGAGAATGATTGTTATGAAGGAAGGGATCAGAAGAAAGACTGGCATCATGCTTTGAGACAGGTGCATTCTCAGGTATAGCTTGAGAACAAGTAAATATGAACTTTAAAAACTTGGAGCTGTTCTTTTTTTTCCTCTCCTAATATTCTACATGCCTTGCCTACTCTATGAAAATATTTAGAGACTCAATACAATACTTGCATATTTGTATGCTGCTGCCCTGGAAATTATGAGAGATAGTCTTTTGCTCAAAAACATGTACTTTCTCAAGGAGGCAGCAGAGAGAAGCATATTTAACAATTCAAAATAATGAATTCTTAGGGGATTATAATAAATTCATCTGCAAAAGAAAACCTAGATGCATTTCTGGATAAGCAGATTGAGGAGTGGGAAACCTATTTCTAGCTCTCCTATCACAAACTTTGATAGTTATCAATTTCAGGAACCAATCTATCTGGAAAATACAGCCAAATCTTGAAGAAAGCACCATGATGCTAAAAAAATATTTCTACAATTTAACTTAGGAAAACATTGTTCATTCCCTCACCCAGTGCTGCCTTTAATGAGACACAGACTTAGAAAAAAATAGGTACTGCTGGATATAATTAAATTGTAGGAAAAAATATTTTTTTGCACTGAAACTAAGTGTTACCTTTTCATAGACTGACTTAGAAAAAATATGCAATTCGCTGTAATGAAATAAATTTTAGTCTATTTGTATTGATTGATATATATTTCTCTGTGGGCTTTCATCTGAAATCTGTTCAACAGCCCATGTGAACTGAAATCAAATGCATCGTTAATAGCATCTATAATATATTTGGCAGCAATTGGCTACCTGTTTCTTTCACTAAAGTTTATCCATGCAAGTAAGTTGCTTTTAAAATGGATATCTAAAGTACATTTAATTGAACAAAACAAATGCAGAAATAGGGATTCCTTTGTCACATTAATTAAAAAAAATAGTTACTTTCAATAGTATTGTAAAGGTGTTTCAAAACCGTATCAAATCCCTGGGTTATAGTTGTAACCTGCTAATTAATCTGTTATTCAGTTTTATTATCATTCTCTATGACTACTTCTTAATTTACTGAATCTGTGTTTGCATCATCATGACTTCCCTTACCAAGTTGATATATATTTCTAGAATGAAGCAGATCATCTTAACTCTCAAGGTCTTATTAATTGGTTGTTTTTTGTTTTGTTTTCTATTTTTGCATTGTCATGGCAAAATGACAACTGTGGAGAAAATTTATACACATTATACATTGAATCTTTTTACAGTAATATGTCACATAACAGTAGTAGCCTATCAACTCCAACTCACTAATGTGCAGTTAAAAGGAATATCAGATCATTTTGCATTCTTCAGGATGTCAGCACCATATGTTACCACTAAATAATTATGGGTGGTGTCAGTTCTGTTAACTGGGACAGAGTAGAACTCTGGACTCTAGGAGTCAGCGGAGGATGGTGAGTTATGGCACATAACCATCACAAGAGAAATGAAAAATCAATTGACTTGGATAGAGTGTTCAAATTTCCAAAGTTGGCAAAAAGACAAATCTATGCACATTATGGAAGAGTTCACTTACAGAAGGCCAAACTGATTTTGGTCAAAGAGAATGTCGTAATGAAAATCCAATGACTTGGATCTAAGCATGTAAAGAGAACTAAATTCTCACAGGGGGACCCATACAATTAAAGAGGCAAAGTGGAACATGAAATCTAAAGCCTATTAAGAAACATGCAATAAAAACATATGTTTCCAGATTAGGTGTCAAAGACACAAGTTTGTTGCACATATGATAACAACCATGCTCAGAGTCTGCTCTCAAGAAAAGAGAGGAAAATTTTTCATATAATTATAAGATCCATTATGTAAGTTTTGGTAATAGGTACTAGGATAAGGTGTAGAGGACTGAAGAAAAAGAATCCTATCTCATTAACAGGCAATGGCTTTCAAGGACCTCCAGGCTTACCTCCCCAATCTCACCTTCTACAGTCTCCTCTCTCTGTATCAAGAACTCTTGTGTCCTTGCCATTCTTCATGTTCCAAGAGCAGTTTCAATATGGACCTTTGAACTTTCTTTCTCTCTCCTCCCCCAACTAATGCTTTCCCAAATGATATGCCGAGCTCACACCCTTATTTCTCTAAAGTCTCTGCTTGAATGTTACCCTCACATGATACCTTTAATGGATACCATATGTGCAAACTATAACCCAAAATAAAGGAGGGATATTGATTCACATTAGATTTTATGTAAATGAAAACTAGATCTTTATTTAGTTCAGCCATTGAAATTTCCAGGTTGCACCAATGTCCTAAATGTCTTAATATTGTCTGTCCCTTCCTTCTTTCAAGCAATAAGATAAAATCAAATATGGCTGAGTCCAACCACTACAAGAACTGATTCTGAATCCAGTTTCTATAGAATGAATGTATATGTAAAGTCAAGATATTTAATTCACTTGAAAGACATTTACCTTCTGTAGGAAATGCAGAATAATATAACATTTGAAATGTGCTTATACAGGCATGTAGATTAAGATTGGATTTGTAAATCATATTTATACTACCTTCTTCTCCTTGAGTAAGTCTTAAGGTCTTTTGATTGCTCACTTTCCACTTTTTGTAGATGAACTAATAACACTGCATCAAAAGCTTTTGGCAGAGATGAAGTAAGATGATATTTGCAAAACTTTTAAAATAGTATACAGTCACTAAATTACATGTTTTCATGATGTCTTGTAGGATTATAAAGTAGTAGCAGTACTAAAATGACAATAATTACATATGCTGTACGTATAGGAGTACTGTGAAGAGTAAATTATATATTTAAAATGCTCTTAAATGTATATGAGGTGTTATGCATTTTTAAAGATATTCTTTGGGAGTTTTGCCTGAAGATTGTGATTAAACTTAGTTAATTGCTCTGGCCACATATGTGAACACATTCTTTACGGTATAGGCTTCTTCCTTCTGTATTCATTATTTGGCATTGTTATTTTTGAACAGTCTATGGACATATAGAATTTGGGGGAAGTGCTACCTGAATAATTTTGTGTTGTATGTGCTCATTGTATTGAGACAGGGCAAGATTTTGTTCCCATTTCTTTATTCAATCAAAGCAGTTCCACTTTTATGGATTGTGTTAGTATTAACTTTAATTAAAAAAATCTTCAAACTTAAAAATAAATTACCTTTCAGTAATAAACAGAAACCTGTATAGTTAAACTTTTCCATAGATAATACCTATAAAAGCTATATAGAGTATTAACACTATTGTAGGGGAATGTGGGTGGCTCAGTTGGTTGAGCATCTGATTCTTGATTTCAGCTCAGGTCATGATCCCAGAGTTGTGAGATCAAGTCCTGCATTGGACTCTGTGCTGAGCATGGAGCTTAAGATTCTCTCTCTCTCTTGGGGTGCCTGGGTGGCTCAGTTGGTTAAGCCTCCAACTTCGGCTTAGGCCCCTTGCAGTCTGTGAGTTCAAGCCTGCATCAGGCTCTGTGCTGACAGCTCAGAGCCTGGAGCCTGCTTCGGATTCTGTGTCTCCCTCTCTCTGTCTCTCATGCTCTGTCTCTCTTGCTCTCAAAAATAAATAAACATAACAAAATTTTTAAAATAAATCTCTCTCTCCTATCCCGCCCCTCTCCCCTACTAGCACCCCCGCCAAATAAAATAAGAAATATTTTAATTAGGTGTTGATCTAAAACAGGAAGAATCTTGAGAAGGATGACCCATTAAAGACAGGAAATGCACCATGTGGGATTTACACATTTTCAGGATTTTGCTGGAGGGCACTCCCTGATTTCTGTGGTACAGGGGGTAGGAGGTCAGCATACAGACTTTGAAACTGGTATATTAGCTGGTAAATTAAGGGGAAAAAATCCCTTTAAAAAAGCGGTTGCACATGGAATAAGTGCCAAAGTCTACATATAAAATATGCAAAATTCATGATTAAAAACTGATTTAGGAGGCGCGTGGGTGGCTCAGTCGGTTGAGCGTCCGACTTCGCTCAGGTCACGATATCATGGTCCGTGAGTTCGAGCCCCGCCATCAGGCTCTGTGCTGACAGCTCAGAGCCTGGAGCCTGCTTCAGATTCTGTGTCTCCCTCTCTCTCTGGCCCATCCCCCATTCATGCTCTGTCTCTCTCTGTCTCAAAAATAAATAAATGTTAAAAAAAAACTGATTTAGTTAAGCATTAATGAAATAAAGAAAGCAGTGAGAAGCTGGGAAAAATGCAGAGTTTCAGTTGCTGCCCATCATAAAAGAAACAGAGCTTGAAGTTTGAGTCCAACTAATTTAAAGTCACTGCTTGAACAAATATCAGTACACTTAAAGAGAATGTAAGTAAATAGAACCAGAACCACACAACATATTTATATTGCCCAACATGCAATAAAAATATTAGTAGTCATGTGAAGAATCAATAAAATAGGACTCATACTCAGAAAACAAAGAAGTCAACAGAAATGATTCCCAAGAAGACATACATACTAAAATTATCAGAGAAGGGATTTAAAGCAGGTATTATAAATATACTCAAAGTCCTAAAACAAAATTTATTTACAATGAATAAATATTTGGGGGAATATGAGCAATAAAGCTAAAAAACAAAGGAAACTCTATAAAAAAACTAAATTAAACAACATAAATAAAATTAAAAATTCCTTGAGGGGCTAAACAGCAGGGAAAAAGTCCATGAACTCAAAGATAAATCAATAGAACTCCTACAATATAAAAAAAATAGAAAATAAATATATTACATTAACAAAAACTCAATGATCTGTAAGGCAATTAAAAGAATCAATAGAATTATATTATTATTATATGTAGAAGAGGAAGAAAATGAATATGAAGAAAAATTCAATAGTCAAGTGTTCTAAGATAGGTGTATTTATACTCCCAAAAGAAAAAAGAGAGGATATAGAAAAGTAACTTTGAAAAAAGTAACGGCTAAATGTTTTTCAAATCTGATGAAAAGTCTAAACATATGGATTAAAAATAGTGCACTACAAACTGGGTAAATACAATCATAGCAAAGCATGTCAGAGTTGAAATGACAATATCCAAAAATAAAGAGAAAATCTTTAAAGAAGCCACAGGAAACTGTCACATTATATAAGGGGGTATAAGGATATAAATGACAGCTAACATCATCAGAAGCAATAGAGGCCATTCTCCATTCAAAGCTACCAAAGCTTTTGGACAAATGGCTGATGCCAGGACCGCCACATATAAAATACTAGATGATATTATTACATCTTGTTTGGGTCAGGAACATGAAAAAAGTTCAAGGAAGAAACTAGGGGAATTCTCAGAAGGATCCAAAAGTGAGCTAGAAAAGCTCCTACTAACCATATCAAGGACAGTTTAATGTCCCACTGAATAGAATGCAAATGTATGAGTTGATATAAATATATATACACACACATATACCTATATAGAATGAAAATCTCTTCCTTACAGAATTTCAACTAAACTATATTTACAAATAGAGTATAAAAATAGTTGTAATTTCAGTAACAAATAAATTAGAAATCAATGGTTACCAAAACAGTTGAGTGATACTTTGACAATGAACAAGACATCTGCATAGTTGCTAAAGATATTCAAACATCATTTAATAATTATAGAGAGAAAAATAGTAACTTTACGGTGGAGAACATGGCAGATACCACCTTAATCTGGTCACCAATCTGGACCTAACTAATTCCACTAAGAGGAACAAAGCAAAATCATATTTCCTATACAGTATCCTGAAAAAAGATACATTACTTCGTGGTATTCCTGCTATCACACACACACACACACACACACACACACACACACACACACACACACGTCAACTACAAGGAAAGAGCAGGCAAACACAAACTGATAGATATTTTACAAAATAACTAATTTCTGTTCAAAATATCTAGGTTAAGATACAAAAAAAAGGTTGAGAAACAACTCTGGACTAAAGAGACATACATAAGTGAGTCACATGATGATCCTATGAGATTCTGGATGGGAGAAGATAGCTACTAAGGATAATATTGGGAGAACTGGTAAGATTCCATTACGGGCTATGGGTTAAAATTGGAATACTATGAAATGATGGAACCATTTTTCTTGGGGACAAAATTTATATTGGCAAAAAAACCCTCAGGCAATCAAAACAATATTTGAATGTATATCTTAAAAAGTTTAATGGGAAAATCTATGATGAACAAATTATCCATTTTAAATAAGTATAAGATATATATGATTTTTCCTTTTTGCCTTAGGCTCCAATATGACTTGGTAAACATTGGTTGTATCACCATTAAATTATCTAATTTCGTCAACCGTTCTAAGTTTATTGAAGAGAATATACTTCCTAGGAAATATATAATGAAGAAAATTGGGATAAAGGGTCAGGCTATCTCTTACTGCAGAGAATAAAAAATGGCCCCCAAAGATATATTAAATTCCTAGTCCCCAGAGCATGTGAATATTACTTTATATTGTAAAACATGTGATTAAGTTATGGATCTAGGAAAGAAGAAGATACCCTGTATTAACAGAGTGGGCCCTAAATGCAATCATATTTCTCTTTATAGGAAAGGGGTCCAGATGGAGTTTTGGGACGGAAGCAGCCGCAGTGTAAGAAAGCAAGACTGAAGGGATATGGCCACAAGCCAAAGAATGCAGACAACTACCAGAAGCTAGAAAAGACAAGGAATGGATTGTCCTCTAGAGTCTCTAGAGGTAACACAACACTGCTGAAATCTTTTTTTTATTTTTTTAAATATTTATTTATTTTTGAGAGAGAGACAGAGAGCGAGTGGGGGAGAAACAGAGAGGGAGACACAGAATCCGAAGCAGGCTCCAGGCTCCAAGCTGTCAGTACAGAGCCTGATGTGGGGCTCAAACTCACAAACCACGAGATCATGGCCTGAGCCAAAGTCAGACACCTAACCAACTGAGCCACCCAGGCACCCCACTACTGCTGAAGTCTTGATTTTAGACTTGTAAATGACAGAAGTGTGAAATAATAAATTTCTGTAATTTCAAACCATCAACTTGGGTTTTAAATCACTAAATGGCAACTTGCTATGGCAATCACAAGAAATGAAATCATTTACCCTTAAATGGTATTGGTGATAGGATGACTGATGATACAGAAGAAGGAGGGGGTGGAGAGAGTAGGAAGGAAGAGAGAGAATATAACTAAAATGGGGTGCAATGCAAACAACTGCTAAATCTGGGTAGAGTGTATATGAAAGTTCTTTGAACTATCTGTAACATCTGCATGTTTGATAAATCAGAGCCAACTTAAAAAGTTCAATTGGAAAATCTGACATATGTTATCTTCTCTGTTTAAATAACCATGGCATATGAACTTCTTCTCTATATGTATCTTTAAATCTTATATTTGTCATTTAGCTATAATATTCTTAGTGGTGTTTATAAGCATATTATTATAGTACTCAAAGGATGAATTAATTTACCAAGGGAGAATTCTTCTCCCAGGGAGACCAACTGACTGGCTGCTTACCAACAATGTCTTCTCCAAAAGACTTCAAACTTCATAAATGTTAAGGAAAAAGAAAACTATGACTATTTTTTTCATCAAGCATGATTCCAGGCACAAATAAGAATCCCATTACATATTTGTTGAAAATAATCAATGAATAGATATTATATATAAATAACCAAAGCAATATTGTTTATTTCTTTCAGAGAAGTTGGTAATGTTTTCTCTCATATTTCTGTTAGGTAGAAATATATTCTAACTAGATCTTTTCATCTTTTCCCTATGTGTTTGCCTGTGGATTTATTTTTGTAACATTTCATAATATTCACATCAAGAAAATGAAGAGACAGGATTTTTATGAAATGCCACAATAATAAGGCTCTATGGGAATACTGGTTTCTAGAACATAGAGGAGAACCCCAGGGCTCAATCATTTAATGTAAAAGGACTAATGGGACCAAGGATTAAGCATCAAGAAGCTCTGTCATTTTCTATTTGTGACTCTCATTAGTGCCTTAATCTATAATATACCAAATATTATGGTATTTTATTTCATTTAATAATTTTAGTAACTCTTTAAGGTAAATATGATGATACATAATTTTAAGATGATAAAACTGATATTCAAAAGTTTTAATAGTCACCTTCTGTGACACACAGGTCATGTGTGGCAAAAAGACTGGACTTCTGGCTGCCTTTTCTGAAAAGTTAGGCACCTATACGCTGTATTATTTCCGACTTCCAAAAAAAAAATAAATTATGAGTAGATACTTTCTCAGGTCCCCTTTCAACATAAATTTGAATGACTATGAGGCTTGCCAAAGGCTAAATTAATAGTAGAGAAGAGTAGTACCCAAAGTCTTTGATAGGTTTTAGTTTGAACACACACAAAAGTAGTCTAGGTCCTAATTCCATTACCTGTGAATGTGATCTTATTTGAAAATAGTGTCTTTGCAGATGTCATCAAGAATATCAAGAAGAGCTCACACTGGATTTAGGCAGGGCCCAAATGATTGATGGCTCATGTCCTTAAACCTAGATGACACCAGTGGGGAGAACGTGTGAAGACAGAGGCAGAGACGAAGATGACACAAGCCGAGGAATACCAGGCATCACCTGTAGCACCCGAAGGAGCAGGTGATCGCTCAGGGCCTCTAGAAGTAACAACTCTGCTAATACCTTGATTTCAAACTTCTGGACTCCACAACTGTAAGAGAATACATTTCCATTCCTTTAGCCACATGATTTCTAGAACTTTGCTATGGCAGTCCTAGGAAACCAATCACTTGTTTACAGCAGAAAAATTTCAACTCAATATTGGGTTTATTTATTTTCAGATATCCCTGAGTATTTTCTTCATGTATCAGAGCAATATTATTTTATGGTATCAATTACGCTGATTGTAAAAAAGACAATTAACTGATAAAATCTTGATTAAAGATATCTGTATTTGTAGAATACAAGTTAAATAGAAAATAATCAAATAAAAGTAAAGCACTGAATTCTAGAACATGCTGTCACTATTATCAATTAAATTAATTAGATTCTAATTTAATTAACGATTTCCTATATTTTAATATATTGGAGTTACTAGTTGTATAAACAAGGGTCTACATAAAGGGATTATTCTGAGGATATTTTTAAAATAAATTTAAACATTTTAGTATATGTATCAATTACTCACTGCCACATAAAGTTACAGAAAACCACAGAATCTTAGTAGCAAACAATAATCCATGTATGTTTTTCATATATATGGGGTCATCTGGGTTCTCTTCTATGTTCTAGAAACCAGGATTCCCATAGAGCCTTATTATTATGACATTTCATAAAAATCCTTTCTTTTCATTATCTTTATGTGAATATTAAGAAAGGTTACAAAAATAAATCCACATGCAAACACATAGGGCATCTCTATTTTGGCTGGGCTCACTCAAATGTCTAGACATGTCTGGGGATCAGCTAGCTTCATTTGTCATTCCACAGATCTCTTATCCTCCAATAGGTTACCATGGGCCTCTGTCATATTTTCATGGCAATCGCAAAAACTGAAGAGCAAGCATAGGCACTGAAGGAGGCCTCTTAAGGTTTAGATTTAGAAAAGACATGCTGTCATGTCTTCCTTGTTGTACTGACCAAGCAAGTTGCATGATCAAAACCAAAGTCAGAAAGAAAGGGCACTACAAAGAAATAGAGCAAAGGTACACGGCATGGGGAGGGGTGAAGAACTGGGATATTCGATAAAACTTATCATGTTTGTTAAGAAAAGATCCCAGTCTCAATTTGATTGTCTCTTGTTCTTGTCAGTCAAATGAACATCCTTCCTGCCTACAGATCTCCAAAATACACCCCATGTCTTAAACAGCAGAAAATTTCTATCAATGTTGTTAATACTTCTCAAACTTCAGGTGTACACAAACTATATAAAATTGATTTTCTTCCTATGTCCATTTCCTTTTCTTTTATCTCCAGGTTTCTGAATATCAAAATGAGTCACCACAGGAACAATAAATGTGGTTATTAAGAACAATTTAGAAGACTTAGTCAAGCACCTTGGTCACCAGAGAAAGGAAATAATTAAAATATTATTGTTTCAAACCTTTCTTCCAACACTTTCCCTCTTTTAGTTTACCTGGCAATTAAGGATTAGATCACAGGCATTTACAACTGGCACAGCTGTGAAGTTAAAACATTGCACCCCTCAGAAAATGACAAAACTGTAACAATACTGCATTAAATCTCAAGAGTCAATGGCAGAAACTGAACACTAGATGTAGGACACAGAAAAGAATCCTATAAAGTGATGAGCCTTACAAGAGGCAATGCACGTTCTGCTTTTCAACAAAAGGTAAAAAGTAAAATCAATTACAGACGTGCTCCTATTTGTATCAAAATTTTGGATTATATAATGAAAATCTAATGCTTCTTAAAGACTTGTAACAAAAAAAGCAGCCCCTGGGCCACTGCAGTGGGAAAATTCTTTATCCACAGTTCCAGGAAGCAACCAATTCAAGTCTCAATTCAATTCAACCATCTTTTCCGCCCCTCCAATTTGCCTTCTTAATTTTTCATTATTTCACATTATCTGCTTCCTAAAATAAACACTAATATTTTCTTACATCCCCCAAACCCTCACCTTCACATGCATTTCTCTATCTATCCTCCAGTATGGCTCTTGTTACTGCTTTAGCTAAAGCAGTTAATGTTCAAGGTTTACATCATTATGAATACACTTTTATAAGGAGGAAGCTCAGTGTTTGTTTGTTTTCAGTTATGATATTTTCTTTCCTGGAGTAAACATATATTTATTATTTTCCTGGAGTAAACAAATTCCTCAGTTAAGTTTTCTATGTAGTTTTCACAAATCCATTCCCAGATTCTGATGGACAGATCTCTTGCTTACACATGACAGAGAATGAGTCAGTTTAGTTTCCTTTTGTTCTTCCTTTCGGAAGTGATTTTCCTCAGAATTTTAAACACATTGTTTTATGATCTTGAAACTTTGGTTTCCCTGTTGAGAACCTTGATGCTGTTCTACTTACAATTCCTTTGCCTGTAATCTCCCACTGTCTTGTATTCTCTCTATAAAGGAAAAGAATCTCCCTTTTACTACTGTTTTGAAATTTCACAATGAAATGCCTTGGTTTATCTTTGACAAATTTTCTTGAATTATTTGTTTGATAATATTCCCCTGTCATTTTCACCATAGGACTTTAAGGTCTAAACTACTATTATTAGGGTATTGGACTTTGTGAATTGAATCATTGAATTCTTAGTTGTTTTATATTGTGTATCTAATTCTCCATCTTTTATCTAAGATTTCTCTAATAGAGAGTTCCTTGATCTTCTAATTCTTCTACTGAATTATTCCTTATTATGTCCTTTAATTTCCATGCATTCTTTTTATCCTCTAAATATTTCTTTTATCTTTCTTTGTTCCATGAATGAAATTCTCTACTAAACTTTAGAAGGAAAATACTTTGAAGTTTTCATAGCCCTAATTTTTCTTACATTTCTTCATTTTCCCCCCATTTTTCACTGTCATTCAAATTCAAGCTTTTCCTCAAATATATAGTGAATCCTGAGTGACTAATTTTATTTTTGAATGAGCTAACACTACCTTGTAAGCTTCAAGAGCATGCAAGAAATTGACCAAGTAATTAGTCTTAGCAGAGGTTAATTAGGCTGGGAATTTTCTTTTTTTTTTTTTAATTTTTTAACATTTATTTATTATTGAGAGACAGAGACAGAGAACCAGTGGGGAAGGGGCAGAGAGAGAAGAAGACACAGAATCCAAAGCAGGCTCCAGGTTCTGAGCTGTCAGCACAGAGCCCAACGTGGGGCTTGAACTCACAGACTGTGAGATCATTACCTGAGCCAAAGTCAGATGCTCAATTGACTGAGCCACCCAGGCGCACTTAGGCTGGGCATTTTCAACCTTTAATAGGAAACTACAACTATTAGTAGATATAAGTTTTATCCCTTTAGTTGGATGGTCTCACCAGAGAAATCTTTCAATTTCTTAAAGTAGAATATACTGTTCTGCAAACTTCAGAAATCTGTGTGGTCGTGCTTGGTTATATTTCATAGACAGAAGAGTCTAATTATATTTTCAAAATATCATCATGTTTTCATTACCTTTCATATGGACACATTTCAAAATACCATCAATCTCTAAATATTTCTGGCGTTCTTCAGAGATAATAGGAATGCATAAAGCTCAGACATTAATTTAACCAGTCACTAGAGTTCAGGAAATACTCACACACTTGTTTCCCAGACTCTAAACTCTTGGTACAAATGTCTATTTTGGCCTTCTCTCCACCCTGAGGGTCCAAATTCTTTATTATCACTATATTTTTAATTTTAATTCCAGTGTAGTTAACATACAGTGTCATATTAGTTTCAGGTTAATAACACAATGAGTCAACTCAGTGCTCTTCATGATAAATATACTCTTTAATCTCCATTACCTATTTCACCCATCCCTCCACGCACCTCCCCTCTGGTAACCATCAGTTTGTTCTCTATAAGAGTCTGTTTTTGGTTTCTCTCCTTTTTTTGTTAATTTGTTTTGTTTCTTAAATTCCACACATGAGTGAAGTCATATGGTAATTGTCTTCCTCTGACTGCTTTGTTTCACTTAGCATTATACTCTTTAGCTGCAAATAGCAAGATTTCATTTATTTATGGCTGAATAATATTCCATTGTGTGTGTGTATATATATATATATACACACACGTGTGTATATATATATATATACATCGTTATCCATTAATGTTATCCATATCATCGTTATCCATTAATGTTATCAATGGACACTTGGTCTGTTTACATAGTTTGGCTATTGTAAATAATTCTGCAATAAAATCAATCTTTTCAAATTAGTGTTTTTTATATTCTTTGGGTGATTCCTAGATCATAGGGTAGTTCTAGTTTTAATTTTTTGAGGAACCTCCTTACTGTCTTCCACAGTGGCTGTGCCAGTTTGCATTACACATGCACGAGGGTTCCTTTTTCTCCACATCCTCATCAATGCTTGTTGTTTCTTGTGTTTTTCATTTTAGCCACTCTGGCAGGTATGAAATGATATCTCATTGTTGCTGTGGTTTGCATTTCCCTGATGATTGGTGATACTGAACATCCTTTCATGTGTCTGGTGACCATCTGGATGTCTTTGTTGAAGAAATGTCTGTTCATGTCTTCTGCCCACTTTTTTAAATGGATTATTTGGTTTTGGGGTGTTAAGTTATCTAAGTTCTTTATATGTTTTAGATACTAACATTTTATTGGATATATCATTTGTAAATATCTTCTCCCATTCAGTAGGTTCTTTTAGTTTTGTTATTTCTTTTACTGTGCAGAAGCTTTTTGTCTTGATGAAGTCCCAATAATTTATTTTTGCTTTTGTTTCCTTGCTTCTGGAGATGTATCTAGTAAAAACTTGCTAAGGCTAAGGCCAAAGAGGTTGTTGCCTGTGTCCTCTAGGATTTTGATGGTTTTCTGTCTGACATTTAGGTCTTTCATCCATTTTCAATTTATTTTTGTGTATGGTGAAAGAAAGTGGTTCAGTGTCATTCTTCTGCATATGGCTGTCTGGTTTTCCCAACACCATTTGTTGAAGATATGGTCTTTTTTCCACTGGATATTCTTTCTTGTTTTGTTGTTTAATTGGCCATATAATTGTGGGTTGATTTCTGGGTTTCTATTCTGTTTCATTGATCTATATATCTATTTTTGTGTCAGTACCATAGCATTTTGATTACTATAGCTTTGTAATAGAACTTAAAGTCTGCAATTATGATACCTCCAGGTTTGTTTTTCTTTTTCAAGATTGTTCTGGCTATTCATGTCTTTCTTTGCCTCCATACAAATTTTAAGATTGTTTGTTTTTGTTCTGTGAAAAATGCTGTTGGTATTTTGATAGGGACTGCATTAAATCTGTAGATTGCTTTGGGTAATATGGACATTTTAACAATATTTGTTTTTCCAACTCATGTTAGCAGAAATACATTTCCATTTGTTTATATTATCTTCAATTTCTTTCATTACTGTTTTATAGTTTTCAGAGTATAAGTCTTTCACTTCCTTGTTTAAGTTTAGCCTTAGGTATTTTATTATTTTTGGTGAAATTGTAAAGGGGATTGCTTTCTCAGTGTCTCTGTGGCTTCATATTAGTGTACAGAAATGGAACATATTTCTATACATTGATTTTATCCTGCAATGTTACTGAATCCATTGATCAATGTTAGTAGTTTTTCAGTGGAGTATTCAGGGTTTTCTATATATAGCTTCATGTCATGTGCAAATAGTGAAAATTTTATTTTTTCCTTACCAATTTGGATTCCTTTTATTCCTTTTTCTTGTCTGATTACAGTGGCTAATAGTTCCAGTAATATGTTGAATAAAAGTGGTGAGAGTGGACATCCTTGTTTTCTTCTTGACCTTAGGGTCAAGAATGGATACTGTACTTATCAAATGCTTTTTCTGTATCTATTCAAGTGATAATTTTGTTTTTATCCTTTTTCTTATTGATATGATGTATCACACTGATTGATTTGCAAATATTAAACCATCCTTGCATCCCAGTAGTAAATCCCACTTGATTACAATGAATGATTTAACATATTTTTGGATTAGGTTTGCTAATATATTCTTGAGGATTTTTGCATTTATGCTCATCAGAGCTACTGACCGTAGTTCTCCTCTTCCTCCTCCTCCTTCTTCTTTGTAGTGTCTTTATCTGGTTTTGGTATCAGGGTAATGCAGGCTTCACAGAATGAATTTGGAAGTTTCCTTTCCTCTTCTATTTGTCAGAATAGTTTGAGAAGAATGGATATTAACTCTTCTTTAGATATTCTGTAGAATTCACTTGTGAAACCATCTCGTTCTGGACTTTTGTTGTTTTGTTTTGTTTTTTTTATTACACATTCAATTTCATTGCTAGTAATCAATCAGTTCAAATTTTCTATTTCTTCCTGATTTGTTTATATGTTTCTATGAATTTATCCATGTCTTTTATCCATGGTTTTCCAACTTGTTGGCATATAATTTTCATAATCATCTACAATTTTTTTCTGTGGCATCTGTTATTTACTTTCTTTCCTTTGTGATTTTTCTCATGAGACTGGTTAGAGGTTTATCAATTTTGTTGATCTTTTCAAAGAACCAGCTCCTGGTTTCATTCATTTATCCTGTTGGTTTTTTGTTTTTGTTTAGTTTCTGTTTCATTTATTTATGCTCTAATCTTTATTATTTCTTTCCTTCTCCTGGTTTTGGGCTTTCTTTTTTCTTTTTCTAGCTCAAGGTTGGGTTATTTGAGATTTTTCTTGCTTCTTGATGTAGGCCTGGATTGCTATAAACTTCCTCTTCGAATAGCTTTTGTTGTTGGACTGTTGTATTTTCATTTTTCCTGTTTTTATTTTTTATTTCCTCTTTGATATCTTCATTGACCCATTCATTGTTCAATAGCAGGTCAGTTATCCTCCATGCATTTGTGCTCTTCCCAGATTTTTTTTTCCTGTGGTTGATTTCTTATTTCATAATGTTGTGGTCAGAAAACAAGCATGGAATGACTTCCATCTGTTTGAATTTGTTAACAGACTTGTTTTGAGGCCTAATATGTGATCTATTCTGGAGAATGTCCCATGTGCACTTGAAAACAATGTGTATTCTATTTTAGGATGAAATATTCTGAGTATATCTGTTAAATCCATCTGGTCGAATATGTCATTCAAAGTCATTGTTTCCTTATTGATTTTGTGTTTGGATTATCTGTTGTCTATCGATGTATGTGGGTATTTGTATAAAATATCTTCTGCTCTGGGATTTCAAACAACTTTACAATGATAAGATTATTATCTATTTGGGTTTTTTTTAATTTATATTTTTGATGTTTATTTATTTTTGAAGGACAGAGAGACAGAGCATGAGGGAGGAGGGGCAGAGAGAGAGGGAGACAAAGAATCTGAAGCAGTCTCCAGGCTCTGAACTGTCAGCACAGAGCCTGATATGGGGCTCGAACCTGTAAACCATGAGATCATGACCTGAGCTGAAGTCGGAGGCACAACCAACTGAGCCACCCAGGTGCCCCAAGAGTATTATCTATTTGTATCCATGGGTCAAGGTGAGCCTAGGATCCCGCTACTCAGCCATCTTTCCCGTAAGTCCCCCATATTCCTTCTTTTAAATTCTACTCTCTCATTAGCTTTGCTGGAGCAGGTAAGAGTCAGATTAAAACGTATTTAATGTATTAACTGAAATAGCGAAGGTTAATAAATAAAATGTATTTTCTTAAATTTGTCAATGTATTTTTCAATAAACTTACTCAACAGTATTTATTAAGATATTAAGTTCTAGGCACTCATCTAGGCAATTGGAGTATATCAGAAACAAAAGTTCTCAATCATATACAGTTTATATTTTAGTGGGGGGTTAGAGCAGTATAAGACAGAAAATAGAGAATAAACATTATAAATTACATATTATGATAGAATAGGTAATAAATATAAAAAATGGGTAAGAGCAGTTAGGAATAATAGGAATAGACAGTTAACTGGCAGTTATGGTATCAAGTAGGATTATTACATCTGGCGCCATTAAGTAAATATCTTGAGCAGTGATTTAGTTGGAAAAAAGACAATCCGGAAGAATCAGCCAATGGAAAAGCCATAAGATAGGAATATACTTAGAATGCTTGAGATAAAAACAAAGGGCCCAGAGGAGTAGAAACACCAATTAAAGGATAATAATAAAATATGAAGCCAGAAATGAGATTATATATAATAGGTTTATTCTTTGAGAAACTGGAAACCACTTTAGAGTTTTGATCATAGTTACATAATACTCTGACAACAGGATGACTCTAGATGCTGATATTACAATGGTGTAGGTAAGAAATGTTTATGACTCAGATCAGGGAGACAATCATGGAAGGTGAGAAGTGTTTGGATTCTAGATTATACATATATAATAAGATTTGCTAATAAACTGGAGGTAGTGTTGTGGGGGAGATATACAGGGAGTCTTAGTTTTTTTTTTTTTCTAGAAAGAGGAGTAGAGTTATCATTGAAGTATAATACATTTTTTTAATTAAAACATTTTAATGTTTATTTACTTTTGAAAGAGACAGGACATGAGCAGGGGAAGGGCAGGGAGAGAGAGACAGAGAGAGAGAGAGAGAGAGAGAGAGAGAGAGAGAGAGACAGATTCTGCACCAGGCTCCAGGCTCTGAGCTGTCAGAACAGAGCTGGATGCGGGGCTCAAACTCACCGACTTTGAGATCATGACCTCAGCCAAAGTTGGACACTTAATCGACTGTGCCACCCAGGCGCCCCCAATACATTTTTTTAAATCAATAAAATAAGTAGTTTTGCTGGAGAAGAGCAGAGTTCAGTTTTGGAAGCTGAAATGGAGAGGTCTATAAGACATAAACTGGCAGCCAGATATAGGAATCCAGAGTTTGTAAGAGAGCTCAACTGGAGATTTACACAGGGGATTACCAGATTCCATATGATAGATACTAAAAGGTGTGAATGGGAAAAGTGGTAACTCTTATTTTGATAGAGAAGATTTCAAAACTCTGAGTCCTGGAGAACTCCAATGTTAAGGGGAAAGGGGAAGAATTAACAAAAGAGCCTGATGAGGAACAGCTAGTTAGGTGTGAGAAAAGGCAAGAGTATGCTTCCCTGCAAGCCTTACGAAAACCTATAGAGAAGGAAGAATCCATGTGTGTTAAGTAAAACGAGGACTGAATTTTGAATTGAGAAGGTCATTTTTGACTCTGAAAAAGATAATGGTAAGTGAATACTTAGGAACAAAGCCTACATGGAGTAGGTTTAAGAAAGGGTGATTGTACAGGTACTGCTTATCGGTGAGTAGAGATAATTTTCAAAGACTTTTGTTTACTCTGAGATAACTGTAGACTCACACTCATTTTTATGAAATTCAGAAAGATCCCAGGTATGCACTCTGTCCAATTTCCCCAAATGATATGTTTTATAACTATATTACAATATCACAAAAATATTGATATTGATATAGTTAAGATATGGCAAAATTCTATAAGGATCCACACTAATCTCTGTACAGTTCTGTTTTCTCAGACAATTGCAATATATTTCTATAATAGTTGCTATGATTGGTACCTTATGTTTGATCTACATATTTATATCTTGTAGAAATAATTTGATACATTAAATGTCCTAAAATATTAAAGTTGGGTAAAATTAAGAAGGGAAAATTAAGTATTACACCTCATATTGGTTACTTTTGCTACAAATACTAAGTTTAAAACATTCTTTAAGAAACAAGTCTAAAAGTTGTTCAAAATAATTATAAACTGAAATTTTCACTTATGAAGTACTGAACTGATAATTATGTATTAAATTTAAGTTCTTAAATATTAAGAAACTATACATTGTTATGATGCTTAGTTTTTGATAAAAATGAAGTTAGACTTTGTAGGTTATTTTCAAAAGGTCTAAAAAGTATTTCACCCCAGTTCATAGAAAATATTCTATATATTATAAATATATACAAGGAACATTCTTTTTGAT
The DNA here is from genome assembly GCF_027475565.1 of Acinonyx jubatus. NCBI lineage: Eukaryota > Metazoa > Chordata > Mammalia > Carnivora > Felidae > Acinonyx > Acinonyx jubatus. The sequence continues at coordinate 23,655,061 of NC_069384.1, forward strand.
TCATATATTGGAAAATCTGATGAATGGACCATTCAGCAATGTGGCTGCTAATAAGCAAATTGTGTTTTTGCAAATCAGCCTAAACCCATGATGCACAATTGCAAATAGTTTGTGATTGTAATAGTAATCCTGTATTTACTTATCCATATGAACATTTATGAAGTACTTGATATGTTTGCTACAGAGCAAATGTTGAAATAGAAAGGAGACTAATATATATCCTTTGTTCTTGAAAGTTATAGTCTAGCAAGAGAAAGAAGCATATTAACATTACTCACAATAAATGTGATAAATACTACAAAACGCAGAAACAGAAGTCCAGAAGAATACAGAACCAGGGTAAGTTAATAGTTCTGCCAAAGGTCACTGTTGGAAGACTCACAGTGATGTCTTTTTGTCTGGACCTTGTAATGGGGGATTTGGTAGGTACAGAATCATGGAAATGACAACCTGGAATTATAAGAGGGTCTGACATTTTAGAAGCACATTATTTTAAAAGTATGTATGTGATCTTGTGCTTTAAATACCTGAAAAAGGGTTTTCTTTGGCAGAGGAGTATTTTCAGGCAAGAAATAAGGGGATAACTCTAGGCAGGATGAGAAAGATAACAAGGAGGGATTCAAGAGATGCTGTTTAAGGTAGGAGCCACTTATGTACTCACAAAAGCCATGATGGGGAATGGAGCATGGTTGCTTAAAGGAAAAGGATAAGGATGAATCCAGGTATGTTATTCAGATGGTTGATTCTGGATTTCTAAGTTGGGTGAATGCTTTGTTTGATATCATTAACTGCAGATGGCATTCAAAGGAAAAAAACAGGTAAAGATGGACTTTGAGAAATAATATATGTGTAGGAGTGGGATTCATGTTGGAGATGTCTACAACCATCTGGAAAGCTCTATGAGAAGTTCAAGGGCTTTAGCTCCGGAAATGTGAATTCACTGGTTGTTTTTATTGCTTCATAACAAGTTTACCACCAACTCTGTAACATAAAGCAACACCAATTTATTATCTCAGCCTCTGTAGATCAGAGGACTGGGCAGGACCTGGCTGAGTTCTCTGCTCAAGGCCTCACTAGGATGAAAACAAGGTTTGAACCAACCTGCGTTCTCACTTAGAGGCTTAACTAGGGAAAGACTCATTTCTAAACTTTCTCAAGTTTGCAGATTTTAATTCCTTGCAGTTGTAGGTTTCCGCAAGTTTGCTTCTTCAAAGCCAGCAATAATGAGAGTTTCTGCTGCTCTGAAGCTCTACGTGAAAAAAGCCTGGCCCTTCTTTTAAACCTAGCCCTCTTTTCACCTGGTAAATTCAGGATACCCTGGAAGATATATCTTTTGATTAACTCAAAGATAACCAATTTGGGACCTTAATTACAGCTGCAAAATCTCTTCAACGGTGTCATATTCTTTTGTTTAGAATCAAGTCACAGGTTTTGCCTATACTCAAAAGAAGATAAATTCTTTATTCATTGAGATCCTCTTAGCATATGACCTTTACAACTATCATCTATGGTAATTTATCAGTGGAAATGAGATAATCCAGGGAAAATATGTAAAGCAAGAGTAGCTGAATGACATAAAGGAAAAAATTGTTCTTTATAAGTGAGCACCATAAATATACGACATTCAGATGCAATTTTACAGGGGTATGTGTTAATGATATATTAATAGAATTATATATTCTAGACCTTAAACCACATTAATCTCATTTTAAAGTGAGTTTGGAAATTACCTTGGAATCTGGTAGTATAATTTTACCATTTCATCAGGTAGGTAAATATCAAGAAATAAGCAAATTGCCATGTTGTGTGCAATTATTTAAAATACAAATATATGACACATGTTCACTGTTGACTATATTCCAGTCTTATTTCTACTAAAACATGTAGGCATTTTAGGAAAAAAATTACAATTTTTCAATTTTATGGCAACTTAATCATCTAGTAAATGGTCTAGGATGAGGAAAGGAAATGTGGTTATTTGGTCTTTAATACTGAGTATTGCTTTAACTCACTATCAAAAGTCTAGAAATGTGGGAGTATATCATTCTTATTCTGATAGCAAAGGCTCACAAGGCATTGAATGCAATTCATTCTACTTTCATGATAGAAATCAAAATACATTTATATTTGAGATGTTTATGGAATACTCACACTCAATAAAAGTATGTAAAATGAGTTTATAAACTGTATTTGAGCAGAAAATATCTATATCTGAACTTGATTACTTTTTCACAGATATAAAAATACCATAGTCACTACAGCTATAGTCAGAATAATTCACTGAGTGGATTTCCAGTGAAGCAATTCAAAGTCAAGAAGTTAAAGATTTAATAATAAAGGACAGGTGATACAAACGCTCTAAAGTACTAAGTCCAAGAGACAGTAAGGAATAAGATCAATCCACCTTATTAATACAGATTTAGAATTCTGTCTAGAGTAGTAGTATCTGGTCTAAAACTATTTCTTGAGTTCACAATGATCTCTTTCCTCCTAACTTGCTTTTTCTATTTATATATAAATTGTATTAGTTTTCATTTGCTACAAGTAACACAAACTTAGAGACTTAAAACAACCTACCTTCATTTTCTCACACTTGCATGGATCAGGAGTCTAGGTATGGCTTACCTTGGCTCTCTGACCTGGGCCTCACAAGGCTGCAGTTAAGATTTTGGCATCCTGCAGTTTCTCTGTAGTTTGGAGCTGTCTTCTTAACCTACATGGTTGCTGGCAGAATTCAGTTCCCTGTGGCTGTAGGCCGAGATCCCTATTTTTCAAATGACTGTCAGGCAATGCCCCTCTAAGTTTCACAGGCTGCTCCCAGTTCTTTACTCCAAGGCCTCTGCACTGGCCCTTTGACAACATGGCAGCTTATGTCTTACACCCAACAAGATCCTCTCCCTGCTCTTTGGAGTCTCTCACTCAGGGAAGCCCTGAACCCTTCTTTAAAGGGCTCACCTGATAAATCAGTCCCACAAAGAATAATCTCCCTGTGGGTGATAATCACCAGTAGGTGATTTAAGAAGCCACCTTCTCCCTACACTCCATTCTAACCCATTCTCAATGTTCTTCTTCCTTAAATTCAAACTAAACAATATAAAACTACCACATAAAATCAGAAATTCCTCATTGACTTAAACAACAAGTCAAAATATGGAAAGCCTCTTGATCTACCACCTGCATACATCCGAAGTCTCTTTCTGTCCACTCCCTTCCCTGCTGACCTATACCTGTTGAAGTCCTTGGATTAAGGCATATAAACATTCAGGTTTCTTTGTTCAGGCAGTATATACTCACACATTATATATATGTGTGTGTGTATATATATATATATGTATATATATATACACACACACATATATATGTATGTATATGTATGTATATATAAATATATACATATATATACATACTACTTTGTGGATAGATGTGCAATTTAAGATGGTGAAAATATTCTCTTTATTATTTGAGAACTTCACATTTTTATCTTTCATATTATACTATGATACATCTGGAATTGATTTTTGTATATTATTTAAAGTAGAAGTCAATATTTCTTTTTTTCCATATGCAATTATTCTAGCATACTTCATTGAAAACGTTTTTCCCATTTTATGAAAGTAATAACTGTAGTAAATTGCATGGTAAAATTTGTAAAGATATTTTTGTATACTCCATTTCCTCTGTTTTCATACTTGTCTATTCTTGTACCAATACCACATTTACTGTAACTTACAATAAATCTTTATATCTGGCATGTATATCCTTCAACTTTGTTCTTCTTATTCAGTAATAATTTTCCTTATAATCGTCAGTGAATATTTCTGTATAAGTTTTGGAGTATGTTTGTTAATTCAATTTAAAAATGCTGGAATTTCTACTGGAATTTCATTGAATGTGTAGATGAATCTGGTGAGAAATGTCAAATATTTCGTTTATGTAATTTGGTTCAGTTACTCTCAGAATAGCTTGTACTTCTCTGTGAAGATGGCTTAAACAGTTTTTCTGTATCTCTTGCTCTATTATGTTACTCTGTGCTATCTTAGGAGGTATCATAAAAAAAAAACCAGCTAAAAGCGGACAAATGGTTTTAAAATCCACTTCAAGAATATGTACCAAATTGACCAATACACATATGAGAGTGCTCAGCATTATAATTATTCAGTAAATTCCTATTAAAGCTCTGGTTAGTATACAAGTACTTGATCCAGCCATGGCTGGAATGAAGGGGAAAAAAACCCAACGCTACCTTTGTAATATGGCATTTGTGTGGGGGTGTGTGTGTGTGTGTGGGTGTGTGTGTGTATGCGCGCGCGTGCATGCATGCATGCGTGTCTGTGTGTGTGCTATTTTAATCCAGTTTTGAGGCTAGAAATTGGTTAGTTCTGCTTCTTGAGCTGCTGATTAAGTCCACATACCCAGCCACTTCCCCTACTGGATTCTTACACTCTGGGTCAATATACCTCCACCTTGATCATTCAGGGACAGATATCAGACATCAGAGACAGCTGCTTCTTCTCCATGCATATAAGAATACTCAGTCTTATACACATACCTGGAGGTGTTTATGAAACTGCATCTTAATTTAACTACATAATATCCTAAAACTTCTATGGGTATTTCCTCACTAATATTCACTCTGAAATAGATTCCCACATGCCCCAAAGAGGGCATAAGTGTGCATGACAAGGCAATGCATGAATGACTTTTTTTAAAAAGTCATTTTTTTAATGTATATCAATTCATTCAGATAGTGATAAAAATATTTCAAGTGGATTTTTTTTTAGCCTTTTGTATAGTTATCCTATACATAGAGCAGCAATGATTATGATTCCAACCAGTTTTTGGTTCTTCTCACCTGTGATGTAGTTAATTCCATTTGACCAGTAAGTAGATTGTTGGTGTCAGCTTTAGATGCTCCAATTTCCTTCATAAAAGAAAAAATGTATTTAAAATAATTCTTGCTAGAATATCCAACAATTTGTGTTCGGAAGATGCAGTTATATAACTATGATTTTGGTTGCTACTGAAATAGTGTTACATTGATCTGATATGGCTAAACCTTTTCTTGTTAACCATTATCAGTTTAATAAAAATCAGGTTTAAGAATTCAAACTTTGAGAATTTAGTTCTTTTGGAATTTATTCTCCATTCTACTTCCCAAGTTCTACTTTTATTCACTACCTTTTCCATAACTATTCATTATCTCTTCCTTTTTTTTTTTTTTTTTCAACGTTTATTTATTTTTGGGACAGAGAGAGACAGAGCATGAACGGGGGAGGGGCAGAGAGAGAGGGAGACACAGAATCAGAAACAGGCTCCAGGCTCTGAGCCATCAGCCCAGAGCCTGACGCGGGGCTAGAACTCACGGACCGCGAGATCGTGACCTGGTTGAAGTCGGACGCTTAACCGACTGCGCCGCCCAGGCGCCCCTCATTATCTCTTCCTAAGTTTACTGTGACTCATGTCTGTGGCTCTTAACATTTGGGGTTGTGACAACTTTCATAATAGCAAGTTCACTTTTATTGGGTATTATCCAAATATTCTCATTTGAAATTCTATCTCAACTGAAAATGTCAAATGGACTCTTGATTATCAGAATTAATGAAATATGTCCATCTTACTTATTTCTTCTACAGAATTAAGTAGAAAACCCAAAGGTCATCTTGGCAGTCCATCTGACAAAAAGCTACCCCTGTCAGTCTTCTTGCAAACCAGACAAAATTTATTGACAATGCTCAAGTGAACAGATTGCCAAATAAGCACTTGTAGTTTTGAGTCAGGTCATTTGATCTCCATTATATAATTAAGAAATAGCAGTTTTAGCACTGTACCTTTAGAATTATATAATAGTTTTCAAATCTGTTTTTTTCTTGAACACCCTTTTTAGATGATGCGACAGTGCTAAAATAGTTTTTCATCATTAAATGCAGTGAATAAATCAAACATGTAACTCATAGCAAATTATTATCAACTACTGATTTGTTCACAATTAAATAAAAATTTACTATGAAGAAAAATAATGTAAAATTATTGTAATATTGTAATATAATTGTAATGTAAAATAATGTATAAGTTGAATACATCTTTACCTGCATTTTATATAGTATAATACAGAATATAAAATGTTCAATGTGATTGAATTTCAATCTTCAAAAAAATTTTTTAAAGATTTTTTATTTTTGAAAGAGAAAGCATGAGTAGGGAAGGGGCAGAGAGAGGGGGACAGAAGATCTGAAACAGGCTCTGTGCTGACAGCAGTGAGCTCCATGCGGGGCTAGAACTCAGGAGCTGTGAGATCATGACCTGTCTGAGCCAAATTCAAATGTTCAACTGACTGAGCCACCCAGGTGTCCCTGTTCAAAATCTTTTTTAATTTACTCATGCATACAGTATGTGTGCTTCCCCAAGATCCTTTTATATTTGATAGAAGTTATATTTGATCTATAAATTACTTATTAGATATTTAAAATATTCATATTATTGAAAATTTCTTTAAATAATTTTACATAAATATAATTTAATTAACTATAAGACTGTAAAAAGCCAAGAAAGGAACACTTGTATGTACATTTAAAGTACAGAGGCTAATCCAATCCAAAAAATGGTAGAACCACAAAAGTTTAAAAAATGTTGGTTTTAATCTTTTGAATATAGAAATATAATTGTTTAACAATTATTTTGTGATTCCATGAATAGACAATGGCTATACATGTATCTTTGTACACATTTAAAGGAACTAACAGCTCACTTCTAAGAAAACATGCATGATATGACATGTCAGTATCTGCTTTAAGTAGTCCTTAGCCTATTAATATTTAGTCCTTAGTAAATAGTAAGATGTTGTAAAATATTGCACAACTCATGGAAGTAAAATAATTTATTTTGTAAAAAATAATCTTCAATTTCCTAATATTATGAAAGAGAATACTCTTTAAAAATAAGTACTATAACTGACAAGTGATATTTGACACTATATAGTAGATTTCAAGATAATTTCTCCTGTTCATGAAGACATATAAATGAACATTTTATGTTATATATCAAGAGTCTACACTCTCAGTAGAGAAACTGAGGATCAAAATCAGACAGATATAGAACTGCTCTCTGAATTCAAAACTGTTCCTTCCAGGTTAAGTTTCATATACTGTATAGACTGTATAGGGAAGGTCAAGAAAGTATGATTAATAGTAATCACAGGTAACATTTACTGAGCAATGATAATAATCGCTGTGCTGTTCTGTTACCAGGAATATGTAATAGAATTCTCGTTCCAATCTGAGGAAATAATTAGTATTATTAAATCAACTTTAGACATGAAGATACTAAGGTTCAGAGCATTGACTTTCATTTGTTACTGTGAATTGGAGTCACTAGGGGAACTTACTAACAGAATGCTGGGCTTTGACCCCAAAGCTATAGACCCAAGAGTTTACCTTTCTAACAATTTCTAGGTAATGGCGATGCTGCTAGTTCAGGGACCATACTTTGAGCATGAAGAATTTAGAAAGTAACAAACTTCCCAAAGCGAATGAGTGGGGAACTGGTAAAGTTGAGATCCTACCCTTGGCTATCTGACTCCAAAGTGTTTTTGATTTATAGAAAAGTCTCCGGTCTAACAGCAAAGCAAACAGCCACCTCAGTAGCTCAACTGGTATCCTAATAAAAGAGAGATTACAATACAGTGCAATTATTTTGTAATTATCATTTTATACTAAGTATTGATAATTATTTTGAATTATTTACACATAAAACATACTAACAGATTATACGAATTTTAATTTGGAGTGTTAGAAGAGAGCTCTGTGGTTAATGACCTCAATGCCATCACCTCTTTCACGTGCTATGGCCCAATGCAGGCATCTTTTGAAAACGTTAGTGTACACAGTTCATCCGATATCTGTTTGAGGATATTTTAAACGTAGGATCTATGTCTTCTTTATCTGAAACATTTACCATCTGACTTCTCTCATTCAGTAGCGCCAGTTCTGCCATCTGGGATTTCATAAATAGCAAAGAAGAATGACTTCTAATTCAATATATCTTTGGTGATAAAAGCCTCAAAGATACTGAAGTGGCATTAAAAATTTAATTTCACCATTCAAATAAGTGTCCTTCAACCACCACCATGTCCATGCTTTGATTAAAATTCTTTGATACTTGATTCTCACTGCTCTCCAGCAAGCAGTGTAACCAGGTACTGTGGTCCATGAGTATTAAACACTGTTTCTAATCTCCCTCTTCAGACACATGGAAAAGACCACGTGAGGTTGTAATATGTGCCAACATCAGGTTTTCATGTGTGCCAAGCATTTTGCCCTCATGAAATCTTTACGCCTGAATTCTTTTTTATTTGCCACTTTTATCTTGATACTTTTGAGCCATCCTTTCCATTTCAGCTCAGCAACATTGTCTCCTGGAATTTTGCTTCAATTTCCTTTTTTTCTAGCATCACGTGTCTCTTTTTGCCAGCATCCTTCCATTTGAAGTTACATACATCAGATTTTATTAAATACCTGATATTAAAAATATACTGTGTTATTACTTTCAGAGACATATTATATCTCTAAACAATAAATTATGAAGTCAAGGATTCTGTTTAATTTTGATTAACACTATGCCTACAGATTTTATCATGGGGATTATTATGAATGATTGAATTTATGTAAAATGATGATTTTGGAAATGATGGCATACTATTCTTAAATTTACTTCTCTTTTAAAATACTTCTTTCCAAAATTTATTATCAGCTAATTCCTACAGCTGAGAGCAGGTGACTAGAAGAATAAGAAAAATGCCTTTTTAATACGGCCTTCCTGACAAACAAAATATATAACAGTATATAACGTTGCAGGGTTAGGGGTCAGACTACTTGGATTAATTTCTGACTATTAACTTAAAACTAGTGAGACCCTGGACAAATTACATCACCTTCTAAACTTTAGCTTCTTTATCTTCAAAATTGGGGTTATAACAAGATGTCACACAAGTTTTATGAGGACTATGTGGCATAATAGGCTCAAAGTGCTTAACATGGGCTTAAATCTATTGTAATTACTGAATAACTGCTGCCTACACAATTATACATTTAAAATATTAAAATACATGCATATCACACACATATCTTCTACCATCACTGCAATGTCCTGAAACTGAAATTTAAGTCAGTCTTCCCAATCCCTGTGAGGGTGGTGGGTTGCTTTATTCATCTAGGTATCACTTTTTATAAAATAAACTCTCACAAAAAATGTGTCTCAACTGTCTCTTGGATGGAAAAATTAATGTGATGATTAAACATCAAGTGAGAGACTTAAAATCGAGCACCTCTATATGAAAATTGTTAAGTACAAAATAGATTAACAAAGTAGAAATTTCCTTGTAGGGTATGTATAAAACACATGTTTTCTCTTCACATTTCAGAAAGTAACTTTAAAGATAGAGTCCTCCAAACAGATGTAATAACTAATTACCAAATTACCTTCTAATTAATAAAGGTGTCAACTCATCAAGAAAATAAAGTAGATTATTAAACACATTTTTGTATCCTTTTCCCTAAAAGTCTATGGTTGACCCACAGAAAACAGAATTAAATATTTTGAGTAGCTATCCAATTAAAATATGTTCTATTGCTTTAAAAATATTGCATAATTAGCATATGAGTAGTTTATTATAATAGCTCTGAGTATTCTCCAATACTCTAAAAGCATTTTTATTTTTTTCTAACATAAGCACAAGTAATAATCCACAGTATTTAAAGATTTCTATGTAAACCTGTGGGTTCTTATGTTATTAATCTTCCCATGCTCCAAGTGATTCAGTTTATTATTTGTATTTGAAATCTATAAATCTAATTCTTTGCCAGCGCCAAACTCAAGACATCACTTTTACTATTATTCATGAAGTTTCTGAAAAGTGAGATTATAAACTACCAGAAAGAGTTTCCAAGTTATCTATTACAAGTTTTGTGTGTCATAGTGGGATCACTGTACCATAATTCAATTTGATGTATGAGCTTTAAACTATACTCAAAAAAAGTTATTTAACTGTTGAATTTATAGTTTTGAAACCGTTGTAATAGTATCTGATTCATATTTAAAGATATTTGATATGTGCATTATTTTAAGTGCTTATACACAATTTGATTATTTTTGGTCCATTATTCTGATGGTATTTTGATGTACGATATTCATTTATTTAGCACTCACTTGGCACTTCATACTATTTTAAAAATTATATTCAATGGCTGGGAATCCTGGGTGGCTCAGTCAGTTGAGTTTCCAACTACGGCTCAGGTCATGATCTTGTGGTTCATGGGGTTCGAGCCCAGCATCGGGTTCTGTGCTGACAGCTCAGAGCCAGGAGTCTGCTTCAGATTCTGTGTCTCCTCTCTCTGTCCCTCCCCCACTCGTGCTCTGTCTCTCTCTGGCTCAAAAATAAATAAACATTAAAAACATTATATTCAATTGCTTATGACTACTCAGGAGGTTTTAAACTTTTATACTCATTTTGAATTTGTAATTTGTCTGAAATGTGTGAAGAAAATTAAATTAAAATACATCCAGGGAATTCCTCACTGATCTAAAATTATTAGTTGGGTGTATATATGAGGAACAATGACAAGCTCTCAATAACTTACATTTTCATTGTTAATTATTTTAGTTTATACTGTCATCTTTGATGTCTGTAATAAGAACCTTCTTCTTTACCAACAACTTTCTTTTGAATTTGAATAACATTGATTACTTTCATTCTTTTCAATGAAGTTGAACATATCCCTCCCCTTTCATTGCTTTTCCTTTTATGTTTGTTCACTTATATTTACAATATTCTTACCCAGTTTGCTTACACCAAATGCCTGGGTACAAAGCCTGCCAGTTATTTCTCTGTTGTGTATCAGGAAACACACACACACACACACACACACACACACACACACTGCTGGTATTCTTAGATAATTTTAAATTTATTCAAAGCTAAATGCATATATTGACCTCTATGCTGGAGATTAGTGACTTTAAAAATAACAATATCAATATCAAGTACATAAGTACTTACTTCTAGTTTCCTTCTCTCCCACAGCATGAACTGAATTTTGGAGGAAATAAAACTTATCTTATATTTGGTATTTTCAAATACAGTGATTATTAATCAAGATTATCATCATCATCGTTTATGAAAATAAACTGCCAAAATAAAATCCTGAGCATCAAGAAAAATCACATATTATATGATACAGAGAGCTGGATTAATTAATATAATTTGTATGAATTCTTTTAAAGCTAAGTGATAAGTTTTGATTTCCTATAGAAAATGTTATTGGACCAAGAATCTGGGAAAGATGGCCCAGTAGAAGTATCGTAAGATCACCTCATCCCTTGGATACAACTAGATTACACTCACATCAGTATATAAATAAAGGCAAAAATGCCCAAGACTTTCAGAACTCCACAACTAAGTGTAAATAAGACGTCACACCAAAGAGGGTAGAAAGGCAGAGACAGTGATATTGTATTCATTCAGAATGAATGAAATAAATGCAAAATTTATTTGAATAAATGATAGCTAAAAATGTCCCAAATAGGGGGAAAGAAACAAAAATCCAGATCCAGGAAGAAAGAGACATTCCCCCTACAAAATCAAACCAAGGCAGTCCACACCAAGACAAAAAGTAATTCAGATGGGAAAAGTAGCAATGAAAGAATTTTTAAAGTGGCAAGAGAAAACAAAGCAGTTATGTACAAGGGAAACCCCATATGGTATCAGCTGAGTTTTCAGAATAAACTTTACAGGCCAGAAGGGAGTGGTATGATGTATTCAAAGTGCTGACAGAAAAAAAAAAAAAATCTGCAGCCAAGGCCATCATTCAGAATAGAAGGAGAGACAAAGACTTTCCCAGACAAACAAAAGTTAAAGGAGTTCATGAGACTAAATCAGACCTACAAGAAATGTTAAAGAGGATTCTTTGAGTGGAAACAAAAGACCATAAGTAAGAGTAAGAAGAGCAGGCAGCATGAAATCAGTAAAAATAATATATTGATAGAAATCAACCATGAGACTCAAGAAATAAAGATGGAAAGTACGACATCATATACCTAAAACATGCAGAGGAGAGGAATAAATAATGAGTTCAAACTTAAGCGGCCATCAACTTAATATAGAGTGCTATATGTAGAAGATGATTTATATAAATCTAATGATATAATATATCATTATATATAGCATTATATAAATCTAATCTATAAACCACAATCAAGAAGCAGTGATAGATATGCAAAGAATAAAGAGAAAACAATTCAAGCATATCATTAAATAAAGCTAATTTATGTGAGAGAAGAGAGTAAGAGATAAAGTAACAGAGAGTATCCATAAAATCAAACACAAAACAAGTAACAAAATGGCAATAAATACATACCGATGAATAATTACTTTGAATTTAAATGGAGTAAATGCTCCAATCAAAAGACATAGGGTGACAGAATGTATTAAAAAATAACCCAAACTCACTTGTATGCTGTCTCCAAGAAACTACCTTAGACCTAAAGATACAGATTGAAAGTGAGGGGATGGAGAACATTTATCAAGATGACAAATAGATGTCAGAAGAAAGCCAGAGTTGCAATACTTACATCAGAAAATAGACTTTAAAACAAAGACTGTAACAAGAGACAAAGAAGGGCACTATATAGTCATTAAGAAGACAATCCAACATAAAGATATAACAATTGTAAATATTTGTGTACCCAACATGAAACCACCCAAATACATAAAACAGTTAATAACAAATCTAAAGAAACTAATTAATATTCCTACAGTAACAACAGGGGAATTTAACACTCTGCTTACATCAATGGACAGATCATCTAAACATAAAATCAACAAGGAAACAGTACCTTTATATGCAAGAGGGATTCAATAGATATATTCAGAACACTGCATCCTACACCAGAATACACATTCTTTTCAAGTGCACATTGAACATTTTCCAGAATAGATCACAGATTAGGTCACAAAACAAGTCTCAACAATTTCAAAAGATCAAAGTCATATCATGCATCTTTTCTGACCACAATGCTATGAAACTAGAAATTAATCACAAGAAAACATCTGGAAAGAACACATATACATGCAGGTTAAATAGCGTGCTACTAAACAATGAATAGGTGAAAGAAATCCAAGAGGAAATTAAAAAATACATGGATACAAATAAAAAGGAAAAAACATAGTCTAAAATATTGGGATGCAGCAAAGCTATTTTAAGAGGGAAGTTTATAGCAACACAGGCTTACTTCAAGAAGCAAGAAAAATATCAAATGTATAACATAAGCTTATACCTAAAGGAGTTAGAAAAAGAAGAACAACACAACCCAAAACCAGCAGAAGGAAAAAAAAGTAATAAAGATTAGAGCAGAAACAAATGATACAGAAACTTAAAAAAAAATAAAATAGATCAATGAAATCAAGAGCTGGTTCTTTGAAAAGATCAACAAAATTGATACACCTCTAGCCAGATTCATCTAAAAACAAAACAAAATAAAACAAAACAAAAAACAGAGAGGATTCAAATAAAATCATAAATGAAAGAGGAGAAATAACAACTAACAAACACTACAGAGAGATAAAGGATTATAAGAGAATATTATGAAAAATAAGCCAACAAACTTAACAATCTAAAAGAAATGGATACATTCTCAGAAACATATAAACTACCAAAACTGCAGCATTAAGAAATGGAAAATCTGAACTGACTGATTATTGGCAATGAAATTGAATCAATAATCAAAAACTCCCAATGAACAAAAGTCCAGGACCAGATGGCTTCACAGGTGAATTCTAGAAAATACCTCAAGAGGAATTAATACCTGTTCTTCTCAAACATGTCCACAAAAATAGAAGGAAAATTTCCAAATTCATTCTACAAGGCTAGTATTAACCTGACTCCAAAACCAGGTAAAGACACAACAAAAAAGGAGAACTACAGGCCAATATATCTGATGAACACAGATGCAAAAATCCTCAACAAAATATTTGCAAACTGAATCTAACAACACATTAAAAAAAACCATTCACAATGATCAAGTGGGATTTATTCCTCAGATGTAAGCATGGTTCAATATGTGCAAATCAATCAATCAATGCAATACATCACATCAATAGGAAAAAGGTTAAAAACAAAATCATCATTTCAATAGATGCAGAAAAAGCATTTGACTAAGTACAACATCCATTCATGATAAAAACCCTCAATAAAACAGGTTTAGAGGGAATATACCTCAACATAATAAAGGCCTTATATAGAAAAACACCCACACCTAATATCACACTCAATGGGGAAAAACTGAGAGCTTTACCTCTAAGATAAATTAAAAGACACGGATGTCCACTCTCAGCATTTTTATTCAACATATTACTGGAAGTCTTAGCCACCACAATCAGAAAAGAGAAAGGAATAAAAGGAATCCAAATTGTTAAGAAAAAAAAATCAAACTTTAACTGTTTGCAGACGAAATGATATTATATACAGACTCCACCAAAAAATTACAAGAAGTGATCAATGGATTCAGCAACATTGCAGGATACAAAATCAATGCACAGAAATATGTCCCATTTATATACACTAATAATAAAGCAATAGAAAAAGAAATTAAGAAAATCCCATTTACAGTTGTACCCAAAATAATAAAATACCTAGGAATAAACCTAACCAAAGAGGTGAAAGACTTGAACTCCAAAGCCAAAAGAAATGTGAAAGGATGCTCAATGTCACTCATCATCAGAAAAATGCAAATCAAAACCACAAGGAGCTATCACTTCACATCTGTCAAAATGGCTAAAATCAAAAACACAAAGAATAGCATGGAGAAAAAGGAACCCTCATGCACTGTTGGTGGGAATGCAAACTGGTGCAGCCACTGTGGAAGACAGTATGAAGGTTCCTCAAAAAATTAAAGATAGAACTACCCTACCAAGAATCGCATCCCTGGGTATTTACCCAAAGAATACACACACACTCATTTGATGGGATATATGCATCCTATGTTTATTGCAGCATTATTTATAATAACCAAATTATGGAAGTGACCTAAGTGTCCGTACACAAATGAATGAATAAAGAGGTGGTATATATATGGAATAGAATATTATTTAACCATAAAAAAGAATGAATTCTTGCCATTTGCAATGACCTGGATGGATCTACAGAGTTTAATGCCTAGTGAAATAAGCTAGTCACAGAAAGACAAATACCATACAATTTTACTCATAAGTGGAATTTAAGAAACAAAACAAACGAACAAAGGAAAAAAAGAGACAAACCAAAAACAGACTCTTAGATGCAGAGAACAAACTGATGGTTACTAAGAGGAGAGGTGGGGGATGGATAAACAGGTGAAGCGGATTAGGAGTACACTTATCATGATGAGCACTAATACACGGAATTGTTAAATCACTATATTGTACACCTGAAGAGAATATGACACTATATGTCAACTACACTCGAATTAAAAAAAAAGTTATGTGGCCAAGAAAATTATAAAATTTCTAGTAACTTCAATGTTTTAAAAGCTTTGTGGAAATCATAAGTTGGGTGACATACTGTTTTTTATATTCCTGAAAGACAAAAAAATAGTTATGGATTTTGAAGAGAAAAGTTGTAGTCATATCAAGATTTTGCTACACCAGAATAGTCCTTCTCTCTTTCTTTCCGTCATTTAAATGTTACTTCTGTGGCCATTGACGTGTTAAGGCCATCTAACTCTCTCTTCCTTAACTGCTGAAAATAATCATTTCAATATTGCTTCCAAATGCTCATAAGCCAAAATTATGTTCTAGACATTTTTTTGCAAGCATCATTGTAAATTAAATCTCTACAACTAAAATCATTCAAAGAAATTGAAATCTATGCAGGCTGATTTTCACACATCAGAATAAGAGGGAAAAAATACAAAGCAAAACAAAGAGCAAAAATAAAATAATGAAACCATAAAATGGCTTCAAATGGAGGGCATTTGAAATTAAGAACATTATACAGAAAAAAAAGAATTCACTAAAATATCTATTAATTTTATTCAGTATATTTTTATACAATCCAAAGAGTGATACCTTTAAAAAACCTGTTTAAAAAAACCTAATTATCAAGTAAATGAAAAATTTTGAGACATTATTAGTATTATCACCATCATAATCATATTATAGATACTACGTCGAAAAGAAATTACCCAACAAAATTAATTACCACTGAAAGAATAGAAAATTGTGAGCAAGCTGCACTCCTGAAAGTCTCCAGACTACCATACTGAACAATGTTTTATTTAAGCTAGTAAAGAGCATAGTAAAGATGGAAACTTTAGCTAATATTGCTTTGATACAAATACCTAAAAATTTCACCAAATAACAGTAAACATATAGGACATTGTTGGAGGAAGAACAAAATTACTTTTGTTCACTCTCCACATTCTAAATTTTGAGTGAATGTATGCTGACTATATAAATCTGATTTAGAATCCCAAAGACAAGGGAGGCTTGGAACTATAGTTAAGTAGCATCCTGCTCAAATACATAGAAGGAGCCAAGGCTGAGAAAAAATGCTAAGTGTTTACTTATAAAAAAAATGTGCACAATAGGCCACAGCCATTTGTATTTTTTAGTCCCTTTTCTCTAGCAAGTCATTTTTTCCAGGATAGACTCTTTCAAAGCTTTGTCTCATGATGTAGTCTGGGTAGTGATAGCATGATTCCCAGATTCAGCATGGTAGAAGAGACTAGAATTTTGCTTAGTGCAACTCCTTTTAATGAGGAAGCTGATCCTCAGGGGGCCGGTGTTCCTACAAGCCATAATACTTCTCAGTTTTTCAACAGATTAAACATCCACAATTTCATTAGGGTTTGGAGAAACAATATACCTTCTTTTTATAAGTTAGTTTTAATTTGATGTTCTTACATAAGAAAAAAATAAGAAGAAAATAGCTCCCAAATACAGACTTCAGAGAGAAAACCAGGATTTACTTCAGAAGGGATTTTAAAATTGGTTACTTTTAAGAATTCCACCACCACCAATACTAAGTACCAGAGAGCATCACTGTATTCCAATTCTGCCAGGGGGTATGTACATTCTATGAAAAAGGCTTAGTATAGAAAATTACTGTGATGTAGGCTTAGCTCGATAGAGTTTATATAATAATTTTTAAATGAACAGTTTTGCTACAGTGGCTGGCACCATTTCTAAGCTTCTAAAAAGTTCACTGCACTTGTAGGTTTAGAATCATATTAGCAGTTCTTCCGGTTTATCTATCTTTAGAGTACAAAAAATTCTCTCATAGAGAAAACACATACCTATGTGTAGATTTTAATCTAAAAGAGGCATTTAAAATTTGTTTTAATATAGAAATACTTCGCCATCTTATTAACAATTATTAGATAAGCAGGTAGTTTTCAAAGTTAAAAATCATTAGACAAGCAGACATTGACATTGATCAATTTTTAAATCTGACTAAATGTAAAATATGTGTATCAGGGTTACTTGAATTATTTTGAAATTATTTTGAATTACTAAATATCTTCAAACTATTATCAAAATTGCAGTGATCTTTAGTATTCAACATATATTCAAAAATTAATTGGAGAGCTGTTTGATTTCAAAATGACAGCCACATGCATTGAATGAAATGCATTTAATAGAAATTAGATAACCTTGTTGTATCATGACAATTAATTTTTTAAAGTATGGTCAAAATTTCTAATAATTCTACTTTGAAGAGACAGTTCTACTCTATAGTAAATATGGTAATCCAAGAACACTGAATATAATCTGATACAGTTATGAAAATAAATAAAAGTATATCTTATGCTACTATATAGTACTTGTTTTAATTAATCTTGGCCTGATATTTCAGTTTAATTATTTTTTAAAATACATCTTGAGAAATCCAGCTTTAAAATCTTCTTTGTGAATGAGTTAATACAGTTTGATGATCTTGGTCAAAAATTTTAGCTTTCATCTTTAAACTCTAACATTTATCTTTAATTTTCTTTGTACAAAAATTGTTTTGCTGAACCCATGCAATCTGGGTTACTTATTATAATAACCCATGCTTATTTAATTAGAGTACTTAATGCAATTAAAGTATAGTTAATATTAAATAGAAATCATCTTTTCATTCTGTACATTCCACTACAAAAGAGATTGCACAGAATAGAAAATGGGACCTTCATGGTAAGGGTATATAAAAAAATAATGTAACTAATAATTACTATTTTTAAGGAAGTGGCAGTAAAAAGAAATTAAAACTATATTCACCATTTAAAACAATTTGGCTTTTATCGTTTTGTTACTACTGTTCCTGCCTTTACTGTTGTACCTGGGGAGAAATATCCCAACCCAGAAACTAAGAGCTCTCAAATGTGCTCTCATGAAACAAAGAAAAATGTTTAAATTTGGCTTCTTATGTGTCACAAACATTTTATTACTTGACTTTCCAAGTTTCTTAGGAAGGAGAGAAAATTGGGGAAATCTCAAATTAATTATTATTTAATAAGAATAGCTTGTACTCTATTATTTATTCAGCAGCTTTCACTCATAAAACTTATTACACATTGCAAATATTGCCTCATCCATCATCACTCAATGAGGACAGAAAACATGACAAGTTTTAAATAATTTCCAAGAGATCCAATATTAATATCATAGTCTATTTATACAAAATAAGGTATAATCCTTGCTGAGTGATCATGCTGACTTTCATAGAGGATAAAAGCATCAATTTGTGTCCTGGAGGAAACTGACAAAAAACTACTTTAGTGACTGAATATAACTAGAGTAATGGATTTCAAAATGTGGCTCTTGCCTATAAGATCAAATTCAGGGAAAGTAATCAAACTTCTTATAAATTCAGCACTTACAAATATAACATAAATTGCAACCTCTGTGTTATCCATATTACAATGAAAATGATAGGCCTGATTCTTAGTCAAAGCTTAAGTTGCACAAACTATCTCAGATCAATAGCAACTGTTTGGAAGTTTTTGCTGAATTATTCAGTTTACTGAGACTACCAAAGACTGATGGTAGTACTTGAAAAGACCGTAATGTTTTTTGAACTTCTGTTTTAATTCAAAAATCATTATCACTAGAAAAATATGTGCCTTAGATGTAAGCTGACATACTCATTATTTTAGAGTCAAGTTTTCCAGTTTCCTATAGTTATGGATGAATACCTCATTCAATAAGTCAATAAAGTCCTGTGTATTATCAAAAAAGACAAGAAATAACAGGTATTGGCAAGGATGTGGAGAAAGGAATGTTTGTGCACTATTGGTAGGAATGTAAATTGGTGCAACTACTTTGGAAAACAGTACTGGGGGATTCTCAAAAAATTATAAATAGAACTACCATAGGATCCAGCAATTCCACTTCTGGGTATATATCTGAAGGAAATGAAATCACTGTCTCAAAGAGATATCTACACCCCTATGTTCACTGCAGCATTACAGACAATAGCCAACATGGAAACAACCGAAATTTCCACACACAGATGAATGAATAAGGAAAATGTGGTGTACACACACACACACACACACACACACACACACACGGGAATATTATTCAGCCATAAAACGTAATGACATCTTGCCACTTGTAACAACACGAATGGATCTTTGGCCCTTGAGGGCATTATGCTAAGTGAAATAAGTCAGACAGAGGAAGACAAACACTGTATGATTTCACTCCTATGTGCAATCTGAAAAATTTAAAATAAAATGAAAGAAGATCATAGATACAGAGAACAGACTGGTGGTTGCTACAGGTGAGGAGTGAAGGTAGGTAAAATGGGTTAAAGAGGTCAAAATGTACAAATTTCCAATTATAAAATAAGTAAGTCATGGGATATAATGCACATACTGGTGACTATTGTTAGTAATACCGCATTGTACATTTGAAAGTTGCTAAGAGAGTAGACCTTAAAAGCTCTCATCACAAGAAAAAAAAATTTGTAACTATTTAAGGTGATGGATATTTACTAGACTTATTGTGGTGATCATTTTGCAGTACACATATACATCAAATCGTTATGTGGTACACATAATATTGTACAAAATAATATAATGTTACATATCAATTTTACCTCAGTAAAAAATCTTTAGTGATCTAAAAAATTAGTAAATAAAAGACTATGAAGCTACTGATAATCTTTTCATAGTACTGAGAAACTGATATATAGGTTACATTTAAAAATGGCATTAATACAATATTAGACTCTGGATCAACTGACCAGATATTTTGCCATTATTTTGAAACAGTGGTTGCCATGAAGGGTCAAAGAAATGTGGATGAATGCAGGTATTGACATTTCACAACCTAAGAAATGGTATATAATTATTAAATAATTAGATCTTATAACAATTTTCGATATTATATAATTGAAATCATCTTGACGTTAGAAGTACTAGCTAGAAAATAAGTATGTGCACATATTCATAGAGCTCTGGAAGTTCTTTGTTTCAGAAGACAGTGCCTTGTACAATTATTCAGAGTTCTACAAAACTTGTACAGGGATATACTTTCCTACATCAATGAATAAAAATAACATCCTGAAATGTTCAAGTCCTTCACTCTATTGTCTTTATATTATATTCTGTCACTGAACAAAGATTTAGTTGGTCTGAGTTTTCATGTAGTTGAGAGACAAGGCAGAATGACAGACTCATTGCTAGGAGATGTTTAATCAATAGTGATTTAATTTTACCTTCTTTCTCAATTGACTTAGAAAAACAGCTAAAGGAAAGAAATGTCATTGGTATGGGACTGTGCATTCAAAGTAGCTATGGATTTTGTTTTAAGCAAATTATGATCTAATTTTAAATTTCCACAGCGTCTCACATGTTTAATAAAAAACACACAGAATAAAATAATATGGGTAAGTTATAAAGTTGTTTTTGTATATTTAAATTTTTTAAAAATAGCACTGTCCTACAGAACTTTTGAGACAACGAAATGGTCCCTCTGCTGTCTGATATGATAGCCAATACTACCTCAGACTACTACTCCTAGCTACCATATCAGACAGTTCAAGAACTGAATTTCAATAGCACACCATGTTAGTTAAATTTTTTAAAGAAACGTTTTAGAAGGTGCTGATGTCCAAGATTTTAACATATTTGATATTGTGATATTATATTTTACAACACATCATGCTGTTGCCATTTAAAATGTTTTTGAAATACTAAATTCGTATTTTTAAACTATAAAACTCCATTCTATTGCATTTGTAGGAAGAGGTATTGATTTCTCCATCATTCTTATGGTTATAGTCAGTTATGATGCTTTATGTCCAGTAGTGAAAACACTTGGGAATTCAAATATGCTTTTATGTGACCATTTCAAAAATAAACCAGTAGCTATCAAAAACACATACCTTTAAGTCTTCAACCTTTTATAAATGTAAATGTAAAATGTAACAAATTAGTTTTTTTGCATTTCTAACCTCTAAATATAATTATTTATTATTCTTAAATTGTGTTTCCTCATACTGCATGGCTTTATATTAACTATTTTATTCTCTCTATATTTTATGCTTATACAAGCCTAATGAGAATATCAATGTTAGAAAAGCAGAATTAACTACATCCACCCTAGTGTTAGTAACCATTCATCTAGAAAATGAAGGCGTATTTTCCATAATCTACCAGCTCAGAAAAACATATTCTGATGAAGAATTTTGGAAGGGAGTTTGTTCCCACATTCATAAATTAGCACCTTGGATGTGCTACTGATTTCCTATCATAAACATTTATTTTGAGCAGACTGAATTACTGAAACCAGCTGCTTAGAGTGATCAATTTCACCCATCTCTCCACTCCTCTTTGCTTCTATTGGCACAACTTTAAAATTTCATAATTTCCTTTTCACAGTAGAATAACAACATTGCTCTTTCTCTTAATGCCTTTCTGTGGAAGGCAGATATATATTAGATAACACTGAGATTGGTTCATCTGTTCTTATCTCTTTTACATCCATAGCCTGCTCACCCTTGATAACATAAATATAATTATCATACACCTTAGTCAGTAATAGACACAGATTAGCTTTTTATACCAACAGTCTTTTCAGCTTTACAATGGCTTTTGCAAAGCCATAATTGACTATCTTTTTTTATGACCATATTTAATGTGTTTTGGTTCAGGTTTTCAATAACGTATTTTTCATGACTTTCCTACGTGATATATTCTGTGTCAGAACTAGAATTATACTTAAGTTTCAGCACATGCTATCACAACCCAGCCCTTCTACATTGTCGGAGTACATTAGGGAAAAAGAAAAAAAAAAAAAAAACGGCAAGTTAAGGACAATTTTCCCACTGAGGCAACAGCAGAAATGCATGTGCAGAAATGCAGGCAGTATCATCCTGGAAAGTCTGGCTCAAAATAGGGATTTAATTAGTCTCAAATATGGTAAATCAAGGAATCAAATGTTAGTTCATTTATAACTTTGCAATCATTTCCAGAAGCCTGGCTTCTAGTTTGGAAAACTCATTAATTTATAGGCAGCTATAATGGCAAGTAGGTAACACTGAGAATTGCCTTCTATTTGAAATGGTAAAACTAGTCAATAAATATTTTTGATTGCAGACTATGCTTAATGATGCTGTATTTAAGGTAAGCTATTCTTGTTATTAATGATGTGGCATATGGTTAATCAAGACAGATAAAAACATTTTATTTAAAATAACCGGAAATTTGGAAAAGAATAACAGTAATATCAGAATCAAAATAATATATTGGAAAAGAGACAAAAATAATGAGATAAAGAAAAAAATTAGAAAACTGAATTTGATTAAATTGATAGACATAAGATTTGATCATTTGTAAAAAAGAAAAAATCCAACTAGTATGAAATAAGAAAAATATTATAGAGGAAAAACAAAATGAAAGCACAAAAGCATTTTTTTATTTGTGAAGTTGTGTTTATACTCTTTTCACACCCATAATGCAATGCATCAACAAATCCTGCTGGCTCTATCCTCAGAGTGTATATACTCTGTATTCAACTCCTTCTCATTGACCCAAAACTACCATCCTACTTTAAGCAACAGCTCCCTCTTTACCTCTTATAACAGTTCCCAAAGTGATTTTCCCTACTCCCCACTTAACCTCTAATGCTCACTCCATGCAAGAGTCAAAATATTCTTTTAAAATACAAGTCCTATACACTAATTTTTCAAAATTCTCCAATGTCTTTCCATTGTACTGAGAAGAAAATGCAAAGTTACTCTCATGGCTTACACATTTCTAGATAATCTTGTTTGGGCTACTGCTCTGACCTTAACTGTTACCATTCACTCTATCATTTACTTTACCCCACACCTACCATATTTATATAACCAGTTTTCCATAGGAGTCCTTATGGTTTATTACATCCCTTCATTGAGGACTCTACTCCAGTGTCTTACTAGAAAAGACACTCTGGCTAATCTTTTAAACAACATCCTTTTCAATGACTCTTTATTCTTATGCTGATGAGTTCTTTATTATTTTAATAGCCCTTTGCATCATTTCATTTACATGTCAATTTCTTCTTCTTCCATAATAATGTACCTCCATGAAATCAGTGGCATTCTTTTTTTTTTTTTTTTATTTTAACTCAATCTTTGTCCAGAGCCTAGAAGAGTAACAAAAACACAATACCCCTGGACTCACTATATGCTGAATAAATAAGGATTACGTTCATTTCAACAGCTATTTAAAAGGAATTTAAATCAGAACATAAAGATAACTATAACAAGTTCAGAAAAGCTTCTAAGACTGACTGCATCTAACACCAGGCACAAAGGAATAGACTAAAACTTCAGAGCATTCTGATATTTGTATGTCCAACAGCAAATTATACACTCCTTCAGCAACTTCTATTTATGTACATTGGGGAAATCCACCTCCCAGTGTGTCACATGGCCAGAGAAAGTGAGAGACTGGTTGAGGTGTACTATTTTCAAGAATATGAAGGGCTGTCGGGAAAACTTGTGCGTATGTTATGTAAAACAGTGATAATCTTAAAAAGTAATGTGTGTTCAATGATTCATTCATTCATCAGGTATTCATTAACTGAAAAAGTGCTTATCAAAGTACCAGTGATATGTGAGGCACTGATCCTGGCATGGGGAAATTATGGTAAAGCAAGAGCAGACAAGAACCATTGCCTTTATTTTATTACTGGTACAGTTGCAAAAGATAGTTACATATCTTAAAATCAATTGAAGGAAATTAGCATTTAAATAGCAACAAGTGTTCCAAATAATGACCCCATAATAGAGATATTTAATGCAGTCAGGAAAGTCAGAAATGGTTCTTTGACAAAAGTAAAATTTGATTTGAGATGTGAACAATAAGTAGACATTAATTAGGCAGTGGAGAGAAGAAACTGTCAAAGGCCCTGGATGGGACTGTCAAAGGCCCTGGATGGATGGAGATATCATGTGAGTGAGAAATTAAGAACAACTTCATGGCAGGAGTGTGAGAGAAGCAGGAATGACACCAGGCAATATAGAGCTTTTCTGGACAAATTAGAAGTTCCATATTTATCCAAAACACAATAGGAATACATTAGAGGGATTTATGCAGAGGATCACCTTGAATAGTTTCATACTTTGGGAAGAGAACCCTGGCCACAATATGAAAACACATTGGGCAAGGACTATTTTACATGCCAGTTGGCTAATTAGATCCAATGGCAGTATTCAGGCAAGAGACATAAAAAGAACTAAGACTAAAGTGGGCAGGTGGAGAGTCCAAAGGTCAGAGATATTTAGCGGGTAAAACTGACATGACTCAGTGATCAGAATGGAGGAGACAAACAAAGGCACGATGGCAAGGGTGATGTTTCACTTCTGGCATGTGAAACTGTTTGTAAAGGCATGCTATCCAATGGAACAGAGAGCAGACTGGTTTATGTGAAGATCATTAATTCCCAGCTGAGTATGTTGAGCTTGCTTAAATTAACTCCAAGACATTAAAAAAATATATGCCAAACAGGTAGTTGGGATATGAAGGTTTGGTGAACAGACAGTTGATTAAGGTAGACATGTGTGATTCATTTGCAGAATTGGAAAATATAGGGGTAGGTATGGATCTCTGTGTGTCTGAGTGTGTGTAAATTCCCTAGGCAAAGGTTATAAATTCAGGAGAGCAGAGAGTCTGTAATAAACCTTGAGGATTTCCACATTTTATATCTAGATAGCATAGCATTAGCCAGCAAAAAAGTCAGAAAAGGAAAACCAAGAGAAAACCGGGCTCAGCTAGTAAGGAATAGAGTATTACCAAAAGGACAGAGTATTTAATTGGTAAGTACAAAATCTGCTGGGAAGTAACATGGAAGTGAAAAATCTTTATAAAATTACAGGAGTTCCAGAGAACTGATACAGAAGTTGGTAGAGAGTGAGGAAAGAAGATGGTAGTTAAATAAAATATTTTGATAAATGTGAATTTTAAGAAGAAGAAATATATTGTATTTGGAGAGGTAGATATAACTTTTGAGATTTTTTTATCTTTAAAAACAAGTGAGAAAATACATTTGCAAGAGAGATATTGAATGTCCTTGAGATGTATGGAAATAGGGTACAGAGATATACATTAGCTAGCAAGAAAGAGAAATTTTATGTTTAAAGAAGAACGATGATTAAGAAATATTTGTCTATATTTTTTCAGTGATAAATTGGTATGAGATACTAGAATAAATACATTATCTTCATCTATACAATCTGTACATCCCTATCTGTGTCAGTCCCTATATAGGTATAAATAGATCTTTTTCTTTTAAATTCACAGGGACTGTGATAAAGCAAATAATCACTACTTAAATAGGTTCATAGTAACTGGTGCCCTTGGGGTAAAACCATGTTAGTTATGATATGTAACAGGAAAAGAAAATTCAGAGAGATTGAGGATGGGGAATTTTATTGGATATAAGGAGGTAATTTCAAAAGTCACAGTAAAATAATTTACAATGTAGAGACAGTAAAAAATACTAAGGAAAACAAAGAAATTATACAGAAACTTTGGGCTTGAGACACCAAAGAACACTGGCTAAACTTTGAGACAAAATGCATTGTGAATAGTCTCAAGAATCACTTTAAAGGGAGTAGATTCCAGTGTAATGTGTAATGACCGATGCCAAATCTTTGGATTCCATACATAATGTTAAAGCAAGCCCTGACGTAAATTAGATAAAATTTTGGCAAAGAAAAGTCACCTAATAAATCTGATTCCTGAAAAATTATCAGAGGCACAGTCAGTGAAACCAAAAGAAACTCATTTTTTTTGGAGTTACTCCAAGTTAATGTTTTAGGAAATAGGATTCAAACCTCGGCCAACTTTCAACTGTTTTGTGATGGTCCTGGGGCCACTAACTCTTTGGGTAAATACCTGCCCTGGCCAGATTGTTACTCATTCAGAAAAAGAATAACTAGCAAAGAAAACAAATAAACATCAGAGTACCAATCAAAAATATGCAAAATACAGCAGTATCAGCAAGAACTTGAATCACTGGAGGAATACTTCTGAATATGATTTATTTATTACAGAGTTTGCAGGATCCTTTAGGAAAACAATGGCTCTACAGACTCCAAAATACAAGAAAACCACAACTCTGTAACATGATTTGAAAGATAACATAGGAAGCTAATAAGAAGAAAAATTGGCTAAGAAAAAGAGAAATTTGGAAAAAATTTTAAACAAATGATCTAGTAAAAAATTATAATATTACTTAAACTGTTATGATCACTTCACAGAGGTCTATTCTGTATTATGAATCGACTCCAAAACACTAAAATAGGGGATGTTTTTCAGTAACTTTATGAAATCTCATTAATACTAATGGGTATTTTAATAAATTATATATTCATAATTATTTAGAAATTTTTATGGAGTTAAAAGGAGTAGGGCTTCTACTAATGTACTCTGAGTATAGAAATTAAGTAATATTTAGAAATAAATTTGATTTAGAAAAATCACAGAAAGATATTTTATAAGAAGTCATAACCAAGTTTTAGGTACCCATATTTAATATATTAATTATTCTCCTAAATCTGTCTTTGGACTATAAGACATAAATATTAATTGGTTGGTTTTTATTTTTTTAATGTTCCTTTCTTAAAAATTCCACTCTGATTAGAGAAATTTACATTAAAATAAGGAATCGAAAATGTTTTGAGTGGGAATTTTTTTTCTCAAAGCAATTGTCATATGTTGTATATATGACAACATATTTTCATGTGCTATGTATGTAATTCATAGGTTCAGAACTACAAGGTGCTTTTCCTCTTTGAATTATGGATGTTGAAATTAGTATATTGAAAATACACCATGAAATTTATTTGATTTAGTTACTGACATCTTTTTTTATTTATTTTTTTAACATTTATTTATTTTTGAGAGACAGAAACAAAGTGTGAACAGGGGAGGGGCTGAGAGAGAAGGAGACACAGAATTGTAAGCAGGTTCCAGGCTCTGAGCTGTCAGCACAGAGCCCAATGTGGGGCTTGAACCAAGAGATCATGACCTGAGCCAAAGTCAGATGCTCAACTGAGTGAGCCACCAGGTACCCCTAAGTTACTGACATCTTTTAAAAAGCAGTTTATTCTCATTTATATTCCCTGATATTTAAGTTCTATTCTAATTTAAGTAATTTTCTACCAATGTATTCAACTACTGTCCTCTTATGTAAAATTAAACTTGGTCAAATCAGTATAATGACTTAAAGTAGACAATATTTTATTTTGTTCCAGTTGAATACTAAGATAAATTAGGAGATTATTTGAACTCACAGTTTTGCTCATTGCTCTCCATTTCAAACCTACAACAAAACAAAACTGTACCATGTCCTTTTTTAAGCAGTACTCTAATCAGTTTCAGAGATTCATTTTGTAGCTGGAAACTGTTTCGTTAACACAAGGAAATGAGAACAAATTAATATGCTGAATATTTCCTCAAGTTGTGAATCATCAAGTTGTGGGTTAACTGGACATCAGAATCAATTTTAATTTCTACAGCCTAAGAATTGTTGATCTTTTATTCTGTGTATGTGCTGGGTACCTTGTTTTCCACTTCAACTTTGCATTTTGTATTAACTAAAGTATATATCAATTTAAAGTATATTCTAAGTGATGGAAAAGCCAGGGTATAATATTCTGTAAATTTACATTAACTTTAGTTGTTACTGATATTACTTTAATCAACTTGGATGTATTAAGACCTATTTCTCTTGTAGGTGACTTATTTGTAAAATTTACTTTATTCTAATATAGTTTGAATATTTTGCCCTAATGTTATGTGGCATTAACTATAAAATGGTCTTAATGTCACACAATTTTTTTTCTATTAGTCCATTGCTCCAATAATATTTAAATGCATTCTCTTTATTACTGCAGTTAATTTCCAACATGATTAAAAGAAAAGATATGGAAAATATGTGAGAAAATGCAGGTATATTATAATAAATATTAACATGGGTTATTTATAAATTATTATAAGAAAAATATTTTTTAAAGTTTATTTATTTATTTTGAGTGAGACAGAGACAACATTAGCTGGGGAGGGGCAGAGAGAGGGAAAGAGAGATAATCCCAAGCAGGCTCTGTGCTGCCAGAGCAGACCTGGGGCCCAAACTCACGAAACTGTGAAATCATGAACTGAGCAAAAACCAAGAGTGAGATGCTTAACTGACTGAGCCACCTAGGTGCCCCTGTAAGATAAATACTAACATTTCCACTCATTGATGGAAAAAAATCAGAATAGTGTTCTACCTTGATTTTATTTCTGTATCATGAATATGTCAAGTTGAGGCTATACTTATTAGCTAAATAAAAAGAAACTGAATATTTACAGATGTACCAAACTAGAATAATTAACACTGTTCTGTGTTCCTCTACTTCTAAAGGTTAGATTAGTGTTCTGTTGAACATTTAAAATGCATACACTGCTTTGCAATATATCATTTAAGTATTCAGTTGCTAAATTAATTTTGAAAAATTTTTATGATATTATGATATTAATAAAGTTTCTAGTTACAACAAAGTGAAATTCTATATTAATTCCTCCTAAGGTATACAAACAACCTAGTTTTTATATTTAAAAGACTGATACATAGATTTGTTTGATCATATGATTATAGTTAAACAAAAGACAGACCTAAACAATTAAAATTCAAAAACTGTTGTTCAATTAAGGAGGGATACCTAAAACATCACATTTGTATCAACTGTTTTCAGTATTATTTATCTAAAGTTAGAAAAAACATTATAAGCTTTTCCCAAAGGGGTGATGATAATCAAATTTAAAAATTTTCATCAAAGTTACGCTTTGAAACAGTAACAGAATTATTAATATCAGTTCTGTGTCTGTCATTACTAGCTATGAGATGTACCTGCCTTTTACAGAGTTAAAAAGACTTCCTGTATTCACTTTTATTGAGACACTACACACACACACACACACACGCGCGCGCGCGCACACACACACACACACACACATTGAATAACATTCAATCAAAAATATTTCTATGGATCTCTGGGATAATAATTAAGATCTGGTAAAGTTTATAAAACAAAAAGTATCTATAACATTTCCATGAAACATAATTGATCTACACACACATTATATTTCTATATATACACACACATCTCAAAACTTTATAAATTTATAAAATTTACAGTAAAAACATTCCTGATTTACCATGAAATTGGGAAATAAAATTCTCTACATCATTCAATATTCAAGTCATCAATGCAACAAACACCTATCAAGGTGCCCAAGTGTTTCTTTGTCAATGTCCAGGATAAAAAGATGATTAAAGCAAGTGAGTGAAGATGCCAGAAAGAATACAATCATCCACTTCAAAAAAAAAGTATCTGACAGAAAGAGAATAAAACTTTTATCTATTTCTCATTATTTTGATTCTGAATCATGGCTTATACTGAAAGAACCAAACCTTAAGATTTACATAAGTACTCTACTTTGGTCATTTGGAGTCTACCTGGATAACAGCAGACTGGCATTATAATTTGGGTCATATTTTTCTATCACATTTATAACATTTATGTTACAAATATTTTGCATTATTTTCTAAAATTTTTACAAAAGTTTTGTAATATTTGTAATGAATTTCTTAATCTTGAAAGAAATTCTGCAATTTGTATGTATGTGACTGGCAGTTAGCAATGAACAACTGCATCATCCTAATGATGTGTACTACAATGAGCTCCTGGGATAAAAGTAAACACAACAGCATGTCTACTTTTCTGTTGTGACTACACCAAACTTGAGTGTGGATAGAACATTATGTAAAGAGAAGTTTTTATAATCAGAGGGAGGATACTAACATGATCTCAAATCACTAATGATTCATACATACAAAGATGAATATAAGAGGGCTTGCGTCACACTCATAAAGAACAGCACTTAGCAGTTGAATATGTTGAACCTTAAATATCCAGACTAATTTTGGATGCACCTACAACTTTCTTGAATTGCACCCATATCACAGGTACCCAGTGACAATAGCCTTTGTGGGGATAAAAACTGAACAGGTCCCAATTTGATGGCCTCACAATGAAAAAAAGGCACTTTGGGCCTATGGAACTGTTGGTTTCCCTGAAGCCTCACCCTGCATGAGAAAACGTTTTAACCTAGTGTGGGACACTAGAGGGAGTATTTGTTCTTTCAGAGCACCGACCACATGAGAAACTGGCACAGAAGATGATGAAACAACGTGTAAATGGAGTATATTACTAAACTGATAGAACATCCTGCTTCCAGTAACTGCAGGAGATGAAGAAGAACTCAGGAGGAATTCATTGGTATACTGCTTGCAACAGAAATTGATATGTTTCAATGGTCAGTGACTACATGTGTTGGAGATATATAACTATGGGAACATTATGGCCAATCTAAACTATGATAGGTGTGATCTTACAGCAACTGACTCACAAAGTGTCACAAGTTAAAATTAACATGTATACCATACAGTTATATTAGGATGAGAGAAATCAGGGATCATCAATCTGTGTGCTCATGGGAGAGAAATAAGCTGTGATCCAACATGATACTAGAAAGTCTACATTGGTAAAATCTTGTTCGTTCTTTAGTCGCTGGGTATAGTTAGGCCTATGGGATTCAGTGGGGTGTGTGTGTGTGTGTGTGTGTGTGTGTGTGTGTGTGTGTTTGTGCACATGTGCATTGGGCTATAGTCTCCTACTCGGCAATTGAAAATGTATGTATGTAAGGAAATAATATTTTTGTTGGGAAAGTTGCAGAAATAATCTGATACTTTTTTTTAATACATCTACATTTTTGTACATCAAATAATAGGACAGACATGGTTTTAAAAAAAGAAACATCCAAGAAATGAATGCCAAAAAATATTTTCAATGGTTGGACATGTGTTTGATGAAATGGGTGAATAACTGGACAGTTATCATTCCCTAGCTTCAAGAATATATGAGGATTTGACTCTTTGACCTACTCTTTTTATAACTAAACCAAGAAATGTATAGTTATTCAAGCTAAATAAGGTTTCTGTTCAGTTTGCTAAATATGTATAGTTATTGCTAAATGAGTATAGTTATCCAAGCATATTGAACTTGGTTCTAGAAAGATTATACTGTGCAAACTGTGATTAATATAATCAATGATACAGATTGATATTTGTGTCACAAACTCATGTGTGTTTTCAGTGAATACTGGTTGCATATATTTCAGAGATATTGTAAAATGCATGCTTTCATTAAGTGGGTGATAAACAAGGTACTATTTAAGGCTTTCAAAAAAGAAATGAAAGGAAGGATTCAGATGGAGTTGGAGGTAATTGATTTTTATTTATAGAAGGAACTATGCAATACATGAAATCCTAATATAGTTAGGATTAGGTTAGGAATTAAAATATATTTATTAACTTTGGCATAATAATGCCAGTTATTTTTGCATGATTCCATTGTGTAGGAATTTACTCTTGAAGAAAATACTGAAATTACCTCTGGATAATGGTAACACATCTCATTGCTAAATTCTCATTAGAGTCTTATTGAGCTTACCATCACTTCTCTATTAAATGAGCAATGGCCACTAGATATTAAATGAACAAAAGAGAAGATGATATTTATTGTCACTAAATATGTCCCAGAAATTTTAAGCCATTTTCAAAGTTTCATGATATCTACCCCAACTCCAACTACCTGTAAAGAAAGCAGATAAACCTTGAAGAATGATCATATTTTAAGCTGTTGTTCCAAATACGGTATAAATACTGAAGCAAATCAACAAAACCCTGTGGTCAGATATGTGACTGCTGATGTAGCAAATGCATTTAACTCCACAGTGATTTGGAAAAAAGACCAGAAGCAGTTCACTTTTACCTAGCAGACAACAGTATTCGTTCAGTTTCACACCTCAGCTCTATGTCAACTCTGCAATCTGCCATAGACCTAAGCTGCTAAAATTTTTATCTTCTTGATGTCCCGCAGGGTAGCACACTGTTTCACTATTTTGTTGACAATATACCTGACAAAAGGAAAAATAACACAGATCCTTTGGTAGCATAAGTTACGTTACAGACTGAGAGAGAAACACAAAAAGGAATTCAGGGACCCACACTCTTAGTAGTTTGGGTCTTGTGGTCAAGAGTATGTCAGGATATCCCTTCTAAAGCGAAGAAAAAAATGTTGCACTTTGCAATGCCTGTCATTAATAAAGATGCAGAGAGCTCAGTAGGCCTGCTTGGGTTTTGGAGGCAACATACTATGTTTAAGTGAGCTATTCTGGCACATTTACTGGGTAACCATGAAGACTGCCATCTTGGTGTAGGGCCTAGAACAAGGGAGGCTCTGTAGCAGATCCAGAAATTATAGACACTACTCTGAACCTGTAACTTATAAAACAACAATGAACTAAAAAGATCTGTGGCAAAAGGGGTGCTTTAATGAGGTCTAGAGAATCATCAGTAAATCTGAACAGAAACCCTAGAGCTTAGGAGTAAACTCAAACTCTTCTATAGATAACCATTATTCTTTTAAGAAACAGCACCTAGGGTGATACCGGGATCTGGAAGAAAATGAAAATCAGATTATTGGTTATCAAGTGAATATACAACTTGAGTTGTTCATTATGGACTAGGAATTACCTTGCTCACAAAGTTGTTATTGAACTGATATTGGCAGAAATAGTTGAGCTTAAGGAAAGCATTTTTCTTGGAAGACAGAGGAGAGAGCATAATAAGAGTTGTTTATGGTGGTGCAGTATGATGAACAACAGGTTGAGTTAAATCAGGGAATATGTGTAAAAGTGCTTGTTGTATGATGTGCATAGTAAAATACCTATCAAAGAGAATTTAATTGATTTCACTCTCCAACAATTGTAGCCTATAACTATTTTCTGATTAAAATATATATTTGTCAAATATATAGAGACTATTCATTATCATTGGCTATTTCACTATGTGTTTATTATAATGGGTAGTTAATAATGTTTTACTATAAAATTGAATAAAATTAAGATAAGCGCTCATAAAAACACTGCTCATCAACATATTAGATTATAATATATTATTTCTTATTTTGCATTCAGTTTTCATTGCAAAACACGATTACAGTGGTGGTGATTGCATAGGAAGAGTAAAATTTGTCTTGGAATTTTTATTTTGCACTTCTGAAATACAAATAAAGTCTCTTGTTATATTGTTTAGGAGAACAATAAATGTGTGGCTTTATGCCTTAAGCAAAGTGCATCCTTTTTTTTCCCAAAAAGATAAGATTCTACTAGCTCTTTAGTTATATATTTTATATATATATATAATATATATATAATTTATATATATTATATATATATTATATATATATAATTTATATATATTATATATATATATATATATGTGAGACAAAAGTAATTGCAATGTAATTTAGTTTCTTCATTATCACTATATCAATGAAGAAACTAAAATAAGAACATTAAAGACCTCACCTGTTCATATAGTTAAATTAGGCAGAACTGAGTCAAATACATGTTTCTGAGCCTATTTTATTTTATTTTTTTAATGTTTATTTTTGAGAGAGAGAGAGAGAGCAAGCAGGGGAGAGACAGATAGAGGGAGACACAGAATTGGAAGTACGCTCCAGGCTCTGAGCTGTCAGCACAAAGCCCAATGTGGGGCTCGAACTCACAAGCCGTGAGATCATGACCTGAGCTAAAGTTGGAAACTTAACCGACTGAGCCACCCAGGGGCCCCGCTGAGCCTATTTTAATAAACCTTCATCAACCCATTATACATCTATGAAAAAATAATTTTAATCTTTTAATTTTTCTAAAAAATTCAAACAATTTATATCAAAAGTCATTATAAAAATTGTGCAGTTTTGAGAATAGTATTTATTTTCCCTTCATTATGACTTATCAGTGTTTTCAGCTAACCAAAGTATTAAATTATTTTTGTGTTAATGCAAGGTATACAATATAACAACTGGATAGATATTTATAGAATATCTATTACCTATTTTATGTTCACAGCTGAATGGAACCATGATCTTTCCTTCAATGTATATGATATCTACTTGCTTTGAACACATGGAACACACACACACACACACACACACACACACACACCACATGCACACACACACACACACATACACACACACGAGTTACATAACAATATGAGTAATTATGGCAATTCATTATAGTGTGGAAAACAGAGAAGCTCAAAAGACATACCTGCTCTTAGAGAAAGTACGAAGTTTAGATAGACTAAAGGGTGAAAGAGTTCTAGAGTTTATAGAACAATTTTGCGTATGAACATATGGTTTCCCATAGAATATCATTTATTTCTCATCAGAATTTATTCTTCCCGAGAAAAAAATTTTTTTTGAGAGAGTGAGGGCACAAGTGAGCAAGGGGCAGAGAGAAACAGCAAGAGAGAGAGAATCCCACAGGGCACAGAGAAAGAGAGAAAGAGGAAGAGAACACGAGCGGGGCTTGTGCTCACCAGAAGCAGGGTTCAAGCTCATGAACCCTGAGATCATGACCTGAGCCAAAGTCAGATGCTTAACCAACTGAGCCACCCAGGCACCCAGGAATCATTGTTTATACATGAAAACAAGTAAAGGCAATTCGCTCAATGAATAAAAAATCTCAAGGTGAATATATTGCTATCAATAATTTATTTAATAATGGTATCATAAGACATATTTTGTGCCATTTTCTTTATTCCAGCTTTCCCTTCCACCCTCTGCACAAAAAGATGATGGACAATTTCTAATAACATTTAGGTTTATTTTTCTGATCTTAAGAGAAAGAAGAGCATGACTGCCTGGGCATGTTAGGACAGACACTATCATTAAATAGTTACATTATTGGACATGTTTCTTGTATTCCTGGCTTTTTTCCTTATTTGTACACTAAGTAGTATAAAGTAAAATAATTGCTAAAGTACTGAGTTAGATATGATATTGTCTCCAAATATTCTGATTCCTTCCTTTCCTGGTCCACTCGGTGGGAGGATTGCTTATGTCCATCATGTTGAACTTAAAGACCCATATGGCTTGCATTAGCTTTAATACCAGTGTGTGACTCTCCATCCTTCCTTTCCCTTTTTTTTAAAAGAAGTTTATTTATTTATTTTGAGAGGGGAGGGAAGGGCACGGGGCGGGGGGGAATCCTGAGCAGGCTCCGTGCTATCAGCACAGAGCCCAATGCGCGGCTCAATCTCATGAACCCTAAGATCATGACCTGGGCAGAAAGCAAGAGTCAGAGGCTTAACCAACTGAGCCACTCAGGTGCCCTTCTCTTTTCCCATTTAAAGATGTCCAGAGAGAGACTACCTTATCATCTGCATCCTGGAATGTAGATCATATGAAGCAGCTCTATGGCCAATTTTCAGCTGACAGGATCATGAGCAAGAAATAAAACTTCATTGTGGTGACCAAAGATTTTAAGAACATTTTTTAATTGCAACAAAACTTACATCTCAACTGATACAGCTACCATTAGTTAATAAATGTGTAATGATGCCTCCTATTCAAATTTACATCTTTACCTGTAAATATGCCAATAATGTTTTATATATTGATACATAAGTATAAGCCATAGTATAAGTCATAAGTATAGTCATAATAATATGTAGTTTTACCTAATTATTATGAGTCTGGGAAGGCCATCGATTAAAATAAACAAATAATAAAGTAAGATGACCCCTCAGACACTTTTAGATTCTTGGAAATTACCAAGTCTCTCTTACTCTCCATTATTTATCAAGTCACCTTAAGGGGATGGGAGGGGCGAAGGTGTTTCATTTTAAATAATACACAGATTGATATTTGTGAATTTATCACATCCTTTTTGGAATATTATTTTTCTACTTCATACCTTTGCCTTGATTCTCCTGAATAATACACATTTTTGCTTCTGAATATAAAAAACAAAGATAAGACTATTCTTGTTATAAGGAGAGAAGCATTTTGAATATTGTTTAACTCACATACACATTAAACTTTAAGAGCTTTTATAAAAGGAAGCCAGGTAATCACTTCTGTATTGTTAAAAGTTCTTATTCATGTAATATTTGCAACTTACAAGAATAACAAAAATATTTTGAGTTTGTTTTTCAAGCTATCTAAAGGAAGATGTTATGGATCCCACATAATTTTTTCAACATAACTGAAACAGTAAACTTTCATTTTTTTTAACAATTACCTAAGGACTTTTTCGAATTATTTCAATTTGCATTATCTCACTTCTTTGCCTGGAGATCAACATTAAACAAATATGGAGATAGTTTCTAACCTGAAAAACTGTGCTTATTTTTCTCATTTTGCATCTTAAATGGGAAAGGACTTAATACATTTTTCTTTAATTATTCTTTAAATTTTATTACAGAGTATCTGTTTATATATTGGATAGCCAAAACTCCCTGAGGAATGTAATTTTCCATGGAAAATAATGAAATGTTAGGGGTGCATTGATTCTTTTTACTTTTAGATTCCCTTAGTTGATAGAGACTACATACCGTATGCTCCATCTTGACAAAGTAGAACTCAAACTCCGTCATTTTGAGTGACATGAAAAACACTGAAGGATTGGAAATTTGATGAGGGTGAAATAAAATATGGGTCTTGGCAGCTTTTCATTATTCTAAAATTGACTTCAAGAAGATTAATGTTTTCATGTATTATTTTAAGTTGTGTCAATTATATTTGTGATTATGATTCTATGCTAATCTTATCTCTTTGTTTTTAGGAGAATTTACTCCACTAGTCAGAATATCTCAAATAATTTTAAATAATAATTATTAGATGTTTAAGGGAATACAGTTTTCAACCATGTCTTATTTTCTTATCTTAAATCTGAAGGCAAAGATAGCAACTAGACTTCATCTATGTCATCTATTCAAATATCATAACAACCCTATGAGGTGGGATATTTCATTATTCTTATATTATAGGTAGTAAAAAATAGCTCAGATAGATTAATAATCTTTCTCAAAACCACACCAGAAGCATGTGGCAGAACTAGGTCTCAAACAGATCTAAACAAAACAAAACAAAACAAAACAAAACACTTGTGCCACTGAAAGTTATGTTTATGCTATATCCCAGTTCACTGATGAGTACATTTTGCGAAAGTAACTCGATCACAGTTTCTGTTGTAGTTGTTATTTAGTTTATACTTACATATTATTTTATTATTAATGAGGTATAAAAATCAATACAGTTCACAAACTAGTCTTTAGCTTGATAAATTTTACAAATATATTCACTTATATTACTGTAACTACCATCCAGATGAAGATCTAGAATACTGTCATCATTCAATAAGGTATATCATGTCAATTGCCAATCAATATCATGTTTTGACTTGTTTTCGCATAAGTCACACATATCAACCTCAAAATAGTTTATTTTCTACAAGACACCAATTTACAAGCTATTAGATCAACATATTCAAAGAAGTATTGCCCATACCAACAATAAATAGAAAAATTTGTAGCTTGGGTTATATGAGAAGGAGTAGTTTACTATGATGACTGATGGGGAAAATAAAGGCAAATGAAAAATTAAACTTCCTAACTGCCTATAGCCCATTGACAAGTCCTTAAAACAGGCAGAGTGACCTTCCTGTGGAAGTTCACTTGCCTCGATGTTGACACTTTGCTAAGGGCAAAAGACAATCTTAGCCCAATCCCCCAGGATCCTATAAGTCTACTTCAACATACAAAAATTCCTTTGGAAACTTCCTTTATCTCTATCCCCCCCTCCAAGATCTATGTTGGCAATTATACTCCAAGCTTATGGCCCACTGATATACATCTGGAGTGTCTCATTACTGAGGTTTTACTAGACAGTAACAAATGACCTTTTCCTAATAACAGCTAGCATCTTCAAGATCCTGGACACCTTGTTTCCAAAATGCTTAGAGACTTATGCTATCCCTAACCCCCTCCAAACTTGAAGGTATATAATCAGTCACCCATCACAACCCCAGTACAGCTCTCTCTGTCCACAGGTCCTGTCCCCATGCTTTAATAAAACCACCTTTTTGTGCTGAAATGTCACAAGAATTCTTTCTTGGCCATTAGCTCCCAACCCTAACACTTCAACCACATCAATGACCACCAGAAAAATATTAGAACATTAACATAAAGGGAAGAAATTCCATTTCCAGAACATGATCAGGAAATTCTGGGGTCATATTAATATCCGAATTTGTTTCTTAATTCATTTGAAATGATTTATTGGGTAAGAACCAACACAAGTAATGATGTTTAAAGATGTGGTTCAAGTATGAAATGCATAGTCTCTGGTACTTACTGACTTACTGTTTAATAAATGAGGCAAGTTCAATGGATGCACAACTTTTAATACAAATGTCCTTTGAATCAGGTGGCAGAACTAATGCTATTTTGAATTCAGAGGAGAAATGAAGTGTGTGTGTATGTGTGTGATGAACAGAAATATTTAGAGTTTTTTTAAATATTTATTTTTAGAGAGAAAGAGCATGAGCAGGGAAGGGGCAGAGAGAAAGAATCCCAAGCAGGCTCTGTGCTGTCAGCATGGAGCCCAATACAGGGCTCGAACCCAAGAAATGTGATGTCATGACCTGAGCCAAAAATCAAGAGTCAGACGTTCAACCAGCTGAGCCACTCAGGTGTTCTAGAGATTTAAAATTCTATCCTAATGTCCCTGTTATATAGATTTTTAAAGTATCTTTTATGATTTATATGTCAAATGAGCCATGAAATTATAATTTTATAGAAAAAAGTACAAAATTTTAATAGACATTTATTAAAAAAATATTTCCAATAACAATATTAAGGTAAAATGCTATCCAGAAAATACCATACAGTGAGCTTAAAAAAGACAGGGTTCCAACAGAGATATGAAAAGATGTTCAACATCACTAATCATCAGGGAAATGCAAATCAAAACCACAATATGATATCACCTCGCACCTGTCAGAATGGCTAAAATAAAAAACACAAGAAGTGACAGGGGTTGGTGAGGATGAGGAGAAAAAGAAATCCTCATGAACTGTTGGTGGGAATGAAAACTGGTGGAGCCACTCTGGAGGTTTCTCAAAAAATTAAAAATAGAATTACCATATGACCCAGTAATTGCACTACTGGGTATTTACCCAAAGAATACAAGAACACTAATTTGAAAGGATATGTGCACCCCTATGTTTACTGCAACATTAGTTACAATAGCCAAGGCATGGAAGCAGTCTAAGTGTCCATCAATAGATGACATGAGTGAATGGATAAAGAAGAAATGGTTTACACACACACACACACACACACACACACAAATGGATTATTACTCAACCATAAAAAATGAAATTTTGCCAATTGCAACAACATTGATGGACCACAGTATAATACTATGTGAAGTAAGCCAGTCAGTGAAGACTAATCCCATATGATTTCACTCATATGTGGAATTTAAGGAAAACAAATAAACACAGAAAGAAAAAGAGACACACCTAAAAACAAAAACAAAACCAAAAATGGATTCTTATCTATAGAGAACAA
Source organism: Acinonyx jubatus (assembly GCF_027475565.1). Classification (NCBI taxonomy): domain Eukaryota; kingdom Metazoa; phylum Chordata; class Mammalia; order Carnivora; family Felidae; genus Acinonyx; species Acinonyx jubatus. The sequence goes on from NC_069384.1 coordinate 23,695,103, forward strand.
ACTGATGGTTACTAGATGGAATTAGGTGGGAGGATGGGTGAGAGGTGATTGTGATTAAGAGTACACTTATATTGATGAGCACTGAGTAACACAGAATTGTTGAATCACTATATCGTATATTTGAAACTAATATAACATTGTATATCAAATATACTGAAATTAAATTTAAAAATAGTAGAAAAAAGTGAGTAAGAAAAAAAAATACAGGCTTTATATATGAAAGGAAACAGGTAAACTTTACTGGCATTACTCTTATTAAAAAAAAAAGACTGTTACAATAAATACTTGAGCAGAGCATGTTGTTTTAGTACTAAAAACAAAGCATGAGAAAACAAAATTAAGTCTTTCTTCCATCCCTATTTAATATAAGTTATGAAGTGTTTGCAAAAATCTTTTGCTCAAGTATTTAAGAAAATGATGCAGTTTTTTTGTTAGTAAGAGCTAAGCAGTTATTTATTCATATAGGTCTTGTTTTGTTTTGTTCTTAGCCTTGGCTGGGGACATGGTAACCTTAAAAAAAAGATAAACTTTATTTATCTTTATATTAGGGTACACCATATCAGAAATAAAATGAGATGAAAAAATATTCCCTTGAAAAAGAAAATCAGACAATCCAGACCTGAGAAGCAATTTCAGCATTAATTTGAATGAGAAGGAGAACGTTGCATTTGGATAGTGGTGGTGGCACTGCTGAGCAAAATGATGAAATAAGAGCATGCAAAGAGTATATGGAACACAGCTGGAAACAAGTGTCTTTTGCATATGCCTTTCCACACTATCATTTATTCATATTTTCTCACCAATACCACAGCCCTGTACAAGCCCAACTTTCTATTACTTAGGTAATGTAGTTTCACTTTAAAGCCATGATCAAATAATTCATATAGGCACTTGATCCATACACTTTCTTAATTTTCTCATCAAGTCACGTAGCTCTAACTTTTAGCCACATACAATAACTCTGTAAATTACATCTTCCTCCCAAACCTTTCTAAACGTCAAACTTCTATATCTAAGCGATTACTGGGTCTCTCCAGTTAGATATATATGATTTCCCAACTTTAAATGGAACTGTCTTTATTTCACCCTTGAAAGAAAAATCAATCCCTCCAGAATTCCCTAATCTAAATTAATGACAGCCAAAATATAATAATAAATACAAATAATACATAGCACAATATTAATATCTTTCTTTCCTGCCCCTACATTCAACACATCAGGAAATATTACTGTCTGTACCTTCAAGATATATTCTTAGTCTGAGCAGTTATTATCACATCCACAGCCACTACCTTGGAGGTAACCAACAACTCACCTCTCCTTGATTATTTAAATACCATCTGTATCTCAGAAGGTATTTGTCTAGTTGTCTAATTTCTCATTCTGCTAAAAATGTTATCTTGATACAGCAGCCAGAGACATTCTTTAACATGTTTAGTAATTTCACTGTCTCCTCCAAATGTTATGATGACTACCCACTTTTCCAGAGCCCCTACAATAGCCTCAAGGGACATGTAGTGTTAATGACCTCCCAGTGTGCACTCTGACCTCACCTCCTATTATTCTCCCCATTTTCTTATGCTTCAGGCACCTTCCTTTGACTGTGGTTAAAATTCTAGGCTTTTAGTCCATTGCCCTTTTTCCTGCTTAATATCTCTGCCTAATTTAAGCTTCCCCCTGATGGCTACTTGGTTAATTTCTTGACTTCATATAATCCTATTCTCAAATGTCATCTACCTAAGAAGTCTCATCCTGACAATCCTCTTTATTCTGTCATTTCCCTTCTCCACCAGATATTTCTATTCCCTTACTAGATTTTACCTTTACACCTACCCTCAGGCTTTTTTCACTTTCTCACTTATTGTGAAATTTTCTTAGTAAACATGTTACTTTGCTTCTGTGTTTGCTTATTCTCTCTCTCTTCTTACTAGAATAAAAGAGATTCTCGTATGTTTTATTACTGATGTAGAAAATTGCCCAATATTTGGTGGATGATCAATACACATTTGTAGAATGAATGAACAAATAGATAAGCGTTTTATTAAAAAACGGCATGACTGATGAATAAAGTGATTTCTTAGCACAACATCAGGGATGCACTGCCTTTCACATATTGGAGATCCTAAATTTATCTTCAATCTGTCTACTTTTTTCATCTCTGTTAATTTAATCTTTGTCCAAGGCACCATCATTTTTCAACTGGACTACTTGCAGTAGTTCTAATGGTCCCCGTTCTTTCAGTTCTGCAGCTAAAATAAACATACTTCAAATTATGGCACTTCTTTGGCTTAAAGTCTTTTAATAACATCTCCGTTCCAAATTGAAAAATATTCAAGTTCCTAAATATAATGGCCAACATAATTTGGCCCCTTCCTATTTAATCCATCTCCTGTCAATAACACTCCTTCCCATTCCACTTTCCATTATGATTCAAGTGCATCAGCATCCTTGGGGTTTACACACCAGACATTCTTCTCTCTCTTTTTTAAAAAAAATTTTTTTACATTTATTTATTTTTGAGAGACAGAGTGTGGCTGGGGGAGGGGCAGAGAAAGAAGGAGACACAGAATCTGAATCAGGCTCCAGGCTCTGAACTGTCAGCACAGAGCCCGACGCGGGGCTCGAACTCACAGACCGCGAGATCATGACCTGAGCTCAAGTTGTATGCTTAACAGACTGAGCCACCGGGCACCAAACATTCTTCTCTCTTAAGCCCACTGTACTTTCTGTTCTTGCTGTATGTAGTCCTCTCTCCCAAGTTTTCCCCTTGAATGGCTTTACATTTTAATTTCTCCATTTATACTATAGGCTTCATCTCTGGTAAACTTGGCAGCACTGATCCAGTATCTCAGCCAATAATCTGGTTTAGCACGTAGATCCTTTATGCATGGGGTAGATGCATGGCAATATTTAAATGAATAACAGAAATGTAACATGGTTAGGCCTCCTAATAATTTCAAGAACCCCATTCTCCTTGTCTTCTCCCCTCATAATTACGGTCTACTAAAAAATAATTTATTCAATTCTAGTTCTGTTATCCCAGGTATGTTGATTAAATAATTTATGACTTTTTCATTCAAAAATCATGTCTAACTTGAGTTTTTTAATTTTCTAAGTATAAATATTCATATCCTGATGACATTTTTTCAAATACTTTGAAATGATTCTATAAAGATGCTCACAATGACCATATCAGGATTCAAAAAGCTCTACGTAATTTTTAGCAACAGATTTCCAAAAAGTAATTTTTTGAGAAGTTTCTTCACTGCCCATCTGAAAATTGCCTATATAATAAATTTATCTGTTTCTAGATTTGAATATATTTTACAAATACACTAGCATTTCTCACATATCTTGAGGTTTTGCTACCTTTATCTAATTTGATTTTTAAAGGATAAGATAATAAAATATTATAGAAAAGTGACAAAAATATGAGATACCTGTGTAGTCACTATTTCATGTTTTGTCATTTATTCATTTGGTCAGTTGTTTTGGCCTTTTGTTTTGGTTTTGTTTATGTTTTTTGAAATAAAACACGTTTTACAACTAAAGCTCCAACTATCATTTCTACTAAGTCCCACATTCTATAGGAGTAATTTGCAAATCTGTGTTTCCCTTCCATGAACATTTTATATTTTCGTCAAATATGCATATATTAATAAAATTTTTGTACACTCATATTTTTTAGTTTTCCTTTTTTTTCTATTCAAAATGGAAAAAAGTGAAGAAAATTATGATAATACACCTCAAACCAATTTTGCCTATATGTTAACTAGAATTTAAATTAAAATTTGAAATTAAAAAAAAATATTTTATCTTTTATCTGACCTCTCTTTGCTTTGTATTTCATTTCCCAAGGTAAATGTGTACATTTTCATTCTTTGCATGCAATTTGTTTTGAAAATTCTTTTTCCATTAGGTAAAAAGGTCAGTATTGAAAAGAACGTTTGGACTTTAAAATAAAAGCATATGCTGAATATGCATGAATGTAGTCAACAAATATTGATTAAGCACCAAATAGTGCTAGGATATGATTTGGAGTCCATTGGCATATATTGAAATGTGAGTGTATGTATATACTTTTCACCATACTTTTGTAAATATAATTTTTATCACTGAAATATATTAATTGCTACATTTTACAATCTCATGAACAAAATATGATTAGGCAGTAATACTGAATTTTTATATTTAGCTCAGCTGGCAAAAAAAAATACACTTTGTTGACAGTTAAACAATATTGTGACATGTTTATGGCTCAACAATGAGAACCAATTTGAGGCTGATAGAAATGCAAACTAGCCTGCAAGGACGCATCATTCATATTGCATGTTGATATTTTCAGACTCAGTGTAGTTTATTTTACATCCCAGGAAAACCAAGAGTTCATCTATCACCTGCTTAATTGTCTGTGGCAAACATTCAGGCCTAAGGAGTATTGAAGGCACACCATCAGCAGAGGAAGAGCAAACACGCTGTTTCCATGCAATGCCTTTCAGACCTCCTCTCCTGTTCATGGACATAAAGATGAAAAAGAATTGCAAAGGAAAAGAAGTAAAGACAAGAAATGCAAATGGTGATGATAAAGATGATGAAGATGGAGAAAACCAACAGACATTGTGTAGAGGGGTACTCGGGCTCTTGGTTTTTGACACATGGATTAGAATCTCATCCTTGTCACTTAGTAATTATATTCCTTTAGACAAACAATTTACCTTCATGTGCCTCAGCTTACTTAAAATACAGATATTAATCAGGTCAACCCAGGGCTTTCTTAAAAGAGTTAGGACATATAACACATCTAGTACACTGCCTGGATTCACTTTTCCTGTTAACCGTGTCAAAATGAGATTCTTTCTTCTACAAACTCAAAGAAGAATAATGAGTATGTTTATAAATATCAGACACATAAAATGTCCTGTGTCTGAAAAATAAGAGCCTAAGGGGCTAAATTTCTTGCTATGACTCTCTCCTTCAGGGGCACACATAAAGCTCTATTTGATTCTTCTATGCTTGTTTCTATTTTCTGCTTGCTAAATTGAGAAAGTTTCCTTTTCATTTGAACATATAGTTGCTATTCTAGATTTTTCCCTCTTCAAGATAAACTAGTTTTATTTACCATCTGAGGGTAAAAAACCCAAAACCTTTCTTTATACACATTTTAATACTTTCTGGTGTTGAGGCCTTAACAGTCCACTCCAAATTTGTACTCTTGATTTTGTTTTTTATAGCGGTAGCTGAAAAACTGCAGATATTAATGGAACCCTCTCTTTCTCAAAGACATATATCATCTCTCACCCTCCGCTCACAGATTGGGAAGATTTAAAATTGCATTCTCAAGACTCACAGGAATAGAAAAATAATTGCAATTACTTTATTTTTCAACCCAACCCAAGAACCTCTGAACTCTCTAGGTTTCAAGTGGGGAAGGTATACTTCACTTGAAAGTCATTTGCTTCCCTAAGCTCTCATGCCATCATGAAAATTTTGGAGTACTAATGGGATCCACCTGGATTTGCATCATAAATTTCTAGAAAAAACTGCAACTTTCACCCTGGACACAAACTACTGATACCTGTGGTGTCTCCAGCAACTCGGACCCTGGTATTGAACAATGATATGATGGGCGCTTTTCCTTGTTTCAAAACCAGTGGAAGGCTCTTTATCACCTCGTTTGCTTTTCAAATTCCTTAAAATCTCCAGATTACTGTTGTTCTGGAATGCACATCTGTTATCTAACTCCCCAAACTTTTGAAATAGCTTGAAACTAAAGCCTAATTTTCCAATTCTTAAATAAAAGGGAAAAAAGAAAAATAAAAGCTATATGTGTATATATATACACACACACACACACACACACACATATATGTGTATATATATACATATATACACACACACATATATGTGTATATATATATACACACACACACACCTATATACATTCATATATATATTTGCGTACATATATACATATATATGCACACACACACACATATATATATATATATATGTCTGTGACTGTCCAGTTGACAGGCAGAACCAGAATATTCAATTCCAGTGCAACTTTTATGGTACAAAAGCATTAGAGACAATACAAAAGCACTGTGCCTGGTGAAAGTTTATGGGCAAAAATTATAATCTTAACTCTAACCTTTGACTTAGTAACATCCTTTAAGGAATATAAAGAGGAATTCCCTAACAATATCTTTCCCAATAGCTTCTACATGTTTTCGGACCAAATTTGTTGTTCAGTATGTGTACAGTTTACAAAATGAAAGCAAAAACCAATGTGCTAACCTTTCCCAGGCACCATCTCAATACCAACAAGGGAAAAGAAGCAAGTTTAGATGACACAGAATGAAGTTATTGATTTTGATATGGCTTTTTATAAAACATGAATATTAAAGCATTGAATTGCTAAGATAATAAAAGTAGTTAGTGAATATCCTTCCAGCCATCTTCCTATGGATCTGTACAGCAAAAAGACAGATATTTAATATAACTACAGTAATGTTATCTTATATATGCTAACTGAATATGCAGTATTAAATTTCACTTTAAGTAAATAGAAGTGACATTGAAGAATTTGAAGAAAGTAAATAAAAATTTACTTTTATAATATGTTTACCATACAGATAAACTTATGATAGGGCTACATGCCAACAGACTCAACATAAGTTGAAAATATTTTAAGTTGAAAATGCATTGAATTCATATAACTTACTGATGGATGTTTGCAACTGTTGTATCATTGTTAAATACTATGGTCTGAGTTGCTACAGACGTTGCAAACTTCTCAGTAGTTCATACATCATAGCTTAGCCTAGACTACCTTAACTGTGCTCAGAACACTTAGCCAATAGTTGGGTGAAATCATGCAATACAGGGACACCTGGGTGCCTCAGCAGTTGAGCATTGGACTCTTAATTTTGGCATAGGTCATGATCTCAGTGTTCATGAGTGCAAGGCCTGTGTGGTGTTCTACACTGATGGTGATGGTGTAGAGCCTCCTTGGGATTCTCTGTCTCTGTCTCTCTTTGTCCCCTTTGCCCCTCCTCCCCTCGTGCATGTGCTCTCTTTCTCTCTCTCTCTCTCAAAAATAAATAAACATTTAAAAAACACTTAAAAAATCATCCAACACAAAGGTGATTTTATAACAAAGTGTTGAATGTATAATGTAATTTATTAAATACTGTACCAAAAGTCAAAAACAAACTGGCTGAATGCATCCAAATGGATAGAAGCATATCAGTCACGCTCCTGATGCCGTGGCTGACTGGGGGCTGCAGCATGGACCACGGCCCAGCATCACGAGATCCTATTGCAAATTGCTAATGTGGGAAAATATTCAAACTCAAAATTCAAAGTTTGGTTTCTACTAAATGTTGCTTTTGTACTCTCTTGAAGTTGAAAATCCTTAAGTCAAACCATCGTAAGTTGAGGACTATATGTATATAGGTTTTTCTCTTTTTCATAGGTTATGATTCTCACTTAGGGACAAGGATTATATTTATCTCCCCTTCATATTTATCATCTTCTCTGTAAACAGATCAACCCTCAGTTTTTATTCACATCCATTTTATTCCATGTAATTTTTAAATTTTATATAATATTTTGGTCCTTAATATCTTTAGCTCGGAATAGTTGCTCAAAAAATTTATTCTGAATTTAAAAAAAGTCTTATTCAGGATAACTTATTTTATTGAATCATATTTTCATTACATAAGTCTGCATTGCAAATTATATGAGGCCGCATTCTTCTATTATTTTGAGGACTTTCAGTTCTTTTACATAAATATATTCATTAATTTTCTTTAATTTCTTCATTCTTACCTTTCTCTCTTTCATTATGGAGTGTCATGCCATTTCTTTTCATTTTCCATGTGAATAATTCTTCCTACAGCTTTTGATTCTCTCTCAATCTGTTACCATTTTATCTGGATCTAGCTTGTCTTTCCCCTTTTGAGGTGAAATTTGAAAACTACCTTGTATTCACTTTCATGTAGCTTAATTTGAAGACAGAATAGAATTTGTTTTGTGCTACATGGAAATCCTGTAGGAAATGTAGGCTTAGGTTTTTGTAGGAAATCCCGCTAATTACTCAGTACCTCAGCCCAGAATGAATTTCTATCCAGCTCTGGCAAGCTTTGTATTGTTCTCTCATTCAGCGCAGTGCTTTAAAAGATGTAACCCAATAAACTCCCCCCAGTCTCTGATGGACTTATGGGATATATATATATGGCATTTTCTTAGGTCATTTTCTTAGACTTTTATTGGGACTGCTTACAAACCCAGTCTCTCTTTTTTTGGGTGGAGGGTAAATTTATATGATTTTGTCCACTCATTTTATATTGTGTTGGGCATGGCAGTGTTTTGTACACTACCATCCTCATCCATATCTTGTTTTTCTCCCTTCTGTTTTCCCTGAGGTTTATGGAAATGAGGCTAAATGCATCTCCTTATTTAATGGCTCTAAGTGATATTCTGACAGTTCCCTATCCCCTTATCTTTTAATCACATTGTGGGACGCTGATGAGAATTAAGTAACCAATATGGCACCTCTTCCTAGAAGTTCCTCATCCATATATGTGAAAATCAATAATTTATTCCTAATTTTGAGATGAACTACTAAAAAGTAGGGCATTTATGTACCCTGAAGTGTATTCCAAAGTGTAAGAATGAGTAGTGACTATTACAGCTTGAAAGAATTTTTTTTTTAAATTTAAGATTTGAGGTGCTTGGGTGGCTCCGTCAGTTAAGCATCTGACTTTGGCTCAGGTCATGATCTCATGGCTTGTGAATTCGAGCCCCATGTCTGTCAGTGCAGAGCCTGCTTGGGATTCTCTCTCTCCTCCTCTCTCTCTGCCCCTCCACCCTCAAAATAAATAAACTTAAAAAAATTAAGATTTAACATTTTTAAAAGAAGGATTTATCAATTATGAATATCTGCAGTTGAAGAGCTAAACTCAACACTTAAAGAAAGGTTGATTTTACTTTTATTCAAATAGTTGGATGAAAGAAAAATAAATCATGTGTGTTCCACTTTAAAACATGCTTCAGGGCAATGTTAATGTCTGCTCATTAGCACAGAGATGTGGATAGTTTCTTCTTTTAATTTTTTAATGTTTATTTATTTTTGAGAAAGAGAGAGACAGAGTGTGAGCAGGGGAGTGGCAGAGAGAGAGGGAGACAGAATCTGAAGCAGGCTCCAGGCTCTGAGGTGTCAGCACAGAGCCTGACATGGGCCTCAGGCTCATGAACCATGAGATGATGAACTGAGCTGAAAGCAAGAGTCAGACGCTTAACTGAGTGAACCACCAAGGTGCCCCATTAAAAAAATTTTTTTTGATGTTTAAATTATTTATGATATATAATGCTTGTTTGTCAACCAAAACACTATATATTAGACTCATCAAATTCCAAGAAACCTTAGAGGAAACCTGTCTCTAAGCACTCATTTCAAAAATGACATAAACACATTTAGAGAGCTAAGAGACTTCTGGACACTTGCTCAGAGACTGTCAGAAATAGAATATACATGTTAACTTCTTTTTGGTCATTGTTTCTAGTTGATATTGGCCCAGATTATCTGCCTCTGCTATAAGGGCAGAAAGTGCAGGAATGTTTTTCACCCATAAGGAGAAAAGAAGTATTATCTGATCACCAAGAGAAGATTTTCTCTGATATTAACTAGTCTCGAAACAGAAGTTTAAATGGGAGAGCTAAAATAGGAAAAAAATAAGTATCTAACATGCACAGATATGTCAGCACTATTATAAAAAGCCCTTTCTAACATTAAATAGGTAATTTATACAACTTAACAACTAGATCATGTCAACGATTCATTTTTCTTTTAAAAGTTTTTAATTGGTTTCTTTCCTTTGTAAAAATAACTAACAATTTGAGCAAACTATAATTTTCTTCATATTTCTTACCACACTGAATAATGGAGATAGAAGAGAATTTAGAGTAAAAATTGTCCCAAGTCTCATTTTTCTAACTTGTTACCCATGGTGGGATAAGCTTAAGATTTCTGAACTCTGTTTCCCTTAACTCTTGTTTTACTGGACTGGACTACTTACTGATGGAAGCATTTATTTAATATCACAGTAATTAAATTCTCTCACCCCTAACTTTACTCACTATCAGCCAGGGAAGGAGGAGTGACTCAACTATTTGATGAAGGAAGTGGGTCTCAGCCAGGAAAGACCTGGCTTTCCATAAAGAAGCCTTAATCAGATCTGGGCTTTGCCCCTTTGTTGGAGGCCTGCACTTGTCTGTTGCCACTGGTTGAATAAGAGAACAAGTTGTGGTAATTTGGAGAGAAGTGTTGGAGAAACTTTGGGGCGATAAAATACATACGTGATTACTACAATGTGCTAAGACTATAATAATTCTGACATTTGATCTTCTGCATGATTTGTATGTTTAAATCTCAACCTGTGAATAAAAGGTGGCATTTCTTTTTTTTTTTTAATCATTATTATTTTTAATGTTATTCTTGAGAGAGAGACAGAGCATGAGCAGGGGAGGGGCAGCAAGAGAGAGGTAGACACAGAATCTGAAGCAGGCTCCAGGCTCCACGCTGTCAGCACAGAGCCTGACACCGGGCTGGAATTCATGAACCCCAAGATCCTGACCTGAGCCTACGTAGGACGATTAATCAAACTGAGCCACCCAGGCGCCCCAAAAGGTGGCATTTCTGGCCGAATTACCTTCAAAACTCAATGAAGATCAAGAGGCTGATGTATCTAGCATAAACGTGTAGCTCTAGATTATTTTTAAAAATTAAGCAACACTGTCAAGTTAAAAAGAAGTGTAAATCAGTTATTCAATTAGGAGTTGGCACATTACCCTCATTTTTACCTATTTTTTTAGGATTAAAATATTTATCCTATGAAAAAAATTAATTGAATATACTTATCATTCCTATAATAAAATTAGGAAAATTCATAATACTTTTAGGTTTGTATTATTGTAGAGAATGTTTTATTATGCTGTCAATCTGCCATCGGATCTAAAATGAAAAAATACCTTTTGTAAACAAGGATGTTAAATCAAGATAAATATTTTGTTTCTATTAATTAATTTTTTTCCAGAAAGATAAATTTCTTAATGATGTTCTCATGTCATAGGATGGCTTAGTAGATGAGAATCCAAGGGCATACAGCAAGATAAAATACTCCTTTATTGGCCAAGTAAGGAAAAGTTATTTATTTTTAGCGTCCTTCTATTTTCATTTGGTTTTTATTGCATTGCTATATAGTATGAGGATTTAAATAAACATCAGATATAGTCTGGAGGTTTTTATTTTTATTTATTTATTTATGTTTAAATGTTTATTTTTGAGAGAGAAAGAGAGCACAGCAGAAAAGGGGCAGAAAGAGAGAGAGGGAAAACACAGCATCTGAAGTGGGCTCTAGGGTCTGAGCTGTCAGCACAGAGCCTGGCGTGGGGCTCAAACCCACAAACTGTTAGACCATGACCTGAGCCGAAGTTGGATGCTTAAGCGACTAAGCCACTCAGGCACCCCTGAAGGTTTTTAAATAAATCATATTAAAATAGCAGGTTTACACTAAAACAAATTCATGGCATTGTAATTCTTAATTATTTATCGGTTCGGTTTTGTCACTAACCATTTTTTTTTCTTGACTTATGTTAAAGTACAAAATCACATGATAAAGATATATTTTAAGAAATGCATTTAATTGATTTCCATTATGAATATTTTACATTTGCTTCATTTTCAGTACTTTAAATATTTTATATACTACCAAAATAAAAAATTTAAATATTTGTAATTAAAATATTAAAAAAAAATATTTCAAATATAATTTACTCCAAGATACGTAAAGCATTAATGGAAACGGTAGCATTGTCTCTTTTCCTACAAATTAAATTAACATTTTTTCTTTACATAAAAAAACGACAAACTCCTCATGCCTCATGGAAAGTGATCATAGACCTAAATGTACAACTTAAAACTACATAATGTCTAGAATAATATATACAATAAAAAATACAGAAAAGATTTTAAGCTGCACTTCATTAAAATTAAGCAACTCTGCTCTTTGAAAAATACTATTCAGATAATTAAAATACATGGAGGGGCGCCTGTCCTCTCTATCTGCCCCTCCCCCACTTGCACTCCCCGGCGCACTGGCTGTCTCTCTCAAAATAAATAAATAAACTTATAAATACACTATAACTTAAACACATGGAGAGCCTGCTATAAAAGTATTAATCTGGTGGTAACATTTCAGGTAAACGGGCAAAAGGCAAACTAAAAATGGCTGATGATAATCATCACGGCACCTCATGATTTCAAATTTCTAAATTCATGAAAGTATGTTTGTTCTCAGTTTTCCCATTACAATCTAAACAATTTTTATTAAAAGGATGTGATGTGTAAGGAACCAATTTGCAGTTACCATGTAGGAATGTGATGGGAATGTTGTCAACGTCTGCAAAAAAAATGAGTAAATAAATATAGCATATTTCTTCCTATAATATATTTCAGTTATTTTCAAGAATTTTTCTACTCTCAAAACTGAATTCCTGGCTTTACATAAGTATAATTCCTTTCCTGAGACTAGATTAAAATATTTAAAACATTCTATTCTAATATATATGGAGAGGAGGGAATGCTACACTAAACATAAATCATTTGGAAATCAATTACTCAACCAAAAAGAAATACTACCACTACTACTGCTAATTATGTGCTCAGCTTATAAAATATTCCAAGTTTTTTTTTCTCCCCAGAAAATGTTACAGAGTTCCACCTTCAAAATCTATTGCAGTATTTTTAAAAGTTTATTGCTAATTCACATTTTTGATATGAAAAGACCACATCTCTCTGTATATACCCCCTTGAAAGTGGTCCCTGAATAAAAACATTAGTGCTATAATCACTTTCATGTGTTCACTAGATTTTAATATGTAGGACAAATATTATAAAATATACAATTACACTGCTGAGAGAATTATCTATAAAACCTTGTCTTTCATGTATATTTATTCAACTTAACATTAAAATAATGTCAGAATTACATATTTTAATGCAGCATTTACTTTATTTTGCTTTTGAAATACTAGTGTTGATGTGCCATGTTGAATTGTTTCTGATAATAACCCTTCCAGGACAACGGATGTGTTAGAAAAGACCAGTATCTTTATTAAATTCTCATTTGCCCAATTCTCTAATCATATCAGATCCATTTCCATTGTGTTTTTGTAGGACAGTGAAACTAAAGAACACTCATGGTTTTCTTTTTTTTTAATAGGTACCCAAAATATTATAAATTAATTTCTTTTAAGGTTTATTTATTTTTGAGATACAGAGCAAGAGCAGGGGAGGGGAAGAGAGAGAGAGGGAGACACAGAATTCGAAGCAGGCTCCAGGCTCTGAGCTGTCAGCACAGAGCCTGTTGCGGGGCTCGAACCCATGAATGAGAGATCATGACCTGAGCTGAAATTGGATACTTAACCGACTGAGCCACCCAGGCACCCCGATTATAAATTAGTTTAAAATAGAAAGCATTTATAAATTATTTTATTGAAGAAAGGATTTTTATAAAAGAAATTATTGTTACTATTTTGTCTTTCCTAGTGGATTTGAGTAATAAAATTGCGACACGTAAATATATTTAGAGTAAAATATCAAACCACACCCCTCAAAACAATATCATAACACATATTTCTATAAATATTATAGTAAGATGTCTTATTCAATAGAATATACATAAGTACTATTATAAACATGCAAGGGATTCATTCTCTAATTCAAACCTTCCTGAGAAAAACTATCAGAGAGAGTCCATGAACAAGGAAACACATTGACATTAGCATTCTAAAGTATAGTCATTAATGACACATATAAAATTATGAGTCGTTCATACTATTTCAATATTAAAGCAGATACAAATATAAGTGATAGATAATATATATATATATATAGATGTTTCTATCATGTTACCGTTTGTTTATTCTAAGAATGGAAGAGAAAAAATAAAAGATGTTCTTAACTTACACAAGAAAATATGGTATTTAATTTAATTTATAATCCACTTACACGCAACAAAGAGACAGATACTATTGTTTCTTATCCCTATTTCAGGTATACAATGAATTGAAATAAGTGAGATACAGACATGATATTAAATATAGTATATATATTACATATAGTAGTAAAATGATGAATGTCCATCTACCAAGCTTCATCTCAAATTTGAAAGGTGCACCCATAGAGGTATAGATTACTGATAGAAGCTAAGTTCCTCAGAATGTTGACATTTTGCCTTAATGAATTTCCATGTATTCATGTATTTTTAAAGATGAACACAGGAGAAAATTATTCTACAACACATAAAGTATCTGATGCATGAATATATTTGTCAAACATTTTCCTTATGAATCAAAATATTTTAGAAAATGATAAATTTCTTTTACAGTAAAGACTAAATAAAATATCAGAATTAAAATCACGTTTGAAACAAATGTTAATGTGGAAACCAAAATAGTTAGAAGAAATAAACACGAGAAACTTCTCAAAATAAACAAAGTGATTATATGTAAAATAATGAGAATGTGAAATACATGAAAATAAGAAAAATTTATTCTATATAATTGCCATAGAAATTCCTTAAGAAAAATTCAGAAAAATGAAACAAAGAATAATAAAAGGAGTAACAAAGAAAAGTCATCTAAGTACTATACACAATAAGTATGAAAATATTTCTCATGCAAACAATGGTTTTAATGGAATATTCTTTAAATTCTTCCTAAAACATGTTTTGGGAAGATTTAACAAAGAAAAATACAATACAAAGCTAGAATTCAATAAAGTTCTAGCTTGTATTCAAAGAATACAAACAAGAATCAATTTGTATTAGTTAGGATTCTTTCTCTGAAAAAGATATAAGATTGATTGATTGATTGATTGATTGATTGATTTAGATATAAGCTTTATTTAAATGAAAAAGAGAGGGGTGCCTGGGTGACTCAGTCTGACTTCGCTCAAGTCATGATCTTGCGGTTCCTGAGTTCAAGTCCCACACTGGGCTCCTCACTGACAGTGGGGGGGCCTGCTTGGGATTCTCTCTCTTTCCCTCTCACTCTGCCCCTCGCCCACTTGTGTGCGCTCTCTATCTCAAAATAAAAGAATAACCTTTATAAAATAAATAAACAAATGAAAGAGAAAGAGACTCCTTATGGTCTTATAATCAAAAATTCCTGGGAAAAGGTAAGGCATTTTAAATTGTTGCTGGATCCGAACTACGTTCACAGAGGCAGATACGCACATGCTCCCCGCCCACACAAATGACTTAATTTTCCTACTTTTCTTTCTTTTGTGGTGGTTCCATTCTCAGTAATTTCATTTGCATTTCATCTTGCATTTTCAGTATCTGTAAGATAAAGCTTGGGAAGTCCTGGACCTTTTTCTTACAACTTGCAGGGACCTGGACTGGAACATTTTTCAATCCATGAACCAAAAACACTTGGTGTGATGGCACACTACTATTAGATTGAGTTGGCCTAGGGCACATAGTTAATTACTGGAATCTGAGAGTGGAACTAAATCTATCCATAGCAACTGAAAGAGAATCAGCAAGGAACATTTGCTCAAGGAAAACCCAGGGGCCTATGCCAGAGGAATAGTGAAAGGATGCTGAGCAGTTAAAACAATGGAAGTCTAAATAAATCATGTAGTAAGAATAGACAGGAAATGTAATTCAAAACTGGGATGTTCAGCCAAGTTATGGTATTTGTATGATGACAAAATTCAGACATGCTTAGATATACACCACTCAGTTACTACTCTCGAATTTTTCTTGACAAAGGAAACGTTTACCACATACTCTAACCTACTGGTTCAGTTCAATCTGCAGCAACATTATTGGATGGATTCTTAGAATTGCAAATATTTAGGTTCCATCAGAAACTTGGGGGGTGTGATACAGCAATCTTTGCTAATGCACAGGAAATTTTTAGAAACACTGCTTTAGTCAATCAATAGGTGATTAAAAGGACCTCTCCCCTATAGCTTTATATCATCATCAATGTATATCAGAACAAGCTAAAATCATTAGAATTTTTTCAATATTGAAATATCTCTTATTAGCATAACAATGATAACTTTATTAAAAATAAGCAAATACCCAAATATGTACAGTTAAATAGAAAACTAATGCCTTACCTTGTCCCAGTAATATTTTTAATATTCTATTACATAGCCTTATCAAACTTTCCAATAATTATCTATAAAATAGTTTTATTGTACTAATTGTATTGGATAGGATATATCTAAAACAACTTAAAATCTCCCATCAGTCACTGTTTTTATGCATTTCGTTTCTTCCTTGTCACTCAACTAAATTTCAGATAAATTTAATAAATTTTTGATATTCATGAAGAAGGAGAGTAGTCCAGAAGTTTCAGAAGTGGGGACAGATGAAAAGCAGGAAAGGTCTTATTTGACAGATAAAGACATGATATTTTGTTTTCTGGGGCTGGTGGATGGTCAAAGATGAATCTTTCTCTCATAAGGCAATTTTTGGGGGTTTCTCAATAATGCATTGTCATTATTTTTGCTTTAAATATTCGATGATCTTTTAAAGGTATAAAAGTAAGATAAAATAGTTCATATATACTTACATGGTTTTTGGGTTTTCATTTAGTATTGTTTTCCTGCCTGAAGCTTTTCCATTAGCATTTCTTGTACTGTTGCTCTTCAGGTGATGAATTCATTTACACCATTATATATGTGATAATCTTTGAAAACACTTAAATATTTAAGTCTTAGGTCTAATACTCAAGGCATTAAGGCTTTAAAAAGTCTTTACATAACTTTAAATTTGAAAGACTTTTTCCGGGTAAAAAATTTTAAACTGACATTTTTATTTCCCAGAAAAAAAAGGGGGGGGGGCTCGGGGAGGGAGAATAAGAACCAGATGACACAAACAGAAAACAAGAATTAGCAAGGTGATAGGAATGCACATTATCAACCAAAACAACAGCAAGATAATACATTATATTCAAAAAAAGCTTACTGAACATATACCAATAGACAGCATTGTAAATCATAAAAAAAATCTCAATAAAGAGAATCACTCTGTCCATCATCTATCAATTTATCTACCTACTGGGATGCAATGAAGAAGTGTTTTGAGGTAAATTAATAACAATGAAGATTAATATGAAAAAAGAACAAAAAGGTGCAAATCACTTATATCAGTATACTCCCAAATAAGTTAGAAAAAGAAGAGCAAATTAAACCCCAAATCAGAGAAGACAGGAAATACTATCAAGGCAAAGTTAATGAAATAAAAATAGAAAAATATAGCTAAAAACCAATAAAATCAAAGCTAGTTCAGAGGATGAATAGATAAACATTTAGCCAGACTGATCAAGAAAACCGAAAGACCCAAATTACTAATATTAGGAATGAGAGAGATGACATAATTCCAGATCCTACAGAAATTAAAAGGATGATAATGAAATATGAATAATAATGTGCTAATGAATTTTACAGTTTGGGGAAATGCACAAATGCCTTGAAAGATACAATATTCCCAAGTTCTTTCAAGAAGAATTTCACAGGATAGCTTTCTTTCTATTAAAAAAATTGATTGGTAGTTATGAACCTTACAACAAAGAAAACTCTGGCTTTACTTACTGAAGTCTTTTTAAACTTTTAAGAAAAAAATGATACCAATTATGTTTAAATTCTTCCAGAAAATTTAAGAGACAAGATCAACTGATTCTGATATCAAAACCAGACAAAGATACTAAAAAAATAAAAGTAAATATACATGCAAAAATTAACTATAAGATTATATTAAAGCAGGATAATATTTTATAACCCAGTGAGTTTTACACCAGGAATACAAGGTTTGTTTAACATTCAAATATAAAAAATGAGGTGCACATGGGTGGCTCAGTCAGTTAAGCATACAACTTTGGCTCAGATTGTGATTTCGCAGTTCATGGGTTAGAGCCCCACATCAGGCTCTGTACTAACAGCTCAGGGCCTGGAGCCTGCTTCAGCTTCTGTGTCTCACTCTCTCTCTGCCCCTCCCCTGCTTGTGCTCTGTTCTCTCTCTCTCTCAAAAATAAACATTAAAAATATTTTAATTAAAAAATAAAAATAAAATAAATAAATGATACAATTCATAATACTCACAAATTAAAAGTCAAAAACCATATTATCACTTTAGTAGATGAAAAAAATTCATTTGACAATATCAAACACTCAACTCTGATTAAAAACACTTATTAAAAGTCATAGGGAAATTACACAACTTGATTGAATGTATCTATGAAAGAAACAAACAAAAAAGTCTACAGCTAACATACCTAATGGTGAAAAACTAAACATTCTGCTCCTAAGATCAAGTTATAGTCAGTGAAAATAAGAAAAGATAAAGGGGACAAAAACATCCTACATGGAAAGAAAGAAAATGGTCTTAGATGCAGGCAGTAAAATTGTTTGAGTAGAAAATTCTACAGTATATATCAAAGGCTACTAGACTAAAAGTCCATAAAATGAGTTAGCAAGTTTGAGGATCTAAGGTCAATATGCAAAAATTGGTTGTATTTCTATATGTTATCTACAAACAATCGGGAATTGAAATTTTAAAAATCAGTATTCAAAAGAGCATAAAATTGAATTAGGGATATATCTGAGATAAAATGTACAATATCTGTACATGGCAAACTATTTCTGAAAGTAGTTAAGAAACCTACATAAATGAAGTAATACACTGTATTCATAGATTGGATGTTATAATATTGTTAAGATGTCAGTTCTCCTCAAATTCATCTACAGATTCAATGCAATCTCAACCCAAATAACATTTTTTTAGAAGCAGACTATTTCTTTTATTTTTTTTAAGTTTATTTCTTTATCTTGAGAGAGAGAGAGAGAGAGCGAGCAGGGGAGGGGCAGAGGGAGAGTAAGAGCAAGAGAATCCCAAGCAGGCTCTGCACCATCATCACAGAGCCTAATGTGGAGCTCGAACCCGTGAACTAAGACATGACCTAAGCCAAAATCAAGAGTCAGACACTCAACCAACTAAGCCACCCAGCCACCCCTAGCAGCAGAATATTTTTTAAATGTGCATGGAAATGCAAAATACATCATGCAAAAAAAGCAGCCCTAGAAGATGAACCAAGTTGGGGGGCTCACAACATTGGATTCCAATATTTGGTATAAAAATGCAGTAGTAGAGACAGCACAGTAGTGGTGGAGAGACAGTCAAAAAGATCAACAGGACAGAGAGAAAAAGTCCAGAAGTATACCCACACATATTAAGACAACTGAGTTTTGACACACATCCCCACCAAAAAAGAAAAACTGAGCATACTAAGTATAGGTAATGTGATGAGAATGGAACTCTCATGGTGTGAGTGTAAAATGGTACAATCAATTCGGAAAGAGTTTGGCCATTTCTTTAAAAAAAAAAAAAGTAAATATTCACCTATCCTATGATAGTTGTTGTATTCACAGGAGTAAAAGCCTATGTTTGCATGAAAAAATGGACAAGTATACTCACAGCAGCTTTATTGGGAATAGCTAGAAGAAAACTCAAATGTCCATTGAGTGACTAGATAAACAGATTGTGGTACATCCATACAATGGAATAGTATTCAACAATGCAAAGCAACAAGCTATTGATACATACAAATACATGTGTGGAAGTCAAAATAATTAGGCTGAGTGAAAGAAGTCAGAAAAAAGAATCCTTACATGATACTTAGAAAATATAAACATTATAACCATAATGACAGAAAGAAGATCCCTGGTTGCCTGGGGTTGGAGAGTGGGGTGGTAAAAAGAGGCAAGAGGTAGTCACGAGTAATTTTTTTTTGGTTGCCAGATATACAACGTTTTCATTATCTTTGTTAGTTATACTGGATATACATGTATCAAAATGTATCAATTTGTGTATCAGATTTTAAATATTTATAGCCTACTCTATGTCAAGTATATTTCAACACAATTCTAAAATGGAAGAATGGGAAGAGGCAATGTGAAAATAAAGAAAATTCAGATCTTTCTTCAGCATCTCTCTTAGTCTCTTTTACACCTCCCTTGACTCAATAAACATGTAACATGGACATCAGTGTTCCTGGCATCAGGGAGAACTGGATGTGATTCGCATTTATTCCTCTCATTAATTTTATACTTTTGAAATTGGTTTAATCTCCCTGAATCTGCTTTTCCAACTTTACATAAATAGAATCTGCTATTCCAACTAATATGTGAAAACATACCCACCAGAAAGAACTGTTAAGAAGCCATAACAAAATAATTTACATAGAGCCTCCCATTCAACAGTATCCTGAGTAAGTTTTATTCCAGTGATGATAAGCAAATTTAATTATTTGTTGGGGATACTTTCATGACTTGCTTCCTTTCCAAACACTGTTCTGTTCTGTAATCCAAGAAAAATCTCTGTCTAATTGCGTATTTCAGTTATATACCATCATCCAACAAAAAAAGATTAATGAAAAGCCTCCTCTACTCCCCCAAGGAAATGTTAAGCTCTAGGATGGAAATTTAAGTTATAAAGTACAATGCATTTTAAATGTGAAACTCATTTATCTTTATTCAGTTCAGATTTCTTTTAATCATATTGAAAATAATTGTTCCCTTTCTGTATCTCCATACTCAAATCAATTTATGTACAGTTAGCTTTATAGTTCAGGAAGACAGTGGAATAACTGTTACATGAATAACACTTAGCAATTTGAGATCTTACCAATTAACATGCTAAACTTATTAAAGTACCACTCTGGACCTTTACGCATTATTACTACCAAACATAACTGTTGTATGTCAGTGTGTAAAATGTAAATGAGCTAAATAAAAGTAATCACAAAAGATAAATTCCAAATAAGCACAGTTAGTTAGAATACATTCTGTTTAGTTCAGAATTATTTTGCATTGAAAGGGCACAAATAAGATTTCTTTCTTCTAGTCAAATTGATAGGAAGTCCTGTCTACTTAATTCTCAAAGGAAATGTGCCCTTGTTAGTGAATAATTTGCATTCCCGTTTTTGATTTACCTAAATAAACTGCAAGCCTAATGGACTGCTATCAACAGAAGAAACTCATCTAAAGCAGGAATATAAAGTAGATCTAAGGAATCCTTGAACTTGAAATGCTTAAAAATGTGAGTGTGTGTAAATTAAGGACTATAAGGTGAGTGATAGTCCCAAACAAGTTCTGAAATATTTAACTGTCACTGGTAATAATTTATAAAGTAGGTATATAGACATTTGCCTGATAGATCTGAGGGGCATGTTAATGGAGTACAATGAAGACAGATAGCTCCATTCTGGTACCACTGAGCAGACAGCCACCTCCTGAAACACTTCTCAGCCAAAGCACATCAATCTCGCCATGATGGCTGCTCAGATTAGACAGGGGGGCATACTCCTGTGAATCTTAAAAGGCCATTTCTGTCTCTTGTGAAGTTGTTTAACTTTGTTTTCATTTTATGGAGCCTGGCTGAGCTCTAACACACACAGGATTTGACAGATCGACTTTTTATAAAATACCTGGGAAAGAGTGATTTTTACTGAAACATAAATTACAAATTTCGCAGAATAAACTGAACTTGGCATTAACTTGAGAGTCTATAAGATGGCATTTATTATTTATTACCTTTTTCATAGATTATTTATAGGTAGATTCATATTTTTGTGACATTATTTGATTTGTTATAATTCAGAATGTGAAACCTGATGGGAGGAAGGCAAACTTTGCACAGTAAATGTTTAATTATTTTGAAACCTAATTCATATGGTTTATGAACCACTTGGAATTATTAGGCCACCCCGAGGAAAACATCAAATAACTGTTCCTGGACAGTCGATAAGATGATGATTTGATATGCTGGAAGCAATCAAACGCATTGCTGTCATTCTTTATTCAGTATCATGCCCAACAGTGACATAACACAAAATGTGGTTTCCTTGTATTTTCCTGAAATGATTTGTTTCTAGGATTTGTAAACCCGAAGCAATGTAAAGTCAAAGTAAACAATACCAATGTTCAAACTATGTCCATAAATTTGTATCTAAAAACAAGTACAATCTATTATTAAAGATACCATCAACAGGATACCAGACGGTGCCGCTCAGAAATCAAAATGTTTTTTGTTTGATTGTTTTGACTACTAAACACAATTGTTCAGACTCAATCACTTTTTTTTTAAATACTGCTACAAAATTTCTACATTCCTAGGAGACTGATGGCTTTTGCCATAAATTTTGTGAGTCTCTCAAATAAGGGATGGGTTCCTGGCTCGATGCTGATCGCTGGAGAATGAGAATGGCCTTCAGAGTATGATTTTGTGTTCCACAACATCTTATCACGTATCAGTACCTCATGTCACTTTTTTAGCCTCTGTCTTGATGACTCCCCCTCTGTGTGCACTAGCTTCTTTGTCTGTCAAGCTCAGGCCTGTCTTGTTTCTAGTGCATTCGAGAGCAGTAAGGGCTCAAACTGCCCATATTTCACCTTCTCAGGCAGGTCATTACTGCATCTTGCCTTCTATTATGACGTAGGACACAAGGCACCAAGGATAACCAGTACCTCTGAGGTGAGATACAACAGTGGAAATGCAGATGCTGAGTACTCTGTCCCAACAGCCTCGGTCCAGCCCTACTTCTACTCTCACCGTTGGATTCCTTAATCCCCAACTCAGACCCAACTATTATTTTCTCACCTCCCCTTGAGTGTCTGCACCAGTAACTAAACTCATGCTTTGGTTTCTTGTGAATGTGAGAGCCTGCCAGGATCTTCTCCTTGCCCAATGGCTAGAATTCTACCTCCCTACCTTAGCATGGCACTTTGCAGTGTCTTCCCAGGACAAACTCCAAATTTCAAATACTGTCTGACAAGACGGCACACATGACCCAAGATAACTTCTCCCCATATGACAGAATGCTCTTTGAACCTCTAGCGTTGATCATTAGCACCCTGAACTGAACATATTTGCCTCCTCTCCCACCAACATCCACCTGAGTGTGTCATTTTATGATTCATGAGATCATTTGTTTGATGGTTGTCTGCTCCATGAGCCCAAGGACTTGTGTTTTTCTGCTCCCTATTTGTTTCCCAGAACTTAGCACAGAACATGGCATATGGTAGGTGTTCCCTAAAAGTGTGGAAAATAATGATAATATTAACTCTGGGGAAACATGAAATCTTTTCTCTCTACCCACCCCAATTGTTCAGAAGGATTAAACAGTATATGGAGATCAGATTGATTCCCAAGGAAGACCAAGGGTAGGTACATGTTCAAAAATACTAAATGGGCCATATGTTCTAGAAGTTGGGTTTCAAACGGAATAAAAGAAAACCAACAAAAGTCCCATTTACATTTAGAGGTAGAAAGTTAGAAGGCAAAATTGTCTTCCTTCTAACAAGAAGAAAAATCTGGATTATATACAAATTCATATCTTCTTGAACATATTAGAGATGATTACGGAGACTTATCATTCTTTGTAGTTTGTTCCATTATGTCTGATATTTTTTGAGAATTCATATCTTATATCTATACTTTGTTAGAAAGGTCACTAAATATGTAAATCTATTCATTCGACTGAGTATCTATCTCCCTCAGTATATGAAAACATGACTCTTCCATACAAAAAAAAAGCACACCTTTTTAAAGACTCTACTCATCTGACTTAACATTACAAAAATGTAAATACATTTGCCAATGAGAGTGATACAATTATTAACTATATATTATATATGATATATACAGTATAGTATATAAAACATAAAATAATGCATAAATGATATATAGCATATAATATGCAATGTATAATAAATCCATGTCATGCCATCTCAGCATAAAACTATGTCCTATATAATTTACTTATATAATTTAAAACACAGATTTACTTCTTTCATTAATGGGCATTTTTATTGGCTGGTGAACTCAGGACTTGGGTAGAAAATAGACTACACTTCCATAAAGTCAACTGAAGAGAATTTAAAGAAGGAACAATTTAAATAAGGTCTAAAACTAAGAGAAACCAACAGAAGACAGTGGACTCCATTGACTTTTGTAAACCTAAAGGGAACTGGTCCAATAAGGACAGAGTCTGTGGGAGAGAAGGGCTGCCAAAAATTAGCTATGCCTTTGGTATTCAACCACTACCAAAATACAGTCTACACGGAGGAAGAATCAAGGGAAGTAGGAAACAAACAAACAAAACAGTCCTTTTTGCCCTTTGTATCAGTCTGCTAGAGCCTCCATAATGAAATACCCCAGACTGCATAGCTTAACAACAGGAATTTATTCTCTTACAATTCCGGAGACTAGAAGTCTGAGATCAAGGTGTTGGCAGAATTGTTTTCCTCTGAAACCTGCCCTGGCCTTTTTATCTGTGTACGTACATTCCTGGTGTCTCTCCCTATATATTCTTATTTCTTTTTCTTAGAAGGATACCAGTCATTTTAGATTAGGGGCCAGTCTAAGAGCCTCACTTTAAGTTAATTACTTCTTTAAAGCGTGGATCTCTTAAATACAGTCACATTCTGAGGCACAGAATGTGATTTAAATACAGTCACATTCTGAGGCACAGAATGTGATGACTTCAACATATAAATTTTGTGGAGATGCAAATTCAGTCCATGACACCCTCTAATCCTTGAGTATCACTGACTGGCCAAGGCCACCTAGAGTCCAGAAGTTATAAAAATTCTGCATGCAACTCCTAGAGGTCAGCCTCCTAGATAAACTCCTAGAGGTCAGCAGGTTTACATGGAGGTGGGAAATGCAAAATATTCAGTACACCTAGGTCATAACATCTGTTTCCGCAAAATTTAAAACAAACCATTTACTTTTATCATAAAAAATAAAAATATTTCATTAGTTAGTTTACTAAATATGTTATTTCCATGTCAAACATTCTGATATCTGCATTCCCTCACAAACTACAGAGTTCTATAATTTTTCTGTTCTACTGTAAATTTCTGACAGCCAAGTTCAGTTACCTGTTCTCAATCTGTATTCTCTTTGCACCCCTGTAAAACTTGATGTAGGATATTATCTCTTCTTTAAATATTCTTTTTCTTGGGGCACCTACGTGGCTCAGTGAGTTGAGCATCCAACTTCAGATCAGGTCACAATCTCATGGTTTGTGATTTCAAGCCCCAGGTCAGGCTCTCTGCTGTCAGCACAGAGCCCGCTTCAGATCCTCTGTCCCCCTCACTCTCTGCCCCTCCCCCATCACATGCTCCCTTTCTCTCTCTCAAAAATAGACATTTTATCAATCAATACATGAATTTTTTTTTCTTTCTGACATTGCCATACTATTCAATTCTTTCCTTAAATTCTTCAAGCACAAGAGTGGTTCACCATTGTCTTCCCAATAGGCAGCTGCTATTCTGCTGAATATAAAACATAAATTTTATTCCAGACAAAATATAAATTTTATCCTGGAACCTTCATAAAAAAATCAGTCTATTGGGACATTAGCTGTCAAATTCCAACACAACTGGGTAGACCCAAATTTCACATTTAAATTGTTATCTCTGATCACTAGATTTTTTGCAAAGAGCAATTTTTGAGGTTATTTAGAGTGAGTGGAGAACATATTCTTCTTAATCTTTCCCCTTTAAACTATTTTGAAGATTTAGTTAAGAGTGAAAAGAGATATCCTGCTGCAGTAAGGAAGAAGACAGATTTTTGTAGTCCTGTGCCATTAGTATAGGTTGACCATGCCTCAGTGAATAAAGTAGCTGAGAAGTAAGATATTGGTGGGCATATATGCTGTCCAGCTTCTGAGCAAAAAGGGACAGGAAGTGGCTACTGCAGCAGCTCAGAATACATTTTGGAAGTTTACCAAGTCTTGGACAGGAACACATGGCAGCAAAGCAAATCTGTTAATAGACTGAATAAATTTTAACTTCACAGTTCTAGAGAATGATTTTGGATTCACTGTCATGCTAAAAAAAATAGAGACTAGAAGGTTAGTTCTATTTTTTGTTGTTTTGTTTTTTAAATCTGTGCCAAGAACTGTCTTGAGAAGCAATTAACATTACTCTAGCCAGAGATGGACCTGAAAGAGGGGAGGTAATTTTTCTAAGTTTACACAGCTAAAATATTTAGTGTCAATTTTGACTGTAAAGCTCAATGTATTTTCTCTCATTTTCTGCTTTCTTACAGAAATACATAGGATTATTTCAAAGCTATTACATTTTCTCTTTCTTTTGTTTTAATAATTCATATTTCAAATGGCAACACTATCTTCTTTGTATGATTTTCATGTAGCAATAGGGAAGCTATATAATGGAGCCATTCTTAAATGCTAGTCATTTTTTAAATTAAAAATCAGACAAGACTCTCCTTCTTAGCAAGATCTTAGCAAGATAAGTGTGTGGGCACACATTAGAGATGGCAGTCACAAGAACAAAAGGAAAGGAAAGAAAAGTGATTGGTTGTACATTGTTCATAGGACCAGCAGACCAACTCTCTGAGGAATTAGTGAAGAAAAGCATGAGCTGGTAGAGGACATTCAGGGTATACTAAGAAGTCAAAAGCCACAAAAGAGACAGTAGTTAGAAGTCTCAAAAACATTATGTCAGGAACAGTGTATGACAGACAACTTGTCCCCTTTAATGCTTGTATAATCCTAACATTTTATCATTTAACAGGGCATTGAAATTGATTTTTTTAAACTAATCTCATTGTTTTTCTTTGTAAAATGGATTAGTAGGGAGATGGAACATTTTAAGATGTTTAATTTCCATTTGCATTCTGGCTCTATATTATCATTAAAGATATAACATAAAAAAAAAGACATAATGATGCAATATACTATTCTGTAACATTAAACCACAATTCTTATGTTTGGTAGTTGTTTGTGGAAATGCAAAAAATAATATATGTTCACAGATATACTGGTCTTATGCTAAAGAGCAAATCATTTCTTGGTGGCTGGAGCTTTCTTCAGAAATATTAAATCTCTAAAAAAGATATAATATTCCCACTTTTGCATTTACTTCCTTCCACTGGAATTCCTCAAAATAATAATCACTAACCTTAATTCAATGTTTAATGTTGAGTTAGGAACTGTTCTAAGTCCTCTATGTGTATTATTTCATTTAATTCTGACAACTCAATGAGGTCGGTCTTATATTCCCTTTAGAGATGAAGGAACTGAGTCAAAAGAAGGGACTTTCCCAAAGTTATGTAGATAGTAAGTGAGAAAACTGTACCCAAGCCTACACAGTCTAATCCCAGAAACCACATTTTTATTTACTGCTCTGCCTCTATCATGCAGAATATAAAAGTACTGGAAAGAACAGTGCTCTAAAGAACTGAGAGACAAAAAAATTTTATGCATATGAAAAACTGAACATTTTATGCAAATCAAAAATTGCTGAAACATTTAAAGATAAATTGTCTCATGCATAATCATTAAGAAGATAAACAATAAAGTAGAGGGGCGCCTGGGTGGCTCAGTCAGTTAAGAGTCCAACTCTATTTCAGCTCAGGTCATGATCTCATAGTCGGTGAATCTGAAACCCACGTTGGGTTCTCCACTAACAGCACAGAGACTGCTTGTGATTCTCTCTTCTCTCTTCCTCTCTCTCTGCCCCTCCCCTGCTGGCATGTGCACACACACACACTCTCTCTCTCTCTCCCAAAATAAACTTAAAAAAAAAAGATAAACAATAAAGTAGAAAGCATACTTCCTGATTCCTGAAAAATCTCTTCCTGATTCTCAGAACAGAAACTATCAATGGTGTTAGGAGGTGAAATGTATTCCCTGAAAATTCTTATGCTAAAACTCTAAGCCCCAGTACCTCACAATGTAACTGTATTTGGAGATGGGACCTTTTAACTTGAAGTGAGTTTAAGTGAGGTCAATGGGGCGGACGGACCCTATTCCAACCCGACTGATGTCCTCATAACAAGAGGAAATTAGGACACACAAGAGAGAGAGCAAAGACTTGTGCACACAGAGAAAATGTCATGCAAGGACACAAGAAGGTGGGCATTGCAAAGCCAAGGAGAGAGGCCTAAGAAGAAACCAATCTTACCTACACCTGGAATTCAAACTCCTAGCCTCCAGAACTGTGAGAAAATGAATTTCTGTTGTGGTATGGCAGCCCCAGAAAAGTAATACAAATAACTTACCAGAAATAAAATTATTTCCAGATTTTCTAATTGTTAGGTAGGTGCAAACATAGACAGTGATAGAATAAAACTTACAAGTCTTAAAATGACAAGTATTAGAATATGATAAAATTGTTACATAAAGCACTGGTGGTGCTAATTACTTGCCAATTTCTATTCTAATCTAGGTCATCCCCATAATTAGGGTTAGCGTTATATTAGATGCAAATGTATATCTTTGTTTTTAACTTAGCAAAAGAAAATAAGTAATTTTGCAAGTGATTAAATGTTATTGTAAATACAGTTTCAATTGCTGCCTGATTTTCATATTAATGGACTTAATATAATTACTTAAACAATCAGGTATATTTTAAATCTAGACCACATTCTCTTTTTTTTATGATTATTGATAACACTGCAGTGAACATTTTTCTATAAAAAACTTTGCATATGTAGACTTACTTCCTTTAGTTAGATTGCTAGAAGTAGAAATGGTGGATTTATGGACATGAACATTTTAAAGCATCTTGAGATAGACTGTCAAAAGGATTTCTGAAGACTGATACCAACTCATAATCTTTTCCTATGTGGTGGGATTATTTCATTTCTCCTAACCAAAACTAGCCTTGCGTCTGCTTCTGATAAGACTAAGTCTATATTCTGTCTTGGCAAAATAAAACAATCTTCGTAAAAGTTACGCCTGTGGATATTTAAAATAAACTGTCATGTACATGTAAAACAAAATAAAATAAAATGCCCATTATATATTAAATATATTGAAAGTCTAAATATTGGGATAATTTTATTATCAAATTTCACTTAAAAATCAAGCTCTTATGTTTTCAATCTGAGGTGAGACATTAAATCTATAAAATTTGTATTTTATATATATTATATATAAATACATATTTAATATATATTTATGCATATAATGTATACTTACATATAAATATATATGGTATATATTTACATATTTTTATTAAAAAATATATAATCTTTTTCAGGCAAAGCTACTTATACATTTTTCAAAATATTCTGGGAAATAAAAAAGATGTAATTATTTGTCTATAGTCACAGCAGCTTTGCACTTCTGTAAAGACTAACACCCCATCTTACTTTTGAAACTGTAACCTCTCTGAGAACTTTAACTTTTTGAACATAAAATTCTCATCTGCATGTTTATCTGACTGGGATAGCCTACTACAATTACCTTTTTGATATGCATTCAAGTGTTCCCTATCTCCATTCTATACTTGCCATTAAATTCACAGAATTTTACTTAAATTATCACAAACATGTCACCAAGTATCCTATACTGCAGGGACAGTTAGGGTCTTTTGCTGACTTTTAAATTACTTTGGCCCGATCATGGACTTCAAGACTATGATTCTGAAAACTTGTCTGTCAACACCTAAAGTAGGTCTGAAAGCGATCTGATTGTATCTGTAACAAATAGATAGGTTTCCAAATAATTACTTGATTTATAATCAGTTAATTAAAAATGTTATAAAGCATTTCACTCCTTGTTTCTCATAGTTTTCATTTTGCTTTACAAGCGTATGTACTTTCTCTCAAATTCCAGACATTTAATTAAAGTCCTCCTTTAAACTGTCCATACACATACTTAACATAAAACATTACATTTTAATCACAATGAGTAAAGTCTCTGTGGTGCAATTCTTTTATTGAAGATACAACGGAAACTATTTTCCTAGGCATAACTAATTCTCTATAGAGCTTATTTTTGGTATGCTTTATTACAGTTGTCAAAGACTATGAGCCACCTGAATTGGTTGCTATTGTTACCTAGCTTGATATTACCTCTGGGGTTGTAATTAATTCAGATCTGTGTAAGCTATTCCCACACTTGATTAAAAAAAACACACAAACATATTGTTCTCTCTTTTTAATCTTCCTAGTCATATGTCAAAATAAGGAAAAGTAAAATTTGCTTGTTTTTCAGTTTGTATATCTATTAATGTACTATATATATATATATAAAGAACTATATAATGCAAAAAAAACCTTTACTGAATTATTAACATACTGTAACAATTAAAATGGTATATTTTAAGTACACTATATGGCCTATTTCTTGATATTTACGTTACATATACTCTTAAGAATTATTAATTAAGAATATCACAATAAAGTTTTTGTGAAATTTTACTTATGGAATGAATTACATGAGTCTTTCATGTACTGCATACTGTAAACTCATATTTATAATTTTATGCTCGCCAAAATTTCCAGGCCTCTAAATGTATAAGGATATATTCCTCAACCTGGGAAATCTATGATACAATAAAAACACTACACTACCCATTCTGTCAAAATAAAACTATCTGCCATATTAAAACTCTTAAAAACTGGGGAGCCTATGTGGCTCAGTTGGTTAAGCATTCAACATCAAATCAGGCCATGATCTTGTGGTTTGTGATTCAAGCCCCACATGGAGCTGTCTGCTGTCAGCACAGAGCCCGCTTTGGATCCTCTGTCCCCCCCCCCCCCCGCTCTTCCCCCCGCGAAAATAAATAAATACTAAAAAAAAACCACCTTAAAAATACTAAATTCTAAGGAGTGCTACCATTCATGTTTAAAAAGGACAAGAGCAAAATTAAAACCATTTAGAATATATCTATGACATATTTGATATTATGAAGTATGGTTCTTTTTATCTCCAATAAGAATTAAAGTCTGTGAAACAGCTATTATCTTTAGATTTTTAAAACATTGAAGAAGAAATATAACAAATGATAACCTTTCATAACTGTAAAAGAATATTTACCAATGTTTACACTAGATTTTTTAATTCTTACCTTCCTGAGTAACTCCAGTATTATGAAGATAAAACCATGGCCTTTTAGGGGTACGTGGGTGGCTCACTCACTTGAGCTTTTGACTCTTGATTTTGGCCCTCAGGTCATGATCCCCTAGTCAGGACCCAAGGCTCATGGGATGGAACCATGCATCAGGCTCCACACTAAGCATGGAGCTTGCTTGAGATTCTCTTTCTCTCTCTCTCTCTCTTTTTCTCTCCCTCCCTCCCTCTACCCTTCTCCCCTGCCCACACACTCTCTCTCTAAAAATAATGGCCTCTTATACCTAAGGGATGATTAAAAACACATGTTGGAAACGGGAATTTTTTTTGCATTAAAGCCACAGAGTTTGATCCAATTCTTCCCTTGGATACTGATGCCTTAGGATCAAATTATAGAAGTGTTGTATAATCACTAAAAGCAAAAGATGCAGTTTCCATATGAATAGAGCACTAATGTTAAGCTAAAAGAAAAAATAAATGCCATCTATTGTCCATAAGACATTTGGCACACTTTGGATCAGCTTGAAAATGTAATCTGTCATGGTCTTAGTTTGGGTGGCTATCATTGAATCCCACGGACTGGGTATCTTAAACAATAGAAACTAATTTTTCCCAGTTCTGGAGGCTGGAAAGTCCAAGATCAAGGTGACTGTTAAATGTTAGTATTTTCTTTATGTCTACCATGACTATATTCTGATTTTAATAAACCAATTCCTAACTCCATGCTTTCAGATTTTAATTGATTTCGTAGAAGGGATCCTGCATCAAATCTGAAGAAGTCAACTGTTAACTATTTGTTGAACACAGAATGCTTTAGAAGCAGATTTAATTTGTGCCAGTAAAGCTGTCCTAAACATTTATATTGGGCTTACAGTTAGCTACTGCTTAAATTAAATAGTATTTGTATACACATCTGGCCCATTGTGTAACACATAGTGAGAACTGAAGAAATAACAGGTTTGACTCTTACTTTTCTCTTCATGTTATAGTTGAGACTCTTCTATTCCAGATGAATAAACTTCGTAGTTGGTAATAATGTACTTAGAAATATCATCTGAGGAGCACCTGGGTGACTCAGTCGGTTAAGCCTCTAACTGTTGATTTTTGTGGGATTGGGCCCTGTGTCCAGCTCTGCAATGGTGGTGTAAGACTGCTTAGGATTTGCTTTCTCTCTCTCTCTCTCTCTGCCCCTCCTCTGCTTGTGCAATCACCCTCTCACGTTTAAATAAATGTAAAAAACTAAATGTCATCTGAGATGTTATTAAAATGTGTGTTGTTGCTCTTGGGAAAGACGTGATATGGAAAAGTGATTACCTATTGGATTTGGAGTTGGATCTGGATTCAGTTTTGGGGTCTGTATACATTAGTTCTAAGATCCTAGATGAATTATTTAATATTTTAGAACTCAGGTTCTGCATCTCTAAATTATAATAATAGTAATGCTTGCTAACACTCTTCTGACAATAAAACCCTTGGGAGCTAGACAAGAGCAGTGGAAGGAGTGCCCTGAGGCAGAGTCCCAAGTCCTTCAAGGGAAATAGAGACATAAGCTAGAGGTGAGGACGGTGACAAATAAGCTACATATTAAAACCTGGAGAGTACAACATCCTGATGTTGTGGCTTCCAAGACCTTGGGGCTGACAGACCAAAGTGCCACAGGTGCGGAACCAGCACTTTCCTCCCCCATCCCTGCCCCTGGGTAACCCCAGACTCATTACAATGTATTTGCATTGTGGAACTGCCTTGCCCAATGGAGAAAGGATGCTGTGACTATTCCTACAAACCTTCCCAACCTGTGGGAGGAGTTTCCCAAATGATTGGAAGCAGCCTCCATTTGAGACCACCCCACTGGATGTTAACAGCTCCTCCCAGCCCGGAGAGACCCAATAGCCTCCAACCTCAAAACGACCTAGGGGCTGGCTCCACCTTGCAGAACCTGCCTGCTCTCCCATCTTGAGAATACATTCCCTTTAATGAACTGCTGTGTGCCTGCTACTTTCCTCCTCACTGTCTTTATTTTGAGAGCAGGTCCCCTCCTAAATGTTTTGTTGGGGAATCCAAGGACCAAGACCTCCATTCACACGCAACGCAGATTCTCTCACCCATAACAAAAGTATCAATCTGTACACATTTCTTACCACAATGCCTGTATACTGTAAATGCAGTAGTAAATCTATTTTTATTAGAAAGATTTAAACCACTCCTCATCCTATCCCACAATCTTATTCTTTTCTACCATAGTCATCATTTGGGTTGTAATGTAGCACTTCTCAAACTCTCTGCACTAAAGGACCTTTAAAAAATATATCTGATACTTTTGCAATATACACACACAAAAAAGTGTCACTGCAACAAACTTACTTGTTTTTAAATACTGGCTTTTCAAGGGCGCCTGGGTGGCGCAGTCGGTTAAGCGTCCGACTTCAGCCAGGTCACGATCTCGTGGTCCGTGAGTTCGAGCCCCGCGTCAGGCTCTGGGCTGATGGCTCAGAGCCTGGAGCCTGTTTCCGATTCTGTGTCTCCCTCTCTCTCTGCCCCTCCCCCGTTCATGCTCTGTCTCTCTCTGTCCCAAAAATAAATAAACGTTGAAAAAAAAATAAATAAAAAAATAAATACTGACTTTTCATTTTTTACTTACCCTGCAGCTGACTTTAACTAACAGTTTGCAGATACACAGTGCTGCTCTATGGGCTACACTTTGAGTAGCATACACTATATTATCTCATCACAGATACTGTATATCGTAAACTTTAAATTATTTTTTAAATTAAAAAATAAAATTATACACCCTTATTTCTTCTATAGTTATACATGTTAGTTTCATTTAATTTGCTTTAGAACACAAGCTCATGACCGAACTTTCTGAATCCTTCCTAATGAGTTGATATTGTTTCCTATGTCCTATATAGTTCATGGTTAGGTAAAATGTGACTTAGCTATAATGACATGAATTATTTTACTTGTTTATATTACAATACTTTAATTACTTTCACACTTCTGAGTTATTAAATGTGGCTTTTTATGTCCTGGCAATTTCATTAAGTAACTTCAAACTATACCACAAGACTAAGAGAATAATTATGGCCCATTTTGCAAATGTAAGTAGTCCTTGTAAAATATTTGTTAGGGGAGATCTTTATTGGATAAATGATTGTTGGCATGGCTGGTGGAGTATTTTTTTGGATGAACTTCCAGTTCCACATGCTCAGAGATCATCAATAGCTGAAAATAAAATTTAACAATAAATGCTATTTCATATTCTCAGCTGGTTTTCCTAGCTTTTCTGTGTCATTTATTATTTCGAATGGTTACTCCGGATTTTACTTGTCTAAACATTTATGAACATAATGTTTATGTCAGCATTAGATATTTGGTGTGATTTTTCTATTCCTTGTGTCAACATAATTATATTTAAAATTTCATTTCACTATGATTGTAATGTAAAAATTGAGTTTATAATAGAGTATACTGCAATGCTTACACAATGTTTGAACTATGTTTCAAAGTGTATATATATATATATATATATATATATTTAATTTTTAAGCAAAAAGGCACATTAACTTTTCTCTGAATGGTGCCAACTTTCTGCTTTTCTTGTTGTTTCCCATTACTTCCTCTGAAAAGCAATTTGAATTATAGCTAAGGTATGGGAATAATAAAGTGAACCTTACAGTGTTCACTTTTCCTAAAATCCTATTAAAAAACATCATTTTATTATACAGTTAATTAGGTTCATGCATAATTTATATTATCATAGATAAAATTATTGACCAGGTTATTCCAGATTGTTCTATAACCACAGGTATCAACTAATTAACAATCATCCCTAGAAGCTAAGCTTCTTGAGACTTTTTGAGTCTGGAATTTTTACCAGTGCTCCTTCAACTTTTGAGTTTTGAGTTAAAACCTTAGTCTCTCCCTAAAAGAGGTATTACTGAAATGACTGTCAGCTTATTAGCCACCCAGTTTGTTTGTTTACCTCTTGCTTTGGGTCTGGGCATCTCAAGCTGAGCATCGAGAGTTTAGGATTTCACTTGAATGAATATTGCACACAGAATTTTAGGCTTACTTAATGAACTTCAATTCTCAATCTTGTAGACAGCCAAAACTCTAACTCCTCTCCCCCATCTCAGCAAGACCTTTACCAGTCACTAGCCTCAGATTTATCCTCAGCCTTTATTCCCTGCACTGTGAACTAGCAAATAAGCTGAGGGATACAACAGAGGCAAATCTGAGGATCAGTTTTTTATCCTTTGTCCATAGGGTTTTTCATTTATTGCCCCTAAACTTCCTTAGTCTGTCTCCAATAGCTTTCATAATTTGTTTTTACCCAACTTTTACACTTATTTTCTGTTGGGGTCATATACTCTTCTCAGACAGAAAACCTTTACACATCGTGGACTCTGTATCCGAAACACTCCATCTCTCATACCCCTCTACCATTAGTTGATTGCTACTCTTCTCTTTATTTCAGCTTAAGGACATCTCCATGACAAGCTTCTTTGACCTTCTTAATTACATCCATTGCACTTACTTTCCAAGATTGATCCCTTTCCTTCTTATTCCTGCTTTTGGTAGCTCTCTAGGTTGGTAAAAATCTAACTTGATAAATAATGTGTTGGAAATAGTATTGTAGTGGTTGTGGGAATCATCAGCAAATGACCCAACTCATTTTCTGAGCTGGGTGGCATTTATGTTAAGCAGGATTTAACCAGTCCAAGAAGGTGGTAGAAGATAAAATTGAAAGTTGGGTCTGGGCAGAGGAAACAACAGAGGTAACCATGTCAGAGACATATGTTTTGAAAAAAACTTACATAATTCAGGCAAATGCAGAGGTTTTTGTTAACTTATTTTCATTTTTTATTTTTTTAAATTTCAGTATAATTAGCATACAGTGTTACATTAGGTTAAGGTTACAACACAGTAATTCAGCAATTCCATACATTACTCAGTGCTTGTCACAATAAGTGTACTCTTAATCTCCTCCACCAATCTCACACATGCCCCCAGTGACCCCCCCCCTCTGGTAAGGACCAGTAGTTTCTCTATAGTTGAGTATTTTTTTTTTATTTCCTCCCATTTTCTTTTCTTCGTTCATTTTGGTTCTTAATTTCAACATATAAATGAAATCATATTGTATTTATCTTTCTCTTACGACTTATTTTATATACCATCATACCCTCAGGATCCAACTATGCTGCTGCAAGTGGCAGCATTTTGTTCTTTTCTTATGGCTGTTTTTCCATCACGCACACACATGCACACACACACCACCTCTTCTTTATCTATTCATCTATTGATGGACACTTGGGCTGCTTCCATATTTTGGTTATTATAAATACAGCAGCAATAAAAATACAGTTGTATATATCTTTTCAAATTAGTGTTTCTGTATTCTTTGGGTAAATACACAGTGGTGAAATTACCGGATAATATGGTCGTTCCATTTTTAATTTTTTGCGTATCCTCTGTTTTGTTTTCCACAGTGGCTGTACCAATTAGCACTACTACCCACACTACCTCAGAGTTCCTTTTTCTCTACAATCTCACCAACAATAGTTGTTTCTTGTGCTTTTGATTTTAGTCATTCTAACAGGAGTGAGGTGATATCTCATTGTGGTTTTGATTTGCATTTCCCTGATGATGTGTGATATTGAGCATCCTTTCAGGTACCTGTTGGCCATCCAGATGTCTTCTTTGGAGAAATGTCTGCTCATGTCTTCTGCTCATTTTTAATTAGATTATTTGCTTCTTTTGGTGTTGAATTATATAAGTTCTTTATATATTTGGGTACTATCCCTTTATTAGATATGTCATTTGCACGTATCTTCTTCCATTCAGTAGGCTGTCTTTTAGTTTTGCTGGTTGTTTCCTTTGCCTTGCAGAAGCTTTTTATTTTGCTATAGTCCCAATATTTATTTTTGCTTTTATTTCCCTCACCTCAGGAGACATAGCTAGAAAAATGTTGCTACAGCTGATGTCAGAGAAATTACTGCCTGTGCTCTCTTCTAGTATTTTTATGGTTTCAGGTTTCACATTTAGATCATAATCCATTTTGAGTTTAATTTTTGTGTACGGTGTAAGAAAGTGGCCTGTTTTCATTCTTCTGCATGTAGCTGCCCAGTTTTCCTAACACCATTTGTTGAAGAGATGGCCTTTCACATTACATATTCTTGCCTCATTTGTCATTGATTAATTGACCATATAATCATGGGTTTATTTCTGGGCTCACTACTCTATTAGTCTAATTTATGCCAGTGCCATACTGTTTTA
The DNA here is from genome assembly GCF_027475565.1 of Acinonyx jubatus. Lineage (NCBI taxonomy): Eukaryota > Metazoa > Chordata > Mammalia > Carnivora > Felidae > Acinonyx > Acinonyx jubatus. The sequence continues at coordinate 23,732,354 of NC_069384.1, forward strand.
ATTAATACAGCTTTGTATGTTACAAAGGAATTATGAGGACTCAAGAAGTATGAGGCCTCCAGCTTTATTCTCTTTCACAAGATTGCTTTGGCTGTTCAAGGTCTGTTGTAGTTCCACACAACTTATAGGATTATTTGTTCTAGTTCTGTGAAAAATGCTGTTGGCATTTTGATAAGGATTGCATTAAATCCATAGATTGCTTTGGGTACTATGGACATTTTAACAGTATTTGTTCTCCCAGTCCATGAGTATGGAATATCTTTCCACTTACTTGTGTCATTTTCAAATTATTTCATCTATATTTTGTAGTTTTCAGAGCATAGGTCTTTTATTCCTGGTTAAACTTACTGAATCCATTATCTGTTTTAGTAGTTTTTGGTGGAGTCTTCAGAGTTTTCCATCTATAGTATCATATCTTCAAATAGTGAAAGCGCTACTTCTTTCCTATTGATTTGGATGCTTTTTACTATTCTGCGTTATCTGATTATGTGGTTAGGACTTCCGCTGCTATGTTGAATAAAAGTAGTGAGAATGGGCATCCTTGTCTTGTTCCTGATGTTAGGAGAAAAGCTCTCAGTTTTTCATCATTCAGGTATGTTCCCTCTAAAGCTACTTTGTAGAGTGTCTTTATCAAGAATGGATGTTGTACTTTGTCAAATGTTTTCTCTGCATCTATTAAAATGATCATATAGCTCTTATGCTTTCTTTTATTAATGTTATGTATCACATTGATTGATTTGTAAATATTGAACTATCCTGGCAACCCAGAAATAAATCCCACTTGATTGTGGCAAATGATTTAAGTATTTTAATGTATTTTTGGATTTAGTTTCCTAGTACTTTGTTAAAGATTTTTACATTTGTGTTTAGCAGAGATATTGGCCTATAATTTTTTTTTTTTTTTTTTTTTTTTTTTTTTTTTTTTTTTTTTTTTTGGTGATGTCTTTATCTGGTTTCGGTATCAAAGAAATGCTGGCCTCATAGAATGAATTTGGAAGGCTTTACTTCCTATTTTTATTTTTTGGAATAGTTTGAGAAAGATAGGTATTTATTCTACTTTCAATACTTGATAGGATTCACTCATGAAGCCATCTGGTACTGGACTTTTGTTTGTTGGAAGTTTTTTGATTACTGATTCAATTCCATTGCTGGTAATTGGTCTCTTCAAATTTTCTATTTCTTTCTGATCAGTTTTGAAAGGTTATATATTTCTAGGAAGTTATCCTTTTCTTCTAGTTTCACCAATTTGTTGTCATATAATTTTTCATAATATTCTCTTATTGTCCTTTGTATCTCTATGGTGTTGGTTGTTATTTTTCCTCTTTCATTTATGATTTTATTTGAGTCTTCTCGCTCTGCTTTATTCCTTTTTTTTTCTTTTTCACTTTTGATGAGTCTGGCTAAAGGTCTGTCAATTCTGTTGATTTTTACAAAGAATCAGATCATGGTTTCATTGATCGTTTCTACTTTCATTATTATTATTTTTTTTTAGTTTCTATATCATTTACATCTGCTCTAATCTTTACTATTTCTTTCTTTCCACTGCTTATAGGTTTTATTTGTCTTTCTTTTTCTAGTTCCTTTAGGTGTAAGGATAGGTTGTTTATTTGATGTTTTTCTTGTCTCTTGAAATAGACCTGTATTGCTATAAACTTCCTTCTAGAATACATTTCAGAGTATTTGGACTGCTGTGTTTTAATTTGCATTTATCTGCATGTATTTTTTTTTAATTTCTCCTTTCATTTCTTGGTTTACTCATTGTTTAGTGGTATGTTATTTATCCTCCATGTACTTATGTTTTTTCTAGATATTTTCTTGCGGTTGATTTCTAGTTTCATAGGGTTATCAGAAAAGATGCATGGTATGACATTATCTTTTTGAATTTGTTGAGACTTGTTTCATGGCCTAATAATATATGATCTATTCTGGAGAATGTTCCACATGCACTTGAAAAGAATGTGTATTCTACTTTTGTAGGACAGAGTGTTCTGCATATATCTGTTAGATCGATCTGGTCCACAATGTCATTCAAAGCCACCGTTTCCTTGCTGATTTTCTATTTGGATGACATTGATGTAATTGGGGTGTTAAAGTTCCCTATTTTTTTATTACTATTGATTACTTTCTTTGTGTTTGTTAATAGCCGCTTTTATGTATAGCGGTGCCCCCATGTTGGGTGAATAAATATTTAGAGTTGTTATATCTTCCTGTTGGATTTTTCCTTTGTTACAATCTTTGCTTTAAAGTCTATTTTGTCCCATATAAGTATTGCTATCCTTGCTTTGTTTCCACTTCCATTTGCATGATAAATGCCTTTCTGTTCCTTCCCTTTCAGTCTGCATGGTCTTCAGGTCTGAAATGACTCTCTTGTAGGCAACATATAGATGGGTCTTTCTTTTTATCCATTCTATCACTCTATATGTTTTGATTGAAGCTTTTAGCCCATTTATATTTGAAGTAATTATTGATAGGTATGTATTTATTGCCATTTTTTTACTTGTTTTATGGTTGTTTTTGTAGCCATCTGTTCATTTATTCTCTTGCTCTCTTTTCTCAGATTGCTGACTTTCTTAAGCGATGTATTTGTATTTCTTTCTCTTTATATCTTCATATCTGTTACTGGGTTTTGACTTTTTGTTACCATCAGGTTTATATAAACCTCTTATGCATATAGCATCTATATTGATATTAGGTTAAGTGTCAACTCATGGTTTACTCCTCTCCCTTCCATGTTTTATATATATGCTGCCAAACTTCACATCTTTTTGTGTGTCCCTTGACTGATTTATATAATAAAGTGCTTCCTACTCTTCTTACTCCTGCTTTTGACCTTTCCTTTCTAAACAAAATCCCCTTTAGCATTTCTTGTAAGGCTGGTTTAGTGGTAATGAATTCCTTTAACTTGTTTGCCTGGGAAACTCTATCTCTTCTTCTTTATCAAGGCTTCTAAATGATAGCCTTGTTGGATAGAGTATTCTTGGTTGCAGGTTTCTTTCCTTTCAGCACTTTGAATATATCATGCTGCTCCCTTCTGGTCTGCAAAATTTCTGCTGAAAAATCTGATAACCTTATGGGGTTTCCCTTGTACGTAACTTTTTTTTTTCTCTTGCAGCTTTTAAAATTCTCTCTTTATTACTAGTTTTGGCCATTTTAATTACTATGGGTCTTGGTATGGACTTCCTTGGGTTGATTTTGTTAGGGGCTCTCTGTGCCTCCTGAATCTGGATTTATGTTTTCTTATCTGTATTTGAGGAGTTTTCAGTTATTACTTCTTCAAATAAATTTTCTGCCCCCCTTTTCTCACTCTTCTTCTAGGATCCCTATAGTGCAAATGTTATTATGCTTGATGGTTGACTTAGTTCCTTTAATCTATTCTCATTTTTAATTATTCTTTTTTTCTTTCTTTTGTTCAGCTTGATTGTTTTCCATTATTCTGTCCTCCATTCTTCTGCTTTGTCTAGTCTACCTACTTATTCCATCTACTGTATTACTAACTTCAGTTATTGAGCTCTTCATATCTGATTGGTTCTTTTCTATGTTTTCAATCTCTTTTTTGAGGGTCTCACTGACACTCAAAGTGGTCCTCCACTTTTTCCTCAAGTCTAGTGAGTATCTTTAAGGCAATTACTTTAAATTTTCTATCAGACATACTATTTAACTCCATTTCATTTAGCTCTCTTGCAATGATTTTGTCCTGTTCTTTTATTTGGGATATATTCCTCTGTCTCCTCATTGTCTAACATTCTGTTTTCTGTGTTAGGAAAGTCAGCTCCATCTCCTGCTCTTTATTGTAGTGGTCTTATGAAGAAGAGGTCCTGTGGCACCCTACAGGGCAGTGTCCCTTGTTGGAACCTGAAGTTTCAGAGGGGTCACCTTCAGAGGTGTTTTCATGTGCCCTATTATTATGACTTAGTCATGTCTGCCTTTAATACAGTTGTCTACAATGGCTCTCTATGCCTGTCACGGGCAGGGTTTGGTCTCTGTGTTGTTAATGGGCCAGTTTGGGGCTACCTTGTGTTTGAGTTGGGTCAAACCAGGTGTTGGGCAGAGCTGCTACCGAACCGAACTACAGGCCATTCTCCTTGTGTTGTCTCTGAGAAGCTTTCATCGGTGGGCAGAGTCTGCCATCAGACCAGATGTCTGCCCCCTGCCCGCTGCTGGGCAACAGTCAAACTGCTGTGTGTGCTTATCTTCCCCTCTCCCCAGGGCAGGAGTCACTTTGGAGTGATGCTGGTCCCAATCAGGGATGCTTGCACACTGTCAGGTTTATGGCACCACTTTAGATCGACTCCTACAGAGGGTGTGTTGGAGGGGGCTGGTCCACAGAAGAATGTAGTGGTGTGTGGCATACTGTGCTAACAAGGTTGTGCCAGTCCGCTGTGGGAAGAGACATGAGCCACTTAGAACTCCTGCCCATGGTAGTTCGAGGGGCAAGTCCACAAGAGAACACAGGGCAGAGCACACTGTTAGAAAGCTAGGTAGAAGGTGTTTGGGCTGCATAGTTTCCAAGGGGGCTGGGTAGAGAAATGGTACCTTCCAGCTCCTTTGTTCCTGGAGAAATCTCTTCAAGATCCCTGCCCCTCCAGTGCATAGCAAATCAATTTCATTCCCATATGCCCTAAGTGCTTTCCAAACTACTGCTTCTATGCTGTATCTGAGCAGAGTTATTTTTATGGTATCTCTTTGAAGAGGTGGACTGTTTCCTATTGCCCTCCAGCTCTTCCAGAATCAAGCCCACTGATTTTTAAAGTTCCAGGTGTTAAGCACTGCTGACTAAGTTCTCATGAAGGTAAGCACCTCTGTTTTTTCAAAGCCAATTATTATTGGGATTCATTTTCCACATGCAGCTCCCCCACACCTATGGTGCCTGGTGTTGGGTCCACTCTTCCATGATCCCCAGGCCTGTGGCATCCCTCCCTCCTAAAGACAGTCCAGAGGATCAGCTTGGTCCTCAACCATGTCTCTGCCCTTTCTACTGTGCTCAATGTGGACTCTTCTCTAAGTTTATCTTTGAAAAGTCTGTTCGGCTAGTCCTTGGGTCATTTACGTGGGTGTGCCTAGGTATACACATGGGACAAGTTGAGCCTAGGATCATCCTAGTCCACCACGTTTCCTAGAAGTTCCAAGAACTTTTTATTTACTTTTAACATTGCTCCCATTCCTCCAAAACAATCTTATTTTTTGCCAAGTTTGACCGTGATGGGGCCAGACCCAACAGCGTTTACTCCCCTGGTTTACAGATAATTTTCAAGTCATTCTAATTCCATCAGACTATCTCCAGGAAATAGGAAATTTTTAAAAACCCCAGGGACTTAGCTTAGCCATCAATGGCAGAATCCTGAAGAACTGGTGCACAAATTTCTCCTACCAAGATCCTTGTCTCTGCTCCAGTTCTGTTTCCAACAAACTGGTTATTCATCATCTTTCTTTTTTTTTAAGAGTTATGCATTATCGTCACAAGGACAAATGGCATAATCAATCAAAAAAATTTTTTTTAGCTTGTAATGAAAAAATAAATTCCAAAAGGCATGGTAGTATTTACTGGAAGCGTCAGGCAATGATAAGATTATGAACGGGACTTCTTTGCCACCACTAGGTATTTAGATTTTAACTTGTAGAACTAAGGATTATACATTCCTCTTTCTACAGCTATAGGCAGGTAACTTAAATGTTTTACAAATAAAATGAAGAAGGGGCAACTTGAGATATGAGTCCACACCTCAAGTTATTAAACTGCATTGTTTAACACTGTCAGATAAAATGCATTCTTATCTTGAATTCGTTTATTGATCAGCTTTTTTTCAAATTTATTTTTTAATTAACATCCTAGTTAGCAAATCAGCTTTTTTAAAATAACCATTGTATATATATTCTGTGTAAGCATTAAATGGCATTAATAAAAGTATTTTAAACATATTTATTATGGTTAATTAAGCATTGCCACAAATCCCTGGCAGCTTTTTTTTTTTTTCAATTAAAGGGTGGATTCGAGATTTCCCTTCCATTTTAATCTGGGCTAGCTCTACTGATAAATAGATTTGTGGCAAAAATTATATTGCGTGAGATCTAGAGTCCAGGCGTTTAAAAAAGCCTTGCAGCTTCTACTTTTACTTCTTGAAATGCTCCCACCCCCATGTAAAGCAGCCTGGGCTAGGGTGCTAAATAATAAAAGATCACAAAGGGAAATGCTCAGCCATAAGCTAGTACCAAAACAACTGACATGTGAATGAACACCTTAGTAAACCTCTAATCCCAGAATGCAACAGCATAAGGGACCACAGGAGAGACCCAGCAAAAGAAGCAACTAGATGAACGTAACTAAACTGCAGAATCATGAGAAATAACAAACTGTGGTTGTTTTAAGCAACTGAGTGTTAAAGTGGTTTGATATACAGCAATCAGAATTTTTTTTTGCTTTTAGAATGAATTAAAGAGATTGAAAGTAAATGAAGAGAGAAAAGTATACAATTCAACCATTTAAAGTACACAATTTAATGTTTTTCATATATTCACAGAGCTGTGGAACTATGACCACAACCAGTTTAGAATGTTTTCATTACTCCAAAAAACAAAAACAAAACCCAAACATTCCCCTATATCCCTGAGTAGCCAAACTGTCAGTCTCCATTTCTCCCTCAACCATTCCCACCCTAGACAACTGCAAATCTACTTTGTATTTCTGTAAGTTGTCCTATTCTATGTGTTTCATGTAAATTTAATAATACAACATGTGGTCTTCGGTAACTGGCTTCTTTCACTTAGCTCATGTTTTCAAGAATCACCATATTGCTGGGGCACCTGGGTGGCTCAGTCCGTTAAGCATCCGACTTCAGTTCGGGTCATGATCACATGGTTCATGAGTTCAAGCCCCACACCGGGCTCTGTGCTGACAGCTCAGAGCCTAGAGCCTGCTTCGGATTCTGTGTCTCCCTTTCTCTCTGCCCCTCCCCAGCTTGCACTCTGTCTCTCTCTCTTTCAAAAATGAATAAACATTAAAAAAAAAAGATTCATCATATTAGTATATATATATCAGTACTTTATTCCTTACAACTGCTGAATGATATTGCACTGTATGGATATATAACATTTTTTACTTGTCCATCTTTTCATGGTTATTTGGATTATTTCCACTTTGGACTATCACTAATATTTCTCCTATGGGTATTCATGGGCAAGTTTTTGTGTGGACACATGTTTTAGTTTCTCTCGGATATACTTCTAGGAATGGAATTGCTTGCTGTACGGTAAGTCTATGTTTAGCCTTTTGAGAAACTACCAGTTTGCTTTCCAAAGTGTCTTTACCATTTTGCTTTGCCACCAGCAGCACAGGAGGATTAAAACTTCTCCAGTCCTTGTTAACACCTGTCTTCTCTCTTTTATAAATCTTTTTTTAATATTATGGTCATGCATGAGTATGAGGTAATATCTAACTGTGGTTTTGATTTGCATTTACATAATAGCAAATATGTTGAGCATTTTTCCTTGTGCTGGTTAGTCATTTGTATATATTCTTTGGAAAAAAGGTATATTCCAATCATGTACCTATTTTTAAATTACATTATATACCTTTTTATTACTGATGCAAGTAGTTATTTATTCAGGATGCAAGTCCATTATAAAATACATGATATGTGAACATTTTCTCAAATTCTGTGTTATTTTTGCACTGTCTTAATGGCATCTTTTGAAAAACAAATGTTTTCAATTTTGATGAAGTTAAATTTTCTTTTATTCCCCCTCTTGTCATTTGTCCTCTTGGCATGATACATAAAAAGACTTTGCCTGATTCAAGGCCATGAGTTATTTCTCTTATGTATTTTTCTAAGTTTTATACTTTCAGTTCCCACATTTAGAAAGTCAGTGTAAAAATTAATATATGAACTCACTCCTATTCCCTTTCCCTTTATATATATGTATGCATATACATATATATGTGTATACATATATTATACATACACATATATACACATATTTAAGCTTATTCCAGTACTAAACAGTGTTGATTACTATATCTTTTTTTTTCCGTTTGATTTACTTATTTATTTAATACTACCTTTTTGTGCAATATGCTATCTTTGTAGTAGCACGGAAATAGAAAGTGTGACTCTTCCAACTTTGTTTATCTATTTTAATATTGTCTTGTCAATTGGAATCCTTTGAAATTTCATATAAATTTGAGGATGTACATTTACATTTCTGAAAAGCAGCTATTAGAATATTTATAGGAATTTCCTTAAATCAGTAGATCACTTTGAATAGTACTATCACCTTAACAGTATTAACTTTCCCAATCCATGAACACAGATTAACTTTCATTTAATTAGGTATTTTTAGAATTCTTTCATCAGTGCTTCACAGTTACAAGTGTACAAGTCTTTCACCCTCTTGGTTAAATTTATTCCAAAGTATTTGACTCCTTTTGATGTTATTGTAAAGGGAATTACTTTCTTAATTTCATTTTTTTAATCTCTCATTGACAATATAATTTATTTTTGCATATGCACATTTTGTCCTAAAATCTTGACAAATATGTTTATTAGTTTACTAGCAAGAGGTTGTAGATGTTTGTATGCCTTAAGATTTCCTATATAGCCCTGTGTTCTTCCAATAGTGATACTTTTATTCCTTCTATTTCAATCCGGATGCTTTTTATTTTATTCTCTTGCCCAACTGTCCTGACTAGTACTTACTATATAATAGCGAATAGTAGTGGTGAGAGAAGACATACTCATTTTGTTCTTGATCTTATGAGTAAAGCTTTCAATATTTTACCATTAAATATTATGTTAGCGGTTGCTATTTTGTAAACGCCCTTCACTACATTAATGAACTTCCTTTCCTCCCTAGTCTGTTAAGTATTTTTATTCAAAAGACCTATTAGAAGTTGTCAGAGGTCTGACAACCTCTGCCTTTGCATTTAATTTTCTTCTCGATGTACACTTAATGTCATTATTCATATAATTGGCTTTATATCTGCTGATTAAATATTCCCAATATGTCCAATAGCTTCTTTTCCCCCATATTTCTCTTCACTGTTTTCCTTAGTGGGTATTTTCTAGTGTAACATCACAATGCTTTAATGATTTTTTTTCATTATATTCTCTGAGTTATTTTCTCAGTTGTTTGTCTAGGGTTTACCATATAAATCTTAATAGTACACTTCAGATTTTTGCTAACTTAATTCCAGTGAAAAATCAACATTTAAAACATTACTCATATGTAGCTCTATTCTTTCCTCCTCCCTTTGGTGCTAGCATTGCTCTGCATATAACATCTACATATGTTACAAATCCAACAATGCATTCATATAATCATTAATGTATAAAATTTAATACTTTATTAAAAACTGAAATAAGAAAGAAAAGCAAGTTTTTATTTATTGAGTTTGTTATACTGACCTTCTTATTTACAATTTCTGATTCTCTTCATTGTTCCCTTTTTATTCTTGGATGACAATGGTTTTAGCAGTACTTTCTTCGACTTTCTCTTTCCCTGACTTCCTGTTACACTGTCCGCGTCATACCTAGCTGTTAGGCTCCATTAATTGCAGGCTATTTTCTCTGTTTTCAAAATGTCCTGGTGTATAAATGACTCCACATTCCGAACCAAATAAATCTTGGTTCCTTTGTTCCTACACAATCCTTGGTTCCTACACAAAATAGTGTAGATTTTGAGGCCAGACTTAAGGTTTGTTTTATTTATTTTTTTTTAAATTTTTTTTCAATGTTTATTTATTTTTGGGACAGAGAGAGACAGAGCATGAACGGGGGAGGGGCAGAGAGAGAGGGAGACACAGAATCGGAAACAGGCTCCAGGCTCTGAGCCATCAGCCCAGAGCCTGATGCGGGGCTCGAACTCACGGACCACGAGATCGTGACCTGGCTGAAGTCGGACGCTTAACCGACTGCGCCACCCAGGCGCCCCTTAAGGTTTGTTTTAACTTCATGGCTACTTATTTTCCTAATTCTCTCTAGAAAAGTCATTGGCCTGAAAAGGTGGTTGCTTTCACGGAGCTAACAGGTCCCTCATAATTGTTTACTACCCAAATCTCCACTGTTCCAAGAACTCCTTTAAACTTTCTCACACTGTATTCTAACAAATTAATTAAAAATTAATTAATTTGGGGACAGAGCTCTTTGTTCTTCTAGAGCTCTTTGTTCTTATGGACTGTCTTTGCTCCTGAGCAACATCTCTGAGCTCTTCTCCAGAGATGGAGGTGGGAAAAATTGCTGGCTTCTCTCAGTGTGACCCCTCAGCTTTATAAGCACGGTGTTTGGCAATGGTATAGCCTCTTGTCATCCTGGTATGGAGTCATCTCCTCATGAGTGAGGTGGGTGGGGAGCATTTGGGCCCCAGTATTCAGTCTGCCATACTTGAGGTTGAGACTCTACCCTAATCCAGGGACTGAGTAGAGGAATGAAGCCCCAGACTTCTCAGTTGTCCTTGCCTAGAATTCAGCTTCCTTATGAAAAGCTAAGGGATGAGAAATGTTGGCTTTCTGCTCCTCTTGACTAGCAGCTGTGGAAAGAGAGAGCCTCATTTTCATGACTACAAGCACCCAGAATGAAGCACCCATCATGCTAGCCTGAGGAATGGGGGAAGGGAGGGAGTCATGCATTACTGCTCAAGTGTCACAAACTTCCCCCCTTCTTACCAACACTTCATATGTTTTTACTCAAAATGTCTATTACTTGGTTTTATTCCCTCAAGAACATTTCCAGAAACTTTAAAATTATTTTTTTCTTTTAATTTTTACTAGGTAAGGTTTCTTTCACTAGAGTGTATGTCCATGGAGCTCTTCATACTCACAAATCTTTCCAAGGTCCATTCTCATAGTCTCACAGTGTGGTTTCAAAGATTAATACAATAATTATAATATATTACATGTATATGTAATATACATCTTGATTGTTTACATTATGAACAAGTATATGCCTGGTGGTATGATGCTACTAACTACATTACTGTTGTAATGCCTATAGTATAGCTTCTTGTATTCAAGGCAAAAAAAAACTTGACTGAAAGTAAAAACATGGGAGTTTAGTCATGAAAGCAATCAGATCACCCAAAAAGTCTGCAGTGAGAAGGTAGCCACAGAAAAGTCTTGTTCCAAAATTATAACAAGATTTTTTTTAATTATGCTTGCTTACTCTTTTTTTTTTCTTTTCCAACATTCTTTCTATATAGTCAGCAAAGTATCCTATCTTGCACTACACATGAGAGCTAAATGATTTTCATAATATCCTCAGAGGATCTCTATTGTCGATGGTAGCCATCCAGGAAAGCAACCACTCATCAGAACTTTTAATCTTTCTTGCCAAATTACAAAGTGAACACTACTAAGACTACTGTTATTTTATACAAAAATAAAATAATACCAGAAAGCAAACTATCATATGGGTACATGAATGAATGCAGTTATCTTCTTATGTTTGGGTCTGGTTTCATAGAAAATATTCATAGAAACTATAGTATGTATGTTTTAAAAGTGGTGTTCGCATCACGTCAGTCAGTCCTGGAGTTGAAGTAACAGCTCTAGGCAGTGAAAGTTATAGCTCAAAACCTGTGATCCAGCTGCAGACTCTGCAATAATATGACTTTCATAAATATTATAGCAACAGCTTCACCTTGAAGCAGTTGAATTTTACAACATAAGTTAATGGAGAAATGAAAAAAAAAGCAGTCATATCTGTATTGTGTTGTGCCTACAGGGTTCAAATAAAATGAGATTAAAACACTGCAAGTTCAGGATATTTTGGCCAATTACTGCTAAGGTATTCAATAAATACTGTCAACCCCAAATAGGATATTGGGAGCAATAAGACAGCTTTCCAAGTGTGTGTATAGAATAACAAATTAAGAATATGGAAGACATACAAGAAAATCAACTATTTTTGCATATTAAAAAAAAAAAAACACTTCACTCCTGCCATGCGATTAAAAATGCATTTTCACTGTAATGGATAAGAAGCCCCTATTAGATTAACCAGTTCCTCCTCTAAATAACTATAAATTATGAAAACAAAAATCGTAACTAACTGACAGCATTAGAGAATGAACAAAAGCAGGAAGGTACTGAAGAAAGTTGTCTCGTCAGAAGGAAAGTTACTGATTTGCATGGTATTTGTTGCTCAGGCTCCCACTATACCCTTTGGGCTAGTTAAATCCAAAGCAGAAACCCTAGTCTTTAAAGAACTAGAGGACTGAGTGTGGGAGGTCCACAGAAAGGGCAAATCCTGAAAAGGAGAAACATATGGAGGGAACCACTTCTTTGTATAGCCTCAGCCCAGATCTCTGGCTGTCCTCTGAAGAATGCATGCACAGACAAAATCCAAGCAGCTGGGTAAGGCTAACACACAACCGAACTGAAGAGTTTAGTTTAGGGTCTGAGGGCAGCCTAATCGCTGCCTGATTAAAAACAGGAAAAAAAATTATCTTTGGGAAACATAACAGAATCCAAAATCTCCAAACTGTACTATTCATAATATCTGTGATAGAATCCAAAGTCATCAGGCATATAAAGAAAACAGTAAATGTTACCCAAACCAAAAAAAAAGGGCAATAAATGGAGACCAACCCAGAAGTAATTTAGATGTTGGGATTAATACACCAGAAACTATTATATCTGCACTCAAGGACATAAAGCAAAATATGTTTGTTATAAAAGGGAAATAATAATTAAATAACTGAAAAATGTAATCTAGGAAATTACAAAAAAAAAAATCACTGAGTGAGCCTAACATAAGATTGGAGATGACAGAAAATTCAGAGTGAAAATAGATAAATAAATAATTATCCAATCTGAAGTTTAAAAAAAGATAAGATTGGGGAAAATATAATGCACAAAATACCAAGGACTTATGAGGCCATAAAAATAATTCTAATTAAATATTTGATTGTTCAAATGAAGACAAGAAGAAAAAAGAAACTAAAAGCAAAGAGGACAGAAAAAAGAAAACGGTAGACATAATACAGCCAAATGAATAACTGTAAATGGTATTGGACTAAACACTCTTACTAAAAGACAAAGAATGAAAAAAAATGAATAAAATTGCAAGATCTACATGCATGCTATCTGCAAGGACACATTTTAAACATAAAACAAAGATAGTGTGAAAATAAAAGGAGAGAATGACATCATGCAGTGGGTAAACATGAAAACAATGAAATGGCTACATTATTCTGGGATACAGAAGACTTGTAGGCAAACAATGCTATCAGAAATCAAGATAAACATTTTTAAAAGGATCAAGACATCACGGAGACATAACAATCATAAACATGTGCCTAACAGCAGAGCTTAATAATAAATACATCAAAATTTACCAAATTAAAAATAACAAAGTCATTATCCTAGTTGAAGATTTTAATAGCATTCTATAAGCCCTTGATACAATTAGACAAAAAAAAAAATCTGAAAACTCACAGATGATTTGGAGTACAGTAGCAATTACTTTGACCAAACTGACATTTATAGAACACAGCCAACTGAGAACACAATTTTTTTTTTCAAAAGCACAGGTAACTCTCACCCAAACTGACCATTAACTTAGTCATAGAACAAATCCATATATCCAAAAGATTCAAACAATGTAGAGTATACTGTCTGACCAAAAGGGAATAAAAATAAAAAGTAACAAAGTAACACAGGCTATCTAGGACAACCTCAAATAATTGGAAATTAAAAAAATCCATTCATCGAAGACAAATTACAAAGAAAATGAAAAAAAAAACATTTAACTGGGAAAGAGGATAAAAACTGCATTATTACAAATAATCAGGAAGCATAAGTGCATGCACAGCTTTTCTTTAAATTTGAAATACATGTTGTAGATATGAAGTGTACATCACTCTTAATAAAATCTAAGATGTTTTAATTATACTTGAGAGGTCACATGTGATGTCTGTCTTGCACACATGCACATAGTTGGTATGTATTGTAAGGGTTGTAGGGTATAGTTTCTGTGATCTGAATTCATCATTTCTCACAAATCTCAAACTATTCTTTGCTTTCTTATTCAGATAGTAAGAAACTCTAAGAATTGTTTTAAGTAGCCCATTATTCATATACCCTTCAGATTTACATTTTTCAATTGTTTGAGGTATTTGATTTTATTTTACTGAAAACAGAAGCTCAGCTGGTGATACATTACCTTTATTTCCTTGCAATATGTACACAAAAATGGTTAAGGATGAAAATTTGGGGGGGAAATTATCATTATAGAAATTAGTAGAACAAATGGAGAAGCCACTGTATTATAAAATACAACAGTATTTGTATTTTATACAAATATAAAGTCTGTGTGGCTCAGATGGTTAAGCATCCAGCTTCCGCTCAGGACATGATCTCACAGTTTGAGTTTGAGCCCTGCATTGGGCTGTGCTGAGACCTCAGAGCCTGGATCCTGCTTCAGATTCTCTGTCTCCCTCTCTCTCTGCTCCTCCCCTCCTGCTTGTACTGTCTCTTTCTCTCTCTCAAAAATAAATAAGCATTTAGAAAAAGAATAGTATTTTATAGAAGTTAAAGGATAAAATTATATTTAGATTAGAGCCTGGATATTTTATTATCTCATCAGTTCAAATATTCTCCCATATGAAAGACTGCTTTAACTTTCCATTTCATAGTTCCAATATGATCTGTCAGAAAGACTACAGCTTTGCCACGAAGTTCCCCAAATCTATTCTGCATATGTCTTGAAATCTATTTTCTTGTGCACCCAGTTGCTATGCTGAGAGTAATTACAGTGGTAAATGATGATATCTTTATGATACGTAATTTCATTTGATACTTGGTCCCTCTTAGCAAGAATAGTATGACATATCTCAGACAAAAGGCTTCTCAACCTCATTTCATGTGTTATTCACAGGAATTTTAAGGAACATTTAAAAAAATCATTCCAATTAATTGACTGCACGTTAAAAAATATAGTTTGCTGTTAAAACATAAATTATAAGGGACATATTAATCTTAGTTACATATATTATCTATAATTTTTTTTTTTATAATCAGCATAGCAGACAAGTAAGTAGACAATTGTAAACATGCTGTGACATTGTCAATACAGGTTGGGAGAAACGACCAGAAAATGTCTTTTAGAAGAAGTAATAAATGATGTATGCATGGAAATCTGAAAAGTGAAGGCATTTACCGAGTTATATAAAGAGAACTGGATAAGCCAGAAGTAGTAAAAAAAAATGCCAACAAAAGTAACAAAATTTGCAAAGAACCAGAAGTCAATGGAAGCATAGACTTTTAGAGGAGAAAAACTAACCCAGAATGAATAGCATATTTTCCCACATGTCATATAAATGGAATGATATAGCTTATAGCCTTTATTTCAAACTTCTTGCACGTAGCATAATGCATGTGAGATTCATCTATGTTGTTGCACATGTCATTAGTCCATTTATTTTAATGCCTAAATAGTCCAGGTCTATGGTGTGGAGATAGCATAGATTTCACCTATTTATTAACTAATGGACATTTAATTTGTTTTCAGTTTTCAGCATTTATGAATTACCAAATGAACACTGGCCTCTATAAACATTGGCATACAAGCTTTTGGATAAAAATGTTTTTCTTTCTCCTGTGTAAACACTTAGATGTGGGACTTGGGATCACATGGTACATTACATATGGTAATACATTTTTAAATGTATTAAGAAAGTTCCAGACCTTTTTCCAAGGTGGCAAGAATTTTTGCATTTCCACCGGCTATGTATGAGTTACCACATCCTTGTTAGCACTTTACATGGTAAGTTTTTTTTTTTCTCTTTTCCTCTGCTATTTTAATAGAAATAGAAATTCACTGTGCCTTGAATTCCTCTCATGGTAACTGGAACAATCTTAGGCAAATACAGTCAAATAGGTGGAAGCATGGCCAAGTTTGTTTGTTATGCCCTTGTGGGAAGGCAGGGAAATAGTTTAGGAGGAGTTTATGATCCTGACAGAAAGAATATATGATTTATGGACAGATGTAAATTTAAACCTGCATGCTTGGAAATACTGGCGTGTCCTTCATATCTGCTAATCGGTCAGGCTCAGTGTACTAATCAATTCCTACACCCTTATCCAATGGACTAGGTTATTGTTCCTATTGCTCTACTGGATTCTTAAACTGTACCAGCATTCATAGAAACCTATTTAGTTATTTGAATTGCTCTTTCTGAAGTTTGGTTCTTACTTGGTATAGGGGAAAAGTGAGTAGATAAAGCCAAGGATTCAATAAACTTCACCAATAGTTTAGAAACAAATTTCTTGGCAATAGGAAATTTCTTTAACAATTTGAAATAAATTCTCATTAGTCTCCTGTTGGTTTGTATCAACATAGCTAAATAAGGAGACTAGTATTCACAGTCTATTCATTCAAATAAAAGACACTGTAGGGAGGACTTCCAATGTGCTCTATGGCAGTAATTAGGCTAAATAACACTTAAAAACACTCAAGGGGCTTAAAGTCTAGTGATATGTAGAAACAGAAACAGGCAATTGTAATGACACGTAGAAAATCTTAACACTGAGGTACTCACAAAGTGCTTTGAAAGCATATTGAGGACCAATTGATTCGTCTTGAGATTCAAGAAAGAATTTTCTCAAGGACATTGCCCCTGAAATTGGTCTAGGAGATGACTGAGAGAGTATTAGCAAGACAATGAATCCTAAGAAATGGTGAAAAAATTTAAAAATGCGAGCACAGTCACAGAATTGTAGAAGCGTTCCAGGATAAGCTAATGGTATTTGGGAGCATGAGTTCCTAGAGGTCCTTCTATGAAAACTAAAGACTCATACTTTGATGATTAAGATCAGTGATTTTTACATTTTTGTTCTTTTTTCTTGGGAATCTCATTAAAGTTTTTGTATTCCTTCCTAGAAATCTATACCTTTTTACTTACCACACATGTATGAATATGTATCTATGTGTATTTAATTGACCATATAGATGTATCTATTTAACTAGTTATGTCTATATACCTATTTATAGATATAAGCATATATATACTATGTATATGTAAAATAGTTAACTCTGGAACAACACGAGTGTAAACTATGTGGGTTTATTTATATGCAGACCTTTTACAGTATAGTACTATAAATGTATGTTCTCTTCCTTATGATTTGCTTACTATTTTCTCCAGCTTACCTTATTGTAAGACTACAGTACATAATACATACAACATATACAATATATGTTAATTGACTGTGTTATCAGTAAGGCACAATGCATTATCAGTGTTTTAAGCAGAAGAGTGTTTCTATTGAATTGAGAATTTAACAGCTACAAAACCGTGGACATGGAAAACATTAAGAGGACAACAGCAATAATTCAAATGGGAAAAAAAAAGCTACTAATGCAAACCTTGTGGTAACCTTGAACTCAGATTTTTTTTAAGTTTATTTATTTATTTTGAGAGACAGAGATAGCACAAGCGGGGTGAGGGGGGCAAAGAGAGAGGAGGACAGAGGATCCAAAGCGGGCTCTGTGCCTAAAGCAGAGAGCCTGATGTGGTGCTCAAACTCATGAACCATGAGATCATGACCTCAGCCAAAGTCAGAAGCCACCCAAGCATGCCAAACTCAGCTTATTAATTCCACATTAAAACATTATTTGTGACATAAAAAGTTATAAAAGTTAACATTTTATTGAAAAAAATAAGTTGAAAACCTAGCCAGTTTGTCATGTATATACCTATTATAGTATACATAATTCTAGTAAAGAGTAGCAAGCAGGCTTAAGGGTCTATACAGTTAATTAAATAAAATAAAATAAAATTAAATTAAATTAAATTAGTTAAATATTTTGAAAAGCATTTATAGGTGTAGTATATTAGATTTTTAAGCACCAATAAACAAAGCCTTCTCATATATAAATCTAACAAATTAAATAAGCAAGTCTGGGGGCGCCTGGGTGGCTTGGTCGGTTAGGCGTCCGACTTCGGCTCAGGTCATGATCTCACGGTCCGTTGAGTTCGAGCCCCGCGTCAGGCTCTGTGCTGACAGCTCAGAGCCTGGAGCCTGTTTCAGATTCTGTGTCTCCCTCTCTCTCTGCCCCTCCCCTGTTCATGTTCTGTCTCTCTCTGTCTCAAAAATAAATAAACGTTTAAAAATAAATAAATAAATAAATAAATAAATAAATAAATAAGCAAGCAAGCAAGCAAGTCTGGTTAAACTTATGCTTTCTCAACATGTCAATGGTATTTAAAATTTTCTAGTTCTCTTATCTTTAAACTGTAAATCTGAAGTTTCAATCTGTTACTCAGTATTTTAAATTTTATTTATAAGAGTAACTTATTTGATACTCTATTATGTTTGAATCTCTTATGACATTAGGTATTTAAAACATACAGATAATGCCTGAAATATTTAATTAAAATATTTTAATTACTATTATTTATATTTCACTTTATATTCTTCAGGTTAAAGACAATAATGCACTGAGAAAATTATTTTACAATCCTAAACAATATTTTACAACTCTCCCAAATTTGAATTTGGGTAACTGTCTTGGTGGGCTGAAATTGTTTGTAGTACTGACAATTTTATAAGGATACACAATTTGGAACTCTAGAAATTCAAAGAAATATTTCTAATGACTCTAAGAGTCAAGTGGAGGCTTCCTCTATAGAACCAATAGCAGCTGCCAGCCTATGCACTCACAAGCTGAGTGCCCTGTGCTCAGGTGTAAACATTGCTAATGCTCAGTTCTGCCCTGAGACTCCAGCTCCTTATCCAGATTGCTTTATCACTGTTTTGAATTCAGCTGTTGGATTGCTTCTTTCTATTCTGAATTATATTCTTCCTGTCCAAGAGAATGTGACATGTTATCAGATTCTGTCTGTTTCTCATGCTTGGCCCTAATGCCATGTCCTTAGGTCATTCCTGTAACAAAAGTATGATCTAGGACAGGAGGAGAAGTGATAAAGTGAGTAAATAACTTCTATTTGTTTAAAAAATAAAATCTGCAATCCTAATAGCTCTTGTTTGAAAAATTACACAGTATCATTTCCTGCGGAGTGGATAAAGGAGGATAAACATGTTTTGATGGTTTTCACTTTGGGGATTGTGAGTGTGCAGTTCTCTGATATAACATGTATTAATATTTTCATATGGGTATCTGAGGTACCTTGACATTGGACATTTTGAATTTTGAGGCATTACTTGATTGTAGATATATTTTGTAGTGTTTTGGGTTTGCAGTTCTGTGTTTGAGACTAGTTGGAAAGGTAAGGTTTGAGCACATGTGCAAACTGACCCACAGGTGAGCTCCATGTGATGGGCTAATGGCAAGGAGATTGATATGCTCCAAGGATGTACCACTGGACAGCAGTAAGGTTTAAAAGGAAATATCTAGAAATCTATGAAACAGACATGGAAGAATCACAGAGACTAGGATAATTCCATGGGATAACTATTGAGCTGGAGGTAAGTTAAATACCTCTGTGACTAAGAGAAGGTCTAGAGGATAAGCACAAGTCTTTACTATGGCAATGGTTTATATACAAGCAAGCACCTCTGTACACAGAGATGCCCATGTTTAAGTGCGCCATTTTCTTGCAATCAGAGTGGGATTTAGAGCTGTTAGTAGGAGGTAATGTACACATGTCAGCAAATCCAATATTATTCTTTTTATTAAATAAAATCACAGTAAAACCCTAAACCAGAGAATTCTGAATCCTTATTGGATCATACTGGCAAATTATGACTTGATATCATGTTTTCATTTCGGGCTGATGAAAATTTAAGAAGCAGTTTTAAGAGTACGGACTCTGGGCATGATGCAAAAATAACTGAAGTTATAATTCTTTATATTACTTAATACAATCTATAGAATTCGATTCCAGGAAATAATTTACATCATCTGCTTTCTAAACATCCTTCCTTTTAATAAACAATAATAATAATGTAGCTCATGATATTCATTTTTTGCCCTGGCTACTAGAAACCTTGGAACTAAGTTTGCTTCCTGTTTCTGCAGTTCTATGCAGGCAGTATTTTCCGCTACAACTTTGCTCTTCTTTTTATTATATGAAATCGTGTCCCTTTGTTATGATCCTTAGTGTATTAGACATGTGCTTTAATATGACCCTTTTATGTGTTTAAATAAAGCTTCTATAAACAATCTTGTACAAATATTCTACTGAAATTTCTCTTGGGAAAATACCTAAAAGTGAAATTGCCAGGTCATAGGTAGGTAAACACTCAACTTTAAAAAACAAAAGAAAAAAGATAAAATGTTTGCACTCATCTGCCCTAGCTCCCAGCAGTGTAGGAATGAGAGTACTAGTTCTTACACACTGTCACCAAAATTCAATGTTGCCAGTCTTTTTAAAGTTTAGCTACTCCAGTGAATGTGGAGCTAAATCTGTTGTGTCCCCTGCTGACTGATGATGAATCATGACGCTGAATACACTTCAAACACTTTTGAGACCTTTGCATATCTTCCTTTGTGAGGTACCTGTTCAGGTCTTTTGTTAACATTTTATTACCTTAAGTGTCTTGTTATTGATTTCAAGGGTTTTTTTTTTAAATATATGTTGAATACAGACCCTATCCAAGGTTATAAACATATTTAATGTTTCTCCCAGTACCTTATAGCTTCTGCCCACATTTAGACTACTTAAACTAATTTAGACTATATATTTGGCATAAATCCTTATGCATTAATTTGTGTATGATATGAAATACGGTTTGCAGCTTTTGTCTCGAATCCATCCTGGTTTGATCCCTCCAACTTTGCACTTTTCCTCATGATTGTTTTTGCTTCGTTTTATTTCATTTTCTCTGTAAGTTGTAGAATCAACGTTTTAATTGGTATGAAATAGTGTGCTGGGATTTTGATGGGAATTGCATTATGCCTATAGATCAATTTAAGGACAACTATCTTAAATTCAATTAATAATGATGGCATTTTGCTTTAATGATTTATTTTTAAATTTTATCTCCAACGTTTTATAATTTTCAGTGGAATATTTGTAAATATCATTCATCCTTGTTGTTAAGTATTTGATCTTTTCACAAATTGAATTTTTATTTTCTAATTTGGGACTGCAACTAACTATTCAGGAATAAAACAGTTTTTTCTATGTTGACCTTATACCCTATGACCTTTTTAACCTATCTGTAAATTCCACTCATTTAAAATTCCTTGAAACATTTTCTATGGCCCAAGATATTACCTATTTTGTTGACGTTTCTACAGGTGTTGGGTATAGTGTTTAATAAATGTTGATTAATAAATTTGACAGATAATTTTCATTGAAATCCTTTTATATCCTTAGAGATTATCTCGTTTACTTATTCTACTAATCACTGGGACACTGGTGGCAAATCTGTGATTGCAGGTTTGGTTTTTTTCTTCCTTTAATATCATGTGATTTTGCTTCACATATTTTAAAGTTTTATCACTAGAAAAGCCTATGTTAGGATTCTTGTATCTTTTATAAGTTTTTCATTTGCCATTATGAAATTCCACTTTTTAAATCTTAATTAGTAATATTTAACTTGACATCTATATGTTCAATATTAACAGTCACTCAAAACTTACTCATTTTTAATGATTGCATGGTGTAATCTTTTCCCGCTTTTTTACTTCCAGTCTTTCTGTGTCTCCATACTTAAAGTGCACTTCTTATAGACAGCATATATAGGCAGTGTTTATATTTTAAGGTAATTATTGAGCTATTTGGATTTTGCTCTTTGTTTTCCATTTGCCTCATCTTCTTCCTTTCCTCTCCTCCCTTGACTTTTTAGAAATTCCTTTCTGATATTTGAAAGGGTAGATTGATAGAGAGATAGATATAGATACACTATTCTATTTATTTCAATAAATAGGCTTTTTACTGATACGTTTTTTGGTTGCTTTTAATGGTTAGTTTAATAATTATATGTTTGTTTTTTAAATCTCAATTTACAGAAAGAGACAATATATAACTTTGTCTGGACCATTCAACAAAACATGAAAAAGGGTTACAAAAAGTAGAGAGATGGAGAGATAAAACTGTTCTATTTGCAAATTACATAATTATTAATATGCAAAATCATTAGAACCTAAATAAAAATTACAAAATTTAGTGATCAACATCTTTTTTTGTTTTTTAATATTTTAAAAAATGTTTTATTATCCATTTTTGAGAAAGAGGGAGACAGAACTTGAACGGGGGAGGGGCAGAGAGAGGGAGACACAGAATTCGAAGCAGGTTCCGGGCTCCAAACTGTCAGCACAGTGCCTGACGTGGGGCTCTAACTCACAAAACAAGAGATCATGACCTGGGCGGAAATTGGACGCTTAACTGACTGAGCCACCCAGGTGCCCCCAACATCTGTTTTTTCTGCATTTCTTGTTTGCATATGAACATGGTGATTTATACATTGTATATATCTGTCTTCCTTTAAAGCGTGTTGAGATATGTTCTGCCAGACAGTAAAATTACTACAGAACTTTTGTATCCTATAAGGCTTGATTTTATTTCTAAAGCAGTATTTATTTCCTTTGTAACATCATTCCTAATGTGTAATTATTTATGTATCATCCTTTTTCCTAAAGCATGGGCTTTCTAGAGGCTCAACCGAATTTCTGAGAGATTTTGTGAGGTCTCTCCATTCTGGATGGCCTAGAGTTACAGCATTTTTCTGAAATACCTGACTGATCATCTCTGAATCTCACAGCAACTGCTTTCTGTTATGTGTGGTGAAGTCTTGCACTAAACGTGCACAAGGACCACCAGGGAAACCAATACAGAATGCCGTCCCCCAAACTGAGTCAGTTCAATCCTCGCCAGCATCAAGACCTAAGAATTCTAGCAAAGTAAGCAGCCCCAAACTGTAATTTTGGCCTTCCCAACTCAGTGAGAACACTGAACTCTGCTTAGACTCCGTTTTACCCTGACAGAGGGTCAGAGCGTCAGGTGAGCATAGCATCTCACTTTATGTTTTCTGTTCTCTGAGGAGTACAGGCTGATGGTGGATTCCCCACACTCTCCAAATGAATTAACTTAAAAAATTTGCTTTTATTTTACCTAGTCCACGAGGGCGGGATATATCTGTGTTTACATTCCTCAACCATTTTTCTTTATAACTTATAAAAATGTATCCTATGCAATATATTCTGAGTATTTCTTAAATGTGTTGAAATAATAAGATCATCCAAAAGGTTCCTAGGAATTTATATATATATATATTCATTATATTCATATATATATATTAATTAATACATATATTCATTAATATATATTTTAAATTAATATAATACTGATAAGATTTCCAGTAATTCCAATATTTTTCTCTATTTTAACACAAAATGTAATGAAAGCACAGAGAAACAAGGAGTATTTAGCTAAGGTAAGCTAAAGTAATCTTGATCAGTAGATATCCAAGTGATCTAATTAGGGATACGAAATTTATAAGACTAGAAGCTGAGAAAATCAGCAGATCAAAGTGTAAGATATTTAAAGATATATGGTATTATACAGAAAAATATTGAGGATCTGATCCAATAACTTCATGTGATAAATACTTCTAATGAAATACATGACATCTCTTTTTCTGGACAAGTCAAATTTTAGGGGTTTCTTTCAGTGAATGGAACCATATGCATCATACAGAAGTGTGGAACACTGAGATAAAAAACAAAGGCTAAAACAGAAAACTTTGATAATACCAAAATTATTTGTATTAGGTCTCTCCAGAGAAACAGAATGAAGACAAAATATGTAAGGAATTGGCTCACATAATTATGGAGGCTAAGAGGTTCCACTATCTGGCTTCTGCAAACATAAGACCCAAGAAAGTTTGTGATATACTAAGAAAGCCTGAGAGCCACTGAGCCTATCAGATAGATTCCAGTCTGAGTCTGAAGGCCTGAGAGAACCAGGAGTAGTGGGGGCAGGAGAACATCTATGGTCCAACTCACTCAGAGTGAATTCAACCTATCTCTGCACTTTTGCCTTTTTATTCTCTTCAGGCCCTCAGTGGTTTGGATGATACTCAGTCCCATTGGGGAGGGCGACTTTCTTTAATTCTGTTCACCAATTCTAATGCTAACCTCTTCTGGAAACATCCTCACATACACCCAAAGAAATAAGATTCAACCAAGTGGCTGGGCATCTTGTAGCCCAGTCAAGTTGACACATAAAATTAATCACCACATTACTTTTGTTTCTTCACATTTTGCTTCAAGAATTATTTTATTTTTCTAATCTTGTTTATTACCTTCTATAATCATTCAAATGAACTATTATTATATCTTAGCCAGTAACCAAGATGCTAGAGATATTAGCACTAAGGTAATGAGTCTGATGTGGGAACAGTCACCTAATTATATTTTAACTTATGAATGAATACCTCAATAAGCTGTCTTAGCTTTTCCATATTCCAGTGTCTAATATGAAAGCTGGATATACACCTGTAACATTGCCACCTACTGATACCTACATTAATTACATTACAACATCCTTAGGATAAAGGGGTGTGTCTGTAAGGAGTGCTCTCCCTAGGGCTGTCTCTTCAAGATGGTCAAGCAATTTGCAGCATTTCCCTAACCAGTGACTAAGAGGAATTTGATTTTAAGGGGAATTGTGTGTTCTGGGAGAAGGTTCTAAAATGATGGCAGGGTCCCAGTTGAGGTAGATTTCTGGGACTATTTCCAGTCCCGGTGGGGAACTGGATTATTCATTTGTAAGTCCCTAGGATAATATAATTTTTTGTACTGGATCCACAGAGATGTATTAAGGTGAAGTCATAAGGTTAGTACATAAAAGTCAGCCTTGGACATAGCTAAATATTATAGTTGACTGTGAACAGTAGAACTGATTCTAGGATCCTTTGGCTAATGGAAATAAAATCCTTAATATCCTGCCAAATTTTAGTCAAAAGAAATTCAATGTTGGGATTTGAATATAATAAACTTATACTGAAGATGGAAGAAAAGAACATTCATTGGCTGAATCATTTTAAAAGATACTTATATCTTTTATTTTTTTTTAATTTTTTTTCAACGTTTTTTATTTATTTTTGGGACAGAGAGAGACAGAGCATGAACGGGGTAGGGGCACAGAGAGAGGGAGACACAGAATCGGAAACAGGCTCCAGGCTCCAAGCCATCAGCCCAGAGCCTGACGCGGAGCTCGAACTCACGGACCGTGAGATCGTGACCTGGCTGAAGTCGGACGCTTAACCGACTGCGCCACCCAGGCGCCCCATACTTATATCTTTTAAAAGACATAAAAGATTTGTATCTTTTTAAAAGATATAAGTACTTTTTAAAAGATATAAATATCTTTTAAAGTGCCAGATTAGAAAATGTAGATTACATGTCATAATTTAACATATGTATTTAGATTTATATTTTAAAATAGTTTTTTAAAATCTAAATTATGGATGCAATATTTATATGTACTTCTCAAGTTTACATTCTAAATATTAAGTTTAGCACAAAAATAATCCCTGTGATTTATTAGTATTATTTCATAGTTTTAGACAAAATATGTCAATGGATGCTATCTTTTCAGGGTTGAAATGGTTTTGCATGTAAATCATTTTTCAATCTTAAAAATATTCTATTTCTACACAAATGATTGTTAGAAATATGTTTTAACATATATATTGATATATTTACTCCATGAGGTAAAAGACTATATAGGGACCAAAGCTGGTACCAAAAAAACATTAATTTTTTCAAAAGTGTGATTAACAGCTACGTCTAATATATAAATATACCTTGAACACAGCATTTGTTACTTTGAGGATTTTATAATGTTCATTTCAAAAGATATCACAACTTGGAGTCAATTTAAAATACACAATTTTTCTTCCTATTTTGCTCTCTTACAAAATGTTCTCTCAATTTATGGAACATATGGTTCATCTTTCTTTTCCTATCAACCTGCTGACTAAACAATGAAACATCCAAAAACATTTAAAAATGCATAGTCCAAAGGCTATAAAAGAACAATGGTCTTAGTAGAAAGCTGGGTTTGTGGACAGATGCAGAACGGGTTAACCATCCAGAGCATTAGGAACAGCACACGGAGAGAGCAGAGCACGCTGTGGGCAACTAAAGAGGAGGCAAATGGAAAGAAAGGACGTGTTCCTATCTACAAAAAGGCAAAGAACTTCCTGCTCTTACACTTGTAGGTCTGGTTTCAAAGAATGTTTTCAGATTTACAAATTATACATATCTTCTCACCCCTTTCTATCACGCTTTAATAGGTCATTCTTCAGTATACTACCATGAAACAGAATCAAGTTAGAAAGAAAAACAACAATGTGGCTTATCCTTAGGATGGTATATTCCTTCTAAGTAAACATTCACTAGAAAAACTTTAATCATATGACTTAAATCTATAGCATAAACTCTACGTCACATGTTTTTTATTCATTAGTTGATGCTGCTTCTCCACTCAATATCAAAAAAGTTCAGGTGTAGTTTAGCTTGTACTCATAACTTTACAAGGGAGTTATAAGGATATGGTCTTCACCTTCTAATGTAAAACTTACAATGATTCATTACCCCCCAAATTAATTTTTTCCATAGTCATTTATCGTCATCAAGTTTCTATCCTGTGTCAGGTTAGTCGTGTCACAGCAATTGCTGTATCCTCCGTAGATTGACTTCTCAATGACAAGACATGCATTTTCTCAAGGTCACATTATCCTCCAGATATTTAAAACACTGCCACTCTACCCAGCATGTATCTATATGCATAGAAATGACCTGGCTTGTTTTAAAACGTATTTATAGAGCTGGGTGGGGAGAAAATAAAGTCTTTATACTTAAAAGTGTCTGGCCTAGTGTAGAACTCTGAGTCCCGTTTATATGCCCCCAAATGACAAGTTCATGTCCGTGGGGCAGGATGGTGGTGGAAACCATCCAGACCTTGAGTGCCCTGGCAGCAAACAGTTCTTTATACTTCAGCGATGCAGACTGCGGAGGTGTTGGCCCCAAAGTACAGACCTAATGGTGATCTCTTTTGGCTTCCTTATTCCCTCTGACATGTATCTTCCCTACCAATGCCAAAAAGCAAATTATTTTCTCTTTCATGAGTCACCTTGTACCAGAAGCTTGGTCAAAAGAAAGAACAATGGTTATGCATGCAAATTGTGAAGTAAACATGGAACATAAGAGTATCACTTAAGCTAGAGGGAAAGGAGTTAATGATGCTACAACTAGTTAAAATCACTGAATAGATCTGAGCTAATAATGAAGAGAAGAAACAGTAACTGGAATACACCATTACTCTAGAATGATAAAGAGCCACTATTCTTAAAGAGATGTTTTCCTTTTTTAGTGTGAGACTCACCATTTTGTTTGTTTAAAGTGGTCCAGTCAGCTCAATTAATTAAACATGCAGTAAAAACAAACACTGTATATAGTTTGTTAGGTTGGTGGACTAGTTTGGCTCAAGCTGTAATGCTAGTCAGTCATTTCCTAAGGGAGACACTCCCATAACAAGAGAAAACAAACAGAAATAGGTCATCAATATTCAGTCTGTAATTTACAGTTTTCAAAGCACTGTTGCTAGGGACTGAATTGTGCCTCTTCCCAAATTCGTATGCTGATGCCCTCACCACAAATATGACTGTATTTGGAAATAGGACCTAAAAGAAGGTAATAAAGGGTGAATGAGGTCATAGGGATGGTGTCTTAATCTCTTAAGATTGGTATCCTTATAAGAAGCAGAAGAGATCTAGAGATCTCTCTCTATATACACACAGAAGAAAGGACATGTGAGGACACAGCCAGAAGGTGGCTGTTTGCAAGCTACAGTGAGAGGTCTTACCAGACACCAAAGCCTGACAGCATCTTGATCTTGGACTTGTAGCGTCCAGAACTAAGAGAAAATAAATTTCTGTTGTTTAAGCCATTCATCATGAAAACCTGTTATAGCAGCCCAGGCTAATACCACTGTCATATTTATTTTTGTTTGGCGTAATAATAAAGCAAAGTGGTTAACTATTATTGTTATATAAATACTGGAGGTAAGGAAATTAAGTGTCAGAAAGTTTGAGTGATCTGCCTCAAATCACCTAGGTAGTAAGTGATGGATTTATGATTCAAAATCCATTCCTTTTCATATACAAAAGCTTTATATTCTACCGACTGGCACAGTAAAATGCCAAAAGTGGAAAATAGTCATATCTAGGTGGCCCAACCATAGCACTTTCATATGTGAGAGAAAACCCACCTGAAAGAAACTTTTCTTTGACATTAGAGAAAAATAAAAATATCAAAACGCAAAGTTGCAATATAGTTAATCTGTCAATATCTTAAAAATTTGGAGGGTAATGAAATGACGTGAAAGTGATCACCTTGAAGATGATACAGATTTGAACCTTATTTACTTCAATATGTTGAAACACTGTAAAAGGAAAAACACTGCTTGATGTCTTTTTGAAGCACTTTGCTAAACATGCTGCACCCATTATGACCTGCAAAAACCGAACATATAAAACAAATTTCTCTATCGTCTTCACACTTTCTGAAAGATATTTCTGTATTGATTCATAAATCTACAAGATGTCTGTATCAGTTCCAGTGTCATCTGAGTTCTCTTTTTTGGATACTTCATTTTACATTTCCCCACACTTGGCTACTTACTGGGGGAACACTGTGGTTTTAAAATTCATGTTGGCAACATTTATATCTAATTAACCTCCATATGCTGGAGTTACTCCCAACAAATTATATGGATATGTATCCTTATAGAGAAGACAATTTCTCATAACTACACCCCCACGAGTCCTATTTTTGAAGAAATCACTCAGTATAAGTAGCAGAGCAGTTAGGATAGAAACTGTTTAAAGAGCACACTCCTGTTACCATAGCAACTATAACTTCACTAGGCTCAATCCGGAGTTTATATGGAAGCAATATAATTCTGACATTGATTTTTTCCAGTTTGATTTTCTTTAAAAATAAAGAAAACTGCAAAAGAACAAATTAATGAGAAGATACAACTCTTCTTTGTATTAGCCTGTTGTGGCCTAAGCCAAAAAATTAGAGGTTATCTCACATGCCACACCAACAAAACGAGTGGTATCTAATGTTAATGGCTACCCCGTCTCTCTCCAATGGTACAGACCTTGTACTGCTTATATTTTGAAACTGTAAATTAATGTAAGTTAATTTCATTAGTAATACAGAAAAAAATATTAACCATGCTATAAGGAAATTACCCATTTTTCCCATACATAATCTCTTACATCTTAAAATAAGACACAATACTGAACGCAAATAAGTTAATTCTTAAAACACTGTTTTCAGTGCTATGTTTCAAAATATCTGATGCTTAGTAAATTCAAGCTTGAATTTGAAGTATGTATTTGACAATTTCCAACAAACCAATAATACAGATTAATGAAATAAAATGTAATGGGTAATTTCTGGGACTAAAGTCCTCTTTTCTTGAAGGAGATGGATAATTAAAAGTAACAGAAGAGTAGATATAAATATTTTGAGCAATTCTGAGGAAATGTTTAATGTTAAGATGTATTTGTAACACAAAGTACAAAAATTCTAAACAGGATTTTTCATTATTAACTGCATTTGCATAGGGGAAGAAAACAATTTAGAAGATGTTTCATTTCTTGGCATACCACATTTTATTAGGTTTTTAAATAATAGGTTTTTTTATCTGAATTACAATTCCATAATCTCACATAGCTTTTGATCAGAATTGTGAAAAATGCATCCACCCATTTTCACATTCAGAAATCCTGGTAATTGCATGCAAGTTCATGCAGTTAATCTGTGATAAATACTTTGGCATATGTTAGGAACTCTAAAAGAATAATTTATATCAGGCACAACATCTGTTTAAAAAAGAAGACTTGCTAATCAAATTCCATTTACTCTTTCTGTGTTCGTTTTTCAGGACGGCAATGAGAGGAACACCAGGCTACTACACAGGTGTGCCGTCTGCAATACAAAATCACGTCTTGGCCAAAATTCATACACACAGCTTTGATTTTATTCTCAGAGACATTCTGGCACAAAATCATAAATGGCAGGTGGATTTAACTTGTGTTAAATTGAAGGGAAAAGGTCTTTCTTTAGTACTATTAGAGTATTAGGTGTGAATGTCCATTAGACTTTTCTTGTTAAGCAGGTTAACTCTACCTACTATACTCCTATAGCCCCCAATGTATATTTCTGTACAAAGCATACACTGAAATAATCTTTGTCCGACCAGTTGCAAGCTTCCTGAGGGCAGTAACTCTTAAAATATTTAAAACCTGTCACAGTCTTCAGCATATAGTAAGCACTCGATTTGTATGCATGGATGGAACACACATGACTGAATCACGGGACAGAAATATCCCCTGAAGGGGAGACATGGCTATTCATCTTCTACACCTCATGTATTTACTCAGCAAGCACATACTACGCTTGACCTATGCATCTCAGAAATAATTCTGAGTCAAACTCAGGAACAGCAAGATCATGACCTAAGCTGAACTCAGAAGCTTAATCAACTGAGCCACCCAGGTGCCCTTATTTGCTGTAGCTCTGTAAAACCAAACATCAGGAATGTTAAACTATCCCTTATGGGAAAACGGTGTGAAGAAAAGGCAGGTAGAATTTAGGTATCACAGTCTCTATTATTTCAAAATATTTGTTTGATTTTAGGAGAAAGAAATAAAAAAATATTTGCATATCTTGAAAGAAAAGATATTCAATGAGCCAACATACTCATCGCTTTACAAAAAAAATTAAAAACAAAAAACAAAAAACAGGGAACTGGAATGTACACCCAATAAATGAAGAACTCACTGGGCATAGATTTTTAAATTGCTTCAAAACTGCCTAAGGACATGTAAAGAAGATATAAACTGCACTGCTCTGTAGTACCATATAATTGTTAGAGTTTTTGTCTTATTTTCCTCCTGAAGCTGTTGACATGTAAATGCAATGATTTTTTTAGAAACATGTTTAATATTAGCAGATTCTAGGAATCATGAAAAGAATTTTTTCACAATAAGTTATTTTTTGAAGTATTTACTTACTTAACTAGCTTTTAAAAAATTAATTAGGGAAACATCAAAATCATAAAAAAAGCAACGCAAAACAAAACCAAGGAATGAGAAACTTCCAGAGTCAAGAACAGCCTAAGGAAACAAGACAAGTAAATGTAATATGGTAATCTTGATGGGATTTGGGAACAGAAAAAGGACAGTAGGTAAAAAATAAGGAAATCAAAATGAACTGTGGACTTCAGTAAAAAATAAAGTATTAAATTTGGCTCATTAATTATAACAAATATACCGTATTAATGTAAAATGTTAATAATAGTAGAAACTGGTTATGTAGAAATGGAAACATTTTGTGCTATCTTCTCAAGTTTTGTAAATATAAGGCTGTTTTTAAGAGTGAAGTTTAATAAATATTAATGAAAACATGCATATCAGGGCACACATTTTCTCTTTCTCCTTGACCTTCAATGTAACTCCCCCTGGCATTGGCCATGTCCTTAACTAATTCCACTGGATCCCAGTATTTGTATCTCTGTTTCTTGATTGTGTAGTGTCTCCCTTTTCTCTTAATTTGTCAAGAAAATTCTTCTGAGACACAATCTTTAATCTGTAAAAATACTACATCATGCTATGATTATAAGTCATCAATCCCCTCCAGAGATGAAACTTCTGCAAATAATAATTGGATAAAGAAGTCTTACAAACCACTAATGGAAATGAGATACAAAAAGTTTCCATAGTAATAAAGAGCCTAGTTACCGAACACACACACATAAATGAATGCTTAAAAATTTATTAAGAGGAAGGATACCATCTTAAGTCAACTTGCATAATTAAAGATGATTTCTTGACAAGAAGAGCTTAAAAGAAAAATATGAGCAAATATGATAATCTGTGATTCTAAGGAAATACTGGATGAGTACTCATCAGAAAACAAGTTATAAATCCCATATGGGAGAATAAGCTTATAGAAGAAGGTATTTTAAAACTAGCAGCAGCACTTAAGGGAGGAGTTCTGAAATTAAGGAGTTAGTGTGATTCTGTGTTATACTGAATGACAGTTTGCTTATTTTTCTTCCAAATGAGTAAATTAATGCACAAAAAGTGACAAGGGAGGGTCAGGATGAAAGAGAGGGACAAATGGTAATCCTCACTCATTAAATTTCTCAGGGTAAGGCAGTAAGTGTGGATGTTGGTAAATGGGGAAGAAGAAACTATACAGAGTTGATAAAATCAATATATTAACAATCTCAGTGGGGTAAATGATTCTTGGTGAAAAGTGGACTATACAGTAATTGAAAAGGGATTACTAAAAATATGTATTTGAACTTGAAAATGAGTGCCCAGATTTCTGACCTAGGAGAATTAAAAAATGGCTTTGCCATTAATTAGTATGATCAATACCGTAGGGTGAGCAGCTCTGGAGGGAATTGTCTTTGGACAATGAAGAGTTTAAGTTATTTGTGTAATAGAGTTTCCTAGTAGGTAAATGAATATTTACAGGTAAATGAAAATATACAGGTGACTAGTTAAGTTTGGGATAGAGACATATTTTTATCGGCAATTATTCTTGGCAGGGTTATTTTAGGTAAGACTGAGAATCTCCTGGGAGACTACATTCTTTGAAAACTAAGGACAAAATACCTGTGGGTATCAACACAATAAGTGTGTGAGGAGCAGTAGTCAACACTGTGGGAGAAGGGGTGTTCTGAAAACTGGGAGAAAAACTAGAATTAAGCAGTATCATTAAAGATCATCAAGTGACGAGTGTCAAAAAAAAAAAAAAAAAGGAAGGATACAAGAGGATCTTGTGCAAAAAACAAACAAACAACAACAAAGAAACCCCAAACAACCAAAAAAGGCCAAACCAGAGGAAAAATAATAAAACATGGTCATGCTTTTTGCCTATGGAGGAAACTTGTTTCAGTAGCATGACGGCACCACCTACAATTCCTCCAGGTTCTGCTCTGTACATTGTTGTGTGGAGATGAAAAGCAAAGTGTGAAAACAAAGACAAACAGCCATTCAACTGAACGTAGCCTAGAGGCAGGAGATCCTAAAATTTCCTGAGTCAGAGAAGCCTCTACAAGAAGGTAATGTCTGTGGTAAATCTTGGAAGGAGAACATATATTTACCTGGCAAAAAGAACTGAAAGACAGTATTCCAGATGGAAGCAACATGTGTAAATTATAAGTTTGTGTCAGTAAAAGCAGAAGGTGCTCCGTATGGCACCTGTGTAGTAGATACTTTATGTACTTGTCAAAATTCGTAACACTGTACATCATAAAGAGCGAACTTCAATACAAGCAGAAACAAACCAACCAACGACCCAGTCAGGATGTTGGAGAATCTTGGGCTGGAATGGAATGTAGACTGTGCTAAAAAAATCTGGCTTATAAATATATGATATAACCTCATTAAAGGGGTGAGCAAAAAGAGAGAGAGAGAGAGATGACCTAAGTAACTGTGGATGACAGTGTTTGGACTGGTAACTATAAGACAACTGCACTATAGTCTGTAAATTGGGAGTCTCACAAGAGAAAAATTCTGAAAGAGCTTTTAGAGTTGAACATAAAAGGTAAATAAATGTTAGGTAAGTGAAGCCAAATTTCTTACGGACAGAGAAAAAGGTTACAAATAAGCAAAGAGAGGCTAGAATAAACCACTGGACCAGAGTTGGCAACATCAGTTTGAACTCTTGTTTGATTGCTAGAAAGACGAAAGGACAGAAAGACAGGTGGATAAATAGATAATTATAGCTATGTGGACACACATGGGCTAAGCTACAAACACAGATTTCCTATAACTGGGGTTGCTGATTGGGTCTAGAAGTGGTAACATTCCAAGAGATCTTAATTTCTAAGTACCATTTTCCAACAAATCGAACTATGCCTTCTTGGGGAAATTACTGATTATGGTGCAGGGGCAGGAATGTACAAGATGAGCCTTGTATCAGAGAATAAGGAAGTGTTCAAAAACCAAAAGGAAGGACACATGTCAAAGGGACACAGGAGCTAATCTGAAAAAGCTCCTGATGAGTAGATTTAGAACAAGTTGATCAAAATAAGTGATGTAGTATTGGACTTGACCAAAACTACAAAGTAAGTAAGAACACACTGATATAAATGACTAAAAACAAACAAATACATAAGAAGAGAGACAGTTTCCTTAGAGTATAATATGTAGATACTGCCCCCTTTAGGAGGTGGATTTTAATCCTCCTACCCATCTTGAGTATGGAATAGTCTTAGTATAGAAAGGGAAAAAATAGAAATTTCAGAATGGACAGACCTGACAAACATTGCTCAATTAAGTGATCAAGTTAAACACCAGCAGTGATGAGTCATGTTGACATCATGTGCCCCAATCTATCACTGATGGATCCCTTCATGTGACTGGATGAGAAAGGCATTTCACCTCTGTGGCATTCTGCCTAAAATCCAATCACCCAAGACTAAATATGAAGAAGACATGAGATACACCCCAGCTGAAGAGCACTTATCCAAAAACCTTACTGTTTCCCTTCAAAACTGTCAAGGTCATGAAAGGCAAGGAAAGACTGACAGACTGTCATAGTCCAGGGAGACTAAGGAGACACAGATAGCTAAATGCAATGTGGTAACCTTAATTGAATCCTAGAGCAGAAAATGCATATAGTGAAAAAACTGATGATGCCAAAATAAAACCTCAGTGTAGTTAAAAGTAAGGTGCTAGTGTTAATCTCTCAGTTTGACACGCACTCCATAGATATGTGTTACTATTAAGAGAAACTAGGTCAAGGGTATATGAAAACTCTGTTATATTTTGGGGAAGTTTCTATAAATAAGAAAGTATTGCAAAATAAAAAATTCAAACACAGAGTAACTCTCACATCTCTTCAAAACTCATTTTCCATGCATTCCATATCTTGCATATTATAAAGATATAGGTATACATGAGGGAAGAAGATTTTTTAAAAGAATTTATCTTTGAAATAAACTGAAATAATTTGGTACTAAGGTAATATATCAACTTTGCTTTTAGGTTTCATGTGGTTTTGCTACCACAGGTATTGTAGCTGTGGTTCTTATCTTTTCTAAGTATACACTTACCTATATGTGGATGAGCTTTTTCAGTTGCTAATGTTTGACTTGTGTTCATGTCACATCTAACCAGGAATTCTGCTATGATCTAGATTTTTTTGAACCCCATCACATTTTTTAGTAGTCCAGAGTTCTTCAGAAACTCCTTTCTGTTTCTTACCCATACGATTCTTGACATGTTTTTTTTTTTTAAGGACATGTGGAAAATTCTCCTTAATTCTTCAGCCAAAATATCCCTATCCCAAAGCATGGCTTTTGTTTGTATTTATTGACCTCAGATAATGGGACTTCACCACAGAGCACATAGAGTCTTTTGCCACGTTGAAAAAAGGCAGAAATTGTGTACAATATTCCACTGCAATACAAGGTGGTCTGAAAAGAAAAAAATGAGTGGCTGCAGATGCAGAACACATAGAAATGCGGATTAACAGCAGCCCCGGGAGATTTCTTTACAGAGATAAAGAGTAGGCAGTGACAGCACTGGCAGCCTCGTTTTCGAACCTGTTCAATCAGAGTTCAAGTTCCTCAGACAGCGTATAAAAGTCTGGTCAGCAACTAGCAGGAAAGTACAACTTTACTGAAAATTTTGTGGGTTTTTAAAAAAATGCACTTTAAGGATTTTTAGCACTTGAATTCACTTTCAATATTCATAATGCAACGAATCAACATTCACATGTTCTCTGAAGTCCATAGAGTTGCAAATGGAATTTCTATGATGATTTAAAACTTCATTTTGTTTAGTTTTATCAAGCATCCTTGCTCTATCGTTCTAAAAAGAAATCACCATCACCATTTATCTTTTCTGTTGATAAAGTATTTCTAGATGGATGACTGTTGTACTTTCCATCATAGCTATGTACTTAAAAACAGCTCTCATCAATAAGTATGAGTCACACTGGCCGATTGGCTACATACCCATAGCAAAGCTAAAGTTTCCTTAGATTCCCAATGAACAGGGGATTTTTCTAAATTCTATTTCTTAAAAATTGTTATCCACATGCACATCTTTTCTCTTAAGCATAATAGGACATTTATAAAAGAACTGTGAATAAAAACATAAACTTTTATTTTCTTGTATCCTTTCAGGTATAAAGAGATGTGATTTTAAGACAGATTTCAATAATTTAGAATGATCTTTCTTCATGAAATAAACAGGAAAAAAATCAGTCTGGTTGACTGCCATTTATTTTGACTACATATAGTTCTGAGTTCCATCAAAGCATTAAATAATTAGTTCTGAAAATAATACATTAATTGAGGAAAAAAACATAGCAATTAATGACTCTTCCTATGGATTTCTAAGTAGGCAGTCAAAATGTTCTTGCTATTTAGATCAGGATGAACCTTTGAGTCAGATATTTTAGTTGATTGTGGCAGAATTTTCGTACTTCCTAAAATGTTATTCGGTATTTTTCTTAAATAACTTAATATGTTTAAATGTTTGTATTGCATTTCAGAAACTTCAGAAAGAATTTTAGGGGAGAAATGTCCAAACCAATCATTTTATTATGAAAGTGATCCCATGGTCCAAAAAATACTTTCTTAGCTATATACCCTGGAAACTCTTGCGTATGTCCACTGGGAGAGTAATATATTTAAAAGAAAATGAACTATGGTTTCATGAATATTCTAACTGGAAAAATAAAAGCCAGCCCTAGAATTTTCATAGAGTATGAATCATTTTTATAATGAGTAAATATAAGCAAAACTAAATAATATATTACTTACTAGATCCTCAAATCAATACAATTATTAGGGAGAAAGAAACTGGTAAAATTCTTATCAGTTGTTTTCTGTGTGGGATGTCTCAGGGATAGTGACAACAAGGGACATGGAAGAAATACAGATGTTTTTATCAATGTTATTAATAGTGTTGGTTCGGTTTTGTGTTCTGTAAGTGTTCAATTCTCTGTAACGCTTTGTGGCTTAGATATATATCCCACATTTACTATTGTATATTTCAAATTATTTGTCAAAAAAGGTATTTTTACAAAGCCCTTATTGATTGGATTTTTTTATCCTAAATACTGAGCTATTAAACCAAAGGGCACTTGACCCCCAAATCATACACACATACTTCATGTGATCTCCAAGTTAAAAAAAAATTCCTACCACCTTTTCTAGTTAGGAAGGATAAAATACTCAAGAGTGTGCTTGTTCCCTCACAGTAAATGAGCTTCTTATTGCTAACACCATTGTTATTTTTGTTGATGCTAATGTTGTCATCTCTCTACCCTGGGACCAAGTTCTAACTTGTTCTAACATTCCTCTGAGAAAAAGATATACCTGTGCAATTTGTAATGGTTTAGGCATGCCAAACACCTAGGATTGGCTACCTTTCTCTATTTCCAGTGGGACATTCCCCCAACAGTCATTTAACTTTAAGGAATTGT
Organism: Acinonyx jubatus; assembly: GCF_027475565.1. NCBI lineage: Eukaryota > Metazoa > Chordata > Mammalia > Carnivora > Felidae > Acinonyx > Acinonyx jubatus. Next base: position 23,769,796 of record NC_069384.1, read on the forward strand.
TATTTATTGATTTTCAATTCCATGTTATAGTATTCCTATGTTCCCTTTAGCAGTATTTCTACTACATTATATCTCAGTCTGGGCAGGAAAAAAAATGAGTATTTATAAGGGGAAATATCATTCCTAAATGATCTCTTAACTAATTACATTAAAAAAAGAATTACAATGTGAAGTAGACCAGATGGCCAACATTAGTGTAAAATATTAAATAAGAAGGATAATTGACAACTTTAAACTTGATACTGTACTTTTGTATTGTCATTTGTTGCTTGTTCCACATTTCAAGTGAGGTGTTAGGTATTCATATATGAAGAATTTAATTATCATATCATTGTTCACAGTATACTTATCTCTTTAACAGCTATGTGTGACAAAGCCCGAATTAATTTCACACATGTGAGATATCAGATACAGATAAAGTGAGCTGACAATACCAATTTTCTCTTGCAGGATTTTTGAAGCTTTACTTGTCTATTTTGGCTTTAAACATATAAAAGACCACTTTAGTTACCTAGCAGCTGTCATCATATAAGAGACACTATTCATCTAACCTTATATTTCAAAATATTTAAAAAGAATTAAAAGGACCTGAAAAGATTGGAGGCCTCAAATGTATGATGAATCTTTATAAAAAAATGTTATTCCGGGTTATTATAAAGATTAAATAAATCCAGAAATGTCACTAAATATCCAAAAACTCCAAATCAATATAGTTCTCTGTCATTCATTTAGTAATACAGAATTATCCATTTCGTTACCATGATGATCTTCATTACTAGATTTTATGCAGGAATACAAATAATGTTTTCTTATTTTTTGTATTTTTGATTATTTTTCTATAACCAATTGCTATAACTTCTGTGCAATTAAGCTCAGGTTGGGTTTTCCAGAACATTGAGGATCTGGCTTTTTAAAGTATAATATGTGGATGCAGTAATTAAAGAAAAATACATAAAACTAAGGCTTAGAGCCAGAAATGGTTCTAAATATCAGGGGCTTTAGATGAATACATTATGAATATGGTCAATATGTTTAAAACACAAACACCACCAAGGATATCTAAAAAGAGTTTATTTTTCTCACATACCGTGAAATTGCAGAGTAAGAAGTTATTGGCATTGATTCAGTTACTTCAAAATGTTAGCAAGGACTCCAGCTATTAATACATTCTATGCTGTCTTTAAGCATATTGGTTTTTTCTTCACGATTGTTGCCTTTGGAATCAAGATGGCTGCTGCAATTCTACCCATTGTATTCCTACAATCAAGTAGAAGTGTCGAAGGGTGACATCAGCTACATCACTCCCATTTCATCAGGAAACTTAAAACTTTCTCACAAATTCCAACTAGACTTATGATTCTATCTCATTCACCAAAGCTGTCATGGAGCTCACATTACTGAATGGTTGTCCCTAAATGAATATGTATCAAAGTACATAATCACCCAAATATAATTTATGACCTATTTTCAGTTAAAGGCTCTTGTGTGTGATGGAGTTTGCGTAGGTAAATCGTAATGATTGTCAGGAACTCAAGAAAGTATTTAAAATGCAGGTGAGAATCAAATCTAGAACTAAGAATGAGAAATATTAATCAGACAGCAGAATGGTTACTTTTGTTTTGTTGTTTTGTTTTGATGGCAATGATAACTTGCTGAGAAAATGGATGTAGAAATGGAAACTACAAAAGGCAGGAAGTGATAGTTAATAGCTCTTAATAATGTAAATGATACAGAGGACTAAGAGAAGTAAATATTAAAACCTACATCTAAAGTTTGAGATTCATTGATTTGGAGCTTTATTTAAAAGTACTGTTAAGAAAAATACAAAAGCTACAAAGGAAAGGTTAATGGGAAATGGTGATAATGATGAAATGAAAAACTTAGCTGATAAGAGTTACTAGTTTATATTCAGTCACCCTGAAATATAGAATTGGATCTTGGGACTAGAGATGCAGTCATATCAGCCAGTTGAATATTAATAGTAAGTGAAAATGTGGCAGGCAGCTTCACTCAGATATGTACTCATTAGAGATTAAAAGATTGTTTAAAGACACGTTATCTTAGCTAAAACAAAATAATAAATCCTTGAAGGTTTCAAGGTTAAAAATGAGTTGTATATGTATACCACAATCTATTTATCAATTTATCCATTAAAAGACACTTTGGTTATTTCCATATCTTGGCTACTATTAATAATACTGCAATGAACATTAGAGTGTAGATATGTCTTTGAGATTCTGATTTTAATACTTTTGGATATATACCCAGAAGTTAAATTTTTGTATCATATGGTAGTTCTATTTTTAGGGTTTTTTTTTTTTTAGGAACCTCCATACCGGCTTCCACAGTGGCTGCACCATTTTACATTCCCATCAACAGCACACAGGAGTTTGAGTTTCTCCACATCATGGCCAATACTTATGTTTTGATTTTTTTATTTTGTTCATATTGAATACATGAAAACACTATTTGAATAAACAAATAAAATTATGAAAAAAGAGTAATGTTAAAAAGAATCTGTCCATTGACAGAGATGCCGAGAAAATGAGGAACTTAATGGCATACTTACAGCTATCTGTGAACCTGGGAGCTCACCAATATTCCTCAAAGGAACATTTATGATTTGGTGCAGGGAGAACAAGGATAGAAGGCAGAGTATTCTTAGTGTTCTGTGGAGAGCAGGGACACTGAGAGAGCAAATACAGCATATACTTTTAAGAAACCTGTTGCTGAAGAAAAAGGAAAAAGATAAAGACATAAATAAGTATGAGAATGAAAACTAATATTAGTTTTATTTTTAGGTACAAGTGAATATTGCCTTAGATATTTAATATATTTCTACTATATATATGTAAGCTTATATTCCCAGCTTCTTCTTTATAAAATTTAAACTCTCAAATAACAAAAGCAATATCTATTTATTTTTTAACTTTATGAAAGGTCGAAATCAGCTGCATTTAACAAAATCGCACACACTGCAGAAACACTGTTTAAAGTAACTAAATCTGACAGTGTGTCTGTGGATAGTGTGATGTCACATCAGTACACAAGGTAAGTAATTGGTGATTGTCCACAAAGTCCTAAGCGATGACCCTCTCAAATGGCGTTAAGTAGAAATGGTATAAAGCAGAGCCTGGGTTTGGCTAAAGTAGACACCAAAACCCCACAGTTCCCCCAGTAGCTTGGAGGTAACCTACATGTACGCATTATTACATTTACTATACACAATATATAAAAATTACATAGTTGAAGTTTATTGCTTTTAAAATTCTGGTAGTGTGACTCAGCTTATTTTTAGAAAGCCTGAAACGTGTCTGTGTGTGTGCTTGTCTATGTGTGTGTGTGCGTGTGTCTGTGGGAAAGAATGTGGACAGTAGTGCGTGAGTTGGTGCCACATGTCCCAAGGCCACTTGGCACATGCTTTTTTTTGTAGTGTCTGCCACAGGTAGGAGGTGAGTACATGGCTCACAGTATATACTTTGAGTTGTGCAAAGCTACTGAATGACAATGAAGTGCAGAAGTTATCAAATAAATTAAAAAACTAATTTTAAAATACTTCTTACTTTCATTAATTTGCCACTTCTAGGAAAATGTTACCTGCAATATGTGAAGTTTCTGTCTGATTCCCCCCCCCCCCCAGACTCCATTAACTTAATCAAATCATTCTAAGTTGGTGCTTGCCAACCTCATTATCATGTAGTATGTAGTTGTCTTTTAAATTCATTAGACAGAGACCTTCCATTTAAACCACATTAGTTCCTCCACTTTTCTGAAACCTTTAGCCAGAGGTGGAAATTTATAAGGTTTAATGCAGTATCCAAAAAGAAAGACACTTGATTTGGGATTTTGTATTGGAGTAACAGCTGAAGCAGTTTTACCTACGAACTTAAAGCAGTTTGTCCTTCGGAGTCTCTCACTTACTCCTGTGTCTAATTTTAGATTTAAAATTTTCATTATTTCATTAATATAAAGCAGCATTTCTCAATAGAAGCACTATAGGCAATTTTGGGTAGAGAAGTCCATGCTGTGGGGGGCTGTTCTGTGCACTGTAGGTTACCCAGCAATACCCATATGCTCCGCCCACTAGATTCCAGTAACTATGACAACAAAAAATGTCCAGATAGCTCCAAAATCCCCAGTCAGGGGACTGGGGATGGTCCCCATTTGAGAATCACATACTTAAAGACACCCCTCCTCTCAAATTGCATGTGTAAGCTCCAGCCACACAAAATCTGCATCTGGCTTGGACAGCAGTTATCAAAAGAAGCATCAAAGAAGGCATAATACTACTTTAGTTATAACTCAGATATGTGTGACTGAGTTTTTAAAATTCATACATTGTTGGAACTTTTAACTAGCAAAATATCTTGGAAGCTTGTGGAGTTGTCTTGTCCAACTTGTAAATGACAGGCTTGATAACTTGTCAGTGATGCAGACTGAAACTCCATTTAACCATATAGTACCCATTACAGAGAAAACAGCATTAAAATGACTGTGGGCTGAATTAAAATGACTGCATACACCATTTATGTGTTAAGTGCAATGAAGAGTAAAGCTCTTGTATAACTGATGAAGTTAAATGTAAAACACTGGGGCACCTGGGTGGCTCAGTCGGTTGAGCGTCCAACTTCAGCTAGGATCATGATCTCACAGTTTGTGAGTTCAAGCCCCACGTCAGGCTCTGTGCTGACAGCTCGGAGCCTGGAGCCTGCTTCAGATTCTGTGTCTCCCTCTCTCTGCCCCTTCCCCGCTCATGCTCTGTCTCTCTCTATCTCTTAAAGATGAATAAACGTTAAAAACTTTTTTTTAATGTAAAACACTAGTCTCTGTGTTATGTAATAAACTCTTTCTTCCACAAACTGAAAACTTGAGAAAAAAAATGTAAATCCCTGAACCTAATAGTACATTGTTTTATCAATGCATTCAGTAGCAGCATAAGAAGGTTATTTTTCCCTTCTTGGAGAATTCATTGATACCTAGAGTTCGTAAAACAACAGTATATATGGAAATACTACTTCCAAGAAAAAAAATTGTTCATAAAAAGGTCTTTCTATGAATAAAGACTACTTGATTTTAAAAAATTTGATGTTTGTAGTATTTTTTTCTAAAAAAATGGCCATTTGGAAACAGGATGAATGGCATGAGGTAAAAATGTAAACCATGGAAAGATAAAATAGCCAAATTATTTGCTTGTGAAATCACTGAAAACTCCATGTCAACTTAAGTCAGAGCTCCTAATTTTTGTTACTGTCTCTAAAAACAGTCAATAAAGTATCAGGGGGTTAAACAGGTGTATGAATTTAAATATATTTGCTTTTTAATTAAATACTATAACTGTAACAGCAACTATAAATAAGTACATCTGGTAAATATACATCATTTCTTTGAGATTTTCTGATTTCTCTTTCAATATCACCTAGAATCTTCTTAACCTAAAGTATCTATAAGGCTTCCTAAATATCTACTTTTGGTATAATACATTGAATCTTAATGTCATTGGTTAAGAAAGGAAATGTCATCACAAAGTCTGATTAATGCTATTATGTTAATTCACTAATATCATCAGGTACAGCGAAACTATTCCCTATATGTCTCTCAATAAATACATTTCATGAGGTCAAATAAGATATTAAGGGTGGCCATTAGCAATACTCAGAGGTGAAAAGGAAGAGTTTTCCACCACAGAAGAGATACTAATTAGGAACACTGCAATTAGGAAAAAGGTTTTATGTGTGTGTGTGTGTGTGTGTGTGTCTTTGTCTCTGTCGTGAGAAAGAGAGACAAAGAGAAGGACAGAGACAGAGAAAGAGAAAACCAAAGAGGGGCACGGAGAAGAAAAAGCATTGGGTTTTATGGGTGAAACATAAAACTGACCCCTCCAGAATCCTGGAAAAGTTATGACATTCTAGAGAAAAGTGTTTAAGTAGTCATGAGTACTTTTCTAAGAGAAGGAATTATCTGGGTTTTATTACCTAGTGTCCTGAAATATAAAGATTTAATGGTCTAGAGATGTAAATACAGCTTGTAATTAACTACTTTAGCAAAATTAGCTTTCTGGGAAATAGTGTTTAGTGAAATAGAGAAGAAAAAATTCTACCTAATTATTGTAGTCCACAAGTGTTTAACTAGTATACAATTGACTAATTGGTACATCTCTGAACCTGATGTAACTCTGCTCCAAATAATCTAGATAATGATTCCTCAAAACTTACTTCCACATGGTCTACAACACCATATAGATGAAAAGCATTCATTTTCAGCAATACTTAATAAAGGCTCATACTTATTGGTAAGTATGCTCAACGCTAGCCCGAGCGCTTTCCATGAGATCTCATGTGTCCTGCAATCTTTTCAACAAAGTAGCAAAGTAGGAACTGTTATTATATGCATTGTATTGATTAGAAAACTTCAGTTAAAGAGATTGATTTACTAAAGTTCAAAATACTAGTAGAGGAAAAGCAGAATGTTTCAAGTATGGGGTACTTGCCAGTCCTGTGGTGCAGTGACTGACCTCTCCATCACTACTGTGTGTTAATGTGGTATTGAATGAAATTAATCAAAGGGAACCATCAAAAAAGTGTATCCTAGCTTACATTAGCCATTGTATCAACAACTTTTTCCAGACACTCAAACATGCCAATAATTTCTTCCTTTCAGACTTTGCAGCCCAAAGCAGGAGTATCTAAAAACATACGTAAAAAGGTTTTCTACAAACCTGAACCAGAGGATTTCCCAAGTTATTGTATAGGATTCTGAAGAAGACTGGTGCAGAAATACTAATCATTGAGCAACTGGCCCAACTGACCTTTAACATATGGGAAGCAGACAGGAAACACTGGAAAGGTAACACTGTAAGGTAATCCACCCAATGGAGACACTGGTTTCAAAGCACACCAATCAAATACTGGCTCTTCACACTAAAATGGCTTAAATAATCCACCTTTTGTGGAGAACACGAGCAACACATAGAGACAAATGGCCCAGGATCACCAAAATCTCAGAACGTAAAGTAATACCTGAACCACTACAAAAACACTCCAAAGTGGCAAAGCGACTAGACCTTATAACAACAAAAAAGAAATGGTAATCATGTGACATGACAGAGGTGTTAGCTAAGCCTACGGTGATAATAAATATATCAAATCAACATGCTGTACACCTTACACTTAACACAATGTTATATGTCTATTATACCTTTAATAATATTAATAATAATAATAAATACATAAATAAAACACTTCCAGATAAGTAGCTTCTCTTTCAGAAGACTGCCTTGACTCAGCTTATTTTTTCTATGCACATCACTCATTGCATACTTCATCTCAATTCAAACTTGCTTAACGTAAGTAAAATCTGAGTAAAGTAAATATTATCTTTATTTCATATGCATAAAAACCAAAGTTTAGAGGTGCCTGGGGGGCTCAGTTGGTTGAACATCTGACTCTTGATTTTGGCTCTGCCAGGATCTCATGGTTTGTAGGTTTGAGCCCTGCATCAGGCTCTGTGCTGACGGTGCACAGCCTGCTTGGGATTTCTCTCTCCCTCTCTCTCTGCCCCTTCCGCAGCTCACACACTCTGTCTTAAAATAAACAAATAAACATTAAAAAAAAAGTTTAAGGATAGCAAAACACCTGCTCAAAACTTGTTCTCTTGATGCCATCTTCTGTTTTTATTATCTTCTCTAATCTATCCTAATTTCTAACATAGCCATCCAGGCAATGGATATTAATATACTCTATTGTTTGATAATGTAAACTGAATCATGTAATTTCACAGTTGAATGTGACTTAGAGGACATATAAACTGGATGGATAATAAAGGGATGAGATCACCTGAATGCTAAATTAAGACCTCTAAAATACACAAGGTATCTCTTTTTTTTTAAGGTCTTTATTTATTTATTTTGAAAGAGACAGAGCATGCATGGGTGAGGGGCAGAGGAAGGGAGCAAGAGAGAATCCCAAGCAGGCTCGCCCTGTCAGCACAGCCCAATGCAAGGCTCAAACTCACGAACTGTGAGATGAATTCATGAACCGTGAGATCATAACCTGAGTCAATGTTAGAAGCTTAACTGACTGAGCTACCCAGGAGCCCCCATAAATTATCCCTTAAAAACATACACAATGTGTCAAAATGGACATACAGAATAGAAGATTGACTTTATACTGTTTCAAGACGCTAAACATGGAACAACACATGGACACAATGAGGAAACATGGTTTGGAAGACTTCTAGCAGCCAAAATGAAATTACTTTTCTTATGAGACGTTTAGCTTTCTAGACCGCAGGTGTTCAAACAAATGGACAATGCCTTGGAAGAGAAGATGTGCAGTCAACTTTAGTGTTGTCTTCTACTAGATAATGTTTTCACTTATATTCAACTCAGATGTTCTTTGAATTGCCTTATCATTATTCTAAGTCAGTGAAATTTAAGTAAAGGTAATGCTCTCATTCTAGAAAAGCCACTAAAAGGATGCTCAGATACATGGGTATTAGAATACAAATTATCTCTGATAGCAAGCCATCCAGTTAGCAATTTTAATGTTTCCATGCAAACAACACCAGAAAATAATAAAACATTTTTGTCTTTAGCACGGAATACTTTTGATCCCTGGTTCTTCACCCGGATTAATGTTTTTAAATTTCCAAATCAGGTCTTATTTTACAAAGACTTCTTTACCCTCTCTACTCTCTTATTAATCCTGGTTGAGGTAATCACTTCCTCGGCTAAGCAACTTCTCCATTGTCATTATTTGCTTCCATGTTCTACCTTATCTACAGAATAATGTGCTACATGGAGAAGAAAATAAAAAGCCATTTTTCTTGATCTTTATTCTTAGCTGCCTAGTACAATATTTTGAAAGTAGTAGGGTTCAAAAAAGTATTTATTTTAAAGATGAATAAATTAATGACTGCATGAATAAAAACTATTGATATTATGTAATATCACATAATATACATACAGATATAATAAGGGGTTAATATTTTATAAAGATACCTAACAAATTAATAATCTATTAAAATATATGAAGAAATTACCCATTTTTGAAAAATATTCAGAAAGAAATTCGATCAGGAGGCAGAAAATTTGGACTTGCATCCTTTTTTAATCACTTAAGAACACTGGATCCTTGTTTCCTTCAGCTTGAAAGTGAACTTATGTTATGCCTACATGTTATGCACAAAAATCCTTTAAATTGTGCATTGCCCTTAGGCATTGAAAATACCTGATTAAAATTTTAACAAACAGATAAGGTCTCTCTGATTACAAGGGAGCATGACATTTGTAGAGTGAAGATGCTATTTTAAAAGGTCCCACATGCTAGAAAATATTTTTAAAGTGTGTTAGGATCCAGAGAATAAGGTACGTTTATTAATTCACTTTCATAATACTAAAAATAGTATTGGTATTGGCAAACTCAGTACATTAAAATGAATTGACCTAAAAGATTATAGAATTTTTTTTCTTTTTCACCTGTAAACATTAATTCAAAATATGTGTCATGTGTATACCTAATTGCCACTGTAGAACCAAACTAAAATGGAGTCACTTATGCCAAGGACAAAATGGAGACAGTCAACACAGGTGAATAAAAGAAACTTAACAACCTTATAGGAATTTACAGCTCATCTCAGAATTTATCAGAGGACACCAGCCAACTGCCAAATACCAAGTTTGTTCATGCTATCTTTGGAGTCACCATTCTCTTGACTGAGCTACCCTGATCCAAATAACAACACCACTAGGCAACCAGTCAGCCAAAAAAGCCCAATTACTTCTGTATTTATCCCATCAAAAGTGAGGAACTCAGAGCTCCTTCCTCATACATCCTTCAGCTTTCCAGCTTGCAGGCTGAAAACCATGCAATGAAATCATCTTTCTGCCTTGTTTTATTCAATATGCAAAGTATAATTTTTGACATCACATAAGCATAGGTTTAAAGATCTCAAAAGACCTTACTGATGAAATGGATCATAAGAGGTTCAAGCAAGCTCTTATAGCCTAGTGGGCTAACGCCTTCCTTAATATTGATTTATAGGATTGGAAGTGCTGTTAAAGAACAAAACATGGTAATATTTTAAAAATTATGTATTGGTTTACCTATCAGTGCAATAGTGAATAACAAGCATCTTTAACAGTGTATACCTGTGTGAAAGGTTTATATCTTTATACATTACTGAGCAAATATAACCATTCGGCAGAGGGGAGGGTAATTTTTATAGCAAAGGAGAAAGGATTACAGTTGGAGTCAGTATCAGTAACCTTGGCTTAGTAGATCTCACAATACATTTACTTTAGTTCAAATCTTTAACTTTGTGGCTCACTAAAGCTAAAGGAAAAATATCTTCTATGGAGAAGAAATAAATTTTCATTTACCAAATTCTAAATTTATAGGTAAGTTCAAAAATGGAGCTCAAAAATCCACATATGGTTTTAGTTTAGGAACATAATTTCAAAATGTCTTTAAATGTCCCAAACAAATTTCCTACTTCGAACCATCCAAAGGTAAACCATATTTTCCAAAGGCTAAAATTAAAGCACATGATATTTCTAAGTACGACTGTGTATTTAGATTGACTCACAGATATTTAACAATTATATAAAGTGATAATTGAGTGACCTGATTCTGTACTTAGATCCAAATCCTCATTTTCTCACTATATTTGTATACAAGAAATGATGAATTCCTTCTTCAAGGACCTTAAAATGGTAGTAATAATATTCAAATATAATTTGAACTGCAAATACAAGAGCATACAATAAGATTCTTAGAAACTTGGTATTTTAGAAACTGCTATGGTTAACCTACATAGGTGGCATGGATTCCCACACCCCAAATTGGTTCAGATGTTAAAATTGACAACACCACACAAATGAGGAGGGTAAGGAAAAGGGTATGACTCACCTAACGAAACTTTCTGGAGAGAGGACAGAAGGCTTCCAAGAAGGTCTCAAAGTGGTTTAAGAACAGGAAAAGGAAATGAAGTTGGGAGTTTTATTGTGGTTACGGGGTAGGTATGAAATGAGTATTCCTTCATGCTGGCCAACTATAACACCCTCCCACATACCTTCTCTGTTTCCACCCATCCACTCCTTTACAGATTTTATAAGTTTCTATTATTTTTCCTTTATTTAAAAAAATTACTTAAAATCATGCATGCTAGGATTCTGGTGCTTTGTTTTCTGGTGTGTTTTTTTTTCTTCATTTTTTTCACTCAATATATCCTAAAATCACTCCACGTTGGTTGAGTCTATTCAACCACAATTTACTGAATCAGTTTCATATATAATCAAGTAAGTTATTTTTATTAATTTTATTTTGCAATAGTAAATACTGGTCCAATTAACGTCAACATATTTTTGTAACATTAGAGGTATATTATCTGGGTAACTTTCCAGAAGTAATATTGGCTGGGTCAAACTAAGTAGGTAGATACTAATGATGTAGTTCTAATCACCCAACCAGAGAAGACTGTATCATTCTGCACTAACACAAGCAATGTATCAGATTGCCTGTTTTCCCACAGCATTACCAACCAAGGGTATTGTCAAGCTTTGGATCTGTTGCCAAACTAGTAAGCTAAAAATGTATATTTGCAATTAATCTATATAATCTATATAATGCAATAGTTTTTAGCATTTATATGAATCCTGTGAATATTAAAAAAATTAAACTGAAAAATAAACTCATCCTAGAGAAATATGCATATATACATACTGCTCACATAGAACAAAGGTTGTATTTGTGGGTCCATTTCTAGGTTCTCTGTCCTGTTCCATTGATCTATGTGTCTGTTTTTGTGCCAGTCCCCTACTATCTTGATGATTACAGCTTTGTAATACAGCTTGAAGTCTGGAATTTTGATACCTCCAGCTTTGGTTTTCATAACATTACTTTGGCTATTTGGGGTCTTTCTGTTTCCATACAAATTTTAGAACTGTTTGTTCTACCTCTGTGAAGAATGCTGGTGTTATTTTGATAGGGATTGAACTGAAGATACACACACACACACACACACACACACACACACACACACACACACACACACACAAAATGGAATACTACTTGGCAATCAAAAAGAATGAAATCTTGCCATCTGCAATAATGTGGATGGAACTAGAGTGTATTATGCTAAGCAAAATAAGACAATCAGAGAAAGACAAATACGTATGATTTCACTCATGTGGAATTTAAGAAACATAACAGATGAACATAGGAGAAGGGAAGGAAAAAGAAGATAAAAACAAAGAGGGAGGCAAACCATAAGAGATACTTAAAGAGAACAAGATGAGGGTTGCTTGAGGGGAGGTAGGAGGGGATGGGCTAAATGGGTGATGGGCATTAAAGAGGGCATTTGTTGGGATGAGCACTGGGTATTATATGTAAGTGATGAATCACTGGGTTCTATGCCTGAAACAAACACTACATTGTATGTTAATTAACTTGAATTTAAATTTAAAAAGTTTAAAAAAAAAGTACAAAGGTTATATAAAAACTTCAGGCTGCCTGGTATTTAATTAGTCATGGAAATTTTACTTTTAACATGATCTATTTCTTCAGAAGTCTTACAAGCAATATAGCTAATATTCCATGGAAAATTGGTATATGATGGCCAATAACTGAGTATTGTGGTTTGTTGGAGAATGCAGCTATATGTGACAGAATGGAGAAAATATATATACCTGTGTGCAATAAAGGGAAATTCGCCCCTTTTTTCTTCCTGCCTGATTACTTCAGCTGCAACAATGATCTGTCTTTGTGATCCCAGTTCTCAGTCCTTTGGATTTGGACTGGATTATACCACCATTTCTCGTGGGTCTTCAGTTCACTGACGGCAAATTGTAGGACTTCTCACTCTCCACAACTGTGTGAGCCAACTCCTTATAATAAATCTTCTCTTATACATATGTCCTATTGGCCTATTTCTCTGAAGAACCTCATACACCTTCCTAAGACTGTGGCCACCAAGAAATTCTCATTTTCAAGCTAACCCCACAGTTCATTCTCCATAAATTCATCAAAAGTACCACCTAAGTGATCCTATCACATTATGGTCCCAGCGTCTTCTGCTCCAGGCAATCAGAGCTTATAAGTGTCTCTCTGAAAGCTCCAAATCCAGAAGGTCAGATTTGGGGATAGTGCCTTGCCCTGCAATCTCAACTCCCTGAAGGGTCCAGGAAAAAAATATTTTTTTCATTGTATTCAGTTTTTTCTTCTTTTAAGGATGAGAGTGGTGACTTCCAAGATCTTTACCTATCAGAGGTGAACCTGGAAGTCCCATTATTTTTCCTAATACATTCTTTAATTATAGCTCCATACATAATCTAAGACATAAATGGATTATGAATATATATCTCAATGATTATTACAAAGTAGTTACACTTGTGTAAACGTGACTTAAATAAAGTTATAGAATTTGAACAGTACCCTATAGGTACCCGTATTTGCCCCTTCTCAACCCATCCTTTTTCTTCCAAGTAACTATTACACCGACTACATTACACTATTACAACCTTGCTGAGTGTTGCTTATTTTTGTAATGTATATTACTGGCATCATTCACCATTCATTATGTCTAGTTCGTTCATTCAATCATTTCTTTTGAGATTTATGCATGAGATACCACAATCAAATACTTTTTACTCAATGGCAATTCAGCCCCTCCTCGGTTTTTAATCATATATATTTGGGCATTACTTAGGACTATGATGAGGAGGTTAGTTACATGAGTATTTTCTTTTAGGGGGGAGTGTCAATCAGCTTTCCAAAGTAGTTACACAGATTTACACATTTTAATACATCTCATTGCATGTGTTATATAAATTTAAAACAATAAACTTCTTTCGGTATAGAAGGAAAAAAAAGTTCCATTGTAAGGTAAGTTCATTCATTATAATTATCCTAATTTAAATTCATTAAAAATTGTAATTTTCTAAGTTTTAGCAAATCAAGTTTTACATTTCTTACTAGAGATCTGTTATGTAAGACTAGACAGCTGTCTACTTTCATGCCTACATGAAGTTGCTGGGATGTTCTGGAAATGACCTAATGATTTTTAAGTCATTTACACATTCCCTATAATTTGACCTCAATTATTCATCCTTGGCTTGGAATCATTATTTCCCACTAATGAAATTAACTATGATGCAAACATCTTTTATTATAGCAAATTTATTTTTTTATTTTTTTAATGTTTATTTATTTTTGAGAGACAGAGAGAGACAGCGCATGAGTTGGGAAGGGGCAGAGAGAGAGGGACACACAGAATCTGAAGCAGGCTCCAGGCACAGAGCCCAATGCGGGGCTCAAACTCGTGAACTGTGAGATCATGACCTGAGCCGAACCCGGATGTTACTAACTGAGCCACCCAGACGCTCCTATCATAGCAAATTTAGTTTTTAAAGTTTCCTATTTGGTTTATTAGATTTAAACTACCATTATAAGCACTGTCACAGGTGCTGTACTTACTCTGACATGCCTGTAGGTTGAGGTTAACCTTTTACATTTGAATAGTTACACAATAGTAGATTCATATATTTAAGTGTGTGCATGCACACGTGATACAGGCAAGCAAGCTGGGCCCATGGATGTGAGGGCTGTAGGCCCCCTGGGCTGGGCTCTGTCACTGCTGCTATGTTCCCTATATTTTGCGGGGGTTGGGGGGGCACCAGGAAGGGCCATGCTGCCTGCACACCACCAGCTGGAGGCCTGGGGAATGTGGAGGCTGCACCAAAGACCTCTGGTCTTGTCCCTCTCAGTCCCTGGCACAGGGCTCTCTGTTCAGTCTGCAGCTGACAGTGCGGGGCTTACGCAGCAGGGACCTGCTCTAGGCAAATATCAAACGCAAACACAGCTGGGGGCAGCCTCTGCTGGCATCTGCTAGACTCAGAGGACCCAGAGTTCCTCAGTTGACCCAGCCCACCTCAGACCTACATTCCAGGGACTTTTGGTTTTAGTCCTGGGGGCAGGTAGGCTCTGCAATGGGCACAACATCAGAAGCCACCGCTGTCCCCTTTCCTCAGACTTGGCCAGGGCTACATCTGGTGTTCAATACCCAGAAGGCTACCACACATCCTTTTATAAAGGTGACTTCAGTATCCCTGGTCCACTTCTGCATGAGGCCATGTGGATATTTTTGTGGCAGGCTGGCAGGTGCTGACCATGGGTTTTTGTCCCTTACATAGGGGTGGGGTCTTGAAAGTCCAGTCCCTTCCTAGTGGGGGCCTCAATGCTGGTGCTTCAAGCTGGCTCTGCACCTTTCTCCCAGCCCTCCATGGAGATGAAATAGGTATGAGTGTATTGGTATCTGAACTCTTGTAAGAAATAAAGAAATTTTATCTTTGATTGCAGAAGGCAATATACTTCACAGAGACCACTGATTCAAATGCTAATCTCTTTCAGAAACACCATCATAGACATCCATAACTAATGCTTAATTGAGTGCCCTGCAGCTGGTCAAGGTGACACATAAAACTAACCATCACCTAGGCCCCCACATTTGATGAGCTTTATCTCCAAGGAACCCTACCAGGTTCTTAAGGTGAAGATCTCAGAAAGATTCGCCTCTTGGCTCTGATAGAGGGAGGGGATGAATAATAATTTTAAAGTTCTTTCAGAAATTTCTGTATTAACAAAGACATATTCTTCAGTGGAAAAGACTTTCCCAGAGTCTCAGCCCACTGAAGAGCATTCCACGAACTATAGCTTCCTTTTACCCTCCTACATCAACTAAAGTTTGAAAAATGATACAGCATTGCAGAAAGACTTGTGAAGGTCATACCCCAGAGACACACGCTGGTCAAAAGACTGAAATTTAATCATAAGATTCTCTGCCCACACATCTTACTATGACAAGAGCAGGACAAAGTATAGTTGTATGTCTGGTAACTCAAGTGTGTTTAGTTCATGACAATTTATTGGCTAACATTTAGCATGTGTGTACGTTATGTAAAAAAAAAAATTAGGAGTACCTGGATGACTCTGTAAATAGGGCAAACATTAAATACAACCTATATCCTTGCCAGGTTAACGTAAATCCTTACACTAACAAACAGATGGACAGTGTCAGTAGTCTAACATGTAAGTGAGAAGCAGAAAAAGAAGTGGAGAAAAAATATGTTTGAAAAATAGCTAAAATTTTTCAAATTTTGAAGGAAAATATCAAACCTCACACCTTAAAAAACTTAGCAAACACCTTGGCAAATGTGAAATTAAGACAAATGAAAAAACACCCAAGTATAACATAAACATATTCTTGAAAAACAGTGATAAGGAGAAAAATCTTAAATCTTATTACATATCCAAAATCTCAGCGATCCCCCAGCAAAAGAAATATGAATAGAACAAACTACAAGAAACACGATAATCTGGTTTCTGAAAAAAGTGATAAAAAGTATTAACAGCAGCCACAGAAAAATGACACTTCACATACTGGAGAAATTTAAAAAAAAATGTAAAGCCGGTATCTTGTCACACACTTTGCATGCCAGAAGATAATGAAGTGACTCTTAAAGTCATGGAAAACAAATAACCACAAACACTAAAATTCTGTATCAGATAAACTATTTTTTTAAGAATGGAGGCAAAATAAAATCTTTTACAAACAAAAAGAAAAAAAAGTGTAAAGAAAAATCATCACCAGTAGACTTGCAATATAAGACATGTTAAAGGAAGTTCCTCATGTAGAAATTCAATTTTAGAAAGAATTTTATAAGCTCGTAGAGAGTCCATGATTCTAAAATAGAAAAGCAAGCCTACTAATGAAACTGTGAACTGAACACCCCAAAGCAACTAACTAATATTATCCTCAGAAGCAAAATACTCCAAAATGTAGTGATTAAAAAAGCTGCTTTTCTTCCTGATGTTTTTGGAT
This sequence comes from Acinonyx jubatus, assembly GCF_027475565.1. Classification (NCBI taxonomy): domain Eukaryota; kingdom Metazoa; phylum Chordata; class Mammalia; order Carnivora; family Felidae; genus Acinonyx; species Acinonyx jubatus. The sequence goes on from NC_069384.1 coordinate 23,786,671, forward strand.
TCTGTGGGCAAGGAATTTGGATAGGGTCTAGAAGAGGCTGATCGTCTTTGCTCTGCAATGTCTGGGACATCATCTTGGAGGACTTGGAAGACCAGCGGTACCAGAGTGGCTGCAGGTTGATATTAAGTAAGAGCGCCTTCACTCATAAGTCTGGCCCCTGAGCTGGAATGACTTGAAGACAAAGACTGCCTCCCAGGATACCTATAGTTGATTAACTGATTTGTTCTGGTTCCTCACAGCATGGTGGTCTTAGGATACTCAAACTGACTATCTTGAGGCTCAGGGCTCCCAGTCTAAATATTCCAGTGGCCAAGGAGGAACTTTCACTGGATTTGTTATATATCCTCAAAAGACACACAGCATCACTTCTGCCATACCCTATTACACAGTCACAGCAGTTAAAAGTCTACCCATGTTCATTAGGAGGGGGCAATGATCCTATTTCTCAATGTCAAGAGTGTTAAAGATTTTACTGCCATTATTTTGAGCATACTCACCTACCTATACCTTCTGATTCTCCATCAATCTCTATCACTACCTTTCCATTTTCTGAAGCCACAAGGTATGTAGTTTGCTGCTTCTCTCTGAATATCTGCTCCAACTTTCTACCCATCTCCTCAACCAGCTTCTATTTCTTCTTGAATGTAACTCAAGTGACTACCAATGGTCATTCTGCATCTTAGCACAGGGGATACTACCTACAATAAGAGAAACTATCCCTTTATGAATTTTTGAGAGAGTATATGACTGGTGATGCATCATTTTAAAATAAGACCACTTAAAATTCATGAGTCAAGGACCGGCACTGGATTAGATGGGACCAGGAATGGACGGCAGAGAATACAGTGGGAAACACTGAATGGTTTCCGCTGCCAGGGGGATTTGTCTCATGTTTCTGTGAAAGTCTTCCTGGAATGTGCATTACTATACATGACAGTAGGTGTTTTACCAATGTCACCAATGTCATTGGTTTGTGAGAGCATATCACCAGAAAATAGAATCCTGCAATAACAAAACTTTAACCAGCACAAGTTAAAGACCATCTGTTTAAAAGAACATTAAATATACAGAGTCAAAACTATCAATACAATTTTCTCTTTGTGAAATGTCAAAGCTGTGACACATTTGGATACTCTATGAACAAGGCAATGTATCTGAGGCAATGTTAATGCAGAACTATTTTTCTGATCTTTGAAAGAAAAATGAAAGATCTAATATCATGCTTTTATATTACAATAAAACCAATCTCTTAACAAAGAGAAAAGAAAGTTTTATCTTAAAAAGGATTTTAAGTTATTTTTTTTCAAAACTTCAAGTTGAGAATAAATTAGAATACTCCTTTCTTGTTGAAATGATATAATAAAAACCTAACTCCCTAAAAATTTAATTAAGATATATCAAACATTTACCATATAATAGATACTATATAAACAATCCATTTCTACTTTTTATATTAAAAGTCACAAAAATCCTAGGAGGCAGCTAGTATTATCTCCATTTTTCTAGATAATATCACTGAGACTTAAGGGTGTAAGTAACTTAGCTAGTATAGCGTATCAATAAAAACAGAAGAAAAAATTAAAGTTTGTCTTCTTCCAAGTGAGGGAATAAAAAAAACAATGCCTGATAGTAGACATTCTACCAAACTGGTAGATGAGGCTTAAATCTTCATTATAATTTTATTTGGAAAAATTCAAAGATGTAACTTTTCTTATATTAAGGTATTACGGAAATCAACTAGATTGCATAAAAATAAGAAAGGCAAACTCAAGCAGTTTAAGTAACATATCGAGTACACATATCAGACCACAGCTCAAACCCAAATCTCATTTCTCCCATGATGCAACACTCTCATCTTCTTACTTTATCATAATATTTCATTCATCTGGAATTCCTGCTACAACTCCTTTAACAATCACATTAACTTAGTTAGGCCCTACCTAAATCTCCCCTACTCAACAGGTCTTTTTTATATTACTCCACATAAAAATGACTTCCTAGAGCACTAATTTATGATAATACCCAAAAGAATATTTACAGTAACTTGCCATGGATTATTCTAATTAATTATCATAGTAGCATTGTTTTTATGAGTTTGGTAAATTTAAGAAGATGTGGGTCAATGTTACTAGTCTTTTCCTTCCTATCACACTTTTCCCAGTCTCGTATATGGAAGCTTATCAATGCAAAATAACACTTTGGATACAGGAAGCAATCCTAAGTTTCCGGTTTAAACTTGCAAAAATTGTCTCAAATACACTAAGCATTAGTTTCTAGAAACAAAACAATTACTGCAAGCACAAAATATTATTTGCTCAATTATATTGTTTGGATGTTTTTCTTCAAAATTCTTATTTAACAAGCAATTATCAGGGAATACTATGAAAAATTATACGTCAACAAACTGGACAATCTGAAGAAATGGATAAATTCCTAAATACCCACATACTTCCAAAACTCAAACGGAAAGAAGTAGAAAATTTAAACAGACAATAACTACTGAAGAAATTGAATCAATCATCAAAAATCTCCCAACAAATAAGAGTCCTGGACCAGATGTCTTCCCTGGGGAATTCTATCAGACATTTAAAGCAGAGTTAATACCTATCCTTCTCAAGCTGTTCAAAAAAATAGAAATGGAAGGAAAACTTCTGGACTCATTCTATGAAGCCAGCATTACTTTGATTCCCAAACCAGACAGAGACCCAACAAAAAAAGAGAACTACAGGCCAATATCCCTGATGAATTTGGATGCAAAAATTCTCAACAAGATACTAGTGAATCGAATTCAACAGCATATAAAAAGTATTATTCACCATGATCAAGTGGGATTCATTCCTGGGATGCAGGGCTGGTTCAATATTTACAAACCAATGTATACATCACATTAATAAAATCAAAGAACCATATGATCCTGTCAATACATGCAGAAAAATCATTTGACAAAATACAGCATCCTTTCTTGATGAAAACCCACAAGAAAGTCGGGATAGAAGGAACATACCTAAAGATCATAAAAGCCATTTATGAAAATCCCACAGCTAATTTCATCCTCAATGGGGAAAAACTAAGAGCTTTTCCCCTGAGATCAAGAACACGACAGGGATGTCCACTCTCACCATTGTTGTTTAGCATAGTGTTGGAAGTCCTAGCAACAGCAATCAGACAACAAAATGAAATGAAAGGCATCACAATTGGCAAAGATGAAGTGAAACTTTCACTTTTCGCAGATGACATGATACTCTACATGGAAAACTCAACAGACTCCACTAAAAGTCTCCTAGAACTGACACACGAATTCAGCAAAGTCGCAGATACAAAATTAATGTATAGAAATCGGTTGCATTCTTATACACCAATAATGAAGCAACAGGAAGAGAAATAAAGAAACTGATCCCATTCACAATTGCATCAAGAACCATAAAACACCTAGGAATAAACCTAACCAAAGATGTAAAAGATCTGTATGCTGAAAACTATAGAAAGCTTAGGAAGGAAATTGAAGAAGATACAAAGAAATAGAAAAACATTCCATACTCATGGATTGGAAGAACAGATATTCTTCAACAGTCAAAACTACTCTAAGCAATCTATACGTTCAGTGAAATACCAATTAAAATTGCACCAGCATTCTCCTCAAAATTAGAACAACCAATCCTAAAATTTGTATGGAACCACAAAAGACCCCGAATAGCCAAAGTAATTTTGAAGAAGAAAACAAAGTGGGAGGCATCACAATCCCAGACTTTAGCCTCTACTACAAAGCTGTAATCAAGACAGTATGGTATTGGCACAAAAACAGACACATAGACCAATGGAATGGAATAGAGACCCCAGAATTGGACCCACAAATTCACGGCCAACTAATCTTTGACAAAGCAGGAAAGAGTATCCAATGGAAAAAAGGCAGTCTCTTTAACAAATGGTGCTGGGAGAACTGGACAGCAACATGCAGAAGAATGAAACTGACCACTTTCTTACACCATTCACAAAAATAAACTCAAAATGGATAAAGGACCTGAATGTGAGACAGGAAACCATCAAAACCCTACAGGAGAAAGCAGGAAAAAACCTCTCTGACCTCAGCTGCAGCAATTCTTACTCGACACATCTCCAAAGGCAAGGGAATTAAAAGCAAAAATGAACTATTGGGACCTCATCAAGATATAAATCTTCTGCAATGCAAAGAAAACAATCAACAAAACTAAAAGGCAACCGACGGAATGGGAAAAGATATTTTCAAATGACATATCACATAAAGGACTAGTATCTAAAATCTATAAAGAACTCACCAAAGTCCACACCCAAAAAACAAATAATCTAGTGAAGAAATGGGTAGAAGACATGAATAGGCACTTTTGCAAAGAAGATATCCAGATGGCTGACAGACATATGAAAAGATGCTCAACGTTACTCCTCATCAGGGAAATATAAATCAAAACTACAATGAGATATCACCTCATGCCAGTCAGAGTGGCTAAAATGAACAAATCAAGAGACTATAGATGCTGGGGAGGATGTGGGGAAACAGGAACCCTCTTGCACTGCCGGTGGGAATGCAAACTGGTACAGCCACTCTGGAAAACAGTGTGGAGGTTCCCCCAAAAATTAAAAATAGAACTACCCTATGACCCAGCAATAGCACTGCTAGGAATCTACCCAAAGGATACAAGTGCCGATGCACAGGAGCACATGTACCCCAATGTCTATAGCAGCACTTTCAACAATAGCCAAATTATGGAAAGAGCCTAAATGTCCATCAATTGATGAATGGATAAAGAAGATGTGGTTTATGTATACAATGGAATACTACTTGGCAATGAGAAAGAATGAAATCTGGCCATTTGCAGCAACATGGATGGAACTGGAGGGTATTATGCTAAGTGAAATAAGCCAGGCAAAGAAAGACAGATACCTCATGTTTTCACTCGTATGTGGATCTTGAGAAACATATGTATACAAATCATATAGAAACAAAAGACCATGGGGTAGGGGAGGGGGAAAAAAAGTTACAGAGAGGGAGGGAGGCAAACCATAAGAGACTCTTAAGGACTGAGAACAAACTAAGGGGAGGGGGGAGAGGGGAAAGTGGGTGATGGGCATTGAGGAGGCACTTGTTGGGATGAGCACTGGGTGTTGCATGGAAACCAATTTGACAATAAATTATATTAGAAAGAAAGAAAGAAAGAAAGAAAGAAAGAAAGAAAGAAAGAAAGAAAGAAAGAAAGGAGAGAAAGAAGGAGAGGAAGAGAGAAGGAAGGAAGGGAGGGAGGGAGGGAGGGAGGGAAGGAGGGAGGGAGGAAGGAAAGAAAAGAAAGAAAGAAAATTCTTATTTAAATAACATATGCTTTAATGTGTTTTTTGTTCTCTTTAAAATGTATTCAATATATTTACTTCAATCATTGTAATAATATTATTAATTATAAAAATTAGGAATAATAATTTAATAGATATTATTTTACCAGTGTTTTTTCTCTAAAGATTGTACTGAGCACACGTTGTGAGCTACTGTCCTCTAGTGCCAACAATATATCTCATCTGCTATTAAAATTCTTGTCAACAAATCACAGGCTTTAGAAAGACTTGCCTATGAATAGATTTTGACCAAGATAATTTTGAAGTTATTCAGCCTGTTTCACCAAGGTCTCACCAAACAATTCACTCTAAATTGCTACCTACATGCTTCTAGACACTACCAAAAAATTACTTAAACATATTAGAAATTGAAATATGTTGTATCTTTTCATCATCTCCCTCAATTAGGGAAAACAATGTAGACCTTTTAAAATTCTTTTCTTTTTTTTTTTTTTTCAACGTTTATTTATTTTTGGGACAGAGAGAGACAGAGCATGAACGGGGGAGGGGCAGAGAGACAGGGAGACACAGAAGCGGAAACAGGCTCCAGGCTCTGAGCCATCAGCCCAGAGCCTGACGCGGGGCTCGAACTCACGGACCGCGAGATCGTGACCTGGCTGAAGTCGGACGCTTAACCGACTGCGCCACCCAGGCGCCCCTATTCTTTTCTTTTTTAATTTAAATCCAGTTAGTTAAAATATAGTGTAATAATGGTTTTAGGAGAATTTAGTGATTCATCACTCACATATAACACCCACTGCTCATCCCAATGAGTCCCTCCTTAGTGTCCCTTGCCCATTTAGCCCAACCCCTCACTGACCTTCCCTCCAGCAACCCTCATTTTATTCTCTGTATTTAAAAGTTTGTTTTGGTTTGCCCTCCCTCTCTGTTTTCATCTTATTTTTGCTCCCCTCTCCTTTATTCATCTGTTGTGTTTCTTAAATTCCACATATGAGTGAAATCATATGATATTTGTTCTCTTATTTTCTAATTAAAGAAAAAATGCTTGGAAATTATTAAGAAACATGAAAACTTTAAATATGGTTGGATTAGTAAAGTCTATTATTCCTTAAAAATATCCATTTATTTTGAGAGAGAGTTCACGCACACACATGTGAGCAGGGAGGGGCAGAGAGAGAGAGGGTAGAGAGAATCCCAAGCAGGCTCCCCACTCTCAGTGTAGACCCAACATAAGGCTGGATCCCACGACAGCAAGATCAAGACCTGAGACGAAATCAAGAGTCAGACACTTAAGTGACTAAGCCACCCAGGTGCCCCTGATGTCTACTATTTTTTTTAATGTATCTTTTGGACTAATCAAACCTATGCCAAAGTTCAAGATTCTCTACTTATACACACACACACACACACACACACACACACACACACACACACGTGTGTGTGCACACAGACTGTGAGAATATCTTCACTAGGGGATGTTTTTCTATCCTGAATAACAATACTTCCTTTGAAATGCACAGGAGTCAAGAACTAATGTTTCATGTAAGTACCACATCCCTGGTAATCAATGAGAGACTTGGCAACTCTGATAACTTCATACCTGTTTAAATCATCCCCACTCTTTGTTCTGCTCAATTTGATTGGTATCTTGTTCCTTGCTTTGTTTATTTATTTACTTTGAGAGACAGAGAGAGAGAGAGAGAGAGAGAGAGCGCGCACGACTGCACTAGCTGGGGACAGGGGCAGAAAGAGACAGAGAGAGAATCCCAAGCAGGCTCCTTGCTCAGCACAGAGCCCAATGCAGGGTTCGATCCCACAACTCTGGGATCATGACCTGAGCCGAAATCAAGAGTGGGATGCTTAACTGACTGAGCCACCCAAGCACCACATCTTGTTCCTTGCTTTTGTTTGCATATGGACTCAGTCACTTTGCTCGGATTCTTCAAAACTAAATATGTTTTGAATGTGTGAAAGGTGACTCCACTCTGGAACATATCATACATAGTCAAGGTTTTGTTCTGTGGAAACATTATTAAAATCACGGGTTATGGGAATTTGAATTCCAACACGACAGAAAAAATAAATTAAAATAAAATGTTTTGACAACCCACAGTTCTTTCCATTCTACCCTTTCCATCCTCCTACTACATGATAACTCCTGTCTATAAAACATACCACCGCCTTCCAAGTCAGTAACACCATCCCAACATCTCCACTTTCACCATCACAAGTGCCATTTCCCCTAAGGCAATTTCTAAAAAAAAAATAAAAATAAAAATAAAAAAACTAAATAGAAATGAAGAGAAAGTTTCCTATTTTTGAAAGCAAAGTACTTCAGCTCTCGCGGAAATGCTCTGCCTCTACCCTCGCCTTTCATACATTGCCAAGGTCCAACCCTTTCAACACCTAAATAGACTAGCAGGTATCTTCCTAACTCAATAATGGTCTTGCCACTAATACGTGCCAACTTTTAAGATACTTCAATAATAATTTTCTCAATTGTATGTATTGAAGACTACATCTTATGTGACCATATTGATAAGTTACATCTATTGCTCCTATGGGGATTTATAAAGAAAGTATTAATCATATAACACATTTCTTTAAACTAGAACAGAATTTAATCCCAGCTACTAGAGATTACACAGGATGCTTACTTTTAGTAGATTCTCTTGGGTTTACTGAATCTTCAAACATTTTAATTAAATTTTTCACATATACAGAAATATATCCATACATACTTGGGTGAAAGACAATGTTTTTTCATTCACCAAAGAGTATTTCAAAGAAGAAAGAAATGACTTAAAGTGCTGTTCATGGGACAGAAAAGGGACATGTACAATTTATCAGTGAAATCAAAAGGCTATTCTCTGTTGGATAAGAAAGGGTGTGTAAGAGATACTCTTTCTTGCATTTTAGCACAGCATCCTTCTTACAAAACATCTTGACTACCTGTGATTTATGCAGCACAATAGCTTTTTTATGACACTTATGTTAATCTTTTTCCCCTTTCCATTACCTGAACATATCATGATGTTTTCTTGTTGAAATAATTTGGGCTAGTAATTTGCAAATTTCCTCTGACAGCCCTTAAGGTACAATAAATTTCTTAAATCAGTAGGAGCACTTGAAATGTGTTTTCAATATCCCTGCTGCATATGAAACTAACGAGCTACAAATGTGCAAGTGCACAGCAAATCAGAAAGAATGAACTTTTCACTTACACAGAATTGGATATTTCCTTAATTATTTGTAACCCAGGGCCATAAGGAAGATTCTCATTTTAGAATTAGATCTTGAAACCAGGATTTTTTATTTGTATGCCTGCACTATATTTAATGAACTTAGATGAGGAAAAAAACAAAACAACAAACATGACCAAAATATACATCATTCTTTTTAAATAAGTTTTAAGATAGCGCCCATAAACGGTACTGCATTAACATATAAAACTTAAGTTTACTGAGCCCTCATGGAATAGAATAACAAAAGGCTTGGTCTAGTCTAAGTTCTGAAGTATATTGAAGATTTCCTTTTGTGACTAATAATGACCATAGCAGGGAATCCAACATAGTGCTGAGTTTCTCCTCAAGATGGTTTTCCATATCCCATATATTTTTAGAATTCTATGTTTCTGATATATTTACAATTTTTGATCTTTATAAAAATTCTATGTTCTTTCCCATTTTTGAAAAATTCACTTTTGCCCCTAGGGTAGTATGCTGCAATGATTAAAGTGTTAGGTCCTGAAATTAGACAATTGGGGTAAAAATCTTTTCTCTTTCACTTACTAACTAGGGTTAAGTGACTTAGTCTCTTTAAGATACATGAACCAGGTCTAGGAAGGGTAACACATTCAAGAAAAACCATTATGATAAAGTTCTAAAGTTCTATGATAAAGTATAAATAGCTCTTTTTCTTGCATATAGTTTAATTACAAAGTCCAGAGGTCTTGAATTGCTAGGATGACTTCATTAAGTCATCAGGAAACCAGGTACCTTCTATCTCTCTATCTCTACGGCCGTCCTCAAGCGTCCATCTTCAAGGCTACACGATAGTTGCTGAAGCTCCAGCAATTACACCTCTATTTTAGGAAGCAGAAAGGTGGAAAAGGGGAAAGACAGATGGTACTACCTAGCCAAGCAGTTTGTTTCATTTAGGAACTTTTCTATGATCTCCACCTTTCACTTACATTTTATTGGCTCAAACATAATCACTTGGCCATAGTCATCTACTATTCCATTTACTATCACTGACTAACCACCTTCAAACTAAGGGGAATACAAGAACAACTACTGTATTATATTGATAGCTTTCATGAGTTAGGAATATAGAAAGAGCATAGGAAGAATGGTTTGTCTTAGCTCCACAATGTTTGCTGCCTAAGCTAGGTGGACTCAAAAACTACAAGTAACCTGGTAACTGTAGGCTGGTATAATCTGAAAGCATCTCACTGATATGTCTGGAAGCTAATAATCACTGATGACTGAGACTTTATATAGGACATCTACTTGTGTCACGTCCATGGGGTCCTTGAGCTTCCTTAGAAAATGGGCTGGATCCAAAGAGTACACATTTAACATAAAACAGAAAGAAGCTGCATGCTCTTTTCAAATCTAGATTTGCATATTACAGCATCATTTGAATGCAACCTTTTCCTGTATGCATACCCAAACCTTCCTTCCCATATTAAAGAGGAACAGAATTAGACTTCACTCTAAGTGAGGTAGTGGCACATTTCTAGAAAACCATATATTGTGGGAGATAATGTTTAACTCATTTTTGGAAAATTAAATTTCCTGTCTTCATAACTGAGTCTCAGAAAAATCCAGTCCTCTATTTGGGTGCATTTTATCTCTATAAAAATTTTGGTTTATCCCAAAGAAAATGCAAATGCCAATTCAAAAAGATATACGCACTCCTATATTTGCTGCAGCATTATTTACAATAGCTAAGACATAGACGTAATCCAAGTGGTCCGTGACAGATGATGAATGGATAAAGAACATGTGATAGAGAACATGTGTAGATGTATCTACACATACATACATACATAAATACACATCTACACATACATAAATACACACACACATGCACACACACACATATACACACAATGGAATCTTAGCCATAAAAACCATTTGTGACACCATCAATGGACCGAGACGGCACTATGCTAAGTGAAATCAGTCAGAGAAAGACGAATACTATATGATTTCACTTACATGTAGAATGTAAAAACCAACCAACCAACCAACAACAACAACAACAACAACAACCCAAAACCCAAACATACTCTTAAATATAGAGAACAAAGTGGCAGTTGCCAGACGGGAGATAGGTGGAGGACAGACAAAATAGATAATGAGGATTAAAAGGTACAGACTCCCAGTTATAAAACAAATAAGTCACAATGATGAAAAGTACAGCATAGGGAATACAGCCAATAATATTATAGTGATGCTGTTCAGTGACAGGTGGTAACTACACTTACCATGGTGAGCACTGAGTAAAGTATAGAATTGCTAAAGCAGTACATTGTGCACCTGAAGCTAATATAACATTATGTGTCAATTAGACTTCATTACTAAATTTTAAAAATTGTGGTTTGGTTGCTTCTAAGAATGAAGGGGGAAAAGGGTATTCAGCAGTCTCTGAACAACTTCTGTCTACCTGTCTGTAACATAAGCAATATAATAGTATCTATTTTCAAAAGTTACTATCAGAGATAAGTGAAATAATGCTAACTGTCATTTTGGGGGTATTGCAGAGTAAGATGGTAACTACAAGGGTCCCTCACAGCCTAATACTTTATTACACCTGGATATTATGGGCCCTTTTGTTCTATATTAGGCTCTTATTTCCATGGATATCATCCAATAGATTATCACAATCCAGTGATTCTCAACATCTTCATATCACAGTTCACATAGAAAATAATAATATTTTACAGAAACTTGTGTATCTAAGTTGTTCATAGACTGAGATGCTCGAACAAAGAGTTCTAGTCACTCGGTCCCAACCCAGTTCACTTGTCTGCTGAGGAAATCAATACTTCTACACATCTGTAACACAATCTCTACCATTATCAATACTTCTCGGGCCAAGAACCTCTATTCTACAAACTACGTGAGATACGTTTTCCTTTTACCTCCAAGTAAATGGGATACTTCATCCAAGATATAAAGTTTAGCTAGGTGTTTATGGTATCTGTTACAACTTATTTCCTGATAACAACAAGGTTAAAAGAATCAAAGTTGAGGTTTGAGCAAGAAGACTCAGCAGGAAGAAGACAGCTGGAGCCAAGTGCACTTGTTCTGTTGTGGAGATGGCGGACAAGTACGCCCCACCGACAACTACAGTTTTTCTATGTCTGGTTGAGCAGCTGTGCTTACTGATGGTATTCTTGGGTAGAGCACACATTGAGTCCCAAATGGAGCCACATTGACTGTCACCAGTGGGTATGTAATGGAGGAATGGCTGACCATCAAATTGAAGATGACAGAATTTGTTCTTATTAATATTTCATATTTACGTGTTCCTTTAATCCCCTTCTATCTATTGCAGTCTTCTTCATGCTTTTATACAGACCCTTTATTCTATCTTTTACTTTGCATTACTTTCTATTCATAACACAATTATGAATTCTTCCTTTGTCTTATAAGCTACTTGATTACTCACTCTCTATGCCTAATACATTTTACACATTTTAACCATTCTATTTTTTCATCATCTTTAGCAGAACTGAATATTCTTCAATAATAGAGCAAACAAACATTTCACTTTAGCAATATAATTGAGACTATGGCTACATTTAAGGAAGGAGACTGTAGGCATCGCAAGGATTCTGAACTTCAGACTCTCCACACCCCATCCCGAAAATAAACAATATTGATTCTTACCACTGAAATCCCGTGTTTCATTTGCCATTGAAGTTCCATGAAAATACTTTTCAGTAACCAGTGATAAGGATAATCTGTGTGCTTACTATAAGGACACTCCCCTGGTTCTTTAGCAAATAGTGCCTTTAAAAATTTTTACATTCCCTTTTGTAAAGTTTGGATGAGGCTTCAGGCATCCTCCTGGGTAATTAGTCTCTAGATCTGAATTGCCAGTAGATTTGGGCAGAACACTAATGTGCAGGAAGACATTTCAAAAGACATAAGTATCTTTTTTTTTTTCAGGGAGAATTCATTTACTCTACACATTCATTGACTGCTATTATAACCCAGGCACTGTTTTAGGTGATGGGGATAGAACAGTATACAAAAGTCCTTTGCCTGAATATAAGAGGCACCCTGAAATGTGCCTTTCATATCTCATTCAGAATTCCACTAGTGAAGAGTGTAAGTGACCGTCAGCTGCATCTCGTGCGCTCTGAAATGTGTCACTGTTTTTATGATACTTGAGGCCATGCTTCTTGTGAGAATGTCCCTGCCAATAACTGAGTGAGGCTAGGATACTCAGGTGGGCCCATTCCCAGGAGCTGCGGTGCTGCTCTAATGGAACATTTTGGTCAAGGACTCTACCACAGACTTTTCAAACTCTTTTAGGTCCCCACAGCAGCCTGAGATGTTTCACCCCTCCTTCCTTTCCTTCCCTCTGTCATTTATTCGAAGTCAAGTGGAATCAAGCTCTGACAACTTTTCACACTCCCTCAGCTCCTTTCTGTTTTTCCTCACAGGTTTTGTCTCTTGTAGATCTCTTGCACAACTAATTCTGTCCCCCTGTCTGTATCTCAGAGGAAGCAGCCTAATCCAAAGAACATCAGAACAGAAACAAATTGAACTATGTACTATGACAGATTTTGATAAGTGCTGTGGAGGGAAAAGTAGAGCAGGAAAACAGGGAGAGGCAGTACAAGGTAAGGGGAATGGCCTCTTTACAGTATCTGGGCAGTGGAGGTCACAGACTTCAGGACAGGGAGCACCAATATGTGAGCATTTCAGGAGGACTGCATCCCTGGCCTGAGATTTTAAACTTGGAAGCAGTGCTGTGCCAGGTCAAACTGGGAGTCACATCTCAAAGAGTGGCAACGATTTTTCTTCCCTATTCATGAGAAATTTATCTTGTTCATATTACCACATGGTGAAGTAGTGAGTGTCATGGAGTAATATGGATCAAATCTAAACAAAAACATCAGGTTCACATGGCCTCAGACAAAATAAAGAGAAATCTAGCAGAAGGTCATGGAATTCTATAAAATAATACTGTAAATTTTCATCTAGGTGCTGTGATTAGAATTAGAGAACTCTGGGGCACCTGGGTGGCTCAGTCAGTTAAGCGTCTGACTTCAGCTCAGGTCATAATCTCAGGGTTCATGAGTTCAAGCCCCACTTTGGGCTCTGTGCTGACAGCTCAGAGCCTGGAGCCTGCTTCAGATTCTGTGTCTCCCTCTCTCTGTCCCTCCCTGCTCACACTCTATCTCTTTCTCTCAAAAATAAACATTAAAATTTTTTTTAAAAAAGAAATTAGAGAACTTCACTGAGAGACCATAGTAATTTATGGTAAACAAAGTTTCTCTAAATGGTTTAGTGTATGCATAACAGAGAGGACAGCTGGCTCTCAAATGGGGGAGTGGGTTCACTGTTACTAAACTAAGCAAACAAAAGATTTCCCCTTTATGCCAGAGGCAGAATATCATGATACCAAAGCCTAGATCTAACAAGCATAAGAGTTATTTAATCCCTTCTATTCTCATGTTTCTCATTATAATAAAAATAGGGCTTATTTTATTCATTTATCTTGAAAGAGAGAGAGAGAGCACGTGCACACAAGCAGGGGAGGGGCAAAGGAAAAGAGAGAGAGAATCTCAAGCAGACTCTGTGCCCAGCACAGAGCCAGATGCGGGGCTCAGTCTCACAATCATGATTTCATGACCTCAGCTGAACCAAGAGTCAGAAGCTTAACCAACTGACCCACCCAGGCACCCCAAAATAGGATTTATTTTATATGATTACATACTATATATAATTTAGAACTATACCTGGCATGTTATAAAAGCAAACATATATTAGCCACTATTACCTATACAAGTGAATTTTAACAATCATAGACAAGCTATATATCAGCGTTTCTAAAAGTAGTAAAAACTATTGTTTGTTGAAGAGTTATGGTAAGAGAATGCAATAGTTGAACTTAATCACAAAACTTGCTTCAAACACTGACAAATAGTTGTAATTTTACACGTTAACTTACAGTTAGCAGAAACTCTCAGTAGTATTTTATTGTATATTTATTTTCCTTTGCTTGTACGTATTTTTTTAAGATAATACTTTGAAATCATATTGACCTAAGTATTGCATGGATGACATTAGGCGTACTAGACAGTTCAGTAAGATATCTTTTACTACATATTGAGTCATGGGTGACAGTAAAAGAAAGAGATCCAGCATTTTAATTTACCATAAATCATTTCATGGAAAATTACTTCCGTGAAGTCATCAAGTAAAACAACTTTTAAAAATGCATATAAATAAGAAAGGGACTTTTAAAATGGAAAAACTATAACTTACAGAGGTATCTTTTGACTGCACATTTACTTGGAGTATATATTTATAACTTAAAAAGCAAAGATAAATTGAATCATATGAATATTTCCACTATTAATTTGAAGGCTTAAAGAAAGAAATAAAATGTAGCTTTATTCTATATTTTATGATATCCATGCCATATGAATGAACAAGTTTTAAGAAAAAAAGCCATCACAATATGATACAACTTAGTCTTTACTTTTAAGACTTCAGATCAACCCAATTACATGTATAACTGACCTGCCTGTTTTGCCAATTATATGTATAATTGTCTTGACTTTTGTCATTCAGTTGTAAAATATAGTAACATAAACTGTTAAGCCATTTTGTTATTTCAAGCACTCTGAAAACCAAAAACTTCTAATGATGTATATTACAAAAAAGAAAGGAATACAATACAATGACTCTTAAATGTTTTTTAGGGCCTCCAGACTACCTTCTTTCATATCACAAACCTTACATGGTATAGCTAAGTCACAGGTCAAAAAATATTTTACATTATGTGCTTTAAAAAAGACATTATGATCTATGCCCATGTCATTAAAATTTTCTTAAACTAAGACTCCAACCAGATATTTTTATAAATCAAATAAAAGTCTGTGTATTTAGAGAGTACACTCTCCATTCAAGAAGTTCAAAAGTTTATTTGTAGAGGTTTTTGAGTTAATAATGGTAGATATAGATGTCCAGTAACAATGATCTAAATTACTCTGAACCTTTTTTTTTTTTTTTTTTTAGAAATTGGCATTATTTTAGGGGCATCTGAGTGGTTCAGTTGGTTAAGTGTCCAACTTTTGATTTTGGCTCAGGTCATAGTCTCACAGTTTGTGACTTAGAGTCCTACATCAGGCTCTGTGCTGACAGCATGGAGCCTGCTTGGGATTCTCTTTTTCCCTCTCTGCTCTCCTCCCATTCTGTCTCTCTCAAAACTAAATAAACATCTTAAACAATTGGTACCATATTTTAAATACTATGAAAATTTATAAACATTGGTTTAAAATGGACGTGGTAAGGCATGAAACTATAATTCCTAGAATATAGGGATAATAAAGCTCCTTGACATAGGTCTTGGCAAAGATTTTTTGGACATAACACCAAAAACAAAGCAACAAAGTCAAAAGTAAGTAAATGGGTCTACATCAAACTAAACAAGTTCTGCACAGCTGTAAGAAGTAAGGGAGATGATTCATTTTCAGAAATACCAAATAAAAGCTGTGCTGTCTAGTTAACAGTTGGTTTACAACCTAATGTAAATATGTACTAATGTGCCCCCCTCCCCCACAATGGAGTCCCAAACACTTCGACACTTCACTTACCTGTTCTTCTTCCCCTCTCTGTTTTGCAGGGCTTATTTTTGTCGGCTTTGCAATGAGCATGCACCAAAGAACAAAGGGAGAAGGGACTAAAAGTCTCTGTGTCACCTCAGGGAATGTATATTTGTTCCAATCACACTACTTTTTGTCTTACATGGGGACAGGTGACATTCAGGTAAGGCTGTAATCTCTGTAGTACTCAGCCAATGAGGAACCAGGGAGGGACCTGCATGCTAGGAAATAAATTGCCTGCTGTAACTGCCCCAAGTGTGCCTGTCTATCAGACACCTGCTCTTGCAAGAACATTGATTAAAGCCTCGCTTCACTGTGCTCTAAGTCTCTGCATCCCTCCTTTGATTGGGTTGATGGGCTTATTTCTGACAAATGCAAAAGAAGCAATCAATAAATGAAAGGGCATGTGTCATCTGGGTGGCTCAGTCAGTTAAGCATCTGACTTCTGATTTCAGCTCAGGGTCATGAGCTCATGGTCAAGAGAGGTCATGAGATCCAGCCCTGCATTGGGCTTAAGATCCTCTCCCTCCCTCTCCCTTTGCCCCTCCCCTGCTTGCACATGTGCACACACACTCTCTCTATTTCAAAAATTAAAAAATAGACAAAATATTGGAAGATGGCGGCATAGGAGGACACTGGGCTCACCACGCGTCCTGCTGATCACTTAGATTCCACCTACACCTGCCTAAATAACCCAGAAAACCGCCAGAGGATTAGCAGAACAGAGTCTCCGGAGCCAAACGCAGACAAGAGGCCCACGGAAGAGGGTAGGAAGGGCGGCGAGGCGGTGCCCACTGAATGGACTGGCGGGAGGGAGCCGGGGGGGAGGGGGGGGGCGGCTCACCGGCCAAGCAGAGCCCCCGAGTGTGGCTGGCAAAAGCGGAGGGGCCTGACGGATGGAGTGTGTTCCAACAGCAAGCGCGACTTAGCGTCTGGGAGGTCATAAGTTAACAGCTCTGCTCGGAAAGCGGGAAGGCTGGAGGACAAAGGGAGGGAGAGCTGCTGAGCCCCCGGACGACAGAGCTCAGTTTCGTGGGGAACAAAGGCTCTCACCAGCGCCATCTCCCCCGCCCATCCCCCAGCCAAAATCCCAAAGGGAACCAGTTCCTGCCAGGGAATTTGCTCACTCCGCGCAAACACCCAACTCTGTGCTTCTGCGGAGCCAAACCTCTGGCAGCGGATCTGACTCCCTCCCACTGCCACAGGGCCCCTCCTGAAGTGGATCACCTAAGGAGAAGCGAGCTAAGCCTGCCCCTCCTGCCCCCTTGCACCTTGCCTACCCACCCCAGCTAATACGCCAGATCCCCAGCATCACAAGCCTGGCAGTGTGCAAGTAGCCCAGATGGGCCACGCCACCCCACAGTGAATCCCGCCCCTAGGAGAGGGAAAGAGAAGGCACACACCAGTCTGACTGTGGCCCCATCGGTGGGCTGGGGGCAGACATCAGGACTGACTGCGGCCCCGCCCACCAACTCCAGTTATACACCACAGCATAGGGGAAGTACCCTGCAGGTCCTCACCATGCCAGGGACTATCCAAAATGACCAAACGGAAGAATTCCCCTCAGAAGAATCTCCAGGAAATAACAGCAGCTAATGAACTGATCAAAAAGGATTTAAATAATATAACAGAAAGTGAATTTAGAATAATAGTCATAAAATTAATCCCTGGGCTTGAAAACAGTATAGAGGATAGCAGAGAATCTCTTGCTACAGAGATCAAGGGACTAAGGAACAGTCACGAGGAGCTGAAAAACGCTTTAAATGAAATGCAAAACAAAATGGAAACCACCACGGCTCGGATTGAAGAGGCAGAGGAGAGAATAGGTGAACTAGAAGATAAAGTTATGGAAAAAGAGGAAGCTGAGAGAAAGAGATAAAAAAATCCAGGAGTATGAGGGGAAAATTAGAGAACTAAGTGATACACTAAAAAGAAATAATATACGCATAATTGGTATCCCAGAGGAGGAAGAGAGAGGGAAAGGTGCTGAAGGGGTACTTGAAGAAATAATAGTTGAGAACTTCCCTGAACTGGGGAAGGAAAAAGGCATTGAAATCCAAGAGGCACAGAAAACTCCCTTCAGACGTAACTTGAATCGATCTTCTGCACGACATATCATAGTCAAACTGGCAAAATACAAGGATAAAGAGAAAATTCTGAAAGCAGCAAGGGGTAAACGTGCCCTCACATATAAAGGGAGACCTATAAGACTCGTGACTGATCTCTCTTTTGAAACTTGGCAGGCCAGAAAGAATTGGCACGAGATTTTCAGGGTGCTAGACAGAAAAAATATGCAGCCGAGAATCCTTTATCCAGCAAGTCTGTCATTTAGAATAGAAGTAGAGATAAAGGTCTTCCCAAACAAACAAAACCTGAAGGAATATGTCACCACTAAACCAGCCCTACAAGAGATCCTAAGGGGGATTCAGTGAGACAAAGTACCAGAGACATCACTACAAGCATAAAACATACAGACATCACAATGACTCTAAACCCATATCTTTCTATAATAACACTGAATGTAAATGGATTAAATGCACCAACCAAAAGACATAGGGTATCAGAATGGATAAAAAAACAAGACCCATCTATTTGCTGTCTACAAGAGACTCATTTTAGATCTGAGGACACCTTTAGATTGAGAGTGAGGGGATGGAGAACTACTTATCATGCTACTGGAAGCCAAAAGAAAGCTGGAGTAGCCATACTTACATCAGACAAACTAGACTTTAAATTAAAGGCTGTAACAAGAGATGAAGAAGGGCATTATATAATAATTACAGGGTCTATCCATCAGGAAGAGCTAACAATTATAAATGTCTATGCGCCGAATACGGGAGCCCCCAAATATATAAAACAATTACTCATAAACATAAGCAACCTTATTGAGAAGAATGTGGTAATTGCAGGGGACTTTAACACTCCACTTACAGAAATGGATAGATCATCTAGACACACGGTCAATAAAGAAACAAGGGCCCTGAAAGATATATTGGATCAGATGGACTTGACAGATATATTTAGAACTCTGCATCCCAAAGCAACAGAATATACTTTCTTCTCGAGTGCACATGGAACATTCTCCAAGATAGATCATAAACTGGGTCACAAAACAGCCCTTCATAAGTTTACAAGAATTGAAATCATACCATGCATATTTTCAGACCACAATGCTATGAAGCTTGAAATCAACCACAGGAAAAAGTCTGGAAAACCTCCAAAAGTGTGGAGGTTAAAGAACACCCCACTAACAAATGAGTGGGTCAACCAGGCATTTAGAGAAGAAATTAAAAAATATATGGAAACAAACGAAAATGAAAATACAACAATCCAAATGCTTTGGGACGCAGTGAAGGCAGTCCTGAGAGGAAAATACACTGCAATCCAGGCCTATCTCAAGAAACAAGAAAAATCCCAAATACAAAATCTAACAGCACACCTAAAGGAAATAGAAGCAGAACAGCAAAGGCAGCCTAAACCCAGCAGAAGAAGAGAAATAATAAAGATCAGAGCAGAAATAAACAATATAGAATCTAAAAAAACTGTAGAGCAGATCAACGAAACCAAGAGTTGGTTTTTTGAAAAAATAAACAAAATTGACAAACCTCTAGCCAGGCTTCTCAAAAAGAAAAGGGAGATGACCCAAATAGGTAAAATCATGAATGAAAATGGAATTATTACAACCAATCCCTCAGAGATACAAACAATTATCAGGGAATACTATGAAAAATTATATGCCAACAAATTGGACAACCTGGAAGAAATGGACAAATTCCTAAATACCCACACGCTTCCAAAACTCAATCAGGAGGAAATAGAAAGCTTGAACAGACCCATAACCAGCGAAGAAATGGAATCAGTCATCAAAAATCTCCCAACAAATAAGAGTCCAGGACCAGATGGCTTCCCAGGGGAGTTCTACCAGACTTTTAAAGCAGAGATAATCCCTATCCTTCTCAAGCTATTCCAAGAAATAGAAAGGGAAGGAAAACTTCCAGACTCAGTCTATGAAGCCAGTATTACTTTGATTCCTAAACCAGACAGAGACCCAGTAAAAAAAGAGAACTACAAGCCAATATCCCTGATGAATATGGATGCAAAAATTCTCAATAAGATACTAGCAAATCGAATTCAACGGCATATAAAAAGAATTATTCACCATGATCAAGTGGGATTCATTCCTGGGATGCAGGGCTGGTTCAACATTCGCAAATCAATCAACGTGATACATCACATTAACAACAAAAAAAAAAAGATAAGAACCATATGATCCTGTCAATCGATGCAGAAAAGGCCTTTGACAAAATCCAGCACCCTTTCTTAATAAAAACCCTTGAGAAAGTCGGGATAGAAGGAACATACTTAAAGATCATAAAAGCCATTTATGAAAAGCCCACAGCTAACATCATCCTCAACGGGGAAAAACTGAGAGCTTTTTCCCTGAGATCAGGAACACGACAGGGATGCCCACTCTCACCGCTGTTGTTTAACATAGTGCTGGAAGTTCTAGCATCAGCAATCAGACAACAAAAGGAAATCAAAGGCATCAAAATTGGCAAAGATGAAGTCAAGCTTTAGCTTTTCGCAGATGACATGATATTATACATGGAAAATCTGACAGACTCCACCAAAAGTCTGCTAGAACTGACACATGAATTCACAAAGTTGCAGGATACAAAATCAATGTACAGAAATCAGTTGCATTCTTATACACTAACAATGAAGCAACAGAAAGACAAATAAAGAAACTGAACCCATTCACAATTGCACCAAGAAGCATAAAATAACTAGGAATAAATCTAACCAAAGATGTAAAGGATCTGTATGCTGAAAACTATAGAAAGCTTATGAAGGTAATTGAAGATTTAAAGAAATGGAAAGACATTCCCTGCTCATGGATTGGAAGAATAAATATTGTCAAAATGTCAATACTACCCAAAGCTATCTACACATTCAGTGCAATCCCAATCAAAATTGCACCAGCATTCTTCTCGAAACTAGAACAAGCAATCCTAAAATTCATATGGAACCACAAAAGGCCCCGAATAGCCAAAGGAATTTTGAAGAAGACCAAAGCAGGAGGCATCACAATCCCAGACTTTAGCCTCTACTACAAAGCTGTCATCATCAAGACAGCATGGTATTGGCACAAAAACAGACACATAGACCAATGGAATAGAATAGAAACCCCAGAACTAGACCCACAAACGTATGGCCAACTCATCTTTGACAAAGCAGGAAAGAACATCCAATGGAAAAAAAGACAGTCTCTTTAACAAATGGTGCTGGGAGAACTGGACAGCAACATGCAGAAGGTTGAAACTAGACCACTTTTTCACACCATTCACAAAAATAAACTCAAAATGGATAAAGGACCTGAACGTGAGACAGGAAACCATCAAAACCTTAGAGGAGAAAGCAGGAAAAGACCTCTCTGACCTCAGCCGTAGCAATCTCTTACTCGACACATCCCCAAAGGCAAGGGAATTAAAAGCAAAAGTGAATTACTGGGACCTTATGAAGATAAAAAGCTTCTGCACAGCAAAGGAAACAACCAACAAAACTAAAAGGCAACCAATGGAATGGGAAAAGATATTTGCAAATGACATATCGGACAAAGGGCTAGTATCCAAAATCTATAAAGAGCTCACCAAACTCCACACCCGAAAAACAAATAACCCAGTGAAGAAATGGGCAGAAAATATGAAAAGACACTTCCCTAAAGAAGACATCCAGATGGTCAACAGGCACATGAAAAGATGTTCAACGTCGCTCCTTATCAGGGAAATACAAATCAAAACCACTCAGATATCACCTCACGCCAGTCAGAGTGGCCAAAATGAACAAATCAGGAGACTATAGATGCTGGAGAGGATGTGGAGAAACGGGAACCCTCTTGCACTGTTGGTGGGAAGGCAAATTGGTGCAGCAGCTATCGAAAGCAGTGTGGAGGTTCCTCAGAAAATTAAAAATAGACCTACCCTATGACCCAGCAATAGCACTGCTAGGAATTTATCCAAGGGATACAGGAGTACTGATGCATAGGGGCACTTGTACCCCAATGTTTATAGCAGCACTCTCAACAATAGCCAAATTATGGAAAGAGCCTTAATGTCCATCAACTGATGAATGGATAAAGAAATTGTGGTTTATATACACAATGGAATACTACGTGGCAATGAGAAAGAATGAAATATGGCCTTTTGTAGCAACGTGGATGGAACTGGAGAGTGTGATGCTAAGTGAAATAAGCCATACAGAGAAAGACAGATACCATATGGTTTCACTCTTATGTGGATCCTGAGAAACTTAACAGGAACCCATGGGGGAAGGGAAGGAAAAAAAAAAAAAAAGAGGTTAGAGTGGGAGAGAGCCAAAACATAAGAGACTGTTAAAAACTGAGAACAAACTGAGGGTTGATGGGGGGTGGGAGGGAGGGGAGGGTGGGTGATGGGTATTGAAGAGGGCACCTTTTGGGATGAGCACTGGGTGTCGTATGGAAACCAATTTGACAATAAATTTCATATATTAAAAAAAATTTAAAAAAATAAATAAAAATAAAATGTTTAATAAAAAAAACAAAAATTAAAAAATAAAAATAAATAAATAAATAAAGTTTTTAAAAAAGAACAAAAGGAAAAGGCAACCCATGGAATAGGAGAAAATATTTGCAAATCTGACATCTGATAAAAGGTTACTATATAAACTATATAAAGAAGTCATACAAATCACTAACAACAACAACAATACCCTTAAGTAATCCAATTAAAAATTGTTACAGAAACTGAATACACATTTTTCCAAAGACATCCAAATGGCCAACATGAAAATATATGCTGAACATCATTAAGCCTGAGGGGAATGCAAATTAAAATCACAAAGAGGTATCAACTCACACCTCTTGGAATGGTTATAATTAAAAAGACAATAGATAACAAATGTTTGCAAGGATGTGGAGAAAATGGAACCCCTGTGCACTACTGGTGGGAACATAAATAGGTACGGCCATCATGGAAAGTAGTATGGAGGTTCTTCAGAGAGTTAAAAATAAAACTGCCGTATGGTCTAGCAATCATACCTCTGGGTGTATATCCAAAAGAAATGAAAACTGGATATTGAAGAGGTATCTGCATGCCTATGTTTATTACAGCATTATTCATAATGGCCAAGATGGACTACTCATTAATAGCCAACCTAAGTGACTGTCAGTGGATGAATGAATAAAGATGTTTATCCATAGTAGTTCTCACTATCCACTTTCTGTTTCACTTTCTGAAGTTTCAGTTCCCTGCAGTCAACTGCAGGTCAAAAGCAGATGGTTTTCCTCCTAGTGTATCATCAGAAGGTCAATAGTAGCCTAACATCAACCACATCACTTCGTCTAATCACATAGGCCTTTATCATCTCACATCACCACAAAGGGAAGGGTGAATATGGCACAATAAGATATTTGGCAGAGAGAGAGAGACAGAAAGACCACATCCACATAACTATTACTATAGCACATTAGTATAATTGTTTTATTATACTGTAGTTACTGTTGTTAACCTCTTACTGTGACTAACTTCTAAATAAAACTTTAGCATAGGTACTTATGTATAGAAATGGTATAGTATATATAGAGTTTGATACTATCTGTGGTTTCAGGCATCCACTGGACGTTCTGGAGCACATCCCCCACAGATGATGGGAGGAAACCACTGAATACAATGGACTATTAGTCGGTGATGAGAAAAAAATAAATCTGCCATTTGTGACAGCATGGATGGACCTTGAAGACATCATGTAAGTGAAACAAGTCAGCCAGAAAAAGACAAATACTGTAAGATATCACTTATATGTGGAATCTAAAAAAAAGAAAACATACTCCTAGAAAAAGAGAGTAGGATTGTTGGGGGAGGTGAGGGAAATTGGGAGTGCTGGTCTGAAGACAAACTTCCAGTTAGAAGATGAATAAATTCTGGGTAGCGCCTAGATGGCTCAGTTGGTTAAGCTCGTGACTTCGGCTCAGGTCATGATCTCATGCCTCGTGAGTTCGAGCCTGACGTTGGGCTCTGTGCTGGCAGCTCAGAGTCTGAAGTCTGCTTCTGATTCTGTGTCTCCCTCTCTCTGCCTCTCCCCAGCTTGCACTCTGTTTCTCTCTCTCAAAAATAAATTAACATCAAACAAAATTTTTTTATTGAAGATGAATAAATTCTGGGGATCTAGTGTACGTCATTGTGATTATAGGTAACGATACCATACTACATACTTGAAAGTTGCTAAGAGATCAGATCTTAAATATTCTCACCACAAAAAAAAAAAAAATGATGATTTTTTGACCTGATGGAGGTATTAGTGTTGCCATGAAGGTGGTAAAATATTGCAATATAAAAGTGTATCAAATCAATTATCAAATCAATTAACCTTAAATTTATACAATAGTATATGTCAATTTTATCTCAAAACAGTTGTGGGAAAAATTATTTAAATAGCAAAAGACTCAGAAGGGCCAACTCAACATTGGAGGAGAAAAATTAAATTTGGAGGAATGATACTGACTTCTGGAATCATTTACTATAAAGCTCAGTAACTAAGAAAGTAGAGTACTGGTAAAAGAATTCATAAAAATACATCACTGCAACAGAACAGAGAACCCAGAAACAGACCCTCATGCATATACAGAGTCATCTACTCCTTGCAAAGCAGCAAGAGTCATACAATGGAGAAAAGACAGACACTTCAAAAATTGGTGCTGTAACAACTGCACATCCAGAAGCAAAAAAAAAAAAAAAAAAAAAAAAAGATTCTAGACACAGATTTTGCACCTTCTACAAATATTAAATCAGAAATAGATCAGAGTTGTAAATGTAAAACACAAAACTCGAAAACTCCTCAAGATAACATAGAAAATTAAATGACCTTGAGCCTGATGACTTTCTTCATATGATACCAAAGGCATGATCCATGACAGAAATAACTGATAAGCTAGACTTCCTTAAAGTAAAAAAACTCCTGCTCTGTGAAAGACACTGTCAAGAGAAAGTGAAGACAAGCCATACACTAGGCAAAAGACACATTCGATAAAGGACTATTAGGCAAAATATTTAAGAAAATCTTAAAACTCAACAGTAGGGAAAAAAAAAACTCAACAGTAAGAAAATGAACAGCCTGATTTAAAAACTGCTAAAAAACGTGAAGAGACACCCCATAAAAGAAGATTTATAGAAGGCAGGCAAATCAGCATAAGAAAAGATGTTCTACACCATTTGTCATCAGATAAATGCAAATTAATGCAACAGTGAGATACTGCCATATCTCTATTAGAATAACCAAAATCTGTAACACTCACAATACCAAATGCTGGTGAGGATGTGGAACAACAGCAACTCTTTTTCATTACCAGTGGGAAGGCAAAATGGTACAGCCTCAATGGAAAACAGTTTGTGGTGTCTTATAAAACCAAACATAATCTTACCATATAATTCAGCAATCACACTCCTTGATATTTATCCAAAGTAGTTGAAAACTCATGTCCACACAAAAACCTGCAAGCACATGTTTACATAGTTGCTGAAACTGGAAAGCAACAATATGTCCTTTAGTAGATAAATACACAAAGATAAATAACCCTGTATATCCAAACAACAGATACCATCCAGTGCTCAAAAGAAATGAACTACCAAGCCAGGAAAAGACAGAGGAAACTTAAAATTATATTACTAAGTGAAAGAAGCCAATCTGAACACACTACCTACTGTATAATTTCAACTATAGGACATTCTGGAAAAGACAAAACTATGGGTACAGTAAAAAGATCAGTGGTTGTCAGAGAGGTCAGGGCAGGGAACACAATGAATTTCTGGGACAGTGAAACTATTCTTTAGGATACTGTAACAGAAGATAAATGTCATTATACACTTGCCAAAGTCCATAGAATATACAGCACCAAGAGTGAAACTTAATGCAAACTATGGACTTTCAGTGATAATGTGTTAATTCAGGCTCATCAGTTGTAACAACTTTACTACTGTAGTTTAAGATGTTGATGGGGGGAGTTTGTGCATATGTAGAGTCAGGGCATACACAGAAACTTTTTGTACTTACTGCTCGATTTTGCTGTGAACCTAAAACTGCCGTAATTCTATCGAAAAATTATCTGAACTTTCATATCTGTTTATAAGTTCCAAAAGAAACTGAAATTTGCACAGCAGTAGAAGTATGCACTTTCATCATTATGTTCCAGTTTACTTGTAAAAATTTCCATATCAACTAAGGCAAAAATCTATGACTTGGAAACTCTTAAGGGGCACCTGAGTGGCTCAGTCAGTTAAGCTTCCGACTTCAGCTCAGGTCATGATCTTGCGGTTTGCAGGTTCGAGCCCCACTATAGGCTCCATGCTGACAGCTCAGAGCCTGGAGCCCACTTCAGATTTTGTGTCTCCATCTCTCTCCGTCCCTTTCCTGTTCATGCTCTGTCTGTCTCTCTCTCTCTCTCTTAAACAAATGAATAAACATTTAAAAATTTTTTTAAATAAATATACTAATCAGAGAGACTGATGAAAAACAAAGAGAAAGAAGAATTAAATAATATTAGGAAGATAAAAACAGTGCACTTCTAGACATAACCTAGAAAATAATTTTTAGGGGCGCCTGGGTGGCTCAGTCGGTTAAGCGGCCGACTTCGGCTCAGGTCATGATCTCGCCGTCCGTGAGTTCGAGCCCCGCGTCGGGCTCTGTGCTGACAGCTCAGAGCCTGGAGCCTGTTTCGGATTCTGAGTCTCCCTCTCTCTGACCCTCCCCCGTTCATGCTCTGTCTCTCTCTGTCTCAAAAATAAATAAACGTTAAAAAAAAATAATAAAAAAAAAGAAAATAATTTTTATAAGGGCATATTTTGTGCCCTAAGGTGACTTACAATAAACCACATACTTGTATAGTCCCCTCCCCTTAAGTATAAGCACAACCAGTAACTTGCTTATAACCAGCAAAATACAGAAAAAGTAAAAGGATGTTGCAGATGTAATTAGAATCCCAAATCTGTTGGTTTTGAGTTAATCAAAGATTATCTTGGATAGACCTGATTTAAAACAAGTTAAAGTTCTTAAAAAAAGGGACTGGGACCCTGAGGTGAGAGACTTTCTCTCCAACTGGCATTGAAGAAGCAGGCTGTCATAAGTTCCTTGTTAACAAGGAAATGGATTTTGTCAATGAGCCACAGAAGCTTAAAAACTAAGCTATTCCCAGTTCAGCCCCTAGTGAGAATGCACCCATGCAGGCACCTTGACTGCAGCCTTTGGATGCCTTGAGCAGAGTACCCAGGTCAACTGTGCCCCGATTCTTCTCCAATGGAAGCAGATAAAAATGTCTGATGTGTCAGCCGAGTAAATTTGTGGCAACTTGCTAGCCAGAAACAGAAAAGTAATACAATTACCTAAGAGTACAGGAGTGATTTAAGAATAGGAAACTCTTAATAAAGATATAGTCTTAAAAAAAAATGTTTATTTATGTATTTATTTAGAGAGGGGCAGCACACACACACAGGGGAGGGGCAGAGAGGAAGAGAGAGAGTCCCAAACAAGCTCTGCCCTGTCAGCACAGAGACCAAAGCAGCACTGGATCCCACCAACCGTGAGATTATGACCTGAGCCAAAATCAAGAGCCAGAGGCTTAACCAACCAAGCCACCCAGGTGACCCAAAGACGGAGTCTTTTACAAAGCAAATCAACAGTAAAAACTTTCCCTCTGAAAACAAAGGTGTTCCACAAATTATTAAATTTTAACTTTAGGAAAATATCTGGGACAGAGATAATACTATGTATTACACAAACAATTAGGAAAAAGTAAAAATTGAAAGCTGTTAAACTCATTACCTAGGATAATCTGCCTTAGGGATGTAAGAATGGGTTGGTATTTAAAAACTATCATTGTTAAACCACCACATTAACTGATTAAAGATAAAAAGAGAAGCTCTCAGTAGATGCAGAAAAGACATCTGATAAAAATGTGCCAATTATGATAAATCCTAGCAACTTGATAAACCTCTCTGCCAAGAATCAAAGTCACATCATACTCAATGAGGAAAAATGTACTCATTTCCTTTACTGTAAACAAAATGCCAGCTTGCTCACTATTATAGCTTATAATCAGCAAAGTACTAAGAGTCCTAGCCAAAGAAATATAACCAGTTAGCAGAGTAACTGTATCAAATATAGTTAGCATTCAAATAAGTCAACATTAACAAAGAATTTATATATAACCCAAATCCTCAAGTAAATAAAAGAAACATGATTTTCCTTTCAAAAAACAAATCAACATTCAAATCAATCTACAAAGTATATGTTATTACAGAAGAGGAAGTAATATGGGACAATAGCATGAGAACACAAAGAAAGAAAATGTAAGTTAGACTCGTTTAGGAAGTTTGAAGAAAGGAAAACTCAAGCTGAACTTTAAAAAACACTAATAAAATCCTATCACTCAAGACCAATGATTGGAATGAGAAGAACAAAGCTCTAAATGAAACCTGTAGGAAAATCTAATTCTAAGGTGTACAAAAATAGAAGCAGACACTTCAAAGAAGTAAAAGTACTCATTTATCATGTGCCTGGCCATCTAATAGGCCCTTCACAAAACTTTCTTTCCTAAAAAAGTCTTGTACGAAGGTACTATCTCATATCAAGATAAAGAAATTACGCTTAGATAAGTTAATACAGTCGAATGAGAAACTCCTGATGGATAGAAATATAAGCCTTTCCTCATTCTAAAATTCCTCTCTTAATAAGTAAACCTCATAAACATTTTAAGAGCATGGTTTCACAGAAGGCAATAAAGAAAGATTCTCAAAAGGATTATAGGTACAACAGAGAAGTGAAATGAAAATTACACAAGTGGAGAAATGATGGATGACATTTGTAGTGTCACCCAAATAGGATAAAGTCAGTTATGGGTGTGG
Organism: Acinonyx jubatus; assembly: GCF_027475565.1. Classification (NCBI taxonomy): domain Eukaryota; kingdom Metazoa; phylum Chordata; class Mammalia; order Carnivora; family Felidae; genus Acinonyx; species Acinonyx jubatus. Next base: position 23,815,777 of record NC_069384.1, read on the forward strand.
TGGTAAAATGGTGGAGAATTAAGAAACAAGGAATACTAACTGTGCAATTTTGAGTAACTCCCCTGTGAGGAAAGAAAATGAGAGGATGTGTATTTAAAAAGAGTTACATGGATTTTTCATCAGAGAACATTTTATGGCTATTTAAAAAATGATATTGAGGTCTACCAACATCGTACTGGAGGTATCGCCAGTACAATAAGACAAATGTTTTAATGTGGAATAAAGATTGAAGGGAAATAAATAAAACTATTTCCTTTACAAATAATATGATTATGTATGTATATATATGTGATTTTATATATATATATGTGTGTATATATATGTATATGTATACATATGTATATGTATATATACACACATGTATGTGTGTATATATATGTATATATACATATATATACACACATAAATGAACAAATTATAGACAAACCATAACAATGGAACTTAACAATGGCAATATAAAAAATCAAGTTCTATATACGAGGAAAAACAATTAGGTAATAAAATATAAAAGGTAATATTTCATGCATAAGAAACAAACCACATAGTAATAAATCTAACAGAGGAGGAGTATCAGTCCTCCCCTCAGATCTACAAAACGTGAATAACATTAATTAAAGAAGATCTCAATAAATACGCTATTCCAGGTTCAAGGTTTGGGAAAATCAATATGGTAAACATATAAATTTTCTCCTAATTAATATATCGATTCAAAGCAATCCCAATAAATATCCTAGCAGGCACCTTAGCAAAACTTCATTAGCTATTTCTAAAATTTATATGAAAAATAAAGATTTATGAAGGGCTTGTGCAACCCTGCAGAGGTATTAAAAAGTTGATGAACTTTTATTCTCAGTTATAAAGATGAATGATAAATATATAATAAATTTGACACGATACAATCAGTTCAGAAGTAGACAAGTAAGCAAGGGAATACAATAAAGTTCCCAAAAATCTGACATTAAAGTTTACACGCAGGGAAGCGGGGAAGAATTTGGTCTGGGGAGAGGGCCAACTGGATATCCACTTACAAAATACGAGTCTTGAGGCTGCGGCACTGCAGGCTGGGGGCCCATGCAGGTGCCTTCCAGCATTCCCGCACTGCGCTCCACTCTCCTGCATGCCCTTCCGGCCTCCATCACATCCGGCCTCCATCCCCTCCAGTCTTCATCCCCGCCAGCCTCAGCGAGGCAGCGGCCCACGCACCAAAACCCGGAGAGGCTATCAAAACAGCCATCAGAAAGCTCTACCAACAGCGACGCAGAGATGAAACAGGGCTGCCTTCAAATTACGAGAGACCTGGTGCCTGACATGTGCGCTGAGCGACCCACCATCCGTGGCGCCCGAGGCTCTGGGATGACGGACTCCTCACCAAGGTGGCTATTATCGCAGACAACTGATCTTTCCCAGACAATATCCTTTTAAACCTCCTAGAATTTACACAACACCCGATGGAAGATCACGTGCAACATGAGCTGTGTCTCTCCAGCACAGGTTTCCGCCCACAGGGACACGTGGAAGCCGGGCCCGGTCCGTCTCCACCAGCCTCACCCCCTTAGCTTCACAGTGGAGAAGGGCCCCACCCCGGGGCGGTAGAGGAAGTTCGAACTTCACAACTGGCAATGCGAAGTTTAACTCAAAAGCCAAAATGTTCTGTGACTGATTTCCTGAAGAGGAAATGAAATAAAAACAAAAAGCACGAGATGCACTCAGAAGCGACCCCAGACTCTGGGCTTACCAGACATGGCTCCAGACGGAAGCCGCTCCACGCAAGGAGCGGTCTCGGCTCCTCCACCCGACCGGGGGCTCCGGCGGGCCGGCCGGCACCATGGGCGACGCCCTGGCCAACCTGTGCGTTACACGTGGCTGTGCAGCCTTCGCCGGGAAGGTCAAGTGCAAGTAGTACAAGTGGGAGGTGAGCTGGACTCCACCAGAGCGAGCACGGGAGCGAGCCCAGGGCGTTGCGCGCTGCGGAGGTGGCTGGAAACAAAGGACGCTCTTCGGCCCGGAAGTGGCGGTGAGTGGGTTCCACCGCCCAAATTGGCGGCTAGCATTTAAAAAACCCTTAAAATTAAGGAAAGAAAACCCAAAGTGTATAAGTAGTTCGTAATCTCAGTCCCTGGGTTCTGCCAGGGCTGTGGGGCTCAGGTGTTGACGATGAGGAGCCTCATACTTTGGATGTGTAGCTTTTCTCCTTGTTTTGTCTTTTGGACCTGTTTCAGTAAACCTGTTTTTCATTTTATTAGATTTGGTTACTTAAAAATATAAAACCCGACAAAGCCTAGCAAGAAAGTTTTTTTTTTTTTAGTATTAAAAAAGTCACATGTAAAAATTTGTGAGTATCACATGAAAATAACATTGGCTAAAGTACCTGACAGACAGAAGGCACCTATTAAGTGTTTGTTGATTTTTCAACTGATTGACTTTGCAAAATAAAAATCACAAATGCATCCCTATGTAACTATTTTATAACAATCAAGTGTAAATTATTTCACAGATCCTTTTATTTTTTTAAGTTTATTTGTTTACTTTGAGAGGGGAGAGCATGCACAAGCAGCCGAGCAGCAAAGTCGGAGAGAATCTCAAACAGCCTCACTCACACAGCACCTTGATCTCACAAACCCTGAGATCATGACTTGAGCCGAAAGGAAGAGTCAGAGGTTTAACAACTGAGCCATTCAGGAGCCTCTCACAGTTCCTTTTAATGAATAGTATTTCATCCCTAAAACATTTCGTTAACCATTAGCAAAATACTGCTTTCAAAATACTTTAAGTCACCTTCCGCAGATGCATTCATTCTGTATTTTCAGTGCAATGAAATGTAATGGAAAAGTATTCTGAATGAGTGTAAGATAAATAAAATCACTTTAATAACCTGAATAATGTGTAACTAATCTTATCACTGCATTCACAAAATTCAATTCTAAGTGTATTATATACTTAAAGATGAAAGATATAACAATATTATCTAGAAGAAAATATATCTTGATATGCATGATCTTCATGATATTGAGGCAAGCAAATATTTTTTAAACAGGACATGAAGGAAAAAAAGATAATTTGATCTGCACTGATTTAAACAAACTGCATTCGGGGCGCCTGGGTGGCGTAGTCGGTTAAGCGTCCGACTTCAGCTCAGGTCACGATCTCGTGGTCCGTGAGTTCGAGCCCCGCGTCGGGCTCTGGGCTGATGGCTCAGAGCCTGGAGCCTGCTTGCGATTCTGTGTCTCCTTCTCTCTCTGCCCCTCCCCCGTTCATGCTCTGTCTCTCTCTGTCTCAAAAATAAATAAACGTTAAAAAAAATTTAAAATAAAAATAAACAAACTGCATTCATCAAAAGATACCATTAAGAGAATGCATAGGTAAGTCACAGACTAATTTACAGTTCATATTACTGCCAAAGAACTCCTAGCCAGCATGTATCCAGTACAATAAGAAAGAGAGTGTATTAGTTTGGTTGGGCTTATGAAACAAAGTACCACAAACTGAGTGTCCTACACAACCAAAATCCATTGTCTCACAGTTTTGGAGGCTAGAAATCCTAGATCAAGGTTATCAGCAGGGTTGATTCCTTCTGAGGGTTGTGAGGGAGAAATCTGTTCCCCTATTTCTAGAGTCTGGTAGTTTGCTAGCAATGTTTGGTATTACTTGGCTTCTGCCATATCAAATTGATGTCTGTTTTCAACTTCACATGGCATTCTCCTTGTGTGTGTATGCATCTGTGTCCAACTGTCCTTTTCATAAGGGCCAGGCATAATGGGCCCTAAGCCAGTAGGACCTCATGTTACCTAATTACATATATAAGAACTTTATTTCCAAACAAGAACACATTCTTAGTAGTAAGGATTAAGACTTCAACATATGAATTTTTGTGGGACACAATTCGACCCATAACAGATAGACAACCCAATAGATTGAAACACGTAAAACATGTAAACACTGGAAGAAACTCTTATGAATCAGCTGATACACATGAATCAGCTTATACACATGAATCAACAGAAACTTGTGAGAAACAGTTAAATTTCAGAACCACTAGAACAGATAAAATGAAAAAGACTGACAATAGCATGTGTTATCCAAGATGTAGAGCAACTGGGACTCTTAGTAAAGATGATAGTGCAAGTCAGTACAAATGGCTTAGAAAACTCCTTGGCTTCCTTTACTAGAATTCAGCATTCAGTAATTCCATTCTCAAGTATATGTTATAGCAGCACTGCCTGAAATAGATGAAAGCTGAAAACAACCGATTATCATTTTTACATGTCAATATATATTAAGTATTGGGAAACTAACATACATTCATTTTACTAAAGGTACGTTATTGAACTCAGAATGTATACTCCATATAAATACTCATTGAAAACTTCCCTCCAACTCTTTTTTTTCCAAATGTTTATTTATTTATTTATTTATTTATTTTATTTTGAGAAAGAGAGAGCAAGTGGAGGAAGGGCAGAAAGAGAGGGAGAGAGAGAATCCAAAGCAGGCTCCACACTCAGCACAGAGCCTAACAAGGGGCTCTACATGAGGCTCAATCCTACAACCACAAGATCATGACATGAGCTGATATCAAGAGTCAGAGGCTCAACCAACTAAGCCACCACGTGCTACATCTCTGACTCTTAATTGATAGGAAATAATGCTCAGGTTTCAAGTGCAACTTCTGGACTTATTGATGAAGCTATTTGTTGTTTATTTATTTATTTATTTATTTATTCATCTGTTCATTTACTTATTACCTTTTAACCACCTATTGTATTTTTAACATGGTTTATTTGAAAGTTATTCAAACCTTTTATAAAGTAATATATATATATGTATATATATATACACATATATATGTATATATATATATATACATATATATATATATAAATCATTGAGGTTAGCAAGTAGAATATCCAGAAATATCTTTTCTTGTATATTTTCATAACCATCAGTAGTACTATCACTTTAAATTGTGGTCTGACTCATAGCAACCTTTAAAATATAATTGTGTTATTATAAATATATTTCCTGAACAATGGAATCTCAGATTTAAGAAAATTCTGTCTTATTTATTAATCCATTGGAATGAAATCCAAAATTCCAATGCACTTATTACATCTTACATATACTCTGTACAATTATTTTTATTATTATTAAAGTCTTAACTTTAATCAGAGTCTCCAACTATTTAAGGTAATAAAAAGTATACTCAGGTCTAGTTGTAAATTATTTATATTTAGCATCAGTTAACTTATCCTTGTGAAGTTGACTCAATTTTTTTCAGGTTCTGAACTGCTTCTCAATCTTTGGGCCTAGTGATTGGGAAAAGGAAAGAACAAAAAATTAACTTAAAACATAGCTAATATTTTAAACTCTTCCATTCCCCTGGGCCACTACATATCTATAACTTATCCTGACTTAATCTGATAACTACAGCTTTCATTTTTCCATGTTCTTTTCCATGTTCCATCTTTCCTTTGCTGGAAACCTGAAAAAATGGGTTACTTCCTGGGGCAAGAGTGACCTAAAGCTATGTTTTTCTGAATTATCTGGGCCTAATTATATTCTGTCTTAATACATATAATTTTCCATTGGCCGCATCTATTGAGCAAAGTAGTATAAACAGAACCAGTGAGAGGTGCCTGGGTGGCTCAGTCGGTTGAGTGTCCGACTTCCGCTAAGGTCATGATCTCACAGACCATGAGTTTGAGCCCCGTGTCAGGCTCTGTGCTGACAGCTCGGAGCCTGGAGCCTGTTTCGGATTCTGTGTCTCCCTCTCTGTCTTCCCCTCCACGGCTAGTGTTTTGTCTCTCTCACAAAAATAAAGCAAAAACATAAGAAAAGAGAGAGAGAGAGAGAGAACCAGTGAGCTCTTTGGGGTCGTATTTGCTCTGATTCTGTACCAACATTAAAATTCATACTTAGTAATTGGAATTTTTCATGTTGGCCAGTAAGTACAATTACCCTTTTTTCTTCCTGTTGGTTCAGTGGTATGAGATATCAAAAATGTTGGTAGGTATGTGAGGAGTCAGTCTCCAAACCATTGGAGATATGAATCTTTTTTGGGGAAAGTATTTGTCCATTGAGCGGCAAAACTTCCTACTATTCCAAAAAAATTGATTCAGGATTTGGATGAAAAAGTATCTTACCTAGATAATCACTTATAATACTGACACATCCCTGTCTTCTGCCTGGTTCTTGGATCCCTGTAGTCTGGCTAAAGAGTAGACGTCATCACATCTAATCTATTAGACCATGGGTCCTATAACTAAGTCTTTAGTGTATCATCCCATTATTCTATTAAGCCTGTTTTTTCTAATCGTGTTCAGCTAATGAGTCCTGTGCATGTGGCTTTGTTGTTATACTACATTACCATAGGTAAACAGAGATATTCTATGGGATTACATGTCGATCGATAAGGCATTCTGTCAGATCATCAACAGTGATGATAGCAGAAGCATTACAGACAGGAAGGAAACTTTAATATTCAGAATATATCTAAACCCTTGAGAACAAACTTTTGCCCCCTCTATGAAAAGTAGTCTAATTTAGTTAACTTGCTTTCAAGTGACTGGCTATTACCCCTGAGGAAAGAGGTTCTATTATGGTTGAATGTTGGCACTTAGCAATGACAGTAAACAGATCATTCCCATAAAGGGAAAATCCATGTTTTAGTGCCCATGAATAGCCTCTGTCTTTGCCATCATGGTAAAAGTATACATGGACCCACAGCCTAAAAATTAAGGTGGTTGGGGAAAAGGGCACACAGATGTCTACAGATTATTCTTAACAGACTGCTTGTCTCCCTGAGTCCTTGGGTTTCTTCCTCTTCAATATTCCAGGGATATTCTGGAATTTCTCTCATTGACTAAATATCATGTTTGAGTTCAGGATGTGATTAACCAATAAAATCGACACAATTCCCAGGTACTTAAGCCAATCCCTAATCCTGAGTTGGTGTATCCATATAAATACCTTTGGCTTCACTAATTTCATGTTTTGTCCTCTTTGGTCAAACATCTTTCAGTCCATCCCCTATATTTTGCCTCAACTCCTGCTGGTATAAATTGGCATTCTCTTATTGTATAGTCTACTTTGTTCCACACTACTTCTTGTACTTTTTTCTGTTGGGGCTATGCTACCCTCTAATTTTTAAATGCTAGAGGCAGAATTAGAAGTTATGGTTGTGAATTTTGAGTAGAATAAGCATTTCTTCATGAAGAAACTTTCCCAGTGAAGTCATTGGAAAGAATTTATGAAGGAAAGATTGGGCACCTGGGGAGCTCAGTCAGTTAAACTTCCTTCCAACTCTTAATTTTGGCTCAGGTCATAAACCCAGGGACATGGGATCAAGCCCCATGTAGGACTCCACACTGAGCATGGAACCTGCCTAAGTCTCTCCCTCTCTCCCTCTGCTTCTCTCCCGCTCAGTCTTGTTTTCTATCAAAAAAATAAAATAAAAGGGGGCTCCTGGGTGGCGCAGTCGGTTAAGCGTCCAACTTCAGCCAGGTCACAATCTCGCGGTCAGGGAGTTCGAGCCCCGCGTCGGGCTCTGGGCTGATGGCTCAGAGCCTGGAGCCTGTTTCCGATTCTGTGTCTCCCTCTCTCTCTGCCCCTCGCCCATTCATGCTCTGTCTCTCTCTGTCCCAAAAATAAATAAACGTTGAAAAAAAAAAAAAAAAGATTGATTGTTGCAGATAGAAAGGGTGAGTAATTACCAAGTTTTCTGGTTTTTCCTATGTATTTTAAGTTTGGTATTCAAGACCTAAATACTTACTCCGTTTTACTCCTTATAGGAAACTTAAAAAGAATCAAAATCATGTAGTGTTTATAATTGCCACCACACTTAACCTTTCACTCCTTGCCTCCACCTGTACTCCATTTGATGCCAACAGCAGCTATGAGCTTAGCATGAATGATGCCACTATCTATTTGCCCCTGGCTCAGAGGTTATCAACCTGTGCTAGTCAAGTATCTGGTAAGAAACAGGAAGTACTCTCCAGAAGGAGTAGTTTAAATGACTTAATAAAGAGACAGTATACAAGAGTTTAGGAAGGACAGTGAAGTACCCTGGGGCTATCTTTGGAGAAAAGCCATTATCAAAAATATCTGGGATCCACTATCTGGTAGTGACCAAGAATGTTTCAGCTAAGAGGCATTATTGCCTATTGTTATAAGTGTTACATGCATTTGTATAAAATAGAAACAGAGATTAGCATTATATCTGTTAGATGTAAAAATATATTTGTATTACACAGTACACTTTAAACAGATTGTATTACTACAAATTTATAGCAATTAATATTAAGTTCTTTCTTAATTGTACATATGCAGGCTATGTGACTTCAATAAGATAGTTATTTTCCCTCATTGTAGTTAAGACCTAGGAAGCCTAATGATGATGAAGTGTCTTAGTCCATGAAGCCCTTAGAGACTGAGATTCCTTTGAACTCAAAATTTCATCCCTCATCAAAGATGATGCCCACGGCTCCAGGAATATGGAGAAAGAGCAACAAAAGTCTTCATTAGAAATTTCTTTCAGTGAGTGTTCCTAGAAGTTTCCTGTGACATTTTCCGTCACTTCTCCTTTGCTAGAACTTAGACTTTGCAGACTTCATGAGAGAGAGACTGAATGCTATATTTTTTTCTTTGTTAATTATGTTTAAGGCTAAAGGGTTCTCATACCATACAGAGGGGAACACTTTTATCAGAGAGAGTTCACCTGGTTGTCTCTAACCCACAACACGGACAAATTCTAACTTAGGGCAACATAAACATGGGTAAGGAAATATCTAGGTAAATATTTTTGAGTTTTGTATTAGACTCAACCAAGATCAAGTCACTGAAATGTTGTTTAGGAACAATAAGAATAAGGGAAATGTTTTCCATGCAAAAAATCTGTTACATATATTCTTTGTTTTTTTTTAATGTTTACTTATTTTTGAGACAGAGAGAGACAGAGCATGAACGGGGGAGGGGCAGAGAGAGAGGGAGACACAGAATCTGAAGGAGGCTCCAGGCTCTGAGCCATCAGCCCAGAGCCAGACGCGGGGCTCGAACTCCCGGACCGTGAGATCGTGACCTGAGCTGAAGTCGGACGCTTAACCGACTGAGCCACCCAGGCGCCCCTACATATATTCTTATACTTGAAAGAGAGCCTTAGAGTCATGATATTGTAAAAACTGTTGTGAAACATAAAGTAAAATGTTTGAATTCTCATTAGGATACTTCTTTTCTTGAGACTACCATTATATTTTTCATAATAAGATATTTTTCCAATTCATTAGCATTCCACATTTTTGTGCAAGTAAAAGCCCAACTTTGTCTATAAAAATTAATATTTAATATAGCATATATACAAAATTTAATTATTTAGAAATCATTTCTAAATAATTTAGTATAATAGCATCATTTTGACTATTCAGGGGTATAATTTATATATTGAGAATAATAAGGATTAAAATAAAAATAGTAATGGCACCATAATTTAAGAAAACATATAGTATATAATGGACGAAATCCTTATGATTAGAAATAACTTCAAAATTATTAAGAATATGGATACACGTTCCCTTAATTTTTCTAATGTCAGATAATGAAATTTAGCAATTTGATGTTTGTCTGCTATTATTTCTTCTTTTACTCACTGATATTTTCCAATTGAATTTTATTTCCCAGAGTAAAAAATAATTGCAAGAAGTATCACATGATAAAACTTAAATATATTTTTGTTGAGCTTCCTCTCAAAGAACAGGTTAATTTCTTTAAAGGGAAATAGATACTTAAATAAATACTACAAAATGCAGTATTTAAGATATTAAAAAGGCACCCTAATTCACACATAATAAAACCATAACTATAGGTATAACTGTTAATATGAACTAAAAAAATTAGTGGCCATCATCTCACAGTGAACACTATGAAATTTGTTTGTAAACATCATTTTACATAGGACAATGAAGAAACTGTATTTCATTTACTGAGTTGGGAATAAAACATGATTTTTTTCCAAGTAAGTTTTCAGGTGAGTTATCACAATAAAATTTGAAAAAACATGAAAAAGCAAAGCAGAAATAAAAATAAGAGGCATTTGCTCAAGGATTAAACTAGAAATCATCCACATTATAATAATAAGTTATATTAATTAACAAAAATTAATAAAACATATAATTTTAACAGAAATGTGCATCAGATAGCATTGAAGTATGTAAATCTCTATGAATGCATCTCTGAAGTTATTTAGGAAAGATGATTCTATCAGGCTATAAACAATTTGAATTACTATATATTTTATAATATATGTCTACTTGTAGAAAATTTTTCAAAACTAAGTATTAGAAATGTTACTCCAAAAAGATGCAGAAATTATTTTAAGCAAGAATCAAACATTTGTGTAAGCATGATTCAAAAAATATTTAATTAAATAGATACCTGTTTTATCTTTTAAATAAAATAAACTCACTCCTGTATAATTTTCTTTTTTATATTTTGAAATGAGGGTAGTACATAATGATCTCTGAGTTTTCACAGTTGGAGGTGGTCTTCCTCTCTTCATAATATCCTTATGTTAATTTCTTCAAGGGCAATATTTTGAGTAATTAAGCAAATTTAATAATCACTTCATTAGGTGGGGCACTTGGGTGGCTCAGTCGATTAAGGTCTGGACCTTCGGTTTTGGCTCAGGTCATGATCTCACTGTTGGTGAGTTTGAGCCCCATATTGGGCTCTGTGCTGGCAGTGCAGAGCCTGCTTGGGATTCTCTCTCTCCGATCTCTCTCTGCCAATCTCTCTCTCTCTCTCCCTCTCGATCTCTCTCAGAGTAAATAAATAAACATTTAACAATCATTTCATTAGTATAAATGGTACTAATATCCAATTGATAAAAACTGGCAAGTCTACAGGAGGAAAATATTATTTATAATTTGTGGTTAGCATGTTGTCTTGTGTATGTCGTAAAATTGTTGCTACATTCATTCTGTCATTTGTTCTCTTATTTCTTAATTCTTAATTCCATAACATTCATTTATTTTAAAAACTTCTTGAGCAATTACTCTGCATGTCCCTATAGTCACAGGCATTAAATATTTTGCTTATGTGAAAAAATTAAAAAAAAAAAGAGTTTTGAAGGAGATGGTAACCAATTCCACCTACATCCACCAAAAAGAATTGGACATTAGACTCAGGGCACCTGGGTTGCTCGTCAGTTAGGCGTTGGGACTTTAGCTCAGGTCATGAGCTCAGGTTCATGGGTTCGAGTCTGTCAGTGAGCCCACTTCTGATCCCTTGTCTCCTCTCTCTCTGCCCCTCCCCATTCTCTCTCTGTCTCTCTCTTTCTCTCCCTCTCTCTCTCTCTAAAATAAATAAATACTAAAAAGAAAAAAAAAAAAGAATTGGACTCAGGGGCACCTGGGCGCCTCAGTCAGTTGAACATCTGACTTCCCCTCAGGTCATGAATTTCTGATTCATGAGTTCAAGCCCCACATCCAGAGGATCTGTCAGCACAGAACTTGCTTTGGATCTTCTGTCCCCCTCTCTCTGCCCTTCCCCTGCTTGCACTCTCTTTAAAACAAACAAACAAACAAAACAGAAAAATAAATAAACATTCAAAAAAAGAATTGGACTAAATGTTAATTTTGGAAGCTGTTGGCTTGAGATATGATAACCATTGCAGACAATGCAGGAAATAGCATATAAATAAATATGAATGAACAATAATGGTGAGTGAATAGACTATTAAAACGGACCTATTTTTCACCAACATTTTTATTTTCATGGAAATAGTATTTTAGGTTTGAATATATTTGATATGAGAGACTATAGATCAATCATTTATCTATAAATTACAAATACAAATAAAATAAACAATAAAGCATTTATATGATGTGTTTTATATTTTGAAATATTACTCTGAAAGACAACCTTTAATCATTTTGAAATGATTTTAGATTGTCTTACAAGTAATGAATTCAGGAAAACTAAGAAAAGGTATGTTACTACATTTTACTGAAAATTCAAATTTTTTTTAATATTGAACTTAAATGTGATAATAATTTCTTACTTCATATTCATTACATTAACTGTGAAGAATCTGAAGACATTAAGTCTCCCTTTCCAATTCTTCTTTTACCTTTATATTAAGTTCTGTTCCAGTAGCCACTTTTGACAACTTTTTTTTTAATAATTTGTGCTTTTTCTCTCTAAAACCTGAGACATCATTTAGCAGTAGATATCTGTGGTAAAATGTCATTTTTGTTCAACTAGGAGTTTCTCCCTTCAGCTTGAAGTTGAAATGTTTTCCTGGTACAGTTGTATGTCATTTTATTATGCGTCACTTTATTGCATTTTGCAGATACTACATTTTGCCTTGAGCAAGCCCATCGGTGCTATTTTCCAACAGCATTTCCTCACTTCCTGTCTTTGTGTCACGTTTTATTAATTCTTGAACTATTTCAAGCATTTTCATTAGTATTATATTTGCTATGGTGACCTGCAATCAATACTCTTTGGTGTTACTATTGTCATGGATTTGGGCTGCCACACACTGCACCAATATAAGATGGTGAATGTGAAGAATAAATGTTCCATGTGTTTTGATTGCTCCATTGACTAGCCATTCCTCAATTTCTCGCCCTCTCCTTTGGCCCCCCCCCCCCATTCCCTGAGATGAAAGAGTTTTGAGATTAGGCCAATTAATAACCCTACAATGGCCCATCAGTATTCAAGTGGAAGGAAGACTTGCTCATCTCTCACTTAAATCAAAAGCTAGAAATGATCAAGCTTCATAAGGACATGTGGAAAGCCAAGACAGGCCAAAACTAGGCTTCTTGCACCATTTAGCCAAGTTGTGAATGCAAAGGAAGAGTTCTTGAAGGAAACTAAAAGTTCTACTCCAGTGAATACACAAATATTAAGAAAGTTAAACAGCCTTATTGTTGACATGGAGAAAGTTTTAGGGCTACAACATTACCTTCAACCAAAACCTATTGCATAAGAAGGCCGTAACTCTCTTCAGTGCCAGAAAGACTGAGGGGGATGAGCCAGCTGTGGAAGAAAAGTTTGAGGGTTGCAGGGACTGGGTCATGAGGTTTAAGGAAAGATGCCATCTCTATAACATTCAAATGCAAGGTAAATTAGCAAGTGCTGATATAGAAGCTATAGCAAGTTATCCAGAAGATCTAGTTAAGATAATTAATGAAGGTAGCTACACTAAACAACAGATTTTCAATGGAGATAAAACAACATTCTTATGTTGCAAGAAGTTGCCATTTAGACTTTCATATCTAGAGAAGAGAAGTCAATGCCTGCCTTCAAATCTTCAGAGGACAGGCTAATTCTGTTACAGGCTAATGCAGCAGATGACTTTAAGCAAAACCAATACTCCGCTACTATTCAGAACCCTTAAGAATTATGCTAAATCTACTCTGCCTGTGCCCTAAATGGAACATCAAAGCCTGGATGACAGCACATCTGTTTACAATACGGTTTATTGAATATTATGAGCCCACTGTTGAGACCTACTGCTGAAGAAAAAAAAATCCTTTTAAAATATGGCTCAATGGAAATATACCTGGTCACCCAAGAGCTCTGATGGAGATAAACAATGAGATTAATGTTGTTTTCATGTATGCTGGCACAACATCCATTCTGCAGAACATAGATCAAGGAGTAATTTTTAATTTCAAGTCTTTTTTTAAAATGTTTTATTTATTTTTGAGAGAGAGAGAGAGAGAGAGACAAAGCATGAGCAGGGGAGGGGTAGACAGACAGACAGACAGACACACACACACACACACACACACACACACACACACACACACAGAATCCAAAGCAGGCTCCAGGCTCTGAGCTGTCAGCACAGAGCCATATGTGGGGCTCAAACCCACTAACCGCGGGATCATGACCTGAGCTGAAGTTGGATGTTTAACCTACTGAGCCACCCAGGAGCCCCTAATTTCAAGTCTTATGATTTACAAATATATTTCATAAGGCTATAGCCGCTATAGATGATTCTTCTGATGGATCTGGGCAAAGTAAATTGAAAACCTTTTGGAAAGGATTCACTACTCTAGGTACAATTAAGGACATTCATGATTCATGGAAAGAGGTCAAAATACCAACATTATTAATAGACGTTTACAAGAAGCTAATTCCCACCCTCATGAATGACTTTCAGGGCCTGAAGTTTTCAGTGCAGGAAGTAACTGCAGATGTGGTGGAAAAGCAAGAGACCTAGAATGAGAAGTGGAACCTGAAGATGTGATTGAATGGCTGCCATCTCATGATCAAACTTGAATGGATGAGGAGTTAATTCTTATGCATGAACAAAGAATGTGGTTTCTTGAAATAGAATCTGTACCTGGTGAAGATGATGTGAAGATTTGGAAATGACAACAAAGGATTTAGGATATTACATAAACTTAGTTGATGTAGCAGCAGCAGGATCTGAGAGGGCTGACTCCCAATTTTGAAAGAAGTTCTACTGTGGGCACAATTCTATCCAACAGGATCACGTGCTTCCTTTGTGAAAGAAGGACTCAATGGATGTGGCAAGCTATATTGTTGTCTTAATGAAAAATTGCCACAGCCACCTCAACCTTCAGCAACCACCACCTTTATCAGTCAGCAGCCATCAACATTGAGGCAAGACCCTCCACCAGCAAAAAGATTATGACTTACTGAAAGCTCAGATGATGGTTAGCATTTTTTAACAATAAAGTATTTCAAATTAAGGTGTATAAATAGTTTTTTGGGCATAATGCTATTGCATACTTAATAGACCACAGCATAGTGTAAACATAATTTTTATATGCCCTGGGAAAGTGAAAAATTCATTTGACTCACTTTGTTGCCATATTTGCTTTTTTGCTGTGGTCTGGAACCCAATGCACAGTATCTCTGAGATATGCTTACAGTCATTCTTAATTCAACTCTATGTCTACAGAAATCCTCTGCATTATTCCTATTTCTCTTCTAGCACAAAGCATTTTGTTCCCCTATATTGCCGTTTCAATATTTATCATCATCATCTGTATCAGTAAGAAATACAAACATTTTAATACCCCTCAGTCTTTTTTTTAATACCCCTCAGTCTTAAGATGATACATTGGCACAATATATTTTAAATACATTATTAATTTTATAGCAAACATATTCAGTTGAATGAAACAAAGTACTTCACATTTTCTGCCCTTTGATGCCTCAACATCTTTATTTTCTTCTTGAAGAATTAATGTGATGAGCCCTAGGCCTTTTCATTTTATTATGCTCAAAAGATGTTCTGCTCATTTCATATTCTATTCACAATTTTATACAGGGATTGTGGGGAAAGAATTTTGGGAAAAGTGTTATTTATTGCTGCAATGAATTGAATTGTGTCCTTCAAAAATTCAGATGTTGAAATCTTAATCCCTTGTACTTCAGAATGTGACCTCATTTGGGAATAAGGTTGCTACAAATATGATTAGTTAAGACAAGGCCACAAAGGAGCAGGATGGGATTCCAATATGCCTGGTGTCCTTATAAGGGGGGAAATTAGGTATCACACAATGCCATGTGAAGACAAAGGCCGAGATCCATTCGATAGGAGCCAAGGAACGCCGAAGAATGTCAGTATACCAACAGATGCTAGGAGCGAGGCATGGGACCGATTCTCCCTCATAGCCTTCATCAGGAACCAAACACGCCAACAACTTGATTTTGGATCTCTAGCCTCCCAAATGGTGAGGCAATACATTTCTGTTGCTTAAGTCACACATTTTGTGATACTTTGTAACACAATCACTATGCCTTCAAATCACTTGAAAATTCTTTCTATTTAGTCATTTATAAAACGTCATTTCAAAATATTAGAATTTAATCAACTAACATCATCCTTTGACAGTGTGTCTGTTTATTAAACAGGTATCCCAAATGCTTATTTTCAATAGCACAGAAAATTCTATGTAAACATAACAAGAAGAGTTGAACTAAGATTTTATTTATTTCTCTCTTCCAGCCAACTAATGTGCCAGGACTTTACTTGACTAAAATCTTCTTTTTTCCCCTAAATTAAGCAGTTAATGTCTTAAAATACATCTAAAATCTAGTCATACATTTCTTTTCAATAGAGAAATGGTCAATAGATACCAATGGTTAGAATTAAAATGCTTTTAACAGAATTATTTTTTCTCCCAAATGACAGTGTTTGTGAGAATAGATTTCTCCAAAGTGTATTCCCTAAAGCTCTAGATTCTCCAATGATTCTGGTGGAATCAGTACGCAGACTATGAACCTTGAACATTTGGTTACTTCTAATTAAGGTTTTCATTTATTTGCCCTGCTTTGAATAATCTCTGGCTTATTCATTTATGGAAGGAGTCTGTCTGATTATTGATATTTGTCAGGATTCATATTAAAATGCCAGTTCTTTTATTTTCTTTAGCTGTGAGTCCCTTGAAAACCATTTGAAGGATTTATCTCAAGAGTCTAAATATTTTCTAACACTGGATGCAATAGCTGACTTCTAGAAAATTATTTCTCTTTGCATAAAGAAGTATCCTCTTTTTTAATCTAACTTTTACATCTTACATCCTTAAATATTCTTCTTCTTACTAGACTTTCTACAACAATAGTTGTGCCTCCCTCTCTCTCTCTCTCTCTCTCTCTTTTTTCCTATAGTTCTATTCCTGTGCTACCTAGCCCTGGCTGAAAATGCAAATATGCACTTGGAAGTGAAAGACCAAATGATAACAGAATTTATGTGACTACTCAATGTTGTAATGCTGTAGTCTTTTGTAAGACTTTCTATATTAATAATCTTATTAATTTATATGCAAATCCAGTACACTTAACCATTTAGTATAGAATTTTGGCTTTCAAATTCAAGATAGTATTCTAATCCCAAATAATTAACACCTTTTTTTCATCAATTTCCTGGTGAAATGACCAAACTGATGTAATAAATCAAATGTTATTGTCTGTGACACTGCTAGAAATCAGGGTTCCCACCCACATACTGAAATTTCCACAAATTTGACAGATAGTGGGTGGTAATGACAGCAAAATGAGGGATGGGGACTCCTAGACACTACCGGAGGGATTGGGAGCCCCTAAACTTTGGCAGAAATCCTTTTGGGAGTTATTATTATTTTTTAAAGTGTCATCCTATCAGAGCTACAGACATGAGGATAAAACTGAACTCAGGCAGAAATATATGAAAGATGGGAAAGAGAAAGAAAACAAAGGATCCTGTAGGGACCCAGATTCTGAGGGAAAGAAGAATCATATGAAGGAATGTACCCTTCCCAAGTGTCAGGATAAAAGAATGAGCATAGTGAAGTGGGCTTCTAGGAAGACAAGCAATTAAAAACGAGTATGATATTGCACTGGTCTTTGACATCCTGAGGAGATACAAATGAAAAAAATTATGCCTAAGCAAATAATTGAAAGAAGACCAGAAAATAATTTTAGAGTCTAAATCAGCCCCCCAAATTGGTAACAGTGGTCACAATTAACAAATTAAAAGAAAAAAATTAATGTTTTTATTTATTTTTGAGACAGAGAGAGACAGAGCATGAGCAGGGGAGGGCAGAGAGAGAGGGAGACACAAAATCTGAAGCAGGCTCTAGGCTCTGAGCTGTCAGCACAGAGCCTGACACGGGGCTCAAACTCATGGAGTGTGAGATCATGACCTGAGCTGAAGTCGGATGCTCAACCGACTGAGCCACCCAGGCGCCCCCACAAGTAACAAATTTTTTAAGAAAATTCACAAATTTGCTCATGATCAATGGTTCCAAACTTGTATTCAGAACAGACAACTTGATTTTTTGGAGAGGGGAGAGGTGCTAATAGCTATAACAAATAGACCCAGAATATTTAATAGTTCAGTACACAAACACACAAATGTATTTATTTATTATGTAACAGTATAGGGTATACGTGTATGTTTAAATTTTTTTTAACATTTATTTATTTTTGAAAGACAGAGAGACAGAGCATGAGTGGGGGAGGGGTGAGAGAGGGGGACACAGAATCTGAAGCAGGCTCCAGGCTTTGAGCCATCAGCACAGAGCTTGACGGGGGCTGGAACCCACAAACCAGGAGATCATGACCGGAGCCAAAGTCAGATACTTAACCAACTGAGTCACCCAAGCACCCCGGTGTATGTGTATATTGTGAGGACATGCATTCTCCATTCTTCCATGTCCATACAGGGACCCAGACTGCCAGAGACCTTTGTACTTTCCATATATGGATTCCGAGTTTTCCTTGCGAGTTGTGCCCCTTCCAACCAGCCAAGGGGAAAAGAATATGGAGGACTTGTATCAGTGATTTTAATGGCCCAGAATTTTCAGAGGCACACATCACTTGTACTCTAATTCCATTGACTTAGACACATTGCCATACTTAAAAACAGAGGCTGGGAAATTTACTCAATCTGTCCACTCAGAACGGAAGATTTTGATGTTCAGCTAGCAGGAGACACCACATAATATCTGGAAAATAATTCTTACAAGAAGCCATAGAAAAAATTTTAAAACCTCAACTTTTGAGAAAATGTTACACATAACAAAAGCAAAATTAAACACAAACCAGAAAACAAGTTATTATGGAAGTTAATAATGTTAACTATTAAGATTAAAACATGATTTCCAAATTTAAACAGTACCATTACAACTCAATAAAGGCTGTCAATGTGATATAGAATGATTTAGAAAGAAACCTGTGTATTAAAAAATTATCTTGATGAGTTATACCAAAAATCAAAGGAAAACATGATAGGTAAAATTTTGAAAATATTTTTTGTATATGCAGAAATATTAAAAATAAAAGGGGCTATTGATAAGTTACACATTTTCAGTTGATTATAAGTTTGTATTTTCTAAAACAAATATTAACTGGACATACAGTATTAGATATTAGATATAATAAATATTAGACACTAGATACAATATCTAATATTGCATATCCAGTTTGTATTATCTAACTAATAAAAAGAATTAAGTCAGTATATATCTATTTGTGGTCTGTGGACACACATATTACCATTCTAGAGGGATGATGTTTCATTGCTGAAGTAACCAACATCTTATTATATGGAATAATAAAAAAAAATAATTGCATTGGTTTTAATTATACCTGGATATAAATCTCTTTTGACCAGTTACCTAGATTTTGTGATTGTTGTTAAGGACTTTGAGCTTAAGTTTCACCACTTATATTGTGGTTAATAATAACCAACTTAGGGGGTGCATGGGTGGCTCAGGTCATCATCTCATGGTTCATGGGTTCGAGCCCCGTGTCGGGCTCTGTGCTGACAGCTCAAAGCCTGGAGCCTGCTTCAGATTCTGTGTCTCCCTCTCTCACCTGTTTCTCTCTGTCTCAAAAATAGAATAAACATAAAAAAATGTTTAATAAAGAAATAAAAAGTAATAACCAATTTAGGACTATTGTGATATTTAAATGAAGTAGTAGACAGGTAAATGTCTGACCAATGTCTTTCCTTCAATAAATATTTGTCAATGCTAACATGTTTCTAAATGAAAACACATCAATTTCTGTAACAATCATGTGATTTCAACCTACAAAACACAAATTAAAACTGACTAGCATTAAATTCTAAGGCAGCTTACATTATCCAATGTTTAATACCATTGTTTTGCTAGTTTTGGTATATAAAATTATGAGAAAACTGTCGACAGGCACTCTGAATTTATTTTAGGAGTTACATTAATGAAAGTGTGTTTTTGAGATTTGGCTTCTTAGTTTATAGAAATAAACGATAAACACACTTTGGAGTTGTGTTTTGATATAGTTTAATATTTGATTGTTCGAATGACTATACTTGACTTTATCATTTAGTCATTAATTTTTTGCTCGTATATTACCACATAGCTTATTTACATGAAAGTTCAATAGTGGTTTTCTTTTGTTTTTTTGTTTTGTTTTTTTTTTTTACTTCTTATAGCTATAACCGTATCATAACACCTGAAAATATTTTATTAATTCATCGAATTGATTCCAATCCTACTCCAAAAAAGATTGTAGCAATTATGCTCTTGCATAATATTAGAGAAATGTGATGATATGTTTAATGTAAAATTTTGTAATTATGAGTAATCGTGTAACTGGTAATTGGATGCAGCAGCAGTGTGTAGAGCAACTGGATGATTAGGCAGGGAGAGTAATTATGTAAGCTTGGTGAACTGAGCTTGTGATAATTTTTTACATAACAATAGAAAACTGATAAAGCTTTTGGTACTCGAAAGTGGAGTGACACTAAAGGATCTACCTAAAAGGCAGGAGTAGCTTTGGAATTGGACGGGGTGTGAAGGATGGAAGAATTATGAGGAGCATTGCTCTGAACAAACTGTCAGTAAAAACATAGGTGTTGAAAACATTGCTCGTGGGAGCTCAAAAACAAGTGAGGAACATTATAGAGAGATTCTAAATTGCCTTAGAGAAAGTCTAAGTGGACATGAACAGACTGCTGGCAGAAATCTTGAAGAAGACTTGAAGAGGAACAATGCCATGGAGGTCTCTGAAGTAATGAGGAACGTGTTCTTCCACACTGGAGGAAGAATCCTTTCTGCATGGTGGAGAAAACTTAGTGAAAATGTGTCCTACAGTTACTGGGAAAGCAGAACTTGTAAGTGACAAATTTGAATATAATAGCCTAGGAGATTTAAAAAAAAATTTAATGTTTATTTTTGAGAGAGAGAGATAGAGCACGAGCAGGGGAGGGGCAGAGAGAGAGAGGGAGACACAGAATCCAAAGCAGGCTCCAGGCTCTGAGCTGTCAGCACACAGCTAATGCAAGGCTTGAACCCACAAACCACGAGATCATGACCTGAGCTGAAGTCAGATGCTTAACTGACTGAACCACCCAGGTGCCCGCCAAGGAGATTTTTAAGCACAGCGTTGAAAACACTGCTTGGTGTCTTCTCGCCACTTATGGCAAATTATAAAAGGAGAGAGATAAATTAAAGCAACAGCTATTGGGCTGCCTGGGTGGCTCAGTTGGTTAAGTGTTGGACTCTTGATTTTGGCTCAGGTTATGATCTCACAGTTTCGGGTTCGAGCCCCACATCAGGCTCTGTGATGATAGTGCAGAGCCTGCTTGGGATTCTCTCTCTCTGTCTCTCTCTCTCTCTCTCTCTCTCTCTCTCTCTCTTTCTCATTCCCCATGCCCCTCCCCTTGTTTGATTCTCAAAACAAAAATAAATAAATAAACTTAAAAAAATAGAACAGTAGCTATTAAGCACAAAGGAAGCAGGTTGATGAATTTGGAAATTTTAACCTCCCCAGATGACACAATACTAAAAGTCCAAATGCCATTGAAAGCATGACATAGAATGGAGGGAGTATGTGACTATATAATCCTTGGCTCAAATGTTAGAAAAATCACAAGGTCAGAATATTAATTCATAATAAATTAAGAGTGTGTCCTTAATCTCTATCGAATCAGAGGGACTCTGTAAAGTTTAAAAGTATTGTTACACAACTATCTTGATAGAGCCCAAAAAGAAAGAAAATACTATCTCAGTAATACCTGTGGGAATGCTTTTATTAATGGAGTAGAACTCAGTCCAATTTATACACAACCCAAGTTTCTTGATAAATTAATATCATCAGAAACACTGTCATTTTATACTAAATGGGACAAGAGAGTATCAAATGCAGGTTTTTGAACCCAAGTTTTACTGGCCAAAATAGTTGCAATTATGCTAATTTTCATAAAAAACTAATGACTCAAATGGCAAAAGTATAACTCAGGGTTTTAGTCCAGAGTTCAGAGAGAGGAAGAGAAACGAAGAGGAATAATCCTAAGCCTTGAAACCTGATTTAGTTGAATTAGAAAATGAAATCTTGAAATTTTTGAGCTGATGAGTTAGATGGTATTTTTGACTTGGAACTAATGCTGTAGTGGCATGAGAAACCTAGGAAGTCTGGTAAGAACATGAACATATTTTGCATATTGAACAGATACCAATTGTAGTAACCAGAGCATGGGTTGTGCTAGGTAAACTCTTAACGTATCCCCCATTATATCTGCCTCTTGGTGTTACTCTTGTGATTATGTTTCATTATATGGGAAAGGGATTTTTCAGATATAATTAAGGCTACTTTTTAGGAATATTATGTCTAAACTAATCCCATGGGGCCTTTAAATAAAGCAGAGTTTCCTTTAACTGGTAGCAGAAAAGTCAAAGAGATTTGACATCGAAGAACTCCACATTCCTTTGCTGACTTGACAGTGAATGTCACCCTCTAGCAGACAACCAGCAAAGCAAGTGGTTCATCCCTACTACAACCACAAGAAGCTAAATTCTTGCTAGAACTTAAATGACCTTGGAAATAGATTCTTCCCCACCTTCGGATACGAGCCCAGTATATCCGACCTCTTGATTTCAGCTTTGTGACACCCTCAGCAGAGAAGTGAATAGCTGCTTTTTTAAGCTTCTTAGACTGTAGCAATTTGTTATACAGCAGAAGAAAATTGGGACAAATACCTTCCCATTAGTGGATGCTTGTAAAATACCTCCTCGTAAAGAAAGATCTAATTTGTAGGATTCACTGACCTCCATGATGGTAATACTGTCAACCAGGGCCAACTTCACTTAGCTTGGAGTTGGAAAAGGTGTGCATAATTGACCCTCTGGAGCTTATAGGAGGCAGCAGAAGCAGGATACAGCACATTGCTACTTCCCACCACTTCACCACCTATGTAGTGAGGTTCATGGAAACATGTAGGCAGTTGGTTTGGGTTTAGATGTTGTCCATGTGTTTTCTGTTATGTTTTACATTATTTCTCTTTTCCGAGGGGAAGGTTCATTGTGGGTAGCTCAGGAGAGCTTCAAACTACTCCACTGCCACTCCCATATTGCCTTTGCCCCCTCCCCCTTTTAATGCTAACCAGACTAAAGGAGTATTAATTCATTATTTCAATCTGTCATTAATAAACCAACCAAATGAAATATTTTGGGAGGTAAAAGCATGGACAATTTAAGGAAACATTTACCACAATAAATGTGGTAATTTATTCATCCATAATCAATAGAAAGTTTTCTAGATTTCTATATGAAATCTTTTTGTTGTTGTTGATTTTAGGTTTACATATAAAATCCCAGAAAAGGTTATGTATTTATCGTTTAGTATATTTGCAATTACAATGCATAAAAAATAGGAAATTGTGTAACCTCCTAATTAATGGGAAGTGATAATTTAATAACTTTATAAAGATGCAATAGTAATAGGAATGAGTAATTTAAAATAAGTATATTGATAAACACATAATAAATACTTTAAATACTGTAAGTATTATAGATATGCTTTATAAATAATAAAAATAAGTAACTTTTCATAGAATAACAGAGTCCTCTGAAGTAATGTGTGTGCACATGCAAGTGTGGTGTGTGCATATATGTGTTTGTGTGTCTTCAGAACATAATTTTCTTTTAACAAACACACAAAATATTGAAAGTTATTTTGTATAAATTTATATGTGTTATGTTTAGCAAACTTTTAGGGAGTATCACACTCTCAAAATAGTTGGAAACTTTTTCTTTTTTGAGAGGAAGAGGACCCCCACATGTGTACACACACACACACACACACACACACACACACACCTTAGGCTATCTCCATGCCCAGCACAGACCCAACATAGGGTTTGATCTCATGACCGTGAGATCATGACCTGAGCCAAAATCAAAGTCGGGGGCTTAACCGTCTGAGCCATCTAAGTGCCTCAATAATAAGAGATTTTTAATAATTAAATTATTTTCATAATTGAGTTCTTTTTTCTTACAACTATCCCTTTATTTTAATCATTTATTCTTGTACACACACAAGTATGCACACAGAAGAAATATGACACGGACAAGTAGACAAAGACATATATACAAAGAAAGCTTCAGCATAAACATCCTACACAAATACCAGGTACAAATATGTTCACTTTTTTTCCCTCCCAGTTTTTTTTCACTCTCAAACAAATTTATATTTTTCTAAGGTTAATTATTAAATAGTTGATTTAAAGTTATTAGTTGTTATTTAGTTTTTAGTCAGATTAATTCTTGTGAAGTTACCTCAACACTCATTTACAAGAATCTTCAAGCTTCTCCACAGCTTGATTCTTTGATATTTCAATATACCAGTAGGAAAAATATGAGAATGAAGCTCTTCTTTCTCAGATTTATGTTCCACTTAATTTCCTTTCTGGTACTAAATAAATAAGGAGTGAGTAGAAACCCTCACCTTGGGTGCCGTCTAATCTCTGTATTGGTTAAGAAGACATAAGGCTGAGGTACTGAAACAGATTTTCAAAGATACCTTGTTAAAATAAGATAAACATCTTTTTATCCCTCACATAACATTCTGGAAAATGAGTTTTCTGGGGTAGGTAAGAAATTCTACTCCATTATTCCTTCTGTTTTTTACTCCACCATCCTAGAATATTGTGTCTTTTGCACAGCCAAAGCTTAGGCATGGATCCCCATGCCTAAATTCCACTTGGTAGAAAGCAGGGTAGAGATGAATGAGTAGCTAACAAATGGTTTAGAAATTGCACACGTCACATCCACTCTCATTCTACTGGTAAGCAATTTGTCACATGGTTAACATTATTTGCAAGGCCAATTGTGAAATATAATCTTCACAAAGCCACATGCACAGATAAATGGCAAGTGTGGAAGATGGAAAGAACAGATTTGAAAAGGGAAGAGGGAGAGATCAGCCAGAATTCTGGTAGTCTCCATGACAAAGCAAAGTAATCATAATATTTCACTATATATTTTACAAAGCCTGAAAAACTCTGTCTTTAATGGCACCATATGTGAGTTTTGACACAGTGTTGGTCTCTGTTGGAGCCACTGACAGCACAAACTAAAGATATGCTTGTGGAAAATTCTTTATTTCTCCTTCAATTCTTAATGATGACCTTCCCAGGTAGAATACTCTTGGTTGAGTTTTTTCCTTTCATCATTTCATACCACTCCCTTCTTGTCTGCAAAGGTTCTGCTGCTAAGAAATCAGCTGATAACTCTTATAGAGGTTTTCTTGCAGGTAAGAAGCTGTTTTCCTCTTGCTGCTTTTAATATTTTCTCTTTAACTTTTGACATTTTAATTGTATTGTGTCATGGAGTAGATCTCTTTGGGTTTATCTCATTTGGAATGTTCTGTATTTCCTGGGTAGATGCTGTTTCCTTCCCCAGGATAGGGAGTTTTCAGCCATTATTTCTTCAAGTAAGTTTTCTTCCTCTTTATCTCTCTCTTCTCCTTCTGGGACCTCTAAAATGCAAATGCTATTCCACTTGACGTTGATCCATGGTTTCTTAAGCCATATTCATTTTTTTTCCTTTTTGTTGCTCTGTTTGGGTGAGTTCCACTGCCCTGTCTTCCATGTTAATGGTCTGTTCTGTGTCATCTAGTCTGCTGTTGACCCCCACTGGTGTTATTTTTCAGTTACATTACTGTATTCTTTAGCTCTGTGACTTGTATCTTGGACTTATATTTTCTCTTTGTTGAAGTTCTCACTAGGTTTTGTCCCAAGTTGTTTTGTCCCAAAAACATCTTTATGACTGTCACTTGAAACTCTTTATCATGATTACTTATCTCTGTTTCATTAAGGTCTTTTTCTGCGATTTTGTCTTGTTTGAAAGTATTCCTCTCTTTCTTCATTTTGCTTGGCTATCTCTGTGTTTGTTTCTAGGTATTATGTAAAAAGGCTGCCTCTCCCAGTCTTGAAGGTTGTGTCCTTTTGTAGGAGGCAATCCCTACTGGTCAACCTTGCCCTAGCTCTAGGTTGTGTATAGAACTTTTGTTGTGCCCTAGCTCTAGGTTGTGTATAGAACGATTGTCTTATTTACTCTTGGTAGATCCCAGTTGTTGAGGGCGTTCCACGACCTGTCAGTGTTCCAAAGGGAGTGATCTCAGTCAGCACCTGGACTAGGCTGATTAGAAGCCAGACCTCAAACACAGGCTTAGAAAGTATGCAAATATATGCAGTCCTGTGGGACCATAACTGTAGCTGCTGCTAACTTCCATACCAGGAAATCTGGAGGTATCCCCTGGAAAACAGTTGGCAAGATTTAGGGCTTCGGATGAGTATACTCTTTCTGGGAGGTACCAGTGAGCTGTGGTAAGGCCAAGGGAAGGTGTGAAGATGGTTTCTCCCTGCCTACATTCCATGAGAACACCTCTGTAGCCATTAGATGTGTGAAAACCTGAAGCCTGTATCTTGGTTTGAAGCTCCAGGACAATGATTATGGACCTTTTTCATGAATAGACTGGGGTTGTGTTTCAGTCTGTTGTCTGCATACTGACCTAGTTGTGGTATGTTGCTTAAAACCATCTTTCCAATAGTTACAGTCCTTGGGGGGCCCAGAAGTATAAATCCTCTGGCCACCAGAGTCAGGCAATCAAGACACATTCCCTACATGGATGGCACTTGCCCACCAGTGTTAGTGAGGCCTGGCACAGTACACACCTGTGGCTTCGGCAAGGTCATGTCTGCCCATGCATACTTGTGCTAGCAAGATCAGAGTGCATCAAATGGGTCTCTGCAGCACCTATGTCCCCAAGGAAAAGCTCAACTAGTCTTTGCCTCTCCAACGATGCTTTAAGATTAGAAACTAAATCACCTTTACATATAATCCAGTCACCTCTCAAATTGCCACCTTTTTGCTGGTTCCCAGGAAGAGAGATCTTGTCCATAAGCCTCTTGAAAGGAGGGTTTCAGATCCCTACTGCCTGCAGGCTCCCCTAGATATTAACCTAATTGGGTTCCAAAGCTAGACATTTTTGGAACCTCATCTATCTGGGTAGGTGCCAATGATTGAGGTTCCCAATGTAGGGCACAAACCTCTTGCTCCTCAGGGAGAGGCTCCGGCACCATGAAATATCTCCTTATTGTGTGTTACCACCCAAGGGTGGGGATTTTCATAAGATCATATCTCTGCCTCTCCCACATGTCTTGATGTGACCCTTATGACCTTGTTGTACAGGAAGCTGTTTACTTAGTTTTCAGTTCTTTGTCAACAGAAATTATTGTATACATAGTTGTAGACTTAGTGTGTCCATTGACATGGGACCTTCCTATGCCACCATCTTGGGCCACCTCCTCCTAGATTATCTTTTCTGATGCTATATGTTAATCTTCAAATTTTCTGAATGGATTCTTGGTTAAATGGCAAAACTGGGTTAAAAAATTCTATTCGGCAAAACTGGGATAAAAAATTCTATTCATTTTTTTCTCTTATTTCAAACACAAAACTGAAAAACAGAGGCAAGCTAAGAAGTATTTTAAATATTTATTTTTATAATTTAATATTATAATGGAGGCTATATGTAAGACATCAGCATTTTGTAAGACTTATTTTCATAAGATCACAAAAGGTGTATTATAGATGATGAACCAAAAAATATTATTGGCATAAAGGACTTGCATGTGAAGATAAAAATGAGATTACTTTGGAGAAAAATAAAAATAATTTTTGTACTATTACTTCTGTACTACTCATTCTTGAGAAACTACTACAAAAATAGGCAATGTGTATGCACATATTCCAAATCAAAACACCAATAAAGCGTAAAATTTTATTTTTATGCCTTGCTATAAATTACTGACACTCTACAGGTAAGATATAATTTATCTTTTATTCAATGTTTGATCTACTCAGTTTTACAAAATTAAGAACTATTCTTCTTCACTATGGACCACACTGATATTCTCACGTAAGCCAAAATTATGATGCAATATTGCTTCTGTTGTAACATTTTGGTGTAATGTGGGTGCAATTTCTTGCACATATTGAGACTTAATGAGTTCAAGGGTGCATGGTCTTTTTAGCTCAAATTAGGAAAGGCATGGCTATCCCTCTCATATGGCTATGAAACAGTCCCTCAGTTATATCACAAATGTATACACTCAAAGGCCTGATGAGCACTGCTGGGAAGAAGGATGAAAGAACTGTGTGAAGAGGCACTGAGTCTTAAAATCTGATCCTTGTGTAGTTATTGTATCCTTGCCAAGATTAATTCTTGCCAAGATGTTGGACACCGTCATTAGGTGGCATGTGGACAGCCAGTTGTAAATAATTTGTGAGGAGATTACAGATTGTTTAGCACCTAATCTAAGAATATATTGTCATATGGGCAGCGGAGTTTACATAGAGGGGACACTTGGTAGGATTTAAATGAGCTCCCCTCAGTGTTTCTTCGTGGTTAGGAAATAATATAGTGCTTTCAATGAAAATAGATATGATGGCTCAATTAATATGTTATTGATTAATAACTGAATAAATATGCTGAATAAATATGACTGTTATATGGAAAAGTAAAGCTTCAGTTCTAATCGAAGGGTCAGCAGGGTTGCCTGCGTGGCTCAGTTGGTTGGGCATCTGATTTCGACTCAGGTCATGATCTCGCAGCTCATGAGTTTGAGCCCCACGTGGGGTTCTGTGCTGACAGCTCAGAGCCTGGAGCCTGCTTCGGGTTCTGTGTCTCTCTCTCTGACCCTCCTCCACTTACACTCTGTCTCTTCCTGTCTCTCAAAGTGAATAAACATTAAAAAAAAAAAAAAGAAAAAGAAAAAGAAAGGCCAGCAAAAATTAGGTCTTCATTTAAATTCATTCAAGCAAGACGCCATGTAATATGCGGGTTAAGAGATCTATTGATTAAATGAGTTTATAACTGCAAAATATTTCTATAATGTTTACTATGTTCCAGGCACTGTCTTGTTTAGGTTATATACATATTTAAAGCTAATACTTAAAAAATGCTTTAAGAATACATTTCTCAAATCTATACAAAGGCATTCTCAATGCACAGAGAAACAACTGAATACTATTTATCAAAGATATTTTATAGTCAATTTATTACATTTTTAGATAAAATCTTATGAAATTATGTCTGTGATTCACATCAGTGTGGAACCATTCACTTATGATCAGCTAATATGTGGCCACAAGCAAAAGAGCAAATTCAAAATTACTATTAAGACTTCTAGATAAAATGGACTTCATAAGTATGTTACATGATTTTTATTTCAATATTCAACAAATTTTCCAGTTCAGGTATTGACTTCCCACTCACTTTTTCATGACTGGCTCTTCCAAGAGGAAAAAAAAAACATTTTTATGACATCCAGTGATTAGTGTGATTTTAAATTGAGTAGACAACTTCTGTTAACTATAATGGAAGCTTTATTAGAACTCATGTGGATTGTATTAGCTTATATTATTCTTTTTCAGTAAAATAGATTGTTTGAGAAATACCCTGGTGGTCCACAACAAAAATGTCCACTTTGAAAAAAAAAAGAAAATATATTTTATAATCTTTACAGATTTAATATCCACAAAAAAAGTATAGAGTTTACATGTAAACCCCCTCATTAAATAACCTTGCCTTTGAGTATAAAAGCACTAGAATACCAGGACCATGGAAAACATAATATTTGTGTAACACAAATAAAAATGTCAGTTTTAAAGGGTCATTAAGTTGAAAGCATTTTTATAGGGTGTATTAGATCAGCTCAATTTTTCTGCAGCAACATTATTCATTTTCAATCATTTATTTTGGCTACCTTAATGAAAGTTTGATAAGTGAAATAGCTTTAGAAAATTGGAAATCAAGTATTTTCTGATACTTTTCTAAATTCTTAATAGTATTACCATCCTATTATATATCAGAATTAATACATATAATAAATTACTAAAATCCAAAGTTTTATGAAGCAAAAGTTAATTTTTATACAGCCCTTACTGAGCTCTACTCTTATCCTCCAACACCATGCATATACAGAATAAACAATTTAGTAAGCCTGGTGAGCATAAATTCATATCTTTCTCCAGGCTTACAAATGTACTTATATATACCCACACACATATGTGTTCACAATTATGCATGTGTCCATACATATGCATATAAACTTATACATGCATATATATATGTATATATCCATATTATATAGTAGATATCACTATAGCTAAATATTTTTAATTGCTGAATCATAATACATAATATGCATGGAGTATAACATATGTAATCATTCCTTATTAAAACATTTTTTTCAATATTTATTTTTTTGAGAGAGACAGAGCACTGTGGGGTGGGACCGAGAGAGGCAGACGGAATCCGAAGCAGGCTCCAGGCTCTGAGCTGTCAGCACAGTGCCCGATGTGGGGCTTGAACTCATGAACTGCAAGATCATGACCTGAGCTGAAGTGGGATGGATGTTTAACTGACTGAACCACCCAGGCACCACTGTAATCATTCCCTATTAATAGAATTTCTTATTTTCATCATTTCTTTCCAAAGACTGTTACAATAAATGCAACCTTGCAGGTATTCTAGGTACAATTATATGTTACACACACACACACACACACACACACACACACACACACGTATATGAAGGCATAAGATATTCTGAGAGAGGAAAACCCTTCCTTGTGGGGCAGGGTCCTTAAGCATCAGTCCACAGACCTGTGAGGGCAGCTGTGCCTGAGGGGAAAAGATTTGAATCAATAGAGAGAGGAAGTGTAGCATATTGGTTAAGAGCATTGTCTCAGGTGTTAATAGCCTGTGGGTTGAAAGGAAAATAAATTTTGTGATTTTAATATCAAAAGGCAATAAATACCTTTTGGAATACTACTGTGTGAGTTTCAGCCTCAAGATGGACTCTAACAGTCCATCTAAATGTCTTGTAAAATGGTTGTCATTCTGTTCCTGCTCCAGTTCCTACACTTCTAATTTCAGAGAGGTATTTGAAAGAAGCAAGTTCACTTGATGCTGATAAACACACAGGTTTACATGCCTGAGGAAACTGATCTCATCAACTCCTCTGTAGTCATGCTGCATCCTGAGTACACTGAGCTTGATAAGATACTCCTAGTTCAGATGTGAAAAATCAAAGACATATCCAATGTGGCAAGTATGCAAGTAAACCAACTTTAAATTTTGGTTTGGAGAGGAGCAGTTGAATGTCCATTATATTTGACGTGACCGTCACTCATTCAGGAGTTATCATCTTTTAACTGTGTATATACCCTCTGGAATGGATTACTGATCTAGAAGTGTGACTGCTTTACATCCTAGGAGATATTATCAATCCCATTGTTTTGGTTTTTGACTGTATGGGACTTCTTTTCATATCTTTAGTATTTTTAGATAAGGAAAGCTAATTTTATTTTTCCATGAGAGGTCTCTATCTAGTCTTTTCATAACCATAGATCAACATTTGATATTTGTATGCTGTATAGGTCATTAAATGAACACATTCAAGGGCATATGAAGATAACCAGAAATAATTTTTATGATAACTATATGACATATTTCCCATTGGATTCTCTAAGACAAGCTTTTTTCTCTTCTAACCATGTGACTTGCTTTTTCTGTCACCATTTTCACGATTTTAGGTATCCTTTATACTTGTAGATCCTCAGTCTTCCCTAGGTAAGTCTAATGATAGCGTAGTATGTTCTCAGTAGTTAAAGATAAATAGGGATTAAATCATATAACTGTGGTGGTGGGTCCTTTGTTTCCAATATTATGGAATCCCCATTTTCTTGTTTGGGTGAGTTAGGAGAGTAGTAGATGTTTTCTTCCTTCAAATCTCAATGTCAATCATGAATATTCAAGAATCATATTTCCTTTTAGGACAGAAGAGGATGAAGGTTAGGTTGTCACAAATACCAACTTGAAGGAGTTCACTGCACAATCAGATTTCTGTCCTCTGGTCCCTGGTCATCTCTGGTGGTAGCTTCGCACTCTTCTTGACCTTCCACCTCATCTTCTCTCTTGCATTTGTTAAGGTTTTTCCATTTTCATTCTACTCTTCTATAAGACTAGTCTCACCTGGTTTCCTACAAGAGGACATTCAGCCTTATGTATCTCTTTATCTTTGTTTCTTACTGATGGTGAATTAAAGGAAAGGAAAAAGAAAAAGCCCTTGAGGTATATAAATGAGAGAAAAAAGTGAAAGAAAAAAACAGAAAAACAGCTTAATATTTTGAAGTAAGTGCTGCCACAAATGTAACACACAGGTACAATCACTTACCAAGTATGTATAGACCTCCTACCATCTACCAGGCAGTGTTCTCAGCAGTTGGGATACATAAGTGAACAAAACAAAGGCTCCTGCCTCTTGGAGTTTCCCCATATGGTGGAGAGACAGTTAATGGCAAATAAACAAAACAAGCAAAATAATTATTATAGGGGAGAAAAGCCAAAAAGGGAAGGCATTAGGAGTGTAGTGAAGGAGTTTGACATTAAAAAGAGTCTTCAGGGCAAACCTCAATAAAAAGTAAATTTAAACAAAAATTGAATAAAGATGCACAAGTCATCCAAGTAGTTATATGGTGAAAAAGCATTTTGGACAAAGATCTTAAGTAAGGAGGATGTTAGAATTTTGAGGAAACAAGAAGGCTAGTATGGCTGGAGCAGAGAGAAAGATGGGTGGGGTGGATTAGAGAGTTAACAGGAATCCTGATCACTTAGGGCCATGTAGGAATTTATATTAGGGTTTTCCTCTGTGTGAAATGGAAGCCATTGGAAGGTTTAGGACAAAGGAGCATTTTATTTTATTTTAATTATTTTATTTTATTTTATTATTTTATTTTATTTTATTAAAAAATTTTAATGTTTATTTATTTTTGAGACAGAGAGAGACAGAGCATGAGTTGGGGAGGGCCAGAGAGAGAGGGAGACACAGAATCCGGAGCAGGCTCCAGGCTCTGAGCTGTCAACACAGAGCCCGACACGGGGCTTGAACTCACGGACCGTGAGATCATGACCTGAGCCGAAGTCGGTCGCTTAACCGACTGAGCTGACCAGGTGCCCCAATATTATTTTATTTTTAATTTTTTAAATGTTTATTCATTTTTGAGAGGCTGAGAGAGACAGATATGAGTGGGGGAGGGGCAGTGAGAGAGGGAGACACAGAATCTGAAGCAGGCTCCAGGCTCTGAGCTGTTATGATAGCACATAACCCGACGCGGGGCTCAAACTCATGGATGGTGAGATCATGACCTGAGCTGAAGTCAGATGCTTAACCGAATGAGCCTCCCAGGCTCCCCCAAAGGAGCATTTTAAAGGGATAGTTATTTTGAGACCATACAGAAATAAGGGAAGAATTAGGGAGAACATTCATATGATTATCTCTAAACATGTGCAAGGTGATGGTCACTCAAACCAAGGTCATGGCCATGAAGATAGTGAGGAGTGGTTGGATTCTGAATATATTGTTTCAAATGCATATGCATTGATTTCAGAGTATATTCAACTGTAGAAAAAAACTAAATTGAAATACCAATTATTGTTTTTAGTAATATAACATTCATATCTTTAGTGAATTGATGACATCTTAATGACCCCAGGGTATATGAATATATATATGTATATGTGTATGTATATGTATATGTATATGATGTATATGTATATAGGGAGACTTTACACACATTTTTACAGGTTTGTCAGTTCAAAACAAAATAAAATTTCCCCACAAGTCTATCGTTAAAATTCATTCTTACTCCCTCAAGATGCGATATAGAGAACACTTCAGACATAAGAAATTTAAAACATAGTTAAACTGTGGTTCAACAAAAAAAGTTCAATGAATTTTAACAAACTTCTACTAATGTTTCCTTTGCTTGCTAATAAAAGTGTTTCAAAATCCTCATTCTCCCAACTTACAAAATGTAAAATAAATTAAAACATGAAATAGATAGCTAGATAGATAGTAAAGATAAAAAATCCCAACAGTCCCAGTTCACAGAGGCTGATAGTAGAAGTCTATTAGAAGTGCCTCCCTGACACTGAAAAAATTTGGCCATCCAAGTATTCTCACAATATATATGTTTATAAATTCTTGGCCATGGACAGTAGTGCCCTCAGACGCTGGCATACTGAACGTTTCAGTCTGGAAGTTTCATGCCATCCTTACAGAGCAGTAATAAATAAGGTTGTCTGCAAGTGAAAGATTTGGGAATGTATTTAACAAGTTAGCATTTTAACAACAACAACAACAAATCTGAGCAGCTAAATTTTCTCAGGATTTTCTCAGGATTCTGTACTAGAAGGTAACAAAGAATTTCATGCAATGCATGCCTCAGTGAAATTGGAGCCACTGAATTAAAATGTAATTCGGAGTTTACTAAATAGAAGCTCCAGAAATGTTTTTTTTCCCTTTGTTTAAAATTAAAAAAAAAAAAAAGTTCTATGCGAAACGGTTCTGTTCCTGACAGTGATTTTTAGACCAACATGGACATTAGAAAGAAAAGAAAGGAAAAAAAGAAAGAATTGGAAGGGAAATATAGAAGTTATTGGCTTTAAATACTATCAAGTTATCTCTAGTAGAAACAAGATGTGTCACAGATGGTAAGAAAGTCAGTGAATAGACCTCACGCAGGAAATGAGAATGGAAAAGGAAAGAAGCTCAGTGTAAAGACAAATGAAGGGCGGGGGGAGTTGTCTATTTCAGCAATGCAGCAACATTTTCATCTCACTCGAGGCCCAGGAGACATAAGTGCTCTTCTTTTGAATTTAAGAGTATGACAGAGGTGATAAGTAGAAAATACAGACAAAAGCCACAGCACTGGTGAAGACAATTCCCCTTGTAAGCTCCCAGGAGGACACCATGTTTATCAAACATTACACCTTGTGGTGACAAGGTGCAGAGAACAACCACAGTTTGTTAGGTTTCGAGGTGCAGTGTGCATGCTAATTACAATGATCTGCTGTACTTTACAACACTAGGTGTATACAATACAGCATAAATAAACATGTAAAAATGGAAACACACTTCTATGTATTAAGTTACCTATTAGGCTGGGTCACCATTAATTTTCAACCTCTTTCTAGACATTTTTTTTACCAACAACAATATGTTGTTTTCTTTATACATCCCTAATGTGAATATAGATCAAAAACATCTTTTATTCATTTGGGGGAAAATAATTGTTTCAGATGTATAGATTAATAAAAAATCATCCCCCTTTCTCAGGGAAGGCTTTTGCAATTACGGTTGCATAGGATTCAAACATTGTATGGACAACATTGCTAGGACAGCTGCATATGTTTTTTTTTTATTTTTTTTAAATTTTCTTATTTTTATATTCAAAGATTCTCATATTGGCAGATGTAACTCCAAGAACAAATAAGAAAACATGTTTGTTACTTAGTCGCCATTCAGAAAATGGGGCCATTCCCCCCCTGCCTTTTAAAAGTTTTTTTTTCAATATTTTACTTATTTATTTTTGATAAATAAAAATGTATATACTTAAGGTGCACAACATGTTATTTTTATATATTGTCCACATTGTGTAACGATTACCACAATCCAGCTAGCTAACACCCACCCTCCCATAATTACCTTTTTTGGTGTGTGTGAGAACACTTAAGAGTTACTGTCCTACCAAATTTCATTTACATTATTATTAACTATAGTTACCATGCTGTACTTTAGGTTTCCAGAATGTTTTTATCTTAATACTGAAAGTTTGTACCTTTAAAAAATTTTTTTAACGTTTATTTATTTTTGAGACAGAGAGACAGAGCATGAACGGGGGAGGGGCAGAGAGAGAGGGAGACGCAGAATAGGAAGCAGGCTCCAGGCTCTGAGCCATCAGCCCAGAGCCTGACGCGGGGCTCGAACTCACGGACCACAAGATCGTGACCTGAGCTGAAGTCAGACGCTGAACCGACTGCGCCACCTAGGCGCCCCTGAAAGTTTATACCTTTGATCAATAGCTTTTCCTACTCTTTTATTTTCCCAAATCCCATCCCCACCTCCAGACCCTGGTAACCACCATTTTACTTTCTGTTTCATATATATATATGAATGGATTTATATATATAAATATAAATATTATATGTATTTATACATAAATATATATACATTATATGTTTATATATAAAAATAATATATAAATATAATATATATTATAGAAAATATAAATATATATAAATATGTAATTATATAATTATAATTAATTATAATAAAACTTTCTGTTTTATATATACACATATGAATTATATTTAATTATATTTAATATATTTATTATAATTATATATTTATATATTTTATTATACATTCATATTATATATTATTTTATTATATTTTAATTTATATATATACATATATATATATATATACACACACACATTTAATTTACCATGTTTTCTTTATTCATTCATCTGTCTCGCATCCTCTGCTTTCTTCATCTGTCTTGATCTTCAGGAGGATTAGATGCTAATAATTTTGCAATTATAGTTGTATCTCATTTGTTGTAAGTTAAAGGATTCATCCCAGGAGTCAGTCCCACATTCTGCCCAAATTCTCCATTTGCTTGTTTATACCCCATACACGATGACATTCTAATGTAGAATGTAGGAACTCCTCCCTTGCCAAGTTCCAATTATATGACAAGCATCATTTGTACTTAAGACACATCTCTGTAAACCAATTTGCAAGAGCCAAAAGGAACGTAATTGTGACAGGGCATTATGAACAAAACTGACTGAGACTAGCAATTATAAAAAATCTAAGTTTCAATTTCACCTTTAAATGCATTTAAACATCTGTTAACATAAAATTTGCATTTAGACCACAACAAATTAATTATTTAAAATTTCTTTGTACTCGGGTATTATACAATGCCTATAAAGTCATGCAACGTCAGATCTTGAGCTAAAAACAAACAAAAAATTAAAAAATTACCTTCTACCTCTAATAAGAATTTGTGGCTGCTAATACATTATGCTTTTCAATCAACTTGTACTAATCTCTCTCTCCCTCTCTGTCTCTCTCTCTTACACACACACTCATACACACACGCACGTGCACAAAACTCATAATTGTGTTCCAGTAATTTTCCTATGACTGGTATCTGATACTGAGATTACAGATACTTAATAGAGTCTTCAAATATTTCAGCTATTTAATCTGAGCATTACATGATGAAAATGACTCTGGGTATTTCCTCTCCTAAATAGACTATAGTCATTTAGTGCAGTAGGTAGGTGCTTAGGGAGATACAAAAAGTAATCAAACTGCAATCAAATATAAATTGATTTAGTAATATGGGTAATTTATATGCATACAAACAAAGAATAAACTAGCATAAGTAGTCTGGGGGACATTCAAGGGAGATAGAGATTACTTGTGCCTTCCTGGATCTGATATGATGTGATATGTTGTGATAAAAGAATTTGAGCCTGATTTGAGGGACAGGATTTGAAGGTTTCCTTTAATCCTTAAGGACTAAGGTGGAATAATATCATGTTACAATGTTTTTTGTGGTTTCTCCAAAATAGAGACAATTTTAAACTCCACCTCAAACAGCACATAATGAATAAACCTATTACATTGCTTCCTATTGAATTTTGACTATTTGCTTACACTTTTATCTTTAATTTATATTAGCTCCATGAGAACAAATATTATATTGTTTTCATGATTTTTCCTTGTTTTCCAAGCATTCAATTACTTTATTCTTCTGATCAGGTTTTTCCATATTCATGGATTTTCCTTAGCTTCCTAAATATACGTAGTAAAGTCTAAACTTCTGGCCTGTATCACACATGCCCTACATCTGAATACATCCTATGTTTTTAAAATGATCTTCAACAGCTCCCATTCACGTGCTTTGGGGGTGCTGAAACTGATGCATGAACTAATTATTTCAATTCATCTTTTAAACATTTACACCCTAAAACACTAAACATTTTAATATATAATTAATAAAACATATCCCCAAATCATAGTGTACTGTGTAATTATGACAAACTGCATGCATGTGCCCCATTATTAATAGCTAAATTCTGCTATCATTTGCAAAACACACTTTGGTTAATTGGGGGGCCATTTGGCATTCATTGAGAATTCGTTGTTACCAGTGATAAAGCTGCAAAGTTTGGTAAATAATGTGCAGCATATTATTGACCTCTCCTTTATTCTTGATTTTTGTTTTATTTAATAATTTTCACTATTAGATGATTCAAGTATTTCTTTCTCTAGGCCACATTTTCTCTGAAAATTTTGTTAAGTATATTCTAAATCATTTAATTTGGAACATGAGATATGGAGGTAGTAAAAGATATTCAGTGCCCTGTGGTCAGATCAGATTTCAGCATCACAAGAGTTGTGAATATCTGAACAATTAAATTGCTGCAAAGGTAAGACTTCTTAGACTCTTCACTTTGTTTAAAAAAAAAATTAGCCTTACATGACTTTTACGTAGCCTGAAACAGAATTACTGGACACAACCATATTTAAAAATGGCACTATCGATAACCAATGGCACATATCTATAACCAAGATACATCTCCAAAGACCAGACAAATCTGACAATTCTTTCACTGACTGACAACAGTCTTTCTTTTATTTCAAGCAGTTTGTGTTGAATTTCTGGGCTTTATTCCTAGAACGTGGTGATCGAAATTGATTTTTATCTTTGATAACTCAGGACTGTGTGTGTGTGTGTGTGTGTGTGTGTGTGTGTGTGTAACTTTACTTTCCAGGATACTCATGTTGACAATAGTGTTTTACTGTACATATCTGCAAGATGAAAGGATAGTATTTGGGATTAAATTTATGCTTTTCTCAGGAAAATTCTGGAGTCTTTATTTCTTGCTTCCTCAATAAAATCCATAGTGTCACCTTGTTTTCTTCTTATTTTTGTCTTTCTTATTAGAGTAGATTACTGAAAGGAAAAAATAAAATATTATGTATATAGTAGAATTCTAAGTTCCAGTTATAAGTTATCTGTTAAACTACAGCACTAGGAAGAAAAGGTGAGGCAATGGCTTCTCCAAAACTATTGTGAAATGCATGGCTACATGAATATTGTTGAATGAATATTCCTCAAAAATGACATCTAATCATTTTGACAAGGCTGTCATAGGGGAAATAATAAAATATTACAAAGGTTTTTCCTGAAGCAAAAATATCCAGGCAGATCTTAAACTATGTATGAAGAGAAAATTGCAATTTCTTATTCAAGGGGACATCAAATCCTGTTCAAACCTTTCCAGCATTTAAGTTAAAACTTTAGTAAACTTTATCATTATTGCTTTTTTCAAAAAAAATGAATTACCAACAAAATTGCAAGGGAAAAATGATAATACCAAGCTTTTACACAGGAAAACTCTCTGACATATTTTATTTTGGCAATCTATGAAAGAAAAATAAAATATGCTATTTTGCAAAATGTGAACAGGAAAAAAAGCCGTATGCATTAACATGATGGCATTTTCACAAATTGCTAACAATTTTTTTTTAGCAATCCTCAGCAAGATATTAGAAGTGGCTAAAATAATACCGGCAAGCAAGTGCTGAAATAAAGTTAAACATTTTTGAAGACTGTTAGTGTTCTTCCACTAAGTATTCTGAGTCAATCCCTCTGCATCCATCTATTTACTGTTATTAACAGAGTTGGATGACATTTGAAACAAAGCAGAAACATGTAACAGCAAGGCACTAAAAATATATGTACCTTTTCATTTCAAAAGAAGTTATGTTGGATTTGTATGATGGTATTTGCAAAGTGGGTGATGGGCATTGAGGGCACCTGTTGCTATGAGCACTGGGTGTTGTATGGAAACCAATTTGACAATACATTTCATATTAAAAAAATGGAAAAAATAGTTTTATTTATACATTTTATCAAACAACTCCATAATCCAAACAAAATCTGAATACACATTAGGTTTGATATATCCTACATCAAGTTTTTATATTTTCATTTTTTGTTTTTACCCACAAAGGACTTTCGAGTTTTCTGAACCAATAGAATCAAACATTTTAATAATTTGTTATACTTAATGATTTCTTGGTCTCCTATTATAATCTCTAAATAAGTTCATACTATTCTCCCTAAGAGCCATAATAACGTATTCATTTTTTTTCAAATTGGTAATGTATTGTGTAAAATATACAAAAATTACTAGAATTCGTGGTGTTTCTCCTAAATGTTTTCTTGGCAACATTGAAATGCCAAGAAGCCATTATTTAACTTAAAATCACATAAGACAAAAGTTATATATATATATATATATATATATATATATATATATGTATATATATGCATATATGTTATATATACATATATATGTATATATTATAGGTATATATTATATATATTATATATTATATGTATATATGTATATGTATTGTATGTATGTATACATACATATACATATATATGTATATATATTATATATGTATATATTATATATATACACACACATACACACACATTTATATATTTAAGATCTATTTTAACATCAACAAAATTTTTACATATTATAAGTTGAGTAACTAATATTTATTACATTATATCTACTGATTAACAATATTTTATGGGAGAAATACCAAGATACATTTTTTTCTTTAAAAATAATCCTTATCAGATCACTTAGGATATATCATTTGGTATTATTTTTAGAATTTCAAGTGACTGTAATTGTGGTTTCAACACTATAAAAATCTTGAATGTCTATGAGGTTTATAGTGAATTTAAAAAGGATTAAAATAAAATGTAATTATATACTGAAAGGTTACAAAATTGTATCAACTTTAATGAGGAGTATGTTGCTAAATGTTCTTGTGTTCCTTTAATGATACAAAGTTTAAGAAGGATCTAGACTGGAATTGCAGAAACAGCTTTCCATATCCATATGTAAGAAAACATAAGAGATAAGGACTGTGCTAGTTATCTGTCATTTGCCTCTCCAAATCCACTTTTCATTCTTCTCCATCCTGTGTGCCCTGGCAGGCTTCCCTGCACCAAAGGTGTCTTGTGCTCTCTGGAATTGAGATGTGTTTGGCCAATGGGGAGCAAAAGCAGAAAATCAGAGGTTGGAAGAGAGTAAGGATGGCATATTTATTTCTTCATTCTTTATGACTGAAAACACTGCCTTCTTTTAGACCTCAGAGAGTAAGAAGTAGGATTTATTAATGTTTTCAGTGACAAATGAAAATAAAACCTCTCAGCTCAATACAGTGGCTCAAGGGAAACACAAGATTAAAAGAGTGGCCCTTCCTTCTTTTTTCTGGATGGCTTCAAAATATTAACCAGTGACTTGAGAGAAGGACTGGGTGGAGAAAACATGTTAAGCCAGGTTTGAGAGTAATGTCTTGGAAATAATTTTGGATATTTTGGCACATGAAATTGTTTGAAAGTAGAAAGAACCCTACTGAAATGGTGAGAGAAATCTATGGCCAAGATATCTCCAGCTTGGACTCAAAAAGCCTTAACTGAATGTGACAGAACACAAATCTATTTCTTCCTTACATATTCAGGAAGGGATTTGCAAATGATTATGAACTCCAAGTGCAAATTTCACAACACCTAATTTAGAAATGACCATGAGAGGTAAATGAAGAACTTCTCATAATACAGTCAAAAATCCAAAGGATTACCCTTACTACCACAGCAGATGTATAAATTAATAAAGAATCATTCCCCTTTCTCAGGGAAGGCCTTTGCAATGATGGTTACATAGGATTCAAACATTGTATGTACAACATTGTTAGGACAGCTGCATATTATATCTTCTCATTCTGTTATTGAGAATTTTAAAAACCTTATTTATGTTATTTTATTTGAGTTCCATCATTGTGTGTAGGGAACTAATAAGACTCCTCTCTCTGTCTTCTCTTTCACTCATCTCTGTCAGCCTAAGAGTAGCTAAATCTAAGCATGATAAACAGATCAAACAGGAATCTTGAATTTTAAGCTGAATTCAGGAATTGGATGGGACTTTGGTTTAACTCCCTTGAAAAGGAAATGATTGTGTTTTAGCCCAAAATTGCCTTTCACAGTGGACAGGAAAATAGCCCACTCCAACCTACTCTAGCCATCCTGTGTCACCTACATACAGGGGAAAAGACTTAGAAGAACTTTTTTTTTAAGTTTTATTCTTTATTTTGAAAGAGAGATCAAGGAAGGAGCAGAGACAGAGGGAGAGAGAGAGAATCCCAAGCAGGCTGTGCACTGTCAGCACAGACCTTGATGCAGGTTGTGAATTCACAAACTGTGAGGTCATGACCTGAGCTGAAGTCAGACAATCACCTACTGAGCATCCCTCAGAAGAACTTTTGAAGTTCCTAGTCCAGAGGCCCAGGCTCATGAAAAGACAAAGAGATAATCATAGGACTATAGAAGATTTCCCTCCTCTCATATTTTAACATGTTATTACTAATGGATTTTTTTACAGCACTTCCTTCTACCCAGTACATCATGTCCGGCTGTCAAGAAAATATTACAAGGCATACCAAAAGACAATAAACATAATTTGAAGATACAGAGTAAACATCAGAAATAGACATGGCTGGTATATTGGAGGGATCAGACTGGGAACTAAAAACAACAATAGTTACTATACTAACAGCTCTAATGCAGAAGTAGATAGCATGCAAGATAACATGGGCAATGTAAGTAGGGAGATAAATCCTAAGAAAGAGCCAAGAGAAACCCTAGAGATCAAAAACTGTAGCAGAAAAAAGAATGCTTTTGATGGGCTTATTATTAGAATGGACATGAATGAGGAGACAGTATCTGAACTTGAGAATATCTCAATAGAATCCCTGACGAATAAAAAACAAAGAGAACAGAGACTGAAAAAAAATTAGAACAGAATATCCAAGGACTGTGGAACACAACAAAAGGCATAACATGCACATAATGGGAATATTAGAAGAGAGTGAGAAAGGAAAAGAAGAATATTTGAAATACTAATCTCAGAATTTCCCCCAATTACCATCAGACACCAAACCACTGATCAGGAAGTTCAGTCAGTTAAGCATCTGACTCTTCATTTGGATCAGGTCATAATCTCATGAATTGTGAGTTCAAGCCCTGTTTAGAGGCTCTACACTCCAAGCAGTGGTGCCTGCTTGGGATTCTCTCTCTCTCTCTCTCTCTCCCTCCCTCTCTCTGTCCCTCTCTCCTTCCTCAAAATAAAGAAATAAACATTTAATAAATAAATAAATACATAAATACATAAATAAATAAATAAATAAATAAATAAATAAATAAATAAAATTATACTTAGAACATTTTAAAACTACAGAAAATTAAAAATAAAGGAAAAATCCTTAAAGAAGCCATAGGAAAAAATAAACATCTTAACTATCCAGGAAAAATGGTAAGAATCACATCTGATTTCTCAGAAACCATGCAAATAAGTGAGCAAATAAATATTTAAAAGTTTGAGAGAGGGACGCCTGGGTGGCTCAGTCAGTTAAGCGTCTG
Source organism: Acinonyx jubatus (assembly GCF_027475565.1). Lineage (NCBI taxonomy): Eukaryota > Metazoa > Chordata > Mammalia > Carnivora > Felidae > Acinonyx > Acinonyx jubatus. The sequence goes on from NC_069384.1 coordinate 23,859,000, forward strand.
ACTTCAGCTCAGGTCACCATTTCGCGGTCTGTGAGTTCGATCCCCATGTCAGGCTCTGGGCTGATGGCTCAGAGCCTGGAGCCTGCTTCCGATTCTGTGTCTCTGTCTCTCTCTGCCCCTCCCCCGTTCATGCTCTGTCTCTCTCTGCCTCAAACATAAATAAAGTGTTAAAAAAAATTTAAAAAAAAGTTTGAGAGAAAAAGCCCACCAACCAAGAATTTTGTAATCTGCAAATTTACCCTTCATAAATGAAGAAATAAAGACTTTCTTAGACAAACAAAAATTAAGAGAGTTTGTTTCAGGTAAACTCTCCTTGAAAGAAATGTTAAAAGAAGTTGTTTAGAGAGAAGGACAATGATGTAGGTTGGAAGTTCAAGCTACAAAGGAAAGGCAGATCCTTGAAGAATGAATAAGAAAGGTAAAATAAAATCTATTTTTCTTATTCTTCTTTCATGTAATGGGTAGCAGTTTTCTAAAATAGTAATAGAAATAATATTTGATTATATATGTTTATCTATATATATGTATATATACATACATATTAGTATGTATATATACATATATACACACATACACACACAAGATGTATACATAAGCTACATAATATATGTGTATATATATAATGTACAATTCTGTGTGTAATTATATATAAGTGAAATGAATAACAGCAATGATACAAGACAGGAGAAATAGGATTAATTTGTTATTTATAAGGTACTCACACCACCTATAAAGTTGGATAATGTTATTTCAAAGTGAACTTTGTAGTTGTAAATATATATGTATAGATAATGCAAATTCTGGGGCAACACTAAAAAAGTAAAGAAAAAGTACAAGTGACATGTTAAGAATGGACAAAAAATGGAATCATATAAAGTGTTAAATTAAAACCACAAAAGTTAAACAAAGAGTGGAAGACAAAAGTAGGAACATTGAACAAGGGCAACAAACAGAAACAGTAGTAAATACAGTGGATATTTGAAAAAATTTAATAGCTCATTCCATTTGATTCCATTTTATCTATCTTAACAAAGTACAGTGACTTACTATCGAGTTACAACTACACATTCATAATCATGCTTTAAACATGCTTTCTGGTATTCAAGTATACCAGTAATTACTTTGAGTGTTAATGGCCTAAGTGTACTAATTAAAAGTGAGAGATTGTCAGAATGGATCAAAACCAAAATTCAACTATGCGTTGTCTACAAGAAACCCACTTTGAATATAAAGACACATATAGATTAAAAAGTAAATGCATGGAGAAAAATATCCCATTCTAACACTAATCAAAGGAAAGCAGGAATAGCTGTATTATTTCAGACACAGCAAACTACAAAGCAAGGAAAAGTTACCAGGAATAAATTACATTACATAATGATAAAGAGATCAATTACTAAAGAAGATATAAAAATCTTTAACATGAGTGTACCTAACAACACAGCATCAAACTACATGAGCCAAAACTAACAGAAGTGCAAGGAGAAAAAGGTGAATCCACTATCATAGTTGGAGACCACAATGCCTCTCTCTCAGAAATGGAGAGGTACAGAAGAGAGAAAATCATTGAGGATATAGTTGAGCTCAACAACACCATCAATCAACAGGAAAAAACTGACATCAATAGACCACTTCATCCAATGACAGCAAAAACACAAAAATGTAAGAAACAAAAAGTGTTGGCGAAGATGTGGAGAAAAAGGAACCCTTATGTGCTATTGATGGGAATGCAAATGGTGGAGCCACTGTGGAAGACAGTATGGTTGTCCCTCAAGAAATTAAAAATAGAACTATCATATAATTCAGTAATTGCACTACTATTTACAATATTTTAATTTATCTTAATAGTAAAAGCCCAGTTTCTAGAGTATTTCTAGGAGCAAGTGAGAAGAGGATGTAAATGTGATAAGCCTGCACTGCCTTTGGTAAAGACTAAATTTGGAGTCCCATCGTATCCCTCATGTTATTCTTTCTAAATTTTGAGTTTTTTAAAAAACTAAATGTCTTTAAAATAAAAAAAAATATTTAAAAATGTTATGTAATGAAATTGAAAAAAATTGATCAAAATTTGAAAAAAAAAGATCAATGGACCTTAATTAAAAATAAATTTAATATCTGTTTTATTCTGTCTTGATAAGTGCAGTTAGACAAATGGAGATACTGGGAACTTGGTTGTATATACTACAAAACTTGATATGATACATAACTTGGTATATTTAGTTGATTAAAGAGATATTATAGACTGTGGTTCATAAGACCATCATGTGCAGTTTACAGGAAATTGTTACGAGGAGACTCAAGAAAATTCTAATACCCGGAAAACAGGTTTTTTTTTTTTTGTCAGATACTCACTTACATTCTAAGTTTCCATTTTAGTTTAAGTGTGTCCACACAGGGTTTAATATCAACAGACCTATTCTAGCTGCAAGATTGGTACTATGGAAAGGGATTATGTAGAAAACCCTGATAATTAGCCAGTGCCTTGTGGAAATTTCTGGGCCATCTTCATGCAGATACATGCATTCCATTGCAAATTGTTCTACCAACCAGTAGAGGTTAATAGACAAATCACAACCACACCAAAATAAAGTGAATCTCAATTTTCTACAAATCACAGATTCTATTTCTGATCAAAAGTCTAGAGAAGCACCTCTATATTTTTATCACTCTGTGGTATTTTGGCCTGGAAGTTGCAAAAGGATTTAGGTTGTATATTCTAGGGTAATTGAACACCAAAACAAAGTCATGGGAAAAATTAAAAACAAACAACAACAACAACAACAAAAACTGTGAGGAGACCACAGGACACATAGTTGGAAGGTCATCTGGCACGAATTGGAAACTACTAGCCTAACCCTGACCATAGAATTAATCGAGGTTTACCTGGCTTACATCTGTGGTTCAGATGTTCTGCTTACCTGTCTTTCATCCCTTCTACTTCCCTCAAGTGTCTCTAATGGTGAAGGTAAAAAAAAAATTGCAATATTTGGTTTAAAAAGTTGCAATACTTAGAAAGGTATAATAAATTCAACATCATGAACATGCAAGTATAAAAACATAGATCTATATACCTACAAAAGGAGAACTGATAAATCAGCCCTCTGTAATCCAATGAACTTTACATAATCCATTGCATGATTAAAAAATTTAACTAGTCCAAAAAAAAGTCCTTAACAATGTACTCCCTCAGTGTCATAGTGCAATTTTTTCTGTTAAATGAATACCATGACTCCTTTTCTTTTCAAATGTTTACATGAATTTCCTTTTAAATTTATATCTTACCTTGTCACTAACTCTTCTGGATTTAAAATATGTAATAAGTATAGGTTATTAGTTTTTTTCACATTTGTTTTCATGTGAGAACAACTTCTGCTTGAGGAGGATATCCTGAGTTGTACACACGTATAAATAGAATCTACGAAATAGATGTGTTAAGAACTGAAGTTGGCTTGTTGCTGGATTCTGGGCAGTATTTGCTTCTATCTTTTCTTTCTACATGCAGACATTTTAGAAATCAGAAAAAAAATTATATTTTAATTAACCAAACAAATAAAAATATATATCTTTGTGGTCTAAAAATAGGGCAGAAATGCAAACAGGTGAATTAGGCTGAAGTTCAGACCTACTTTGAGTCCAGGAGCAGGCTGAAGTGGCCCGGAATTTGGGTCCTGTTGGGTAATGGGAGAATAAAAGAGTCTATATTGGTGGGAATCAGAGCCAGGTTCATTACATGGAAGAAAGTGTTGGGTAGGAACTCAGTGAATGAGAAGAAACTGAAAAGTCCTTCTGAGGATCACTGCCTGGGATTTCATTTTATATGAAGCTTCAGATTTAGAAATAGCTGAGGATTTCTTAAAAGTCAGGTGGCAAAGGCTCTCAGAGAGGCCACCTTTGAGCTAGTGACTCATTTTGCAATATATATAGTTTTATGGTGGGACATTTCTGTCCCAATATTAGGTTAGGTACTGGATTAGGATAACTTTTGATTGGGAGATTTGGTTTCTGATTTATGCCTCAACTAAACATATCCCTTAATGCAAAACATGAGTATTGTAACACTTGTCATGTAATACTGTTAAATGTATGAGATATATGGCTACCAAATATTGGATCATTTTACTTTCCTGTGATTATGTTTCCTACTAAATTATTTATCATGCATCTCAGTGTACATTTTATGATTTTGAATTAATTACTAATATTTCTGAATTTAGAATTCACAGAAATCTTTTCTAATATTTCAAGACTTGCTGTGTACTTTTTACACTCAACTCTTCCTTAATATCAGGCTGCAAATGCCAAGAAATGCCTATACAACGAGTAAACACTTGGCAGAGATGAATATATTTCTTAGTATTATATGCAAAATAATCCTTGGTGTCTATTAAGGGGAAAAATCCACAACACTCTTTGAAAAAGTTATTAAGAGAAGGAACATGAAATGACATTTTGTATCATTTTGATAAAGTAAGGCAAGTTTATCTTATATGCCAGTGAAATACGTTAATCATCTATGTAGTTTTCAAATTTACTAAGTAAAATATTAAAGATTATTTTGAAGCTGCCACAAAAATTTACTTATGATAGAAGGTATTGGCTTTTATTTTATCAAATACACTACGTTTTCTTTGATACTTCAAAACTCTGTCATTGCTAGGTTGATATTTTGCCAATAAATTTCTTGTATAAAGTGAATTAGATTATTTAAAGGGAAAATTAATTGGGACACAGGTAGGTGTAATTTTTAAATAAAATTGTTAGTTAAATTTCAATTTTTCAAAATTGAATGTTGAAAATGTTGCATTAGACATTAAATTATTAATAATTAAATTATTCTCACTTGAAAAAAGTTAAAAACCAAAGAAATCACTAATGGAGTCCTCTTGTGCTACATAAAATAAATGTGAAATATTAGTAAAATACAGAGTTTCTCTTTATTGTTTAAAACAACAAGTAACCCAAAGGAAAATTTGACAAAATACATATTGGGCTTCATAAATGAAAAAAAATGCAGTTTACTCAAATTGTAATAATGGAATGGTTTTCTAACATTAATGATAATTAGAACAATACTGACATAGGCTTTTGAACTGCATTTGGCAAAAAGTTAATGAACATTATAATGTGGAAAAAAAATCAGTAAAATCCAGAACTAGCCAGAATGAAAAGATTGGATACTTTCATGTGCTGTTGTTTGAATCTTAAAGTAGTATAAACTTTTGGATATTAATTTGGCAGCTTCCACATTTAAAATGTGTATGTCCTGGGGGTGCCTGGGTGGCCCAGTCACTTAAGCTTCCGACTCTTGGTTTCAGCTCAGGTCATGATCTCACAGTTTGTGAATTCGAGCCCCACATCACACTCCCCACTGACAAGTGCCTGGGACTTTCTCTCCCTTTCTTTCTGCCCCTCCCCTGCTCATGAGCTTTCTCTCTTTCTCAAAATAAATAAACTTAAAAAAAAGTAAATAAAAAATAAAATGTGTATGTTCTTTGTTCCAACAATTTTACTTTGAAGAATTCTGTCCCACAGAAATACACTTATTGCTTTTATTTATTACATCACATAATTTAAAAAAAACATTTAGTTATGGTGGCTTGGCTGTAAGTGTGCTTTAGCATTTTCACACTGAAATGTGTATTGTGTGTTGTATGTTATAACATAGTGGTATATAATACCAAGAGAAGGTCAAGTCTCTTCGCAAAATTGTTCCAGGACCTTACTAAACTACTAGAAATGCACTGGTAAGGACCCATGGCAGAGATACAATTTAAATGTCTCTGTATGACATTTTAATATGTATTAAAGTTATGCTTTTATCTTTGTAGATAACCAAATTTTCTATGTATGAAATATGGGACTTATATAGCATTTTAAAAGAATGTCTGAGGAAACTGAAAAATGACACACAGAAGAATGGGCTTTGTAGCACATGAAGAGGTTTTTTGCTTTCTTGAAGAGCAGAGAACCCCAGGGTTTTAATGTACATGGTATTTATCCCTAGGAAGTATAACAGTTTTTCAGGCTTCAATGTTTCTTTCAATCCAATTAAAGCTTTCTAGAAATCTGGAAAGAAAATGAAAGGTTAAAATGGCTTATCATGGATAAAAAGATTAATGATTTTAAAATCCTAATGCATTCTATATATTAAGGAATAGGTTTTTGAGAATTTTGAATGTGACTATCTCTTAGTGCTTATTACATTTGTGCCTGAATTATATTGTAACACAGACTGAAATTCTGAATCTTTGAAAGAGAGTCACAGTGCAGGTCTTCATGACTTCTGTCACTATCTCCTCATTAACAATCTTAAGCACCATTTTACCAAGTTTTCTATATATGGAGAAGAATGTGCAAAATGTCCTGCCTTTTTTGGGGGGGGGTGGTTAGGATCGATTTTCCCTTCAATGATGTGGTAAAGGTTTGTTATTTTTTAACAGTTAAGCAGAACACATTTAATTTTGTTGAAAATCTGTTGGATTCATTTGGTTAGGCTCAAACATAGAATGTAACCTGTACCCCTTTCCTACCACCCAATCTAATATTGAAGCTTTCACAGTTTCTTTATGCTGTTTACCACTACAGCTATTTATGACAGTTCGAGCAAAGGCAAGAAGGAGGCACACTATTTAAGCTCAGGCACCAACTGTTCTCATTCTGAAAACACTAATGGCGAAATTCTTTCAGCTGAGAACCCATACAGGTTTCTAACCTTGATCTTATTTATTATGACACCAATATACTCTTGTCAGAAGAAAAATAACCTATATTTTATATATTCAAGAAGATCTGTTTCAGATGTTTTTGGCTTCATGCTGGGCTCTTTATCATAGATTTCTTTTATAATCCTCATAGCTTTTCTTTCTTGAGATTATTACCCAAATAAAAATATAAGGGTTATTTATAGTATAATCTGAAAACTGATATGTATGATTTCTACTTTATAGTCTCGTATTTGCAATTTTGTACATGCTCATGCTGATAATTATATAACAATTTCAGTATAGTTCCTAATCAAAACCATAAAGATTAGCTTTCTCATATACTTAAAATTTCACATACACTCTCTCACCCACATACACTATTTTCTTACTCTAAATATTATATTGTGCACATATCTTGTGCATATGAATACTGCACTTTCATAAACCTTCTACATATGTCACTAAACATATCTCCAAAGACCCTACATTCTAGAGATAAGCAATTACTCAAAATTTATTGTGAGAAGGTTATGATTTTGCTTTATTGCACTGTGCTTTTAGTATTTTGCAAGGATATTTTCATTTCACTAAGGAAAACAATTCCAGATTACTGTTTTCTACCTAATCAGTTTTTCTTTAGCTATCATTTAATCTTTTCACACCTAACCAGATTATATCAACAGAGTACTTTAAGATTTTGACCTTCCTTTTGGTTATGTAACACTGTACCATGTCTCTTTATTCTCTTAAAAAGAACAGCATGAAATGAATTACCTTGGAGGTGATATCTACATAAGATGATATAAAATAATTTCTGTTATTATATTCTGACCCTGAGGGCTACAAAGAAGGAAAATATGTTATCACATACTTGTTACTTTGGTTACAACTTCAAATGTTCTGTTTTAGAAGAATTGTCTACCCTTTGGCCATCAAAGTTTTAAATCTCCATTGCAGTGAATTTGACATAAAACATAATATCCTTCATTTTCCTCCTATCACTGTCACATAGGTAGCTATAACATTCAAATGAAATCTCCAAACAACTAAAACATGATAAATAATTCTTTCAGTTAGACTAACTAAACATTTCATAATTACATCATCTGGGTGACAGATATAAAAGAAAGTTATTATAAAATAGGTCATATCACAAAAACTGGTTTGTTTAAAATATTAAATATTTTGTTACATTACCTATCATGCCAAAAATAAATCAGTTTTAGTTTCAATCTTATTTATTTATAAATTACATTAACAATCATAATGATTTTATTTAGTTTAAACATTAAAATTTAAAAACTGTTTTGAAAACAAACAGAATCAGAGAATTCTGTGTTTTGGGTAAGGCACAAGATTTCCACTTTTTCATCTATAAAATGGGACTACTATGCACTTAATTGGGATTGTGTGAACGTTAATGAAATCAGTATATGTAAAGCACATAGTGGGTATACAGATACAGTTCTCTCTTCTCTCACATGTTAAGCACATAAAGATTATTTACTTTGGAAAAACCCTTTAGTTCATGAATCTCTGTGACCTACTGATTCCCTTAACAAACAATGATTTTCCCCATGTGAAAAACAATATGCAGAAACAAAATAAAAGTACAAATGTGGCCATCATATGTGTTTATGGAGTTCACAATTTTGGGGAGGACATTCTTCTAAAAAGACAAAATACAATCCAACCTGTGTTATTAGCAAACAGATGTGAAATTAAATGGAAGTCGAATGTAACTTCTCAGAAGAGTTGGCATGAAATCTATACTTTAAGATTGATGAGAAGTTTTTAGGTTGAGAATAGGGCTTTTATCTTATTTTATTTTATTTTTTTAGGTATTCCAAATAGAAGGAATAGCATGTGAAAAATATAGAGTTTTAAAGGATATGATAAATCTGGGGAACCATGAGAAACTTAGTCTGGATTTCACCAAGGGAAAGTGGAATAAGTGATAAGAGATGAATTAATATTGGAATATTGAGGCCATTTGGAGGATATCTTTTCCCAAGGGAAGGTGCTTGGATTGCATCGTGGAAAGTCAATGGAAGTTTAATTGGCAAAGACCAAGAACATATTTGATTTATAGGAAAATAACTGCATTGCTTATATGGACACATTGAAACACAAATTCTCACACCTCTTTATTCCCTTCTATATTGGCTATACTGACTTCCTGTTATACAGGAAGCAACTGTTATACAGTTACTAACCGTATGAATCATTTAACAATTTAACAAAAATGCTGCAAAATAACATAATTCTAAAATACCTATTACTGATCATTGTCCTGGTATCTTTGCATGTATTAGTACATGCTCCTCACAACAAATCTGTGAAGTAGGAATTACAATTATACTTGTTTTATAGTTGGCAAAATTGAGGCACAGAGTTTAGGTAACCTTTTTAGGGTTTCACAGGTAGGAACATTAATTATTTAACTATTTCAGATGTTTACATAATGTTTACCTAAGGATATCATCTCTTTGGAAATCTTACACAATCTAAGTGTATTTTTAAACATCTGTATTCAACAAAAATTCTGAAAAACGTTAAGATTAAATATCCATGAGGGTAAACACCATACATTTTCTCTACAAGTAACTAGATGAAATTTGCATGGAAATCAGTATTTATACTTTTAGCTATGATCCACACCTCTATCATATTCTAAGAACAGAGTTTAGATTTTACTGAAAATTAAATTTATTATTTTGATTTTTTATTCTATTTAATTCACTGATAGTTTATTACATAGAAAAGTATCCATGTCTATGTTTTTGTACTTTTGTTAACGTTTATTTATTTAGAAAGAGAAACAGAGAGATACATATCCTATTTATTTCCTGGATGCATTTGACAGTTTACTTTTCCTCCAGAAGAAAATGACATTCTATTTCTGTAATAGCTGTATTATCACTTTTTAAAAAGTTTATTTATTTATTTTGAAGAGAGAAAGAGAGAAACAGAGACAGAGACAGCATGAGCGGGGAGGGGGAAGAAGAGGGAGAGAATCCCAACTTCTGATGCAGGGCTCAACCCATGAACTGTGAGATCATGACCTGAACCAAAATCAAGAGTTGGGCACTCAACCAACTGAGACATTCAGGCCCCCCTACCCATATTATCACTTAAAGTAATATTTGAGGGGTGTCTGGGTGGCTCAGTCAGTTAAGTTTCTGACTTCCACTCGGGTTGTGATCTTGCAGTTCATGAATTCAAGCCCCACATTTGGCTGTCTGCTGTCAGCACAGAGCCCGCTTTAGATCCTCTGCTCCTCTCTCTGCCCCTCCCCTGTTCTCTCTCCCTCTCTCTCAAAAATAAATAAACTTTGAAAAACAAACAAACAAAGTAAAATAATCCAACAATTTGTTGGACAGAATAATGGACAGTATTACTTAAAATTAATTCAGATAACAATTAAAAATATTATTCAATATTTATTGTGAACAATACCTTGTGTGGTACCCCCATATTTCTTTTGTAAATTTCCTCTTGGTAGATTTTGACTATTTTTTCGTTATTATATTGGCTCTGATTTTTTATTATATTTTATATTTTATATTATATTTTATATATTTCATTGATTTACTATTTTTAATTTAGGTACAAATATATTACCCCTTTGTCAGATATGCTGCCAGTATTTTTTTCAATTTATCATTTGCTCTCTACAATACTTACATTTACTTTAATACACATAAGTTTTAATATTTGAAAATGTAGTCAGAGAGATTAACCTTTATGATTTGATCTTTGGCTTTTCTTTTATGTTTTAAAAATACCATTCCAATCCAAAATTATGTAAGTATTGATCTTTATCTCAGGAGCAATTATGCATACAATATTTTGTCTTCTCCTTATGCCATCTTGAATAATCTGTTTTCCACTGAAATGCCTCATCTTCTTTTTAACTACATATAGTTCATAATATAAACCCTACTCAGCAATACCTCCCCTTCTTCTCTGAAACTCAATGGCCAACCTGCGGTCTTCTGCTGACTAAAGTCCATCTCATCCAGGCGGATCATCCTCTTTCTGAAAGCCTCACCGCATTTAATGTTGGTGTTATTCATTACAAAATCATATTAAGGCCATTTAACTTGTAAAATATATATCTTCATCATAACTAAACTATAAAATATTAGATGTCATGACTTTTTATTACATAATTGTATAGCTTCATAGTTAAGCACAAAGACTTTCTGGATTCCATGATGTTACAACCTGGCTCTATGACATAGTGGCTGTGAAACCTTTAGCAACTTATTAAACCTCTTCCTATTTCAAGTTACCTATTTGGCAACTAAGAATAATAATCAAGACTAAATGAGTTAAGGGGCCCCTGGGTGGCTCAATCAGTTAAGCATCTGACTTTGTTTGGCTCAGGTCATGATCTCACAGTTGGTGGGTTTGAGCCCACCCTGCCCCTCCGTCCTTCCCTTCCTTGTGCTTTTCTCTCACTCTCTCTCTCAACATAAATTAATTAATTAATTAATTAATTAATTAAAAAAAAGACTAAATGAGTTAATAAGTGTAAGTCTTTAAGAACATTCCTTGACATAAAGTAAACAAAAGATTAGCCATTATTAGATTAGACAGTAAGTGCATACTTTTAGTACAATATTTAACTTATAGCAGTGCATAATACAACTTTAGTCAGTGACTAAAACCTATGTTGAGGTTTCACTGTTTTTTCTTTACAAATCCATGTACAAAAAGTATTGATAAATACATACAACTTTCCCACTAAGACAAGGATATTTCCACCCATTATCCTTTACAGCATCATATTGGAATCCTAGCTAATTCAGTAAGACAAGAAGGAAATGAAAGAACCTGAGATTAGGAAAAAAAATTGTCTTTGTTTTCAAATGACATAATTGTCGATGAAGAAAACCTAAAATTGGAGCGCCTGCATGGCTCAGTCAGTAAGGCCTCTGACTTTGGCCAAGTCATGATCTCGTGATTCGAGTTCAAGCCCCATGTCAGGCTCAGTGCTGACAGCTCAGAACCTGGAGCCTGCTTCCAGATTCTGTGTCTCACTCTCTCTCTTTGCCCCTCCCCTGCTCATGCTCTGTCTCTGTCTCTCAAAAATAAATAAATGTTAAAAAAATTTTTTTAAGAAAACCTGAAAGAATCAACAAAAAAACTCCTCAAGCTAATAAGCAATTGTAACAAGGTTGCAGGATACAGGTTAATATAAAAAAGTCAACTACTTTCCCACATAGCAACAATTAATGAGTGGGACTTGATATTAGAAACCCAATGCCATTTACATTAAACTCCCTTCTCCAAAGAGAAATAAATACTTACCCATATATCTAACAGAATTTTGGAGGAGATAATCAAGAAAGAATTTGGAGGAGATAATCAAGAAAATGTGACAACCAGTTGATCCTCAACTTGGACTCTGGCAATTAGAGACTCTTTACCCCTTCCCTTGTTATTGAAATATGCTTTCTGCTTGCCTTCTCCATACACAGAAGCTGTTCCAAGGGCAAAACTTTGAGATAGAAATGTGGTGTTGAGGCTATCTGGACTGTATACATGACTGAACCTAGTTAAGTGTTTTTACAAACTTTAATGATGCTGGTGGGTAGGTGGGAAGATCTACTCATCTCGCAGCCATCCAAGACAAGCCTTACAAGTAACTTCCCTTGTTTATTAAGACTGCCACCTACCAATATGGAGTGGGTTTTCTATTTCTTTGGTCTCTCCCTACCCTCAATGAATGGGGGCCAATTTCAGATTACACCAAGGAAATTCTCAAGGAGTTGGCAAACCAATAGTACAAGATAAATAATAAAAATCAACAAAACTCTGATGAAAGAAACTTTTTAAAAAATCAAATGAAGAGAGATTCTATGTTCATGGATAGGAACATTCAGCATTGTTAAGGTGTCAATTATTTTCAATTTGATGTATGGATTCACCACTATCCCAACAAAAATACTGGTAATTTATTTTGTGGATATCATCAAATCAATTCTAAAATTTATATGGAGAAGCAAAACACCAAGAAAGGTAACCAATTTTGAAGGATATAACAAAATTGGAGGACTAATACTACCCGACTTCAAGACTTACTATAAAGCTACAGTAACTAAGGCAGTGTGGTATCGGCAAAAGAACAGACAAAGAGATCGATAAAACGGAATACAGATCCCAAACAGAACCACATAAATACAGTCAATTGATTTCTGGCAAAGAAGCAAAGGCAAAAACTAAAAGTCTTTTCAACAACAGGTGCTGGAACCCTGGATATCCACATATAAAACAGTCAAACAAACAAAATCTAAACACAGACTTTACATTCTTCACAGAAATTAAAAATGGATCACAGACCTTAACTTACAAAACTCCTAGGAGATAACATAGGAAAAAGTCTAGATGACTTTGGTCATGATGATAACTTTTTAGTTACAAACTCAAAGGCATGATCCATGACAGAAACAATTGATAAGTTGAACTGTATTAAAATTATTTTTTCTGCTCTGTGAAAGGGAATGAGATTACAAGCCACAGACTACAAGAAAATATATGTAAGAGATATATGTATTAAAGGACTGTTATCAACAATATATAAAGAACTATCTTTTTTTTTGGTTTTAAGTTTTTGTTTAAATTCCAGTTGGTTAAATACAGAATAACATTATTTTAATTGTTTCAGGTACAAAGAACTCTTAAAACTCAATCATAAGAGGGGCACCTGGGTGGTTCAGTCAGTTAAGCATCCAACTCTTGACCTCAGCTCATGTCTTGATCCCAGGGATGTGAGCTCAAGACCTGCATTGGGCTCAATCATAAGAAAAGGACAAACCTTACTTAAAAAATAGGCAAAAGACATGAATGGACACCTCACTCCAGAAGATAAAAATATACATTTGGGAAGTAAGCATATGAAAAGGTGCTTCACATCTTGTTTTTAAGAAATGCAAATTGAAACAACAATGAGATACCAGTACATACCTATTAGAATGATCAAAATCTGGAGCACTGACATCAAATTCTGATGAAGGTATGGAGCAACAAGAACTCTCATTCATTGCTGGTGGGGATGTAAAATAGTGCAGCCGCTTTGGAAGGCAGTTCATCAGTCCTACAAAATTAAACATACTCTTACCATGTGATCCAGCAATTGCACTCCTAGGGTCTTACACAAAGGAATTAAAACATATCTACACCAAAATCTACACGCATATGTGTGTGGCAGCTTAATGCATAAATGCCAAAACTTGGAAGCAACTAAGATATCCTTCAGTAGGTGAATAGATAAACAAACTGTGGTATATCCAGATACTAAAATATTATTTAGTGCTGGAAGGAGTTAATAAATCATCAAAAATTATGGTGTAAACTTGACTGCATATTACTAAGTGAAAGAAGCAAATAGGAAAAGCCTACATATTATGTGACTGAAACTATATGGCATTCTGAAAAGGCAAAACTATGAGACAACAAAAAGATCAGGGATCACTGATAAAAGATTAGTGGGGAGGGAAGTATGAATAGATGAAGCCGAGGGTTTAGGGCAGTGAAACTATTCTGTATCATGGTATGATGGTGGATGTATGTCAACACACGATTGTCAAGACCCATAAAAGGTACAGTGCCCAAGAGTGAACCCTGAAGTAAACTATTAACTTTGTGGAATAATTATGCGTTAACATAGATTCATGAACTGTAACAAATGTACCACTCTGGTGTAGGATATTGATAGTGGAGTCAACTATGTATAGTTGTATATATGTATATATACAACTATATATAGTTGTATGTATACAACTATATACATATAGTTGTATGTATATACAGAGAAGGGGAGCAGGGAATATAAGGGAATTCTCTGTATTTTCTGCTTAATTTTGCTATGAATTAGTCTATTTAAAAGGAAAAGAATACACATATACATGTGTGCATGCGCAAACACACATGAAAGCATATTAAAAATAAAATAAAAACTTTGAAATATATAGGCATCATTATGACAGTTATTTTTATTGTACTTGGTTGTATAGCTAATGACTATTTTGCTAACTTTTATAACTAACGCAGTTATTAAAAACGGATATATTTCTAGTCAGTCTAATTGTAAGAGTTTTCATTTTATTTTCTATTTTTAAATAATCATTGTTGCGGAAGTTCCAAATTCTAAGTTGGTTCTGTGGCCACAGTTTCTGAAATATGCTGTAAAATAGTCATTTGTCTTTCTTCAGTATCTTTTCTTCATGCTGTTCTCCTTGAGATAAATGACAGATTCTCCCAGTTTTGTAGGTAAAACAGATTTTGAAAACAAATTTTTTAGAACCATGTACTTCAAGCTGGTTTAGTAATAGAGTCCCTATATTCTTATAACATTAATTACAGTTTTTACTTTTTAAATTAGTAATAAGTGTATATAAGAATGAAATGTGGACCACTTCATTAACCACTAAATGGTTGATTTAACACTTGTTGATGTAACACTGTTGATTTCTGTTTAGAAGATAAGAGATTTAAATATCGAGATTATCAGAACAAGCCATAACATTAAATGACTGCAAATGAAAAACCCTGGGATATGTTGAAGAATGCAGGTCTACTGTGCAAATTACCCCCTTTTAACAACAAACTATTGAAGATATATAGTTTGCAACTATCTAACAATTTTTGAAAAAAATTACAAATATACTCTGTGTCCACCATGGTTGTAGCCAATATGTTTACATCAGATACCAGTAAAGACAGAGATTCTTACACTAATAGAGCTTAAATTATTGCAGAAGGACACAAAAATAGTGACAAAGATAATGACTGATCAAATTTTATAGTATACTAGAAGGTGATAGGTATGATGTCTATGAAGTTTTTACATGTTTATTTCTCTGCATTTTACTCCTAGAGATGGAAGAATGTAAAACTATATATCAGCATGTAATGCCTACATTCCTTTCCTCATTGGAAGTTCTTATTCTAGCAAACTGTTTTGAATTATAAGAACAACAAAATAAATCATCTGCCAATATAACTCAATTATTTTTTGTTACTTTTAAAAGGCAGTTTTTATTTTTTCAGTCTCAAGAACACTATTTTAATATATTATAAAAGATGATAGGCTATGAAGTATGACAATTTTGCTTTTATACTACATGACCTTTCTATACTTAATAGCAGATAAACTTTATTAAAATACTAGTGCTACCTTATTAAAATACAGGTAATACCAGGGAATATTTCATTGCAATGTGGTTATTCTTTACCTATTTCCTTGTCCCAAACCATATTGAGCACCTTTCTATATGTCAGCAACATGGATGGGTTTAAATGGTGTTTGTGGAAGGTAAGAGAGACTAGAGTTAAAAAGAAATAGTATATCCTGATAGTATTTGATTTCTTTTCTTGGTGCTGGGAAGCTTTAAGATACTTCAGTTTACCTTCATTATTAATACCTAGGGACAATAAGACTCTTATACAAGGTAGAAACACCCAACACTGGATCATTTCATCAGAAGCATTCCAAAATCACAATCTGAGGCTGTACAAATAATACCACTCTATAATTATTGAACTAAAATCCGTGCTGTAATATAAACAGTAGTATTACATTTTCAGTAAAAATATATGAAGTAGATTAGCAGTCATAAAAAATTCCCAACATTCACTGATATTAATCCTCTGAAAATATGTATTTTAGTTTTATTACACAAAATATATATAATTATGAACACAAATAATGAATTAGTCAACAGAAGTGAATTTCATTATTGTCATAGTGTTGTATCACACAATAAAGAAAGATTGTTTTTATTAGGGCTTAGTCTTCAGAAGGTTCTTGTTGTTTGGGATTCCCTTGAAAATGCAATATAGTATCTAGGGATTTTCCCTTACTAATTTAGAAATACCTCCAACCATATTTCCTTATCTTCCTTGGGTATTTTGTGCTTTATCCAGATGAAATGTTTTTCTTTTTTTCCTTCTTAATACTTGATTTTTTTTCTTTTGTGGTGTACTGAACCTAAGCTTATTCCATATATTTCTTACCTCTTGATGTTCAAATCTTTGTGTAAGCCCCTCTTCTAGTGTGGTCTTGATCTGTCACTTGTTTTTAACCAATAGAATATGGCAAAGGTGATAGAATGCCACTCCGTGACTGCATTATATTATATAAGACTGTTCTGCCAGCTCTCACTCTCTTCCTGGAATTTAAGAGCAAACTGCCATGTTTTTGTTTTGTTTCGTTTTGTTTTTTGTTTTGTTTGTGTGCTATTTTTTATTTGAGAGAGAGAGACAGAGCATTGAGAGCAGGGGAGAGGGAAAGAGGGAAAGAGAGAATCCCAAGCAGTTTCCACACTCAGTGCAGAACCTGACATGGCACTTGGTCCCATGACCCTGGGATCAGGACCCGAGCTGAAATCAAGAGTTGGACACTCCACTGACTGAGCCTCCCAGGTGCCCCCAAACTGCCTTGTTTTAAATGGCTTATGGAGAGGGTCATATGGCAAGGAATTGCAAAAGACAGCAATTTCTTACGATCATCCTCCATTTGACAGCCTTCATGAATCCAGAGTCCACAATCATAGGGCCTTTAAAAAACTATTTGCCTATGTGAACTTAGAATTGGATTACTCCCCAGTTGAGCCCCTAGATGAGGACACAGCCTGGCTGACTACAGCCTGTCAGACCCTGAACGGAGGACCCAGCTAATGCCATGCCCAAACTCCTAAAGCACAGAAAATGAGATAATAAATTAATGTTCTTTCAAGCCACCCAGCAAATATGCATTTGTCATAAAACATAGAAAAGTAATACACTTCCCCACCACTATATTTTCATGCAGATTCTACTGTCTATGTTAACTTTCTGTCCTATATATACAAATCAAAAATGTAAATTAAACACCATGGTCTACATTAAGTCTTTGTTGATTTCTATTAATGTTAAAAAACTCTATTTTCTTAAAAGCTCCATAATATTTTACTAATTTTGAATATTAAATGTTTTATTGAGTAAATATAAAATTTCAAAGATGGTGCCAGATCTTGGAAATACAATCACACTCCCTAGTATTAAAGATCTCAAAAAGTGCTACAAATACAGTAATAATTAACTACTTGCTAATGATTATATTTGTGATATAACTTTATTTTATATATTTAAAATTAAATATCAATATTTTAATATTCATTTTGGTTCTTTAAAACAGTGTTTCTTAATTTTGCATGGGTTGGGTTTGTTTTTATATAATGCATACCCCTAAAAGGAAACACGTGCTTAAAATAATAAGCATATAATTTTTAGAGGGATCAGGTAATCCATTTCCATGGATTTGATGTTAAGAAGTATAACTATCTTACAAAAAGAATGTACATAAAATATTACTCTTGTGGTTAGCATGATTATACCATGTACATTACAGTGAGAAAGATAAAAACTACAGTTTCAATTAGTTCATTAAAAGTAATTTTTTTAATGTTTATTCATTCTTGAGAGACAGAGAGAGACAGAGCGTGAGTAGGGGAGGGTTAGAGAGAGAGGGCGACACACAATCTGAAGCAGGCTCCAGGTTCTGAGCTGCCAGCATTGAGCCCGGCGCAGGGCTCAAATTCAGGAACCGCGAGATCATGACCTGAGCTGAAGTCAGACACTTAACCCACTGAGCCACCCAGGTGCCCCTAGATTTACTTCATTTTCATACTCCATAAATTAAATATTAAAAAGACAAAGTGTTTTTGCCATATGGTAAATTGTAAAAAGACTGTCCATTTCACATGATTTTATAAACACACAGAAAACTTCAAGTCTATAATGATTGAAGCAGTGAAAGCTAAAGCCAGGATATGTAAGTTTTTAAAAATTTTTAAAGAAATCTTCTCCCTAAAATAAAAGGTTCATAGAATTATTCAGAAGTCATTTAGAGCTCTCAGCATTGAAGATAAAATTTGAAAGCATTATGTTTTTGTAAGTATGGTTTATTTTGGAAGTAATTGGCTTTTCAAACTTTTATTTAATTTATTAAAAAATATTTCCAGTATCATTTTAATTTTTTTATCCCCTTAAATTTTTATTTGGAGATATATATTTGTCCAAATACAATTTTCCAATGCATATAATCATATATATATAAGCACTTTTCATGGATATATCCTTATGACTGGGAAAATCTTACTCTATAAATGTTTATAAATGTGTACATGTATATATATGTGTATATAAAAGTATACATTCTTAAAATATATTCGCAAAAACGTGGTCATATTATGCACACTAATATGTCCATCTTGTTTTCATTTGAATATATATGTGTGTGTATAAAAGACAAATATATATGCAGAAATATATGTACATACTGTATATATATACATATGTACCCAATATATACACATATGTGTGTATATACATATATGAAAATTTACATATTCATATATAGGCTTATCTCATTCTTTTAAACAACATAATAGTATCATATATTATAAATATACATAGTTATCAGCTGATCAAAACTTTTGATATCTTCAGAATTCTGCTAAATACATAAGCAAAAATCATTCTGATTTATGGCTAGTGAGCAAATATATCTATTAATACAAACTAATAAATGTGAATTTGCTCGGTGAAAGGGCATGAGAGTGTGTAATTTGCATAAATATAATCAAATTTTTCTTTAAAGATGTGGCAACTAATTAACTCTTTTACTATTGCCCCAAGAATTGATGGTCCAAGAAAGACTTAACCTCTACTACGTCAAGAACTCAGAGCCAGCACTGCTAACAGACACCGGACATTGGATGCTGCCACTAGATCCATTACCAAATTTATCTCTGCCAATGAGATTTAGCTTTTGACACACCATTCATCCATAAAGTGCAGGTTCCTTAATCATGCTGTTCCTATTCAAAGTCTACAGTGAGTATATTTGACTGACAAAATCATTGTCAAGTTGTAAGTGAAGTTAGTAAGGTGAATATCTACTGTGATTAACTCACTTATTAATTATATCATAGTGAGTATATTTGACTGACAAAATCATTGTCAAGTTGTAAGTGAAGTTACTAAGGTTATTATCTACTGTGATTAACTCACTTATTAATTATATCATAGTGTTGCATATGCTCAAAATATAAAAAGGATTTTTTAAAATATACAAATGTCCACATTATGTCTATTCATTGATCTATCTATATATCTATACCTATCAATACAATACGAGACTTTCTCCAGTATGGAAGATATAGGTATATATAAAGACATAGACATGTACACAAAGTCTTAATTATTATATATGGAGAGAGCCACACATTACATCATTACATGTATATATCTACACATCACATATATGTATATATATCTGCACATTGCATAAATATATCTTATAAAAATATTATATATATTACATATGCAATATTTTCATGATGTTTTCACAACAGGTAAGAAATTTGTGCTAATTTTTGATATAGGAGAAGTACGAAAATCAAACCAGGTATACAAGTTTATTTTGGGATACTTACACAATATACCTAAGTAAAAAATACCCATATGAGTTTGTATTAATTTAGCAAATATAAAATTCATAAAAATAAAAGGTCTAAAAATTGATTTCAGACACAAAACGATTATGTTGTACTCACCATTATGGAGTGCAGTAGAACTAGTATTGTGGGTTATTATTGACTCAGAATAAAACCTTAGAATAAAACCTGCAGCATTTGGCGGTGCCTGGGTGACTCAGGTAAGTGTCTGACTTTGGCTCAAGTCATGATCTCACAGTTCATGAGTTCAAGCCCCATGTTGGGCTCTGTGCTGACAGCTTGGATCCTGGAGTTTGCTTGGATTCTCTGTCTCCCTCTCTCTCTTCCCCTTCCCCACTTGTTTCTCTCTCTCTCTCTCTCTCTCTCTCTCTCTGACTCTATCAAAACTAAATAAATAACCATAAAAAAAGAAACTGCAGCATTTGAAAAGCTGCAAAAGAGAATGATGTACTAAAAATATTAAGGGATAAGAGCAGGAGGACTGGAAAGAAAATAGTCACTTTAAAGAAAGTAAAAACAAAAGAAACACAAAAATGGTTAATAGTGCTAAAAATTCTCAGGAGAATACAAATATATAAGGATAGGAAATTTTTCATTTTAATTTTGCTACTTGTATGATAAGGGATATATTTACAAAAGCAGTTTAATGGAACAGAAATCCGTGCCTTGAATAGTTACTGTATCTGAAGAAGTAGAGAAGGCAAGTATAAGGTAATCTTTCTAGAAGTATGTATGTAAGGGTAAGCAGGGTGGTAGACCAGTTGCCAGACTAAGGAGAGGGTAGCTTATCTATTTGTTGGTATGTATGTATTTTGAAAAGTAGTATTCCTGCATATATCTGCATAATTTCTATGTCTAAACTAAAATGTCCAGACAGAGAGTGAAGTTCAAGTCATAAGACCAATGTTGACTAACATTTCGAGAAATGTCCTGTTAGAAATGAGAAGAGAAAGTGCTTCAGGTGTATATAAAAGGGGAAAAAATTTCTGATTATTTTTGGGAAAAACTTTACAGAAAGAAAATAATCAAATATATTTATATTTTTAAAAGGTATATACTTTCTGAGTTGAGAATGGCAGTAGAGAGAAAGGCATGCCTGCCTGGAGGAGATACAGGTAATATATCAAAATTTCATCTAGGTCTGTTTCATATTTTGATTTCTTTGGGCATAATTCCTCTGTCCACTTTCAGCTTTTCCTCCTAAAGAACTCCCATTTATTTTGTAAAAGAGGAATAGAGACATCATTTCCTCCTAAAAACATTTCCCTCTATATCTTCTTCTTCTTCTTCTCTTCTTCTTCTTCTTCTTCTTCTTCTTCTTCTTCTTCTCTTCTTCTTCTCCTTCTCCTTCTCCTCCTCCTTCCCCTTCCCCTTCCCTCCCCTTCCCCCTCCCCTTCCCCTTCCCCTTCCCCTCCCCTTCCCCTCCCCTCCCCTTCCCCTTCCCCTCCCCTTCCCCTTCCCCTCCCCTTCCCCTCCTCCTCCTCCTCTCCTCCTCCTCCTCCTCCTCCTCCTCCTCCTCCTCCTTCTTCTCCCCCTCCTTCTCCCCCTCCTCCTCCTCCTCCTCCTCCTCCTCCTCCTCCTTCTTCTCCTCCTCCTCCTTCTTCTCCTCCTCCTTCTCCTCCTTCTCCTCCTCCTCCTCCTCCTTCTCCTCCTCCTTCTCCTTCTTCTTTTAAAGAGAGAGAGAATGCATGCACGAGCAGGGAGGGCCAGAGGGAGAGGGAGAGAGAATCTTAAGCAGCCTCCACACCCAGCACAATGTGGGGCTCAATCCCACAATGTGAGATCATGATCTGAGCTGAAATCAAGAGTCAGAGGCTTAACCAACTGCACCACCCAAGTGATCCTACCCCTCTATATTCTTAACACTTCAAATGAAATAGATCTCACCCCTTATTTGTTCCGATTTCACTCCATTATACTCTATTGTATTTACCAACATTTTCATATATTTTTGTATATATTATACAATTGCCCAGGTTCTGAAATAATTTAGGGATAAAACAAAAATTGGTGGACTCTCTAATTCTCTGCAGCCCAAGTTTCAATAATAAGGTACTGTCCTTATTACTGATAGGTTTTTCTAATTTGTGTATGTAATTTACTATTAAAGACTTACTGTTCCTTAAGAATGACAACACTGGTCTTAGGCAGACTTCAGCCTCTCCATTCTTCAGTCATTCATCAACCCCTCAAATGGAGAATTTTCCTAAATGAGTCAGCAGAATGTATTTATTTTTTTATATGCAAAGAGTTTTTATATACAATAAAAGTACATCAAGAATGTGAGCTTCCTATTCTCCACATGGCATCATCTTCCCTCCAGTCACTGCTGAGGCTTCCATGACCTAGGGAGTAAGTACCCCTTCATAGCAGACCAAGGTCAAAATCCATTGTGTGCTTAAACTTTAAGTTACCTCTCTATATGATACGAGTCCAAAGCAGGTCAAGGTATTCTCTACAAACAACCAAGGTCAAAATGTAATGTCTTTATGTTAAATCTTTATGTCTATGTGTAGATGCTACTAGGTGAAGAGTTGTGATTAAATGATTTCTGTACAATTTCTCCTCTTAAGTTTTCATCGGTAAATAAAAAAGTTTGTCAACCAAGAGTGGGATAAGAGAGGAGTTCTTTATTGTTTGATGAGAACAATAATATATTGAGAGGAAAAAGTAAGACACTAGCATCCACATTTCCTGTTTAATTTTTAATATTCCCCCTGCAATGTGTTAAATGTTGGCATCTTCCCCAAAAAGGAAAGGGTCTTATCTCTTCATAAAACTTGTAGCATAGAGAAGTACAATTTTGAGCAATGCTCAGGCAGACCTATTATAAAAAAATATTAAAGTAGTGGTTTAGGCAGAAGGAATATGGTCCCAGAGGGAAATATAAGAAGAAATGAAGAACAATGGGTATGGTAACTATACAATTAAATCTAAATTAATATTTGCTTAAAACTAAAAAAGAAGTAATGTCTTCTATGATTTATATACAGAGAGAGAAATTGAATTAATTTAAAAAATTACATAGGGGCGCCTGGGTGGCTCAGTCAGTTGGGCATCCGACTTCGGCTCAGGTCATGATCTCGTGGTCCGTGAGTTCGAGCCCCGCATCGGGCTCTGTGCTGACAGCTCAGAGCCTGGAGCCTGTTTCAGATTCTGTGTCTCCCTCTATCTCTGACCTTCCCCTATTCATGCTCTGTCTCTCTCTATCTCAAAAATGAATAAATGTTAAAAAAAATTAAAAAAAAAATAAAAAAATTACATAAAAGTGG
Source organism: Acinonyx jubatus (assembly GCF_027475565.1). NCBI lineage: Eukaryota > Metazoa > Chordata > Mammalia > Carnivora > Felidae > Acinonyx > Acinonyx jubatus. The sequence goes on from NC_069384.1 coordinate 23,882,487, forward strand.
AGAGGGGCAATGTGTTTTAAGGACCTAATAATATCTGAGATGTGGTAAAATTTCTCATTTAAATGAGAGTCTAATATGTCAAGGATTCATGTTGCTAGGGTAACATTCAAAGAGTAATTAAAGAGTGTATGTTTGTATTAACAGTAATCCCAAAGGAGCTAATAGGAGACACAAAGAATATAAAATAGTTGAGACAAACTAAAGACAAAACATAAGACAGTAGACATAAAGCCAAATATGACAGATAACAATGTATGCTAAATGAATTAAACATTCTAATTGAGACAAAACTTGTCTGTCCCAATGTATCCTTGATTAAACCAGATCACAGAACTAATATAGATTTTCCATTGTTCTTTACAAACATCTTTTTTTTTGCTTAATTTTCTGTTTACTCTTTTCTCTGTGGAGATTCACCACCACATGATGATAAGTTTGATGGAAATTATCAAAAGAAATAGTTATATGATATAATGCCAAGTGATAGAGGTATTCAAAGATTTTGACTCAAAGCAGACTGACTCCATGTAATCAAAATTCGATTGTTCAATGATACACAGATTCACCAGTTATCATTAGGGAAAAAAATGTCAAAATAAAAACTGGACCATGCGTGGTGCATGTGGGTGGCTCAGTCAGTTAAGCGTTGACTCCATCTTGGCTCAGGTCATGATCTCACGGTTCGTAAGATTGAGTCCTCTGAAGGGGCTCCACACTGACAGCATGGAGCCTGCTTGGGATTCTCTCTCTCTCCCTCTCTCCCTCCCCCCTCCCTCAGCTCCTCCTGCCCCTTGTGTGCACTCTTTCTCCGTCTCTCAAAAGTAAACAAACAAACAAACATGAAAATGATTGGACCATGCATGATATTCTAGTGGGGCCATTCTCTCAGTCACCCCAGATTTGAGATTCTGGTCCCCTGTTACCACAAGGGGTAACAGGGGGCACAAGATGATCGAACACATTCCTGAGAATCTACTACCAGCCAGGGAGAATCGATCCATCAGTAAGCCATCCCTTGGCAGATTTCAACCCTGAGTTATGGTTTAGCTCATCAAGCTACTCTACCTTTTTCTTAGCTTGTGTGCTGAATCATTGATAGACTTTTTAACTTCCTCTTTGTCTGATATACAAAGTTCCTTTATAAAAGTCTGATAATTTTATCCTTCAAACTGTATTATACCTACACTTCCATTTTGAGGAATAAATTTAGTTCTTTTTTAAACTCGTCCTACTTGCAGGTTTGCTCTTCCTCCGTTCTCTGTCATGTGCTGTCAGAGAAATCCTGCTTATACCTGTTCTGTTTGTCTCTGCTCATTCTATCTCATCTCATTGGATCTTGTTGCCTAGAAAATAAATTCAAAAATTCTTTTTTTCCTGACCGTGATTCTATTTATACTCAGCTTTCAATCTGCTTTATCATTTTTGTAGTTTTACTTCTCACTATACTCCTCCATTTCACCAATGATCTGTGTAAGTTGGAAATAAAAAGGAGTATGTTTCCTTTACTAGTTGGACAACATTCTGATGCTGTAACAGACAAACTCTCAAACATCAGTGGCGTAATACATACACAGATTATTTCTCACTCAAATACTGTCCATCATGGGTATTCACTAAAATGGTGTTCGCTAACCAGACGCATCACGCAATCAATTAGGATCATTCCATTATGGGGCTCCATATTTTCTATGGCTTAGGAGTCTTTTGCTCCCAGTGAGAATATGGAACCTAGGAAGGGAGCTTTATGCAAGGGCCCGGAAATGCTCTCCAGGTTAAAACTCAGTAATACAGACACAGTCATCTGCCAAGGAGGCTGGCGTGTAGTTGACTCTTGCTGAGTACCAAGGAAGAATAAGACACCATTTCTATAAACACATGTCATTTTTGACATAAGGCAATGTTCTATTTTCTTTCCATAAAATATTCTTCTTTTTAAATCCCTCCCTAATATTCTCTTACTATGATTCAACATCCAACCTCATCACTTTCATCGAATTTATTTGATACCTCTAACAAAGTAATCTAAAATTTATCTTTATATACATATCTTTCCTAATAAATTTTATTTTTCCTTAGGTCAAATATTGTATTAGAGTTAGTATTCAAACCCATAAATTTTTTAGTTTATGTGTTTATACATAGCAGATGTACAATAAAAATCTTTATTGAATTGATTATTATTCATTATTCCTCCCTAAAACCAGAATTCTTCCAGGCGCATCAGAGAGATACCTGTTTCAACTAATTATTTTAAATGTTTGTTAATGCCCAAATAATTAGTAAAAATTTAACAAAAATTCAACACATCCTGAACAAAAATAATCTCTTAATTATAATATATTTTTCTTCCCACAAATGAATTGGCCACTAAACATTTCATAAGGCACTTAAAAAATTCCCATTCATTCTTGTTCCAGTTTTTTAATTAGTTTCTGCCACTTTTGTTTTCTTCAGTTAATTTAACTCTCAGCATATTGCAGCAATTATTGCTGCCTACTCAAGCACATTTGTAAAATTGCTACATATTATGAATATTCATACTGATACATTAAAGTTAAAGTAAAATTGGCCGGGAAAGGACTTGTACCAGAACATTTACCATTAGACTGGTGTCTCATACATAACACGTAATGATTGACTATTACACACACATACACACATACACACACACACAATTTATATATGCACAAATATAATTAAAATGTATTAATACAAACTTGTAAATATTAACATTATCATTCAAAGAGAGTTTCCAGAAAATATACTTTAGTTAATGCCATGACATTAACTTTTAAATGAATGTTGTTAATTGTCCCCTTAGTTGGCTCCATTTGCTATTGAATAATAGAATGCAAAGCACAGTGAAATTGAGAACATTTTCATATAAATGAGTATTTAGCAAAACTAAAAACTTGATTCAGAATGTGAGCAGGTATTTTGAAGATGCTATTAAAGATTTTAAATATGATTATTAGGAGGAAGCTCAATTAAATCTGTTTTTCAAAAGATATGTTATTGATAGAAGAAACATGACATCTAGTAAATAAAATCAAATATAGACTCATTTTTTGAAAGGTTAATTTCTAACAAAAGGTATAGCTGGTTAGAAGAATAAGGGAATTTGGTGTGTGTAAGAGAATTCACTAGGACAATTAATATCAAAAGCTTATAGTGTTAACAAACTAGAAACTACATGGTGTGGAGTTTCAGGAAAGGAAGTTTGGGAACAAAATATAGAGAGCCATATATCATATGTTAGGGTTGTTTTGTTTGCTTGCTTGCCTTTTGACCAATAATCATTTAAAAGTAGATACAATTATAAAATGTTAAGCATAAAGATATAACAATCACATTTGTGACAAGAGAACCAACTGTGGAAGAAATGAGAGAAAAAAACTGAAAGGCCTACAAATACAGCAATATTAATAAATGTTCAAAATAATAAATCCCTAACTGCAATTAATGGGAATTGTCAGGCAGAAAATGGCATTATAGATTGAAAAGAATAATTGTGAATTGATAACAGGTCTGAAATTGGATAATAGCATCAGCATTAATATTTTTAACTAGATAAAAAAATTGGGAATTAAAAACAGGTTTGGGTAAACTCTTGTTGGTCTCACTGAAGTTACTGCAGATCATCAAGACTGAACGTCTGGAAGGTTGTCAGTAATAGAGGATTTTTTGCCAATGGGATACATAAGCTAAGATTAGAAGTGTAGTTGTAAGAGAGTTCAACATAACATTTAATTTACAAAATGTAGGTATGGTTGGAATTGAAGGGCTAAGTTTGTAAAAGAAAAAAAACTTAGAATGGAATTCTTGGGAAACTGACGTTTTAGAGAAAATTTAGAGGAAAATAAAAGGTATAAATAAACCAATGCATCCATACAATGGGATCTTATTCAGTACTAAAAAAACATGACCTACCAAGCCATAAAAAGACAGACAAGAACCTTAAATGCATATTACTAAGTGAAAGAAGCCAATCTGAAAAGTCTACATGCTGTATGATCCCACCTAATTGACATTCTGGATAAGGCAAAACTATAGAGACAGTAAAAAGATCAGTGGTTGTCTGGGATAGGTGGGGAGAGATGAATAGGCCAGCACAGAGGGTTTTTAGAGCAGTGAAAATACTCGGTCTGATGTTCTTACACATTTGTCCAAAGCCATAGGATGTACAACACCAAGAGCAAACCCTCAGGTAAACTATGAACTTTGGTGATTATAATGTGTCACTGTAGGTCATTCTTAAAAAAAGAAAAAGGGGCGCCTGAGTGGCTCAGTTGGTTAGGCGTCTGACTTCAGCTTAGGTCACGATCTCATGGTTGGTCAGTTCGAGCCCCACATTGGGCTCTGTGCTGACAGCTCAGAGCCTGGAGCCTGCTTTGCATTCTGTGTCTCCCTCTTTCTCTGCCCCTTCCCCAATTGTGATCTGTCTCTCTCTGTCTCTCAAAATAAATGTTAAAAAAGTTAAAAAAAGATTATTTATAATAATAATATAATATAATATTTATAATAATTTATAAAAAATAGAAATATTTTTAAATATTTTAAAAGAGTATATACTGAATTGCTGAGTAGAGAAATGGAAGTGAGGGTGTCTAAGGGAGACATTTCAAATGTGAAGAAACAAAAGTAAGAACAATGTTTCTGTTTTCCTTTGCAAATTCACCTGTTGCTTGTATAACACAAATGACATAAGTTCAAAAGGTTTTTAAAATGTTCCAAAACATACAAGGGCACTGAGTACAGTAGCTAATCATAGACTCAGACTCTCTGGGCACAAATTTCAATCTCAACTGTCTTAACTTTGTCTCTGCAGGCAAATGGTTAGCTTCTGTAAATTTTTGTTTCCTCATCTATAAAATGAAGATAATAATCACATTTATCTCATACAGATGACCCGAATATTAAATAAGTAAAATAAGTATTCAAAAATGTGATTTGTTTCTTATAATATATAAAATATTTTTGTATAAAAAAGTATTCAAGATGTTAACATTACTGTAATGCATGAAGTGTAATTCTGAATATTTAAGCACTGCTTAACACTGCTCTGCCTCAAATTATCATTATCAATCTATCTATCCATCTATCGATCAATCTATCTATGTTTGCCTGTTATATATCTCAGCTAAATGTCACCTGCCTGGCTAAACAAAATAATTTATTTTCTAAAATCATAACATTCTTCTTATCTATTCATAATACTCATCATAAGCTATAAATTTCTTATGTTTTCCTTATTTATTGTTTAATTCTTGAACTCTGCCACTCAAACTATCTTTATAAGAAAATGAAGGAAGAATATCTTGTCACTACCCATATAAATTTTGCCCAGAGTGAACACTTGGCATATTTAGTTCCATAAATAAATACAAGTATACAAGAGGGAGGCAGAATTCTTCTTTTAGGGGATTGCATTATTGTCTTCACTTATTCACCTTCCTGTCTCCACTTCTTTTGTCATGAAACAATGTATACCTGCCTATAAAAAGAGTAGAGTATATTTTTCCACCTCATTACTTGGTATGCAGCTTGTGACTTGCTTGGGCCATTAAAATCAGACTGGTCTGACAGTATGCTAGTTCTCAGCCTAGTTCTTAAGACACCTTGTAATTTTTCAATTTCAAGTGAAAAGTGTCTGCCATCACCTCGAATCTTTTTAAGGACATACATTTTGAAGTGAAGGTAGACACCAGGATTTTGGCTTCAGCAACTGGAAATGTGGGGTAACCAACAACTGATTTGAGAAAGACTGTCAGAAAAGTAGGTTTCTGAAAGGAGCTATGGAGCTCCAATTTAAAGATGTTGGTGGGTATGCCTATCATATATCCAAATGGAAATGTTGAGGAGGCAGCAGGGTATTCATGAGTTTGAAGTACTTGAGAAAGAACCTGTCACCATGTATTTTCAACATCACCTCCTACAAGTTTTCCTGTTGCTTACTAATTGCTGTAACAGGACTCTGTAAATGATGGGCAGTTAGTCCTAATAGTGTGTAATCATTATAACTCTTATAAAATGACATTTCATATGGCATTGCTGCTAAGAAATGGAACAAGATTTTAGCCTAGGCTTTTTCATTTCAGTTTTGTGTTTTCTCTAAATCTCCAAGAATTTGTGTGATATGGATTACTTAATGTTCTTGTTGTTCTTTCTCCCACCCCCGCCCCCAGCCTATACTAGTGCCCTTTAGTCTTTGCAGAACATTTAGCTCCTTGGGAGACTTCAATGGTCACCAGGGCGTATCCACTTTATGCGACCCAAACTGATGCTGTGCAAACTGCCTCATTGACTTCTGTCTAGTTTCTTCTATTTATTTCTCATGGTGATTTTACATGAAAATAGTTACTTATTCTTGAACCTCAGCTGATGAACTTGCATGAACTGACTCAGTCAACAAGTGTTCCTGGTCCTATTTCCTGAGGCTGGGCTCTGTTTCAAAGTCGTCGTCCACATTTTCTCATTTACAAACAACTGTAATTAATGACCAGTCTCATCTGAAAGTAGACACAACACACTTAGGGATCTGGACATTAGGCTTTCTCCACTCTATAGGTTGAGGCCCTCAGGACTGGACCTAGTTGAAAGTATATTTAAGTTTTTTTTTTTTTTTAATATTTATTTTATTTTTGAGAAAGCACCAGTGGGGTAGGGGCAGAAAGAAGGCGACAGAGGATCTGAAGTGAGCTCTGTGCTGATAGGCTGAAAGCAGAGAGCCCGATGTGGGGCTCAAAGTCACAAACTGTGAGATCATGATCCAAGCTGAAGGTGGATTTTTGAGCCACCCAGGTTCCCCAAAAGTATATTAAGGTTTTGAAGAATGATAATATACAAGAAAAAATAAACTACCCACCTGATAGGACTTTTGGAATTTAAAAGGAGAGGAGGTACACTGTTGATGAGAATATAAAATGTTACAGCTGCTATGGAAGATAGTATGGAGGTCCTAAAAAAAAAAAAAAAAAAGAAAAAGTAAACTAGTACTATCATATGATTTAGCAATCCCAGTGATGGGTATTTGTCCAAAAGAATTGAAATCAGAATCTTAAAGAGAGATCTGCACTCCTATGTTCATTGTAGCATTGTTCACAATAGCCAAGATGTGCAAGTAACCTAAATGCTCATCAATGCATGAATGATGAAAAGAATGTGCTATATACATGCAATAGAACATTTAAAACCTTAATCAATAAATCATGTCATATGCAACAACATGGATGAACCTCGAGCACATTATATTAAGCAAAATAAGCCAGTCACAGAAGGACAAATACTACATGATTCTACTTCCATGAAATACCTTTAAGAGTCAAACTCATAGAATCAGAGAGTAGAAAGGTGATTGTCAGAGGCTGGAGGAATAGAGAAAGGGGGGTTGTTAATGTTAATGCTGTGTAACATTTCAGTTATGCAAGATGTTTAAGTTCTAGAAATCTGTTGTACAACATTGTGTCTATTGTTAACAGCACAATATTGTGCACTTAAACATTGTTGAGAGGGTGCATCTCATTTTAAGTGTTCTTACAATAAGAAGAGGAGACTGTGTATGTAAATCAAGAAGCATGCTTGTAGTTATAGCTCCTTTCACTCCTTTGTTTCTTGTGGGCTTAGTTTAGTACTGTCTCCTCAATTTGGAGAGAGAAGATGGCACCCTTGTTACCTTTTTCAAACTGACCAGCCCTGCCTTGGAAATCACCTGGTATTATGTCAGCTGGATAATGGGCAGGTAGTATGTACAATGAAATTTATGTATTTAAAAGGGAAATAACAAAAGTTCTTATGGGAACGGGTCAAATGATGCTTCACATCGTGGGTTGTACTCATAGCAGTATGTTTAAAACCATTTTAATGAATTATTTTTATATCATTATAAATACAGAAATAACTCACACAGCCCTGTACTTGCCTCTTCCCATCTAGGGAATTTATTTATCTTTAGTTTCATTTTAAAGGTGTTGGTGAACTTGAAGATAGAAGTAGATATGTTAGTGGAAGATCTTTTATTTTAGTTGACACTATCTTTGGACTCAAAAAGCAGGCCTTCAGGCAATAAACTTATACTTTGACCTTTGAAGAAAACTCAGTCAAAGCCCAAACATAGTAAAAAAGGAAAAATCATAATGGAAGAAGTATAGCCTTAAGTACAGTTCTAGAATCCCTAGAGACTGTATAGTATCTGTAAACACCTCAGAGGGCTGCTAAAGATGACTCTGTGTCCGTGTTTACTGACACTTGAAAATTGTCATCAATTTTCACCTAATAATAGAAGGATGATAGTGTTGGTTCCCACCATAAAAGATTTTTAAACTGAATCACTCTTTCTTGCTTCCACCTTTGATGTAATGTTATAGAGAGGCCACTCTTTCCTTACCCTGTCAATAGCAATCTTTGTTGAACTATTTTCAGCATATATTGAACTGTAAAAATATCATTTAAGGGAAAATACATTGATAAATTGTTGTTAGGCTATCTTTTATTTTTAACACTTTTTAAAAAGTATACCAATCGATGAGGTTTTAAGATTAAGGAATTTCCTCCGTAGAGAATAAAATTCTTGTTTATAGATAGTGCTGCTTTATTTATTCATAATGTACTCCAGTTGTGCTTATACAACACTTGACTGAGACTTTCTATGATAAAACATATTTTACTTCTGGAAGAAATAACTTCTATAATATAGATTATTCACACAGTTTAGCCCTAGAGTTTTTTTCACTGATTTTTACAATATAATTCACTTATGGGTATTTTCTTTTACAGACCAAATACATTTTTACATTTTGATTTTGGAAGAAGAAAAAAGGAGTATTAAATATTAGCTATGTACTTACATATATACTTATATATATGCATTTATATATGGATATTCAGTTTATAGAACAAGGTATAAATTAAATATTAGAATTTTTAAAATCTTATACAAGATGAAGTAGAGAAAATTAGCTGATGCAAACTATGTACAGTTATTATTAAAGGAAAAATATTTAAGTTAAAATTACTTGACATGGATGTTTAGTAGTATGAGTATGCATATGTATATAATTAATATTTATGTACCTATAAGGCATAGCTGTGACATATCTCACTTATGCATGCACACGTTTATTTTCTAGACTTAGTGTGATAGAGTTATATAAGAATAGAGGCTAGCTACTCTCTCTATTTGCATGATTGTCACCCCTCAGAGCCCCATCTGGGGTACTTTCATTATTTTCAGCACATAATGTCTTATAGGGGGATGCTGCTGGCTCCATGATGTATTCTCATACTATGAAATCTATCTGTGTGTGCACATCTCAGGTATTAGAACCTAATGGGTATTTGCTGCCATCACTTGCTCTCTATCCCAGTGCTGTCTTCAGCCCATCTTTGTATAGCAGCAGTGAGTTTCATTTAAATTTTGCTCATTAATTTCCTTCTTTTTCTCCAAGCAAGTTTTGTTTCACTGTTCATATTTATTTTTAACATTAGTTGAATAAAAACTGGATATTTGTTTTCATAATCTTGCCCCAATTGCAGATCTTTACATGAATAAATATAATTTTATGACATGTATCAAAAATTTCCAGAATTTCCAGAAAGTATATGGTGTCTAGATTTTTACTAATTTCAATAATTTATAGGAGATGATGCAGTGAGAGTCTGTTATGTAAATATCATGCTCAGATTCCCATTTTAAACTAGAGGATCCCATGAATTTCATTTTTTGGTTAACAAAATTAATCAACTAAAGACCTTAAGTAATAAATACTATAAAATGTACTCTATATTAGAGAACAAAGTTGTTGACTATTATTAGGTTTATATAATAATATTTTTAAAGAACCTTTTCACCCATTATATCAATTGTATCAATTATATCAGTTACAATTCAGCCTTAAATTATGAACATAGAAGGATCCTGAATTGCATTAAGAATTATCTAATGGCTGAATATATTGATTTTCATGATAATTTCAAAGGATAATATCTATGAGGTGAAATGCTAAAAATATTTTTCTAAATAACAGAAATATTTGTTCATAGGCTCTACTTTGAGCATTTTGGCCAAAATTTTTATATCAAAGCAATAAAATATTCCCAAATCATCTCATTAGAATTCAACTGTCCATATGTTAAAAGAACAAGTATACTTTATGTTATGGAAGGAATGGGGGTATGAATGCTGTATTAGAATCCTAGGCAACCAGGATTGGGGTCAGGTTGAGAAGATAATTAAGTTTTATTCTAAAGGATTTAAATTTCAAGTTAAATGCTTTATAAAGCTCTGGTGATTTTTTTTGAGTAATGACATTGCACACTAGATCTCTTCATTAGATATGTAAATGTGGAGGCAATTTGCATAGAAAGTTGTAATACAGTCTAGCAACAGAGAACTGAATGATGCGCTAATAATGAAGGCATGTCCCAAAACAGTGGCATTAAAAATTCAAGGACTTACTCTTTAAAAATGATGCAATACCTGTTTTCTGTTGTATCACAGAACTTGCCCTTGACTGAAAGTAAAAGGAAAGCCTTAACATCTTCTTTTTAATGTTTACCAATATGAGCAGCCATGTGAAATTCATATGCAAATAATAGAAAAGTATCCAAATAAAACTATGCAAACAATAAAAGCTAATATATATTGAACACCATGTAGCAGCCTGAATACATTTGTTATTTCATCTAAAAATCTTTGAATGATATATAACATCTTTCTTTTGTTTTAGAGTTAAGCAAAATAAATGGAAAGTTAAAAAAGCCAAGTTGCTTATTGAAGGTACTCCCACATATGAATTGCAGTGTCCATACCTGGTTCCATCTGCTTTCAAAGCTCAGTGTCTGTCACTCTCTGCTAAACTGTCTCCTTGTAATTCCTCAAGACTTTGAATGGCCCAGTAATAACAAAGACCAGGATTTCAGTCCGTGCCACTTCATCTTTGAGTACTTTAAAGAACAGTGAGAATTGATTCTGCCTAATTTAGAAATTCAACATTTCCATGCTTCTACTTCAATACTGTTTTTTGTTTTTTGTTCTTTGGTTTTTTTTTTTTTTTTTTTTGCCAAATTAGCTTTTCTGTCTTGTGTTACCAATTATACAGGAACTGTTGAAAGATCAATGAATTCATTGGCTTTATCAACACTACACGTGGTGTAATTTTAACTAGGATAACCTAAAAAGAAACTCCAAATTTAGTATAAAGTAATTAAGTAAAGAAAATAACATTTTTTCTGTAAATCAAACCATGACAGTATATCCAAGCCTGATATGGGAAAAAAGACAAGAAGGTATCATATTGGATCAAAGAAATAGAGTTTGAAATAGCACATACATCATATCTAGTTTGCATAAACAACAGGATGTAAAGCTATAAAAGTCCTCTTTCCTGGTGGTAATAATGTAACTTATAAGTTGGTTTAAAGCCTTGCATTCGTTCTCTGAAGAGTTCAGAATCACTTAACATCACTGAAAATCACCTCATTTATAGAAGACTAAATCTCATTAATACTGAAACTGCTTATGTCACTAAAACCTCCTTGATTAACTTTTCATTTTTCATACGTATCCATCAGCTTCTTTCTCTCTGGAGTCTCAAGGGTTGTCAATTATCCAGAAACGTATTTTCTTCTGAGATGGCATCAAGTTTAGAATAGTTTTTCAGGATGGGTTCCTAGCAGAGAGGCTCATGGGAGTCATATACATACGCCTAGGTCTTTAGTGCTTTTAAGATAATGACAATACTTGTATTATTCTTCAAGATTTTTTTGAATGTGGAATTGATTTTTCTAAGCAGAGATAAGTATCCCGTATACATATAAAAATGAAATGACTTCCTTTAGCGCATGATTAAACCAGCTTCTAGACAGGCTGCAGAGGGAGACTTACATGCTATCCCACCTAAGATTAGGCAGTATCTGCTTTGGCATCTAGCTTCTCATTTTTTTAAGTAGCCTCCTCACCCATGGTGTAGCCCAATGTGGGGCTTGAACTCATGACCCTGAGATGGAGACCTGAGCTGAGATCAAGAGTCAGACGCTGAACCAACTGAGCCACCCAGGCGCCCCTAGTGTCTCATTTTCTATGACTTCGCTGTAATTTTTATTATTTTTCACCTAGATAATTCTCTCAACTATATAATTCCAGTTCCTTCATCTATATGTCTAAAATCAAAATTTCAGAGCATTGTTACAGATTAGATGAGATGAATAAATTATATAGCAGAGTAACTAGTTTATCATAGTGTTTCGTATTAAATCCCAGATACGTTTTTAATATTTATGAATCAGAAATACCCTAACAAAAGTGAAATGGCTTCATTTTGGTTTGAAAAAATTGTGGATGTGCTCAACAAATTTTAGTTATCATTTCTATTTTGTATATGCTCTCAAAGAAATTTATGTGGTCAAAAATAGAGTCCATAAAAATATAGAGCAGAATAAGTGACAGAACTACAAAAGGAAATAAAAATATTATGTAAAGCAACAATGTATCATTATACAAATCAAAATTTAACAGAAGCAACAAAAAGATGAAAATTAACAAAATTATTAATCTACAAGAAAACTGTATGAGTGAAAATATACAATCATGTAAATAAATTGAAAAAATTGGTATGAAAGAAGGTAAAAGAAAAAGAAAAAGAAAAAAAAGAAAATGAGTGGTGTTCCTGAAAAAGACAGTTACAAATATAAGATAATTGATATTGAAAGGAATAATAAAAGAAAATGTAGGAACATTGTAGAAATGTAGAAAGACCTAAAGATTGGTAGGGAACATTTAATTCTATTTTTAAGAAGGTATACATATTAATAACTTAATTCTAAAGGTGTATTACTGTTCATCTACATAAAGGAAGAAAATAAAAAACCTTCACAGGTAGATCACACATGAAATAAAATGCTAACTTCAGATTCTCCAAAATTATATATTCAACATTAGAATAAACTGAATAAGGTCTACAGATTATAATTTTCTGCATTTTATTTTATGACATCAAAGGACCAAACCCAGAACTTCTAGGGAGAGTAGAGTAGGTCAATTAAACATATCCTTATGTGCCATAAAGCAAGAGTAAAATAGTTTCCAGTTTGGGGCGCCTGGGTGCCTACTCAGTTGAGCATCTGACTTCACCTCAGGTCATGATCTCACAGTTTGTGGGTTCGAGCCCTGTGTCGGGCTCTGTGCTGCGAGCTTGCTCACAGCCTGGAGGCTGCTTCAGATTCTGTCTCCTTCTCTCTCTGCCCCTCCTCTGCTCACGCTCTGTCTCTCTCTGTCTCTCAAAAACAAATAAATGTTTAAAAAAAGCTAAATAAAATAAAACAAAATAGTTTCCAGTTAGAAACACTGATGGACTAACCAACCCAATATTGCAGGTGTGGAGAAAGGTGGCATATCACAGGGGAGTTTAATCATATGTTGGAGATAAATGTTCCAAACAAAATCTTGGAGGAAATAAAGTTAACTAAACAAAACATTTTGGTTTGCAAAGTCAACGGACCAAATCAAGTCCCCTCAATAAGTCTAACACTGACAAGATCCATGCATTAAAATAACCCTGAGGATTTGCTAGGGGATTTTTTTATATAATAATTTTCATCCTAGTTCATATATACGTCAAATGAAAAATGTTCATAAGAGTTAAAAAAATCAGGAATATTGTTTCCATGAATGTCTCTAATAAAACAAACCCATTCATAACAATACAAACAAACCAAGTAACAAAAAGAACCAATCAATTATGTTAGCTATACAAACAAAAAATGATTCAAAATAAAGACTCCAGAAACAACACCACCTCCAACACATTTGTTACTGATTTACTTAGCGGTAATGGATTAGTAGTTTCGATCCTCAATGTTTTTTGTTTTGTTTTGTTTTTTTGTTTTTTTTAGATATAACATTAGGAGATAGAAAAGGTGGCACATTAGAGCTTGTAGGTTAAATGTAGCTGTCCTCTTATTTTTATTCACCTGAGCTACTCAGTTCATGGTAGTAAAACTTAGATTGTTATAACTTGAGGGAATATAGGTTTGTGGAAAAGGAAAGAGCTTTATTTTGCCTACATCAAGTTAAGGACTCCTAATAAAATATCAACACAAGAATTCAAGTGGATAGTAGAATATATAAAACTGGAATTCAGGGAGAGGCAGTTGTTGTTAAACAACTAGTGTCTCTGTAATTAACATTTTTTTATTTTTCAGAATGTGATCCCTCCATATAATATAATAATCATTTTAGATTAAGCATTTTGCTTTCATGGAGGTTTCATTTAAAATAACAGCATTCCCTGATTTGACATAGTTAAAATTGTTTATGGACCCAACAATTTGGGTCCATAAATTTGACTCAGCATATTTAATAACAGTAATAGATAACTATTTCTTCCTGATTTTATCACTTATTTGTAGTGTGACTTGAACTAATTGGAAAATTTTTAAATAAAAAAGGAGAAAATATTGACCCAAACTATTACTAAACAGATTGCTTTATGAGATTATACAATGATGATACAGGCATTAATCAAATCACTTTTAAAATTTTTATTTCAAAATGTTTTTTCCAACTATTTATTTTTTTACAATAGAATTTTAATTGCTTCTCAAACTTTTTGGTCAAGACAAGACAACTTTAAATTATTAAACATAAGTGAAGATTTAGGATAACTTTTTTATATGGATTATATTTATCAATATTTACCATATTAAGAATTAAGCTGGTTTTATAAAAATTTATATTTTACTTTAACAAATAGCAGTAATACAGCCATTATATGTTAATATAAATAGCATGTATATAAAAATTGCTGTATTTTCCAATACAAATATTAGTGAGGAGAGTAGCATCATTTTGCATTTCACATTGTCTGGTTTAATGGATAACAACTGGATTATTAAAACTATTCTACTTTAATTTTTTTGCAATGTCACAAGTCGTGTAGAGCCTCTAGAAAACCTTACATTTTTCTCTTGAGAGAATGGGAGTGGATAATGTCTTAGAATCAAGCAAATAGTTTTGAACTTGAAAAACCCTATAAGTCCCTAGACTACTTTTGAGACCTCTGATTTATAATAATGTATCATTCTCCTTTTACAATTTTTTTCTTTATCCCTGTTTCTTTCCTCACTTTTTAAAACCTTATTGTCAGCTTTCAAGTTTCACACATGCTTGAAGTGATGCCACCACCTTTGAATTAACACTCTAAACCTTACCATGCACCTTGCTAGAACTGACTTGAAAGTGGGGATTCATCATTTGTGGCTGTGGAGCCCAAGGATTTTTTTTTTTTTTGATAACCCAGAAACTTGCCTAATGGAGAATACTTGTAGGAAGGATGTTGACTTTTACTTTGTGTGTGTGTTGTGCCTAAATTCTAAATAACGACCTATTGCCAAGTGAGAAATGCCCATACCATGTATTATATTAATTTAATGTTCTAAATCGTATTCAAGAGGGAGGGAAGATTTGCGACTGCATGCATTGGTGTTCCATGAACAAACAGTGGAATGTTTGTAGTAATTATTCCTGAACCATATCGCTCTCATTCTGTCTTCTTTCCACTAGTTTCTTTCCCTCATAAAAGGGTTGTGTGTACAAAATTTTAAAAAGCAAGTAAGAAAAGTACTATAGTGAGAATTGTTTTAGAAATGTACAGCCTTGAGGCCATATAGAAGGCATCAAGATACACAAATTTAGTCAGTTCTACAAAAATGCTTCTTCGAAACCATAAATTTGTTCCCACGTGATTGATATATTAGTGAAAATTCTAAATGTAATGGGAATTCTTTGCTTGTGTATGCTATAATTTGTGAGAAATATTGAGTGAACACAGAAAACTGCACCCAGCTGAACCAAACACACTGTCTAGGAAAAGAAAAATGCACACCACTCAAACATCTACCAGTCGCTTCAGTTCACCATATGTGTTATCCTATAAGGTTTGTTTTGGTATGCTTTCACATTTATGAATATATATATTTTTTCAATGTCCCAAACATGCCTAAGTGTCCTGATTCAAGACCACTGGGAAGTGGGGAAGTGGTAAGCAACTGGAAATGCAATTTATTGTGCAAGGGCAAAAACGCAAAACAAAAATTCATCTTAACTAAAATGCTTTGCTGTGCAACTTATATTCATCTGTATAGAGTTGTGGTGTGGGTGCGCATGTGTGTGGGTCTGCAGGCTGGTGTTATGTATATTTGTTTTTGTTCTATAAATGCTCTCAAATGTTTTTTTAACCACATTTATATGTGGTTAAATAAAAACCTCTATTATTAGAGGTTATCCTTTAAATTTTTTTTTAAATGTTTATGTATTTTGAGAGAGAAAGTGCAAGCAGGGCAGAGACAGGGAGAAAGAGAGACAGAGAGACAGACAGAGAGAGAGAGAGAGAGAGAGAGAGAGAATCCCAAGCAGGCTCCATACCAACAGCACAGAGCCTGATGTGGGGCTCAACCGTGAGATCATGACCTGAGCCAAAGTCAAGAATCAGATGCTTAACCAACTGAACCACCCAGGCGCTTCTAATAGATGATAGGCAAGACAGATCATCTTATGAAAGGTGATACATGTCTTCTTATGCAAGACACGCTTTCATGTTTGTGTTCCATGATTTTTTCTAGTGGCTATTAAATAGAAAAACTGGGATGCCAGCAATTCTAGTAGAGTAATAATGGCCCCACTCCTACACTGTCAGCTGATGAACAGCTGAGTACTATCACATGATACTATTGTTGGGACCGGTGCTCTTACACATATGATGAGATAAAACAAAAATGGGTCATTATTCCCATTAGAAAAAAGTGAAAAAGTTGTGCTTTCCCATAGTATTTACTAATATTTCTAGCGGTTTCTTAAAAAATAAAAAAATGTAAAAAAAAAGGAAATCAGTAAGCTGTTAGCAAAGAGAGATGAGGACAGTGAGTGAATCTTGACTTATTCTGCTCACTGTTGCATCCACCCATTGCCCTCTCAGTTTGAGTATCTCAGAAATATTGGGTTGTCTGACACATAATAATTACCTCATTGACTTATGCTAATGTTTGTCATTTCTTATTCTGCAAATGTAAATGCCCCCTGTGCACTCTCAGTGAAGAAAGAGGGTAAAAATGAAGGTGAGTTAGCAAATTGGGAAAACAAGAGTTAATCAATATGAAGGATCCTCAACACATTTCCATTCTTTTAGCATGATTCCACTCTGGATAAAAAAGAACACACAATAGTATTCCCTCTATAAAGGAATGTCCAGCATTCATGAATTCAATGCTGTAGAATTTAGCTTTTCTTTTCTTCCTTCTTTCTTTTTTTTTAAGTTTATTTATTTGAGGGGCGCCTGGGTGACTCAGTCGGTTAAGCGTCCGACTTCAGCTCAGGACACAATCTCGCGGTCCGTGAGGTCGAGCCCGTGTCGGGCTCTGGGCTGATGGATCAGAGCCTGGAGCCTGCTTCCAATTCTGTGACTCTGTCTCTCTCTGCCCCTCCCCGGTTCATGCTCTGTCTCTCTCTGTCTCAAAAATAAATAAAACGTTAAAAAAAATTAAAGTTTATTTCTTTGAGAGAGCGAGCATGAGTGGGGGAGGGAGCGTGAGTGAGTGAGGGAGCAGGGAGGAGGGAGAGAGAGAATCCCAAGCAGGCTCCATGCTGTCAGCACAGAACTGGACGCAGGCTCAAACCCACGAACCTGCGCCAAAACCTAGAGTCAGATGCTTAACCGACTGAGCCACCCAGGCTCTTTATTTATTTCTCCTTTATGTGCTTCGTTTGACTTATTTCCTGATGATCACGATTCTCTCCTTTTTCCTACCCATTGCTGGATGCACAATAATTAAAAATACACATTTGTCAATGAAGTACCAGACATTTCAATTTCCTACTCCCTGCCCCTAGCATGGAAGCCTAATTATTACTATTATTAAAAAAATTATAACTTCTGACTTTCACATTTTATTTTCTGGCAGGGGATGCCACAGAATTTTCTGCAAGAAATGAAAGCTACAGTTAACAAGCATCAATACCTCCTGGCTTTAGCTCTTTTCTATCACCAAGATTCTTTGGTTGAACCCAATTAGTCTTGGTAGTGGCAAAGAATGAAAAAGTATGAAAAATCCCAACCCTATATTTACCTAAACCTGTGCTTATGCCCTTTGCAACATAAATATTAAACTTTCCTAGAGGTCATTTTAGTAGTTGCAGGTCATAAGTTAAACAGCTGCAAGTTAAAATTTATAAATGTCTAGAGGCATAATAGATAAAATAATAATATCAACTTGAACTTTGAGTAAATTTGAAAAGAGAATTCTGAAAATGTGGACCCTACTGCTAATATAAAATTTCCATTTTGGGCTAAGTCTTGCAGTTAACCTTTGTCTCAGGGCAGGCTTTACTTTAGTCATGTTTTTCTATTTCGTTTATTTTATCACTCAATTAAGCTGAATTTGGGCTTTAATTCTTTGTCAATTTAGCCCGAGCCCTTATAGAAAAGGGTATTTGAGGGGCGCCTGGGTGGCGCAGTCGGTTGAGCGTCCGACTTCAGCCAGGTCACCATCTCGCGGTCCGTGAGTTCGAGCCCCGCGTCAGGCTCTGGGCTGATGGCTCGGAGCCTGGAGCCTGTTTCTGATTCTGTGTCTCCCTCTCTCTCTGCCCCTCCCCCGTTCGTGCTCTGTCTCTCTCTGTCCCAAAAATAAATAAAAACGTTGAAAAAAAAATTAAAAAAAAAAAAAAGAAAAGGGTATTTGATGGTGACAAAAGGTAAAAATAAAATGGTTTAGAAATTCCAAGCAAAAGAATATGCCTGTTTGATAACTTTTCACATGTGTTTCCAGTTTATAATTAGATGTGGCTAAGGACAGCTTGATAAGCAAATTTTAGATAGCTGAAGATTATTCCATATAAAAATTGGAAGGATACAAAAATACTGATTCGAAGGGGCACATGCACCCTAATGTTTATAGCAGCTCCATCAACAATAGCCAAATTATGGAAAGAGCCTAAATGTCCATTGACAGATGAATGGATGAAGAAGATGTGGTATATATACATATATACAAATATATATATATATATATATATATATATATATATATATATATATATATATATGTATGCACACACACACAATGTAATACTACGGAGATTAAAAAAAATGAAATCTTGCATTTGCAGCAACGTGGATGGAACTAGAATGTATTATGCTAAGTGAAATAAGTCAGTCAGAGAAAGATAAATACTATATGATTTCACTCATATGTGGAACCTAAGAAATAAAACAGAGGAACACAAAGGAAGGGAGAGAAAAATACTATAAAAACAGAGAGGGAGGCAAACCATAGGAAACTCTTAAATACAGAAAACAAACTGAGGGTTGCTGGAGGGGAGGTCAGTGGGGGGATGGGCTAAATGGGTGATGGGCATTAAGGAGGGTGCTTTTTGGGATGAACTCTGGGTGTTATATATAAGTGATGAATCACTAAATTCTACTCCTGAAACCAGTATTACACTATATGTTAACTAACTTGGATTTAAATAAAATAAAAGAATAAAAGAATTGGAAACTCCAACACTTTCCTTAAAACAGACTACTTTTTCTTAATCTTACATTTTTCAGTAAGGTAGAACTTTCAATAACACAATGATGACCATGATGCCTAAATTGCATAATCTCAATCTCACTACATAAGAATAATCAGCATAATTATTTTGGAACCCAATTCAGAAACCAAATAGATACTCGGCAAAGATGTGCTAATATCCCTGTGCAGTTCATTTTCCTCCTCCTATTAAGAAAAGACACTTAAAGTTTGACTCAGCAAGTCAACACTGGCAAAGCCTGGTTGGTATATTTCATTCTAATTGTTTTACCTTTACAGTAGATACATTTCTTTCTCCCATTGCCCCTTTGGCAGGTCACTTGTCTCATCAGTCACTTAGGCATAACTGAGCTTGTTAAGCAATCATCAGAGTAAAATCAATACTAAGCATTATGCTCCCTGTACTGTAAAAGGGAGAGTGTACAGAGCTACTCAACACAAAACTTGGTGATGTTTTGACCTTAACTCTAAAGGTTTGTCAGGGCAAGGCAAGTTGCTTAAGAGTTGTGTGGTACTAGATTTTCACTCTCCTTGTCTTTATTTATGCCTCTCAATGCTCCACTATTTGTCATCCACTCATATTTATTGTGCATTCCCAGGTGCCTGACATTGCAGTAAGTGGTTTGAAATTTAGAGTTTTTATTTGCTCCTTGCCCTTAAAAGGCAGTTTAATGGGACGCACAAACACAGGCAAATAGCTTATATTGCTAGGCTCATATGCTTAGAATAGCAAGTAAACAAACGAGAACAAAAGCAAAGAAAACATTTACAAACTAGGGATGAGGACAGGCTGAGACCTTTAGGTAAGTCTGAACCAGCTGGGGACAATATATAGGTAGCTTTGACGTATTTGAAACTGCATAGATCTAAACATGTAAGATATATTTTAGGTAGGATAGACAATTCATTCACATTTAATCTAGCAGGAAAACAAACGCAAAACCAACTAAATTGCCAACCTTATAAACAGTTTTTTAAGTTAAATTGTATGTTATATAGTAAAAATCAGATATCCCAGACTCAAGAACTACATCGAACACTGCTACTCTCTTCTGTTTCAAATATCCATCTGTAAAATTAAAATACAATTCATTCACTTATAGAAAAATCTGAAGTGAAGTATACAGTTAGAAGAAAGGAGAACATTGGCACTCATTTTTTCTCTAGACAGCTTGACTGGATTAAACTCTTTTGATGATTTCCCCACTGTCTACTCTAATTTGCTGTTCCTTGATCTCTGCCATTTCCCTGTTAATGAAACTCAATCCAGTATCATTATTATCATTATTTTGAATTTTGTGACATAGAACACATACCTATATTAAATATATATGTGTAAAGATCTATAAAATTACATACAAATTTATGTGTATATAAATATATATAGCTTCTGAGATAATTATATAACTCAATTTGAATTATATTTAAAATCTGTGGTCTCAAAGCAAAGAGATTACAGTTACACAACCAACTAGTTGTATGTATGATTTTGGAAAAACTATACAACTTTTCTAGACCTCCATTATATCATTCTCTACAATAGTAATTTTCAGAATATCATTCCTCTATTGTGGTTTTGCAGACTGAAAGTATAAATTCCAACAAATGAAACCAGCACAGTGTCTGGCACATAGTAAACCCTCTCTTGGTCTGTTCAGGATACTTAAAAAAATACCATTAACTAGGTAACTTATAAACAACAGAAATACATTTCTCACAGTTGTGGAGGCTGAACTTCCAAGATCAATGTGAGGGCATATTTGGAATCTGGTGAGGGCTCTCTTCCTAGACTTTTGTATTTTTCACTATAACCTCATGTAGTGGAAGGGGCAAGGAATCTCTATGGATCTCTTTTAGGTAAGGGCACTGATCCTATTCGTGAGCACTCTGTTTTCATGATCCAAAGGCCCCACCTTCTGATACCACCACATGAGTCATTATAATTCAACATACAAATTTTGGAGAGACACACAAATACTTAGTGTACGATAACTCTCAATGAATGTTAATAATTTGTGAAATTATCTGGCCATTGCTTTTGTATCATACTATCATATAGTATGCTATCATTCATTAATGATAAAAATACACATGATATATCACTACAAATATTTTACACGAATAATATCATGATATACATTAGGATTGGAAAAAGTAGCACTTTTGTAATGGCAGTTTGTGGGGTTAGAGAAAAATACTCGGCTGTCTAAAAATTGGCAATTATCTTACTTTGTCATTTGACACAAGGTTCCCTGACCACTCTTGTCATATCTACATGCCTGATGCTTTCCTTAGTATCCAGGAAATTTACTCATGAACTGTTATGGGCTCTTCAACCTCTAAGATCATCCAACTTCCAATACCTACTTCCTAATCCATTTTAGTTCATTGTGGGAATTATTCCTGTCCCTTCCAATAATCCTAAAGTCATCACTCTACATCATGTTTGCTTATACCTCTCTCTTAGTCCAGGCCGCTAAAATAAAATGACCATAGACTAGATGGCTTATAAACATAAAAATATTTTTCACAACTCAGGATGCTAGAAGTCTGAAATTAGAATGCCAACATGGTCAGGTTGTGATAAGAGCCCTCTTCTGGGCTTCAGTCAGCTGACTTCTTACCTTCACATGGTGGAAAGAGCTAGCTAGCTCTCTGGCCTTTTCTTATAAGGCTACTAATACCATTTGGGAGAGCTCCACCTCATAGCATAATTACTTCCTTCAAATACTATCACATTAGAATTAGAGTTTCAACATATGAATTGGCCTGGGGGCGGGGGGACATTCAACATATGAATGTCCTAAACTGCAACCCCTAAACAGTTCTCAATATAACCTGCATTACAGTCACTACACAGTTGTATCTACTCCTACTTGTAATTGTATGAATGTATCCATTTTTCTTTTTTCCTATGACAAACAATTCTCCAATGAACAGAATACACATCTCATTGTATAGAGTAGCCAAAATTTCCATCGGGTGTATTCCTAAGAGTGCTTTAGGTGAAACATAGATACTCAGATTTTCAATTTTACTAAGCCTAGCCAAACTGCTTTCTAGAGTAGTTGTAATATTTCCATTCCTACCTTTAAAGTAAATTATGTCAGGCTTTAACAATCTCAGAGTAGTTTCTCAGTAAAGTCCAGTTAAAATCAAGCAGAAATAATTTTGTGAATAAAGGAGGGGTAAACTGGAGTGAATGAATTCAAACTTTTAATATCAGGATTATAAATTTAGATTTTTCTGCCAGGTTTCTGACTTAGATGGTTTAAAATTTTTGATATAAACTATATGAGAATATATTGTTTTGTAAAGTTGATGTACAAAAAAAATGAAAAATACAGATCTAAGAGTTTATAAACAATATATAGCAATGATTAAACAGGAAATTAAAATAACTTGGACAAAACTGGATCTGTGCAGATGAGCGTGTGTTGAATATGAAGGTTCAGGAACACTTGGTGCTGGTGTTGGTGAAATCAATGTTGATATTGAGGACTACCATTTATCAATATCTACCACATGCCAGTGAGTTTCGATGGTTTCTTATGGTGCTTTATTTCCATCTTATTATATATCTTATATCTTATTTCTTCAGATAAGGAAACTGAAGCTCAGATATGCAGAAATACAAAGAAGAATAAAAGAAGAAATGAAAAAGTTTTTCTTGAACAGTGTCTATATGGTATCAGATAAATGCTATTGCCATTGACAGGGATGAAGATTTGGAGAAAAGGTTCAAGTTTGGATATATGGAATTTAGTTTCAAGAAGATATGTTTTGTTGGTTATCAGAATATCTATTCAATTTCACATTGAACGAGTTCCTCTAAAGGATTTAGATATGCCTATTCAGCTCTGAGCATTCTTATTGGAGCAGAAGTAAAATCATATTTACTTTAAGAAAGATTATGCTCAGTTCACTCTTTCTTATCAAAATATTAACAACTATCTAACTAGAAAGCTGAGTGAGGAAAAAATGAAGCAACAGCATAGGGATAAAAATCAAGAGTACTCAATATTTAAATGTATAATGTTCTTAAAAAGAAATGCTAATTAATGCATTTCAGATTCGCTTATATTTTATAATTCATATTCTTGATTTTAATGCAAAAAGCTTACTTTCAGAAAACAGATTCTCGCTCTGTATGTCTATAATTGATACTACTCTCTCCATACTCTTAACTTTTTAAAGCCAAAATGTTATTTTCTAGGGTCATTAATAATCCAACATATCTGATTGCACTGTAAAGTTCAGTTAGCATGAAAAATTCACTAAAAACTGCAAACTGGGGTAATCTGCTAGAGCTTATTTTCCCTTCTATACCTGATATATATAATCTCAAAGGTTCACATATTTATTCAGCCATCCATTGTATTACCATTAATCTTGGCACAGAAACTGTCACTTGAACAACACCTGTACTTTAAATATATATATGTATATATATATGTATATATATATATATATGTATATGTATACATATATATACATATATATGCATATATACAAATTTTTTAGTTTTTGTTTGACTCAAATTTTTACGGATAATTTCCACACACAATTCATTCTCTAAGCATTCTGAAACTAAACACCATAACATCTGCTAATTCTTAAATGTGTGTTTCACTTTAGATGTGTCATTTAAGTTAATGATTTCTCACTCCACAACAATAAGCTTAATATATTTCATATTTTCTCATACTTTGGTTCAACATATTTATTGGGCCTGTGCTTTATGCTAAACATCTTCCTGGACACAGAAAATACACAAATGAATGAAACTCTTTCCTTAATGGGCTAAATGCTTAATAGATGTATAAGCCATGAGTTACGATACAGTATCATATTTTTTGAATCAGAAATAAACACCAAGTGTAATGGATACATAGTGGAGGAGAGACTTCAATTTGCTCTAAAGGAATAAAAGGGAAGGCATGAAACAAGATGCCATCTGAGGCAGTAGTGACACAGTCTTTGCATGACCCCTCCTCTTCCAGTGTCCACGGCACTGCCTCAGACACGTAGTCTCAGAGCAGGTCCCAACACACTCTGACATGCAAAATACTTCCTCTTTGTCACGTGTAGAAGGGGAGGCATGAGGAATGTGGATTGAAAGGACCTAAATGCCTTAATAGATTAAGGCTGATGTTACCAGCCATTACACAAGATATTTAAGTTAAACGTGGGGGGAAACTTGTGAAAATTGCTTGGAAATCAGACTGTAAAATGTATAGCTATTGGGAAATTAATATAAAAGACAGAATAAATATCAATGTTAACGTCTTGTAAGCAAGAAGACATGGGACAGGCTCCTTTGAATGCAGCAGCGGGGTGAGGTGTGTTATCAGGAACCATGGTGCATCACCATGGAGGCGGAATGAATCTTAAGGCCAGCAGGATGTAAGAAAGGAAAAACAGCCTCTTCAAACTGCAAGAAATTTGATTTATTCTGAAGTCATTAGAGGATACTAAACACATAGATATTTGTTATATAATCTGTATTTTATTTTGGTCATATAAGATTAAGAAATAAATAGAAAATTGGAAGTGGAACGAAGAGGAACTGAAATATATATGAAATTTTAAGCATAAGCATGTTTGCTGTTCCTTAGTAAATGAATGACAAATAGAGAAAACTTCATTATTTTTATTTTAAACTTTTTAATAAATAAAGGATTATTTTATTTTTTGTTGGCATTTTTTGGAAGTAAATGTAAGATGGTAAAGAAGTCAAAGTGATGTTTGCGTGAGGCTTTTCCTTAATGTTATAAGAATATGTGGAAGAATGTAAAATACATTTAAAATTTGTCTTTTATTTCTACTATTTTATTTATATTTAAGGAGAATTTATTTGTGGATTTTAGAAAGACAATCATGTAACAGAGATATTCTTGTAGAAAAAATGCATAAAAGTTTTGGATATCTGGTAGAAATTTATGTATTGTAAAACAAGATCTCCAGACTGAAAGTCAGGAGTCCTGGGTTTGAATCCAGATTCAATTCCTAATTAGTTATTTTGCTTACATTCAGTTCTCATAATTAAAAAAGCAAGAAGTCTGGATCAAATCAGTTTTTTTTTTTTTTTTTCAGAAAGCTATGGTTTCAGAGTTCACAATTTGAGGGCTATTTGCATTCTGACAGTGTTTCAGAAGAGACTAAAAGGGTTTGAGAAAAGGAAAGGATAAATCTCTAATAATTGAGTTCAGAAACCATAACAGGTTGCAGGGTATAAATTTTGGGCAGTTGGCCTTCCCGGTGCCCATAAAGTAGCATGCTACAGATGGTTTCTGAGTCCTGCCTACGTATTAAGGTCATTCGTAATAATAAGATGAAGCACGGATCATAAGTTAACAAAAGTGGTTGCTGGCAGTTGGAAGTCATTTTCAGGGATGTATTTAATACAAATAACTCTTCAGTTAAATCTAGTTGTGCAATTATTATTGTCTAAAACCTCCTTATTAGTAAATAGCCAAAAAATGTTCTCATTATGACATTAAGGAGAATGAATACAAACTTTTATCACAAAGTCTTTTGCACTGGAAACACACATACACAGAGAAATGTTTACAGAATGTTTCAAATAACTGTGAAATAATCATCAGTACTAACTCATATTTCCATTATTTTCCTTCAGATATTAACAGAACATTCTTTACAGATAAAATACATGCTCATTTTACTTGACTCTCCCAAACTATCATATCCTTTTCTTACCAGAGAAAATTCCTATCAGTAATGTTGTGTACAGCAATTCAGGATTTGCTTTTATATTTAACTAAAAATGTCTATAAATAACTCAGGCACAAATGGAAATATGAAATAGTAGGTATTACAAATTAGAGGGAGAAAAATGGACTCTGGAATAAATCACATTAGATCAATGATCCTAGTGTTGAGATAATCATTGTCTGCTAGCCATTAACTCAAACTACATTATAATCATATTTTTGAAAAACAAAACTTTAAAACTATTTAAAGTAAAAAAAATAAAAGTAAGGAAATGAAACAAACTTATTTCTGCATTTGTAGTTCAAAAGATTTGCTTAGACAGCTCATGGAAAGCAAAACAAGACAAATATTGATAAATGTGATCATGAGAAAATTTAAAACAATACAGTTTCCAACATTAGTTTTATTAAAAAAATCACATATATTAAAAAGAAATGATAGGAAGAAAGTCATGTAAGACTGTATCTTTGAAAACTTAATAATATGTTTACACAGTATAAAGCTTCTCCTTTTTCATTATGTAGCAGAAAGCACTATGGAGCTGGTGAAATTTCTTAATCTCTCAATTCTAGCTTTCCTCATTAACAGAGTTGGTCTAATAACATCAATCTCACCAATTCTTACGAGAATTAAGTGAGATAACATGTGCAAGGTGCTAAATATATCTTAGCTCTCTCCCATGCAGATGGTGCGAAGTATTGTTAACAGATGTAACTTCTATCACTAAAAGTTTCTGTAACTATCAACACATACTTGCTGCTCCTTTAAGTATGTGTTGGAGTCTGGGCTCCTAGTTAAAAATCAATATGTAACTAACTCTTCAGATTTGGCCATAGGCGATTACAAACAGTCTTTCCATGGTGGGCCTGAGTCGGGGAAAGGTGTCCTCCCTGCAGTGACTTGGAGATAGTCAATGCCTTGGAGCCTTTGAAGGAAGCTGTAGTCTAGGAGGTGGACTCCCCTGCCAGTCACAGTTATGCTCTTCACATATGTGCATTCTTTGTCTGATGGGCTTCATTCCTGGCTCTCTTTGTCTGGGCACAGTTCCTCTTTAGGTTTTTCTGCTGAAACCTCCTAGGGTGGGAGTGCAGGACAGAATGAGGGAAAACCCTTGAAGTCTTACTTTCCTCCACAGTGGAAAGTCTTACTTTCCTCCACAGTGACTACTTTTCTACTTCTAATCTTACTCCCTCACCTTCTCCCACCTGAGTCCATAAAACTGACAGAGCCTTTTGTTTGGAGCTCTCTCAGTGGTAAGATGACCCCCATATGCACGCTGCTGTACCTGACCCTCCCCTGGAGCACGGTTCCTTGGGGGAAAATGGATCAGGAGTTGTCCATGCTTTCTTGGGTTTAGACTCTTGCTTATACTATCACAGTAAGTGATTAAAGGTTTAACTCTTTTAGAGTTTTGTAATGTTCTTTTTATTTTTATTTTTCTGCCTCTCAAGTCAGGATTCTAATGTTATAAAAAATCTTCTAATTGTTCTTTCTTTTTTAAACATTTTATTTTAGAGATAAAGAGAGCCAGGGGAGAGGGGCAGAGGTAGAGAGAGAGAGAGAGAGAGAGAGAGAGAGAATTCCAAGCAGGCTCCACCCTCAGTGTGGATCCCACGACCCGAGCAGAAATCAAGAGTCAAATGCTCAACTGGCCGAGCCCACCAGTCACCCCTTAAGTGTTCTTTGTATAATACATTTCATAACTTCATTGTCAGGCTATGGAAAAATGCATTCCAAAATATTAATTTCATAGTAATATGAAAGAAGACATAATTCAGGAGCAGAAAGAAGTATCTCTTCCTCCTCATCTGTTTACCTACCTACCTACCTACCTACCTGTCATCATCATCTATTTATACCTATCCACAGATACATGTATAATTTTATAATTCTTTTTCTTTTATAAATTTATCTGTAATTTCTGAAATGACTAAATTTTTGTAATGAATTTAAATCATTAAATCTTAAACCTTATTGTTTACAACACTGACACACATAACACATAGTATACTTATATAAACTTGGAAAGAAATCCTATGCAATTTGGAATCAGGAAACTTTGGTGTGAATCCCATATTATCTATCCTACTTTGGGAAGTTTGCACAGCTTCCCTAATTCATAGTTTCTTATCTGAAAAACTGGAATAATTATATTGCCTACTTTGTATAATTAAAGAGTTAAATAAGAAGATGTTCACAAAGTACACCATCATAGAGGTTCATGGTGCTATTGCTATGTTATTCCATAAATCCAAGCGTGTCTGTTATAAAAACACAGAATTACATGAGTATAATGAACATTTTCTGTATCATTTTATTTCCTTGTAAAGCGACTTCACACCAACTCCAGATGTCCTAGTTGACTTGGCCATTGTTGTAGTCCCAATCCTGTGTAAGGTTGAAACTTTAGAGAGATGGAAGGACAAGAGTTCAAAAAAGGCAAGCCACTGAATTGCTTCAAACCCTAGACAAACTGTCGAGGGCTACAATCAATTGTTTGCTTGTGACAGCAATACTAATGAGGAAAATAGGTAAGCTAACATGTAACCACACATACAGTTCTCAAATGGTGTGCTGAGGCACACTGGGGTATTATAGAAGAATCACAGGATTTTTAAAATTTTTGAGAGAATTACAGTGATTTGTCAAAAACTGTATATAACTATTATTAAGCTGTCTGTACCTAATGTATTTCAGTTATGAATTTCTTTTTTGCCAAGGAAAGCTGTGAAAAATTACTGAAATACTAAGGTGCTCTGAATCCAGAAAGTTTGATATGAAAAGGATCGTAAGAAATACCGTATCTTCAAGGATGAAAAGCTTTGTGTAGGCTGGGTAAGGTTTTTATTTTATATAGAGCCTAATTTTTTTTCATATTTTCTCACCTTTTACCCTGACTCAGTTATTCAGATTTTCTGGTAGAACTAAATATGTAGAACCAAACAGGCCACATATCATTCCACCTGTGATATAGGTCATACCAGCTGCCTGCACTTTTTCAGCTTTAAATGCCATGACTATAGGGTGTAATGATCAGGGTTTAATTGTCTTACAAAATGTAACCCCACTTGGTCTGATCATCCTGTGATGATGACCTTAGTCTTGGGATGTTTAAAAACATGAAGACCAGTCTACAACTATGCCTGTTTTCTCTTTGTTTTTTCGTTATCTTATCTTTTTAAAGTCTGATTTTCTCTCATCTAAATCAGGGTGTCCTATCCATTTTTTTTTAATGTTAACCTTCTGTGTCATTTCCTCCTCCTATATCACAGGTCAATGCCCCCATCCCAAACTCCAACTCCTATCAGTGGTTCCCCTCAATGAGTTCTCCTTTTACATATGTTTTTCTAAAGAGTTATAAGTCATTTTGTAATATTTCCATCTGTTTTCCCTATTGCATTTATTTTTCCCATATGTTCTACTACTATATTATGATCATAAAGGAAAATGATACCCCTTATAATATTTCTTCATAATAAATTATAAAAAATATAAAATGATCCAATAACTTCTTCTCTAAGTTGAAATCCTTTTAATCAGGTCCAATTACTGCATCCAAAAGAAAGCTCTCTTAACTTCTGTAGATATTTTTGATCTGTTCGGTTCTTCAACAATTAATATATCCTCTAGCCATATACCTACTTTGTGATTTGCTTTCCCCTCAAGTAGTTTTAATGGATGATTACTGTGCAGTTTTGTATATGTCACAATCTAGTGTTTCTTCAAAAAAAATGTCTAATAATTTGCAAAAGGTATTTAGATGAAGGATTTACCCTTTTAAGATTGTGTTCTATAAAACTCCCTAAACTATCTTGAGATCTCTGCCCTTCTTGAATGATCCCAAATTTTCTATTTAGAGTTACTCTCACAATTTCTAAGGACACAAGTTATAGGTGCTGTCTTGCCCCCTTTCCAAAATCAAATTACAGCCACACATCCCTTGTTAGTTGACTCACATCTAATTATCATCTTGATCTGTCCTCAGCTTACTCTCAGTTCTGTGTATGGCAGGGTTAGTCCCAGGCAGTTTAGTATTACAGATATATATTCTCATAATAACTTTCCTGTTTCTTATTAAAAATACATGACCAGAAATACTTATTTAGAAATATTTATGATATAGAGTTCATGAATCACCATGAAGTTACTTTGGACACGTTTTGAAGGACACTCAAGTTACTTTGGACACGTTTTGAAGGACACTCAACTATCAACAATGTCAAGTTGTGCCACTAATAATGCTCCTAGTATTTTTCTATGCTGGGTAGACAAAGTCTAAGTTACCATAGCAGTCCAGCAATAAGAGCAAACACATCCCCATAGAACAGGTAGAGTAAATACAATGGAGGACAAACATGATATTATTTTTTTTTATAAAAATGTGGTAGGTAGAGACAATTTGTCTCCCAATTTTTATCCTGTTCTTTCTTGTGTACACTGATTTTAATTTCTGGTCTAGTATTTTCAAGGGGATATCAAAACAACATTAATTCCAATTATGAGGAAAACTAGCAGTGTTAATTTTCATAATTTAATTTTCAATCAACTGAATTTCTTGCCCAAAATGTACTAAATGAAATCATGAATGTGGTAGGATTTTTTTAAAAATGTTTCTTTATTTTTGAGACAGAGACAGAGAGAGACAGAGAGTGCAAGCAGGGGAGGAGCAGAGAGAGAGGGAGAGAGAGAATCCCAAGCAGGCTCCGTGCTGTCATCACGGAGCCTGCCATGGGGCTCGAACCACAAACTGTGAGATCACGGCCTGAGCTGAAATCAAGAGTCAGGCACTTAACCAACTGAGCGTCCCAGGCACTCCTGTGGTAGGATTTTTAAAATGTATTGTGTTACATATTAGCAATATTATTATAATTACTATTTTCATTTTGCCATTGAAGTAACTTCTTGTTAGTGTTTATTTCAGGAAACTCCTCATGAAAGGGACCCGGATTGCACTGACATTTTTGTGTTTAGTAACTAATGTTTTAAACATGTTGCAGAATTGCGACCTGTTTACATTATGCTGGCTTTCCTCTCCATATTCAGACACAATAATCTAAGATGGAGATGCCACTTTTGCCTCTGTGAGCTGATGTTGACAGGAGTACAGTTCAAGAAAATAAAATAGGTACGTAAACATGAAGAGTTACTACTAACACATCTAACACCCATAGTTAGTAATAACACTAATGACACTAATAACAATCCACAGAGGGCTGAAGATCAAAGAGAAGCATATTTTCCCGTCAAGGAGAAGATACAGAGATCCTCAAAGTTCTAACTGATTTAAAAACAGGAAAGTATCAATACCCGATATTTGGACTAATTTCTAGACACCCCAAAATTGGTTAGCAATGATTGGAATGGATAATATTAAGTATTTAAGAATATGCCAATGGAAATCCTGCAGAGATTTCTACATTTAGTAGGAGTGGATAATATGCATGACTGTCTCATTATACAATCGTTTTGTAGTAAATCTCTCAGCTGTTTAAACAAGGAAATACAGATAAAAGAGTAACTCTAATAATATCCTTTTAAACATTGACAAAACATAATAAGTTATTTTCCTTTAGATCAAACTCACAGAATTTATAAAGTTTGCTTAAGACAACAGAATCAACTAACAGTACAATATGAACAGTAATACATAAAATAAACAAACCTTCTGCTATCTATAAAACCACTAACTCCTGTTTGATTTATTAGAGCCTTATAAATTTCAAAGTCATGTTTTGTTTTAGAAGATATGATCAAATATATTTTCACAGGAACAGGAACAAGTTTGCACTACGGGTACTGGGAAGACATATAGAAATGCTTAATCATTTAAGGCAAATTACAACTCTATGCATTTAAATTAAACATATGGCTTTGCCTTGAATTGTGAAAATTCTATGTATTTCTACATCTCCTTTACTTTTCGGCTGGAATGTTAATGAATTCTAAGAGGCCAATGTGAGCCTACGTAGCCATTGAAAATCTCTGGAAGCTTCATAACTAAAGGCTCTCTATCTCTGTACTAACTCTTCTCTATGGCCACTGGCAGTTGCTCAGAATGTTGACTGGAGTCAATCGGGAGTCTTGAGGATCCTTGTTTTGGCAGAGGCATATAGTGCAAGCCAGACTGTAAGGGAAAGGCAGGACAGGCTAAAGAAATCTGTCTGAAATCCAAACCCTGCATAATACAGGTCTTAGGGGGACATTCTAAGCATTTTCTTAAAATGGCAAGGAAGTATTCCTTACCTAACATGATAAAAGATCTGGGCATTTCCAGTGATAGAGGAGTATGTTTATTACCTGAGATATCTATTCTTTCCATCCTAGAATGCTTTTTGAAGAAACGACCTGGATGCCTGGACAGATAGTTCTCTAGAAACTATGAATTATGCCAGGAAAAAAAAACGATGGAAGAGAGTAGTATTGGGAAAATAAAGAACATTCACATTCAGTTTCAAACTCTGTAATAGTAACAAATGTTACCACAAAGAGAAATAAAAGTAATATTCTCTTATCAAATTCGCACTCCTGCTATGATATTTGAATCTTTAGTCTGTCAGTGGAGTATGGGATAAGTTATATTAACTCTCTGATGTCACTAAGCAATCAGACTTTGGAAACCTGCTTCCCTTCTGTGAGATTCAAATTCTCATAAGCACAATATAAATAAATTACTTCAGAAGAATGTTAGATACAAATGTGAAAATATATGTATTTCTCATAGGATAAATTATAAATATATAGCTGTTGGATTTCTTTATGCCTGAATGGACTTTGCAAGTCCCTCTTGGAATGATTTTCTGAATCTGGAAACCTTACCATTAGTCTGAGAGAGATGCTGATTCACTACCATCTGTAGTTAAAATAAAATTCACCAGATGACAGAAGCACCTTGCTATACACACAACAGACCAAACAACTAAATTGCTAATAGTTTGTAATTCAGACTGCCATATGAGTAGTGGGAGATACACCACATTTTAATTCATCATGTGGTGATTCTTAATGCTTCTTGTAGCATACATTTCAATGTGAGAATCTGATGAAACTACAGACTTCCTATTTAAAAATTTGCTTTCCTATATTTATAGATAATTTGTTTTAAAATTCTGATTTCAAGACCCCTCTGAAGCCCACCTGCAAACATAACAAATAACCTTCCTGCAGAGGTGTGGTGGATACACAGCCTCATATCTATTGTAGGTTCCATTATTAAAATGGAAATTAGGGTTAATCTTCTTTTCTAATTCTTTTAAATTGGTGACTTTGAAATGAGGCCCTGTTAATCATGTGCTATGCTCATAGGAGTACTATGAAAACGCTAATGACCATAAAATGTTCAAAGAACTGTAGAAAGTATCATTCTAACCTTTTATATAACTAATTAGACTTCTTCTTCTCTAGAGTCCACTATGAGTCTGCTGTTATGGTAATTAAATTATACTCTGGAAGCAGACAAACAAACAATCCCCAAAGCTTACAGTATCTTGCTTGATTCAATACAATTTAATAGGAGAATATACACATTTGAAATAGGAGTACTCAATTTCACTGCTTAATTTTCTTTTAATTTCACTTAAATAAGTTTTTACCCAATAGAATAAACTAATTCAACCACTTCCAACAACTTTACGTTTCTCATAATTTCAATGTATTGCTGTTGTTGCTTTCTTAACTGGGAAAATAAAAATTTACATCAAAAGGGATATTGGCTTTGAATCCACATTATAGCACTATTAAGAAGAGAAGTACTTGGGGAACCTGAGAACACGTTCTAAAGTGACTTTTCAATAAAGAAAACACTACTTGAAATACATTGTCCTATTTAAAATGAAGGGATAGAGCTGCTAAAAGTTAAAGGATTCTGACCCCAAAGTTCAAATCTGTGCTCTTGTGTCTTGGGCGTTTTGAAACCTTCCTCGTTCCACAGTTTTTCAATGGGAAAAAAATGAGAATGTAATGTTATTAAACTCATAGAACTGTTGTAAAATGTAAATGAAAAAATGTATGTGTACATGTGTGCATGTATCATTTAATAAGTTCAGCTAGTCTTGTTAAACATTCACAAAATAAGTGAGTTACTTTGAACTTTTGTACACTTACTACAAACGTGATTATTTCAATACTAAATGTATTAATCAGCAATTAATTTACCTAAACAATCTGTCAAAAGTTAAACTAAAATATATGCTTCACCATCCTCCTGACACAAAGCCACATACCCATAAAAGTTTAAGAAGCATGCCTGTATAATTAAAGAATCCTACACAATATGTGTTGAAATAACTTTCTAGGTCCAAGACGGAGCCACTCATGCCCAGAAAGCCATGTCAGCAAACTGAAAGTTAGATAACTTTTGTGTCCCTGTAAATGCTCTGCTTGGCCACAAATAAAGTGCAACTACTTAGACAATCCCCAAACACCAAGCTAATTCTGGGCCTTCTCACCCCAAACAAAGTTGACTATGTGGCCTGAGATAATCAGATGCTTTTTATTTTTCTATTTTTCTCTACATGGTTCTTTACTCTTTATTCTATAAAAGCTTCTTGACTTCTGCCCCATTTTGCAGTTTTCCAAAAGAAGAATTCCACTTCATGAAATGTTAAATAGAGTTTGCTTGTATCACCTAAATTGTCTTGTTTAATCACTTTTTAACAGTTTCTGGTGATGAGGATGGGATCCAAAACTGACTGCTAACAACAGCCTGCAGGACAAGACACATAGGCAGGGTGCTTGCTGAACGCTTGGAGATTGCTGCTCCTCTGGTCATCACTGAGGGCCATGGGTAAGTCAGTCCTGGATTTGAGCTCTACTCCCTTGTGTGTAACTTTCCAAACCAAAAAACTTTATAGAATATATATATTATATATATTATATTATACTATGTTATATTATATATTATATTATATTATATTATATTATATTATATTATATTATATTATATTATATTATATATGTGTGTGTGTATATATATATAGTATATATAGTACATGTAGTACATGTAGTTCCCAGAAAGTTTCTGGGATCTGGAAAGGTTCCAAGAAGGCTATATTGGGAGTCCCCAGTGGATGGCCGCCATTAAGAGGTCTTTTAAGACCTCTTAAGAGATTCCAAAGTAGCTTCATTCAAAGTATCATTGAAAAGCGCTAATGAAAAATTAAAGACACAGGAGGTACCTAAAACAAAAGACGTGTAAGACTAATGTGACCACTACCTGTCTCCTCTATCTGCTAAGATGACTGTGTATGTAGCAAGGAGCAAGGAGTCTTATAGGCACTAAAATCCCTCATATTTAATTAAATGTTTACAAATATATTATTTAAGAAAGCTTAATAACCCCTCAGGTTATTGATCAGGACTGATCTTTATACTGGATTGGATGTATTCGCTCTTTTAATATTATTAGCAAGTTTTTGTATAAAGTTTTAAAACTCACATTGCTAATGCTTTTTTTTAATTAAAATTCACAATTATACAATAAAAATTCTCACTTTGCTAACATAAAAAATGAAATCAATTTATATTGGGTTTTTTTGTTTTTACTTTTCAATTTGTTTTGTTTTCCTTTGATCTATTATGGAAACCTCTTCATGTTGGTACATACATGATTTACAGAAAATTTTTAGTTTTCTGATCTTCATCCCACACCTAATCTTCTAAGGGAATAATTTATAGTGATTTCAAGCAGTTTATTTCCTACACCATATCCAATATCATCACACAAGAAGGTGTATTCAGTGAATTGAAGGTTTGTTTTTTTTTCCTAGATTTTTTTGCTCTAAAATAGAATATCAATATTTTTCTCAGGCAGGCCATCTCAGCATGGTTTTCTTTGTTCTTTAATCTACTGTCTTGATTTTAGAATGTAATAAATGAATGTGACAGGAAAGTATATTTTGAAACATCAACAATTACTTTTCTCCAGTATTTAGTTTTCTTTTCTGAACTTCAATAGGTTACTCTGAATTTCCCATTTCAGAGAAATGAAGTGACAGCAAAGAGTGGGGGGGTAGAAACCAGGTGTAGGCTAGATTTTACTCTTTAGAGGCCTAGATTCTTTCAGAAAAATGAGAACAAAAACTTTTATGAAAGATGGAAAGGTAAATGGTCAATAAGAACAAGGCTTTCCTGGCTGTTCTCCCCCTTCTCCTCAGCCCCTCCACACTCCTGGGGAGAAGGGATGATCCAGAGAAGAAGTGGACTGCGGAGGGAAACAGAGAGGACATGTAGTCACGTGGATTTGAAGAGATGGTAGTTTCCTGAACCCCATCCTGACGTGAGTAGTCACAGTGATCCCTACATCCTCCAAAGCTGAGGGACAAGTGACAGCTCTCAAATTAGAAGAACAATACAATGGAGACCAAACCATGTTGGTCCTAGAAAGAGCCCTAAGGAAAGTGGGAATAACGTTAAGAGGCAAATTAAGGTTTCAATACTCCAATGAAACGAGGACTTGAGATAGTAATACATTTTTTTAAAGACAAATAAAATCATGTTTCTTATTCTCTATGTCTTTGGACTAAGATCTTTCCTATTATATAAGTAAACCAATCTGCTTCTTCCAAGTGAACTTGAGTCTTAATATGTTATTTGTGTCATTTATTTAAGTTGAATAAGCCTAAGTATTATGCCATTTTGACTATAGCTCAGTCCACTCACAGAAGCATAGTTAATTGACTTTAACAATTTATACATAATCAGGAACAGCATCTTTGCAAGAGCATTAAAGTATTAAAAAGTATCTTAGAGTAGGCAGAAAAATAATGGTGAAGAAAATCTGTGGTCTCAAAGCACAATAAAAGAATGTTCATTCTCTTCTACTTAAGAAAGTAAATTTAAATTAAGAAACTTATTTTAAGTGTCAATAAGTGCAAGAGCCTGTTTCTTTAATTTATTCTAGGTTTGATTTTAAATATTAGTAATGACAATATCTTGCATATTAATTTTCTAAAATGATTTCTTTGCATATTTAACTGCACATAACAATTACTTTCATTATGGGTAAAACCAGACATGAATTTTCTATAAAACTTTGCAAAATTTATTTTTACAAAATCTCACCTAAATATAATGATGATGAATATAATGATAATAATACCCTCCCAGATACCTACCTAGTCAGTTACCAATGTGTACTTAAACTAGCAATTTATTAAATGTATATTCTTTTGTTTGGATTTACTGGTAAATTCAAGAATATGGAATGACTAATTCTGTGGCTTTTATGAGCCAGTTAACCGGCCAGTTCATTTTAAGCCTAAATTCCCATCATGCACCTGGACTGCTCTGCTTCACCTCCTCTGGACAGAGCCCTGAGGACACAAAGCTCATGCTGTGTCTATGTCCTAACAAAGTCCTTTGAGGCTGAACCAAGAATCTCATGTCTTCTCTAGCTATCCATCATTTTTTGGTATGTTAATTGTTAGCCAGCAAATAGCATAAAATCTCAGATACTTAAAACTTCTTGCCACTGTATACATCATCATTTTGTCTAGTAACAATGCCCTTATTTTCCTCTGAGGAACAGTTTACCCATCATTTCCGCTCTATATATTCTTCTTCAGGTGGAAAAATTCCACCCAGTTAAACAGAGAACAGATAACCTCAGCTGTGGACATTTAGAGCGTTGGAATTTATTTAACATAGAAATTCAGTTAATAAAAGGATTATGACACAACTTGAACTATTGAAAATGAGGTTTAGATCTGTTGAAATACTTTTGCAAGTATATGTATTTTTTCTATTAGACCTTTATTAATAGTGGTTATTAAAAGGCATCTTAATTTCCTATACTTCTATATCTTTATAAAATGAAAACAATATTAGTTTCCAGTCCATGGAATAATTGTGAAGATGAAATGAATTAATTCGTATAAATTCTTCACAAGAGCGCATGGCACATTGGAAGCACTCAAAGATTGGGTATTACAATTGTAAATGTACCTCTGAGAGTGTAAGCCAAGAGTAGTTGGCAGTGACCATGATACCACACAAATCTTGACAATGAAACCACAGTAGAGTAAAACTGGAGAAGAATCTGTCTTGACGAAATTATTTGAATCTCAGATTTCATTTCTGCTGGAAGCTCATGGATTCTGAGTTATGTATGCCAATAAATTACACTCACATTTTTTAAAGCAATTTTGGCTTAGATTTTCTGTCACTTGCACATAAGGAGGGTCAATACTAAAGAACAAAATTAAAATTAAAAATCCTTACAATTCAGAATAAACTGAGTAACAGGAGCATTATGAAAAAGTAAGGACACTTATATTTTGGTCTGGTAATAGAGAAACAGATAGATATATAATTGCTCCCACTTGTGCTTCTGAAGTTCTATCATGTATCACTCAACTTTGATGCATAGCAAACAACTGCAAAATTTAAGTGGCTTAGAAAAACACTTACTTCTTGCTCACATTACAGACTGATGACCAAAGATGAGCTTTGGCTCAGTTTATCTCAAACTGTCTCAGATGGTCTCTATTTCAAAACTCAAGTTGAAGGAGCAGCCCTTATGAGGAACATGCCCTCTTCTGTGGCAAAGGGCAAGAGGTAAATGCAGTGAGTTGAACCATGCAATTCCACTGATATATTCTGCTCTTTGTGACATATAACACCAAACACATGTATGGCATAAAGCTTAACAGTTCATATCTCATGGGCTAAGGCAAGTCACAAGAATGAGACATCATCAGTGGTAGAGAGGAGCATAACTAGTCACCAAAAGAACAGGCAAGCTATTGGTGATGGTGGCATTATAACTCTCTAGAGAGGTATAGGGAATGAATGAGCACAATGATATCTGAAATACTAAAGTACTTGCTAAAGAAAAAAAGGATTTGGGGATGTAATGCTTTTTGCTTTCAGTTTCAATTACATTATATTAAAAAATTCTCATGTCAGACTTAAGCTACCCTATTTAGAAGTAGGTGGATGGAACTGGAAGGTATTATGCTAAGTGAAACTAGTCAGTCAGAAAAGGAGAGATATCATATGTTTTCATTCATATGTGGATCTTGAGAAACTAAACAGAAGACCATGGGGGAAGGGAAGAGGAAAAAAAACAGATATAAACAGAGAGGGAGGGAGGCAAATCATAAAAGACATTTAAACACAGAGTACAAACTGAGGGTGGATGGGGGTGGGGGAGAGGGAAAATGGGTGATGGGCAGGGAGGAGGGCACTTGTTGGGATGAGCAGTGGGTGTTGTATGTCAACCAATTTGACAATAAATTACATTCATAAAAAAAAGAAGTAGATGGATTTGGTAGGAAGTTCTTTCTATCTATTGTCTGCAAATTAAAATGGAAGGAAGAATGGTTTTCTAGATTGAGATTAGTTTGAACTGTGATAAGGGAGTGCAAACTAGAGACAGATTGGAATTTAGAAGAAAATTTTCCTTTTCTGTGCTTTAAAGCTTCTTTTCTTTTTTTTCAATATATGAAATGTATTGTCAAATTGGTTTCCATACAACACCCAGTGCTCATCCCAAAAGGTGCCCTCCTCAATACCTATCACCCACCCTGCCCTCCCTCCCACCCCCCATCAACCCTCAGTTTGTTCTCAGTTTTTAACAGTCTCTTATGCTTTGGCTCTCTCCCACTCTAACCTCTTTTTTTTTTTTTTTCCTTCCCCTCCCCCATGGGTTTCTGTTAAGTTTCTCAGACCCACATAAGAGTGAAAACATATAGTATCTGTCTTTCTCTGTATGGCTTATTTCACTTAGAATCACACTCTCAGTTCCATCCACGTTGCTACAAAGGGCCATATTTCATTCTTTCTCATTGCCATGTAGTACTCCATTGTGTATATAAACCACAGTTTCTTTATCCATTCATCAGTTGATGGACATTTAGGCTCTTTCCATAATTTGGCTATTGTTGAGAGTGCTGCTATAAACACTGGGGTACAAGTGCCCCTATGCATCAGTACTCCTGGATCCCTTGGGTCAATTCCTAGCAGTACTATTGCTGGGTCATAGGGTAGGTCTATTTTTAATTTTCTGAGGAACCTCCACACTGCTTTCCAGAGTGGCTCTACCAGTTTGCCTTCCCACCAACAGTGCAAGAGGGTTCCCATTTCTCTACATCCTCTCCAGCATCTATAGTCTCCTGATTTGTTCATTTTGGCCACTCTGACTGGCATGAGGTGATAACTGAGCATGGTTTTGATTTGTATTTCCCTGATGAGGAGCAACATTGAGCATCTTTTCATGTGCCTCTTGGCCATCTGGATGTCTTCTTTAGAGAAGTGTCTATTCATGTTTTCTGCCCATTTCTTCACTGGGTTATTTGTTTTTCGGGTGTAGAGTTTGGTGAGCTCTTTATAGATTTTGGATACTAGCCCTTTGTCCGATATGTCATTTGCAAATATCTTTTCCCATTCCGTTGGTTGCCTTTTAGTTTTGTTGTTTGTTTCCTTTGCTGTGCAGAAGCTTTTTATCTTCATAAGGTCCCAGTAGTTCATAAAGCTTCTTTTCTAAATGCACTTCCCATGTTGAAAAAGGACCACTTTTCTCTGTTTTAAAGAGGCAGCTATGAGGCAAGGGCAGGTTGAATTTGCAGCCCTAGTCATTATTATGAGTTGTCCAGAGGTTGAAGCCAGGTGAGACCTAGCAGAATGATTAATCTAAAAGCTAATGGTTGTTGAGCATTTAATATTTGTTAGGCAGTGTAGTGTTCTAAACACTTTATATGCATTAAATAATTTTTTCAGTATTGCAACTTCATAAGACAGGCACATCCTCCTTGTGTGGATAAGGAGGAGCTTGTTTAAGTAACTTGTATGAAAGTATCCATCTGGGAAATGATGGAGCTGAGAATCAAGCCCAGCAGGCTGGCTGCTAATCTAAATTATTAACCAGTGAATACACTATTACGTTGCAAGACAGAGAGTATCAACAACTTGTTACTATGTTTCTGAAATCCTCAAATAGGTTCTGGATTCCAGTATTGTATTTGCTTTACAAAAAAATTTGAAAAATGAAGAACAAAAGCAAAAACTGAGTAACTTCTCCCCGCCCTATACTTCCAACATATGAGTTAAGAAACCACATCTATGCCCATTACCCACCTCCAGGCTTCATACGACATTCATCAGAGTTCAAGGCAAGTATTTCAGGTGCTCAAGAGAGATAACCCTTTGCAGCTTCCTCACCTTCATGTACAAAAGCCAGAGGACTGTCACTGAGCCATTCTCCTCAGAGCAAACTCTCTCTTCCACACTACAACTGTGGGAATCAAGAAGGACCCATAGCTCAACCTGCTTCTGGGAAACCCACCTCTAATTCTGAGACTCTTCCTATCACTACTTGCCTAGGATCATCAAGATTATTCACAGTATTCTCTCTATTCTGGTTTTTTTTGTTTTGTTTTGTTTTGTTTTTTTTTTTTTTTTTTTTTTTTAGCTACAATGAAAGAGCAGTAGCCTTAGCAATCTGTGACCTTCATATTCCTATATAATTTTGTTTTTACTCTGGGCTGGATCAATACCTTAAAAGTTTTGATCCAATGGAAGCTCTGGAATTCACAGTTTTTTAATAAAATCTTCTTTTCTCTCTCCCATTTGAATCTTCCATTTATAAACTTCTCTGTGAAATTAAAATCCTAGAATAATAGTTGATCTCAATTTCTCTTCTACCATTTTCTCTTGAACTCACTCTGTAGAGATCTCTTCCTTCCTACCCCACATACACCCTAGGGAAATTATTCTGCCTAAGATTAACATATCCTCCACAATGCTTATATGGTCAATTCTTAGTCTTCCTCTTACTTGACTTATCAGTAATTTTTGACACTACTTATCTTTGAAATCCTTTCTTCATTTGGATTATAGGAAACATACTCTCTTGTTATTCCTTTTTTACAAACTATCCCTTCTATTATGTTCCTGTTTTATTTCCACAATAATAGTCTTTGGATCAGATACAGTTATATGGCTTTAAACACTATCATTATACTAACAATTCTAAAATTTGTATCTCTAGAACAGACATCTCCCCCAAACTATAGACTTGTGATTACAGATTCTTAGGCAAATTTCATTTCAATTTCCAAAAGATATCTAGTATCTGTTACATTCAAGGGATGTTCTCCTAAAATTTGCTTGTGGACAGTCTTTCCCATCTTAGTTCATGAGAATTCCAACTCACTCAAAATACTAATCCAAATGCTAACAAAAAGCAAACCCCAAATTGACAAAAAGATGGTATCAAAATATTAATATCAGACACAATGTATCATATGATAAAAATGTTTGATGAGATCTGAACTCATGCTCATTACTTAAGCATAAAAGGTAAAAAAAAAAAGTCACTAAGAAGACAACACCATGAATGTTTATAC
Source organism: Acinonyx jubatus (assembly GCF_027475565.1). Classification (NCBI taxonomy): domain Eukaryota; kingdom Metazoa; phylum Chordata; class Mammalia; order Carnivora; family Felidae; genus Acinonyx; species Acinonyx jubatus. Next base: position 23,925,143 of record NC_069384.1, read on the forward strand.
ATTTCAGTTAGCTCTACACTGACATATTAAGCAGAAAACGAGAAAAGAGAGAAAGAAAGAGAGAGAAAGGGAGAGAAAAGCAGAGAAGAAGGGAGAGAAGGGGTGAGTGAGGGAGAGTGGAAAGAGAGTAAAGAGGATTTAAACAACATAATATAAGCTTAATTTTGTAGTATTATATAAACATACCTTTATAGATTTATAAAATACAAAAGGAATATGCAAAATAATAATCTATGATCATATCTCTCTAAACAAAATAATAGCAAGAAATACCATAAAGCTTTAAAGAAATCTGTATTTTTTCAAGAATTAGAAAATATGGTTCTAACACCTGGTCAAAGAAATAATCACATTGCCTCTTATAAAATATTCAAAACTGAACAGCACATAAAATACTACAATCCCTAACTACATTTCACAGTTAATGCACTAAGTGGAAGGAAACTTATAACTTCAATATGTAAGTTGGAGTCAGACATTTTCTGAATTACAAAGAAGACAATGTAGTTTAAAAACTTAGAAAGTGCTAAACCAAATAATACAGCGTGAATGGGAAAACAAAGAGAAGAGCAAAAAGTAATAGCAACTATAAAGAAAAAGTTTTAAGCAGGTTTTTGAAAAAAAACAATACCAGGTGGAAACCTCAGTTGAGAGAGTTCAGCATAAAATTGAAAACATACTTAATAATGTCAGGAATAAAAAAAAAAGGAGACAAATTGTAAATGAGAAAGAGATTAAAGCAGTATATTTACTTTGTCCCAGCATTCCAAAATATAAATTTTTAATTTTGTGGAAAACACTAATTACCAAATTGACTACATTTTTAAAAATGTTTGAAAAAATGAAGGAATATTAAACATAAAAACCCTAATTTTCCCACAGTAAAGACACAATAAGTGTACTACCCCAAAATGATTTAAGCATTGAGTTTTAGCAACTCTTAATGAAGCACATAAAGTCTTATACAGTCTTTCTTATCAAATGGAAGAGGGTAATCTACTGTAGCATTCACTTCAGTAACACATAAGGACTCAAAAAACATAATTTAAATCTATTTTGTTGAAATGAAAATATAAATATCTTAAAATCCCCTAATGAATCCAGATGCTTAAGTAATTTATGTATATTACATACAAATTCTATATGTGTGCGTGTATGTGTGTGTGTGCTTGTGCCACATTATCTCTCTATCCTTAGGATTACCCCAAAAAAGCCATGAAATTTTATCATCAGAACACTGATTAACATAATTCACTGCATAAGTTACAGGAGAAAATAATTATGATCTCAACAGATACAAAAATGAATGTGATATTATTCTAATCTATAATAATTTAGGTAACTTTCATTAGAGTAAAGCATTTTTGTAATGAATATGTAATAAATCCTAGAAAAAAAACCTAGAAAAATGTTAGGAGGATACTCTTTATAAGGATGTACCCTTTATAAGGCTACTATGTGGTAGTATATGCAAAAGTATAACATGGTCCGTAGGCAGTGGAAAAGAAAAGTAATAAAAGGTAAAATGATTAGAAGGAATGAAATAAAATCACTCTTGGCAAATGTTAAAGTGCACGTGGATAAGTCTTGGAGCCTCTACAGAGAACATTTAAAGTAGGATATGAATATTATGAGACCAATATGTAAAGTTAAAAAAAAAAAAAAACATGCTGCATTCATTTTGTGGAGGCACTTTGTGCTGTGCTTTCTGTTGTGGCTTGGCACCACCATCACCTTACTGAACCCTGGGAACTACACTTCCCAGAATAACCTTCCCCTTATGTGTCAAGTTCAAGTGCACCAATGAGAGGCGTCCACAGATTCAGAAGCTGGAAATGAAGGGCAACTGGCAGTTTTAGATTGCCAAGAGGTCAATTGTTGACGACTACCACAGGACCAGCAAGCAGCTCAGGCTTCCCCTTCTAGGTCTCCCACGACTGGCAAGTCTCCCCCTACATGTTTATTCCAGGGCTTCAGTTTAACTCTGATAATGATTTTTTTTAATTTATTTTTTTTATTATTTGTTAAAGTTTATTTATTATTTTGAGACTGAGAGTGTGCATGCTGGTATAAGCAGGGGAGGAGCAGAGAAAGAGCAAGAGAGAGAATCCCAAGCAGGCTCCTTTGTGCTATCAGTGCAGAGCCTGATGCAGGGCTCAATCTCATGAACCATGGGATCATGACCTGAGCCGAAATCAAGAGTTGAACACTTAACTGGCTAAGCCACCCAGGCACCCCAATAATGACTGTTTTTTAAAGGCTACATTTTTAGAGCAGTTTTAGGTTGACAGCGAAATTGAGAGGGATGAACATAGAATGGCTTTTTCACAGATTCTCTGACTTTAGCTCTTCCCACCCTGCTGCCCTGTTTTCTACATTAAACCCCATTACATTTCACCTATTAGCGATTCTATTTTTTCTGATTGATACGCATACATACATAATGACATTATAAATAAATGGTCTGGAAAGATAAATACTATCATCAAGATACTGGTTATTTCAAGGCAAAGGGGAAGAGAATGGAATTAGCAAGGGATATAGTGGCAAATTCCAACTGTATCACTTTTATTAGGAAATCATCTGAGGAAGGTATAGTCAATGAACTAACACTTGTTCAAGCTGGATTATATTAGGGAAATCAATGTGTGTTAAAAACATTAAAAGTTTTATGCATTATTCCAGATTTTTAACATATTTCCCTAAATAAAAAAATGTAAACTGGTTTTTTACCTGAGATGCTTTCCAATATTTCTTTTCAAGTCATCAGATTTCTTGTTTAACATACTCAATTATGGCCAGAAAAGTATAATTATATTTATGAATATGACTGATATAAAACACTAAAATTATCATCATCTGGGCTGACATTAGGTGTCTAGACACTTTGCCGTTAAAATGATATATTATTAGTTTCAGAGGATTCCATGAATGAACTTGATTTCCATTTCAAATTCAAATTTTTAGTCAACCATAACATCTTACAGCAATGTTTGCTATATCATCTCTTTGAAGTGTTATTTTAAAACTATCTTTGAGGAAACTTGAAATTTGAGTCTTAGTTCTGAGAGAGATTGAGTGCATCCTCAATCCCTCTCCCAAATGGGTATCACTAGGTTCCCTCACCATGCTCACTTTACAGTGCAGACGAAATGAGAAACCTGTTCGAATGCTGAGCTGGCCTAATTATGCTACAGCTGTCTAATAAACTCTTCACGAAAGAAGGGACGTGAACATTAGTTTAACAAAGTTCATTTAGGGGCAGCTGGCTGGCTCACTGGGTACAGTAAGCAACTCTTGATCTTGGGGTTGTGAGTTTAAGCCCCATGATGGGCATGTACCTTATACTTCATACCTTCATTTAGAGTTTTCAAAAAAGGATAAAACATTTTTATGAGTCTTATCACTATTATGGTTTTATTGAGACTAGAAGTATTAATACAGAGTGAGGGCATCAAAAAAAAATTGAAACCTATGCATACTATGGTAGTCTTGCTCTGAACCCTGGTAATACCCCTACCCACCCACTGCCATTTCCTCTGTTGCTAATAATTGGCCTCTGTATCTTAGGTATGTCCCCTGTGGGGAAATAGGTTGAAGAATTCCTTATACTTACATAAATGGGTTAAAAAAAAAAGCTTAGGGCGGATCACTGCTATAGGGCGGGGAAAGCACCCGAGGTTAGTTAGGGAGATACTATAATGGCATCACGAGTAACTTTTTATATCATCTGCAGGAAACTACTTTCCATCTGGTGCCAATATACTTTGATCACAACTTGAAACTCCATCTGCCCCCCCCCCCATCTCCCCGACCCTTTGCTTCTTACACAAGTTAATGATTACTATCTGATAGTTTTCTGCACGTTCACCATGTGTGTAAGATCGTGAGAGCTCAATACGAAGACGAAACTCCTGTTTGGGGCTCTTGTCTCCTCCCAGACATTAGTCTCTCTCGTTTTCACTTCTGCACCCGCTCTCTTGCTGGATAAAAGAGAACTCCAGACTTACAGTCTGCAACAGTCCCCCAAAGAACCCTATATATTATTTTGTTACCTAAAGTTGTAAATAAGCTTTATCTCATTTTTAAATGCTTCCAGATGAAAGACTTGAAAGACCATGAGAGCAGTTCAAGAGTCTCAGTCATTAGCCATATATTAACCCCATCCTCTGAACCACATGTAAAGCTGTGTACACAATCATATTTCATGTGAGCATGGCAGGATAACTCAAAGCTATTCTTAGATTTACTTTCATACCTACCTTGAAGAACTTCAAATAGAACTTGCCTTCTCTGGTGTTTTGAGATTAGGACACAAATTATCTTCCTCTCTCAGAAATGCTGCTGCTGCTGCTGCTGCTTCTTTTTCTCCTCCTCCTCCTCCTCCTCCTCCTCCTCCTTCTTCTTCTTCTTCTGACAATTGTCAAAATGGGAGAATGGGGTCTATCTTTTTGTCCCTAAGAGAATCTGAGAATTGCATTCTGACCCCTTCAATCCCTTACCCTCTTCCCCCACTCAAGGTATTAAGAGTCAGTGAACTGGCCTCAGACTACTAACGTTTTCCTGAGTCATTCAAAATTTCAAACAACTTGGATGATACTCCATATGCAGCTACCTTATGGAAAGTCTCACTTCATGGCCTATTAGAGGTGATAGAGCCATTCAAAGGAAAATCTTATGGTTGAAGAGAAGAAAAACTAAGAATTTTGCTTCTTTAGGACATGAATAGGATTAAAAAGAATCTTGAAAAGAGCTGAAAGTGATTATGTAGAAATACTACTCTGAAGTGAGGAAAAAAAAAAAAAGAATTGAGCATCTTGTAAATAAGATCTGGTCTCTGAGTAGAAGTGACCACAGGGAGTTGGAATATGCTGAGAATGTCCTAAGTGTTCCTGTACCATAGTGCAAAGCACATAGTATTAGACATTTTATGGATTTAGTCATTTATAAAAAATTATCTTATGTCTATGGTGCCCCTATCACTGTGTTGGAGTAGGAGCCCATTGAAAAAGCTTTGAAACAGTATATATACACAGCAAAAAATAAGTAAATATGCCTCCAACACAATACGACAGTGTGTAAATGGATTGTGCATAAAGAGAAATTAGCAAAGTTCCATTTAATCTTAGAATTATAATGAAAACCTCAGTGTATTGCTTCTTCAGTTTATGATTTAATTTGAATATCATATGGAAGAAGCTACTGAATACATTTGCTAGGTTGATTTCACTTGTCATCCTGGTAACTTTTAGACTGACGGATGTGTAGGATGTCTGGACAATCAGGAACAGGGGGAACTAGTAACAAAGCAGGTGTCAACTGCTCAGAATAAAATGAAAAAAGCCAAATCCTCTACTTTATAACTTGTTAATAGTGTTTGTTTTTTTTTTTAAACTGTAGCACTAACTCTTCATTCTATGGAGATAAAAGATTCTCACAGTGTCTGACTTAACAATTTGCAAGACTTTTTATTCTCGGACTTATTCATTAGCATATTGTGTGAAACAATTTGTGACAATTAACTTCTGTAATAAATGTCTCCAGTAGGAATAATCATTCCTTTCTTCCTACTCATTCACTAAATGGGTGACTGCTGTAGGTCAGAAAGAAACATTATCTCCTATTTTGTAAGAAATCTACAATTTCTTTCCCTTACGAGTCACTTACTGCTACTCTTATATTCTTACAAGGAATATTACAACTCTTGCTGGTTCTGCACTAAGACTGTTGCAGCTACTATTACTACTATTGTTGTTGTTACTTTATTTCCTGAGTGAAGACATGGGATTGCTCAAACAGATGATTATTTGTTGTGCCTTTGGTTTTATTTATTTTATGTTTTTTAGAAATTGTATTTTCTGCCAACCTTACTTCTGTTTTGTTTGCCTTTGTGGAGGAGCAGGTTAAGACCACTCAGTGGTTGTCTCTCTCCATTCAGTGTCCTGAGCAGTGGGATCCGCAGGCCAGTCCTCAGGGGGCAGGCTGAGGGTCCCAGGCTTCAGGAGGGAACTGATGCATAGGCACAGAGTGCACCTGCACACCTTCACACCAGTCTCTGATTTTAGGTTAGTAGCAGTGAACTCAGGAGCTGGAGCAGTCCATTCATCCCTGAAATCCCTCTTTTTCAGCATCAGCCTGGTCTTCCTTTTCAAACGCTTCAAGATTTCTGTAGAAGTAGAAATCAGGCCTCACCTCCCATGGGTTCCCGGGAAATGTTGCCACGCATGTGCCAAACTTCCCGAGCCAGCATCCACTGCATCAGACCCATTGAGTAAGCTCTCTTGTTGTTGAAAGTGATGTCAGTGTCCACATGGTGCAGAAGAGTCTGTTACACAGAGTGACAGTAGGTAGGTTAACATAAGATGTCTCTATGAGATGCTGGTGGTCAGCCCTGGGATCAGTAACCACCAGAAGTCTGGGCTCCTGCCTGGATCTGGTTAGTGAAGGTTCCAAGACTGAAGCCACCAGCAACATGAGTGGCTCCAGTGACTGGCAAACTTTGGCATAGCTCAGTAGCCAGTGTTCCTGGATGATATGACACTGACATCCAGGTTTTCAGTGGCAACAATAACACAAGCTGCCAGCAGAAGCTTCTCCCAGGTTCTCTTCAGAAGGATATAGCTGCCATCACTTTTCCTTTTGTAGCTGTACTGTTTCCATTTGGAAGTCAAAGTTGGTGCCACCTAAGTAGGTTCCTGCTGCAAGGAATTTGAGGACAGACTCCTCCTTCATTTGCAAGAGATTGAGGGCTCCAGACATTATGAGAGTTTACCTTTAAGTTACAGTGGGCACGTAGAACAACACGGTATGCAGAAAGGCTACTTTAGTTTGTTTTAAAAGCAACAATATAAATGTTTCTAGTAATGTGTACTGTCAAGTTCCTTCTTCTCTTTCAGACTCACCAATGGTCGGTACGCATGAACTATGAGACTTTGTTAGACTGCTTCAGAAAATAAGTCAGAAAAAGAAGGGTCTCAGGCTTCTTGTCAGAAACAAATCATTATAGAATATGGAGAGATGATTTGGTCTCTCAGGGATAACTATCAGAGAGGCATCACAGCTCTTCTAACGTACTTTCCTCCTTGCGAAACCTCCCACCATCTCCTTTCTGTCTGTGTGTGTGTGTGTGTGTGTGTGTGTGTGTGTGTGTGTGTCTTTCTACATACACATTATAAATAATATGGTATATATGTTTAAATTACATATATAATATTTGCAGAAACCAATACACAATGTACGTAATCTCACTGAGTTTTACTTTGTAAACTGATTAACACCTTGACATTCAAAAAGTATTTTTTGTATTGGTTCAGAACTACATACTCTGGGGCCTAAATAGATAATTAGTACTTATCCCCTAGTATCAGCCTTAATATACTTAAAACACTTCCAATTTTGGGGTTTTTTGAAATATGTAAGGCACTAATATACTTATAAATCTTCTGTATTTTCCCTCATTTGTAATCTCTTTGTATATGTCACATCCTGTTACTTGGGCTTCCAAGTAACATTTTTGTTTTCTTAGATCTAAGATAAGTTGTGAAAATCACAGAGTAGGTACCAAGGAATTGTAAATATAACAGGCTTTTTTAGACAAAGGAAATAAAATGGCTGACAAAGTTTAAAGCTGGGGGTAAGGCTCAGAGTAACTGATGGGGTAAAAGAGTCTGTGAGGTTAACTTGAGCTTATTCTGAAGGATGGACGACTGTGCATGCCCGGCTGTGAACTTTGAGTTTTAACCTGCAAAAATGAGCAGCCATACAATGATTTTAAGTTTCTGAGTAGGATGACTATGATACTTGAGTTATAGGAAGATAATTCTGAATGCCAAATAGACTACAGAAGTGTTGTCAAAATAACTTGAAAGAGAAAAATGGTGGCTTGAAATAAATGGTTTGATATGGATGTTAGACAAAGAATGATTAAAATTTTCGTGTACTCATTGTCTTACTCTAGGTTCCACAGAACACAGAGCCTGAGGTAAAAGCTATGTGCTAATACTTTATGAGGTAGTACAATACTAGGGTGCTGGGTTGAGGGAAAAGGAGAACAAGGTAGGAAGGAAGAAGAGCCAGTAAGAGAGTAAAAGGTTGTATGATGGTGATGACAGAGAGACTAGGTGAAGGAAACAGAAATTCATATGCAGATCAAATATGGATTCCAGTGAGTATGCACTGCTGCCCCTTCTGGGGGGAGGGTGGGAAGGTGTTTGAAATAGGTGACATGACACTAAGTACATAACCAGTCCTTTTGAAGGATGATGATATTCTAAGATCTGTCACTGGTGTCGACTACTGGCAGGTTAATTGTATGGCAGTAGCAGTTACAGTTAGCTAGTTCAGTTAGCGAGTTAGCTTGCACCTACAAGTGCAAGTGCATTTATTATGGCACCCATGCACTGATTCCATTTTTCACATGATTGTGGTGTCCGTGGACCATTGCCCAAACTTGGGTGGGATAAGAAGGCTTATTGAAAGTCACGGTGTCAGTCACTTTTATATGCGTTACATAAAAAATAAAGATCCACATGCCTTTGCTCACTGCCATGGGTCTATCCATATGTCTTTCCCCAGAACTCTGACTTTTTACCTTCTAATTTTTTTTTTCCCCCTTCCCAAATCAAGACCTTTACCTCTGTCCTGGGGGCCATGTATACTCATTCTTCTGGCCACTTCTCATCCCTAGAAAGTGATGACTAAGTGACCGCACACAGTTTTGCTTACTGAAACGATGTCCTTTGTAAATGCACTTTAGTATTTCCCCTTTGTAGGGCTATAATGAGGCATCAGTTCCTTCTCACCTAACACAAACATATTGCAATAATCCATCTGTGAGTGGGTTGAAATTCATCCTACTTTATCAGTTATAGACAACATCCATGAATTCCTAAGTATAAGCTGAAAGTCATTTGTATAAAGAGATAAGTGACATAGGCATCAGAATTGCATGTTCATGTAATTTAAATATGCACTTGATCTGCTTGGTACAAACCTTGACTGTGATGTTCCAATTTCACATGGATCCTTCCTATTCTGCTTGACAATATGCCAAGATGATATGGTAAAACATCCCTCAAAATGGACAGTTCCAATAATACAGCCACTTGGTGTTCCTAGCAAAGAACATTTCTTACTAGGACCATAGCACCCCCTCAATTCATTCCTTAAGCGATTGATGAGGGTATTATCTATGCTATTCTGAAAATTATAGACTTGTAGTGGGTTCTTAGCTCATAAGTGTTAAATCTGTTTTACCTTCCCATATTCTCAGAGTCTTCTGATTTCAGCCTCACCACTATGTAAAGGAAGTAACAACATTTATTCCTAATTTAAGATAATTGAGTGGAGGATTCAAACAGTCAATTTAATAGGTTATTAGGATATTTTAGGAGTCCTTATAATGGATATAAATTCCCCAAGGTAAGTAAATTGTCTCCTATTAAAACCTATTTCCAAACCCTTGGATGTCTCCTATTAAAATATAGTTCCTGGGGTGCCTGGGTGGTTCAGCTGGTTAAGTGTGGAACTTTTGATCTTGGCTCAGGTCGTGATCTCACAGTTCCTAGGTTCAAGCCTCATGTTAGGCTCCATGATGAGTGTGGAGCCTGCTTGGAATTCTCTTTCCCTCTCTCTCTGACCCTCTCCTGCTCATGCTCTTTCTCTCTCTCTTTAAAAAATAAATATAAATAAACTAAAACAAAAACAAAACCAAAAAAAAAACCCACCATATTTCCCAACCCTCAAGATCTATGTTGACAGGTCATGGCCAGCAGACATTAGCTGGGTTCTATACGTCCTTTAATGTATAAGCTATTTCCTTTTAGAACAGAGATTTTACTTTCTTTTTGGTTTGTGCTTAATCCTGAACTTGTAATTGTCTTAGAAGCAATGAGGGAACTAAGGAAGGTTCTTTTATGGAAACAAGCTCCATCTCTGTGTCTGATTCAAGTGGGTCATTTCAATTTTACCACTCAAGGAAGGGACTGCCTTTCTCTAACAAGGGGGAGGAGGCAGGCAGCTTCTGCTGAAATAGTGAATTCAGTGGAATTTAGGAATTCAAATTTAGCAGACTTGTCAATCCATATTCCCCATCACAGATTTCAGAGTTCTACTCTTGTCCTATGAGAATCCTGACATTGACAAATGAGATTTGTTAATTATATCATATAATCTAACTCCCTTACAATTAGGTTCTACCTTGAGATTGCAGCTCCTGAAGAATTTTATAGAAGTTACTAATTGTATGCCATGAGATATCACTTGATGCCCAGGTATTAGAGGAATTAGCTGTTGAGCAACCTGTCATTGTCCCATACAGCCCTAAGATGACAAACACCACACATTAGTGCCTTAGTTTCCACCTGTACCTCATCAAATCATCACTGTCTTGATTAGCAGCTCCTGGCTTCTGTTGAGATGGCCAATTAATACCCTTATCAAATTTGGCCACATCTTTCATGTTCTAAACAAGATTTTTTTACTCCTTTCAATATGGATAGGCTAAGAACTTCTGAAATTTTTAAGTTCTGCTTTTTTATTAAGAATTCCATCCTAAAATCATTTTTCTTGTCACATTCTACTAGAAGCATTCAAGAGAAACCAGCTGCTCCTTCAACACTTTGCTTAGATATTGCCTTCACCAAATATCTAATTTCATCACTCTCAAGGTCAACCTTCCACAAGACACTAGGACAGGAACACAATTCAGCGAAACTCTGCCATTTTATAACAAAGAATCACCTTCTCTCCAATTTCCAATAACATGTTACTCATTTCTGTCTGTAACCTCATCAGAATGGCCTATACCATCCATATTTCTACCAACATTCTGTTCACAACCACTTAGGTATATACTCTAAGATGATTGAGGATTTCTCCGTAGCTCTCCTTTTTTCCTTTGCATTCTCACCAGAATTGCTTTTAATGCTCCTTTCACAGAAATCTTGTCTTACTCTAGCATGCAACTCCAAAGTCTTCTAGCCTTTACCTATTTACTAAGTTCTAAAACCACTTGCACTTTTTTAGCTATATGTTGCAGCAGCACTCTGCTTCCCAAGACTAATGTATATACTTGTTAGGGTTTTCCAGAGAAACAGAATCATTATGATATATAAAGAGATAGAAGAGAAAATGTATTACAGGAATTGACACATGAAATTATGGAGGCCTGGATATGCCACAACATGTCATCTATGAGCTAGAGAACAAGAAAAACCTTTGGTATAATTCAGTTCAAGCCTGAAGGTATAAGAACCAGAAACTCCAATGTCTAAGGGTAGGAGAAGGATGATGTCCCAGCACAAGGCAAGAAAAAGAGAATTTGCCCTTCCTTCACATTTTTATTCAATTCAGGCACTCAGCAGATTGGATGATGCCTACTACATTGGTGGAGTGATTTTCATTACTCAGTCTACTGATTCAAATGCTAATCTCTTTCAGAAACACCCTCACAAATACATCCAGATAATGTTTTACCAGCTATCTCGGCATCCTTTGGCCGAGTCACATAGAATTAAAGAACAGAACTGAATGCCTTCTACTACCATCAGCTTACTTTGCTTTGTTCACAACTATTTTCAACATTATCAGGTGCAAGCATAGGCACTGTTTCCCCTTTCCTCATTCAATTCCTACCATTGGTTTTGGCTTTAGCTCTTTTTTTCCATCTCGCTTTTTTTCTTCACGCTTTGCCTGATAATGAGAATTAAACCGGAGAGTAAGTGATTTGTCTATTCCTGTATAGAAAATGTCTGAACTAGGAGTAGATCTCAAGCCACCTCAGTCTCTCCCCACTCACAGTGTGGTAATATTACCAAGATTATTGGGAAGGTCATATTATTGCATAGGTCATGCTGACAAGTACGAATATCTGTTTCAACACAGATACAATGCCTATAGCATTAGTAATTTAAGTAAAAATGGGCTTTTTCCCCTTCATTATCTAGAATCTAGATATAATATGCATAGAGTATACACATACATTTAAATTATATTATTATTATTATTATTATAATAAAGAATCAGGAAAAATATCTATTTTTCTGATTTTCCTTCTTCTAACATAATAGAATACACATGTGCACAGTAGGCAACCAGATGTTCCAAATAAATTTTGCCTTGTTTATGATTATATAGACATACATATGCCTGTGTGTGTTTATTATAAATACATTACTTGTTACTGAATTATTTAGTATCTATGTACTGCTATTGTCAAGTCTTTAAATAATCCTCATTTTCCCTTTTTTTCTTTGACTCATGGCTAAATTTAGAACCATAGCATTTGCTTATTGTTGAAGTACTGATTGAAACAGAAGGTAACTGTATTCCCAAATATGTATGTATGTATGCATGCATACATATATATATGAGAAAGACTGAAATAGCACTGAGGAAAAATTATGGCAGTATAGACTGTGTAGTGAGATCATCAGAAATCTTTACATGTTTCACAAGGACTGTATTCTTTGGTATCATGATTTAAAGTATACACAGAAAATAAGAGAAATTGAAATTCGTCCTGAGTAAAGGACCATCTTAGCTCCTTGATCCATATAAGTTTGATGAACTCTGCATTCCTAGGGAAGAGCAACAGTCATGCTGAGGGCAGAGAGATATCTATAAATGAGACCCTGATATGCCTTATGTGATTCTAATACACTCATCTCCTTCAGTGCTTTTACACATATCCATCCAGAGGAATTAAGCAAGAAATATTTCTCTGGAAATTTGTTTTAAATCATTTTCCAAAATAAAAATAATTTAAAATTTCAGGTACTTAAAAATTTAAGTAGAATTTGTGCAGAAATCTACATTTTTGTCTACAGTATTTGATTAGAATACAAACTAAATAAAAAAATGTTTACAGTTGTTTTACTAACTGTATCAAATACTAAAGCCTATACTGCACATATATATCTATGCATGCTTCCATCTGTGCTCCCAGGTACTTCATTTCATAAATCAACCTTCCTTACCTTTTCTAACAGTCTGAAACTGTTATGTAGAATGGAATGAGTTATAATATCATACTTTCTAGTATTCATAACTTAATTTTAAAAAGTCATTTAGCAGAAAAAATACGAATTAAATATTTCTAATATTAAAGATAATGCTAAATTTATCATGAATTATGTCTAAACAAGTGTTATATTTAAAGAAAGAATATGATTTCTTTTAAAAAAATTTTAGGTTTATTTATTTCGAGACAGAGAGTGTGCACAAGTGGGGTATGGACAGAGAGAGAGGAGAGAGAAAATCCCAAGCAGGTTCCATCCACACTGTCAGTGCAGAGCCCAATGTGGGGGCTCAAACTCATGAATCGTGAGATTGTGATCTGAGCCAAAACAGAGTAGGACGCTTAACTGACTGAGCCACTCAGACACCCTGTAAAGACAGAAGATGGTTTCTGAACATCCTATATAGTTGTTCTTAAATCTTAAACATCCCATAACTTAACTCTTGGCCTTTCAAAAGACCCAGGTAATCTTCCTTACCTTAGTATTTTTGCTTGTACATTTATTTTTGGTGCTCATTTGAACTCCTTCATACCTGTAATTGATTCTGGAGGGTTTGGGGGAGAATTACACTTAAAATAATATTGCTTAGGGAAAAATCACAACTTTATAAAACTGATTCCAATAATTTCCTTCTCTTTCTTTTATGGAGAAATCCAGAAAGAAGTTCCCACAAAGCTGCAAATTTGATTAGTTGTTAAACTGATGACTCATCAAATTAATAAAGTCAGAAAACTTCTGGGTGATAATTGAAGTACAGAGAACAAAGACTCTATATGCAACATCCCTATAGCTGTATATGATTTTTTGCTCTGGATCCAATCAGGAAAATATGGTACTCTTGGGAAATTTACTTTATCTACAGACTTGTAAAATTCCATTGGGTAAATTTTTATTCCAAAGAAACTAAGACAGTGTATACATTGGCTAAGCCAAGAGCACTGCTTGGGGAATTTAACTATTTTGCTCAGACTATCACTGGCCATCTGTTATTGAAGAGAGGTCTTTAGAACTTGAATTACCTAGGCAGGCTAACACTGTTGATAGAATAACTTGGCTAAATACTGTGTTTTCCATGTCCATTGTCAATTTGTTAGACATACTGTATCAGGAATGAAAAACAGGTTTTGGTTTTTTTTTTTTTAATTTCTTGGTATTGATACTGCATGTTTGTAAACTTATTCAGTCACAGCAGAAAATCCTTGTTTCAAATGTGTGTGTGTGAAGATCTTGCTGTGATGGCTGAAGTTCATTTTTTTTAATAAAGCATGATTTATTTGTTCAAAAAAATGTTTTAATCACTCAGAGTTTATGGCTTCATTTGGCCCAATAATACACCTCTGAGGACCCCACATGGATCTTTCCAAAAATTACCAGACATGTAAATTTGAAGTGTTACAGGCCCTTCCATGACCCCTTAGGTCCTGCCAGTGGGTCTAAAGAGAAAAATGAGAGCGTTTCTACGTGGATCTTCCCACAGTGGCTCTGTTTCTCTGGGCTGCAGTGCTGATGCAAATGACTGGGACATTTCAGCACAGGAGCCTCTGCACAATGCCATCACATGATTGCACAGCATGAGTTCTCTTTCTGGGCCATTTTATAGAAGGCTTAAGGCTGTTCCCAGCACTTGGGATTTGGACACCAGGTCACCCAGCTTCTCCCTTTGCTCTAACAGAGACTCCATTGTGTTGTGCAGCCTGATTTTGGTCTCATCCAGCTCCATCCTGTACCTTAGTCATGGGGTTAGTTTCTCAGCAGTTCTTGTATCTACTGGGGCTGCCATCTAAGGGCTGCTGAGTGGATGGTAGCAAGAGATCCGACTGGCCACTCTAGACTGTCTACCTGCTTGGAGAATTCTTCTAGTACCTTCTCTAGAAAGGTAAGAGCCATGCAGGGCGGCAATTCACTATCTGCAATGACCACTCCTGCCAGACTGTGGTTTCACACGTAGACGTGGCACAGATATTCTTGTTCTTGGACAGAAGCTCTGCTGCCTTATGCTGAGTGCTCCACAGCCCGTTGATCTGTGAGGGTCATGACTTTCTGATCACTGGACCTCTGGAAGAAGCTGAAGGAGCACACATCGTATGTGGCTTTGAGCAGCACCACCTTGGGCTTGCCTTTGTACAGGACACTAAGGCTGTACAGCTTCATGGTGCAGTGTCCCCCATCCCTGCCCCAGAGCCATGGGACCAGCGCCCCTGGGGACTGCCTCGGGCTGCTGAGGGGTCTGACCTATTGAAAACACCACCTGAAAAATGATTTATCAAGTAATTTAAGAAAATAAACATTTGGCACAGTTTGCTCTGAACTTTAAAATGCCTCAATATTAAGCATTTTGGAGTAGATATACTTTTTTATTGTCTAATTTGCTCTGTGAAGATCTGAAACTTCTAGCTCTTTTCCGTGTGATGAAAAGCATTTAAAAAAATTTCCCACAATAAAGTAATGTTAATGGTGAATGTTAGATTAGGTTAGGTAAACAACTTTTCTTTGTGAAAATCAAAAGAAGAAGTAACAGGTTATCAAAGATAAAATTTAAAATTATTGTATTATCTTCATCAACAAATCCTTGATAGTTAATTATAATAATATAAAACACTTGTTTTTAACACTTAACATGGACCAAGAAAGGAATTTAAATGTCTCATCTACATAAAGTCATTTTATCCTTGTAAAAACTATATTATTATAAATAAGTCAGGAAAAAAAGATTATTTTAATGATTTTCCTACTTTTAATAGGACAGAGTGAGCATACATGGGGACAGCAGGCAACCAGATGCTCCATAGAAATGGGTATTTTGCCTCATTTTTCTGATTATATGCCAACATCTATCAGAGTACTCAGGATAATAGTATTTGTGAGAAAATTAATCTGAATAAATGAATGAAAAGAACAAAAATAGAAGCATTTTAAATATTACATTGTGACTATGCTTGAAAATACTGCTCATGTCATTTTATTTGCTGAAATGATTCTGTATAACTGCAAAGCCGCCATTGCCCACATACCTCAGGATTTTCCATATGCAGGGGCTGTCCTCCCACAGTTAGCAAGAGGCAGCAGTAAGGGGAATAAATAGGAATATGAGGGTGGATGATGACATTCCATGACAAATGAGTCTGATGGTCTCATTTGTTATCATATCCAGTCATTGAACATGTGCCAATTCTTGCTCCTCAATGAAATTTTCTTTCTTCCTAAATTCTGATAATGGGTTTTATGCAGAATTCTATAAAATGATTCACCTAAATAGGAAAGTTTACAGCAATTTGAGTCAACATGCCAATGGAAGAAACAACACAGGTGCTTTGATCTTTTTCTTCCTTAAAAAATATCTAAAGATTTTAATGTCATTTAAAAAGTTTTAAAGGGCATTTTTTAATGTGAAAATGTACTTTCAGTATTAAGACTTCATATTTGTATGTAAATTTAAGCTCAGAGATAAATTTACAAAACTTGAATTGTTATTTGATCAAAAGGGTTTTGAAAATTAAGCTGATATAGTTCCAATATCCCTCTTCCTTTTTTTTTTTTTTTAAATACGGAATGCTTCACAAATTTGGTGTCATCCTTGCACAGAACTCATGCTAATCTTCTCTGCATTTCAATTTTAGTGTATGTGCTGCCAAAGCATGCACTCTATCATCCTTTCATGACAATATGTTCTTTTGTTTCTTTGAGATTTAATCTCATGGTAACTGTTTGGAAACATAATATGGAAAGAAGTCTAATGAACTTATGGAACATGTTGGTTTTGGACAGGTAAAAGAATGAAATGGTCTGAAGGGCTTGTTATAAATGCATATGATAAATTAGTCTGCCAGATTTAATAACATGCTTTATCCCTTTCAATTAAAGCTACTATGTGCAGATTCAAGTACCTTTAACGTTTATTTATTTTTGAGACAGAGAGAGACAGAGCATGAATAGGGGATGGTCAGAGAGAGGGAGACACAGAATCCGAAACAGGCTCTAGGCTCTGAGCTGTCAGCACAGAGCCCGACGCGGGGCTCGAACTCACAGACCACGAGATCATGACCTGAGCCAAAGTCGGCCGCTTAACTGATTGAGCCACCCAGGCGCCCCTCACGTACCTTTAAAGACTGAATGTTATGTGGATAGATGGAAAAATGATACTATCATTGGATTCCATTCTCAGTAGTATTTCGTATTTTTTCAAAAGCTAAAGCTTAACTATATTTTTAATTATAAGTTATTTTTAAGGTTTAAAACAGTGAATTTGTGGCAAAACATGTCAAATTAACCTTTAAAAAATGGAAAATATTTTATATATAAGGATACCGTTTCTTCTTCCCAATTTTATTAATTAAAAAAAAAACTTAAATTGTTGTTCTAAAACACCAATGAGCTATTTGATTTTTATCTTGGAAAAAAAATGAATGTATATAGATGGCACACATTCTTTTACTCGGTTGCATATTGAAAAAAAAAAGATGAGAAAAATTAGTTCAACTTTGATCTCAATTTAGCAGTAAATATCAATGCAGCTTTCCCAGATGTCTATAGTTTCAATTTTTAACTACTAACATAAGAAACTGAAGTCTTATTTTATGTAATTGGCTTTCCCATGAAAACTGTAGCTACAATTGAGGAGTTTTGCCTTTATACTTGATTCAGTAACAGCAACAAAAAACGGTACTGCCCTAGGAAATGACACACAAGAATCATTTACATATGGGGCCTCATCTAACTTCAAGATTATTCTGTATGTGAAGTCTGCAGTAGGATTGACTCCACAGACTCTTTATTAGCCTACTTTTATCATCACACTTTTATGCCTTTAATAAGATGTTAAGTATTCTTTCTCCTTTTTTAAAGTTTGTTTATTTATTTATTTATCTTTGAGAGAGAGAAAGAGAGAGAGAGAATGAGAGCACAGGAGGGTCAGAGAGAGAGGGAGACAGAGAATCCCAAGCAGGCTCCATGCTCTCAGGCTCACAAACCATAAGATCAACCATTAGAGTTGAAATCAAGAGTCAGATGCTTAATCGACTGAGCCACCCAGGCACCCCTGTTCTTTTCTCCTTAAGTGAAACGTATTTTACTTGATAAAGACATGTAGAAAGGTACGTGTGTGTGTGTGTGTGTGTGTGTGTGTGTGTGTGTGTGTCTATGTTGACTGATCTTTTCATAATGTGCTGTTTTACATGTTGATGGCATTGTGCTGTTATAAACTGAGCCTCACATTCATGAGAGCAGAGGGCACAGCCAATGTTGATGACATCTGCCAAATTGTTATTATGGAGAATTTCCTGTTGAGTCATTGCATTATGGGTCAGAGGGGAGGTGGAGCAAGGCAGAAGCATGTGAATAGAAATACACTTGGGATATAAATCAAAGAAGAGAGTACTTCATTTTAGGTGTGACCTACAAATCTATGAAATAAGTATAATCTTCATTCTAAAGAAAAGGAAACTAAAGTTCAGGAAGATGAAGTCATTCATTTAGAGTTCTAATGTAATATCGGAAGCAGGATTTTACGTCTCAACGTCCGATTCTATTGAAATTAACCAAACATGCAGAAAAATTTAAAAACAGACAAAACCAACAACAAAGCCCTCCTTCATGTTGGCATTGCTTCTCTATCCTAGACACGTTTTCCATTTTTTCTTGATGGACGTCAAGCAACAGGTTTTATTCCTGATATTTGTTGTCAATATAATCTCCTCCTCCAACCACTGTTCAAAATTTAAAACTATACTAATTAGCAACAGCTTGAAACATACCACAATTTGGAATTATAGAAAGGGAAGGGGATCATAGTTTGACAAACAACAATTAAAGAAAAACCATCTGGAAGAGATAAAAGTGCTGAGGAGATGATCCAATAAATGTTTCTCAATAATTTTATATGCATAAACATCCAGGAGATAGGAAGATGAATATAGATATTGTAAAATAATTATTTTAGATATCCATTCTCTGGTTCTCTTAAAGCTAGACTCTTCTTTATACTTTTATAAGGAAAATACATAATCATAAACTATAGTCAGATATAAACTTCAGTATCTCTGCTAAAAAGAAGTATGTTAATTAAGAAAAATATAACAAAGTCATTTCAGAAAACATGTATTTGATGGTAATAGCCTAAGAATTTAACATGCTTATGTGTGTTCCCTTGTCACTTCACTCTACAGCATGATGGCACAGAAAGGGTCTGGAGGCTTGCCACTGGAGAAAGGAAAGGTGGCAAACCTATAAATTACTCTTAATTATCAAAAATAGAATGCATAAAGTGACTTTCACACTCTTGAGTATAAAACACATCAAAAGTTACCATTAGACATCCTCTTGCAGCTATAATTCACTCACTTGATTTTACAGAGTTCTCAGTGTGCCTGATTTCCTTGGTCTACCTGTTTCTCTCTCCCTGCCACTCATTATCCCTATTATTCCTCTCCCATTGACTCTTCAGTTGGCACATTTCCATACTCCCCATTATGCTTACAAATAATCTCATTACAAGAGTACAGCTCACCAAAGAGCACCTGTTACATCAAGGGTAGAACTGACATTAGACTCACTTCACCATGGGCAGTATTCAAGTGTTTTACTGGAAATATACCCTCACGTCTGGTTGCTACTCAGTGGTTAAGTACATAGCCACATTATTGAGATCAATTATTACCTGCCTGAGCTAGAAAACAGTTTACAACATGATGAGAGGGTGAAAAGAATAGTGCTCAGTGAAGCGATCATTGACTGAAATATCAAGTACCTCTTGTGTCAAAGTGCTAACAACGTATAATCTAACAGCAATAGTGTTTCAAGATCATACCCCATTACCTAGGGGTATTTATTCAGCATAATATCAAAGACATGTGTAATCTTTGTGACTACAGAGACCATAAAGGCCCAGTTAGCAGCATAACCAAGAAATTAAAAGACGATAAATAGTCCATGATTAAATTTTCATTTCCCATTCTTGATTCTGTTTACTATTCCATTTTGATCGATTTTTTTTCCCTCACACTTTTGAGTATCAGAGGAAACTGGATACACTTGGAAAATGATGGTTTTAGTTTGAAATGAAGAACACACCCACCAAAAATCTTGGTTGAACTACAGCTAAATATCAAAGAAAAGGACACACACACCTCCTCACTCAAGTACCTCCTGCCAAGAGAACCAGGGCTTCCCTCCTGCTTACATAACAGGCCGGCAAGTCATGCACACGCACTTCTGAAGAGTGGCTGGTAGTGAAGGGAAAGCAGCAGGGGCAGAGGGGCTGGTGCGGAGGATTCTTGGTAGAACGTGAACTGTACAAAAGGGTCAAGAGAGCAGCTGTTAGCCCAACACAGGACCAAATTAGTGGCATGGGATATGCCTTTACAGGACTGAGTTGGTGGCAGAAGGCAGAATGCAAGTTCTGGCAAACTAATTTTATTTTTGTTTGCATAGTACATTTGTAAAATTGCATAAAAGTAAATTTTATTTCACAGTTTTTAAAATTTTTACATTTTATTTTACAGAGAGTTGCCTGCTTTCTATATTGAATTTGTTTCCTTGCTCAAGAACAGAATACACCTCTTGATTAAACCTTTACTTTCAAAGTCAAGGTAACCTTTTTCACAGTCTGAATGTCACTTGAGCCTTAAAATACAATGATTTTCCTTTCCAGAAGAAACAGTGACATAGTGGTGAAACTATTCCAGCACTTAAATATGCTACAAAAGCCAACATACTAAACCAAACTAGCAATCCCTTTCTCAATCACTTAAGTGGAGAGATAAATGATTCTTTTTCACAAACACATCTGCTTATCTTAAGGGAGTCTAGAAATTAGATCACTACCTTAAGCAACATTTAAGAGCATTCCTATGTCTCATGAATCAGGAAATGTTAACTTATAGGCATCTTCTTTACTGTAAATCAGAGCAAATGATTTTCAAGGGAAATTTGTGAAGTATAGTTCTAAAACTTATTTGTAAAAATAATGTGAAGGTGAATCAGCAACTAAATATAAGTGAGTTTTAAAAGAAGATTAAGTCCTTTAGTTTCTGTGATCCATGAATAATTTTTAAATCAAAATTTCTTATAATATTTAAATAATATATAATGCATTAAAAATAATGCTTTACTGGGGTGGCTCAGTCAGTTAAGCACCCGACTTCAGCTCAGATCATGATCTCATGATTTGTGAGGTCAAGCTCCGTGTTGGGCTCTGTGCTGACAGCTTGGAGCCTGGAGCCTGCTTTGGATTCTGTGTCTCCCTCTCTCTCTGCCCCTTCCCTATTCATGCTCTGTCTCTCAGAAGTAAACATTGAAAAAAAAATTTTTTTAATTAATGCATATACTACATCTACATATACTACTATAATACTAGTATATAATCATATACTACATCTAAATAGAATCATATGTACAAAAACTTTACAGACACAGCAAAATATTCAACATGAGAAAATAATATTTTGATGAAAAACAATGATGCTCTCCTTTCTGTATCCAAAATTTTCTAACTTTGGATAAGGGATATTTTTATAATACCAATAGAAGTTCGAGCGTATTAATTAGTGACACTAACAATACTACTGGGTAGTTGTGTTTACCATTCCCTCCAAATATTGTTAGGATTTTCTCTAGTAATTACTTAGGAAACTGCAATACTTCTGAGCATATTTATATTCCAGAAGACTTCCTAACTTTCTCCTCTGAGAAAGCTCAGAATATGATAGGAAATTTCAGATATAATAAACAAATAGTAGGGCAAATCTTAATGAACATAAACATTCATTGTGACCAATGTCCTCCAAAATTCTAATTTAAAATAATCCTGGAAACTGGCGAGGATGCAGAGAAAGGGGAACCCTCTTTCACTGCTGGTGGCATTGCAAACTGGTGCACCCACTCTGGAGAACTGAATGGAGGTTCCTCAAAAAAAAAGAACTGTCCTATGATCCAGCAATTGCACCACTAGGTATTTACTCAAAGTCTACAAAAATACAGATTTGAAGGGGTACATGTATTCAATGTTTATAGCAACATTATCAACAGTAGCCAAACTATGGAGAGAGCCCAAATATCCATCGACTGATGAATGGATAAAAATACATATATGTGTGTGTGTGTATATATGATATATACACATACACAATGGAATATCACTCAGACATCAAAAGAATGAAATCTTGGCATTTGCAATGATGTGGATGGAGCCAGAATGTATTTTGCTAAGCAAAATAAGTCAATCAGAGAAAGACAAATACCATATGATTTCACTCATATGTGGAATTTAAGAAACAAAGAGATGAACATTTGGGAAGGTGAGAAAAATGAGAAGAGAGGGAAAAACAAACCACAAGAGACTCTTAACAAAAGAGAACAAACGAGAGTTGATAGAGGGTGGTGGGTACGAAGATGGGCTAGATGGGTGATGGGTATTAAGGAGGGCACTTGTTGTGATGAGCACTGGGTATTGTATACAAGTGATGAATTACTGAATTCTACTCTTGAAACCAATAATCCACTGTATATTAACTAAAATTTAAATAAACAAAAAAATGGAAATTGAATTGGGAAACAGATTTTTTTCTTCTTTTAAATCATTGCTTACATTTTAAAATTCATATTAACAGAATAATGAAGGTTTGGTTACTTCTTTTTTTTTATTAAAATTTTTTTAACGTTTATTTATTTTCGAGACAGAGAGAGACAGAGCATGAACAGGGGAGGGTCAGAGAGAAGGAGACACAGAATATGAAGCAGGCTCCAAGCTCTGAGCTGTCAGCACAGAGCCCAACGCGGGGCTAGAGCTCACGGACCGCAAGATATGACCTGAGTCGAAGTCGGCTGCCTAACCAACTGAGCCACCCAGGCGCCCCAAGGTTTGGTTACTTCTAAGTCACTGTAGTTATTTTATCCAAATTATATATCATACCTGTAGCTATTTCTACAATAGCAAATAATTAAAAAAATAAAATTATATTTTTCTGGACACTAAGTTAATAATCCCACAAAGTATTAGAATCAAGAGTATGGTAGGTCCCAGAAGTATTAAGTAATAACCCATCATGAGCACAATTACAAAGCAGGGTGGCAAGCATGTGCTACTGTGGTTTGTGTACCTCTCCACTGTACCTGGTGGGGTGGGCTAGTAGAACCTGAAATGCAGCCTATGCGCTGGCCTGGCATGAAGCTGTGCCTTTTTCTTTAAATAGTAGTGGCCTTTGCTTCTCCAGGCCGAGTCTCTGGCTATCCCAGGAGCAGCAGTGAACTTTTTGTACCAGAGGTAACATACAAGGTGTATCTCAGAAAATCGAGATACACCATCATTTCAACATTCAACCACCATCAAAGTGGTTAATAACAAGTATCTGTGTGCTTGAATGTGTGTGTGTGTGTATTTAACATACTTTTATATAGATATATTGTGTGATTTCTTTTTTTGTAATGTTTATTTATTTATTTTTGACAGAGACAGAGAGAGAGAGAGAGAGAGCAAGCAGGGGAGGGGCAAAGAAAGGGAGACACAGAATCCAAAACAGGCTCCAGGCTCTGAGCTGTCAGCACAGAGCCCAATGCAGGGCTCAAACCCACGAACCGTGAGATCATGACTTGAGCTGAAGTTGGGCGCTTAACGGACTGAGCCACCCAGGCGCCCCTATTGTGTGGTTTCTTACTAGAATATAATTTCCTTGAGTTCAGGGAATATATCTGAATTATAATGGTAGCCTTTACAAGTCTGAGCTCAGATTTCAAAAAACAATAACTATATACATATATGAATCATATCTGTAAACAAATATATTTTAGAATATGCATAACATATTTTTATAATACTGTTATAAACACATGATCTTTAATCTGTACACAAAAATCCAAATCCTTAGAATGACAGCAATTATTATTTTGTTTGAATCTTGTTTGACATCTATGCAATATATACGTATATAGTGACCTGATTATTTAAAACTTTGTTTGAATTCTTAGCTATTACATTAGGTAACAATGTTATCAGTGTTGATTATGCTTAAATAATACAAAATATCTTTAAAAAGAGAGAAATTTTGGGGTGCCTGGGTGGCTCAGTTGGTTCAGCATCTGACTTTGGCTCAGGTCATGATCTCACAGTTTGTGACTTGGAGCCAGCGTCGGGCTAGGTGCTGGTAGCTCGGAGCCTAGAGCCTGCTTTGGATTCTGTATTTGCCTCTCTCTCTGCCCCTCCCCCCCCCCTCAAAAATAAATAAACATTAAAAAAAGTTTTAAAAAAAAAGGGAGTGGAGCACCTGGGTGGCTCAGTTTAGGCATCCAACGTCCACTCAGGTCATCATCTCACCGTTTGTGGTTCAAGCCCCACATCTGGCTCTGTGCTGATAGCATGATCCAGATTCTGTGTCTCCTTATTTCTCTGCCCCATCTCCCACTCACATTCTGTCTGTCTCTCTCAAAAATAAACATTTAAAAAAATTTTTTTAAAGAGAGAAGCATTAAAATATGGTTAGAATAAAAACATAGTTTGAAATAGACAAATCATATCCCATTTCTTAAATGATGTTTGATTTTTATACATTTCTTTCAGATTATATTAGCCAACAGTGATTGCATATTGCCAATAAAAAAAAAGAATTTAAATTAACCTTATCATCCCTATTCCAACTCACTCTTTGTTAGCATCTTGGGTTCAGTTTTTCTTTATTTTAATTTATTTCAAGTTTTTATTTAAATTCTAATTTATTAAATTATAATATATAGTGTAATATTGGTTTCAAGAGTAGAATTTAGTGATTTATCACTTACATACAACACCCAGTGTTCATCCCAACAAGTGTTCTCAATACCCTTCACCCATTTAGCCCATCCCCCACCAACCTCCCCTCCATTAACCCTGTTAGTTCTTTATAGTTAGGAGTATCTTATACTTTGCTTCTCTTTTTTTCCCTCTTCTCATATGTTCTGTTTTGCTGCTTAAATTCCACATATGAGAGAAATTATATAGTATTTGTCTTTTTCTGACTCACTTATTTCACTTAGCATGATACATTCTTGCTCCATCCACGTCATTGCAGATGGCAAGATTCTTTGATTGACGAGTAATACTCCATTGTAAATATATACCACAATTTCTTTATCCATTCATCAGTTGATGGACATGTGGGCTCCTTCCATAATTTGGCTATTGTTGATAGTGTTGCTATAAACATTGGGGTATATTTGCCCCTTTGAATCAGTATTTTTTAATCCTTTAGATAAATACCTAGTAACGCAATTGCTGGGTCATAAGGTAGTTCTATTTTTACCTTTTTGAGGAAACTCCATATTGTTTTCCACAGTGGCTGCACCAGTTTGCATTCCCACCAACAGTGAAAGAGGGTTTCCCTTTCTCCACATCCTTTCCAACATGTGTTATTTCCTGAGTTGTTCATTTTAGCCATTCTGACAGGTGTGAAGTGGTGGTATCTCATTGTGGTTTTGATTTGTGGTTCCCTGATGATGAGTGATGCTGAGCATCTTTTCATGTATCTATTAGCCATCTGGTTTTTTTTAATTAATTTATTTATTTTTGAGATGATAGGGAGGTGCACAGAGAGACAGAGGACCTGAAGCGGGCTCTGCGCTGACAGCAACCAGCCCAATGTGGGGTTCAAACTCACAAACCAGGAGATCACGACCTGAGCTGAAGCCGGACGCTTAACTGAGCCACCCAGGCTTCCCAGTAGTCATCTGTATATCTTTTTGGAGTCACCTGTTCATGTGTTCTGCCCATTGTTCAACTGGATTATTTACTTTTTTGGGTGTTGAGTTTGATACATTCTTCATAGGTTTTAGATATTAACCCTTTATCTGATATGTCATTTGGAAAGATCTCCAATTCTGTAGGTTGTCTTTTAGTTTTGTTGATTGCTTCCTTTGCTGTGCAAAAGCGTTCTATCTTGATGAAATTCCAACAGTTCATTTTGGCTTCTGTTTCCCTTGCCTCCAGAGACCTGTGTAGTAAGAGGTTGCTATGACCAAGGTCAAAGAGGTTGCTGACTTTGTACTCATCTAGAATTTTGATGGTTTCCTGTCTTACATTTAGGTCTGTCATCCATTTTGAATTCATTTTCGTGTATGGTGCAAGAAAGTTGTCCACATTTATTCTTCTGCATGTTGCTGTCCAGTTTTCCCAAAACCATTTGTTGAAGAGACTTTTTTCCATTGGATAATGTTACCTGCTTTGCCAAAGATTAGTTGACCACATAGTAGTGGGTACATTTCTGGGTTTTCTAGTCTGTTCCATGGATTCATGTGACTATTTTTATGCCAGTATTGATCACTGTCTTGATCACTACAGTTTTGTAATGGAGCTTGAGGTCCAGAATTGTGATGTCTTCAGCTCTGCCTTTATTTTTCAAGAGTGGTTTGGCTATTCCTGATCTTTTGTGGTTCTATCCAAATTTTAGGATTGTTTGCTCTAGCTTTGCCAAAAATGCTGGTGGTATTTTGATAGGGATTGTATTAAATATGTAGATTGCTTTGGGCTGTTTAGACATTTTAACAGTATTTGTTCTCCCAATTTATGAGACTGGAATGTATTTCTCTTTCTTTGTGTCACCTTCAGTATCTTTCATAGGCATTTTACAGTTTTCAGAGCACAGATCTTTTACCTCTTTGGTTAGGTATATTCCTAGATATCTTGTGTTTTTTGGCGTAATTATAAATGGGATCTATTCCT
This sequence comes from Acinonyx jubatus, assembly GCF_027475565.1. NCBI lineage: Eukaryota > Metazoa > Chordata > Mammalia > Carnivora > Felidae > Acinonyx > Acinonyx jubatus. The sequence goes on from NC_069384.1 coordinate 23,951,840, forward strand.
CTTTCTGCTTCTTCATTATTGGTGTATCGAAATGCAACAGATTTCTGTTTGTTGATTTTATATCCTGTGACTTTGCGGAATTCGTGTATCAGTTCTAGCAACTTTTTGGTGGAATTTTTTAGGTTTTCTACATAGAGTATCATGTCATCTGCAAATAGTGAAAGTTTGACTTCTCCCTTGCCTATCCGAATGCTTTTATTGATTTTCTTGTCTCATTTCTGAGGCTAGGAATCCCAATGCTGTGTTAAATAACAATGGTGAGAGTAGCCATCCCTATCTTGTTTCTGACTGTAGGAAAAGCTCTCAGTTTTTCCCCTTTGAGGATATTAGCTATGGGTCTTTTATATACAGAGTTTATGATATTGAGGCATGTTCCCTCTATCCCTACTTTGTTGAGGGTTTTTAATCAGGAATGGATGCTGTATTTTGTCATATGCCTTTTCTACGTCTATTGAGAAAATCATATGGTTCTTATCTTTTCTTTTATTAATGTGATGTATCATGTTGATTCGTTTGTGAATATCGAACCATTCCTGAAGCCTAGGAATAAATCCCAATTGATTGTGATAAATAATTCTTTTAATGCACTGTTGATTCAATCTGATAATATGTTGTTGAGAATTTTTGCATTCATGTTCATCAGGGATATTGGCCTGTAATTCTCCTTTTTAGTGGGGACTTTGATTCTGAAATCAAGTGAAATCAACGTAATGCTGGCCTCATAGAATGAGTTTGGAAGTTTTCCTTTTATTTCTATTTTTTTTTTTTTTTGGAACAGTTTGAGAATAGGTACTGACACATCCTTAAATGTTTGGTAGAATTCCCCTGGGAAGTCATCTGGCCCTGGACTTTCATTTGTTGGGAGATTTTTGATTATTGATTCAATTTCTTTCCTGGTTGTGGGTCTATTCAAACTTTCTATTTCTTCCTGTTTTAGTTTTGGTCGTTTATATTTTTCTAGGAATTTGTCCATTTCTTCCAGTTTACCCAATTTGTTGGCATATAATTTTTCATAATATTCTTTTATAATTGTATTTCTATGGTTTTGGTTGTGATTTCTCCTCATTAATTTGTGATTTTATTTATTTGGGTCCTGTCTCTTTTTGATAAGTCTTGCTAGAGGTTTATAAATTTTATTAATTCTTTCAAAGAACCAGCTCTTAGTTTCATTGATCTGGCCTACTGTTTTTTTTTTTTTGTTTGTGTCTACTATCATTTCTTTCTTTAAAAAAAAATTAAATGTTTATTTAGTTTTGAGAGAGGGAGATACAGAACTTGAAGAGGGCTTCAGGCTCCACGCTGTCAGCTCAGAGCCCTACACAGGGCTCAAACCCACCAACTGCGAGATCATAACATGAGCCGAAGTCAGATGCTAAACTGACTGAGCCACCCAGGTGCTGATAATATCATTTATTTCTGCTCAATCTTCATTACTTCCCTTCTTCTTCTGACTTTAGGCTTTATTTGCTGTTCATTTTCTAGCTCCTTTATGTGTAAGCTTAGGTTGTGTATTTGAGATTTTTCTTGTTTCTTGAGGTAGGTCTGTATTGCTATATACTTCCCTCTTAGGACCACTTTTGCTGCACCTCAAAGGTTCAGACTGTCATATTTTCATTTTCATTTACTTCCATGCACTTTGTTTACATCTTCTTTAATTGGATGTTTTTAACCTCCATGTATTTGTGGTATTTCCAAATTTTTTCTTTGTGACTGACTTCAAGTTTCATAGCATTGTGGTCTGAAAATATGCGTGGTATGATATCAACCTTTTTGTACATTTTGAGGCCTGATTTGTGACCCAGTATGCGATCTATTCTGGAGAATATTCCATGTGCACTCAAAAAGAATGTGTATTCTGCTGCTTCAGGATGAAATGTCCTGAATATTTGTTAAGTGCATCTGGTCCAGTATGTCACTCACAGCCATTGTTTCTTTGTTGATCTTTTCCTTAATGGTCTGTACATTGCTATAAGTATGGTGTTAAAGTTCCCTATTATTATTGTGTTCTTATCAATGAGTTTATGTTTATTACTGATTTATATATTTGGGTGTTCCTAAACTAGGGGCATGAATATTTACAACGGTTAGATCTTCTTGTTGGATAGATCCCTTTATTATGATACAGTGCCCTTCTTCATCTCTTGCTACATCTTTGGTTTAAAAATCTAGTTTGTCTGATAAAAGTATGGCCACTCTTGCTTTCTTTTGACGTCCATTAGCATGATATATGGTTCTCCATCCTCTTACTTTCAATCTGGAGGTGTCTTTAAGTCTAAAATAAGTTTCTCATATGCAACATATGGATGGGTCTTGTTTTTTGTTTTTTTGTTTTTTGTTTTTTTACCCATTCTGATGTCCTATGTCTTTTCATTGGATCATTTAATCCATTTGCCTGAGTGATTATTGATAGATAGGAATGTAGTGCCACTGTATTACCTGTCAAGATGCTGTTTCTGGAGATTCTCTCTGTTATTTTCTAGTCTTTGTTGCTTTTAGCCTTTCTTTCCCACTACAAGAGTCCCCTTTCGTATTTCTTGTAGGGCTGGTTTAGTGGTCATGGATTCTTTTAGTTTTTGTTTGTCTTAGAAATTCTTTTTTTTTTTTTAACATTTATTTATTTTTGAGACAGAGAGAGACAGAGCATGAATGGGGGAGGGGCAGAGAGAGAGGGAGACACAGAATCGGAAGCAGTCTCCAGGCTCTGAGCCATCAGCCCAGAGCCTGACGTGGGGCTCGAACTCACAGACTGCAAGATCGTGACCTGAGCCGAAGTCGGACGCTCAACCGACCGAGCCACCCAGGCGCCCCTGTCTTAGAAATTCTTTATCTCTCTTTCTATTCTGAATCACAGCCTTGCTGAAAAGGTTTTCTTAGCTGTGTATTTTTCCCCATTCAGCACATTGAATATATCATGCCAGTCCCTTCTGGCCTGCCAAGTTTCTGTAGAAAGATTTTATGTGTCTTCCCTTGGAGGTTAAGGACTCCTTTTCCCTTGCTGTTTTCAGGATTCTTTCCTTATCTTTTCATTTTGCAATTTTACTATGATATGTCTTGGTTTGGGGCAGCTTTTGTTGATTTTGATGGGAGTTCTCTTTGCCTCTTGGATTTTGATGTCTGTTTCCTTCCCCAGATTAAGCAAATTTTCACCTATAATTTGCTCAAATAAACCTTCTGCTGCCTTTTTCCTGTCTTCTTCTGGGACTCCTATGATATGACTGTTATTATGCCTTATTGAGTTTTTGAGTTCCCTAAGTCTACATTCATGACCCAATATTTTTTGTTTTCCCTCTTCTTTTCAGCCCTCCTTTATGGAAAATTATTATTTTCCATCATTTTATCTTCTATATTACTTAGTCATTCCTCTGCTTCTTCCATCCTTGTTGTCAGTACATCCAGTTGGCTTTGCATCTGAGTTATAGCATTTTTTATTTTGGCCTAATATTTAGGTCTTATATTTCTGCAGTAAGGGACTCCCTAGTGTCTTCTATGGTTTTCTCAAGCCCAACTACTAGTATCATTATCATTATTGTTTTAAATTATGATTAAGGCATGTTACTTATATCTGTTTTGATTAGATTCCTTCCCGTGACTTCTTGTTCTTTCTTTTGAGATAAATTCCTCAGTCTTGACATTTTGTCTAGATCTCTGTCTTTTGTGTGTTAAGAAGTCTGTTATGTTTCTGCTCCTGAGAGTATAGCCTATATTAAGAAGAGGTCATATACTGTCCAGGTCCTAGTGCTTCAGGAAGTGTTTTGGTGTATGCTCTATGCACTCTATTGTGTTTTGGCTGCTCTTTCCCTCAGATCAGTCTTCAGAGTTTCTCCTTGCCTGCAGAAGGAAGTGCTTGGACTTTGTTCAGTGTGTGGCAAGTTTTAACCAGGCATGTTTTGATCTGCTTGTTAAAAAGGGTTACATCCTATTTTTTGGTTGTTTATTTCAAAATGTTTTCTCTATGGATTAGAAGAATTAATGGGTCATGGTTGCTGTGGGACACTGGGTTAGGGGCAGGTTTGCAAACAGAAATGAAAGAATAAGAATTTTGTAAAACTGAAAATCTGTATTTGGTATGCAAATGTTTGTTTGACTTTATCTTTAAGAATTTCTCAAATCATTGATAGTCAAAGTAACATTTTACGGTGATATATTTTTTAAATATTATGTTTATGTTACCAAGGTTTTTTTTTTTTTTTTTGCTCAAAACATGCACTGATGAAATATTTCCTATGATTAATTTCTTTCTGTGAAAACTCTAGGATATAAGATGTAGTGTGTTTACAGTCTTGGTACAAAGAGCTAATTTACTTTTTGGGGAGGTCAGGAATATTTAGTGTTTTAGAGAAATAGAGAGTGCCACTTCTGGTTGTCCCATCCATGTGCCACTTTCATTTCACCCATGCAGAATTTCCTACTCTAAAATCAGTATATAGATGCTATTTTATTTGTGATAATTCATTAATTTTTTGCCTCAGTAGCATTCCACAGAACCTCATTAGGAGGAGCTATTCTGTTATTATGATGTAAGCTGTTTGCCTAATATAATTATTTTTATGCACGAAGAATATATTCTAGTCCTATTTTCTGAGAATAATACAGGCAATAGTTTTTCATTTATAATAAATATATTTAAGGAATTTATCAATATTATAATATGTTAACTCATTAGTAGCCATATTTATATTTTTGCATGAAATCTATTTGTGTGTGGTATTTAATTTTTTATATTCTAGTATTTAATGAAAGAGTCTATATTTATTTTATGGCAAATTGTTATAAATTGATAATCTTTGAGATGATAATTTTGACTTTTCATAAAACAAAATGGGACATTTCATTGTTTTTCTGTGCTATGTATCAACTTGCATAAGATGCAGCCATAACTTAAAAGCTGAAAAGAGTGAAACATGAAAATGTAGGTCTTGCATCTTCATATGGATTCTTTGATACTTTTTCAGTTTTATTCACAGTCATTTGTTATTCAGATATTGAGTTAACTTTTGTAGCATAAATATGCTGCCAATAGGAAATGATATATGTAATTGACCTTTTAAGAGATCTCAACAGAAATCTCAGGGCCTGGGTCAATTGCTTCTTCCTTTTTAAGAACCTGCTTCTATTACACATACTTTCTTATTCTCTTTATTCTAGTCATTTGAAATGTTCACCACAGATTTTCTAGATAAATATTTTCACATTGCTTCTCACAGAGTGAAAAAAAAAAACTTTTAACATTTGCAGCTATGTACCTTTTTTTTTTAAGCTGAGAAATAATCTTTAAGAGATTACTTGAAAATTGCCTCTAACATATTTATCCAATTACATTACTCATATAATTTTTAATCCATGTGTTGGGTCTTCCATAATCCACTCTATAATTCATGTTTGTTACATTTATAATCTCTCTTTTTTTTTTTTTTAGTCTTTTAACTTTGTCTCACATTATGGGGTATTTTTCTTTATAGGACTAGACTTACATATCACTGATTTAGTTTTTTTTTTTTCACTTGAATTCTGCTCTTTACTGCAAAATTAGTATTTAGTTAGTATTGTTTTATCCTTTTGTTAAATTTTAACAATCATCCTTGCCTTTTAATTTTATCAGGTTCCCTATGCATAGTTTCAGTTACTTTACAGGTGTTATGTCTTTAAAATGATATCTATGATTCAACAGTGTTTTAAAAAGAAATTCTCTCTATATGTGGTAAATAATTTCCAAGTATCTTCTACTCTTGTAAAACTAACCTCTAAGCTCTAGTGCTTTCAAAATCTAAAATTTTATTCAGAGAATATTTACATCTTTTCTAAAGAAAGAAACTGTAACATGGAGAACTATGACCAAGGCTCAAAGTATGTAGAAACATTTTTTTAAAAAAGGATAGAAAGAAAGAAAAGAAAAAAGGAAGGAAGGAAAGAAGAGATTGAATGAGAAATATTAACAACTCTAAACATGGAAAAAGAACACTTAAGAGGAATATATATGGCTGTGAAGTATTTAAATAATAAATATCTGTTACATTCTAGTTGTCATCACTAATGATTATTGCTTAACTATGTAATAAAAATAATACACATTTGAAGAAGAAATTTTTATTTTTATATCTGGCATATTCAGTATAGATAGGCTTGCTGAACAATACTTTTAGTTAAAATCAGGGAAGAAAGAAACTAAACTAAAAACATCAGTTGGAATGCCATACCAAATGATTTACTACAGCTAGCTCCTGATCATCATAGTAATTTGAGGAGCCATTACTCAAGGATAAACAGCATTATCATGTCTGTTAAAAGTATTTGGAAAGCTAATCATTAGATTATTGAATAGCTTATTTAAGTTATAGGTTATTTCAAAATTAAATCTAAAGCTTATAACTATAGTATCTTTTTATACAGTAATAACTAATCTTTGTAAGTTTTGTAAAATAAGACAATTCTTTGCCATTATTTTTAAATATGCATACATGATTTCTAAATTATCTATGTATATATATCTGTATCTCTGATAAAACATATGTGTATACAAAATTTTAGAGAAATATATAATAAATACATTTAGATGTACAGGACATATCCTATGCTTATACCAGATACAAAGTAAGGACTGAACTCAGATCCCAAACCCATTATAAACCAAGTCATCTTGAACAAGTTAGGTCACCATACTACACCTCAGTTTTTACATCAATACATAGGTATAACAATGGTATCTAACTCACAAGGTTGTTGTGAAATTACAATGCTTAATATGAATAATTTTGTTTAGAAAAAGTGGGGTTTTGCCGTTAATTTCTTTTTTAAGTTATAATAAATATACTCTGCTATATTTGATGTAATAAGTTAAATCCATTAATATACAATAGTTACTATTTTTAAAAATATATTTATTTATTTTGAGAGAGAGAGAAAGCATGCATGCAATCAAGGGAGGGACAGAGAGAGAGGGAAAGAGAGAATCCCAAGCAAGCTCCACACTGACCACACCAACATGGGGCTTGAACTTGTGAACCATGAGATTATGATATGAGCCAAAATCAAGAGTCTGACGCTTGACCAACTGAGCCACTCAAGCACCCCAATAATAGTTACTATTTTTAAGAGTACTAAATTTAATCTAAATAAATGCATTAAGTTTACCAATGTTCTTATAATATAACTTTTACAAAATATATTCCTCACTCCAGTCTTCAAGTGCTATAGACTACCAATTCATAAAATAGTCATGATTATTTAACAGGCAAAAAACAAAAATGATAACCATAATACATGTTTTTTTTTTCTTATAGAAAATGCTAGCTAATTTTACATAAGAGTTGGAATGATTACTATGATAACCCACAGTAATTCTGACATTTGTACTTGAAAAGATGAGAAATCCTTTCCAACTCAGCACTTCAGAAAAACAATAGGAACTAATGGACTTGTTATTTAAAAAATAGTCACAATGCAGTAATATGGGCATTTGGACAATCATATTTATTTAAAATATTCATCATTTTTCAAAGTTTGAGTTAGAGTCAAACATTAAAAATCATAAGCACATAAAAATAAGTCCTTTGTTCTAAATCTGACTTATTATTCAGCAATACATGACCTTAAAATATGTTATTCCCAACAATGAACCTAAATACACTTTCTAATTGACTTTTACATTCCTAAAACACACAAAAAATAATGTAATAGAATATCTACAGTCACTGAACACAAGATATAGTGTAGTATATCATTTTAAAACTCAATCTATTATTCCAGCAATTCAAATTTCTAAAAAAGGTCTTCAATATATTATTCTTGGAAGCCAGCAATTCTTTTATGTTTTTTAGTACTAGAAGCTTACTGCATACATTTATTTTAAAAAATATTGCCAGGTTATCTGGTCATATTTTAATTAACATGCCCAAATTCTAAGGAATGTGTTATTCTTTTGAAATAATTAAATTCCTATTTTTCTTAGTAAAGCAAATAAATTATATTACACAAAGAACAACAGAAAGGCATAGTCATGGAGGAATATTTCTATTGAAAACTTAAATGTATGACAGGGGCTCTATTAGTTGCTGTCAGAAATGGAGAACCATTATATAAAGGTAAATATGGAAGTCTGCTAAGATGCTACCTCTTGCCTGGTGCTTCTGAACTTAAGTTATTATGCAAAGTGATACATGCCTTTGGAACCCTGGCAAAGCAATCTCACAGTAAGGAATAAACTTCATGTCCTTCTCTAAAGCTACTTGATTATGGGAATTTGAATTTCCTTAGAGAAAACACATTTTCTCTTTCTTTGTTTATATTCTTTGAAACTCCTAGGTATGTTGAAATATTCTGTAAAGCACAGAATATTACACAAACAAACAAACATACAAAAAACCCAAAGGAAATAAAAGGCTAAAAGGCACAGATAATTACTGCACAATCACATATACATAACACAGATATTTTAACTATTAGTTGAATAAATACCATAATCAGAAGGAATATTTAGCCTCCTATTCCTGTTGAATAAAAAATTGATACTTACAGATTTTTCAAATTAGAAAATTTATATATTTTTTATACAAAAGTATATTATCTCAGCATAAAATTTGACTTTCCATACCAATAAATCAGAACAAATTAATTTACGACAGCATGATATACTTGCCTTGAACTTTTAATTTTTTTCTTTTGGTAAATAGATGACTTTTTAATTGAATAGAGTAATTAGTGATTAATAATTGAAGAATAATCTAAAAATTATTGCCATTATTTGAAACGCTTCTGAGCAGGAAAATAGGTATGGAAAGTTAAATGTTTTATCAATACTGCTTATCCAAAGTTCATAAAACTTTGTGGTATATGTTAACATGGAATTTCCTCAAAGACATAAAATCTCCCATATACCTTGTATATCATCTTTAGAAGTGGGCATGGTTCTAATGAATTGAAAAAGGGGACCTGTGGGGTGTAACAGAATCCATGAATGGGAGAATATGATCTCACGGAACTGGCCCAGGTGGTCATAAAGGCATTACTAGCTCATTTCAAGGTCCCAGTGGATGAGATTTATTCACCCATGTGTTCACTGAAGTACTCATTCACATACTTATTCTTACAACAAATGTCCATGGTGATTCTATGGTACGACATGCACTGCTATAATCTAAGGCATAGATAATGAAGAAAGCAGACAAAGTCTTGCTACAGATAGAACACAGTCACCAAAGTAATAAGCATTAATATATGGCAATGTGATTTATTGTGAAAATGAAACTGTAAAATAATAGCATTTTGTGCAATATAACTACTAGACATGAAGGTTAAGACTTAACAGCCTGAGGAAATGGCACTAGAGCTGGGGCCTGAATGAAAGGAGAGAGCCATACAAAGATCTGGTGGAAGATGTCCCAGGCAGAAGGGACTCCAAGTACAGTGTACTTAGTAGGAAGACTCCTGGGGTATTGGTAGAACACAAAGAAAATACATATGACTGAGGTTGTACAGTATGTGGTTAGTGTTAAGTGTATCGGTAAACAATTTCGAGATTCTATCTGGAGAGAGTAATTTTTCAAAAGATCCCCAAAAGTTAACTTTAAGCCTGTATCACTTACCACTGTTCCAGGGGCTTGATGGATATTAAAGTGTATCTCAAAAATCCCTCTCGAGAGTTACTATTATCATTTTGGGGTGAAAAAAATGGAAGTTCTGAAAGATTAAGAAATTTTCCCCCAAACTGCACCTTTTGTAAAGGGCATGGTATAAACTTCACAGTCTGCATCCAAAGTCTGCATGTATAACCACTCCACTATGCTTCATTCTTTTAAGTTTTACAATGGTCACCTAAAGGCTATATGAAGAATTTATTATAGGGATATAAAAGTAGAAACAGGGTGTTGTGTGCCGAATATTTGTGTCCCCCAAATTCATATGTGGAAGCCCTAGTCTCCATTGTGATGGCATTTGGAAGTGGGACCTTTGAGAAGTAATTAGATCAAGAGCATAGAAGCCAGAAACGAACCCACAACTATTTGGTCAACTAATCTTTGACAAAGCAGGAAAGAACATCCGATGGAAAAAAAGTCTCTTCAACAAATGGTGTTGGGAAAACTTGACAGCAACATGCAGAAGAATGAAACTGGACCACTGTCTTATACCATACACAAAAATAAATTCAAAATGGATGACAGACCTAAATGTGAGCCAGGAAACCATCAAAATTTTAGAGGAGTACAAAGTCAGCAACCTTTCTGACCTTAACCATAGCAACCTCTTACTAGGCAGGTTTCAGGAGGCAAGGGAAATAAAAGCAGAAATGAACTATTGGGACTTCATCAAGATAGGAAGTTTCTGCACAGCAAAGGAAGCAATCAACAAAACTAAAAGGTAACCTACAGAATGGGAAGAGATCTTTGCAAATGACATATCAAAGACTAGTATTTAAAATCTATACAGAATGTATCAAATTCAACAGCCAAAACACTAGATAACCCAGTTAAACAATGGGCAGAAGATATGAACAGACATTACTTCAAAGAAAACATACAGATGGCTAACAGACACATGAAAAGATGTTCAGCATCACTCATCATCAGAGAAACACAAATCAAAACCACAATGAGATACCACTGCACACCTGTCAGAATGACTAAAATGAACAAGTCAGGAAACAACAGATTTGGTGAGGATGTGGAGAAAGGGGAACCCTCTTTCACTGTTGGTAGGAATGCAAACTGGTGCAGCCACTGTGGAAAACAGTATGGAGGTTCCTCAAACAGGTAAAAATAGAACTACACTATGACCCAGCAATTGCACTATAAGGTATTTATCCAAAGGATACAAAAATACTGACCTGAAGGGGCATGTATACCCCAATGTTTATAGCAGCACTATCAACAAGAGCCAAATTATGGAAAAAGCCCAAATGTCCATCGACTGATAAATGAATAAATAAGAGGTTTTATATATATATATATATACACACACACACAAACACACACACACACACACACACACACACACACACACACACACACTCAGCCATCAAAAGAATGAAATCTTGCCATCTGCAATAACATGGATGGAGCGAGTGTATCATGGTAAATGAAATAAGTCAGTCAGAGAAAGATAAATACTACATGATTTCACCCATACATGGGGTAAAGAAACAAAAAAGATGAACACAGGAGAAGGGAATAAAAATAAGATAAAAACAGAGAGGGAGGCAAACCATAAGAGACTCTTAATTAAAGAGAACAAATTGAATGCTGCTGGAGGGGAGATGGGTGGGGGCATGGGCTAAATGACTGATGGACATTAAAGAGGGTACTTGTTGGGATCAGCATTGGGTGTTATATGTAAGTGATGCATCACTAAATTCTACTCCTGAAACCAATATTACACTGTATGTTAACTAACTTGAATTTAAATAAAATCTCAGAAGAGAAAAAAAAAGAATATGGAGCTCTTATAAGTGAGATTGGTGCCCTTGTAAAAAAAAGACATGAGAGATGATCTCTTCGGTCATGTGAGGTTATAGAGAGAAAGCAGCTGTCTACCAGCTAGGAAGCTGGCCTTCACTAGACACCTAATCTGCTGGCACTTTTACCTTGGACTTCTCAGCCTCCATAACTGTGAGAAACAAAAATGTGTTATCAATGTGTTATAATGTGTTATTATTTAAGCACCCCAGTCTATGGTATTCTGTTATAGCAGCCTGAGAAAACTAAGACACAAGGTTGCTAGTCTTAGATGGTAGATGCTGGTCTTGAAGTCATCGCATATTTTAGAATAAAATATTGCTAGGATTGCTAGGTTGTTGTAATAATTTTGGCTTATAAAATGAACATAGTATTCAAGGAAATCTCTTGGGGCTTAAGCAAGAAATTACATGGTATTTACCAGCAGGGAAGTACTGGGGTATGTGTGGATGCAGAATTGATTTTATTTCAGACATGCTCAATTGCAGGTGCGTTTCATGTATCTTAGTGGAAATGTCAAGTCAGTCGTGGACATAGGGACCTGATATCATCAGCATACTGATTGAGACTAAATTCATGGTAGTAGAAGGGATTGCCTAGAAAGTAAATAGACAAGGACTGAGTCTCACTCAAGAAATATTTAGACATTACTCTGAAACGGAAGACACAGTAAAGTCAACAGAGAGGTTTAGGCATAGGAAGCAAAACAAAATAGTATGATATTATTAGACACAACGGAAGATACTATTTGGGAAGATGAAGTGGTCCCCGAAGAAGAAGACTGTCTGAAACTGGAATAAAATATATATCAAGAAGCATGATAAAGTTTGGTTTGATTGGGAAGAAACATTTCAGTCTACCAGATAAGGTGAAAGTGAATACGGAATAACATATGGACAGAATGGATCATGAGAAGGCAAAGACATGAATTATAATTGCTTATTATAATAATTTTCACCATAAATTTGATGGCCAAAGGGAATGTAAAATAATGTGAAATTGAGAAAATATTTTTTAAGAAAAATATCAAAGTATGTTGGCTAGAATAGATTCCCAGAGGGATAAATTTAGTAGAGAAGGGGAAATTAATGATTAAGATAGGACATATGCTGGAGAGAAGTCCTTGAGTAATCAGTTCTTAAAAATCCATTTTTAAAAATAATAGCAGCTAACTAAAAAGTGGTAGTAGAAAAGGATAAGCATTATGTAGGAAAAATATATTCACAAGGCTTAAAACATGAAGTGCCTAACCTGACACATAATTAAAACCATGTAGATTTAATTTTAAGAACTTTACCTAAGGAGGAAAGTTCAAAAGTTTGATAATAATGTTAGCATGGGTGAGAGGAAATATATATAAACACACTGTGCAAGCTTAAACTAGTGAAGAATCAGTGGGCAGCAAATCATCAGTATCTCTCTAAGTGTAATACCTTTTTTTTTTTTTCAGAAATTTTACTTTTAGAAATTTTAGCTTTGGAGGAAGTTTTTAGATTTATTTATTTATTTTTTTGGCCTAACCTTTTAACATATTGGAGTATAGTTATCTCTTTTTGCATTAAAAAATATCTGCAAAGTATTAAAAACAGAACTATCATATAATCCAGCAATACAACTTCTGAATTATTTACCCCCCAAAATTGAAATCAGGACCTGGAAAAGATACCAGCACTCCGACATTTACTTTAGCACTATTCACAATAGCCAAGATGTGAAAACAACCTAAATGTCCACCAAGGGTGAATGAATAAAGATAAAATGGTGCGCGCGCATGCGCGCGCACACCCATACACACACACACACACACACACACACACACACACACACACAGAGGATTATTAAGCCTTATAAAAGAAGAAAATCCTGTGACAGCATGGATAAACCTTGGAAATACTCTAAGGAAAATAAGATAGTCACAAAAGGACAAATACTACATAATTCCTTTTACATGAAATTGTCTAAAATAGCCATATTCATACAATCAGAGAGAGAATGGTGGATTGGGGCTTGGAGAGACAAGGGGAAACAGGAATTTGCTAATCAACTGACATAAATTTCAAACATGCAAGACGATCTAGAGATCTAGAGATCTCTGGTAAAACATTGTATCAATGGTTAACAATACTGTATAATACACTTAGCATTTTGTTAAGAGAGTAGAGTTCTTATCACAATAACATTTTAAAAATAGTTATAAAAATGCATTGCCTCTCTAGAAAACACAAATGCCACAAAGCAAATGCAACACAACCATTTGGAAAGAAAGGGTGTCTGGTGTTAATTCCATCTTGGTGACATTTAGATGGAGGACAAATAGATGAATGGGTGGATGGCTGAATAGACAAACAGGCTTCTTATATATTATGATCATGCTATTTTTAACATGCTGTATTTATTGTTTTATGTGGTAATAATTTCCCCATGTCAATTAAGTATTTATCAGAAGATAATATTTATGGTTAAATTATATTTCAGCCAACAGATGTACCATAAATTATTTCATGCCTTTGAGGTGAAAAATAAACTTTGCCAAATATCATTCCAGGTAGATTATGCAAATCTAAAATTCCACTAGCTTCATAAAAACGACTGTTTTACTGTAAATAAGCCAAGTGGAGAGTTATGATTTTCAAGGGAGCTCTAAACTTGGGAGATTGGGAATAAAAAGTAATAGCACGTTGTTGCTATAATTTGATTTTCAAAATTACTATTTAGTTTAACATTTTCTCAGAAGATCATTTTTTGACACTGGTTTTGGAATAACCTTTTCCCTTTTTCTTAACAATTTATTGTCTCTCATTTATTATAGACCCAATATTTATTAATAATCATTTTATTTTTATAATTTTGATTTTTTGTATTTTTATTTAAAATTTTTTTTGATGTTTATTTATTTTTGAGAGATAGAGCGTGAGCAGGGGCGGGTCAGACAGAGAGGGAGGCACAGAACCTGAAGCAGGCTCCAGGTTCTGAGCTGTCAGCACAGAGCCCAATGTGGTGCTTCAACCCACGAACCGTGAGATCATGACCCTAGCAGAAGTCAGATGCTTAACTGACTGAGCCACCCACGCACTCCATGAAAATAACTGATTTTATAAATAATGTTTATATTTTATTGTACTGCTTCATAAAATACATGTAATATTTTTAAAACATTTATATACCATGATTATCAATATTTTCTTTTTTCAATTTATTTAATGGTTAGTCTGTCTACCCTTTAATATTCTGAAATCAGCTATGTGTTCAATTAACCTATCAATTCTTAGCCCATTGAGATTTCATAGCAAATAATTTTTCTCTAGATTATCTTGCTTTATTTTTTTCATTTTTAAGAACTGTATTATTATTATTTTATTGTTAAGGTATCCACTTCTATGACTGTCATGCAGCCCAGACTGAGCTAACAGTGATGAGTGCTTGAGGTAAGTGCACCCCAGTCTGGACTTTCTGGTTATAATCTCTGTCTTCCCTCTCTACCTCTATTGAAAACCCAGACTCACGAGGTCTCAATTCCTGCTCTCCTAATCCTGAAGATGCCAAAGCCAACTATGTTGGAAGGTTTTTCAGAGGAGACTACTTTGTCTTCCCACTTGAGGCAGATAGCAACCCCAAACCATAGACAGGTTGGGACCTGCACACACCTCAGTGATCTTACTTGTTTTAAATATAGATATTAGGGGAGCCTGGGTGGCTCAGTCGGTTAAGCATCTGACTCTTGGTTTCAGCTCAGGTCATGGTCTCATGGTTTGTGGGTTCAGGCCCCTCATTGGGCTCTGCGCTGACAGTGTGGAACCTGCTTGGGAGTCTCTATCTCTCTCTCTCTCTCTCTCTCTCTCTCTCTCTCTCTGCTCCTCCCCCATTCTCTCTCTAAAAATAAATAACTTGAAAATAAATAAATAAATACATAAATATAGAAATTAACAAGTAAGCTTCATTAACAAGTAAGCTTCATTATACAAAAAAAGTCCCCAAGGACTTAATTTTCAAAGAGCAAGTAGAAAAGAAAAAAGCCCCTTCCAGATACATATGAAGAAATAGATAATATTTCACAAGTGGTGTGTCTTTCCTGAAAATGTGCATATTTGAGAAAAATAAACCACTTAATAAAAAAATTAAGGACAAAATGATAATGATATAGGCAGGAATGAGAGATAATAGATGAGAGAGATTTGAGAGAGTGAATACAAAACGAACTAAAGTTAATACAAATTAACATTGTGCCATTTGAAATCTAAGAGCTGTGGTAAAGTGAAAATATTCCCAAGGGTCAATGAAATGAAATCAGAACACAAGCCAAATGATGTAGTCACATAACATCTGGACATGCTCCAGTGAAAGCTTAAACACTTCTTCAAATTCTCATTTGTGTGGCAATATTGACTGGTTTCATAGCCATTTTAATAAGGCAATTGGATCTACTCTTTCAGTGACCTTCCCTACAATGTGCATGAGGGATTACTGCATTTGAGAACTGACAGGGCATTTTAAATGAATTTGGACTTTGGTTTTGCTAAATATGTAAATATCCTATGATTTCTGACTGCTGTGCACACATTATTCTCAAGTATATGTGATTTTGAATTGAGTTCCTGTGCAATTAATCTAACACAGTAACACTGACCATAAACTCATTGTCTTATAGTGAGAGTCTAGCCCCTAATAAAATATAGACTCAAATACCATGCTGTCAGTCTAACATATTTCTCTAATGTCTTGAATTCATATAGTTACTTAGAAATATTTTAATTTATTTTATTCCATAATAAATCATTACTGAATATATTAATGAGACACAGAGGGTAGGAAAAATGATACTATCATAGATTAGGAACAAAATCTCAAAGATATTAAACAGCTTGCCTTATTTGAAATAGCTAAAAAGGAAAGGATCAATAATGATATCCATGTCCTCTAGCATTTAATCTCACCTTTTAAAAAATGAATTCACTGTTTTACCTGAGCTTAAAACTTTTAATTGCCCTTATAAAGTATAATTATTATTATTATTATAAGAATAATATCTAACAAAATAGATCTTTATCATGATATACAAAGATCTTTATGATCTGCCTTATGGCTGATTGCCCATCTTTATTATTTATCATTTCCACCCATTTGCCAGTCATACTCTATTCTCCAGTTGTGCTGAGCAACTGACCATACTGCTTTATATCTCTTTAGGCTACAACAGGTTCTCACTCTCCTTCAGACTCTTCAAACTTCTTTAGCTCTTTATTAATGATTTTTAATATCTAGATTAAATATGAACTCTAATAGAAAACCTTCATTGCTCTCTCCTAGCAAAGTCTGAATTTGGATCACTACCCTTTTCCCCATAGCATCTTATGGAATCTATTAATATTTAGGGAGCACTGTGGTATTTATTAAAATATTTTAATCACAGCTGGGTTTATTGTTAGGTCAATAAGACTTATGTTTCATGACTCCTTTCTTTTAGAGGAATTTTTTCAGGGAACTTTTAGTGGATCCTGGAAATGTATCTGCACAGTATTTTAAAACAAGATCCAACGGAGTAGAATGAGTCATTGAACTGAGCCCAATATTCTGCATGCTGCTTTTCCTCTTGGAGAATCTGTCAACTCTTGTCCTACAAACTGTGGAAGACAGTTGCTAATATGCAGAATAGACCACACGAGTAACCACAGTCACATGGAAATTAAACATGACACTCCATGCTTTCTAGGGTCCTTAGACATAAAGATCCAAAATCTTGGATAGAACAAAGAAGCAGAGAAGTGAGCCAGGTACTTGGATTGCTCATGTAGACATTTGCTAAATCTTCAGCTTTGAAGGACATGAGGTGGAAAGCCAAGTAAAAAGTGAAAGGAAAAAAAAGTAAAGCAGAATTTTTAGCAATCATATGTTGCTAAGGAAACAAAAATTAGAGTTCAGGATTCTGAAAGGAGGGTGGTCCTAAACATAAACAAAAAATTAAATAAATAAGAAAATAAAACACAAAAAGTTAGGACCCTACAGGGCAATATTTAAGAAGTGCAAACGAACCAGAGATAGACCAAACTTTATAAAGTTTACAAAGTTTCTACGATACAAAAAGAAGTCTTTATAATAAGGTGACCCACTCCTCTGTTGCTTGGTAGAAGATAGGATTGGGAGAATATTTCAACCAAAGTTTTATATATGTGTATTTTTTCATACACAATGTTTTTCATTCATTCAAGAATTTCAAGACTTACTAGGCATGCCAAGAGAAGACCAAGGTATGAAAGACAATACTACCAAGATTCAAACTTGCGCAAGATATCGAAGTTATAAATATCAGACTTAAAAATAAGTGATTAAATTATTCAAAATAGTGGAAAATTGGAGATTATCACCAGTGATTAGAAATTGATAAAAATGAATCAAATAGATATTATAGAATTGAAAAATATAATAAATTAAGATGCATCTAACAGAAGAATGGTCACATCAGACAAAAATTTTATTATACTGTAAGTGTATCAGCAGAAAATAACCAGATGGAGAAACAAAGAGGAAAAAGAATGAAGAAAAAAGCCCAAGTGCAACTTACAACTGTGAGTAACTGGAACATAATTCTACTAGGGTGTTTAGCACATGGAAAAAACAAATTCTTCAGAGCCACTCAAGCAAAGATTCTCAATGATACTGGCCCATCCTTCTCCAAATGCGTTTCTTACTATTTAAAGAAGGGAATATGCCTTAGTCTCACTGCTTGAACCTGGTCAGCAATAGGGTTTATATATAATAAATCCATTCCATTAACCCCACCTCTTTGAATCATTTGACCTCTTAATGAGTATTCTGTGAAAATATGCAGTGGAATGGTTAGGAAAAGTTCTCAGTTGGTAGACTTCATGTTTTAAAATTCTTACTTGGTATTTACCACTTTCACAATCTCAGAAACTTACTTAGTAATCTCTGTGCATCTCAGATTTCTCACATATATATAAAAGAAAGTAATAAATTCCATATCAAATCGGTTTGAGGAGGAGAAATTAAGTTAATACTTGCAAAGTGGTTAGAACAATTACCTGCACAATTTAAGCGTTCAATACATCTGTATTATCATTATCATTTTTATCTTTTTAGCTGCATTGCTAAGCAAAAAGTTTAGAATCTAAATAATATAATAGTAAGGATATATATACTTATATATTTATTATATATATACTTATACTATTATATATATAATAGTAAGGATACACAATATATATATATATATAGTACATATATATATATATATAGTACATATATATATATAGTACATATATATATATATATATAGTACATATATATATATGGTACTAATTACATCTAGGCATTTTCCTAAATACTGTATTAACACATGTAAGTCTCATAACAACTCAGAGATGACTAACTCAAGCATTTGTTTCCATAGTCCGTGGCAATAAGCGTAACAGTGAGTAAAGAACAGTAAGGAATACTGCTCATGATATGTTTGTAGAAATGAAGAGAATTTAATGGGATTACTTGTCTATGACTGATCATAAAAAAGAGCATATCAGTGTTTGGAAACATAAATGTACTGGTAACAAGAGTGAATAGGTACAAAACTGTGGACTAATTCATTTAAATTTGTTAATGCTACCAGAAAGCCTTTTTACATGATATAGATTTTTGGTGGTTGCATGGTAGCATCATTTCCCAATAGGACACATTTATTTTATATAAATTCAATAAAGGTATGTTACATGCAGTGGACATATGTACAGAGATGCCCCAAATAAATGCTGACATGCGGGGGGGTGGGGAGTTAGAAAGTGTAAACCACTAGGAAAAATAGAGAAACAGATCCCTTTATTGCCACTTTAACCATCACAATAATAACAGAGTAATGCATTTTCATCTATGACTGAGTCCAGTGTTGGGCTGGAGCCAATGCTTCTCAACTCTTGAAAGCTGACTTGTGGTACCTTGCTGACCAGCACAGTATTGGGTGCAACTCCGATGACTTAGAAAATAGGCAAATATATTTACACTGAGTATCTTCATCAATAGTAACATGGAAGTAAAACAAACAAACAAACAAAATAGATCTTTATAATTCTATTGTATGATGCATGATCATTTGTTTTCCAACCGTTTTAAAGGTTAAATATCCATGAAAAATATTAATGTTAAACACTGTTTTCATTCTAAACCAAATTTATCTCC
Organism: Acinonyx jubatus; assembly: GCF_027475565.1. Lineage (NCBI taxonomy): Eukaryota > Metazoa > Chordata > Mammalia > Carnivora > Felidae > Acinonyx > Acinonyx jubatus. Next base: position 23,971,465 of record NC_069384.1, read on the forward strand.
ATTAGGAATTTGCTTATATATAAGCTAGAGAGGATAAGGGAAACATTCCTCATCTGATTTAGGCCATATATATATGTGTGTGTATATATATATATGTGTGTGTGTGTATATATATATATACATATATATATACACACACATATATATGTGTGTAAATATATATATACATATATATACACACACACATATATATACATATATATGTATATGTATATACATATATGTACATATGTATGTATATATAAAGTTATATATACATATATATGTGTATATATATATATATATACAGTATATATATTTGTAATATATATTTGTATTTCGAAGATTTTCTGTCATGGTTTAATATCCACATCTTAAAACATCCCCTTATTAACCTATTTCATACTTTGTTCAGTTTATAAAATTCAACTCTATGTAAAATAGTCAATAAACATTTTGATGGTGTTCCTCAATATTTAAAAATTAAATATTTCTGTACAGAAATTTCAATTTATCATAGCTCTAGTTAATTCCATTCCTGTTTGTAACTTAACTGATTTTTATAATATTCAAAATAAGGGAGGCAAGTTTACTCTAAAAGCAAACCTATTTCATCAGTAGAATGCAAAGTTTGCATAGAAAGACACTCTCAAGCAAATTAATTGAAGATTCAAGTGTGCAGCACTGGCCTGTTAGTATAGAGAAATTAAGAAGTCCTGACTAAGTTTCAGGGAATAAGATCAGTAAGAGGTCATATTTTAGTCTCAAGGGATAACCTGTGACCTAAGAGGGCAGAGGCAGAGAAGACATTTATATCTAAAACATAAATTTATAAAAGACTCACCCTCTACTTGTTTATGACCTCACCCCAAACAAATGTTATATGATAATTCTTGCATTAAGATGTGCAGCCACTGTGTGGTTATGTAGAGCAAATGCTGCCCAAGTGACTCGATGGTATTAATACCTTTTCCAAAAGAATAAGTGCATGTCATCAAAGGTGCATTGAACTTTTATTCAGGGAGTTCATTCCTGGAAGACTATGATTACTCAAAAGAATTATGGGGCCATGTCCTGATGGTTTTGGAGAACAGCCTAGTCTGAAATTGATCATTTAAGAAAACCAGAGATACTATTTAGTGTGATAGAGCAAGTGCTCATATTAATACCAATATGTATTGGGTACCATATAAATATTATTCAAGGAAAGATTGTTTGTAACAATATGCAGAGAGGCAATTGATTGTGAACTCATGATGAAAAATTCAAAAATGGTAAATAGCATTAAAGGGAAGGTCTTTGTTACTGTATTAAAAATATGACTACGTAAGTCTTATAAAATTACATAGCAAAAAAATAGCATAATATTTAAGAAGTAGATGTTATTCATGTGCTGCAAAAATGCAATAATTTAAGAATAACAGTTTAATTGAATATAATCTAGAATGTAAATATTAATAATTTACTTTAATAAGGTAAAATATAACTACATAGAGTAAGCTAAAGCATATCACATCTTTTTTTTGAGTAACACATTTTCAATTTTCCTGGGATATGATTGCCTTTCTGTGAAAGAATATAATATCTCTTCTCTCTCATTCTAAGAAAAGGGAGTATTTAATGCCATAAAAACTAGAAACTAATCCTGATTAGCATTTTAAAAGTGTGTTTTATAAAACATTTTATAAAACATTGTAGAGTTGTAAGCACAGTTCAGCGTTAGTCTAATCTCACCTTGGGTATCTCTCTCCATAGACATACCCTTTTCCTTCCTATTATCTTCATATCAGAAGAGGGTGGCCTTTATGATGAATTTGTTTAATTGATGATATATTTTAATTCACCTTTATAAGAAATCTGTACAGTTTGTCAACTTCATCAAGTATCTCAGAAAAACAAATGAAACTCTCTATTTACTTCCAAAAAGCTAAGTTAAAATTCACTTAGGTGCATTGCATATAATGCAGTTAAATATACGTTCAATCAGTGGTAAAAAAAAAAAATTCTATTGATTAGATGAAACAATTAGTTGGATAACAAGTAGGCAACTAAAAAATTCTTTACACTTAAGACACATTCCAGTTATCTCGTGTCTTAAAAATGGACTTTAACTGAATTTAACTAAACATGATTAATAAATTTTAAAAAATCATTATTGCTTCATAGCGGGGGGAAATTTGTTCTCTTTTGTGTCAATGTAGTATTTCTTTGTTAAAGAATAAGATCTTGGGGCACCTGGGTGGCTCAGCTGGATTAGCATCTGACTTTGGCTCAGGTCATGATCTCACCATTCGTGAGTTTGAACCCCTCATAGAGGCTCTCTGCTGTCAGCACAGAACCTGCTTCAGATCCTCTGTCCCCCTCTCTCTCTGTCCTTCCCCCACTCACACACACACACTCTCTCTCAAGAATAATAAACATTTAAAAAAATCTAAAAAAAAAAGTAAGATCTTTAAACTTGAGAAAAAATAAGGAATACATATATTCTGAAACTGACCAGAAATTCTTAGGTTTCTATCAGATAAATGGATTTATGATACCGTTATTAGCTAATACTAATTCCTGGCCAGAGAATGCAAGTCTAATCCACTAGTCAGAGTGCATCCTTGGAGTCAATGGAAAGGGAGTTTTGAAAGAATATCATCTCACAGGGTCCCTGATGTATACTTGACTCCATCCTGTGGTAATACACAATTTTGTTTTGTTTTGCTTTGCTTTGCTGTGTTTTCTATTTGGCATATGTTTTCCGTTCCTACATTGCTCACTTAGAATGAGAATTATAATGACTTAAGTGGTTGTGAAGAAGCCACTGGAAGTACATTTCCTATACAGGTAATAAACCAATGAAAATAACAATCGTGGGGAGAGGAAAGATAGAGGATTCCAAATACAACTTCATTCAGCTTGTGTGTTTAGCTTATGCAGAATATCTATGGATCCTGGACAATGCCAGTGGATTATGATAAATTTAACCATATGATGAACCAATTGTATACCTGCTCTTACAGTGAAGTATTTTCACTGGAGAAAAATCAACATAGACACAATTTACATGCAACTGTCAATTTGGAAAATTATCTCTGGTCTATAGTAATTGTTAAAGAACACAAAAAGCGATGTGCTTTCAACTGGGAAGCTTAATATCCTTCCCTGTTTTACTTAATAGCTGTATAATCTCTCCGCTCTCTGATATAGTTTTGCCAACAGGGACACTGATAATCTCAATGTCCCAAAGGATGACAACTTTGTCCACTATATTGAGGAGATAATTCTGATAAGAATGGGTAAGCAAGAAGTAACTCATCTTAGATTTCTAGGAAAGAGATATGCTTGTTAGAAAATGAAAGATAAATTACATGTGCTATCACATAATGTTTTTTTTTAATTTTCACTCTTTGCAGAATGACAAGGTATGTCTTCCGAATTCAAAGGCAAGTCATTTTTAAGAAAGAGGCACAACATTATTGATAGAATGTAAATTCTGAATGTAAAATGTATCACATCGAGTATATTGTCTGCTACCTGGGCTTATATTTTGATCTACAGTTTACAGGCTGTCAGGAGCCCAGCTAAACTGGAAGAGAGAGAACTCTACTTTTAGTTATTAGAGTAACTGATTAAAGCAACAAGCCAAAAATAAAGAGTTAAACCTTTAATCAGTTACTGTCATAGTATAAACAAGAGTCTAAAACCAGAGAAAATGCTGGCTCCGTCTCTCCCAATTTCTTGCATGGAACAGCAGCACTCTGGTTGAAGGTAAGATGGATTAGTATGGATGTGGAGGGTTCTCACTGTTGAGGGAGCCCTGAAGAAAAGTCTCTGGAAGACTTATGGATCCTGAGATGAGAGGGAGGGAGGAATACTAAGAATTGAATAGTAGTGAGTATTGAGTCAGAGTAGGGAGAAGAGCTTTCAAGGTTTCCTCCTCTTTTTCCTGTAAGTAGGGTCTCAGTGGAGGTACCTGAAGAGGACCTCCATCCATGGCCTAAAAGGAGACCTTGGACTGAAGATGCCTGGCTAGGAATGTGGATATGGGTAAGAGCATGGCCAGACAGGGCAGCCTGAGTCTTTGACCACAATACCTTTCAAAGACTACAACGCCCTGGCTGTGCACCCATGGTCAGGCCTAAAAAATGACACCTAAGTTTTTAACTAGGAGCTACACTTCTCAGTATCTAAAATCATTTTGACTTCAAGATAATGTTAATTAGCGGTATACACTAATTACCAGGAGAAATATCTGTCCTGTTCCCTCAATTTTAACAATAAAAAATGTTTAGGGCCTTCTGATATTTTCTTACTTCTTTATATTTTGAAGTTCTCTTGTTTTCTTTTTTCTTGCATGGCATGAACTAAGCCATGTTGTAAAATTTCCATCCATATCTAAGACCAGGTCCAAATGTTATCCACTCTGAGAAGCAATTACTGACCTTAGTGAAAAAAAGTTAAGCATTTTACCATCCCCAACATATCCTATCATGCTTCTAAATTTACTATATGGTGTCTAATTGTAGTTAATATATAAAATTTGAAGTAATTCAGGCAGAGGGGGAAAAACAAAAAGTATAGAATCTGATGGCTGGAAGCAATAGAACATCAAATCATTTCTAGTATAAAATAAGACACATATAAAAGGAACATATAGGGTAGCAGAACATGATGTCCAAAACTGCCACTTTGGTATAAAGATTATTTTGAACTGAAGGCAACCAAAAAAAAAAAAAAAAAAAAGCAGACACAGAAAAACTTTATGCTCTCCCCACTGCCTTCTCTACCAGAAAGAGCAGGATACAGGATAATTCTTAAATCACCAGAGACAACTCTATACATAGCACTAGAGGAAACTATGTAATACTTCACTTAACTAGCTCCTATCTTCCATCAGTTCCCCCTATGTTTGCCTTTGCACAATTTGCTCTCCTAGAAACTCAAAGTCCTTATTTTTGTCTTGTCACTTCTCTAAAGATTTATTATTCTTGGGGTACCTGGGTCGCTCAGTCAGTTGAGCGGTTAAGCATAGGACTCTTGATTTCAGCTCAGATCATGATCCCATGGTTTGTGGGATTGAGCCCCGTGGAGGCTGCTTGGGATTCTCTCCCGGCTCTCTCTACCCCTGCTCCTGTTTGCACATGTGCACGCACTCTCTCTCCCTCTCTCAAAATAAATAAACTTAAATAAAAGATCATTATTTTGTAATTCTAACCACCCCTTTCAGTTACTCATCACTGGGTGTCCCATGTCTATGCAGGATACACATGTTAATAAACTTCTGTTTGTTTTCTCTTATTGATCTGTCTTCCTCTATCTGATTCATAGTGATGTGACCAATGAGTCTAAGATGAGTAGAGGAAAACAGTTTTTCCTCTCCTACAAATACAATAATATAATTTATAAAAACAAAAAGATTTCTTCTGTATTAGTCAAAAAGTTATGCAGCAGTAAAACATTTACCCTGAAATCTCCATGGCATAACACTATTAAGTTCTATTTCTTGCTCATTTTCAGGGTGTACCATAAGTCTCTTGTGCCAATAGAGAGTTTCATAGTTGCTCAGAGCAGGGGAAAAGAAAGTTGGAGGGTCACACACTAGGTCTTAAATGCTTTTGTGTGGGAATAACACATTTACTATCAATGTTGATTGGACAGAACTTTGGTCGGATGACTCTAAAACTAAAAAAGACCGGAGAATTGGAGAGAGGGAACATATGAACATTTTACAGAAGTAAAAGTTTGTCACATATCAGTTTATACTATTCTAAAATTTCTCTAATATTCAGAAATTAAATCATTCACTTACTTATTTTAAATTAAATTTTATAATGCCATTCTTCAAAAGGAAAGGACATTATAGAATTATAAAACCACATGTATTATTTTAGAGTTATAAAATGATTGGGAATCCAAGATATATAAACTGAGAGAGAGTAAGGTTTGGTCACAAAGTTATTTTATGAAGCTATGCACAGTTTTGTTACACCTGCTATTTAAATTTTTCTAAAATGTCTAAAGCAAAAAAAAAAAAAAAAGGCAGGGTATAAAGCTTTATAATACAGAAAATAATCCACAAATGATACAGTGATAGTTCAGATTACCCAAAGTATGTTGGACAGTATAATTCCAAGAAACTATGAAAGGACATCACACCATAAAAGATGCAAAGTAAAACAGATGTGAATATGAATAGCAACTTTGTTACTTACTAGGGGCATGACCATATAAAGGAAATTAGCTTTTCCTATCTGCATTCTTGCCATGTTAAATCTCATGTAACAGTATATTATCAAACTGTATCGAGTGTAGAGGTTCCTTTTGAGATACAAATAATATAATGCTTACAACTTATTTTAGCACAACACACAATGCTATTATTTTTTACTACTGATCAACTATTTTGAGGATGAAAATTATCTAAAATTCTATCTTTCATATTTTAAGTAGAATTTATGAAAATAATGAAAGATCTCTATGATCAGCACAAGGTAAAATAAGTAGCTGTTGTACGCCATCAGCCAAATAATAATAAATATATTGAAATTGAAGTTAAAGAGATGAGACTGTCAATAGAAAACAAATTCCAAACTTTCAGAAGAATCCATTTTTAAAACAGTCACTCTTTGGAATACTGATGTAAATTATTTTATTTATTTTTATTTTTGTTTAAAGTTGTATTTATTTAAGTAATCTCTACATCCCATGTGGGACTCAAACCCACAACACTGAGATCAAGAGTCTCATGCTCTTCCAGCCAAGCCAGTCAAGCTGATGCTCTTAAAATAAAAATGTGATATTAAAATTTGATGTATCTGGTTTTTTAAATTTTTTATTTATTTATTTTTTACATTTGCATCCAAGTTATTTACCATATAGTACAATAATGATTTCAGGAGTAGATTCCAGTGATTCATCCCCCATGTATAACACCCAGTTCTCATTTCAACAATGTCTTCCTTAATTCCCTTTACTCATTTAGCTCATCCTCCCACCCACAGCCCCTCCAGCAACCCTGTTTGTTCTCTGTATTTGAGTCTCTTATGTTTTGTCCCCGTCCCTGTTTTCATATTATTTTTGCTTCCCTTCCCTTATGTTAGTCTGTTTTGTATCTTAAATTCCACATAGGAGTGAGGTCATATGATATTTGTCTTTCTCTGACTAATATCGGTTAGCACAATACCCTCTAGTTCCATCCACGTTGCTGCAAACGACAAGGTTTCATTCTTTTTGTTTGCCGAGTAATACTCCATTGTATATACATACCATTTCTTCTTTATCCACTCATCTGTCGATGGACATTTGGGCTCCTTCCATACTTTGGCTATCATCGACAGGCTGCTATAAACATTGGGTGCTTGTGCCCCTTTGAAACAGCACTCCCATAACCCTTGTTTAAATACCTAGTAGTGCAATTGCTGGGTCGCAGGGTAGTTCTATTTTTAGCTTTTTGAGGAACCTCCATACTGTTTTCCAGAGTGGCTACACCAGTTTACATTCACACCAGCAGTGCAAAGTTTCTCTGCATCCTTGCCAACATCTGTTGTTGCCTGAGTTATTTATTTTAGACATTCTGATTAGTGTGAGGTGGTATCTCACTGTGGTGTTACTCTGTATTTCCCTGATAATGAGTGATGTTGAGCACTTTTCATGTGTCTGTTAGTTGCCTGGATGTCTTCTTTGGGAAAGTGTCTATTCATGTCTTTTGCATATTTCTACACTGGATTATTTACTTTTTGGGTGTTGAGTTTGGTAAGTTCTTTATAGATTTTTGACCTTTATCTGATATGTCATTTGCAAATATCTTCTCCCATTCTGTCAGTTGCCTTTTAGTTTTGCTGATTGTTTCCTTTGCCTTGCAGAAGCTTTTTATTTTGATGAGGTCCCAATAGTTCATTTTTGCTTTTGTTTCCCTTGCCTTCAGAGACGTGTTGAGTAGACAGTTGCTATGGTGAGGTCAAAGATATTTTTGCCTACTTTCTCCTAGGATTTTGATGGCTTCCTGTCTTACATTTAGGTCTTTCATCAATTTTGAGTTTATTTTTGTGTATGGTGTAAGAAAGTGGTCCAGATTCATTTTTCTGCATGTTGCTGCCCAGTTTTCCCAACACGATTTGCTGAAGAGCCTGTCTTTATTCCATTGGAAATTCTTTCCTGCTTTGTCAAAGATTAGTTGGCCATACGTTTGTGGGTCCATTTCTGGGTTCTCTATTCTTTTCCATTGATCTAAGTGTCTGTTTTTGTGCCAGTACCATACTATTTTGATTACAGCTTTGTAATATATCTGGAAGTCTGGGATTGTGATGCCTCCAGCTTTGGTTTTCTTTTTCAGGATTGCTTTGGCTATTCAGGGTCTTTTCTGGTTCCATAAAAATTTTAGGATTGTTTGTTCTAGCTCTGTGAAGAATGCTGGTGTTATTTTTATGGGGATTGCATTGAATATGTAGATTGCTTTGGGTATTATTGGCATTATAACAATATTTGTTTTCCAATCAATAAGCATGGAATCTTTTTTCCATTTTTTTGTGTCTTCTTCAATTTCTTTCATAAGGTTTCTATAGTTTTCAGTGTATAGATTGTTCATCTCTTTGGTTAGGCTTATTCCTAGGTATTTTATGGTTTTTGGTGCAACTGTAAATGGGATTGACTCTGATTTCTCTTTCTGTAGCTTTATTGTTGGTGTACAGGCATGCAACCAATTTCTGTGCATTGATTTTATATCCTGCAACTTTGCTGAATTCATGGATCAGTTCTAGCAGTTTTTTCAGTGGAATCTTTTGGCTTTTCCACATAGAGTATCACGTTGTCTGTGAAGAGTGAAAGTTTGACTTCCTCCTTGCTGATTTCCATGCCTTTCATTTCTTTGTGTTGTCTGATTGCTGAGGCCAGGATTTCCAACACTATGTTGAATAACAGTGGCAAGAGAGGACATCCCTCTCTTGTTCATGACCTTAGGGGGAAAGCTCTCAGTTTTTCCCCACTGAGGATGATATTAGTGGGGGTCTTTCCTTAATGACCTTTATGATCTTGAGGTATGATCCTTCTATTCCTACTTACTTGAGGGTTTTTATCAAGAAAAGATGATTTTGTCAAATGTCTCTGCATCTATTGAGAGGATCATGTGGTTCTTGCCCTTTCTTTTATTGATGTGATGTATCACATTGATTGTTTTGCAGATATTGAACCAGACTTGCATCCCAGGTATAAATCCCACTTGGTCATGGTGAATGATTCTTTTAATGTATTGTTGGATCTGCTTGGCTAGTATCTTGAGGATTTTTGCATCCACGTTCATCAGGAAAATTGGTCTATAGTTCTCCTTTTTAGTGTGGTCTCTGGTTTTGGAATCAAGGTAATGCTGGCTTCATACGAGTTTGGAAGTTTTCCGTCCATTTCTATTTTTTGGAACACCTTCAAGAGAACAGGTGTTAACTCTTCTTTAAATGTTTGATAGAATTCCCCTGGAAAGCCATCCAGCTCTGAACTGTTGTTTTTTGGGAGATTTTTTATTACTAATTTGATTTCTTTGTTATGTATCTGTTCAAATTTTCTATTTCTTCCTGTTTCAGTTTTGGCAGTTTATATGTTTCTAGGAATTTGTCCATTCCTTCCAGATTGCCCAATTTACTGGCATATAATTCCTCATAATATTCTCTTATTTTTGTTTGTATTACTGCAGTGTTGGTTGTGATCTCTCCTCTTTCATTCTTGATTTTATTTATTTGGGTTCTTGCTTTTTCTTTTTGATCAAACTGGCTAGGGATTTATCAATTTTTAAAAATTCTTTCAAAGAACCAGCTCCTGGTTTCATTGATATGTTTCTGTGTTTTGATTTCGATAGCACTGTTTTATGCTCTAATCTCTATTATTTCCCATATTCTGCTGGTTTGGGGTTTTATTTGCTGTTCTTTTTCCAGCTCTTTAAGGTGTAAAGTTAGGTTGTGTATCTGAGACCTTTCTTCCTTCTTTAGGAAGGCCTGGATTGCCATCTACTTCCCTCTTATGACTGCCTTTGCTGTGTCCCAGAGGTTTGGGGCTGTGATGTTATCATTTTCATTGGCTTCCATGTACTTTTTAACTCCCCTTTTAACTTCTTGGTTAGCCCAATCATTCTTTAGTAGGATGTTCTTTAGTCTCCAAATGTTTGTTGTCTGTGCAAATTTTTTCTTATAGTTGATTTTGATTTTCATAGCATTGTGGTTTGAAAATATGCAAGGTATGATCTCGATCTTTTTGTACTTGTTGAGGGTTGATTTGTGTCCCAGTATGTGATCTATTCTGGAGAATGTTCCATGTGCACTCGAGAGGAATGTGTACTCTGTTACTTCAGGATGAAATGTTTTGAATGTGTCTGTTAAGTTTATCCAGCCCAGTGTGTCATACAAAGCCACTGTTTCCTTGTTGAGTTTATGCTTAGATGATCTGTCCATTGTTGTAAGTGGGGTGTTGAAGTCCCCTACTATTATGGTATTATTTTCAATAAGTTTCTTTAGTTTTTGATTAATTGATTTATATATTTGGGTGTTTCCATGTTGGAAGCATAAATGCTTACAACTGTTGTGTCTTCTTTGTGGACAGCCCCCTTAACTATGATACAATGACCTTCTTCATCTCTTATTACTGTCTTTATATTAAAATCTGCATTGTCTGATGTAAGTATGGCTACTCTGGCTTTCTTTTGGTGACCATTAGCATGATAGATGGTTCTCCATCCCCTTATACTTTCAATCTGAAGTTGTCTTTAGGTCTAAAACAGGTCTCTTGTAAACAGTGTATAGATGGATCTTGTTTTATTTTTTTAATGTTTATTATTTTTCAGAGAGAGAGAGAGAGTGAGCAAGCATGAGTGGGGAGGGGCAGAGAGAGAGGCAGACACAGAATCCAAAGCAGGCTCCAGGCTCTGAGCTGTCAGCACAGAGCCTGATGCAGGGCTCAAACTCATGGACTGAAAGATCATGACCTGAGCCGAATTTGGATGCTTAACCGACTAATCCCCCAAGGTGTCCCAATGGATCTTGTTTTATTATCCATTCTGTTATCCTATGTATTTTGACTGAGCATTTAGTCCATTGACATTTAGAGTGAGTAGCAAAAGATATGAATTTATTATCATTTTGTTGCGTCTAGAGTTGGAGTTTCTGGTGGTGTTCCTTGGTCCTTTCTAGTTTTTATTGCCTTTGCTTTGCCTAGTTATTGCCTAGTTTTATTGCCTTTTTTGTTTTATTTCATCTTTTCTCCCCTCAGAGAGTTCCTCTTAAAATTTCTTTCATGATTAGTTTATTGGTCACAAACTCCTTTCGTTTTTGTCTGTCTGGGAAACTCTTTATCTTTCCTTCTATTTTGAATGATAGCCTTGCTGGATAAAGAATTCTTGGCTGCATATTTTTCCAATTCAGCACATTGAACATATCCTGCCACTCCTCTATGGCCTGCCAAGTTTCCATGGATAGATCTGCTGCAAACCTGACCTGTCTTCCCTTGTAGGTTAAGAACATTTTTCCCTTGCTGATTTCATGATCCTTTCTTGTCTGTGTATTTTGCAAATTTGACTATGATATGCCTTGTTGATGGTCAATTTTTGTTGAATCTAATGGGAGTTCTCTGTGACTGCAGATTCCCAGAGACTGATGCCGGGTGCCAGTCTGCCCCAGAAAAACTTTGTGCAATCATGTAGCAGCAGCATTTCAGGGATTATGGTAAATCACAACACACATCTGGCACCAGGCTTCACCACCCCCATGTCCTTCTTGCCAACAGCAAACATGGCTGTTCTCTAGGGTCCGCTGGGACCTTTGCCTGTGGGGAGGCCACACAGCCTCTACCAAATGTCCTTTCATCAGGGGAACCACCTCTCCCTGTGTGGCCCGAAGACCCCTCAGTCCTCACCGTCTGCTCCTGGGGATTCGCCCTTCCCACCAGAGCTCCACCAGGTATTGAGCTGCAGAGTTTCAGACTCTGCACTCTTCTGTTTATAGAGTCCTAATGGTATTTAAATACTCTCCTTTCTTTCTTGTTCACTCCCTTATGGGTGTTTCCAGTCTTTCTCTTTCTGTCCAGCTGCTTTTGGAGGGAGTGCTTTTCCTGTACTCCTCCCCATCTCCATCCTCTCTTTGCAAGCAAAAACAGCTACCTACCCTCTGCAGCTTCTCTTCCCTAGTTCACCTCTCTGTGCCACATACTTGCTGAGTTCTGTGGCTCAAGTTATGCAGATTGTCGTGTTAATGCTCAGATCAATTTTCTAGGTGTGCAAGATGGTTTGGTTTTGATCTAGCTGAATTTCAGGGACAAGAGAAGCAGAAAACTTCCATGCTGCTCCACCTTCTTGACTCCTCCTCCTGAGGTATTTATTTTTATTTCTTAAGTAAAAAAGTCTGATACTGTATTTAAGGTTGAAACTATTTTAAATGACTTAATGAAACCATATACTTGAGGTTGAAATAAGACATGAAAAAATCTCAGATTATTTTGGATTCCTTCTTTCAGAGGCTCAGCTACGCCAGTCCAGTTACATTAATATAAAAGGTATCATTCTCTAGTCCAAGGATAATAATTCTTTCTTTTAATTGAACATAGAGGTTTTTATAATGAGTAGCAAATAAAAATCACAACTTATGGTGTTAATAGGAAATTAGGTCACATTGAAAAAAAAACTAAATTAGAGTCTGGGCTTTTAACATGCAACAGTATAAATAAAATACTTTTCAATTTTCCTGTGACACATTCTCTGTATGTTTTCTTTGCATTTAATATAAATCTTTGTATCTGTGATGCAAAACTTGGTCATTCTTTTATGAGCATGTATCTGCAATAACCATATTTTAGCTTTGATTTAAAATGAGATCTTAAAAATCACTTTCTTCAAAAAAAAAGTTATTTATTCTTTTAAAGCTTAAACACCTGCAAATATTCTGATTCCTTACAAAGAAAAGAAAAAGTTAGAATATTCAGGAAACAAGTTCAGACAGGCTCAAGTGAGTTTCAAGAATTTGGGAGTAGTGTGAGCTAATATAGTCATGATGTTGGGTCAGTGAATCTAATTTAAGACGAACACTTTGCAGCCATATACCAAAGCTGATTTTTGTACTGCCTCCCTAAGCACTGCCGATATATTTTTACTGATATATTTTAAAGAAGAGAGATGGCACTTTATGATAACTATTTAAGATTTGCCTGAATAAGTGAACAGGTAATATTAAAACAGGAATTTATTTGCCTGGTGCTTGGCCAAATTCAAAGATGACTGTCAGGATATGGTGTTAAAGAATACATTCATGAGAATCTTCAAACATAAGTTTTTGAGAGTTACAGAATCTCAGCCTGTTGGCTTCCCTATCATGACAATACTTGAATAAAGAGTACACAAGATTTTTCAGAGTTAGGAAACCTCTGAGAATACTTTAAGCTGAGGAGTCCTCTAAGGCTACACATTATCAAGAAGGGGTCATGTAGCTATGATTCTGGATACATCAATGTACAGAGGAAAATCCTAATAGATTTACTGCTTCACCAATGATTCACTGCCAACTAGCTGATGGCTGTACAGTCTTCTCTAGGGTGGAAATCTGAGGGCCAGAGACAGGTTAGTGTTAGTCTGTTGTTTTAGAAACGAGTGGTCATCTTCATTCACCACCTATGCATGTGACCAAATGAAAAATGGATTTGGGGATCTTGAATTTGATCTTAGGTTAGATACCCTTGTGAAAGAGTTATTGAAAGAGATATTAATTTGATCTTCATTGAGCTTTTCTTTGTCAAGGGGTAATAACAATGTGTGTGGTCAAGAGGGATTCTTAAAACAAAAGAAAAACTGTTCAATAGGTAAAGGAATTTGTCTAAATTATATAAATATTGTAAGAATAAATTTCTCTAGCAATAGGAACTTCATATATATATGTATATACATATAATGGGATATTATTAAAATAACCAATTATGTAAAAAAAATTTTCTATAACCAAATTACTTTTGTATATACATATAACTATATAATCTATCAGTTTCACTTAAAAGGATTATTTGAAACTAAGCATTTGATAATAATTTTTAATCTATCAAATATTTCCATCTGACAAAATCAAGCTAGTTTTACATTTTAGCATTGAGGTGGGTTAAAATCTCAGGTGGTAAAATTAATATTAGTGTAGTTCAAATCTCATTTCCTATTGAAATTATAAATTATATTTGTTGAGAGTAGAAATATGTTAGTGATTTAAATACATGCTAAACTACATAAATAATAAGCTAAAGTATATAATTTATTATATTAAAAGTTGTATTCTAAATCTTAACAAAATTTCCCATAGGAATAAGGATAAGTATCAATGCCATAATTAAAATAAAATAGAAATATTTAATTTACTATACTTTTATAAATTATCCTATCATAATGTAATGGATCCAACTTCTGTCCAAATTTTTCAAGTACAGCTAAAAATACAATAGCCTTGATAAATTATTCTCTACGTAGCCATACATTTATTGATTTTGTTAAACGTTTACTGAAATATTGTATTTCTAGGTCAAATATTCAAATGGATTTACAGAGAGTATTTTTAAGACTCAGTTATCCAAAACTTAGAAATATTATATCAGAGGCATTATATTGTAAATGTGAGGAAAAATGAATTTCATGATACATGGCTATAAAATTATTTAGAAAGAAATCTCAAGCTGTAATTATTTCAATACAATGAAATCAAAAATTTTTTCTCGTTGGTCACATTTAAAATAATTCTTATCTTCTATTATTTTTAAAAATATTGGAACTATTGGCTTTTCTCAAGGAACGTAAAAGCATGTCTTTGGAATAAGAGTCCAATCTAAGGGAAAAGAGATTAAATGAAGAGTAAACAATTTTGATTTTTAGAATTAAAGTCCTAGTAGTCATTATTTACTCAACAAGCTACTCAAATGTAATTTCTAGCAAATAAACTAGGACTCACCTAATTGAAGCCATACGTTCTAACTAACTTACAGATTTTTTAAATATTCCATACATAAATATTATTATTTCATCACACATGGATAATTGTAAGTATCATATTTCTGTTGGATGGATGGAAGGAGAGTGACAAAAATAGATGACTTAGAAAATAAGAAATCAGAGTAGAGTTTTTAAAGGTAAATATGAGGGTGCTTCAGGAATAGAATAGAAAGTGGCATACTAGGTTAAATAAGAAATTCCAATAACAGGGAAAATTCCAACTTAAGATAATAATCCAAGGACACAGGGTAGAGTGTATTAAAGAAAGTTCAAGCAGCTGAAATGAGATGATGAAGGGGTCCACAGAAGAAACTTCCAGAAAGAGAAGTAGTTTAAATGGGAAATGGTTTGCAACAATTCCAGAAATGTATTACAAATATCAAATGTAATAGCTAAATGAAAATGTTTATGACCCACTCAAGTTCATCAAAGGAACTTGAGAGGGGGCAATGATGGTCATTTGTAGATGTTTCAATGTCTGCAATATAAAAATAACTACTCATAAAAACTAAACTTCCAGTTAAGTAAAACACGAATGTGGTCAAAGCTAATATATACATAAGTTAAATATACATAAATAATATATAAATATACATAAACATATTAAATTACAATAAATAAGGTTCAAACAGGTTTTTTTAATTAAAGTCTTATTCCATTTCAATAATACACAGATATCACTGCATATTTTTTAACAGAATACAGCTAAAGTGCTTTTGTATTAAACCAGTCATATCTTAACAATAAAGTAAATTTAGGATTAACCTAAATGAAAGCCTTTTATAGAACCAGATAGAATCTATTTAACCTATAATCTAAAGCTTCTAGTTAAAACGTAAGGAATAAATTCAACTTTGAAATATGAAAAAAAAAAGACCCACAAAATAAAACACTGGATAGTTCTTTCTATAGAAGAATACTGAAAGTCGACATCATTTGGCTAGTTTCACAGTTTTTCAAAAACTCATAGGTTCTTAATTTATTATAATACGTGAATTAATTTGAAAACACTTTTCTGACATCAAATTTTAAATATAACTTCACAGAAAAATATCTAAATGTCTAATTAAGAAAAATACTAAAACAATAGGAAATTAATTGTTGTCGTTTATTTTAAAAATAAGATTAGATTTCTCTTTCAATATTCATGGGCTGCAAAAAAAAAAAGTGTGCTTGACAAATTAAATGTGTTTCACTTTTGCTTTCCCTCATGCGCTGGTGATTCTGAATAGACACAAAAGGCTCCATATTTATAAGCAGTTTATGACCTCCCCAGACAACTCAATTAAGGAAATAGAGAAACATAAGTATATTAAAATTCATTACAGAAAACATTTGCTGAGGTTGGAAAGTGAAACTCTAGAATTTGAATACACAGTGTATTTTAAATACCTTTTTAAATGTTTAACAACTGATCCACCATTCCCATCATATTTAGCAGACAAGTACTCAAACTATGTTTGTAATGTGATTCCCCAGACTTCATGCACATAATGTTTTCCAGCATTAGCATTCAAAAAATAAATAAATTGAAAACAGAATTTTATGTCTGGATACCTGTGTGTGTCACATTTTTGTTGTATAGGCCTTAAATATAAAAGGTTGAGAAGGTATAACCCATTACTAGAAACATTTTAAACTTAATAGAGCATATATGCATGCCAGCCAATGATACAAGAGAGTTACTGGCATCTTTTGTTGTTTCTTTATCAAATATTACCCTGTCAGTCTACATGATTTTCTCCTTAGGTAAGATGATAATGATGATG
The DNA here is from genome assembly GCF_027475565.1 of Acinonyx jubatus. NCBI lineage: Eukaryota > Metazoa > Chordata > Mammalia > Carnivora > Felidae > Acinonyx > Acinonyx jubatus. Next base: position 23,988,184 of record NC_069384.1, read on the forward strand.
ATGATATCAGTAATATTAATACAATAATAAACATAACCCCTCACACTGACAAAGAAAACAAGGCACTCCTCTAATGATGGTGTAATGCTCAATATTCTGGTTTGAGAGATGTCCTCTACTCTATTTCTTTAGTGAATTAAAATGTTGGCTTGATGTACTATCTTGTAGCTCCACTGTCCTGCAGCAGTTTCTAAACTGGAAGCTGTTCTAATATCTGTTGTCAAATCTTAGGGTCCTTTCCCATTGTCTGTTAGCATAAGTACTCCCAGTTTCATACCAAGCCTTGAATACTCACTTTCCATCCACTCTCTGGGTATCAGAGTATATATTTTTCTATGCATGTGAGCTCCAACAGCAACCAATCAGTAAGCCAAATGCAAATCTTCTGTCAGTTTTAGAGAGACTATTCCAACCTGCTCTGCTGTTGCCAACCCAACAGAGAGCCATGTTTCTTTCCTGTATTTCAAGATAAAGAGAAACTATTTCTCTGAAAATGTCGACTAGGCAATCTATTTTCTTTTCTAAACAAAGAGCTCGTGGCGTATCAATAAAATTTTGTTTAATCTCACAGTTTGAGGCCCATGCTGAGAATAATCTTAACTTTTGTTAAATTAAGAAGTACTTTTCGTCTTTCAGATTTTCACCAATGGATTCACTCTGTTTTGTAATGAATTGTACAGTGCCTGGGTCATACTATGTGGAAATGGCCAATCCATAAAGAGAAAAAAAAAATCACTTACTCCACATAAAAAGCCATTTGATTTTTCACAGGTGTGCATAGCTGTAGCCAAGATATTATTTGATGAACATGTGTATGTTACCTGGTTTGGGACTATATGGTCTAGAAGAGATGCAAATACACGCATGCTATATCTAGGAGGTTCCTGGTCTTATTTGTTGAACATTATTTCCAGTGAATTCATTAAGACTATTTTTTTTTACCTCTGCTTAAACATTCATTGCCATTTTAGAGCAGAGAAACCAAGTTTTAAACTTAGAGTGTAGACATTTACAGCTTGCCTAGGATAGCGCTGGTTTATGCCGATTATCCCCACATAATCATAAATAGTACTAACTCATTTTAGTCTCAAAAGTGTAGTAGTTTGAGTGCTAAGTTACCTGTTCACCAAACAGCTCTAAGATCTCCCCCACAAAGCCACAAGTTTCACATATGACCCTCAACAGGACCAACAGCTTACATAGAACTATTATGAGGCAGTGTGGTTCTTTGCACAGACCTTATTAATGACTGCTTACTTCTGTTTATCCAGATGAAGATGTCACACCTATGAGGAAGCCACTTTCTCCTCACCAGAAAAACCACATATGCCTTTCTACTAATCTCTGCAGCTCTAAATCTTTTTTCCTGAGCACTGAGGTGATTCTCTATCTTTAAGAGGAGTCTGTTTGTATAAATCATTGTATCTGTTAAGAGTTCTCAGGAAATAATCTCCAGCTGTCAGACATTTTCCTCGGGAAATTTAGGACCTTCAGGAATGCTCACATCCCCCCGACAGGTATTTTTTTTTTAATTTGTGTAATGTTTATTTATTTTTGAAAGAGAAATGCAGAGCATGTGCAGGGAGGGGCAGAGCCAGAGGGAGAGAGAGAATCCCAAGCAAGGTTCAGACTCTGAGCTGTCAGCACAGAGCCCGATGCAGGCCTCAAACTCAGGAGCTGTGAGATCACCACCCGAGCCTAAGTTGGATTCTTAACCAACTGAGCCGCCCAGGCACCCCTTCCCTGACAGGTATTATGTTCATGGCTTATTGGTGAGCCCTGTGGTGCATATAAAATGCAACTGTACTACTCATTTATGACTACTATTTTAAAAATCTGCTTTAATCTATTACAGGAGAGCCAACAACTCTCCTGCAATAGTCAAGGATATATGAAGAATGTTGTTCTTTATTTCAAGCTTTTTTTCTTTTTAATACAGCTTCTCATTCTGCAAACAAAAACAACAACAACAAAAAAAACAAACAAACAAACCCTCAGTTTTGAGCCTCTGGTGGTCTTACTCTGTTTGGGCTGCTATAACAAATTATCATAAACTGGGTGGTTTAAACATTTATTTCTCATAGTTCTGGAGGCTTAGAAGTTCAAAATCAATGTGCTGGAAGATCCAGTATTTGGGGAGGGCCGTCTTCCTGACCTGCAGATAGCTATCTTCCCCTTGTGTACTCACATGGCACAGAACACAGAGATCACTAATGCTGTCATGAGGGTTCCACTCTCATGACTTAATTACCCCCCCTAAATTACCTCCTAAAACCTCTTAATATCATCACACTGGGGATTACAGTTTCAACATATGAATTTTGGGGAGTCATAAACATTCAGTCCATAACAGGCAGTATTCATATTATTGGTATTCTGTAACTACCATGACTCCTCTTTTAGCAAAATTCCTCTATGCTATTATACAAAACACTCTTCCATCTTTTTTTGGTAGATCTGAAATTCTGCGGAAATTGATAGCTTTTTAATCAAGCTTGAATGCATCTTTACCCTAAAAAAGTTATTTTTCTCAGACTTATAAAAAACCATCATTTCCTAATTTTTCCACAGGCCCCATGGAAGATTGGAAATTATTATAATGGGGGCAATAAAGTTATTATTCCATGTTATTCATAGCTTTTTACATAACATTACGTATGGAGAAATCTGTTACCAGGACTTACTTTTTAGACACAAAATTACTTTCAAAAAGAAGTAAATGTTACAAAAATAATCACAAATTAAACAAAATGAATTGTTTATATCAAATTTAGTAGAAATAAAAGACCATGTTATCAGTAAAAAACCCCAAAAGATAATACAATGTTATGAAAGAGTTAAAAGTAAAAAGTCTTGAAAGAATGTGAGAACATGTAGGTTGCCTGGTGATTAGGGTAGTGTGTTGACAGCATTCTACATTCATATGGAATTGGATTGTAACAAGCATGAGATTCTCAAAGGGTTAATTCATTATTTTGCATTTTGGACTAAGCATAAGTTAAGTCTTACATATTACTTTTACTAATGTTCTTGATAAAGCAAAAGTATTTCATGTGAAAATCAAGAAGTTAATGCCAAGGAAATTGATTATATACTAGAGAACTCCCTCCTGTAATCCATACACAGTTTAAGGAAAATATAAATGGATAAATTATGGAACCCACCTATGACATCAAATGAAAAATTCAGAATACGTTCCATAATGTTGTAAAGAACAGTTGTTCAACATCTCAAAATTGATTCAAAAATCAATTTAAAACACATTCACATCTTGCTGTAGCTTGCACCTGTCTTGATTCAAGAAACTTCCCTACATTCTAGTATGTCTGATTTATAACAAAATAAGGAAATAGCAAGAAAAACAGTATTAACTCGAATGAAAATTCAAGGTGTTAAAGACAAAAATACTGGGACTTCATGTAAAAGGAAGAAGCCTAAATAACCTCAGGGAAATAACTAGGTTTCAGAAATTCTCCTGTGAAAAAGAAAAAAATAAATTCATGTCACAGTAGTATTGTATCTATTGACCCGGGCAGGATAAAACATTTCACACAGGGAAATCTGCTTAGCAAAGGGACCCGTAACCACAAAAGGACAGATACAGGCAAGCAACTGTATCTGTCAACACTTTGTGAAACCTTCTGCAGTGAAGTCAGAAAAACAGGAAACATGTCTAAAAACATATTAATTGCATTTTATTTTCCCTAACTTGACTATCTCTGTTAACTCTTAAGAAACTGAAGAAAAAAAAAATCCAAGTAAGAAAAGTGACTGTTTCCTTTAACTAATTCCAATAAGTTAATAATCATGTCTTAAAAGGAACACATGTGATACTTATTTCTTTTACATCATGCGCACTAATCGAACCCTAATCATAATATAGGACTGCACTGTAAGATTCAATTTACTCTGTTTCACCACACTACAATAAATATAATAACAAACTAAACTACACTTTTTTTAAATTTTTTTTTAACATTTATTTATTTTTGAAACAGAGAGAGAGCATGAACAGGGGAGGGTCAGAGGAAGAGGGACACATAGAATCTGAAACAGGCTCCAGGCTCTGAGCTGTCAGCACAGAGCCCAACATGGGGCTTGAACCCACAGACCGCGAGATCATGACCTGAGCCGAAGTCGGACGCTTAACCGACTGAGCCACCCAGGCGCCCCTAAACTACACTTTTAAACACATGCATATGGGTAACACAAAATGAATAAATGTTATTTGAAATGTGTGTCAAAATTTAAAATACATGTCTTTCTACTTAATTGTCAAGCCAAACATATGGACACAGTAGAGATTACCCATAATTCAAGTCAGTGTAATCTTAGTAAGAACTCATCGTGTACCAGACTCTTTTCCAAATGCTTTTAAGAAATATCGATCTTTAATTCTCACAGTTATATGGAGAAAAATACATATGGTTTCAAATGTACATATAGAAGCTCAGAGAAGTGGCACTGGGTATAGATCACATATCTGTCAGATGGCAGAGCTACAAATCCAATCCAAGGCTTCCGCCTCCAAGTCCAGCACAGGTCCCACTGCAGATGTAACCCCCTCACTACGTAAGCACCACCACCATAGTTTTTAGGCACGTGACACATTTAAAACTATGCTACCTGCTGTTCCTACTGATATTCTTATATTGACAAAGTTTTCACTCAATTAAGATATATAATCCATTTAAAATATCCGGTGAGTTGTTTATTTGTTTTAGTGGTCTTACTTAAGGTCTAAATAACATGAAAAAATGTTTATGTTTGATTTAAATCATTTTGTGTTCATTGGTGTTTGTTAAACACATAGCAAGAACTTAATGTGTTAATTTGTCTCTATACTTACCATAAGGTTAACATATTTTAAGCATCTTTAGCTTTTCTATATAACAAAAGATTTTAAATACGTAGTATTTTATGATTATTTCTGTATTTTGGATTGATATTTCCTTGGTAAAAGGCAAACATATATATCTAACTCTAAATTGATCTCATTCTATTCTGCTCTACTGTATCTTATGCATTTCCTATCGTTTCACTCATCTCTACCAATGAAACACACTTGAAGTTGTGTCTCTCTCCTTTGTTAGCCTCTGAGATCCTTAAGGACAAGGTCTGTTGTTTTAATATCTAGATTCCCAGGACTTCACACTGAAATAACAGTATGTTTAATAGATTAATGACCTATTGTGGTTTATCTTGTTTAAAGCCTAACTATAAGAATTGAATGTGGCTGATATGCAGAAGTTAAATGAAGTTTAAATGTTGCTTGCTGTAGAACCCAAATGGACATTCTAAAGAATTTGCTATCCTTGGCAATCACCTGTCCGTCAAGTGAGTGACATTTCACTGACCCATGTATAAAATTAGGAGTGATGATTGTCCAAAACCTTCTCTTCTTTGCTGGTCCTGTTGTTTTCATTATTGCTGCTGTTCAAAAGCTAACTACATAAGATCAGAATTAGGCACCTGGTAGACCGTAACCTTTTATATTTGGGACTATTACTAATTTTTATTATATGCATATTTTCAATGATATCCATTTTCATTGATATTTCAGTCAGAAACCTGGGATATGGTTAGGGTTTATGAACAGACTATCTTACCCAAAATATTCCCTTATCAATGTGTTTCAAATATTCAAACTAACTTAGATTATCTTTTTGATTAGTAGGAAACTTTTTTTTAGGTAACTCAATGGGAACTTCATATATAACAGTGAGACTAATCTTTCAGTTGTCATTGAATATAATTATTTGGTTTATTTCTTATATCTAATCAGTTGATAGGAATATGTAAACATTTATAGCAAAATCAAACAACATACTTTATTTTTCTGAATATGGTCTATGAAAACCATTCAAGGGTCACAAAAGAACTGCTGATTATATTGAATCTAAATTAAAGAATTAATTGATTTTAATTTCTAGAATAATTATTAGGCATTAAAGTATTTTATGAAATTAAAGTTTTCTATTAATATATTTTATAGATATTTTAGGGAAATGTTTCCCTTAAGTAGATTTGTCTGTTACAAAATAAGTCTACCTTTAGGCAGGTGTATAAATTGGGTAAAACTGTATGAGTCCTACCTTTGATATACTCTCTTAATAAAATGATCTATTGTTGAGTAACTATTTAGCTGATCTTTTTACAAACTGAATTACAATAGCATTGAAATAAACAACAAAAAGTCACCACAAAATGAATGAGAAAACCATAAACAGAAACAAAAGGAGCACTGATAATGTTGTCACTGAATATAAAAGTTTCCTCTTTTTGGAAAAAAAAATAGTAAAGCAACCTTTACTATTTCTAGTTAAAATGCTCAAGGAGTGGGTCATATGATTGTTCTATAAAGAAGAAAGAATACAAATAGATCTGTATTCTACCTTGAAGACAGAAATCCCTTAAAAGATAAACTAGGGGCATTACCTGGTTAGAAACTGAATTTGGTGCCTTATTTGCATTCAGGGAGAATACACCTTATTCTTCTAAATAGATCTTTGAGGAAAAAAACAATGGCCAATAACTGTTAGAATTAAGCAGATACGTAACAACTTCGTTCAGACATAATCATTTTTTACAACTAAGATATTTCAATATACATATTTAAAATCTTTTTTTCATGATCTAAAATATGTAAAAAATTATTTCCTTTTTTGATAGTCCCTACAATATTATATTATGGATATTTAGTTTGTGTCTTATAGGAAGATAAGAATTTTAAAAAATGCACCTTTCTTTGTCTTCCAGTAACTTCATACTATCCAGATAATATCCACTATATTGAAAGCTGAAGTCTCTTAGGAGTTTTACTCTAAGATAAAGAATTATTCCTAAGTATACAAATAAACAAAGTATTGCCAAGTGATAGACCATACTGTGTGATCTTGAAAGGCAAACTTTCACTGAACCATGATTGTACATATTACAAACTTCCATATGGAAATATTTACAAGAACAATAAAATAGATCAGATTTCAGCTATCCTCATTTGACCATATTAATGTTCAAAATGCTCATCTATTCCATATTTACTCTTAAGGAAAAAGGTCAGAATAAAATGTGACATTTTAGATAAAACTCTGACCTAAAGTTTCTGTTATCCAGTGTATTAACAGCAATAGTCAGTGAACAAAATTTGGGACATTTAGCATTCATAAAATATATTTTCACTGTGAAGAATTTCAAATGTTCTAAAATGAAGACTAGCTTTTCTTTAATAAACTTTCATAATTTTCAACATTATTGATATATTTTAAAAACATCTGGTTGAAGGGGTGCCTGGGTGGCTCCAGTCTGTTAAGTGTCTGACTTCAGCTCAGGTCATGATCTCCTGGTTCATGGGTTTGAGCTCTGTGTGGGGATCTGTGCTGACAGCTGGGAGCCTGGAGCCTGCTTCAGATTCTGTCTTCCTCTCTCCTCCCTCTCCTGCTCACAGTCTGTCTCTCAAAAATGAATAAACGTTAAAAAAAAATTTAAAAATCTGGTTGAAGAATATAGTAGAAATATAGGATTATAAATATGGATCTGATGGAAATTTGGGGAAATTATTTTGACCAGCCCACCATTTTCAGGCTGGTAAGTTATTAATGTGCTAAGGTTATATATGAAGCATCTGAGAGGCTCAGATAACAAAGAAAGTTGGAAGGTAGAAATTCTGCTATATCCTAACAAACTACTCTGTCTTCTATGCCAAACTTTTTCAACATGTGGCCAAATTACTCTGTGTGTGTGTGTGTGTGTGTGTGTGTGTGTGTGTGTGTTTACATACACCTATGTGTATGTACATATAAGTTTTACAGCGAAGGAATATTTTCTCCATTTGAGGTCAACATGAAGATTTGTAATAAAACTTTTTTTAAATTTTTTTTAATGTTTATTTTTGAAGGAGAGAGAGACAGAGTGTGAGTGGGGGAGGGGCCAAGAGAGACAGAGAGAGAGAGAGACGCACAAAATCCGAAGCAGGCTCCAGGCTCTGAGAGCCCGACGTGGGGCTCGAACTCACAAACCGCAAGATCATGACCTGAGCCGAAGTTGGACACTCAACTGACTGAGCCACCCAGGTGCACCTTGGTAGCTAAAACTTTAAGTTGTGCTAGAAATTAAGCCCATATACAGTAATATTTCTTTAGTTTTTTTAAAACTTATTTTTTATGCTGTTCTTCAAGTTAATTAGATACATTTAACTAAGACTGTCAAAAGCTATTTTTCATTTCTACATTACCAGTGAAACACAAAATACTATGACATCATATTTTCCCTTATAACACAGAAATGGTAACACATGGTAAGGTCATGATAGATTACTTTGAAAACAATAAAATCATAGTAAATATTGATGTATTTTTCTTCTCCTAAATCAGAAAGCTTTCCAAAGTTAAAGGTTTTTCTTTTCTGTTCAACATGCTGACATGCCAATTATGTTTGTTTTGCACATGGGATCAATAGATATTTTATGAGTTAATTTAATGTTGACTTCTCATAGTGTCTACTTCAGAAGTCTGGGAATACTTTCAGGCCCCCTACAAAAATCCTTAATATATACTGAGTTGTAATCTATGACTACATAATGTGATTTCCTAAATACATATTGGACCTATGTATATATTTTTTAAGTTTATTTATTTATTTTGAGAGAGAGAGCACATACAAGCAGGGAACGGGCAGAGAATTCCAAGCTGTGCTGATATCACACAACCTGATGCAGGGCTTGATCCCATGACTCTGAGATCATGACCTGAGCCAAAATCCAGAGTCAGATATTTAACCGACTGAGCCACCCAAGCACTCCAGGACCCATATTTTTATAATTGCTTGTGTAAACAACTAGCATTACTGTAAAAGGACCCTTGCTCTGCTAAACACTGTGCAGTTTAGCTTTTCTTTGGTCAAAACAAGATATATTTTAATATGCTCAAGAAACTAACGTACCACATCCTAGAGATGAACCTACTCATAATCAAAACTTCATAACAGAAAAAACATAAAGGACAACAAATCATCTGAAATGCAAATAAAATCCATTTTCATTAGTGAAGTTACATGTCTAAGAAAGCTACTTACCCTGAAATGATAAAGACTATATGCATTTAAATTGGTAACTCTACCAATTACTTACATGATTATCTATGATTTCATGTTTCTGAAGACTGTTGTGACAGAAACATGTAGTCTTCAGTCATTCATATCTTTCGTAAGTCATATCACTTCTAACTTTTTAAAAAGTTTGTGATTTTGTTCTTAGACAATGTCTGGAAAGACACACTAACACGCACAGTGTTTCTCAAACTTCAATGTGCCTATGAACCACCTACACATATGAGCCATCCTGGTAATATTCAGGTTCTGATGCAGTACTTCTGGGATGGATCCAGCCAATTCTGCACTTCTTTTTTTTTTTTTTTTTTTTAATTTTTTTTTTCAACGTTTTTATTTATTTTTGAGACAGAGAGAGACAGAGCATGAATGGGGGAGGGGCAGAGAGAGAGGGAGACACAGAATCGGAAACAGGCTCCAGGCTCTGAGCCATCAGCCCAGAGCCTGACGCAGAGCTCGAACTCATGGACCGCGAGATCGTGACCTGGCTGAAGTCGGACGCTTAACCGACTGCGCCACCCAGGCGCCCCTCTGCACTTCTAACAGTATCTCCCATGATGCTGATGGTACTAGTCTAACCTAGTGACTACATGTTGAATAGTAAGATTCAGAATGTTATCAGGTAATAAGAACTTCTGGTCTACATGGAGACAAAACATGCAATTTTGAAACTGTTGTACCTTTGAGGGACTCTACACTAGTTCTAGAGAAATCAGAGAGACCTAGTAGTCCTGAAGGTTCAAGTACTAGTAAGGTAGCTGAAAACTGTATCCCTAAAATATATGCACATTCTAATCCTGCAAACTATAAATATTACCTCACATGGCATAAAAAGGGGTCTTTGGAGATAGGATTAAGTTAAGGATTTTGAGATGGAGATATTGTCCTAGATTATCCTAGTGGGATAATCATGCACATTTTTATGAGAGAGAGGCTTAAGAAGGCTTTACACACAGAAAAGTCAATGTCAAGATGGAGCAGGAGAGATTTGAAGAGACTGACCTGAATGTTTAGAGTGACGCAGCTACAAGCCAAGGAATCCCAGCAGACACCAGGAGCCGGGAGAGGTAGGAATGATTCTCCCATACTCCCATTCTCCTCTGAAGGGAGCAAGGTCTAGCTAACATGTTGATTTCCATGCAGTGGTACTGATTTGAGACTCTGAAATTCAGAACCAAGACAAAATTGATTTGTGTAGTATTAAGCCACCAGGTTATTTGTTAAGAACAGCCACAAGAAACTAATGTAGATAGATTTTTGTCAGAAACTTCTTTTTGTTTTTTAAGGATTTCATTTTTAAGTAATCTCTACACCCAACATGGGGCTCAAACTCACAACCCCAAGATGAAGAGTTGTGTGTTGTACCGACTTAGCCAGCTAGGTGGCCCAGAAACTCTCATTAACATGTTAGAGTATCTATAAACATGTTACCCTACAGCTTAAGGAAGATTTTCCTCAAGAATCTGATGCTTATATGAGTATTATTTCATTACATTTCTGTTTTAAGTTCTTGGGAGTATGAATATTTTCATATTTTGCATTGGAATCTACAGGTTTTAAAATTGTGAAATAAAAAATTACAATGTCTTAGAACACTGCATAAACAGATACAATGCCAAAAAAGCAAACTTTAAAAAATGAGAGCATTAGAAAATATTCTCCAAATAAATCAAAGAATTAAATCAGTAGGTATATGGAAATTATGCTCTTTAAATTAATATCACTTAGTATTTTTTAGTGATTAGGTTTTCCAAAAATGGAACTCAAGTAATAATTTTAAAAAAAGATTGTCAGTTCTAGCCCATCTGCATAAGTTTAGCTGCAATATGATTCTAATCAAATCACGAATAGAAATTAAATTAAGTCAATTTCGATTTATACCTGAGGTGTCTCAATCAGAACATTTCATCAAACTAATCACACTAATTCCCACCTAATGTCATGAGAGTAATCTGTGCAAAGCAATAGAAAAACAAATTTTCAATAAGCATTTCAGCAGCTAATTTCTATTACTATGTACTCAAAATCAATAGAAAGAGAATAGACATTTATATGTATATGTATATGTGTGTGCCCAAATATGTTATATTAACACTCCATAATTCTATGCTATGTTGAGAAAAACAGCAACTATTATTTTAATCCAATTTTAACAATTACTATTTTTCTTAAGAAAATCATAGACTCAATTATATAAGACACTCAAGGCCTGGAAATTTTCTTTTTCTTTTTTTCTCATTTGAATGTCCATCAACAAAGATTAATACAACCTGGAAAACAGTCATGTAAGTTTCTCCATTTCTTATTTTGTAAATAGGTAGAGGTATTAATTTCCTTTACCTCCTAAACATATGAAGAATTGAAATGATTAAGTGCATATTGTTAAAATAGTAAAAAGATACTATAAGGCTTATTATAGAAATAATAGTTTCCTCTATGTACACATTTATCTATGAATCACCAGATCTGACAAACTTTAAGTTTTGCTTATGCAACTTACTTGCTTTTATTTAATATACATATTGTGTTATCTCTCAATTCTTAACTTTTTAATGCTATACAGTGCCTTAAACTTATAGAAAAAGAAAATTCAGGTATACGTCCCAAAGCACCACACATAATTCTCTATTTCACTAACCTTCCAAGATATTTATACTAGAAACTTCATTTGAAACAATATTCAGTGTTTTATTATTGGAATATAAATATTATTAATAACTAAGTAATTTATGCAATGTTCTCTTGTACTCAGAATTCATATTTCCCAGTTCTTTCAGGTTTTTTTCCTTGCAGGTAAACCCTCATTAATCTGAAAATTTCTGTTAAGCTGTAAAATTGGAATACTGCTCTCCCTAAAGAAAGAACACATTAAATAATATACTAGTTTTATGTTTCTTCTTAATGATCACTCTTTTATGTGCCTTTATTTTAGACCGGTTGCATTCTTTGCCAATAGATCTCACAAATCTCTGTTTTTGGTGAAGAATATTTTCTTATAGCTTTCTCTATGCCCTTGAATATTTAAAAATACCTTTATTTCCTGTAATGACTGACTAATGTTTGGCCTTCTTTTAGTCAGGGTACACTGTAAGTGGTTGTAATCAATGAGAAAATCTTTTTGGCCTACATGGATATTGATCTATATATACTCATATAAAACCCAAGATTCCAAGAGCAAGATTCCATCCATTCAGGGCTACATCCTTCCTTATGACCTTATAACCAGTGAGATGGATGAAGGAGAAACAAAAAAGTAAGATTACACAGGGGAAATTTTTTTGTGACTGGCCTGGAAATGTCATTAGCATATTCATAATGTTAACCAGAAATCAACCACATGGCTACAGTGAATACAAGAAAGTCTGGTAAGTGTGGCCTACGTATGTGTCCAGGACAGTGAATAATGGGTATGGCAAGCAAATAGAAATCTCTAGCAAAAAGCCAGCTATCACTTTTGTTAAAATGTTTTTATCCCTTTATTAACATAAACTTGGTTTCAGAAAAGTAGTGAGGCATACCAAACAGCGGAATGCCATCTCATTTACCTGTGTAATGTACATGTACATCGAATGTACAAAAATGTATTTTAAATAACATAATTTAAAAAGCAATTTTTATTTAAAATTTTTTAGTGTTTATTTTTGAGAGACAGAGAGATAGAGCATGAGTAGGGGAAGGGCAGAGAGAGAGAGAGGGAGATACGGAATCTGAAGCAGGCTCCAGGCTCTGAGTTGTCAGCACAGAGCCCAATGCGGGGCTCAAACTCCTGAACTGCAAGATCATGACCAGAGCCTAAGTCGATGCTTAACCGACTGAGTCACCCAGGTGCCCCATTAATGAAATTGTTAAACATATCATAACTGTATACAAATAGCAATATATAAATTTTATTTTTCTTATTTCCATTAAAAGTTCTCCATATTATCAATAATATGATTTCTCATTTCTCTTTCTCCTTATTAATAAGGGACTCAAAGTAGCTATGAGTAACTATGCCAGCTTTTAAGAAACTACAAATAACTATAGTTAATTTATAAGTTAGATTAAATGTAGTATTAATTTCATAGCAAATTATAACCAAAAAAAATCTAGTTCAATTTATTAAATAATTGTTCAACTGGTCAGAATATTTGTTTTAAAAGAATGACTGAATGATTCTTTTAACACTTGATATATACTCACATTAGGTAACAGAAATTGAAAAAAAAATTATTGTCTGTATCACTCTAGAATATTTAGGTAAGCAATAATGTAGACTTTACTTTTTGACAGTAATATGTATTTTTAAAAATATAATTGTGGTTAGAAATTATACAGCTTAATCACATTCATAAAGCTAAGTAGTTTTATACCGATAATAAATGATCACTTATCTAGTAGCTATTAAGTATAAAACTACAATGGTGAATTTGTAACTTGAACAAACCACTGAATATCTTGTGCCTAAGCCAATTTCTCATCTATAAATGTGGGTACTTTTAGTATCAACATTAACAGGGTAATTGTGAAGATTGAATTATTTAATTGACATTAATTACATAGAAATGTGCCTGACACTTGGTGAGCACTCAATAAATTCCAATTGTTTATACTTGCTCATGTACTTTAAAAAAATATATATACAATCCTGGAAATTATACATTCCCTCCATTATGTTACAGATAAGGAAAACAAACCTCAAAGGGTCCTTCAATAAGTCACTTATCACTTTAACAAATAGTAAGCAAAGACTGTATGAAATTAAATTTTAATGATATGAACCAGGATAAAGCTAATTGTATAAATGGATAATGTATGAAAATACAATAATCTAACAAAATGTTTAGGCTCTTTTGCTAGTAAGATTTTTCAAGTTATTTTTAACTGGTAACCACTATAATAATTTCTAGATAATATTAAATGTATTATACCTACAAGAATTAAACTTATTTCCCCAAATGGTCAAAAAACTCAATGTGAGAAGCATTTTTGGTGAATTTAACAATAAAGAGTGATTAACATGCTGAGTATATATTTATCCCTTCTTTACAATGCTGTATGATACTGTCTTGTATGTGCTCTTACATGTACATTTAGGTTTTTTAACTGGTAACTTGTAAATCTCTAGTCCTTTTTAAGAAGCTGGTGAAGCTAGTGAAAGATATGCCCCAGTAAAACAGAATGTTAATCAAAAAACCTAAAAATAAGGAATTCATATGACACTGGGTCTATGCAGGAGATAGGTGATTGGGAATCCTAAAATGATTATATAATTGAATTATGTAAGTTGGATGTCCATATTTCAGATCCAAAGAGCATACAATCCAAATAGCATTCAGAGCACTGTGGATTCCAGGTGGAGGTCTTTAAAGGAAAAAGAAATAGAACTGATGTGTTTTAATATTTAAATACATTGTTGAAGGCAAGTGGATGAATTACTTGTATAAAATTAGTAACTACATAGAAAATGATGTAAGTGAAAATAATTAGACAATAGTTACATAGTTACACAAAGAAAAATAAAGATATTCATTAGTTAAACTGAGTATTTTAGTTTATTTATTTTGAAAGAGAGAGAGCATGCCCTTGCACACATGCATGTGTGAGCAACTAAGGGAGGGACAGATGGGGAGAGAGAGAGAGGGAGAGGGAGAGGGAGAGGGAGAGGGAGAGAGAGAGAGAGAGAGAGAGAGAGAGAGAGAGAGAATCCCAAGCAGGTTCCACACTGTCAGTGCAGAGCCCTATACCGGGCTTGATCCCATGACAATGAGATCATGAGCAAAGCCGAAATCAAGAGTCAGTTGCTTAACCAACTGAGCCACCAAGTGCCCCTGAGTATTAATTAGTGAGTCTTTGCATAGACAGAATGCAGATATTATCTATTTAACAAACTATTGCGATTTTACCTGTGAGGGATGACAAGGATGAAAAGGCTGATGGTTTATCTACCTTGCAGCCGTCATGAAATTATGTAAAAAATACATAGATCATAAAAGAGCCTTTCAATTATGTAATTTAGAAATATAGATATAAGTTCTATAAAAAATTACCATATGAGTTGAGGAGGGCTGCTTTGAAAGCAGAGAAGGGATAAGGAATGTGAGTAAAAGTTTTTATTATAGGACTTCTAGACATATGTTTTTAAAGCAATGTGGATGTATTACATCAATGAACATTTTTTAAATATTAAAAATTTATTGTTGGAGAATAGATTTTTCTGTTTCATTAAAATGTATGTTTTAAGCAAGCAGCTTTATTTTCAAACATGGACAATTACATTCTATATCAGAGTTGCTTTCCATAACACATATCCCTTCAATTATACACAAAGATTTGTCCATAACACTGTATGTTAATTATACTTAAAAAAATGACAAGAAAAAAATAAAATTCAGTTGCCTGTTAGAAAAAAAAGATCTGTCCAAGTATCCTGTTTCAAAATAGCCTTTTTTTTTCATTTATTTTGCAGATCTTTTCATTTTCTTAAAGTTGTTTATTTATTTTGAGAGAGAGAGAGAGAGAGAGAGAATGAGCAGGGCAGGAGCAGAGAGACAGGAAGAGAGAAAATTCCAAGCAGGTTCTGCACTGTTGGTACAGAGCCTGATGCGGGGCTCAAACCCATGAATGGCGAGATCATGACCTAAGATGAAATCAAGAGTCAGATGCTTAACTGACCGAGCCACCCACGTCCCCCTGCAGATCTTTTTTAAGGAGCATCTATACTTTATGCATACACTGATTGAGAGGAAAGCATTATAAATCCAGAGAATGTTGATCAGATTTACATTTATTTTATAAATATTTGAGACTTTTTAAATATAAATATGTTTGTAGGCAGGCATACATGTCTTGCCTATTTGTTCAGTCTGCAGACAGTTCTAAGAGTACATGTGTATTCTTAAGCTATAGTTTGGAATTGCTGTCTCAGATCTTACAATTTGGGAGAAAAACCTGCAGTCATCAGAAAACTGTGTATCTCTACACTTGTAGAATTGGACTGTTTTTAACTGCACTTGTTATTTTTCTTCATATGTCCCTTAGCATTTTAGAGTATCCCTTCCATTGTTCCCCGATCCTATGAACATATTGAAAATAATTTTTTTCTTTAAAAGATGCTAGATTTTAATCCCTATTGTTAAATGCCTCCATCAGTATTACTTAAGACAAGTTACTATATCTAAGTAGTGAACATACTAAATTGGTAAGTTTGCCAATGGTAATGAGTCACCACTAATAGAGGTTTCATTAGAAATGCAAACAGAGAGACCATCAACATCACTTTATACTATCTATGCTCCATCTCTTTTATAGAAACATAACCCTTCAAAAAGGTAATTGGTTAGCAAGTGTCTTCAAAAGCATGTCATCTATCTGTGACTATGTACAAGACCAAATTAAAAAATTCAAATTTATTATGTTACAATACAAAACTCTATTGACAGCAGGCACATAAAAAGTCAATTGTTTTGGGGCGCCTGGGTGGCTCAGTCGGTTGAGTGTCCGACTTCAGCTCAGGTCACTATCTCACGGTCTGTGAGTTCGAGCCCCACATCGGGCTCTGTGCTGACAGCTCAGAGCCTGAAGCCTGCTTCAGATTCTGTCTCCCTCTCTCTCTGCCCCTCCCCCACTCACACACTCTGTCTCTCTCTCCTTCAAAAATAAATAAACATTAAAAATTTTTTTAAAAAGTCAATTGTTTTGAAGCAAAATCATGTAAAAAGCATGAGCTTAGGTTTTAAGATTTTAGTGATAAGATTAATATAATATATAAATGCATAATTTATACTAGCTTTATACTTTCCAGTTGATGTATCTGGAAGTGAATGTAACAGAAAATGGAGCATATAATCCATATACACCATTAATAGATTTCTATCCCATATAGATTTTAAGCCATTTCTGTTATTTTCCCCCTTTTGATATGAAGTGTCTTATTAATGCATACATAATTCGGTAACATTTCAGGCTGTTGAACTTTAGAACACAGCAGAGATGTGCAATTATATTTGGGTAATTCGCTTTGAGAAATTGCTGGCATGTACCATAATTCTATCATTTAAACCTTCTCCTTTAATTTTATCTGTTGATAATTTCAATTATTTTATATTGCCAATAAGTCACTGATTACTATACCAGTGAGATTTTGTTATAGATGTTAGAGAAGCAAATTAGCTTAAATTATGTACTGTGCAAAGCCAGCAAATTTTTCAACACTGAGAACTGGCATTTAATATTAACTTTATACATGGATTGTTTGGGTGTACTATTCTTGGAAGATAATTTGTGTCAGGTGCCTGTCCTCAGTTTGGAGCACACAAACTTGTACATTCCTGAAAAACAGTTTCAAGCTCTCTTTCTTACTTGCTGGATCACTGGTTTTATTTTGTTTTGCAGGATAAAGGCATTTCTTACACACATATCGCTGTAAGGTTTTGTGTGTGTGTGTGTGTGTGTGTGTGTGTGTGTGTGTGTGTGTGTGATATCTGATCAGTATTTATAAAGCTATCACAGTGCCCTTCCCATAATTTTCTGCTGTTGTATTTTGTGTAGAGAGCACCCTATACTCAATTCCACACTGTCCATCTCTGCAACATTTTCTTCATGATCTGCCCAATGTAGCGTTAAAGATCCCAATTCTTAGAGGATTCTACACATAGCCGTAGAAAAGTTTAGTAAACTATTCTTTATACCTTTTGAAAATGCTGCCTCTTTGTTTTACAAAATTACACCATAATGTATTGCCTTATTTTGAACAGTATAATATAGGAATTTATAGTATCTTTAAGTAACCTTATTCATGATACTTATTAGTGGCTTATGTATTAAAGATTAAAGTCTTCAATGTAATTTAAAAATCATTTGTGGCCATGAGCTATATTTTGTATTTCATTTACACCACATGGTACATACCATAAGGTTAAGTATTTTGGCAAGTCAATCTACCAACCTCATTTAATTGATATTTATAACTTATTTATTGCCTACCTACTATGTGCCAGACACTGTATTGGGTGTTAGGTACATTTGTTTCTATTACCATGAAGCTTTACTCAGGCTCTTAGTAGCATGTAGCAATTTATTAATTTGGTGACTTATGGAAGAGTATATTTAAAAGTGTTATGCTTGGGCGCCTGGGTGGCTCCAGTTGGTTAAGTGTCTGACTCTTCATTTTGGCTCAAAGTCCAGAGATTAAGCCCCTTGTTAGGCTGTGCATTGGGTGTGGAGCCTACTTAAGATTTTCTCCCTCCCTGGAGAGCCTGGGTGGCTCAGTCAGTTAAGCATCCTCTTGATTTCCACCCATGTTATGATCTCATGGTTAGTGAGTTCCAGCCCCACCTTGGGCTCTGTGCTGACAGTGTGGAGACTGCTTAGAATTCTCTCTTCCTCTCTGTGCTCCTCCCCTGCTCTCCAGCACTTGTACGCTCACTCTCTCTCTCTCTCTCAAAAATAAATAAATAAACATTAAAAAATATTCTTTCCTTCCTATCCATCTGCCCCTCCCCCGCCACTTGTGTGCACATGCACTCTCAAAAGTTTTGTGCCTAATGAAGTCTATGCTTAATGAAAAATTTATGCTGAGTTGATTTCACTTTAGGGTTTTTATAGTTTGTCATGAATAAAAAATGAGATTATTAAACATTTGACAATGTTGGATTTGGGGAATAGATGAACTTTGATACTTCACCAAATAAAACATCATATCTCTAAAATGAGAGAGCCTTTTATGGAGTAGCACTCAACTGACAGGCTGGCTGTCTTCATCCAAAAGCCAGGTGAACTCTAAAAAGATCTCTCCCTGGTTTGCAGAAAAAGGCAGAGTTCTGAAAGTCAGAAAGAAGTAGTGCATAAGGAATCCAATTGTGATGAAAATTGCAGATACAGAGGAAATATCCTAGGGTTGCACTGGATGAAAGACTTCTCCTAAAATCTTTGAAAATACAAAAAAAAGTTTGAAAATATGAATAGACATAGCTGGAGGCAGAAAAATTAAATTGATAAAGTGAAGCAATATGGGCAGCAAAACTAAAAACACAGGTATATATAGACATGCATTCTATGTCAGATTTTAGGTGACTGCAGTGTTTAATTTTATGTGTCAATTTGCCTAGGCCACATCACCCAGATATTTGGTTAAACACCAGTCCAGATGTTTCTGTGAAAGTATTTTTTAGATGAGATTAACATTAAGATTAATAAATTTTTAAAATTTATTTATTTATTTTGAGAGAGAGAGCAAGAGCGAGCAGGGGAGGGTCAGAGAGAGAGGGAGAGAGAGAGAGAATCCCAAGCAGGCTCCCCACTGTCAGTGCAAGAGACTGACATGGGGCTCAAACTCGGGAACTGTGAGATCATGACCCGAGCTGAAACCAAGAGTCAGAAGCTTAACTGACTGAGCCAGGTGCCTCAAGATTAGTAACTTTGATTAAAGCAGCTTACCATCCATAATGTATATGGGCATCATCTAACCAGTTAAAGATCTGAAGAGAAAGCAATTGAGGCTCCCTAAGGAAGAGGAAATTCTATCTCCAGGCTGTCTTCAGACTCAAGCTCCAACATAAACTTCTCCAGAACTCTAGCCTGAAGGTGTACCGGCCAGCTTCTGCAATCACATGAGCCAATTCCTTAAATAAATTTCTCCTCTCTTCTTGATATCTGTACCTGTATTTATATCTGTATACCTATCTCTATTTGCCTATATACCTATCTATATATTTACATATCGCTATACATTTGCCTATAGATCTATGGATAGAGATCTATAGCTAGATAGATGCGAAGGTTCAGAGAGACAGTAATGTCCTCAGGTTGGTCTTCAGGGGAAAGCTTGAAGAACTCTCAGAAACAGTCTCCTAGGGCAAATTTTAGATACTATGAAGCTGCCAGGAGGAACAACTGGACTGAGGATGTGCAATGGAGTATGCGTTCAGGTTGCTATGGCCTTGGACCATTGTAGATACCAAACCGGGGACCCATGCTTTTGTGCTAGAAGCCTGTAAACCTGCCCCAGGACCTTTGGGGGTACTAAGAAGGTTACAGATTTGCAACCTAGTCAAGCACGCATCACTGCCCCATTTTTTTTTAAATGTTTATTAATGAGAGAGACAGAGAATGAATGGGGGAGGGGAGGGGGTGGGGAGAGAGGATCCGAATCAAGCTCCGTACGAACAACAGAGAGCCTGAAGAGGGGCTCAAACTCACTAACTGTGAGATCATTACCTAAGCCGAAGTCAGATGCTTAAGACTGAGCACCCAGGCACCCCGCCCCCTTTCTGGTTTTGGGTAGGCCCTGCCCTGTGCAGTCTCTGGCCAAGCCCGTTCCCCCATACCTGGGCAAGCCTCTGGGCGAAGCACTCTAGCGTGGTGCCTCTGCATGGGGTGTTTTCGGGCCACCAGGAAAACTGGGGTTTGCAGTATAGGCGGTAGGAACCAGAGCTCCATACTGATAAGACTAGCACCAGGGGCCATCCGGCATCCGGGTCATCCAGGAGTTTCTCACGCCTCCCACGCAGAACCCTGGAGATCCCGCGAGATCCCAAGATCCCGTGAGATTGGGCTGCCTCAGGGAAGAGCGGTTGGGTCCACAGTGGCTCGGGCCTGTTTCTGCCTTGCTCGGAGCTGCCCCCAATACTCAGCACGTCTCAAAACATGTCTTTCTGATGCCTGTTCGCAACTCCGACTTTTCCGTTTGAAGTCTGAAGCTGGCCCCCTTACCCGGAGAACAGGGAGAGTGAAGAAACAAGCAAAGCTCCCCATTTGGTAAGTGGCATTTGAATAAGCAAGATGTTAAGTAACAGAAATTCAACTGAGTAAAAGTTAAAGATGTAATTGGTTTTATTAAATGATTCATGAATTGGTCAGTAACCTGTGAAATAGAGGGGCACTCTGAGGTGTTTATAAGAAGTAAGTTTTTATAGAAGGAGGGCGGGGCAAGAAACTTACTAACAAAAGAAAAGGATTGTTTCCTGCTGTGTGGCTTTCCCTTGGGGGTAAAAGCAGATTATGAGCTAATCTGCGGAAGACTTTGCAGAATACCTCATCTTTCTTTGGGGCATGGAGAGGGCCCAAGGGGCAGACTCACTGGTGCCGATGGAAAAATTCCTGACTGACCGCGTAAGACTCCTTTTCTGGGGGGGGGGGGGGACTTTGAAACTGCCGTTAGATGAGGTATCAAGCCCCAGTTTGGGAACTTGGTCCAAGTGACACCATTTTGGGGCCTGTGTTTTTGTTGTTAGTTTGTTTGTCTGTTTTAAACAAAGGGAGCTCACATACGAGGCGTGTCTTGGTGGCTGCAAAATGAGTAAATCTGTGCACCCACACGCTAGAATCTTGAGTTTATATATAAAGAGGCCTCAATGGGGTTCAAATGGTCTCAGTAATACATCACTACCTCAAGGCTGCAGCCTTAAAGTGGCTCTTAGTGTGGGAAAAGTGGGTCCAATGCACCTTCCAAGGATGGGAGGGGCGGGGGGGGGGATGGTAAGGAGCCTCTCCAATTATCTGGCTCCAGGTTGCTGGTCAACTGGTGGTCGGGTCCTCTCAACGGCTTTTCGACCAGCTCATAAAATCCCACACAGCCCATTTTAGACCATGTGACTTAATCGGTCACTAAGGGGCTTTATTAGCATGTGAGTGTCTCATTTGGTGGCTGTCTGGCTGCATCGGAGGCAGATGCCACAGCAACAATAGAGACATATGCACGAGAAGACACAGATTAAGATAATGATTCCCAAAATAAGTAAGTTTTTTCCACCAAGAGCCCCATGATCTGAATTACTGATTTATTAAGTCCCCTGAGCTTGGGTCAGACACTCCATGCCTTCACTTGTGTCCTCGTGTGACTTAAGAAAGATGGCATGTTAGCAGAATGATCCGTTGTGAACTCACAGTATTCTGTTTGGATAATGGTGCAGGTGCCTCTTTACGAGATAGTAATAATGCCCCAGACCCGTCCTATTGTGGAGGACAGTTTTTCTCATTAGAGACACTGAAATGTTAGGTATAATTTAAGGTGTGCTGGGTGAATTTACTAAGGGCTCTGTATGTATTGCGATAACCTCTCTGGGCCAGTGAAGGGAGCAAAGGCAGTGGCTAAATGATCATACCAGTGGAAAACAGAATGTGCCCGTTTGGCCTTGAGAGAGCACCTGGCAACTTTTCTTCCAGTAGGGCAGATTCTGTCCTATGCTCATGGAAAACCCAGGGTGCAGTGGTCCAACCACCCGGGTTGAAGCCAGGGCTAAAGATTTGTGCCGCACAATTATTGGGTCCGATTGGTGGCTACCCAGTACATACCTGGGCCGTGCTACCAGTCAGCATCAAACCAGTTGCTGTCCTTTAATGCAGCACAATGACTACATAGTTCCAGTGATATCCATCCCACATCACTGGTACAGTTGGGTTGGTTCTGTTTAGATTCTTCTAGTCCCAACACAGGGGTGTGTGAGTGCTCAAATGTCCATAACCAGAGGTAAACAACACGAACCCATCTCAAATCTGAATGTAGCCACCCATGGCTCTGATGATGGTATTTTAGGACCCTTCCAATTAGCTATTTGATTGGTTGCCTGTGTAGCTTGATTAATAGAAAAATATCACGTCTTCCCTTCTATAAAAATTACATCTGTGGCCCAATCCTTGGATATTAATGTTGCTGCAGCTTTAAGAACTTAACCTAGTTGTGCGTTCCATACATGTTGATGGGAGGAAGCAGCACTGTCAGGCGTGAAGAGATGGACTGGGGATCAGGTATGCCAGACTAGAACCCCTCTTTCAATGATGTATGTTCCATTCCGTGTATAGTGCATTACAGCAGGTGCAACTTGCAGGAGGAAAACAGGATTCCAGTGGAGATTGAGTAGTTCCTCCTCACTCAGGTGAACTGTAACTCACCCATTTTGGTGGACACCCCATTGTGAATTCCAATAGATCATGCCTTTCCCAGGTGATGGGGCTTAGGTGTTCTCAGCAGCATAATACGTTGATCCATAGTGAGACAGCAATGGCTGTTTCCCTCCCCTTCCATACCTCTGTGGTGTTGCATGCCTTGGCAGGAGTTCCCATCTGGCATATGGGACAACATGCCCAACTTGCTTCTCATTGGAAAATATTAAAGCTTGGGAGAGTGTTTTAGTCCACTAGGCCAACCAAGGTAGTTTTACATGTTAGTAATTTAACCTGTGTTAATATTCTATTTTTCCTTTCTACCAACACTGCTAACTTGCAGATTATAGGGGAGGTGGAACCTCCATTCAATGGCATGTTCTTTTGCAGTCTTGTACGTAGTGACCCTTGAAATGTGACCCCTGATGACTGTCTATTCAATAAGGGTATCCGTACATGGTAGTCAGCTTTTCTAATTGCCTAATGGTGGCAGCCCAGTTTGCTTGGCAACAAGAAAGTTTGGGTTAGGCCACACCCAGAGTCCACACAGATTAAGGCATACTTAAAACTTTCACTCAGAGAGAGGGAGCCAATGTAATCAATTTGCCAAGGACTCAGTGGTTGAGAACTATGGTGCATGGTCCCCAACTCTTTTGGCAGTTGCTTTGGATATTGCTTAGAATACACAGGACATATTGTCACTTCATTAATCAAGTCACTGCATCTCAAAGACAATCTGGCATCCTTGGCAATGTACCATCCCACCCAGATACTACAGTAGCAACCCTTTCTAAGCACCCAGTTGGCTCTGTCTACCGAATTGTTGGTTGCCTGGGCTTGTACCTGAGGAAGATCATCAGCTTCCTGAGTCTCAGTGGTGGCAGCACCTTATGAGCCAGAACAGAGAAAATAGCAAGAACTGCTTCAGGCTCTTGCAAGTGAACCCAAATATCATTCTACATATTCTGGCTTATTCATGACCATCCTAACCATAGGGTTAATGCCTTTAGAACAGTCCAATGTCATTGCAAAAGGTTCATGGCAGGACTCCTTAATGATCATAAGCCAAAGTGCTAACTTCAGTACACTGGCTGCTGTGGTTCGTTCCTGTTTCCATCCAGGTGGTGTCAGTGTTGGGCTGAATAGTGACCATGGTCCAGGTTGGTGGATTGCCCCAACTGGACCCATCTCAGTATTCAGTTCCTATACTATTTCAGTATTTAGTTACTTCTCATTTTTAAATAGATACCACACCATGCAACTCAATATATTATATAACGACAAAAATAATTACAATAATAGAACTACAAGCCTTGTTATTTGTGATTATGAAAACACAGATATTACATGTTTGTTTTCAATGTCAGCCACTAAAATACCAAAAATTGGGGATGTCATTGAATTCAAAAAAGATTTAGATTTAAATTACACATTGAGGTATTAACAAGCATGTAACATTTTCTATCTGAAGCCTAAACTCTTCCATGTTCTCAATTTAATCTACTTTCTGCCTTCAAAAGAACTTGAGAAATAAATGATAATGAATTTACTTTTATCCTTCATGAATACTTTAATGTGGGGTTGACTTATGAGCAGGAAGATATGTGTTCCACCCTATCATGAATCTCAATCAGTAAAATACTCTGAGAATAAATAGCTTTCCCAGTGAAGCAAATTAATTTCTCCAGGACAGCAGATAATTTAGTTAATCATCTTTTCTACCTTTGTATATAATACCCTGCTCTCCTGAAACAGTTACATTTGCCTTGCAGGAGGAGATTGCTCAACTCCAGAAACCTTTGCTTATTTGACTTACTTTACACCTATATCCTGGGCTATTTTGTTTCGCAATTTTCCCATCCTAAAAAGCGAATATGTATGCCAGTATGTTTTCAACCTCTCTAAATACTTTTGGCTCAAAACACCTTAGCAATTATCAGGATGAATCCATTATTGTACTATTATAAATATACAGATACTCACTTTATTTTCAAACTGAATAAGCTATATATTACATTTAGCTGTCAAATTTCCATTTCAGGAGACTCAGTAGGGAGACCAGGAGATATCATTAATGTAATTTAAAGTAAAGACTAAAACCAAAAATTAGTATGAAATACTCTCCTGCCATTGATTTAACAGAAAAGACTTTAAGAGCAAATGAGCAGTAAAAATATGTCGTAACAACAGGCATAAATTGTTCTTTGTTTTATTTAACCCAGCACTACGACCTACCAGTTTATGAAGTACGGTTATACTCTCGACACCACAGTTTGATGTCATTGATTAAATAATATGGCTGTTAACACCTAAAGCAGTGGTAGCTTAAGCAACACTGTAATAAAAAGATTACTATGAGCACATTACATTAGGTAGGCAGTACAATAAAATTTTCTAAGGGTCTCTAAATATTGTAATTTGGAGGAAAATATAAATGATGGTCCATTAATTTCTATATATTTTCTGCTTTATGCAACAGGAATAAAACAAAAGTATCACATAAATAAGTACTTGTGGCAGTAATACATTGAAAAGTATATTGTGAAAAATTTTCATTTTTTCACTAAGAAGATTTTATTTTTAAACTCAGTGGTCTATGCACTTAAATTGCATAGGAATGTAGGGGAATAGAAGAGATAAATAAATAGAAGGAACTGATTCAAAAATAAAACTTGAAGGCTGCATACAAATCACAATGCGTTTCAGAATGTGACATTTATTGTAAATGGCACTGAAACATTAAGAGTTCTGTTGTAAAATTATTATTTTATCTTCCAATTAAACAGGAGCATCCATCAGAGGTTTAAACAAAGTAGTTCACAGAAAAGAAGTATTTCTGTCAGACCAGACAGGGATTAAGGATTTCCCAGTTCTACATCCATCTCTGAAAGGATTCTACTCTCCAACTTGCATTTCATTATCTACAAAATGGCAAACAGTATGACCTATATTTTTATTAACATTGGAAGGGGATGGGCATGCTTCCATTCCTGGCTGTAATCCCATAGTAATCTCTATGCTATCCTAAAATATAAACCTCTGTGTGACTTTACACTTCCCTCTGCCTTTTACATATTAAATAAAAGGCCAGGTCTTGCTTTGTTCCAAAGCATAGTTTTTATCTTATGTTACCTCAAAAGCACAGTATGAAACAGGGTGAGGGTGTAGGTGGTATGGTATGTGTGCTGTGGGTGAATAGGAGTGACAGAAAGAAAAGTTAGAGGCGGGAGAGGAGGGAGAGATCTGCAAGTGACTTCTCATGCCAGTTGTAAAAGATTCGATTCATCCAGGACAACTGGGAATCATAGATGCCTCCCAGAATTGTCTGTTCAAAGGAAGGTTGTCTGGGACATATATCACTGGGATCCCATCCTTTCAGTGTTCTTGTTGGGAGGGATGAGAGACGTTAACTCACTTCCCAACTGCACTTGTCTATGATTTCAGTAAAGAATCTGTGGCAGAAAGCAGAAAAATGTATATGGTGCACTTGCGTTGGCATGCTGAAAACAGGTTGGCCTAGAGGTGAGATGCAGAAAAACAAAGGATCTGTTACAGAGAGCTCTATCTTTTTAGAAGTCTATATAAATGAAGATAGATAACATCATCATTATGCTGGTGCACCCTCCCCCACCCTTATTAAAATATGCCTCACACACAATTTATGTTATATCATGAAATCAGACTTTAAGTTGAAAGGATTCTTACCATCCACACTTAAAACAGCCCCTGGGTTTTTCTCTGTGCATGAGAGGAAGAGAAAGAGGTGACTGAGAACAGTGGGAAATGTTACACTTAAAGAAGTCTTCTGATATGAATAAAAACCTTAAGAAGGAGATTTAGGAATTTCTGGAATTCCTAAGAGACAAAGGAGAGGACATGCTTTGTTTTTTGGTAAAAGTACGTGACAAACATTCCATTTACTTTTTAATTAATTATCCCTTTGACTTATGCAAATGCTCCAAAAACTGTTTATAAAAAAGCATACTATCATAGTTCTAAACAAATATATTGCAGATAATGGTGAGAAGTACATCTTTATGAAAAGTCTTTATATTTGATAATGCAAGTCCACCGACTTTTTCCTCTTTCAAAATATCTTTTCTGTTTCCGTTATATTACATTTTAATATACAATTTGTACTTAGTTTGTCATTCACACAGACTGCTGTAATTAATTTAAATCAGTATCGTATTAAATCTATAGATCAATTTTGGGAAGATCAGCATAAAGTATTAGGTTCTCTATTCATGTATATATGGAATATTGAATTTACTTAAATTTTTAAAGTTTTCTTTGAATATCGTTGCATATTTATCTATGTGGAGATCTTGCATATGCTTTGTTGCATGTAATGAGAGGTGTGTGATTTTTAGATTCACACAAAATTTATTGGAAAGTACAGAGAACTTCCTTATCCCCACCGCCCTCACACATGCACATACAATCTCAGTATCAATATCCCATACCACAGTGGTGCTTTTGTTATGAATGATGAAACTACACTGATACATCGTTAACACCCAATGCCCAGAGTTTACATCAGAGCTCACTCTTTGTGCTGTATATTCCCTAGATTTTGAAAAATAGATGATGGGCTATATCCATCAGTAAAGTATGATACAGAATGGTTTTGTTGCCCTAAAACCCCTCTATTCTCAGGGCAGCTGGGTGGCCCAGCTGGTTAAGGGTCTGACTCTTAGTTTGGGCTCAGGTCAGGATCTCATGGTTTGTGAGTTTGAGCCCCACATGGGGCTCTGCGCTGACAGTGCACAGCCTGGTTGGGATTCTGTCTCTCCGTGTCTCTCTGTCCCCCCCCCACGCCTGCCCCCCACCACTTGCTCTCTCTCTCTTTCAAAATAAATACATAAGCTTAATTTTTTTAAGTCCTTTATTATCCACCTATTCCTTCCTTCCTTTCCCAAACCCTGTCTTACACTGATCTTTTTACTATCCCTATGGTTTGACTTTTCCAGTATGTCACATAGTTAGAATCATACAGTACGTGGCCTTTTCAGTTTGGTTGCTTTCACTCAGTAGTAAACATTTAAGATTCCTCCATGTTTTTCCATGACTTGATACTACATTTCTTTTTACTTACTGCTGAATAATATTCCATTGTCTGGATATACCATAGTTTATCCATTCACCTGCAGCTTGGTTGCTTCTAAGTTTTGGCACTTACGAACAAAACTAGTGTAAACATCCAAGTTTGATTTATCATCTAACCTCAATTCAACTTTGCAATAAAGTAAACCTTGCCAGCCATTATATGTTTTCTACTTATGTGTTGATGAATTCAATTTAATTTTGCTTAACGTATTTGAATTTGTATTTATGCCAGTGATTTGGTATTTTTTTTTCTTGCATGGTCTTTGCAAGGTTATGGTACTAATAATATACCAGCTTCATAGTTTCCTTTCTTGTACTGTATTGGTAAAGTTTAAATACTATTGATATGTTAGCCACATAGAATATCTTGGAAATATTCCCTTTTTTTTTCTATTCTCTGAGAGTCTCTATGAAATTGGCATTGATGCTTCTTTAAAATATTTTAAGAATTCTCTAGTCAACCTTTTTTGGCAAGGTTGTAGATTAAACCTTGATTAAAGTATTGCATAAATATAGAACTGTTTATACTTCTAACTCCTATTGAATTTTTTGAAAGTCTATGTTTCTCAAGAAATTCATTTATTTCATATAATTTAAAACATTTATTGGCATAAAATTTTCCTCTGATATCTTAATATCTAACTGATAGAATCCATTTATTTTCATTCTGGTGAACTATAAATTGTAGCTTTTATTTAGTTTTTGATCAGTCTTTCTAGAGATATGGGCATTTTATTAACTTTTCAAAAGACCAGCTTTTAGTTTTGTTGGGTTACTCTTTTATATGACCAATTTCTAACTCATTGCTTTTGTTATCACCTTTATTATATCCTTTTTAAAAAATTTTTTTTAATATTTATTTTTGAGAGACAGAGACAGAGCACAAGCGAGGAAGGGGCAGAGAGAGAGGGAGACACAGAATCTGAAGCAGGCTCCAGGCTCTGAGCTCTCAGCACAGAGCTGGATGCAGGGCTCAAACCCACCAACCATGAGATCATGACCTGAGCTGAGGTCAGACACTTAACCGACTGAGCCACCCAGGCACCCCTATTACATCCTTTTTGATGTAGGATATTGATTTTTAGGCTCTTTTTCTTTTTTTCTTTTTTAAAGTTTATTTATTTGGAGGGAGGGGGAGAGAGAGAGAGAGAGAGAGAGAGAGCGAGCAAGAGAGGAGAGGAGGAGGGACAAGATCCAGAGCAGGCTCTGTAACATCAGCGCAGAGCCTAATGCTGGGCTTGAACTCACGAACTGTGACATCATGATCTGAGCCGAGATCAGGAGTCCAAAGCTTAACTGACTGAGCCACCCAGGCACCCCCTGCCTCTCTTTATTTCTAATAAATGCATTTCAACTGTAAATTTTCCTATAACAATTGCTTTTAGCACTTCCACAAAATTTTATATCATATTTTCATTATATATCAAGTCTAATTATTTTCAAATTTATATTTAATCTTTTATTATTTACATATAAGTCAATTCTATAACTTCTAAATATGTAGATGTTTTAGTTATGTTATTGCTAGGTTTGAGTTTAATTCTGTGCTGGGACACCACATTCTAAAAAAATTATTATTTAAAAAAATTTTGACACTTGATTTATGGCCTATTGTGGTTTAAATTTGGGCTATGTGTATCCTATTTTGGTGAATGCTCCCTGTGAATTAGACAATAAAATATTCTGCTGTTGCACATATAATGCTTTATATATGAAAATAAAGTACAACTTGTCAATCATATTGTCCGATCCATTATCTACTTACTGATACTGTGATCTTTTTATAATTTACTGATTTTATTTTTAAAATCTGCAGTATAATTAAGAATTTGTTATAATCATCACAATTTATGAATACAGTAAATAAAACATAGTTTTTAAAATATAAATGATCATTTTTTATCTCTAGTAGCATATCTTGCCTAACATTTTATTTTAGGCGATATTGGTATAGCTATGCTAGCATTTGTGAGTGTATGTGTGCACACACATGTGTATGTTAGCATGACATATCTTTTTGTCATTCTTTTGCTTTAAGTGCTGTATATCTTTAAAAATACATAGTTCATAAACAGTTAATAATTGTGGTATACTTGTTGTAATATAGTTACATTATGCAATTGTTGGGTGACAATTTATTCTCTAATATTTCTAATTGGAATATTTCTTTGACTGACATTTAAAGGTACACATACTTGAGATTAAGTCTGCCACCATACTCTTTGTTTGCTATTTTTCCATCTGTTCTTTGTTCTTTCTCTTTACCTTCTTTTAGATGAATCAAATGCTTATTATTATCCTGTGTATCCCTTTATGAATATTGTGATTATAATTTTAATCACTTTTTAATCAGATTCAACTAAAAAGAGTAATGACCATTTGATTAAAAAATAGGCAGAGGTATTTCCGATCCTTAATAGCCACATGTGAAGAGTGGTTATCTTGTTTGAATACTCAGATATAAAATGTTTTCATCATCAGAGATGAAACTAATTCATACACTTGCCTTGAGTGACACCAAGCCTAATGACAAATTTTAATTTTTTCAAACTATAAAACACTTACTGAAATTGACCATTGCTAAGTCATTAAAAAAAAAAA
Source organism: Acinonyx jubatus (assembly GCF_027475565.1). Lineage (NCBI taxonomy): Eukaryota > Metazoa > Chordata > Mammalia > Carnivora > Felidae > Acinonyx > Acinonyx jubatus. The sequence goes on from NC_069384.1 coordinate 24,018,859, forward strand.
ATGGGCAGAAGACCTGAATGGACATTTTTCCAAAGAAATGGAACAGTGGCTAACAGACACATGAAAAGATGCTCAACATCACTAATCATTAGGGAAATGCAAATCAAAAGTACAATGAGATATGTCACATCTGTCAGAATGGCTAGAATCAAAAAGACAATAGTAAGTGTTCATAAGGATATGAAGTAAAAGGAATCTTCAGACACTATTGGTAGGAATGCAAATTAATACAACTGTGGAAAACAATATGGAAGTTTCTCAAAAAATTAGAAATAGAATACCATATGATCCAGTAATTCAACCAATGAGTATTTGCCCCTTTCCCAAAAAAGAAAATAAAAACACTAATTTGAAAATATATATGCACCCCTATGTTTATTGCAGCATTATTTACAATAGCCGAGATGTGGAAGCAACCCAAGTATCCATCAATAGATTAATGGATACAAAAGACGTGGTGTGTTTATATGTATATATTTACATACACACATACACACACACACACACCGGAATATTACTCAGCCATAAAAAAAAAAGAAGTCTTGTCGTTTGCAACAACATAGATAGACCTAGAGGGTATGTTAAGTGAAGTAAGTCAGAGAGAGAAACACAAATGCCATATAATTTCACTCATGTGAAATTTGAGAAACAAAACAAAGGAACAAACAATAAAAAGGGACAAATGGTTTAACAAACTCTTAAGTACAGAGAATAAACTCGTGGTTTCCAGAGGGGAGGTGGTTGGGGAGTTGGATGAAATAGATAAATGGGATCAAGAATACAATTATTGTGATGAGCACTGAGAAGTGTATAAAGCTATTGAATCATTATAATTATACCTAAAGCTAATATAATGCTTTATGTTAATTATACATAAATAGAAATAATTTTTAATCATTTTTAAAAATTTACTGTAATGATTATATATCTTTGAGTTGTTACAGTGCATCCAAAATGAATATTTTTATATTTTAAGAATAAGAAGGACCTAAGACACTTTAAAGGAAAACAACTCTTAAATTCCATTTGTTTCTAGAAAGACATTTATGTACACAGATGCATGTATAATATGCAGAGATGCATAGATCTTTAGTATACAAATATGACTTGGGGGTAAGCAGATCCCCAGGGAAAGTTTATACTTAGTTCATACTCAGTCATTTCTAACTCTTTTCTCTGGGATCTTGGCTTTTCAACTCATAACCACTTCCAAAGTCTAAACTTCAATCTCAGTTTTTCCAGTTTACTTAGAATGATAGAAACACCAACCTGCTACTTCCCAGAAAGTCTCTATTCTCTCCACTTACTGTATTGGTCTTCCTTTCTCTGCAGTCTTTTGGCTGACTTGATTGCTCTTTGCAATGAGGAGAGTGGCTGTTTTTGAGGTACTGGGGGTAATTTTTTACTGACTTTTTCTCAGGATTTGGGTAACATCAGCTACTGTCTCATGTTCGGAACAGATTTGTCATAGTCTCTTTACATGACTTCCTGACTTCCCCTTCAGTACTCAGCACAGCGCATAGCACACATACTTCCTCAATAAATATTAGTTTAAAGAAACATTGTACAAGCCACTTTAATAATACAACCTCTTAAAACTACATGGAAATGAGAACCATGAAAAATTCTAAATCTATGAGTACTTTTGAGAATTACCTGAAATGTGGAGTGAATTCTTTTAAATGAATAACAGTTAAAAGCCTTAACTGTTGTATAAACTACCCACTGTAGAGGACTGACTTTGAGATAGATGAGTAAAATAATAAATATAATGTATTACAGTAAATGCATTTATAGATAGAGCAAAGAATCGTCTGCAAACAGGGAAGATGAGCATTTGAATCATAATGGAGAGTTTGAGAAGGCTTCCCTGAGGTCAAACTTTGCCTAAAACCTGAAAGCAAATTAATTATCCAGGTAAAGAATAAGGAAAAGGTCATTACAGACAAGAGGAATGGCACAAGTTAAGGCCCAAAGGTACGAGAGTAAATCTAAAACATAAGAAAGGGGCATGCAAATGTAACTAAATGCTTGGGGCATAATTGATTCCATTAAATATTAGTCAAATAAAGAAATGATAGAATTATAAATCCTTGACATTTGTTAATCCCGTAGTAATTAGCCCCTCCATATGAATAGCCTGAAGAATGGTTCTGATAAATTATGAAAGATATCAGGATATAGAGGAAGATGGAGTTATTGAGGAGTGGAACTCTCACCCACATTAGCTCATGTGATAGAGAAAGACTTCTATGTCTTCTACAACATATTCACTTCTGCTGCTCTTGGGGACAGTGTGCTTCATTGATCAATCATGTTTCTGCTCACCGCAGAAAGTATTTTCTTATGTAATAGATATTCTAGATACAAGCCCAACACTGCTTTGGACCGTAGGTATGGTCATATCTCCAGATTTATTAGTGTTACAAGTGGTTTAAGGTACAAATTCCTCTTTACCATTTTGAAGTAGAAGTGTTAATGTGTTTTATAAAAATACAATGTAAACTAAAGAGTTTTCCCCTGCAGAACATTTTTTTTTTGATTGAAGAATAAGAATATATTATGGTCATACTGCTGCCAAATGGTAAGCACTCATTGTATTGTCCTTAAATATATGACAATGAACCTCAGGTGAGTTGTTGAAAATATCATCATTTGTCAGGCAAAAATCTTACATTTTGCCTCTAGAAAAAGTTCTTGTTCATTTAAATGTATTAAATATAATGTATAAAAATTCTCAGACCCTCATTAAGAGTACCAGACTTCTGAACATCAAGTTTACTTAATACTTCATTGTATGTTGAGTGTACTTGGTACAGTCTACAAGATGGACTGTTACAAATCAAGAAAAGAACATTTTTAACATTTTTATTTATTTATTTTGAGAGAAAGAGTGCAACTGGAGTAGGAGCAGAGGGAGAGGGAACCCCAAGCAGGATCCACAGAACTCAATGCAGGGCTCCAACCCACAAACCATGAGATCATGACCTGAGCCTAAACTGGACGCTTAAACTGACTAAGCCACCCAGGTGCCCTGAAAAGAACATTTTTTTTTTTTTTAAGAAATACATAAGACCTAAAGAAGGAAATAGCTTTTCAGTTGTTAAGAGCAGCACATAAGAACTTAAAGTCCTGGAATAAGAAACCTAGTAACTGTCAGCTTAAACTTGTGATTCAAAACTAACATTAAAGAATTAGGATTGCCTTATAAGTACAACACAGGGTGTCTAAGGAATAATAAAAGGAATAAGTTTAATTGCCAATATGTTACAAATGGGTTTCATTTTACTACTTTAAAAGTGTTGCCCTATTTTAACATCCTTTTCTAATTAAAAGACACGTTTTAAGAGCTTAATTGTTAATACCACTTCACCCTTTTATTTTAAATTATTGATATGCTTGGGCCTGAAAATACATTTCTCAGGGCACATGCTGCCACAAATGAATTCAATGGCTAATTTTCTAGGATAAAGACTACTATACAGATCTATAAAAATCAAAGAAGTGGAACACTGCAGACTTTAAACTGTCACCAGTTTTTCAAACTCAGACTATGCTTCATGAAGGCAAATAGGTGTTAAGCCACACATACTGGAGCCTTTTGTAAATGGCCCAGTGATATTTTGTTAAATTTATAAATTACTATAAATTACTTTGATATTGATATCAAGGCATCAATGTGGTTACAGCTATACTTAAGAGAAAATCAGAGATCCTTGGAAGAAAGAGTCTTTAAGATGATTCCTTTATTCTTTTCAGGAAATATACATTTTATTTTAAAAAAAGCTTACCTTTTGTAATGAAACCTGTAACTCATTTAAATCAGGACTTGCATCTTTTCAAATACTGCATGTTACTAATACATAGCGACAGTGAAATAATTAAAACAATAAAGATGTTAATTATTATCAAAAGAATGAAAACGAAGTAGATGGTACCTTTATTTTTTAAATCTTTTAAAATAGCATTTTCTTCTTCCTATAATTGGATGTTATAGAATTAAGTCAGCAAAATTAATCAAGCACCATACAAGTCTTTTAGCATCATAGCTCCTAAATTCATAATAAAACCTCTACGACTAATATACCTTCATTTTATGTAATTTTGATGTTTCTAAAATAATGCCTTTATTCCACACTTTTTTTTGCTAAAAATTATTTTTGTTCTAAAACTCTTGAAGTCAGTATTCATCAAAGTGTGCAGTGTCTGAAGGCAGAGAAGTAGTCCAATCATGTGAACCTGAAAAATTGAGAAGAAAACTGATTTTCTCTGCTCTTCTTGCAATACTGACTTTATTTAGCAAAGTGAAACAATAATAAAATAAAGCATTTGAGCTTCCAGAGTAAAGCTTAATAACTAACAATAAAAATGTTTTAAAATGGATATTTAATAAATTACAGAATGGCAAATAAAAGAAATGTGACAGCTTTTTGGAATTTTCAATTGAACTGTGTGTCTCTCTCCTGCAAATAATATAAAAAAGCACTCCTATAAACTATCAAGTAGTTGTTCAGGCAGTGAAGTATTTTCAGAGCATATCTAATGAAAGTAGAAATGAAAAGCAATGGAAATCATTTGAAGTGTCACTTCGAAAAACTTACTTAGATATAGTTTGCTTTTATTTTTTTTCTTCTAAAAGAAAGGTATTGAAAAAGAAATCTATGTTCATTCACCTTGATGTGTGAATAAAATAAACAACCAACTTAATTTTAGATGGTGAATTGGTTAAGATTTTATATCTGTTGGAGGGTTTCATATGTAGTGGTTTAAGGAGAAACAGTACCTAACTCTGTTTATTATGTGTAATTCTTATTAATTATAATAACCAACATGTAGTTAAAAAAAAACAAACAAACAAAAACTAATTTGGTGCAGACCCTGCTAGATATTTTCTTGAATTTTCTTCTTGGGCTCCATAAAAACTCCATAAAATGACTCCTACTAGTTATCCTCATGGTATTGATGAGAAAACAAAACCTGAGAGAATGTGAGGAACTTTTCCAGTATCAAAGAGCTCAGAGCTGCTGGACTGGAATCTGAACCCAGGTCTGTCAGCTTCCAGAATCTCGTTCTTATTTTTATGCCATATATTTTCTGTCAGTTTTGAAAATGATTTCTGATAACCCTCACTTTTAAGCAGAGAAACTTTGTTAGAAGTTAGTGTTGTAATAGCATCCACCACAGAATTGTTTGTGACTTGATTAAAATATATTTTCACCACCCATATTGACACCTTTGAGGAAGAGGAGAAAACCGATATATGTTTAGAATATAAACTTTACAATGGCTTAGTTATGTAGTATGTTACTTAAGTAATTTTCGAAGTCAAAACCATGTATCCCATTTCCTACCAAATAATATAGGGGTCACAAGTGTTAAACAATTTCCCATTTTTTTAAATGTTCAATCATTTTTGAGAGAGACAGAGCACTAGTGAGGTTGGGGCAGAGAGAGAGAGAGGGAGGCACGGAATCTGAAGCAGGCTTCAGGCTCCGAGCTGTCAGCACAGAGCCTGATGTGGGGCTTGAACTCACGAACTGTGAGATCATGACCTGAGCCAAAGTCGGACGCTTAACCAACTGAGCCACCCAGGCGCCCCAAATAATTTGCCATTTTTAATAACTTTGTTTTTACACAGTTTCAGGAGTTGTAAAAATAATTTCCTTATACTCTTCACTTTAAAATTTTGTCATTTTTAGTGTCTGTATGCATATATTATGCATACATCGTTTTTATACCGTTTCTTACAACATTTTACCGATGAGTGTTAGCATCCATTTACCTGAAACTATTATTAATATCATGTTTGCTAAATGGAAGTTTTTAAAAATCCTCGTCATTCTATCATTCCCGCACATTAAGTGGAATTCAAATCTAAATGCATAACATTCCTTCTCCCTCTTTATATTTTTATTTAAGTATGAATACTTGCATTCTCATTTTATTTATTGGGTTATAATTTGTAGATATTATTAATGCATCAGTCTGTGTTCCTTGGAGTCAGAAAAGCATAAGTTACACAAAAAGGTGGAGGGGGAGTCTAGGAACAAGGCTACAGAGGGCTTATTGAGCCAGTTGAGGCATAACCCTGAACAGCAGGCTATGGGAATCTCCCAGTGTCTGGAGATCAGGCTGGTAGCAAATAGTTTGTGTTGCTGATGTGCTTAATAGTGTTTTGCTGGCTATCATTTGGGATCTAAAATTCATGGAAACCTTGCTTGCTGATGGTTTAGGGCAATTTTAAGGTAAAAATTTGAGTTTCTTTTATTTATTTTTATTAAAAATTTTTTTATGCTTATTTATTTCTGAGAGAGAGGGAGAGAGAGTGGGAGAGGGGCAGAGAGAGAGAGGGAGAGAGAGTCTGAAGCAGGCTCCAAGCTTTGAGCTATCAGCTCAGAGACTGACCCAGGGCATGAACCCATGGACCACAAGATCATGACCTGAACTGATGTCAAGTGCTTAACCGACTGAGCACCCAGGCATTCCTCTTTTCTGTTTGTTTGTTTAAGTTTATTTATTTACTTAGAACACAAGCAGGGGAGGGGCAGAGAAGTAGAGGAAGAGAGAGTGAATCCCAAGCAGGTTACGCAGTGTCAGCACGGATCCCAATGCGGGCTCAGACTCATGAAATGTGAGATCATGACCTGATCCAAAGTCGGAAGCTTAACCCAATGAGCCACCCATGCACCCCCCAAATTTGAGAGTTTTAAATGTCACTAAATAATTTGCAGCAGGAATCAGACCAGTTTAATTCTATATCATCTAAGTAGATAAGGAATATGATTTGAATTAAACCAGTTGATATATATGAAAACCTTAAAAAAAATTTTTTTTTAATGTTTATTCACCCGTGAGAGACAGAGAGAGACAGAGCACGAGCAGGGGAGGGACAGAGAGAGAGGGGGATACAGAATCTGAAGCAGGCTCCAGGCTCTAAGCTGTCAGCGCAGAGCCCGATGCGGGGCTTGAACTCATGGACCATGAGATCATGACCTGAGCTGAAGTCGAACGCTTAACTGACTGAGTCACCCAGGTGCCCCAATACATATGAAAATCTTAAACGTGGCCTGACATAAGATAAGCACACAATAATGTAAGTATCTGTTGTTGCTGCTGTTAATGGTGATGTCATTGCTACAGTAGGGACCATTTCCAGATGTAGCCAGAGCTCTGAGATTGCTGAAAATCTGATCCAAATCGTGCTCTTCTGCGTCGTGTAACTACACCACCATTTGAATTCTCTACTGCCTTAGGCTTCTCTGTTTGCAGATACAAAGTTCCTAAATATTGAAGTTTAAATACTTGGAGGAATCAAATATTAGGCATTTCTGATAACCTTCTATCCATCTCTTCAAAAATACATCCCACCTTCATTCTATCTTGATCTTACATGACACCAGAAATATATCTGCTGGTACTGCCATAGCCCCCAAAAAGCACATGTGACAATATAATGTGAGAGAAATCACCATCCAGAAAAATTGCTAGGCCAAAAAGGAGCATGAAATATTATGTGTACAAGCATTTTCTGTGTGATTGATTTAGATGTACAAAGTAAGTAAAATTTCAGGTAGAGATGAATTTAATGGGCTAGCAGATCGCTCTGTTTAATTTAATAATGTGGGCAATTGATGAAAGCACTTTTCAGTTGTTGATTCATTGATATAAATATGGGCCTATATCTGGCAATCAGTGAAATGGGAAGCATTCACTCACTGATGGGGATGATGGGAGAGGAAACTTTGAATACTAATTCCGTTCTTGCTTTCAGGAATGTTTCCTCCCACCTTCAATTCTCTTCCGGGAAAATTATGTCTTTCCTCAAACATCAGTCAAACATGGACACATGAAACTTTTCCTGACTTTCGTGACTACAGTGCCTTTTAAATTTACTTAAAGTGTAACCCATGATAGCTTATTTTAATAGGATAGTTAGCAGTGAGATCATGGAAGTTAGTTAATTTGAAGGATGCTCTGTTTCCTCATTGTAAAAAAAAGGGGTGATGTTATACATATCTCATAAGCCTGTTCTTAGGGTTTAAAGAGAGTATGTATTGAAACAGTGAGAAGCATCAGAATGGTAGGAGTTATTTCCATGTAGCTAGACCATGTTTATTTTCTCATATATATAAAGAATATTCAAAGCCCATGTAACCAAAATGCAGTAATTTTGTTATATCTACTTCTACATTCTCAGCTACAGCTATTAAAATTAGCAGTGTTTCTCTGTGTTTCATCTGTTTATGTATCAAGGAATGCACTTGACAATGGAAATGCAGTGATGAGTGGAAACTTTTACAACTCTGCTTTCAGACAGTTTATAGATGTTGGCCAAGAATTAAGCCAGTAAATAAATAGATAAATAGTAGTTAACTATGTGAAATGTGTGGGAAGAGAAGAAATTTTTCTAAGAAGATAAAAACAATATTTGAAATGACACTTAATAGGCGAGAGAATGGCCCATTCAAGGAGTAGATGCTGCCACTGATGGGGAAGGAGGAAGTCGGGTGAGTAGTAGTGCCAGCAACCGGTGTGGCTGGAGCAGGGAGCAAGGAGTGAAATCATGTCAGATGATGGGATAAAGCCGGAATGGATGGCAGATGCCAGACTGTGCACAGCTTTGCATTTATCAGTATTTTTGTACGTATCCTAACAGCAACAAGACAAAACCCAGAAAATACAAATTCACAGACCGAATGACGATATTTCATGAAGATAAGGAAGATGTATTAATTTCCTAGGGCTGATATAACAAAGCACCACAAACTGGGTGTCTTAGAACAACAGAAATGTAGGGGTGCCTGGGTGGCTCAGTCAGTTAAGCGTCTACCTCTTGATTTTGGCTCATGTCATGATATCATGGTTCATGAGATCGAGCCCCGTGTCTGCTCTGCGCTGACAGCTAGGAGGAGGAACCTCCTTGGGATTCTCTCTCTCTCTCTCTCTGCCCCTCTCCTGTTCATGCACACTCTCTCAAAATAAATAAACATTAAACGACACAAAAAAAGAATAACAGAAATGTATTGTCTCAACAGTTCAGAGGCCAGAAGTCTGAATCAAAATGTAGGAAGGCCCATGCTCCCTTTGAAGATACTAGGGAAGAATCTTTCCAGAACACTTCTCTCCTACCTTTTGGTAGTTCCTTGGCTTGTGCAATATAACTCCAACCTTCACACGGCGTTTTCCCTGTGTGTGTCTACATTCTGATTTCCTATTTTTATAAGGATACTAGTCATATGGAATTAGGGCCCACCCTAAAAGCTTCGTCTTAACTAATCACATCGGCAGTGATCCAGCTTTCAAATAAGGTCATATTTAAAATACTGGGGGCTAGTAATTCAACACAATTTGGAGGAGTTGCAATTCAGTCCATAAAATGATGTATGTTTTAATGGTGCAAAATTGATCATTGGTATCAAATAAAAAGTGTACTTCTCATCAATGTGTATTTTGTTGGTTTTACTGTTTACTACTAAACATCACCCTGTGTTTACAGATTATAGTCCACCATATTTGAGATAATCTGAAAGATTTAAATTTCTTTATTTTATAGTCTAAATAACAGTTGAGATATACTTATGTACACTGTATGAAATTAATGCTAGGGTAACTGTATATTCATTTTTCATAAATTATGTAGGCTTCAACTTAACAGATATGCTAGGATTGTCATTTATATGTTTTCTGTATAAAATCTAAACAACATTTAGATGACACTCAAAACTCGTATGTATTCCCCTTACCTTTCATGAGAGAGTAACACTGCAAAAGTGCAAAAAATAAAGGACTTGAAAAAAAATACAGAATTCCGGAGGAAGTGAAGCACGGAACATGATTAAAAAATTCTGGAAGAGAGTAGGAAAACAGAATTGGGAGAGCATAAGAAAAGACAGTAGAAATGTGAATGAGGTAGGACCTTAATGTACCCAATGAAAACAACAACAACAACAAGATAAACAGGGCACAAGGGCATAGAGGTAAATCAGAAGAAAAAAAGAAGGTTAAATCAACAACACAATTAATGTTAGTATAAAATATTGAGTACTTAATACATTTAAATAACAGATATGGCATCTGGGCAGCTGAAAATTAAAGAGTCCTGAATATTAGGTATAAGACTGGTGAAAATAAAACTTATATGGAACTTCTGGTAGATAAAAATCCTGAAATGTTTCCAAATATAGTGGGGGGGGGGGGGAAATCCCAGAGAATATGAGGGAAAAGACACATATATAAAAGCAATATATAAGAGCAGATGATACATAAATAGAATCTCCCAAAAGAAGGAAACTGGAGAGGAAGGATTATGTACACACACACACACACACGCCGAGTATACCAACATTGTGAGAACTGAAGTGTAGCCTCGATCTTTAGACTGAAAATGACCAAGTGGCTAGAATAATATCCAAAAAAAAAAGGAGGTATTCTTATACAATTATTTGACTCACTAAAAATGCCAAGGGTAAAATAAAAAATGAAGGCATATATTGAAAAATTACTTAGGCATCCTCTAAGATGCTGCTAAGATTTAATATCATAGAACATTTCAAGCCCTTATAAAAATATAAATATAATTTATGGGAAATATAAATAATGAAGCCTTTCTGCAAGCAAAAACTTGCCAGCAGTGTGAACTGTGATTTTATAACACTATGTAAATATGTCCTATGGCCTTTCAGAGGTGCCAACCAGAATGTTCGGTAAGCAAAGTGTTTGTTACAGTTACACATAGATGTTATGTGCCAATAAAAGTCATGTTGCTGCACAGATTATATTCTCCAGCTTGTCATCCTTTCAGCATATGTCATTTAAAATGTGTGAGTGGTGACATCAGTCATAGCAGTTCACTTTTTTTTTTTAGATTTGCACCACAAACATGAATTGGACATGCTGAGACATATAGTAGATACAGAAATTAAGGAAACTGAAGAAAAAAATTGAATGACAAAGAAAAAGATCTTTGCATTCCTTAATTTAGGGAGACATTTGAATAGCTGCAACCTTCAGTTTATGTTTACTATATGGAGACAGTCTGGGTACATTGCACTGATTGAAAATAAAAGTTCAGACTCATATTTTGGGAGAACTGTTTTCAAAGTATTGAAGTTTACATTGCTAAAATAGAACGTAAATTGCAATGGAAGTTATACAACCAAATGAATAGATTACTAAAAATAGAACTTACACTGAGTGAATATGCAGTTCTTTCCTATGGATGACAATACATTGTATCCAATCTAATATAGTCCATAAAAATTAAAATTCCTAGCATTGTGTTTTATAAAGGAAAACATTGATCATCTATCCCTTTTAATATGTCACTCTGAAAATGCAGAGTTTAAATAAAAAAATGAACTTAAACACATGAAATGTAAATTACCGGTTTTCTAATTTATTTGAAGTTTCATTTACATAATACATTTATTTTACATGCATTCTTGTCCAATGTATGATGTCGATTATAAATGATACTTTAAAAGAATTAAATATATTTCTAAAAAATATGTTAAAAATCAATTGCCAATTGAGGACAGAAATGTCCTTAAAGTGCCTTCAAATTAATTCTTCATGGTCACAAGGTGAATTTTCTATTGAAAGAAAAATGATTAAAATTAAAATTTTCTCTAAAAGTTTAGTATTGGAATTTTGGATTTAATCTAATTGTGGTCATTGTCTTTCAATGGAAAAGAGGGGGGAAAACAACTTTTTTAAAAGAAGTATTAATAAGTTCATAGTTTGACCAATTTTATTCATTAAAAATAACTGCCATATATTACACAGTAAAACATAGAAATTCACTTACCAGAAGTCTCAATAAATCAAAAGATCAAAAATGCTTATAAATATATATTTAAGGGTGAAAACAAAAATTTTAAATATAAAATATGTTTTGAGAACAGAGAATAATGTAAATATTATTTGTTACTTAGACTATATGTACCTAAGTCTGACCAGTCTAATTTATTACAAATAAACTGTCAGGGACCTTGTTTTTTTAAAAAAGTCCATGTATATCTAGTATATAATAGTTAAAACAGAAGGACATGTATTTTTACCAACCTATAAAAGTTTTGTTCTTGTTGCTTAGTTTGAGATTCTTTTTTTTTTTTACTGTTCAACTAAAAATAGCTTATATAAGACATGCCATAAGCAAAATATTGAATATAATATTAATAAATTAATTGAATTTGCATCCAGAACAATACAAATAGGCCATCAGTTATACATACATACACACGCACACACACACATATATTTACAGCTCACACATCTGTATACACATATATACACAGCTCATAGATACGTACATGCAACTCACATGAAATTATCATATATTTGACATACTGAAATCTAAAATAATTCATCCATTGAGTAAAAAGATCATTTGAGTGTCAATACACAATACCTCTACTAAATAACGATGCCAAATGACCAAAGTAAAAACAGCATAACAGTCAAGAGGGTAGGTATAAGGGTTGGAGAGAGGATGAACCTTCAGCATTGGATAAATCCATTTGACTATATTCATGAATATAAAGTATTGATAAATATTGTTTAAATGTAAGCAGAGTAGAAACAGCTGCAGCTTTGATACCTAAAAGAGAATAGGATGTCTCTGTCTCAGTTGCAATGCTAGAGGACATCTAGCAGAAATTTGGCAGGGAGAGTTGATTGCAGGATTTAAATGTAAAGATATAACATAAAGTGAGGAGTTTAACACCAGGGAAATTAAAAAGATATAGGGAAATTCTCTAAAGAAATTATATATGCTTCAGGGGAGAGCAGATGTTTTTATAGTGTCTGTGGTCATCCAGGGTAAGCATTTATTTATGAAATACCCTGTGTGAGGCAGGTGGCATTAGTTTTCTAGTGAGCACTCTTAAAGTGAAGCTGTTTAGTAAGCATGCAGCTTTCACGGAATAAATGTCCCAATTATTTTTTTAAAGGTGCCTCAGGGGAATAGACATATAGACTGAAGCAGAAGTAACACACCTTACTAATTTAAAATAAATAATACAGTACTCCATTCTTAAATATAAATTGGCAACCAAGTTGATAGCTTTCAGTATAAAAAGTGAAGATAGCTAGGTAGATAAGATAAACAACAAATTTTTAAAATCTGGTATAAATGTAGAAAAAATACAATTTAAGTTATAGGTGAAAATATATGAAAAAAACTTTCTTAGAGATCAAAGTATATATAAATGGTGAAATATATACTCCTTGGTATAGGGTTATAATAATATAAGAACTATAGAAATATAGGATTAAAAGGATATTATGAAGAAATAAACAAATGTAGAGTTAATGGAAGTAAAAATTATGATTGACAGGAACACCTGGATGGCTTAGTTGGTTAAGTGTCTGATTTCGTCTCAGGTCATGATCTCACAGTTCGAGGGATTGGGCCCCCATTAGGCTCTGTGCTGACAGTGAGAAGCCTGCTTGGGATTCTCTCTACCTCTCTTTCCCTCCCTTGCTCACATGCACGTGCACACTCTGTCTCAGGAAAAAAAAAATATGATTGACAAGGAAACCAAAGATTGAAAAGAATAAGAAACTATCTACAGGGGCATCTGCATGGCTCAGTTGGTTGAGCGTCCAACTCTTGATTTCGGTTCAGGTCATGATCACATCATGGGATTAAGCCCGCATTATGTTCCATGGTTTAGGATTCTCTCTCCCTTTGTCTCTCTCCCCCACTCACTCTCTCTCTAAAATAAAATTTTTTTTAATTTAAAAAATAAAAAATTTTAAAAAGAAACTTTAAATTCCCAGTGTGTGGGAATGGATTAAATTTTTTTTAATGTTTTTTATTTATTTATTTTTGAGAGAGAGTGTGAGTGGGGAGGAGCAGAGAGAGAGGGAGACACAGAATCTGAAGCAGGCTCCAGGCTCTGAGCCATCAGCACAGAGCCCGATGCAGGGCTCGAACTCACGAACCGTGAGATCATGACCTGAGCTGAAGTCGGACGCTTACTGACTGAGCCACCCAGGCACCCCAGAAATGGATATTTAAAGAAAAGGGGTATGGCCAACTAGTCTTTGACAAAGCAGGAAAGAATATCCAATGGAATAAAGATAGTCTCTTCAGCAAGTGGTGCTGGGAAAACTGGACAGCAACATGCAGAAGAATGAACCTGGACCACTTTCTTACACCATAGACAAAAACAAACTCAAAGTGGATGAAGACCTCAATGTAAGACAGGAAGCCATCAAAATCCTCGAGGAGAAAGCAGGCAAAAACCTCTTTGATCTTGCCTGCAGCAACTTCTTACTCAACACTTCTCCAGAGGCAAGGGAAACAGAAGCAAAAATGAACTATTGGGACCTCATCAAACTATTGGGACCTCTGCACAGCAAAGGAAACAATCAGCAGAACTAAAAGGCAACTGACAGAGTGGGAGAAGATTTGCAAATGACATATCAGATAAAGGGTTAGTATCCAAAATCTATAAAGAACTTATCAAACTCAACACCCAAAAAATAAATAATCCAGTGAAGAAATGGGCAAATGACATGAATAGACACTTCTCCAAAGAAGACATCCAGATGGCCAACCGACACATGAAAAAATGCTCACCATCACTCATCATCAGGGAAATACAAATCAAAACCACCATGAGATATCACCTTACACCTGTCAGAATGGCTAACATTAACAACTCAGGCAACAACAGATGTTGGCGAGGATGCGGAGAAAGAGGATCTCTTTGCCATTGTTGGTGGGATTGCAAGCTGGTGCAGCCACTCTGGAAAACAGTATGGAGGTTCCTCAGAAAGTTAAAAATAGAACTACCCCACGACCCAGCAATTGCACTACTAGGCATTTATCCACGGGATACAGGTGTGCTGTTTCGAAGGGACACATGCAATTTTTATAGCAGCACTATCAACAATAGCCAAAGTATGGAAAGAGCCCAAATGTCCTTAGATGGATGAATGGATAAAAAAGATGTGGTATATATATATATATACAATGGAATATTACTTAGCAATCAAAAAGAATGAAATCTTGCCATTTGCAACTACGTGGATGGAACTGGAGGGTATTATGCTAAGTGAAATTAGTCAGAGAAAGACAAAAATCATATGACTTCACTCATATGAGGACTATAAGGACAAAACAGATGAACGTAAGGGAAGGGAAATAAAAACAATATAAAAACAGGGAGGGGGACAAAACAGAAGAAACTCATAAATATGGAGAACAAACTGAGGGTTACTGGAGGGGGTGTGGGAGTGGGGATGGGCTAAGTGGGTAAAGGGCACTAGGGAATCTACTCCTGAAATCATTGTTGCACTATATGCCAACTAATTTGGATGTAAATTTTAAAAAATAAAAAAAGAGAAAAAAAAGAAAAAAGGAAAAGAAACTATCTACAAAGAAATTCTTCTAAAATTATAAGCAATGATACAAATAAGGAAAATATATGAGAAGCGTCAACACCTGAAAGATACAGTACCTGAGAATAAGAATCGAAGAGTATGTAAGAATAGAGATTATCAATCAGATAATAAAATTTCTAAAAACGTTTGGAAAACACCTGAGTACTGTGTCAAATAATCTGACCCATGCTATTCACATGCTTATAGTCTCATGTCAACAAGAATAAAGAGAACCCAAGTGATACATGTCATTTGCAAAGAAATGCATATCAGATTGGCATAAATCTTATTATCTGCGGGGCGCCTGGGTGGCTCAGTCGGTTAAGTGTCCGACTTCAGCTCAGGTCACGATCTCGCGGTCCGTGAGTTCGAGCCCCGCATCGGGTTCTGGGCTGCCAGCTCGGAGCCTGGAGGCTGCTTCCGATTCTGTGTCTCCCTCTCTCTCTGCCCCTCCCCCATTCATGCTTTGTCTCTCTCTGTCTCAAAAATAAATAAACGTTAAAAAAAATTATAAAAAAAAAAATCTTGTTATCTGCAAGTCCAGATGCCAGAAAACAATGCAAGAGCTCTTCAAACTTTGAGATGAAAATGGATTGCATATGGATTATATCAAAATCCATAAAAAATGAAATAAAGATATCGAGAGAAGAAGTGAGAACAAGGAAATAGTGGCTTCCATGTGGAAAACAATGCAGAGGGTAATTCCAGAGCAATAGCTTCAGTGCAACTCTGGAGAGTAAATAGGTCAAATTAGAGGTGGAAGACAATGGGTACTAGAAGGGAGGTCTACAGGGAAGAAATAATGATTCTGTTAAATATCCTCGATTTTACCAATCTAGATAAGTGCAAAAATAAAGCAAACCTACTTTTTGTAAGAAGAAACATAAAGTTAATTTAGAAATAGCACGTACATCCAGACACACATGCTCAGACAGACAGACACAAACACAAAGGGCATAAAAACACCTGCTAATTCATATTCAAAGCAAACAATGTGTCAGGGTTTTCAGTAATCAAAGGGTTTTCAGTAATCAGAGTGTTTAAAAAAAGGAAAAAGGAACAGTGAATGTGTCTCAGAGTCCCAGGATTCATGCAACTTTAGCAATAATAAAATAGTAATGTGATCCTGCAATAAAAAGCAATTACAAAATATATAGAAGAACACATTGGTTTCAAATTTACAACATATTTAGAGACAAAGCACTATGACCTTTTATAGATATAGAACCATAATTAACAGACTTGAAAATGTTGAAAATAAATGTAGAACTAATTAAATAAAGGATAAAGATAAGGGTAATAGTAAGAAATAAAGCTCTTTCTATTCCTATACTTCTATAGATTTTAGTTCTATAGATTTTAAGTTCAATAAATTTTAGTATATTTTGTTTGGTCATGCTTGACCTCTTAATGTTTTTGTCTTTGAAAACTGTTTTTGGCTGTTCTTTTGTTGCTATTTCAGATGAGTATTAATTACAATAATTGTGTTAGGTTACTACAAATAAAAAATCACTTTGGTGTTTTGATGAAATTGGCTGGATTACATCAATAGATTGGGAATAGTGTACATTTTATAGCACTGTATCTAAGTCTTTTTTTTTTCTTTTCAGTAACTTTTTGTAATATTCATTAAATAACTCCTGCACTTTTACTGTAACTACTTACAGGGTAAGTTTTTCTGCAAATATGTAAAAAAAAAAAAAAAAGATGTATGTAACTTTGATCACTTTGCTAAACATAATTTCTAGAACTAATTACTTTGGTTGCATTCCTTGTATTTTATAAGTAAATAATCATAGGATTTATACAAGCAGAATCCTGAAACTTCCTTTCAATTATGTGTATTTATATATTTATGTTATCTTTTTCCACTGGCTCAAATATTAGGAGTACTAATCATTGATAATATCCATGCCTTTGAATTGACTTTTATCCTAAATTTTATTGTGGATTATCCTGTTTTATACATAAAATATTTTGCAGAGTGTATTTCTATGATTTCATATAAAATATTTTATCATAAACATTTAGTTGAATTTTATAAATTTTAGATTTTTTCAATATGACTTTAGTGTATTATTTTGATTAAATACATTAATAAGTTATTTTTAATAATTATTCCTATCATAATTAATAAGACATAGGAAATAGTACTCTGCTGGCTTCAGTTTTCTAATGTTTTATTTGGAGCATTTGTGTTAATATTTATTAACATGATTGCAAAAGTTTTCTTCCTTTTAAATAATTTTGGTTATGCATCATACATGATTTATAGCCTTTTAAATATTCATTATTCTCTATGCTTTGAAATATTTTCATCTGCATTGGATTTCTGCATCTTTTAAAGTTGAAAACTTTGATTCAAATATATAGTTTATATATAGGGACTAGTTTTTGGTATACAGTGATCATTTGAAAACATTGGGTACTGGAGACAAGAAAGAAAGCTTAACTGAAAAGACCACAGACTGGGATCTTGGAGGAATTAAGAGTGATAATGGATCCTAAGTCTGCATAATGCCAAGAGATTTTTAAAGCTAGTTAAGAGGAAGGGAGGCTCTGAAACTAAATAATAATTCATGAAAAAAATGAAGGCAGAAGACATCATAAGTGGAATGTAAATATATAGAAAGTATTTATTATTTTAGTGGATGAAGCTTGCAAGCAACCAACTAATTACATAAAGATTTCTCAGTCAGCAAAGCTTCCTACTGGGAATATAATAGAAGCTGAAGCTATATGTGGTCTAGTAATTCCTGCCAGTAGTTAGTGCCCTGTGGCTGAGAATGCGGGAAACAATATCAGTATATGATAAAATAACCTCCTGGTAGTCGCAGGTCTCCAAACAAAAAATTAGGCCTTTTAAAAATAGTAGAATCTTGTTATAACCATATTCCTTGTAAATTAGAAAAGGTAGTAGATTATAAAGGGCATTTCTATGTAAATAGAAATTTCTTACTCTTTCCTTACTCTTTCTTTCCTTTTTTTTTTTTTAAACTTACTGAAGTCTATAAGCAGCTAACTTTTACCAGGCATGGCTGACTAATTTTTAAAATAAAATTAAAAAAAAGAAAAAGAAAATGAAGATCTAAAACAAATTATTAAAATATTATAGGAACTTTAAAAAAATCAGGCAATATTTATTTCACCCAACTACAGTTGTACATAAAAGCAAGTTAGCAAGAATACTATTTCATTATCGTAGTACTAGAATTGAATATTAAGCAGAAATAAAAAATAAAGAATGAGTCTGTATTCATTTTCTTTTCCCAAGTTCTAATGAGAACAGTGTCTTTACATTATAACTTACTACTTTGTTAGTTTGTTTCATCTTACTTTATGTTTTAAAAATGTTTAGTTATTTATTTTGAAAGAGAGAGTGTGCAAGAGAGGCAGAGAGAGAGGGAGAGAGAGAAAGAATCCCAAGCAGGCTCCACACTATCAGTGCAGAGCCCCACACAGGGCTCGACCTCATGATCCCTGAGATCATGACCTGAGTCGAAATCAAGAGGTGGACACTTAACAAACTGAGCCACCCAGGCATCCCTCAAATTGTTTTAAAGTAGAATTGGGCGTTATGGTTTATCCTATCTGACTAATGTATCTTCCCTTGTTTTAGCCAAATGTTGAAGCTTATTTTTATGATAAATATAATGCAAATAAAAATGGCTTCTCTGTTAAAACTAAAAGTTTTACTTAAGTTTGTTTCTAAGAATATTTTTATTTTACTAGTTTCTTGTATTTCTGGTGCTCTCCATCAACTTATCCTGAAAAGGAATAGCAAAGTAGGATTTTATTTTACCATAAAATTAAAAGAAAGGTGGCTTACACCATCTTAGATTTTCCTGGTTCGTTTTACAAATGATCAATAACTATCAAACCTAAATGAAAATATATTTATTAGAATTCATGTAGTTTCTATATAATGTGCTTCCAAGATTGAAAACAAATTTTTTAAAGGTACGCATATTTTATATTGTTTAACACTTCCCAAAATAAGTCATAACCCATCAAATGTTTTAAATACGGTTATAATTTCAGGCTATCATAGATCTTAAAATGCTAATATCATTATATTAGCATTCTATAACCTTGTTGGTTACATTTTTATATTCATGATAGCTTGAGTCGTATTTTTTCATTTATGTCATTCAATTTTTAAAAATAAATATTTGACAAATTTTATAAAAAATTTATAGCAATTTATCATACCTTTTTCATTTTTTTTTACAGCATACACTCTGATGTGGGAACATTATAGCAGCAAAACTTTGAATTTGGGTACATTGTTATTCAGAAACTGGTTAGATTCATTGTATGTAAATAACATGACACATAGAAAAACCTAAATACATAGAAATTGGTGGTATTGTTATTAATTTAACCTCTTAGGCCAGCCATGGAAATCAACCCCTGAACTTTTAAGTAATTTGACCAAGTGTAAATATATGTTGAGGAGTAAATTTCCTAGTTTTATATTTTAATTCTCTTAAGTCATCACAAGTTTGGGTAAATTTAATTTTAACATGGGGAACTTCTTATTAAATAAAAGTAAAATGGTGTAAAATTGCAAACTATACCCAAAGACTCTTTTTAGACAGAATAATAATATGTTCCCTTTAGTATGAATAGATTTTTGAAACTCTGCCATTTTGATAGTTTACTGTATTTTCATCTCTGCTCAAGTAATTAGTGAATGCTCTAATTTTAACAAATAGAATTATTTTATAACTAATAATATTTTTCTTTTAAAGTGTAGACCCAAGACAGAATCCAACTCTTTATTTCTCACTCCAGTGAACTTTTTACAATTTATGGTCTTGAGTGGGAGTAGTCTTGAACATTATTGGATATAAGAACATGTCATAGAATTAAGAATATTAAGCGACAAGGATATCAGGAAACTAATCTGCAACATTCAGTGTTTGTATTACTGACATAATTTCTCATAAAAAATGGTAAGCAGTGTGCCCGATAGGAGTAAAGAATTTAACTTAACCATCACAAATTTACTTGGTCAATATCAAATTGGTAAAACAGGATAAGACAGGAGAGTGCAATGTTAATTTAGGCCAGAGCCACACATAAATAAATGACAGTACTGCTCTTCCTAGCGGACTTTTTGTATTTGAGTAGAATTGATATACGATGTTACATTAGTTTCTGGTGTACAACACAGTGATTCAACTTCTCTATAGGTTATGCTATGCTTACCACAAGTCACCATACAACAGTATTACAATATCATTAATTATATTCCTTATGCTGTGTCTTTAATTCTCATGATTTATTTGTTCCATAACTGGAAGCCTGTATCTCCCACTCCCTTTCAGCCATTTTGCCTAATTCTGCCTCGCTCTCCTCTGGCAACCATCAGTTTGTTCTCTGTTATTCATAGGTCTGATTCTGCCTTTTGTTTGTGTGTTTATTCATTTGTTACTTAAATTTGATGTATAAGTGGTATTTGTCTTTCTCCATTTTAGCAAGTATTTTTAACATCAATATCATTACTTAAAATTGGAAGAATAATTATTTCTTTAAAAAAAATTTTTTTTACATTTATTTATTTTTGAGAGACAGAGACAGAGCACAAGTGGGGGGAGGGGCAGAGAGCGAATGAGGCACAGAATTCCAAGCAGGGTTCAGGCTCTGAACTGTCAGCACGTAGCCCGACGCAGGGCTCAAACTCACAAACCTTGAGATCATGACCTGAGCCAGAGTCGGACGCTCAACCAGTTCAGCCACCCAGGTTATTTCTTTCTAAATAACCACATTATACATCTCACCAGTGGTTCAACAATAAAATAGTCAACAAATTTTGTATTTGGATTTTGCTTTTCCCTAATCTCTATGGATATTAGTTTTCAATGTTCATGTACTCATCTAGTGAGTGATACAGTACTTTATAATATTTTGATGTGATTCGAAATGTATTTTCAACTACCACAGTAATTTCTCTTACAATGTAAAGAAACTAAATTATGCTTACATATCATGGGAAAAAGTTGTGAGATAACAAAACATTCAAATATGCAAAAATATCGGCTTCTCTAGATCATGTCAATAAGAATTTTATCAGTTTTGTTCACTGTTTTACTTCAGTGCCTGGAATTATGCCTGGCACATACTAGGCACTCCATAAATATTTGCTACATGAATAAAAAAATCAACGTGAAATTCTTTCAAACTGATTACCTCGTACCATCATTGCAAATAGTCAATGCATCTTTACTAGCACAATTTAATGTTACTATGGTACACATTTGCATATGCCAAATTCTGAAAACTGATTTAAACTATTAACATACATAGGAAATAAGAAAAAATTTTATGCCCTGTGCTATTAAAAATTAATTTATACACTGAGCATATAACTAATTTGTAAGTTACAACATAGAAGATGTGAGCTTTAGAAAGAGAAACAAAACATAATTATTGCCTATTGAACATGGACATGAAATGATTCCACAGTACTCTATACAGTATTTTCTCTCAATCTGTCCTTCTGCTTCCCCCTCTTCTCCTCTATCTCATACACATACTCACCCAAAGAAACTGTCATATATTATGTGTGAGCCATTGTGCTAAACATTTAGAATAAGACAGTAAAAATAAAGGCTTTGTCCTTATAGAGTTTACATTCTAGTGATTGAGGCAGATAATCCAACAATTACATAAATTACCACTTGTAGGATGGGCTGACGGTAAGGCAGAACAATGGCAGATATGAAGCTCACTAGTACGAAGGTGTAGACTCGAAAGAAATGTATATGACTCCAGAGGTTAACTCAAGATTTTTGGAAACCCATCCATGTTAACAGTTTATTTTTAGTGTGGAACTTCTTAGATTATTGCAAAGATAACCTGTTTTGTAAATCTGCAGGAGAAAGCCTTAGTAAATAGCATTTACCAAATTAAATAAAGCTATAAATGGGAATGTTTGGGATTTAGAGGAAAGTCAAGAAGACTAAGAATATTAAAGAAAAGGAGAGGAAGAATAGAAGCTTGGTTTGAAGCAATAATATTTTTGGGTTTTTTTTGAAGAGGTAATAATGTATTTATTACATTTAATACATGGTATTAAAATTGTATAACTAGATGAGGTCATTCAAGTAGTGCGTAGACAGAGAAGCCATAAAATGTGAACACAGATTCCTAGAGCACTCCATTAATTAGAGTCCGAAAGAGGAGGAAATTCAGCAAACACGATTGGTAAGTAGTCCTTACCATGGTGTAATGTGACTGTGGTGTCTGTGAAACCAGGCAAAAGTATTTCAAGGAGTCCTCAATAGTTTCAAATGTGTTGAGAGTTTGTTAGAGTATCCAAGAATGTATAAACCAATATCATACTCATAATCTCATTGGATAACCACATAAATATTATGCAATATTTATTTTTATTTTCATTGTATAGATAAAAAATTAAAGTCTAAAGAAGGCACATAGCTAGGCTACCAAGTGACAGAAGGAAGGAATACAACCCAGATTTTCTGATGCCCTTAGTGCCCATCCCCCCAAATGATAGATGCTACTGCTGCTATCTCCCATTATGTACAACTTAAAATGCCATCTTTGCATTGGTATTAAGTTTAAAGTGTTCTGGAACAATGGCATTCACATGCAAAAAAAAAATATATAGCAGATTTTACCTGTTTCATAAATTAGCTCAAAATTAACTCAAAATGTATCACAGACTTAGATATAAAATTCAAAACTACAAAACTCCTAGATGACAACATAGCAACATAGGAGAAAACTTGCATGACTTTGATTATAACAGGCACTTTTTACATATAACACCAGAGATACAATGCACAAACAGAATAATTGATAAACTTTATTGAAATTAAAAACTCCTGCCTAGTGCAAAACAATGTCAGGAGAATAAGAACCGAAGCCCTAGATTGGGAGAAAATATTTGAAAAAGACATATCTGGTAAAGGACTATTACCCAAATTCCACAGAGCTCTGAACAACTCAACAGTAAGAAAATAGACAACCCTATTAAAACATGGGCCTGGGGCACCTGGGTGGCTTACTTAGTTAAGCATCTGACTTCAGCTCACGGTTTGTGAGTTCCAGCCCCGCATTGGGCTCTCTGCTGTCAGCATGGAGCCCATATCAGATCCTCTGTCTCCCTCTCTCTTTCTTTCCCTCCCTGCTCCTGCTCTCTCTCTCTCAAAAGTAAATAAACATTAAAAAAGGGGGGGTGGCAAAGAGCATGGCAGAATCTTCACCACAAAAGATATGCACATGGCAAAGAAGCATATGAAAAAATGTTCCGTATTGTATGTCACCAGTGAAATGCCAATTAAATTAACAATGAGATGCTACTACATACCTATTATTATGTCCAAAATCCTGAAGACTGACAACACCAAATGCTTACAAGGTACTGGAAGCAACAAGAACACTTATTCATTGCTGGTGGGAATCTAAAATAGTATAGCCACTTTGGAAAACAGTCTGATGATTTCTTACAAAACTAAACATATCCTTACCATATGATCTAGCAATTTCATTCCTTGGTATTTACACAAAGAGTTGAAAAATTATGTCCATACAAGCACCTTAACTTGAAAGTTTAAGGCAGCTTCATTCATAATGGCCAAAAAATTTCTAGGTTTAAACTAACTCTTGTAAAATATATGGTTAAACATAAGGTACATGTACAAGAGTTAAAGGTTTATATAGCATAGAAAAATTTTCAAATGCTTGGTATATATTTTTAAACACAAAGTTGTTTACCTGATAATTTTAATATCCATTTAGAGTAATTAATTAGTGCTGTCTCTAATCATAAGTAATCTACACTCATATACACATTTTTAAGTACATGTGTATATAATACTTATGAAATCTTATTGACGTGATATATATTTCTGCCATTTTCAAGCTTCTATTTTGATTTAACTTTAAGCTCATATTCAAAAGCTTAATTTCCTGCTTATCTCACAAGCAAAGAATATTAACTTGAAGGAGCTAACACACTGGAATATAATTTTATATTGACTCAGAATCTTAAAATCACTAACCCTCTGCATTTTTGTGGATTAAAGCTTTTTCTGGCACAACTCTGGGCCTTTCTTCTTCTCTCTCCATTTAATTTGGTGCATTCTTGGTTCACTTTTACAAACCCACTATATATATATTTTTTTCGTGATCATAAGCCCACATACCTAATTGTCTGTACCCCTTATGGAAGTTATCCAAAAGCAGCTGTCTTGCTTTAAAATAGGAAGAAAAAGGCTTAGGTTTTGTGGTTATAAGACTCAGGAGATAGGAAACCATCCCCCAGAAAAGCACTTTCTGTCACATCTTATTGCTTCATACCCTTTTGATTGCATTGGGAGAAGTGAAATGATATAGAACTTGCTGAAGCTAGATTACACAGGAAACAATAGGTATATTAGAAAGCTATTACAACTAAAATAGTTTTTGGAAATGTTACTGAAAGTATTTGAGTAAAGAATAATTGAGCTCCATATTAGAAAATAACTTTTAAATATATTTGAAAGGAAAATGTAAGTGCTTGTTTTAATAATGAAAGTAGATAAATATGAAACTAGAGTTTTGTGTTCTAATATGTGCCAACTAAATTCTCAAGGTATTTACAGAACTGAGCTCATTGCTTTCATAGTAATTTAATATTAATAACATCTATACCATGTTAGTTTTTTATACACATTTCTATTTGCAATCAGCTGTTTCTCCTGGATGTGGAAGATTTTGTATCATTTTAGTATTGTAAACATGCCCCAAAGACAGTTAATTTAAACCTCTTAAATAATAGTAACTGAGAATGGTGTCTAACACATGACACAATATCTCCTAACACTTGTACTAAGGCAAAGCTGAGTGATGTACACTTCTTGCACTCCCTCTTGTATATGACGTCATCAGTGATGCTAAGTGAGGATGGACTAGACAGTGTCTAAGCCCTAAATTTTCTTGTTCTCATAATGTAATGGATCAAAGTAAAATCACAGAAGACTGGTCATACTGGACCAAGGAAAATATGTCAGATCTCTATCTTAATTTGTTCTACCCACACATGCTTGAAATAAATTATACAAAAAGAAAAAATAAATTGATGCATGTGACAACCTGCTTAATTAAATTTAAGGAAAATTTACTCTTCTGTGAAAGGACAGCTACATTCCCAAATTGAACCAAAAGACAGACAATACATACATATTATTTTCCAAACCAACTAACCAAACAGAAGTACCTTGGTCATAAGAAATTATCCAGTGAGAAGCACTTGGATGGCTCAGTTGGTTAAGCGTCCAACTTCAGCTCAGGTCATGATCTCATGGTTTGTGAGTTCGAGCCCCGCATTGGGCTCTGGGCTGACAGCTTGGAGCTGAGAGCCTGGAGCCTGCTTTGGATTCTGTGTCTCCCTCAGTGTCTGCCCCTCCTCTGCTCACACTCTGTCTCTCTCTCTCAAAAATAAAATAAATAAATAAATAAACAAACAAATAAATAAATAAATAAATAAATACAAGTTATCTGCTGAAGCACAATTAAACAAACACAAGAGAATTGAAGAATACTCACTATAGATTAAGCAGATTATTTTAGGCCTAAGTATGCTTGTATTCCTGAGAGAATATTTTCCTCTAAATTATGTACATTCCCCAATTCCTTTTCTTCCAGTTCTTTGTAAGTAGAGCCAACAATTAGAATAACAACAAAGGAAACAAACTGAAACAAAATTACGCCAGAATATTTTTGTGTGATAACTATTTTTCTTTTAACTATTCAAAGAAGGAAAAACCACAGCATAAGGAAAAACTCATCGCTCATATTTATTAAAAATGCGTAAAATAAAATAAAATAAAATAAAATAAAATAAAATAAAATAAAATAAATAAAATAAAAGACCGCAGAAAGCATGGCCAAAGGGAAAGGAGGAGAAATAAATTAGGTCAAGATAATGTAAGTTTGGCCACTCCAGATACTACATGAATTCTAGGATCCTATCACACAAAGCGTGATTAACTCTGAAGCTCTTGAGAGAGTTTGATGTTCTTTGTTTTTTCCAACAGCAGATCTCTTTATTCAGGTAGAATTGCGTGTAACAGCTAATAATAGACAATAAACCAAGACTGCTTAGCTTGAAGCAGGTTGGTGGATGAGACCCCATAAATCATACCTCTATGACTGCTAAGGCTCCATGTATTCTGGAAGAGCCCACTTTGCTTATGATTTCTTTTGATCAGGAATATCACCCATACTTTGTATATTTTTAAAACATTAGGCTTTCACTTCTTATTTCTTTAAAAAATAGAATGTGACAAAAAATTATAGATGTAAGGAAAAGTAAAAAATATTTTTCTGTGATAAAAAAATTGACCTCCAAGGCCAGGAATTTTGATTTGCTTTAATACTTAGTTTTATGTAATCAGAATGCTGATAAAACTGGGAATGATTGTCAGCTTTAGAATATTCCCTCCTGGGGCTATTAGACATAACGCTTTTTGCATGTTGCTATTTTGTAAGATGACTAAAAATTAACACTAAGAAACAGTTATTTTTCAACCATTTTTTGGAAAGCAACAACAAATTCTAAATTTAAGAACAAAATACAGTAGGGGCACCTGGGCAGCTCAGTTGGGTAAGTATCAGACTCTTGCTTTCAGCTCAGGTCATGATCTCACAGTTCATGAGATCACGCCCCACATCAGGCTCTGTGCTGGCAATGCAGAGCCTGCTTGGGATTCTCTCTCCATCTCTCTCTACCCCTTCCCTGCTCTCTCAAAAACAAATGCTCTTCCTCATGCTCTCTCAAAAACAAATAAATACATTTAAAGAAAAACACACAGTAGTATATTTAAAGTAATATTTAAAACAAATTCATGTTCTGTTAAGTTGCAAACAGATAAAATGTCAGCAGCTTATTTATTTAGTAATGGCTTATAGAATTAGAAAAATAAGTATTTTTTGAAGACATGAAGTTTATTTTCATGAATTCTCTATAATATACTGAGGTATTTTCCTTTAGTTTTTCTCTGGGTAGTTTTTGTTTTGTCACTTAATTTTCATATCGGTGCCTTATAGTACTGATTAAGGCCATACCTAATTAAACTTATATTGTTTTCAGGGGCGCCTGGGTGGCTCAGTTGGTTGAGCGTCCGACTTTGGCTCAAGTCATGATCTCACAGTCCGTGGGTTTGAGCCCCGCATCAGGCTCTGTGCTGACCTCTTTCTTGCTCAGAGCCTGGAGCCTGCTTTGGATTCTGTGTCTCCTTCTCTCTCTGACCCTCCCCCACTCATGCTTTGTCTCGCTCTGTTTCTCAAAAAAAATTTTTTTAAATATTGTTTTCAAAAAAATGTACATATAAAAATTTACTGTGGACAAGACTCAAATGATAAATAGTAGTAGGTTTAGCAAGACTTTAAAAAAATGTTTATTAACAATGAAATGGGAAAATTACTTTTAATTTACTTAGAAATGATAGAAAATATAATACTGTTAATATGAATTGTACTTATAAACAAGTCATTTTTTTTGTCAATGAAAAGCATGTCCTTATAACTGTTCAGTTATCCTTAAAAAAAATGCTCATTGGCAAACATTAGAAATAGACATTAACAAATATTAATCTTAGAACTTTAAGACTAATATATCTACTGTTGAATAAGGAGTGATAATGTGGAAAGTATGAAGATCCAAAATTCCCCCCAAAATTATTTTATTTTTATTTTTTTATTTTTTAACATTTATTTATTTTTGGGAGAGAGTGAGAGAGCGGGGGAGGGGCAGAGAGAGAGAGAGACAGAGGATCCAAAGCAGGCTCTGTGCTGACAGCAGAGAGCCCCATGAGGGGCTTGAGCTCAAGAATCGTGAGATCATGACCTGAGCCAAATTCAGACACTTAACTGACTGAGACACCCAGGCCTCCCCCAAAATTATTTTAAATAAAAAACTCTATAAATTTGATCAATTAACAAGTAGTATTGAAAGGATGAAAATATCGGAGTGTTGGTGTTTATACCTTTCTTCTGCACTCCTCCCAGAGCATTTGAACATCACTATTAGGCTGCTTTTATCACTTCTCTATGGAGAAAAGAACCAATAGAAGTTGGGCAGAATCCCGAGCAAGTGGACTGAGAAGAAACACTAGATTTCTAGGAATAGAAGTAACAGAAAAATAGGCAATAGGAAGAAAAGTTCCCAGGATTTGGGAGTACCAGAGTCAGGGCAAAGAAATTTTCCATGAAACTCTTACTACATTTCCTTGTTAATCCTTTCAGTTTTTTGGAAAAATATTAATTGATGAAATTTCTACTGTGGCCACATTAAAAAAAGAAAAAAGACACTATTCCTTAAATGAACTTTGGCAGTTTTAGCTTTATATGCCAAACATAAGTCAAACATGCAATAACTTTGGAAATATTTAGAACTTAATTATTAATTATTAATTATTTTCAAACTCGATCCCAGTGCCTTCTCCATCACTCAAGATAGCTGTCTGAATCCCTACTGGGTTACAGGACAGTGCTAGCATAGTCCATGTTCTTGGCTTCCCTGTGTAACAGCTCCCACCTACCCACCTACCTTCTTTTTTCTTAAACATTTTTAAAGGTGAGTCTGAGACAATTCTACTGAGTTCTCTAAAATGCCAAGAAACTATCAAATGTTCTTGGTGAAGCTCCATTTCCTAGGCTTGAGGTGAGGCACAAGTACCTCCCAACCTTTATTTTTGGCACTGAGAAGTGATGAGAATGGAACGAAAACACAATAAATGGTTATATTTTATTACTACCAACTTTTCAGAGAATTAAAGGCAGGTATCAGGAGAATCATTGTCACCACAAATATCCCCTTCATGGCTACACCAATAGTCCTTTTGAATTTTAGAGTTTTTTTTGGTAACTTTTCATTTTGAAAAGGACTCCCAAGAGACTGTACAGGTAATGCAGAGAGTTCTTCTCTATCCTTCACCCAGATTCCTTCAATGATAATATCTTACATAATCATGGTACAGTATCAAAACCAGGAAACTGACTTTGGCACAGTACTAGCACAGTTACAGACCTTATTCAGGTTCACTTATTTTACATGGAGATATATATTTTGGTGTATAAGTCTATGTAATCTTATCACATGTGTAGATTTGTAGAAGCATAATCACCATTAGAAAACCAAAATGGTCTCATCACCCAAAGAAGCTCTTTGTGTTATAGCCTTCCTCAAGACCTTAATCCATGAAAAACACTAATTTGTTCTCCATTACAATAATTGTGTAACTTGAAGAAAGTTGTGTAAAAGGAATTACACATTATGTAACCTTTTGAGATTGGCTTTTTTTGCTGAGCATAATAATCTTGAAATCCATCAAAACTGTTGTGTAAATCAGTAGTCAATTCCTTTTTACTGCTGAGTAATATTCAGTTGCATGGGTATACCACCCTTCGTTTTCCCATTTACCCATTGAAGAACATTTGGATTGTTTCCAGTTTTGGGCTTGTATAAGCCCAATGCTTCTATGACTATGGATGAATAGGTTTTTTTATGAAGATAATTTTTTCATTATTCTAGGATAAGTATCCAACAGTGTGATTTTTTGACTGTATGGCAAATGCATGTTGTATTTTTATAAAAAGCTGCCAAACTGTTTTCAAGAAAGACTATCATTTTACTTGCCACTGGGAATGTATTTATGAGAAATTCAACTTTTCCACATTCTCACCACCACTTGGAATAGTTAGTATTTTTTATTCTAGCCATTCTAGTAGGTGTATCGTACTCTCTTATCATAGATTGAATTTTCATTTCCCTAATGACTAATGATGTTAAACATCTTTTTATGTACTTATTTTCCAAATTCTGTCCTTTTTAATGAAGGTCACTGTGTAACTCCTTTGCACATTTTCCAATTGGATCATTTGCTTTCTTACTGTTGAGTATAAGGACCTTTTTATATAGTCTGGGTAAAAATCCTTTGTAAGACATGTGATGTGCAAATATTTTCTCCCATTCTATGGCCTTTCTTTTCATCTCATTAATAAGGTCTTTTGCAGAGCAGAAATTTCTAATTTGGATGACATACAATTTATTGATTTTTCTTTCAGTGAACCTATTTCTATTTTAATCTCCAGTCCTGACCATTTTGTGTACTGATGTGGGTGATGTTGAAGGAGTCACAGACGTTTCAGGGTACTTCTTTGCTTGTCTTGCAGAATAGATGTACGTAACTTCGATATATGAGTAGTTGATATTTTCTTATCTTGGATTTTGCATCATATGTGAAATTTAAATAACCTGTTATAACAGTCATTAATTCCTATAATTTCCATCAGTGACTGATGACAGCACTATCTTTTAAGGGCAAGGTAGAGAATTTATGCATATTATGATAAGTTAAAATGATAGAGCACAGACGCCCTATCCCATTCCAAATATTTCATATATATATATATACATATATAAATTTATATATGTATATATATATATATATATATATATATACACACACACACACATATACAAAAGAAAGGATTTAAAGGAACTACACATATATAACATATATATGATCATACGCTAACAGAAGTTTATCTTAAGGAATTATAGAAATTAAATCACTCCATATTTTATTTGCAAAATATATTGCTAAGATCATTACATGTATGTCATTAACTCTATCACACAGTTAAGTGTGACAGTTTGCCAAAATAATTCCTAAAATTATGTATTATCAATGGATCATGGGAATCCTAAACTTCTATTAGAACTTTTATGATATACTCATATTTTTCAATTAATAGCTTTTCATCATCCATAATGGATACTACTTCATACAAAGTCTATGAGGTCAGATACTTTGAGCCTTTTTAATTATGGTCTGATAAAGCTATAGTTTAAGCTCTTCTGTTTACAACTCAGAAATTTAGAAGCATCATGAAGAAATTATATACTGTTGGAGATCATCTTGATGTTTATATCCTGTTTTATGAAAGCATAAAGGCTAAAAATTAGATTGGGTATAGAAAGAAAACAGTTCTATTTCAAGCACATATTTAATTGACTTTAATAAAAAGGGTAGTGACCAAAAACAATGATTAGTTATATATAACGGTCACTTATTCAAGAAGTATTTGTGCAATGACAACAGAGCAGTTTGTCTTCATCGTGAAACATGAGAATAGATTTTTATTTTTTAACAGATTGATATGTGACTTTTGACACGGCACTTAACCTCTGTTGTTCAGATGACCTTCTGTGTAAAATGCCTGATGATTGGTACTAGTTTACCAGTGTATCTTCCAGTAGCTTTTGATGATTAATTAGCTACATGGGCACATATATACACTTACTAAGATAATGGGTAATAATGAGAGGTTTCCACGTCCTGTTTGTTAGAGTAGGCAATTTAGACTACTGCCAGCATTAAAATTGGGTAATTTATATAGTTTTTATTATGTCCAAATTGGAATATTCTGGTGAATGAGTGAAATTATATCCTGACTTTGTTTTTTTCCCCCATTTCTTTCCCCATTTATTTAAGATAAGTTAACTTAAATGAAAAAGGAACAGAAGTGCAATTGACTTTGTTGTATTAGAATTTTGGCTGCGTGCATTTGATAATTCAATCAAGTCCTTCTGTCAGTGCCAATTTGTTATAACATTTGATATTCTAGTAACAATAAGAATTTTGCCATAATACTCTTACCTTCCACAAGCTGGGAATAAACTTTCAGTGCATCAGTTCTAAGGAAACAAGTGACACTCTAGATTGGTTAGTAATTTTCCATTTGACTTTGGCAATTTTATAAGGAAAAAAAAATCACAGCTTAGATTTAATTAGACACAAGTCAGCAATAAGTGGTACTCTTCTTTCTTTTTTTTTTAATCTGCAATTCCACATACATTTTGTATTAATTTTATATATGCATAGTTATGTTTCTGGCCTCTGTTCTCTTCTTTTAATATTAATATATCTCCTTTCTGATACATCATTTCCTAAAAACAATGATTTTTAGTTATGTATTGCTGCATTAAAATTATACCCAAACTTGGAATAATAACAAGCCCTTATTATCTCACACTTTTTTTGGATCAGCTATCCAAACATGACTTCATCGTGTGGCTCTGGGTCAAGGTCTCTTATGAGGTTGTAATCCAACTATTGGCTGGGCGGCAGTGTCAACTTGGGGGAAGATCTACCAAATTTGATCAGTCTTGGTACCTTACCGCTTAGAGCTTTCCACAAGGCTGCTTCATGACATGGTAACTGGATTCCTGTCCTACAGAGAGAGCAACCTGAGGAAGAGTGAGGAAGAGTACACTCAAGACAAAAGCCACAATCTTTTTACTTTTTTACCTATTATCTAAGTTGGTATTACATAATATCTGACCCATGCTATTTGTTACATATAAGTCAGTAAATCCAGGGATCACTTAATGTGGGAGGATTACAGTGTGTGGAGACCAGGAAGGGCAAAGTATTGAACTCCATCCTTGAAGCTGCCTACCACAAGGTGTATTTATAATTCGAATTTCTATCTGACAGGGAAGTGCCACCAATGTATCCTTCTTTAGGAGTATCTTGACTATCCTTGAGCCTTTATTATTTTATATAACATTAATAAGCTTACAAAGTTTCCAGAAGAATAATATTTGTATTACTACTTTGATTTAAATTGCATTGAATCTGGTAACCTATTTGAAGATTGATAAATTGGTAATGTTGATCATTCTTATCTGTGAAAATGGGTTAAATGTTGATTTATGTATCTTTTAAAGACATGCCATGAAGTTTATTTTTTTCTCCTTTAAAGTTCTCACACTGGGTGTTAGATTTATTCATTAATTGTTCATTTATGTATTTATTTATGTATTTATTTAACATCTAGTATTTCCATCTTTTCTAGTAAGCTCATGGACAAAGAATTGAACAAAACAGATAAAAATCCTTACAATTGTATAATTTTTGTTTATTTAGAAAAGAGAAAAAGAACAAGTGTGTAAATAAGTAAAGTTTACAGTAAGTTAGATAGCAGGAAGTGCTATAAAATAAGACAGGAAAGGGAAAGGAAGAATGAGAAGAGAGGGAGAATTTAATTTTATACATAGTGGTTAGATGTCTCCCACTGAGAAGTCAGCATTTGAGAAAAGACTTGAAATTGATGAGTGAGCAAGCCAGGCGATTACCAGAGGAGAGAATATTTAAGGCAAAGAGCCAAGGAAATGACAAGTCCCAGAGGCTGGTGTAGGCTTAGTTTGATTTAAAAGATCAGTGAGGTCTTTGTGACAAGATCAGAGAGAATAAGTGGAGGATGACACCAGATCTGAGTGGGAAGCCAGAATCTCTCATGCCTGTTATCCATTTTAATAGCCATTCATTCTTCTCTGAGTGATGTAGAAAGTCCATGGATGGTTTTAGAGCAGAAGAGAAATATATGACTGACTTTTGTTAAGATCCATGTGGAGGCTGTTGCAGGTAGCCATATGGAATGGCGATTTAATCCAAAATGTAGTAATGACTGTGTTGATAAGTGATCAAAATCTTGATATATTAAAAAAGTATAACCAAAAAAATCAGACAGATAAGACATAGTTTATGAAAGAAAGATAGTTGTCAAAGATGATCTGTAGGGAATTTTACAGGAGCAATTAGAAGGATGTATTAGCCATCAATTGATAAGCAAATAGGAGACATGTTTGACATGGTGGCAAAAATCAGTAATTCACTATAAAACATCCAAGTGAGTTTATAGTTGAAAAATAAGTCTAAAGTCTAGGCTTCTGCATTAATCTTTTACACCTTCTGTTCAGTGTGACTCCAGGATTCTCCTCTTGTTCTTTGCCTATATTTTGGGTCTTACATTTTCTTTTCAGATTTATTTCATTTTTATATATGCCATTTTTTGGTCAGAAGCCAGAAACTAATTTAAAAATCAACGAAATAAATGAAAATTTATATTAGAAAGTGAGTAGAGTTCTGCAGATAAATAGAATGATGTGATGATGTATTACTAAGTCTCTGGTTAAGGAAAGGCCACTCTGCAATGGGGCATTAAGGCTAAGACATAAAAAGATAAGATGTCAGCTATATGAAAACCAAGGAAAAACATATCTCAAGAAAAGTAACCAACTATTGCAAAGATCCTGGGACAGGAACAGTCTGGACTTTTTAAAAAGCCAGTGCCATTGAAAGAATGTGGGAGTGGAGGTAGTTAAGGGAGATACTGGTAGAATCATTCATGTAGGTTTTGTAATCCAGTTTAAAGTGGTGGGGTTTTATTCTTACTGCTTTGGGAAACCACTGAAACAACTGAAGCAATGAAATTCCATAAATAATTTTGTCTGGAATAACTGGCTGTGTGAAGAAAGAACTGTAAAGGCCTTATTAGAAGCAGAGTGCATATTATAGTAGCTTAGGAGACAGTTAATGGTGATGTGGATGGTTGTCGTAGAGATGGAATATGTGAGGGAATTTGATATACATCTTAAATTGAAGAATTTGATGATGGTTGAGTTAGGGGTTTGGGAAAGGAAATATGTCCTTGATTTTTATGTTGGGTAAATGTGATAGGTAAACAGAATTGGGAAAAACTGCAGAGGCACAGATCACTGGGGAGGGTAGGAATCAATCATTCTGTTTGTGTCCATGTTAACATTAATACGTTTTAGATTTTCAAGTGGAGATTTCAAGGAAATTTATACATGCAAGG
The DNA here is from genome assembly GCF_027475565.1 of Acinonyx jubatus. Lineage (NCBI taxonomy): Eukaryota > Metazoa > Chordata > Mammalia > Carnivora > Felidae > Acinonyx > Acinonyx jubatus. The sequence goes on from NC_069384.1 coordinate 24,053,935, forward strand.
TCTGTGGAGATGATGGAGCTAAAAATCATAGATTTGGGAGTCAGCAGTATGTATAGTATTTACATACATGGGGAAATGTGATCAGAGAGAGAGAAGCAAAGGCAGATTTTTGTTTAAAAAATTATTGTTTAAAAATCATAAAGCTTAACTATTGAGTTAATTGGAAATGAAAATACTTGAAAGTACTCTAGTAGTTGTATCAAAGACAGCATTTTTACCCTTTTATGCATTTTAAGAACTTATAAATATACTTACTTGAATCTGCAATCATAATACAGCTAATACTTAGAGAGTTCCTACCACATTTTCAACTTCTGTTTCTTCAGTCTTTCAAGCTACATTTTCTATTACAGCCTGTCTCTAATATTGAGTGACCTTTTTCTATAACAAACTGCTCTGAAATACTAACATGGTATAATGTCAAAGATCTTACGCCATCTGTCTTTGTACGTACTTTGTATTAATCATTCACCCAAAAGGTTTTCATATATTCTTTAAAAGGCCATTGGCCTTTAGATCCATTATTATTGTTCCCAGCATCATTGCAATGTAATAAATCATTAGACTATTTATCTATTTAAAAAACGCTATCAAAAACCTTAAATAAAACTAACCTATACAATTGAATCAGTGTTGAACATGTTTAAATGAGAATGCATTTATTACTAAAGGAAAACATTAGGGGTTAGAATAAAGTTAGTCAGAAATGGAAAGGAAATCAATTTAGGATTTCAGATAATACAGAATATATGTAGGTAAATTATTTAGTGAGCCATCTGAAAACAGAAGACTGATTCTTAACAACATCAAGAAGTTTCAGCTGCTTCTTCTTAAATTCCTTTAGCACAATCATGTTGAAAAGTAGAATTGGCTAATTTGACTTTTCTACAGAACCAAGGCTAATCTCTTTAATGTTGGTTATACAGGTTACAGCACTTTACACTTCTCATTCTTTCCATTATTGAAGATATTAGACAAGAAGCTCTTTATTATGCTTTTACTTCTCTAAAAGGAGCTTTCGATGTAAAAATGTTATTTTATAATTATAGTCATAGCAATGGAATATTTAACTCCTTTCCACTTCTAATAATTCATATACCCAACCATCTGACGCCACAGACTGATACTGCATTTAAAATATATTGCAGAATGTACAGGGCAGAAATTCAATGTGAGTTTAGTAGAGTGTCACATTTAAAATATTTGCTTTCTAAAACTAAGTTTAAAGAAGAAAAAATATCACATTTTGTAAAACTCCTTCTGTCACATCAAAATATTGTCTAAAATGTTGTGAATGAAAAGATACATGAAATTCATGCATCCTCTAAAATCTCTGTGTTTTCTTAGGAATGATTATGCAAAGAAAAAGGTATATAGGATCCTCTGTTGCTCTGCTGCAGATTATGGGGACTTAAAAAAATTGATGCTGAATTACTAAAAGCATTAGGAGAAATGATGCAAGTAAATAAATTAGTCAATTATTAAAACTGAATCAGTGGAACAGCAACAAAAATGTATATAGGAATGTGGACATCTATGAATGGCATTTCAGAGGTCATGATACTAATTCAATAAATTATAATGAAATCCTACTTATAAAATGGGTAGAACAGATATGTGTGTGTATGTTTATTAGAGTATTACGCATTATGTATGATGTGTGTGTGTAAATATTGAATGTGGTAGTGTAATGCAAATAACCTAATTGTCAGCTTCAGAAGAAAGTCAGTAATTAATGCCTAAATAATTTTTAAAGGATTTAAAAGAACAAAGAACAGAAGTGTGTTACTTTTAAATGTTTGCCTAAATACCAAGTATGTTATTTAAAAATATTTTGTTAAACTGGGGCACCTGGGTGGTTCAGTTGGTTGAGTGACTCCTTGATTTTGACTCAGGTCATGATCCCAGAGTCATGGTATCGAGGCCTGCATCAAGCTCTGTGCTGAGGGTGGAGCCTCCTTAAGATTCTCTGTCTCTCTGTCTCTGTCTCTATCTCTCTTCCCCCCCCTCCTCCCTCCCCTGCTTGTGCACACTCTGTCTCTTTCTCTCTCAAATTAAAAAAATATATATATTTTGTTAAACACTGGAAGAAAAAGCGAAAAAGAGCTGAAAGTTTTTCCTCTACGAGGTAAGAATCAAGGGGGCAGAAGTGTATGGGGAAGAAAACTGCTGTTCTGTTTGCTTTAGTTTTTGGTAGAAATTTGTCTAAGCCACTTCATTTACACTGTTTCATAAATTTGTGGTTTATATATGTCTGGAGCTCTTGCAAACTTGTTTTTTGCCGACTAACCTTACAACAACCTCTGTTTTGGCTCAACCAAGCTTAGCCCAAGTAGCTGGCACAACCCAGTGTAACTTTACCTATGTCTACAGCAAGCATTTCTCACCTCCCCCTAAGTTTTTATCCTGTGACCTCCAGACATGCAAATCCATGGGACATGCATATCCCTGTCACATGTCGCACTCTAAAGAGACATCAAAGCAGTTTTGACCAATGAGAGAGAGAAGTGAGCAGATAAATGCTTATTCTTCCACCCAGGCCTGGGTTATTGACAGGCAAAGTAACATACTGTTTTCAGAAAAATTGTGTCACTTGGTACAAACTTAGTGGTAACCACCCTGGTAACATCGGGTTTTATTTTCTCTCTGACATTGCTTGCCTTGGTCACATTTTCTCTCCTCTGATTTCTTTTGGATTATACTTCCTTATCAAGTAGTATCCAAATGTGTTTGCCTCAAGGTCTCCTTTCTGAAGTGCCCACAAAAAAGGGCTGATGCCAGAAATAAAAATGTGATAAAATACGGCATGCATTCACTTCACAGGTGTTAAGGGTATCACATTTGATTAATTGGGACAAGGTGTAAGTGGATGGAGCAGTGTTGGATATATGGGGCCTGTGGCTCCTGAATAGTATGAGGGCAACGATAATGATAATGACTGAAGAGTGGATAGGCTTCTGTTAATGACATTGGAAGGCCTGCAGAAAGAAAATTATAGGCTCAGGGCAGCCAACTAGAAATTGAAAGTGTACGTAAGACTGTAAAAGCGAAGAGCTGCTGTGGCAGCTTTGGGTAGACTCATCTCTTACTGGCTTAGGACAGCTTTTAAGCTTTTATTGAAAATTAAGCCACAGACATAATTGTAAAAGTAGCCAAAGCTGACAATTAAAATTAATAGCCAGCCTTGACAGTGTTCCTATATTCTAGCAAGGCTCTGATAAGTAAATACTGGGAACTTTCAACCTGGCAAGGAGATTCAGGAAACTGAACCTGAAGATATTTGAATGTTTATATTCGTCTGAAGCCTCTGGGCCAACATAAACAGAACACCCTTTCTAGTATCACATGTGAAAAATGTCCTCATGCCTAAACATGTACAGTGATCTCTCAAGAAGCAAGTTCCCCACAATGAGATGGGCTTTCTCCTCAGTGTCTATCTGTATCACTTCTCATTGCCTGTAGGCCATTAATCGGGATAATTTCTTAGAAGAGCCTAGGAAGGGCAGTGTGGTTCATCCGTCAAAAAGAAATAGTTTCTATGTACTGGAAGGAAAATTGGACCTGGTACTCATAGTTTTCTTTAATGTCTCCTTGAAAGTTGAGCATGATGATTAGCCTAGAATAAATGAGGTGAAAATGACAGTACCAACCTTCTTGGAGTGTTGACTATCCTGAATATTTTGGATTTTTTTCTCCTATTAATATCTGGTTATTTTAATTATTGGAGGATATGTTTAATGACTTAGTAGGAAGACAGAAAAGGAATTATTTAACTCTATTTTCTTAAATTACCCAATATGTCTGTATTTACACCAATAGATGTTTCTGTTCGTTTCAGGTGTATAATACACTAATTCAACACTACCATACAATACCTGGTGTTCATCAAAACAAGTGCACTCCTTAATCCTCATTACCTGTTTAACCCATCCTCCTACCCACCTCCATTCTGGTAAGCATCAGTTTGCTCTTTATAGTTAAAAGCCAGTTTCTTGCTTTGCCTCTCTCTTTTTTTCCCCTTTGCTTCTTTGTTTTGTTTCTTAAACTCCACACAGAAGTGAAATTGTATGGTATTTGTCTTTCCCTGACAGACTAATTTCACTTAAGATAATACTTCCTATCTCAACCCATACGTGTATTGCAAATAGCAAGATTTCAGTCTTTTTTTTATGGCTGAGTAATTTTCCATTGTGTGTATGTGCGTGTGTGTGTGTGCACATGTGTGTGTTTATATCTTCTTTATTCATCAGTTGATGAATACTTGGGCTGTTTCCATAATTTGGTAGATAATGCTGCTATAAACATTGGGGTGCATGAATTCCTTTGAAATCGTGTGTTTTGTATTCTTTGGGTAAATACCTACTACTGCAATTGCTGGATCATAGGGTAGTTCTAACAATAATATTTTTGACACTAATTACCGTTCAGGACTGATAACATTGACTAAGGATAAGTTCAGTATCAAGACCCCAAGCAGAAATAGAGTGTCCACTTGCCCACTGATGTTTCACGGGAATCTATGACTATAGTAGATAATATGTAACAAGTTCATAGATCCAGTAGGAGAAAATGGAAAGTAACATCTTGGGTATATAACTATTAAATAGTACTTTAACAATAATCAGGCCAGATTATGTAGTTTTTACACATCTTTTTTCTCTAGCCTAGATATTTGCTTCTCTTTTCATAAAACTCACATTTTAAAGAGAAGATATGTTTAAAAAATGAGAAGAAATGCAAGCATCAGTTATTATTTTTAATTTTTTAGTGTTTATTTTTGAGAAAGAAAGGGAGAGAGAGAAAGAGACAGAGTATGAGTGGGCGAGGTGCAGAGAGAGAGGGAGACAGATTCTGAAGAAGGCTCCAGGCTCCAAGCTGTCAGCATAGAGCCCAACGCAGGGCTCGAACCCATGAGCAGTGAGATAACCTGAGCTGAAGTGGGACACTCAACCAACTGAGTCACGCAGGCGCCCACTTATTTTTATGTTTTTGAGAGAGAGAGCATACGTATGCACTCATGCAGGTGCACATGCAAGTGGGGGAGGAGCAGGGGAGAGAGAGAGTCTCAAGGAGGCTCCATACTGGGCATGGAGCCCAACATGGGGCTTAATCCCAGGACCATTCATGAGATTATGACCTGAGCTGAAGTCAAGAGTCAAATGCTCAACTGACTGAGCCACCCAAGCACCCCAGTTACCATTTTTAGCATTTACTCTATACTTGATGAAAAGCTAACAGTGAAAATATATACAATTGGCTAATGTGTGGGATTATTTGAATTAATTTTTCACTTACCTACACTTAACCATGACATATTTGCTCCACTGGTATACTAATCAGATAATTTCAATGTGTACATTTAATCTCACTAAATATGTGTGTGTGTGTGTATAAAGAGAAAGAGAGAATTTTCTTTAAAATAATAAAATACTAGAAGAATTTGTCTTTAAAAAACTAGAGAAAAGGTGGCCAGAAACATACACACATACACACACACACACACACACACACATTTTCTAAAGTGTGACTAATTTAAAATGACTAAAAGAGTATGAAGAATATGAATATTATTCAAATACTAAGAACTAATTCATTTATTTTAAAAAGTCAAATAAAATATTTTCCCCTAAAGGGATGATAGGTACAGATGTAGATCTATGTTAAATTATATAGCAGTAGTTTATAAAGATATGTTGAAACAAGTTATTGACCCAACAATGTTTTATGTTTTATAATAGTAAGAATATTTCCCTTAGTTTAATGAAAATCTTATTTAAATAGAAATAATCCTTGGGAAACTAATCATTTATATATTTTCATTCAAATCCAAACGTTCATTGTACAATTCTATTTAAGCCATGCTTTAAGTTGAATTTTTTAAAAGTCCGTGAGATATTTTTAATAGGAAAACTAGCGCTCTCCCAATAAAATCTAAAGAATAATTTTAATTTTTATAATCTCCATGAACAGGTCATTTCAGTGCAATGAATATACCAACAGTGGTTGTGTGTAAGTTATTTTGGTGAAAGTCTAAAGCCAGAATAGTCAGTTTTATGTTAATAAAGTACTTTCTTGAGAAGAACCCCAAAAGGCTTCACAAATATTGTTTCATTAATCCCCCAACACTTAAGTGGCAGGTATGTGGCACAAATTACCCTCCCACTTTTTTATATAAATGAGCCAAAGATGGCCTCTGTGTAAGTTGTTTGGTTTCTTACTGCAGGCTAAAACCCGTTAGTTTGAAAGCCCACCAACACCAGACTCCAACTTTCACACATCCAATTATTTAAAAAATAGCCTTGAAAAGCATATTTTTAGCCATTTAGAGCCTGCCTACTTTGCATACCTGTGAAACTTCACCCAGCATGTGCTGTCCGTTGTTAAAACAGGACCTTAGAGTCCTAGGACCTTGGAGTTCTAAGGCCCCAGGCTTCTAAGGCTCTTTGTAGCTCTCTGACTCAGAGACTCTCTGGCATGCTCCTGAGCAACTTCATTTACACATATAAGTGCTCTCTCCTATCCCTGTCTTCCCTGGGAGTTCCACTCCCTGTGTCTCCTTCTAGATGGTGGTCCCATCTTAAGTCTCTGAGTGGTCTCATGGTCTCAGGGACTTCCCTTCTTACACAAACCTGCCTGAGTATTCCCCAGTAAAACTCATTGTGAGTTACTATCTCTTGTGGTCATACCTTTTTCCTTGATCAACCCCCAAGTCCCTTGAACCACTTACATACCTTTAGATGGAAATCAGGCATGGAAATCAGGTGGTTGTATAGTGAGCTGATAGCAGGCAATGAGTAACTTAGCCCTGAAACTATCCAGGCGTATTTCTCTTTTTAGGTTATTATTTTCCCTAATCTGCTTTATGATAATATATATCATCCTTGGAGTATGCTTGTCTTATCACGTACTTTCACTGTTTTTACAGAGGTTTAATGGGTGGATACAGGATGTAACAAAGCATAGAAGACTACTTTTGACACTGGGATTTAGTTAGCATTTATAATGGTGCATTTTTAAGAAGCAGTAAAATTAAGGTATGAGTTTGAATGTCATACCAGAATAACCACAATGGTTATGGTTATACATGTAAATTTTCTTTATTTTCCCATGTCATTAGCACTGTATCTATAAAGAATAATTAGTAACATGTGGGAACTGGCATGGTGATTTTCCATATTATACATTTTTCCATTTGTGGGCTAGTTTTATGTATGGGAATATCTCAGAATAATAAAAGCATAATCTGAGAGAAGTGGTTCTGGTTTGAGAGATTAAAGACCAATTGCAGAGAAAAGGACACACAAAATACAGTATATGCTATAAACATTCTCAAGTCTGTAAGTCATAATTGTAGCAGCAGAGGTACAATCTTTATACCTTGATATAATCTTGGTATAATCTTTATATCTTGATATAATCTTTATATCATTGAAGTGTTGGGATCAAATATAAACTCTTGGCTCATTGAGTCCACAAATCATACCACAAATGAATGAGTAACGTGAAGAAAATAGGGAAGAAAAAAATAAGGACACTGGAGGAAAGTGAAGCCTCTAGCACTACAGCTACAACAAACATTAAACCCAGCCCAGCCTAGCTAGATTAACATAAACCTCACACTAAAGACCTATTTATCTCAGTTCCTATTATGTCATATAGTATGCCTTCATTTCAATAACAACAACTACAAAATACAAAACATACTAAAGACAAGAAGAAAAAACACGAAAGTCTAAAAAGATGAAAAGATAAACCCTGCATCAGAACCAAACTTGGAAATGACACAGATTTTGGAATTATCAGTTAGGGGATTTAAAATAACCTTGATGAATACACTAAGAGCCTTAACAGAAAGAGTGAACAACATTCAAGAACCAACATGTTATATAAGAAGTGGAAACTTTAAGAAAGAATTAAAAGGAATTATTAGAAATCAACAACACTGTCATAGAAATACCAGGGCACCTGGGTGTCTCAGTAGGTTAAGCATCTATCTGATTCTTGATTTGGGCTCAGGTCATGATCTCACAGTTCCTGAGTTGGAGCCCCGTGTTGGACTCTGCTGACAGTGCAGAGCCTGCTTGGGATTCTCTGTCTCCCTCTCTCTCTCTGCCCCTCCCCTGCTCATTCTCTCTCTCTTTCTCTGTCTCTCAAAAATAGATACATAAACATTTAAAAAGAGAAAAGAAATGCAACATACCTTTGATATACTCATCAGTAGGGCGAACATGGACAAAGAAAGAGTAATTTTGCTTCAAAAGTAGGCCAGTAGAAATCTTCCCAAGCTGACATACAAAGAGAAAAATTAATGAATAACAGAAAAGAACAAGAACTGTGGCACCTTTAACAAAATGTAACATATGCATAATTGGTATACCAGAAGAAAGAGAGACAAAATAGAAAAGATATTTGAAGTAATAATGGCTGAGGATTTTGAAAAAATAATGACAGAAACCAAATCACTGATCCAAGAAGCTCTGAGAACAACAAACAGAATAAATGCTAATAAAACCCAACCAACTAATCAAATAACAACAAACTGCACTTAGGCATATCACATTAAAATGGCAGGAAACCAAAAACAAAAAGAGAAAATCTTTAAAGAAGCCAAACGATAAATAATACATTCCTTATAGAGAAACAAAGAAAATTATGAGAGATTTTTTATTAGAAACCATGCAAGAAAGAAGAAAATGGACTGAAACATTTAAAGTGTTCAAAAACCAAAAAGAAAAAATCAAACAAAATCCACCAACTAAGAGTTCTGTATCCAGCAAAAGTATTCTTCAAATGTAAAGTAGAAAAATGACTTTCTCAGCTAAACAGAAATAGAAGGAATTAAGAAATGTTAGACTTTTTGGGGAGCCTGGGTGGCTCAGTTGGTTAAGCATCTGACTTCTGCTCAGGTCATGTTCTCACAGTTCAAGCCCCACATTGGGCTCTGTGCTGACAGCTCAGAGCCTAGAGCCTGCTTCAGATTGTGTGTCTCCCTCTCTCTCTGCCCCTCCCCTCCTCACGCTCTATCTCTCTGTCTCTGTGTGTCTCTCTCTTTCAAAATAAATAAACATTAAAAAAAATTAGAAAAAGAAAAAGAAATGTTAGATTTATTTTTTATTTTTTAGAGAGGCGGAACAGGTTAATAACACATCTATCTTAAAGAAAGGTAAAATGTCCCAGAAGGGATATTAAAGATTAAATTAAGGTTTAATAGATGACTAGAATGTGATAACGGTGGGGAAGGAATTGGGAAAACTGTATTATAAAGTAACTGCACTACTCATGAATTTGGAATTGGACTTATTTGAAAGTGGACCTAGATTAATTTTAAACAGATCTTGCAAATGGTTAAGCAATCTGTAAAAAGAATTAAAAATAAAGGATACTTGATATGTTCTGGTTGATAAAGTTACTTTCCATGGGATTGTAGTTTAAAAATTCTGATACAACCATAAATCTGTTCTGAAATTTAAGAATTAAATAAATCATGGTGGATGGTGAGCCAAGTTTCTCACTGTTGGAATGGGAATTTACAGTAGAGGAAGCTAGAGTGGTCCATGTCGTTATGTGAATAGAATACAAGTTGATGATAGTTGTTAGAATTTATGTTTAGTTTAATAAAAATACAGATGGTTATATAAAGAATACTTACAGATCTGTGTGTATATCCGGAGGTTAGCATATACACACATATTTCCATTCTTCATCAGCTAAGAGATCCTAAATGAAATTACCTCTCAGTTGCAAAGAGCACACCTTGCACCCAAATATTAGTTTCTGAAATCATTCTGCAATAAAATGAAGTAGAACTCCTTGGAGAAATAGCTTATTCTAGGACTGGGACAGGAAATATAAAATGTGGACCTGGAGCATCTTATAGTACCAGAAAAATAAAGAAAGAAGTGCTCAAACAAAACAAAACAAAAACAAAAATAAAAAAAACTTTCACATTGATGAAGGGCACAAGACCCAACTGAAAGAAGTCCCAGTGGCCAAAGTGGGAACAATTTGAGCAAAAAATAAGTAAGGTAATATTGGATTATAAGTCAAACTATACAAGAAATACCCATGAGTCTATACTGATACACATAGTGATCAAGTAATAGTAAATAGAAAAGAAAAGACAAATCATCCATGCAGCATTCTAAATAATTTATGCAGAAACTCCACTCTTAGGGAGAACATGATTCTCCATATCAGTGTGGGCTGTGCACAATGACTTCCTTTCAAAGAGTACAGTGTGGGAATGGAGAAAAATAACAGTAACTCTCTAGTGGGAAACTTGACAAACTGTCAAACCTTCATCCAGATGACAAACCTTCATCCAGTGGGAAACATGACAAACTGTCAAACCTTCATCCACATGACAAACCTTCATCCAGATCAAGGTCTATATCAACAGTCATAAAACTTGATAGTATGTGCTCTTTGTATGATGTGATGGAAATAGCACTAGCTATGATCTTCCTCCCAAAACCCATACCCCCAGTATACTCCTGAGAAAAATTTCAGACTAATTTTAATGGAAGGACATCCTACAATATGCCTGACCAGTATTCCTCAAAACAATAATCTCCAAAAAGTGCTCAAAATCACGGCAAGTCTGAGTAACTATCACAGCCAAGAGGGTGATATGACAACTAAATGTAATGTGGTGTGTTAGAGGAATTCAGGAACAAAAATAAGATATTAGGTAAAAAACTAAGGAAATCTGGTAAATCCAGAACTTTAGTTAATAATAACCTGTCAGTATCAGTCATCTAATTATGACAAATATATTCCAACGTAAGATGTTAAAAATAGAAAAACTGCATGGGGTGGGGAGGTATATGGGAACTCTCTGTACTAACTTCTCATTTCTTTAATTCTAAAATTGTTCTAAGAATAATGTAGAAAATGGATATGTGCACTAAAGTTGTAATTAGAGAATTTGTGTATGTTTGTATTAGGATTCTCCAGAGAAACAGAATTGATAGGATTTATAGAGAGAGACAGAGACAGAGACAGAGACTGAGTTATAGGAATTAGATCATGTTGTTAAAGAGGCTAAGTCCCATGATCTGCCATCATGTGCAAGCTAGAGACCCAGGAAAGCTGGTGGTATCATTCATTCAGTCTGAGTTTGAAGGCCCAGGAGTGTGGATATGGAGGACAGAGGAAAATGGATATCTTAGTTCAAGCAGACAGAACAAATTTACCCATCCTCTGCTTTTTTTGTTCTATTCAGCGCCTCAATGGATTCCCACTTGCATTGGAAAGAGCAGTCTTCCTTGCTCAGTCTACAGATTCAAATGCTAGTCTCTTCCAGAAACACACTCACAGACAGAAATAATGTTTTAGCAGTTATCTGGGCATTTTTAACCCATTCAAGTTGACATGTAAATTTAACTACTACACTTGTGGCCAAGAAAGACTATAATAAAAACACTAGAATGTTTTAATAGAAAAAAAATTGTTAAACGAATTAAGGGTTGAAAGTAGAAATTACAGATTTTTTTATTTTTAGATTTTTTAATACTGTTGTCATCTTCAATTTTCAATTGAAATTATGCGTAAAAATAATAATATCTCTGGTAAGATAATGGAATTATCTAATGGGATGCCATAACAAGTGTTATAAGTAGCAGACAAAGTTAGATACTTTTTCAGAGCCATGCTTATTAAACAATATTGGAATCAATAGGACTGAAACTTTCATATTTTCTATAAAAATAATACATTTGGACAAAGATTTATGACACCCATTACATGAATTACCCATTACTAACCATGTTTCTCCAATTCACTGTGTACCTGTAGATGCATTCAAATATATTGAAAGAGAATTCCAATTTCAACCCACTGTTTTGAGGAATGCAGATAATTCTCATATGCAATTATTTCATAACAATTATAAGTTCCGTTCAACACGATGAACTTGCCTCTTAAAAAAAAGCTTATTGTAAATTGGTCCCTTAGATCTCCACTTAATTATTAGCAGGCTTTTAAAATAACTGTATTTTCTCTTCGTGCATAAAATGAGTGAAAATACCTGACTTTTTCACAAATGCTCATAGGTATTTCTTTAAAGTAAAGAATAGGCTTTGTTAGAGACCATGACCCCACTGGGAGGCTTTTCAAAGATATTCAAAATAGATAAAATTATGATTGTGTTCAGTAGATATGGCTTTAGTTATTTCAAAACAGTTATTTCTGTCACATAACAGTAGGAAAAGAGATACAAAAGTGGTTGGTTATGAACCTGATTTGCATGACTGTTCTTGCTATTACTTTTTATAAAGGTAAAGAAGTCAGTGGCTCATAATTAGAGATTTTTTTTAATTCTGTATTTCTTTCTCATACATTTTACATAGTGAAATAAAATTCATGTATTGAATGATTGAAGAGAAACCAAAATACTAGTGTTATTTCTTTGCAAATATGTTGTTTTGGTATCCTGTAAAGAGCCAAAGATGTATTTGAATTCCTTTCATTTTGTGGGGTGGGAAGCTTTAATTAGCAGGGGTTTGGTACAGGAGGGAGTGTTTGAAGAACTTGGAGTTGTGAATAATTCCTACTTGGGACAGTGAGACTCATCTGAATTGCAGTTTGTAATTAGGACAATTAGCGCTTCTGAATACAAGTTAACATGGTAGAAACTACATACTACACTTGAGCAAGAAAGTTCCAAAGAATGGTATGAGTCTTGAGTCTGAGTCATTTCTCAGGGCTACTGAGGGTTCTAGCCTCTTTATACTTGAGATAGAGGGAAGGTCTATTTCAACCTTGATTGAATGACAAGTTCTTAAAAGCTCCTAAATGATCAGGACAGAACCTGTGGACGGTTAGCTATTGCCCTGCTAATCCAATGTGTCGTATTCTCTGCCCAGGATCTTCAGAGCCATGAAAAATGTGTATACTGAATACTTAGGCTTGGGATAATTACAATTTGAATGTAATCTTTTGATTCAGATCAGACCAGCCATATTGCACCCTCCAATGAAAAATATCCCTTCCTCTGTAACTGTTAAGGCACTTTTCTGTGGGAACAAGAAATTAACATTATGGTGAAATGTTGTTAAATATTTAAAGTAGCACAGAATTTAGAACTGAAATTTTATAGTTTATATTTTTATGTGCTGTCATATTATAGTCTGGTGTTACAGTTTATTTGATCAGAAAGATAAGTATAATTCTAGTTGGTTAAAATAATGAAGACTAACTTAACTTGGATTTTTCAATATTAAGCCCTGTACTGTCAATTCAAAGATTTCTGAGAAGCAACATTAGAAAGTATTAATACAGGCTTAAAGGACCTGGAAGTACCATATCATGGGTGCCATGTTGTCACTTTTGGAGTAGGGACAAGAATGAAGGAAACGGAACTATATCTAAATTCTTGGTTTGGAATTTTATTATCTTGACACTGTTTTTTCAAGAAGGACTTCTATAATCGTATATCCTTGAATCTGTAAGATTTTCATTCCTTTCTTCCTTCCTCTTCCTCTTCCCCTTCCCTTCCCTTCCCTTCCCTTCCCTTCCCTTCCCTTCCCTTCCCTTCCCTTCCCTTTTTTTCATTCCCCTCCCTCCCTTCCTCTTTTCCTTCCTTCTTTCCTTTGTATTACTTTTATACATGAATAATTTTTTAGAGTAAATAATTTTGTCATGTACATCTCCCAGGCCTGCCATGACAGAAGTCCTCTTATACAAAGAAGTTTATTGGAATTTACTACATGTACTTTCAGTATATGGCTCAGAGAGAATCTTTCCTCCAACCTTGCCTATGTAAAGTGACTTTCAGTTTTATATAGCTTTCATTTATTTCTTTTAGATAATTTCATCAGTGGAATTGATGTTTCAAAAAACATTCTCCTGTTTACCAAATTGCTCTGAAAAGTTGTATTGAAGTAAAGTTTCACAGTTACAAGTGAAGCTGTCTACTGCCACTTTTATTAACTGAAGAAAGTAAAATTTTAGTAAGTTAGGTGGGAGAATTACTTCATTTTAATGAAGTATTCTTATTTCTGGGTGCTGGGTGGTTCAGTTGTTTAAGCATCTGGCTTCAGCTCAGGTCATGATCTCACAGTTTGTGAGTTGGAGCCCCATGTCTGGCTTTGTGCTGACAGCTCAGAGCCTGGACCCTGCTTTGGATTCTCTCTCTCTCTTTCTCTCTCTCTCTCTCTGCCCCTCCCCCTCTCTCACTCTCTCTCTGTCTCTCTCAAAAAAATAAATAAAACATTAAAAAATTTAAAAATAGGAAATATTATTATTTCTAGTAAAGGTAAATACTGAGTTACATTTTAACTGAATTTGTATTTCTTCTTTTGTGAATTACTTCTGCCCATTTCTGTATTGAAGTCAGCCATACATATTATGCCTGAATGGTCTGCTTCTGGGTTTTAGGAAGAATGATAGCAGTTTTTCAAAAATGTGTAAATTCTGAAATAGTTTAATGTAAAAGTGAAGAAAATTTATGGCTTTGTATATAGGATTACCAATATCCTTTGCTAAAATATTTATATATATCTGGTAAATAAATATAATTTGCTAAGTATAAATATTTTCTGCATTTAGACTTTGTTGTATGAGAGTCTAAAATAGAGAATCTTTATGAGTAGTGACAAGCGTAGAATTGTCAAGCCTAGACTATTACATCCAGATCTCAGCTGTTCACTGGTAATGGTTCAAAACTACCCCATATTTTCAGAGAATTACCCTTGACTGATAGAGGCCATCTCACTAGGAAACTTACACCACCACCTCTTCCCTAGGGACTGGCCTTCAGTCCATGATTTAAAAAAAAGAAATTTTAAGAGTTCCACCCTCTGACCTAAGGGAGGGACAGTCTTGTGGAATAACAAATAGTCGAGAGATAAGAACATCTTTGTTCTTCTTTGACCCTTCCCTATCCTGCTTCAATTTTTTCGTTAGAGAGCACTTCCCTCCTCCCCCAATTCAAGCACCCCTTGACCTGTCTCAGGTCCTGCTTCTAGTGAACTTGTTCTAAGAGTCCAGCTTACTACATATTTTCTGAATAAAATAAAGTAAACAACAATAAAAACAAACAAAACTTAGAGACACTTAGGGTATTATTAATAGTGTTAAAATATGGCTTTAAAAAAGAATAAAATCATGACTCTCATACTGGTACAACATTGAAACTGTTAGAGATTTTATTAACTCATGAGGGATCCTCACTGATAATGTAACTGATTCAAAAAGGAATGCAAAGAAGAGACACATTTACAAATCAGGAATGTTGAATATGTAAAAGAAGGCAATTTTTTTCTTTGGAGAGTAAGAAGTTAGTTAATTGAAAATCTACTGGTCGTAACGGAATTTGAATGTCACAGGAACAATTTTGCTTGGCTGTCTCTTGCCACTACAGAGTTAATTATAAAATAGAGCAAAGGCAATGGAAGACTAGAATCAGATACATAGCCTGAAAGAATGTCCTCTAGCAACTTCCAAGGGAGTCAATAAATCACATATCTTTATAAGACCAAATAATTAGTGACTAGACTCACATGTATACATTTATTTATTCAAGATTTATAGCTAGTACTCTTATTCTTAACGCTTTTTTTCTATTCTTCCATTTTCTTTTCAGTTTTCATCAATATATTGTAGGGAAGACTCACATCAAGGAAAAGCTTATCATCTGACTAGACATCTGCCTAAGAGTAAAATTGTACTGGGGAAAGTTGGTTTATACATACAGTAAATAGAGTATAGACATCATTTGAATAGAAATTAAGTGACTTAACTATGACTCTTTTTTTTTTAACTATGAGTTTCTTGAGGAATAGCTTTATACAGTTAAGTAATCTCAGACGTGTATAGTAATCAGAATACAGCGTCATCAATATTTATTAAAATAAATTGAATTGGAAAATGATGAGGGCATTCAGTGAAACAGTGGGTTTCTGATTTCTCCAGTTTCATCTTTGCCATTTTCAAAGCACCCATGACTTTTTAGTGAGTTTATCTGATAACAAGCTTCTCTCTTTCAATGTGCTATAAATGCCTCCATTGCAGGAGCTTGATTTATTTATCACAGTAGTTCCAATCACTAGTACTGAGTCTGTCACAAGACTTTCTATATAGAAATATATATATATATATATTGAAATTTTGCCTGTTTGGCAGTTCTACATAGGAGTGGATGTGCTTAGATTTAAACTATACATTAAATATTAATAACTGCCCTTTTACTCTTGCCCTTTTGTACTTAGAGAAGCATTTTAAATGTGATCTCCCTCTGCCTTTCCTCTTTCTCTCTCTCTGTCTCTGTCTCTGTCTCTGTCTCTCTCTCTCTCTCACACACACACACACACATACACACACACACACACACACATCCAGGGAAGTACACATTCAGTCCTATTGGTAGTTACCCTAGATACTTAATATAACAGTCAAAACTGAGATGGGGCACCTGGGTAGCTCAATCGGTTAAGCTTCTGACTTCAGCTCAGGTCATGATCTCACAGTTTATGAGTTAGAGCAGGCTCTGTGCTGACAGTTCTGAGCCTGGAACCTGCTTCGGATTCTGTCTGTCTCTCTCTCTCTCTCTCTCTCTCTCTCTCTCTCTATTCCCCTGCCTGTGCTCTCTCTCTCCCTCTTTAAAATTAATAAACATTAAAAAATTTTAAAAAGATAAAACTTTCCCATTGTTCTGAAGATAAGTCAATAATATTTATGTCACAATCTACAAAGAGTTTCCTTTTCTTTTGCGTGCTATACATGTAAATCTGGAAGTACTTTAATTCCAAAGAGAAAGCAAGTTTTATAATGCATGAAAGATAAAGTAAGTTACATATTGCATTTGTGGAAATGTAATGATAAATGTGACAAACACTATTAATTACCCTCATACAAATATGTGCTCAATTTGATTTTATGTAACACTGGTAAATTAGATTAAACAAATGAAAATATTTAGGGATTTTGACACCAATCCATGAACTTCAACTAAAAATTATCATCTTTTAAATTTACAGCTACCACAAAAACCAAGTGAACTATTCAACACTGTATATCTAATTATATCGATCTCTTCCCAGTGATGTTTGTGTGTCACAGAATTATTGTGGTTATTTTAAATCATGTTTTTAAATGATAATATTTTAAGGTATAATTTTCATACAGCATGCTTAATCCTTTCCTAGTGTAAAGTTTTGTGAGTATTGATAAATGCATACAGTTCTGTAACCACTACAACAATCAAAATAAAGGAAAACCCACTAACCCAACAAATTCCACTGTGCTCCTTTGTATAATTACTTACCCTCATGAATGTTCATGAGAATATAAGGGAATTGGAACCGTTATACATTTCCTCCCAGCAATTCCACTCCTAGGTAAATTCCCAAGGGAATTAAAAATATATGTTAACACCAAAATATTATACATGAATGCTCTTAATAGCATTATTCGTTATACCCCCAAAATAAAAACAACCCAATGCATATTAAGTGACGAATGGATAAACAAGGTGTGATATATCCATACAATGAAATATTATTCAGCCATAAAAGGGAATGTAGTATTGATAAATGTGTCAAACAGATGAACCTTGAAAACATTATGCTAAATTAAAGAAGCTAGATGAAAGAAAAAAATTCACATATTTTATGATTTCATTTATACAAAATGTCTGTAATAAGCAAATCCTTAGGGACAGAAAGTGATGGCCAGTTGCTAACTGGAGAGAAGATTGTGGAATGGTGCTGATATGGGGCTTCTTTAAGGCATGATAAAAATGTTCTAGAATTAGATATTAGTAAATATTGCACAACCTTGTGAGTATAACTACTGAGTTGTACACTTTAAAAAAGTTAATTGTATGGTTGTGTGAATTATATCACAAAAGAGAAAAAACAGCTATAGAGACTAGGAAAAGGTCAATGTTTTCCAGTTTTTGGTGGGTGGAAAGTGGTTAACTGCAGAAGAACAATGGAGACATTTTAGGGTAAAGGGAGCATTATCTATAGTTTTGGGGTGGTAAGTACATGACTATGCATTTGTTGGAAACTCATAGAAGCATGCATCACAAATAGTGAAATTTAATGTGTACAAACAACAGTAACAAAATCAACCAGGAGGTTGGGGATCCTCTGATAGGATGTATACTATGAGAAATGAATTTCACTACATTATAAGTACATGGACATAACCACCCTTAAATGGTTCAAGGGGGAAAAAAAGGAGCTGGCCTAAGTAATATTACAAAATAAATTGTTTTGAATGGAATCTGTAAGACTGAAGACAAAGTGAATTGTGCATAATAAACACTGTACTCATATTGTAAATTAGTTTCCCATAGCCATACAGTTTTAACATCCTGAAACTCCTTTCCATGTATATTTGATTGAACAGATGTGTAAATATATGGTTTATAATGGGAGCAAGCTTCTCACTGTTAGCATGGAAGTTGCAGATAAGCAAGAAGGGAAGGCTAGAATAAACTATTAATTAGAATTGAAGACAATATGAATTTATGGTTAGTTTAATATAAATGCAATTATAGATATGCATGGATTGACCTATGTAAATCTATTACTAACTCTGTCTGCTGAGAAGACCTTGAATCAATTACATGCCAGTAACAAAGGCATACCTTGTCCCCACATCTAGGCACTAAATACCATTCTTCATTTACTAGAACCAGGACATCTGTGAGAAATGGTTGACTATACAGCAGGGACAGGGCAAATACAAAATGGATCTGGAGCATCTTGCATTATGCTGGAACATAAGGAAGTGATCAAAAAGCAAAAGGATGAGAGTATGTTAAGGGACAAAGGAGCCAACTTAAAATAGTTGACATAAAATGGATGGCCAAATCTGGAGCAAAAAAAGAACATATCGTTAAGTTACAAACCCAAGTATAAAATAAATACAAATTGATATAAATTATTGAATAAATAAACAGTAAGGAAGAAACATATTTCTTACAGGGGAATTCCAAATAATATAAGTAAGGTAATCCCCCTCCCAAAGGAGCTTAATATCTCCCTCTTCAGACTTGTGACTTGCTTCCAAATCATAAGAGTATTGAAAGGGCACTCTATAGGACTCTAAAGAGAAGTCTTGAAAGAGCTGGCAAACACTACTTTAGCCAAGTGATGAATGTTAACATAACAAATGATGTCATGTGGATATCCTATAACTCCTAATTCAGTGTGATGAGAAGATGACTTTGGGTAGAGTTCTTTTCAGAAAACATAACCACACCTTACGCACACATACACAACTTGAGAGATACACTACAAAAGATCTGAATCTGAGTCATCAAAATTGTTAAGGTCATGAAGAACAAGGAAAGTTGGAGAAACTATCACAGACTGGAGGAGACTAAAGACATGACAAGTAAATGCAATGCGGTAATCTGTACTGTAACCTCAGAGCAGAAAAAGCATTACTGTACTGTAATCTCAGAACAGAAAAGAGCATTAATGTAATAACTCATTAAGATTTGAAAACAGTTTGGAGTTTTAGTTCATTTTTAAAAAGTGCAATCAAAATAAGAATTTAGACTTGAGTTTGGTGTCTTGCCTTTAAAAATGTACAAACAGACAATACTTTTGGTCCAAAAAACGTTTTTGTGTTAAAGTGGTTAATTCTCACATAATGACAGTTATTACCCAGAAGACAAAGTTAATCATATGTTTTATCAAATCTGTTATATTCTTGACGTGTTGATCTCTAATGGTAATTAAATAATACTTCATTAAAATGGTGAAATGCATCAACTTGAAGAAATGCAAAAAAAAAATTATAGTGAATTCACTTAAAAATAATTAGCAGATGAGTTACCTCAAATATATTTATGTCACTATCTATATCTGTTTGTTTGTTTAAAACCTGTCCTTTTTTCCAATCTAAAAGACTTGAAATTTCAAAGAAGTATACATGTTAAATCCTGGGCATTAATTTTAAGTCAAAATCAATGTTCTTATTGTAAGAGGGTTAATAGCACAATGTGAATGTTTTTGTATTGAAAAATCCCATAGAATTACAGAATTTTAAAATACATTAAAATGAGCACAATTGCAAAATGCCAGTTAATAGTGAAGAATAGTAATGCAATATTGTACACATATAATTTAATTCTTTACAAATATGTTTTTTCACCTTTTATCAATATAAATTTATTTAGTTATGATTGCTCAGTATGAAAGACCAGTTTTTTTTTCTTTTTTTGGAAAAAACCAATACTCTCACTTTTATCTGTAAATAGTAGAAGATTATTGTTGGTTGATTTTACTTCTTTCAATACTATGAAGAATAATTATGGAATTCAATATGTTGAACTCAAAATTAATACTCCCACCTAAGGTGGGAGCCATCACCACCATTAATAGAAGTTTTAAAATGCAGGTTTAACCTTTACTGAATGTCCAAGTCAAGAAGCTATTGAAGAAGTACATTGAATGTTGTCTGAAAAAGTAAAACAAAAGAAAGGTAAGGTTTTTGCAAAAATAAGTTTTCCAATGACTTCTTGCTTCTCTTAATATGGATAGGACTAATCACTCTCCCATTTTTGATTGTCCATGTCAATCCAAGCAATCTTCAGTTTCCCAATTCTCACTTCTCTGTGTCTCTGTTAACCTCTTTGTTGGCATTTTGGTTTGTTTGTTTTATAATAAAAAGTATAATACCTTTAGAATTAATCTTAACAGCCAGGCAACTCTATTTTAACTTTTACTATGGAATCCGACTGCTTGTATTTTAAATTTTCTACTTATGAAATGGGTGAATAAATTAAAGAATTATGGAAAATTATATGCATGACCAAAGAATCTATATATCAAGTAATTTTTCACTAGTAATATTTTTGTAGGATGCTTCTCAACCCATTAAATCAATTTAAAATGTAGCATTAATAGAATAACTTGTTTTCTAAAATTGTACCTATTCTCAAGGATTGTAGAATTTTCAAACATTAAACTACTTGATAATTGAATAGAATGTACTAGTTACAATTAACTGTGATGTCTTTTCATTGAATAACTTTTGACAAATGTTATAAATACATTGCATTCCCTTTTGCTTCTAGTCTCCATATTTTTTGTTGCCCACTAGTTATTATTATAACTGTCAAAGCAATTAATTTCACTGCTTTTATCCCTAGAACAACAACAAAAAAGGTAGGATTAAATACATCTATGTGTTTGACAAGTCCTTTACAGAGTGTATTCTTTTTAATAATTTGCTCTTATGTATACATATATATGTATGGATGTACAAATATATAATCATATACCTATCATTTTGTTTTTAATAATATGTGGTTTTTATAATGTCAGTAAATTAATTAGCTTAATCTGTGTTTCCTATGCCAAAAAATGCTCAACCCTTTCCTAAATAAACAGTTTTAGATACCTTATATCATAATTAATTTTTACATATTAATTATTTGCACACTTAAACACTTAATCACTTAATTTTTTTGTTCAATAAACCTACTGGTTTTAATTGATTGTCCTTTTATCATTGTGGAATTCTAATTTCATTTTCCTTAAAAAAATCTCTAGAAATTTTCTTTTAAATTTTAAAATTTCCTAAGGTAGTACTTTTACCTTATATCTGGGGATAATAAAGAGATACATGCCCAGATTTAAGTTTTTCCTCAGTTTTCCTTTTGAACTATTTACATAGATAGGGATGCTCATTTATATACTAACAAAAATAACACAAAAACATACACAAACACAAATATGTACGGCATTTATTTCTGTAACATATGTTCATTCTCCATGGTTTATCTGTTTGGAGTTTAAGCACTTAATATCATCTATTGAGAAGATACTAATATGTTAGCTTGGAAGATGAAGTTTCCCAGGAGCATGTGCCATGTAAAATAATCTCGAATTTGTGTAAAAGCTAAGGTGACTGTGAAAGAAAAGAGATAGTGTAAACCAAAGTACAGAGAGCATATTCAGAGAACAAAGTAATTCAATTTTAAACAAACAAAAGAATTGAAAAGGTAAATAATTTAAGAGTAAGTTGGCATGAAGAAGAAAAGCATGATGAACTGAACACAATCTTACTTCTTTCCTCTTGTGTTTGCATTAAATCATAGTGTCAAAAACATAAATTCGTAGGAGAGGAATAAAATATTTTTGGAAACTGGGAACATGGTGTTTCGACTGACTTAATGGAGTAGAAGTAACTGAAAGCTAAGTCTCAGCATAGGAAATAGACAAAGCCAACAGCAGGAACTTGAACTTTGTCACATAACCCAGAAAAAGAGCAGGCATTCTGAACGTAGAAGTGCTAACTGGTATTAAACAGAGACAAATTGTGTAAAGTAACTATTTCAATGATATTCTCTTGCTTAGCCAAGAAACAGTTCTGGCAAAGACCAGATTTTATCTGTAAAGGTCTAACCAGAGAGAGGGACTCAACTCTGGGACATTGGAAACTATGACTGTTTGGATATTGAACTTTGTATGGACTGAGAGATCCCAAGTCCTTTTCCTCTTTCTTGTGTAATAGGATACCTAAAATTCATAGAAAGATTTTTTAAAGTATAATAGTAGAGTAAGAAATTAGATTAGAAAAATGATTGTTATTGTAACATTTATAATTGATACAAAATGTGTTTAACCCAGCAAATCCAGGAAGAAACTAAGGTGTCTATGGGGAGAGGAAAACAACAAATCAAAAACTAGAGGCCAATATCTCTGATGAACATAGAGCAAAACTCCTCAACAAAATATAAGTAAAATGAATACAATAATACATTAAAAAATCATTTACCACTATCAAGTGGGATTTATTCCTGGATGCAAAGATGGTTCATTATTTGCAAATCAATCAGTGTAATGCATCACATCAATAAGAGAAAGTATAAAAACCATATGATCATTTCAATAGATGCAAAAAATGCATTTGAAAAGTATAGCATCCATTCATGATAAAAACCCTCAATGAATTAAGTTAGAAGGAACATACTGCAACATAATAAAGGCCATATATGAAAACCCCACAGCTAGCATCATGCTCAAAAGCTCTCAGGTTTTTTCTGTAAGAACAGGAACAAGAAAGGATGTCCACTCTCATAACTTTTATGCACATAGTACTGGAAGTACTAGCCACTGAAATCAGGCAAGAAAAAAAAATAAATCCATCTAAATTGGTAAGGAAGAAGTAAAACCTTCACTATTTGCAGATGACATGATACTATATATATAGAAAACCCTAAATATACCACCAAAAACTACTAGACTGGATAAATGAAGTCCATAAAGTCACAGGACACAAAATCAACGTAAGAAATCTGTCACATTTCTATACACTAATAATGAAGCAGAAGAAAGAAAAATTAAGAAAACAATCCCATTAACAATTGCATCAAAAATAATACAATACCTAGGAATAAACTTAACCAAGGAGGTGAAAGACCTGTACTCTGAAAACTATAAGACACTGATGAAAGAAAGTGCAGATGACACAAATGGGAAAATATTCTACACTCACGGATTGGGAGAACAAATATTGTTAAAATCTCCATACTACGCAAAACATCTACAGATATAATGCAATCCATATCTAAATACCACCAGCATTTTTCACAGAACTAGAACAAATTATCCTAAAATTTGTATGGAACCACAAAAGACCCTGAATAGCCAAAGCAATCTTGAGAAGGAATAAAACTGGAGGTATCACAGTCCCAGATATCAAGCTATCCTACAAAGCTGTAGTAAGCAAAACAGTGGGGTACTTGTACAAAAGTAGACACATAGATCAAGGGAACAGAATAGTGAGCCCAGAAATAAGCCCATGATTATATGGTTAATTAATCTATGACAAAGGAGGCAAGAATATGGAATGGGACAAAATCTCTTCAACAAATGGTGTTGGGAAAACTGGACAGCTATATGCAAAAAAACCAAAATAAAAATGGATAATTTTCTTATACCACATGCAAAAATAAAATTAAATGTATTAAAGACATAAATGTGTCCTGAAACTCTAAAATTCCTAGAAGAAAACATAGGCAGTAATCTCTTTGACATTGCCATAGAAACATTTTTCCAGATATGTCTCCTGAGACAAGGAAATTGAAACAAAAAATATGCCATTGAGACTACACCAAATACAAAGCTTCTGCACAGGGAGAAAAAATCAACAAAATTAAAAGGTGACCCACCAAATGGGAAAAGATATTTGCAAATTATATGTCTCATAAGAGGTTAATGTTCAAAATATATAGAGAATTATACAACTCAACAGCAAAAAACCCCAAATCCAATTAAAAATGGACAGAAGACATAAACAGACATTTCCTCAAAGAAGACATACAGGTGTCCAACAGACACATGAAAAGATGCTCAATCACTTATCAGCATGGAAATGCAAATAAAAAATGACTTATCACTTTACCCATGTCAGAATGGCTAACATAAAAAAAAAAAACCCAAGAAATAACAAGTGTTGTCAAGGATGTGGAGAAAAAAGCACCCTACTGCACTCTTGGTGGGAATCCAAATGGGAAAACAGTGTGAAGGTTTCTCAAAAAAATAAAAATAGAAATACCGTATGATCCAGTAATTCTACTACTGGATATTTACTCAAAGAAATGAAAACACGAGTTTAAAAAGATACAGGTGCTTCTAGATTTATTGCTGCATTACCTACAATAGTCAAGATATAGAAGCAGCCCAAGTGTCCATCGATAGATGAATGGATAAAGAGCTGGTACACACACACACACACACACACACACACACACACACACACACTGAAATACTACTCAGCCAGCTGTTAAAAATGAATGAAACATTGCAATTTGTAACAACATGGATGGATTTAGATGCTATAATAATAAATGAAATGAGTCACAGAAAGATAAATACAATATGATTTTCCTCGTGTGGAATATAAGAAGCAAAACAAAGAAACAAAAGAGACAACCAAAAAACAGACTCCTAAATATAGAGAAAAAACTAGTGGTTGCCAGAATGGAGGTGGGTAGAGAGATAGGTTTGAAAAGAAAACAAAAACAAAACAAAAAAAAAAGAATTGGGACTTTTGGGGAAGATATCATTCTCCAAAACTCAGTTCTGGAAACACTTCTTATCCCTGTATACTCTGGTCAAGAGTGACTTCCTCATGATTTAAAAATGTAAATTTTCATCTATTAATGGCCTTCTCTCTAAAGGTCCAGAAACACAAAAAATGTTTTAAAATTTTCACCATTTTAAGTGTTTTAAACTTTATAGTGCAATGATATTGAATACATTAATATTGCTGTGCAACCCTAGCCACCATCATTCTCCAGAACTTTTTCTTCTTCTTAAAGTGAACCTCTCTACCCCTTAAACAAAACAACTTCACAGTTTCCCCTCTTCTTGGACACAAGCAGCCACCATTCTACTTTCTGTGTCTAAAAATTTGACTATTTTAGGTACTTCATATAAGTTAGAATCATCAATATTTGTCATTTTGTGACATTTTGTGGACTTTTGTTTACTTATTCTGTTTTAGTTGTATGTTATGAGAATGTAAAATACAATATTCAATCATTTATTCATTCATTCAACAAATATTTATTTAATGACCATTCTGTATTGAGCCCTGTTCTGAGTGCTGGTGATACAGCTTGAATGGCACTTATAGATAAATACATACATATATATTCAGAATGAATAAACATATATTCAATGATCAGTATGAGTTCTGTGAAGAAAAAAAAGATGAAATCAAGGAACAAACAAATGCTACTTAACAACGGTTATATACCCACCTGAGAAAATGTATTACTTATTATTATCTCTCAACTCATTTTAAAATATAGTACCCTAAAACAACAATGGCATATTTTACTTAAAATTTTTTGGTTTGATAATTTGATTGAGGATTAGCTGGGTGTTTTTCTAATCTCAGCCTCACTGATGCATCTGTGATCAGTTGCTAAAGTGACTGGTTTGGGATGATCTCAGTTGGGATGGCTTTTCTTTGTTCCATGTCACCTCTTATTCTCAAAGAGAGAAATCTGAACTTCTTTCCATGAAAGAACCCTTTTAAGAAACTGAGCCAAAGTGCTCTAAACCTTTTAAATCTTAGTCTAGGAAGAGGCATAAATGTCACTTTTGCTGCATTCTATTAGTCAAAACAAGTCACAGGACCAGCCCTCTTAAAATGGCTGCAAAGGCATATTGTAAAGCAGCAGGGTTTTATAGGAAAGAGAATAATTGATGCCATTTTAAAACAACATTCGAGCAGAGAGTTGAATAGAGGGAAGGATAAAGATAAAGGAAAATATCATTGGAGATGTGTTTCTAGTAGAGGAAGTAAGTGGCACAAATTCTGAAGGTATAAGAAGGCTTGGTATGTTCTAGAAACAGAAAAACAGTCTAATACTCAATATTCCAGCTGGAGCTAGAACATGAGGAAAATAATTGCAGGAGATAAAGTCAAAAGTCAAAGAAGTAGTCATGGAGATATCTTGGTAGGACCATTTAGGTTATGTTGAAAAATTTGGAATTTAAATTTTACTAAACATTTCTGAGGTCCTCTTGTTTTCAGAGTTGATACGATTTTTATTAATATACTCTATTTAGCCTATGTTTTAACATTGTGTTAAAAATGAGCTATATTGGGGCACCTGGGTGGCTCAGTTGGTTGAGCGGTCAAATCTTGATTTCAGTTCAGGTCATGATCCCAGGATTGAGGGATTGAGCCCTGTGTCGGGCTCCACGCTCAGCATGGAGCCTGCTTAAGATTCTCTCTCTCCCTCTTTGGCTTCCCCACTGACGTGCATGTGCTCGCTCTCTCTCTCTCTCTCAAATAAAAAAAAAGAGCTATACTACTTTGATATAAAATAAACCATAAGAGGTTCACTTTGAATGACATGTTTTAAATATTATAATTATAGTTTAACTAGAAATATAAAGTCATGTCTTTTGATTACAATCATGGTTTACTTATATAAAATACACTTTTATAGTATAGATTTCCAAATTTATAATCATTACAGATCTAAATATATAGTTGAATAGCCTGCATCTTTAAGTTTCTACTTGTTAAAAGGCTAGGAAAACTCTAGAGTGTGAACCAGAATTGACTAAGGTGAACTACACAGTCTCCACACAGTACAGATGAAAGAAGGCTTCAGTGATGCTCCCTTTCTTCCCCTATTTTAATGTGTGTCTCATGCTATCCCATCCCTGAGCTGCATGTGAAGTTTGGGTAGCTACTCTGTTTCTTAGAGGCATTAATCATAGTCTCACATATCGTCCATATATTTTAAACACAAAAATTTGTGTGAATAGAGGGTCATTGTGGTGTAAGGCAGAGTGGCATCACAGAAAAGAAATGCAGATTTTATTAGACAATCTAAGATTTAATCTCAAAATAATGTACCACTGGGTTAAATTCACTGCGTGCTTAAATTCACAAGGTCATATTATGTCACAGTAGTCAGAGCCTCTTCTCTTTCACCCTTTCTATCACTTTCTCTGCATTTCTCCAGAGATTGTTGTCTGCTTGATACTCCGCATTGATGAGGTCTGTTAAAATGATAAAATTTCACGTTTTTTACTTTTATGTATAGGAAATGAAAAAACTGCTTAATAGTTCCCATCAAAGAAAACCTGGTGTAATGCCTACTTTGTTTTTCTGATGGCCAGTACTATGAAAACTACAAAGTTGCCAGCATAACATATAAATTGGAATTGAAGGAAATGGTCAGTAATTATATATTCAAGTATTATTCAGTCAACATAACTGTCAATGCAAGTGCTATATACCTGAGGATTCTTTTATTAATATGCTCTTTGGAAATAAGTGAACGTCACGCAAATGAAGACAGTCTGTTCAGAGGTTGTTATGATCAACTCAGTTTGGCAGAGACTCAAAGATGAGCAGTGCAGTGGGAATGTCTTATAGTGAAACAATGGAAGTCTTCATGAATACGCTAATTGGAAGTCATTTTCGTGAGGTTGCTTGAGGTTTAGCTAACTAACAGGGCATTTTATGTAATTGTTTTGGGGAACATATTTGATATTCTCTGGTTGGTCCTAAGTCAGAGGTGGAGACAAAAGTAGATACATTGGTAGTCATAACCAAGCCCTGAACATTCTGGGCCAATTGATGCAGAGGTTGTGGATTGGCTTCATGGACTTATGTAGGTTAGAGTTCTCTTGCCGTATGTGGTCTGGCCATTGTCTATCCATATAGTCATTCTCTCAGCTCTGTAGCCTGTTATTTCAAATTCAAGTTACAATTGAGCTAAAGTAATGATATAATGTAACATAATGTAATATAAAGTAATATTATTGGTCACATTCTAGGTTTTAAATGAAATACTGTCTAGAATACTTAAATAAAAATTACATCTTAAGATTGAGTGCATCAAAAGTTTGTTATCTTAATGGAAATCATACTCCCTTCATATATATTTCCAAATAATTTTCTTAGGTCTCTATTCACCATGTGGTCAAAATAATTTGAGAGAAATGATAACAGCAAGATGTCAGAATAGAAAGCCACAGATTCTCTCCATTCCCTGTGCCCCCTGACTCTGGGACACTGACTCAACAACAATACGTAGACCAATTCCCTTTGTGAGAAATCCAGAAACTAGTGAAGAGGCTCCCGTACCCCAGGAATTAACCACATTAAAGCTAGTAGGAAAATTCATGACCCTCACCATAGTCCATCCCTCTTAGCTCAGTGCAGTGCCATAGGCAGGAAACTCTCAGCTCCTGTCTTCTTTTCAGGAAGGGAAAGAGAAAACTGAACTGTACGTTCAATATTTTGACTTTCCACAAGTTTCTCAAAAGACATGCTTATATCTTGCCTGAATGAAAGTGCTGAAAAGAAAGCACTAAATTGGGGTCTGCTGAGAACCAGCATTTAGACTAGCATGTAGTCACTTTCCAAAGCCCCTCCTCTTTGCTTAGTGTGAAACGAGTGGGAGAGGTTTTCTCCCAGGTCTCCCTAAAAAGGGAAAAAGTTGGAGCACACATCCAGTGTTTTAGCTCTTCAGGGGAATAATTTATCTTGCTCATCTTGGAGCACCAAGGGGATTTAACTTATTCTACATACCTGAGAGGCACTGAGAACAAAAGAGAGCTGGGTGGCTTGCTGCTGCTCCAGTCCACAGTACAGCAGACACAGGCCAGTACAGATCAATAGCCTCTCCCTTGAGAGAGGGCAAGGGTAGGAAAGAATAGAAAAGCATGTGTCTAATGTTCCAGCTTTTCGGGGGCTGCTCAAGGGACTGGTTTCTGTCTTACTCAACTTGGAGTGATGATGAGACTGGAATATTATAGAAGCTGGGGGGCTGTTGAAAACAAAGGAGAGCTGAGTGCCTGCAGCAACTCCAGAGAACCTGCATACTGCTTACACCATTGGAAGCAAGAGATTATAAACTCCTTAAAAAGAAAATTTTAATCACTCTAATTGGAAATTTGCATTTACAAATCCAGAGGAGATGCAGCCACAGAAAAGGTTTTAGAGGGCCCCTGAATCTCTAGCCAAACTGACTAGTAAAGGTCTTTCCTTTGTATGAAGTTAGTCCATAAAGACTGGGAGAGTTTGTTTTTTGTTTTTGTTTTTTTCTAAATTCACTGATACCCCCCCCACCCCAAAGTTAAAAGCCACAAAGAAATAGAGACACACGGCCCAGTTAAAGGAACAAAATAAATCTCTGGAAACAAATGGAAGTATATGACTTACCTAACAAAGAACCACCATATAGGTACAAGTTCAGGAAAATAATGTATGAACAAAATGAGACCATTAACAAAGAGACGGAAAACATTAAAAAGAAGAAAACAAATTCTAGAGCTAAAAATTATAGTAGCTGAATTGAAAAATTTACTAGAGGTGTTCAATAGTGGATTTGGTGGAGAAGAAGAAAGAATCGGTGAAATTAAATAACATTTGGAGTTATCTAGTCAGAGAAACAGAAGAACAAGAAATAAAAAAAGAATGAAGAAATCCTACAGGATTTGTGGGATACCATTAACTACAGGAGTCCTAGAAGAAGAGAGAGACAAAGGAGCAGGAAGCTTATTTAAAAAATAATAGAGATCAAAGACCACAAAGAAAATATGTATAGAAGGTAGATAAAATAAAATGAGAAATGAATGTAAGCATGTCACTCTAAAAAAAACCAACAAACCAAAAATGAAGACAGCAAAAAGAAAGAGTGACCAAATGCTGTTAAGACAGAAAACAACATGGCAATAGTATTTCCTTCCCAATCAGTAATTGCTTTAAATGTATTGGATTAAACTCCCTAGTCAAGAGTAATTTAGCTTTTGGGTGTCAGGAAATGGGTTTTCTCAAAAGTTCATTGTTGACAAAGGGTAGGCCTAGTAAATAGAATATTAACTACACACATTATTAACTGTAAGTGAATACTTTGGGGAGGGGTTGTTATCTTTGTTGGTTGTTGTTTGTTTAATTTTAATTTCAGTATAGTTAAAATATAGTGTTATATTAGTCCCAGATGTACAATATAGTGATTCAGTAATTCTATACATTACTCAGTGCTCATCATGGTAAGTATACTCTTAATCGCCTTCACCTATTTCACTCATCCCCCCACACATGTCCCATCTGGTAACTGTCAGTTTGTTCTGTATAGTTAAGAGTTTGTTTCTTTGTTTGCTTCTCTCTCTCTTTTTTCCCCCTTTGCTTATTTGTTTTGTTTTTTAAATTCCACATCCGAGTGAAATCATATGGTATTTATCTTTCTCTGACTGATCTGTTTCACTTAACATTATACTTCTATTCTCTCCATGTTATTGCAAATGGCAAGATTTCATTCTTTTTTATGGCTGAATAATATTCCATTGTATGTATGTATGTATGTGTATATATATATATATATATATATATATATATATATATATACATATACATATTCTTTATCCATTCATCTATTGATAGACACTTGAGCTGCTTCAATAAATTGGCTATTATAAATAATGCTGCAATAAACATAGGAGTGCATATATGTTTTTGAAATAGTTTTTGTACTCTTTAAGTAAATACTCAGTAGTGGAATTACTGGGTCATATGGTATTTCTAGTTTTAGTTTTTTGAGGAATTTCCACACTGTTTTCCCCAGTGGCTGCACCAGTTTGCATTTTTACCAACAGTGCATGAGGGTTCTTTTTCCTGCACATGCTTGCCAACACTTGTTGTTTCTTATGTTTTTTTATTTTAGCAATTCTGTCAGGGGTGAGTTGATACCTCATTGTGGTTTTGATTTGCATGTCCTTAATGATTACAAAGTTTGAGCATTTTTTCACATACCTGTTGGCCATCTGTATGTCTTCTTTGGGGAAATGTCTATTCATGCCTCCTCCCATTTTTACTTAGATGATGATGATGATGATGATGATGATTTTGGTGTTGAGTTGTTTAAGGTCTTTATATATTTTGGATACTGGCTTTTATCAAATACACATTTGCAAATGTCTTCTCCCATTCAGAAGGTTGTCTTTTAGTTTTGTTTCTTTTACTGTGCAGAAGCTTTTTGTTTTCATATAGCCCCAATAGTATATTTTTTGCTTTAATTTTCCTTGCATCAGGAGACAGCTAGAAGAAAGTTGCTATGGCTGATGTCAAAGAAATTACTACCTGTGCTCTCTTCTAGGATTTTTATGGTTTCATATTTCACATTTTGTTCCTTAATCCATTTTAAGTTTATTTTTGTGTAGAGTGGGAGAAAGTAGTCTGGGTTTATTCTTTTGCATGTAGCTGTCCAGTTTTGCCAACACCATTTGTTGAAGAGACTGTCTTTTTCCCATTGAATCTCCTTGCCTCCTTTGTCATAGATTAATTAACCATATAGTCATGGACTTATTTCTGGGCTCACTATTCTGTTCCCTGATCTATGTGTCTATTTTTGTGCCAGTACCATACTGTTTTGGTTACTACAATTTTATAATATATCTTGATATCTGGGACTGTCATACCTCCAGTTTTGTTATTCTTTTTTCAAGAGTGCTTGGCTATTCAGGGTCTTTTGTGGTTCCATACAAATTTTAGTATTATTTGTTCTAGTTCTGTAAAAAATACTGGTGGTATTTTGATACAGATTGCATTATATCTGTAGATGGTTTTGAGTCGTATGGAAATTTTAACAATATTTGTACTCCCAATCTGTGAGTGTAGAATATCTTCCCATTTGTGTCATCTGCACTTTCTTTCATCAGTGTCTTATAGTTTTCAGAGTACAGGTCTTTCACCTCCTTGGTTAAGTTTATTCCTAGGTATTGTATTATTTTTGATGCAATTGTTAATGGGATTGTTTTCTTAATTTTTCTTTCTTCTGGTAGATTTTGGTGGTATCTTTAGGGTTATGGGGAGAGAGAGAGAAAGAGAGAGAGAGAGAGAATCATGTCATTTGCAAATAGTGAAAGTTTTACTTTTACTTTACCAATTTGGATGCATTTTTTTTTCTTGTCTGATTTCAGTGGCTAGTACTTCCAGTACTATGTTGCATAAAAGTGATGAAAATGGATATCCTCGTCTTGTTCCTGACCCTAGCAGAAAAGTCTCAGTTTTCTCATATTTAGTATGATGTTAGTTGTAATTTTTCATATATGGCCTTTATTATGTTGTATTATTTTCCCTCTAAACCTACTTTATTGACGGTTTTTATCATAAATGGGTTTTGTGCTTAATGAAAGGCTTTTTTGTGCACCTATTGAAATTATATTATTTTTATCCTTTCTCTTGATGTGATGTATCACATCAATTGATTTGTGAATATATGAATCACCTTTGCATCCTAGGAATAAGTTTCACCTGCTCTTAGTGAATGATTTCGTTACTGTATTGTTGGATTTGGTTTTCTAATACCAAATTTTTTTTTATTTTTTTTTAATCTATATTCATCAGAGATATTGGCATGTAGTTCTCTTTTTTGTAGGGTCTTTATCTGGTGTTGGTATTAAAGTAATGCTTGCCTCATAGAATGAATTTGGAAGTTTTCTTTTCTCTTCTATTTTTTTGAAATAATTAAGAAAAATAGGCATTAGCTTTTCTTTAAATGTTTGGTGGAATTCACCTGTGAAGCCATCTGGTCCTGGACTTTTGTTTGTTGGGAGGTCTTTTATTACTGGTTCAATTTCATTGCTAGTAATTGATCTGTTCAAATTTTCTATTTTTCCTGATTCAGTTTTGGAAAGTTACATGTTTCTAGGAATTATCTATTACATTCGTGTTCAATTTTTGGCATGTAATTTTTCATAATATACTCCTATATTTTGTATTTCTGTGCTGTCAGTTATTATTTCTCCTCTTGCATTTCTTATATACTTGAGTGCTTTCTCTCTTTCTCTTTTGATAAGTCTGGCTAAATGTTGATTGATATTGTTGATCTTTTCAAAGAATCAGCTCTTGGTTTCATTGATCTGTTGTACTGTTTTGTTGTTGTTGTTTCTATTTTATTTCTGCTCTAATCTTCTTTTTTTTCTTCCTTCATCTGGTTTTGGATTTTGTTTGTTCTTTTTTTAGCTCCTTTAGGTGTAAAAAAGAAATTTTTCTTGCTTTTTTTTTAAGTCTATTTATTTATTTTGAGAGAGACAGAGACAGCATGAGCTGCCAGCACAGAGCCCAACATGGGGCTCAAACTCACGAAACTATGAGATCATGACCTGAGCCAAAACCAAGAATTGGACGCTTAACCACCTGAGCCACCCAGCTCTCCCGAGATTTTTTTGCTTCTTGAAGTAGGCCTATATTGCTATTAACTTCCCTCTTAACAACAGTTTTTGATGTATCCCAAGGATTTGGGAACATTGTGTATTCATTTTCATTTGTCTCCATGTATTTTTATTTATCATTATTATTAGTATTATTAGCATTAGTATTAATTATTTCTTAAGTAGGCTTCATGCTCAGTGCAGAGCCCAATGCAGGGCTTAAACTCACAACCCTAAGATCAAGATCTGAGCTAAGATCAAGAATCAGATGCTTAACTGACTGACCCATCCAACTATTTTTTATTTCTTCTTTGATTTCTTGGTTGACCTATTCATTGTTTAGTGGCATATTTTTTAACCTCCATGTATTTGTGCTCCTTCCAGATTTTTTCTTGTGATCAATTTCTAGTTTCATAGTGTTGTGGTCAGAAAAGATGCATGGTATGACGTTGATTGTTTTGAATTTGTTGAGACTTGTTTTGTGGCCTAACATGTGAACTATTCTGGAAAATGTTCCACTTGAAAAGAATGTGTATTCTGATGCTTTAGGATTGAGTATTCTGAATATATCTGTAAAATCCATCTTGTTTAATGTGGCATTCAAAGCCACTCTTTGCTTACTGATATTCTGTTCGGATGATCTATTCATTGATGTAAGTTGGGTTTAAACTCTCTTGCTATTATTGTATTATACTTTCTTTAGTTTGCTATTAGTTGTTTTATGTATTTGGGTACTCCCATTTTGGGTGCATAAATATTTACAAGTTTTATATCATCTTAGATGTTCTCTTTATGATTATGTACTGTCATTCTTTGTCTCTTGTTACAGTTTTTGTTTTAATGCCTATTTTGTCTGATTTTGTTTTCACTTCCATTTTCATGATAAATGCTTTTTTATCCCTTTACTTTTAATCTGCATGTGTCCTTAGGTCTGAAATGAGTCTCTTGTAGGTGGCATACAGATGGATCTTGCTTTTATATCCATTCCTTCACCCTGTGCCTTTTGACCAGAGCATTTAGTCCATTTCAAAGTAATTATTGATAGCTATGTATTTATTCATTTTGTTACTTGTTTTATGATTGTTTTTGTAGTTAGTTCTTTGTTCCTTCCTTCTCTTTCATAGTTTGCTAACTTGCTTTTGTGATATACTTTTGTGATTTCTTGCTCTTTATTTTTTCATATCTATTACTGGTTTTTGATTTGTGGTTACCATTAGGTTTATAGAAAACATCTTCTGCATACACCAGTCTATATTAAGTTGGTAGTCCCTTAAGTTTGAACCCATTTTTTACTCCTCACCAGTACCTCCAGCAAATAAGCTTTATGTTTATGTATTTTATGTTTGTACCCCCTTCCACTGGCCCAGAGGCTGGTATTAAAACTGCTTGGTTTCACTGGACCAACTGGGTGGGATAGAATTGTAGTTACCTTAGTTAACTGAGTATTTTTTCTGCAGTAATAGTAATTGAAATATGGCAACATCAGTTTTGAATTGATCAGGTTTCCTTTTAACTTCAGATTGCAGTGAGCTGAGCAGCTGCAAACTATAAATTGTGTAAGCTACATGATGTAGCAAAAATTAAATTATGTCTTTTAATATTTTGGTGACCTAGACATTTCATATACTAATCATATAAAATGTTTTTTGGTTGTATATAAACTATTTTAAATAGCAACAAATCTTATTTTGAATGCAATGCTTCCTGATTAAGATTATAGACTTTCAGATAGTAATAGAAATAATTAGTGAGTAAATAACAATAATTTATAACTTTCTAAGTTTTCCTTATATATGGAATATTATTTTATTC
Source organism: Acinonyx jubatus (assembly GCF_027475565.1). Taxonomy (NCBI): domain Eukaryota; kingdom Metazoa; phylum Chordata; class Mammalia; order Carnivora; family Felidae; genus Acinonyx; species Acinonyx jubatus. The sequence goes on from NC_069384.1 coordinate 24,089,412, forward strand.
TATGGTTAGAAGAAACACTGCATTGTTATTGTTACAATAATAATGGAGATGATTATCAGGTTATTTGAGTAAAAGAACATTATTCAAAATATTTCAAGAATTTGGGATAAATAATTTTAAGAATGCAAATGTGCATCTACATAGATGGCATTGCATCAACTCAACTATATTTAGAGAAATAACATTTTCTTTGTAACAACTTTTTTTGTGATTAGCAAATAGAAAATGCTTTCTACTCCTTAAAAAACACAATTTTTAAGTAAATTTATGATTTTGAGTATGTCTTTCACAATTAAAGTATAATTATATCATTTATATTTTTAAAATTTAAGATATTTCTGATTTGTTATTGTTACTATATTATTAAGCCTTGCATCTTTTGGGATGAGCCCTGGGTGTTATATGGAAACCAATTTGACAATAAATTTCACATATAAAAAAAAAATTCTGAAAAAAAAAGAAAATATCCTTTAAAAAGGGGACTGTATCATTTGTTACTACTGTAAGTATAATTTTTATTAAATACATTTATTAGCAAAAAAAAGCCTTGTATGAAACATTACTGTAACAAAGTCATGATTATATAAATTAGAACACTTGATAGAATTATTTCAGTAAGCATTATTGAGCATATTAAACTAACTTTTTATCATGTATATAAGGCATTGCATTAGACTCTCTGAGGATTACAAGAGAGTAATCCTTGCAATTGGGATTACAAGCATGAATTTATCACAGATCATCACTGTTTAAAATCCTACACTCATGTAAAAGCAGTAAGTTCTCTCTGTGGTGGAATTTAATGCCACATTCACTAACTCCTAAATATGAATTATTGATTATGAATTTCAAATAAACAGAGTGTCTTAATCTGATTAATATATTTCTTACCCCAAAGCAGAGCTCAAGGCAACACTTCTATGTGAGAAGTGTATTTTGAGTGATAATGATATGATACCAGAGAACAGAAATGAGAGACATAACAGTGAAACAGGGAAGGGGGAAGAGCCATGCAAAGATTCATTGTGAGCCACAAGAATCTCCCATCTATGAGATGGCTACCTTAGTGAGATAATAGACACCTACAGGGGCAGTTGCACTAATTACTAGTACATTTAAAAAATGTTTATTTAAAGCAATGGAAAATCTAATTTTTAACAAAAGAAATCAGCAAAAGTATACACTCATATCCACAGATAGAGAGATTTAAAAGTTAATCTAAATACAGATGCAAGTGTAATGTGCAGGTATTATAGACAGAAAAAGATGGTTTTGGTGTATTAAAAAAACAAATATTTGTTGAACATCCACTATGTATCTAAACAATCTCAGAGTACTAGAGCTCCAGGAAATTCCCTCCTTAGCTAATATATTGGTATTTATTTATATATTATTAGAAAGTTTATTTTGTTTGTATTCTACAGGCAGTTATTAAAGCAGTGGAATCAATATTGTGGCTTTTGCATTTAAAAGATTCTTGAATTTAACCTCATAATTGACAGATTTTCTGGGACACATCTGGAAATATCAATTTTCTTTTATTAAACATTTATCTTTTCAGTGGTATCTGTTAGGCTATGATTCATTCCTGACAAGCAGTGCTGTTGGGTGAAACGTGTTTGCTTCTCATGTTACAGAGGTTTGACAGGTTATATACTGTGTTCTTGGTGGTTTATATATTATTATTTAATGTGACTTCTACATTTTAAAAATCCCTATTTTTTAAAAAAGACAAGCTCCTTAAAGATACCATAAAATATCTTTTTAACATTAAAGTTTCAGGGCTACATATATTTAAGTTTTATATGACTATAATACCACGTGTTTTTAGGTATTTGATTAAAATAATGAAATATAAACTTTCACTGTTTCACAACTAGTAAAAAGTTTCACTTTCTATGTTGCTTACATCAATATAAATATAAATACCCTGTATTTAAAAGAAGAAAAATAATATACATTTTTTAAAAACTTCTCCTAAGATATTTTCGAATGAAGAAAATGATTTATTTAATTTTAAATTGTTTGGATAATCTTCCAAAAGTACTTTCTACATATTTGATTAGGAACACTACGATCATAGTTTACTGATTTTGTAATTTTAGTATTTGAGAGTTTATTATCAAACCTGCAAATAATAAGTACCATTTGTTATCACTTTCCTATGTGCAGCTTAGACACTCTAAAACCTGTCAAATATGTGACTTTATGAAAAGTATTCAAACTCTAAATATCTCAGTTTCTTTATTTGTAATATAATAATTTTTTGTCAACATTATCAGATATAGTATATATAATTTGTCAGAATACCCTCTCATAATTTTGCAGTAAAGAACAACTATATGTTTATATGTTGGAGATAACACTTTGCCTCATACTTTACTTTCATTATCACTACTTCTTAAAACTCAAGTACTTTTCACTTTAGACTGTCTTAAAAGACCCAGTAATGTTTCCCTTTCTAATTTCGTATACCACTTTCACTTTAAAAAAAATTATAGTCACTGCTAAAAAGCAATGTCTCACTTTAAATGTCTTTTTAATGATAAAACACCACAATGTACTGAATCAGTGGTACTAAATTTTATGCAAGCTTTTTGGGTTGTCTATTTGATGAAAAGATTTTTTGGCTTATATGTCTCTTTCAGATTTAATGCTGCAAACCATCTGGACTGTTTGATTTAAGCTTTACTTTTTTGCTTCCTAAGTTCTTAACATCTCTGGTTCTTGTCTGTGTGAAATATATCTCTTGACTTTTACCTGTAAGCATGCTACCCAACAGATTGGTCTTTCTGAATTACCATACGTCCTTTACAAATTGAATCTCTTGATCTGTCATCTTATACAAACATATCCACCTTCATAGAGCTTTGGCATAATATATTTCTTACCTCAGGTTACTCATAACCCAAATATATTCTAATATGGAAGTCAAAATTGAAGGAATATTGTGTATATATGACTAGGAAGATGAGAAGGAAAAGGAGAAAGAGTTGCAGGAAAAAAAGGAGACATCATAGCTAGCTATTCTCCAGATACTTCTTGTAAAAATTAGCAACAAACTTGATCACATGGAACATACTAGAATGTAAGACCACTTTGAATTAGGGAAAATTCTTTGAATTATTGCTAAGTTACAAAAAAACATTTAGAAATGAAAGTAAGTTTACTTTTGAGAAAATCTATCATTATTATTTTCTAAATGAATATGTTGTCTAAAATTTTTAAGAGAAATTCTTCATGATACTGACTTCATGAAAATATATTTTTTAAACTATTTATGTAAATTTCAAGATGAAAGAATTACTTTCTAACTAACTTGAATACCTGACAAATTGCCTTATACTGTTTCTTGAGAAAGCTCAGAATAGAAAGACCTATCTAGGTAGGAGTAGACAAATTGCAATTCTATTTGATAACTCTAAGTCATAGTCTCTTTATTTAATATTTATAGATTCTGCCAAGAAATGAAATAATTTTCATTTTTATTACTGTACTTAAACTTAGAATCTTCAGTAATAAAAGCTTGTAAATGTTTAAAAGTACATTCTGTGGCTCAGTGTCACTGCCCTTAATTTTCTATATGTCTTCTTGAAGTTCTTTTAAAGGTCTTGCTAAAGAAAAGTGGGATCCCCCCACCAATAGTTCCAAGTATTTGATACTGAAAAACATCACATTTCCTCTGTTGAAGTGTCTTTGTATTAATTAAAGCTTTAATTATGTAATGTGGGAGACTGTATTTTAAAGCAGTGGTAACTGGACTAAGATTCACTCTTTCACTCTTAAACTCCTTAAACTTGAAAGTACTCTTAAATTATTGAAGGATGTTGCTAAATAAATACATGAACTTATTGTAAATTATTATTGTTATTGATGGTATTTGAAGAAATGTTAATGTTTCATTTGACATCAAGTAAAAATTATTTGTAAAACAAGCCAAATAGAATGAAAATGACATACATTGTTGATAGTGACTATTATATTAGTTTTAAATGACAGTTCTAACTTAAAATCATCAAGTGAGATAATTTTAACTACAGAGTTTTCTCATATGTACATGTAAATGTCTTATTTATAATTGTAAAAAAAATGTTAAAAAATATTTACAAATAAGAATTACACATTGGGTCATGACTGAATAGTTTTTGTAAAAATAAGCTTTCTGCCAAAAACAACAATAAAAGCTAGAAAATAACACAAAAATTCTCTGAAAGAATATAAGCCATGTTTTAAAATACAAAATGTGTGGCATCAACAGAAAAGGGAAGTGCAGTGAGATAAGACATTTTTTTTTTCTCTAAGAAATTTTTTTAATTTTCAGCAAAGAAAATAGAATCTAAGAAGAAAGATACTCCCTTGAGTTTTCACTGGTCTCATCTGATACTGTAGACAGGTTGAAAGTGAGACTTACCAAGGCAGCTGGGTCTTAAAGAGAAAAAAAAAAATGTGGTCAAGAATTCTCCATGCATACAGCCTTCCTGAGTCATTTGTCAGCTTCTAAGCTAGGCATGTATAGTCTGGTTCTGAGAGGCAGAGATTAAAGTATGGGACATGCCATAGTAAAGTGATGGCTTTTTAGGAGGGTCCACGAGTTCTATACTTTATTAATAAAGGCTATGTTCCAGGAGTAAAATCTGTATCCATGGACTAGGGTGAAACCATAATAAACTAGACACAAATGAATCAAATATATTGTCTTAATTCTAAATAATAGGGGGAAATTAAGCCCTTCTTAAGGAAGAGTATATCAACCAATGACTGAATTTTTTAATAAAATTGAAGAGCTTTCAGTAAAAAATTTCCAGACATGCCAAACAAACAAAAAAAACAAAAACAAAAAAACTCTACAAAAACTCCTCACCAGGTTCAAAGTGTTAAAATGTAAAGAGGAAAAAACTTTAAAAAGGAAAATAATATAGGAATGGATTATAAACACACCCAGCTATAGTTTTGAATCTTTTCTCTCTCCATATTCCAAACTGGATGCTTTCTACTTATTTCTTTTCCAATTTCAAGCATGAAAGAAAAAAGGGTTTAAAATGTATTTTAGGGGTGCCTGGGTGGCTCAGTCAGTTGAGCAGCTGACTTCAGCTCAGGACATGATCTCACTGCCTGTGAGTTCAAGTCCTGCATCTGGCTCTGTGCTGACAGCTCCGAGCCTGGATCCTGTTTTCAGATTTTTTGTCTACCTCTCCCTCTGCCCCTCCACCACTCATGCTCTGTCTCTGTCTCTGTCTCTGTCAAAAAGAAGTAGGATAATTACAAAGAAAAGAAAGCTGCAGAATAGCACTATAAAGCTTCTTTCTTATTTTCTTTTTTATGTTTTTATTTATTTTTGAGAGAGAGAAAGATTATGAGCAGGGAAGAGGCACAGAGAGGGAGACACAGAAGCCAAAGTAGGCTCCAGGCTCTGAGCTGTCAGCACAGAGCCCGACGCAGGGCTCAAACTCATGAACCACAACATCATGACCTGAGCCTAAGTTGGATGCTTAACCAATTGAGCCACCCAGGCACTCCCAAAGTAAAGCTTCTGAATGTCAACCCTGAGGGAAAATCTAAAATCTTAAAGTGGCCAGATGGATGAGATACATTCTCTTCAAGGAGCAAAACAAGGATAGACAGATGATCTTTCAACTTAGAGTGTGGAAGTAAGGAGACAAACAACATTTTAATGTTTGGAGGGGGGAAAAAAGAAATCTAAAATTCTATACTGTGAAAAATTATCTTTTGAAAATTAAGGTGAAGTAGATACTCCTAGACACCAAACAAACAAAAACCCCTGAGATTACATTAAATAAAAGTATTGCATCAGTGTTAACTTTTCTGATTTTGAACATTGTGCTGTATCTGTATTATGGTGACATAGGGAATTAATTTTTTTAGGAAATACACACTGAACTTTATGCAGTTAAGGGTATGATATAAGCAGGCTACTCTCAAGTGGTTTCAAAAAAATATACATGTTTATTTTAAAAAGGGTAGAAAACCAGAAAGGCATGTAATGGATGCTATCAATGTTCTAACAAATACATTACACCCTACCCTGGAGGGCACTTTTCAGACGAAGTCTTCCTGAACCTTTGCCCACAAAAGAGTTTTCTAGCTACAGGATTGCACTAGGTTTCAAGGGGGAAGGTTGAAGAAAGGAAATATCCCAGATATGACCCTTAACAAATGAGGAATGAAATGATGGACACATTCCCTGTAGTAGTTTCTATTAATCTGTAACACTTTACCATAAATTTCATTGTTTAAAATGAAAGAAGTTTATTATCTTACAGTTCTGTAGGTCATAAGTGCTTTGCACTTATTAGTCTTGCTAGACTAATATTCTTTCTGGAAGTTCTGTAGCACGATCCATTTCCTTGCCTTTTCCAGATTCTAGACCTGCCTACATATCTTAGTTTGTGTCTCCTTTCATTCTTCATAGCGAGCAACGGCTGGTTGACACATTCTCACGATGCTTTCTTTGATTCTAATACTTCCACCTGTCGAATGCTCATTTAACGACCCCTATGATTTTGTTGGGCCCACCTGGATAATCTAATCTCCTTATTTTTAGGTCAGTTGATTTATAATTCTATCTGTAATCTTAATTCTCCCTTGTCAGATAACCAAAAATAGTTGCAGATTCTGGGAATTGGAACATAGACGCTTTGAGGGAACATCTTTTGCCCACTTCATACCCCAATGTATTTGGCCCTAAGTGTGAAATTTTTAAGTGTGTTCACAATCCCCAGTGGATTCATTTCTATTTTCTCACAACAATTAGCATTCACTTACACAGGCTTTACTAGCTTTCCTTTATTCCTCTTTACCATTTCTCTATAGGCCTTTCCTTGGATCACTTTCCAGATAACTGCTTGAACTCATCTCAGGCCCTGCTTTTGTTGGAAATCAAATTTGATATTTGATAAGTGCTTAACAAAATGTAATAACATAATATTCAGTTAACTTATTAAAATGTACTTAACATTATTGAAATGAAATCAATTAAAACCACAATGACATAATGCAATACACTGACCAGAATGGATTACAAGACACATACATAGGCTCTCACACTCATATACCCTGAAAACAACAATAAGAAGGAATCTCATGATGGAAATATATATTCAATATCTATTCAGAAAACTTCTGTGTAATATCTTACTAACACTTCAGAAGTTATACTCCTTAATATATGTTCTTAAGAAATAAACACTAATGTATGATGTAAGTAATCTACTCTCAAATGGTTTAGAAAAAAATAATATTTATGTTTAAAAAATAATCAGAAGGCTTCACTATGTATGTAGCAGTTGCTTTTATTAACCCTTGCATTCCCTCTAGCTTATTCTGGAAGTCACATGAGGCATATGTGTAGCTAAAGCATATAATTATAGTAGATTTGTTTACAGTGTACTAAATTGGAAGCAGTTGCAATATTCATCAAAAGAAAGGTGCAAATTACTGTCTACTTATAAATTAAAATATAATAGCAATAAGAAATTACAAATTAAAATTACCATACCAACTAATATTTCCAGTGCATCCCATTTTCATGTTACCATCAGAATTAGATATATCCAGACTCTTGTTTGTATGTCAGACTCAAAGATTCTTACATAATATTCTGACCACTTGTGCTCTGGATTAGCCCTAACATTTTCCTTAGTTTATACTGAATGTGTGTAACTGTGGTAAGGTTCAACTGCAGTAGCTTGCTTCTCCCAAATTTCTCCTCTTCCTCCTTTAAAACCAGCCCTACAAAGTCTCTGACTGCTGAATCCTCATTCACTTTTCTTTCCTCACAATTCATACAATACTTATAGTCTGAAGAGCCTTATTTTTAGACAAACATCCCCAATGATTAAAGCTCTATTAAATTTTTTGCATTCCTCAGAGTGCCAAAATAAGGAAATAATTAAAGACAGCTATTCTTTATAGGGGAATATATAAAAAGTATACTTCACATTTGGCAGTGGTTTGGTTATGTGAGCCTATGATGAATGCTTAAAATTAATTTTATTGATGTTGCTAGAGCATTTCTATTGGCTTATCATGTAGTCATTTTGTAAGACAAATGTTCTTGTTTTATTTATCCTGTTATATTTAGTATTTTAACTTTAGCCTGTAAAACATTTCTCAAGTCTTTTTTTTATGACACATATGTTATTGTAGTTATATACAAAGGATCTGACTTATTAAAACATCCCTAAAATGAATTGTACATCCAGAAGAATCATAATTATAATCACACAATACTTCTATTACTTAATTATTCAGACTAGGTTTCTTTTAGTATGTCTGACTTTTTTCTTTTTTTATTATCTGTAGAAGTCATAATTAGTTCTGGTTCCTGGGTCAATGTTTAATCACTATCACTATGTGATCAATTTATCGTATATTATCTGTATATATATATATATATGTATATGATTAGATATTAGAATTGAGCATTTTTTTCTGAGCATAGCAAAAAGTTTAGCAACTTATCTCAAAAATATATGTAAGTTCCCTTTGAAAATCATCTACTACCATATGAATATCCCTGCAAATTGTTATAGATGAATTTATGTCTTATTGCTAAAGAAAGGAATAACACATTTAAAAATTACACCTTTAATAGAGCTGATGGAAAAGTGATGCTATTTGATGAGAAACCAAATGCTGTTATGAAAAGATATGAAACAAACATGGAAGTACAATTAAGAATATTTAGTGTAGGAAAATATAAGTAGTGCTGTTATTAACATATAGTACCCTCTAAAATATAGATATGATGCTTTAAAATGAAAATTAAAATAGTAAAAAACAATATGGTGAGACAAAATAACAAGCCGCAGGTTTTTGGATTATTGTCATAAGTACATAGGAACAAGGTATCTGATGAATATTTTACTACTTTATTTTTCATTAAGAAAGCATACATACAGTGGTAAAGATTTGAGAATGAAAATAATAAAAGTGAATGTAATAAAACATATACTACCAAATCATAAATACTATTAATACTTTGTGTATTTTTCCAGACATTTTCTACATCATGCTAAAGATACATATTTGTAATACGTTTATTCACTGTATCTTTAACATTTTCCCAGCTCAATACATTTTCATCTATAGTTTTTCTTTAAATAATGAAACCATCCAAGAATTCCCTAACATCCTTTTACAGAATCTACACAAATCACTTCTGTTTGGGAAACATCAGTGTGAGTTGCTTATGGAAATTCATCCTACCCTCCTAGTGCCTTGTTCATCACAAATTCTTAATCTTAGTGAAGAATCCTACCATAAACCCAGTAGTAACTCATGTTGAAACCTGGAAGGTGAACTTGACCCTTTCCCCTCCTTTAATGAGCAAAGGACTTGAATTTAATTGCCTTCTTAACCCACAATGGCATTAATGTTTTGAAAAATGACTTTCATCTAAAATTACTACATCAACTTAATTGGGTGCCATCCCACTACCCTTCAATTGATGCTTCCCTGTGCCGCTAGAGAAATTCTTCCAAAAACGGATCGTGACTCTTTTTGTTTGTTTGTTTGACATGCTTTATTGTTTCTCTTTGATTTTAGAATAAAATTCAAACCCCTGAAATATGGATTCCAAGTGTCTTAGTCCATTTGGGCTGCTGTAACACATACCACAGACTGGGTAGCTTATAAACTGCAGAAATCTATTGTTCACAGTTCTGGAGGCTGGATGTCTGGGATCAGGGTGCCAGCAAGGTCAGGTGAGAAACTTCTTGTCACAGACTTCTTGTATCCTTACAGAATGGAAGTGGTGAGGGAGCTCTCTCAGATCTCCTCTAGAGGCACTAATCTCATTCTTGAAAGCTCTACCAGAGTGACCTAAGCACCAAGTACCATCATCATTAGAAGTTAGGATTTCAATATATTAGTTTTGGGAACACAAACATTTGGGGCATAGCACCAAGATTAATTAGGACCTATAGACCTAAGGTTCTTTATGACCTCAGACACACTAAAATTTCCTAAGCATCTCTTCCCTGGCTGGGAGCTTCATACTTTTTATTCTATTAGACTGAAACTTTTCTTTCCACTCTCACATGAGTTTCACATCTACTGAAAAATATCCTTTGAATCCAATTAGCTTAGGTTAGGTGATCCAATTGCATTTAATGGAAATCATGTGATTGTCTCTTCTGTGCTAGATTGTCAGCCCGGTGAAGACAGACTTCACATGAATGTATCTCAAAGCTTATCAGACAGCCAGGCACATAAGCACTCAATAAACCTCCCATTATTCAAACGCCTTTTTAAAGGACATTATAGTTATTTTTATTTTTTACAGTTATAAACTATTATTACTAGTGTTATATATGCATATCTGATAAATTATTTATTATTTTCTAGAACTTAATATTGACCAAAAAAAATTGATGTTTGATATTTTTTAGGTAGCAAGCTCAGAGTGTGCTTAAATTATCACAGGAATCATACCAAGGTATATATAGAGCATGGGGTGGACTCTAAAAAATACAACACTAATATAATATTACATTTTATACCATTAGTGTTCCAAATTCCAGCAGCTTTTCAAAAGGATATTGAGTACCTTTATGTTATAATAAAAAAGAGAATGACAATTTTATATGGAGGAGAGAACAGAGGTCTTGGAATTAAGAGATTCTGATTTATCCTGCTTTCAATATGTATATTAGCAAAGTAACAATTTACAGGTCCCTTTCCAAGACAGGTCCCAGTTTCCACCTCTAGTAATTAGGAAGTTGCATTAAGTGAACTATTAAATTCAGTATCTATGATAAAAGTTCCCAAAAGAGTAGAATAAGATTGAAATGGATATGTAAGTAGGAATATTCTATTATGAGCGTGTAGTTCTAACTGCAAGTGATTTGAACAATTTATCTCTCTATTACTGAAATTAAATGTCAGTCTAATTTCCCTAGTCGTATGGTGGAGTAAATGTATATGTATATATGTACAGTATATACATATACATACAGCTTTAAAAATAGCACATTAGAGTTTAACTTGTGTTTTTTTTTTAGTTTTCAGAAATTGCTGACTACAATTACATTAATAAATATAATTATCCATAACAAGATAAAGATATGTTAGCTATTCCTACTAAACTTCTATTTGTTTTATAAATACGATGGGTACTCAGTAGAATATGATGCATAACTAGTATTTTAAATCATAATAACTTTATATTTTCTGATACATTATACCATTAGTATAAAGTAACTAGAATAAGAATATAGAAATAATTTTTAAATAATTTTAAAAGTCTAGGGGCACCTGGGTGGCTTAATTGGTTAAGTGTTGACTTCAGCTCAAGTAATGATCGTATGGTCCATGAGTTCAAGACCTGTGTTGGGCTCTGTGTTGACAGCTCAGAACCTGGAGCCTACTTCAGATTTGGTGTCTCCCTCTTTTTCTCTCTGCCCCTCCCCTCTCGTGCTCTCTCTCTCTCTCTCTCTGTCTCTCTCTGTCTCTCTCTGTCTCTCTCTCTTTCTCTCAAAAACAAATAATCATTAAAAATAAATTTAAAAGGATAGAGTCTAAATCACTTTCCATATATGTCATATATATATATATATATACACACACGTATATCTTCACAGAGACACATATATGCTTGTGCTGTGTGCATGTATATATCATAAATATGGAACTGTAGATATTTTCTAATTACAATTTATTTCATTAAATAAAGCAATAAAATAGGTAAACATCTTATTAAAAATATGTCTCTGTTAAAAAGGGAGGTGGAAAACAGCGGTATATATATTAATATATAGTAATTCCCTGAAAGATACATCTGTTACAAGTTTTACAAAATAAGTGAATTATTTACTTTGTTATAATTATTAGGGTGGTTCCACATATTAATACTACATAAATCCAACTTTAATGTTTAGTATTCATTGAAATTTCCCTCATCCTTTTTTTTATAAGTTTATAATTTCCCATCCCTACAGGTAAGTATGGGTGGGAAAATTAGCCAAGAAAATAATAAGGGAAAAATATGAACCTTAAATTTCTGTGTGTGTGTCTATGACAGGGAATCAGTTTATATGTATATTTCCTCCCTCAGTGTTTATATTAAAACTTGGATCATAAAGTAGTAAGGTTAGAAGTTTGTTTGAAATGTATATAGGTAGGTATATGTATTGAACACAGTCTGAGAGAACATGCAACAACATAGTATAGTAATCATGGTTATCTCTTGTTCGTAGTTTAATGTTGGAAATAGTTTTCCCTTCTGTTTATTTTCGTCTTCAAGTTTGTCCATACTGAAAATAGAATAGTTATCTGATTATAAGTTACAATAAGAGAACAAAACTGTATGCAAATGAAAATTTTACTCCTCCAGTATTGTATCCTACCTTTGTTGAGAGTTTGCTAGGGAAGAATCTGTGGCAGTGCTTCATTTACACTGTTTTATTTTATCCTAACAGAATTTACATAATCATTATTTCATTAATACACATAAGATGTTAAGTGTCTCATAATGTAAGATGAATATGAAATCCAAAACAAATGTAAGGGAAAGCCACATGACTTTAAAATGCATGAACTATTCATTATTGTATTGAACCTTCCAACAAAAACTTAAATTCATGAGTTTCCCCCAAATTTGTGAAAAGTAATACTTGTTCCTGTTTTAAAGTAAAGTATGGTACTCAGACATCCAGATTATATTTTATTGTGTTTTCTGATATTAATTTTTTTGCTGATTTTTAAAAATATTTTTGAATTATTTTTCTGATTTTTATGTCAAATATTCCCTTGCTAAGATTATTAGTTTCTAAGTTAATAAATCCACTTTCCTTCTCTTAGTTTCTTATCTGTGTGAATTGCATTTCCAGTGTTCTATCAATGAGTCTCCAATTTGGTAGTAGAAAGGCAGCTCATTTGGTCATTATTACAAAGGAGAATCCATCTAGTTTAGTGAGGGCTTAATATAATTAAAAAGTACACTGCTGGAATATGTTATGTATTTTTGTGTATTGAAGGTTCAATTTGTGTTTTTGAGATCAAAAGGAATTTTCTTCCACATTCATTGTACTAAGCTGAGTTTAATATGTTTGCCACAAAATAAAAATTGTAAAGTGAAAGTGAGCTTTATAACTTGAAGTGAATAGCTACAAATAAATAACAAAGAAAAATGGAAAATATAAATAGATTCTCAACTTTAAAATTGAGACTATAAGGTACATCTTACATGCTTATTATTACTTATCATCTTGACTTCTATAAATATTTAACTTGTCTTTAAAAAAATTGTTTCAATGAGTAGCATGGAGCTCATCATTAATATATATATATATATATATATATATATATATATATATATATTCAGCGAAACAAAATGAAGAACTTAGAATAAAACATCTTGGTCATTTTTTTAAATAAAGCCCCTTGTACATGAACATGGGAAAATTATATGAAGAGTTTAGACGCTTGTAAAGCCACTCCCTCATTTATAATCTCTGCAGTAGGCAGCTTCTGGAATGGATCCCAGTGTTCCCCACCCGCCTGATATTTACACCCTTGTGTAAATCCCTCCATTTGAATATAGACAGGAACAGGTGACTGGCTTCTAATAAATGTTAAATGGCAAAAGGTATATTGTGATATGCTACTTCCAAGATTAGGCTTTAACAAATTGTGATTTCCATTGTGTTTTCTCTCTCTCTCTCCCTCTCTCTTCCCTTTTTGTTTGCTCACTCCGAAGAAACCAGCAGCCATGTTGTAATTTCCTGTGAAAATGTCCACATAGCAAGGAGATAAAGGATGATTTTGGCCAATAGTGTGCAAAGAACCGAATCCTGCCAACAACCACATGAGTGAGCTGGAAAGGGTTCTTTCTCTATAAATGTCTTGAAAGGACCACTGTTTTCAGCTGCCTTGAAAGCAGCTGTTTGGGTAACCAAAGCCATCAGACACAGCCAAGCAGCGTCTCGCTCCCCGACCCACAGAAACTGAGATAATACATCTTGTTGCTAAAAGCCACAGAGGTCAAGGATAATTTGTTATACAGCAATTGATAATTAACGCAATTTTATATAAATTATGTTCTGAATTTCTATAATGACAGATTTCAACAGATGGTAATTTCCCAGCAACTACACATACAGTGGAACTAATTCAGGCAAATAAATGTACTTAGTTGCTCTTTTCCTGTAATCAATGGGAGTGAATAAATGAAGGAATTTAGAAAAATGGGATGAAGTACATATGCATTTTCTACCAAATTAATAGGATAAAATTTTCCAATAATGTACAATTTTCATCAAAATATTTATGTACTATATTATTTTTTCTAAAGAAATTAATAGAAGTTTAAGAGTTGTATATTTTGCAGGATGATTTGGCATTCTAGATGGATCGCTTTAATGTCACCATTATAACTTAGTTCTGATCAATAGTCTGCTTATAATTAGCTGGGCTTTATGTAACTAGTATTTGTCTCATGATGAAGGTGATGGATGAGATGATCTTTAAGATACATTCAATTATAAAATTCAGTGATTATAATTTCTGACTTCTTACCCTTTTATACTTTTAACGCTCGTAAAATTGTGTGAACTGAAGTATAAATTAACCTTGGAAATACAGATTAAATATAGATTAGGACAAATTTAAAACAAAACAAAACAATACAACTGGACTTTCAAAGAAACATAAGGCAATTTTTATATAAAATATTTTATAATTAAAATAAGATTAAACTATAGCTACTATTTTGACTCATTATAATATTTCAGGCTCTGTGTTAATTTATATATTTACCTTATTCCCAATTATAGATAAAAAAATATTAGGAGACAAGCCTGTAGGCACATATTTATAAAAGAATGGAGATAAGGTTTAAATTCCATTTCCAAATCTTATAATGACAATGGGCACTTAATATGTGTATGTAATGTTAAAACGTTTTATTTTGTTTTAATTTATTAAAAACACTTTAAATTTTGCGTTAGGGAATGAAATATGATTCAAAAACTTAATTCACTACATTAAAATTAATTAAGAACAACCAGACAAATCTTCATCAAGTAAAGATTAAAATAAGTTCTTATAGTAATAAAAGTTAGTGTTTACATTGGAAATTAATGCAGAGATTTGATAAAAGATGTATAAATAACTTGTAAAAGAGTTGCCAAAATATTGACATATTTCTTACTAATAAGTAAAAGTAAAATTGGATCATCTCTGAAATAGTGGGCACAATTAAAGCTATTTCCCTCTAGTCATAGTGAAGGATCATTGCTTTTCCTCTTAAAGTACAAATTTAATTAAGGTTGTGTTTAATTTAAATATCAAAGATTTTTTTAAGCCAAATAAATCCAATTCATTTTAAAGAGCAATTTATGGGCTGGGTAATAAGCGTGACACACTGGCTCCTCAGGTGAAGCAGAAAGATAAAGATGGCTATATTTAATTTTTAAGAGATGTGACACATAACATAATAACTGACCTCAAATAGGAAATCTCTATGATTATATAAATCAGAGAGCTTCTCTGCTATGAAATAAAGCCTCCTGGGTAACTAATATTCTGAGAGTTAGACTGCTGAAATGGAAAAAGCAAAGCTGACAGGCAATGAGATTAAGCAAAGGGCATAAAGGTGCATATCCTAATGCTTAACTTCAATAGCGATACAGTGTAACAGAGGCGCCTTCTGTTTTAATGAACTTTCACTTACTATGTTACCATTTCCGAGTATTGTTTCATAAATGGAAATAAGTTTTCATAACATATATTAACGTGTTTGAAATTCACCAAGAAAAACCCAGGTTTTAAAAATCATATGTTCATTATGTTCTTTCAAGAAACATTGAAATAGGTATGACATAATTACTATTTTCATATTTTACTCTGTACCATTTTACTGGCAGTTAAAATGACATCCTATATCTTGTGTAAGGGTAAATGGTAGCATGTGCATAGTTAATTGAACCAGTACAAAAATTGATTGGTCTTATCATTTCGGTCATCATAATTTTTATCTGATCTTTTGAGAGGAGGATGGTCAGAAACAGTGGAGCAAACACTTTAAACCCAAAGCTCATTTCACTGAATTAAGAAGCAAAGCTGACTGTGAGAGAGTTCATACTTTGAAGAAATTAAGCACATAATTATTAAGTGAATATATTAAATCTAAAGCATCTACAATCTTTGAAATGTTAAAATACGTAACCATTTACAAAACTCTCAGATAGATATAATCAAATCACACTGGGGTTCTTGATGGTGTGGTATATTGTGATTGATGACACTTTCATATTAACTAAATATGTACCACAAAGTAAACAAAAAGATCTTCCAGGTGTATTTTCAACTTTTTTTTCTTTCATTTTCATTTTTAATATTATTTGTTGAAAATTTTAAAGCCCATTTCCTCAGATTTTTTTAAGGAATGCAAATGCACATTTCCATTGAGAATTTTAGAACACCTTATTATAATTTTTCCATAATTCACTGTTATTCTGTCCTATAATTCAATAATAGGCCCTGCCACTTTTAGTACTAACAAATGTGTCTACCTATGCTATCAAGTATTAAAATTATCTCCTTAAGGTTGTGCTTTAATAGCTGTAAATCTCACCAATTATCCTATTAAATTGCTATTAAGACAGACAAGGCATATAATTCAGGAACTACAGTGGCTCTTGGTTAGACTGACATTTTGGCTCATTACATATATAAATTGAATTTATCTGATAGTTCAAGTATTCTACCTTCTCAATAGTCGACAATTTTGGCCTATGATTTTCTGATAATTCACCTGTAAATATACCTATTGATGGCTTTATACTTTAGCAGCTTCTTTGCCATCATGACTTTTTATGCTTTTAAAGTTGTCACTTATCATCTAGCAAATTTGGTTTTTTTGTAAAAGGTGAAAACCAGTGAATCAAAATCTTTCTACTATGTATGCAATTCTTTAAGAAAATGAAGACAGTTTAACCTGTGGAATGGTACAAAAAATTGATTTAAAAAATCTCCCAAAGAAATAGAAATATGATGGTTTTTTGAGGGAGATACTTAAAGGCTAACATGGAATTCTGCTATTAAATCAATTTGAACATCAGACTTTGTCTGAAAATACATTTTCCTTACATTGCGCAGAATATTAAGATGGCCCTTGTTCAGTGCTATGCCCATCAAAAACCCAATAGCATTTATAGAGAAACAGAGAAAACAATCCTAAAATTCATATGGAATCACAAAGTATCTAGAATAGCTTAAAAAAAAACCCAAAGCAAAAAACAATAAAATCTTTAAAAAACATTGGCCTTCCTTGGTGATGATTTCTTGAATATGAAAGCAAAAGCACTGATAAGGAACACAAAGACAGACAAGTGAAGCTACATTAAGCTGCAAAGCTTCTGTACAGCAAAGGAAACGACAACTGAAAAGACAACCCATGGAATGGGAGAAAATATTTGCAAACTACATATCCGATAATTGTTTAATCTCCAAAACATATAAGGAACCCCTACACTCAATAGCTAAGAAACAAATTACTCAATTAAAAAATGGGCAAGAATTGGAATAGACATTTTAATAAAAGGAGACTTAGTAATGGCCAACAAGGACATTAAGAGGTGCTCAACATCACTAGTCATAGGGACAAGCAAATCAAAATCACAATGAGACATCACCTCACACTTGTTAAGGTGGCTATTTTATTTAAAAAATATATACATGACAGCAAATGTTTGTGAGGACATGGAGAAACTGGAATCTTTGTACACTGTTGGTAGGAATGTGAAATGGTATATCCACTATGGAAAACACTATGGAGGTGCCTCAAAAATTAAAAATAGAACTACCTTCTAATCAAATAATCCCATTTCTGGGTATATTCCAATGAAAATCAGGATCTTGAAGAGATCTGAATGCCCATGTTCATTGTAGCATAATTCATAGTAGCCAAGATATGGAAATAAGCTAAATGTTCATCTGTGGATGAATGGATAAAGAAAATGTGGTACATATATTCAATGGAGTATTATTCAGCTTTAAAAAATAAAATCCTGTCATATGCAGTAACATGGATGAACTTGGAGGACTTTATGCTAAGTGAAATAAACCAGTCACAGAAGGACAAATACTACGTGAATCCACTTACTTGAGGTATCTAGAAGACTCAAATTCAAATAGAATGATGGTTGCCAGGAGAAATGGGAATTTATTACTCAACAGGCATAAAATTTCACTTTTGCAAGATGAATTAATTCTAGAGATCTGCTTTACAACATTGTGCCTATAGTTAACAATACTGTATTTTGTGCTTAAATGTTCATTAAGAGTGTAGATCTCGTGTTAAGTGTTCTTACCACAATTTAATAAAAAAAGATAGCCTTTGTAACCTTTGCCTCTGGTGTTACACCAATGATTATTTTATATTACATGGCAAAAGGGAATTTTGAAGATGTAGTTAAAGTTACTAATTTGTGACTTCACATAGAGACATCATCTGAGTGGGTGTAATCTAATCCCATGCATCTTTACAAAGCGGAGAGTTTTCTCAGGCTGGTGGCAGAAGAAGAAGTCAAAGAGATTTGAAGCATGAAGAGGATTTAATCCGCCATTGTTGGCTGGAAGATGGAGGTCACCATGTGACCAGGAATTCCTATAAAATCTGAGGGTGGTCTCCGGTTGACAACCAGAAAGGAAACCAGAGCCTCAGTTCTGCAAGCAAAAAGACCTGAATTCTACCAACAACCTGAATGAGTTTGGAAGCAGATGCCTCTAGGTAAGAACCCAATAGATTCCTTGTGTAGGTCTTAGAAGGCCCTGTGCAGAGGATGCAGATGAGCCTGACCAGACTCCTAATCTACAGAGTTTTCAATACTTTTATAGGCAGATCCATCAGCTTTGTGGACTATGCTCTTACTTTGGTTGCAACAGAGAAATTTGAATAAAAGAACACATAGCTCTTGAACTTAGGCTAAAGTAGCAGAGAAATGGTAACAATAAAATATAAGTTACTGTCTCCTAAACCTAGAAAGTATTTTTCTCAACATTTGAATATGTGCACTTGCTTGCATGCACATGCACACACATACACACACACACTTTATACTCTACCAAAAGCTGCAAGATTGATCTTCTTAAAACCTTGCTTTGATTATGCCATTATTTTGTTCGTTATTCTGTTCATTTTATTATGTCATTAATTGTCCTGCAGTTACTTTCTGTTTTCTACAAAGTAAAAGTTTATTCATTGTTCTGATAATTAAGCACTCATAGGCTATCAGGCAAGTTGTTGTTGTTTTTTCCCCTCGGCTATAATTTTAGAGAATGAATGGTCTTTCTATTCTATTAGGTCAATTTTTTTTGTCCGTCTCAAACATTAATACTTCCCTTGTCATATATACACTTTATTATTATTTCTTCACTCAAATTATATTAGTAAAATAGCTAAACCTTCTGTGCAAGGATAGAAATAACCAAGAATTGAGTAGATAGAATGAGGAAAGGAAAAGAACATATAAACACTTTCATTGAAGAAGAGGATTAAGATGTATTTCATTTGTTTTTATAGCCTGGCCATTCAGTTCCTCATTTATTCCATAAATACTGATTGACCACTTTCTGTATTCTAGGAAGACACTTGGCCAGGCATCTTCCTGAGTATAAGGAAGGCATTTCCTGAGTGTGTGTACATTATTATACTGGAAAATGTTTAGTAAGTGATTTATCATTATTACTTACTGATTACATACACTAAACACATTCTCCTCTCTGTGACCAAATTTTTGCCTATATTTATAACCATTCCAAGTTTGAGACATTTATTTTAGTTGCATATTATAAAACAAAAGGAAGAAGAAGAGTTTTTTTGTCTTACATAATTGAAAAGTCAGGCAAGGAGAAGTTTAAAGGCTAAATGATGTGTCAATTCTCTATTCTTTTTCCCCACCCCTGGACTCCCATTTTCCTTGATTTTGCTTCCTTTTATTCATGTAAAGGTCTGGATTTAAGCCAATTTGGATGAAAATATTAAAGAAGCCTAATAAGGCCAAGCCTGATGGCAAACTGCTCTTTCAAAGACTGTATCTCTCTCCAGAAATCTCAACAGTTCTTTCTTTCTCAGAATCAAAAATCATAGAGGAAGTTTGGTTGACACATTTGTGGTCACTTTTCTATGAATATATCACCTTGTCCAGAGGGCTAAGATTTTTAGCTGGATCTGGCCCGCTTATTCTTCCTTGTATCAGGTGAAGACAATGTACCAACTCTCACCAGGAAAGAGGTTTTATTACTTAAATAAATAAATAAATAAAAAGGAAAAATGGGAAGCATATATAGTTACAAATCTACCAATTTCCATTAGAACTTACTATCCGCCAATATAATGTATCTACTTTGACTTGATAGTATTGGGGTTTCATATTTTTTATTCATGTCATTTTATTCACATACCAAACTTTTTTCCATTTATATTAGAGTATGCTGTTATCTAATATATTCTTTATCTTCTTCACTTTTCCAAATCCCTCTTATCTATGAAATTATAGTTCAAATTATATACCTTCTATGAAATCTTTTCTACTCTTTGTAGGTTAAAATGATCTGTAGTTCCCTTAACACTTTATGGTATTTAATATTGCTGTTTTTCTGTATTATATTGGTAATGTCTCAATGCCAATAAAACCTTAGATGATAATGTATCTCCTGGAATGTGATTGCATATTAGAGAAATAATGGCTTTCTTATGGTTCTCAAAAAAAAAAACATTCTTAATCAGAAATGGCTTTCTAAACAGAGTCCTACCCATGTATAGATACATGTGGATACATGCAAAGCTGTCTTGCCTTGCAGTGGAGCATTAGATATTGACTATTCAAGCCCCTGAGGTGATTTTCTTTTAATTTTACAAAAAAAAAAAATCAACTTATTCTGACACAACACTTACAGCTGCTTGTGTCTGTCTACCTCATCACAACGAACTTCTCAAGACATTTTCTAAAATATTTTTGTTTCGCGTATCATATTGGAATTTGAAATATACATAAAAGGACTTTAGCAAATTTGTTGATTTAGAGCATAATGTCCAGAGAATACCAAGTACCAGTTAGATGAAAGTGGACTTAATTAGATGAGTTAAAGAGATATTTAACAAAGGCTTGCTCCTTCCTAAAATGTTAAGTCTGCCATTCAAACGAAAGCTCCTTCATCCTGGGATCAAAAAATTTAAGTATAATGATTTCTAGATTTCTACAATGTGTGAATAAATGAAACAAAATCATTTTTGACATTTTCTAAAATCCCTGATAAGACAGTCTATATTAGAAAAAGCAGAGAAGAAATGTGACAACCCATATTCCTAGTTCACACTCTAAGCTTTCTGTTAGATCATGAGTAATTAGACATCTGAGAGATGCTACTCTCATCTTTTCTGAAATTTGGAAGCTTTTATTAGATGGCATGATATATTGCTTTTTCAATTAGTTTGTAACTAATCCAATATGATTAGAAGAGCTAGTGACAGATTTTTCCCTCTGAAGTTAAAAAAAGGTAGGGGGGTAGTATTTCCTATAGATATCTTAACTATTCAGTTAAATAGAAACAAAACTAAACTTAAATTCTTCACATTAACGAGACAAAAATAAATGCATAAATAATGAAAGAAATAATAAAAAAAGAAGAGGTTAAAATTGCCCTATAAGAGAAATACGAAACCAGGGGTATTTCACATTTTGAGCATATATTTTTATTTTTTTTTCAACGTTTTTTATTTATTTTTGGGACAGAGAGAGACAGAGCATGAACGGGGGAGGGGCAGAGAGAGAGGGAGACACAGAATCGGAAACAGGCTCCAGGCCCTGAGCCATCAGCCCAGAGCCCGACACGGGGCTCGAACTCACGGACCACGAGATCGTGACCTGGCTGAAGTCGGACGCTTAACTGACTGCGCCACCCAGGCGCCCGAGCATATATTTTTAATTATGAGCCAAGAAATTTCTCTGAGACAGGATTTTATGTAGAACTTGTAAATTAAAATCTTAGTTTTCTTATAAAGTTGTCTCCTTGAGTTCTCCAGATTCTATTAAATAAAGAAGAGTCAAACATTATTTTGGGATCAAAAGGATGAAAGAAAAACTGATTACACATTAGAATGGTTTGTTATGACTTTAATAACTAGAAAAAAATACTGAATTATTTATTTAATTTTGATCAATAAAAATATTGATTGAAATGTTTAAAGATTTCCTAACTGGTTAGATAAATATGTGTTTACATACATAAATATTTGCACATATATAATTCCTTTGGAAATTTTCTCTAACAGTATGAACGTTTTAACAATTAAATTTTTTAATTGTATAATTAAATCTGTATTCTTTCTCAGTTTTTTTGCAAATGTATAGAAACTAGTGTTTCAAAATAGGGTTATTCACAAAATCATTTACATTTTATGCTATTTAAAAGAGAACATTGGTTTTTTCTTAATATAATCTTAAAAATTTAATATCAACCACATGATATGTTTAAAATATTTTTCTGAAGTATACCTAGGAACACTTTATTGTTTCATTACCATATATTACATTTTTATATACTATAAGAATTCTCCATTCTTCTCATGCATTTTCCTATGTTCTCATATGTTTTATTCTCAGTGATATGTGAAAAAATTTATACTTTCATATTTGTATTTACTCAGTATTACAAAATAGTTCCAATTACTGCCAAATATCTTAAGTATTACACTATTTTTTTTTTTTGCTATGTTTAAGAGCAGCATGTCCTGGACTTATTTACCATCTCAGAAGAGTTTCACAGGACTGGAGTACAAAATAAAGCTTATTTGGATGGGTTTTAGTTTTCTTTAAATATGCTTCTCTATTTTATCGCTATCACCAAAATTGAACATCCATTCTTTCCACTCAGTCTTTAGTGCACTTTGTTTCCCATTAGGCATATAAAATTTTTACCTTAAGTACCATACTCTAAAATGTATTTTTCTTAAGTAGACTTAATAATATATTTCTAAGCCTTTCCCTCGTATTACCTTCATCTGTAAAACTGACTAAATAGTCACACTATGAAATTGATTACTTTGGCAATGAAGCAGGCATAATTTTTGATTTTTAAAGATAACTCTCTGTCCTGGCACATGGTAGCTCTATTACCTAAAGTACTTCTATTTTTCATATTGCTAGATCCTCAAAATAGGGGAAAAATCCTTTGTTATTTTAATTCAAATATATTTATCATTAATAAAATAATTTTCTATATCATCATTATGTATTACTATAGTAATGCATTATAGTTACAATCAGTCTTCTGGGATGGTTTTGAATGGCCAAGAACTGGATTTATTCAGTATGTCACTGATTCATTTGTTGTATTTGTGTCAGTCATTCAATATTTATGGATAACTTAATATATAACATAGTTGTGTACCGAGGTCAAAACAGATATCTTTTTCCCTAAATAAAGTAATTATGACTAGGCCATCAACCTCAAGTAAGAGAAATTTACTTCCTCTTAAATTTATTAAATTTATAAATTCATTAAATTTATGCTTTAAATATGAATAATGTTGTAAACAGTCATAAAATATTCTGTACTAGGTAATAATTACTTCTAAGCTTATACTTCTATTATACAATGAGAGAAAGCTAAATTCAAAGGGATTAATATCAAAATGGAAAGTAAAATGGAGCCTTGAGTTGTTAATATTCTTCTGTTAGGTCAGGGTTAAACTCATTAGTAAAGCAGTATTGTTCCTATTGTTACAATAAGGAAATTAATACTTCTCCTATACTCAAGCCATTATATCACATATTCTTCATAAATTGTATCTGCTTTTAGATTGTGTTGGTCAAATTTTTTATTACAGCTTTTTATT
The DNA here is from genome assembly GCF_027475565.1 of Acinonyx jubatus. NCBI lineage: Eukaryota > Metazoa > Chordata > Mammalia > Carnivora > Felidae > Acinonyx > Acinonyx jubatus. The sequence continues at coordinate 24,113,275 of NC_069384.1, forward strand.
TGGGTATATTGGCACATAATGTTACATTAGTTTCAGATGTACAACTTAGTGATTACACAAGTTTACACATTACGATATGTTCACCACAAGTGTATCTACCATCTGTCCTGTTGTATCACCTCTACAAAATTACTAACTAGATTCCTTACGCTGTGTGTTTTTTTTTATTCCTGATACTTATTCATTCCATAATTGAAAGCCTGAATCTCCCACTCCCCTCAGCCATTGCCCAACCTGCCACCTCTTTCCCCTTTGGTAGCCATCAGTTTGTTCTCTGTATTTATAGGTCTGATTCTGCTTTTTGTTTGTTAGTGTCCATCAGTAGACAAATGAATAAGGAAAATGTGATATATCAATCAAAGTGAAATAAGTCAGACTGAGAAAGACAAATACCATATAATTCCACTCATACATGGAGTCTAACCAAAAAACAAACAAACAAATACAAATGGATGTACTGGTCAAATTTTTGTTGAGATAATAGTGCATTACAAAAACTCACAAAAATGCCAATGGCTACAGAACAGCATTTATATCATACTAAGAGGTATGCGTGTTGGTTGAGATTAAGCTGATCTCATCTTAGTTAGCAAGGTACATCTGGGCTAGGCTGAACTCCAGTCCTTGGTGTGAGTCCAAGTCACCTCCATATATCTTCATTGTTGAAACATGGCTGAAGGTAGAATCCAGGCTGAAGCTGCCGCATTCATCTGGGTCCTGTGTCTAATGGCAAGTAGCAAAACTCCACAAGGACAATGGGAAACTGGCCATGCCTCTTATGGCTTTATTTCACAACTTGACCTACTGTTACTTCTGTTTTCTTTCCATCTGCCAAAGTAAGTCACATGTATAGTCAATGAGGTGTGTGAAAGTATAATGAGCCCACAAGGAAGCCATGGCCAGGTTGGGCAGAATAGAAATAATTTGAGGAAATAATACAGTTTACCACACATAGAAGTGCCTTGAGTTTTAATGCCAAATAAAATGTAAATTTACCAGTGAAGAGGTTTAGCATACTAGTGCATTCAAATTTTTATAATTGTTATTTCACCAATGAAGAAATAAAGTATTTGTAGATTCTTCAAATTGCCATTAGTGCATTTATTTTGATGAAGGAGTCAACATTTAAAATATCTCTAGAATAATAGAATGATAATAGAAATAGAAACCAATCATATACTGAGGTCACTTTTGTGATAAGAGAGGTAACTATTCTTGTTTTACATTAGGAAACCTTAAGATGATTGCCTTTAGAGAACATTATTTGAGGATTGTTTTAGTTTTTTATTGCTGAGTAACAAATTACTTCAAGCTTTATGGCTTGAAACAACACCCTTTTCTTATCTCACAGTTTCTGTCAATGAGGACAGACATTCTCAGCTGGGTCTCTGCTTAGTTATTCACAAGGCCAAAGTCAAATGTTGAGTCAGGATGCTGAGTTCCTATCTGGAGGCTCTGGGGAAGACTTCTCTTTCACTCTTTCTTGGGTTGTTGGCTGAATTCAGTTTCTTGTTTTAAGATTGAAGTTCCTGTTCCCTTGCTGGCTGTCAGCTAGGATCTGCTTTCAGTTTGTGGATGTCACCTGCATTTTTTTTCATATGCTCCCTCCATTTTCAAGCCAGCAACGACATGGTATGGATCCTTCTTGTACTTTGAGTCCTTCTGACTTAATCTTTTGCCAACAGTGAGAAAACTTTCTGCTTAAAAGGGATCTGTCAGTCATGTTATTAGATTAGTGCCACCTGAATAATTTCCCCATTTTATGGTCCACTCCTTAGTAATCTTGCCTACATCTGCAACATCATTTTCCATGTAACATGACATAATCATGGGACTAACACCTGGAGGTAAAGGTCATGAGGGACATCTTAAAAATCTGCTTAACATAAGGAAAATCCTTTTTCAGACACATTTGATATTCAAATTCTTTTAGTAGCAGAATTACAGATTAGTCTTTTAAATACCTTTCCTCATAAAGCTATCAGATTTCCATTTCTCTAGGGAACTTTTTCCAGTTTGCTATTCAAATACACCAGTTAAGTTTTCTCCATTATTATGAAGATTTGCATACATATTAGAGAGATTGTCATTCATTACCTTTTCATCTTTTTGAAAAGACATAGGCTGACTTGGTAGACAAAAACTAATATCTTTAAAGGCACAAAAATATTACAATAGTTTCCCATGAAATAGCAAGATAAACACTCAAAGTAACTATCAACAGCGTGTCTTGTCACTCCTTAAAGAGAAGAGCTAAACTAGTTGAAACTGAAGTTTAAATAAAGAATACCTAATGTAATAGAATCACTATAGAAGTGTGGAATATATCCAGGGCCTTTTTAGACATAATTAATCCATGTGCTTATACAGACTATAAAGCTTAGTAGAAGAATCCAAGCCAAGGGATGTCCAGACTCTCCCACAAAATGGTATTTAAAAACAATACCAGACCTTTAAAATGGGATGCTGAAAATGTTCCAGTTACAGAGTAATCATACTGTTACATAAACGTCTGTACATCTAGAGCAAGATACTACCACAGATTAATATTAAACACATAATAACTACAAATGCTTCAAAAAACGCCGGATCAATTAACTTGTAAGATGTGTTTTAAAACTTTCTATCCTCTCCTGAACCATGAATGACCATAATTGTAAATTCAAGGCAGCTTAACAAGCACCCCATTTGCCCATGAAATATAGCCTTTTGCTTAGAAAGTATGAAAAAAAGGTATCACTTACTAGGACATGAAGAGCTTCTAAAGTAGTCACTAAATGGCCACTGTAAATATAAGCAGCAAAGTTGGCTGGCTGTACAATTTCTAGAGGCTACCTACATTCCAAATAATGTGGCTGCTGCTATTTTTATGCCAGCAATGGCATGGTAAATCCTTCTTGTGCTTCAAGTCACACAGTCTTCATCCTGCCTAGCCCCCATTGATATCAGTCTAAGCCTTCTTCAACCATTCTTTAAAACATACATGGCTACTCCAAGTTGGAATAAATATCTGGTCTTTTGTAGTCAAAGAATCCCAGGCTCTCGTGTCACCATATTGTTCATCCAATGCCAAGTGCAAATGTTGAGACCATAGTCAATCACACACTGTGCCTCCTCCCTGAGTGAATGCTAAGATGGTACTGCCCCCGTGTAACTTCGGGCTATGTCCACCACCAAGACCCAGGCACCACTACTGAGGGGGCTTGGACACAGCTAAAGGGTGCCATTTGCATTTTATTTAGAGTTGTAAAATTTAGTATGCAAGTACTATGCAAGACACATAGGGAAATGTGTCAGTTCAAAATCCAGACATGAGTCTTGTACATAACTTCTGTTATACTTTATTCTTGGTAAGCATCAGTTCTGTGTAATTGATTTTAGGTCATAATTTTACTTAAGGTAACGATGTCAAATTTTTGACCTACTCATCTTACATGATTGTTTTTGCAGACAGTCCCTCTCACCACCTCATTTTTCTCTGTCAGGGATCATGCTTTCTCATGAACAGATAAAATATAGATGCCATGAGGCTGAAAAAACCTCAGCAGTATACCCCTCCTTCCTCCAATACTTAACTCTGCTATTTCCTTGCCTACATTTAGTTTGCCAGTGGAGGTTATCCAAACTATAATTTATAATCGGTTCATCACCTCATCAGCTTTCTTCACTTACTGCATTTAAGCATCCATTTTTACCATTCCATTGAATGAGTCATAAATGTGACCCCCATAAACTTACTGATTGTTCAATCAAATGGATACATTTTAATTAGTATTTAATCTCCCTGAATCATTTTTTACCATTGGCATATCTTTCTACATTGTGATTCTATCCTCTTTTTATGAGTTGATGACATCAAGGTTTTACTCCAATTTTTCTGATCATTCTTTCTCGTGTCTCCATGGAATGATCTTTCTCTGACTATCCTCTCAGTGGAGAGTCCCATTATCAGTTGTACTCAAGTTCTCTATGACCACAACACACATCCACTCTCAATTGTTTTCTTTTCATTTCTTCCTTATTTTCTTATAATTTCAATGCTAAACTTAAGTTCGTATCACTTTTATCAGTTGCAGAGAAACATTTCTGTGTCAGCCATATACTTACTGGCTCCATTGCAGGATTCTTCAGACAATTACATTTGACCTAATCCAAGACAAACAAGAAAAAGCATACAAAATTTCAGTACTTCACTATTTCTCTTCCACGAAAAAAAAAATCGAAGAAATTAAGTTAAATTTTTAAAAGTAAATAACTTAAAGAATTGAAATTTAGAGATATTTCAAATGAAAAACAACACTGAATAATTTGAGAAAAAAAATGTTTGCGTTTCCTTTAAGATTTAATCGCTGATGGATGAGAATGAATGCCACCTGGAAAATCTATAAACTGGGCTCCATGGAAAGGAAATGAAGCATAGGAATACTCATATTAAAATGTCATCACATTATCACTCTTGTTCTGTTAAATTTTGATCTATTTTATTCTAAGGTGAGATATTATGGTTCAGTAATATCTGAGGAATGGATAAATAAAAAGCGATATATATGATAATATATGTATATTATCATATATGTTATAATACATATATAAATATATAATGACAGAATATATATGTATATATGTATGCACACACATCAGAATATTATTCACCCATTAAAATGAATGAAATCTTGCCATTTGCAATGATATGGATGGAGCTTGAGAGCATTATGCTAAGCAAAATAAGTCAATCAGAGAAAGACAAATACCATATGATTTCACTCATATATGGAATTTAAGAAACAAAACAGATGAACATGGGGGGGGGGGGCGGAAAGAGAGGCAAACCAGAAAGCTGACTCTCAACTATAGAGAATAAACTGAAGGTTGCTAGAGGGGAAGTGGGTGGGGATGGGTTAAATGGGTGATGGGTATTTAGGAGGGCACTTGTGATTAGCACTGGGTGTTGTATGTAAGTCATGAATCACTAAATTCTACACTTGAAACTAATATTACATTGTATGTCAACTAACTGGAATTTAAATAAAAACTTGAAAAAATAGAAAAAATATCATCA